>NW_026126571.1:25972500-28820000 GCF_943737965.1 Phodopus roborovskii | reverse complement strand
ACTCACTGTGAAAGACAAAGGAATGTGGCCAAGATCTCCACTTAGCCGTGTACCTCCATCAGAGTGCATTAAGTGCATTAAGGATGCCTTGTACACAAGCGGCTCTGCCCAGCTCCAGACCTCTGCTCTTTACATGCCAGCATGGCTAGACTCTGCCTCTTTCTCCCTGCCTCCCCTACTCTCCGGTTCCTCTGCTTATGCTCCAGATCTTCCTGTGTAGAGAGAATATTTTATTTTAATCCTTTGCCTGAATGTTTATGAGTTCTTACAACTTTTTGCTATACACTATTTTTTAAATAGGAATAATTTATATTTTCAGAGGAATTTAATCAAACTTATAAAACATTGACCAAATTTTAAGTTGAATATTTACAGATTCACCACAGAAAATAAGTCTCGAAGACATATACCTTTTCTATCAACTTACTGCATTCATCATTAAATAAATGGTTCAGGCTCGGGGCTCGGGATGTGGCTCACATGCTAAGCACACATAACACTCTAGCAGAGGCCTGAGTTCAGATCCAAGCACCAATATCAGGCAGATCACAACTTCCTATAAATCCAGTTCCTATAAATCCAGACCAGATACCTCTGGTCCCGGAAGGTACCTCACTCTTGTGGTCATACTCATTCAGACACACAATACACATAATGAAAACAGTGCATCTTAAAAACTCTATCATTAATTTATAATGGTTAACAGGCACTCATCTATAAAATAGTGGGCATGATAGTCTATATAATTCCCATGGTTTTCATAAATATATTAATGGAATATACACAATTATTCCTGCTTGTGTAAAACTGTATATATGTCCTTTAGGTATAAGGAGGAAGTCACAGAGGACATCCACAGGTAGTGCTGTCACAATCCTCAGCTGCAGTGGCTTTGAGCCCCTGAAAGATAGAGCCTGTCCTCTCAAGTGGCTAGCAGATGATAGTCTGGGAATCAGGACTTACTGAACCAGGAACGTAGTTTTTAGTTTTATGTGCTTGAAAGCATTCAGTGGGTCATCTGAGTTGTGGCATGATGGCCAAAGCTCTCCCACCCCAGCTGGTAGCCTCCCAGCAAGTGAGCCCTGCATTGATTAGAATGTGGTTTCAAGCTCTTCTTGTTTTCTTCATAAAGGGAAATGTCTCTAGAGTGCTTTAGTGGCTGTCTATTCACAATGAGCACATTGGCTATGGAGCACAAGCTAGGCTGACAAAATTCTACAGAAAACCAACTTCTGCCCTGGGAGCTTGGGGGGGGGGGGGAGTGGAAGGTGGTTTTGTTTCCAAAAGCAGGCCTGGCTCAACACAGTGCAGTACAGCTCCCTCCATGCTGAGAGCTCTACAGGCACTCTCTAGCCTCCAGTCAAGGAGGACTAGAGGTCCCCTGCTACCCAAGTCTTCAGAGTGGCCATTAAAATGCTCAGTATCAGCAGGGAATCTGAGGAGGCTCTGAGCACCACTGGGTGGTAGGAGAAGTCAAAATGGTCCTGGAATCATTGTGGGAAGGGGCCGCTGAGACTCTGGGCACGTGCCAGAATTCCTGCGAGTCTTCCAAAGTCCTAACCCTTAGTGGTGCCGGTGTATCTCAATTCAGTTACAGAAGGCTGGAATAGGGGAGATGCCAGCCAAGACCTAGACGAACAGATACAGTTTGCGCATCTCTCCACATGGGGGCACCCGAGCATGTTTGAACACACCAAGATGAGTTTGTTTTTGGAAGCCCTGGGTGCTGCAGCTGCCCTGGGGTCAAGACACCCCTCTCACAGCATCTCAGTGCCAGAATGGGGTGGAACAAGGTTTGGAAAGGTTGCTGACCTCCAAGCATTTTAGCGTTTTCCTGTATTTGGTCACAGACAGGCAGGCTGGAGCTAGGCGTACCCTTGAAAGGCGTTGCTCCTGACACTTGCCCTAAGCCAGCACAGGAATCCTGACACATATTCTAGACTTGGTCTTCTCTTCTTATACTCCCTTAACCTAGAGACAGGGGAGAAGGCCTAGTCCCTACTCCAAATGACTTGACAGATTTAGATGACCCCACTTGGAAGATATCACTCTACATGTGGAGTGGGGGGGTGTTGGGGAGGGTGGTCAGGGGGCATGAGAGGTGGAAGAGAGGGAAAGAGGGAGGGAATTAATAAAAATTTAAAAAATATAAGAAGAAAATGAATCTATTTTTGAGATCCTACGTGGTGGAAGGAAGGTGGGTCTAGGAACAAGTACCCTGTACCTGCTCCTTACAGGCCTACCTTCCTAATAGGCCTCCGCCTATGCCCTGCAGCTGCATTCCTACCCCAGGCTCTCAGGGGCCTTTGCAGAGGTTAATCAAAGCCAGATAGCAATACTAGGTGGGAGTCCTTGGAAGGCACGGGAAGGCAGCTGTGTGCTGCTACCCAAAGAGGATGTAATGTGAGTCCTGGCCCGGAAACCCTAGGATACCATGGCTGTTAGGGTTTCTTTGCTCAGTTCTAGCCTCTTGAAGTGCTGTCTCCTCTCCCTGGGGCACTTGGCCTTGTACAACTAGTAGTGCCCCAGCCCTGAACCCTCATCCACCACCCAACTTGTATTCTGAGAGTCCTGCCGCATCCACCTCCCTCCCTCCCTATGAGACTGGAACTCCCCAGGTGCCAAGCACCCTCCTCCCTTCCTTTGAGACTGGAACTCCCCAGGTGCCCCAGGGAGGGAGCTAGATACCCCTCCGAGAAGGGAAAGGAGGAGCTGCTAGGGGCCAGGGCGGGGACCAGGAGATGAGCCGGTCTCTAGGTGGTGCCAAATAATGGGGCCTAGACAGGTCCCCTCCCTTAGTGTGCTTCTGGTGTCTTGCTTTCCTTCCATCTCTTTGGTGAGGCCGAATGTGGCCGTGGAGAGGACTTTAAAAAATAGCAAAGCAGAAAGAGAAAGCGATCACTCCGACCCCTGGCTTCCGCGCCGCCGGGGAGGGGGCGGAGAAGCTGAGCCAGGCAGAGTCGCTCAGCACCCAGGCGACTCGCGAGTGGCGCGGAGCGGCCGGGCTTGCCTTTCTTCTTTCCCCACCGCCCTTTCCCCCTTTCTCTTTTCTGCTGGAGGGGGTGGGGAAAGGGACGAGAGATAGAGAAAGGAAACATTTTTTTTTTTCCAAGCATCCGAGCCAGTGAGCCAGCTCGAGGCGGCCCATGGCTTCGCTGTACCAAAGGTTCACCGGCAAGATCAACACCTCGCGCTCCTTTCCGGCGCCCCCGGAGGCCAGTCGCCTCCTGGGTGGCCAGGGGCCGGAGGAGGACGCGGGCCCGAAGCCCCTAGGGCCGCAGGCGCAGGCGGCGGCGCCCCGGGAGCGCGGCGGCGCGGGTGGCCGGCCCCGGTTTCAGTACCAGGCGAGGAGCGACTGTGACGAGGAGGACGTAAGAGCACCGTGGTGGGTGGGTGGCGGTGGTGGGGGCTTAGGCGGGAGGCATGGGCCTAGCGACTCATGGGGGTCTCTGGGTCCCTTGCTCCTCTCTTCCTATTATGCCCCGCTGTGCCGAATTGCTCAGACACTCTCCTTGGCTCCAAATCTCAGTCACCCTGGTCCAGAGCAGGTCTCTGCGGTGGTAGACAGGAGTTGGTGGCCAGAGCAGGCAGGGTTTTGGAGCTGCGCCTGATGGGATGTGGACTATGCGTGGAATTCACTAGATTCGTGGATGTCTATTTGTAACCACAGCCCGCCGTGGTTCCCAAGGAGGGAATTAGATCTGTGTACGCTTGGAGTTGTGTTTCATGTTTATTTTCTTGCTTTGAGGCTCAGAGAACACAGTCCAGATTCCTTTTCCCCTCCTTCTACTTGCCACTGCAACTATACAAGGTGGCCCTCCTCTCCTCTCCACTCTGCCCCTCTTCCCTTTTTCACTATCCCCAGACACCTCTCCCTATACCCGAGTATTATACCTGTGGTGTTTTTCCCAGAAAAAAAAAAAAAAAAAAAAAGTCTTAGCTTCAGAGCCCTGGCCTCTGACCCAGGCCCAATACAGGCTTCCGTACTAAGAACCAGGCAAGTATATTTGGGCTGCAAACCGTTGGGCCAGCAACCAGCAACTCTACTTGGGCCATGCTCCTTCCTTTAGAAGTTCTTGGAGTGGTCTCTTACTCCTAAGGCTGGAAGTCTGGGCTTCAGAGGCTGAATTTGCATACAGCCTAGTAATCAGGGAGCAGGGTACCAGTGGCTCCAAAAAGGGGCTGACCTTCCAGAGGTTGGTTCGTGCCAGATGTTATGAGTACTTTCAGGGGGGAAGAGCTTTTTCTGAGACCGGGAGACAGCTCCCAGGGGAGCTCTGAGTCAGACAGGTCTGGCTTGGCTGGTGCAGCCCTAGAGAAAGGTGTGTAGTGTCTGAGGACTTGCCTGGATCCCTCTGCCCTGCAGCTCTGCAGCACCCATGTCTTTGCACCAACCTTAGTCTTCCTCCCGCCTCAGAGCAGAACATTGCCCCAACGGGAACAGGAGGTATGGCCTCAAGACCTGTAGGGTCTGGGGTAATAAGACTTTAGTGGTATAAGAGATGAGCAAGAAGGGACCGCACTTTTCAGATCTTACAAAACCAGTGAGGCAATGCTACTGTTAATAGTGGGTTTTGTTTTGCTCTGTGAGGCATAGGGACTGACAGCCACAGCGGAGACAGGAGTTGGAGGGAAACCCACAGACCACAGCCAGGCATCATATACAATGCACTATTGTCATTTCCACGTCCCCCTGATTACAAAGACACCAAAGACTAACGCCCCCACTCCAGTGGGCCAGTCTGGAGGAAAAAGGACAAATTCTTCTGACATCTGGTTCAAAGAACTAGGATTCTTTGAGGAGGGCATCGAGCAATGATGAATTCTGGAGAATTCTATTTACTTAGGGTCCTGAGAACATAGCTTGGTTGCAATGCAGGCAGGAAAGATGCACTCACCCCCCACCCCCGGAAATCTGGCTTAAAAGCTTTGGATTATGGATTGGACTGAGCTTGTTCTGCTATGCCAGCTCTAGATGTCGCTAGGAGAAAGGACAGGCAGGGCTGGAAGCACCAGCTGGTCTCCGCCCATCTGGACTGGGTTGGTTTGCTTGCTTTTTAAGATCTTAGCTGGGAGCATGCATCTCCCACTTTTCATTTTGGTACATAGCTAGAACTGCTGCTCAGATAAGCCCAAGTCTGAGGTCAGCAGCAGATCAGGGAAACTGAATCAGTGTGACATGTGTCCACTGTGAGAACTCTGAAGGGACTTTTCTCAAACTCAGATGCATCAAGCCCTGACACTGTTTGTTGTACTGGGGTCTATATATTTTTTCCATTATTGGATCATAATAAGCACATACTCTTCCTATAAAATACCAGTTGTGTTGGGTGAAGAAGCATGAGGGTTGTTCATCGGGAGCTTTATAGGTAATACAATTGTTATGTGGAGGATTCATGACACATGAGTAGATATTAGCTCCTCTTACCACAAAATTAGTCATGTGAGGTGGTTGACATGTTCATTTACATACTCATCAATTTAGAAAGTTCCTTAAAACAAAACAAAACTTCCTATTTTTAACTTGTCAAAACATTTACCAAAAGACAGATGCACAAATCAAATCATTTTTCTTCCAAGAACAGAGACTGCCGCTTGCGTGAAATAAAAGGTAACTGGTAAAGTTCTTGGGTTTAAAAACTGCTAGGCATGTCAGTCTCATGTTATTTTTTTTTTTTTTTAATCAAGTAGAAAGCAGAAGGAGAGAGAGACAGAGACAGAGAGGCAGAGACAGAATCTTCCCTACCTTAGCTCTGGAGCTGTCCAGGGTGCTGAATGCTCTCTTTCCATTAGCTCATAGAAAATCTCCACCACTTGAGTCTGAGTGAGCAGTCTGAATATATGACTGGTGACCTCATCACAAGTCTATGTTCTGCCAGTCAATTGCTATTGCAATTGCAATATTCAGTATCTTAGTTTTTTTTCTCTTTGGATTCTCCTACATCAATCATTAATCAAGAAAATGTCATACAGAATTACCTATAGGCCAATCTTACAGACATATTTCTCAATCGATGTTCTTTGTCTCAGATGACCCAAACTTCTGGCCATCTGACCCCCAAAATAAAAAAAAACACTAACTAGTATATACAGAAACAGCTTCCCAGTCCTGGCTGGTAATCTGATACTGGTAAATGACATAACTTTAAAAACACATTAGCCTTCACATATCTTGTGCTTAGACCTAGAGATGAAGATATAGTAGTAAGATAGTGCATAAACAAGTACACAAACAATTATGAAGAGTGGGAGAAGGCTTAGTGAATAAAGGGCTTGCCATTCCAGTATGAAAATCTGAGCTCATACCCCTGAATACATGTAAAAGCATACCATGGTAGAGCACTTGTCTATAGTCTCAGTGACCCTATAGAGGGGCAGAAGTTGAAGTCGGGAGAATCCCCAGAAGCTTTTGGGATAGATAGCCTGGTGTGTGCAATTGCAAACAATGAGAAACCCAGCCTTTCATAAGATGGAGATGAATGATTCCTAAGGCTGATCTCTGGTCTCCACAGAAGCATCGTGGTACTCCCCCTTTTATTTCGGTCCCTTTTTAAAAAATTAAGTAAAAAAAAAACCATGTCTGTGTATGGCTGAGGAAATATAACTTCCATGAATTTTAAGGTACTCTACAAAGACCGATCCACATAAAATTCTAACAAAGTCTTCATAGAACACTCTCACACTAGAGATAAAGAGCTAGGGATGAGCTAAGATGATATCAGCCAACTGCAGACAGTGTGACACTGTTCATGACCAATGACCTGTTTGTCACCTGTGCAGGTCCACAGATGACCTCTGGACTGTGTCAGGGTTGATCACAATTGCTAAGTTGATGGGTCTGAGATCACCTGGGAACAGGCCATGGCATACCAGTGGGGAACTATTTTGATTTTGGTTAGTTTAGTTGAAGCATGAAGACCCACCGACCATGGGTAGCATCATTCTATGGGCTGGGATCATGGAGTATAGAAAAAGGAGAAAGTGAGCTGAGCACCTGCCTTCATCAGTCTGAAACCTGGATGTAAGATGCTGTGTGACCACCTATCTATCTCAAACTCCTGCTGCCATGATTTCTCTGCCATGATAGACTGTACTCTGAAAGTGTGAGTGAAAAAAAATCAACCTTTTCTACCAGAAGTTGCTCTCATCCAGGTGTTCCACCAAAGTGACAAGAAAAGAAACTAAGATGGTGGGGCCATCCTACAAGTTAGAAATAAATCCAGAAGGTCTCCAATTTTATTCAGTTTCCTTGTAAATTTTACATTTATTTAAACAAAGCCAATTAGTTGGGCAACCCCTCTGAAGAACCAGTAGCCACTTTTACTTAAAACTCATTGTGTAGAAAATATAAGTTGATTCTAAAAAGCTGCTACAAGTGGCTTTTAGTGAAATTTAGTGACTTGCTCTTGGAATTAACTGTGAGTCCTTTTCAAATTTCAGCTTCTGTCAGAACTGCACTTAAACATTTCTCTGCAGTCTCTGAAATGGATTTAGGGGCCTTGTTCACTGCCACAGTGGTCCTTCTGTCAAGGATACATAGCTGCTTCTGCTTCCTTCATTTTTGGTGACTCACATTCTCCTAATGATATTAATATGTGGATGGCCTGATTTTAAAACCACAAATTGGCCAAAGCTGAGATCCACTGATATACCACTGCCTATGATGTCAGTCAGCCTGACAGGTCCAAGTTCTCCATCCTGCATGTCATTTTAGCTCTCAGGCCATCTTCTTTTTGTCTACCCTGATCTTTCAGTGGGGTGACATCTTGTGTCCTTAGGATTTATCAGTTTGTGACTGGCTTCTTAAGTAGCTTGCCAACACAAAAATATCATGTACTCTGAAACTTTTTCTTCACCAGTTTTAAGTGACTTTTAAATTTTATTTGCACATTATTTTCCTAACATGATTAAAAAAAAAAAGAGGCTAAACTTTCTGCTGCCCTCACCTTCCCAGAGCTTTCCTCATCAGTACATTGGCAGTGCCTAGAATACCCACTCCCAGAATGGGTATGGGAAATAAGGGAGTCATTTGGAGCTGTGACCAAGGAGGCATCCAGTGCTGCAATGTGCCTTTAATCTCATATCAATGGTACCTGCTGGGCAGATGCTGTGGTGGGTACAGTAAAGGTGTTCACTGAGCCCAGCAGCTGCAGGAATGGTTTATGGTGATTACCTTCTACAGACAATTATGGTCAGCTTCCAGAGTCTTCCCCTGCCTTGGCAGGCTTCCCACTTCCGTCCACAACTTCTCATACAAGAGTCTTGATAATAGCTCTAGTTTCCATCCTCAATGGTCCTTTTTTCTTCATCTGACTTGGGTGTAGATTTGCACTCTGATCCATTGCCATGGTTACTATACAACCTGCACACAGCATGTCACAGATATGCTATTGACTTCTTGATAAGATGTCCATGCCATCATATCCTTTTTGATTTGTCTCGAGCCATCTTAACTTTTGTTCTAGATGAGAGTCATTCTGTTCTTCAAAGATTTGAGCCTTGTGCTTTTTACAGTACCACATGAATCCTCTCTCCTTCCCTCCCCCCCTTCTCTCCATTTCCTACTCCCTCTGCCCATCTCTCCCTCCCTCCATCTTTCTGCTCCCCCTTGATCCCTTTCTGATCTCAGCCTTAGTTCATTGGCAAATCCTCCCCTCTTCCTACCCTTCAAAGTTTGGGTCTCTGATGTTCTATTCATCCCTCTTCCTGCTTTCTTCACCTTTGTGCAAAGGGAACACTGTGAAGATGGCTTTGTTACTCAGGATGTGCCTCTTTGAAGATAATTTGCTTCTACATTTTTATATTTTGGAAGCAGTCAATTCTAGAATCACAAGGCCTGTGGGATAACTGGCATGATCATTCTGCCAGGCTCTTGTAAGACATGTCAACAGCTCTGCAGATTATAACAAAGCATCTGCATGAAGAGGTCACTAATTCCATACACACATGAACCACATTCCCCATTGCCCAGGTTCCTTTCTTGTCTAAGATTTTCACTAGGTAAAATTAGAGTCCCCTTATCTCCCTGTCACACCACCCCATAGCTCTGCCACTGCACATATTTTTTTATTTTTAAATATTTAAAAAGATCTAAATTTTGTTCGTATCATTACCACAGGCTGCATTTAACACTGGAGATATCAGTGTTTAGGTAAAGCTAATGGTCACTTAGCTTCATTATAAATTCTTTCAATAAAAATTGGTCAGAGCCCACACTCTGTACATAGCAAGGACATGTAAAGTTCTTCCCTCTGAGAACAGTGGATGTGGTCACAGGAAGGTGAAGATGCTACCAGACAGTAGCACACTGCTCTGCACAGGGAAGCAGTGCCAGCAGATTGGAATGGAGCCAAAACAGCATCACGGATGCCTCACCTCTGCTCTGCACCTGCAAACCTCAGCAGCACCGCAGCACCGCCGGTCTCATGTCACCTGCACAGTTGCCTTGACCTGGGAGGAAAACCAGGACAAGGAAGTGGTCTTTGCACTCGCAGCATTAACAAGAACAGGCTGCCCTGGCTTGTTTTCAGGCGGGTCAGTTGTTAACTGTGAACCACAGCAAACAAATTTTGACACGTTAACAAGCTTTTGCTCTTTAAAACCAGCAAAAAACAAAAAACGTGTCTGTGAAGCAGGAATGTGATCTCTTCCCAGGGGATGTGAGCTGTTGGCAGTAAAGGATTTTGAGGTGGCTATGAAAGCCAAATTTACACGGCATGCTTTTTTAACTGTTGCCAGCACACATTTCCAAATTTTACATGGATCTGTTACCGATAGGCTAAGGAGACCCCTTAGGACTACTAGAATTTTGTAATATTAATTTTGTGTCTGTGGTGTTGGCTTATTTTCCCATATGAGTTGAACCTTCTGGTATCACTAGTGGGGAAGGATTGTTTCTAGATGCTGGCCCTAGAAGGCCACTTTTCCTTCTATAAAGTAGAACTTCTTCATTTCTTCCCCAAAGCTTTTTATCCTTTATAGTGGGATTGATGAATGAGTTTAATTTTTGTGAGCAACTGGCAGGAGTTACCGAGTGAGATGTACATGCTGATTGTACCCGACCCCGCTCCTTTTAATTACTCTGATGGTAATAATGCATTAATCAAGTGCTGGAGAAGTGCTTTCCTCCCTCGATGTGTGATATTGATCCTCTCCTGCAGTGCTGCCTATAAAAATAATAATCCCATGATCCTTTTAAAATTAAACTCTGGTTAATAAATTGAATGTTAAGGGCGCAGGGGGACCTGCATGCTGTGTCATGGTTTTCTTCCATTTCAAGCTCATTGATTTGATTTTATAGAGATGTAAAACACATGTGCCCTTTCCCAGGAACAGCTTTTGCAAACACTTTCCTTAAAATTAGGCCCAGCCTTCTGATCTTATTTTGGGTGTTTTTGTTTTTAATTGATAGCCTCTAGTTTTACAGATGACTAGACTACATACAATGCAATAAAGTAGATAACACCAGACAAATCACACAGGTCTCTGGACTCCTCATCTCATTCTTTTCTTTCCTGTATAGGCCACTGTAGATATTTTGGAAATTAATTCTGTCACTGAATTAGAAAAGGGGACTGGAGAGATGGATCAGTGGTTAAGAGCATTTGTTGCTCTTCCAAAGGAACTGAGTTTGATTCCTAGCACCTACATAGTTTTTTACAACCATCTATAACTCCTTCTCTAAGGGATCTGATGCCCTCTTCTGGCTTCTACAGATACCCTCATGCATGTGTGTCTGTGCATACACACAGACACACATAAATGTTTAAAAATATATGGACATAAAATCCAAGTGGTGGTGGTGCAACACTCGGGAAACAGATCTCTGTGAGTTCAAGGCCAGCCTGGTGTACAGAGCAATTTCCCGGAGAGACTCCAAAGCTTTAGAAACCCTATCTTGAAAAACATATAATATGCATATACATACATACATACATACATACATACATACATGCCCAACTATTTTGATTGCAGTGGCTCTACTATTTTCCAAAGAGAGCTGGGGCCAGCTTTGTTGTACAACTGTAAGATTCACCCATTTTCCTCAGTTTTCCTTTTGTGTAGAATAAACAGCTTTCTGTTTTCTAGTATCACTCATATGCACTTTAAGCCTAACAAGATGTCATTTTTGTTCCATAATAGTGAACACACACACACACACACACACACACACACACACACACACACACATTTATTTTAATTCAAATGAAGCCTATTTTTTAAGATCATTAAAGTCACTGTAGAAATCAATTTTTAATCTTTTTTAGTGGTTAGATTTCATGTTGGCATCATTATTTACCTTGGATGAGTTTGGCCAATTTTTAATATGTTTTTTTTTTAAAGTGTAATAAATTATGTAGGTTCCAGGCCCAACTGAGAATTGAGAAAGTGGACTTTTTTTTCTGTCTTCTGCTCTTCACCATTGTAGGAAGGTTTATAGACAGAGCAAATTGTATAAGCAAGCAGCTTTCAAACAGCAGTGGCCTCCTTGCTCTGTTAACCACAATACATGCATCTAGCTTTATAAACCATTCTGCATGAGATGCACAATGTATGCACCTAACTTTAATTCATATGCCCCACATAGTATGTGCACAATGTCTCTCACCTCATATGTCTACTCTATATTACAGACATAATCTGTGAAAGAATAACTCTAAGGTGACATCTATCAGAAGGAATGCAGGAGGGGAGAAGGGGTGTGAAAACCACCCTTACTAAGCAGGGAGGTTAGAAGATGAGGCAGAGCTGAAGGCCTCACTCCAATGACCTAAAAACATGGGAACAGAAGGAAGTATGGTGCCTCTGATGGTAGCTTGGAAAACAATGTCTGGTTTGTTGTGCCTCCCTATCCATCTGTCTAGAAGGCAGTGGTGTTGCAGACTGTGCTGCTCAGATAGGGTCTGCCTTTCTTCTGAGCAGCATGCTGATGACCTCATCATAGTCTAGCTAGCCTGAGTGGGCTTTCAGCAGAGGACAAGTGTCTTTCTTCTGTGTGGCAGGTCATGCTTTATTTCTTGGCCTTCGAGTAGGTTCTGTCATGATGGGGTTGTGGGTGCACAGAATTGTTCTCTGAAATTATATACATACATATATACATACATACATACATACATGCATACATACATACATATAATCATATGTGTGCCTGGTGTCAGAAGAGGTCAGAAGGCATAGATCCCCTGGAACTAGAGTCACAAGACAGATGTGAGCTGCCATGCAGGTTCTGGGAATTGAACCCTGGTCCTCTATAGGAGCAGCCAATGCTCTTAACTCTCTAGCCCCTCTCTGAAATTTGAGGGCAAGTACCTCTCATCCTGTATCTCACAAGCTTTGCAGTTTTCTGATAAGCTGATGTGGAAATTGCCCACAGGAAGGTAGAAAAGACTAAGGTGCTGGAGTACATGGGCCTCATCACAGAAGGGTGCTAGAGCCTGTGTGGGGTGTGTGTTTGCTGGTGGATCACAGGGGCAGACCAGGCCTTTAGGTTGCCAACAGTGCCTGGCAGCCCCTAAACATCTGCAATGGTTCATTAGGAATGTGGCCTCCAAGAGCTTTGAGTGGAGACTGTCAAGCCAGAGCAACAGAGAGCCTGAGGCAGGCCCTCAGGGTTGAAGTTTCTGGAATGGAAAAATTCAATTACCTTCTCCAAGCACTTGGCATTGTTTCTTGTCTCCATGATACATGGATTTGGACCATGGCTATTTTCAGCTTAGAAGGTGAAGGTTTTGTGCTTCATCTGAACATTACCCTTCAACACAATCCCCTTCTCCCCAGCTATTGCCCTGCCCGGGAATGTTTAATTTCTACTCTGTATGTGGAAAGGCACCTGGGGAGTCTCTTCCTTACTTCCAAAATTTTAGCTCTTCCAAAATGGTGGGAAATTGAACCCCATCTCTTCCCCCTCACTGGCTGTCTATTAAAGGAGGGGATGCCAGGGAAGGCAGGGCACTGTTTCTATAGAAACCAAGCTGCTGGTACAGCAGGGCCTCTGGCTTCCATGTTGGGCAGCTGGCCTTACTGAATGCAAAATCATCACATTATTCCTCATTGCATCTTCTGGCCTTGTTTAGCTGATGTCAACCAGCATGGGACAGGAGACACCTCAGCAGAACCGTGAGGATCCCCCCTACCCCCACCCCCACCTCCCCACCCAGCCACCCCCACCTCACCCCTGCAGTGACCTCCATAGCCCTGCTGTCTCAATGCTTTCATTTCACCATGGCAGAGAAATTAGCATCTCACACTCTGGACTTCTGTACTGAAGGGTTTCATCCCAGAGTCCCAGGATGCAAGGAAGACTTGAGTGTCACTGGGCAGCCTCTCTGCATTAGCACCACCTCCCTTCAGGGTGTGCCTTTCCCTTTCCCAAGTCCAATCCACAATGGGCTTCCTTGGGTCCTGCCTGATCCTAGTGCAAGTACGTGATTCAGGAGCCCTGTGCAATTAGATCCTATAAGGCAAGGTTCACCACTGGCAAGGCCACCTCATCTCACTCAGAGTGATGACCTGAAGGTGTGATATTGTCTGTCCTTTGATGACATCTGTCTCAGTGGCTCTCATTCTACCAAAAATATTCTCATTGGTTCATCTACCAACCCCTTCACTCAGGTCCCCACCCCACCCCCACCCTTAAATCCCCTCCCACCAAACACCTTTATCCACCTAGCTGCTCCCATAGGCAGAGGCTCAAGTTTCCTCTAAGATCACTTTCTCAAGAACTCCAGTCCATCCTCCCTGATTAGAAATTGAGCCCAACCACTGGCTACACCCAGGATTCCCCACCCTACTATCATTTGATGGTTCCTTGGCATATCGTTTAATACTTTCTGATATATTCATTATACAATATACTTATTGCGCCTCTTTTCATTTCTATTGTCCATTGTCAGAATCTTGGCTGAACTGGGAATAAGGATTTTGGGCAGTTTTAATATCAAACACACATAAAGCCCGAGCCTTCGCAAGGGAGTATTCTGTTTGTGAAGTGACTGAGTGATGGTACCAAACCTAGCTTGCCTCTGACCCCTTCCACCTGAAGAAGCCGGCTTTCTTTAATCCTGTTGTTGTTGTGGTTTCTTCTCAATTATAATGTTGGGGATTTAATCCCCAAGTCTGAAGCATGCTAGCTACACTGGCGTATTGAGCTATCATGTTAAAATTGAGAGCTAGCAAACATGTTAAAATTGAAAGCTAGCAAACATGTTAAAAATGAAAGCATTCTAAAGCAAATTTTTTGAACTTCTCCTGTGGCCTCTTCTCACTGTCTGAAAGGGAGTTCTCTTTTCCATTCCCACACTGTTGGGGTAAGCAGAGTTTCCTTTTGACGGCTCAGCCTAAGAGAACAGATAGGTAAGTGGTTATTAGAAAAACAGCAGCATGGGGACAGGAGCAATGGCTCAGCAGTTAAGAGAAAGCACTGCTTGCTCTTCCAGAGGACTCAGGTTTGGTTTCCAGACCCCATATTAGGTGCCTCATAGCTGCCTTTAACTCCAATTCCAGGTGATAGGATGTTCTCAAGCTTCCATGGACATAACACACATGTATACTTACACATACACATACACACATCATACATATAATTACATTGTTTGAATCTTTAAAAAAAGATAATAGCAGAATGTATTTTTAGAATCAGCATTTAGCATTTGCACTGTCTTATATTGTTTTAATAAGTTTGAAAATTATGAATTCAATTAAAATAGTCCCTAACCTTTTTGCTGATTTGTTGTTGTTGTTGGAGAATAGAAGTTAATAGTTAATAGTCCCACAAAGGAAAGTGATTCCTATAAGAACAGCAGGGCAGTGAGTCACTTTGATCAGAACTTTGCATTACCTAACTCAATATAATTTAAAGAAAGAAAAAAAAAAACAGCTTCTTTTTCTATGATCACATCTTTTTCTGACAGGTGGGAAATCAAATGGGAGTATTTTTGAACCCTACATCATTAAAGGGAAACTCAAATTCCCAGACCAAATGCAATGTTTCTGCCAGGAAAAAAAAAATGTTGCTGGGTTCTGTAATCTCTCTGAAATTGCCTAAGGCTCTCTGGCTGTGCATAGCACCCATTTCTATGATAATGTAATCAGATCAGTCTTGAAGGAAGGAGCTGGAGCAACCAGATCGACCTTTACCTTAGCTCTGCCCCCTACAGAAGAACTTGGATGCCTACCCCTCAGGCAATGTCAGGGTTGCAAGAAATCAAAATGTATAGGACACGGGGTTGGGTGAGGTGCAGGTTTTGGATGCTTGCATATTGACACTCCCTACAGTGATCAGTGTTCAGCCCCAGACAGCCCCAGATAGCTGAACCAAAGCCTAAGCAACTACCCAAAAGCCTTGAGGGTGAATCATGCCCTTCATCTAAAGATGCATTGCCACTTGTGACAAATTTTAGAATTTTCCCAAGTGTCCTAGTGCCCAGCTTCTTAAACTGTAAGACTCATCACTCATTTGAGGTCATTTAACTCCATGTGGTTATGGAAGTTTTGGCAACAGAGAGAGGTCTCTGAATTTGTAATAACCAAGAGGTCATTCAAACGTAAACATGAAAGGAGCCAGAGGTGCTTCCAGGACCAATGGCCTATTGTTGTGTCCCTTAACTTCACAACAACCTTGATCCTGAGTTCATTTTTTTGTATGACATACTTATGCAAAGTGATGTTCTCAGCATAGATAATTATAAAATTAAAATATCAATCAACTCAGAAAAGTACTGAAGATGCTCTGTGTCCCAAAGAATTAAATATTTAGCCAAGATTTAATTATTTATATAAAATAAACAAGCAATCCATCTCATTAATATGCAAATTTATTTTCACTGTTCATAAATGATGAAGTTACATGCACACCAGAGACTTGTGTAAAGATAAATTTCTCTGACTTATCAGCAGTAAATGTTAGATTTGAATACCTATTTTATATTCCTGTATACCTGGGGTTGCATAAGAATTTTCTTAGGGAAAAGAAGTTATGAAAGGACAAAATTTAGGAACCCCACCTTAGTGAATATGGTTAAAGATGCTACAAACAGTTAATTCACCCCTGTTCACTGGGCTTCATTTGCCAAGGAGTCTCAGACCAGTGAAGAACAGAAGCAGAATAGAAATACTCTTTCTACTGTTATCACATCAGGAGTAAGAATGCTAGTCACTGGCAAAGCTCTAAAGCTCTAAAGCAGCCAGTTCTAGTGCAGAGAAGATGGTGTTGGTGGAGCATCTGAAAAGCCACTGGGTGTCACCAGGGGTGTTTCAGCCTGGGTTTCTATTGTTCTGTTGCTGAGATGACTTGAGATCCACAGGGCAGCCAGCCACCAGCAGAGATGTCAAGCATAAGCTCCACAGAGCTGACCCTCTGCTGCCTGTCCTGTATGTCCCCATGGGCCCCACTGATGCCCCTGCAGGGAGTAAAGGTCTCAAGATGGTATACTGTGAGGCCAATTTCTAGCTATCACTTCTAGCCTCAATGTGGACCACAGGCACATCCAGTGTAGAACAGGCCAATGACCTTGCAAGGAGGGTCAGGATTGATTGTGTCAGAGATTGAGGAAGAGGCAAAAGAATGATGGATAATTGGGGAGGACTCTTGGGGGCAACCTCAGAGGGGATGGATGCCTAAACACAGCTTTCAAAGAGACAGGGGATATGGATGACTTCCTGGGCTGATGGAATTTGCAGTACTAGCATTCGACCTGGGCTTCAGGGAAGGCCCAGTGTGCCTGTGAGAACAACTGTGCTCAGCAGCATGTATAAGCTATGAAGTCCACTTTAACCAGCACCCAACACAGATGCTAGACTGAGATTTGGAATCTTGGCTTTAAACTACTGTTCTGTTCCGAGTCCCTGGGTTCCCAGTGAGAGCAAGTAGGGAAGGGCGGGACACACAGCTGACAGAATGTTGTCCCCCCCAAATCAATTGTGTTCTTTAAATATTTTACTTGAATGCACAATTTCAGATAAAGAAAGGGTTTGAGAATTGAATGAGTCCTGCTGGCGGAGCAACCACTTATTCTATGAACTCTGAGATATCCAGCAGGCTTGCATGATGAGATGCTCTCATTACAGCTTAGAAAGGACCTGCATGGAGAAATGAATCAAACCTGTACTAATACTGCTATTAGGGTTGGCAAGACTAGCAATTGTTTGTTGGTTGACTCAGAGCCCTCAGAGGCAGGAAAGCTCAGTGACACTGCCTGCTCCAGGCTCTGACCTGTGAGCTTGGATGCTGACTCTGCATCACTCCCTGATCAAGGGCTTCAGCATTCTTACTTGAAATATGGGAAACACATGCAGTATGCTTCATGTCAGTTGGTGGTGAAAGCTGGGTTAATATGTCTGAAACACTTAGAATTGCCCTTGGCGTGCCACAGACTGATGGGGTACTGTTGTGACATCCTTTTGATCAGACCCAGTTGTTGCTGCACAGGGCACAGAATTCAGTGGCTGCAGGGCAGAGCTGGCTTAGGGCTAGAAATGCTACAGGTGCAGGTGGTTGGGTTGGTGCTGATGCTGTGACCATTCCTGTATGAAGCCAGCCATGGGCCTGGAGGGAAGAAGGAAGGGAGAAATGAAAGTAGGGCATTTCCTTTCACCTGAAATAAGTTTCTCCCTCTCCATTACACCACAGGGAACAGAGGGTGTCCCCCAGTAATAACCAACCATCAGTCATTACGTGCTTGTGACACAAAATGGGAGCTCTATTAGCAGATGAAATGCCATGTACAGACATAAGTGAGGGGCATAACCCTCAAGCCAAGAGAAGCATATGAACACCTTAGAGCCAATAGAGAGGAGAAAGGAAGTCACTGGAGAGGGTGCTCGAACCCACTTAAAACATGGGCCCCTTCAGCATCAGTGGTCTCCAAGCACTTCAGCCCTGTCTCTGTGTTAGGAGTCTGAACTCTTTCCAATAAACTTTACTTTCCCTAGATTTTTCTGTCTTTTAATTCATTAACCAACAGAGGAGACCAACCCATACCCTAGCAAGAATAATGTGCTTCTATAATTTAATGTACAGGATAGTTGAGGGACTTTTGTTATGAGACAGTTGGGTGATTGGATGCCCTCCTGTCCCAGTTTCTTTGAGCATGGCTTTATGCCCATGCCACCCTATTGGGAGTCATCAAGGAGACATGGTAAACACGGTGATACAAATTTCTTTCCCCACTTATATTCATATATTGACATCCAGATCAAATTATGGGATATAGGATGGAGCATTTGGAAAGTAATTAAATTGAGAGGATGGAGCCCTGAAGAAGGGGATTAGTACCTTTATGACAGAGTGTACTAGCTCTCCATCTTCCTTGTAGGATACATTTGGAAGCCACAGATTATGCCCTAGCCCTCCCCGGAGCCTGACCACGTTGACCTCAGCCACCAAGCTCCAATTGTGAGAAGTCAGTTTCTATGGTCTCTGGTACCTACCTGAGTTTCACTCTTCACTTCTCAGGGATAAGGAGGGCCATCCTACTTTGGCTGGCTCTAGCTTCCCTCACATAGAAGGTGCAGCCTAGCTGTCTTTCCAGGACCAGTGTGAAGCACAGGGGCGCAGGCAGCAAAGATTGTGCTCAGACACTTGTTCTCTCTCTCCCAGGAGCTGTCACAGTGTCTGAGCTTGCTCACTTCAGGTGACTTATCAGACTACATGCCAAGGAAGGCAAGAGCAAGAGAGGATGGTACAGCAGCACAATGGAAATGGACACAAGCTTGTGTTGGTCAGATATTCTGAGGACTTTCAACAAGCTCTCAGTTATCAATCAGGATGAAACATTATGAAGTTGAAACCTTAATAAGCCAGGTATGAGAAGAGGGTGTTGTGTCTTTTTCCCAGGGACAGGTGGACAGATAGATGTCTATTTATCCCAAATGGAGCACTAGCAAAATACCTAATAAAAAATTTGACTTAGTGAAACGGCAGGTTTGTTGGGGTTACTTACAGGGCTATAGGTGAGGGGTTACATACAGAAACATGGTGGCAGTGTCACAAAAAAAGCCACCCCAGCCTGAGTGACAACTCACAAAACCTGCA
Source organism: Phodopus roborovskii (assembly GCF_943737965.1). Taxonomy (NCBI): domain Eukaryota; kingdom Metazoa; phylum Chordata; class Mammalia; order Rodentia; family Cricetidae; genus Phodopus; species Phodopus roborovskii. The sequence goes on along the minus strand of NW_026126571.1, from coordinate 28,800,970 downwards.
TTCCTGGGCCTCCTTGCGTGTTTTGCAGGTACCTAGGTCAGTCTATGAGAGTCTTCTCTCTCTGGCACTGACTTTTGCTTACTTAACCTTGGGAGGGGCCTTGTGAGTCTTGTAATTTTAGGAGCTTCCTGGGAATGCTTTGTATTTCCTTTCTAAGCCTTGAAGGGATGTTTAAGGAAGAACTGTCAACACAGCAGATGGTACATGGTTATAAAGATCTAGCAGTTGGTGCTGTTCGCTAAAACAGTTGGGGGCTGTGTGAATGTTCTGGAGGTTCCCACATGACCCGAGAGCCACTTACCTTCAGGAGCCAAGATGCAGTCAGTGTGACAGAGAAACTCAATAGCACCTTTGCTCAACCCGCCCTGGTGACATCCAGGGTCAGCTACCTATTTTTCTCAGGCAGGGCTTCTCATAACCTAATCTCAAGCATTTAGGAAAAGGAGTGTCCACCTCAAGAGGGGAGGGCATGTTTTGGTAAAGGATGAGAAAGCCTTCTCTAACTGTGAGGCAAGGTGCAGATTTGAGTGCAGTGGGCCAGAGGGAAGAGATGGGAATTTTAGTAGCTCTTTAATAGACAGGAAGGTATGGATGCTTCCTGAATTTTCCGCTTGCTCCCCATGCTGTCGGAGCACATCTGACAGTTTGGAGTGGTCACCACTGCTGGCATTCTTCCTAGCTTTTCTGGCTCCAGATCTGGCCTGTGCTCAGAGCACAGAGTTCAAATAAACTCTGTTGATGAGGAGAATATAAAATTTCACTTCAAAAAATACAATTATGAAGAGCCTCATCTAATCCAATTCATGAGCATCCGTAGTGTGTGCATATAATCAACTGTCAGCTTTGCGGTTCTGTCCAAGCAAGATTGAGTCTACGTTAGTGCAGATCTTAGGGGAAACTGCCAGGGCAGTTTCTAAGCTGTCCTTTGAAAATTTGTACCTGTGCAGGGGAGATGTCATGCTTGTCTTGCAAGCATGTAGGCCTGATTTTGATCTTCAGGCCTACATTAAAAAATAGACATGGGGGTGGACAGAGCCCACTACTTGGAACTCACTGGTCAGCCTAGCTTCAGCAGTGAGCCCAGACCAGTGAGAGACCTCTGAAAACCACAACAGACATATGGACAGCATCTGGGGATTGACTTCTGGCCTCTACACTCCCATGTATACACCTGTATGCACGTGCACACACACACACACACACACACACACACACACACACACACACACACACACACAATTTGCACATTAAAAGGTTTTCATGACCCAAAAAGTTCAGAAAACATTGAATTCTTCAAAGTTGTTTTTGTTTTAATGGCGCTAATTGCGTTTCACAGTGAATAACAGAATACTAAGTAGAGGTATTTTTGGAGACATCTCACACTTACTTTGTGTCTGTTTAGGTTGGTGATAAAATTTTGGGACAGAAATTGTGTGGTGTGTCCCTCTTCATTCAGCAGCAAGAGGGATTCTTCCCTCCTGGCTCCCATAGCCATAGTCATTGTGGTGGTCTGAATGAAAATACCCCCCCCCATAAGCTCATAGGGAGTGGCACTATTAGAAGGTGTGGCCTTGTTGGAGGAAGTGTGTCACTGGGGGTAGGCTTTGAGGTTTCAGGTGTTCAAGCCAGGCCCAGTGTCTTTCTTCCTGCTACCTGATGATCCTGATGTGCAAATCTTAGCTCCTACTCCAGCGCCATGTCTGCCTGCACACCACCGTGCTTCTTGCTGTGATGATAATGGACTAACCTCTGAGCTGTAAGTGAGCCCCAACTAAATGTTCTCCTTCATAAGAGTTTCCAAGGCCATGGTATATCTCACAGCAGTAGGAACCCTAACTAAGACATTCATCCCATTCTATCACACTGGTTTTCAAAATCCTGTTCTCTCTGCTCATATTTATTCCAGTGCTTCTAGAACCAAACACTACTGACTGGGTGTCTGAGAACAAATTCCCCTTATTGTCTCAGAGTTCTGGATGTTGGTGGCTCAAAAACAGAAGTCTAGAAGAGTCTCTCCCTTCCTGATGGTATGGAGGGTCCTCCTGTGTCTTCTCTGGCTTTAGAGAGAATCCTTCTCTGTCTCTTCCAGCTGTGAGGAGGGTCCTTCTCTGTCTCTTCCAGCTGTGAGGAGGGTCCTTCTCTCTCTTCCAGCTGTGGGGAGGGTCCTTCTGTCTCTTCCAGCTGTGGGGAGGGTCCTTCTGTTTCTTCCAGCTGTGGGGAGGGTCCTCTCTCTTCCAGCTGTGGGAGGGTCTTTCTCTCTCTTCCAGCTGTGGGAGGGTCTTTCTCTCTCTTCCAGCTGTGGGGAGGGTTGCTTACTCTGTGCCTCTTTGAGTGGTAGAAAGAATCCTTCTGTGTCTCTTCCAGCTTCTGGTGGTCCTGGGAACCCAGGCCTTGAGTCAGCATCTCTCCAAGTCCTTGTCCTGACCTCTTCCTGGCCATCTTCTCCCACTCTGTCTTTTCCCTTCTTTTAATAAGCACAGTTATCAGTGCCTGATTTCCATATAAGGTCATGTTCTGAGAGACTGAGTTCGAAAAGCCTCTTCACTGACTGTTCTGCACAGGAAGGGCTTGATCCCAGCTCAGTGGGCACGGCCTCTGCCCTCCACTGTCTCCTCCTACAGAGTCTGAGCTCCTGGAGGGCAGGGCTGTGCCTGGGCCTCAGCAGCCTCCATGTGACTCTGAGCCCATGCTGTCCACATCTGCTCCTCATGGTAGGCATTCATTACTTGACACAACAGGCAGTCCCAATTGACAACATCAATGCTATACCTCTAGGGCTAAAACTAAGGAAGATGAAGGAGCCTTGCTCAGGCCTCCACTCAGGGCACCCATGGGCTGTGACATTTCTACATTATTCAGTATTTCCGCCCAGATGCCCTGCTTCCTGCTGGGTCTGGCTTAATAGGAAGGAAGCTATTTTTAAGTGTGTCCTTTCACAAAGCAGCAGCCACATCTCTTGGGGCTTCTGGTTCCTTCCCAGACAGTGGATAAAAATCCGTGTTTGGGGACAAGCAATGAGCAGGAAGTTTAGTTAGGAAAGAAATGTAAAATGTCACAAGTCATTAAGAACAGCAGTCCCTTTACTGCTCTGTGTGTCCAGCCTGTCAAGTCCCCTCCAGGGACACTTGGCTGCCGTATGTTTGCCTTACAAAGTGACCCATTTCTTCACTCATCTTGGCCTTACAGCCTGTGTACAGCAGTGTGTTTTGTCACCCAGCCCTTAGCGGCATCCCCTCTCTTTCTGCAGCCTTTGGACTCTGTGCCTTTCCTTCACAAATTACATTCTTCCTGTCTTCTGCCTTGGCTATCTAGGACCTCTCTATCTTCCACTTTCTAGAAAATGCCAATCATTTTTAAGATCACTTCAAGGTCAATTTATCCATGAGGTATCTGTTGGTGGTGGCACAGTCCTCTGCTGTTCCTAAAGTTGTTAAACTGCAAGTGGTAAATCACATAGGTAGGACACGCCCAGAAATGACCTCCCCCCACCCTGCATTCCCATGCCACCAGGGCTTACTGTGTACAAGGATCATCCTAATTTGCTTTTGAACCTCTAGGGCTATGTGATGGTTACTATTGATTAGCAACTTGACAGCCTCTACAATCAGCTGGAAGACGAGCCTTTGGGCATGTCTGTGGGAGTTTCTGGATTGGTAAGAAGACCCACCCTAAGTGCGGTCAGTACTATGCCATGAGCTGGGGACTGAATGACTAGGGGAAAGTGCCCTGAGCACCAGCATTTGTCTTTCTCTGTTTCCTGATTTCAGATGCAAAGCCATCTCCTGCCACCAAGTTTCCTACTGTGATGCACCATAACCCCAGGAGCCAGAATGGAACTCTTCCTTCCTAAAGTTGTTTCTGTCAGGCACTTTGTCAACTCAATGAGAAAAGTAACGAGATGGGAACAAAGATGTGCATCAAGTTTAAGATATTTGGTGAAAGACATCCCCTAGGTTTTGTTTTGTAAAAGATAAAACTGATCTTATGAGTACCACTAGTCTAGTCTGTGGGCTGATCCATTTTCTCTGGGAAGAGCCAGATGCAAAAAAATTTGGCTTATGTATTATACGGTCTCTCCTTCAACTTCTCCCCTCTGTGATACAATAGTCACAGACAAGTAGGCAGATATTTGTCTGTTAACCTTGCTTTAAGCATACAGGGAACAGTAGATTTAACTCATGGTAGATGTCTGACTGAGAAGAATGGGAACTGAAGATTGCCAGGGATGGATTGAATGGCCCACAGGCCAACTATCACCTGAGCCATCTCCGCACTGAATAGAGAAACCAAAAAGTGTGGATTGGTTCTTGGCTCTGAGCTGGTGACCCAATGAGGTAGGGATCTCATGTGGACATGTGGTAGTGACAAGTCCTTGTCAGGCAGCCTTGCATATTGGTGAAGTGTCTCATGGTGAATGCATCATATCCAGATGCTGACCATTGGTTTGCCATAAAACTGCTGAGAGATACCAGGATCATCCATGTTGCAATAGAAGGTAATCTTTGCAGAACAGTAACCAAAAGGGCAGCAAAAGAAAATCAGGTCTGTCAGCAATGGAGAATAACTGTGGGAGGGTCTAGAGCATGCAGGGGCCCCAGAGAAATGAGGACCACTTGAGGGTATGCAAAAGGCGGGGAAAGAGGCGCTCTCTATAAAAACAAAGGTCTAAGAGTTCCCAGGGCCCCAGGAGCAGTCAAGGTCCTGAGCTACAGTATGTGGAAGGTTAGTCTGAAGGGCATGGACTCAGGTACAGAAGGCAGAAATGTCGCCTGGGGCACATGAGGTCAGTTATGAGAAAGTCCTGTCTGCTCTGATTCCATCCCAGAAATGAGGCATCTACTGAAAGATACAGGATTTAGAGCATCCTTCTTACCAGGGCACATTAATACATTGCTAATAATGTGATTTTAAAGCCTTTTCAAATAATGAGCCTCCGATCCTCCCATTCGGCTTCATTAAAAAGCTCTGTGAAGACAGACAGCCAGAAAGTTGGCTACATATTCCCAGCTCTGGAAGGGCTCTTCTGCCATGACAATAACTAGATACTGTCCCCTACCCACTCTGTTTCAACTTAGCATGGCTCTTTTGAACACCAGAGCTGTTCTTAAACCATCACACTACATTCCACACCTCTGTCCCTCCATGAAGTCATGTGGTGGTCTGTTTTGCAGACGTTTGCTTTGCCATGGCTTCTGGGTCCTTAGTTCTTACAGTGTCAGTGTCAGCCTGCTCTGTTTGGCTGGCTTTGTGCCTCAGGGTCCAATGCAACTTTTTCTTGGACCTAGCTTGGGACTGAGCCATGGCCTTATCTGACTGTTTAGCCTTTGGGTTTTGTGATGCTGGAGCTGATGGAGCAGGGTTGGAGGATAGTGATGTTACTACATTGCTTACATTGCTGCCATCCCTGCTTCTGCCTCTCCCAGTGCAGGTCCCTAGTGTGCTCACTGTGTACTGCCTCCTGGTCTTGCCTCTGGGGATTCTCTATGGTCATTTCAGTTCCCTGTGGCTGCTGTTTCCATCACAGCATTTGACTGGCATGAACTCCGTGATGCCCTAACCAGACCCACCATCAACAAACTGAGCACCTCATCACCTTAGACACCAGATCATTGCATTTGACCAGCTACTTCTTTTGTGAGCTGTGAGAAACAGGCACATCCTAAGGTTATTCTCACAAAGTAATGCTAGCTATTTCACAAACCACCTCTATTGAAGTGACCTGTTGTTCTTTAGAAACTGGAGCCCATAGGTGACAAGACTGTGGTAGAATCTGGGACAAGACACACATGTGATGGATTTGCCCAGAGGTCTGTCTGTCCATCTCCATAGGAGGTTCACTTCCCCCTGGATGGATGGTCTCTCAGACACAAAGCAAAGGTAGCCACTGCTCAATCAGGCTTACACAGCTTCTATGTTCTTGATAAAAGAGAAAATAAAGCCAGCTCTTTTCCAACACCTGCATATACCAATATAAGATCCCACTCACCTTTTCTTCCTTCCTCCCTTCCTTCCTTCCTCCCTCCCTTCCTTCCTTCCTTCCCTTCCTCCTTCCTTCTTTCCTTCCTTCATTCCTTTCTTCCCTTCCTCCTTCCTTCCTTTCTTAATTTTGAAGTAAAGTCTCATGTAGCCCAAGCATGAACAAACTATATATAGCCAAGAATGACCTTGAAGTTCTGATCTTCCTGCCTCCACTCCCTCAGTGCTGTGATTACAGGCATGTACCATTACACCCAGGTTTTTCAGTGCCAAGGATGAAACCCAGGGTTTGCATGCTAGATAACCACTCCACCAGCTGAGCTATAATCCCAGTCTTCCACTTGGGGTTTCTGAAAAAGCTTCATTGATCACATGACCTGGTCATTAGGAGTCAGTCACAGCATCAATGTGTATACTCTGGGGACAGGCCAGGGTTTGGCTGGGGACTAATGCTCAGTCAGTGGCTTCTCCAGAGCTTGCTATGTTTCCTCCTTGCCCAGGCTTCCTCTACAAAGCTCCTCTCCAGCATGCTTTTAATGCCAGCAATGCTAGAAGGTCCAGGATCCCTCCTATCTCTATCCTGGGAGGTGTGCAGCTCCTGCCTTGACCCCACATCACCCATCCTAGTTCTGTCTTTGGTTTCTCACCACTCACATCATGAGTGGTAGCCACTGGAGCATGTCTGGCATTTAGAACAAAATCAACAAGACAGAAATGGGGTTGGGGGACACCATAAGGGACACACTGAGAGATGCCCACCTCACTGAAATAAATACAACCAGGGTCCTATTGCCAAAGTATCCTTCTGTGAGCAAAAAAACAAAAAACAAAAAACAAAAAACAAAAAACAAGCCCCCCAAAAGTAGATAAGAAAAGTAGATGGTGCCACTTGCCACATGCCTTAAGTTTTCTATTGCTGTGAAGAGACATTATGACCACAACAACTCTTATAGAGGAAAGCATTTAATTGGAATGTTATAGTTCAGAGGTTTAGTTCATTGTCATCATGCTGGGGAACTTGGTGGTATGCAGACAGGCATGGTGCTGGAGAGGGAGCTGGGAGTCCTGTATCTTGCAAGGCAACAAGAAGTCGACTTGAGACACTGGGTGGTATTCTGAATATAGAAACCCTCAAAGCCCACCTCCATGGTGACACACTTCCTCCAACAAGGCCATACCCACCCAACAAAACCACATCTCCGAATAGTGCCAATCCATATTAGATTATGGGGGGGCATCAATTACATTCAAACTCCCACACCACCCTCAATGTCCCTACTGGTAAAGGAGTACAGGCTAGATCCCTCATTAGGTGGCATTCCTGTTGGACAAGTTTCCCTCCTCAATCGGGTATCTGATGGGGAATTAACCTTAAAGCATAATTGGAAAGGGCCTAGATTAGGGCAAGCCCAGTGATGTGAAAGATCCCTACCTCCATCATTAGGTCCAGAGTTATTTTTTTTTTTTTTTTGGAAGGACCCAGCCCTGCTGATCCCATGAATGTGGAATGAGGCTGAAGCTCTGAGGGGACAGGTACTGGTCAGAGAGGGACAAGGACTGAGGGACTCTTCTGATCTTCCAGAATGAGGACCTCAGTCCATGATGACATTTTATCCCACAGACCCCTCTTGGTATCCCATTCACCTGCTGTACCCCAATAATAGTGTTCTTACTTTGTAAGCCCTTACTTCTTTCTCAATCCCTCCTTAATACAGTTGTGCTATTGATTAGTATTCCTCCTTCCAATCATGTACAGTACCCTTTGATGGATGTCCTCTCAGGCCAGAGACCTCTGCAATCTGTGCTGAAGACATGAGGGTCCAGCATGACCCAGGCATGACAAATGTTCTCTACTCTGTGTTTTCAGATTTGGTTATTAGAGCTACCCGATGAGCATTTGAAATGTGGCTGATGCAATTGGTAACTGAACTTCAAACATTACTTCATCTATTTTAAACATACATCACCGTATAGCTAGTGACTCCCACACTGGAAATTTATACTTCAGTGAGTCACAAGAAAACATGTTGACTCATCCCTTTGGTGTAAGAACCCTGGATGAATCTCTTTGTAAACAGTGGGGTCTTGGTCCAGTACTCACAAATGAAATAGTCCTTAGTTTAAATTAAGCTCGCTGTCTTATTCTGCCAGTGTCTGGTTCCATGTGCATAACGCCCCATGGTAGCAGAGAGGAGACATTTGATTCCATCTCAAGGGTGTCAAGAACTGGGTTTTTGGAGGCTGAGTAGCCATTGTGCCTCCTGAGAGGTTAGGCAGCTGGGGAAAGAAAAGACAGAAAACAAGGCAGGTATCAGGCACCTAGAGGAAGCTCAAAGCTGTCAGATGGGTGCAGAGCTTCAAATGCAGTCTGTGCAGGTGTAAAATGCTTAGAAAAGCACCTAGGATAGACTGTGTATCTTAGGGGCTCTTAAAGTATCTTCACACTTTGGGTGACCTTGTCAAGGTGAGGGGGAGTCCTGAAAGACGTGGATGCAGGCATCTGAGAGGTGTACAAAGTCTTCTTTAGGAGTGTTTGGTTTTGTTTTCTACACTTTAGGTGACCTTGTCAAGGTGAGGGGGAGTCCTGAAAGACGTGGATGCAGGCATCTGAGAGGTGTGCAAAGTCTTCTTTAGGAGTGTTTGGTTTTGTTTTTTCTGACTTAACCATTCTGACTTCTATTTGGAGAAGGGACCATTGTATTTTGCTGGGGAAGGGTCATTTAGAGAGAATGGACTGAAGATTTTGCTGAATGGAACCTACCTGCCTCCTAACACAAGCAACAGAATGGGACATCAGCTGAATATTCAGAAGATATGTATGTCCTTGTGAGTGAACTTTTGCTCTCCTCCAGTTCTCCATTTCCTGAACACTAACATCATTGGAAAGAAATATCAGTAGAAACTGTGAAAGAGGGGAATGAGTCGAAGAGGTTTCTTGAAGGTTGGGTGAAACAATTAGGATTTGGTCCTGGGTTAGTGGAAGGTGAGGTGGGTGGGAAATGAAGGCTTGCAGAATCACTGAGGGATGTCGGCAGGGTGCTAGAGACAACATCCGTCCACAGAACTGTTTATACAATGAGACAATGATGTAACCAGCAGCATTTTAATGTCGTCATTCACTGCTGATATGAAAGAAAGGCTGGGAGCATCGGGGAGTATTGGGGCCAGCCCATGTTTAAGGTGCGAACGACAGGACAGAATGGGAGCAAAATAAGGAGAGTCACTGCTGTGCACTCTGAGGGAAGCTCCTTGTGGAACCCAAGAAGTGTGCATGCTGTCAAAAGTCAAAAGCCACAGCACAGACAGTGTCAGGAGCCAGGGCCACTGCAGCAAGAGCACAGGCTGAGAAGGTAGGATGCACCCTGAGAGCCCGGGGCAAAGACACAGTAGACAGAAAGAAAATGTCCTGCTGAGTCCTCAGTGCTCCAGAACAAGGGCAGCCCCTCTTGACTGGGGCATGGTCACATAGAGGGAAGATGCCACCAAACAACAGTCAGTCATGAGGAACAGAGGACATCCCTATCTAGACAAGGTCAGTGAGAACTTAGTAAATCAGGCTACTGGGAACTTCCCTTAAGTCTCTTAATATGCAGCTACCCAGTGGGAATTGTCAAATAGCAATAAAATTTCACCTCCCCTGTACATACACTGTATAGGTGTACACGCACAGGCACACACACACACTCACCCCCCCCCCAACACACATCCTTTTAAGAAATAGAGAACAAAGCAAAAACAAAACCCAGCCAAGGTGGCAACAGCTGCTCCCCCACCAGTGACAGGTGAGCATCTCCCCTGTGGGCAATGGGTGGGACCTTGTGACTGGAGGATGTGCTGGGCAGGAAGAGCCCAGGGTCCAAATTACAAACTACTCCCAATGGAGGGAATGCTTGTCACCTGTTCACTTTTCTCCTTTACACTGTGAAGCAAGGACAGGGCTACTTCTCAAAAACAGTGTGATACATTTATCAGTCTATGAAACTTCTATTTATCCATGGAAGACATTCTGGAAAAACCGAGGTGCCTCCTGGGACCAATTGCATAACATACTGGTATTTTGATAATTACATATGATGGTCATACCCTCAGATTTTTACCCTGCTTCTGCAGTTATATCTCTGAGGGTCCCTTTTCCTCAATAACAAAGTTGATGAATGTAGTCACCCAAAAGTCTTAAAGAAAATAGACAAGTCCAGTCTCTTCAATAAAACCCTCTTTTAAAAAAGGCATCCCTCCCTTGAGCCTTCAGTTAAACAGAAAATTAAAATGACCAGCCCTGAGGATGGAAAGAGAATGAGAAGGCAAGTCATTGGCCCTCTGTGTACTGACCACTATTATCCTTTGTCTTTCTTTATCCCGCAATGATTTTATTTTTCTTTGTATGTGGGTGCTTGAAGAAGCCAGCAGAGGGCATTGGGTACCCTGGAGCTGGAGTTACAGATGGCTGCAAACTGCCTAATGCATGTCCTGGGAACTGAACTCATGACTCTGAAAGAATATCAAGTGCTCCTAACTATGGAGCTGTCTCTCTAGCCCTGTGGGCATTTCCTCTTAGTTCTCCAGCTGCGGCTGCTCAACCTTTACCAACTAAGATCTGTCAGTATCTACCGGAGTAAATTTCCAGGAATTACACAGTGAGCCCATGACAACCACTACCAGCTGGGTGGTAAGCAACACTCTGGCAGGCTTGCTGTGACCTGCCCATTCCCAGCACCATCCCATGCCCTCCTCATGGGAACATTATTCCATGCCTCTTTGGTTCTGATGATAGGCCTGTGCTATGCTGAGTACTCGGCTCTGCTCTAGCATCTGTCCAGTCAAGTAGCAAGTAAGCAGGTCCTCCCTTGTCAATCAAAACCAGGTTACTAGGGAAATAGTGGGATTCGACTTTCTCTCCAACTCTACTATTTTTTTTTTTCATGGGAAAAGTCAAATTGGGGAAATCGGCTTAAAACCTCAATCATTCCAAACAGAAAAAGTCAATATTCTTAAGCAGACAAAGCATTGCTTGTCACCTTGACAGCTTTCACCACTTGCTTGATTTGGAAGAAAGTGAATGTGTGGTTTGTGAGTCTCGCCAGCAGAGGGCAGAGTTTACTGCTGAGATCCCGATTTTTAGAGTTGTGTAGAAATGCGGCAAGGTTGGGCAAGCAGGAGGCTTTAAAAAAAGACTCTTGTGTCAGCAGAGGGGATCATCACATCTGGGAGAAGCGGCAGCAATCGTCCTTGTGAAAACCCCTGCCCAGGCTCCTTTGATTCTGTCACCTCTGGGGTCCCTGTGAGGCTCTTGCAGCTGCTCAATGGTGTCTGATTACATTACCACACACAAAACCCTGTCCAGAGGCCTGGACTCCTGCCCATGATCACAGAATACCCTGAGCTGGGCCACTCCCCTAGGGGACCCTCACAAATGGCATTCAGGGCCGTTCTTCTGTGGGTCTCCCAGCCTTAAATCACCCATGCATAGCTAAGCGGGGTCATCTCTTTAGTCACTCCCGCAGTAGCGTTAGCAGTGGCCTTCAAGCAGGTGTTTCTCCCCTGGCCCCAGGGGCCTTCAGCAGGTTCTTGTCTACAGGTTTAGGATTTGGGTGCATGTAAGGGCTGCTAGGTGGTGGTGAGTCTGCTGTGACTGGCATAGTTCTAATAGGTGCTGCTCCCCCTGAAGGTGTTGTCTGAACACTCAACAAGGAGCTGCAGGGACTGTTGTTCATTTAATTAGAGACTTCTTGAGAAAGGCCTGATCAGTAGCCGTCCCTGGTCTGTACAGCCTGCCTGGCATGAGACAACCACAAGGCCAAGCGGAGTGGTGTTTTCCATGTTCTCTACTGTGGGGGATGTGTACTGTTACATGTTTTAATTATGTGGCTAAGGTAAGACTAAACACATCATTAATCTAACAGACTAAGACTAAGCAAGACAGTTAAAAAGAAATGGTCTCTGCCAACAGGACATTAGTTATGTGGTGAGGTCTCTGTAAGTTTTAATTTTATTGTTTTAATTTTATTGTACATGCTTGGGTATTTTGCCTGCATGCATACTACTTACATGTCTGCTCCTGCAGAGACCAGAAGGGGGCATCAGAGCTCCTGGAACTGGAGTTACAGACTCTTGGGAACTTCCTTCCACATGAGTATGGAACTGAACTCAGGTTCTCTGGAAGAACAGTCAGTGTTCTTAGCTGCTGAGCCATCTCTCCAGCCCTATGGCCTTGGTAACTGGGATCTGTACACTACACTGAGTAAAGAGAGTGTTTAGACAGGCAGACATAGCAACAGACAGACACTTGCGTAGCGCCTACTACCAGTGTGACTTCGACAATTTCCAAGTGCAGACCCCTGTAGCCTTCACTCCCGTCTGCAATGTGATATTTATGGTACCTATTTGAAGCTTTAGAAAAAATAGGAAAGGAAAGGTTAAGTCTCTTAAAATGCCAACTTGTACCTGAAAATTAGCATAAGACAGATGAGTTTTCACAAGTCAGTGAGAAGTCACTTTCCCTTACCTGACTCTAGGCACTAAAGACAGAGATTTAAATATCAGGAGAAAACAGAAACAGTTTCTACAGAATGGAGCTATGGAAGAGTGCCTTAATTAGGACCCAAAATGTTCACATCAGAAAGGAAAAAAATATGAATTATTTTTCCTCATGGCATAAGGCAGATGAAAAATCTATAAATTTTAGGAGGCCCTGACTCTTATGAATCTGGTGGCCTTGATGTCTGATGGCCTTGGATCTGGTACCCCTGGTGTCTAGAGTTTCTGTACCCTGGGTCTGAAGGCCTTGATCTGGTGACCCTATATCTGTGGCCCTGTTGTTTAGAAGCCCTGATGTCTGGTGGTGCTGTCTACTCCTGATGGCCCATCTGTGGCTGCCAATGTCATGGAGGTTTACTCCAGCAAGCCTGCAGAGGCTGAGGATCTTTGGAGCCTCACTGGGCAGACTCTTCTCCACAGGATGGCCAGCATACCCAAGTCCTGCCCTAAATGCCAGAAGAGCCTCTCCCGGAGCATCCTCCCCTCTTTAGGATGCTTCTGAGGAAGAGATGGAAGATGAAATTGAAAGATGAAGTGCACATGTCCCTCCTCCCCTATGCCTCACTGCAGAAGCCCTCCTCTGGCTCAGGCTCTGAGCAGCTTCAACCTCAGGCGTCAGAACCCACTTGTGACTGTGTCCTGAACGGGGTCCAGTGTATCCCTTCTCCCCACTGAGGCATCCTATTTGAATTGACTTTTCACAGGCAGGTAAGAAATATGGTGAAGACAGAAATGTCACTGCATCTGAGAATGCTGCAGGCATTCTGGCACCTTACTAAAAATAATAATAGTAATAAACCCTGCTAATGCACTGGGAAAGTATTGAAAACCAGATCAATTAAAAAATAAAGTATTTCTTACTACACATCTCAACTGTCTACAGACATACACCCATGAACACCATATCTGGCCACCCATTAGCCTTGCATAGACCTCCCACCCTGAGAGGAAGAGCGATATCACAGGGCATGTTAACACTCTCTTACCTGATGAGTTATGGGAAAATGTCTAAGGGATACATGTCCCTAAGGACATTTAGTGACAGTGGTGGTGGGGTGCCTTGTGACGGTGCCGAATACATTAGAAACCACTGTAAGATGTAAGAGGAAGATCTGGAGGCTAGAAATATTTATGGACTTTTTGTTGTTGTTTTTAAAATATCTAGCCAACTCCTGAAAAAAAAAAAACGAGTGGTTGTCATGGCAACCTCGGTTTCACATGGCACAGGGAAGTACATGAAAAGGATTGGATGAGGGAGCCAGAGGAAACCACCTGGTTTAGAATTTAATTTGGGAGAATGAAATTCACCCAAAATGATTTATTAAACATGATTTATTTTCCTTCCAAAATGGTTAGTGGGTTTTTTTTTAAGGTTTTCTTTCATTTTTGAAATTCAAACATATGTGGATGAATTCCAATGGAAATGCATAGAGACCTTCCTGGTCAAAGAACCCTGGCCCATTGCACGGGTGCACACTTCAACCCCCTCCCACCCTGTGAGGAGTCTGAGGGTGTGGTCCTCACTCTGCCACTGATGGGTGTGATTGAGCACCTGTTCCCTGCTCCTTGGTGATTACACAGGGGTTGACTGCCCCTGTTCCCTCTGTGGTTGTGCCCTCATGTCTCCCACTCCTTGTGCGATTACCCTGGGAGTCCCCTCTGCTCCCTGAGTGGTCACCCAAGAGTCCTTGGGAAAATGAAGCCCTGTGCAAATAAAGAGCTAGAGGGCACCGATAAAGGAGTTTGCTTTGGATAAGCAAAGTAGGCTCAAAGACCTGGTCTTTTCCAGACATGGTCATATGGGCAGCTAATTGGGAGTCCAGAATAGAAAGAGGGTGCCAGCAAGAAAGGAAGAGTGCATCCTGGGGGTTAGCAAGCTGTTTGCTCAGTGGGAGGGGAGCATGAGTGGAGAGGTGGGGTTTCCAGAGGGGACCACAGTCAGGAGACAAGGGACGGAGAAGGCCTTCTCTGTTAACAGTCTGAAGTCCTGGCCTGTATGTGGACTTGGATAGGCTTCCGGATGTCCCAGCCACCATTCAGTACCCTTGGTTATCTATTCCCTGGTCTGCCTTTTCTCACAGCACCACATAGTCACACAGCCACATGGACCCTCAGTTAACAGCATAAGACCCGGGGAAACCCTAGTGGGTAATCATAGCCTGGGAGGCAGAGGACACAGATGGGATCGCCCTGTGACTCTTTTAGAAAAGCACCTAAACCAAGGTGGAAGTGGAGAGTCTGAAGTCGCAAAGAGTCCTGCAAGTAGGTGGGACAAGCAAAGGGTGGCCATCCATGAGAAGGCAGTGTGGAGAAAGTACTTTGCAGAGAGGAGTACAGGGAAGAGAAGGTAGAGCGTGTCAGTACCCCATTCACTCTAGTCATGACCCTAGCTTCCTACCCAGACTCATCAAAGGTCCAAGTCTTGGTACACAGTGGCTGTGTATAAGGCAAACTCCCATTTTCTACGTCTACAGGTATGTGGCCTTGAAGGATATCTTCACCTCCCAGGTCTTGGAATACATAGCCATGTGTCAGGCTGTTTTCCCAAGACCTATATCCTCGGATTGCCTTTGATTGGGAAATACTATTGACATATCTGTGCCAAACATGATGGATGAAGCTAACTGGCCAGTAGATGGTAGCCAGTCCAAAACAGGCTGCAGAGGTGGCATGGGACCTGCCACCACCTCTTGCCAGCAGCTCCTACAGAAAGATGTCATGAGTCAGGGTGGCTGGTGAGGAACGATGGGGTCTTTATCCTCTATTTTTAAAATTTCTCAGACTTAGAAACACTGAATTGTGGTGCTTAGGATTTGGAGCTGTTGGTAGGGAATTCAATGTTTAAAAAAAAAAAAGAATTTATGATGGTGATTTTGGGACAGTTTAACATTACAAAGACCTTGATGATGAGAAGTTAAAGTTCAGACCCACCAGGTTGAGACTGAAGAGCAGGATGCAGGGTAAATCCTATCTCCTGTTGCCTCTACGTCAGGAAGGAGTGTGCCTGAGACAACCTCGGGCATCTGTGACTCTGCCCTGCTTGCTCCCTATGGTGCTGTCTATCAGGCCCTCTGTTTGCATTCTTCCCTCATTGCCACGATACAGCATCTGATGAAAGCAACTTAAGGTGGGAAAGCTTTGCGTTGGCTCATGGTTTCAGGGGCTATCAGTCCACTGTGATAGGGAGGCATGGTGGCAGGTGCAGGGCAGCCTGTAGTGGCAGCAGCATGGGCTTGAGGTCTCTCACATCTTGGTGGCTAGCAAACAGAAAGAATAGGACTTCAAGAATGGCTGGGATAAAATCTCCAAAGACTTTGCCCCAAATGCTCACCTCCAACAGCCAGACTCTACAACCTACCAAAGTAGCCACCAACTGGGTCCTGTGTTTTAACACATACGCCTGGAGAAGACATTGCAAATCAGACTGTAATAGCATCTGATTTCTGACTTGAGTGTTGGGACTCTTAGGACATCAAATACACTATTGATAATGACATGAAGCTGCAATGTTCTGTGGCTTGGAAACAGCACCTCCTGACAGCCGTATGGCCATTGACCCTGCCACCTCCTTTCTTCTTCCTATACCATGAAACACCAGAGGAGGAAACACTTGCCAGTTGAGGTGGAGAGGCCAGTGAAGGCTGCTAGGAGAGGTAAACTTTGAGTCATGGTCTATATTAGGGTTCAGTCAGGCAAGAGTGAAGATAATGGCATGTTAGAAGCTAAGTGATGTCACACTATCTGTGGAGAACAACATGTGCTCATTTGCTACTTAGACACACATTGAACCTTCCAAATGGGACTTTTCATGCTAGACACTAATTGTGAAGGGAATGTGTCCTTCTAGATTACTGTAGAATTCCACAGTTTCTTACAGCAAGTAAGTAGGTGTGCTGTGTATTCTCGGGGTGATTTGGTATATGGAATGGAAAATGAGGGGTTGATTTTAAGGTCATCCCTGAAGGTTTCCAGGAGGAAGATCCCTTGGGGCATCTCCTTATTGCTTCACATTAGAAATGCACTTGGTGACCTTTCCCTGGGAATAGACTTGGGCTGCAGAGCCTGTTTGGGGTATGCTAACCTTCTTAGGGCTTGTCCATATGCTCAGACTTACTGGTTACACAGAGACAACAGTCCAGAGAACAATAGATTTATTTTTCCAGGGGAGAGGGTACTAGAGGGAGTGGGACTTAGTCCTGCTAAAGTATTGTCTAGAGGCTCATGGGCAGGCTCAACACATGCAACACTTGTTCCTGATAACACTAGGGCTTGAGTTCAGATCTCCAGAACCTGTGTAAAATCTTGGAGGGTATGGCAGCCTCTCCCAGTGTGTGGGAGGTAGAGATGGGAATCCCTGGAGCAAGTTAGCTAGCTAAATTAGCAGAAATTAGCAAGTCCTGGATTCAAATGAGAGCCATAGCTTTGATATATGAGGTGAGGAGTGATGGAGAAACACACCCATCATTAACCTCTGGCCTTTACACACCTATACCCACACATGTGATTATGCATGAACACACATGTGATTATGCGTGAACACATGTACATATCATACATATGTAAGCATGTGGGAAGACAAATTTCCCAGTCCAGCTTTAGACATCTGTGAACGAATAAATAATGGGCATCATATGTGTACAAAAATGTTCCATATCACCAGCCATCAGGAAAATGCAAAGAAAACTAAGATGAGGAAACAAGCAGATCACTCCAGTTAGAAATACTGTCATCAAAAGAATAATAGCAGATGTTGGGGGTGGGAAGTGGGGAAGTGGGGCTCATATGCTCTGTTGGGGGAATGTAAATGAGGGTAGCTATTATAGAGAGCAGGTTCCATGAAGAACTAAAAATAGACTACCATCTGACTCAGCTATCACACATCTTAGTTTGTATGAAAGACAATAACATTAGCATGCTGATTAGATGGCCACATATCTGTATTTATTGAAACCCTAGTCACAGTAGCCAACTCAATGGAATTAGCTTAAATGTATATTATCAGATGGAGAGCAAGGGAAATACAGTGTATATACCCAATAGGCTATCACTAAGCCACAAAAGAGTGAAATCCTGCCATTTACAGCGAAGGGGAAGAACCAGAGGATGTTGTATTAAATGAAAAGAGCCAGACACAAGTTCTAGACAGTGACCAAGCTGAAGGCTACAGGGAGGGTTTGTGGCTGAAAGGCAAGTGGTCTCAGAAGGCTTAGGGAAGCAGAGGTTGGGTTTCCCAAGCATGGCTTCTGAGAGCTAAGCTTGGACTAACTGAAGCGATGTGAAGAGTGGACTTTGGCTCATGGGTGCCAATGTTTCTGCCAGACTGTTTAAAAAGCAGAGTGTGTATTTCCAGAAATTGTGATTTTTTTTTCTTTTCCTCAAGATGTTCAAACAGCCTGATGTCCAATTCCTGCAGAGGCTATGGGGGAGGCTGTGGAGGAGAGGTTTAGATGGAGGCAGTGAAGGCTCACAGAAAGAACTTGGGAATCCCAGTTCTAGCACCTTCTACATCCATCCTCTTAACTCCAACCCCTCCAGATCTTCTCCATATCAATTGTAATGCCAACACGCTGGGCACTACAGGGTAACAAAACCAAGTCTTCCAGCAGTGGTTTTATCAGTGTTCATCAACTCACCATGATGCCAGTGGCATTCTGTGAGCAGTTCTATTCCCAGACAAGTCTCATGCACTCTACAATTCACCCCACCAAGAAATGGAAATGGAAGGAGAGGAGAGCCACCTTGTCCACCTTCTTCTCATGGAGAGCCATATTAACTGTCTGCAGTTTGTTTTTGTTTTCTATACAATTTTAGTCATGCAGTTCCAACCATTCTTAGCTTGCTTGTTAGGGGTTAAAATTTAAAATAGAGATACCTCATATTGGGTGATACTAAGCCCTGTTCAATTTCAGGCATTACACTGCTACCATTAAGGCTTGGGACAATGGTTTTTATCGATGAGGATATTGCGTGAGGGCAGATGATCCAGGCATAAGTGTTACAAGAAAGTATTCCAGCCACATGCTTCTTACAGCATCATCTCTGACCACCCATCACCAGCTGCTGATGGGGTATGTGAAGTCGGGACATGCGGCCTTACAAGTTCTTATAAGTGGCTCAAGGGGACACTGAGGAAAAGTGGGGTATTATGGAAGTCTCAGGTCAGATTCTCTCTAAGATGGATAAGCAAGATACATCCCAGACCCTTGTGCTCTCAGCAGCATTCAGGAGTTTTATTGCTTGTCCCTAAAGTGGCACAAAAAGGAGCTACCCTTGTTCTGGAAGGAAGTCTCTCCAGATCTTTCCCTATGCTCACCCGGCTCTCTCCTTTGCATTTATGATGTAACTTGCAATAGAATTTCAGTTTCCAGAGTAGTTGTATAAATAGTACAATGCATGTTCTGAGGTCTCTCCCACAGTGTCAGCCAGCCTTGAGTGCTGCATTTCCTTATCTTTTTGTTTTGACTAACCACTTTGAATTTAATTGTAGAAATTATTTCCCTTTACCATACATGCTAAAATATGGACTTGGCCAATAAAGAACATTTTATTACTGAGGCCCAGTGCCAGAATCAGAGTATTTCTAATGGGTAGATTATTGCCCAACCTAGGATCTGTATTCTAATTTTACAGTGTGCTATGAACTGTATGAACTGTGTTACCCCATCCCAGGTTCGGATCCAGGTCACCCGGTGTATTTAGTTATCTTTTCTCCCAAACTTCTTTTTATCTGGAATATTTCTTCCATATTTCTTTGCTGTGTTGTGGCCATTATCACTTTTTAGAGAGCAGAGCAGATTTTCTTTTTTCTTTTTCTTTTTGTTACTATTTTTTTTCTTATTTTACATATCAATTCCAGTTCCTTCTCTCTCCCATCCTTCCATGCCCCTCACCAACACCCCCCCCATTTCATTTCCCATTCACTCCCCAGGGAGGATGAGGCCTTCCAGGAGGATCATCAAAATCTGTCAAGTCATTTGGGGTAGGGCCTAGGCCCTCCTTCCTGTCTCTAGGTTAAGGGAATATCCCTCCATAGGGAATGGCAGAGCTGATTTTCTGGAAAACCTTTCATGCTGCTTGCTGTTTCCTCAAAAGAAGCATCATCATCAGAATGATTAAAAATAATATATAAATGCAACATATTTCCATAATACTGTGTCATGTGTTATGAATACATTTGTATCTATAAATACAAGCATATGTGCATTTTATATAGTGGTGGGGGCTTCCTGATTGGGAAGGAGCCTGCTTGTGTCATCATGGATACATTGTCCTTTTCAGGGCTGGTTAGTGTACACCGATTGCCTGTATGTTCTAGAATGAGACCAGTAAGCACTGGCTTCCATTTGCTGCAACTCTGCCATTTGCTTTGCTGCTGTTAGCAGGCACGTGATAATCTTTATCCTGGAGAGCAGCAGATCTGATGGAGAGCTCTGCTGTGTGTGATTCTCTTGCTACACGATGTGTTCAATAGTTGTGGCATTTAATGCCCAGAGAGCTGCATGCTTTTGTGCCTGTCATCTCTATGTTAGGCTGAAGGCCATGCCTTAGATGCCCAAGTGTGTGGTGGGAAAGGGAAGGTGTGTCCACTGCTGGCTAACATGGGTGGGTTGGACAGGAGAAGCATGGAAGGTTAAGCTGAGAACCTGTCCTAGGTAGGGCTTATCCTGACCCTTGGCTAGGGTCTCTCCACGTGGAAACCCTGTACTGGGGAGGATCTAAGGTACAAGCCCTCATTGTACTTGTGTGTTTTCTCTAAGTCAGGGACAGTGTTGATGAGGTGATAGAGTGAAGATGTCACAACAGTCCTGAGAGGACCCCCAACCTGAGCAGGACCAACATGAGAGGTGCCATATGTAGGGGGAAATAAGCACCCTTCAGTTCCTCCTGGCTTTGCAGGCTTTTCTGAGTGTGACCTTAGCTCTCTGGCAACATGCAATGGTATCTGAAAGGCAGATATGGGGAGGACAGGTTGATGTGGATAAGCTAGGGAGCTTGGACTACCTGACTGCTTGGGCTGGGAAGCTGGCTGGCTGCCAGGTGTTCACCCAGAAGACTGGAGAGACCTCACCAGCTCAGGTATGAAGCCTTAAGTTGGAAACTGGGGAGTGACAGCTGCTGGGAGATGCTGCTAGGCATCTCTTGGTGCTCAGGCAAGGCTGAGTTGGTACTGACTTCACAGGTACTGGTAGAGCCTTTTAAAGATCCTTAAGGATTGACATTACTGAGAACAGGAACACAGTGGGAGTCTTAACATGCCTTCCTATGCTGTGATCAGTCCACAAACCCATCTGATAGAAAATGTTGCTAACACACAGGCTGGCAGTGGGTATTTCTTCAAGATGAGCCATGTAACATGAAGCCATCTTCATGTTACTGAGATGCTATGGGGAAGTCCCTCCATGCCTCTGGGTGAGAAAGTAAAATACTGTCTCTTGGTATTTTGTTCCATCTGAAAATGGAAATATTATGTCATCATTAAAACATTTTTCAAGAGGATTCTTCACTTTGTAAGAAAATCAATACCACAGCTCACATTAAGGGAACGTGGTGGCTCAGTAAACACTAACACTAGACAGTCTTGGAAATTAGATCGGTATCACTATGTGAGAAATTATGATTAACTAATCATTTCCACTTTATTCTTCTGACTTAATTTATTTATTTTTTAAATTAGCTTACAAGGTGTATTATTTTTCCATTGATGTGCTAGAACACTTGTCAGAAAGCCTCGTAAGAAACAAAGGGTCTTTTGGCTTACAGTTCCAAAGGGATAAAATCCACGCTGGTGGGGAGCTCAGGGCAGCACGAGCCTGAGGCCTGTCTGGCAGTCAAGAAACAGGGGTGCTATACTTGAGTGCTATGCACAGAGAGAGAGAGACAGAGAGAGAGAGAGAGAGAGAGAGAGAGAGAGAGAGAGAGAGAGAGAGAGAGAGAGGCCGAGACCAGGAAGTGAGGCCTGGCTGGCCTGGCTGCAGACATTCAAAGTCCACTCCCGGGAATAACTCCCTCCAGCAAGGACCCACCTCCAAAGATCTCATAGTCTCCCTCAAGCAGTGCCAACTGGAGACCACGGGTTTAAACTCATTGGCCTACATGTGTGTGGAGGGGAGGGGGTGAGTAGTATTTTTATCCAAATCACAACACAAGGGACAGGCTTCTTTACAGAGTTTGCATACAGGCCTAGTTTCTGTCTGTGTCCGTCCCTCCTCTTCCCCATCCCCTTCTCTGAAAACCCTCATTAGCTTTTACACCTGTTTCCCTTCAACTTCCATGTCATATATGGTCTGTTGCCCCTGTCCCCTCTCCTTTCAGACATCCTTTTCTCCTCTCATGGGAGGGGAAAACCCCTTTCTGGTTTCCTGTCATCCCATAGGATGACACCCATAGGAATACACACCACTGTAGGGAGTTTGGTTTTTCTGCCTGCAGCCGCTGGTCTTGTCCCGCCGCCGCGCCAGCCCCAAATAATGCACAGAGACTCTGTATTTGATATTATGCTGTTGGCCAGGTACTAGTTTCTTATCGGCTAGCTCTGTCTTAATTATTAACCCATTTCTATCTATTTCCATGTGGTCTTACTGAGAGCGGAGGAATGGCGGTTCTGTTCTCTCCAGGCTCTCCATCCTGACTCTTCTTACTACTTCCTCTTTCCTCCTTGTCTCCTAGTCCCTCCTATCTTCCTTTCCTATTGACCAACAGTGCTTTATTCATTAACCAGTATGAGAAACATATACAGAATGACATCTCCCATCACACCGCCACAGAAGCTAAGCTCCACTTAACAACAGAGTAAGCACCTGTTGTGTTTATAGCAATGAACGAGGGTGAGTGAGCCTGGTTAAGTGGCAAGACTGTTGAAGGCCACATTTGGATTATACCATGTGCTCCTCCTTTAGTGGCTCATGGATGGGACAGAATTGCTACATCTGAGGTAATGATTTGTCCCCACATTGTATGGCATGCTCTGAATAGTTCAGACTTTCCCTGCCTGCCACTCAGCCTTCTAACGAGTTTTCCCAACAGTGTGACCAACTCATGGCATTTCTCCACCAGACTCCAGGTCACCAGATGCCCCCCCCATGTCAGTGTAGCATAGGGTACCTGAACCATTCAGCTGCATTGAACATGCATCTCAGAGGCTGCGGACATGCCTGTCATGGTATCCCATAGTTCCTGTCGTAGAAATACTCTTAAAATGTGCTCCCTTGTCTTCTAGAAGGGGAGAAGAACTATGCCCTATGACAGCAAACACAGACCCCTGCATGTTGACTAGGTGCAAGGCCTACATGCACATAAAGTCACGTGGATGCAGTGTGAGCCTGACTGCCTGGACATATGGATTCCTACTGATTCTGTGGCACCAGATTCCTGTCAGCAGGATCTGTGAAGGAGGGGGCAGAGGACAGTGAGGCTGAAGGAGAAGGAAGAACTGACCCTATGTGAGGTCCATTCTTCACGTTGCGCTAGGTCACTTCAGCTTTGTTCACTGGAAACAGATCTCAAAATTGTCCACCCTCACCCCATCTGTACACTAGGCCCCCTTCCGGAATAATTCATGGTCTTTTTTTTTTTTAATCAACATAGTGTTCAAGCTAGGCCAGGTGATTGAAGGGCATTGTTCATATATCGTCCTGGAGTCAGCATGGCTTCTGCAGAGGACCCCTGCCTCCTGGGACCATTTTGCTCCTTTGAGGTTAGCACTACCTGCCAGTGTGAGCAGTGCAGTGCTAAAAGGAAAGGAAGGGGAGGCTGTGGCTCTCTCACGTGCTGGGCTCCAACCTAGGAGACAGTAGATGGCCTTGTCCCATGCAGCTTCCCTCACCTTCTGTAAAGGGAGATGAAGATGCTCGCTGGAGGAAAGGCCCATGTGCAAACATCTACAAACACAGCAGAGCAGGAGCTGTACTCGGCTTCAAACTTGTTCTGCACATGATGGCTCCGGTACCCATTCTAATATGTGGAGACAATTGAAACTATGGATTTGAGGGAGAATGGCAAGACAGAGGATCATATTTGACACAAACTAAGAACTGTAAATAAAATGGTGGTTTGATCCATTGAAAGATGGAACTTATTCTGCCCACAGGACAGCAGGTTCTCCTTTCTGCCTTGCTTTGCCTTTATACATAAAGTTCAACATTTCCAGTACACACTAAATACAAGCTGGGGTTGTCTTCATGCACAGGTTGTTTGCAAATAAATATTGATTGAGTACCAAGTATGTGCCATATACCATGAGCTATTTTGAGAACTTTGAATACAGCCATGAAAACCTTTGCCATCACCAGTTTTGCATTCTAACCCTAGCATCTGAAAATGAGTAATCCAGCAAGTTAGTAAGCATGTTCCTATGCAGAGACTGGGAGTATCTCCAGCATGCAGCACTTGGCCAGCATGCACATTT
Organism: Phodopus roborovskii; assembly: GCF_943737965.1. Taxonomy (NCBI): domain Eukaryota; kingdom Metazoa; phylum Chordata; class Mammalia; order Rodentia; family Cricetidae; genus Phodopus; species Phodopus roborovskii. Next base: position 28,777,056 of record NW_026126571.1, on the reverse strand, counting down.
GATTCCCAGCACATCAACCAGGCAAGGTGGAGCACACAAGCCTGTAATCCTAACACTTGAGAGGTAGAAGCAGAAGGATCAGAAGTTCAAGATCATCTTTGCCTACATATCAAGTTCAAGGCCAACCCTGTGTCAACAACAGAAGGGCTGATGCTCAGTGGGCCAGAGTGCTTCCTACTCTTGTAGAGGACCACAGTTCCATGGCCAACACCCATGTCAGGAGGCTCATGACCACCTGTAACTCTAGCTCCAGGGGATTCAACACTCCTAACATCTTCACAAATGTGCACATACCCACACAGACACACATGTATACATACATAATTAAAAAACCAAATCAATGTTTAAAATCATTATATGTTAAACAGTATTAAAGAGAAAAAAATCACAAAAAGTGAATATATATGGTATAGGGAAATTGAAGTGGTCTATGGGCTCTGAGAATCAGACTTTTAGCTGAGTCCCTTCAAAGTCTAAGAACTGAGAAGATTCTATAGTGTCACAGGGAAAGGTTCAGGGTGATGTAGGTTTGGGGAGTAAGATGCCTTGTGTATTCTAGGGAATGTTGGAGTTTAGAATTTGGTGTAAGGTATAAATTCAATCAGCCTAGAACAAAGGAGCACAAAATTCCAGAGTAGTGGAATATTTTATAACCAGAATTGCTGTTTTTTTTTTTTTTTTATAACCTGAAGGTCTCTTAGAAAACGCAGTGAATAAAATCTCTGTCATTAAATCTCTAAATTATAATGTCCTTACATATAATTTAGGACCATCTGTTTCCTGCTCTTATCTCCTCAAGCAGCCTTTTAAAGAGAAAAAGTACTTTTCCTTTTGCCCTGCAATCCAAACTTTTCCCTATCACCAATCTTATCCTGAATGATGGCCATCTGTCTGTCCATCACCAGCCTTTCTTTTCCTATTCCCCAAGCCTACATTTCCCCTTCACTTCTCATGGAGCTCCCCTAAGAGTCAGGCCATTCTCCATAGCTACATGGTTCCCCCCCTGGCAGAGTGACTCCATCCTGCCCAAGGTGACTTTTTGGTATTGTCGTCAGGTCTCAATGTCCTTCTCAGCCTTCTCACACATGGCAGCAGTCCACTCAGTGTCCTCTGGATCTCTGTGGGTGATTGTTCACCTCAGAGTGGACTTGTCCTCTGACCTGAACTGACTAAGAGTGAAGGACACTGTGGTCTCCAGGGTGCACCCTCCTCATCTGTGCCATGATGACCATGTTCCTTCCCAATGTAGGAGGCACCCCCTTCTGTGACTGTGCTATCCTAGCCTTCTTCAGTGAAATGAGTCTTGCCGAGTGTCCCTCTCTCTGCCTTGTCCCTCATTAGTTTGACCATCTCTTTCCATGGTCAGATCATTCTGTGCCTTCTATGGTTGTTCCATCTTCTGCCTTTGGACTTCCATCTTCCACTCTTAGCTAAAAGCTCTCCCAGACCACCGCCTGTCGTTTCTGGCAGGCTGGGCTTCTGCTTCCACTGACCTTTCTGGTTCAGGTCAGGTGTTTACCCTGCCTGTTCGGATTCATCCTGCACTTTACTCCACTATCATTTGTGACTTTGTGTTCAGCTGCCTCTGTGCCATTTTCCCTGCGGTCCAGAGAGACCAACAGAGAATGGTCTGAGGAACTTACTGTGGGAGCATCCAGCCCAGGCTCAGGCTATAGGCGCTGGCTTTGCTATTTTCTTCTTTTCCCTTTCCTCCCATCTGTGTCTCCTTTCCTTCTTTCATACCTCTTCCTTCAAATTCATGTAGAATTCCAATCAACAGAATGTAACATAAACAGGCCAGGGCCTCTGGCCATGTGGACATATGACAAAGGAAGACATGTCAGATAAGAGGGGAACCTACTGTTTTAAAGATGCAGGGATCCAAGCACCACAAGCCGCTCTAATTTCCTTGCAGGCACATCTGAGCTCTCAGTGGGTCTTTGTGTATTTTGCTAGTATTCTTCTGGCCTGACTCAGTCCCTCAGTCAACACTGACTTCCTGTTTCCTGTCTCCTCACTGTGCTTCCAGCCCCTTGGATCTTGACGATGAAAGTCTTCCCAGAATCACAGCTTGTCAGGGATCTGAGGCTCCCAAACTGTGAGTTCTTTGTACAGGGCACAGTTTCCCTGAAGCCCTCCCTCTGCATCCTGGTTGGTTTCCATAGAAACCCCTTGTCTGGCTGCACATTCCCATGTCTGATGGTCACTTAATGTTTCCATGTGTAGCTTCTTACTTGCCTTCATATCGTCTTCTCCACTGGAGTGTGAAACACATTTCATGTATTTTACTATCTTTCTTAGGATATATCTTTCACTTCTGCACATCCGTACCTGCTTTTATAGAACAGGTGGATTAGTGTATGGTGGCTCTAATCCTGTCTTCCTTCACTCCTTCTTTCCCATCTAATTCCTTTCCTCTCAAGATATATATTTCTTTCCTGTGCTTGGAACGCTCAACATAGTTCTCTAAAGCCATTCCATTTCAAGCCATTCACAGAATGATGTAAAAGACAACTTTGTCCTAAAAAACATACAATAAGGAAAACTGAGTAAGCCTTTGAAGTTGGAATCTATCTGTCCCCACACAGAGACCACTCCTATATTATCAACCTGCTGACCCAATTAGCCTCATCTACCCCGAGTTCCCTTTCACTTAAATTTCTGTGCCTATGGTTACCTGCTCAGGACACTGCTCCAAAGAGACAAAGTGAAGATTGCAGAGAGGGGTTTCTGCCTTCTGGGCATAGGGCCAGCACCTCTGAATGGGGCTCAGTCTCCACATCCCACCCTTTTTCTTGTGTCTTTCTTCTATGATTCTTTTTTTTAATGATGGTTTTGTCCTTTGAGACTTTCACACAATGCATTGTGAACATACCCCCCCCCCTGCCCTTGTCTCCCTCTGTGCCCTCCATCCCTTACAAACAACTATGAAATTTCATCTTTTCTGTTTCCCCAATGTGTTCAGTTAGCATTGTCCAGCTACTCAGGAGTGGGAACTTCTCGGGCATATCAGCAACCTATGGAAGGTCATATCTTTAAAGAAAATTGAATCTCTCTCTCTCTCAGGAACCATAAAATGCCAATGGCTCCCAGCTGTCAGTGGAATTTCATGGCCCCTGATCCCCAGGCTGGGATTTTTGTCTAAGTGGAGTTACAGTAACTGTGAGCTTGAATTTGGAAAACAGTTTCCTTGATTTTTACTGACCACCTCTGGCTCTAGAATCTTTCTATCCATTCTTCCTTGAAGACACATAGGAAGTGACTCCATGACGTTCACCATCCTAACAGAATTATATTTCCTCCAAACATCTGAGCTTCTTTATGAGAAGAAACCCCCACAGTGAGTCTGGAAGTCAGTGATTCTCTAAGGAGAGAGTTGGCTGGAATGTGTGACATTTCAATATGATGCCCCCACTTTCTTGGACTTGAGAAGTTTCTGCTACAGGCTTCCTCTCTGCTTTTACTGTACATCATGTACACCCTCTCTCTTTTCCTCCTTCACCACCCACAGGTCCACATGGCCCCACACATCACTCATGACCTGCCTCGCTCATAGTTGTTAAAGGATGTGGCTAGACAGAATACCTCATCTAGTGGATTAGTGGGTGAAGTTTCTCTGGGTATTTTTGTCTAGACCTTGAGGGATTTTGCTTCTTGGAAAATTCAGTCATATTTTATGAAGATCATTTGTCAGTGGCTAGAAAATTGGCCACGCATGATGCACAGCCAGGAGGACTAATGAGCTTTTCCTGAAGCACTTTGTCAGTGTCGAGTGCAATGCCCATGGTGGACCTCACTTCCACAGCTCCCACGAGTGTGTTCTGGTGACGAGGGTTCTGTATTCAGATTGCAGAGCTCCAGCTGCTCAGAATCCACTGCTGCCATAAATTTATTGTGTGGTCAGGATGTAAGACACAATGGAGTTTCTGAGAAGTCCTTTAGCTTTCCCAGAGACCTCTTGATTAGAATTTTGCACATGAGGAAATTCTGAACCTGTAAGTAATTAATCTAGAAGGCAACACCAAGAACAGGGATAAACATTCAAAGGAAGATTGATTTTTACTCCACCCTCTTCACATGTCCTGGCAACTAGTAGCCCAGGATGTCAAGTGTGTACAAAAGCTCAGGAGAGGGGCTAGGCCCAGGCTGGGGTCCCTGCATCTCCAGGCTTTTTGGATGCTAACTTTTACACCTGTAGGGGTGAGAGCAAAAAAGGACAAAATAGAAGTATTCCAATAGAAGACATAATCAGAGCTTCATCACACCTGCACTCCAGGCCTGGATAGTCTGCTCACAGCCATGCTGGTGTCTAGTTCTAGCTGAGAAGATGCAGGACTATGGCAGTTTGTGCTGGTCCTCTGTGGCTCTCCAGTGAGCACCACTACATCATCATTATCCCTGTTAGAAGGCCTCTCCCCTCAAAGATTTAAGAGATGAATCTCAACTCTGTCTTGTGAACCACTGCTCAGCTAACTCCAGTATGTGACCCTGACTCTTTCCCACGCTACCCCTCCACACTGCCCACCCATTCTTCATATCTATGTGAGATTTAGCTATGACCCATGCCTCATGTTAATTCCCAGAGTCTTGACAATGCCACCCACATTGTCCCATGGGGAAGAGAAAAGGATGCCTTACTGAGAGCCTGCTCATTCAGGCGGCTTGCTCACAGACACCTTCATTCAGAAAGCACTGTGAGTGTCCCACAACCAGCCCATTACTTCTTTCTTTGCCCTCTCTAGATCACCCATGGAAAAATGTTTCACTGCAAAGAGCACATCTGTGTGTCGATCTATTTTCCCTCCTATGGCTCGGTTCCTTACGGTGGGACCAGAGCCAGCCTGCTCACTGTCCCTCCTGTCATGGCCATGGGTCAGGCACTCAGGTCTCTGGAATGAGCAGGGAGGCTTATACTCTGGCAAAAGGGCCAGGCAAGCCTGCTGCCCCCTGCTGTGTTCTCTGTACTGTGCTAGATGCTGGACACTCTGCAGTCACCCATTCTGTTTGTGCAGGTTTGAGGCGATAGGTAGACAAAAACACTCAAATCAAATGACTGATGTCATAGGAAATGGGAGGCAGTGAGGCATGAAGCAGGCCACATTGGGGTTAGAATGATCCAGGAAGATATCTTCCCTGAGATGATGACACATAACTGACATTCAAGCATAAGCTGGGACTAACCTATCCCCAGGGGCAGGTGAGAGCAAGTGCATAGTTTCCAGAAGGAAATAAGGGCTGGAAGCAAAGCCCCTGTGGCTCAGTCGTAGTAAGGCCAAGGATGGGGAAACAGACAGCCAAGGAGGCAAATTGCTACTGATGGGCTCTACCAGGGAAATTGAAGATAACACTTCCTGTCAGGGATGTGAAGAAAAGAATCCTTGCACACCATTCTTGGGAAAACAGTGTGTGACTTCCTTTACAGAGTATATGTGGAGCTGGTGTCAGACCTAACATCCCCACAGGTGGCTGTGTTCTCAGTGAGCTCAGTGGAATGGGATGAGAATGTGGAGAGACATCTGCACCTCCATATTCACTGTTTACAGCACCCACTGTACAGCATTCACTGGGTGCATTACAGCACCCAGGTGGGGGCATCCACAGGTAAAATTGGTGGATTAAAATATTGTTTAGTTGTTGCCAACTTGATATAAACCAGATTCCTTTGAAAGAGGGACCCTCCATTGTGGAGTTTCTTTCATCAGATTGGCCCATGGTAAGTCTGTTATATATATTAATTGTGGATTGATGCAGGAAAGTTCCGCCCACTGTGGGTGGTGTCATTTCTAAGCAGGTGGGCCTGAGTGTATAAGTAAGGAGAGGCCAGAGAAAGTGGACTCATAAGCAGCTTTTCTCCATGGTCTCTACTTCAGCTTCTGCCTCTAGTTCTTTCCTTGGCTTCCCTTGATTGTAGGTCACGAGCTCTAAGCCAAAGAAGCCCTTTCCTCCTCACATTGGTTTTGATCAGTGTTTTTACCACAACAACAGAGAGCAAACTAGGACATGATATCATGGAATACTATTAGACCATGCAAAGGAAAGCAACTATCATTGGTGCAACACAGACCAACCTGGAGGACATTAAATGGAGTAAACTAGACATGGAAACGAAAATGCCAAGAACCTCACTGCTGTGCAGAACCCAGAAATATTGGGTTCTTCAAGGCAATAAGTAGAATAGCAGCTACCAGGAGCTGTGGGTCTGTAATAGGTGGACAAGATCAGTCCAAGGGAACAGTTTTAGTTAGGAGGAATAAGCTTTGGTGACCTATTGCACAGTGAGGTGATTAGTTAGCAATGATGTAATGTGTCTTTGGAAATTGTGGAGAGAATAGATCCTAAATGCTTGTATCATACACACACACACACACACACACACACACACACACACACACACACACGTTTAATATGTGAGTGAGGGACATAAATAGTACAAAAGCAAACCTCAAACCCTCCTGTAACATCCCACAGAGGTGATCATAATGTGTGTGTCTATGGGAATTTCTGTATACCACATGCCTGCATGGTACTGTGAGGGCCAGCAGATGACATCAGATCCCCTGGAATGAATTACAGGGTTGTAAGCTGCCTGTCGTAGGTGCTGGGAATGAACCTGAGTCTGCCTAAAGAGCAGTGAGTGTTCTCAACCACAGACCTGTTTTTTTATTATTAAATTTTAAAATTTATTTTACATACCAACCCTCCCATTCCCTCTCCTCCCATTCCCTTCCCCACCTCCCTTCTACCCCCCCCCATCCAACTCTCTTCTCCAGACCTGTTAATCACATTAAAGCAAATTAATTGAATGCTCAGCTTACAGCTTTCTCCATGGTGGCCATGGCTCTCCGCCTTCTGTCAGGACAGTGGGTTCTGGTGATGCCAGACAGTACTCTTAGCCCTGGAGTCTCTGTACTTGGTGACTGGCAGACTCGGAAATGCCATAGGGTCTTTGACAAGCAACCTGAGTATCAGGGCTAGTTGGAGCTCCTAGTGGTGATTTGGTTCTATTTGAACTTGGGCAATTTTCATTGCCTTTGAAATCTCATTCACTGGGGTTTAATAACAAATAAATAATTCATGGGTCCTGGAAAATGAAAGGGAAAGGAAAATAAAGAAATATGTCCTCGGTGATGAACAAAGGGGCACCTTGGCACCACCCTCCAGTGTCTGCTTCTGGCAGATTCACTAAATTCTGGGAAGAGTCAAAAGACCAAAGGAGGATGTGTTAGCTCTCTCAGGCATGAGTTCTCCTTCGCCCACCCTCCCTGTGGCCCTGCCTCCTACATCCCAATGCTCCCAGTAGCCTGACAGTAATCTGTAGCTCTTGTTCCTTTGAGTGGGGAATGATTGGCTTAGGTAAATGTCAAAAGTGCCTAAGACAGCTTTGAATATTAAACTTGCACTAAAGATCCCTCTGGAGATCACCTACTGGTTACGAGGTATATGGGGGGGGGTGAGGGGGAGAAGTCTTGACTTCTGACTTCCTGTGGAGAGTGCTGGCTAAACTTAATGGAATAATCACTCCTTGCATCTCTGACAAAGGGATCAGCAGAGTGAGTATTCTTCTCTGTGCCTAGAATCTCTCAAGAAGTAGCTCAAAGGAAGGTACACTCCATCCAATCGAGCCGCATTCCTAACTTTTAGAGTGTAGAATGTCTGGATACTACACGTGGGGAGGGAACCAAGGACAAGTCTACAAGGTGGGACTACGATGGGGCAGCTGACCTCTGCTGTCAGTTGCCCAGTGCTGTGTGTTAGAACTGGGGAGTTTGGGAGTGGGTCCTTTCCAAGTGAGCTCACACACAACAACCTGGGACAGGATACAGTAGGCTGCAGTCCATGTTCTTACACAGGAGAAGATCTGAAAAGTATAGTCTCTATTCTTGAGTTCTTAACCATCCAGATTTCCTTCTTTCATAAAGTTACATATTGAATTATTTAGACAAGAAATGTCTTTTTTTATTTGCTTGAAATAATTTTAAAAATAGGTATGCATAAATATGCAAAATGTTAGTGATAGTCAAAATCTGAGCGATGACTACGTGCAAAATAATATGGTGGATTCTATCTACTTTCCACGGTGGTTGAATTAATTATTAAAAGCTGACCACTGAGATTTTCTTGCAGCTAGGTTCCAATCTTTGCTAGGGAATTGTTTGTCCTGATGGGGGACAGAGATTACCTGATCCGATTGGCAATCCACTGGTCCACCGGCAACCCACCATCACTTGTCAGAGGCTTAGGCCCCTAGGTTGGCATGCTTTGGGGCTGAATTAGCAACACGGAGGCTCAGGGCTGAGTGTCCTTGTAGGGGAGGGGAAGCCCACAGGGTAAAAACCTCAGACCCCTGGTGGACCAGCGTACAAATGTGAGCTGAAGTGAAATTAAAAACAAAACAAAACAAAAACAAAAACAAAAAAGGAGAAAAGAACTGCACCAATGTTAAAGGTTCTACAAGATTAAATGACTGGACTTCAAAATTATAGAGAGTTAAAATGTTGCAGACCAGAGACAAATTAGCTGTTGTTAGACCCTTTGAAAACCATCGCTGCTACCTTTGCGCCTGTTCTAACACCCTGTGGCTACGAAAACCTTAAAATGTGTTCTACTTCACCAACTAGTTTCCATCCCATTTCAGCCTCATACTAGTAGGACCATGGAGCCACAGTGCCTCCCTGTTATGTCTCTGAGGGTCAGGAGAATCAGTTAGAAGCCTAGCTCTCAGCTCTATTTGGGTAGCCAGTGAAGAATCCCGACTCAACCTTGAGTCTGGTGGACACACTATACTGACCAAAGTTTGTGACACAGACAATAAGGAAAGAAAACAGAGGGAAAAGCATAAAGGGATAGACGACCCCTTGTCTGACAGAATGTAAAGGCAAGCTTCTACCACCCCCAAAGCTGAGAAGATCCCCAGATAGCATCTGAAACCTTCATCAGTTCCTCTGCTTTGCAACAACCCACCAACCCACGGCCCCAGCAGAGTATTTAGAAAATAACTTTGATTTGTAATTTCCTTTGTTCTATAGCTAATAAAATTTCATGGAACCACATCTATAATGGCACACATTATTTTACAGTAAGCTAAATCCATGTTCCCAGGCCATGACCACTCATATTTGGATCAAAACTAAACTTTCTTATTCCCTTTGGGGTGAGATTTGTGTTTTGCACTGACAGAGAGAAGGCGGGAGAGATTCCATGAAACCCTAATTGGAATGTGGAGTACAGAGCACAGATGTTAATGCTTTGCTTAAATATTGGTTTGCTACTTGATTGATTTTAATCTGCTGGAAAGTTTCACATGGCTCAAAATAAACTCATGGGTAAGTCAAAGCAGCGGGGAGGAAGGCATTCGTGACTGCAGCTTTCTAATGTAGCACATTTATCATCTGTGGTTTGGGGCTAAGGATCAGGTGGGATGTTCTGTGGGGGAAGCGTATAGATAGTATCCTGTTATCTCCAAATGCAGCTTCTCATGCAGAAATATTTTACCTTGGTGTCTTTTACCCCACCTACCTCCTGTGTATGTTCTTTTGATGTCTCATCCAGGCTCAGCTCCCTACTCTTAGGAGCCTGGCACTGCCTGATGTTATTACTGAGGACTGAGACGATTGGAAAGAAGTCACAGCTCCCAGCTCTGCTTGGGCAGTCAGGAAAGAATCTTGACCTTAAATCTGGTGCTAATCTTAAGTGTATATACAATAGGGACCAGGCTTCATAAAATAGACAATAAAGGCAGAAAGTAGAGGAAAGAGCATGCTGGGGTTGCAGGTCCCACGTCTGGCAGAAGTATGCAAAATTAGCAGAAGGGAAATCAGCAGCATATTCTAACATATGGGCTGCAGCCAGGAAGGAGGTGGGGGAAGAGGTGGCCCTGAGTGGCCAGCACAGCAGCCACCCTAGCCTGCTTTGGGGGTTACATAGAAGGCTTGTAGTGCTCATCTCAGAAGAGAAGAGGGCAATGGTCCTTCATGGTCAGGAAGGCAGACAATGATGCATTCAAAGCTAGAAAGCCTTCCACAGGAGCGGGGAGTGGCAGGGAAACCAAGCTGGTAGGCATATAGAGAACAGCATAGGATAAAAAGAAATGGAGAAGAATAAGGAGGGGTGAGAGGAAGGTACATTTAAGTCAGGAAAAAGCATAAAGAACAAAACTTAAAATCTGTAGCAGATAGAAGAATGCCCATCCAGTCCAACAGGACAGGCCCCCCACCCCACCCCAGTTCAAATCCACATTAGATGTGCCTTTGGATGTATGGAAATGAGTTCGGAACTTGTGTCCACACTCCTCTTGTTTATTTATTCTTGCTTTTATTCATGTATATGTATATGTATATGTATATGTGTCTGTGTGTACATGCACACATATATGCACAGCTGCACATGGAGGCAAGTAGAGAATCCCCTGGAGCTATTGCAGGCAGTTGTGGTTACTAGGAATTGAACTCTGACCTTCTGTAAGAGCAGCAAGTATTCTTATCTCTGATTCATCTCTCACCTAGCCCCTGTTAGTGTTAGTTTATATCAATCATCTCTGGTGACACAATTACTGATGCTGAGCATAATTTTACAAGCAGCACACACTTGAATCAACTGCTGGGGTTCCAGCCATCCATCAGAGAGTGAGACTCCAACAGTGCAAGTTTAATCTGGCTGTGGACAGAGCCACAGTCGGCTCCTTCACTTGTCTCTGTAGTGCCCTGGTCTCCCAGATACAGCACAGTGATGATAATGTCTGCCTTATAGGAATGCCATAACAATCACTTGAAAACAGCCATGTCAAACACTTCTAAATGTGTCTGGCAATCGATAAGCACTCAACAAACACTGCCAGGAATATTGTCACAGGTGTGTGTACCGCTGAGAAACCTGTCACAGCGAATCATGATTTATGCCAGGGGCTAATGGAAAATATTTACTTTGGTTATTTTCTTGTCTAGGTAGCACCAGAGGGTATAATAAAAATATAAACGGGCAGATATTTCCCCTTTGTTGGCAAATATGATTCGGTTGATGAAATTAGATGTCTCTGCTTGTCTATTTTCTTTCTGTATTCAGGCTGGAGTAGAAAATCCCATCTAAAAGGAAAAAGATCCTCCAGCAGGGTTTTGATTGACAGATGACTGAACAGTTGATTGACAGCAAGTTGCTATGGAAGGAGGGTCAGCAAGGAAGGATAGTACTTTCACATTGCAGAAGTTCTTAGAACACACGGCACGATCATTTTCCTCACACAAATAATTGGCAAATAGGAGCTGGAGACATGACCCACAGTTAAAAGCACTTGTTGCTCTTGCAGAAGACCCAGATTCAGTTCCCAGCACTCACATGGCAGCTCACAACCATTGAGGTTGTCCAGTGACCTCTTCTGGATCCCAGAGGCATCAGGCATGCACAGTACAACTATATACATGTGGATTTAAACATTCATAAACATACAACAAAATAAGTAAATCTTTTAAAAAGGTAAAACAGAAAAAACAGTGAAGTATACATATGTCTACATTTTCAGTGTATTGTTGGAAGTCTTCTGGTGCCCAAAGGGTGGGAACTTGCTCCGTCTGATTTTCACTGTACTACTCCAAAAGCTTCTTCTATTGGCTCTAATGGAAGATGAAAATATGAAGATACAGTGTCACAAGTGAGTCCAGCAATGTTGAGGTCAGAGGAATTCAGACTCAGAGCATGTGCAGAACACATGGGATGAGGTATCACATGTTCCAGTGACACCATGACCAACATTGACACTACAGTTCTCAAAAACCTGAGGACTTTCCCATTAAAGAGATATTAAGACACCTGGTGAGTTTGGATCAATTATTCCATTGAGCAGTTTCAGAAGGAAGAAATTATGGTAACTTTTAGCAAGAAATTGACAGCAGATCAAAAGAGTACCTGAACAAACACTTAGTGAAACAGGAAGAAATTAGCTTTGTACACTGCTTTTTATGTCAAGTTTTAGGCTGAGATCTGGCCATTGTCAGATCGTGAAATGCACATCCATCTTAGTATACTATCAGCACAGTAGGCAAGCCTAATAAACAGGAGGGCTCTTTTCCTTCCCCTGGTTCTGGCACCCACCATTCCCCTGTCTTCTGGTCTGAAGTTGACTGCTTTGGGAACCTCATCCAAGAAGCTATATAACAGCTGCCCTGTAATGGGCTTATTTCACTCAGTGTATGTCTCTCAAGTTGCATCCCTGGTGTCACATACAATAGGATCTTTTTCTTTGTTGAGAACAGATACTGTTTCCTGGTATACATATGGCATGTGTCCTTCATCCATTCCTTTATTAGTGAGCAGTTAGGTATACATATGGCATGTGTCCTTCATCCATTCCTTTATTAGTGAGCAGTTAGCCACTATGGTGTCTTGGCTATTGAGTCATGGTGCTTGCAGTGAATGTGTGGATGCCAGTGTTTCTTTGAGATCTTGCTCTCAACTCATAATTCAAACACACACCTGTGCAGTGTATGCAGTGTGAGTGAGTGTGTGTATGTGTGTGTGTGTGTGTGTGTGTGTGTGTGTGTGCACAAGCACGCACCCTATGGAGGTCACAGGTCAATACTGGGTATCTTCTTCTGTTATTCTCTAGCTTATTTTTGGATACAGAGTCTCTGACTGAACCTGGAGATCACCAATTTGATTATAGCAGCTGGCCAGTGAGCTCCAGGCAACCTCCCATCTCTGCTTTCTCTTTCCTGGGCTTACAGGCCCATGTCATAGTGCCTAGCTTTTCACACAGGTAGTAGAGATCAAACTCAGGTCTTCATGCTTGCACAGCAAGCACTCTTCCAAATGAGCATCTGTCTCTTCAGCCCTGGATTTTAATTGTTTGGGATAATTAAGAAGCTACAGCAATACTGGATCACATGGTTAGTAGTTCTGGGTTTAAGCCTGTGTGGAGCCTCTATGATACTTCCCATAGAGACTGTATCACTCTACATTCCTACCAGCCATACATAAAGTCAATTCCACATCCTTTCAGCATTTGTTATCATTTCTTATATATAACAACTGTCCTGTCTGGTGAGAGGTTTCAGTTTTCATTCCTGTGTACCTGTGGCCATCATGAGCCTTCTTTGGAGTCTTCTATCTATTGTTCAACTGGCTCATTGATCTCTTGCACTTAGCCTGTAGATCTTCCCCTGTACAGATTAGCCTGTGTTATTAGATGCATGGCTGGTAAACATTCATTCATTGGGCAGGCTCCTTTTCCACTCTGTATACTATTCTTTAGTCATACAGAAGCTCTGGGTTTCATATAATCCTATCTTTGAATGCTTACTTCAGCTACCTATGCTTACCAAGAAAACATTGCCCATATTGATGCCCCAAAGCATTCTCCTGCAGCTTCTTGGAGAGGTTTCACAGTTCTGGGGGTGTGCATTTGCATCCTCTATCCATTCCAGGTTCTTTGATAATACCAGAGTTGGGTTTCATTCTTTGCATAAATCCATGTTTCTCAGCGCCCTGTTTAGAAACACCATCTTTTCACCATTGGGCATTTTTTTCACACCTCCCCCTAAAAGCTCAGGTATAAGGTCCAGGTTTCTACTCTTATCAGGGACTGGAAGGTTCCATCAGAGCAATTGTTCCTAAGAAAGAAGTAAGTGTGGAGAAAGGAGGTTCTCTGTTTGAAGATAGTGTGTGATGCCCTGTATAGCAACAGAAGCTTTCTGGTACCTGTACACATTCTGTGTAATTCCAGCTCCAGAGAGAGGAACCCAGGCCACTTTCCTGGGGAGAGGAACAAGGTGCTCAAACTGGAGCATGGTTTGGCCCAGTTCTAAACATACCACCCGGTATTCAGCAGATACCAGGCACTTTCCAGCTCCATGGCTGGCTTATTCTCTGTAGGAGAACTTTGTTCAGCATTTGCTAAGGTACCCTGAGCAAGTAAAACTCCCAGAATCTCAGTTTTGCTGTGTGAAAAATGAAGGGTGCAGTATCTATACCACAGGAGCCTTATAAAGGCAAGGTGGGGTCCTCTAAAATGGCTCAGAGTCCTTATTCTGGCATAATCAGAAAAGCTAAACTTAGATACATTCCTTGGTGGCCAGTCCAAACCCATCAGGAGTTAAATCTTCATAAGAAGAGGGGCCTCAGCTTACTGTCCCCTAGTCTGACACAGGGAGAGTCTCAGAGCCTGGAGGCATACCTCAGTTATGGACGGACCTCCAGGCACCTGGCACCAGGTGACAAGTCAGGGACTCTGCCCTCAGAATCAATGTTCCTCTTTAGATTCCATGTCTGGAACTCTGTCCTTGGAGGTGAAATGTTTTCACCTTTGCTCACTGGCTATTGCAGGGGCCTGGCTGCATCATGTGCCTACAGTGTAAATTTGCAAATGAGAGAGGAATGGCAGTGGGAGGAGAATGGAAACCTGCCCACTAGCCCTGGCCATGTGCGGCTAGTTCTCACTAAGCTCCCTGCAGACTTGACATACAACCCTGGGCCCAGTGCTTAATGATATTGCCAGTGCACTGGAGTCAAGAAGAACCCAGGGCTCTGTGATTTCCCTATGATGGGCTTAATATGGGCAGCTTCATGGGCTGCCTGTGGACAGTTCTATGGCCATCAGTTGGAGTTAGAGTCAAGATTCTCTGAGCCCTGGAGGTGATTGACACAGAGAGAGGCTGCTGGCCCTTGTGATGTATGTTGACACCAGCTTAAGTGTAACCATTTCTACACCTGCTAATAGACCCTCACCATCCAGAGCCTCGCAATGGAATCCTACCTGTAGCTACATAAGTCTCATTGTAAACCTCACTGTAAACCTCATTATAAGCCTCAAAGCCAGTGGATAATGAACCTTGGTAAAGGATCCTTGGATGTATTTGAAACTATAAACATGAGGACACATCTGTGACCCTCATGTCGTCATGAACTTCATCCTACGGGCTCACATCTGGGATTGAGCTGAGATGATAGATGTATGTCTGTCATGATTTGAATGTGAGACATCTCCTACAGGCTCATGTTTTGAATACTTGGAGCAGCTATCAGCACCAGCTTTGTTACATCCAGGGAAGGAATTTTAACAGTAGTATTGAGGGTGATAAGACCTGAGTATAGCTGTCCAAAGAAAGCAAAAGAAGGTGTCAGAGCCCCCAGAACTGGTATTATAGGTGGTTATAAGCCACCTGGAGTGTGTCCTGAGAACTGAACTTCAGTCTTTTGGAAGAGCAGTAAGTACTCATAACCACTGAGCCATCCCTCCAGCCCTGTGGCTTGTGACTTAACTTTAAAAAGCAGGGTCACCTTACACGGTGATAACACTAGGAAGCAATTATGTTCCAGCCTCAACTATTACACAAAAGTCTCTCGCTAATTTTTTGTTTGTTTGTTTGGTTTGGTTTTTGTTTTTTGTTTTTTGAGATAGGGTTTCTCTGTAGTTTTGGAGCCTGTCCTGGAACTAGCTCTTGCAGACCAGACAGGTCTTGAACTCACAGAGATCCGCCTGCCTCTGCCTCCTGAGTACTGGGATAAAAGGCATGTGCCACCACTCCCTGGCACTAAATTGTATCTATTAAAAGTTCCCCAGAAATGCCTATGAATCTATAAGGATCACCCCTGGTAAAACTCCTAGCAATAGTGAATATGTAGCCTAAATTGTCTACCCTCTGTGATCAGATTGGTGACTACTCCAATTGTCATCAGAGATTCTTCAGCCAGTTACTCATCAAAACAGATACCAAGACCCACAGCCAAACATTATACTGAGCTTGGGGAATCCTGCTGAAGAGAGGGAGAAAGGATTGTAGGAGCCAGGGTGGTCAAGAACATCACATGAAAACCCACAGAAACAACTAACTAGCTCATAGTAACTCACAGGGTGTGAACCAACAACCAGAGAGCCTGCATGGAACCAATTGAGGCCCTCTACATATATGTGTCAGCTGTGTTGCTTGGTCTATGTGTGGGATTCCTAACGATGGGAGCAGGGGTTGACCTGCAGTTGGCTTTAGCCAACTCTTGGAAACCCATTCCTCATACTGGTTTTTCTTACCCAGCCTAAAACAAGGGGAGGTGCTTAGTCTTACAGCAACTCGATATGCCATGCATTGTTGATACTTATTGGAAGTCTGTCCCTTTCTGATCAGAAATAGAGGAGGAGTGGATTGTGGCAGAGGATGGAAGGGAGGGGAGGGAATGGGAGGAGAGGAGAGAGGGGAAACTTTAGTCAGGATGTAAAATAAATTAATAAATTTAAAGAAAAAAAACATGAAAACACTATGAAAAAAAGGTTTTTTTTTTTTTTCCAGAAATTTATTCAACACTACCAGCTTAACATGATCTGCTCCCGATAAAATAAAACCTAGATTATTGGTTCTGAAATACATGCATGAAAATTATCTTCTCACATCTGTTCAGGATTCAAGCTCCATTTAAATATTTGACCAGTCTAACTTTATACAGAAATACCTTTTCATTGTGTCATTTCCACCTCTCATGACTCTTCTTGACTCAGTAATTAGCTCAGTTAAACTTTGTTTAATGATGTCTTCTCAATTATTTAAGACCTGTCTCTTGCCCTAGGAAGTAAACTTGAGAGTGAGGCTAAGAAACAAAACAATAAGAACCACAAAAAGAAAACTGGCCAAGCCGTGTACTTTGAATAGACTCACTACAGATGCGCCTCTCATTTTTACTGTTTTTTCTTTTGAGTCAGGTTTTGTCATGATCCCAGGCTGGCATGATCCTCCTGCCTCTGCTTATTCTTAGTCCTTCATGTCCATTTCTAATGGGGAGCATTAGAATGGTGGCCCCGGACTCTGAAGTCTCCTAAAGCCAAAGCTCCCCTTCCATAGCCTTCACTTTCTATAGCAACTGTCATGAATATATTTTCATCCAAATCTATAAATTAAAAGATTTCTTGAATAGACAATCAGAAACTTGATCTAATATACTAGATGAGATCTAGTTTACTAGATGACCTGCGAAGACATTCTGCTTGACATTGAATAGAAGTTCAGAAAAATCTAAAATTTTGCAATTTCACAGTATGGTCTCGTATGAGAAACTAAAAATCACTTCTTAGAGGAGCCAAGGCATGAGACCCTCCACCCTTGGTTCTGAGGTCTATAGAAATAGTTTTACACTTTTTAAATGGGATTCTTGAAGGTCCAAGCAGTGAATTCATTGTGTATTTTATATCCATACTTAGCAGCTCTGTATCTCTATCTGCTCTTTGGGGTCAACCATCTAGATCTGGGACTGGAGAAAGATACAAACATTTATGCTGCAAGTTTATAAGAGAACAATGGGCGAGTGAGATTCCTATTTCCTTAAGAAAAAAAAAGGATATTTATACTTATTTATGTATTTGTGTGTGTGTGTGTGTGTGTGTGAGAGAGAGACAGAGGGAAAGAGAGAGAGAGAGAGAGAGAGAGAGAGAGAGAGAGAGAGAGAGAGACAGAGGGAGAGAGTGTGCAGCAGCTATGTACATGTGCGGAAGAGGGCACTGGGTGTTTTCATCTTTCTCTCCCAGTGGTTTCCTTTAAGGTACTGTCTCACCCAGGGTTTGCATCTTCTTGATTAGGCTAGAAATTAGGAAGCCCCAGCTCCTTCTGCCTCTGCCCAAGAGCTGGAATCACAAGCATGCACAAGATACCTGACTCTTTATATGGGTGCTTGAATTTGAACTCCTGTCTTCACACTTGTGCAGCAGATATTCTTAACCTCAGAGCTCACCTCTCTCCCCATCATCCGTTGTAGACTTTTCTTTGTTCTGTGAATGCTGCTGTGTCAGCTGTCTTGAGATCAAACAGGTTCATCTTGCTGACTGCTGCTTGGTGACTGATTAATTGGTTGTTTGCAGACTCCAGTCATCACGGGGTATGTAGGTGGCAGGATCTGGATAGGACAGGAGGAATAATAGGTGAGCAGAAAGTTAGCATACTTCCATCAGGGTTTTGGCAGTGATGACCACAGTGTGGCCAGAACTCTGCCCTGATACAGAGTGGGAGAATCCTATGTGGGAGAATCAGCCCTGGGTTCCAGGGTTAAGGACAGAGGGGAAACAAAAGTCACTTTTCAGAGACTGAGGCTGCTGCAATTTCTTGCTTTGGGAAAAAAAGCAGCCATCTGGCTGAGGTCAAACTGTTCAAGGTAACAAGAACAGGGAGGGATGCTCATATACAAAGTACCTAAATATAGAGAGAGTATTGCATATTCAGGCAGAGAGAAAGAGACCACAGAACTTGTGCAGGATGGTAGGGCCACCAACTCTAGGGTCCAGGCAGCCTTACAGACACCAGCTCTGCTCAGAGAACTACAGCTATAGAATGAGTGACAGAAGTATGAGTCTTTGTCACCAAGCCAGAAAGTACTTGGTGATCCATTCCTGAGATCCTAAAAATGGCAGTGTTTTAGGCAGAGACTCACGGATCTCAGAAGTTGATATGCAGCTAATATCACTGTTTCCATTGTGGCGTGTGTGTGTGTGTGTGTGTGTGTGTGTGTGTGTGTGTGTGTGTCTATGCATGGGAGTGAAGGTGCCCATGTAGAGGCCAGAAGTCAACTTCAGGTTTTGGTGATTGGGTGCTACACACATTGTTTATTGGGAGAGGGTTTCTCACTAGCTTGGAATTCACCATGTTGTCCAGTGCACTTCAGGAATCTGGTTGTCTCTGTCCACACAGTTCTGGGTTTATAAGATGTCATGAGTGACATTTTTAAAACACGAGTTCTGAAGATTGAACTCCAGTTCTTATGTTTGCATGGCAAGTATTTTACTGACAAAACCATCTACCTAGCCCTAACCTCTAGCATTTAAAAACAAAAACAAACAAACAAAAAATCTCAGGATTTATTTTTTTTGTTTTATGTGTATGAGTGTTTTGCCTGCATGTGTGTATGTGCACCTCATGCATGCCTGGTGCTAGTGAAGGCAGAAGGGGGCTTCTAATCCCCTGACACTGGAATTATGGTTGGCTGTGAGCCACAGTGTAGATGATGAGAACCATATCTGAGTCCCAAGTAATAGCACTACGTGCTCTTAACTACTGAGCCACTTTCCAGCCTCTGTCATTTTTATACACAGGAAAACCTTCCAGAAGTCAGTGGATCAGAGATAATAGTGTGGGGCATGGGTCTCTGGGGTTGTATCATGAAGATATCTTTAAAGGAGGTCCTGTGCTTTAGACAGTATCACATGGATACATGGCCCTGCTTGTAGGAGAGGACCATGATGTGTATGAAGGCAGATAAGGAGATGACTGTGTCTTTGGTGTTTATGGACAGTGATGACTGGCCAACTAAGACCATACTTTTGATACTTTCCATACAAACAAGAATAATCATGACAGTCACTGATGGGAGACGAGAGAGGCATGCCTAGACTGACTTGGGTATCCTGTAAAGGGGAAGAGCCCTGTAATGCCAGTTTATCTCACTTTAGTCTAGGGGTAGCCTGCAGCCCCAAGCAGGAGCTCTGTCTCTGTTTCTCCTTTGAGTGTCTAACACATCCATAAGAAAATTGGCAGAAGGGCTGGGGAAATGACTTGTTCCCAAAGCGTTTTTCAGGCAAGCATGAAGACCTGTGTTTGGATCCCTAGCACTTGGGTAAAAAACAGGTAAGGTAACACACATCTTTACTCAAGCACTAGTGAGAAGGGATATGGAGACTAGCGGATCACTGAAGCTCATTTGCCAGGCAATCAAGAGATGTCAATTAGCTTCATATTCATTGAGAGACCCTGCCTCAAAATATAAGTATGGAGAGTGATAGGAAAAAGGCAGAAAGACACTGAAGTCCACTATTTGTTTGCACACTGACAAATACATTTACACATCCATACTTCTCAGTACACACACACAATACCACACACACCACACAGACAAAGACACAGACCACACCATCTACACTCCACCTCCATATACACATACCACACTACTGCCCACACAGAAATGTCTACACATTGTCTTTTACCCAATTTCCTCTGAGCTCCTTCTCTACTATAGAAACTGGTGCAATACCAGTAAACACCAGGGTACACTATGATGAGAGCAGTGGCATACATAGCTCTGCATCATTCATGGTCACACGGTGCACAGGCTGCAAACAGGTGGGGTCTAAACTCAGATATGCTGGGCTATTTAACTATGATGTACCATTTTTACCATTGATATGTGATGCTGGGAAGTTCTCAGCATCCCTACTTCATATAGTTCTGAGCCAGAGTTTTCCCAAAGTCATAGCTGAAGAGAACTGAGAAATGACTTGAAGCAGTACAGCCTCCATGCTGTGCTTCTGTGCTGGTTACAGTTGGTGTGAGGCCCCAGAGGAACCAAGGGAGGGTTCAGACTGGCCTTCTCTCTTCCCTGACATTCACTCATGTTCTCTTTCCAATCACCAGCCCTGCTGTCCCCAAGTCTCACACCAGAGCTGCCAGTATCTGAGAACCTCAGGCCAAGTTGATAGAACTTTTAGCTCCCCGGTGCCTCCTGATGGTGGAGAAGCCGAGTCTCTGCAGGGGTCATTACTCAGTGATGGCCTCAGATCTTAGCTGTGACTGGAGTATTACTGTGACTCTCGAGGTACCACATGGACATTCGAGTCTTCACCTCCACCTCTCTTCTACCGTGGGTTCTCACTCCCATCTTCATCACTCTCCCTGCTCAATTAAAGAGCAGGTTATAGCATCCGTAACCCAACACTTTAGAATGTATGAGGGCAGACAGCGCCTTATGTTGTAAAATGCTTCTCTGAACACTGATGATTAGGTGTTGAGCATGAAGAACAGCCGTGTGGGAGCTGAGGGTGTGGCCACCCTTGGAAGCATGCTTGGCTGGCATGTAGGGTTTCCTGAGTTCCATGCTCAGCCTTGTATAAACCAGGCATAGAGGCACATGCCTGTCACCCCAGACTACGCAGCAAGTTTCAAGCTAGCCTGGACTGAGCTTCTGCCCTAATGTAAAATGAAATAAATAAAAACAAAAAACAAAAAGACAAAATCAAGTAAGTTAAAGAAAGGTGGTTTGATAGGAAGTTGAAGAAAATATCCTGAGATTAAAAGTTCAACCAAAGGAATTCATGAGGACTAGTACACAAGGACATGCCAATTGGTTGTCAAAGAACTGGCTCACACTTGAGCAATTTTCTTTATTATTGTTCTATGCTTTCCTCTGGTTCTCTGTTATTGCATCCTGCCTCTGCTTGCTTTGCTCTTCTCTCGCAAGTTTATTAAAGATAGTGCGTTATTGATTTAAAGTCTTCCTTCTTTCTTAATATGAGCATACGCTGTAGTCCCCCTCCCAGGACTGCATTCATTGAGTCCCCTAAGTTTTGATGCAGGGTTTTGTTTTTAGCACAAAACACATTTATTTCCCCGTAGTCTCTTCTTTAATCCATTGGTTATTTATGAGGGCATTGTTTAATTCCCACACATCTGTGTGTGCTTTTCAGTTTCCCATCTATTATTGATTTCCAGATTCAATCTGTTGTGATCCAAACCATGCTTTTCAGGACTGAATGTCAGTCTTTCTATAAGTATTGAGAATTGTTTCATTACCCAGCACCTGAGGAATGTCTAGAAAGCACTGAGGAACATGTGTTCTATTTGTGGGAGGCATCAGCTATAGCTCACAAAGCACTGAGTGTCTCACATAGGAGTTTTGGCAAGAACATGGCAGGGCTGTGAAGACACAAAACATCAGCTTGTCCTTCCACCATGGATTCCCAACTCAGATATGTCACATGTTACTACAGCTTCCTTTCAGAACTCCACGCTGCCCTCCTGGTTTGCACTTCTTAGAATTTAATCAACACTGCTTTTGTAGAGGATTGAGGTTTGGTTCCCAGAAGCCACTTGGCAGGCATCATCCATCATCTATAACTCTAGTTCCAGAAGCTGGCCTCCATGCACACTAGTCATTCACATGGGGCACACACACACACACACACATACACACACACACACACACACACACACTAAAAAATATTAAATATGAATTTCCTTGTGGTTTCCTTTCAGTACCTTAGAAATGTACACATCAAACTAAGGAAGAAAAGACATTCCAAATGGGGCTCCCTTCTCTTGGGAACTGTGAAGACTGCAGTGGAAAGTCAATTAAAATAATGATCAGAAGTGATGATCACAGGTCACTCCGGTGGCCCCAAGCCTGCAGTACTGCATCCCACTTGTGCACTGATCAGAGGTGGTTACAGCAATGAGCAGGAAGCTTTGACACACAAGTGCTCTGTTCTTAGAGTCTATAAAGAGGGGGTTAATAGAAGACCCAGCGAAGGAAGAGGGGCCACAGCATCCACATGAGCATCAAACAACATATGATAAAGATAAGCCTAGGTTCCTGAAGAGAACAGGCCACTGAAATGCCTGCCATTTGCCTGGAGGATGACGGTGGCCTCTGGGAGTCTATGCTTCCCCACCTGTGCAATTGGAATGATAACACTCTTGGCTTAGACACTTGCTGTAATAACTGGCAACATCTGAAAACATGCCACAGACATCTTGAACATCTAGTACAGACTCCTGTTACTTCTTCTTAAAAAATAGTCTAACATCCCCGCTCTGCTCTCAAACCCTCCTCCCTCTAAGCATTGCCTGTCCTGTTTCCATTCATCATTTCCCTCATCACAGACCAACATTCCTTGGACCACAATATTCTTTCCCACAGACCATCACCCCTACCTCTCTAATCTTCCTCCCTCTCATCATCATTCTCTTCTCTTTGGCCCTTAGCCTTGTTTTCTCACAAAATCCTAGCCTTGTTTCCTCACAAGTCAGCCCTCAAGTGGACCTTATGCAAGCAGCTGGCAGCAGCCAGACACAGATCCTGCTGGCTGTTTATCTACCCAGATAATCAGAACTCTATCAAAAGGCTGAAGCACAAATAACACTTCAGATTATTTATAATGGGAAAATCAAGTCTCAGGGGACAGAGGTATAACAAAGACTATGAACTTCTGTTGACTGAGTTGCCTTCCCTTCGGCACCCAAGGCTTTTGTGTTTGACCTTTATCAAGTAACAACATCAGTAAATAACTTTGTACTACTGCCACTCATGGCCCAGATGGCTTTCCCCTCCAGACAGGTTTGGAGCTGCCTGTGACACAGTATTGTAAAACTGTCATGTGTAGTCTATGCTCAATCACTGTTCAGTTGAAGCTCTCTCATAAGCATTTACTCATGGACATAAAGGAACTCACCATTGGACTTCTTGGGGATACACCTCCCTTTCAGCAAGTGATCAGAGGATGAGGGTGATGGTTGGTTTGAGAAGACTCTGATGGACCAAGTGATGTTGCTCTGATGAAAGGGAAAGTGATCAATGAAGATAGGGTCAATAATATTCAGAGAGAGGATGATTTAAGGGTGGGAAGGAAGGGTATGTTCTAGTCACAGACAGTCTTTATATACAGAATGGGTGTGGTGGTGGACAGAACACTGAATGGCTAGTGCTGGGTAAGTTAAGAGAAGGTCAGATTTTAAGGACCATCATTCAGAACCTGCTGAGCTGGGATGCTCATGAGATACCGAGTAGCAATGTTAACTCTAGGAATGTTGCACACAGGTGACATATAGACATAAATAAAATTCAAGAGCCTTAGTTAACATGAGGCTGATAATTGCTTAGAATAGCATCTTGTCATCTGATTAATACATGATGGCATAATGAAAGCAAAGGTTGATCAAAACAGTAGGGGTCCTCGGTACTCCACTGAACTAGACTGGGAGGAGAAGGGACTGGAGGTTATGAATGAACAATGACATGCCTAGCATCTATTGTGAGACTGGAGATGAACCACTAGTGATGCTCTGTGGGATCTGTAGAGACAATGCTGCGAGCAATGTACCAAAGAGTGTGGGAATCAAAGTCTGATTAGCCCTCACTGAAGGGAGAATATGGTAGGGAGAAGTAATGATGTCACAAGTGTGAACTCTGAGGCTGCAGCAGGGTGCAGTTATGAGTTAGTGAATGACATAGAATCCAATTCCTTGAAGTCCTTTCAGAACCTCACTTACTTTGCTTTAATATACTGCCCACATTACTGGAATTTCAAGTGCACAGTGATGTTAATATGAATTCATAACCTATACTTCATTAAAATGATAGAGGCACATTAGAGAAGAATGTAGCCTGAAGCATTAATATCTGTAAGAATACTGACCTCGCCTTCAGGAAAAAGGTGCTTCATTCAAATGCTACAGAGACTGGCTTGGAAAACAGTGGGTTAAATGTACAATCATTCACGTAGCATGGCCTCTTACCATAAAGTCTGTCCTAGTGACTGTTGCTGGGAAAATAACACCTAATAAAAGCAACTGAAGGAATCAAGTGTTCAATTTAACTCACGTTTCAAGGTTATGGTCCATCTTGGCAGGGAAGACCGATGGCAGGAATATGGGGATGCTATTCATATTACCTGCAGTCAGCAAGCAAAGAGGGATGAATGCTGGGACTTAGCTCACAGTCACCTCTTTATTCTGTTGGGGACACCATCCCATGGGCTAGCCACATTTCAGGTGAATCTTCCCATCTTAATTAACACAGGCTAGAAACTCTTTCACAGATGTGCATAGAGGTTTATCTCATAGATGATTCTAGGTCTTGCCAAACTAACAATCAGTATTCATTATCGCAGACTAAAAGTAACTCATAGTGTAGCACGTGCCTAGGGCATTTCCAGTGAACAAGGTGGATTTGTACCATGGGTATGTGTTGATGGGTAGGGTGTACTTGTTCTGTGGGCATTTACCAGTGAACAAGGTGAGTTTATAACTTGACTCTATTGCTAGTACCCTGTTAGTGTGATAGCTCTCTGTGTTCTCCATGCTAGCATGTCTGTGGTGGATAGCTCTGTATTCTTGACTCCCTTTGGTGAGATAGCTCTCTATGTTTAGGGATGATGCCTAGGTTAAAGGTGAGAACAAAAATAGTGGGTCTCAATTTCAGGGATTAAAACACCTCCCCTCTGTGTTTGAAAAGCATAAGATTTAACAGGCCACACATAGAGCCATCTGCTACATACCTTAGTAGAGCATAAAGTACCCTTCCCATCCCTGTTCACTTTGATACAGTGTGCTTGGGTTTAGTGGACTTGACTATTGCAGTCCTTCTGGGCTGTGGAAACTCCAGGAACACAGTGAAAATGGAGGCTTTCAGGTCTTTGTTAAAATATGCTTGATTGTAATTGTGTGTCTGTGTAGCATGTCTGTGTGAGAATGCATGCCTGTGGGGCCTGAAATGGCTTGAGTGAGAATCTCCCTCAGAGTCTCAGCCATTTGGACCTTGTTCCCCAGGAAGTGGTGCTGGTTGGGGAGGTCGAGAGGAAGTGCCCTTGTCAGAGGATGTCTGGCATGAGAGGCCATTTCAAGTTCATTTTGTTTCATACTTGGTGTTCAAGATGTGAGCCCTCAACTTCCTGCTTCTGCTGCCACGCCTTTGTCCTGCCATTGTCCCTCTGAACAGCTAGAACTGTGAACACAAATAAGCCTTTGGCTTCTATAAGTTGCTTTAGTAATGGAATTTTATCACAGCAATGGAAATAACCAAGACAGTGCCTGTGGAGGCTAGAAAAAGAGTGTGTAATCCCATGGAGCTTGAGTTACAGGCAGTCATGAGCCACCCAGTGTGTGTTCTCGCAATCCAGTTCTGATCCTCTACAACAGTAGCACGTGTTCTTTTGTTTTAAAAACAGTTTTACGTTTTACTTACTTTGTGTGTGCATACATGTGAGTGTTGCACATAAAACCAGAGGACACCTTGTGGTAATCAGTTTTCCCTTTCCACTGTGTGGGCCCGAAGAACTGAACTCAGGCCATCAGGTTTGGCGGAGAGCACATTTACCCACTGAGATATGTCATCATCTTCCCCCCCCCAATTCATTACTCCACTGCTGGGGTATTCACTGTAAGCACAAGAGTGCCCTGGGTTTAACAAAGCCAGGGATACAGTAAAGAACACTTGGTGAAGGTCATTGAACTTGAAGGTGAAATTTCCAACTTCTTTGGTTTGGGGAGAAATAGAAAACCTACCCAGAGACTCTCCCTGTATTAGCACATATGTAAACTGAACTTAACCTTTCCAGTTGGGTAAATATAGAAGCATGAAATAGGGCTAAATGAAATTAATATAAAGGAACTTAGTGTGTGATGACCTGACTGCTCATCATCCAAATAAGGGCAATGAGCAAGGGGAGAGAGTGCAGAGTCATCTTTGTCAGGACAACTACAGACTAGGTCATCCCCAGGACAAGATTGGCTGTGTTGTTGCCTTGTAAGGATTTCTCATTTGTAAGGAACATTCTGTGGCACTCTCTTCCTTGACATGACAGAGGAATGACCAGGACAATTCCTTCCTGATAAATCAGCTAAACTCATCTACAGGGTTCCACTCAAGGTCAACACAAGCCCACTTTTCCACTCTCATCACATGCAGTGATTTCTACACACACCTTTAGGAAGTCTGTCATCATCTCCTGCTGATGTATGTTCCTGTGCCTCTTGGAGTCCACACCCAGAAAGTAAGTCTGTGTGTGTGTGTGTGTGTGTGTGTGTGTGTGTGTGCGCGCGCGCACGTGCGTGCGTGCGTGCGAGATGACATTTTGAACATTGATAGGAAATCATGGTTTTAGCAATGATTTGTATGCTAGGATATCCTGTATCTTGTGATGCCAACTCCAGATGACTTCTGGGGTGCTGATTATGCTCCCCTGAAGAGTGTGGTCATTCAAATGAACGCATTCCTATTTTCTAATCATATTGCCCTCTGTTAATTCCTGCCTGCTTTAGAAACCCCCTACTTTGCCTGTGTTGCTGAGCACTTAGATGCAAGACCCCTCCTATAGTCACATCAGCAGTGATTTGGGTACTCTGTCCTATGTGATTCTGCTTTAAAACAACTGGATTAATATCCCAGAGTAAAAAGCAAACAAACAAACAAGCTAATTCCAATGATTGCTGCATACCCCTTTTAAATACTTTGGCAAGAGACAAGGGATATCTAAATATAAGCACATTTATAACAGATACAGGGAAAATAAAAGCTTGTGGGCTGAAGTACCACAGTGCTCACCTATACACATCCTCAGTATATAAGTCAGCAAACAAAAAAACCCTTCAGTAAGGAGACTAAAGGGTGGAGTTTACTCAGGATGCTGTGTACTTGTTATATTCTAGGTATGGACCCCTGTGACTCCCTCAGCCAAGTTCTGCTTTTGAGGACTGCAGTTTTCCTGCCTTCTTGTCCTTGAGCAAGAGGCAATGAAGACAGGACTAGCATTACAAGCTATGACTTTATCCTCTGTAAACAAGACATGTTCAAAAAGGGTACCCAGAGCTGTAGAGGAAGCATCCATGAGGGGTGATGCACAGGGGAATGTGTGAGAGGATGTTTCTTAGAGGTAGCCTCCTCTTCCTTCAGTCATACCATGTAGGCATGGGAACAAAACAAGGCATCATGCAGTAGCAGCTGCAGAATCAATAGAACTATGTGTCAGTGACTCTTGTCGTCTATAGATGTGCCCTGCAGTGTCTACTCAGTTTTAAGATAACAGAACAATGTCATCTGTATTCCTCTTCCTAAGATGCTTAGGAGACCTGGATATTGGAGCGTCTCTCCAACATACCCCATTTTCTCATACTGCCTATTTGAACCTCAAATGATATTCTTCTCATAGTATCTTATCTGAGGACAAGCCTCAAGTTGAACACCTGAATCCCTCTGATCTCACATCAGGAGGCTGGGAGGATGAGTAGAAAAAGAGAAAGAGGTTCCATTCCAGGTTCTTGCATAGTGACTGTTTGCAGTGTCAAACTAAAGTCTGAAGCCTCAAGGCACAGAGGTCATACAAGGCAGACAAGAAGCTCAGATAGGTCACAGAAAAGGTTTTGGTTGAGGGTTTCAGGTACTTCTAGAACACACTTAAGATAAGTATATTTGTGTGAACTCAGATGAGGCAAAATATGTCAGCAAGTAAGTGAGTGCAGAGTGGGAGTCTGGGACCAGGGGCGATAATGTGAGAACTCCGTGCCTGCTTCCCCTCCCATTGATTACTTGGGATGTGCAAAGCTGTGTAAGGAAACATGACCAATAAGTTTGGGGAATTCTGGAGTCTGTGCAACTAAATTCAAGGGTGTATCCTAAGAATTAATTGCTATTTTAAGACGATGAGTATTCATTCCTTCAAGGCTTTCAAAGTGGATGTAAAATGTCACATAGTCTGACAGTACATGGCCACTCTCTATTATGCCTATAGACTATCCATGCTGGCTGATCATCCCTGGGGCCTCACAGGAAAGCTGCTAGCCTGGACCATTCCAAAGCCATTTTGCTTTGGACATCTCTGATTGTGAGTTCTAAGGGAAACTTCAAATTAGCTTTTGATGTTCAAGGTCATCAGTGGTAAGTCAAAAAAAAAAAAAAAAATTGGCCCCTCTGAAAATGGGTCAACTCCTTCAGCTGCCTCCTGTCTTTTGTTCTGTAATTACAGTGCACATCAAGAAAATGATCAAAGTCCTATTTGGAGAATATTGGATTAGCAGAATGTTTGATGAAATCAATAATTGGAATAGCGAGGGACTTTTACTAATTACATCTGGAAGGGCTAATATTGTCTGTGGGGATGAAATAGGAGGCTTTGTTCCTTATGTAAATGATGGTGGTA
This sequence comes from Phodopus roborovskii, assembly GCF_943737965.1. Classification (NCBI taxonomy): domain Eukaryota; kingdom Metazoa; phylum Chordata; class Mammalia; order Rodentia; family Cricetidae; genus Phodopus; species Phodopus roborovskii. The sequence continues at coordinate 28,748,420 of NW_026126571.1, read as the reverse complement.
TAAAGAAAATGTGTCTTGGAAGGGTGCCCTTTGGATTCTGGTTTCTATGTGTCTAATGGAAGGGAACTCAAGGAGAAAAGGGTATACAGGCCCCTGGAACTTTAGATTCTAATTATACTAGAAATGAGTTCAGTCCATAAATTGTGCATTCCCTGCAAATGTTAAATATTAACCTGGAAATATGAAAATAAATTTGATCTTTTATCTGTATAGCTTTATAAGCACCCATTTTTCTTCCTGTAAATCAAGTATAACATGATTTGTTTTGTTTTTGTTTTTGAAGCTAGCCTCAAATTCATTATCTAGCCAATGGTCTTCTGATCCACTTGCCTCCACCTCCCAAGTGTTGAAATTAATGGCATGCACCACTTTATTTGATGCTGGGGATAGAGACCAGGGCTTCATGCATGCTAGACAAGCACTTTACCAACCACAGCCCCAGCTCCTAACATGTGACACTATTACAGGAACCTGGTGACAATATGCGTTTAGACCTTATGGTCAGACTTTATTTATTTCTTCCTAAGCCTGTTTTAAGTAAGAGAAAGGTTTTTCAAGCACCCCACATCCTCTTCAGTCCCATTTGTATTGAGACGGAAATCACTGTATTCAAATCTCCATCAGCCTCATTATCAGAGAAACTGTGGCTGGACAGCTGATTGATTGGCTGTATTTACTGCTGGCTTAATATTGATCTACTAAGCATTCCCCTTGGCTTGCTAAATATATTCTATAGAAATCAAGTGAGGTTTTACCTAAAAGGGAAACAAGTAACCCTCTGTGGTTATTGCATAGGAGACCGAACTCAGCTTGGTCACACTATCTGGGAAGACACAGTGCCCAAGGAGTGGGGATACTTTCCTCCCTGCTCAGGCATCAAAGTGTGCTTCCTACCCATCCTAATGACCCTGTGTCTAGGTCTATACCCTGTCATGCACACAGTTAGTGTCTCTTTACTCCATCACATCTCCTCCCCTCAGCCTGCAGGTCTCTTCTGACTTAGCCTTTGCTCCATTTTAAGGGTCCTGTTCCATCCCTCCTCCCTCCTTCCTTCCAGAGCTTTTGGAAGTTCTACACAGAATATCCTGAATCTTCAGTAGGTTTCCTTAATGACATTATAGGACAGAAGAGCTGGCCACTCAGCATGCAATGCCTCCAATGTATCTGGTATGGGCAAGAGGCACAGCTCGCTGGAAAAAGCCCTGGGCTCTATTCCTCCTATGCATTCCCTACACTCTGCCAGCCCAGAGCTGGTTCATCCTTCTTGCCTGGCTCCTGTCAGCTCCTGTGGGTACCATCCTCCTCTGTGTGAGTGGCTGTGCCCTCCCCTGTGCCTGCCCGTGCTGCTACTCCTACTGGCTCCTCATGCCTGCCTCACCCTGGTCTACAAAGACAAATACGTAAGACTAAAGAGAGATTGAAGCTGTGTGAAAAACAAAGGATAAAATCACAATAGCTGTTGTCTACTGACATGATCACACAGTAACAGCCACACAGCTACAGGCCAGAACTGTATTTATTAATTACCTTTAAAATGGTGTCTTATTCATTTTTGCATACTTCAGAGAAACATGTTCAGAGAGGTCAGTTACAAACCCCGAAGACACAGAGAAGTTCAGATGCAGGCAGAACTGTGCCCCTTCCCACAGCTTCCTCAGTGGCATCCCGCCCAGTGGGTTGCTAGAGTACGACAAAGCTCCAAGTGGCTCCAGGCTCTGAATGGCTCTGAAGGGCTTTGCCGTGAGCAGAATCCTTTGTCAGGAGATATAAAGGCATTGCAAGGGAAGCGGAGACAGAACAGGATGCCCCTCCTCAGAGGCCATGAGCCAAAGACATGTAAGAAGCTTCTTTTAATGTGGATACAAGCTGACAGCCATCAAACAGCACACAGTATCTCCATGAGACCACAGGAAAAGTATTCTCCAACTTCCTGGCTTTGTAGTTTTTGAACAATTTTGAGTTCATCAAAGATGAGATAAAGAGAGAAAAACGTGTGTTCTATAGGAAAAATGGCAGTTTGGGCTCGTTCTGAACCAGGACAGCAGGTGCCTGCTTGTATCTGGAATAGTCAGGTATTTTCAGCTTGGGCTTTTGACTCTGTGGGGCACCCTTGATCTTCTGCTCAATCAGCTCAGTGACTCATCCTCCCGGTTCAGACTTGGCACGATCCCAGGGAGGCAGAGGGACCAGTGCAGTAGTCCCTACAGGACCATGCAAGGCTCCATGGGCTTCATCCACCTCCCATGGCTGCTGACAATTAGGTCCACACCTCTGCTCAGCAGCCTGCTAATGTGACAAGACTTGCTGTGCTGGAGAGCTCCTCAACCAGTCTATGGAGAGTCATGCCTGCAAGCTCACAAAGGTAATTCCATTTCACATTGCACTGCGTGGCTACTTGGCACAAATCTTTAAAGCTTGAAACATTTTCTCCTGTAGGGGGATGCTGGCCCATGCTTAGTGCAACACGGTTCTCCAGTACCTCCAGGAAACAGGGAGGCCATGTACAAAAAAACAAGACTCACTCTTACATTGCCATTTATCCACTGGACATTCTTCAGTGGCCATAGATGAGACTGCTCTTTCAAGCATCAACACCACAGAGAAGACTTAGAATAGTCTCTAGAATTTTTCAGAATGGTGATCTTGTGTTCATCCTCTGTCAGGCTGAAGAGATATTATCAGATTCATTCATGGGTCAATGCTTGCACAAGGTGACAGGGGCAGGCAGGATATTGACTTGGGGCACTAAGAAGAAGGTGTAGAGAAGACAACCTGACTCCCTTGGGGTAGCTTTCCCAACTGGGTTCTGGACAGTCCTAGGAGGGGTCCTGATTCCTCTTTCGATGTTGAGGAGATCAGGCACACGAGAGCGCCTCAAGAACCCTTCTGGAAGTGACGTGGCTTTTGCACTCATGAACTCACTTCAGCTGTGGTTACCTACACATGATCAGCACAAGATAGGATGCTGTAACATTTTATGATGTATGTGGGAGGGGCTTGATTTCTCCATCCCCCCAGGAACTGTTGGCAAGTAATGGCTGCTGGGGGAGGGCTTGCCATTTCAATGGTGTATCCACTGGTAAGTTGCCATTGCAGGTGCTTCAGAAAATATTCCCCACGCATACTCATGCAATTCTAGCTAAACTCAGTGCATCACACCTAAAACAAGGTGTGGGGGTAGAAAGGGGATTTGTTGGAAGAAGGGTCTCTTCAGGGGACAGAGGGGAATGAGGAAGGAGAATAAAGGGTGAAATGACTAAAATTTCTTATATGCATGTATCAAGCTATCAAAGAATTTAAAAGACAAAAATAAAGCAAAAATAAGGTCTTGTATGCTCTGGACCCTGCAGAGCCCTGACTTCCTGTAATATGAGTCCTATGAATACACATTTCCTATGAGGGTATAGTTCCTGTGAACCTAAACTTCACTTGAGTGAATGCATACTTCTTGTGTATTTAGTCTTCCTGAAACTGAATATCTTATGTAATGCCAGATTTCCTGTGAGTCCATACTTTTGAGTGTACACTTCCTTGGGCACATACTTCCTGTGGGTACACACTTCCTCTGAGTCTGTTACTTCCTGTGGGTACACACTTCCTCTGAGTCTGTTACTCCCTGTGAGGAGAAACATCCTATAAGTCCATATTTTCTATGGGACCACTTTTCCTGTAAATACATACTTCTTTTGGAGCACATACATTCTGTGTGTAATCTCAGGCCCATAGTTGGTGTCCATTGTTGAGATAGGAAATGCCCTTTGAGGGCATTGCTTCTTCAATCGTTGACCTCTCTGTGATCCTCCAGCATCAGTTCATCCTTAGGAGCTCTCCCTAAATACTATTGGCCCTTGGGTGCTTTCATAGAAACTTGCATTCTCCTCCTAGGGTACTTAGCTAATAAGATCATTATTTAATGACAATGTCATACCAAATGATAAAACCAAGCTAGCTTTATCTCTTCAGGGTCTCTAGGGTCAGATTTCATTGGGGCTTCCCAATTAAACAGGCAAATTACAGATCAGGGTCTTTTCTCTAGGAGATGTAATTAAATTCTAGAATATACATAGGCTGTTTTTTAGTATGATTTTTTTTTTTTGTAAGAGAATGACATGTAAACATAGCTTAGCGATTTCTCTGAAACCTGACATGCAGCTGAAGCTAATGGCACAACAGCATACTCCAGAGCTTTGGAAATGCAAGCAGAACAAGACCATGGGAGAGCAGTGATTTTGTACCCTGGCATCAGGGCACATTCAGACACATTGCTCAAGAGTTCCCTAAAAGTTTCAAATGCTCTCACAAGCCATGGAATATACCACCCGAGTCTTAAACATTCCAGGCTTAGCACACCCTTTCAAAAGCATGATCACAATTCCTCAAAAATAGTTTCTTGGAGAAAAGTGGAAAAAACTGAAATGTTAACACTAGAACCATGAGACCTTGTGAAAAGTCACCTGTATCAGACCAAGAAAGTTCTGGAAAACATTTAGGTAATGAACACTTTGGTTTATTGGTAAAAGACTTTGGGAAGTGGCTGCAGATTCAGGTTATTCCCACTGATGGATTCAATCTATAAAAATCTACCCCTAAAATATCGCTGTGTGGTGTACTTGCATCACTGTGTGAGGTCAGTGGAAATGCCTATGGAGGATCTCCCCACCCTCCTGCCTGGACTCTCATCCAGATTCTTATAACTCCCTATAGCCTACAAGGAAAATAAGCAGAAGACTTTAGCCATGCATCAGAGGACCATTTCTTAGGTCTTCTTTTATGCTGACCCTCTTCCCTGAGGGCTCTGCCTGTATTCATGTTGATGTGTCCTCTCCCTGTCTCCCTACATAATTCTTTCATATATGAAGTTCCTGCTGGAAGTCATCCCTCTTTCCAGCCCGAATCTATCCCTCTCTCCACTCCTTATAGTATAGTACATGCAGCATCAGAGAAGCAGAAATGTTCAGATGAGGGATCTGGAGCTGTGTGAGTCTGTTCTCTGCTCATTATTGCTGCTATATAAGTCTGGTTACTGCTCTCCACACATGCCCAACCCAGGTTAAAAAATATATCCATTTCTGTGAAAGACTGAGATCTGCAAAGAATAAAGTTACATGGAGAAATGCACATATTACCTTTCAGCATGAGCATGCTGGTGTCAGGTTCTTTGCCAAGGGTCTGTGGTGTGTCTGACACAGGAGAACAATGCTACAGGAGGAGAGGCGGCAGGAGACACAAGTGGGTAGAATGTCATTACCCAAGTTGGAACAGATCCAGGCTCTTGCATTAGCACATGTCTTCTCTGTGTGAGGGGACTGATTACACCACCAGCTGCCATGGCCAGATCTCTTCTCTCATCCATTCGCAGGTACTAAAACAGATACCTCACATGTAGCATCTTTATTGACTTAAACTAAACATTTCTGTAGCACTGTGGGGAGATGGTTCAGTGGGAAAAGTGTTTGTTTCCCAATCAGGAAGGCTAGAATTCAGAATCTGATAATCCAGAAGCCCAAGTGAGCATGATGGCCTGCCTGTAATTTCCGCACCCTGATACTGAACTCAAGTGACTCCTGGTGTAAGCTGGCTAGTCAGGATAGCCTAAATGCCACACTCTAAGTTCAGTGAGAGAGACCATCTCAAGAGATCAAGAAAGACATTTGAAATTAAACTTTGGCCTTCACACATGCACACACACACACACACACACACACACACACAGGGGTTAGATGGTATTCTGCAGGGACACAAAATTAGAGTGGCTTCTTCCTGTAAAGCCACCTTGCCTCCACTTACAGGGGTACTCTTGTGTTGTCATAGTCATAGCAGGCTCATTCACTGGGCACAGGGTTTGGTATATCTGAGCCCAGGGTCTCTGTCAAGCAGAAACATCAGTATCCCATATTGGCAATCTGTTTGCAAGAGAAGAGACTCCCTTTTCAAAAGATATTTTTATTATCATTCTTGTGTGTGTGTGTGTTTGTGTGTGTGTGTGTGTGTGTGTGCGTGTGTGTGTGTGTTTGGGGGATTGTGTGTGTTAGTGCAGTGTTCATGGAGATCGGGTGAGGGCATCAGAACAATCCTGGAGGTGGCTGCACATGGTTATGGGCTGCCCAGTGTGGGCACTGAGAACTGAATCAGTTCCTCCACAAGAGCAGCCCTTGGTCTCATCCTACATCCCAGCAGTAGGCTCTTTTTTAATTCATACCTCTTTGCAAGTAAGATCTTTTTTATGAACAGAAATTATGTGGACTTCAGTACTTTGCTCTACCAATCAAGCCTTTTTTGTTTGTTTGTTTGTTTGTTTTTTTATAGGAACCATCCAAATGTTTCATGTGTGCATTGTCAATAAACACACTTCAGGAGGAACTAGTCCTGCTTATGTAAAGTAGACACTTAATTCAACTGGATAGAAATAGCAAATGAGAGAAAGGCTGATTGAGGCCCTGGTGCTTCCCTGGGTGAAGGAAGCCTTTGAAAAAGCTCCAGCTGCTGACAGCAGAGGGTTGAGGAGGTCACTGGGAAACAGTAACCTCCATGTAACAAAGTCTAGGCAGAGCTCACCCATAAACCTTTCTGAATAGTTTTCATATTAACTAGACAAGAAAACCATTGATGTGGATATAGTTGCACCCAACAGAAGTCTCCAGGACAGTAGGGGCCACAGGATGGAGATGTAGGCATAGCTGGAGAATGACAGGAAGGACTGCGTTGGGATAGTTGCTGTCTGTAGTGACAGGGGCTAAAACACCCATGTTAGGCCATCTGCATACTGGGGAACCATGGAAGGTGACTGTGTGACTCAGTTCAAGTCCAAAGGCTTGTGAACCCAGGAAATCCTCTGTGTCACTGTCAGTCAAATCTGAAGATCAGTAAGCCAGAAAGCAATGTGAAAATTCTGGTGAGCAAAATCTGGGATTGTGGTGTCCAAGGTCACAAGAAGAAAGGTATCCCAGAAAGAGGTGAGAGACTCTCTTTTAGTGGCATTGTCATTTTATCTAGACTTCAGCCTACTGGATAGATGGTGTGCTCCCATGCTAAGTGAGGACAGATCTTCTGTCTTTGGTCCATTGATTCAAATATCCATATCCTTCTCATCCAGTGTTCTTCACACACACCCAGCAATCACAGCTCACCAGCCATCTGAGCAGCCCTTCATCATGGGGACAAGAATTGCCAACCCTGTGGAGCAGGGAGGGGGTTCCGTATTTGCTTCCAGGTAGGAATGGAACTAGCCCCTCAGTGGCCCTTGGGGCTCCTCACAGCCTGAGCAGGGCAGTGACTTTCCCTGTGTCTGTTCCTTCTCTTGAACACAGCATCACTCTGAGCTGCTCATGGAACAACAGAACTAAGAATCTTCTTCCTTCATACCTCTTCCCACCCCCTCATACAGGGCAGAATACTCTTTGCAGCTGAGGGGAGAAGCCTTCCCCTGTCCCCTGCAGAAGAGAGTCAACTACTCCCCTGTTCTCTAAGCCATTCAATCCTGGCCAGGTGTCCTGGACCAGTGTACTGGCAACACTCATGCTGCCCTCCAGTCCCTGCTTCTAGATCCAGTTATTTCACACTTCAAAGAAGGCTGGAGGATCCTTGAGACACGTTCACCAACCAGTCCAGTGTGTGGACCAGATCCAGTAGGAGGGGTCCGATGACTGGCTACCCTATTTTGCAGCTTATACTTCTAACTCAACCACCACACAGCTATTTGTGATTGTACATATGAATCCATTACAAATCCAAAGCCCACATATATACTTAATTTACTTCAGTCCAGTAACTTCCTAATTTGTGTGTACTTTGAAGAAAACCATCGAATTTTATTAAATAAACCATGATTGTTTGCCAACAGCAATCCCACATTTAAAAAAAAAATAGACATCCAATGTCTCAAGTCAACTAATTTTATTCTCAGCAAGTTTTCTCTAAAGGGTTACAGCACATGAATGAGTAAACACAGGTAGCCCTTTACTATAACTTACTTCATGCTTCATGCCCTATCCAAACCTAGGAATCCTTGGAAATACCTGGAGAATTTACTCATTAACATAATGTGATGTAATGAATTGTCCATCTAGTATGAAATAAGCCCATGGAGTTTTAGAACCATCAAGGTTCTTTTGCCTTCTCCCCTTTCTCCTTTTATGGCTCTGGGAATAAACCCAGAGCTCCATATTTAGTAGACAAGTGTTCCACTGAGGTAAAACAAACTCACTTCCAATTGGTGTTATGAGTAGGTTTTCCTGCTGGCCTGGACCGGCCATGGCGCCAGCCCCAAATAACACACCGAGAGTCTGTATTTGATATAATGCTGTTGGCCAGTTACTAGTTTCTTATCAGCTATCTCTGTCTTAATTATTAACCCATTTCTATTAATCTAAGTACTTCCACATGGTCTTATCTTACGGGAGAGAGGGGGCCGGCGGTTCTGCTCTCTCCAGTCTCTCTATGTTGACTCCTTCTTACTACTTTCTCCAATCCTCTTTGTCTCCTAGTCCCGCCTATCTTGCTTTCCTATTGGCCAACAGTGCTTTATTCATTAACCAGTATGAGAAACATATTTACAGAATGACATCTCCCATCAGATTGGGACACCTCGGGCCACCAAAGTGATTGGAGAATTGCTTCAAAGCCTTCCTGGAAGTAGGCAGATTGTAATCAGTTAACACCTAACTAAAATGCTTTAAGCTTCAAGACTGGCTCTCAGCTTTCTGTACTTCAATTTCAGACTGACCCTATTAGATACTGTCTGAAAGGCTCTTTGGTGTGAAGGTCTATAAACGTTCAGTTAGCTTCAGAGCTGGTTGGAGGCCACCTTTGTCTTTGGTCTTTGTTGACAGTCTCTGGGAACAGTTGAGTCCACACCTGCTGAGCTCAGTGATTGGGGTGAGTGTGTCATGTTTCAGCATTGAAAGGTTCAGGGTTATTTGCAGACCGACCTGGCTTTCTGGGGTGCATGGTTGAGGGGGCTATTGCTGGCTGAAGCAGCTGTGTGGAAAGGTATTCGTTTCAGATGGACATAATAGAAAACATAATAGAGTATATTTTCTTGCCCTATTGAAGAAGTCAGCTTGCTTCCTTCTGGTGAATCAGAGTTTCACTAGCCCTCGCTGTGGAGAAAGGGCAGCTTGCTACAAAAGCACCATATGTGCTTGTGACTCTCTCATTGCCCCTCCTCAGTGCGGGTTGCCATTTCACAGGTGGAGACAGTGAGGGCTATGTCTGCTTACTCTGGGCATCTGAAAACACTGGACTTAGTGTTCTGTTTACTGCTGTGCTGCCATCTCTCACTGCCTGTGTCCCCAGAGCCTGGAATCTCTGTGTCATCATCGTCATCATGCAGCTGCTCTTCACGTTCTGTTTGAACGAACAGATGTGAAACTGAGGGAAGGGTCACTAGGTCGTGCCTTGGTGCTACTTCCCAAATTCCTCAGAGCCCTGTGTGTGCTTCATGCAGCTTCGTTCTCCTATCTTACACCCACACAGGTCTGCAATCCCTCTGTCTCTCATCTGCACCTGATTTTCTGTCAGTTTAAAGGCTGTGGCTTATCGGCTTGTCATGCTTGAATAAACTTCGGTAACCCATTTCTCCATGTCCCCAACAAAGAGGACCCCTCCCATCCATGACAGCTCTGAAATCAGCACAGCCAAGAATCAGAAATCTTACCCAAGGATCTCCAAAGACCAGAGGAATTAGCAAACACTTGTATCAGATTTATCAATGGACCCTCACCAAAGACAGAGTTGCCCTGGAGCACCGTTTTGGCTGAATTAGGACCCATCAAGAGAAACTAAGCCTAAAGTTACAGCAAAAGATAGCTATGGAGTCTAGTTCATATTTATGAAATTAATGAGATATAGCCTATTCAAAACACTCTTCGTGCTTGTGGCTTCAAATTGAAAGACCCCCCTATTTCCAGGGCAGTGGCTAAGATCACCACACGATAAATGGATAATGACCTCATGCTTAATTCATTGCATATGTACTTTGTTAAGTGGCTTAAATAAGTGATAGAGGTGGCAATTTAAATACAGCATACAAGTGGAAAATACTTGAATTGGATTGAAATCAACACAAGATACTAAATATTGGATAAGACGCCAGAGTTTGGCTGGCACTGGATAATTTATTTGGTTTGAGATTTGGGTTTGCAAACTGAATACATAATTCAGCATGCAGTGAACATAAAAATAAATAAACAATCTGATTCTCCAAATGTATGCAGAAGTGGGCCAGGAAGGCCACAGAAGCAACTGCCTATGAGGCAGGATGGGGTGGGCTTCTCTACATCTGATCTTTATGGAAAGATGGCCCTCTGAGGAATTGTGTTTGCGCATTTATTTACTTCTATTCTTTACTGACTTGCCTCGGGCAGCTCACTTCCACCAAGTCTTCAACTCTGCCTATTTCCACAGTTGATAAAACTGTGGAGACTTGGTCAGTGTGATGCCAGCCCTCTTCCTTTGACATCACTTTTATTTTTGTTACAGTCTACTCAAAATATGCAAAATGCAAAGACCAAACAAGATCACACCAACACTTGAGTGCTGTGGAACATGACATGAGTGACATTCACAATGATCTTTGTTCCCTTCTCACCAGCATAGCATCCATTTGATTGTCTACTGTCAACCAATGAAATGCAGGGTCTCACTAGCCTCAACAGCCCTCCATATGCCAGCACATAATGGCCTCAGAGAATGTTGTTCCTAAGTCAGCTGATCTTCCTCAAATGGATCACCTCCCACCCTACTTTTAACTATCTTATCCTAAGTAGCAATGAGATGTCAGAGGGCCAGGTAAAGCTCTGAGAGTGCTGCTTGCGATTTGGCATCAGCCCTAGGGGAACATCTGTAGATTGTGGTTGGGAGTTAGTTGAATGACTGCTGGGTAGTGCTCCCAGAGGACGGAGGAGCAGAGCCTGCTGTGCATAGAAACACAAAGGCAGCTATGGCAGAGAGCCTTGTGGGCTGACAGACATGTCTTCCCTGACTGACTGAAGGAAATACTGAGCATTCTTACGATGAATCTTGATTGTCAGTTGGGTTGAGGAGAGCCAGGGAAAGTAGAGAACCACACCTCTTGACGTGGCCAGACTTACCTGACTCTGTGAGGCTCCATCCCATATCTGGGGCCTAGCTGGAAGAAAACAAAAAGTAGGATTGTGGTAGTTTGAAAGAGAATTGCCTTCCACAGTCTTGGGCATTTGTACACTGTATCCCCAAGTGATAACCCTGTGTGGGAGGTGTGGCCTTGTTGAAAAAAGCATGTCACTGGAAGACGGATTGGGAGTTTAAAGACAAGTGTCCTTTCTAGTTATCTGTCTTGCTTCATGCTTGTATTTTAAACCGTGAGCTCTCAGGCATGTTTGCTGCTCCAGCCATCCTGCCTGCCACTTCCATACTCTGAAGGGTAATTCTCCCTCTGGAGCTGCAGCTCAAACAAACCCTTTCTTCTAGGAGTTGCCTCAGTCATGGCATTTTATCACTACAGTAGAAAGTAACTAATTCAAGGATAAGGCCCAGGCGTTCTCCTGGCCTGTGCTCTGGCTACTATGATGTGAGCTACCCACTACGATGTTCTGAACTCTGTGCTAAAAATAAGTCCTTTTTGCTTTAAGTTGATCATGCCAAGTTTTTTTTGTCACAACAATGTAAAAGTAGCTAAAACAGCAAGACCATGGCACTGTGTTCCACAGAGATGCTCCTTGAAGCTCATATGCCCAGTGATCCTGTTGTAAGTGGACCTTAAACTATCCCAGTGGAGGGATGTGGAGGATGCAGACAAGCTGTGAAACAACTTAACAGTTCAGTCTTGAATAGGCAATACATGTTTAATAGAGAGAATTTAATGTGCCAAGTAAATTAATAGCAACCTAACAAAGAAAAGAAAATCAAAGGTAATCCATAATATAAATGGTTAATATTATGGCAATTTTTTTTCTTCCTGAAACTTTTCAGACTTGTGTAGTTTTATTTTCATCTAGGCTCATGTATACTTTACTTGTTCACTCAAACAAGGACTCTTTTATTCACACACACACACACACACACACACACACACACACACACACACACAAAATGATATTACCTTATGTTTTGCCCTGATATCTCATTCAGAAATAAATTGCAAGCATCCTTGCAGCTCACTATTTGCTATCTTAACACTTTCCTGTCCTTCAAGTGTCAGGCTACACCTTGATGCATTCTACACCTAGCTACTAGTATACATTGCAGAGTTTCATGATTTTTTTAGAACATATTGCTATGTGTTGGAAAGTTGTCCCTTAGGAAAGCCACATCAGTCTATGTTCTCATCAGCAGTATACAAGGGGGAAGCCTTGAGGCATTGCCATTTTTTCAATTGTTGCCAACCTAATAGTTGGTAGGCTCCATAAGTTTGCATTTTATTAATTGAAGAGGCTATACTTGCATGTTTGTTGACCTTTCCATTTTTTAGCTCTTTGTGTTCATGCAGCTCAGATGTCTGAGCTCCTGCCTCAAGCCATTCTTCACATCATTTATCCAATCACTCATTCGTTTATTTTATCCACACCTGGGATGGCGGGATCTTCCCTGTGTCACCCCTGCCAAGTCCATTGCAGCCCCTGGCCTGGTGCCACCACAGCAGATGTTCAGTGTGAGTTTGAGAAGACAGAGTGCAGTTATTACCAGTGACTGTAGCTGAATGACCTTATTGAAGAATCTTACACCACCTCTCTATGTGGCCTGTACGCTTCATGTAAATCTGAGGAGACCTAGGAAGCATTGTGGTTAGAGGAAGTCTGTTCTCTACATGTCTGTACCTCTCCATGTCCCCATGTCCTGCACTCTAGTGACAGGGGAGGTGGTGAGCAGGGGAGGCAGCACTCTGCTCCATGCTGCATGCCCTCCATCTCTATGGAATAACTCTCTCAGAGGAGCTCATGGGGATCCACAGTGTGTTCTGGGCCCCATATTGCTCCAGGCAGCCTCTCTCAGGCCTGCACCTCTAGGTACCTGAAGTCAGACAGCAGGACTGCCCAGCAGAGTTGTGAGCAGTCCCTCACTCCATTTGCATTTCTAGGAAACCAGGGACACACAAAGGGCCCAAGGCATTACCTTCCTCTCCCCATCCTACTTAAGCTTGAACTTTCTTTGTAGCTCCCTTCCAACAGAACTGAGCACCAGGTCCCAGGTCTCCACATCCCAACTTCTTGCTCAGTCTTACATTGTCCTCCCCATCCTTCCCACCTCCTAACCTACCCCCTCTCTCTCTTTCCTCCCATTCTTTCCTTCTCCCCCTGTCCTTGTGTTATTGTGAATGATACATTCATAAACATAAGAATGGAGGAAAACCTTAACCATTTCCCTTTTCTTCTAAAAATTTCTTTTAAAATACATGAAACACAAAAATATCTACACTTTCAATAGACATGGAAACCACAGTCTATATAACCTAGCCTCATATTTCCTCAATGAACCAAGCCTCACACACATCCCAAACTGCCTTTCAAACATGAACCTGATCATACTGGACTTGAAGAGATCCCATTTAAGACCAGTCCATTTCTCGAGAGCTGATGGGAGAGGCACTCTGGTGTCCCACCAGCCTTCATGATGGTTATCTGGGCTCTGACCCAAAGAGCTTGGCGAGAGGCCTCTCTTTCAGATGATTGGACAAACTGGTAACTGGTGATGTCCACTGCCTGGCTTTTCCTGCCATTTGGGTCTGTCCACTACATCTGGTACCCACGATGGCCTGGAAACAGGTGGACAGACAGAACTATTTCCAGCACCCTTGTGTACATGGATGACTCATACTATTTCAGTCACATACCAGGACTGGAAGTGTCCAGCAATACTCTGTTCTCAGAAGGGCAGTGAGATATGCCCAGGTAGGCATTTGGTCTTCCCATGTCACATTTCCTCCTCTTAAACTGGGATGATAATGCCAGGCACCCCAGAGGTTGCTGGGAACAGACAGCCAGTGAAGACCTCCACCATCCGGTGTTGTGCTGTGTCACAGTCAAGAGCTTCATCCATGTCTGGTGATTCTGAAGGATCTTTTTTTTTTCCTACTGATATTTAACTTATCCTGAAATTTCAAATGTCATTAAAGGGCATGTGCTGTTTTAGGGCATGAGTTTAAATTCCTTCCTACGCACCTCCCTCTCCATCCTTATTAAACACCTACACTGGTCCCTGTGGCTTTTAGAAGGTCTACAGAGGGTCACTGCTCCAGGAAGTGGACAATGGTGTTGTGTGGCATAGTGAAGACGCCGCTTCTGTCCATAGGGATGCTCATGGCTTGCCCCATCCCAGCCCCATACCCTGTAACCTGCGACACCCACCCCAAGTAGCATTGTGTCAGCAAAATGTTCTCAGCACCATTCTCATCAAACTGCTTGGCCTCCAGCAGGCCAGTCTTTCTGGAAGCCGTATGTCCCAAGGTCTCCTACTTGGTTCAGTGCATTGCTCAGTGTGACTTTCTAAAGACTCCCCATATCCTGGCAGAGGTCATCCCTTGGTGCTGAGCCTGATGATCCAGACCCTCCCCTGCCTTCTGGAAGCTGCATGGGGATTACAGTGAGTGATTCTCTTCCTCCACAATTCTGCTGGTGAAGCAGCTGCATTTGGTCTCAGCATGATGGAGGACTGAGGACTGTGAAGGAGGGAGGGCTAACCTATGTGCAAGCAAGATTGCAGAACTTAAGTCACTCTGGGGGTTCCAGCTACCCCTCTTTAAGGACTTCCCACTGAGAGCATTCCAGGTCTTATGCATGGTAGGATTTTATCCACTACACCTATTCAAGTTCTAACCATATGTGAGACACTGGAGGACAATGAATGAAGAGAAACCAGGGCCTGGGGAGATGGCTCAGTGGATAAAGCATTCACTGTGAAAGCATGAGAACCCACGTTCAGATCCCCAGAATCCACATAAATGCCTGACAGGTGTGACCGTTACTTGCAACCAGTAGCACTGGGGAAGCAGACAGGGAACTCCCTTGGACAGCTGGTGAGCTCTACTATCAGAATTAGGGAGCTCAGGCTCAGTGAGAGATCCTGCCTCAGGAAATAAAAATACCCGGCATCAATGTCCAGCTTCCCCAAGAACACATATGTGCACCTGCACTCATATGCCCACACACATGCAATCATGCATAGAAACATAACAGAGAGACAGATACTCATGCACATACACACAGAGAGATAAAGACACACACAGAGAGAAAAGGTTTACAGAGAACAAGAAAACACTTTTTAAGCTTCAGGGATTCAATTCTAAGTATTACAGGGGAACATCTGTGACGAGGTTAAGACAGGGTGAGGGCTGCAGGGTGAAGGCTGCAGGGTGAGGTTTGCCTCTACAACAGCAGTGTGATGGAAATGAGAGGCTGTAATGAGCTCATTACACCTGGGCTAATTACACTTGCTTCCAAGGCAAGAACAATTTGGAGAAAGATCTTTTTGATTAACACTTTATGGTATTATTGATGTAATTTTTATTATAATTGTTAACAAAACAGAGACTGTCAACTTCGAGGGAAAACGTGGGCTTTTCTACTTGTATCTCTTGAATCTGCATCATCACAGACAGAACAACTGACTCCATGGAACAGTGGTGTCTTGGGGATGTGACACTACTTTGGCAGTTTGATTTTGCTCTTTTAGCTCATCTAAGAAATGTGCTGAGTAGACTTCGAACACATTATCATCCATTTGGAACTTACCTGTTAAAAATACTTTGCCCATAAACAGTGAATAAGTAGAATTTTTATGATGCTACATTGTTGACTGTTGGCACCATAGATCTTAGAATGCAAAGATAACATGAATGAGCAGGGTATAAGAAACCTATCCTAGAGCTACTTAGATGCCCATTACCCATTGATCTACCGGGCCAGCCCTCATGGCATTTTTTTTCTTTTAGTGCGCCTCAGGCCTCCAACTACTATATCTGTTTTGTGTTGTATTTATAAATTATACTATTGTTATCCTGGTGCACTAGCTGAAGATGTGATATCACCCTCTTTAGCCTTCCCCACACATATTGCAGTCAAGCCAGTGTGAAATGATAGCAACAATGACCTCATGGACACGTATCTCTGAGTCTTAGTAAACATATTTTGGCAACAATATACTTCTAAGGAAGTTGAACTTGAAGTTAAATGTACAAAAACAGAAAGATAAAAAAAAGTATGGATAGGTTCAGATGTGTAGTTTGCCTTCCATCTTTCTTGTTCAAGGCCCCTGAAAATATTGGCTCCTGGGGTGCCCACATCCCTTTATAAGACAGTGTAATATCTATAGAACCCACAGCACCCTCCAGCACACCCTCAATCTTTTCTGGAATACTCAAGGAAGGACCTAAGACAAAAGAAAGGCTGTGTGAACAATTGCCATGTGGAGTGTCTAGGGAGCAATAAGGGCAGAACCACCTTGTGCCTTTCCAGTACAGAAGGAACTTTGGTTTTCTAGATATTGTCAACCCACAGTTTACTGGACACAAGGGCTCTGAACCCAGGGTTGCAGAAGTCTCACTGTTCTCTGCTTGCCACTTCATTCTACAAAGGAGAAACAAGACAGAAAAGCATATCAGGGTTAACCCTGGTGCCGGCTAGTGTTGTGTTTGTCTGGTGGACACAGACCTGGGCTCGGTCCAGAATGCACTGGGGCAGTGTGCTGGTTAGTTTGTTGTCCACTTGACACAACCTGAAGTCATCTGGGAAGAGGAAGTCTCAGTTGAGGAATGGCTATCATCAGATTGGCAGTGAGTATGTGGTGTATTTTCTTGTTTAATACTTCTTGTGTGGATAGCCCGCCGACTGTGGGTAGTGCTACCCCTGTACTTGTGGCCCTGGGGTCTCTAAGAAAATAGGCTGAGCAAGCCAGTACACAGCATGTCTTCCAGCCCTCCTGCATGCCATGGAGCCCCTACTTCACAGAGCTAAAATGTGACACCCGGGGAAGAATGCCTACCTGTGCTTCCAACTGGGTTAGTAAGGTTCTGGAATTCAGTTACACTAATTTCTTGTTTTAATATTTTTTCATTTTCAATTTAAAATTACTCATTAGTTATCATTCGTGAGTTGAGTTTTATTCACAGAATAAAAGTGTGGGTCAGAGGAATATTTATTTTCACAAAGACAATTGATAAGATTTTTCTGTATTTAGTTCAAGAGTAACTACCTCATGAATGCCTCAGCAGCTGAGGTAGAAATGTCTGGAAGATCAAGTGTGCCGGGTTGCTTCCTTGAAGCTGTTACTTCTCAGTGGGAGGATACATCCATTGGGGAACTGAGTGGCTGCTGTTCCATGTGAAAAGTATAGTTTCTCAGCCTCTGGAGAGTCTCTGTGGCTCTTGGTTCCTGACAGTGATGTCTGGTGGAGGAAGAAGCGGCAACTGAGAAGGCAGGGGCTGGTGAAGTGAGTAGGATTCATCTACACTACTGTGCTATCCATCAGTGTGCTCATCCATCTGTCCCAGCTAGAGCCCTCTTTCCTCCTGGCAGCTCAGATCTTCTCAGGGACCCTGTAGGACATGGCTCAGACTCTGTACTTGGGATTGCTAAAGGGAGTCTCACCAGCTTCCTAGTGATAACCCAGCTTTCAGCATTGGGTGCTGCCCGGCCCAGCTGCACCTTGTCCTGGCACATGTGTTCTCCTACATCTGTATTTATATTCATGCACTTACACCAAGTGTTATAAGAGCCAACAGATGATGGTCACTCAAATCCCCACCATCTCAGTGTGCCATAATTATGTCCAACTTAACCCCATATTGATAATCCATTTATTGAAATGCTTTATTAACATAAAATTTACATAATATAAAATCCACCCCTTTAAAGCTTATAATTCAATGACATTTTTAGTGTGTTCAGAATTGTGCAAACATCAACACAATGTGTTTTTCATCTCTAAAGAGAAATCCTCTAGCCAGCCAGTTTTTCCTTGCCTCTGGCTGTCTCTGTGGAGTTACCTATTCCTGCCATGTTATGGAAGTGGACTTATTGCTTTGTGTGGCCTTTTTAAATTTTCTTTAACTTTTTTAATTGATTTTTTTATATATTTCTTCATTTTTTTCCTTCCTTCAATTCTTTCTAGTTCCCCCCACCTTCCCAACTCTCTGTCCCCTCTAAGAAAAGAAAAAAAAGCACTAAAAATTAAAAAAAAGCATACAAAAATCAAAGTAAACAAAATTTCAATAAGTCAAAAAAAATTAAAGAATCCAAACAAAGCAAAAACAATTCCACAGAAATGCCATTGAGTTAATGTTGTGCTGTCCAACTATTCTTGGCCATGGAGCCTACCCTAAGATGTGGTTAAGATACCCAGAGAGAAGCTGTTGGAGGAAACTGCTTTTTACTGTGTCAGTGGTCTCAGTTGCAGATAGCTTCTTGGTTAAGAGTGGGAACCTGTGTCTGTTTCTGTTTCTCAATGCTGGGCCCTCATGTGGCTTGACGTTAGGAAGGCCCTGTGTATGCAGCCATAATCTCTCTGAGTTCAAAAGTGGGTAAAGCCTGTTATATCTGGAAGATGCTGTTTTCCTTGGAGTCATCCATCCCCTGTTGTTCTTGTACTCTTTCCACCTCCTCCTCTAAGACCTCTGGGCTTTAGGGATCGGGTTTAATAAAGACAGTCCATTTAGGACTGAGTGCTCCAAAGTCTCCCACTCTCTACACAATGCAAGAAGAAACTGCGGTGATACCTTGTTTGCACAAATAAAGTGTGCCTGAAGAACAGAGGGTAGAGCTTGCCACTAGCTAACAGACAGACAGGAAGTAAGATGGCAGGAAGTGACATGGACAGGAAGTGAAATAACTGAGTGGAGAAAAGATTATAGGTGGGAGGAAACAGGAACTCTCTCTTTTC
Organism: Phodopus roborovskii; assembly: GCF_943737965.1. Classification (NCBI taxonomy): domain Eukaryota; kingdom Metazoa; phylum Chordata; class Mammalia; order Rodentia; family Cricetidae; genus Phodopus; species Phodopus roborovskii. The sequence continues at coordinate 28,729,571 of NW_026126571.1, read as the reverse complement.
AGCTAGGAAGTTGGCAAGGTAAAGTGTGGCTGTGGTCTGTTCCTTCATCTCTCTGATCTTACAGCTTTTACCCCTATATATAATTTCGGGCTTTTATTAGTAATACATATTAGAACTCATGTTACAGATGCTTCTCTGATGAGGGCTGATTAAGGCACTGATCTATAGGTACAGCAGAATGTCATCAGCAGTCATTTTATTGCTATGTTCCCTTAGTAGAATAATATTGTTAAGTTTTTCCCTAGACCCATGACCTGTCTAGTGTCAGGTTCTTTTCCACTTTAGCAGTGTCAGGAATGGGTTCCATCTCATAAAGTTGGCTTTAAACACAATCAGAAAACTGTTGGTTACTCCTATAACATTTGTGTCACTAATGCGTGGGTCTATCTTGCAGGCAAATCACTGTTGTAGATTGCAGGGTTTGTGCCTGAGCAATATTGATGATTATCTTTCTCCTGCAATGTTGTGTAGAATACCTTCCAGTACCATGAGTACTGGGGATGAAACTTCTAGTTAGGCATCTGCTCAACTTCTCTGTGTTTGGTGACATGTATGTATGTGTTGTGTTCAGCAATAGGGACTTACCATAAGTTTTTAGAGAGTAACCAATAGTTGTAACAATAGCCTGTGATATTTGGGGGTTCCCATTTACTCAACAATATGTAACCCATTCCTGGAATAGGAGGCTTTACTTGGCACAAAATGCCTCGTTGGGACTGTGTGGTCTTTTGTGATTAGCTTCTATTCCTTATTAAGGATGTTTTGAGATTCCCCCATGATATTACATGTGCCTGTTTGCTTGCTCTTTGAGACAGCTTCTTACTGCATAGCCTGGACTGGCCTTGAATTTTCATTCCTACTGTCTCAGCCTCCTGAGTCGTATGCCACCACACTCATACAGATTTAATCCTTTATACAGGGAGTGGCAGTGTGTTCGCTGGGCCCATCATGTTTTTTATCCATCCATTAGTGGCTGCACATTTGGATCCTTCCTTCTTTGGAGGCTCTTAACATATTCTTAACACTTTGGCTACAGTGAACTGTCATTGATGGCTTTATGAAGATATGTCTGTCAAATTTGTGATGGTTTTAATGAGCTATTTTTATACTTTTAAATGAAGCTGGGCCTTTTGTTCCACAGAAAAAGGAACATTTGAACTTCTAAACATAAATAGCATTTGAAGGTAGCAGCCTACTCACCCTGGCCTAGAGTTTAAATCACCCAGTCAAAGATTGACTTGTCCTCACCTAATACTTCTCCAGTGGTTTATTGAGGTCAATGCTTCATTGGCGTTCATTACAATCTGTTTCTAACCTTATTGTGCACAGCACACTAGATCCTGTGATATTTAAAAGGGGTTTTATTTCTTAACTGGGATCTGGCTTCTTCCTCCTCTAATTACGGCTCACACAACAGTATCATTAAACTCTGCCACACTGAAGCTGCCTTTCATCCTGGGATTTTGGCTTGTCAATCAAAGGAGTTTCATAGATCAGCAACTGTGTAAAGCTGTCCTGGTTACCAAGAGATGTGCAAAGCCTCTTTCCAGCTGGTATGCAGCCTCCACCTGCAGTGAACATGGTGAGCTACCAATGGAGGGAAGATGTAAATTGTGTGACACCATTCTTAGGAAGACATGAACAAATGCCACTCATCCTAGATAAAGAACCAGACAACATAAGGGTCTCACCAAGTCAAACTTGGTGAATCAGTGAGTTTATTGGAGTCAGGAGGTCAGATGTTGGCCAGCCTGAGTGAGCAGACATTTTTCTGAGTTTCTTATTTCTGTCTTTTCTATCCCCCAAGTATCCTTCATCCCTGTTGTCTGGTCCACCAATCTGTCTAGTTCTTTCTATATAGCAACCCTAACTTATGCTACATGAATCTCTTCATCTCTTAGAGTTTCTTCCTGTAACTTGGAAGTACTGATAATGTGTGATTGAAACACACAAAAATATTTTAAATCATAAGCACAATAATCTAATCCATATGCCATTACATGTGGAGAAGAAGGAAGCTATAAGATACTTCACTGATGCCCATTTAACTCTGATCCTCCTAAAATAGTGATATGGTTTCCAGTCTCCTGACAGCGTGTGTGTGGCCTGTCATTGTTTCTTATCATGACTTGTTTCATGCGACCAACCACAGAAATCTTCAATTTTTAGCTCCTTTCCTCTGGGACAGCACCAGGCTGTCTACCAGAGGTCTCCACTCACTGATATACTGAGTAAGAAGATGCCCTGACTCCAAAAAGCATAGTACCCTTATCCCCACTAGCTTTAACTGTCAACTTGACACATTGATATAGGAAGGCCTAGCCCACTGGGGGTGGTACCATTCCCTAGGTAGGTGGTCCTGGTGTGTAGAAGGAATTTAGCTGAGCATGGGTCTGAGCAGGGCAGAGAGTGTACCAGCTAGCAGCATTCCTTCATGGAGTTCCTGTTCTCATGTCCCTTAGTGGTGGACTGCAATATAGAAGTGTAACCTAAATAAGCCTTTTCATCACCTAAATGGCTTCTTGTCAGAATGTTCTATCACAGCGACAAAAAGAAAACTAGAATCAGTCTGGAGAGCTGTGATGCTCCAGAGACCCGCTTGTGAAAAGGGCATGGATGTAAAGTGTACATGTATATCTCCTCTTGTATCCACATACTTCCGTATGTGACAGAAGTGTCTTTATAAAATAGTTACAAGTCTACTTTTCCTTGGGGCACCTGGCCCATCATGCCAGGCAGGAAATATCTATGAAGAAGCTGTTCAAATTGTATCCCAGATTTATACTTGAGAGGCACAGAAGCAAAGACAGAATTTACAGTGAAGTTGTTGGGGCGTGTATGTGGGTGTTCATAAAGGCAGTCTCTGTCCCCCACACTCCAAATCTGTTTACACTGTGGAAACATATTTCAGGAAAAGCAGCAGCTGGGAGACCACCCTTCTCACAGTGAGACAGGAAAGTAATAACTAGAGAGAGGCCAGGTGGTGGTTCAACAGAGAAGGGGTAGCGTGGAGGTCAATGAGGACAGGGAGGTATTAAAGGAGACCCTTCTAGACCTCCGAGGTGAGCTACAGAGTGAAACCTGTAAGGGGTATATTGAATGGTAATTTCTAGAAGAATGCTCGCATTCATACCAAGCTTCGGGCTGGGATAAGGATGCAGGTGAGCTCTGGGCAGAGTTCTGCTCGGAGGTGCTAAATTGGCATCTGCTTTCCTACCATGAACTTGCCTGCTGAGCAGTATGCGCTGGCCAAGGTGAGTGAGCAGTTGCCAAGATCTGCTTCTGTCTTTTAAGCAGATCTTAAGATTTGAGGAGCTCAACTTAATATTTTGAGGCTTCAAATATGACCTTCCCTTTTAGCAGTTCTCGCCAACTCTCCTTGCATGGTGCTTCCCAGGGAGGTTCTAATGTAGCTGGCATGTCACACTCATTCAGAGGCTGGGCCCTGCTGTGGCTTAGCTGTCTCTAAGAGGTCCCCTGACATGAACTGTATGTGGACTTAGCAGGAAGAATTTTGATTTCCAGTTTACATAGTGACTTTGTCATTTAATTAAATCCTATAAACCACTTAACATAAACCCTTTTCTTTGATCCCTATAAACTATTGCTAGACACTTAGGATGCTCCTTATTTTAAGAACAATAAACTGAGGCTCAGGTGGTATTTAACATGGACTAGGGAGTGTGAGAGAGTATAACCAGACTTGCAAGTGTACTGGCCACCTCAGTGATCTGTGACAGCCACTGGCTCCTAGGGCTATGAGCACAGACACAGAGCACATGCTGCTTGTGCCTGGCTGGGGACAGACATCCTGTCTTATGCCTGTCAGGTAACATCACCCCCACACTGCTGCAGGGTCTGACCAGCCTCATCTGGAGCTGCTGTCAGGGAGAGCAAATCTGTTTCTTTCTATTAGCGTCAGGAGAGGCAGAGGCAGATGCTGGAGGCTGACAGGTGGCTGTGACCCTAGGGAGACCAGCCTCCAAACATGGAATGGCCATTGCAATTAAAGTGTTTCCTTCCTCCAGATGTCTTGTGATCAACATAAAATCAGCTCAGAGACCCCAGACTGAGACTCTGAGAGTCCAGGCAGAGTGGAGAGAGAAGCGCCCAGAAGGCCTTATTATTCCTGCTCTAGGAAGATGCTTAGGATCAATGAAGTAAATGAGCTGTTTCATCCAAGCCAGCTGCCTGCTGCAAGGGTGGAGAGACAGACAGACACATGACCTCATCCACCACCCTCAGACTGTCTCCATGGAAAACGACTGTTGGATTAATGGTGAAGGAAGGGGACTGTGTGTGGTCTGACCACAGGTCACCTCCTCCCAGAAAAGGACAGGTGCAGCATGGGCATTTTTTTGACAGAATCAGGGACAGTAACTACAGAGCAGGGCTGACTGTGGGCCTTCCAGCAAAGGGCTTGCTTGGCCCCTCTGTGGGCCTTCAGCATCTCCTATTAATTAACTCGAATCTGACCAATATTCTGTTGACACCAGAACAAGCTTAATGAAGGAATTCACAGTGACTCATGAGAGGGATAGGAAATATATTTGCTTAAATAGTAACACCATCAGCAATAAACGGTGTTCATGCCAAAAACCCACCAGCATGTTCTACTAAAAGCATCATCCCTGACCAGTAAAAATAAGTGTTTGTCATGACTTTACACAATATAATTAATGATAACAGGGTGGATTAGTCAGTTTCATCTTGGTAGCAACTGGTTACAGCTGACTAACCTTAAGCAAGCCTTCTTCTAAAAGGGGCAAAGAGAAAGAGAGGACCAGGGCAAAGAGAGTCCTGGGGATGGCTTATCAGGGACTTAGCTGTAGTTAAGATTCTTCCATCTCTGTTCCCTCTGATGGCTTTTCCATTCAGAGAAGAGAGTCACTTATGTGTCCCACAGTTGCATCCTCTGTGTCTGGTTAGTGAAGGGAGCTGGCACCTCTCTTCTGGCCCTAGCTGGAAGATTCATGTGGTCACATGATGGAGTGGCAAAGGATCCAAGAGCTGTTGTGAGTTAAGCAACTGCTAGGAGAAAGAAAGGATGGGAAGCTGGGAAGGCAAAGGGCTTTCATTGCTGGGGTTTACATGTTAGCTTTGTAGGTAGCCCCACTAAACTATGCACTACAAGGGGCCAGGGAGATGGCCAAATGTTTAAAAACACGTGGTGGTCTTACAAAGGACTGGAATTTAGTTACCAGTACCAACCTCAGGAGACTTATAGCTGTAAGGTGCCTGTAACTCCACACCCCAGGGATTTCCGGGATTTGATGTCCTCCTCTGGGTTCTGTGGATAACCAGTACATGTACACACACACACACACACACACACACACACACACACACACACACACACACACACACACACGTGCATGTATGTGTATGCGTAATGAATATGTATGCATGCAAGTACACATAGAAAAAAACATGTACTCTTGCATGCATGCAGTATATACTTAAGTAAATAATACAAAACTAAGTCTTTAAGTAATGAATCTTTGAAACGTGCAGCAAAGGCTGGGCCTGGTGGCTCATTTCTTTTTATTTTATTTTATTTTATTTTATTTTATATAACAAAGTCCAATTAAATGAAAACAAACATTTATACACAATATTTGGGAATTTGGGCGTCGTTCTTTCCAAACTACTTCCTGCTGATAAGGGGCGCTGTCTTGGGGGATTCGAAGAAGATTCAGATATCCTAGCTGTAGTCTGTGGGGCTGTTTTGTCCAGCTGTTTGGAATGTAGGATCACCTTGTACTCTGTTTCAGGTGGTCTGGTGTGATCAAACCACATTAGTCTGGAAGGAATCCACATCTTTTCATTTTCTGTGGAAACAAAAATAGAAATCCTTTTCCCCAGTAACTTGTCCTTCAACTTAAATTTTGGAGTCAAAGCATTTTTTTTAATTTAATTTATTATTTTACATGTCGATCCCACTTCCCTCTCCCTCTCTCCCTCCCCCCAGCCCTCCCTCCCTCCTTCCCTTCCTTTTACCCTCTCTGCCCTCTCACATGCACTCTAACCACCCTCCCCTCCCATCTCCTCACCCCAATACTCATTTCTATACTCTTAGGATTTGTAAGTCTGATGCAGGAGGCTCATGAGTTTGAGGCCAAGATCCTTGTGTGACAAATCAGATAAAACTGTCCATCTTGGAGGGAAGCTCATTAAGACACAGATGTTCTAAAGAGAGATGAAGCATCCTGTTCATTTAAGGGTAGGGAAGCTCCTTGAACTTACTAAGTTCCTGAAACTGGCCAGTTCACTAAGCCCTTCTTTCTGAAGGACAGTTGAGAGACAAAGCCTAGCTGCCTACAAAACACTCAGACCATCTGAGCCACCTGGAAAGGACCCTCTGCAGTCTGCTGAGGCCCCTGCAGACTATGCAATGTGTCCCAGGTTTCCAGCTTTTGTGAGCTGTCAGCCAGGCTAGGATAGGCTTTTGTGATGCAGCTGTGTTTGAGTCACTTCTCCTGTAAGTAACCTCCCACCCATTTTCCTATAATAACTCTACTGAAACTCATTGGTTCACCCAGTTAGAGTGGTGGTACCCTTACTGTGGCCTGACCAGTATCTTAGTTACTTTTTAGTTGCTGTGAAGAGACACCATGAAGAATTTATTTGGGACTCATAGTTCCAGGGAATTAAAGTCCACAATCATCTTGGCAGAGCAGACATAGTTAAGACCAATAGCTGAGAGCTTATGTCTTGTTACAAAATCATGATATAGATAAAGAAAAGCTAACTGCAAGTAGGGTGGGCTTTTGAAATCTTCACCAACAAGGCCACACCTCCCGATTCTTTCCAAACAGTTCCACCAACTGGGGATACACTATTGGAATATATGAGCCTATTGTCCTCATCTGAAGCATCCCTGCCACCCTCAGCAGTTCTCTATGTGGGGTGAGTAGATCTTCATCTAAGTATCCCAGGAGCAGTGTCACACAACAATCTGCTCTAAAAAGAAATCGAAACAGAAGTGGAATGTAACAGTCACTGTTGATCTCCTTCACAGCTTCAAGTCTGGGCATGGGGTTGCTGTGTGAGTGGCTTCTACCACATTCTATGATCCCTGAGGCAAGGAGCTTTATCAGAAAACATTTACAAATGTGTCTTGACCAAGCAGCATGTCGTGTTTGCTAAAAATCCATAATGAGAATGACGCATAGGAAAGAAATAGTCTATTTTCGCATTTAAAAGCAGGCCTAGATTATGTGGATTTCCTGGTGGGTTACATTCAAATGAATCTTATGTGGCAATTACATTCATTTCAGAATTTTGTCAAATAGAGTCTGTTTTTCAGCCTAACAGAAGTTTTGGTTGGTATGTCTCAATAGCAATAGCATTGTGAATATTTGTATAAAACAAATAGCTTCTGACCATGTCACTTGGATGACATGAAAGTCTCAGAGTTGATTTTAAAGAGATTTAGAGGTTTAAGGAGTCTGTGGACAGTCTTAATTCTTCGTTACTTTTCAAGAAATGAAATGAATGCAGCAGCTTGGCGGAGGTCCTGGCTCTTCCACAGGTGTGGAGAGGCTACTTAAGCAGGACAGGCTGTGCTCTTTTAAAAGCTCCTCACAGGGGTCGACAAGATGGCCCAGTGGGTTAAAGGCACTTGACACCAAGCCCGACAGCTGAGTTAGCTCCCTAGATCCCAACTAGTGGAAAAGCAGAAATTATTCCCAAAAGCTGCCTTTTGCACTTCCCCATGATGGCTTATACCCATGTACATAAAACATTAACAAGTCACAGTAGAATAAGTATAATTTTCAAAGAAAATAAATAAACCCTCTCCAATAAAACCTGGCTCTCCCCATCCACATTTTACCTATACCTGTGCCACTATCCCTGAGCTGCCTGAACCTCCGATTCCGAACTGGCCACTCCTCTCCAACTGCCTCCTCCTGCATCCATTGTCTCTCCTGTCCCATTTCACTCTCAACTTTCTGGTTTCTGTTCCTGACTTTCTTTGCACCCCACTGACCTGCTGTGTCAGTCTGAGCCAATGTATGGCTTTTCCTGTCTTCAGTTGAAAATCTGTATCTGTGACACACAGAACAATTCCTGGGACTGTGAAAGCAGGCTTGGCCTTCTTTCTGGCTCCCAAAGCTCAGCATGGCTCCCAGGGTTCCCTGCCAGGGCACCCAGGCTTTTGTGTGTATCTGGAGTGGTTCCCTGCTTAAGTACCTGCTGCCTACTTTGGTTATGAACCAGTGTCCCTTGAACTCTGTATATGTCTAATGCTGGGACCCTACCTGTCAGTCCTTCCCTTCCATATGGTTTGTTTTCTTAGAGATGACCTATGTATTTGCTGCTTAAAGTGCCTGGTTGCCCACATGCATCCTTGACCATCTTTCTGGTGTAGATGAATTTAAATGAGTGAATTTTGTTCTCATTTCTGACTGTAATTCTTGTTGGGTAGGAAGCAGTATACCCAGATATGACTCAGAGGCTTGAATCAGGCTGTTTGGAGCTGATGCCAAAGAAACTGAGAAAGTGTCTTGCTTTTCTGATATTTCTTTTTCCCCATGGAAATTAAATGAGTGAGACTCTAGCCTGATGTGGGGAGAGAGTGAACACTCCAGCTACAGCACAATACAGTTTACTCTGGTGGTGGGTCTCTTGGAACCTGCCATTGCCTTCACCTTTTCACCTGTTCCAGTCAGCAGCCTGAGCTGGTTGCTCTCTGTGTGGAGCAGAGCTGCAGATTCTGAGGCAGGTTTCATCCTGGATCCACCTTCATGGGGGCTAAGCCTTTGGGTGTCTACTTCTTGTCTCTGTTTGACCCCAGGAGCAGGGCTGCTGGCTCATAGATCTGCCTGGCTGTGTTTGCTTTGCTTTGAATTGTCTTCTCCTCACCGTGTCTTCACCTGGCTGCTGATCAATCTCCATCCCTACCAAGAAACTAATGAAATCAATGGATTTGTTTATGTCACTGGAGATGCTGGTTCCCAGTAATGAGGGAGTCTCTGCCTCCTGATGCTGCTTGCCTTCAGTCTTCCTTCTCTGTCCTATCCTCCTGCCTACTTGCCTTCTTCCTCCAGCTTCTCCTGTGTATATTTTCTCGCTTCATCTCCCATCTCCTCCATTTCTTGTGTAGTCTGTGCTTTCTTTTCTCTTCAGTACAGGAATTTAACTCAGGTCCTTACATATATATCAGGCAAGTGCTCTATGAATAGGGAGAACCGTCTCCTCGGCTCTGGAGTCTATTCTTTCACTCTGCTCCATGTTCAATTCCGTGAGGCTGAAACTGGAGGTTGTATGTGTTACTTTTCTCATTGCTCTGATTAAATGTATGTCAAAAACAACTTACAGGGGTGACTGTTTATTTGGGCTCTCAGTTTGAGAGCCGAGTTCATTGTGGCAGCAGGAGCGTCTGGTGGCTGGTGTAGGAAGCAGAGAAAGCCCATGCCCAGCTCTTCTCACTCATTTCATTCAGTATAAGCTTCCAGTGCATGGAATGGTGCTATCTGTTTTGAATAAGTCTTCCCCTTCAGTTAACTCCATCTAGAACCCACCTCACAGGCATTCCCAGATATTTTTCTGATAGGCAGCTCTAGATCCCATCAACTTGGCACTCAATATTGACCACCATGGGGATGAGCCACTCACACACAGGTTGGAGTGAGCCAAGCCGTGGTACTAAAGTCAGGGCTGAGAAGCACAGAGAGCCTGCAGGAGTGTTTCATCCACATAACAGCCACTCTGCACTACTGTTGGAGATAAATTATTCAGGGATGCTTTGGAGGGCTGCTCCTAAGCCCTCACCTCCACAACTATAGCTAAACAGTGTGTTTAGCCTGTGGAGGAATTTTCAGATGAGTTGATGTTCATTGGGTTAAAACCTCACTAATTTAATTAGTATTTATTTTTAATTCTGTATAATATAGAGCCATTTTTCAGCTAAACTGTTTTATAGCAGAATTTCTTCTAATACTTAATCCTGTCCATCACATAAAAATAGTGTCATTGACCCACTACAGTAGACTACATTTTGGGTCCTTTGAGCTTGGTCCCAGTGTTTTACCCATGAATATGTTTGCACACTGCCAAATGGACTTTGAAGAAGGAGCCAAGGCTGATAAATAATCATGAATAATCAAGATGGCCCCACTATAATTGCCTGAAATCTAAGAAGCAAAAGAGGAGATCCAATAACCTGAAGCAAGAGAAAACTTCAGGTGCCGCTGCCTCATGGGAAAAGACCTCAGACAATCCTGCATATTGAGCACAAATCAGTGTGCAATGGATTCTCCTCAAAAGCTCCCAGAAGACAGGCAGCTCTATCAACATGTCCACCTTCTCAGACCCTGAACTGGTCTAGCGATGCTCTGCTGGCTTCTGACTACACTGGGCTTCAATAAGTAAGGATGGAGGTGAGGTGAGGGCTGCAGTAAGCCACTAGTGAGTGAGCCCAGTATACCTACTAAAGCAGCTTCATCCTCTGGGAGGAAACTTATGAGCATGGAGTCTTTCATGACTCCCCAGTCACCAAGTCTTACGCTGTGAAGATGGGTCTAATGTACGTTTCTGACAAACACCTGGACAGTTCTTCCACACACCAGCCCCTACAGACTACTGCTGTCCTGCAGATCTTCTTAAACAGCTCAGGAAGACCCAGTGGATCCTGAAATTAGTGTGCTGAGGCTATTGTAGGAAACAGCTAAGTGGAATGCCCATGAAGGTGGTTTAGTGGGAGAAGCTCCTGCCATGCATGTGAGAGAACTTGAGTTCAGACCCTAGAGGTCCATGCAAAAAATCTGGATATGATGCACACATTGTGTTCCTGGTACTCCTATGGTGAGATGTGAGGCAGATACAAAGAGATAACCTAAAACCTCACAGGCCAGTTAGCTAGCCTGATGGTGTAACACAACAGAAACAAGAGAGACCCAAACTCAGAAAAAGGATAGAAGACATGAACCAATTTATGACAGTTGTCTTCTGACATGCACACATACACCATGGTACACACACACACACACACACACACACAGAGAGAGAGAGAGAGAGAGAGAGAGAGAGAGTCAGAGACAGAGGGGGAGTTCAGAGCATAGAAGATAGAAGATATGCATTGTTAGAATCACTTGCAAAGCATTACTGATAAAAGAGTTGGTAAAACTTCTTTTTTGTAAAACTGTAATAATTTTATATTAAGATATAATAATTTAAGCATCAAGGGTACAGTGAAACAACAGAACTTAAGTACAACATGGGTAGAAAGGTTTATTGGGAATATCTACAGAACAGCCTAGGCTACACAGAAACACTGCTTCGAAAAGAAAAACAAAACTAAAATAAAATTTTAAAAATGAGAGAGAAGGAGTTTCCCTAGCAAAAGGAGACTTTACAATTTAAGCAGTAACTTAGAAACAAATGTTCTAAAAGAAAGAAAAACAAAAAGCAACAAAACAAAACTGGTGAGATGAGGGCGAAGCTGGCCAGGTCGAGTAGGGATTCCAAGTACAAAGCCAGCGATACCCAAGAGGGGATCTGTTCCTCGGTTGCTTACCATCTTCTGACTCAGCTGAGATACTGAGGAGGTAGGATACCCAGACCTTGTGTGAGCCAACTGGATACATAGACTACGTCCCCATGCCCCACCTCAGTGTCTGCCACCAGGTGTCTAAAAAGACCTCAAACTAGTAGCTCGGTGGTACCTCATTTCCTGGAACCCAATCTCATTAGACAGGATCTCTGCTTTCTCCAAGTTCCCATCTATGAATCTGTACCAAACTTCTAACTCACCCTCTGTGTTCTGCGAATTTCTTTCTTTTGAATTCATCAGATAGAGAGCTGGTAAACTTTATCTGTGTGTGTGTGTGTGTGTGTGTGTGTGTGTGTGTGTGTGTGTGTGTGTGTACGCATGTGTGCCCAGGCACATTTGTGTATGTGTGCGTCTCTCTGTGTATGTGCGTCATAAAATGAGCAGGAGTGTCTAAAAAGTGCTGCTCCAATGGGATCTCTTGAATCTTAAACCTTTCCCATGAGGCCAACCTACCTGACATGGTGCAGTAGTTCCTTAGCTTGTTATTGTGATAAAATCACTGACATATGCAACTTAAGGGAGAAGGGGTTTATCTGGCTTACAATTCCAGGTTACAGTCCATCATTGTGGGGAAATCAAGGTGGAAGGAACTTGGAGTAACTGGTCCCATTATACCCAATGTTATATCACATCTAGCATCATGTCACATCCACAGTGTCATACCATACTCATAGCGTCATGTCACACCACAGTATCACACTATTTCCCCTGTTAAGAGCAGAGCACAATAAATAAATGCACACATTTTTCTCCACTCTTATGCTGCAACAGTCCATGCCTAGGGAATATTGACACCCATAGTAGATAGTTCTTCTCACCTTGGTGTAATCAAGATAATCACTCACAGACTTGTCCATAGACTAAACCCTACTCTTGACAACCCTTTAAAAAGATTCCCTTCCAAGGGGTTTTATAATGTGTAAAGTGGACAGTTAATACTATCATACACAGAGTGCCACCAGCCCCGGTGCCTAAAGAGTTCAGAGGAGAATGTGGGTGACAGTTATGTGACTTAATCTATTGGGGGTGGGGCTGGCAGTGGCACCAGGACCTCTTCCAGGGGCATGAACTAGCTTTTTGGAATCCATTCACTATGGTGGGATACCTTGCTCAGCCTTGGTACTGGGAGGGGTACTTGGTCCTGCCTCAAGTTGGTATGCCGGACTTTGTTGACTCTCTAAGGGAGTCCTTACCCCCTCTGAGGACTGGATGGGGAGTGGGAAAGGTAGGAAGCAGGGAGAAGGGAGAAAGGGAGGGAGGTGGAACTGAGGTTGGTGTGCAAAATGAAAAGTCAATTTTTAAATAAAGAGAAGAACAATTGAAAACAAATAGTTCAAATGGTAAGCAAAGCCTAGGTCCAGATTTTGTGGCTTGATGTGGCTTCATCTCTGCAGAGGTAGCATTTGCACACCTGTCTTCAATGCACTGTGAGAACACAAGGTCATTGCTAATTTAAAGATGAGACCTTTATATTGACAGCATCCTGCAATTATTAACAAGAGCTCAGCATCCGCCATTTGGCCAGGAAGCAAAGAAGTTGTTGTTGAACAAACTGAAATAGCAGAGGCCTCAAGGACCACTGCCACCCTGTTAGAGTACTGTCCTGCTGACCACTGTGTATTGGTTTATTTATTTTGGCTTCTGTCTTCAGTCTCTGACCACAAAGCCCAAACCACAGGAAGGCAGAAAAGTACAATAAATGGGCTTTCTCTACCCACCCCTCACAATCACCTGACCACTTATGGAGTCATGTGAAAGGACCCACCCTGTCAGATGCCAGCTCCGGCAGAGGACCTGTTAGTTCTCTGAAATGTGAAGGGCAGAAGTGCACCTGTGACTCACAGGTGCTAACCCTGACACCTGCTCCCACTGGAAGGTGGTCACCAATCAGGGGTGTACCAGGAAATGATAGCTTATGTTAATTCTGGATTTTACAGGGTGAGATGCTTCTCATGGGTATCCTTTTCGATTCTGTGGCAGTTTCCTGCAGTTTGTGTTGGAGGTATCCATGGAGGTGGTGGATGGTCCTTAGAAGCAGTAGGAAGAAAACACAGCTCCTTAAGACCAAATGGGGAGTTCAGCATTCTCTGAGGGGCAGGATTCTGCTTCTAAACGGAACATCATCAAGGGGCAACACCCCAGGGAAGGTTGGGCAGTGACCTCCAAAGAGTTCTGTGTGTCAGGCTGGCCAGGAGGAAACAAGGCCAACACACTTGAAGGGGTGTCAGGACATGAAATGATTGTCCCACCCATGCCAAGAGGTATGAGGGCTGACCTATGTGCACTGTCACTATATAGAACCACAGGACTTCAGGTCATGAGGGTGAAGTACTGTCTCTCATGATCCAGTTAAAACTGAGCACTGGGCTCAGTTCTAGTTACCTTAATAACAATAAGTTAATAAGGTTTATTTGTGCCCCGAATGGCATGCCAAGCACAAGAAGGGCAGCCATGTAGAGCCTCGCCTCGCATTTGGTTAAAGATTGCAGCATCCAGCATGAGGGATGTCACAAGCAGCCCCTGCAGTTAGTCTACGACACAGCTCCTGAAATGGCAAATCCCTGAGAAGCCTTGGGTGTGGGTGTTGGTTTTCTTAGCTTAATTCCTGACAACCTCAAACTCATTTCTTAGACCCAGGTGACATCATTTCACCAGTGTTGTCCCTGAAACATAAATGTGGGTAGTGACCTCCAATCCCCAGGATGGTCCATGACAGCAGCAACGGGGGCTGCCTCAGCTTTGCCCTCTGTCGGAGCCCTGGTGTGTGTGAGTCTACTTTGTCCTCAGTCTACTTTCCCTTCTTGTGCTGGGAAGCCAGCCTGGCTTCCTGTTGCTTCCTCTCTTCTGAGTCTGGAAGTGACATCCACAATGGTTTTTAACACCATCTGCAAGCTGTGGCACTTCACACTATTTGGTGATCACCCAGGTGCACAATCACTGCAGACTACCGAAGGAAGGCAAGAGCCTGGTGGAGGCAGCTTTTGGCATTTATTTAAAAATCAATAAATCACTAATGTCCTTTTACACAAGTTAAGTAAAGATGGGATTGCAATTCTTAGTTGAATAATAGCCTAAAACAATGTGGGATTTCACAGGAGGATTTTGTCTAGACGTTTAGAACTTCCATGATGCCCTATAAATATGCTAATTAACAGAATATTTGAGGTCAGGTTAGTGTTTTAAGATTTTTGAAGGCATTTTCCTTTCCTTGAATCTATGGGTGTCCCGTTTTTCTAAGTGGCACAGCAGGCAGACCTGAAGTGTTATAAAAATGTCAGAATCTGATTTTTAAAGAAAAGCCCTGCATAATTCAGTATCCTAAGCCTATGTTTTCTTACCAATATTTTCAGTGATTAAACGTTTCTTTTGATGTTTGGCCTCTCTGTGGTCTGTTTCCGGGGTGGTGAATCTACCCTGCCTCCTCTCCCACATCATATAAATCCAAGTTCAAATTATTTTTACCAACCACCCATTAAATATTAACCAGTGTTTCTTGGTTTTGAGCCCGTAGGTCTTACTTACAAGATGTTACGGAGAATGGCTAGAAAGCCTGCCAGTTCAAATCCCTTGGCTTGGCGTAATTCAGCCATAAGTACCAACTCCAGGAGCTCTCTCTGCTTGACTTGCCTCACTCTTAAGTGGAAAGCTGAAGGAGCCTGAGAACTTTTACTCACTCTGCTGCTGTATTGACCCAGTCAATAGCAAGCATGCACACTGGATGCATTTGATTCCCAAAACTGAGAGCACAACCCTTGGAAACTGTGAGTGTTCTGAGTTCCGGAAACCCTTCATGCTCATGAGATTATGGCCATTCTGTTATCTGGGTTTCCCCTCATTCGATCTAATGTATTGTATTTCAGATAAGGGAGGCGTGTACTGTCCAGACAGGGTGTGATGGAAGAGATGTTCAACTGTCTTCCCACCCCACTGAGTGAGTGTGCCTTCTTCCAGGACCTAGCCGGGGGTTCAGGAACTTCCCATGTTCTATGGACTCTGTCAGACATCTCTGTCCCCAAGAGGGATGGCTTCCATGGAGACAGAAGGAAGGTGATACCTTCAGCTCTTCCCTGTGCTCTTTGGTCCCTGAGTTGATGAGGCTCAGCTACACATTTATATCAACTTGAAAAAATGCACAGCATGCTCCACCTGGAGCTCATGGCAGAGAGGGTCCAGAACCAATTTATAAACTTTCATTTGGATCCTTGCCTCACTATATGGCCTTGGACTGTATCCCAACTGGATAAAGGTGAAGTATGTAGATGATTCAGAATGAAAAAGCCAGTCTCCTCACTTAGGAACTTGCAAATACCACCACACATCGAAAGTTATCGGGGGCTGCATACTCATTGCTTAGGGTGAAAACAACAAGAGGAAATTATTTTCTGGACAGACTAAGTGATGACTCCAATATGCAAAGGGCTCACAGAAGAAAGGCTCATTCATCTCTCCTGGCCATTATTAGTCTAAGAGGTGAAACACATTTCCAGAGGAGGTGAGCCCAGAGCATGTGTCTGGCAGCAGGATTTACACCCAGCAAATAGACCAGCCACACATCTCCATCCCCCAAAGGAGAGGCATCCCACAGTTTGGGGGTGGAGACAGTGCTGTTCTTGGACACCCTGGGATGGTCACACTGTCTTCACCTTCAACAACAGTCTGCAGCCCCATTGGGAAAACATGCTCAGTGATTACATGCTCAGAGACATGCATGGTTCCAGAATGTCCTTGTGTTCCTTTTTCAATGTGCACAGGGACATATTCTTGGCTGTCATGCTGTTCTCCTTAGAACTCTTTCCCCTCCTTACCTTAGAGTCTCTGCTTTTCAGTTTCAAGCCGGTGGCTGTCCTGGTGATGTCTCGCCTTTGTTAAGAGACCACTGATAGCAGTTTCTAAGCTCGCACTCCAGAGTCTTGTGAACATTTCGCCACTTACCCACCTGAGTTCCCAAGGTCCCTTTCTCTCGGTCTTTAGCACGTTTGATGTCCATTCTCCATCCTCTTGCCCTCATCCCATTCGTGCAGTTGAGCAAGTTTTTCTCGAATCCACTGGTACCCATTTTACCCCTGCCTGCCTCTGTGCCACCTTTCTAGCATGTGACTTTCACTGTATCAACAACAAGCAAGTCCCATGATGGCTGTCCATTCCCAGCGTGATCACCACAATCGAGAAACACCATAATGTTCTTATAGTTTATTGCCATGTGAAGCAAGCTGTGTGTGTGTGTGTGTGTGTGTGTGTGTGTGTGTGTGTGTGTGTGTGTGTAAGAACAGGGGGTGGAGTCAGACATAGACAGACAGACAGCAGACAGACAGGACACTATATTGGTTAGGATTGTCTCCCAATATTAAGTCCAGCCCTTGCTGCTCCCTTTCTGTAAAGGTAGAAATACCTCAAAGTAGTTGACCCTGAAACTTGGTGGAGAGAGCTCAGTCTCAGCACTCACTCTGCATCTGCCCCTCCTTCTTTCCTTCCCTGCTCAGTTACTGAATACTTGTGTGGATCCCACCCAAACACTCCCAGTGCTAGGTGAGGGCCTAAGGAGGTCACTGTAGCTTCTGACCATAATAGGATCTCACATGAGAGGGATAGTGGATAACTGCATCATCCCAGCACAGGGATTGGTGTCTGCCTGGCTCTTGTTCACACCTGGACCTAACTGCAGTCCCTGGCATAGAGCCTGGGCTCAAAAGCCCTGTGCCTAAGGCCCTAAGGCTATCACAGAAGTGAGTGCTAAAACTACAAGCTAGTCCTTTTGAACACTCCTTCATTTTGCCAAGCACAGGGCTACTGGAGGAGGCCATTTGCCCCTCCACGTCTTAGACCTGCTTACTGTAAGAAATACACCTATCTGTTCTCGTGCATAAAGTCAAGTCAATTATGGCCAGGTTCCTACTTCGCTCAGTAGCCAAACTTAGCAGCCAGCAAGTAGCTTTTCTCTAGAATCACTGACAGCCCTGTCACTTGGCCTGAGGGACACATACCTTCCTGTGGTAAGACCCCAGAGGGAATCAGAGACCCCTTAGGGAGAAAGCCCTGCCTTAGTATACCCACCCATCGTGAGTCCCCCATCCCTAAACAAATGCAGGAACTAGTCAAAGCAGCAGGAGCCTCTTGGCATTAGAATGTCTTCCTACAAGCAGAATGTGATCAGCTATCTATTGTATAGAGCCCCCATGGATGCAGGAGGATGGCAAGACCCTTCAGGAAATCCCCAGTCTCCCCCTGGGAGACAGATCCCTCCTGGCTCAGGGGCTCAGCCTGCTTGGGGCAGCTCCATTGCCTGTGGTCCCCAGAGGCTCACTGTCCTGTTCAGCTATTGGCTGTTTATGCTCACTGAGAACTCTGGTTGTTAGTAAGCAGCCTTAAAAGCCAGGGAGTGTCCCTGCTGAGAGAGCCCTGGGCATCTCTGCCTGCACGTTAGACTCGGTGGCAGCTGCAGGGGTGTGCCTCACCTGGAATCAACTGGCAAGGATGAATACTTCCAAGCTGTCCCGGATGAACAAGATAAAACAATTTTGGAGGGTGAGTAGAAGGGCATGAATCAATTTACTGGAAAGAAATGTTTAATTTTCAAGGTGGGGGTGTGGGCAGCTAATCATCAATGTGAGACTTTTAAAGTGAGAGTTCCTTATCTACAAGACTCCCGCTGGAGGTTCGGTTGGCTGTGTTTGATGCCTTGCCAAAGGTTTGGGATTTAATTTTAACTAATCTGCAGCAGATGCAATCAGCAATCAGCTCAGCATTGGTATTTGCTCAGAACAAAAGTTTTCTGGAAAAGGCAGGTTAGCCTTTACCCAGTGTTACCTGATCCCTAGGTACCAGACAACACCTTCAGATCGTAACCTCAGGAACAGACGTGGGTGTTGTGGGTGGGTGTGGGCTGAGAGAGAGCCCGGAAAATGAAGTGCACAGGTGTTTCCTTCTGGCATTCTGGTTCTTTGGAAGCCCTGACTGACTGGAGTGAAGAAAGCTAAGAAAACAAGGAGCTTTGAGTTGTACTCACAGAGCTAAGGGAAGCAGGAAGGCGCTGCCATTCACTCCAATATGGGATGTTCTACACTGTAGACTATAAGTGGGACCCTGTGCCATTGACACCAAGCTGGGTAGTCACAGTCAGCTTCTGGAATCTTTTGGCTCTCCCCACAGGATGGCAGAGCCCTGTGCAAATCGCTTCTTAATCTCAGGTGCAACAGGAAAGGATTCTCTCCAGAGAAAGATTTGGGGTGATGAGTCAAGCCTGTATTGAATGTCAATGTCAGATTCTGATACTGTTTAGGGATCTGGAGATCAAGGGCCTCTTCTAAGGAGAGGTTTCCGACTTGCTATGATACTGTGGGAGTCTGTGGTATTTTGAAGCCAGAACTGGCACCTTGCTTGCAGAAACGCCTTTAATCAATGAATAAATAACAAGCAGTCATGCTCCTAACCCCTTTCTTACAGCACAGAAACAGCTTTCTTCTCTCTGGCTGGTGCTCTAAGGAGCTTAGGAAAGGCCTGCATGTATATGCATGGAAGGATTTGCCAGTTGTATTTTGTACTGCAATATCCATTTATTTTGATTTGCAATGATCATATTGTGAGTTAGAGAGGAATTCAAGATCAAGGGGTCTTTGGTCTGTTTGGTACAACCAAACCAAATTCTTTCCAAGTTAAGGCATATATAAAGTAGATTAATATGTATTTCTTCTGAGCAAGGAGAAGGATTTTAATGCTGGTTAAATGATGACCTCTTCAGGTATACTATAGGCAGGCTGCACTGCTCTGGGCTGCAGAGACCTGGGTTCTGGGTCAGCCTCCTGATCTTAGATAGCCACATCATGTTCTTGTCCTATGTATAAAGTAGGTGGTCCCACTCAGCTCTGACAGTTATCTGAACAGAATGAACAAGTGATTTCTAACCCCTCCCCCAAACATCTGTCTGGCAGTGACTGGAGAAATTTGATTAAATTTCTTATCCTGGGCTTTCTAGCTATTAGAGGACTCTCCCAGTGTCTTAAGATTTGGCTCCAGACTCTTAAAATTCTTCCTCAGGGTCATGGGTTTGGTGGATCAGGTACCTGATGAACCACAGGCTAGCTCAGTTCTGAGTTTCCTCTTCTACAGATTAAATTTCATTTTAGCCTTGAGCAACTGTCTGCCCGGAAAACCCCTTGCACATGGCTCCCCAGTGCTTCAAACATCAAAGTGCACTTGATAAGGGGGCCCCAGGGCCCAGAAGTGACCTTTCTTTTAGCCCTGGCCCATGGCAATTCAAAGGGACTCCCTCTGGTGGCTCTAAAGCAATGCCCAGGATCTCACCAGTCAACAACAGGTCTAGATAATGCAGAGAATTCTGCAGAATCTGAGGAATTCCTTAATTATTTAGGAAATGGAAATGGGTGATATAATTACTCTTGTTGTCTGGTCTCTGAATTATTTATCCTCTTTTCAATGGTAGTTTTATGATAATTGCTCCAGGCTGCTATTAAGGACTTCTTTTAAAACTCAGAAATAGATTAGAAAACAGTGCCAAAGAAAGTATTTAAAAGCATCTTAATGGCATGGCAAGGCTGCTTCCCACTCCCTCACCCTGTCTCTGCCTCGTCCTGAGTGGGTCTCCACTCTCAGGGAATCTGGGCTGCATAGTACTCCCCAGTTCTCTGACTTGCCCAGTGTGAATCGTCTGCAGGATAAAGGTGAATTTGAAAAAAGAACAGCTGTGTGGGTGGGTGGTGGTGGTGGTTGTGGTAGTGGGCTCACCAGGGTTCCTTTAAGATGACAAGGACAGTACTTTAACATTTGGGTTGGGGCATTGGCATGAAATGAAACTATAATACCAGTAATAACAATAATACAATAATCTTAAGAACAGTGTTAGTTCTCTTATGATATTGATGTTTTGGAGGGATGTTGCTTTGAGACAGGATCTTACTATGTAGTTCCAGCTGGCCTGGACTACACTGTGTAGCACAGACCAGCTTTAGGCTCACCAGTCTCCTGCCTCAGCCTCCTGAGTTCAGAAACTATAGGTATACCCCATGCCTGATTCCAACAAGGTTTCATTGGTAGTGAGTAATTATAAGAAGCTGTTTAGACAAACACAGGATTATTCTTGCCTGCAGTGGTAGGAAGAGTTTGGAATCTCTGTCTCAGTGGCTTCTCTATTTAGACTGCACATAGAATAAATGGATGAGGATGACTTGATTTCACCAGGAAAAACCTTCAAATATGATTATCAGATATGTCCTAAGGCTATTGACTCAAAACATATTTGATGATAGAGGTTTACATATTGGTAAAGAAAACCCAATTTTACAATAAGAGAAATATTATACTCCTTTTTTTCATGCTATTGTTTATGATGTGAAATTACTGCAGTTGAGACATTTCATAAGTCACAATCATGAAAGGTGGGATGATGGAGCAGGGCAGTTCACAGGTGAAGGTGGGATGATGGAGTAGGGCAGATCACAAGTGAAGGTGGGATGATGGAGCAGGGCAGATCACAAGTGAAGGTGGGATGATGGAGCAGGGCAGTTCACAGGTGAAGGTGGGATGATGGAGTAGGGCAGATCACAAGTGAAGGTGGGATGATGGAGCAGGGCAGTTCACAGGTGAAGGTGGGATGATGGAATAGGGCAGATCACAAGTGAAGGTGGGATGATGGAGCAGGGCAGATCATAGGTGAAGGTGGGATGATGGAGCAGGGCAGATCACAAGTGAAGGTGGGATGATGGAGCAGGGCAGTTCACAGGTGAAGGTGGGATGATGGAGCAGGGCAGATCATAGGTGAAGGTGGGATGATGGAGCAGGGCAGTTCACAGGTGAAGGTGGGATGATGGAGCAGGGCAGTTCACAGGTGAAGGTGGGATGATGGAGTAGGGCAGATCACAAGTGAAGGTGGGATGATGGAGCAGGGCAGATCATAGGTGAAGGTGGGATGATGGAGCAGGGCAGTTCACAGGTGAAGGTGGGATGATGGAATAGGGCAGATCACAAGTGAAGGTGGGATGATGGAGCAGGGCAGATCATAGGTGAAGGTGGGATGATGGAGCAGGGCAGTTCACAGGTGAAGGTGGGATGATGGAGCAGGGCAGATCATAGGTGAAGGTGGGATGATGGAGCAGGGCAGTTCACAGGTGAAGGTGGGATGATGGAGCAGGGCAGTTCACAGGTGAAGGTGGGATGATGGAGTAGGGCAGATCACAAGTGAAGGTGGGATGATGGAGCAGGGCAGATCATAGGTGAAGGTGGGATGATGGAGCAGGGCAGTTCACAGGTGAAGGTGGGATGATGGAATAGGGCAGATCACAAGTGAAGGTGGGATGATGGAGCAGGGCAGATCATAGGTGAAGGTGGGATGATGGAGCAGGGCAGTTCACAGGTGAAGGTGGGATGATGGAGCAGGGCAGATCACAGGTGAAGGTGGGATGATGGAGCAGGGAAGTTCACAGGGTTCAAGATATTTAGTTCTGTACTGCCTTTCCCATGTTTTGTTCAACAGTCAGTATTTCTCCATCCTTCACTTTACTGAGTTGTAATACTGGGGGAAGAGGGCTAGGTGCAGATGAAATCAGCAGGCTTCTCTGTGTGGTAGGTTCGTATCATTGGCAAGGACTCCTACCCTCTAACTTTTGATACTCAGGCTCTTGCCTCATCTCTATAAGTCAGAGTCCCAAGCAATAGGTAGGAACCGCATGTGTATCTGTAGACTGAGGTTTTCTAAGCTGCTCTAATGGACAGTAGAGTTAGAACAAGTGTCTATGGAGGCTCCACTGGCTCTCTCTCCATCTCCTGCTAGGGTCCTAATGACCATTTCCCAACAACTGAGCTCTGTGCAGAACAGGTTGTGGTTGCAGTGATTCCTCTCTCCCCCAATAGGACTTTAACCACCCCACCCAACACTGTGCAGGGAGCCTGGTCAAGACTTTGACTATCTGTGGACTTGTGGACTAAGTACTCATCAATCACCTGAATGTTTAATTCTCTAGCGGAGCACTTGTCTTCTCGAGAGCTGTAAACTCCAGGTTTTATGGGAAGAGCTCATAAACAATCTAGTCCTTCTATTTATGTGTGTCCTGCATGTACAGCAGTCTTCTCAGACATGAAATATGCAGGGATCATTCAAGTCCTTTTTGCTAACAAATTTATAATATTGCAAAGGCGTGGGGATCAGGAGTCATGATAGGGTGCCTTGGGATATCTTAGTCTGGTGCTCATCTGCTATGAGTCTTTCTAGTCTTAAGAACTTGGCTCATATCTTCCCAGCAGTAAGCAGGGCCACTCTTGTGCTTTACTATCTCTGTGCAAGCATAAAGTAATCTGCTCAGGACATATATTCCACATCTGTCCACCTAGAAGCTCTGGGAGTGTGACGTGTTTATTTTAGTGTTCAGCCTGCATCTGTGCTTTTAAACATATTTACGAGTTACCTAAAGAACAACTGTGGTAATAAGAAGGCAAACCTCTTTTTGAAACATTTGCGCAGCTGCAATTCTGACCCTGGTAGTTAAAAGCATCCCCAGAATGACATGTTTCCCTGTTCAAGTTTGTCTTGTATGTAACAATTTTAGTCAGTTCTTCCCCAGGAAAGAAGAGACATCTTTGAATGTGGCTTTCAGCTGTATCCTCACCTCTCTACAGTTGGGTGAAAGAAGCTGAATTGCTTCCTCTGAGAACCTTAGCCCCTATCCATAATGTGACCAACGCCAATTAAAAAAGGTCTCATCACAAAGTGAATATACTGGAGCCAACTGAGTGAATGTGACCAGGGAAGACAGTTGTAGGCTACCATTAATACCAAATTCTAACATGGTCACAGTTTCAAGAACTTTTTATAGCAACAGAACAAAGAAAGCCACAGATAAATAAAGGCATTTGTAAAATTCATTGGTGGGAACATCTAGTAGGCAGTTAGGGCACACTGGGAAATCTCTGCTGTATCACTCAAATGCTATCTGATGGCATTCTTTGGGTGGGTAGGAGATAAGAGGCTGTTGGCATATTCCAAAAAGATTTTGCCTAGCAACAACAAAAATGCATGTTAAGTCAAACATAGTGGAGCTAAAATAGCCCAAGATGAATTATATACAGATCTGTAGCAGTCCAACTTTCTGTTGCCATGGACTTTCCAACCAGTCAGTCAGCTTTTAGCATCTTTGTTGTGTGGCTTTGTTTTCTATAAACTTCAGTTTCCACTTGTTTAGACTGGCTTTCTCTGAGTCCCTCCTCACATGCCATGGTATTTTCTTCATGTAGTTGGGTTGGGGAAGACTATTTTAAATCTGTTAATACACAGAGGGACTAAGATACTGAGTATGTGTCCTACCTAACCTGCAAATACCCCAGTGTGGTCTGCCAATAAAGAATGTATAGACAGACCACATGGAATTGGGATTTGGATTCTTGGGGGATGTTTTTATCTGTCTGAACTCACATTTCCTCCTGTGTAGATGAAATTGATAATAGTATACTTTTTGGCAAGGCAGTGGTAGTGATGTTGGTGGTGTTTACACATACAGTAGCAACTACAGTGGTAATATCCTGATTGGCAGTTCATAAAGAGACAGGCTGAGTATTCAGAACCCCATTGTTCCTCTGGCTCACTTGCATTTCCACCCATGTCTTTGTTTGATGTGGTGTTCAGGGTGGTGACAGTTAGGGCATGTGATGTTGCCTGCTGAAGAAGGAAAACATTGCTACCTACTGAGCCTGTCAAGATAGTACAATAAATGACAATGAACTCCTGGTGGGCCCTTCTTCCTTTCCTCCCATAGCTCTCTGGGGTAGGGATTAACAGTGTTTGCATTTGAACTTTTTCCTGTACATTGGCTTTTGTTTTAGTGCATATTTTTTTTTCATGTGTGCACAATCAAACTGTCTCCAGCATTGGGAAAAAGAGAGCCAATAGGTTTCTTTCTCTGGAGCATCATGATCCAACTCACAAGTCACAGTCACCATGATGACAGCCATTTTGGTGTCTGGTAAGCTCTTTATCCTATCAGATAAACCCTTAGATTCTTTTTAATCAACTCTTAAAAATTCTTAATTTGAATCTTTCCTCAACATTAAAAGATGAAGCTTAATATGTGCAAAGGCTGCCTGGTTGGTATAGAAAGATGAAAAACCAAGAGTCAGGAAGAGCTCTCTTCTTCCCAGAATTGAAAAATAATCTGTATGAAGTGGGTTTCCACTAACTTACCAAGGATTTAACTAATGTGGACAAGCAAGACTGGCCAGCAAGGAAATCCCCACCCTGCTCCAAGGGTCTGCTAGGAGAGTCAGAACATCTTTCTTCCCACTTTTAGAGGCATGGGTGGCTGGACCTGCAAGGACCAGAGTTTATATTAACCCTCAGGCTTGGTCTGGATGGCATTAAAGTGCCCAGTAGCTCTTGAAAGTGTTTTAGAATGCTAAGCCAGCAAGTCTCCCTGCCAGTTAGATTGTATTATTCGATTTTACCTCATACCATCTTTTTTTTTTTCTTCCTGAAACTGCATTCGGGAACTCAACAGCAATGTGGTTTGCCTTAAAGAGATTTTTGGTTCCTACTGTGGGCCAGACAGATTCTTAGGGGTTACTATTGATTCCATAGATGAATGGTTCTCTCTAATGGCCTAGAAGAAAGAGCCAGGGGAAAGGAAGTTGACTTTTTTCTCTAGAATTCTAAAAGCCCACAGAAAACTACCCCATTCTTGGGCTACCATGGTTACTTCTTAAAGAAAACAGCCCTGGCCATTTTCTCAGAGGACAGTTCATGGAAGAGCTATCCCTAAGCAGCAAATCCCTCAGAACTAGAATTTGTAGCTTGCTTTAACTGAGAGCCCAGAAAGAACATAGTGTCTGCCATTAGGCAGTTTTGAAGAAAGTGGGGTAAATATTTCATAAAGGGGAAATTAATATGTGAAATGTACTCTCTCTGATTAATTGCTTGATTCATCTAGTCCCTGATGCAAAGCTCACAAACAAACTTGTGTACTGGAAGGTAGGGGATGGTAATGAGGGTGACTAGGTTGAGAGTTTAGACTTCTCCTCTGCCTCTCCTCCTCTAGAAAGTGGGCCATAGATGTGATTATTAGAAAGGTATATATAGAATTAACATTCATAAAAGGATTTTAGACTATTGTGATTTAAACTTGGTTCCTGGAATCTTAATGAAGAACACTAATTCTTATTATCCTTGAAATGAGTTTGTAGAGATCACTTCTCAGAGGCAGGGAGACTTACTAAGAGCAGCTAAGTACTCTCTGCTGCTCTGTCTGTAAGCATGGACGTTTTGCTTGTCTTTTGTGTTTTGGTGAGGGATAAAAGACATCACCATACAATATGCAAGCATAGAGCCTCTTCTCCACAAATATTACCATCTCCTCTCTTCCACTATGGTCCCAGCCCTCATTCTGTCTTCAACCAGTGCATATCTATTGAATGGAGAAGTGGATGGATGGGATTTGTGAGCATACGAATAAATGAATAAAGCCAACCAAAGTTCTACTTTAAGGTTTATGATTGATTCTTGAATCACTTAGCAGTAGGTAAAGACTAGCTTTAACCATTTTTCTTCACAGATGAACTTAACATTCTCTAACGATTTGAATACAGCAGAGCAGAGACACAACCCCCTGCCCTGATTTCTGTTTTCTTGACCCACTAAGGGAAAAACATTAGCCTCAGGAAGTCCAGGCTACCTGCAATTGTGTATAAACATTTCATGTTCTTTGTTACCTATCTGAGACTTGGAGAAGGTTCTTTGACTTAAGAAGATTGTAGACTATATCTACTCTAACATTTATTAATTAAAAAGAAAAATGTGTGACCCAAGGCTTTCAGGGATGACTGTTGGTTTGTGCCTGTCAGCACTTGAGCATCTTCTCCTGTGTTCACCTACAGGAGTGCAGAGAATGGGTCAGGACAATTAAAAGGACCAATGTACTTCAGGGTGCCTTATTTTGTTTTTTGTTTGTTTGTTTGTTTGTTTGTTTTTATTTTACATGTCGATCCCAGTTCCCTCTCCCTCCCTCCTTCCTCCCTCCCTCCCTCTTACCCTCTCTGCAGGGTGCCTTATTTTGACAAAGACTGTAATGATGAATAAAAGTTTGCATCAAACATTGATCATGGTATTTCATTTATAAATGAGTTTTCTTTTCGATCATGACTATCAATGATGATATCATTGATTTCTCATGAAAATACTTCATGAGGAAATTTATTACTTCCATATATATGTTCTATCCCTAAAATTTTCCGAATTTGTTCCCTCAAAAATTAGCTGATGCCTATTCACTAATTCATCTAAAAGACATTACATTTAATGTCTTTACCTTTAGGTACCAAATTTAAATAGGCCTTGAAGTAAAAATGTGAATAAAAACATAATAAATGGGTAAATGATAGCTAGATAAATAGACATAGATAAGTAAATAGGTAGGTAGGTAGGAAGATAGATAGATAGATGTAGGTGACAGATAGGTAATTACCTACTAATTTTGCTTTAAAATGCCTGGTAGAAGGCAACTGAAGGAAAGAAGAGTGAATTTTGGTTTACAGTGCTAAGGAACACACTCCTTCATAGCAAGGACATCATGGGAACAAGAGCACAAGGCAGCTGTGGTATTTCTTTCAGTCAGAAAGCAAAGAGAGATGAATGCTGCTGCTGGGCTCACTTCCTTTTGTGTATTGCAGTTGGTCATCCAACCTGGGGAATGATGTGGTCTATGCTTGGAGTCGCTCCTTAGTTAAACTTCCCTAGAAATGACCTCATGGACTGTTTCCTAGGTTACTCTAAATCTAGTCATGTAGACAGTGAAGATTAATCATTACTCATAGATAGATAAATGATTGCTAGCTAGATAGATAGATGGTAGGCGGTTCCTCCTGGTAGTTGCAGACAAGCACAGAAAACCAGTATAAAACACTAGTTAGAAAATGAGAAATTTCAGGAGGAAATATGGCTGGTATTGTTCATCTATTTGAACAGTGTAAGTTTTTTCAGAAGGCAGCACAATGAGAAGGTATAATAATAAAATATTCTCAAACAAGGAATTCAAAACTCTCCACATTGACTAAACAAGTACCAAGCAGATCAGTATGACCCATGGAAAAGAGATATGGAACAGTATAAAATCCTATGCAAACAAGAAACAGTCCCCTTCATCTGGGGAAGGAGGTAGCTGGAAGTGGGAACTGGGAGGTTGGGGCAGGAGATAACCTGAGGCTGGATGAAGAGACATCCAAACTGAAGGAAGCCCATGGTGACCTGGGCTTGTGAATATTTCTATAGATATATCTAAGTAGCTATAGAGACCAATGCCTTTGCTGTGCATGGTATTCAGTAAATAATGTTCAAGAATGAATGCATGTTTCTGTATACAGGTGTATTTATCCCTGTAAACTGAGATTCTTAGATCTTCTTAGTACTCTAAGCTATGGAAGAGTCAATGTATAGGTAACTCATGTGCTTCTCCCTTTCTTCTTGTAGTCCTTGTTCATGGTTACTCACAAGCAAATTTCAACACCAGGTTAAAATCACTGCAATGACTGCTATAAATACTTTACATTCATTTCCAGGATATGTCAGTGATAAGAGGTTCATTATACTCTATGATCCCCTTTAGGATATGCTGGTGAGAGTTACATGTGGTACAGATGCATGTAAGAAATCTCAGAGCTGGCAAGAGAAACAGAGAGAGTCACACTTGCGTGCACAACAGAGGGATTTGTTTTCCTTCAACATCACTCGTCTGTTTGCCATTTGAAATTCTTTGCATAGTTTTGGAAGAGTTAAGAGTTGGGTATTTGTTGAAAGTACTAGCAAAGTGTAGTTTAAATACAAGAGGGATGAGTTGTGACTGCACTCTTGGCCAATGTATGTAACTTCAGTAAACATAGGTTAGTTGGTGGGATGAAGAGCCTCAGGAGATCCACTGCATCTTGGTAAACAGTTGGTAATGGTTAACACTAAAATGGTAAATGGTGAAATAGAAGACTGGATCGAGGCCCCAAGACACTCTTCTGACATGTCTCACATGTGACATCTCCCTGTGTTTAGAAGCCCTGGTGACAGGTGTATGCAGGAAGGGAAAGAGATATGTTACCATGGCAGCATACTTACCTCCATGCATCAATGTGCAAAGAAGAAGGAAACAGGCAATTTTTTCTCCATCTTAAATGGGTGTTGAGAATCCCAGCTCCTTAAACACCCCTGTGCTAAATCCACTACTGGGGCATAGACTGGCTTAGGGGCAGAGCACAAATGTAAGCTTCCTGGCCTCTGAAAAAGAACTGTGGCCATACATGCAAAGTAGCAACTTTTTCTTTTACTAAAAGAAGCCATTGTGCCCAAATTGAATTAGCTTCTTGGAAGTCTAGAGAAAAGATTATTCATATGAAGCTGCTAAACCTCAGAGAAAAAGTCTTCAGTCCCAGTCTCTTTAAGGGCCTTTCCCTCTTAACTCCTAAGGTCCCCCAAATTAAAAACACCCCCTGTTGATGTTCCGTCCTTGCTAGTGTCCTTTGAAGCATCTTGGGCAGCATGCAGCTGTCTGTAGGTATCAGGCAGGGCCAAAAGAAGTCTAGATGTCAGAAATATGACCCGAGTATGAAAAAGAGGGCAATTATAAGAACTAAGGCTGCCATGTGAATTATATGCTCATAATTCTCTTTATCTTTTTGGAACTGCTAATTCGAGAGATTAACATAGCACAATGAACTGCTCATATGTTACTGTGGACCAATGGGTAAACCATAGCATGAGTATGTCTAAAAGTTAAGGCACAGGAAAGGCACTCAACAGAGACTGACCCCTTAGGCACTTCTTCCAGCCCTGGCCTCATGCCAGAGAGCTGCTTCCTGCCTCAGTATGTTCCTTGCATTTTCTAGAACATTTCATGAGATACTATGGGAAGCATAGTTTACTTCCACGCTTCTCATTTTGTTTCTTCTCTTTAGGTTTGTGGTGACCTCTCACTCTGGTTCTCTTTGAGACTCCTCAATGGAGAATGTTATTAAAATTTTTGACTTGATTGTTTCTTCTGCACTATGTTGTCTGGATAAGTCTTATTCATCCTATTACTGGTATTTTGTTGAGTTTAGGGTGTGTGTGTGGTGTTTGTGTGTATGTGTGTGTATGTGTGTGTGCGTATGTGTGTGTGTGTGTGTGTGTGTGTTCAAAGTTTTTAGAAAATGCATGCTTAGTGGATATTTTCCCCAGAATTAGATTCCTTTTCTGATCATTTTTTGAAAAGTGTCCTTAAATATATTTTTATTTTATGTGTATTATATTTGCCTGACTACATGCCTATACACTTTATGCATAAAAAGCCCTCAGAGGCCAGAGAAGAGGGCCAGACCCTCTGGAGCTGGTATATAGACACAATTGTGAATCACTATTTGGGTACTAGGAATCAAATATGGGTCCTCTAAACAAGTAGTCAGTGTTCCTAACCATTGAGCCATCTCCCAGACTCAGGAAAGTGTCATTTGATAAGTAAAAGGTGTCCTTTGATGGTATCAAACCCACATTAGTTTTCTTACATACTCTGCCATGGTGACATACTAACAGCATCCTAACCTTGCATAAGTTCCCAAGGTTTCCTCCTTCCTTCCAGGCCATCATGCAAGGATCAAAGTTTTGCATTGAGGTCTATGGTTTATTTCATAATATTTTTATATGACAGGAACATCATTCTTTTGCATATAGATGTCTGATTGTTGTAAAACCTTGTCTTGAGATATGGCAACAATGCACACTACATAAGTCATTCCATAGTTCACACCGCCAGCAAGTATCGGAACAGCCAATCACAAATGGAACTCTCTGAACCAGACTGGAAATAAGAACAGTTGTAGTCAGCCAACAGACTGTGAAATAAACAGTCTTGACCCACACAGGCACACTCTCTTGCACAGTGGCCAAATTGTCCTTATGTTTTGGACACAATATCCATGTTGAGAAGTCTGTTGAAAAACTACCAAAGAGAGGCTGGGAGATGACTTATCTTTAAACTGCCTGGCTTGCAAGCAGGAGAACGATAGTCTGATCCCTAGAACCCATGTCTAAGCTACATATGTGGTGTACATTTGTAATCTTAGGCTGGGGTACACTGGTCAGCCCATCTCACCTAGATGGTGAGAACCATACCAGAGAGAGACTTTATCTCCAGAAAAGCACAGTGGATGATGTCCTGAAAAACACTTGAGGTTGTACTCTGGCTTCTCTACAAATATCCTTGCAAACATGCAAGAATACATGCATATGCATGCACTTACACATGCACATATACAAAATGTGAAGGACAATTAACACTGGATTCCAGAGAAGTTGTCACAGGGCCTTCATTTGGGCAGGAGATAACTACAATGGAAACATCTCTTAAGCTCTAATCTCCACAATCCATTGCCCATGCAGTTGTGAGGTGCTGTTCCTACAGGTGACTTCTATGACTTAACTCTTCTTTTACTTATTTTATGATTTTCCAGATTATAATTATATAATTTCTCCCTTCCCATCACTCCCTCCAAACCCTTCCCCACACCCCATTGCTCCTCTTTTCTTTATTAGAAGCCTCTAACAGGCCTGTACTCCAGCCCTAAAGGATGCCAGCCATGTCTGAGCTTGTGCCATTCCCAGAAGATAGTGGGGTCCCTATGTCTCATCTTGTTCTGTCCCTAGCTGTGGTTCTTCTGGAAGCCTCCTGTCTCTGATTGTCAAACACCTGTTCACTGTTGCCATGGGAATGTTTCCTTTGTGGCATTGAGAGTTCCTGCCACTGAGCACATGTTTGACAGTGAGTAGGGTCAGTGGGACCTCCCTCAGGCCCAGCACTGATGGAAGCTTGCTTCAGCCTGGAGCTACTGTAACGGTCGAACATCTGCCTGGAGTAAAGAGCTCTTGAGAGCTGGGTAATGAGTGTGTATGCTATGAGTGAATGTGTGTTTACTCCCACTCACCTGAATTTCATGGAGTAGCTTTAATTCCACACTGAATGTTGCCTTTATGAAGATGATTGCCTTTCAGCTGTGGAAAGCACCTCCCTGCCTCCTTTCAGAGAGCACCTGGCTGCCTCTGCCTTCATGATGTTTCTACCTTGCTGGGGAGCAGCAGAATGCCTGTACACTTGAGAACCAACGCTGGCTTTAATAACTCTCCATCAGAGGGTTATTCTGATTGTTTCTATCTCTTCTGCTTTCCCCATGAAACAACCTTTTAATTAAACTTCAGCTCTGCTCCTAGATAATATTCGTGTTTTCCACATTCCTGACCCAGTGTCTGGAAATTCTGTCAGATACAGGTAGGATGCCATGTGTCCCCTGCTGTGGCTTGGCTAGGGCTTGTCAGCAGTTGAAGTCATGTTGAGGTATAATTCCTCACTGTGGCAGTGTATAGTAGAGGGATCTTGTGGGAAGGACTTGGAATCACAGGACAAAGGCCTCCCTTATGCACAGACCAATATGTCTAGAGGCCTAGAGGGAGTCCCCCTCCTCAGAGAGCTGGAATAATCCAAAATACTGTTTGGTATTCATTTCTTTTGCACGGCTCTGACAAATGGCCTGACAAAAACAGCTTGAAAAAAGGAGGTTTATTTTAGCTTACAGTGTTAGGGGCTTCAGTCCATGGATTTCTGGCCCCACACACTTGGGCTAAGCATCATGTTGGTGAAGGCATGTGGTAGAAGG
Organism: Phodopus roborovskii; assembly: GCF_943737965.1. Taxonomy (NCBI): domain Eukaryota; kingdom Metazoa; phylum Chordata; class Mammalia; order Rodentia; family Cricetidae; genus Phodopus; species Phodopus roborovskii. The sequence goes on along the minus strand of NW_026126571.1, from coordinate 28,697,365 downwards.
CATTCTTCACCTCATGTTCAACAGGAAGCAGAAAAATATAGGGAAGTGGCAGCACTCAAGACTGTTTCCTCCTTTCCTCTTTATTCCATGGGCCCATGGCCTGCAGTGAGGTCATGCTACATTCAGACTGAATCGTCCTTCCGTTCTTCCTCTCTGGAAACACTGCCTCATACAGAACCATCTGTGACTTACCAATAATCTCCTGTGTGATTCTAAACCAGACACATTCACAGTGAAGACTTCATTGTGGTGGTCCTTCGAGATCTTCCTCCTGTTCTGCCTTTCTTTCATTCTCTGCCATGATGCCGTTACCAGAAGCCAAGCCAGTACCTGCACCATGAGCTCCTGAAGTATGAGCCTCTTTCCCTTATGACTTATCAGTGCCCAGTTTTCTGTTACAGGCACAGAAGATGGACTGAGGTCCTGCTTGGGTCCCACCCCCTCCATGCTGCCTTCCTTTCTCAGTTTTGGCCTCATCATGGATTTGACCTGTAACTAGCTTTATGCTTTGTTCTTGAACTTGGTGTATAGTTAGGTCACCTACATTTCTGTAACTAGGGCAGAGCCTAGTGCATTGTGGTATTTGTAACACCAAGATGTGCTGTGGAAACGTTGAATAACACCATCTGGCTTTCTGTCTGAGCTTGGGAGTGGCCTTTTCCCAGAATACCTGCTCATCAAGGACATTCTGGATGCATGCTTGTACAAGCAATGAGTTTTCCCAGAGTGGGTAAGATAAAAAATTCCCCCAAAGCCATCCATGCTCCACTTTTGGCTGTTGGAGATCATAGGGAAGGAGAGTCGTGGGTGGTATCCACTGACCCAGTTCAGTAAGCTTCATCTATCAGGAAAGAGGTACCATAATGAAGCCCTTTGACACATTAATATCCTCATGCCAAGATGCCCATTTGTTCTGGATAAGAATCAATACTGTTTAATTAATATAGATTATGTCACCACGCAGTTAATTTGGGATGTCATTGCTTTGCAGTTCATATCCTGACCTGGTTGATCCTAACATTCACCTAGTGGGCTTACCATTAGGACAGAACAAGGCAAGTACCAGAACTGCCCATCTCCTCGGGAGACCTAGGTTTTCATCCCACCAGCACAGCAGGCCCTGCAATGGCTCCCTTCCCTTCAAGAAGCTGCCAGGATTCACACCTATTGATGACATCACTGGCACCCTGGGCAGAGAGCAAATCCATGTTGAGTGATACCTGGAATTGGTTCTCACTCTGGAGATTGATGAATCAGACACCTGCAGATGCTTAGGCACACAAGCATCCTGGAATACAAGCTCCACAGCAAAGAGGCTTGCAAAGCTATTTTCTTCTCCTGGCACACAGACATGACTGATTTGCTACCTGTGTCATTTGTATTCTAATATTTTTAAAGGCATATTTTATTATTTATTTACATGTTTGTGGTGTGTGTGTGTGTGTGTGTGCCTTTGTGTCTGTATGTACACATGAGTGCAGGTACCCACAAAGGCCAGAAGAGGGCACTAGAACCCCCAGAGCTGAAGTTCTAGACAGTTGTGAGCTGAACTGCCTAATGTGAGTAGTGGGTGCTGATCTCCTGTCCTATGGAAGGTAACTATGTGAGCAGGACACTGTTGTAAGAAGAGAGAAATTCCTACCTTCCTGTTAAGGGTTCTGGCCATGGATAACCACAGAAATGTTTTCCATTTGAAATAATGGCCATTGACTTCCCCTCCCCCAGCTAAAGGCATCCTTTCCAGACTAACAAAGAAAGCCTAGTTTTGGGTCCAGCATCTCTGGCAGGCCAACAGTCTTCATACTTGAAGTAAAAAGATAAAGGGGAATTCTGGTTTATAGTGGTGAAGATTTGATTTCTAAAGTGAAGTTTTCTAGACATTTGGGTTGGTTATTTGTCTTGTCTCTTTGCCATGATGTTTGAAATGGTAGCTCAAGAAAGGAAAGTCGATGCTGGCTCCTAGTTTGAGGGTGCAGCCCATCATGGTGAAACAGCAAGAGCTTGAGGCGGCTGGTTACAGAGCATCCACTATCAGAAAGCAGAGAGAAATGGACATTGGTACTCATCTTTCTTTATTTAATCCAGGTCCCTAGGTCATGAAGTTGTGCTACCCATTAAAGTGAGTCTACTTCAATTTACCTAAACTAGTTAACCCGTCACAGAGATGCTGGAAGTGTCATCTTACCTAGAGAATCCTTCACACATTTTTGCAAAGTATCATCTAAGCTGCATGCCAGCCTCATCTAGGCAAGGCCACCAGTTCCTTGGTCCCTTGGTTCCATGGACCCTTCTTCTACATTCACACTGTCTTTGCTAGGGGCCAAGGCATACTCTTTTTTTTTAAGGTTAATTTCATTTTTGATTGTATATATGTATAGATTATGTATACATGTAGTTGATTATGTGTGTGTTTACATGTTTGTGTTTCTGTGAGTATGTATACAGAATACAGTGCCCGTAGAGCCTAGAACAAGGCATCAGATCCCCTAAAGCTGGAGTTATAGGAGGCTGAGAACCACCCAAGTGGGTGCTAGAATCAAACTCAGGTCTTCTGCAAGGAAAGTACATGTCCTTAAGAGCTGAGCCATCTGCCCAGCCTCTGGGACATGGTTTTCAGTACATGTCCCCTGTTGTCCTTCCACAGGCTGCGATTCCTTAGAACAGCCAACAGGGCTAATTTTCTGTTTCTGACCCTACCTTTACACAGAGCGGTCCTCTCAGGGCTTTCATTTGTTTCCAGATATCAGCTAACAGCTGACATGCAGGAGCAGGTGCTGGCACACAGTGTGTATACACACAGGCACATCAGCACCTTGCTTTCTTCTGCTGTGTGCACAGACCAGAGCTGGACTTTAGCAGTGAATGGTATACTCACTCAGGAAGTTCAGAAACATCTGGGTTCAAGTTCTGGTTTACTAAGTTAATAGGAGTAGGTGAGATTGATTAACATTACTAAAATAAGATCCCCCCTTCTTGGCAATGTGCGTGACAATAGCCATTGTATTTACTTATTTTTTGAGTATTAAATATGGGATGAATTGCATTCATCAAGTGAGTGTATACCTGAATGCTAATTTCCCAGCTAGCATTTGCACATATGTTATTTGTGTTGACGTTGAGGTTACACAAATAGCATCAGATTGTGTCGTGGGGAAATGATGGCTGCTGTCTTCAGCTCAGACTCCAATGTTGGGAGCAGCAGTTTCCTTGGTCTGACTTTCCATGTCTTCTCACCATCAGCAGAGGGAAAGCCAGTACCAGAGCTGAATGAAGGCAAAATCATGGTCTCATCACCACAGGTCTATATTGAGCCCCTGGTTTGTTATGAGTATGTTTTCTGTGCTGGTCTGGTCCCACCGCCACGCCAACCCCAATAACACACAGAGATGCTATATTAGATATAAAGCTGTTGACCTATTACTAGCATTTCTTATTTGATAGCTCTGTCTTAAATATTAACCCATTTCTATTAATCTAAGTATTTCCACATGGTCTCATCTTACAGGAGAGAGGGCCTGGCATTCTACTTTCTCCATCCTCCATGTTGAATCTCCTCCTTATTCCTTCCTTTCTCCTCCTAGTCTCCTAGTCCCACCTATCTTGCTTTCCTATTGGCCAACAGTGCATTATTCATTAACAAATAAGAGAAACATATTTACAGAATGGCATCTCCCATCACCCTGAACTCTGCAGAAGCCGTACATCAGAATGTGTGGGCCTGACTCAGCATACTTATCATGTGAGCATTAGGTCTTCTGAGTCAAATGCTATCAGACATTCATGGCACTGGTCTCTTCTCTATGCTGAGTCCCAGGAAAGGAGCCCTGGGAAGATACTCATTTCCCTTGCTGATCTTTTTTCTGTTCAACCTCACAGCTTTGCTTTCTCTTATGTGCTCTACCCCAGCCTGATCCTCTTCAGGACCCTGCCATGAGGGAAGCCATGTTTGGGGCTGATGAATAAGCATCTCATTATCATGGTCTGGAATGGCCTGGGCACTACTCACCACTCTCTCTTCCACCTTGTGGCTAAGAAGGTTCCAGAAATTCCCATGTGGAAAGTCACTGTGGGGATGGATGGGCAGCTGGCTTCTTTACTGCTATTATTTGTTCTGCAAAGAGGGTGTGCTTTGACAGGAACAGCAGGCAGTCCAGGTGGTCAGCCTACTCCAGCAGTTTAGGGGTGTGTTTAGACCTGTCTACCTTCATCCTCTGATTTACCCACCTGCAGTGAGAGCCACTGTTTCAGCCCCCACTGAGAATACAGCATGTGCTACTATGTATGTCACCAGATTTGACGATGGCTTTGCTCATTGCTCACTAAAATCTATATAGCTTTATGAACACCTTTTCTCAAGCCCACAGTCATGCAACACTTGACACTTCATTAACCATCTCAGACATTATTTTCCTATAATTGTTTACCATCTCCTTTTATTTTTGTTTTACATTTTATATGTTGTATACTATATTTTGATTATGGTCACCCCTTATCTCCCTTGTTTCTCCCCCCTCTTCTTGCTGATCCCATTCTCTTTCTAACTAGGTCCTGATCAACATTCATGCCTCCTTCATGTGTAGCTCAATGATATCTATCAGGGCTATTCACAGGAGCATAGGTGAAAGGCTATTCACAGGATCACCTCATCAATGGATACACCACTGAAGAAAATGTTCTCCTCACCTGATAACCACTAACTGAATATAAATCTTCAGGAAGGAGCAGGGCCTGGTGATTCCCCTCCTTCCTCTGTGGCAGAATGTTGACAGGCCTAGTCTTATGCAGGTTTTACAGCTTCATAGAGCTCAAGAGTGCAGTGGCCATGCTGTGCCTAGAAGACAGTTCCTCATCTCACAATCATTCCTCTGGCTCTTACATTCTTCCTGTGTCCTCCACTGATGCATTCCATTAGCTTTGACAGGAGAGACATCGATGTCTTACTTGGGATTAAGCACTCAATATTTCTTTTCTCAGCATCTTGACTCACTATGGTCTACAGTAACCTTCACCCACTGCAAGAGAGGCTTCTCTGACAGAAGCTGACAGTAGCCAGTCTATGGGGAGTAACATAAATATTTAGAGGGCAGTTCTAGAATCACATCATGTCCATTTAGCAAAGCAACAGCAAAAATTTCCCAGCTAGAGCCTGTGACCTCCCCAGCCACAGACTTTTGACCAGGTTTACAGTACTAGCTTTGAATGCCCTCCTTGGGAGAGGGCATCAAATCTAGTCCAAAAGCAGTTAGACCTACAACAGACTTGCCACTGTTGCCTTAATGGGCTCATCTTGCCTGGCCAATCTGTTATACTGAGTCCATTGCTGTCTCCAGCACCTTCTAGCACCATGAAATCTAGCTAGCAGGGAGGAAGCTTCGAGTCCAGTTGATTTTTTTTCTATGTCATGTAACCAGGGTGTCTTCATCTGTAGGGTCTTACCATCTAGATCCAGAGTATAACTAAGAGCAGTGATTACAGTTTGTAGGAGGGAAAAGCTCACCCCTGAGCTTCCATTTTAAAAACAATCTAAATTTATTTTCCCCCACTTAAAAATTTAAGTTCAACATTGTATATTGAGCTAATTGTGAGTGTGTGTGTGTGTATATATATATATACATATATATACATATATATATATGATTTAACACAGAGAGAGCAGGCTCCCCCAAAGGTAAATTTGTACAACTAGAGTTCAGTTTTATCTATTCCCACCAAAATTCATGTTGCCTCCCCCTCCACTGTAGGTAATGTTGGCAATGACTAATCTGGTCTCATAGGTACATAAGTGGGACCACACAGAGGACAGCCCTTGGGAGGTCTACATTCTTCACTCAGGGCCGTCCTTGGCAATGGCTTTTTTATGGTCATTCTTAGAGATACTCTGTGGGACCAGACCAGCAAGGAAGAACTACTCATAACAGTAGACTCTACCTACAGGAATTCAAACAGCTGGTTTCTCTGACCCTGACCCTTTTCCACCAGCATGTCTGTACTCACAATCCCTCTCTCTGCCATCATTCTCCAAGCTCTTTCCTATATAAACGGCCACCTTCCTTGGTCCCTCGGCTTTTATTGCCCCTTTTCTGGTCTGGGATATAAAGTGGCATGGGGTGGGGGGAGGAGGGTGTATGCTAGAGAAGGGCACCTTGCTGGCCAGATCTTACAAGCTTATACATTGTTTGCCATGATGTATATAGACTGATGTGCCTGAGTTCATGGCTTCGCTTCTTTGTCTCTGACTTCACCTGTCACCCCATGGCCTCACTTGTCCAGTCAAACAACACAACATCCTCCACAGTTGGCGGTTTTCACTCTGATGTCTTCTCATCAGCATCTCAGGAATTTGTTGAAATGCCCTAGGAAAATAAAGTAAGTGACTAGAGGCTGTACTTGAGAGTGGTGGAAACATTCTGGGAGGAGGCAGAAGTGGGTTCCTGATGAGGCAAATAAGTGAACAAAAGAAACTAAAGTGCTGGCTTTAACATGGGTGGCACTATGCTGTCTGAGCTTCACATCAATCACTATATGTGTGTGACAGTGTGAAGACATGTATTTGCAGGCATGAGTGCATGAGTATGTAGAGATCAGCTCCTGGATGTGATGAAGCAGATCCACAGCAGAAACTGTGTGTTCGAGAAATACCAAGACAGATGTGAAGAATGTCATTGGCAAATTCAGGAGTACATGCACAGAACACAGTGTAAAAGTTCCTGCAGACAGACTGGCTCTGTAAAGTCCAGCCCTCAGGACAAGAAAGTTCATCAGGAAGGGCCACAAGGATGCAGCCATGTGTATTTTCTGACATATTAGATTCACAACTGCTGCATTCTTTGTTTCCAGGCAATAAAGGCTGAAATATTTGGAATCTGTACATTCCATTTAATTCAGTGTATTTGTCATTTTACATGAAAAAGAAAAAAGCAAGACATCAAATATCTAGACTTCAATTGTATTATTGAGTGCCACCTGCTCAGCTCTTCAGAAACTTGACAGTCACCTGAGAGAGCAGGAATTTTGACTTTTTCTGACTATGTTGTTACTTTTATTTTCCAAAAACTAGAACACTGCTACCCAAACTCATTTGTGGTTACAGTTGGAGAGTTGTCACTAAAATATGAGATTGATTTTTTTTTATTTTTTATTTTTTGCTATGGAGAGCCATCAAGCTATCTCTAATTTTATTTTTTTAATTTATTTTATATAACAAAGTCCAATTAAATGAAAACAAACATTTATACATTGGGCATTGTTCTTTCCAAACTACATCCTGCTGGTAAGGGGCACTGTCATGGGGGATTCGAAGAAGATCCAGAAATCCTGGCTGTAGTCTGTCAGGCTGCTTAGTCCAGCTGTTTTGAATGTAGGATCACCCAGTACGCTGTTTCAGGCGGTCTGGCGTGATCAAACCACATTAGTCTGGAAGGAATCCACATCTTTTCATTTTCTGTGGAAACAAAAATAGAAATCCTTTTCCCCAGTAACTTGTCCTTGAACTTAAATTTTGGAGTCAAAGCATTTTTTTAAAATTTAATTTATTATTTTACATGTCGATCCCAGTTCCTTCTCCCTCCCTCCCTCCTTTTCTCTCTCCCTCCTTCCCTCCCTTTTACCCTCTCTGCCCTCACACATGCACTCTAACCACCCTCCCCTCCCATCACCCCACACCAATTCCATATGTAGGGGAATGCCATCTAGATGGGGTCATGTAGATGTGACAGGTCGTGTGAAGTAGGGACTAGGGCTTCTCTCCTGTCTCTAGATTAAGGCAGTTATCCCTCCATGGGGGATATGTTCGCAAAGTCCTTTTGTGCACCAGGGATACATCCTGGCTCCACTGTCTGAGGTCCCTTAGACTGCTCAGTCCTTCTGGCTGAGACCCATATTCAGGGGGGCCTGAGTCAGTCCCATGCTGGCTTCCCAGCTATCAGTCTGGGGGCCGTTAGCTCCTCCTTGTTCAGGTAAGCTGTCTCTATGTGTTTCTTCAGCCTGGTCTTGTCCTCTCCATCTGCATCTGGGTTCTAGTTCGACTCAGTGTTTATGATTGGGTGTTTGATCCTGTTTCCAACAGGCATTAGTTGAGGGCTCCATGGAGAAGTTGGTTGTTGATCTCATTCTCCGGGAAGGGCATTTATGATAGCCTTTCCACAGAAGCTCAGATTGTTAGTTGGGAGCAGTCTTGTAGTTCTCTAGACTTTCTTTGTGTTCAATTTTATCTTCAAACCAATATTGGCTCCCGCTTTTATGTTCTCTCTCTCTCTGTCTCTGTCTCTCTCTCCCTCTTTCCTGTCTTCTATTCCTAACCAGGCTCAATCTTCCTGGTTGCTCATGTTTTCCTTTCCTCCCCCTCATTTTCTCCTACTTTTCTCTACATTTGCTGCCCCCCCCCACTTCTCCTGAGCTCTGGGGGACTTGTCCCTTCCCAGTTCTGTGAGGGACTTTATATGAATCTCTTAGAATACACCTTGTATCCTAGTTTCTCTGGTGGTGTGAATTATAGGCTGGTGATCCTTTGATCTAGGTCTAAAATCCATATATGAGTGAGGACATACTGTGTTCCTCTCTTTGTGACTGGATTACCTCATTCAGGATGGTTTCTTCAAGTGCCATCCACTTGCTTGCGAATTTCAAGATACCATTATTTTTTTTCTGAAGAGTAGTATTCCATTGTGTAGATGTACCACATCTTCATTAACCATTCTTCAATTGAGGGGCATCTAGGTTGCTTCCAGGTTCTTGCTATTACAAATAGTGCTGCTATGAAAATAGTTGAACAGATGTCTTTGTTGCATGGATGTGAATCCTTTGGGTATATGCCTAAGAGGGGGATTGCCAGGTCATGTGTTAAACTAATTTCCATTTTCCTGAGGAACCGCCATACTGATCTCCAAAATGGCTGCATGAGTTTGCACTCCCACCAGCAGTGGAGGAGTGTTCCTCTTTCTCCACATCCTCTCCAACATAAGTCATCATTGGTGTTTCTAATTTTAGCCATTCTGGCAGGGGTAAGATGGTATCTCAAAGTTGTTTTGATTTGCATTTCCCTGATAGCTAAGGATGTGGAGCATTTTCTTAAGTGTCTTTCAGCCTTTTTGATTTCCTCTATTGAGAATTCTTTCTTCAGTTCTGTACCCCATTTTTAATAGGGTTATTTGGTGTTTTGTTGACTAGTTTCTTGAGTTCTTTGTATATTTTGGAGATCAGCCCTTTGTTGGATATAGGATTGGTGAAAATCTTTTCCGAGTCTGTGGGCTGCCGTTTGGTCTTGTCCACTGTGTCCTTTGCCTTACAGAAGCTTCTAAGTTTGAAGAGGTCCCATTTATTAATTGTTTCTCTCAGTGTCTGGGCCCCTGGAGTTATGTTCAGAAAGTGGTCTCCTATACCAATTTGTTCAAGGGTACCTCCTGCTTTCTCTTCTAAGAGGTTCAATGTGGCTGGATTAATGTTGAGGTCTTTGATCCATTTAGACTTGAGTTTTGTGCATGGAGACAGACATGGGTCTATCTTCAGTCTTCTACACACCCTCATCCAATTGTGCCAGCACCATTTGTTGAAGATGCTGTCCTTGCCCCATTGTATAATTTTAGCTGTTTTGTCGAAAATCAGGTGTTCATAGGTGCGTGGGTTAATATCAGGGTTTTCAATTCAATTCCGTTGGTCTACCTGTCTATTTTTATGCCAATACCAGGCTGTTTTCAGAACTATAGCTCTGTGGTAGAGCTTAGTCAGGAATGGTGATGCCTCCTGAAGTTCTTTCATTGTATAGGGTTGTTTTGGCTATCCTGGGTCTTTTGTTTTTCCATATAAAGTTGATTATTATCCTTTCAAGGTCGGTGAAGAATTGTGGTGGGATTTTAATGGGATTGCATTGAATCTGTAGATTGCTTTTGGCGAGATTGCCATTTTTACTATGTTTATCCTACCTATCCAAGAGCATGGGAGATCTTTCCATTTTCTGGTATCTTCTTTAATTTCTTTCTTTAGAGTCACAAAGTTCTTATTATATAGGTCTTTTACTTGTTTGGTAAGCCTTACACCAAGATACTTTATGTTGCTTGTGGCTATTATAAAGGGTGATGTTTCTCTGATTTCTTTCTCTGTCTCTTTGTCGTCTGAAAAAAGTAGGGCTACTGATTTTTTTGAGTTTATCTTGTATCCTGCTAGTTTGCTGAAGTTGTTTATCAGCTGTAGGAGTTCCCTGGTAGAGTTTATTGGGTCTCTTATGTAAACTATCATATCATCTGCAAATAGAGACAGTTTGACTTCTTCCTTTCCAATTTGGATCCCCTTGATCTACTTTTGTTGTCTTATAGCATTAGCTAGAACTTCTAGTACGATATTGAAGAGATGGAGAGGGCAGCCTTGTCTTGTTCCTGGTTTTAGAGGAATTGGCTTAAGTTTCTCTCCATTCAGTTTGATGTTGGCAGTATATTGCCCTTATTATGTTTAGATATCTTCCTGTTATCCCTGACCTCTCCAAGACCTTTATCATGAAAGGGTGTTGAATTTTGTCGAAGGCTTTTTTCGCATCTAGTGAGATAATCATATGGTTTTTCTTTTTCTGTTTGTTTATGTAGTGGATCATGTTGATAGATTTTTGTATCTTAAACCATCCCTGCATTCCAGGTTTGAAGCCTACTTGGTCATGGTGGATGACTTCTCTGATGTATTCTTGAATTCGGTTTGCCAGTATTTTATTGAGTATTTTTGCACCGATGTTCATCAGGGATATTGGTCTGTAGTTTTCTTTCTTAGTTGTGTCTTTGTGAGGTTTGGGTACCAAAGTTATTGTGGCCACAAAAAAAGAGTTTTGCAATGAACCTTCTGTTTCTATCTTGTGGAACAGTTTGAGGAGTAGTGGTATTAGTTCTTCCTTTAATGTCTGGTAGAATTCTGTGCTGAATCCATCTGGCCCTGGACTTTTTTTTGGTTGGAAGGCTTTCGATGACTGCTTCTATTTCATTGCACATTATAGGTCTATTTAAGTTGTTTGTCCTTGATTTAATTTTGGTAAGTGATAGTTATCCAGAAACTTGTCCATTTCCTTTGAATTTTCAATTTTTGTGGAAAGTATGACCAGAAAATTGTCTGGATTTCCTCTGTGTCTGTTGTTATGTTCCCCTTTTCATTTCTGATTTTGTTAATTTGCATGTTCTCTCTCTGCTTTTTCATTAATTTGGATAAAGATTTGTCTATCTTCTTGATTTTCTCAAAAAAACCAACTCATTGTTGCATTGATTTTTTGTATTGTTTTCCTGGTTTCTATTTTGTTGATTTCAGCCCTCAAGTTGATTATTTCCTGGCGTCTACTCCTACGGGGTGAATTCGCTTCTCTCTGTTCTAAGGCTTTCAGTTGCACTGTTAATTCTCTTATGTGACTATCCTCTGTTTTCTTCATATGGGCACTTAGTGCAATGAACTTCCCTCGTAGCACTGCTTTCAAGGTGTCCCATAAGTTCGGGTATGTTGTATCCTCATTTTCGTTGAATATTAGAAAGTCCTTAATTTCTTTCTGTATTTCTTCTTTGACCCAGGAGTGGTGCAATTGCACATTGTTCAGTTTCCATGAGTTTGCAGGTTTTCTGCTATTTGTGTTGTTGAATTCCAATTTTAAAGCATGGTGGTCCGACAAGATACAGGGGACTATTCCTATTCTCTTGTATCTGTTGAGGTTTGTTATGTCACCTAGTATGTGGTAGATTTTTAGAGAAGGTTCCATGTGGAGCAGAGAAGAAGGTATATTCTTTTGTCTTTGGATGGAATGTTCTATAGATGTCTGTTAACCCCAGTTGAGACATAACTTCTGTTAATTCTTTTGTTTCTTTGTTGAGTTTCTGATTTGTGGTCCTGTCTAGTGTTGAGAGTGGTGTATTGAAGTCTCCCACTATAAGTGTGTGAGGTTTTATATGAGCTTTGAGTTTTAGAAGTGTTTCTTTTACGAATGTGGGTGACTTTGTATTAGGGGCATAGATGTTCAGAACTGAGACTTTGTGTTGATGGATTTCTCCTGCGATGAATATGAAATGACTACCTTCATCTCTTTTGACTAATTTTTTTTTTTTGAAGTCTAACTTGTTAGATATTAGGATAGCTACGCCTGCTTGCTTCTTATTTCCATTTGATTGGAAAATCTTTGCCAACCCTTTACCTTGAGGTAATGTCTATCTTTGAAGCTTAGATGTGTTTCTTGTATGCAGCAGAAGGATGGATTCTGTCTTTGTATCCATTCTGTTAGCCTGTGTCTTTTTATAGGTGAGTTAAGACCATTAATGTTGAGGGTGAGTAAGGACCATTGATTGTTGATGCTTGTTTGATTTAGGTTTGTTGTTGGCAGTGGTATTGTGAATATATTAGTTCTGCTTCACCCTTGGTTTCTGGTGTAGTTGGATTATCTGTTGCCTACATTTTTGTGGGCATAGTTACCTTCCTTGGGTTGGAGTTTTCCTTCCAATACTTTCTGTAGGGCTGGATTTGTAGATACATATTGGGAAAATCTGGTTTTGTCATTAAATATCTTGTTCTCTCCATCTATAGTGATTGAGAGTTTTGCTGGATATAGTAGCCTAGGCTGGCATCCGTGTTCTCTTAATACTTTTAGAACATCTATCCAGGACCTTCTGGCCTTGAGGGTTTCCATGGAGAAGTCAAGTGTAATTTTGATAGGTCTGCCTTTATATGTTACCTGTCCTTTTTCCTTTGATGCTCTTAATATTCTTTCTTTATTCTGTATGCTAGGTGTTTTGATTATTATATGTCGAGGGGTCTTTTTTCTTTCGTCCAGCCTATTTGGGGTTCGGTATGCTTCTTGTACTTTCATGGGCATGTCCTTCTTCAGATTTGGAAAGTTTTCCTCGATGATTTTGTTGAATATGTTTTTGCCACCTTTGAACTGGGCTTCCTCACCTTCGTCTATGCCTATTATTCTTAGGTTTGGCCTTTTCATGGTGTCCCACATTTCCTGGATGTTTTGGGCTGAGGATTTGTTGGATTTATGATTTTCTTTGGTCGATGAATCTATTTCTTCTAGTTTATCTTCTGTGCCTGAGATTCTCTCTTCCATCTCTTGAATTCTGTTGGTTATGCTTGTGTCCGTAGTTGCCGATTTTTTGCCCAGCTTTTCTATTTCCAGCATTCCTTCCGTTTGTGTTGCCTTTATTTTCTCTATTTCAGTTTTCAAGTCTTGAACTGTTTCCTTCACCTGCTTAATTGTTTTTTCTTGGCTTTCTGTACTTTCCTTAAGGAATTTGTTCATTTCTTCCACTTTTTTGTTTGTTTTTTCCTCCATTTCTTTAAGGGATTTTCTCACATCTTCTTTGAGGGCCTCTATCATTTTTATGATGGTAATTTTTAAGTCATACCCTTCTGCTTCCTCTGCTTTGTTGTTGCGTTCCATTCTAGTTGGTGTAGATTCCCTAGATTCTGGTGGTGTCATGCTTGTCTTTCTGTTGTTAGGTGTTCTCTTGTATTGCCTTCTTCCCATAGCTTCTTCCAGTAGGTTGGTGGGGTCTCCCCCTCTCTCTATGGTACTTCCCCAATGGGCTTATGTGAGTCTGAGATTCAATATCTGTAGCTCTGTGTGGTCCAAGCTCTCTAGGAGGTTTCTCTGCAGACAGGGATCCAGGGATGGGGTCAAGGATGAGGATCCACTAGAAGATGCCAGCAGGTACTCACAGTGGTCCCACAGAGATAGGCGGATCTCTGGGAGGGGCCCGGGACTCCAGCAGAGGACTGGAGGCGGGGTCAGAGACCAAGCAGGTGGAAATTACGGGTGGTCCCATGTGGATAGTCAGGTCTCCTTTGTTCATAGTTGCTCGGAGAAGTGTCCGAAGTAGGGTGGGCTGTTGGCTCTACCCTCTGTCCCAGTGCTCAACCAGAATGGCAGGACCGTGGGTAGGGTTGGGCACAGCGTAGTGGGGGTAGGCTGGAGGTGGGGATGTGTGTACCAGAACTCCAAGGGTGTTCTCGATGGGGACCGGAGACAGGAGCAGCAGTATCAGGGGCCAACCCAGGGAGTTAGGGCGGGGGAGGGGGAAAAAGCTGATTTTTATTTTTTAGATTTATATTCATGTGTATGTGTGTGCTCATGCAAGCATGCACCCTTAGAAACCATAGAGATCATTGGTTGACTTGGAGCCCTAGTTGAAAGCTGAGCAAAGCCAATGCTGGGAACTGAACACTGGCCCTCTGGCAGGCAGGGGATCCTAACCACTGAGCAATCTCCCTAGCCCCCATGTATAGATTTTTAAGTGAACCTCTATTAAGTTCTATAAGGTTAGACACAGAAAAGACCTTCAGATTCATACTCTTATTTTAACATTGAAGAAATGTAACTCTGATAATCTGCTTTGTATAGTACCTTGTAGGAAAAATTCTCTTTTAATGTACCATCTATTTCTGAGAATAGTTTCTTCTGGTTTTTTACATGCACAAGTCATCTTTATTTCTTGTTCCTGTGGTATGACACAGGATGAAGATATCAGTTAGTGTTTCCTCATTCGTTTTAGAAAGAGTAGCTAAAGCATAAGCCTCATAAATGTTTGCCAATATGCCTCAATTTCTAGTAGTCCTATGGGTAGAAAAGACTCATTGTCCTTCTGGCTCTATCATAACTATCATAAACTTTCCCACAAGAATTTTCTTGACATACGCAGGGATGCAGAAAGGAAAGTTTTAGAAATTAATCTTGGGTGAGATTTGTCAGAGAAAATGAAGTCAGGTATAGAGCTGACCTCTGCTCAAGATGGCTGCCCTTCTTGCTTGTACAGGAATTCTCTCTAGGATGTGAACAGCCCAGGCAATCCAAGCTATGGAGGACCTGTAGCATCTAGAGAGCAGGTCTGATCAGCCCACCCAGAAAGTACCTTGTCTTGTTCATCACTGCTCCAGCCATATTGCTCTGTCCAGCAAATGCTATGTACTTACCTAATTTGCAAAATTGATCAGACATCAATTCCCCAACAAAAGAAAATGGAGTGGTCTGTGCAAAGGTTAAGTGCATGGTTTAATTGGCAATTGTGCCTTAGGAGCCTATTGTGAGGCAATCATAGTTTGAGGGGATGCTTCGGATGGCACAGTCAGGGAATACGCTTTGAGTTTTGACTATTAAGAAGTCAAATCCTGGAAATGAAGTGAAGAAACGGGGCAGCCTCTGCATTTCTGTCTCACCAGCATGCCATTGTCTCCCTCCTACACACTACCTCTAGCTCAGAGTTTAGAATGTATTAAAAATGCAGAGTTTAAAGAGTCCTTCCTTACCTGAATAATTCATCCAAACCTAGCAGACTGTTCAACATCAGAGAGACCAATCACACATAGCATCAGGATATTTGGGGTATTTACCACTTAAGTCAAAGGACATGACAACCTAACAGAGTCTGATAAAATTAATTCGGGCCAAGGAAGAGCATTTTTGCAGCAATGATTTCTGACAAAGGCATTTAAGGGAGTACCTGGCAGGAAATAAAGAGTGTCAGATTTCTTGTGATGGCTGGAAAATAATTGAAATGGCCTGCCATTTGTTCTGGGCAGGACTCAGAGGTGAGAAAGGTGGGGTGTTTTGGAGGTCATGGAGTCAGAGATGTATGTTGTCTCCAGAGAGAATGAATGGTTAGGCTTCAGAGGCATGAACTCTCCTTTATGTAGAAGTTGCCCCATTCATGAGAGCTGTTTGACATGTCAGAGCGTCCACTGGGTCCTGAGTTTCTGTCTTAGTTTTCTTTCCACTTAGCTGTGATAAAACATCTGACAAAAATTGTTTAGGGGAGGAAGGGTTTACCTGGCTACAGCTCATCATTATGGGAATTTTGAAGCAGTTTGTACACACCCAGAACGAGGAAAGAGAATGAATACATTCATACTCAGGGCTCAGCTCACTTTCTCTTTTTTGTACACTGTAGGGCCCCATCCCAGGGAATGGTGGCATCAATAGTGGGTGGGTCTTTCCACCTCAATGAATTCAATCAAGATAATCCCCACAGACTTGCCCACAGACCCAACTGATCTAGAAATCTGTCATTAAGATTCCCCTCTCAGCTAACTTTAGTTTGTATGGAGCTGACAGAAATTGCTGTCACGGCTCCTTAGACCACAGCCTCTCTTTCTTGCTTCATCTTGTTGCTGCTTTACAAAAGGTTCTCCAAAATGTCCATGCTAAGGCCATTTTTTATTTGGAAACCTCCATCTTATGGGTATGTCTCCTTGCAGCTTTCTTTATAGCTCCTTATCCACTGAGTTTCACAGGTGGATAGAGATTTCTGGAAGAAGATTAAACACCTTCAGTGACCTTGTACCTCTGTGGAGAGCATCACCTCTGCATGCTCCGGGTCCTTGGTTTGGTTCGCAGCACTGAAAATGTTGAAATTCCCAGGCATTTGGGGGCATGTTGAAGTTGAAGAAAAAAGGTCTTCTTCAGAGTGGACAGTGAGCTAAGCTGTGCTTTCTTTCTGCTCCTCATAAAACAATCTCTTAGATGTAGAGAAGCCTCATTGCAAACCACCATGGATTGCAATAGTCTTCCCCTCCAGTGAGGGCCTTGTGACTGCACCAACACTCAGCTTGGTCAGGATCCCAAGAGTGGAGCAGAAATCACTGCCACAGTAACAGCTGCCTTTGTGTTCAGAATGGAAATCTTAGGATGGCATTACTCAATATCCCCTTGCCAGAGGAGAAGTGAGACAGTCAAATGGTATGAACACTTAGTCAGCAAGAGAAAACACTAGCAGATGTCCATCAAATTCCAGTGGGCACTTCACTAAAGCAACAGGACTTCTGGGAGGGGAGTTTTAAATATGGGATGTAGGATCTGCCTGAAACATTCCTCCTGATTCAGACCCTAATTTCTCTGCCTTGGTTTCACACACACACACACACACACACACACACACACACACACACGGAGAGAGAGAGAGAGAGAGAGAGAGAGAGAGAGAGAGAGAGAGAGGAAGGGAGAGAGAGGGAGGGAGGGAGAGAGAGAGGTGGTAGAGGTAGAGAGGGAGAGGGAGAAGGAGAGGGCAGGGGACATCCCAATTGATGGTGTTTCTGGTGATCATCCCAACTGATGAGCCAAATGATAGAGAGAAGCAGAGATTAGTTGGAAGAAATAGATTGATGGGAAATGGGTCCTGCAAAAGGTCAGTGCTTGGGTCTACCTCCTTGCCCCTATCAAGGAAGGACAAGTGTGGACCCTTTAAACTTACTGTCCTTTCAGGCTTTCAGAAACCCATTCTGCCACCTGAGATATACCTTGTAGGTGTCACCATGGATACAGTGTTCCAAAGAGCATCAAAGGTCTCCCCAAGCAAAGCTAGTTCTCTACCAACCTGCTATGGGTCATGTGACCCCAGGCTATAAAGCAGAGCTTAGATGTGAAGTCACGCTGAAGAAGTGGGTATGGATTTTATTTTATTTTTTTTATAACCAGGTGATTCACAGGACAGTGAAAAATGGTGATAATTCCCTCACACTCCTGTTGAAGGGTTTCATAGCCAAACACACATCCTGCATGGAAATCAGAGCCTGGAATATTCCACCATGCAGAATAGTAGGACAATTTCATTATTTAAGCCCCAGTTAATGTCTGAAAAGTAGAAGACAGCAAAACTCAGATCATATGGATGTTAGGAAGTCACCTCCAGTTCCTGCACTATCCCAAGGAATTGAGCAGAAGTATTTGGGGAGGGGAGGGAACAAAGAGCTTAGATTTGGTGGGTGTGAGTGGGTTCTAAGTTGCAAATGCAGAAATCCATTCTAACTTGATTAAATTGTCTACAATTGGATCATAGACCATTGATAACTGCAACTGTGCAAATAGTGTGACTGCAACCATCAGTGGTCAGGGCTTATGCCCATGCCTTTATTAATATCATCCAGTTTGAACCTAAAACAATCTTTCATGAAAAGTATGTTCTCACTTTTTAGATAAAGAAACTGGCCAATAGTGGTCTCACAGTTAGAAAATTGTAGGCTTGGGGGGGATGAACTATGTTCAACCAAGTCCTCTCAGTTGCCACAAGCCTGGAAGCTTATGGAGACATGGCAATATGGTTGTCCCAAGATGTTCCTGTTGGCACCTCTTGTTTGATGTAGGTTATCTTGGGGAATCAGTATCTCAGAGACATCCTGATCCTCCTGCTTCTTGGAACACAGTCTGTCTAGCAGATACTGGAATGGGTTTGGCAGCCTGGAGTCACGTGGACAATGTCAGATGGTTGAGAGTAGAACTATGACAGCAGATAGGTCCCATTCCCACTCTTTACAGTCTAAACATTGGCTTTTGCTAACTTCTCCAGTGCCTGGGCTCTTTCAGACTCAGAGGCAGATCGTGCCAGAACCCAAGTTCATTCTATTTCCACCTCCTAAGCAAAAGGAAGGATTGGGGTGCAGCACCCACTAGTAAGTGGCCATGACTATCTCTGCTGGCCATGGCACTCCAGACTTCCCACAAGTTCCTCTCTAAGTTCACATTGGGAGATGAGGCCAACCTACCCTGGGACCATTTCTGCCAATGCAAAACTTGTGCTTACTTTAAAACTACATGAAAACCCTCTCTGAGCTTTTGTGGTATGCTTGGCACATCTCACCCAGATCCAATGGGTGTCCAGGACAGGTGTAGACACAAAGTATACAGGCTAGGAAACTTTCCTGTGCCACAATGCCCTGTAAATGGTGGATACTGAGTACGAAATCACCCATCCTTGAGCAAGCACCTTTTCTTTGTGGAGGGAACTTCAATTGAAGAGAGATGTAATGAGCCTTATCATATTCTTATGGCCGCATGCTCTAGAAGACACCAATTTTCCAATTTTAGGGCCATTTCCTTGGCATTTTCATTTTTCATATTTTTTCTACTTCTTATACCTCTGTAGAAATGTCAGATACATTTCCCATATCACTGCAGCATTCCCTGGGAAAATAAAGATATCTGGCCTCTAGGAACTCTGAGGGGAACAATGGAAAACAAATGAGACTTCAATATTAACAAAACAGGCGCTTGCTCATTTGCGTGAGATGCCTGTTATAAGAACACTAACTTGCCCAGTTCTGCCTCCATTGTCAAAACACTGCCAGCAGAGAGCAAGCTCCTACAGTGCCTCAGGAGCCCTTCATCCCAAACTCAGAGGTGATACCACAGGACCAAGGTCTGGACAGCAAGGAGCCATAGAACTAACAGAAACTGGAGTGACAAATGAAAAAACATGTTTCCTGAGCATCTCTTCCATGATCAGAAAAGGAACAAATATTCTATTTACTTACTCATGGAAAAGATTAATTACTATGTAGTCATACCTAGATAAGAAAAATCCTTGTTTTGAAAGCCTTGTCCAACTGGCAAAAGACTCATGAGAGTTGCTATCATGCAAGGTGGCAAGTGCCATGGCAAACAGACCAAGGCAGGAAAGCACAGAGGTGGGGGATGATGAGCCAAGAGCATGTTAGCAGGCATCTTGAGCAGAGGACATCCCTGAACTCATAGTGTTCAAAGTCCATCTCAGTCTCTGGGACTCACAAGGGGACTCAAGAAGTCACTCTGCAAAGTTCACATTAAAAAATAGCATGAAAGCAGGCCATATGTGAGCAACCAGGCCAAGCCCTGTCCAGGGAGTCTGATCAGATATCGAGACAAATCATGGTGGCGACAAATTAACATGGCCTGGTGTTCAAGCATTCCCAAACTCCTCTTAGTTCTATTTCTATTTGTGAGGCTAGACAGTAGAGCTGCATGTTTCCAGCCCTCCAACCAAGAAACAGCTGTCAAGAGCTGAAGTTAGATATTGTGTCCATTTCCACAGCTGGATCTACCATATGGTGCTTGTAGTTTTTTTTTTTTTTTTTTTTTTTTTTTTTGCTCTTTGAGGACCCACCACCCAGCTCCCAAATAAATCATAACACAGAGGCTTATTCTTGCTTATGAATGCCTGGCCATAGCTCGGCTTGTTTCTAGTCAGCTTTTCTTAACTTAAATTTTCCCATCTTTCTTTTGCCTCTGGGCTTTTATCTTACTATACACTTTTCTTTATTTCTTACTCTGTGGCTGACTGTGTTGCTGGGTGGCTAGCCCTGGTGTCCTCTCTGCTTTTCTTGCTTCTTGATATTTTCCTCCCAGATTTCTCCTCTTATCTATTCTCTCTACCTGCTAGCTCTACCTATCCTTTCTTCTGCCTACCTATTGACCATTCTGTTCTTTATTAGACCAATCTGGTGTTTTAGGCAGGCAAAGTACCACAGCTTCACAGAGTTGAATAAATGCAACATAAAAGAATGCAACACATCTTCACATTAAGCTGTTCTACAGCATAAACAAATGTAACACATCTTGCATCGATGTTCTACAACAGGTACTTTTAGAAATTAAGATTTAAATACTCTCACCCAACTAGTGTGAAGCCCACCCCAATCTGACAGACCACCCCCAAACAATAGTGTATGTGGATGGATTCCCATACCCAGTCCAAGGAGACTAAAGTCCTGACTGTTAACACAAGGTGAAGGGGAGGGGTAGAGGGAGCAGAGAGACTCCTGGGAAAGCCAGCAGTTTTCCAGCCAGTGCACTAACTTCAATCAGAAGCATGTTCTTCCCTCCAATAGAAACACAGGTAGAATGAGCTGTGGAATGACTTTTGATGGTTACTGCCTTCTTCCTTCTCTGACAATTGAGTCTTGCCTATAAGTGCTGCATCTTAGCAAACAGGAGGCGTCTGAGGACAGGTGACAGGGAACACTGGCAGCTCAACAGCTAATGAAGAACACAACTGTTGCTGGTTTGAAATGATGGCAGGCTTCTAAGATGTTGCCAGTAACCTTAGCACATTTTGAACATGTGTTCAGGTGAAAAATTATGGGGACCCAAGGGATTCAAGACCCAAGGCTTTCTGGAAATTCTAGCAATCCATTGTATCCACACAAGCATTAAGGCAGCATCTATTTCACACCAGAGTATTGGAAGGGAACTTTGGGGAGTGTGTTCTGGATGTGGGAATCCAAACAGTATCCATATGCTCATGGGCTACCTGACATCTGAGGAGCCTTCCATGAGTGCTAACCCACCTTGGTTCTCATCAAGAAAGAAGGATGAGATAGGATGAAAAATGATATGGTGGGAAGATCCAGATATACATTCAAACATTGCTGGGCCTGCTTCTGATCATTACATCCTTACATTCCACATACTATATAAACTCTGATCTGTCATCTAAAGGAGGAATGAAGGTGTGCATGTACCAGAACTGTGATCTTCTTGGTGTACTAGTCCTAGTTTGCTGGTTAGTTTTGATTTTGGTTGTTTGTTTTTCTAAGTCAGCTTGGCACAGTTCATCTAGAAAGAAGGAACCTCATATGAGAGAATGTCTCCATCAAATTGGCCAGTAGGCATGCCTGTGGGGCATTTCCTTGATTAGTGATTGATGTAGAAGCGTCCAGCATGCTGTAAGTGGTACCACCCCTGGGCAGGTAGTCAGTGTTTATTATAGCAACAGAAGAAGCAATGGAAAAACAAGTACTTGAGAATTCAGAATCAATGCTGTTACCATGGGAATGATATGTCTGATAGAGAAAGGTCTAGAGTAGAGGCAATGAAGAGGTGACTCTCAGAACATTATCACTCTTGTCCAGGGCAGGACAGTGGCTTATGGTTCCTTTCTGGCATGGATAAAGGAGGAGTCTGCAATGTGCTTACAAATGTTGCTGAGCTTTTCTTTAAGAGAATGTAGGGAAGAAGTGGGTTCAATCATTGTGCTACAAAGCAGCAGGTCACACGGGAAGATGACACTACATTCATCCACAGCACTGAGGCTCCAGGATGATGTATTATCCTTGGACAGGAAAACCTGTGTTGCACATAGTTGCTTCTTGGGATAAAGTGGAATTTATAGCATCATCATCATTGTTGGAAGCAAGTTTTTATTTTGTTGTGGTCTACACATTACAGAGGTCCCCCAGATATTAAAATATCCTGGCATTTTATCTGACGGTGTATCCATACATCTCTGGAGGAGAGGAGAAAGGGCCATACAGCTTGCTGTGAGGCTTCTACTGGGTACTGAACCTCCATACTTTGGCCATTTCACTTCCCAAGTCCATGCGTAAAAGACAAAACTGTTCATGCTTTGAACATGAGCCTCTCCCTAAGGGAACTGACTTAAAAAATTAATTCTCAAGTTCCCTATCAGAAAGCATTGCACTCAGGGGCCTCTTGGCTAAGTCACCAAGGTGAACATATGATGAAGAGTGTTCCCCCCACAAAATGTGTATGGTGTGTGCGCGTGCATGTGTGAGTGTATGTGAGTCTCTGGTCCCTGTGTGTGCACACCCATGGGCACATGTGGTTTGCAGGTACTCATTTGTACACATGCACATAGAGGCTGGAGACTGACCCCAGTTGTCATCCCTCAGGCTCCATCAACTTTGTTTTATGAAGCAGGGTCTCTCATTGGCCTGGAGATAGCTGATCCAGCTAAGCTGGCTGGCCAGCGAGTCCCAGGGATTCTCCTCTGTCTTTGTCTACCCTGTGTGGAGATTATAAGCATGTTCCACAAGACAATCTGTGCATGGCTCTGGAAATCAAACTCAAGTACTCATGTTTATAGGGCAAGCACTTTATGGGTTAAGCAATCATCCCATCCCTAGGACACATTCTTCCCAAATTAAATTCTTTAATTAAAATACCATGGAAACTTCTGAGCTATCAACAAACATACTGGTTTTGTTGTTTCATCCCACCCATTGCCTGGCTTCCCTCATCTTCCTGTTTACAGAAGATGGCTACAGAGGAAGCTGCATAACCCAGCCCTGTCACTGAGTTTGTGCTCCATTGCAGCCAGGCAGCACCCTGCAAGGGTGCCAGTGAACAATTTTGTCCACTTCTTTCTGCCCAACTCATGGTAAACAAGATGAAGAGGACCACTGTGACTTCAGAGGAATGGGAAGGCATGGGTCTGGCTCCTGAATATATTGTCATGGTCTGCCCGGGGACACAGCATGATGACAGGTTGTACAC
The DNA here is from genome assembly GCF_943737965.1 of Phodopus roborovskii. Classification (NCBI taxonomy): domain Eukaryota; kingdom Metazoa; phylum Chordata; class Mammalia; order Rodentia; family Cricetidae; genus Phodopus; species Phodopus roborovskii. The sequence continues at coordinate 28,674,381 of NW_026126571.1, read as the reverse complement.
AGGCACAAGTTAACTCATTATGGGCATAGTGAACTCATTAGGCATCTTGCTCTGCTGCAGTCCACTGGGGTTTATTTCCCTATGCATCCTGAGTTAATATTTTTAAAAGAAACCAAATGAAAAGGAAGGTAAATATCTTATGTTTAGGCTTGATTTGTCTAGCAAGCTCTTTCTGTTAGAGCACGCTGAGATGGACTTAGGGTAAGCACTGTTCAATAGTGGGAAGAAGGCAAGCTAGGTTCCTGGAATAGACAGCCATTTGACTATTAAAGACAACAGAAGAGCTCAGCAGAGCCCTGTATTCTCATTCACAGCCTATGTGTGTCCTCACTCTTTATTAATTACTGTTGCTCTACATTGCCCAGACTTATACACTACCTTCAGAGGTGTGAGGGGGCAGATTTATCCTTCAAGGTAACTGAACTTTCATATTGATATTAAATCAGATTATGCCTTCAATTCATCAGTTTTCTTGGGGATGGAGTACACTGTGTGCTTACTCACCTTTAGGTGGCCTAATGCATGGGAAAGTGAATTATTCATGGGTTTTCTTTGGGTCACAAGAGGCCTTAATATAGCTTTCGTTTCCTAATGTATTTGATAAGCTCTTGTGTTAGATCACATTATACACAGATGGCTGGCAGTAAAGTAAATTCGAAATTATACAGTCTGCAGTTTCTCACTAAGAGAGGGTAGGAGGTGATTCATCATTGTGCTCATCTTCCTGTTTATATGAGGACATATAATTCATGCTCAGGAGCCACAGCACAGCTCATATGGAAGTTCTCCATGCATACAGCAGAATCTCCCAGTCCAGAATCATAAATCATATTTCTGTCAAATTGCATGGCTAAAAAGGCAAGCATATGTCCTTTAAATATATGGTTGCATCTCTGAATCCCAGCAGATGAGAAAAAAATTAAAGAATTGTCAAAAAAGCAAGTGTTAAGTTTTTCTTTGTGTGTATGTGTGTGTGTGTGTGTGTGTGTGTGTGTGTGTGTGTGTTTATGTGCGGTGCATGTTTTGGTCTGTATATGCATGTTTCCATGTGTGAGAGTGCATGCTTGTAGAGGAGGCTTGAGGTTGATGTAGAGAGTCGTCATCATGCTCACACCTTATTCAGTGAGGTATGCTCTCTCAATCAAATCCAGAGATCATCAATATGGCTAGTCTCCCTAGTCAACTTGCTCTGGGGAACCCTGTTCCTGTCTTCCAAGTCAAGAATCACAGGCTAGTTCTGGGTTTGATTATTTTTGTTAACTTGACACAACCTAGAGTCACCCAAGAAGTAGAGAACCTCAGGGGAGGAACTGCCACCATCTAATTGGTCTGTAAGCAAGTCTGTAGGGCATTTTCTTGATTTATAATTGATATGATGGTGCCAACCCTAGACCGGAGATTCTGAGCTTCACAAGAAAGTAAGCTCAGCAGCTAAGGAGAGAAAGCCAGTAAACAATGTTCTTTCATGGTCCCTGCCTGTTCTCTTGCTTGAGTCCTTGCCTTCAGTGATGAACTGCAGCCTGTAAGCAGAAATAAACTTTTCCTTCCCAAGTTGATTTTGGTTGGTGTTTTTCGACAGAAAGAAAACTAATATATTCTCTCACAGCCTCTCAGCATCTTATATGGCTTTCAGCAATCCAAACTTGTTTTCATACTTGTATGGCAGATTCTTTTAATTATTGAATCTTCTTTGTGAACTTTAAGTGTTAGAATCCAATGGATGAATGGTTTGATTTAAGGGCACCTGGAATTTGCAGCTCAGCACATACTGGAGAAGTGTGCATGCATATACTTTCTAGGATGGGCTGATACAGGGAATGGTGAATTCTGAAGAATCTTTGCAGCATTAAGCTTTGCATTATGAACTGTATTCCTCCAAGACCTGACCAAGAAAGTGATAAAAGAGCTTTATAAAATTCTTTGTTTAGTGCAATATGAAGTCACCTGCATCAGTGTCCCATTAAGGAAGGAAGGGAGGGTATCTTGGCTCACAGTTTGAGAGGACACAGTCCACCATAGTGGGAAATCTGGTAGAAATACAGCTGCAGGGGTGAGGCAGTCGGTCACATTGCATCCACAGCAGCAAGAGAGGAGTAGTGCTTCTCAGTTCACCTTATCCTTTGTGCCCTTTCATTCTTTCCGGCACCCCAGTCCCCAGGACAGTGCTGTCTTCATTCAGAGTGTGTCTTCCCCCTTCAGTAAAGCCTCTCTAGAAACACTCTCACAGACATGCCAAGAGAGCGTCATTTAGGTGCAGTTGATGGACATTAACCATCACAGAACACTCCTTGACTTTCATTCTGTACCACAAGGTGAAGTAAGTCACTTGGTCAGAGTGAGGGACCCCAGACTCAATCATATTCTTAAATCACTAAACAAACTAATCTAGCTTCCTTTTCATAGCTGTGGTAAAATGCTCTGAGTAAAAGCACTTTGAGGAGAAGAGGGTTTATTTGGCTAGGTCACTGGCCATCACTGAGGGAAGTCATCAGGTCAGGAACTCAAGCAAGTACCTGAAAGAGAAACCATGAAGGAGCAGTTCATTCTGGCTTGTTCATGGCTCACTCTCTGTCTGGCTCAAGCTTGTGGTCAGCTAGCTTCCTCATTTAGCCCAAGACAGCCATCTGCCTACGGAGTAATACTGCCTCAGTGGGCTGGTAACTCCTACATCAGTTAACAATCAGTTCAGTCACTCACAGTCATGAGACTTTTTTTTACAAGTGATTTTAGGTTGCATTGAGTTAGAGTTAAAGCTAAATAAGACACAAGGACAAAACTCCATTGTGAAATTTACTTGAGCAGGTCCTTGCCTTGCAACCTTAAGTTTCTACCTATGGTCTCTGTCAGAATTCAGGAACCAGGGTAGAAACAATCTAGATTTTTGTGATTATTTGCATCTTCCTGTCACTCCAGACTTCAAAGATTGGAATTTAAACCCTAGTGTGATAGTAATCTGAGATGAGGTCTTTGGAAGTGGTTGTCTTCATTACTTTCTCATTGCAGTGACACATTACCCAGGCAAAAACAACTTAAAGGAGAAAAGGCTTTTATTGACTTATAGTTCCAGAGGTGTAGAGAAGACAGAGCAGCAGGCAGAGGTCAAAAGGGGCCTAGCTGGTTCTGTCCAGCACTTCCGTAAAATCATTAAGTGCTTTGTAACTTTGTAAAAGCTTCAGCTCTCAGAATCATCTTGCTAGTGAGTAACTTCCCATGTCAGCTTTGGGACCCAGGCAGTTCTTGGTGCAGACACAGGCCCTTCTCTCCAGCCAGCCCCGACTCCCTCTTTTATTACCTTTGTCAAGCACAGCCTTTTCAATGACCTTTTCAATCCTCTGATTCGGTGGCTTAGTTTTTTTATATAATAAATCATAAGAAGGTGGCTCAAGTATTGAAATTTTTATTAAAACAGTTCTGATAATGACTTCATTGCTCTCTGAGGCTTCCAGGTCTTCCCGAGTTCTGGGGATGCTGGCCCCATGGAGGCATCTGAGAATGGCTATTAACCTCTGCTAAATTGGAAATATGGAGGCTGAACAATATTGGAAGGGGGCCAAGCCATTCTCAGAGATGATGGCAACATTACACCATCCCTGCTTTAAATATAACATTTTTACATTATTTAAAAAGAAAATTAATGGGAAATTGAGGATCTAATTTAATTTTACCGAGACTAGTTACTGGAAAGAGTCTTTACCTTGCTCAGTTCACTGGCTATGGGGACAAAAGCATCTTTCCAGGTGAATCTCTGCAATGTGGTACTATTTCTGCACTCTGCCCTAAATACCCAGCTCTTCCTCTTCCACCTTCCCATAGCCCATGGCAGCAGCTCAATAGTATACACACACACACACACACACACACACACACACACACACACGCATACACACACACTCACACACACACACACACACACACGGGGGGGGGATTTTTCACTTCTGAGTTTTAGCTCTGTCCCAACTCTTCCACCCAGCAACCCCATTTGATTCCTCTTCCAAAGCACATCTAGCACACCCATCTTTCCTTCAACTCCACCAGCCAATACACAGCCCTTAAATGCTGTGGATAAAATAAAGAAGAGATTAAAAGTAAAGCCAGAGATGTGTCCCTTTCAGTAGGATCTGCATAGCAAGAGTGTTTCCTACATGTCTTTACCTGCCTCGTGGGAACACATCTCCCTCACAGTGCTTTGCATTCATAGGTGTGAGGGAGGGATGGCATTCAAATCACATGAGCTTGACTGACCATGTCTAGTAGCTTGGTTGGCAAGAGAGGTGACGCCCAGCCTCAGGGACCATGGGAATGATGTCTGGAGGTGGCTATTTTGTTCATCACCCAGAGCCCGAAAATCCTGCTGTATTAGTTACATTTTTTTTGTTTGTTTCTGTAACAAAATACCAAGTTAATTTGAGGAAAGAGTTTATTTTGGCTCAGAATTTGAGGGCCCAGTCCATCACGGCAGGGAAGGCATGATGACAGAGCATGAGGCAGCTGATGACATTGTACTCACAGTCAGGAAGCAGAGAGGAATGGTGATGCTGATGCTCTCTTTTTTACTCAGAGCAGCCCATAAGTGGTGCTGCTTGGGTTTAAGGCGAATCTTCTCACTTCAGTTAACTTAGTCTAGATCAGCAGTTCTCAACCTGTGGGTCTCAACCCCCTTGAGTGTTGAATGACCTTTTCACAGGGGTCACCTAAGACCATTGGAAAACACCAAAATTTTACATTATGATTCATAACAGTAGCACACCAACAGTTGTGAAATAGCTATGAAAACTGTTAAGGTTGGGGTCGCCATTATATCGAGGAGCTGTATTAAAGGGTCATATCATTAGGAAAGTTGAGAACTACTAGTCTAGAAACACACACACACACACACACACACCGTAGTTTGTGTATCATTTCCTCACAAAAGTAAAACCAGAAGCAGCATATGACCCAGAAATCCTACTTCTGGGTCTGTGTCCATCCAGAGGCAATGGATCTGAACTTCAGAGATGAGCTTCACTCTGTATTCATTTACACTACCCTACCACTCACTCAATGGCCAAGATACTCCAATGCCCTGAATGTCCTCAATGGATGGATGGATGGATGGATGCATGCATGCATACATGCATAGAAAAATCCATGAACATAATGGAGTACTACTCAGCCTTACAAAGAAGGAAAATCTCCACCCTGTGCTCTGGTATGGATGAGCTGGGGCATTGTGCAGACTGGGGCTGAATCAGAACCAGAGGCAAGTGCTGCAGGACTCCATCTGCTTAAGGTTGAAGTAGTCCATCCCAGAGAGGCAGGTAGAATGGTGGCTTTTGGACTAGAGCAGGGGAAGAGGTGATGCTGTTCAAGCATTTGGGTTCAAGACCTGCTGAACCTGCTATACAGAATGGAGCTGATTCATTCTGTTTTGAATGTGTTGTTAGGAGAGGAGAGTTTACGTTCTGAGAACCCCACCAGCAGTTACCAGGTTAAAGCCCTGTGGCAGAGGACCCTAAGTCCTAAGAAGTCCTTCTTCCTCACTACTCAGCTTTCAAGCCACCCAACCTGAGGCCATCTTCCTAACCTTCAGCTCCTCCTCCTGTCCCTCAGTTCCTCCACCCATCCCTTGACCTTTTCATCCCTCAACCTTTCCTCCTGCCTCTTAGCTTTGCCTAATATTGCCTAGTACCACCTCCTGTTCCTGGCTTCTCTTCCCATCTTTTCTTCCTCTTGCCATACACTTGCCCGCTTCTTTCATCCCTTGGCCCCTCTGTGCCATAAGTAGTATGCTGGGCTGTCACCCACAGGAGATCCAGGACAGATGTGGGAGTGGCCCTATGCATTGTGAGAAGTTTCACCAGGCAAAGCTATGGAAGTTCAGTGCTGTCCAGGGCTACCTTTGATCTCAGGTCTTGGGTCTCTTTTTCCTCATAGTTGCAATTTATTTAACCTGCTTAGAAACTTCACAAGGAAAGTAAGTGGATGCAAAATCAATAGCGATGAGCTGTCTCCCATCCAGAATTATCCTGAGGGATTTCTTTTCTCTATCCTGCTAGGAACAGGCAGATTTAAAAGCTATCGTTACAAATGCTGAAGTCCAAGCCTAATAGAACTAATAATCCAATGGGGTCTGCAAATCAATAATTCTCAAATTGGTTTTTGGAGCCCAGTAATTCCCAGAGTGCACTTCAGGCTGACTTTGACACTTCATTTTGTAGATGATCAGGGTGATTTCTGTGCCAATGGAACACACCAAAAGGAGAGTTCAAACAGTAGAGTTGGAAGGCCTGGCTATAAAGATGCCATGGCCAGCCATCAGGTCTTTCTTTCCTCTTGGTCTTTTTCTAGGCACCTTAAGTTACCTGACACTCTGGTTAATTAATTTAATTATTTACAACTTATTTACTATTCAATACACCTGTATATGATTATAAGAGAGGAAAAAACTGTTGTCAATAACTTTGTCCCAAACAAGCCACTGTTTTTGCTTGGGTGGTTGGTTTTATTTTTATTTATCCTATTCATTTCATACAAATATACAGTATGTCTTGATCACATCCACTTCTCACCCACGCACCTCATCACATCTCCCTCCCAATTTCACGTTTTTCTATTATATTTTTTCCATTTGGTATTGTATGTGTGTGAGTGTTTTGCTTGCATGTATGTCTGCACCACCTGCTTGCAGTTCCCATGGAGGCCAGAAGGTGTAATGTTCCCTGGAACTAAATGTTACAAATATTTGTGAACCAACACATGGTTGCTGAGAATCAAGCCCAGAAGAGCAGCCAGTGCTCTTAACTGCTGAACCATCTCTGCAATCCCTGTACTTTAAAAAACAAACAAACAAACAAAAAACCACTGAGTTCCACAACTGCTTCCCATATGCACATGGCCATGTGGTCATTTACTGTGACACAAAAAAATCTATCAATGGCCATATACCTGAAGAAAACAAGCTCTTCCCTCCCAGCAGCCACCAACTGCTAGTAGCTCCTCAGCGAGGGTCAGGGCACATGAGCCTTTGATGCCATGCTGAAAGTTTTAATGGTCTATCTCACACCAGTGCAAGTAACCACAACTTCAGTGAATTATTGTGTGCAACAGCCACACCATTTCCTAAGGACAGCATTTCACGCATGCCTCCCTATCTGCATGCTGTACCACGTGGGGAACCCCAGCACCCCCTACTTGGACCCACCTACACAGCCCAGCCCCTCATCATTATTTTTGTGATATTTTATACTAGAAATTCCTTTCTAGCATAGATGGTTCCAGAAAACAATCAGACTGGTGATCTAAAAGGAAAGCAAGAGCCTAGAAACTAGGCATATCTGTTTTCCCTTCACTTAGTAAGATCCTCATGGGGCTGGAGAACTGGATCAATGGTTAAGAGTACTTGCTGTTCTCACAGTGGACCTGTGTTTAGCTCCCAGCATCCACGTGGCAGCTCACAACTTCTTACAGCTCCACTTCCAGGACACTGATGCCTTCTTCCAGCCTTGGTTGATACTGCATGCACATTGTTCATGTACATGCATTCAGGGACATAAATGCACACATAAAATAAAAATAAAAATAAAAATATAAAACAAGGACTCCAGGGTTACTGTACGTGGTTCACAGGAGCATAGGGTGGCTTTAGACAGATTGCACACGATGAATACATTTGACGAGTACCTTGCTTGCTCTGTTACTGTCTTAGCCTGATGAAGAAAGAAGAGGATCTGTAGCTGGAGGCCAGAAAGAAAGTGAGCAATCTTTCTGAGTCTCAGTTGGTCCCATGCCTCCCCTGCCCTGTGCCCACCACCACTCCCCATATCAAAACCAGCATATGTTGGGCTGTTGTCCTATTCCAAGACACAGACAGGCCTGTGGGAGAAGCACAAAGAACAGATTTGGTCCTCCTGCTTCTTAAGCAGATAAAGCTTTTCTCTGTACAGAATGCACAGTTGGAAGCTGTGTCTGGCTTGATCTTACCCAAGGAAGAACGGATGACATTGTATCTGTTCAGATGGCAAGACATGAACACCAGAGGTGTCTTCTGGTCTTCTTCTTCTTTCATGTAGCTGTGACTCGCTCATTATTGAAGAAGCTAAGTATAATTCCTACCTGGGCCTGAGCCTTGAGATCCATATAGCATGGCACAGTCAAGGGGATGAACTAAGTGGAGAGACCCAGAACAGCAAAAGCTCTCTGAGTTTCCAACATTCAAGGCTTATTGTCAGGTGGCTCTCTAACCTCCTCACTGGGAGACAGGAAGGAGGTGGAGTATCAGGAAAGGCACAGTGGAACCTCTGATTCATGTCATTTTGCTACTCCAGATCTTGTGCCAAGGATGGAAAGACAGGCTCTGTCCTGCCCAGCAGACCACTACAGGAAGGGTAAGACTAAACAAAGGTGATGACCACATAGGACATAGCACACTACTACCCATGTGTATTTAAAAGGATTACTACAAAGGAAAATACTGTATCATCCCCATTCAGTTCAGAGTATAGCCACTGGCAGTTTCTCATATTTTGACCTGGATTTCATCAGATTCTTCTTGTCTATTGGGCTCTTTCATGATTTTTCTACTTTGTGTTGGACTTGAAAAATGATAGGATTCTGGGATTTTTGATACAGTCTTCTCTTTACATGGTTATGGGTTTTTAGCCTTTGAGGTTTGATTCAGGTCACAGATGATCCTTGTTACAGCATATCTGGATCAGAAATAGATGCCCATTATGACCTAGGCTGTGTCTCCTTTCCTTTTGGGACAAGACTTAGTAAAGGATATCACCAAGCAGGAGGAAAAGAAGATCTGTCAAGAGTCATTATTCAGGGCACTTGGCATTGTGTGTTGTACATTATAAGCATCTTCCGGTGACACATGCTTCTTGCCTGGTGTCAGCCTGGAAGGTTAGAAACACAATGTTATGCACCAGGACACTTTGGCTGGGATCCCTCAGTGAAACAACAAAAATAGGACTTCTCAGCAGTATGTGTCCAAGGACAGGAATATGTTAAGAGTTGTTCTACCAGAAAGCAGCATGAACTCTATTCAGAAAGCCAGAGCCAGTGATGCTCAAATCAGACAGGTGGGCAACATTCCATAGCAGGGCCCAAATGTGTGCTGACATCAGCTGATCAACATAAGGCAACTCCAGCATTGAGTCCGTTCAGAGGCTAAAGGACTAATGATGGGAATTGGCTACAGACAATAAGATCAGTCTGAAGATGGCTCGGGATTAAGCAGGATTAAGATTGCAGGATTAAGGCAGACAATGACATTTGCTGTGATGACCCATGCTGTGAATTCTTCTCTCATCCTCATCCTTTCTGTGATGCTTTTATCAGGGCATTACTGTAGAGATTGCCCTGACCCTCCTGAAATATGGCAACAGAGGTACCAGGAAGACTTGTCATAGCCTGGTGCTCATTTACTAGGACCCCTCTTCCCACCCAACATGTGACTCAAACTCTATTCATGTTGTGTATTGGATTCAATAAAAAAAAATAGGACTAAGGCTGGACCATAATAGGATAGAACGGGATGATGTCATGAAAAGGGAGAGGTGAGGTATTTCGGGGTGGAGATGGAAGCAAGAGAATCCCTGGATGCTTTTGAGCCAGCAAGGATGATGCACACAGCAGTGAACAGCAAAAGAATCCAGAAGGCAGGGACCAACATTTCCTGTTATCCTCTGACTTATACATACACATCACATTTCTCTCTCCCTCCTCCCCTCCCTCCCTCTCTCATGCACGCACACACACACACACACACACAGGGTGACAGAGATTTAAAATACGTGTGTGTGTTCTTTTTGTCCAGGCATCTAACAATCTTCACACATCACACCTGCACAGCCCACATTGGTTATCTGTCCATGCTTCTCTAGCTGTCTCCATCGGTACCCTGATGCTGCCAAGCACAGAAAAAAGAGGCAGAAGTCAGCAGAACACATCTGAGCTCAATTACACACAATGCAGAAGGACTGCAGATGGAAATAAATGGTGGAGGAGCTGCAGGGAAACCAGGAGCCCAAAGTGTGGCATCTTGAGGAGACTCTCAAGCTCCTCTCACTATTTATGTGACAGATCACCAATTTTGTTGCTGGTGATAAAAATAAGCTACTTCCAGCCACTGTGTTTTGAAGGGAAAAATGTGGCTAAAATTATCTCACTTACAAGGAAACTGACATGAGAGGGAATCTAGAGAGAGAGGTCTGCCAGCTGGGGACTGGAGCGCCCTGGAAGAGCTGAACTCAGAGATGGTCCTCTGGGAAAGAGCTAGGACAGAGAGAGTGGCACTTCTGCTTGTAATTTGGAGGAGAGAATGGATTATGGATGGTGGGTAGCTGGGAGGGAGGGAAGTGCTTCTGGAGGCATCCCTTCCCTTGCTCATCCTGTGATACCATAGCCACTTCCCATCCTGTAGAGAGCAGGGGCACCAGCACCCTGTGGTTTGTGTCTACTCAGTAAGTGCTGGCCTGCCTTCCGTGAACACGGCTGTGCCCACCCACATTTCACACAGGGAATCCTGGCCTGACTTGGAGATGTCACCTGCCCTGGTGAGATCATTTTTGTATACCATGGACCCCAGTCCTTAAGACTACTGTTCTAATACAAAGAAGGAATCCAGACGGACTCACACCTTGAGGAAACATGACAGTACCATGTGCAGGAGGATGTAGGCTCCATAACCAGAGATATGTTAATAAGAGCATGATGTAAGCATAGGAAATAGATATCCAAATTGAAATTAATCCTAAAGGAATTTACTTTAAGACAATTTTTAGTGTACATATAATTTTTAAAGATGAGAGAAAGTGTACATACTATATACTTACTAAACTAGTTAATTTTCTTGTTGATGTGACAAAAACAACTAAGGGGAAGAGAATTAGTTTTGGCTCACAGTTCAAAAATATTATAGTCCATCATGATGAGGAAAGCAAGGAGGCAGGAGGGGGCAGCTGGTCGTAATGCATCTTTAGTCAGGACACAGAGAGATGCACCCTGGCTTTCCCACTCATATTCTTACTTTTATTTAGTTCATAACCCATGCTGATGCCCATCTTCAAGGTAGGTCTTCTTTTTCAGTTAAGTCTTCTTGGAAACACCCTGATAGACACAGCGATGTGTCTGTTAACCCATCACACATGTTAATGATATATGCTTCCTTTTACATAGAAAATTAAATCTTGGTTAAAAACCTGATGCTTCAGGACATGGGCATCTTTAATGCTTTTTAGGGTTGGTCATTAATGCTTTAAATGTTTTAATAATTAATTCTTAAAACACCACTTTGCATAAACACACAGTACAAAATGGTAGAGCTGAGTTTAGTGCTATTTTAGAAATGGTTGGAAATCCTGTCCTAATCCCAAGCCAAAATGTCATTTAACATTTTTATATGCAGCAAATGAAACAGCAGTCTTTAAAATCAAACACACTAACACAAGACAATTAAACAACATGTGAGTCTGGTGCTGCATGCTGAGGGAGATGTGGGAAATGCTGAAAGTTGTTGTTTTCTGGAAGTGATCCCCTGCTTCTGGAAGAATAGAAAACCATGTGTATGCACTAAAAACTCTTCATCCCAGAACAGCCTCATACCTGAATGGGGGTGTTTCAGGCCTCATTCTCTGGCATTGAATGGAGAGACAGCATGCATGACACGAGAGAGTGTAACGTGTTCAAACCAAAGCTGCAATGATGTTAGGTCTGAGTGCAATGTGTTCAGAACCAAGGCTGCTGTGATGGTGTTAGGTCTGTGCCTCTATAAACACCTCGGTTTCATTGCATGTTTGATTTAGAACTAAATTTTGCAGAATTTTGTTATGCAGAAATCTTCCCATGTTACCCAGTTTTTCCACAAACCCCACATTTAGTTATACAACAACTGGGGTAGAATGCACACTTCAAGAAGCTGGGGTCTAGATGATGCAACTTCTAATGACTTCCAAATGACCACTACTGACCACCAGCAGGAGGAAGAGGCCTCGAACAGACCCATCCTCTATGGCCTCAGAAGGAGCCAGCCCTGATATCTGTCACCTTAATCTCAGACTTCTAGTCTCAGGACTGTGAGGAAAGCTTTCTGTTGGTGATGTCATCATCTACCGAACTTTGTTACATTTGCAAGGAAACGATATTTAGAAAGGTACCCAGCAATGCAAAGCAGAAGCTTCTGACTGCAGCAGGTGTTGTGATCATAAATATGTTGAGAAGGAAAGAGGTGGCTTGGGCTGGCTTTGGAAATTCTTCATGGAAAAATGAAGGTGATTTTTCAGGGCATGTGACGTTGAGCTAGGTAGGAAGGAAAGAGAAAGAGAATCAGGTTTTTAAACCCTTCACTGTTCAGTCAGCTTAGAGTGTTTTTGGTGGCAGAGCACATGGGATGAACAAGGAGGAGGTAAAATAGACTTCCATATCCATGATACCTTTCCTTGGACAGAAGATTTCTGCATAGAATGTAGCAGGAAGAAGGTGACAAATGGGAGTGAGCCTGTTTGGAGGTGTGTGTGTGGCCCTGTGGCTTTGCATAGCAAGATGGAGCATGTGTGGCATTTGATATCAGGGATGGGGAGGTATTCATGTTTTCATGACCATGAGATGCTGTGCCTCTGAGCTAAGAATTTCAAAACAGGAAATCCTAGGTGTAATTGGTGACCTTTAGTCTCTCTCTCTCTCTCTCTCTCTCTCTCTCTCTCTCTCTCTCTCTCTTCCTCTCCCTCTTTCTCTCTCTACTTTCTAGACATGTGTTCCCAAAACAGCACTTCTCCTGGGGTCTTCTCAGTGCATTTGCTCCAAACATTGATTTCTGGGTCCTGAGCCACACCTTTGGTTGTGTGGCTCTGTCTAAAAATCACTTACCTGAGAAACCGTGGAATCCATAGCCTATCCTCTGACCCCAAAATGTGGTTGGCCACAGACAGTTCCCTGGAGAACATTCCCGCATTTGAAAGGGGTACATGGGTCAGAGTTACTGTTGTCATTTCCTAGGTGACTTAAGTTCTAAGGGACAGATATAAGGGTCATTCCAAAGGCCTGAAATTCAACAAATCAACTGTTCTAAGCCTAGAGGTACCTGTAATCTGGGAGCACATACCACTTAAGGGTCTCTAACCCCTAATCTGTCTCTTGTGTGAGAGATGTGACATTTGAGATCCCCACAGCAGTGACAACCAAGACTCTGGTAATTCAGACATGCCTAGGCTATAATCCTGTCTCCCCAGCCATCAGGTATATCATGTGACTTGCCCCTCACAGGCCTAGGTCCCAGGCACCCAAGGCTCTGCTTCCCATGGCCCTGGTAGGGACAAAGCAAGCCTCATGCTGTCCTTGAGCTTTCTGGAAAGCTCTGCTGTGGAGGGCAGGAAGATCAGGGTGGGTCCTGCACACTGGGATTCTGTGGTTTGAAGAATGACTCCAGTGAGGTATGACTTGTATGCCTTATAATTCAGTAGTCTGAAGCATTCCATTCAGGTTTTAAAAGTAGAGTCACTTGGTGGTACAAACACCATCACCATCAATTCTAGAATATCTTTATCACCTGAGAAAGACTCTGGACTAGTAAGTAGTCACTCTCTATCTGTGTCCCAGAAGCTGACCACCACCCATCTGCCTCTGTGCATGTGGTAGTTTCTGTGCATTACAGGGGTGGACCTAGTCAAAGGTCCCCTCTTGCCTGGCTTATTCAAGAAACATCCTGTTCCCAGGATTCACCTACAGTATGAATGAGAATATTTTCCTCTTTACTGCCAAGCTAGCCCACATTCACTGAAACCCCTTTCCACACAGGCATCTGGGATTATTTCCTCCCCATTGCTGAGTGAAACTTTCTGTGCTGTGTGAAATGTGGCTTTTTAGTTTTGTCCCAGCTGTAACCAAAGGAAAAGCTACAGGTAGCAGGTGTGTGATGGCATGACACCCATGTTGTGGGATGACATTGGAGGTTCACCTCAAGGATCCTGGGGTCCCTATTTACCATTTTCTTGTGCATGTGTGCATGCGTGTGCTCACACACACACACACACACACACACACACACACACCTGTGACACAGTGGATAGGCAGTCTACTAGGAAAATAAGAAAAAGACTAATGTATGTGCCTTTCTTCTTTTCTGCCTACCACCTTTAAGCCTGTCCTACAAGTGGCTCCTCTGAGTCCAGGCTTGAGCATTGTTGAGGACAACTAGAGGGCTCCCTTAGTGTCCCACAAGCATGGTGGTGAAGTCAGTGCATAGGAAGTGCTAGGGAAATGAGCTGTGGCCTAAGAGTTGACAGTGAAAGCTAACTCTGAAATGTGGGTGCTGCTTTGTAGTACCTAAGCAATCCACTCCAGCCAGTATGGAACTAAAAGTGCTCCATGCACTCATAGGGTCCACTGGACTGAGTCAATGGGCAGAGCCCAGCCAGGTGCCTGCTCACCTGAACTCACCAGGACCCTGCCATTGCCCGGCCTTCCATCATGTTGTGGCCTGAGCCCCTGAACCCCAACACTCTTGTTATCAAACACCTCTCTTCTCACGTCCTCTCTCTTCCTCTTCCTTTCCATTTCTCCCCTCCTCCCTGTTCCCTTTCCTCCTCTCCTCTCCAGCCCTCTCCTTTCCCTCTATCCCTGTCTCTCCCCACTCCCCCTCTCCCTTAGGAAGACATCAATGCCATCCTAGCCCCGTCAATCATTCTAGGATCTGTTGTCCTCCTGAATACTCAGGCACTCGGTTCCCATTGCAATCATTGTATGGTATGGAAAGAGTACCACACTGTATCATGTTGTGGCGGGAAGGTGGTGGAGTCTCAGCCAGGGCAGCCTCACTATAGGTCCACGTGGTAGCCCGAGGCACTGTGTCAGGCAACTGGGAACAGATGGGGATGTCTGAATTTCTCAGCTGCCTGACTCTCATGTCTGAGAAGCCTAGAACACTTTGCACTGACTTTCCCTCAGCAGAAGGAGAGAGGCTCTGGATCCCACGAGGACACTGCAGATGTCTGAGGCATCTTCCCCTTGCCTGAGAGATGTGTTATCTGGTGTTTATAACAGCACCGTCTGCTAGCGAGGGTGAAGCTCTGAGTTGCAATATTGATCTTGTCACTTTGGGGAACAGTTTGATATTTAGGGTTATAAATAGCATCTTCATTGCTCTGTTATCATGTTCAAGATTCATTTGATGTCTGAGCTGAAGAATATAATTTTCTTATCAAATATGAAGACACACACTTTTCCCAAGGCCTGAACTCAGGATGCTGAAGTCATATTGACACACACTAAAGAAATAGATTTTCTGTGAAGCCTTCATAATTCAGAAAGGGTGCAAAACTTCCCTCCTGGAAGATGAAATGGAGAACTCACTGAGTTGACAATCCAATCATTGGTGAATGTTTGTCAAACCCTGTCTCTAGTCCAGACAGAGAGTGTGACCACCTGATAAGGAAATACCATACTCACTGTTGTGGCACAGTGGCTGCCCAAATCAAGGTGCTCACTACACTGCCACGGGACTAACAAGGACCAGAATGAGAGTAGGAAAAGAGCCCAGCTCCTCTACCAGGCCACACTGGACACTAACCACAGACTGGCTTCCTCCAATGCATGAGGATCTCTTTGATTTGAGCAGCATAAAACTGCACTGCTTTGTAAGCAATAGCCATTACTTCTGGAAGAGGCAGCCTGTGCATGACTCTGCAAGGTCAGATAGGTTTGGGGAATATAAATAGCAAGTGGTCTGGACAGAATTGTTTTTTTAAAAAATAACATTTGTTAGTTTATTTATTTGGGGTGTGTGTGCCATAGTGTGATGCTTCCATCATGTGACTCCCAGGGATCAAACTCAGCCTTGGCACCTGTGGAGCCATCACACAGGCCCTCACCTCACCAAGTCAGCATAGTTTCAAATGAGTTCTTGCCCACCATTTCCTGAGACAGAGCTTGAGGCCATTTCCTAGGAGCCAGCTTAGGAGGCATCTCCTTTCCCAGGTGTAATCAAAGACCGGTGTTTTGCAGGGAGACCATGACACTGACATACCTGTTGGAAGTCACTAGGCTGTGTGTATTTGCTGTGCTGTAGAAACCCTGAGAGTTCCATGCAGGTCATCTTGTTTTTAAAGAATAGATTTTTGGGGGGTGTTTCCTTCTGTGTATCACTAAGTTTATGTTCCCTGGTTTGACTCCAGCCATATTTAAGGTAGTACTGCTGACATGGATTCTCATGGTGGCCTCTGAGTCCCACTGTGGAAAGGGTATGCAACCACACACCAGGAACTGCAGAGAAAAATCTTCATTCCCAATGTGTCAGACCTGCCTGGATGAGACGGTTCTGTCTGAGTATGGTCCATGGGCCTGCACTCCCTCAAATGTGTTCCCTTCTGGAAAATCAAGAATGTAAAATGGCTGCTAATATCTCTCCCATTCCTCACCCAAGACAAGATGGCTGAGGATGAAATACCAGAGTGTCATAAACCCCTGTTCCCAGCAACATCCTTACTCTGGAGCACACACTGATGCTTGGAAATGACTGGTTGGTCTTGTTTTCCCTGTGAATGTTCCTTAGCATACCTATTTTAAGTACATGGCCCAGGATGCATGGCCAGGGACCTGAGCCATGTTTATGTGCAGCATGGTTCCATTCTACCACCATTCTCTAATTGCTATAATGATGATTCCTGGAGGAAATGAACAATGGTTGTTGTTAAACTGATGTCATTATATTTTGAGTATGACAAGTGGTGAGTGACCATTCCATTCATTAGACATGAACTGTGTTCAATCTGTGAAACCATGTCATGTGCTCAGGAAGACCATGAGGTACTATGAACTTCAAGAATGCTATGATGGGAAAAATATTAAAATAACCTCAGCCATCCCATTTTAAATTTACAAAAGCAAATGTTCGACTTAGTGGAAATGCCAGAACAAATGTAGGAAGGCATCACTTGTCTCTCTCTCTATAGCAGAGCTGGGATGCTCGGCGCTCTCCCAAGATCTGTACCATTTCTGTTGAGTACATTCTTTTGCTGTTCACAGAAATCTGGGTGCCTGGTGGATGCAAATTGCATTTTGCATGTGTGATTATTAGGTTTCTTTTGACTCAGCATGGGAAAGACAGGGGGATAAAACCAGGGGACACTGTTTGAGGGCTCAGCAATCATACCTGGTCTTTCAGTGCCTATGAGATGGCCCACCAGGTAAAGACACTGCTGTCAAGCCTGGTTCTCTGGGTTTGATCCCCAAGGCCCACATAGTAAGAGAAAGAACCAGCTCCTATCTTCTGACTGACACACACAGGCTGAGGAATGCAAGCACAAGCAAACAAGTACAATAAACCAATAAATGTCACTAAAATAATTATAAAGATCTTATAGCTGAAAACATTAATTTATAATGAGTATGTGTTAAGTAAAGATGCAGAGCATGGACTTAATTGTAGCCTGAGGACTACAGAAGAAAAGCTGACCAAAGGAAAAGCAGATCAAAGGAGGCCCCAGCAGGGCAACAAAGCCAAGAAATGGAAACATACAATGAGCTGTATCTTGGTGACTACAGAGCAGTATTCAAGGAGTGTGAGTTGGAAAAGGACAGAAGAGAAACAAAAATTAAAATACTAGCTTTAAACTCAATGACCATAATAACAAAATCACTGAAAATATAATATTAACAAGAAATTCTCCAAAATAGCCTGAGAGAAGAAATACTATACACAAGAAAACACTGCTTCTGCCAGCATGGAATTTCTCACCAGAAAATGCTAGAACAATGTTTAGAGAACTGAAAGAAAAAATGGAAAACAGAAAGTTTACTTTTAAGTTAAAAATAAAATTTTTAAGTGAAAACTGAAAATTCAGTCCATTCAACCTATTCTACAGGACAGACACATAGAACAGTTTCAGATTAAAAAAAAATAAGCTGGGCATTGATGGGCCACACCTTTAACCCCAGCACTCAGGAGGCAACGGCAGGCAGATCTCTGTGAGTTCAGCCTGGTCTACAGAGCAATACAGAGAAATCCTGTCTTTAAAAACAAACAAACAAATATAAGACCCAGACTTGAATTTCCAGGATAAACTCAGGATACAAGTACTTATAAATAGACAAAGAAATAGAAAATATGTGTATTTGTGCATTGTTCTTATCCTGCCTCTTAAAATGCTTTATATTGTATGTCTAGAGATAGATGGATGAAAGCTTTGATTTTTATATAGCCAATCCCTCTGTTCATTCATTATGGCCATGTTCTCCTTTAGTTTCTTTAGATGTACTTATAAAATGGATTTAAAATCCTTGATTGAAGTGTATGCTAAAAATAGCATGGAGGGGCCAGAGGGATGGTGGTTTAGTAGTTAAGAGCATTTTCCCACTCTTGCAGAGGTCCTACATCAGATGGTTCAAAAGTGACTCCAGCTCCTGAGACCTTGACACTCTCCTGCCTCCATAGACACCAGTACTCCCGTGGTGCACACACTCTCACACAATCATACTCATGGACACGGAATTCAAAATAACATAAAATCTTAAATAACAGTGGATATGGACTGGC
Source organism: Phodopus roborovskii (assembly GCF_943737965.1). Lineage (NCBI taxonomy): Eukaryota > Metazoa > Chordata > Mammalia > Rodentia > Cricetidae > Phodopus > Phodopus roborovskii. Next base: position 28,655,873 of record NW_026126571.1, on the reverse strand, counting down.
TGAAATTTTTATAAATTTAATTAAAACTTATTACCTTACCATCTTATGTTTATGTGAATTATAACCCTGAATCCAAAGTAAGCCTGCCCACTATTATTGTTGGACAAACAAACAATAGAATTCCTATAAAGTAATTGAGAAGAAAATCCCAAAAACATTTGAGTTGCTACAAATAAAGCAGTAACAGAGAAACAAAGGTGGAGCGGGACCAGTATTGTGCTCTTAGCCTGTTGTCAATTGTTCTGATGAAATGAACTAAACAGCTCCAATGGGACAATAAAGGTTATTAGATGGATTAAAACAAAACAAAACAAAAAACAAAACCTCAGTGTGTGCAAAGGACTCACTGCAAAAACACATGAGTATGGAAAGCAGCTACTGCTGTGTGAATGACAGTCATGGTGGACCTGGAACAAGGGACACCAAAAAACAGAGAGAAGGGCAAGAGACATGGCTCAATGGTTAAGACCCCTGGCTAGTCTTCCAGAAGGCCTGGGTTTGGTCCCCAGCACCCGTGTGGCAGCTCACAAACATGGCTGACTCCAGTTTCAGAGGCTCCAATGCCCTCCTGTGCTCTCCACAAGTACCAGGGATGCACATAAAACAGACAGAACAAAATAAATACATCTTAAAAAATGACAATTCTAATCTAATCAGTTACATAAGCCACGTGCAGCTTTTCCTCTGCCTCCCCCTCCCACTCTCATATTTCCTCTTTCTACTTACCTGGTATTCATTTTGCATTTACTTTTCTGACTTCCTAAAGGGGGCATTTATATCGCTTTTATTGTTTTTCTCTAAAGATGAGCAGATTTTTCCCCAAGCAGTACTTGCACAAATTCTCAGACCTCTAATACGTTGTTTAATTATCATTTAGCTTTTATCATCAATTTACTTATCTTATTCTTTATGCTTTTGAGCTTTCATTAAATATTTTATTGTTTTCTATTCCTGATGTAATTATCTTATGATTAAACAGCGTACTTCTTGTTTTTAGTTTTGGTTTTGGTTTTAAGACAGTGTTTCTCTGTGTAATAGCCCTGGCTGTCCTGAAACTCGCTTTGTAAACATACCTCTTTAAGACTTAACTTTTTTCTCATTTGTTTTCATAATTTTGGGGCAAAAAAAAAAAATGATCTCATGGAAATCAGGCTGAAGTCAAATTTGATGAACAGACAAAGATGGCCTTGAGTTTTCTATGTAGCCAATTTTTGAACTCTTCATCTTCCTGCTTCCGTCTCCCAAGTGCTAGAACTATTACCTGGGCCACCATGCCTGTCATAAAGAGTGCATGTTGTTAAACTGTTGAGTGAAAGTTCTTTAAGTGCCAATCAAATCAGGATGATTGATTGTGTATTGTAAATCTTCCAGAATCTTCCTGAAATGATGCTTAATTGTTCTGTCAGTTATAGTGTGAGCACTCCAGGACTTTGTAGACCTACACAGGTCCAGCAGATTTTTGTGTGTCATGCTCTGCAGTTATATGCCTATATATAATTATTTTGACTACTTTGTTACTATTAAATAACTCTCCTTGACTATAAGGATTTATTCATTTTTATTTCCTATGTGTGAGTGTTTGAGTGTTTTACTTGCCTGTGCATGCATGCACCATGTGTGTGCCTGGTGCCCGCAGAAGCCAGAGGAGTGTGGCAGATACTCTAGAACTGGAATTACAGACAGTTATGAGCTACCATGTGGATGCTGGGAATTGAACCCAGGACCCCTGCAAGAGCAACAAGTGCTCTTAATCACCAAGCCAACTCTCCAGCTCCCATAATTATAATTATTAAGATACCATACCATTTTAGATTGGCCTATAGCTTATATTAGTTGCTTTTGCATTGTTATATTACCCCCCAAAAATCAATGCAAGGTAGAAAGATCAGTTTTGCTCACAGTTTACAAGTGTGTGTGTGGGGGGTCTCTTTCCTTGACACTGTTGGCCACCAGGTTGAGAGAGCAAGAGGCAGTAGTGGGGACAGAAAGCTTTGTACACAGCCCATGAGTGCAAATGGAGACAGGCTTCTGTGAATCAGCTCAATTTTATAGGATTAGGGAGCCTGGGAACAAACCCTAATTTGCATTAAGTGGCACACTCCTATCTCAAGGCTTTGTATGTGGCAGTAGGGTTCTATCAAAATGGCTAAAGCAGTTGACTAATTACCATGTGGGTCACCAAGGGAAGAATGTTTGCAGGTAACTGTGTCAAGCTTGAGATAAGTCAGACATCCTGGGTCTAGAGACACCCTCCAGATAAGGCTAGGTAGAGAGCAGGAAACCTCGCTGTTGGGAAAGCGTCCTCCATGTTGCTGGGCCCAGGAAAGCTGCCAGGCTGTGGTAGACTGTGACCTCTGATCAACAGAGCCTTCTAACATGAGGGTTCCAGTGTACCATAGTAGAGTAGCTTAGACCAAGAGGCAACAGTGTGTGCAGAGGCTAGTCATGTTCTCATGGACCAGGAAGCAGAGTTTCCTGGAATGGGAACCAGGGAAGAGAGGGAGGGGAATGTGCCTTAGTATATGCTTTATTCTTTCATCTTATTAACTGAACTTGGGCTACTAGATCATGGAGTGAGGCTATGAATTATGTTGGCTAAGACTCACTGACAAGATTCTAGGACATACTGGTTTTGAAACTCCAGAGAAGGCAGCCATGCCAGGGAAGGCAGATGTCAATACTTCTTCAGGAGTGTGCTCCCTGGTGTTTGTAAAAAAGCACTCTTTGGGGCTGAAGGCTTTGCTCATGTTCCTCTTGGCAGTGGTGGAAGGTGAGCTCTGGGACCCAGGAGTAAGTCTGATGTTTCTTGATCTTAGCTCCTAAAATGCACTAGACCTTGACCATAATACTCATGATGATACTCAAATACCAGGACTTGCAACTGACTTTCAGTGACCTACCGGACTCTCTTTGACCTTCCAGATTGTCCCCTCTGAATCAGAATTTCAATCATACTTCCCCCACGTCCTCTGATGGCTATCACACAGGCTGTACCTAAGCTACCTTTCAAGGTGGTTGTTATGGGAGATGGTGGATGTACATGTATAGGTCCTGATGGCTGGTGGATGCCCTTGAGCTAGTGTTCCAGGCCTTTAACAGGGTCTTGCAGGGGCATTTTTCTGCCTGTGAACTTGTGGAGAGACAAATGGATTCTTTTCCTCTTTCTGATCTTATGTGGGAACTATAAAAAAAAGGTGTTTCTCCCTGGTTAGAAAGAAATGCCTTTCCCAAAGATGAATTCAGACAGCTTTATTTAATAGAAAACCCAGCTTGTCTGTCTTTAAATACAGTCTTCCCTGGTGACTTTTTTCCCAGCAAGAAGAATGAGTCTCTTGACTGAAAGGAGTCTGTGTGGGAACAAAGGACGGAAGGGATGTTAGGAGAGAAAAGGCAAGGGAAGGCAGCATGCGGGCTTGGGCACAGGGGTGAGGTGAGTCGTGAAGGCACATCAGTTCCTCCATTGCTCTTTCATTCTGAAACTTGCAATTAATTAAAAAGACAATAGTGCAAGCAGGGCACATGGCTTTTGCTATAGTCCAAGGACTCAGCAGGTTGGACCAAGGGAATCTTTATGAGTTGGAGGGCCAGCCTGGGCTAACAGTGAGGTATGGGACAGACTGAATACAAACTAAGATGTAGTCTTGAAAGGGAAGGGAAGGGGAGGGTAGAAGAGGGGAGAGACATGAACACTGCAGTTTGCAAAAGCTCATGAGAGGTTCTGAAGTTCACAAGGCACAATGAGGTTCCCAGGCTCCACACAGCCTTACCAAGCAGTGACCTGGCAGAAATTATGCGGGCAGTTTGTACCTCCATTTTCTCATTGGAATGATCGTACACACACATTACAGGATGAGGAGAAGATATTCACAAAAGCCTGGTGTACACCAGGGTGCTATTGCAGAGGCCAGAGGATGGTCATCAGAACAATGGGCAAAGTGCTGACCAGGGACCAGGCAGAAGTTTCTCTAGAACCTCTGACCTCACAGGCTGTAGATGGTCTGGAAGTTACTGGATTTAGAGAACAGGAGGCTTTGAGAATTCTGGGGGAAAGAGAATTCTTATATTCATGTAAGAAATGAACAGGAGGCCTTTGGAAGTTGTTGTTTCTTAGGCAGAGGTAGCAGGAGATTATGGGAAGACATGACAGAGACAGTTTGGTTCAAATAGGACCTGAAACACTGCTGTGAAATAGGCATTAGCTGCAACTTGCAAGGTCTAGCCTAACCTTGACCTAGTATAGTAGGAGAGTATTGTTCTTGGGTAAAAATGAAGATGTCCAGCCACTAGATCCTATGATCCTATTGGCTATGGTGTTTGTGTGATATTGTGTGTGTGTGTGTGTGTGTGTGTGTGTGTGTGTGTGTGTGTGTGTGTGTTATTGCAAAGAAAAGAAGCATGGTGGAGATAAAGCTGCTTTCAGGTATGGTCCCATCTGTAGAGAATGGAGATGGAATCCCAGGCTTTGCTTTCCCAGGCAGGGAGGTCTCATACTCAGGCTCATTAGGTCTGCAGATCTGCTATTATCACAAAGTCAACTGACCCTCAGCCCACATCTGGTGCTGTTTTAAGCTCTCTGAAGACAGTTTGCTGTCTTCCTTCCTTCCTCTGAGCAGACTGGCCCCAAAGGTGGCTGTTCTACCCACACCCACACTGTTCCTACCAGTAGCATATGAACAAACACTGGAACAGCTCCTGATGAGCTGTTGCTATGATATCAAAGTAGGAGATACACCGGCGTTTACAGATGATGTCAGATTCTTACAAATTCATGAAAGATTCAGGTGGGAACCTGCAGAACGTCTGGAGTAACTGGGAAACCAAGACTCACCTGACAGAAGCCAGAGAAGATGGTCTTCCCATGGTCACCACCCATGAACAATCAACTGAAAATTGTCACAGCTGTTCTCCAGATTCTCTGACCTCGATGAAGACATTAAAAACCTCAGCTTGAGGTTTTTGAGGGAAGCAGGGACAGGAACAGTCACTTGGAAGTTTCCCCTCTGTTTCAGTGGTTTACAGCAGAATGAAACAGAAGTTAAACGAATGCCAGACTAAATATTCTTTCAATCTCTCCCAAGAAGATTAGAAGCTAACAGTGGAGAAAGTGATAGAAGCTGGGGTGAGGGCTGTCTGGATAAACTGACCATGAGCAATCTGTGCAAGGAAGTTCACATTGTGTCACCATCCTGTTCTGAGTAAACACATTTTTTCCAAGGAGATCGACATTATCTCAGACTTCTCTGTGGATATGTTGGCTATGCAAAGAAAAAGTGGGACTGAGAAAGTAGCTCAGCTGGAGGAATGCTCCCCACACATTATCCTAGCACGTAGAAAGTGGACCCAAGAGTATTTAACATTCAAGGCCAGCTTCAGATATATAGTATATTCAAGACCAGTCTGGGATACTTGAGCGTCTGTCTCAAGAGAAATAAAGGTGGGAGGAGGAGAGGGAAGAGAAAAGTCCAGTGGGTCAGGGAGAGGGCACCCATGAGCTTCCCCAGGCCTCCATATTAGTGGGTGACTAATATATTGCTCACCAGCTGTAGTGAGCAGGGCCCTCCCCACGTAAGGGAAGGGGGGCAAAGCAGCTCCTTGATGAAGATGATGATTGTGAGTGTGTTGATTATAAACACTTTCTGTCTAGAAATAGGGAATGTATGTGTAATTATACACACATACATATACTCATTGCTGTCATTCACATTCAGTACTTTTGTCCCTTTTCTATAGATGATGAATTCAGCTGTTACAGAAGGTAAGGACATGGTGGCTGTCACCTTGGCCATTGACTGTGTTTGATGTCCCCAGGTTGCTCCCACTGAAAATATGACCACTGTTGGACACATGTCTGCTCTGACTTGTCTGTTACATCAGTTTTTGCTTTTGTCACTGCAAAATCACACCCAAAGAATCTCATTGTGACTATAGATGTAATTAAAGATGGATTTGTATTCTTTATGTGTGATCTAGGTTAATGATTAAAAGCTAAGACCCGAAATGTCACCTGTGTTTCACAGCCCAGTCTGAATTTTTAAACTCATGCTCTACTGAATTCTCAAGACAAACCTGAGAGGGTAGACTGAGTTTCAGTTGGTGAACACAGCCACATCATACATGTGGGGACAAAGGGGATACTTAATCCCAGGTCCAGCAAATATGGAGTCTGTAGCTGAAAATGATGTGCTGAGGTGCGATCAACAAGCTTGAGAGCAGCAAGGGAAAGGGAAGCAGTCACATTTTCGATGAGTTAAAATTAAAACTCGCAGCTTCAATGAGTGAAGGAACAGATGCCACACATTTTTAATGAGTACAAGACCAGGAGAGAGTCTGGGGTAAGATTTTACAGAAAAAGCCAAAGGTAGCAAAATGAGGTTGCTGAAAGCTAATATGGGAAATAGGTGAAGGGGGGGGGGGATGCATTATTAGGCAACAAGAAATGAGTACCTGTAAATCCAAAGAAAGGGAGTGTGCAGACAAGAAAAGAGGTGTGAAAATTCCATGGGTGGGAGCTAATGAGCACAGAAGGTGCTTGCTAGGACAGCTAGCCTGCCCAGGTGGACAGGGCAGGTGTGAGGCGTGATGAATGAGGTGTGTTGAGGCTGCATGAGTGGCTCATCTCCACACGGGGCGAGGAGAGCTGAAGGTCACATTCTGGAAACGGAAATCCATTTTTCCAAGGGGCAGTGTGCAATGTTAAAAGGTTTTATGATTATGCCAGAGCGGAGATTTAGACAATTAGCACGCTCTGAAGGTTGACAAGGGAGAAACTAGAGATGAATTATGCCTTGGCAGTGTGGTGAGGAAAAGCCAGTGAACTGTGAAATCCTGAGGGTGTGGACTAACCCCAGTACCTCTGAGGGGCCCCAGGGATAAGGGAGGCTTGGGGTAGGAAGCTGGGGCGGGCATTTTCCTTGGACACTGGGCAGTTCTGTGCAGAAACACACATCTCATCTCTTGCTGTCTCTGCACTATTCAAAGTGTCCCACCTCCTTTTTTGTGTTCAGCCACCCTCCATGACTGCACTTGATTGACTGGTCCAATACTAAACCAGAATGTAGTTGTTTCCAGAATGTTAATGCCACAGAACTGGAATGTTCTCTGGCTTCTCAATACTTTCTCACTTACAGGGTACATCACACAGTGAACACTGACTGTGAAAAGTGAGATAAGAATGAAGACCTGCTTCCATATCCAATAATGCTTTATTTGCTATTAGATTTATTTATTATTAATTATGTGTATGTAATTGTGTGTGGTGAGAGGGTGCACATGAGTGCATTTGCCCATGAAACCCAAAAGAGAGAGAGAGAGAGAGAGAGACAGACAGAGAGAGAATATGTGTGTGTGTGCTACAGCATACATGTGAGGTCAGAGAACAGGTTTCAGTGTCAGCCTTCATCTCCCACTAATTTGAGACAGCATCTTTCTTGTGTACACCAGGCGAGCTGGCCATGAGCTTCTGGGGTTTCCCTGTCTTTGCATGCACTTGTCCACGGGTGCTCTGAGGGTACAGATGCATGCTGCCACATGTACTTTATGTAGGTTCTGGGAATTTAAACTCAGGTCCTCTCACTTTTGAAAGAAGCACTTATTCCTACTGAGCCATCCTCCCAGCCAGATATTCAGTAATTCTTGCCACATTGTCATTCATACTTCTGAGCATCTCCACATTTGCTCATCACGTGTAAACTAGGGTGGTGTTATCACCTCCATAGCAGCTCTCTCAAGACTTTGGAGATATAAGTACACTCTCCCTGTGAAATGCCCCAGGACCTGTAGATCTGCTCCTTCCAGGAGGATCAGGCAAAGCCCTGATTGACCCTGAGTTCTAAGAACTGGCATAGGGAAGGTGTCGTCTACTGCATATTCTAGTGTGGTAAGATTAAAGTCTGATGACCAGAAGAGAAACCACTTCCCAATGAATTATGAGACCCAATTTATGGAATAAATTATCAGACTGGGTTTTTAGAAACTCCAACGTGGTCATAATTTATCTTGATTACAGAAAGGTTTTATGAACCAAGCTTTGCAAATTATTGATCTGCTTCCCAAGCACACAGTGTAGGTGTAGGGCCTGCTGTGGAAATCAGTGCTTCCTCGGACAGTGCAGCAGCCTGCTGTTTCCTAGAAATGGAGACATACCCTCCAAGACCTTGAACGATTGTATGTGGACAGACATATATTCATGTGTGTGCAGGCGCATGTGTGTGCACGTGAGGTTATAGGACAGTACTATTTAACTTTTTGTTGTTTGAGACTCTTACACGTGCATCTAATTCATTTTGTTAAAATATACCACACCCCTCCTCTCCTCCTACCTCTCCTCACTTTTCCAGGGTCTCCCACTGGCCTACAATTTGTCATATGGTCTGATATAGCTAGCCAGTGGATCGTGGGGAAAATTTTTCTCTGCCTCTCCAGCAGTTGGATTATAGGTGAACTGCACTGTGCCTGGGTAGAATCCTATGCAAGGTGTCTCCCCAGCCTTTGAATGGCCATGAAACTGGAGCTCAACTATCACATTATCAGACAAGTCTTAGGGAGCTTGGATCTTCTTCCTGGTGGCTATGCATTGATTTAAAATACTAGCATAGCTTTGTATGCTAATTGGTCAAGGGATATATAAGCACTATGGTAGCCTTGTGAAAAGCCGGGTCTGCTTGAGAGACAGGGTATAGCTTGGGAGTGTAAGTGGTGGAGAAGGGCTTCTGATGTCAGGTCAATGGCTGGGTACCAAGATGGGACTGTAGTGATTGAGGTGGCTGGCAGTTCCCAGTGGTGTGCATGAAATGTATCTGGTATGTCCACTCAGGTGTTTTGTGCTGTTTTCTATATTGATTCAATGTTTCTTGCAGTCAAAATTATGCCAAAGCAAACATGCAATTAATGGAAGATTCCAGATCTAGGGACATGCTCAATGGTTAAGATGCTGCTATTCAACCTTGAGGACCAGAGTTCAGATCCCCCAAATCTACTGAAATGCTAGTGGCCTACCTGTAATTCCTATCTTGGAAAGTAGGGACAAGGGGCCTAGCTCCAGAGCAACATGTCTGTGTCTGTGAAGGGTTAGCCATATCAGCAAGCTCTTGGTTTGACTGAAGAACCAGGCCTCAATGAATGAGGCAGAATGATTGAAGATAATTCCCACCACTGACCTTGGGACTCCACATACATGCATGTACTTGTGCACTTATGTACACCCACAGACATACATACAAAGCATGCATACATGCACATGCACACCATATACATACACATGAAAATGGGAAAAAACAAATGAAAACTCAAAATGTCTTGTCATCTGACAATAGCCTGAAAGAGAACTGCATCTTTAATGCAAGCATAAGCATGGACCAGAGTATGCCTGAGTCCTCAATCTTTGGAGGGAAAATGGGCAGAAGTTTGCCAAGTGCCTAACCAAATACACAGATACATAAGAGCAGGAATTTTTAACTCAGTGAGCAGTCTTTTCCCAAAGGGAACAGCTCTGCAAGAAATAATCAGAGACCTGGAGATAAATATGGTGTGGGGAAGAGGAATGGGGTGTGAAACCCGAGGACAGCCATTCCCTCTGGCTGTGCAATGGTACTTAGACTTTTAGACATTGAGGTAAACCACAGTGAGTAGGTGTGTTTTACAGTCTGGATCCCAGCTCTGTATAAACTGGGCATGCTAGGATATTCTTGTAATCACAGAATTCTGGAAGTTAGAGGCAGGAACATCAGAAGTTCAAGGTCAACCTCTGCTACATAGCAAATTTGACCTGGGATATATGAGACCTTGGTGTGTGTGTGTGTGTGTGTGTGTGTGTGTGTGTGTGTGTGTGTGTGTGAGAGAGAGAGAGAGAGAGAGAGAGAGAGAGAGAAGAAATGAGCAAAAGATGGAAGAGAGAGAGGGAAAGGGGGAGAGAGAGTTGGAGTCAGTCTTTTTAAATTCAGAGCATGCTAACATGTTGAAGGAGAGAAGAAACTGAGAACTTAATCCCTCCCTCCTCAGAAGTTGTGTAGAGGCAGGTGGACTCAGTAGGTGTCCTCTCACAACCAACTATACAATGGCTTTCTAACTGACCAACTGGCTTCTGGGTACATCAGGAAGTGAGTTTGTCCAAATATAATAAAGAAGCCTAGTTACTGCAAGGTGGTTAGCAGCAGCCTGGTCCAACATGGCTGGTGAGCCAAAAATGGTAAATTTAATCACATAGTAATAACACATCAGGAATGCCCTTTACAGGGATATTCACACGTGAAGACACTGTTAGAAAATGTCCCCTAACAGCAAAGGGGCCTCAAAAGCAGCCAGCTGCATTCACTTTGTCCTTGGACTCCACCCTTCAGGACTGGGGAAAAGTAGACTTCTGTCATCTAAGCCATCCAGTAAGTGGCACTCATTACAGGAACCCTAGCAAAGCAGTGTAAGTAGATCAGGCACAGAGGGTAAGAAACGGGGGCTCTACTTTAAATGTCCTTTCAAAAAGTGTCTAGTGACACTCAAAGGAAGAAAATACTATAGGCAAAGTTTACACCATCAGAGATGAAGTGGGGTAGAGGCATTTGGAGGCAATAAAGCCATTCCCTGACTTGAGGCAAAATATCTGTCAGAGCCTTTCCTGGACTCCAGCTACTTCCACAGCTAGCACTCTGGTTTAGCTATATGTCACACCCACTGACCTTGGCCAACAGTCAGTAGGGACAGACAGTGGTGTGTAAGAGTTTCTATTTGATTAGGTGCCAGAGAGGAGACAATTTTTCCTTAGTCTAGGTCAAGAATCTGCTTGCCAGTTCCAAGTGGTATAGCCTGGTAATGAGGCCATTAATGACCCCTCAATTCTTCCAAATCTTGGTTTCCAATCTGGGAAGCAGTCAGGCTCAAAGTCACCTTGATGTTGACATCAAAAAGCAAGTCCAGACTATAAACCCATGTCTCTTTCTCAAAAGAACAGGGAAGAGGAAGGCAGAAAACAGGGAGAGAGAGAGTCAACAGAAACTGCACCAGATCAACCCAAGAAGGAAATAGAACAGTTTTGAAGAAAACTGGGATGTTCTGCTCTTACTGAGACCGTCTTGTCCTCTAAGATCCACATAAGAGAGGCAATTGAAACAGATTAGATTCTAGTTCCACACAAGTCCTAATTCTGAAGCTGTTTGTGGGAAATATCTGATGTTAGATCACCGCCACCAACACACACACACACACACACACACACACACACACACACACACACACACACACACACCTGGGAGTTTTATCATATTTGATGGAAGGAAAAACATTAAAATGCAAGACCTCATGACATTTTTGACCAATAGGCTTCCATAAAAAGTGAATGCTTCATTAGTTCCTGTTTTTGACATGCATTCTTGATGGTCTTATGTTGCTTTGGCAGAGCTGGGATAGAGCCCAGGGAAATGCTTGTAAGAAAGTGCTCTACCACTGGGCCATTCCCTCAGACCAATAAATCTGTGTTGGCCCTTGTTTTCGCAAAGCATCTCTTGTGATAGCCTTGTGCCAGGCTCTGCTTCCTAGATAGTTTTCTGTTGTGACCTTTTTTTTTTTTTTCCTTTCTTTTTTTTTTTTTTTCTTTTTCTTTCTTTCTTTTTTTTTTTTTTTGGAGATTAGAGGCTTGTAAGAAGGTAGAAGAGTATCAAACAAACAAAAAGAATTGCATGTTTCCAAATGCTGCATTGACATGGAGCTTAAAAAGGCTATATATGTTGAAAGTCACCTTTGCATTTAATTATTCTTAAATCTCATTATATTTTTAAAGCATCTACTAATGAAGAACCCGGGATATTCAAATAAAGACATGAAGCTCACAGCAATGATTTTAGACTATGAACTGTTTTGTGTTAGGACATGGAAGCACACCTGAATTCAATACACACACACACACACACACACACACACACACACACACGATTTTGTCACAAAGTTTTGGATTGAACTCTTGTTCAAGCTCCAAGTAGCTGTCACTTTGGACAAGTCATCTGTCTGTTTAAGCATACTTCATCTTGAAAAGTGGGCAACAATAAAAGATTTATAGGTTATTATGAAGGTTAAAATTATATTAGCAAAATACCTTAGCATAGAACTTAGTATAGAGTGAGGAGGATCTAAATTAATAGCTTAGATGATGATCATTATTTTGGTGATATTGATAATGAAGATGGTGGTTGTTTGTACTATAGTGACAATGGTTAGTGATGGTAACAGTGACAATGGTATCGATGGTGGTGATGCTAATGTGAAATGGTATTGATCATGATGATAGCGATGACAGCGGTGATAGTGATGATGGTGTTGGCAATAGTGGTGTGATGATGGTAGTGGCACTTACAGTGATCATTTGATGATGGTATTGCTAATGGTGATGGTGGTAATGATGGTATTGGTAATGGTGAAGATGATGATACATATGGTAAAGATGATATCTAATATTATCCTTGCTGTGATAAACTATTCTGGCAAAAGCAACCCAAGGAAGAAAAGGTTTATTTGGCCAAGGTACAGTCCATCATGGCAGAAAATTAGGGCAGCAAATAACTTGGAGCAGCTAGTTACATCCTCAGTTGAGAGAAGAGAACAATAGATGCATGCATGCTGGTGCTCAGCTTACCTTCATCATCTTGTTTAGTCTAAGATCCCCTGGCAATAGAACGGTCTTGCTCACAATTAAGATGGATCTACCCATATCAGTTAATGCAGTTCATACAGTCTCTCAGACTAACATTTATCTAGACAATCCCTGCAGGTGTGCCAGGAGGCTTGACTCATAGGTGTTTAGTTGGCAATTAATACTCTCACAGATGGTCTTGATGATATTGTGTCCTCCTTAACTGGGCTAGAGTCACTGAGTATTGCAAGCATATAAGCCAATGCATACTACTGATGACACTTGGAGGGATATAGCTTTTGGTTAATAAAATATACTAGTGATGATAAGATTGTTTCTTACCAGAAATAATTTAGTGAATAAATATTTTAAACACTTTTTCCATTTTAACTTTCATTAGAGACTAGACTAGTTCCCTTTATAAGCAAAAGCTTTGGAGAGTTCTCAATAACTTCTCAGAATGTAATGAATTTCTAAGGTTGGATCGAGGAAGCCATAGGTTGGCCTTACTGTTTCTAAAATCTGAAAGGCTATGGCTATAAAGAATTCCCATACTTGCTATGTTCCATGAGGAATGGAATTGAATTTTTGTCCTCAACATTGTTTGGAAGATGAGGCAAATCTGTACCAATAAACTGATCTGAAGAAAAGAACAGGGTGTCTGGTGAAGACCTGCACCAATTTGGATCAAAGATCATTGTCTTCTGTATCCTCTATCAGTGTGGGGGTGTGCAGAGTCCTTCTCCGGAGTCTCTTGTGATACAAGTACTAGACCCGTCTACAAGGGACCCACCCCCAGAACTCCATAATGTCCAAAGGGCCTCACCGTCTGATGACATCACATTGATGCTTAGATTTTCAACACTTGAGTTGAGAGCTCACACACTGAAACCACAGCAGATTTTCTCCAACAAACTGTATGGTTACTGGCTGTTTTTATAAAGCAAAGCAGGTCAAACATGGTTCATTTTAAGTTCACATCAGGAAAGCAAGGAGCCCATCTTCAGGGACTGGAAGACACCTCCAGGTGCCCATCTCTGGATATGTCTGGAACTATTTAGGTATAATACAGAACTGAAATGGTATTAAGAGTAACTGAGCTCTGATTCTAGTCTGCGAACAAGAAACATGCATTTGAAATGAATGCAAGGCAGCCTAGTTACAGTAATGCCCTGCATGGTTTTGCTTTTATCTGGCTTCCTGACCTCGAATAAGTCTCTCAGTTTTGCTGGGCTTTGATTTATTATTTTGATAATATCTGAGGCTAGGGGTTTGGGGGATGGCTCAGTTGAGAGCACTCATGACAACTTCAGTTCTAAGGGATCCAACACCCTCTTCTGATTTCTGTGGGCATTACATGCAAGTGGTACACCCACATGCAGTCAAAGCTAATAGACATACAATAAAAATAAATATTGTTTTTTTAGTGTGTGAGTTTAGACATGTTTAACTTCAAGTCACATAGATCTATTCCTTGTAAATCTTTGGAATTGTTTAAAATATATACAAATATGGCAATTCTCCCAAGTAACAGAACATTGCTGTTTAAATGCTTCTCCCAAGCCCTAATGATATAAATTCCACACCTGCCTTCCAGTATTGTCACTAATAGCAGGGAAGCAGGAAAAAACTGATGTCATTCTCTGTCATTCTCAGACATGTAAGTTTTGTTGTTTTGTGTTAGGCCACAAATAATGAAAAACATGAAAAGCATACACACACACACACACACACACACACACACACACACACACACACACACCCCTCTCCTGTGCTGTCAGTTGAGTACTTGAAACTCTGGTCCACACTGAGAACTCCATTTCATGGTTTTTCTCCATGATAACTAGTTCTATCTGGCTCTAATTTTTCTTGAAATTGGAGGAGGAAGATTGGGTCTAACAGGTTGAAAGGAGAGGGGTTGGCTCCTAAGCATTTCTTTTTCCACAATCACTATGCTATGTCACTATTGCATGTATTTAATCATGCCATTATCAAGTTAGAAATTAAGTGCTGCCATCCAATTTTACAACATGTGCTTGGAGTGTTGATATGATTATCTTGGATTGCTATGCATGAGAGATGCCTTACATTAATTTAGAAAACCTGGCTGAGACTGTTTATGAAGTAATTTTATGCAGGAAATTATTTCAAAGGCATAGTAGAGGGTTTTTTACTCTTCTGAAGACTAGCAATAGAGAGCCTGAGATATATGTAGGGTCCAGCACAGCATCTGAGGAGAACTGACATCTACAAAGGGCTTAAGAAGCCACCACCTCCAATGTTTCATGGACTGGAATGGGAAGCAGCACACCCAGGATTCTGTGTTTGAGGCTCCTGAATTTCACACTGAGCTGTCTGATCCATTTGTGTCCAGAAGGTCAGAGTGGATTTTCACTAAGGGGGAGCTAAGCCCCAGTGTTGGGTATGGTTTGTCTTGAGTTCCTGAGGAGTCAAGGCAGGGATTCTTCTAAAGGACAGACTGGGGTTTGCCTCTGGTGTCTTCAGCTGTGCCTGTGGGGAACTCTACTGTGGGGCTAGGACTACATGTGATTGCAAAGATAGGACATTCAATCCCATGGCCCACATGGCTGTCTCCTTTATCATCCACAGAACTCCAATTTCCCTTTTATTGAAAAACCTCTCTGTGAAAAATATAAAGGAAGGAGTGTTGAACTCAATAAAAAGGCTCCTTAATGTGGAAACTAGCTGGGATTAAAGACTGGTCCCTGTTCAGCAGGGCAAACACTCTTCCTGCAAATTTCCCAGGTTACTGATGTCTGTTATTCAGATGCAAAAGACTTCATGTCTTCAGTATTCAGAAGGAAGAAGCTCAAAAGTTTTAAGTTAAGAAATAGTCAGTGCACATGAACTTTGGTCAGTTCAGTTTGTTTTCATGTAGTGAGGAATAAATGATACCACATTTATTATATATTCATCAAATCTGATTGTTAATATGTGAATTGCCCCTTTCTAGGGGAACCATTGCAGTAACTCATGGCTTTCACATTGTCCATTTGGGATAAAATGATCTCATGAACTCAATACTCAGATAGTCTTAACCAAAACTCCCTAACTAAATAGCTGGTATGAATCAAACTTCCCCAGGCTTTCCATATCTGAAATAATCTTACCCATCCTCATGCACAGATGGGTACCCCCTCAACAACAAGTGCCCCATTCTTGTCACTTTGGAGCTTTTGGATAACACCACACTGCCGTGAAATAGCTAAGCCTCATGAGCATCTGTGTCTTGTCCCATGGTTCTTAGCTGGGCTATTTCTTAATATGAACTCTTAACAGGATGGAATGATCATCAGAACGACAGGCATGGCTCACTAGAGCATCACAGTAGACCTCAGAGGATACACCTGTCACTTCAAATGGCTCTTTGGGGACATCTGTGAATTTAGTTCTTATAGTGTGTTAGTGTAACTGCAAAGGACATTAATCCAAAGGGAAACATTCTACAGACTGTCAAGGCGGGTCTGACATGAAGATGGCTTCATCAGTACTCAGTGCCACCTGATTCCACAAAGGCCCAGGACAGAAAATAAAGCACAGTCCCCTCTTTCAGGCTGGAATGTGCCTTGCTATGACAGGGACTCAGGGGGAAAGGGCTTAGGGAGATAATTCTGTACATAAAGCACTTGCCGGGAAAGCATGAGGCCCAGAATTTGGAGGTCCCCACCCACCAGAACCCACATGCTGTGATAAAATATTCAGACAGAATCAGTTTAAAGATGTATTGCATCTCACAGTTCATAGTATGGAAGCCAAGGCAATGGGAATCTGCAGCAGCTGGCTACAGTATGTCTGCAGTCAAAAGAAGAAATGAATGACTGCTGCTGTTCAGCCACCTCTCTCCACCGAAGTGCATTCCTGGGTCCCAGCCAGGGACTGTCCCTACCTCCAGTGGACAAATCTTCCTGCCTTAGTTAATACAATCAAGATAACCCTCCAGGGGCATGCCTAGTGAGTCTAGATTCTGTCTAGGTGACTATTAACACTAACCATCATACAGAAAATTCTAGGTGTGATGGCCCATCTATAATCCTGGCACTCAGAAAGCAGAGCTGGGGCAAGCTGGCTACTTATATGAACGAATAGGCTAGCTCCAGGTCCAGGGAGTGACCTGCCTCATGAAATAAAGTGGAGAGTGATCAAAAGGAGTCTTTATATCAACCTCTGGCCTCCATATAGATCTGCATACATGAGCATCTACACACATGTGAGCACATACACACACATACATATATAAATGCACAACCCATACATATACACAAACACACAAAAGAATCTTAGAAGAAATAATTTTTAAAATCAGAAAACTAATAAATTCTGTTATTTTCAGCAACATGGATTAACTCCAAAGATATTCTGTTAAGTTACTGATGAGCTGGCTGGAACACTTTTGCTCAACGTGGATAGGAATTATGGCTAGGTGAAGAGGAGCTCTTCCAGTATCAGCAATTCCAGTCAGGTACCCATGGCCAAGGGTCTTTCAGCTCCAAAATTACTACAAGTTCTGGAAGCTTTTGTGTTCCTAGGCTTCTGGCAGCAGTGGGCAGTAGCAAGCTGCACTGGGATGACTTCTAGTGGCATGGTTTCCATCCAGGTGTCAGACTTAAGCCTTCATCAGCAGGTGTCAGAGTCCTGGGCTCTCAAAGGCCCCCAGAGCTCTAAAGCTCTTCCGGTAAGGACAGTGCCTCTCAGTGTCTCACCTTTAGTCTCTGACACTTCTCAGCCCTCACCATCTTCACCCCAGCTGCCATTGTTTCAGTCCCAGCCATTCCCTAGAATTCTTCATCCACTCACATGGCTGTTGTCACTCATTGTTCTGCAGCCTCTCCTGCTACTTCCATCACAATAGTTTGCCTCTTATGTTCTCATGTTACCAGCTCAGCTGACATAGTGAAAGGGTAGGCAAGGGCAGTCCACTCAGGTTAAACCTTGCATTGATCCAAATGCTGCCAATGCCTAGGGACAGCACAGGAGGGTGTCTATCAGCCTACTCTCAAATCGAGCCTGCTTATATAGTCAGATAATGCTGTTTGTACCAATCAAAGTAGCCCTTCATGCAGATGCTGGACTGTTCTGCACAGTCATGGCACAACCCTTCAGGTAAATGAGCAACTACACTTGAATCAGTCACTTCAATTCAAAGAATGATGTTCACCCAGTCATGTCTTCCACTGGGCCATTGGGGAGAGTGCTCTTCCTCTGGTCTTTGTGGAAGAACCCTCAGCATCTTTTAGAGTTCTGGATTTTGTGATGTCAAAAGTTTAGCTCAAGATGTTTGGAGTAATCATAGCTAACATACAGCTTCTGGAGCTGGAGTTGTGTTTCAAAAGCAAGCAGCCTTGATTGTCTTGTCATTTTCTCAAGTTGTCTAGCAGCCAGTGTGGATGTAAGAGGGGTTCAGTTAGCTATTTGACTGGCAGTTCTTTTCTCAAGGGAGCGCAGGGGAAGAGACTAGCAGGTATCAATTAGGGAGTCAAATAACCCCTGCTCGCAACATCTTAGCTCATGTAAAGGAGATATTGACTTTAAATCTACCGTGAAGATTTATCATATATCAGAGTGCTTTAACAATGTTGTTTCAGGGCAGGCTGTGTCCTTCTGCTCTGTCTCAGAATTGGAGACAGAATCAAATAGTGTGTGATCATGATTGCACTCAAATGTAGACTCTAGGAAAGCTGATGCAGTGGTAGTTAGAGTAGATTGACGGTCATAGAGGCTGAGAACCATAGGGTTGGGGCATGAGGAGTTAATCAAGAGGGTCAGAGTTCCCCTTACAGGGGGAATAAGCACACAGTACGGTGAATGATTGGTACACTGCACTATTTCCAGATAGCTTCAAGAATATTTTGAATATTCCCATGACAAAGGTGTGATGCCTTTTTGAGATGATAAATACTGTTGAATACCCTGGTTTAATCATAGCACAAAACAGAAAAATATCACATAGTTAACTATAAAAATGTGTTACTAGGATGTATCAATTCAAATCAGAAAAAAAAAGACAATTGTACTAATGTAGGCTTTCATTGGAATAAAAAACATAGAAATATAAAATGCCACTACACTTAAAACACTTACATTAAAAATAAAATGTAATAAAGTTTATAGTAAATAGCACATTAAGTATTTATTTTAAAATCCACCTGTAGGTAGGCAGTATAAAGAGACTCCATTAACAAAGACATGTTGAGAAGAAATATACATGGGAATTTAATATTTATAACAAGCAAACAAAGTGGAGCTAAGAATAAAGGAAGTGTCCAAGACAAAGACTGATTCATGTACCATCATCAGTCTAAGATGGAGAGTCACAATGCTTTCCTGTGCTGCACCCAACCCACTCTCAGCAGAGGCCCTGTCTTAGAGTTGTGAAGAGACAACATGACAAAACCAACTCTTATAGAAGAAAGTGGTTTATACTTTCAGAAGTATAGTCCATTATCATCATGGTGTGACCTGGTGGTGTGCAGGCAGGCATAGTGCTGAGAGTCCTTCATCTGCAGGCAACAGGAAGTGAACTATGATATTAGGCATAGCTTGATCATAGAAGACCTCAAAGCCCACCCCCACAATAACATGCTTCCTCCAACAAGGCCACACCTACTCAAACAAAGCCATGCATTCTAATAGTACCACTTCTTTGGGGGCCATTTTTTTTCAAACCACCACAGCCTCCCCCCCCCTCCATTGTTGGACTCTGTCCTATCCTCAGGGCTAGAGAGGACTCTACATGGCAGTCTCTGGAACCCTGATTTTAAAAACTATTTCTTCAGTCCAGGCTGTGCTCAAGTAAACTTGCCACCTCATCTGGTTCTCCTCACCAGTAGATATATTTCATCCCTCTTTTCAAACAAAGCTGTAATGTTGGGTGGGTGCAGTTGATGTTCGTCACTGGTCATCTCTCTGTCCTAGTATCTTCTGATCTGTGGGTTTGAACCCAGTCCATTAGACAATTTTAATCATGTGGGGCTAGCTGTGTGAATTCCAACAATTCATCTCTGGAATCAGGAGAGGGGAGGAGAAAGAAGTGCCCAGCATGAGGGAAAGGACTAACTGGTTTCCACAGCATCACCAAGATTAATTAAAATTCCAAATCCTGAATTCAGACTCAGGCTTCCTGATACTGAAGTAAGGTAGTAAGGCAGGAAGGTATCATCCCAAGTCCCAATGGAAAGGTTCAGGGAAGGTACACAGAAGGCTGGGGAAGAAGATAGTCCCTTCAGTAGTCAGTACTGATTAAGAAATAGGATGGTGGGCACAAGAAGTAGACCTTGACATAAGTGTCTCCCCATGACTCTGGGGTAAAGAAAGATGTTGCAGTAGAGGCTCACTGCCCTGTGAGGAGGACAAAGGAGTGACCAACCATGGGGTGGGCAGGGGACTCTGGCTGCTTTCAACATAGAACTGCACAAAGTTCTCATCAGCAATGAATGTATATAGAAGGAAGAGTTTGTTTATGCTTATGACTCCAGAGTGGTACAAACCCATTACTATCATGATGTGGAGGCATGGCAGCAGATGGGCATGGTGGCCTGAGAAGGAAGCTGATGACAGCTCGTGTCTTGATTTGCAGACATGACACAGAGTGAGCTAACTGGAAATGCCATGAGTCTTTAATGTCTCAAATCCACCTATATTGACTTCTAGGGAAGTGCTTCCTCCAACAAGCCCATACCTCCTAAGCTACCAGAAGAGTGATACCAACTAGGAATCAAATGTTCAAATACATGAGCATGTGAGGGGCATCTCATCCTAACCACCACATTGACTAAGTCATTGCTCCTGGGAAATGCGCAACTAGGATCCCTTAGACCTCGGGTTATACCATTTTTAATCAAATGATCAACCTTCGTAGATATGTTTTACTGTGTAGAGACTAATTGAATCCACAGGTGGATTACTGAAACACCATAGGTCATTCTACAATGAAGCAGATCTCAAGCACACATTTTTGTCAATGCTCACATTGCAGACCCTCTTGTGATTAAGAATACAGGGAGCTCTTGAGAAGTGGACTTGGGTGTAATAGGAATTTTCTTTGGGATGCCAACAAGCTCCCAAATAAAGGTATGGAGACTTACTATTAATTATGGATGCTCAGTCTTAGCTTAGGCTTGTCCCACTGGCTCTTTTAACTTAATTTAACCTGTTTCTATCAATCTACATTTGCCTCAGGACTTTTTGCCTTTTTTCATTCTGTATGTCCTTCTTTCCTGATTCCTGATTTCCTGATTCCTGTCTGAATGCCCCTGGTGTCTCCCTGCTGTCTCATTTTCTTTCTTCCACAGCCTAAATTCTGCCTCCTACTTACTCTCCCTGACCAGAATTTCTGCCTATACCTCCTCCCTTGCTATTGACCATTCAGCTTTTTATTAGACTAATCAGGTGCCTTAGGCAGGCAAAGTATAACAGCAATACATCTTTGAATAGTTAAACAAATGCAACTTATTTTTGAATGGTTAAACAAATATTCCACAACACTCAGGGGCCAAATCATCAACAAAAAGCATAAAATGTAATGTGAAAATGTAGCCATTAATAAACTATAAAAATACATTAGTTTCCAGTGTTGCTGACACAAGAAAACAGAGTGCTACCTGATGATCCTTGCTGGGAATGGAAGCACCAGGGACTCAGATGCTTTTCAGTCTGTGTGTACCTGTGAATGACTTCAAAGCCACCTGAACATTGATACTGAGGTTTTAAATAGACATGAGCAAAGAGGAAGATTATCAAGTATAGGGTTCATGTCTCACAAGGATGGAACACCTGCCTTTCAACCAGCATACTCTCCACCCCACAGGTCCTAGGGATATGATCTCAAACCACATATGGAAGTGTGAGTGCATGCAGGCATGCACATACGCACGCATGCACACACACACACACACACACACACACACACACCAACAGAAGGCAAGGTTTAAAAGCTTGGTTTTCTTTCTCAAAACAAAAACAAAACAAAATACAAAACAAAAAAAAAAAACCTGTTTTCAGTTGAAGTATGATTACATCACTTCCTCCCCTCTCTTATCTTAAGTGCCCCCACTCTCAAGTTGATAGTCTCTTTTCATTTATTACTAATGTTGTGCCCATATACACCACACATAACACACAACCTAAATAATGGAGAAAAAGAATCTCACTCTGTCTGGCAGCTGTGGCTCACCTTGGCACAGATTATGGCTGTGTCCATGTTCCCATGCACATGGGCTCTGGCCTCACCATCATGCAGTGTGAGCACTCTCTCAAATGAGTGCTCCACCAGGCTGAGTGGCCAGGTTCATGTGAACAGTCAACATGACTCTTTCCTCGCACTTTGTTGAACAACACAAAGCCAGAAACTCCTCCCACCCAACCCAACCCCATGGCTGAATCCATTGATTACTATACTGTTCTGTTAGAAAGGAAGAGGGTGCTGAAGAAGAGCCAGTCAATAAGTATTGAGGACCTGCATTAGATCTCTAGCAATCCGGAGAAATGGTCTAGAGGTTAAAAGTACTTACAGGTTAAAAGTTCTTGCAGAGGACCTGAGTTTGGTTCCCAGCACCTACAAGTTGTCTTACAATCATCCATTTCTCAAGTTTCAGTGGATCAAATACTCTCTTCTGGCCTCTGCATTCACAGGCCATTGCACTGTTCAGTTACACACACATAAGCAAAACATTTGTACACATAAGTTATAGCATAAGAAACTTAAAAGCATGATGATGCACATTTGCAAACTCTTGATAAACAACACAGACAGATGCCTGGCTCTCACCTGCCAGCCAGCCTAGCCTACTTAGCTAGACACAAGCTAGGAAGAGGCCCTGTCTCACAACTTTGTAGGTAGCACCTGAGGAACCACACCTGATATTGACCTCTGACCTCCAACCTTCACACACACATACACACAGGAGTGGGGAGTTAAGCAGATAGCACATAGTCCATCCGTCCTGCATATATGTGAGGGGGTTAGCAAGCAGAGCTGACTAGCACTAAAGCCATGAAGAAGCCATGAAAGAAGCCAGACTGAGCAGTACTGTGTTGTCTCAAGCCTTTCACTAGCTTGTTGACTCAGAAGAAAGAAATCCAACTTAAAACACTTTGGGAAATACTTTCACATTCCATAAACTTCCAAATAGTTTTCACTTGCTATCCAATAAGTACTTTCTTTGAAGAATTTGCTTACAGCTTTGTCTGCACATGCAGCCTGAAGAAATCTCCTGGGCAGAAACATGGGTTGCAGTCGCTGTCCTAACCCATTATCTCACCAATGTGAGCTGATGGTGTTTATCGTGGCTCCAGCTTATGACTTGTTGTCTTTTCCTCACTTGAAACTATGGGCAAGTAAGAATCTTTGTCCATAAAGAAGTGACTTATTGGCGCTGGGGAAATGGCTCAGATATTAAGAGCAAGTACTCCTCTTGCAGAGGACCCAGATGTGGTACCCAGCTCACACCTATAAATCCCACTCTATCAGATCCAGTGTCCTCTTCTGGATTCTATAATAACTATTTTACTCACTTGAGTACATACCTACACACAGACACACATAGATGTACATAGAGTTAAAAATGAGGTGTAAAACTTTATGAAGGTGTGACTCCTTAGCAGTCAATGGAGCACTTACACAAATACGCATTTTTACCTTTAGGAGTGTTACCTCCAAACCTGCTCAGTCTGTTAATGCAGCCTCAACTACCATGGTTGCAGATTTGAAGTGCCTCTACTGTATTTGAAATATGTGGAATGGTATCAAATTACAGACCTTCAAATAAAGATTTGTCTACAGAGTCTGTGGTGTGCACATGCATATGTGTATGGGCTAGTTTTGTGCCAACTCAACACAAGTTAGTCATTTGGTAGGAGGGACCCTCAGCTGAGAAGTGCCCCCACAAGATTGGCCTGTGGGCAAAACTGTGATGCATTTTCTTGACTGATGATTAACATGAGAGGACCCAGCTTGTGGTGGATGAAGGGCTGGTGGTGTGAGTGCTGTAAGAAAGCAGGCTAAGCAAGCTATGAGATGCTAGGTAGTAAGTAGGCTTCCTCCATGGCTTTGACTTCAGTTCCTGCTTTCCAGTTCCTGGTTTGAGTTCCCAGCCTGACTTCATTTCATGAGAGATTATGACTATAAGCTGAGGGAGGGGTACTTTCAACTCCAAGTTGCTTTTGGTCATGGTGCTTCATTACAGAAACACAAAAATGGTATACTTACATGTGTCCAGTGTGTGTACAGGCATGTACTATATGTGTAGTGTGTACAAGTGTATTTGTATGACAAATGCATGTGAGTGTGAGTGAGTAGGATTATAAACCAGGGATAATTTGGAGGCAGGTATGATGAATAGCATGGCAGATTTACTCTTTGGTGGTATGGGTCACTTAAATAGTGTGTGTGTGTGTGTGTGTGTGTGTGTGTGTGTGTGTGTTTATGTGTGTGTGTGTGTGTTTATGTATGTGAGATCATTAAATGCTTCAACTGGTTTTACGGTCCAAAGGCTGCCTTTCATATCATTATCATAGGAAACAGAAAGTGTTCTTCTCAGGCCACAGCCTTAAAGCATCACTTATAGAACAAACATATGTAAATAGACTCATTTAGAGCATAAGCATGTGGTGCTATTGCCATGTCATTGAGTTTCATTCTTGCTGTGCTGTTATACATAACTGCATAATTGTTTTCCCACCCCCACGTCAGTAGTTTGATTTCTGAGCATAATAGGAACTCATGAGAAAGTCCATGGACATATCCATTGACAAACAGAAAATACTGGGTGGAAGATGGCTTCATCACACACTGGGGTTGGCAAGTTGCCCGTGTGAAGGGCATGCCACTTACTTCTAATCATATCCAATGCCCATTTTGTATTCACTAGATTTAGCCTTAAACAAGAACTCAAACCCCACAACTTCCGAGGAGATAATTCCTACGTGAAGCTATTTCTAATTCCCCATGGTTAGCCATGTCTTTTCCTATTGAAATAACCATTTTAGTCTGTTGTTTTGAATTTTAATGTTTACGTCCTACTGAGAGATTAGAGCATGATGTAATGCTGAGTAAATGGTAAGAACAATCAGTTGGACGTTATCAGAGGAGAGTTATGTTTAACCCAGATCAACATTAAACAATTGTTTATGTTCCAGACTTGATTCAGTCAACATGACAGCAAGGAACCATTCTGGCAGCAGACCTGCCTCTGCTGCCAGTCTCATTTCCAACTCTTTCTGTTTTGTTAACATTCACTGTTTTACTTTTTAGAAAGATTCCATTTCCAGGGCTCTGCTGTGTTAGAGTAAAATGGAAACATGAATCCGTATGTAAATGCATCCCTATGGACATCAGGGACTCCAGTCCTGTGATCGCCTGCCATGGGGAGCACATGGTGGTGTCTGGGCTGATGGGAGGAAGGGGCCACCGAGGCAGGGACCTGATGCAGACTCGACCCCCACTTGTTCTCCTTTCCATGTTGCCCCTTTGAGCTGCAAATATTTATTCATGAGATGCTGAGGATGTTGCTGGTTGCTGTGGGGACTGGGCACAACATGTCTAATGCAAAACTTGATCTTATTGTAGCTGTTTAATAGATAATAGTCACAATTATAACTATTAATAGTTAATTAACTGCTAATTCAATTTACATTTGGATTTAATTAATATTCATAATGAATGGGTTCCTTATCTACTCTGAAAAAATATTTTCAGAGTAAAATGAATCATTCTTATGAAAATGACATTGACATTGATGTGTCCCTTATATCCATCGCCTCGCTCCAGTTACTAGATGTCAGAGTCAGCACTGATGGGCTGCTCACCCAGAGCTAGACTTCCCTGTACACATCTTACAAATACGGATATTCCCTGGCTTACGATGGTCCTCCATAGGTGCTTTCAACTATACAGTAAAGTAGAAATGAGTCAAGGTAGGAAAGCCATCCTTCACATTTAAATGTTGACCTTTCCCCATGACTATTAGTTATAGTGTAGCTGTGACAAAATACCTGACAAATGCTATTTACCATTTTGTTTTGGCTTACAGTTGGAGGGGGCAGGGAAGGCATGGCAGCAGGAGTGTGAAGTAGCTGGTCACATTGCATCCATAGTCAGGAAGCAGAGACACATGGATTTTGGTATTGGGCTTTCTCCTTCTTTATTCAGTCTGGGAGTCTGGAGCTCACAGCGGTGCCTTCAACATTAGGGGTGAGTTTTCCCATCTCAGTTAACCTGGTCTAGAAACTCCTTTGCAGACCTTCCCAGGGGGTAACTGTTGTGCAACTGTATAGTCCATCAAGTTGACAGCATTAGTATCACACCAAATCAGTATGTAACATGGTTCTCTGTGAGCCCTGATCACAAGGGGAGGCAGCCTAAACCCCACTGTGCACTGTTTTGCTGAAGCCAGGGACCTCACCAGGGTGGATGGTTATGAGCAGATTTCATCTTAGAGGACTGCCAGCTGATTGATAGTGGGCTTATTGGAATGTAGCCCCATCTTAAGTCAAGATCACGGTGTAACCTTCACAGCCATCCTGGAAGCAAGCAGATTCTCATCTCAGTTTCACAAATGAATCAGCAGATTAAGAAACTTGACCAGCCAGTGAGTGATATCAGCAGATAGCTATTAAGCAGCACAGATACCATTGTAATGTCAGAATTGGTCTGTCAATGGACAGCTATGTCTGCTAAGAGGCATCCTTATGCTGCATGCCATGCCTTCCTTTCTACTGTGACCATCCTTCCACAGACTTGCTCCCAGCTTGTTTATGAGCCACACACCCAGTTCCCCTCTCCAAGGCCTGCAGACCCACACAGTGACACCACACATGGTAAAGTCACCTAATCTGGCTGCACCATTAGAAATCAAATATGTCTGCAGAATATAAGTGTTCATTGCCATGCAATGGGTAGGATTGATGTGGGATAATGCTCCTGTACACTGAAGAGATTTGTCACTCGCATTGGTTTAATAAAACACTGGTTGGCCAGTAGCCAAGCAGGAAGTATAGGTGGTGCTATCACCGCTATCACACTAGAAGAATTCTGGGAAGAGGAAAGGCAGAGGCTGAATCGCCAGCCACACACAGAGGAAGCAAGACGAGGATGCCTTCCTGAAGAAAAGTACTAAGCCTCGTGGCTAAACATAGATAAGAATTGTGGGTTAATTTAAGTTGTAAGAAATTGTAATAAGCCTGAGCAATAGACCAAATAGTTTATAGTTAATATGCGCCTCTGTGTGTTTATTTGGGACTAAACGGCTGAGGGACCGGGCAGGACAGAAGCTTCCATCTGCACAGGATTGCTGTAAGGTAGTAGGGCTACAAAGTAGTAAGATTGTGTGCCATGAAGCAATGCTGAGGGCTGGAGTGGGCCTTTTGTGTCTAAACACTTATAATGTGACATTTTGTTCCTCTACATCACCTGTGCATGGCCTGGAAGATCGACATCCATAGTTTCCATTCAATAGTGACAGGTTCTGATTCCTTGGCTGTCATCCCTAATGACTGTACCTTCACTGAAGTCTTATTATAAGCTGTCTGAAAAGGCACATGTCTCTAGCAGTCTGCACAAAGACTTCCTTAAACAGTATACAGGTAACAAGGCAGAGGCAGCAGTAACTAGTAGTGATTTGTGTTTCCATGTAATTCAGATTCCTCCTTGCTGGGTCCTCAGGATAGATGCATCCACTGTGGGAGGTGCACCCCTAACCCTGGGTGCACACAGACTCAGATGAAAGCACCGGTTTGCAGCCCAGTAGTTTCCTGCCCAGGCAGTCACGTGTTGTTTCCTCTGTTGCAAAGGAATTTATAAGTGCTGATTAGATACTAGAAGGAAAGTGCTTGCTCCAACCTTTCCCGGAGAAGGGAAACTGAACAGAAACCTCTCATGAGTGCCTGGGTAGATCAATACAGAGTGGTTTCCCAAAGGGATTAGAAGTTATTGTAAATGTCTGGTTGAACTGGGAGATTAAATAAGAGAGAATCATACTCTCAAGGACTGCACCCAATTGCTAAAGTTCCTGTGACATCTAGGTCAGGAATCAGATCAGTCCTGGCTCAGAACACTGCTGGCTTCCCTATCTGGTCTCAGAGGCAATGAGTGCATTTATTCACAGACACGGGTTTCCAGACATTCTGTTTCTAGTTCCCATCCTGCTGTGGAATATCGAGTGATCGCCAATGGCCACTGTCTCTGAACTAGGACGGGTATCTCTCTTGCTCTGCCCATCAATCCTTATCATCAAGTCTGCTCTCTGGGTTCCCCATTGTCCTTCATAGGTCACTAGCCTGTGAGACAGAAAAGGTGGGGTGTAGGCATGAACTCTGTATTATTCAAGATCCTGGATGTGGCATAGTTGGGTGAGCTTGAACAAAGTGCTACAAGGCTCTTTGCCTCAGTTTACCAATTTAGAAATAAGAGTTGTTATTACCTATTTGAGAGGGTTATTTTAAGAATAAATGAAGGGTAAATGACATAGGTGAGGTAGTTCAGTCAATAAATCATCTGCCTTGGGAGTGAGAGGGCCTTAGTTCAGTTCCAGAACCTACATAAAAAAGCAATGTGTGATGGATCACACTTGTAACTGCAGCTCTGGGAAGGTAGAGATGAGTGGACTCCTAGGGCTTACTATTCAACCAGCCTAGCCTAAAGCAGCAAGCTCCAGCCAGTGGATGGTACTTGAGGAATGACATGGAATTTTGACCTTCAGCCTCCATATGCATGCACATGTATGTACACATGCCCATTAGCAGATATGGGACACACACACTCACACACACACACACACACACACAGAGAGAGAGAGAGAGAGAGAGAGAGAGAGAGAGAGAGAGAGAGAATGATTTGATACCTGGGTAACTGCTGGGAGGCCTGGGAGAACACTTGCTCATGAGACCAGGACGCAGCCATCATGGTCATCTTCATTCCATAATCACCAGGGGACATGAACTAAGCAGTATGAGTGGCAGCACTTTAGCCATTGTACAATTTCACTGCAGACAGGGCTCCTCTCTTCAAAATAAGTTGTTTCTCCATTTGAGCCCAACAGTAATTAGTAGTAGAAATCATAGGTTGTCCTTATGATACAGCCCCTTTATGTCAAGGTATTATGGGAATCCCAGTGGCAGGCAGGTGCTGGGTGAGTGGCAGGCATACACTAGGCTGAGTATGGAGGCCAATTCTGATGATCTCACCAAAGTTGAGTGCTGTAGACTGAGTCCTGGTGGTCCCGTGTTCTCTGAAGTTGAGATGAGCAGAATTGTATCGCGGTTTAATAAGGATCAGGCTAAACAAATAGGACAAATAGGTGTTTATTCAGGGAGAAATAACTTACAACCTAGACAGATGAACACCAGCAGGTTCCACCAGATGCTCTCCTCTCTGCATCCAGCCAGCAAGGGAGAGTTCTCTGCTCCTCCTCAGACCTAGTTCCACAGGTCACTTCCATCCTTGGCTCCACCCACAATGGGCGTGGTCAGTGCCACAGAAGCAGACAAAGTGAATATCTCACTACAGAATTGCTGTGGATACACGTTACATGACACACACACACACACACACACACACACACACACACACACACACACACACACACACAGGAAAACATCTGTCTCTACTTCAGCTCTCTTCATGGCCACCCGCTTTGCAAGTACCAGGCATCAGATGGCTCTCTGCTGTTCAGATGTTTCCGGATCCCTGTCTTGCCCCATCTTTGTGTTATGTCAGATAGCCATGGCAGGAAGCATTTCTCTGACAGATAGAGGAAGAAGCCAAGCTAAGAAGCTCCTTCTAAGGTGTGTTCTTGAATTAGTCTTTTTTAGCTCTCCACACCAATTCCTGGCCCAAAGAACCGTGAGGCATTAGTGAAGTGGTATTTATGCTTGCTCATTTATAGAGCCAGTGATGTAAAATGCTCCTGAATCCTTCCAGAACTATGAAACTTGCAGCAGAAGTGTATGTGTCCTATGAATTTTAAACAGCTAATTGTATTGTTAAATTTAAAAAAATTAAAATAGCTCAAGAACCCAAAAGATTCAAAAGGTAAAAAAAAAAAAAAAAAAGAAAAAGAAAAAGAAAGGAAGAAAGAAAGAAAGAAAGGAAGAAAGAAAGAAAGAAAGAAAAGAAAAAGAGGCAAGAGGCATTGGAAGAATCACAAACGATATTCATTGCAGATTTTTAAACAACAGTCAACAGGGAGAAATCTATTATTCAATAGAATATTAGTCAACCAGAAAAAAAAAAACAGTGAAAGGAATTCTAGAATGTGTTATAAGGTGGATGACTCTTGAAGGCATTATGTTTAGCAAAACAAGTCAGACAGGAAAGAAATGACAAATATTGTACTATTCCACATGTATGAAACACATAGAACAGATAAATTTAGAAGACAGAAGGCAGAGAAGCCATTAGGGGATAGAGGAAGGGGAAATAAGTCATTGGTTAATGAGCAAAAAATATTTTCTTAGGGTAACAGATTCTTAGAGAATTCTGGTGTTGGTTACAGTGTGTGGGAAACATACTTGTAACCATATTGTTTAGTGAAATTACTTTGATTCATCACAAAATGGGAACTGTTTTAAATTTCCCTGAGAAAATTCCTTAAAAAAAAAAAAAGACAATCCACAGGATAAATCCATAGGGAGTATTAGAAATTGGGAGGAGCATAACAGGGTTTTCACAAGTACATGTGTGTCTGTATGTATGTGAAAAATGTACTTCTTGTTATGTGTGTGCAGATGTGTAGATGTGCAGGAGTGTGTGAAAGCCAACGTTGACACTGTGTGTCTTTCCTCAGTCACTCTCCACCTGTATTTTTTTAGATCTTTTGCTAAATCTGAAACTCATGAATTGGCTGGCCTGTGAACCCCAAGAATCTGCTTGTCTCCTCAACGTTCTTACCCATCCCACCTCCTGACTGCTGAGGTTATAGCCATTCTGCACCGTAACAGACATGCAGCATCACACCAGGTTTTTCACGTGGGTCCTGAGGATCCAAACTCAGTTTTCACGCTTGTGTTGTGAGTACTTTACTGACTGAGTCATCCATCTCCCCAGCCCCAGGCTTTACAGTTTCCATGCAGTAAATTCTGGCTGTCACAATGTGGAGGTGACCCTGTCTTAATTCCCTGTATCCTCTGCTGTGAATGTGTTAAATGCATGCAGAGTCATGACTACAGAGAGCACTGTCTGTGAGGAGAGCACTGACTATGTGGAGAGCACTGTCTGTGAGGAGAGCACTGACTATGTGGAGAGCACTGTCTATGCGGAGA
Source organism: Phodopus roborovskii (assembly GCF_943737965.1). NCBI lineage: Eukaryota > Metazoa > Chordata > Mammalia > Rodentia > Cricetidae > Phodopus > Phodopus roborovskii. The sequence continues at coordinate 28,624,990 of NW_026126571.1, read as the reverse complement.
GCACTATGTGGAGAGCACTGTCTATGTGGAGAGCACTGTCTGTGAGGAGAGCACTGTCTGTGTGGAGAGCACTGTTTGTGAGGAGAGCACTGTCTATGTGGAGAGCACTGTCTGTGAGGAGAGCACTGTCTGTGAGGAGAGCACTGTCTATGTGGAGACCACTGTCTATGTGGAGAGCACTGTCTGTGAGGACAGCACTGTCTATGTGGAGAGTACTGTCTATGTGGAGAGCACTGTCTATGTGGAGAGCACTGTCTGTGTGGAGAGCACTGTCTGTGTGGAGAGCACTGTCTGTGTGGTGAGCACTGTCTGTGTGGAGAGCACTGTCTGTGTGGTGAGCACTGTCTGTGTGGAGAGCACTGTCTGTGAGGAGAACACTGTCTGTGTGGAGAGCACTGTCTATGAGGAAAGCACTGTGTTGTGGAGAGCACTGTCTATGAGGAGAGGATTATTTGTAAGGAGAGCGCAGTCTGTGAGGAGAGAACTATCTGTGAGGAGAGGATTATCTGTAAGGAGAGCACTGTCTGTGTGGAGAACATTGTGAGGTTAGGACAGTCTGTGAGGAGAACACTGTCTGTGTGGAGAGCACTGTCTGTGTGGAGAGCACTGTCTGTGCGGAGAGCACTGTCTGTGTGGAGAGCACTGTCTGTGTGGAGAGCACTGTCTATGTGGAGAGCATTGTCTGTGTGGAGAGCACTGTCTGTGTGGAGAGCACTGTCTGTGTGGAGAGCACTGTCTGTGTGGTGAGCACTGTCTGTGTGGAGAGCACTGTCTGTGTGGTGAGCACTGTCTGTGTGGAGAGCACTGTCTGTGAGGAGAGCACTGTCTGTGTGGAGAGCACTGTCTGTGAGGAGAGCACTGTCTGTGTGGAGAGCACTGTCTGTGAGGAGAGCACTGTCTGTGTGGAGAGCACTGTCTGTGAGGAGAGGATTATTTGTAAGGAGAGCGCAGTCTGTGAGGAGAGAACTATCTGTGAGGAGAGGATTATCTGTAAGGAGAGCACTGTCTGTGTGGAGAGCATTGTGAGGTTAGGACAGTCTGTGAGGAGAACACTGTCTGTGTGGAGAGCACTGTCTGTGAGGAGAGCACTGTCTATGTGGAGAGTACTGTCTATATGGAGAGCACTGTCTGTGTGGAGAGCACTGTCTGTGTGGAGAGCACTGTCTATGTGGAGAGCATTGTCTATGTGGAGAGCACTGTCTGTGTGGAGAGCACTGTCTATGTGGAGAGCACTGTCTGTGTGGTGAGCACTGTCTGTGTGGAGAGCACTGTCTGTGTGGTGAGCACTGTCTGTGTGGAGAGCACTGTCTGTGAGGAGAGCACTGTCTGTGTGGAGAGCACTGTCTGTGAGGAGAGCACTGTCTGTGTGGAGAGCACTGTCTGTGAGGAGAGAACTGTCTGTGTGGAGAGCACTGTCTGTGAGGAGAGGATTATTTGTAAGGAGAGTGCAGTCTGTGAGGAGAGAACTATCTGTGAGGAGAGGATTATCTGTAAGGAGAGCACTGTCTGTGTGGAGAGCATTGTGAGGTTAGGACAGTCTGTGAGGAGAACACTATCTGTGTGGAGAGCACTCTCTTTGAGGAGAGGATTATCTCTGAGGAGAGCACTGCCTATGAGGAATGGATTGTCTGTGAAGAGGAGAGCATTGTAGGCAAGGAAAGCTCTGGTGTGTTTTCACTTTGTTACACTGCCTGGTGATGAAAAAGATGAGGGTTCACTTTTGAAAATCCATTTACTCTCAGACTCTCAAGATCCATTTGTCATCTGTTTTTCCTGTCATACTGAAGTGAACCTCTAAGAAAATAGAATTAATTCACAGCACTGGTTTTGTATCTGTTGTATTTTTTTGATAGTTTGTTTTTAATATGCATTTTGGATACCGTAATAGTTACTTTCTCATTACAGAGACCAAATACCTGCCATGAAACAATTTAAGGGAGACAGTATTTTTTTTAACTTGTTTATTTATTTGGGTGTGAGTATATGTTTATGTGCCTGTAGAGGGCAGAGGAGGTCATTGTGCGTGGAGGCCAGAGGAGGCCATGGTGTATCATGTCTTTCTCCACCTCATTGCTTGAGGCAGGTTCTCTCTAACCCTGAAGGGAGGCTGGTGGCCAGCAGGTGCAGTGGTCCTCCTGTGTCTGTTGCCCACAGGCACACACAGGGTTACAGGCACACACAGACATGTCTGAGCTCAGTTCCTCATGCTTCTACACCAAGTGCCCTTACGTTCTGGGCCATCTCTGCAGCCCCCTGCAAAAGCTTTTATTTTGTCCCATTGTTGGAGGGCACAGCCCGCCCATTGAGGTAGGGAAGGCTTCTCGTCAGGAAAAGCTCAGGGTTGTGGCAATGGGAATATGAGAATGTTTGCTTACACCTCCTTGGGTCAGGACACAGAGAGAGTGAGGAAGCAGGGCCAGGCTGGAAACCCCAGGGCCTCTCCCCTAATGACTTGCTCCTTGTAGGTAGGTCCCATTTTCTGAGGAGGACGTTTAACAACAAATCACAATGTATATATACCATACATTAAGAAAGAGTGGGTCCCATTTCTCCCAAACCAGAAAACAGATAAGGGACATACATTGTAAGGAGTGTGAAAGTGGTTCACAAAGAGAGAGAGAGGGAGAGAGATTGGGTCTGAAGTCAGGCTAGACTGCAGCTCACTCAGCAGCCCCAGGCAATTCCATCATCTCTGTGAACCTCACCACTACTATAGGAGACATCATGTTGTGATGCTTAATTCATGGGCTGCTGCCCTCGCCTGCCCAGGGTGGACACTGAGCCTGGGGACATAGCTACAAGTGCCGCAGGCCATAGCAGACCATTCAGAGATTGCAGCAGCGCACAGGCAGATGGGCAAAGCCACTGTCCAGGAGGTCTCAGAACTTTATGGAGTGTATCCCCCCTCTCAGCTCTGGACAAGCCCTGCAATTTAAGGCAAACCTCCCCTCTCAGTAACAGACTTTGTGGTCAGATGACCTCAAGCCCAAACAACAGAAGACTCCATCCCTTTCCAGGGCCATAAAGCTTCTCTGAAGCCTAAAGCTCTGTGATGGTTTGAATGAGAACTATCTCCCATGGCGCATGCGTACGCGCATGCGTGCATACGTGTGTTCGTATGAATGGAGGAACACTTGGTCTCTAGTTGGTGGTGCTGTTTGCAGAGGTTATGGAGACTTTGGACTGGCTCCTGCTTGGTTACTTTCCGGATGCTCCTTCATATGAAACAAACGAAGGAACATCTCTTGCGGGCATCCCTAGAGGATGTAGGCCTCATCCTCCTCTCACATAGAGCAGATCTTTTCTCCGCCTGCGGGTTCCTCCTGTTTAACAGAGAATGGGGGAAAAAGATGACAAGCTCACCCCCACCTCGCTGGCCTTCAGGGTCATGCAGCTTGCGCAAGGCAGTGACCTGCAGTTGCCAGCATCTGAGCAGATGGACACCATGAAGCCAGCTGCCTCTATGACTTGTCCTTCTTCTGACTGGGCTCCCACCCATCTCTCAGTTCCAGTGCTTATTCTGCATCTTCTTGTTGAAATGGAATTCTTAAGGTAACCACTTCTGAGGATGTGGCATGGTATGAATTTTGTCCTCATGTGAGCGGAACATGTGGCATTTATTTCAACAATGACAGCAGCTATTTACTGAGGAGATCTGCCCCAAGACAGGACTATGTACTTAGGGATAACCACTTACCCAGGGAGGATTACTTATCCAGGGAGGACCACCTACCCATGCAGGACCACCTACCTAGGGAGAACCACCTACCCTGGGAGGAGCAGTTCTGCAGCCCAGATAGATATGACACCTGTTGATGAAGTGTCTCTTGTCTACAAGGCAGCTCTATGAAGACCTGGTCAGCCTCTCTGTCTATGCAGCTCCCCGAGCTTAGCCATGCACAGCACATGGAAGCCTTTGCCTTCCAGATGTTTATTCCTGCAGAGTAATACCTGGTAGGGCTGGCCCTGTTTTTCCTTCATTCCTCATCATGCCTGGCATGACTTCTGCCGTGTGACTATTTCTGGGGCTTTGAAGTCCTACTGCCCACTGCCTTTACCAAAACAAAGTGCGAGATAGGGATTGGTTGGATGGCATGATTTATTCAAGTCTGAACTTGGAAAATGGGGACAGAGTCTGTGGCCTCATTAAAAAGGATTCCATATTTTCAAAAGCAGAAATAGTCTGGGGGGGGGCAGTAAATGCCTCCCTTTGGAAAGTTCTCTGAAGGACTTGCAGGGCAAAGCTCACTCCATCTTTTCTTTGGGATTCTCCTTCAGATGTCCTACTGTGTCCCTGTGTCCCTAATTTTACAAAGAACAGTGGTAGAGGAAGAGGACATGACCTCCTAGGGTTTGCTTTTGTTTTGCTGATCAAGGCCTAGCAAAGTCAAAGCTGCCCCTTCCTTGGGAGTCATGGCTCCTTTATGGATTTATTTTTATCTCTCTGTAAATCTTGTTCTGTTCTGTGACCTACTGCCCAGAAACAGGGAGCTGAGGAGCAGAGAACTTGGCCTTGAAGGACAGACTCACAGATGTGACTTGGATGGAGGAACTCCATGCCACCCTCTTCCCTGGTTTGTAGGACAAGTAGACCTTACTAAAATGTATCTGCCACCAAAGTCCTATTGGAATGAAGATAGAATTGTCCACAAGACTTCAGATAAAACTCAGGACCTTTGCTCTGCCACTAATCAGCCATGACCTTAGGCCAGAAGCACCCCTACTCTGTGTATCTACCAACCTCAGCAACCCTTCCTCGGGGTAGGAGAGATGGATTATACTGGCCCACTTGCCAAGGCAGCTTTGAATATCCATCTTCACAAAGTCCTAGAGCCATCATCTACATGGGGCACTTAGAATCACACAGGGCAGTTCACCCATAAGACACTTTCCTCTGATTTTCTCTCACATGGCAAGAAAGAAACTCTGTGGGTCTGTAGATGTCACTGATATTTAGTGAGTGCTACAGTGTGTCAGACATTGCTGTAAGCACTTGCTGTATTTTACTGGGGCAGGGGCAGATACATGTTCCTATGCCTGTTGAGTTGATATCATCCTGGGCATTTCAGACGATCTAGCTACACAGAGACAGAACAGCCTAGGGTTATTACACGCAGAACAGAGTTGGAGCCATTTGAGAAACAGGAGTATGTAGCCAGGCTTGGTCACTTTGAGATGAATTAGCCATTGTCCCACCTCCTTGCCTTAAGTTCAGAGAATAAAAGGGCTACAGAGTGACTAACACAGAAAAGAGGAGCTGGCAGAGTGTCCAGGAGAGGAGTTCCAGGACAGCCAGCAAAGCACAGCAGAGGCTGCTGAAGGAAGATGAAAAGGTCCAGAGCAGACCAAAGGCATTCAGGGGCACAGTCCAGCAACATCGCCAAGGTGGGAGAGAAAACGCAGAAACCTACCAAGGCAGAGATCTACTTCTTAGCCTTGTACATGTCCAGTCCTCAGCAGGAGGTGAACAGATAGTGTGTGGGGTGCGGGGGCCATGCCATGGCAGGTTCTGAGACTCCTTCCCTAGGCAGTACTGACCTAAGCCTTGTAGGGGTCCAACAGCAGCTGATTTCAATCCTCTCCTGCCTGCACAGCCTCAGGCTTAGGGAGCACTCACAATGCACCAGGTACAGGTGACAGGCAGAAACAAAACAGGTAGGTCTCTGTCTCCATGCTACCTCATTTGGGATGGGAGCTAGGGAGGTGAACATGACTCTCATCTCAAAGCCACCAGTGTATGTCCTAAACGCTATGTTTAGACTCAGACAAGGCCACATTCTGTGCACATATCCAGAGAACAAGACTGAAATTCTATAACTATACATTCAGCACCCCACCCACAGTCAAGAAACCCATGTGAATGTGGCCCCCGAATCCTAATCTCTGAATCCTGGCCCAGGCTTACTACTGGAGCCAAGCTGACTAGGAATTGAAACATGGGACCAAGGGGTAATTGGAATGAAAGGCAATGAATGTGGGGAAAAGATGCTGGGTTTGATGGCAGATAGGAAAACTTGAAATATAGATGAGGTATAGTCATCTCTGTGAAGTCTAACTGTGGCAAGGTCACTAACTGTCCTATGTGAGCATGGTGTAGGGACAGGAGAAGGTGCACATAAAAGGGGAAAAACCTGAAAGACAAATGTATCTAGAATTGGCCAACTTTGTTCTGGGCGTTAGAGAGACTTTGATCTGTTGCAGCTAAAAGGCCTCCACAGACACACCTCCTCCAACAAGGCCATACATACTCCAACAAAGCCACACCTCCTAATAGTGCCATTCCCTTTGGCTCCATTTTCTTTCACATCCAGTAAACCAAGAGTCCTTCAAAGCCAGGTCACATTTCATGTACTATTTCTTGATGTCCAGTGGTAGCAGGCATATCACGAGTGTTCGTTAAAGGCTTGGAAATTAAACGAGAAAGAGACAATGCAGGTAACTAGCCTGAAACCTGACAATACCCTCTTTCTTCTGGTGGCTCTAAACCTGTATTTTTAGTGAATTTATTCAGCTATAATCACACATGTCCCCAACTTCCCTCTGATTCTACATGGAAAGGTCACTGAGATGAGCAAGCATTGGGAACCCTTACATGTTGATTTGTGCAGTGGCCTTTGGCCTGTTCATCACTCCCAGCTGACATTAAATTGGGAATCAACTTACATTTGAAAAGGAAGCTCTGTAAATTGCTTGTTCCCTGAACACTGGTCAGAGCTGGTTTGATTTGGCCCTTTGCACTTGGTACAACAAAGCTTACTTTTGCTGATCTCTGACTCAGAGGATCCTGTAAGTCTGAAGTCCACCTCAGAAAATGGAGCTGGGGCAGTCACTGACCCTGGGACACCCCTGTGTCCCTCAGCAGGTCCTACCCCCCCCCAACACACGCATTCTTTCTACTCCATGCACACACGTTCCCCTTTGGCCTCTGGTACGTGGTTATCTCTGTTAAGATCTGTTTCTGTCTAGCTTGCTCTGTCCTGCTTGTCCCCACAGCCTCATCTGTGTCACTAAGCACAGAAGTAGTCTACTCTGGGCTTTTCTGAATCTTATTCTTGAGAGGAAGGGTAAGGTTGGCCCACTTCATCTCTTCACTTGAAATGTATGCCCACAGATTGGCTCAAACATCCCTGAAGTCACACTCAATCTTGTCCACAGAGGTGGCAGATACACAGACAAGTTGGTCTCCAGTCAGAATCAACCAAACAATAGGCCCTTTGCCTATTTCCTTTGATGATATAAATGGCTTATAGAAGAGGACCTATTCCAGCAGCCCTTGGCACACTCATATGAACAATCACATGGACCCAATTTCTTTTCAGAGAGTCAGTAGGAGTCCACACACTCCAGAGACCACTGTACTTCAGCTGAAGAGAGATGAGGTCCTGAAGACAGAGGAGGAGGTCAAGGAAACTGGGTCTAGAAATGATTTTCCTGCCTTCCACTTACTCCCCTGGGCAGCTCTGCCAAGTTGACCCATTAACAGATTCTAAATGCTGGCTAGTAGCTGCCTTCCATCAGCTGTGTTTGTTTCCACTGGATTCATAAATGATGATAACCACAGAGCATAAAAACCCAACTGTGGTTTTGAAATCTCCACAAAGATGGCATTTACATATTAGAGCATCCCTGGTACCCATGCCTTGCTGGTACCCCATTCCTTCCACTATTCGCCTCTCATCCTACCAGGATGGTGGAGAGTAGTTGTTCTCAACCTGTAGGTCATGACATTTTGGAGGGGTTGAATGGCCCTTTCACAGAGGTCATGTATCAAATATCCTGCATATCAGATATTTACATTACAATTCATAACAGTAGCAAAATTACTGTTATGAAGTAGCAATGAAAATAATGTTATGGTTGAGGATCACCACAACATGACAAACTACATTAAAGAGTTATAGCATTAGGAAGGTTGAGAACCATTGATGCAGAGAGACCTCTGGTCTTGGTGACCATTCTACTTTCTTCCCCAACTATGCTCAAGCCCGGCTTACACTGAACTCTGGGCACCCTGATCCATGTTATATGGTTCGGTCAGCACTCACTTGGGCCTGTATGCAAACTGGCATATCTGACTATGATCCCTATGCATGCTGGGAGCTTGCCCCCCATTGCTAGAAACCCAGGCTGACTCTGTGTAGTGGTGTAGTTTATTGATGGGCCTGATGAAAGGGAAAGTCAGACAGTTCTGGAGTGATGTGTGGGAGTGGGAGGTGGGAATGGAGCTGTACAGGTGGCCACAGGTTCACACAAGGCTTCCAGGAGAAGCGAAGCAGTCAGAGCCCTTGGGGAGAGAGAGGAGGCTTTGGACAGGGTGGGATACTAGGGCTTGGGCAGATACTGTCTCTCTAACTTGTGTAGAATGCAGTACAGAGCTTTCCAGTGTCCTATACCTATTTACAAGGTCAGACCTTCTGTAGGACACAGAGCCACAAAATTTCCTGCTTTATTGTCTTTACTCTAATTGCCACAATAGGCAAGAGAGGAAGTCAGTTTCACAGTTATCTCTGGTGTTATCTATCTCCATTTGCTTGCCCCTACTAAATAACTGTCTTTGATTTTGGTTTGGGAGAGGCTAATAGAGATGCTAACATCCCTCAAAGCCCATGTGTTTAAGGCTTGGTCCCAGTTAGGGTTATTGGGAGATGGTAGAACTTTGGGGACATCTAGCAAGAGGTCTTGGGCCACTGGGGATGTGTCATCCTACCTCTCTGCCTGGTGTTTCTATCCATGAGATGAACAGTTAGCTTTGCCACATGCTTCCTCCTTCTGCCTTAGACTCAAAGCAATGGGCCAAGTGGTCATAAACTAAACACCTCAAAACTGGGAGCCAAAGGAAAACTTTTCTTCTTTAAAAGCTGATTGTCTCAAGTATTTTGCTATTGTAACAGAAAGCAAATGAGCTTTCCTTATGTCATATGGATATAGAGTGAAATATGAATGTGATTGTGTGTGTGTATGTGTGTGTGTATGTGTGTGTGTGTGTGTGTATGTGTGTGTGTGTGTGTGTATGTGTGTGTGTGTGTGTGTGTGCATATGGAGGCCTGAGGTTGAAATTATCCTCAATCCACCTTATTCATCGAGGCAAGGTCTCTATAAAACCCAGAGCTCTTCATTATGCTTGTTTCCTTAGCCAGCTTGCTCTGAGGACCTCCTTTCTCTACCACTTAAGACTAGAATTTCAGGCTGCCTATCATGCTGTCCTGGTGGGTGCTGGGGATCCAAACTCTAGTCCTAATGCTTGAATAGTAAGCACTTAACCACGGAGCATTTCTCCAGCCCACAAAGTCTGTTTAATGGGAAAGGCTGAGCTCTAATTTGTAAGACCTTCCAGTTGTCACAGTTCTGGGAAAGAGAGCTTTAAAAAGAATTGCATATCTGGCTTACCCACCAACTGGGAGGCATAATGCGACTGTCTTCCACAGGAGTTTCTTCTTTGGTGTGCCACATGCAAGGCGTTTCTTTCCATCTAGTGACCACCCCTCCTTCCATACTTTCTCCTTTGGGAACTGGAGCAGCTGCACTGGGTTCTAATGGTCTGTAACTGGGGAGAGGGAGATTAAGGTGGAGTAGCTGTGCTGAAAGCTGAGGTAGGACTGGGGTGGGGCTACAGCGCCAGTGACTACCAAGCTATCCCTTCAGCCCCTTCCTGAGGGCCGCATGTGGGATGGTTTCTCCAGCAGTATGTAAGAACCTCTGGACGGGTCACTCCATCCTTTGCTGTTTTCCCTTCTCCCCAGGCAGCCAAGCCAGTGCTGCCCCCTCCAGCTCTGTCTGTTATTCATAGACTGTGCCCTGTAAGGTCCTGGAGAACCCTTCATTTTGCAGATGAAGAGTACCTAGAAATTGTGGCCTGGTCTGACCTCTCCTGGAGCCTCTTAAATTTGACCTAAGAGCCCTCTCCCTGACACTCAGCTTCCTGTGTGCTGAGCCTAAAAGAGACCTCCAGTTGGCCATATACTGGACCTCTTCTAAGTCACTGGTTGACAATAGTTCTTGCTCTACCCTTTCCTCCTAGCTACCCATTGCTGGGCCTTTTAAGTAGCAGAAACCCAGGCTGTAGAGCTTGTTCCCTGCAGCAGGAGAGAGGACTAAGACTTACCAGTGAGAAGTTATTAGGACTTCAGCACTAGGGCCTTTCATGGATGCACAGCACTTTCCCGATCTGGGCCTGTGCACAAGAATTGAAAACCAGGCCAAGAATCCAGGCAAGTGAGCAGTGATGCTGCACAGAACACAAAAAAGTATGATGGGAAAGCACAGAGGATAAGAAGCAAACGTCTGGAGGCTGAGGTAGGCGGAACATGTGAACACAGAGTAAAGGGTGGTTAAGAGCTCAGCAGAGGGAAGCCTTTGTGTGTGGCACTAGTGGGAACCCTTGGTGGTTTGACCTACTTCTTGGGCTCCTGGAGTTGAATGCTCCCACTTAGACCAGGCCTTTCTAGAAGACATGCTAAGTGCCTTAGATCCCTGTTGCTTTCCTAGGCTTCCAACATTAAAGTTGAGCATCATTTATGTTCCCTTCGCACTGATCTCCAAAGCCAAATCAAATGTGTCTTGGCAAAGTGGGACAGTCGGAATTGTGTCGGCTGGTCCTTCTCTGGGAATTATGTGTTTATGTCTGCTTTTTAAATCATTTTGTGCTAAAAATAAAACACCTCCAATAAAACTTTGGGGAAATCCTCCTACACTAGGAACAAAGAATCTTCCCAACAGCAGGAGTTCTCATCCAGGGGGTCACATTGATAACACAGGGCCTGCAAAGTCAAGACATTAGAGAGGCCCCACAGGATGTGTCACCGAGGGGACTTCTTAAGGACATCTTTCCTGACATGCTCTGAGCCCAGAATGGCAGTAGAGACAGCTGAACCAGCCCTGACATGTGTCTCCCAAACAGTGTGAGGGCTTGTTCCGCAGCTGGCACCAAACTAGAGCTGACTGAACAGCCCCAGAAATTTTAGTCAGAGCCATTAAAAATCGTAAGCAAGGCATCTGTAGCACTCCGTCGCCAAGGTCACCCAGCTCATGACATCCTGCCTAGGATGGCCATCATGTGCAGCCCTGCCTAGGGATCAGCAGGCCCTGGCTATGCATATGTTCTAGGAAGTATGAGCTCATTTAGGGACAGTGGGGAAAGGTAGAAGGGAATGAATGGACTCGGAGCTGAAACCTGAGGATTCTGAAATGAGGTTTGCAAGAATCAACGCCGCCATGGTTATCAGGGAGCTCCATCCAAGGGCTGGGTGTGGACATAAGAGTATGCTGATTTGAAAGTCCTCCTGGAAAATGAAGCATCTTAGGGCTTTGGTGGTCAATCTTGGACTCCTGGGTAGAGTTTCTAGCTGACAGTAATTTGGGGAACATGCACAGAGCATGGGAGCTAGGGAATAGAAATGGATATGCAAAACCTTCTTTCACTAACAGCACTAACAGCTGGAGCCCTGGCAGACTACCCATTCCCTTTGTACTCTATCTTATCTGTAAGCAGGATTAAAACAGCTCCTTCTCAGGGCTGCTCTGAAGTTCAAATAGAACAGGGCAAGTGCTAGTGAAATGCAGGGCACTGGGAGGTTCCTGATTTTTGTTTGTTTGTTTGGTTGGTTGGTTTTATTTTTTTCCCCCTTCATTTATAGTAAAGTGAGGCTGAGATTTGGAGAAGCAGGACTCAGAGCACAGAGCACATGCTCATCAATGGCCTAAGCCAATACCACCTTGCCCTGCCTTCTTCCCTCTTACTGTTTCTTTCTTCCTTGTCCCAAAAGAGGTGCTGGTCCTGACTGAAAAGAAGCCAAGGGTATTTCTTATTCACAACATGAGTCTGTAAGACTGTGGGTGCCAAGGACAGCCCATGGGCTGCCTTCCTTCTCATTGTTCTTAAAATAGAGAAACAATTTGAAAACGAGGCAACCCCGAGTCACCTGAGTGCAGCCCCTGCCCTTGATCCACTTCTGGCTGGAGAGGCTTACCAGCCAGGCCAGGCTCTCCAGGAAAGAAGATTGCACCCTTCAGTCTAGCAAACGGTGGTCAAAGTTGCCCAAGAAGGGTAAGAGGCTGGCTGGCTTCTTGAAATTCAACATGGGTCTTCTCTGAGTATCTACCCTGGACAACAGACAGAATCATGGCACACATGCTAGGACTGTCTTCCCAGGAGGGGACTCCAAAACCAGGGAGGTGGCAGGAGTGCCTCAGGCTGTACTACCCTCCAGCTGAGGGTTGAGTGTGAGGCGGATGACCTAGGGTACAGCCTTGCTCTGAGCTTTTCTTCAGTGTCCTCAGCAGTGAGAACCTCATTGCTAGGCTTCTCGAGCTAGGAGATGGATAGCAGATACAGGAGAAGGGTGTCCAGCAGCTTGGAGAATGGGCTTTGAGCTTCCCGGTCACTTTTACACAAACAGACCTCTTCTCTAGGCTTACCAGGGGTCTCCTGCCTGAAGCTATTTGCTGCTGCTGCCTCCTGTGTCCCTCCCCCATGTGATTCTTGCCTGCTCTTCTCTCCAAGCCTCAGATGCTGTTTATGTCTGGACCATCCACGGTTCCTCACCCAGGCATAAGAATATGGAGTAGTTCCCGGGACAGAATGTTGGCATTTAAAGAATTAGATTCTCAAGGTCAAACCCAAACCATGATTTCAGATATGCTGCCAGAGGCCAAGTCTTGCAGAGAGGGTGTTAGCAGTGACAGTTGACACATGGAGATCAGGAGGCTTAGCCAGGATCCCATCGTCTTGCTAGTTTTCAGTGTCTGTGGGCTATGTGTGTTTCTATTAGTTTCCTTGGACCCTGGATGGTTGCTTCAATCAGTTAGTGCCTGCTGCCCCATAGTCATTTATATTTTCAGAAATTTTTTCAATAAGAGGAGTTTCTCTGGCAGGTGGTAAATGCTACATGTTCAAACCTTTGCAACTCACCTCTAAGACACCTGTGTCTCTGCCCCCTGTGCCCCCACCTAATGGGGTTTTTGCCATTTGCATAACATACATGTTCAGTGCACACTTGCTGGTTGAGTGAAACTTGGAGCCAAGCGCTTGTGGCTACTTGGCTCCTTGGGGTAGGTGTATGGGAAATAAAAAGGTGAGAAGCTGCTAGAAATAACAGAGGAATCCAGGACTACAAGTCCATGAACAAACCTTGGCTGTGCCAGGGCCAATGCCCACTCACACACATCTGGAGGACAGGATGGTGAGAAGCCTACAAGTCCATTTATCAGGGCTGGTTCAGGGATCTGAGAGGCATTGCTAGAACTGGAATGGGAAATGACAGGTCCCTGGTTCTGCATACTCAAGTCAGTGTATACCATGCCGAGCCTGCGGATAGGGTGATGTGCAGTCTTTGCTATGCATGTTTACTGACTACCTTGAAAACCATCCCCTGCAGAATAGAAGGATGTCTCCTCACAGACACAGGCCCCCACAGGTAAAAGCTGAGATCAGCCTGAGATCTCCAAGGTGCTCCTGGAAGGCCTTGTGTTCTTCACCATGAGTCCTTCTCCGACACCAGAGCCATGTCTAAGCAAGATGCTCTGAGCTGCCTGCTGCCATGCAAGCTGGAGTAGTCTCAGCCAAAAAGAGCTAACTCTTGTTTGGAGAACTTAGAGCTGTTCTCCCCAGGCACTTGGGCAATGTTTCTAAACAGCAAGTATGGGGGCAGGGAGAAGAGGTCAAAGAAAGAGGTGTGAATCTCAGCTCTGCCATTTGATACCAAAGACAGGATAAGTTTTCATCTTTGATCTGCAAAGCCTTGCTGCCTTGTGGGATACACATGCTCTCTTTGCTGGCGATTAACATCTCTGAAGGAGGACTTGAAGAAGGTACCTGTAATTACACATGGGATGACTTAGTTTTGACCTGGCCAGAGGTTCTCTGCATGTATAATAATCTGCAAAGACTTGAACTCCAGAGGATGAACTTAAGTACATTATTTCTCCTACCAAGGGCTTGTGATTAATTGTAAAATACCAGCAACAGACACCTCCTTATCATCGAACTGGAGCAAGAGCACTTGTGGGCCGCACCCCTCTAATAGATTTTTAACTGTGTGGCACAGCAGTCAACTCAAGGCTCAGCGCTATACAGCAGGTCTCAGAATGTATTCATCTTGCAAAACTGAGTCATTATGTGTTCATTAGCAAGCCCCTCTGCCCTCTTCTCCAGCAGCTAACCACCATTGGTTTCTCTGAGAACATTTTAGAGACCCCTTGTCTGCATAGATTCCCCTGCAGTCTCTCAGAAGGCAGGACTCTGCTCTTTCACCCATAAAATCAGCCAAGGTCAAGTGTACAAAGAAGCTGGCACCTGGGTACCCAGCACCAGAGAATTGCATAGTTCTGAGCAGAACAACCAGGCTGGCCCCCACTTGTACTCACTCCAGCACTTTTCCACATAATGACTCCTGAGGACAAAGCTGATGGATAAGGGGGTGAGAGGCAAAGCCTGGCCAGCAACAGGAAATCCCTTTGAAATGTTTTCTGTCATCTTACAAATGTGGCAAATTGTATATGATGACCATATTCAATTTAGATGTATCATTCTATTTTGAGCTCTTTACTGAGAAGTGAAATGGGAAGAGCCTGAAGGAGTTTCCTATATGCCCATGGTACATAGCTCAGCATCCCTGGGGACCATTTCCCATTGGGCTGAGGTCCCTGGGGACAGTGGCTAGCTCTCAGATATGCTGTTGCTCTTGTCAGTGGTGGATAGCAGCTCACAGCCTCAGAGGAGAGCAATGAATCCTTTCTCAGATGGCACAGATGGTGACTTAGGACTTAACCTGTACCAGCATCGGTTAAAGAGAAAACTCTAGGGGACAGCTTGTGTTGAGACTGCAGTTTGAGGCAGGGGCTGCTAATTTTGTTGATGGCTAAGGGGCTAAGATGTTTCCAGAGTACCACTGGCCAAGAGTGACCCTTTGTGCCACTACATGGTGCATAGGGACCTCATACCACAGTGGCTTCCAGGACCAGGGATGCAAGGAGGTTGTGGCAGGCACCTTCCACAGTTACAGGAGCCTGAGACTGCACAGAGCCCTTTCCTAGAGTCTCCCTTAGAGCCATGGTCCTGCACCTGCCTTTCAGGAACATTGAAAATCACTTAGAATCTAAATCCCCTAGTCAACATGGTTGTGATGGTGAATAACACAGGTGTTTGCATATTCTCTTAGCCATAGCCAGTGCTGGAGGGGCACCTGACCCAATGCAGACAGACAGAAGTAGACTTCTGACTGGCAAGCTTGACATGGTATTTTTTTTTCTTGTCCTCTTGATCAAATAGTGTAAGCTATTGCTATCATGTAAAAAAATGTTATTGGAATCAGTGCCATCGAAATACCCAGAGCAGCATAGTCTGTGCTGTGGGAGAGCAGGCAGGCATTTGCTGGGATTTGAATTTGCCTGTCAATGACCAACGGTTGTTCTTGTAAAATTACTAGACCTAGGACTCAGAGAGGGGCTGGATTCCAGGACATGGTTTCTGAAATTCCTGCTAAGTGGAACCCTAACAACAAAAATCAGATCAATGCTATCCAGGTCCCAGGACACAATTCCTAAAGTAATTAGTGGCCATTAGTGACATTATCAGGTAGCCAGTCTCTTTCCAGCAAGTGACTACCTGTAGCCAGCGGCTGAGAGAGGAAAGAGAACAAGAGACCATAGCAAAGGAGATGCTCACAGAGGGAGGGCACAGACCACAGCCAAGGCTGAGGGAAAGACCTCAGGAATTGCCCACCCTCAAGGTTCTCTGCTGTGTCAGGAGCTACCTCCGCCTGAAAATTCTTGCTTAATCCTAACTCCCTCAGTTTTTTGTGCAATGTTCTGTATTACAGTGGTGTCTGCATGAGCAGGAAGCAAGAATTCAGGTTGGTAGGAAGCACCTGGAGGGTCCAAGATGTAGGCCCAAGTCTCAGGCCAACCACAGAGTATTTACTACATGCTACCTGGTCTTCTCTTGGTGGCCAGATGCAGCAGGGAGCCTGTGGCCTCTAAGGAGGCTGAGCTCTTCTAGGCTTTGGTTGATTTTTGTTGATAGAGATACATCCACTCTAAAGGCGAAACCGAAGTTTTCTGACTTGGAAAGAAAGACCAAGGATACACCAGCCAGCATCCTAGTCACTGCAAAACCATCAGAGCCAACATAAGGGAGGCCTGGCTCTCCAATCACCCACAAACACCAGCACTTCGTAGCTAAGGATAGGGGGAAAGACTGCATCCCTCTTGAGCCCCCTACTCAGGTGGGAGCCATGGGGCCAGTACTGCTGCAGGCAACTGGCTCAGCCACGGGGGCGCCCAGTGGCCTGGATTCTTGATGGGTGCGTGATGGATGCAGTGACAAGGCTGCTGGTGCTCGGGAGAGCCTGTAGCGTCCACCGGCCTCGGCCCCTTTGCGGCCCCCGCCCCAGCCCTAGCCAGGCTGAGCACAGCCGGAGCATGCGCCTTTGCGCGGCCGCGGCCAGGAGGCGGTGGGGAAGCAGCGCGCATCACTCCGGCCCCTGCCTGCACCCAGCCGCCAGTTGCTGGTTGCTAAGCAGTTATTGTTTCTGTGGCGATTGCAGAGGCTGTGGCTAATTGGAGAAGCCCCACTGAGCAGCAGCGCCTTCTGTAGAGCCTGTCTCCGCTCTTTGCATTTAAAGAGCAAACTAGGCAGCTCTCCCCAGCTCCCTCCCCCACCGCCCCCTCCAAAAAAACCTGGTGGTTTCGGAAGTATGGACTAGAATTGCTCTCCTCATCCTACCATTGCGACTCTGGTACCAAAGTCACAGTCGTAGTCTCCTTCTGTCCCCGGGGTGGTGAGTGCCAGGATAGATCATGACCACCGCCAAGGAGCCCAGCGCCTCTGGAAAATCTGTACAGCAACAACAGGATCAGGTAAGGCAGCTGGGGGTGCTTTGTGTGTGTGTGTGTGTGTGTGTGTGTGTGTGTGTGTGTGAGAGAGAGAGAGAGAGAGAGAGAGAGAGAGAGAGAGAGAGAGAGAGAGAGAGAGAGAGAATCTGGTCTATTGGCTGTCTGTAGCTCTAACCCCCAGGTTAATGTGTGGGTTAGCACACCCTGCCCCACCCCCTCGATTTTAGAGGCTACACTGGCTTTATCAATAACTGAGAAGCAAGGTGGACTTGCCTAAGCAGCTTTGGACAAAGGCCTCTCTCTTTGGGGCTGCCTCATTTAACCTGTGTTAGTTGTGAATATTCCCAACTACTTTGTAATTGGGGGAGAAAGGACATAGCAAGCATACATGGGTCAGGCTGACTGAGACCCTGCAAAGGGACTTTGCTGTGACTCTAAGACAGGTCAAAAGCAAGCACACCTGGTAAAGAAGCTTTCTTCCCATGTTCGCTGTGCCTGTCCTCTTCCTCCGAGTGTCAGTGGAGGCAGGGACAGGCTGTGTTCCTGAGGGCACAGAGAGCACACTGCCCAGAATAAGAGGAGGTGCTGGGAGGCAGGTGAGCCTGGCTGACTTACAGGGCAGTGGGAGCATTTAGGCTTGCTTGGAGTCCTACAGAAGAGGAGCTGTCCCTGTCCCAAGGGGCTTTCCTTCTGGCATGCATGGGGAATGGGTGCCTGACTGCTGTGGATACTGTAGTTCTCTTCCAAGTCTGAAGGACTGTCTGTCCCTTGATGCTTCCTTCACATCAGGAGGTCTCTAAAGCAGACCCTAGGGTACTCTACCAGGTCAGCACAGCAGTTGGTGCTGGCTCGGTAATTGACAGCATATGTGGTTTCCCTTATAGGTCTAGGTTGTCCTTTGCTCACTTTTTGCCAGCATTAAGGCAAAGAAAGGAAGCCCCTCTTGAACTCAGGAAAGCTGAGAGTGAGTATCTTTGAG
Organism: Phodopus roborovskii; assembly: GCF_943737965.1. Classification (NCBI taxonomy): domain Eukaryota; kingdom Metazoa; phylum Chordata; class Mammalia; order Rodentia; family Cricetidae; genus Phodopus; species Phodopus roborovskii. The sequence goes on along the minus strand of NW_026126571.1, from coordinate 28,607,181 downwards.
AACAATATATGAAAACATGGCCCCATCAACTATTTGGGGACACTTTGAAATTGTAGTTAGTGAGAGCTCTTTCTTTAGAGGTCATCTCCCCCAACTCATTTTCTATTTTTTAAAGGAGATTGTCTTATCTCATCATGTAGAGGTCTCACATACAGTTTTGTTACTCCCGGGGAGAAGATTTTTGTGAAACTACAAATTTAAAAAGTCTTGGTCAGTGTGAGCATTTGGGAAAAGGTTAATGTTCAGCCAAACTAGACAGGTTCAGAGCAGGCAACACAAGCCCCCCTCCCTCCATGAACATTCTGTGCAATGTCTGCTCCTAAAAGAGATAGTTCTACCCCAAGTTAACATCTCATAATTCAGTCTCCTTTAATTATAGTCCCCTCCCTTGCTAGGTATGGCATTAATGCTCACTGGGCTTTTCTGGGCATAGGGAATAAGTTTGAGAATGTGTGCTGCTCTTCACAGTTCTAACCAGGGATCAAGTGCCCAGGGTTCAGCCAACTTATACAAAAGAACATTCCTGGATTTTGTGTGATTTTTCTCTCATGTTAGCGAGTCTTGGCATGCACAGGAACATCAGTGGTTGAATGGGGTAGGAGTTAGCATGATGCAGAAGCTCTTATTGGGGTCTTAGACCTTTTGAGCTTGAGAAAGCTTGACCATTCTTGACCCAGGTTTTTTGTTGTTTTTTTTTTTGTTGTTTGTTTGTTTGTTTGTTTGGTGGGAGAGGGACACTGCTGTCAGCTGAGGTACAAAGGCAGCTTTGACTCCAGAGGCCACTTTCCTTGTATTGCGATCAGTAGTTCCTTTCCTCTTTTTCCTGGTGGCCTGTTCCTGACTCTAAGAATGTCATAAAGTCCATAAAGAGTGGTCTAGGAGTGGGTGAGAGGAAAGCAAAATGGGTGGAGGCCAAAGTCTCACATTTTTAAATTATATATGTACACAAAAGCATGTTCACATACACACATGCTCTCCTCTCTTTCTCTCTCTCTCTCTCATATATATATATATATATATATATATATATATATATACACACTCACACACATGCTCAAATACTACACATTTTCACATACAACATGTATATGAATGCTATTTTAAACTTACTGACAATAATCTTAACTAGCCCAACACATAAGGTAAAACAGTATAAAAATGTGTTCCATTCCTTCATTAATACAATTTTCTTTAAGCTCCATGCAGCAGGATGTGATGGCTCACACCTGTGATCACATCACTTGGGAGGCTGAGGCAGGGGGATCACCACAAGTCAAGACCTGCCTAAACTACAAAGTTAAACACTTTCTCAAAACTATGCCCAAAACAAAACCAACAACAGTTCATGGTGAAGACTGCAGAACTTGGTAGCTCATTTTCTTTCTGTTTTTTGCTGGTGGAATAGGCAGATGGGGAGTCATGGGAGCTGTGGGAGAAATCTGCTTCCATTGTCCTCAGAGAGAACGTGTCCTGCTTATGGTTTAACTGTTGGTTTGTTGTTGCCTTATTTGGCTTTGCTTACAAACACCTGGCTTTCTTGGAGTCTTGGGGACTAAAGAACACCAAAAGGCAGTGATATGAATGAGGGTTAGGACCAGTCTCCAGCTTTCTTAGAAAGTACGTGGACTGTCACAGTGATGAATCCATTTCTTCTCAATAAGCTGAGGGAAGGTACCCTCTTCCACCTGCCCTGAAATTTGGGAACCTTTTATGTGGTGGGGGAGGGGAGAAATAACTTCCCTATGTTGAAAATCACCACAAATTGCTTTAAAAATGAAAAAGGTAGGAAGTCAATTATTTTCCATCTTTTCCCAATTGTTGGTATGGTTCTCCTAGTTTTCTGACAACCATTGTGAAATCGATAAATATGCATAATGCGCTGCTTGGAGCTTTAGTTTGTAAAGGATACTGTGAGGTTGCACTGGAGTACAAGGGGACTTTCAGAACACAATTGCTCTTTCTCCTTAGAGATACTGGATGATTCTATATGTCTCTGTTTTTGCTTTGCAGGGGGTCTATGTTATGTACATGTTATGCTATGTAGATTTGGGGGTTTATATGCCATGGAGTAGGGGGTATATGGACATGCCATGATATGTGCGAAGGTTTGGGGACTGTCTTGTTTGAGATGAGGGTCTCTTGCTCACTGCTGCATGTGTGTGCTAGGATAGATGACCCATGGGCTCCCAGACATTCTTTCCACACTCACTTCCTTGCAGGGTGTGCTCAGATCACAGGTGCTTACATGATTTCGTCTGGCTTTATCATGAGTCTGGGATCCTAATCTGTGTTGTCAAGTTTGCATGGCAAGCGCTTCCCATTCTGAGCCTTCTCTCCAGCCTTTAATCTCTTTTTAAGTACACTATAATCTGCCCCAGAATGTTAGGAAATAGCATGTTTGTTAATGTGAATGGGATATATTTATTCAAGTGCCTCAGAGGCCACTCAGATGGGAGTGAGCTGTTTTGGGGACATCTGAATCCACCCTTGCCTCCTCTCACTCCTCCCACACAGAGACCAAGAGAAGGAAGCAGAAAGGATGAGGGGAGTTGGGTTCAAATTTAGTGAGTTCTCACGGGAAGACTAAATCCTGCCTCAGAGAACCAAATTAAAATGATATTTCCACTTAAATTTTTAAAAGAACAGATTTATTTTAGCATATGCTATCCCCATTTCAAATGATTTAAAATTGGAAAGCAGTAATCAGTAATGCTATTCAATAAGAGAAGACAGAAGGATTCATTCTGGATTTTTCCAATGAGCCATAAAACATTTGCTCAGCTATTGAGCAGGAATAATATTTTAGTGATGTAGATGATGTATGGATGTATGTGTGCCTGTATGTGTATATACAGATGTATATTCACAAACACAGACATGTTCAGCACATATGAACATGGACATGTAGCCCTCGTGTGTCACAAAATCATAGTTGTTGCAATCTCAAATGTGTATAGCCCAATATCTCTGTGGTGTCCAGGAGTCTTTCAGCACATGAGTTTATGTGTTCCATGAAAAGACTATTCTGAAGTCCTTGCTATGGAAATAGCCATGTTCTTTCTGTTTGCCAGCTTGGGTCCGTTGCTATATGTAGGGGACTTAAAGGTCTGCTGTTAATGGTCATGGGATGTGCCCACTACTTTCTGTTGCTTCTGTTTTGTGACTACTACCAATCCCAGTCAGCCCGAGTTTCCATTAACCTACAAGTGTGGGCCTCAGAACCTAGCCTTGACTTAGCAGTTCAATCACTTATCCGAGCATTTTAAATAATACTTCAACAGAGAAATGTTTTGGATTTGATGGGGGGATCCTAGAGCTAGCATAGTGACTGAGCAACTGTTAGAAAGCATGGGGCTCAGACTATAGACAGAGGGGTTAATGAGCTCCTGCAAGATACCTCTCTGAGTTTCCTGCCTGGTGCACTTGGAACACAGTTTTGTCACTTCTTAGAATACCAAGATTCTATGCTAAGAGAATCTGGATTTGACCATGACAAGAATTCAGTATTTTTTTTGTAATCATGTCAAAGGGAGAGTCAATGTGAGGCACCTGCATTTCATGTGATATTAAGGTGCCAAGAGAGGCTTAAGGAGACCAAACAAAGTAATATTCACTATTAAGAAGGTCAGATCTGACATACTGTAGGTTGTGATAGGAAATGGGGGTATTCACAATCCAAAAAGTGGCTGGTCTCAATGACTGTTTTGTCCACATTCACAGAAAGTAAATTCCATCCTCTATGGCTCTGTGGATAAGACACTGGGAAACCCATAGAGTCTGTGGGCTTCCAGAGTGAGGTGACGGAGCCTCGAAACTTTTAGAGGAGAATGTGAATGTCATGGATGCAGGGTTACCCCAGAGAGCACAGCACTGAAGCTCTGCTACAGGGGACACTGAGTGGCCTTAGTGTGCTATGTGGAAGAAAGAAGGCTAGCTACCACGTGCTGTCCTCATAGGAAGATGTTATACTCCATCACCAGAAAGGGCAGCATGGCGAAAAAGAAGGCAGCTAGTTCATAGACACAGTGGACTGGGCTCTAGACAGTTCCAAATATTCTGGGCCCATATCACATGGTGTGCTAAACAAGTATACTCAGAAGGGCCACTTGGTACACTAAATGACTGCTACAAGGGACCAGTTCTAACAATGGAAATAATCTGTCCAACTTTTCCTGTTACTGTGATAAAACAGCAGCTTGAAGAAGAAAGAGTTTATTTTGGGTCAGTGTTTTAGGGTCTAGTCCACCATGGTGGGAAATCAGGGCACCAGGATCTTGAAGCAACTGGTCACATTTCATCCACCATTAAGAAGAGGGAGGTGAATGTTTGTGCTCAGCTCACTTTCTCATTTTTATGCAGCCCAGGATCCCTGTCTAGGGAATGGCACCACCCACAGTTAACTATTCAAGATGATCCATTCCCCAGGCTTGTATCTCATAGGTGATTCCAGAGCTCATCAATTTGACAGCAGTGTACATACTTGCTGAAAAATGCTCTGTTATAGTAAGTGTGTTTTGCTGTATTATATTAACATTCTGCAGACTCAAACCACACAGCATTCCAACACTGTTGTTGGTGGGGTGTCTTGGCTAATGATATCCAGAGCACCTGCGGACCTTGAAAGTTGGTGAGGGCTTTTCAGTGTCCTTGGGAAGCACTCAGATGCTGATGACTTCGCATCTTGAGCACCCTCCTTTTTCTGCACAGGAAATGTGGCACTGTCCGTAGGAAAGTGAGCCATGCCTATGTGTGGCACTTCTGGATCTGTTCCAGTAGACAGAGGCTCCTGTCACTCTCCCTCGTTATAAAGATGGGAGAGCCTGCTCATATAGAATTCACATGTTGAGAAACAAGGTGCTGTTGGCAGGGAGAAGGGATTTCCCACCTGCCTCCAGAGGTCTCTGTGACTTCCTGTCCTGACTGAGAAGCTGTGATGTTGAGCGGAGGCTGTGTGTCTGTGAGTCAAGGTTTTCTGAGACCCTGGTGGGGAGGGGTTACTTCAGTTCTGGATCCCCATGATTGTGAGTGCGGTGACAGATGACCCCGGAGCAGCTGAGCCCTGGTCTGCCGTAGTTCTGCCTGTGGCTGATGTCCATGAGACCTTGCTGACTCTAAGTGCCAAACCACCTTGAAATGGAGAAATGTAGGAGTCTGAAAAAGTTCTCCACAGACAGCCCAGAAAAGGGGCCAAACGCAAGAAGCTGGCTCTCACTCTTTCTTTTGTATTCAGAGCTCCACCGCCACCGTGTCCCCACAGTAGCCCAGACATGACTCTTGCTACCCAGACTCCCCCCCATGTTCTGCTTGTGGTAAAACAAAATAGAAAAAAAAATTAAAAAGAAGGTCTGAGGTAATACAATATATTGCTTTCTGGTAGCATTGGGGATGAAACAGTAAAATAGCCAAAGCTTCATGTTTTAGGTAGGAAGGTATTTGGTCATGACCTTTAGTGAGAGACTCAGCCCAGGTGCCGGCAAAGACAAGCTTGGCTCTTTAAATAATAGGCATTCTGTGCATGCCAGAGCACCTGTAACTCAGAGCCCACGTGGAGGTGGCCTCTCTCAAGCAAGTGCCACACTGCAGCTCCCGTGGCTGCTTGCAGGAACTGAGCTGCAGCTTGCAGCAAGCCAATCACCTCATTCTCCCCCAAGAGCACTGTCTCTTGGCAGAGGCAACAGCAAAAATGCCACAGGGCCAAATCTGTAGTCTACCAGTGGTAATACCATACACATCGTCCATGCAGTAACGTCTGTTAATTCCCAGTGACAACTTATATCTTATTCCCTTACTAGTCTCTGTTCAATTTTTAAAGAGATTTAACATCCTCTGCCAGGACTTAAGCAAAGCTGCCATCCTCCATCTGAGACCTTCTCCAGAACAGAGGCTTCTGGAATAGGGGTGTGTGTGTGTGTGTGTGTGTGTGTGTGTGTGTGTGTGTGTGTGTGTGTTGAAAATGCAATGTAGGTATAAATTGACTACCAATTGAAACATGAAGGCCATAGGTAGGCAGGGCTCTTCTCAAACAATGATACAAAAGGTCAAGCACCCTGGGATCTTTCTTGGTTGTCTCGGTCACCTGCTCACCAGAGAGCTTGGTCGAACCTCTCAGTCCTGTTTTGAACTATGCGTCCCCCTCCTCAGCCTTCTTCTCTTTTATAAATCTAAAGTACTCAGACTTTAAATGGTGGCCTTAAAATGATAAAGGAAATCCCTTTTACTTAGTTGGAAGAGGTGCCATTTCTCCTCCATAGGCTATGTGAGGCTGTTGCAGTGTTTGTTCTGAGAATTCTCAGAGAGGACACTGACTGTGGGTTCCCAGCCCAGTCCCTGCACAGAAGAGAGAAATGAACATGTTGCTGATGTTAACAGCTTGTCCAGTGTTCTAGCCATTTGTTAGTCAGATGTTGGATAAGAAGCAGAGTTGTGTTTGGATAAATAGGCACCCTAGGCAGAGAGGAGCCAAAGGCAGGGAATGAAGAGCTGAGCAGGAGCAACTCTAGGTCAGGAGCACAAGACTTCCAGCTGTCTTTGGACCTGAAAGACTGAGAATAGTGAGGGTAGAACACAGAAGTGATGACCTGGCTGGAGGGAGGGGAGGGTCCTCACCAGCACAGCATACAGCATGCACAATACAAGCAGCAGACGGCGAATATGGTTCTGGAAACAGGGAAGGAAACAGCCTACATGGAAACTCCCCACCCAAGAGAGCGGGAATCTGGACATCTCCTGAGTGGTACACTAGACCTGGGTTCAGAGTTGTGGGAATGTGATTGTCTCAACCAACTTCGCCTCCAGTGATGAAAAATGGACACTAGAACTAGAAGTTTCTGGCTTTTTTTTTTTAATCTCACCCCCCACATGTTTTGGAGATAGTCTCACTGTGTATCCTAAGCTATCTTAAATTTGTGTCAATCCTCCTGCCTCACATTCCCAAGCCACTGTGACTGGCCAAGTTGCTGATTTTCACAGAGATAACAGGGTAATGATTTAAGAGCCAAATGTCAGTTCTCCCAGAGAGAACAAGGTGCTAACACACTATGTTCTCTCTCTCTCTCTCTCTCTCTCTCTCTCTCTCTCTCTCTCTCTCTCTGTGTGTGTGTGTGTGTGTGTGTGTGTGTGTGTGTGTGGTCTTTAAATACTTTGACAGAGATGCCTAGCAAAACTCATGACAGAATTTCTGGGTCTATTTTTCCAAACAAAATAAACCAGTGCTCTCCAGCTCTGAGCCATAAGTAGATGACGAAAAAATAAAATGGAAAGACAGTTTTGCCATTAAAAATCACAAAGCTTCATTGCCTGCAGCCCCTTTCATGGGAAGCAGGAGAACAGCTTACTGTGGTCTGGACATCCCCAACTGCTATTCCCAACTCTCCCGCCTGCTTCTGAGCGAACTAGGTAACTCCAGTCTGAGTCAACATTTGGAAAATGGTCATTCTTTGTCCATTGCTGCCATGGGAAAAGCACAGATTTGGCTCAGAGTTGGCCAGATGCTCCGAGTCTACTTATTGAGTATTTAGTATGCTCGCTGATTTACTTATTTAATGAGCACTTAGTATGCACACAGATATAGCCATAGTATGAGCAAATCTTCTTGTCAGCATCTGACAGGAGATCATGCCCATCCTGAGGTGGATTGTTCTGTAAAATTGTGGACTATTTGATTTTGAATCATTTTCGGGCACAGTGACATTTAGACTTTTGATTCAATAGTGAAACCCTTTCCCTGACGGAACTCAGATCAGAAAGGTATAGAAGGGAAGTGACAGCCCTTCCCTAGTGTCCCCAGGATGCCTCTACAGAGTAAGCCCTGAGCAGGTGGAGCACAGACCTAACTCTGCAGTCTAATTTAGACAGGAGGAGGTGAAGGCTAGAAAGGCAGAGTGCATCATGGAAATCATGTAGGTGCTGAACTGCAGATTTAGAACATATGCGCGCGCGCGCATGCACACACACACACACACACACACACACACACACACACACCTTTAATTTTGTTTCAAATCAAACAGTCCTGAATGAGATATGGCAAAAATAATATTTTCAAAGATTAGCACAAAATTGATGTTACCTGGAAACTGCAAAACAAAGGCATCCAGAGATACAGATGGATGAGGAAACCCCTGTCGTTGTCTGGCATGTAGCTCAGTAGAGTACTTGCTTAGCAAGTGTGAGGCCATGGGCTATTGCCTGCCAGCAGGCACACACAAAGCACCTATGTGGTATGAGCTGAGGGGAGGTTTGTGCTCTCCTCTGGGTAGCCAGGGCACTGCTGTGGCTCTTGTTCTCCTTGGCTCCTGGACAGGCACATGATTTCTCCCCTTATTGCACTAACCCTGGGTACAATGTGTTCCTAACAGCTTTTCACATTCAAATAATTATATAATGACATGCTCTTGCAACCAAGGAGGTAGGGGAGGGGGTAGAATGATATGTAATGATGGAGTTTCTCCCCAGCTTCTAAAAGGAAGCAACCACTAATAGATTATGCATGCTTTGGGAGTGTGCAGCAGGTAATTTTCTGTCTCATTTTACCCGTGAACAACTTCATGAAAGGTCATCATATCACAAATGTGAGAAGATGGGTATGTGGGTGCAGGGGGTTATTCCAGGGTACCACCTGCACAGATCAGCAGGTGTACAAAGATTGAGACTCCTGGTTGCTCTGTTCACAAGTTTAATCTGAATCACACCTATGTGGGTCATGAATACCTGGACTACAGATTTCCTTTGAAGATCTGATGAGAGCCATCAACCTACAGCATGGTTATAACCCCAGAACTTGGTTCCCCTTCCTTTCTGACCAGAGATTCTAAGTTGCATACCTCTGCTGTCTTCATGTTGGCTAGCACCATGACAGCATTACCTTAAGGTTCATCAGAATAAACACACTAGTGGCCATACTGTGCATGGGTATAACCAAGCAGAACCTCTAGGTCCAGTACTAGGTCCAGTGACCACAAGATGCACAGGTAGTTACCAAGCAATCATTATTTCTGAGTGCTGTACTAGGTCCCTTGACCACACTGTGCACAGCTAGTAACTAAACAGCCATAACTTCTGGGTATTGTTCTAGGTCCAGTGGTAGCACAGTGCTTAGAAAGGACAGCAATATGGTCTAAAGAATTATCGGGAGGAAATGAGTAGGATACCTCTAAAGTAGAGGATAATAGATATATGTACCATGTTGGATGATACACAATTGAAGGAATGTATAGCTAAGAAGGAACTAGAGTCATGCTGAAATCCCTAATTCCTGATTAAGGACTGTGTGGACCCTCATCAGAAGATACAGGCTTTTATAGTCTTCATTGTCTGGAATGATCCAAAAGGCAAAATAAAGATGTTGTAGACTTAAGTCCCCAGTCCCAGATTTACCTACGAGGCAGGACAAGCTGTTCTGGTTGGGGCTGACATGCTAGCTCATGTTGCTGCAGAAGGAGCATTGACATCAACTTGGCATACTCATCTGTGTCCTACCCCAGCAGAGAATGCTTGACTTGGGCCCCGACGTACTGAAGGTTCTAAGATTTCATCATGGTGTAACTGTGCTTCTCTCTGACACAGCCATAATCTTCTGAAGGACCAAGAACTTTCACATTACTCATCAAATCCCTGTCTCAAGTGTAGATTCAAAGCCTGCCTGGCTGACCTGTGCACTGAGAGTCTGTTGGTGAATAGGAGTCACCTTCTCTGTGCACTCTAGTGAATGGGCCTCAGGTTTTGTTCTCACACTCAGTCAATGAAGTACAAATGAATCAGCAGTCCGAGCTTGGAGAAACCCTGATTCTTCCAACAGATGGCCACCTCCTCTAGGTTAGTTAGTTTCCCTGAAGCTGGGCACATCTGGGTCACCCTACCTGTCCCAGAATTATGCCCACACCTGTTACATACAAGCCATTTCTCTCCTTCAGAAGTGTCTCACCTGAGACACCAGCCAGGCATCGTTCTATCTTGCTCTGACTCCCATCCGTAAGGAGCTGATAGCCTCTCATTCCATGACTGTAAAAGACCAAGGAAATGAGCTGAAGCTAAAATGAGCAGTAGACACTGTCTGTCACCAAAGTCCATTGTTGTCAGCCTGGAGTTGACATTTCAAGTCTTCTTTGTGTAACAAAGTGATTTCCTGGGCAGGCAGGATACACATGGACATTTCATTTATTCAGAGAAAAGCGAACAACAGTTTGGGGGCTGATTTTCTAATTCTTGTGGGTAAAAAGTGCCAAAGAGCAGGACAAAGCATAGGTCAAGGGTCAGGGAATAAAGTATTCTGGGACATTTGCCCCATGGCCCTCTGCTGAGTGTGGGCAGAAGAAGATTTTTGGACTTAAATGGTTTCTTTAAATTTCTTTATTTTTTAGTGTGTGTGGGTTGGGTGCACATGCCATAATGTATCTCACACTGTCGGGCTTGGTGGCAGACACCTTTATCCACTGAGCCATCTCACCAGCCATAGTTGAATTAATTTTTTTCTATTTTTAAACATGCATTTTTATATGTATGAGTGTTTTGCCTGCATCTGTATATAAGCAGCCACTCCCATGCCTGGTGTGCAGAAAAGGGAACTGGATCCCCTGGAATTGGAGTTTCAATTTTGAGCTGTGTTGGGTCCTGGGAATTGAACCCAGGTCCTCTGCAAGTGCAGCAAGCGCTCTAAACTTCTGATCCACCTATCCAGACATCATATCATCCCTTGCTAAACTTATTCATGAGGGAAGGCAGGTTCAAGAGGGATTGAAGATTGAGATGGCAGCTTCCAGCAGGAAAAAACAATGTTGCAAATAAATGGAAGAGTCAGTGAAAAAGGAGTCTGGTTTCAGACCCCAGCTGTGGTGTGGTGTGGTGTGGTGTGGTGTGGTCACTGTGGTGTGGTGTGATGTGGTCACTGTGGTGTGGTCACTGTGGTGTGGTGTGGTGTGATGTGGTCACTGTGGTGTGGTCACTGTGGTGTGGTCACTGTGGTGTGGTATGGTGTGGTCACTGTGGTGTGGTGTGGTGTGGTACCTTGTGGTGTGGTGTGGTGTGGTCACTGTGGTGTGGTGTGGTGTGATGTGGTCACTGTGGTGTGGTCACTGTGGTGTGGTCACTGTGGTGTGGTGTGGTGTGGTCACTGTGGTGTGGTCACTGTGGTGTGGTGTGGTGTGGTACCTTGTGGTGTGGTGTGGTGTGGTCACTGTGGTGTGGTCACTGTGGTGTGGTGTGGTCACTGTGGTGTGGTGTGGTGTGGTACCTTGTGGTGTGGTGTGGTCACTGTGGTGTGGTGTGGTGTGGTCACTGTGGTGTGGTGTGGTGTGATGTGGTCACTGTGGTGTGGTGTGGTGTGGTACCTTGTGGTGTGGTGTGGTGTGGTCACTGTGGTGTGGTGTGGTGTGGTCACTGTGGTGTGGTCACTGTGGTGTGGTGTGGTGTGATGTGGTCACTGTGGTGTGGTGTGGTGTGGTACCTTGTGGTGTGGTGTGGTCACTGTGGTGTGGTGTGGTCACTGTTGTGTGGTGCTGTATAGAAAAGAGGGCAAGGGGAGGCTGGAAAGATGGCTCAGAGTTAAGAGCACTGGCAGCCCTTCCTGGGGGACCTGAGTTCATGGGCGCCTACATGGGTGCTCACAACTGCCTGTAATTCCTGTGCAGGGGAGGGGGGATCCAACACCCTTACACAGCCATTCATGGAGGCAAAACACCAATGCACATAAAATAAAAATCAATCAAAGTATTTTTAAAAAGCAAGGTGGGGAAGGATGTTACAGTGTTACTTTGGGGGAGGGGCTAATAGAAGCTAAGGTTCACTTCCTGCCAAGTGACTTCTGCTCTGACTGAAGGAGCAGCACTGCACCCCAGTGCTGCTAGGCTTAGAGCTGAACAAATAACAAGTTGGAGCAGCCAGTCCTCAGCCTTTACTTATGCTCACCCAGCTGTGTAGCTGGATGCCTGCACCAAGGTCCTGGAAGCTTAATGTGGTGTCAGAAATGTGCATGTGTTGTTGAAGCTTGAGCCCCTGGGCTCTGAATGACACGGCCATCATCCTGCAGTAAAGGAAGCAACTAAGGTGGGTGGTGTTGATTGCAAGACATCAGTGTTGCATATGTAGGAAAGTCTCACAGCAGGACGAGGGTTTAGATCTCCAGATTTAAATTCTTCAGAACTATGGCTATTGTAGTGAATAAGCTTAAGATTGGCACATTTTTATTTAATTTATTTAGTGAGTGCACATGTGTGTGTGTGTGTGTGTGTGTGTGTGTACATACACAATATACATGGGTATCGGTGCATGCACAAGTAGATGCTGGAGGACATATTCAGGTGTTACTCCATAGGAACCATGTTTCCCCATTAAAGGCATCTACAAGAAGGCTAGATTGACTGACCAGTAAGCCCCAGGGATCCTGTTGTCTCAACTTCCCCAGCCCTAGAATCATAACCTTGTATTACATATCCAACTATATTTTTTTATTGGCTCTTGGGATGGAACTCAGGTCTACATGCTTGCAAGACAGCATATTACAGACTAAAGCATCTCTTCAGTCCAAGAACTTATTTTTTAAAGTTTATTTTCATTTGGTAATTATCTCTACATAAAATCTCTGACTTGTGTTGTACTTGCTTGAATGGATTAATAATACTTTAAGTAAAATATAGTGATTAAATGAAAAAAAAACAATGGAAAGAATAAAGTTCTCAGTTTGCAGAAAGACCATCTGTATATTTGTGAATTTCCTGGAGTAGGTCGCAGGAAATAATCTCAACAATGAACACCATGGAAGGAAACAGTACAGAATCCATGTGTGTTTTCTATTCAGAGATCCATTTTATGAAATAAATACACCTTTTAATTTTGTAGCAGTGTTTGAGATGGTTCAATGTCTTGTGTTTTAGGAAAGTTATAGAGAATTTAGATGAACAGATTAAAAAATTTCCAAAAGGCCTACCCACCATTTGGTCTTTGAGAGAACACTTACTTCTAGCCCAGTCACTCCTTGCATAATTCTTGATCTATTTGCAAAGATCATATTTTACACAGATGCCCTGAGAAACTTGTGCAGAAGTTTGTTGTTGTTGTTTGTTTTTATAGCAATGGTTGATTCATTCTTTCTCTCTTACTCACTGTTTACATGAATTGGAAGGCCAGTGTCTTCCTTACATTTTCCTGTTAAGAAATCCAATCAATTTAAAGATAATGAGCTCAATCTTGGAACAAAATCCTACGAAGCTACAAATCAATGTGTCTCTATAAGCTATACCATTCCTGGAGCACCCAAGCCACCATGAACAAGAAAAAAAAATGCCACATCATTTAGGTGCTTGGGAGACAACTGATACCTACTGTGATTTGAGGACCGAGCTTTTGTTATTCTAAAAGTGTCATTTTATTCTTCTTGGGCTCAGTAGATAGAGTGGATTAACCACCCAATATCATTCAATATCATTTGTTCCCAGCCACACCCATGAGCATATATATGGTTGGTCTGTCTAACTGGTTGGAGAAGAGTGTTACACAGCTTGTGTGCAATGAGACTGACTGATATGTGAGATGTGCATGTTGTGAGGACACTCAAGCCTCCTCTTCCTCTGGCTTGTCAGTGAAAAGATTTGCACTGATTCTCAGGTGATCCCAAAGCTAGCACCTGCAGCAGGTCATGGTTATACATGCTGAACATGCCTGCACGCAGCCCCTGGAGCCCGTGTCCTGAGTCTCTCCAGCAGTCCTGATTTTATAAAGGCGGAGCTTTGCTTGTTGATTATCTATTCACATTATTTGTATTGATATAAAAATTAAAATAGACTTCTTCTCTAAAATTGTCTTATTGTAAACCTGGTAACAGTTTTAGTTATAAAGACAAGGTTAAAAGCCCCCCCCTCTCTGTATCTGTATCTCTGTCTCTCTTCTCTCCCTCCCTTCCTCCTACACCCTCCCTCTCCCTCTTTCATCCAGAGTAGGTTAGCCTATTGCTTAGGAGTCATATGAGGCTCAATTGCACATTGATATATGTGAACACACAGGCCAATGTGAACTGAAGACTCCAGTTTACATAATGATAGTAGTCACATTAAAGATTCAACAGTCCCCAGAAGGCTGTGAAATAGCCCATGGTTGAACACTGGATTGTTGGTCTCATTGCCATAAATAAGCAAATAGATTAAAATAAAATAAGAGAAACAGAGGGCTAATTTTACAATATACTCTTGTGAGAAATTCCTGGACTGGATTGAAACAAACCTAATTCCTGGAGCCCTTGGGGAGACTATAGTGGTTACTGGATATCTACTCTTAGAAATATTGTATACACAGGCTGGTAAGATGGCCTGGTCTGTAAATTCATCTGCCTCCAAGTGCGATGAACTCAGTTCGATTACAGGAACCCACATGGTGGAAGGAAAAACTCCTGAGAATGTCTCCTGACCATCAACAACACACATTCATAGCATGCACATATGCACAAATAAACAAATAAGGTTAAAAAAGATTTAGGGAAAAAAGGAATGCCATATATAAGAGGAGCCCATAGGCAGTAAACATCATAGCCCTTGCCTTCAAGATGTTTGAAACCTAAAACGTAATCCAGGTAGGTCTACTCGATATGTTTGTACTTAGGATATGTGTACAAATATGGTATACATACACACGGTCATAATAGAACAGGAGGCTTCACAACAAGGTTACACACGCTGTGTAACAACCAGCCCAAACCTTGCCACTGGAGATTCCTTATGAGCTGCATGCCATGCAGGCAGAGATGAGGGCCATGCACACACTTCTGTTATATGTAGAAACCAGCCTGCTTGCAGAGAGTAATGGGCCCATTATCCCTTCTCAAGGAAAATAAATGCAGTCATAGAGAGCATTCAGATGCAGACCATCCCTGCATGCCTTCAGCCCTGTGTGCAACAGTTTAAACACGGAGCTGTGTGCACTGGTGATAAAGCTATAAGGATGTAGCCTCCTTGACAGATTGGGTTTTCAAAGATGGCACTAAAGTGAGGCTTTTTAGAGTTTATGTAGAGTTCTTTAAATTAGCACAGTTCTACTAAAACCCAAACTCTGACATCTCTGTTAAAACAGAAAGAAAAAGAGAGGCTCACTTGCACAGGCCATGGAGGCAGAGGGATGCACACAGTGATAATGTGAGCCATCCATAGGCCTTTGTATCTGGTCTGGACTTTGATCTGAGCCTCCTCACTACATCAGCCACACACAAAATGCATGTTTGCTTCCATCACTGGCCACTTTCTAAGGTGTGTTTGTTGCACATTCTTACCCTTTCTCCTGCATGCAGAATGTTCCCTTGATGGGGAATCCCAGAATTTTGGGGCCCTGGCCTCTGAGCTGCCTGGATTTTTTGCTTTCTTGGTCCTCTGTCTTTCTCTGTCAACCTCAGGATCCTGGGAGGAATGCCATGTTGACCATCTTTAGTTCTGTAGGATTCAGGGACTAGTCCTGTGCCTCTAGTTTCTCTTATCTGTAAGTTTGTGGTCAGTTTTAAAATCTGAATCCATCCAAGTTTCACATGGCAAAACCCATTGAAATAGCAAGGTCCGCTGGGTTGGTATCGGTGCAGTCAGATGAGATGTGCCAGGGAACTGATATGGGTGGCAGCCAGAGAAATGGACAGACACTCATAACACTTGTACATGCCCCCAACACACACACACACACACACACACACACACACACACACACACACACACACACACATGCAGACACTCATCGTTTCTGTGTATAGAAGGAGAGGCTGGATACTGGGGACTGTTTCTTCAGAACAGAATCGTGAATGGAGGCTAGAGTGGGTGACATCCCCAGAAGACACAACTTGCTTGTCCTGTCTGGAGAGCCTGCCATATTCAGCTTGTTGTGAGAACTCTGACTAAGATCCCCCTGTGCACTGAGATGTCAGGAGGGGCTGTCTGCTCTTCGTCACTTCATTTCTTTCCAGCACACTAGGCTCAGCCTGACTTAGTTCATGGTGATGAGGTGAGTCCCATCTACTTGTAGGCTCCTCTGATCTGTCCTCTCTTGGAGTAGCAGTATATACCTCTCTCTGGTTCTTCACTTCTCATTGACTTATGTCAGCAGCAGCCTTTACCTCTGTCCTGCTCTCTCACTACGGGTACCCCAGGATATGGCATGGCCCAGAGTTCTGCTACCTCTGGACCCTCCCTGGTCTGTTTGAGCAGGACCATACTTTGGTCATAGCTGTAGGCTGCTTCCTCCATGACAGTTTCTGGTCTAATGGGTGTTTACTTTATGAATATTGGGAACTTTCACCTGGCATGGAAACCTTGTTGGCACAAGATAGAGCTCTGTGGGTTACTCAGCAGAGAGGCCATCTGGTCCTCAGATACTTCCATTTCCATGGGCAGAGAGGGAAGTTGTTATCAGAGTCTGATAGATGTTGAGCTGCAAAGTTAGGGCTGGGCTAGCTCTCTTGATGCCTCTCACCATTGGACTCCACATTGTATCATGGTCATTCTGTTGAGGAGAGATTTGGAACCCAGAGAATAGATAAGGGTTTTAGACTTTTCAGAGCTTAAAAGGGAAGAGGAGTCAAACTGTCATTTTCTCCCCCCCTTCTCCCCCTCCCTCTCATCACCCTCTCTCCTATACATGTACATGTGTGTGAAAGTGCTTGTGAACATTTGTGAGCTTGCACATAGAGGACAGAGATCAACCTTGGATGTCATTCCTCAGGTACCACCCACCCTCTTTCTTTGAGACAGACTCCCTCATTGGTCCAAGACTAGCCAATTAGACTGGGTCCTAGGGAACTAACTGCCTGTCTCCACAACCACAGTACTGACTGGCACCATGTCTGACTTTTTTTTATAACGTTCTAGGAATCAAACTTGGGCTTGTATTCCAAGCACTTTACTGACTGAGCCACCACCCTGGTCCCTCTGAGCACTTGTTTCAACAAAAACTCCGTTCCCCAGAACCTTCCCGTTGGCCTCAATCATCTTGAGCTTCTAATGGCCACATTGCCTCCAGAATCTGGGATTACTTGACCCTTTTCTTTGACAGACTGGTGATGGAGGCTCTTCTTCCTAGTCTTCATGCCTCTGAGCTCTCACATCCCCCAAGCTAGAGTCTCATTTCCCGAATGCAAATCTTGGGACTAAAGAAGCAGAACTATGAATCTTGGTTAGGGCTTTACATAAGCTGTTGACAGAGTGAATTTTTTAGTTGTGTTTGTCTTATTCTTACTGGGAACTAAAGATTTGCTGTTGTTCTCCTGATCACTGAAATCTACAGCAAGGGTGTGTTCAATAAACATTACCAATAGTCAGAGAGAAGGCAGCTGTATTTTTGGTACACGCTCCTAGAGGTGTAGGCCAAGGGAATGTGTTTAGAAGCTTCCAAATAACAAGCATAAATCGTGCCTCTGTTACTTGACTGTCTTACCTGTTTGGCGGTTTTATCTTTACCAACTGCCAAATAACAGGCATGCATCATTTTAATTGAACCTTAAGCCTGACACTCTTATTGAAAATAATGGATTTCAAGTTTTTTCATAGATAAAGGCTACACGAAGCAGGGACTTCCCTACCAAAGCTTGTCTGAAGCAAGAATGACCTTACTCCCATGCCTCAATGGAAAAACAAACCACACTTGAAATCAGGGAAAAATTGATCAAACTAACATTCCAAAGACCTGCAATAAGGTGATTTAGGGAGTGAACCAAAATGAATTGTGCACATATGTGTGTGGATGTGCATGAGCCATGTGACTCTGAAACCCGGCTGGCCTTATGGTCATAACGCACCTATGGGTCATGTCAGCCAGTCTTTCAAGTCTATCTGTGCCCCATCTGATCCTCCTGCTTCAGACGCCCAAGCAGCAGGTAGTGCCAGTCCACAGAAGTGTGAGGCTTTCCTTCATATTGTTTCGTTATCTTAGAGGATAAAAGTTAAGGCTCAAAATCTACACTTTGGAATAGCAAAATGGCAGATGCTCTGTGGTGTCTGCCACCTCTGAATATGGCAGGAAAGACTCAAGAACTCTCAGCCTGACTCCAGTGAACAGACTGCTTTCTCTGACTGTCAGGAGAGACTAGCTGGATCCCAAAAGACTCACATTTATACTATTTATCAAGAATATGAACTCTGGGGCTGGAAATGTAGCATTGTTTATAGAGTGCATAACGTGCACAAAGCCCTGGGTTCAGACCCTAACACTGAATAAAGACAGCCATGGTGGCGAATTCCTATGATCCTAGCACTGGGGAGGTAGTGTCAGGAGGATCAGAGGTTGAAGGTCATTATCTTCAGATGCATGGTATGTTCTTAACAAGCCTGGGCTATGTGAAATCTTGTTTTTTGTTTTTGTTTGTTTGTTAAAGAATGTGAATTGTGGCTATCTTGGTTTATTCAGTGATGCTTCAACAGAATTCCTGGGAGCAGGGAATTTTTGAAGGAGAAAATACATTTCTAGTATTTCTAGAAATGGTGACATCCAAAGTTGAGAACCTTCCTCTTGTGGTGTCTGTGCTTTGTTGGAAGGCAAAAGAGTAAGAAACCATGAAAGTGACAGGAGCATCTCTACATTAGGACCGTCACAAGATAAGCAGTCTACTTCTATAATAAGGTTATTTTTCCCCTCTTAGGGGCTTGCCTCCTCATACTATGTCATTGTGGGGTCAGGTCTCTAAGCACTTGACTTCTGGGGAACACAGTCAACTCATATCATCAGCATGCATGTCTATTGCTCTTTTGGACTATAAATACAGACATAGCTTAGAGCTGACTGCTATAGTCAATATGCAATTTGAGTGGCTGATGCATAGAGATTATAGCATTTTCCCACCATGGTTTTTTTTGTTATAGGGGTAGGCTGGTGAGTAGTAACTCATACCTTTGCCCAAGGCATGTGAATAATTAGATACTGTGAGGAAAAAGAAGGTGGTGAGCCTCTATAATATTCAGGCAATGTTCAGTATATCCAGGAATACAGACATCATTAATAACTCAGACATTGGTTAGCAGGCTTCCTGTTGCAAGAATTTCCAGGGTCTTAGGATGAGGGCACAAGTATTTATTTACTCTTTTGGATGAGTGCCAATTTGCTTGGTGCTTGGACATCTTGGGTAGTTGTTGGTATCTGTACACACATGTGTAGCTCTAGGAATAAAAATGTGTCTAGACTTCCAGGCAATATTGAGAATTACAAGTAAATATTTTTTAACTGGGCATAGTGTCACACACCTATAATTCCTGCCCTCAGTAGTGAGAGGCAGGAGGATCAGTTGTTGAATGTTCAGGGGTAGTCTGGTCTCCATAGTGAATTCCAGGCTAGCCATGGTTACATAGCAAGACTCTGTGTTAACAAAAGCAGCAATAGCAACATCAAAGAGTAAATGCTTTGGGTGAAGGGTAACAGAAGAAAAGAGAAAAATCAATCATTATTAGATGAAGATAGAATTTAGGTATAAGTGCTTTTGATATAGCCCAATGTTAGGTATATCCCAATTTGCATAGAACATTCTTGAGCTTCAGTAATTGTCCTGATTCAAGGTTTAGCAGTAATTCTCTTTATTCTCAGCAGAGTCTTTTGGGGGACATGCAGTTATATGGCCAGCCATTGTATTAATGAAGAATTAGTAACTTGATAGAAATGGAAAATAAGGTAAAATCCTCTAAGCCATGGTCATCTGAAATTTATTCTGATTTCTCTGTATTTATTATTTTTGAGGAGTGACATTGACTTCATTTCTTAGGGAAAAAAGTTGAGAAAACAGCGAAGCTTTTCTTTCCAAAGTGGAACTGGAATCTGGAACTCAGAAACTCTGTTGTCTGACACCCGCCCCTTCCTCTGCTGTGACCTCAGTCCTTCACTGTCCCGGTGTGTGCTGGCTGCTGCATGGTTTGGCTGGCTGGGAGGAAACTCTTCTAAGCTTGCTGATAATTTGCTGAAGGAATCTCATTAGCCCTAGCTAGCTGCTGCATCTGTTTTGACGTTAAGTGGGAAGCAGAATGTCCAAGAGCCATTCCTGGCACATTAGTGCTTGGAAGGGAGGAAGTGGCTAGGGATGACTTCCTGGGATCCTCTGGTGGAGGCAGTCTGGTGGGGGGGCTCAGGCTGGTCTTGGTCATAAGACCATGTCAGTGGCCAATGACAAAAGAAGAGGAAAGAATTCTCTGCATGGCTCTGTATTCCTTCCCCACATATCAGTGGTCAGCACTGAGGAGTGGTGTGTGGGAGCAGTTAGTGCCTTGGTGATGTGACTTACTAGGAAATGGCCCATCAGAGGAGGAGATAGGAGAGAGCAAGTGTTAAGACTGTGAGCCATCAGAACAGGAAGCTTGGTGGGAGATGGTGCCCTCCATATAGGACAGGAAACCTCAACTATATAGCCACCTAATGAATGCCTAAATAGTGGCAATGTCAACTGACATGCTAGTGGGGCCCTCACAAGGCCCACCTCTAGAGAAAACACCACTGGAAATAAATGAAAATGAGTGATGAAGGGTCAGTCTTCCCCAGGGATGAGCCCCCCAATTGGTTGCCCCAAACCAAGCACTCATGTATGCGTGTGTGCATGTGTATATGTATGCCTATATGTCATAATTTAAAAAGTAAAAGGAGAATCTAAAGGCTTGTGAGGTTCCCTGTTGTCACATAGTGGTAGTCTGCAGTAGGAGATGTGAACTCCCCTGGCGACCAGGAACCTGGGAGGGATTCTTACCTAGCGAATGGGGACACCCACCACCCTGCTTTGTTCTTTTTCAAGTATGGACAGTTAAATGGGACATGGGGAGAAATGGAAGCAATTACTCTGGTGAGGATGTGGGTCTGAGAATACTCTCTGCTGATCTGCTCAGCACCGTGTGAAATAGCAGAGGAAGCCCTGGGAATCCTATCGATTTTGGATCAGTATCAAGGAAGCATGAAATATTAAAGCAGGAAGGAGGCTCCATGTGCTCTGAAATGAGGAAAAGCAAAGCACACAGAAATGAGGGGTTTGTCTACCTCCTGTCCCTGGAGAGCAGGAGAGATCTTGTGGTTACGATTCTGTCATGTTGTAGCCCTTGTTCTTCCAGGATATTCTGTGTGACCTTGGAAAAATCAATCCTCCTTTTGGACCTTGTCCCCTTCAGAAATGGAAGCTGCGTCTTCAAGCCTACAGGTGGGCTGGGCAGCTCTGTGAGTCATACCACGTTTAGCCTTCATGATACCTTATTATTTACAGGTAGCTTCTGCCATTTCTTCTGTGAAGACCATAGAAACACCCTAGTGTCACTACTGGTGGTCATCTCCCAGAGATACTATGACAGTTTCTTTTGCACTCGTGTGTGTGTGTGTGTGTGTGTGTGTGTGTGTGTGTGTGTTTATGCATGCGCGCGCATGCTGCCTCTGCATTATTCTCTCCTCTTTCTGGTTTCTTGGTCTACAGAATGAATATCTACTCTAGGAGGACTGAACAGTAGGTAGAATTAGCAAGAGGAAGAACTCTTTTGGAGGTCCATCCATCTCACATTATCTTATGGGCAGTGTAGTCAGTCAGTGCAAAAGGGCTCTCTGGGGTTTTCAGGAGAGCAATATAATACTTGTACATTTTCTGTGCCCTGCTTGTGAAGTACAAAAGGTAGCTGAAAATCATCATGGCTCTTATTAAAATCACATTAGAGGGTGGATGGGCATCTGTTATGCCAAGAGAGTACACAGTGAAGCAGGAACTCACATTTGTCCATGAACTGCTGCAACTTAGATTCTCCTGCAACTGCGAATCCTCAACTCATCTGAGAGGATGCCACTAATCTTCAAATGGGGGGTGGGGGTGGGGGAGTGAATTTCGCACCAAGTGGAACAAGAGATGGTAGCTATTGAATCAAGGAGATTCAGCTGTGAGAAACACTTACAGGGAAGAGCTATTGAGTTGCTGTGTGTTTAGGTTTCAGCGATCTATGCCTGTCATCTCTCAAGGTGGAGAGGGTTTTGTATGCCATATGGTCATTAGCACAGCAAGCATGTTAAATATAGTGGAGTGAGGAACTAATCACCTGCTGAAGAAGAGAGCACTTTGTGGGAGCCAGTGCAAATCTGCTCTGACTTACTCCACATATCCCCACTCTGCATATGCTCAGCAAATCCCAGCAAACCCCAGGGTTTGAAAATCATGATCGGTATGCATGCTTGTTTACCTACACTTGATAATGGGGTGGTCCTAATATGCTTTGATATTTTCAATAATGTGTATTATGTTAGTGTCTGTGGCCAAGGGCCACCGAAGAAAAGCAGAGGATGCAACCAAAAGTGTGACCTTCATTGTGTATTCACCTAATATTTGCAAAGCTCCATTTGCACCTGGAACATCTGGAAACTAATGCAGATGCAGCTTTCTCCAAATGCTGCACTTTCTGCTGTGCCCATGTGATGCTGGTGCCACTGTACCAGGGGTTAGCCTTTGGGTTGTGTCCACTGTGAAGACATCGTTTGAGTGTTTTCCACATATTTAGACTTAGGCTATAGGACCAACAAGGTCTGACATGTAATGATGTGTAGCTATTGTTTCTTGAATTCGGGTTGGACAACATGCAGTATTTTGGATTCTGGGATTGTTCTTTGGGGGGGGGGGCGGACAGGAAAGAAAGAAAGCCTTCCATGGTCAAGTTCCTTGAGTTTGTTTGCCTCAAATACATTTTTGGGCAGTGTGTATTGGCCTTCTCCCGTAAATGCTGCCTTTCCAGCGTCCTGCCTTAACTCAAGCAGTTCCGCACTGGACAGAGAAGAAATTCTTGCCTGGAAATTAAGATATACATCTAGGTCTTGGGCACAGGGGAATTGCAGGCCTCTTTGGGGTGGCTTGGGTCCAGGACATTCCTCCTCTTTGTTGAAGGGGGAGTGGCTGACTGGGAAGCTCCTGGTAGTACCTTTGCTTCCAGTCCTTTCTCAGCAGAGTGCTCTGGCCTCCTCAGGGTGACTGCAGCTGCAGGCTCTGGCAGCTGCTTGAATAGTCCCACTCCAGCCATGTTTGCTTTCCTTATTTCCCCGTGGAAGCAAGAGCTACTTAATTTTACCCATTCTGGTTTAGAGAGAGATGACACAGTTGATGCTGAGGAATTCTACACATTTCTCAGGCTTGTGTTTAATTGATTGTTATCAGAAGATGATGTTGGATTCCCAGGCTGCTGTTGATGTGGAAAGAAAACTCAATCCTCTTCCATCAATTCCTTAAAAACATCCCCGTTTTATAGCCTCTAGACCGGTGTTGCCAATACAGCCACATACTGACAGTTGCTCTTCAATATTTCTGTACTGAAATCATGAACAACAAGTGCTATAGATTAATGTTTCACACAGCCTTAAAGCCCAACTCCCAGGCTGGGCTTAGATGGTTTAAGGCATTGATTTCTCTCCCTGACAACTCTGAAAATACTGGGTGCTATAAAAAAAAAATGGGCGAAGAGGTTGGTAAATCTCCGTGGCACCTTTGTTGCTCGCTATAGAAAGCATTAGTGAAATATATCATTTTTCTTTATTGTAAAATATCCTGGGGCTTTGATGATTTTCTAGACCATTGTGCAAACAGGAATTAGAAAAATAAAAATAAAACCATTAAAAATCCTGGAACCAGAACCATTCTGATATTTGGGAATTAATTCAGTATCTGACTTTATGCAAATTTAATTACGAGATCCAGTCACTGTGATCACGTTGTATTTTGCAGGGATTCCCAGCAGGCCTCTGTAATCCTTACACCTGTGAATGGGCTGGTGCAGAGGTGGAAGTTACCCTGGTTCATTTCCTTAATGTTGCTGCGTGTGATTGGAAATTAGATTTGAGTTGATGTTTTCCAAAACACATCCTAGAGTCATTTTCATAACTCAATAGTGTAATTGCAAATCAGTGTTTGAGAGGGGTCAGCTCCATCCTTCTGTTACAAGCCACACAAATTTAAATGGTTCTGATCACAGGCCTGCTATCACCTCATCCTCACAAAGAATTGTAGCTGTGGAGAGTTTCTTTTGTGCTCTTTGTATTTCATTATTTGTCTAAACACAAGAGAAAGAGGAGAAAACACTTGGCTGATGTACTTTTGGTTGTAGCATTCAAAAGCCATGAATTTCCTGACCGCTCCCCCAGGGATATTGTCCCTATACTACTAGACACTAACTGTTACTATAACAAAATGCCCCAAGGTCATCAATTTTAAAAGCAGGCAAGTTAATTTGGGGTCATTGCTTTGGAAGCTTCACTCTGCTTTAGGAATGTCATTATGGTGGAAATGCCAGGCAGAAGCTGGGAGGCGGGGTGGAGCTAGATCCCTACAATCTCCTTTAAAGGTATTATTTCAGTGAGCTAACCTCTTCCCTGCTAGGCTCCACCTCTTTTTTAAAAATATTTATTCATTTGTTTGTTTATTGGAAGTAGATAAGAATGCACACCTGACATGGCGTAAGTATATAGATCAGAGGACAATTTGCAGTTGGTTCTTTACATCCATGATGTGAGTTCTGGGAATCGAACCCAGGCCCTTGGACTTGTCAACAAATACCTTTATCCTTTGAGCCATCACACAAGACCCAAGCCCCACCTCTTAAAGGTGCCATACTCTCACAATAATGCCACATACTAGGGGCAAAGCCTTAACACTTGGGCCTGTGAGGAACAAACCATCACACAAAACAAACTTTCTAAAATGGGAGGACTGTAAGGGATGAAGGAAGTTGGAGGCCAAGGTGAAACTGACAGCTGATACTGATGTGCACAACAACAGTGGTACCTGCTCCTAGGCACTTCAATGTCTAACTTCAGTGTTTGGAAATCTCCAAGGTCACCCTCACCTCTTGCATGGACTTGGTGTTCAGGAGCCCTTTGGGCTACAGTTAAGCTCAGTGATTTGGTAGATGATATCATAAGAAGTCCTGGGGGATTCCTGGGCATCTGGTCAGCTTTC
Organism: Phodopus roborovskii; assembly: GCF_943737965.1. Taxonomy (NCBI): domain Eukaryota; kingdom Metazoa; phylum Chordata; class Mammalia; order Rodentia; family Cricetidae; genus Phodopus; species Phodopus roborovskii. The sequence continues at coordinate 28,582,301 of NW_026126571.1, read as the reverse complement.
CTTGTACAATGGAATTGTAGAAAGCACTGACTCTTCTACAGACACCAAGAGACTACTGCTCAGGAACCCACCCAGTCTTGGAAGTCTGGAGCTTTTACTGGGTTGACATCATGCCCCACCCTCAGCCATGGTCTCCTCCTCCAGATTCTGAGTTGATCCATGTGACCTGGAGACCCAGCTGAGTGCATTGTTAGCATCTAATATGTGCTAAGCCCCACAGCCTTGGGTCGCAGATATTCTCATCAGTCAGGATGCCCTTAGAGACCACCTCCTAGGAATGGGAACCAAGGCCAGATTCTGTATGCAGAACAGCCTGTGTGGAATCCAGTTGTGGTAGGTGGAGTGGTCAATGGTGGTAAGTTAGAGAAAGAAGACAGGCCATGACTTGGCATTTAGTAAAGTCCCTCCTCTCTTGTCTGAGTGGATATAAGCATTTAGACAAATGGCTTTGAGGCAGATTTGGGCTAATGCTGAACAGGAATGGAGTAAAAGCTGTGAAGCTCGCTTACCAACAATACAAAAACTGTGCAAACAAGTCTTTCTTTGACTCTTGGGGCTGTGACATTATATGGCAACAACAGAGATGCTGATGTGAAAATCATGGCAGTATTGGTTCATCTTGTTTGGCTTTTGATAAAGGCTGTTCTTTGGACCCTTGTGTTTACCCATAACTTCATTTCAGACTCTGCTTATAGGCTAAAAATCATTCATTAGCTATTGTTATTGAAGCCCAGAGTAACATAAGCTGGTGGGAAGTCTTTCTGAATCTTTGTCACCATATACCCTCCTGGAACATCCCTGGTCTGCTTTGTTATGAAACTGTATCTTCAAAAGAGACCAAGTATAATCTCTCCTCAAATCCTCACTATGTGGAACAAACAGGATGTTTGTGGAACAGGATGGTATTTAAAATTGCATCTGCCATCATTACATCCCCTAGTATTTAAATTTAGGACATAATCACAGCACTATCAGAGCATAATAAACAAGAGTTTATTATGGCATCTTTTACATATAAAATCTACATATTTAATAATTGCAGATGGGTAGAGTAGGCAGTCCTATATCTGCAGAATCATGGGAAGTAATACCCAAAGGAAAACAGTAAAGGATCTATGGAAATCATCCTTTATTAACTAAGCACTGGAAAAGTCTAAAGCACAAACAATTTGACCAAAATGTGTGTAGCAAGATGAAGCAATCCTGAAGCCTGAACTGATTGTTTGGATACCTGCTGGGGTTAGGTCTGCAGAGCAGTGAAGGGGAGGAACTGGAAAGTCCTCATAGCTCCTTTGCCACCACTTTCCTGGCACCAGAGGATGGTTGGTAGCACCTTTGCAACCTCACCTTGCCACTCAAACTTGGCTGGAAGTGTGGGTGTGGGGCTTGGACTGGGTTTGGGGACTGGGGTTTGGAAGCTGATTTTTCTCCACTGTGTGGTGAGTTGCAGACAGTGAAGCTTGCAGGCATTGCTGGAGTAGGGAAACTGAGGAAGAATTGAGTGCACCAGAAACAGAGGCATACCCAGGGGACATGCAAAGACATCCCCAGGAAGAGACACTGGTGATCAGAGTGCACACACAGGATGGAGGGGGGAGGCCGATATCTCTTTCTCAGTTTGTGTCTTCAGGATGAACCTCTTGCATCAGTGTGCCCTGCCCCCACTTCTGTGTGGGTACTGGGGAGGCAACCAGAGAGAGGACAGAATGCCAGCATGCTCCCTCACAGTGTAGGGAGTAGAATATGGTGACATGGAGCTTTTAACCAGAGTGGGCCTCAGAGCAGAGGAGCCTGGCAAACTGACTAGCACATCTCCTAGAATGCCAGGAGGGAGGGTCAGGCTTCCCACACACCTGGGAAGGGTCACTTCCCAGGTGAACTGTAGCTTCATTGTAGGTCATACTTGGGAAGGTGGCTTCAACTGGTACATAGGTAACCAAAGTGACAAAGATGCATGGACATGTAGAGAAAAGTCTGAGGAGATAAGTCACCTTCTGAGTCTTTGTCTTCTTCTGGTGACAATGAGAGTATATTGATTTTTGTTCCTTCATGCATTTTATTTTGTTCTTGGCCCCCCATTGTGTCTCAGCATTTTGAGATGTGAAGATGGGGCAACTAAGTATCCTAGTTTCCTTTCTGTTACTGTGATAAAACAAAATAAAACAAACAAACAAAAAATTAACCAAAAGCAGCTCAGGAAGGAAAGGTTGCATTTGGCTCACAGTCCCAGTTATTGTGTTACTTCGGTGACTTAGAACTTAGAACATCACACCCAGAGCCAAGAGCTGAGAGAATAAATATGTGACCCTTACCCCTGCTTCTTGTTTGCTCAGTACTCAGCTAGCAAGTGACTGTCTAGTTCTACATCTGGGGTAGAATATTTGCAGATAGTTTTTGATCAGTTGCAAAGACTCATTTTGCTATATGCCATTTGCCAGGGAACACGCCTCACTATAGTATTTCCACTGGACAATGGGCAACTGGTCCCAACTCAATGAAAATGCAAAGCTTTGAAAACCAAACAAGGGACAGATAAAGATGGCATTAGATTTTGCTACAATCTTTCTTCTGGGCCTGGTAACATTGGGAACATTTCCTTGCTATGTTACAGAGCCTCTCTCAAGCAAGAGTGCTCACCTGCTGCCACTTCAGGGATAGAGCTGTTCAATGTTGTTTCTAAGCTCCATTGAAGACCTCATTTTGAAAATGGATCTAAGATGGTTGACTTGCAAGTTGAGCTTCTTATACATATTTGTAGAACAGTTATCTCCCAGCATTTTTTCAGAAAGCAGGGCATCCAGGTATGTAGGAGATCACTGTGATTGGCTTGGGATGTATCTCTCTCCCCATAGGAAATGCATGTGAGTTCTGCATCCTTTACCAGTATGGTACCATGTATCCTGACACATTTACCTTTCTGCTGCTGCCACTTGGTCCATGGTTCCTAGTCCATGTTTTATAGTGTAATAGTAAGGCAGGTGAGAATAGGGAATACTTTAGTAAACTAGGGATCTACTTGGCTTGGGCTATACAAATATCTCTCTTCTAATAATGTACTTGGAACCTAGGACACTCTCCTGCACTCAGTATACATGCACACACTCCAACAATGCACCTAACAATGTGTGTGTGTGGGGGGGGGTACCCACACTTTAAACAACAGAAATAGATTAGCCCCTTAGCAATTCCTTGATAATACCAAATTCAGTGCATACCAGAGCACATTCTGAAACCACAAGAGGAGGGCTGATCTGGCCTGAGCTGCTTTTAGGTGCATGAGCAATAAGGCAAACTGTGTCTTCAAAGTGAACTTTTGGAGGAATCCCTGTCTACCATCTTCTGCCTCTACCTAATTAGGTGTGCATGTTTAAAATCAGATGCATTATGAAAAGAGGCATGACTCACTGAGAATACAAGCCTATAAATCAAAACCGAGAAGTACCCAAACTCCACACTTCTCTTGAGCTCCATAAATGGAAGTATCAAACAGTAATTGGGCCCCTTGGGTGTGTTGTAACCTGTTGTCAATCTTGATGGGACCTTCCTTTTTAATTTTTACTATTGCTGCACTTTGAATAGTTTCTTTGCTGCTTTGCAATCTATGTGAGCCATATTTCAGTCTTAAATACAGTGTCAAGATCCTGGAGGCATCTGGCCCAGACGGACCCCAAACACCCGTAACAGTATCTGCTCAATAAATGCCAGGAGCAGCAGGTGTGGCGATCAGAACTAAGTCTGCAGAGTGGCAAATACAGCGGCAGGTGGTGCTCATAACTTTGCCGAGCTTTCTTCTGCCTCAGAGCACCTTCTGCGTGCATGTGCTACTCCAGCTCTTACCTGGCAGCCAAGCTTGTTCCCAGAACTGGGGTGAAAGTTCACTCTTTTTCATTACTCACACAGAGAATCCACCTGAGGACAGACCTATGATGTGTGAAGGTGGGTGAGGCCCTTGTGAAGGAGGAGGTGGTGGCCAGGATAATCTCACAAGACCTAGATGTGTTAACTGTCACATGTCCATCCTGGCCTCCTCTACAGAAGTGGTTCTCAGCCTTCCTCATGCTGCAACCCTTTAACACAGTTCCTCATGTCATGATGACTCCCAACCATAAAATCATTTTTGTTACTATTTCATAACTGTGATTTTGCTGCTGCTATGAATTGTAATGTAAATATCTGTGTTTTCAGATGATCTCAGGTGACCCCGTGAGAGATCATTTGACCCCCAAAGGCATTCTGACCCACAGGTTGAGAACCACTGCTCTTCTGGAGGCTGGTCCTAGAATTCAGGTTCCCTGGCTTGTGTTTTTGAGTCAGCTTACTAAAGGGGAATACTTCTTCCTTATTTTGTTTAATTTTGTATATAAATGTAATATATTTAGATCAAATCCACTCTTATCCCTTCCCCTCTGAAGCTGCCTTCCACCCCCTACTTTCCCTCCCAACTTCACATGCTTCCCCTTTGTAAAACCCACCGAGCCTGCTTAGTGATGAGTACTTACATTGATATAAGGCTATCTGCTTGAGCATGAATCGCCTGTCAGGCCCCCCATCCCTGATAAAAACTGCCCCACCCCCATCCTACAACAGCCATCATTTGCTAATGGCTCCTCAGCTAAAGGTAGAACTTCATGAGTCCTTGTCCATTCATGCTGGGATTTTGACTGGATAGATCTTGTGCCGGTCTTGTTCATGCACTCACAGCCTCTGTGAGTTCATATGTGCAGTGTCTCTGCCATGATTGGAAAGCACTCCCCCATGGTTATCTACCACTGCCTCTGGCTCGTGGTGGAGTCTGTCCATCCCTGTCTGCAGTGACCTCTGGACTTTAGAGACTGTGATAGACATGCCATTTAGGGCTGGCTACTCCACAGTAAATGTGAGTATTACTAAAAAAAAAAAGAAAAGAAAAAAAAAAAAAAAACCTGCCATAGTCATACCTAAATTGTGAGAACTTAGATTTTCACCAAACAAATGTTGGTTTGTTGGTTTTTGCCAGTTACCATTTGTCTAAATAACCATTATGATGATTTGGTGGGCCTGGCACACACTATTAACCTATGAACAATATGTGGCTGTGGGCCATAAACTCTGACACTCAAGCTCCAAGTTGTGCCATGGGGGGAATGTTTCACACCTTAATAAATAATTACTGTGGTAGATGAAGAATGCAAAATCAACCCAGGAGGAAAATAAACTAGAAATGGACAGCTATTGTAGTCCTGGGGCAGTACACTAACCCTGAAGCAGCCAGTGCCTGAAAATACTGTCCTTTCAAAGGCTCTGGTGTTCCTGGGACAAAGGCTTCCTGAAGGTGGCTCACACTTTCTTTGTGTTCTGACTTGGACTCCCTGCTGCTGGTGTTTGTGGAAATGTGCTAATCAGTATAGCCAATGGATGTTCTCTAGAAGAAAAGAAGCCATAGAATGAATGAATGTTTATATATGAGAAGTATTAGACTGGCTTTTAAGATGTGGTTCGGGTAGCCTAACCATGGCTCTCTCACACTGGAGAGGCTGGGAATCCAGTAGTTTCTCAATCCACAAGGCTGGAGTCTTAGCAGTTCCAATCTGTCACTGGGAGTTGGGAGGTTCAGGCTGTTGGGATACATCAGAAACCTGAAGAAGTTGGTTCTCATGTTAGTGAAGCAATTTTGCAGCAACAAGAAAGATGAAATTTCTAACAAGACTGAGGACAAACAGGCAAAAGCTGTTCCCTTCTTCTGTGTCATTTGATCTGGGCTGCCACAGAAGGGGTAACCCTGATTTAAGATGGGTCTTCCCACTTTACATGATCCAGGCAAGAAAATCTCAGGCAGGCTTAGTGGTAAACAACTTTGGTCCTGGCATCCAGGAGGCAGAGGCAGAGGCAGAGGCAGAGGCAGAGGCAGAGAGGCAGAGGCAGAGAGGCAGAGGCAGAGAGGCAGAGGCAGAGAGGCAGAGGCAGAGAGGCAGAGGCAGAGAGGCAGAGGCAGAGAGGCAGAGGCAGAGAGGCAGAGGCAGAGAGGCAGAGGCAGAGAGGCAGAGGCAGAGAGGCAGAGGCAGAGAGGCAGAGGCAGAGAGGCAGAGGCAGAGAGGCAGAGGCAGAGAGGCAGAGGCAGAGAGGCAGAGGCAGAGAGGCAGAGGCAGAGAGGCAGAGGCAGAGAGGCAGAGGCAGAGAGGCAGAGGCAGAGAGGCAGAGGCAGAGAGGCAGAGGCAGAGGCAGAGGCAGAGGCAGAGGCAGAGGCAGAGGCAGAGGCAGAGGCAGAGGCAGAGGCAGAAAGATCTCTGAGGTCAAGGCCAGCCTGGTGAGCTCCAAGACAGCTAGGACTACATAAAGAGGCCCTGTCTCACAAGAAAGAGAGAGAGAGAAAGTGAGAAATTGAGAAAGGAAGAGGGAAGGAAAGAAGGGAGGGAGAGAAGGAGGGAGGGAAGGAGGGAGGGAGAAAAAAGGAAGAAAATTCCCCATAGGTGTGCCCAGTTGCTTGGGTTTTAGTTTGTAGTAGAGTTCACAACCAAGATTAACCACCTCAGATGGTTGGTGGTGACATTGATCATTTGTTAGGTTCTCTGTGGGACAGGACAAGAAAATATGTACCTTCTTGTATCCAATACCGCAGACTGAAAGAACCCATATCTACATGATCATGGAATAAAAGACGTAAATTAGGAAATTGTATGGTATGCATACTTTATGCAAATGATCTTGCAGCCCAGCCCTTCAACTGGTACTTGGTGTTGAACACAGAGATGTAGAGTATCTGGTCTGAGGTTGCTCTGGAGGGCTCTTTGCCTGCATTGCTTCATTGACAAATGTAGGTCGAGAGGCCAAGGTGGCAAGTCCTGCAGTCTTCAGGGGAGGGATGGTTGGGGCATTGTGGATGCTGCTGTGGTGGATGTATGCCCACAGCTAGGACTGCCCAAACTCTTCATCATTGCCCCCCTGACAGCTGCTGTATGCTGGATACAACCTGCACTCCCTCATAGGTGTGTGAGTCCAGGTAGAGCCTATAGTAGCTCTAAGATATATGGGATTCAAACTAAGTGCATATCTATTCTGAGTTGTGGGGATCCCCACAAAGGATCAGATGAAACAAAGATGAAAAGATGAAAAGCCAGAGGAGAGATTACAGGCTTGGCACAGAGCTAAGGGACACAAGATGAGGACAGGAGGGAAGAAGGGGGGCTGTGTGTTTCATGGTGGCTGCTTCATACAGAGGGGCACCACCTACCTGTGCAGTGTGGGACATGAACTGTCCCCTCAGTGGATGGCACCCCTGGGGGGCACCCCTGACACTGGATGTGGAGTCTTCAGGCTGGACAGGTCAGGTGTGCTACTGACCAGTAAGAGGTAGATGTCAAGGAACCCTAACTCCCACAAATACAGAAAGATCATTCCTGGCTCTGGTCCCTGAGCTGTTCTCAGTGCTCTGCTAAATACAAGCAAAGGAAAGAGGCTGCAAGAGACATACAGCTGCACTGCTGAGATGCTGGGCTCACTGTCCTGCAGACAAGCGACCCTGCCAGGGTAGAATCCACATATATCTGCATGGCTTCCTTTAACCTCTCCTAAGGTGCGTCCATTATTTGTGAAAATACCAAGTTAAAACAAGCCCAAATAAGGGCTGGGTGTTGGTGGCACACGCCTTTAATCCAGGTACTCGGAAGTCAGAGGCCGGAGAATCTCTGTGAGTTCTAGACCAGCTCTGGTTTACAGAGTGAGTTCCATGACAGACAACAATCAACACAGAGAAACCCTGTCTCAGAAAAACAAAACACAAACAAACAAACAAACAAACAAACAAAAAACAAAACAAAAAACCAAACCCAAATAAACTAAGCCAGTGCTGGGCACTTCTTTGCAAAGTCAACACATCAGAGAGACACATGCACATCTGTGTTTACTACAGCTCAGTATAGAACCAACCTAGGTGTCCATCAACCAAGGTATGGGCAAGGAAAATGTAAGCTATCTGTCTGTCATCTGTCTGCCTGCCTGCCTATCCACCCACCATGTATTCATTAACTCCTCACATGCACTCGAGCACACACACACACACACACACACACACACACACACACACACACACACAATATGGTTTTACTCAGCCATAAAGAAGAAGCACATAATTGGGTCTGGAGAGGTGGTGTAGTGGTTAAGGCAACTTGCTGCTTCTGCAGAGGACCCAGACTCAATCCCCACCACCTACATCAGGCAGCTCATAACTGTCTATAGTAACATGGTTTCAGAGGCTCTAATACCTCTTGTAGTCTCTACAGGCACCTGAACATGTATAATTCACATACAGAAGAGCAAGCACACATATCCATACATAATGGGACGAAATTGTTTTAATGAACAAAGTTATATTGTTTGTAGAAAAAATGGAACAACTATAAATTATCCTACTAAGCAAATTAAGTTAGACTCAGAGAGATGTGTTTCCTCAGATTTGTAGACCCTAGATTTTATAAAACCATACATCTATCTATAACAGGAAAATAGATGTGAAACTATCTATGGAAACAAAGAGACTAAGGATGTTATGAAAGGGAATACAGGGGAGGAACATGGTAAAGGCACACTATGTGTTTGTGTGAAAATGTACTTAAGAAATAAGAAACATTACATATAAGCCAATAAAAATGCAGTTAATACCTAGTGCATGGATGAATTTTGGGAGCCCATTCCCCCATGGAGGGATACTCTCTTAGCCTATATACAAACAGGAGGGCCTAGGCCCTGCCCCCAAATAATTTGATAGATTTTGATGATCCCTCATTGAAGGCCTCATCCTCCCTGGGGAGTGGATGGGGAACATGATGGGGGGTTGGTGGGGGGGAATGGGAGGATGGGGAGGGAGAGGGAACTGGGATTGATATGTAAAATAAGATTGTTTCTAACTTAAATAAACTTATAAAAACTGTAAATAATTGTTGGGAGCGATAGCATGCATGTATTCCCAGCACTTAGAAGGCAGAAGCAGAGGGATCACAGATTGAGTCCAACCTGGGCTGCAGAGTGAGGCCCCCTCTAAAAAAAAAAAAAAAAAAAAAAAAAAAAAAGCCTCAAAAGGTAATAGCACCCAGAGAGTGTTGACTAGCTTTCAGGACCATGGTGGAAAGAGCCCTAGGCCTCCAGCCCCTTAGAGTGATATACCCGTATTTTCCATCTGAAGCTCCAAGAAGCCTGTCCTCAAGTCTAGCAGGGCTTGCTAGTGGGGTGCTGGTAGGGAATGTCCCCACCATTCTGTCTGAGCACAGACTCAAGCTAACTGTGTAATGGACAGAGGCCTGTGCTAGTACCATCCTGCCAGCCTGAAGTGCTGGCAAGTCTGAAGAGGCCCTCCATGCGTTCATCTCTTGACCTTCACAGACAGCCAGGAACCCTCAGACCAGGCTCATCACCCCATGCTCAGGAGAGCCATGAAGTGGTCCCAAGTGGTCAAGGATGAGATGGATGACCTCTCTGTGTTTACACTGCAATGAGGACCAATGCCCGTGGGGAAGCAGCTGCACCCTTAGGTGCCAGCTGTGAGGTGTGCCATGGTTCCCTGAAGGATCAGTCGGTCGAGGAATCTAGTCTGGCTGAGATTGTGCCACCTTGAGCCTCAGCCTTCTCTGTAATCAACCATCTTAAAATATGGTACTGTATGATTCATGCTTTCAGTTTCAGAAGAGTAGGTTTATTAGGTGTATAGCAAGCAAAACTAATGTAAATACCAAGTTACAGGTAGAAGCAGCAGGTAGCTAGCAAACTATCGACTGGAGTAGCCCAAATGAGAGAGCAAGCAAGAGGTGGTATCATTAAGTCAGGCTTGCAAACATGCAGCAGAAATAAGCTGGGCTTGGAGCCCCTATAAGACAGCCCACTGGAGTTGCTGATCCAGTCCCAACCAGGGCAAATTGTCTCAGTGAGTGAGGCTTCCATGTAAAAGAAGGAATAGAAACAGACTCATAACTTCATCAAACTGGGGACTTACAACATTCAAGAAGTGACCTGGAGAGTAGAGTTAGCTGGAGTTCCCAGTGAGCTTTCTCTCCATGGCTGAGCTTCCTATGGTTGAACTTCTAACTTCCCCCTTTGTATTGTGGGCATCTTTACATCATGGGATAAACAATAGGAACATCTGTTGGAAATGGTCCACTTCCAGATATTCCAAGGTCATGGCATATTCACTCTGTAGCTATTGTCCCCATTTTTATTACAGAGAGCCAGGAACCCAATCTGACCTAAGGTGGGAATTTGGAGGACACCTGACATACACGTGGTTGAGTCAGAAATACATGGAGCAATCATTACAGAGCCAGCCCCTCAGTGAACTCAAACAGCACCTGACAATTTGTCAATCCGATGAGCATTACAGAAGGAGCTGCTGATAGCTCTGCCCTTGGCTGAGCTCCCTCCTAAGCACATTCGTCTTGCATCTGGGTGGCATATTCCACCTGGCCTTTCACTGATGTTCATCTGAATTGAGGTGGCTCCCTTCCTCATTAAGATGGCATGGAGATGGGTAGCAGACCTAGGAGTCACTGTGTTTCAAAGGGCTCCTTGAGCAGAGTTTCATTTATGTAGAACTGCCCTTCCAAATATCTATTCTCTGCCCAGCCAGGGGTAGCTCCTTTTGTGCCCCAGATCCCTGACCCTTGATGCCACTTGATACCAACAAGTCATTTCTAAGTGAAGGGGTTGGATGCTGTGACCTGGGGGCACCAAGCCAAGAAGCAGAACTTCTGGATGATGATGAAATGGTATAACACACTAAGGAAGAATGAAACAGAGAACCCTCAACTAACTTGTGGTATGAAAGATTTGAAATCTGAAATTGAGCTGAGGAAACAACTCAGGCTGTGACCTGCACAGCATTGTGATTGACAAGACAGGTGACAGGGAATGAAGACAGACAGACAGATGTACAGAAAAGCTGGGACTGTGTGGGCTGCAGGCTTTGATGGAGATACATTAGCAGCCTTGGAACTCAGAGAGCTTATTATATATGCAGGGAAGAGGAGGTAGGTTAGCAAGGTTACTGTTGGGGAGTGCTTGAAGGTTACAGTCATCTGAGAGCAGGAAGCTGCTGCTGCTAGTTTTAGCATGCACTGCTTGCTAAAGTCATACATACCTGGATGAGGAGGTGGCTTTGCCATTCCTAAGAACCTGACCCATGGAAGGCTTTCCCACTTCCATAACCTGAGGCATTTGGGTCCTTGATATGGTGTGCTCATGTCAACATTAACTTGGAACTTCATCTGCTGCATGTAGCTCAGTCAGTAAAGAGCTTGTAGGGCATGCATGAAGGCCTGAGTTCAAGCCCCAGTACCCATATAAAAAGTCAAACATTGAAGTATGTGCTTGTAATCTGAGCATGTGCATGTTGGCAGGGGTGCAGCCGGTGGTGGGGAGTCAAAGACAGGTGAATGTCTGGGGTTCCTGGTAGACAACCTAGCTAAATAGATGAGTCTTGAGTCCTAGTGAGAGCCCTATCCCCAAAAAATAAGAGGGGCAGCTCCCAAGGAGTGGTATCCACAGGTGACTGCTGGCCTCCACATGGTATCCACTTGTGTACAGATACACGCAAGCATACATGTACACACAAACACTTGCAAAACATAAAGTAAATATACCTAAAATATTGAAATATAGAACAAAAGGCAGTTGGGGTGGAGGTGAGGAGCAGGTATGTGAGGTACTGCTGGGACATGAATAATTGACACCAGAGGAGAGGGAGGGACCAGGCCCACTGAGTGCCCGAGTGCAGGCCTGGGCTCCTTCCTTGGGGCAGAGCTGGCCCCTGCACATGCCCATCAGGACACCTTAAGTGTCCTTGCAACCCTCTATCCATTTCTCCCATCAGCATGGGACATTATGTCAGCCAAATCCTACGCTGTGGACTGCTTCATAGCTTCGGAGCTGTTTCAGGGACAGACCCACCATTGAGTCTAGAAAGACAACCCCTTCACACAGCATCCTCTTTAACACTTGTTCAGGAATCTGGCACCTCTCCCCTTGCCTTTCTGTCCCCTCTGAACATGACCTGCAAGCCAATGGGAGGGACTCCTTTGCTGCAGAGAGCAAGCAGAGCCCTCAATCAGGCTGACCCCCATTCCTTTTTCATAGAGCAGACGTTCCCTTCCCCCAAAGCCAGTCCATGTCTCCCAGCTTAGTGAACCACTGGAATGGCCGCCGAGGCCCCAACGTTGCTATGCTGGCACCAGGCTGCACACGAAGAGGCCAGATGATTTGTTTCCTTTTAAATAAAGTGCTTGTTTGTTGGGCTGTGTGGGGTTGGTCCTTGGCGGCCACTGTCACATTATAAACATGCACAGGCTGTGGGGAAAATGTGACTTAATAAAATATTCGGCTGCCTTTCTTCTTTGAGCTATATTAAGCTGCACATGTTCTGCATGGCAAATGGCACTGATTTGGAATTCACAGGGAAAGGAGTGAGGCCCGAGATTGTGGGGGTGTGGGGCTCAGGAGCCCAGGGTGGTCTATTTGCAACTGAGTAGTTGCCTGGTGGCATGGGAGAGGCTATGGCTACCTGCCCATACCCACAGGGAGGAGCTGTGCAGCCATCTCTGGTCCTGGTGCTTGCTAAATGGACTTTTTCAAGAGATCATAGAATAGGACCACTCCCTCACAGGCTTGGAAGGCTGCTTGCTGTCCATTGTTAGACCTGTTCTATGAAATCCCATAAGGCCTGGACAACAGTCCTACTAACAGTCCTAACATCTAGTCCTCATCCAATGATTGGTCCTGTCCATTCATAGTCCATACTATTCTTCCCATGGTCCTAATTAGGAACTTTACAACTGATAAGGTAAAAGAGGAAGACACCTTGGAGTAAGAGTGGAAAGTTATACATTCCTATGTTAGGTCTACTTTCATGGCCCTGCTGTGACCTGGTCACAGGCTCGTGATATCAACTAAGCACATCACCTCTAACTCAGAGCCATCTTAGTCAATCAAGATTGATGTGCACAGTACCAGTGGCAAGCTTGGCAGTTGTAACAGGACTTGCTGTAGACTTTTAATGCTTCTTGCTTAATGTTTTTGAAATTATTTTTGTTTTATATGTATGAGAATTTTGCCTGAATGTATGTCTGCACCATGTGCCTACCTACTGCTCCCAAAGGCCAGGAGAAGGCATCATATCCCCTGGAACTGGAGCTACAGATAATTGTGAGCTATCATGTGGGTGCTGGGAATTGAACCCAGGTCCCTGGGAAGAGCAGCGAGCCATCTCGCTCCAGACCCATGTTGTAGATTTTAATTCATCTCTTTTATAGGGAGTGATGCCAAAATGCCCAGCACCATAATTTCTCATGCTCTTTCCTCTCTGACCACCGGTGTTATTACTGTGAACACACCACAGTGGAATAGCACTTTAGCAATAAAATAACCCGGGAGCCCCAAACTCTTCCCTCTCAGTTCAGCCTCGCAGGTGCCTGTTGGAGTCTTTCTGTTCTTCCTCTCCCCTCTGTTGCTCTCTTGCACACTGGCCTCAATTCTCTTGGCCTTCATTTGAGTCTCCTGATTCACAGGCTATGGCGAATAACTCATCCCTCTACTTTCAATGCAGAGGCCCAAATTATAGTTCCTGTGATCTTTTTGCTTTAAAATATATTCAAGAAATATTTCCAACAACTTAATAGTTACTAAATATCACAGTACTCAAAAGCCTACCACTAGCTGACATGTGTCAGTTATGCAGTAAATCTTGATTCTGGCAGAAAGCCTCTCTCTTATTTTTATACCTTTACCCCCATGCTCTCCCTACTTTACTGTTGAGAACAGGGGGGCCAGAGCATCTTAAGTCACAGACTTGACTGACACCTCCTAGGTAGAAGTGTGGCATAAAACCGCCCGCCACAGAAGATGGCTGGCTCAGCTCCTGCTGGCTGTGGCAGCATGAACACAATTTAAATAACACTTCTTGGGGCCGATTATCCTTGCCATGTTTGGCCCTCTTTCAACATTTAAGACATATAAATTGCATTTAGCTGTGTAAACATACAAATCACATTTCTCCCATGACTGGATCCAAGGCTTCGATGAGAGACTCTAGTTTCTAAGGCCATTCGATTATTATGATCCACAAATAAAATGCAATCCAAATTTTTCTAAGTTACTCTATCTCCCTTGGACATTTGAAAGACACAAAATTACCCAAATATTTATAGCAGATGCCAACTGAGGTTTTTGTTTTGTTTGTTGTTTGTTTGCTTGCTTTTTTTCAAATGGGGCTAAAATTGAAGGTATCACTATGTCTTCCCTTTCTCTGGGGGTTGTTTGGGTTGCCCCAGAGAGCTCTCTGCCTCCTCTTCCCTACATGGAGGGCTGTAGTTCATGTGGTAGAGAGATTGATGCCCCCTTTTGAGTCTCCCGTTGTCTGGAGTCACAGGTGCCTCTCTGGGACTCTGATGAGAAAAGCCAGAGATGGCGGTGTAGAGAGGGGCCTCTCAGTGAGGGGGCCAGTTCTTCCCTTCTGCCCCATCCCCACCAGAAAAGTGCAAAAGCAAGGTTTAAATCCCTCCCTGGAAGCAGCAGCAGCACAGCGATCTAAGACAGCGGGCCGTGATTCGGTGTCTCTTCCTGTATGTCTGCTTTGGGGATGTGGGAGCAGAAGCAGGTTAGATTAGCTTTCATCCTTGATGATATTTCAAATCAAAATTACTTTACACATTTAGTATATGCTAACAGAAAGGGAAAAGGAGAACTTTCTACCCCACCCAAATTAATGACTATTTCTTGGTTGCCTGATCCTAGACTATAGCCCTGTGATGTCAAGTGTTGAATTGAAAAGGCACTAAGTATAGGGTCTATTAAAGGCAGCATTTCCATTGGTGGGTGTGGCTGTCTCTTACCTGGGAGAGTTGAAGAAACAGGACTTGTGGCCATCTGGTCACATATTCTAAGAGATGCATTTAGGTCACCACCTGTGCCTTTCTGGACATGAATTGGAGGAGGGTTGCACTACTCTCTCTAGAAAGGGATGTGTTTGACGACTGGTTAGCAAAGTGGATAAAAGAAGGGAGAGTGTTCCCAATGGGGACAGTGGAAGGTTGAGCCCCAAGTCCCCAGGTGGCGGGACCAAGTGGTTCCCCCAGCAGGCTTGCATCAGCAAGCCTAGAAGATGAAAAGGAATACGGGTATAGCTAAGATACAGAGAGGAAGGCCTGCCTGACCTACCTACCATCCAAGCTATGAGGAAGACTTTAATCTCTTATAACAGGATCAGGACCAGGGGCCAGCATGAGTCAGAGAGTGAAACAGGATCCAGGGAGCCTAGGAAAGATGGGTTCTGCTCCACCTCCCTGTTCTCGGGACTTTGTAATAGTAAAGGTACTGCAGAAACAGGAGGGAGGTGTCCCCCTCCCACCCCCACCCTGGGCTTCTCTCTCACAGCAAGCAGTTCTACAGTGGCTGTGACTTCTCCTGAGAGGACTCTGGGGATAACGGAATGATTCATTTCCTTGAGGACCCTCTTTCTGGAGGCAAACCCATCATCTGGTGAGTGGATATTGATGAGAACACCTGACTGTCCTGGAACTTTCCATCCCGCACAACTTCAAGAATTTTAGTGATTTAAGGGGACAAGAGTGAATTCCACCATATTGCCCCTGCCCTCTGTGAGCTTTGAGCATCAACACAGCCATCTCCACTTCGTGAAAGTGGCTGAGAGACAAAGCAGCTGCTGCTGGGGTTCTCAGTAGGGGGAGCTGGTCCCTGAAATGACCTATGTACTTACAATATGTGACCTTTGACTTATTTCCTCAAGGAACTAAGGTGGGATAAGAGCATCAAGTGGTAGGGATTTTTTTTTTTTTTTTTTGGACAGGCATTTTAAAGCCACCTTGCAACCGAGCTGAGCTTTGCTGGGAAAGATCTGCGGTGCATTTAGAAATTGCTAAAAGGAAATGAATTTTAGGGCTAGGGAGATTGTTCAGTCCATCAGTTGCTTGCTGAACAAATGAGATGACCTCAGTTTCAATACTTAGCACCCACATTAAAAGGCCTGGGTGTGACCACATGTCTGATATCATGTTCAATAAGAGAGGCCCAGTCGCAAAAGATAAAGTTGGACGTGAGAGAGGAAGACATCTGATTCTGAACTCTGGTCTCCATTTGCACTGATACATGGAGATGCTTCCAGTCAGTTCCCTATCAGAGACAACTGTAAGATGAGTTCTGTTGTCAGCTGATTGAGGTGTCACTGAAGACCTGAGCCTCATCTGATGCTCCAGAATTCAGGAGCTCCCTGGGCATGAGCTACCTGCTTGACTCTTTTGTGTCTCCTTTCCCTATTTGTGAGATAGGGACAGAAATGCAAACAGTCAGTATAGGGATGGAATGTAGGTATTTATGTACAGTGTGAAATTCCTGGTTCCTAAGGAGATTTTATCTCACACTTGACAGTAACTCATTGCCAACCATCCCTGCTCTGGTGGGCTCGTTGACATTCAGCGTATGTGCAACCGCACACTGGAGGTGGCTCAAGCAACAGACATTTATTTCTCATGCTTCTAGAGGATAGAAGTCAAGGGCACAGCGCCAGCAGATTTGGTGTCTGGTGAGGCTGTCTCCTAGTCTTCATCACAGGGCAATGGGAGGGGTTAGGAGTCCCCTGCATCTCTTAAAAGGGGCACAAATTCTATTATAGAGTGCTCAGCTATACCACGCTGTCTAACTCTGCTCCTGGAGTTGCAGGTATTACCCTGTGGGTATTTGATATGCAGAGGTGCCCTGCAGGTTGCATTCCTTCAGCTGAGCTTGTAGAGTGTGCTCAGGAAGCAGCAGAGAAGCTGTTTATTGTATAGTCAACTTTCCCAAGACCTGTTATCATCCCCTCTTTAGTTTGGCTATTCCTCTGCCTGCCTGTTCCTCCCAGGTGGAGCCTGGAGCATCATGCTGGGTATTGACAGTTAAGCATCAAATCCATACTCCTCTCACCAGTCCCTCTGAGTTTCCTACTGATTAGAATAATTGCCACAAAGTTCATCTCCTTCCATATGAAAAATGCCAGATCTGCAGGGTACAGGGAAGACCACACGTGTCTTCATGCACATTGCAGTGTCTGTGTGAGTACTTCACTGAAAACAGTTTGCATCCAGAAGCACCTAAGGCATGACACCAGATCCCCTTTACGTTGAGCACATGACCATACCCACACATGCTGGAGAGTCACTTTCTGGCTTTTAAATGCATTACCATGTCTTACAGATAGCCATTGTTTGAATGAAAAAATGACACCCAGGGACACATGTGGCCCATGGTATATTCAGTATTGACTCTGGAGTTAGAAGTAAATGAAAATGAACTCTCTTCTAAAGTGTTTTCTAGACCTTTCCCTCCTACCTAGCTCATCTCTACAAACTGATCAAGAATAAGAAAAGAAACGCCTTTTACTTTAGCAAACACCACTTACACCAGAGAGCTTCCTTGTGACTTGCCCGAAGGTCAGCCAGAGTGTTTCCATGGTCACATCCATACAATCCTGTTCCCATCTTACAAACTCCAGAAGATGTGTACCTTTGAGTTTCACACTGCCCTCCTTATCTTGACAGGTTGAATGCTATTTCACACAGACCCTGAACTCTTGAGTCAGGGTTTAAGAAGTCTACTTGGCTGTATACTCAATGGAAAAGATCAAACCAGCATTCTGTAGCCTTAAATACAACCGCCGGCTGAAACAGTAGTGTTATAGGCAGAAATTAGTTTTCTGAACATTAAAAGATTCCAGCAATAATATTTACAAATCCTTTCATATGCATGAAAAATTAGCAACTAAATCTGGCCATTAAAGCATAATCTTTATTTGACCAAAGCATGGTATAAAAATGGAATAAACTGTAATTTATCTTAGCTGACAGCTAATTACCTGAAGTCTGATTAAAGGGAAAACTAAATTTACTTAATTAGTGTTTTGGTGTTTTAGTCTGTGTACATATAAATATGCCTATCTGTTCTTCTACATGAACATTGCTAGAAATAAATTACCATTTTCATTTGGTCCCATTCAAAAGCTGCCAAACTCAGGACAATGTTGGAAGAATGGTTGTTTCACAGACAATGACACCAGGTGTGGGCAGACTATGAGTCTGATAGAGGATGAAGAGAGTGCTAACACTGGAATGGGTGGGGATGACCAAACCATTCTCTGTTTCCTCGAGGCCCCTTTTCTAACTGGCAACTATCTCTTGGGGTAGGCCAGGCCTGCTGAGACACCCTGGCAATGCAGCAGAGGGCTGTGCATATAATTAAGCCCCCAAGGCAAGGGGGCAGGATGCACTAAACAGTTGTTCTAGTGGCTTGGAACTGCCATTGACATGAGTGACACTGGTCAAGGTCTTGCAGAGTCCAGGGCCCAGAAGTGTGTGAGAGCATCCCAACTGCTGTGCACACCAGAGGCACAGGCAGCATCTGGGGACTATAGTACAACCATCTCCTTCCCTGAGCCTCTTGGGAGTTGAAGAAGCTTGAATTCATTTTTTAAGTGATACAATGTCTGTCACTGCTAGTGAGGTATGCTTCTTTAGAGGCATTGAAAAGAGGTATCCTAATCCATTACCCAGTCTGTTAGTATTATGAAAATGAGTCCATTAATATTCAAAGTTATTTTGAAAGATATTATTTGTTAGTTTTGTTATGTCTTCTTGGATTTCATTCCTTGCTTCTCTTGGCATTGCTTATTTGTTCCCATGACCTCTTAAGTGTGTTTATCCTCTTCTTCAGCCCAAAATTTTCTTCCTGTACCTTCTATAGATATGGCCTAATGTTCATAAATTTCTTTAATATGTTTTTAACACTGATTTTTAAAATTTCTCCTTCAATGTTAAATGATGCTATTTTTGAAATGAAGAGACATTTTCTGACTTAAATGTCAGAGCTACCTAAAGTTCAGTAATATGCTTATAAATAATTGGGCTAAAATACCAGTTTAAGAAGCACGGCAGCTTTTAATCAAAATCCACAAAGACATGAAAGTCTTCATTAAGTCTGAAGCTGCACTCTCCGCATGTGAGGCTTCAGATCTGCTTCTTCATTCTCACCAAGCTTCCTCTTTACTGTGTCGAACAGACCCAGTGAGACAGCTAATTAACAAAAGGACAGCAGCATAGACACAGGCCAAAGTGGGAGCACATCACTCTGGTCCTGAGGACAGAGGACCCTAGCCCCGCATGGCCATCTGATGAAGACTTCTAGGTCCAGTACCCATTTGTCTATCAACTTCACTCTACTGAATGGCACTACTATTGACAGAATTGGAAGTTCTCCAAAGCAGTGGCTTCTGATGGTATTTCTAAAACTGCCAAGTAGACATTCAAGTGGGGAACATGATGCCTAACAAGATAAAGCTAGAGAGACAGCTTCTAGAGCAACTGTCTTTCACCTCTTTCCCAGACCCTCCCCTTCCTCTAACAGTCTTCTCCAGAACCATCTGTGGTGTTTTGAATAAGATATCTCCCATAGCCTTGGTATTTGAACACTTGATTCACATTTGGTGGTGCTATTTGGGAGACTTTGGAGGTGTGTCTTTGCCAGAGGAAAGATGTCTCTAGGAAGGGGCTTCCTGCTAGCTGTTTAAGATGTAAGCGCTCAGCTTGATGCTCCAGCCTGCATGCCTCCCTGAAGTGATGGTGATGTACTCTCACCCCTTTGGAAGCATAAGCCAAAATAAACCCTTCCTTCTGTAAGTTGCCTTGGTCTTGATGTTTCATCACAGTTACAGAAAGGTAACCAATCCACTACCTTCCTTGTTTATTCTGTCACTTGACCAAATGGCTTCAGGGGCACACAAAAGAAGATGCTGTGTATAAGAAATGCCACTAGCTCTCCTGGGGCTACAGGCAATCCACGATCCCTGTTTTCTTCTGTATTTCTTCAGGGCTTTAAAAATCGGGAGTGAGTTGGCTTACTCAGTTTTTCAGGAATGTGTCCCACAGGTACAGTCTCTCAGGTTGGCAGAAGGATGCAGGAGGCTCAGAGGAGTGACTGATGACTTCCAAACAACCTTTCACGGTGACACCAAGTCAAGCGGATTAGGGTGACTTGAGGTTTTATGGCATTATCTTTGTCAGTGTTGGAGTGAAGGAGCATGGGAAGACATTGGAGTTTTCAGTTAATTGCATATATCCTTGACTCACAGACACAACTGAGTTAATACAGACTTGGTATGCTAGGCTGTGGACTGTCAGGGCAGGGTAGATGTGAATTTGTATTTATGGAGTATCTTCAGGCGATTCCTAGGGAAGATAAGGTTTTGAAAATTAATGAGCTTCTTGTAACATGTCCAGCATTCATGGCTTACAGATGGAGTCACAGAGCCAGTGTTGGAACCAGCCATGCCTTATAAGGTCTAAAGTTAGACACTCAAACAGACCTCTCCACACACTCCGCCTCAAAACCCCAAGAGTAGAGAAATGTGTGTCAAGGTCTGAGTAGGGATTTCTGCCTCTTAGTCTATAGGTAGAATACAAAGCAAGTGCTAAGATTCTATTCTGTTATTTGTCTGTGTGGTCAATTTTTTGAGTCAGAGCTATGAAATTTTATGTTGAGTTTTTCAAAACAGTCAGGTATTGAGAGAAGAAATCTTTAAGGATGAGAGGTACATGTGCCACCTTTCTGACTTCAAGGGAAGCTGAACTGATCTGGTGGATTTGACACCACTTCTGATTTCTGCATGTAGCAGGCAAGCACATGGTACACATATATACATGTGAGCAAAATGCTCATACATATGAAAATTTTAAATTAATTAATCAATTAATGATATTAATAATATCTGGTGGTTGAGGATTTGCCTGAGAGGGAGCATACTCTTGAGCATTAAGTAAGCCCTGGGTCAGCTTGGTGTACCTTGGGATGATGTAACCAGCCAGCCCTGCAGGGAGGCAGATACTTCCCCTGGAGAATATGGAGAAGAGATAGCCAAAAGGATGGTGCAACTGTGACCTGGAGCTAGAAAGTTCTGAGAAATATTAGCAGGACATCAGGAGGTAGAAATATGAGAAACAGTGGGACTCACTTACGCTAGAGTTAAGACTTCCCAGAGGCCTGCAGTACATGACCTACAGGGCAAGACATCACCTTCTTTCTGGGAACAAATGCATCCTAAACCTATTGGGCCATCACATGGTATCATATTGTAGTAGAGTCATTTGTGGTCTTACATGATATCACATTCCATTACTTGTTCGGTTTGAAAACCAGTTCATTCTTAGTTGCATGATTGAAGGAAACGTTGTTAAAAGACA
Source organism: Phodopus roborovskii (assembly GCF_943737965.1). NCBI lineage: Eukaryota > Metazoa > Chordata > Mammalia > Rodentia > Cricetidae > Phodopus > Phodopus roborovskii. The sequence continues at coordinate 28,561,068 of NW_026126571.1, read as the reverse complement.
GTCTGAGATGGAGGAGTGCTGTGGTCCACTAGAGCCATCAGAACTGGTGCTGTGGGGCGTTAATTAGCGTGACTAATCCATGCATGCTCTGGGTTCAGGAGTCCTTCACAGCATCTGACTACATGGAGAGAAAGCACTAGTAGATGTCTGATTTAACCAGATTCTTTCTCCCTCACAGAATTGAGGAACCAATAATAAAGCCTAGAGCTGACTATAGCCAAGATTTATTGTTGGCCCAAGAAAACAGAGAGGCCTGGAGAATAACTCACAGGTCAACTTCCCGTCAGAACAAAGGAAGAGAGTCCTTTGAAGTGGGAGGGGAGAAAGCGGAAGGTTTTTGTTAATGTTTAGAGATTCATGACTGTTTGGGAAAGGATCACATGAGGGCCTCGCGTCCCAGGATCCTTACACAGAGGTATTTTTAGCCTGGGTTAGAAGTGTACCTAGCCAGGGTGGTGCTGTTGAGGGGAGGGTGTTATTATGGCACAGATCACAGCAAGGTGCAGGTGGTGATTAGCCTGGGATGGGTGGTGGTCAGAACAGGTGTAAATGCTCTCCTTTATGACTTAGCCCATGCTGCATTTCCTTGTTTCTCCTGGTTTCACAGAAGTAGCAGAGCCCCCTGGGGTCTGCGTGGCTGCCTAGATGGCCTGCTCATCTGAAAGAGAACACTGGTTAGCAGAAAGGACTTCCTCTCAGAGACTGAGAGATGTGCACCTGGGGACAGACCCACAGGCTGATGCCTTGCAAGGGGATACCTCACACTCCACTGATTACCCTGCAAATCCCGTTCCCTCCAGCAGCATGACTGTGGCAGAAGGGTGTGGGCTAGTGGGGGCTTCTCCAGGAACCTCTCTGTTTTGTAGGTGGAGTTGGACATCATTATCAGAGCTCTGCTCTGGGCTGTAGGGCTTCCTGACAGTCACCCATCCTGCTTGCACTTTTCTGCTCCCAGCCCAGGAGCAGCCACTGGAGGCTGGAGTTAGAGGCTAAAGGCTGGTGGCTGGTGGCTGGAGGCTGGTGGCTGGAGGCTGGTGGCTGGAGGCTGGTGGCTGATGGCTGGTGGCTGGTAGTTGGCTGGAGGCTAGAGGCTGGTGGCTGAGGGCTGGTGGCTGGTGGCTGATGGCTGGTAGCTGGAGGTTGGAGGCTGGTGGCTGATGGCTGGTGGCAGGTGGCTGGTGTTTGGCTGGAGGCTGGAGGCTGGAGGCTGGTGGCTGGTGGCTGATGGCTGGTGGCTGGAGGCTGGTGGCTGATGGCTGGAGGCTAGAGGCTAGAGGCTGGTAGCTGATGGCTGGAGGCTGGAGGCTAAAGGCTGGTGGCTGGAGGCTGGTGGCTGGAGGCTGGTGGCTGGAGGCTGGTGGCTGGTGGCTGATGGCTGGTGGCTGGAGGCTGGAGGCTGGTGGCTGGAGGCTGGTGGCTGTAGGCTGGTGGCTGGAGGCCAGTGGCTGGAGGCTGGTGGTTGGCTGGAGGCTGGAGGCTAGTGGCTGGAGGCTGGTGGCTGGAGGCTGGTGGCTGGTGGCTGGTGGCTGGTGGTTGGCTGGAGGCTGATGGCTGGTGGTTGGCTGGAGGCTGATGGCTGGAGGCTGGTGGTTGGCTGGAGGCTGGAGGCTGGTAGCTGGAGGCTGATGTGGATTGTCATTAAGAGCGAGTGAGCAATAGGCAATGGGAAGAGCTGTCTCCCACTGCTCCTGCCCCTCTCCCATCCTGGGCCCACCCCAGGCAGGACTTGGAGGAAAGCTACAGGCCTGGTCATAGAATTGAAAGCAGACAGCAACCAGGCTGGTACTGGATGCAGGGTAGGAGATCCAGACACATGTCTTCTTGGTTCTGATCCTACCTTCCAGGTGACTGTAGATACAAATCTGAACAGTGTCAGTATTCTGGCAGGAAGAAGCCAATAAGTTTGCCATGTGGATATGAGGTCAGCTCTAGGAGTTCATCTCAGACGGGACCCAGAGCTGCCAGCTGAGGCCCCTGGGGGGTTCTGTCTGCACTGCAGTGGTACCCGGCCTCACTTCACCATGGTCTGGAAAGGGGTCCAGTGATGAGCTCTGAGCTAGGCCTTCTGCTGAGCCAGCTGAGCCAGGCAGGACCCCAGTGTAAGAGAGATGAACTGTTCACATTTGTCCTCTGGAGCCTGATGACTGGGGCCTGATGTCAGGGCTAGTTGCAGGGAACTACTTTTGATTGTACAAACCAGAGGAGCGAGCAGCTTGCAGTCTGTATTAAGATAAGACTGACCTGGCTCCAGCAATGTGAGGGGCCTGGAGCTGCCCTGTGGCCTTCGTTGGGGGCAGCAATGGCACCAGTGTGAGCAGCCAGTGCTTCGGCCGCCCAGTCTCAGGGCCCTGGCGTGAGACATGGCATTTCTTTTAAGGACACAGGGACTTGTCTGCCAGTCATTGTGGGAGCCTGTCACTTTGTTCCCTTTCCTTTCTCAGAAAGCTGAATATAGTGTCTTTGAAGAAAACTTCAGTCTAGACTTACTTTTTTTTGTATATAAATACATCTTAAGTTTTTATGAATTCTTTGAGAATTTCATACAATGTGTTTTGACCCCTACCCCAGTTCCCCCCAAATGGAATCCAGCTCCCCTACCCACCCACTTTGTGTCTTTTTTCGTTTTTAGCACCCGTGGAGTCTAATTTGTGCTGCCCATGTATGACTGAGCATGTGGCCTTCTGCTGGAGCATGGGTGACACTCAAGGGCTACACTACAAACGAAAATGGACTCTTCCTCTCCCTTCAGCTACCGATTGCCAATAGCTGTTTGGCAAGGTGCTCACCTCCCCGCTCCAGGCTGGAGTTTTGTCTGGCTTGAGCTTGCTCATGGTTGGTGCATGCTGTCACAACGGCTATGGGTTCCCACGTGTAGCTGCCCTTCTGTGTCCCAAAGGTACTACTGCCACCCACTGTTTCCTCCCCTCTTCTTCAATGATCCCTGAGCCTTGGGAGGAGGGGCTGTGATATAGACATCCCATGTAGGCTAGAGCACTCCGAAGTCTCCAATTTCTCCACCTTGATCAGTTGTGTCTCTGTGTTAATTGCCATCTTGTACAAATAGAGGGTTCTCCGATGATGACTGAGACATATACTAATCTATGGTATAAAGATAAGTCATTGGGAATTGGTCTATAATACTATTGCCATTTAGCAGAAAAATAGTAGTGTATTCTCCACTGGTGCCCATGACCTGTATAAACGTCAAGAAGCACAGGGCTCAGGAGTTACGAGAGCACACTGCTTTTCTAGAGGACGCAACTTCAGTTCCCAGCATCCTCATCATGTGGCTCACCGCTGCCTATCACCCCAGCTTCCATAGATCTGACATCACCATAGACAGATACATGCATGGATTAAAAATAACAAAATAAGATCTCTTTTAAAAAGCACAGTATGCTCACAGATGTTTTTCCTTGCACTTTATAGAACATACCACATAGTAAAGCGTGTGTAAACTGGTTCTTGTATTTATTCTGCTCCCACAGCTGGATGACCCAAACCCGGTGCACCATACCACATCTAAGGTTGTTGGCTAAGTTGTCTTCTTAAAAGGTCATTGACATGTATGGATCTTTAATGACAATAAAGCTCTCTACTGCTTCCCAGAGATCTCCTGAAGAGGGCTCAAATGACTGTAGATGCTCACTTTCCTTTGATGGCTTTAGAAGTAGCTATTTATACCAAGTCTAAATCTTTTGAGGTGATGTAGAATGAAAGAAATTTATGCAAGTCACTTATCTAACTCACTAAAATTGCTCTCAGCCAAACAGGAGCTGGTTTCCCACTGCAGACCAGCAGTACACACTCTGTATTGGGAGACAGTGATGACACTAATATGGATTTGGGCTACAAAGGCTGTGGCAAAACTCCATTAGAGGACAGTTGTCTGTCTGTGACAAGGACAAGCAGGTGGTTATGGCTTACAAGACAAGCATTCTGTCCTGTTGCCATCATACTCCTCCAGAAAAAAATTTTGAAGAAAAGAAATCTTGTCACCAAATCTTTCCAGTAGCTGTGCCTTTTAGAGTCTAATAAGAAATGTCTTTTTATTGGGTTGAATTAGCTGTGTGTCTAGCACTGAACCAGGCACAGGGTTTCAAAGGCAATGGCAAGCTGTGGTCCTTGTGTGTCTGGGTATCAGCTCTGGATCTGTGAAGCCAACAAAGCAGAAGAATTTATGCTAAGGTCATGGCTGTGGAGAGGTCAACCCCACCTGTCCACATGGTACTGGGAACAATCAGTCCAAAACAGATACAATTTGGGGAAAATATTCTTTATTTAAACGTGTGTGTGTGTGTGTGTGTGTGTGTGTGTGTGTGTGTGTGTGTGTGACCATGTGCATGCATACACGCTTGCATGCTGGCTGATTCCATAGTTTACACAGAACAATGTAGGGAATCAGTTCTCTCCTTCTACCTTGCTGAGGCAAACTCTCTCTCCATGTTTCTTCCTCTGTGGGTTTTCTATCACTGCAGGTGACTAGGTCACAAACTTGTGAAGGTCCTCTGCCTCTGCCTCTTACCTTTCCATAAGATATGCTAGTATTCACCACCTCATAAAACTTTTTGTGATTTATAGAGATCAAATGCAGGATGTTGGGCTTGTTTGGCAATTGTTTTTACCCACTGAGACTTTGTCTATGACCAACATTTTAGGAATATTTTCAGTCTGCAGATGATTGAACCTAAGGGGTCAGAAACAGAGCTGGCTGCAGTTACAATGACCTGTGTGCCCATCAACAACACAGGAGAATGGCATTATCCTTGCCTCCACACCATTCTCAAATGCAGTGATCCAGGCCAGTTTGTTGTTGATTGTGGTGGTTTTTAGAGAGGGAGCAGTTAGACTCTTATGGGTTTCTTTTCAAGTTCTCTTGTGGCTTGTGAGCTAAGCACCTTTTCCTATGGTCATGGACCTTTCATGTTCTTCTTCAATCAAGAAGTTATTCAAGCTATTGATTTGCTCTAATAGTGAGTTGCTCTTCCTCTCCCCCACCCATTGATCAACAGAAGTTACTCATATCTGATCCCTGTGAGACATCATCTGGAATGTGAGCACAGACCATTTTTTGTGGCTTGGCCTGTCACCTGCTATTGTTCACAGTGTGCCTTTGGTGATAAGAATTTGAAAACATGGGTGAATTTTTACTTGCTCGTCTTTCCTTTTTATTAGCATTTTCAGTTTTTATAGTTGAGTAAAATATTCTTCCTTTCTGAGGTCATGAAAACACCTTATTTTCCTTTAGCTTTGTCATATTTATATGGCATACATTAACACACACATGTATTCACAGAACTTAATCCCCAGAAGATAAGGTGGGTTTATGTGTTATTAGCACAAAACTTATGTGATAAGAAAATGATGGGAATAATTTACTTTTTAACAAATACTGTTATAATCCATGTGGTGATATATGCTTCATTGATTCAGGCCTTTGATTTCTCTGAATGTAATAGTTTCCAGGTGGTGGCTCATATATCTTTAGACAGTGGTTTCTAGATATTTATGAGGGCAATGAAGCCAATACAAATGTTTTATTCTTTTACATTCTTTTTTCTGTTATTCCTATGCTGTTTGATTTGTTTCATGTGTTACATAGCTTGAAGGTTACATAATACCCCGACTTTTATCATTGACTTCTCATTTTACTAGTCCACATTTGAAACAGTTATTTCTTCCCGTGGTTTTCACAAACTCACTTTTAATTATGGTGTTGACAGGACTCAGTCCAGAGCTAAGCAAATGTGCACTCAATTACCTGTTTTCTTGCTTATTGGGGGTGTGTGCCAGAGACTTCAGACATGGCTGGGTTGCTTTAAAACTTCTAGCGTAGTAAGTTCTGACTCTAGGGGAAGGGAATCAAATGTCATAGACTTCAGGTCATCTCTAAAAACACAGCCCTGGAAACAGTACTCAGTCCCCTCCTCTCAGGATGGATGGTGCACTTGCATGCAAAGGTGTCTTTTTCATACCAGCTCACACTGGAAGTCATTGAGCCGATGCAGAATTCAGAATGCATACAAGAAGGAGGCAAAGGACCAGAGAAGCAGCAGGGACAGCAGGGTCAGGGGGAAGATGGTGGCAAAATTTGGACATTAGCAGCTAGAATTTTGTGATGAGTGAGATTCCATCTTCTAAACAATTCTATATTGTATTTTAGAAGTTTAGAAGTATAAATAAAATTTTATTGGCCAGAAGTCCTACCCAAAACTATCATAAAATGAAAGGCATCTATTGTTGTGCCTTGCCATCTTCCTCTGTTGTCTCCCAAGAACATGGAATGCTGGTTGGTTCTCTGACCTTAAGACGTAAAACAAGAGGTTAACATAGAAAGAAATTTATGGAAAATTAAAATAAATAAATAAGAACCACATTGGATCCCCTGATCTCAAAGCAAACATATATAGTGCCTCTTTCATTAATGCATTATCTTTAGAAAGTGCTCTGGGTTTGTCGGAATTGAAATAAGATTCATTTAACCAGCGATCGCAGTTCATCTGTTAAATTGCGGCACTTTGCTCTCCATTTGTGAAATAATCTTCAGACTAATGAAGTAAGGTCAATTGCATGCAGTTTTATTCTAGCCAAATTGCTGTTAATTGCATCAAAAGCTTTGGTAAGGTCAATAAATGTTGGCTTTTTATATCCTCTCTTGAAAGTGGCAGAAAATAATCGTCTTTTCTCTGTAATGCATTCAGGCCTGGGGCAGTATGGAGCAGGAGGCCATTAGATTTGCATTACTTGATCAGAAAATGTTCCATTTTCAAAGAATTAGAGGGGAGACCTGAATTACCCAGTGGTTCTAGTACACACCTATCCTTAGTGCTCCTTTGTCACTCCTCAGTAATGGCCCCAATGGAGGCCCACGCCATGTCCCCCACACAAAGACCTGTGTCTCTTGAACAGCTCTAGCTAGATGGTAGTTCTCCTCTTAGTTATCCTTGCCCTGCCACGTCTTTGCATAGCTTGGGACCCCAAATCCTTACAAGGAATGAGGAGGGAATAAAGGACAGACTCATGGACACAGAAACAGAAAAGCTAGCATCCTTGCTCTGGTGGAGTAGCCTTAGCATGCCAGAAGCATGTTTATTATGTGCATCTGAACATGGGGTGGGTTTGGCTAACCTTGGTGAGAGCAGTCTCTATGCTGGGCAATTTTTACACATACTGTCAACATCTACACATGGATCAGAAAGGAAGGCTTTGCCTTTTCTCTGAACCTAAACTGGAGAAGGTCTTAGGATTTCCCGTGGATCTAAGGCACTGGGATCTTTGACAGTGACGATAGCAATGGCAAATAATACATAGTCATTTAGAACTTCACTTGCTCCCTATAGTGCCCCAAACAGTATATGCCTGAAAGTCCATCCAACACATTTTGTGATGTGAGATGTCACACAGATGCTGTATAATGAAAAACTCAATAGCCAAATAATAGGATCCAGGCTTGATTAGGGCTAGGCTGTGCCCTTGTTACTGCTGCAGAATTGACAGAAGTCCTGAGATTTAACACTTTGAGATGAGTATACTCACAAATACTTTAGTTTGTACACTCTTGGTGCTGTGTGTGTGTGTGTGTGTGTGTGAGAGAGAGAGAGAGAGAGAGAGAGAGAGAGAGAGAGAGAAAGATAGGTGGACAGAGGCAGAGGAGGGGGAATATGTGTCATATGAGTTATCAGGTAAGCAGTTTTGTAAGGAGACCCAGTGTCTCCTTACATTCAGTGTGACAGGAGAGCCACAGTGGGTGGTCCTTGGATAGTACCAGAAGTTGGAAACTTGGGGCCAATTACCAACTTCTAGAAGAGTCATACACACCCTTTCTGGTGTTTGTTCCCACAGAAGGTCACAGCTCTTATAGAGTATGTTTGATACATGAATGCTGATAGTGACTTTGGTCCCAGTGTCTTCTTTGAAGAAGGAGAACTTCTTCACAGAGCTCAGCAATATCCTTCCAGTAGCTTCTGAACTTCAGTCATTTGATGCTGCCCCACTGGAAAGACTGAAGGCACAGGAGGAAACTGGTCCTTTCATAGAAGTCCCATGTCTTGGGCATCCAGAGCCCTGCATGCTTCATTGCACAAGGTGTTCGTTCATACAGGTGGCATTTTATGGTGCAGGTCAGCTATTGCCACTGGGCTAGGTGGTGTATGTCTTTAAATCCTAGCACTTGGGAGGCAGAGTCAGCAGATCCCTGGGAGTTCGAGACCAGCCTGGTCTACAAAGTGAACTACACAGAGAAACCCTGTCTCAAAAAACAAAACAAAAACCAAAAGAAAAGTTTGTGTTTCTGCCCTGGAGGGGGTTGTGCTTGAACACCAATGAGAATAGCATTCATTGGGCATTGGGCATGATATGTGGTGGCCTCACCCCTGCTTATAATGCCCTGTTCCCCTATATACATTTAAAAAACCCTTACCATGTCTTATTCTTTATAGCACCTTTGAAATCCTACTTATAAAGGCATATGTCCTCCAGTAATGGACATGAACAGGGTGAGGAGCATAGTCTTTTTGCCTGATCTTGTCAACCCTCAGAACATATCTGGCATGGAATCAGAATCATTGATGAGGATGTACTTAGGAGTGGGAATAGATGGTAAGTTCTGAATTCTGTGTGCCAAATTCTGAACGGTGACTTCTTAAACACTGGGGCCATCTCCAAAAGCAGGCAGGCCACTTAGCCCATTGACACCCAAGTAAGACACATTACTGAAGGCATATCATAGGCAGTGTTTTTTAAATCAACCAAAATGGTTCCTATGTAAACCCTCCCACTGTGGCTGGCCGTTGTGCTAATTGAGGTAACATTTGGGGAGCACTGGTTTTTATGGAAGAGGGAGCTTGGAGACATTAAATCTCACAAGCAGTAAATGGCAGAGACTATAATTGACCCTGCTACTGGAACTGGAATTCCTAGCCTTGGTGTTGACAAGCATACATACCCAAACAAACTATTACCTAGCATCAGAAAACATATGGCCGGTACATTGTGATTGATTAGGGGCACCTTACTGAAGAGTGCAAACATGTGAATGGAAGGTGGGTGTCTGGGAAGCTGTAGGCAGGCAATAGGATGCTTTGCTAAGGTGGGCAGAAGTGATGCAGCAGCTGCCCACAGCCGGGCTGTGTGCAGAGGGAAGCTTATGTTGCTGCTTGGCTTAGAGATGTGAGATTTTCAGTTAGTTAGTCTCCTCTTGGCTCACTTTACCACACCAGTAACAATCCTTTAAGCATAAGAACTGAAACTGGCAAGCATCTCTTCTCTGGTTGCCATTTAGTAGTTGGAAGCCCAGGCTGTGCTATCTCAGTCTCAAAACATCTTCTGGGTGCAGGGTACCACTGTGCAGTGAAATTCAGGGATGACTGCCCACCTGCTTCTTGAGAAATACATTTCCAGATCCTGTCTTAGTTAGGTTTCATTGATGTGAAGAGACACCATGGTCACAGCAACTCTTATAAAGGAAACATTTAATTGTTGTGGCTCATTTACAGTTCAGGGAGGTTCAGTCCATCATGGCAGGGAGGATGCAGGCAGGCAGGCATGCAGGCAGGAATGGTGCTGGAGAAATAGCCAAGTGTCCTACATCTTGCAGGCAACAGGAAGTTGACTGACTGCCACACTAAATGAAGCTTGAGAAAGACCTCAAAGCCCACCCCCACAGTGATTCACTTCCAACAGAAAGTGTGGCCCAGATTAAAGGTGTGCCCTCAAGCCTCAAGGTCTGGATTAAGGGCATGTGTCATCCAGCCTCTTCCAACAAGGCCACACCTCCTAATAGTGCTAGTCCCTATGAGTTTATGGGGGCCAAACACACTCAAACTACCTCAGACCCCAAGTCTGCCCTCATTTCAAGACTCCTTCTTTGATCCTACTTTTAAGTGGCTCCTTACCTTTCTCATTTTGCAACATAAGTGACAGGCTCAATGTCATCCCCTACTGAACTCAAACCAGCACAGGATGATCCTTCAAAGATACAAAACATAAGACTTGAAAACTGACCCAGATTGGACCCAGACAGAATGGGGAATGTGAGAAGTTGACACTCTGAAAACACCTTGATCTGGTGATTTTTAGCAGATATATTTGTCACTCATTTATCAGCCCAGTTCTATATAAAAGACTTGAAAGCACAGTAGGGAGTAAATTCCTTTTTGAAAAAGTTGTGCAGGCATGGCTGTGAGCTAGTTCCTAAGAGTCCAGAATGCGTGCTGTGTAATAGTGTCTCAGGGGAAGAAAAATTCAACTGGATGATATGGTATAAATAAGTCAGGAGGAGAATTCCTAATGACAGGAAACAACTTAATCCACACCTTTCATGCCCACTCTCCTGAGCAACAAACAGGAAGTGAACTGATGAAGGATTGGTGCCCCGACTGTGATGCCCCATGACCAGACTTATGAGACCCAAATTTCTACTCGATTCCTAAAACATCAGGTTTCAGGGACACATGGCCTGTCTGGGCACAATGGAGGATCAAGGTAGGAGATAGTGTTTGTCTGGGCTTATACTTGTGTCTTGTGATTCATGAATGACAGACAGGAAGGTCTGTTTCCCAAACAAAGAGCCAGGAATCATCTGTACAAACAGGACTTCTCCCACTGACTGGCAGGGTGGTACAGACTGCAGCCCTAGTCTTGCCATGGTCCGGGGAGGCTGCATATCTCCCTGGTTGCATGGTACTGTGGATAGTGTGATCAAATCCTTTACCAGGTAGCCTTTAATTAGACAGAGCCTATGTGCCAAGGTGAGAGGAATAAGCACATAAACACCTCCACATAAACAGGTACCTCAACTGATCTGAGAACACCCCTCAAGGTGGAAGGAGCTGAGCTGGTGAGATGGGGCAAACTAGAATCAAAGATGCCGACTTGAGATGCCTCAGGGCTTGCCCCAGCAGAGGCTGGGACTTGCTTTCAAGTCCTTAGATCAGATTCTTCAGGCAGAATTTTTTCAAGTAGCCTGGACTTTGAAGGCGGGCGGCCCCCTGACTCTACAGTCCTGTGAGAAGGCATGTTGCAAAGCAATCTGAAGCATCTGCCTTTGTGTGTTGAAAAGGAACCTTGGGTTGCCATACTGGGAACAGGACCACTGTAGAGCATCAGGTTTTCTGAAAGGAAGGCAAAAGCACGTGGTTGGTTACTTCCTGCGTGTAGTACTGAATGTTCAGGCTGACTTGAATGTATGGTAGGGGTTAGGTGCTAACCTGCCCTCCCACTGGGGTCATCTATCTCTCGCTGGAAGTATCGACTGTTGATTTATCTATTGGGATATGAAACAAAGGTGCTATATAGTTTAAAAATATATTTCTAGGAGAACAGAGAATCACCTCTAAGGCATTAGTAAGTGTGGTCAAATTCTCATTTGCAAACAAAAGGCGAAGGAGAGAGGTAAACCTAGAAAGAATGGCCACCAGCATAGGCAAGTGAGGCCTCAGAAGGCTTTTTGTGCTAGTGCAGGTTCTAAAAGGCACAACTGGTATGCCTGAGCCACTGCCATCCCAGGAATGGATCACACAGAGGTGTGTGCTTACAGGCCCTTGGCCCTGTTATCTGCCTGAACATCTCAGATAGCCAAGCTGGACAAGTATGTGAGTTGCTTCAGGCTGGCCCTGAGACCCTATTCCTTTCCATCCACTTTCAGGGTCCCCTGGGGCTGGTCTGGGGGGATGGTCTATTCTGTCTTTCATAGAGAGCTGAGCAATTGCCCAGCTCTCTAGTCTCTGCATCCCTCCCCCTTCCCTGTTTTTCACTGCAAGTAATTTTTATTACTTCCTCATTTTTACCTGCTCCTCATTCTTTCCCTTTACCCATTCTCAATGTGAGCAGAAAGAAAAAAAAGAGAGAGACATTAATGTGATGAATTAACAAAGCCATAGTCAAAGTTAGTTGTGTAAAGGGACTGAGCTAAGATCAGGATGTGGAGCAGTACCGCAGGGCAGGCTGCCTCCCCTCATCAGTAACTCCATTATTCTTTAAGGACCAGACTGCAGGAAAATAACCCTTTAACTAGGTTTCACTGTCCTTATTAAGTTAAGTCTTGCTGGTGCGGATCTGCATTGCATTATATAGAAAGAGGCCTCCTCTGACTTTGTGGGGCTCTCTCAAAGCTCTCTAATCACAGGGCAAGTGCTTGCCCTGCACTTCTTATACGTCAGTGGCTTCTCCCACCTCAACTGCTTAGCACTACCAGAAGAAACACTTTCTGTTAAGTTTGGACCCATTGGGAACTTTGAAGGAAATTATATGCCTTTTAACCAGTTTATCATGTGCTCAAATAATTCACTTGTTCTTGTACTAAAACATATATAATACAGAATGTACTATGTTAGCTACTTTCAAATGTGTGGTTTCATTTGGAAGTTATGTACTGAACAACTTCTAGGATGCTGTGGCCATCATACCTTCCATCTCCAGGACCTTCCCATCAGCCTTACCTGCAGCTGTCTCAGTCCCCAGCCATGGATACCCAACATCCTACTCTCTCTCTGCTGACCACCCTGAGGGTCCACCTGTGCATGGTCTCCACAGTGTCCACCTTTCATGTTTAGTTTACTTCATGTGTGCCACGTCTCTGAGGTACATCCATGTTGTTGCATGTGCTAGGACTCTCTTTTCTTAGAGCTGAAGGTCTTCATTTTAGCTGATGGATGGACTTACAAACACTCTGGCAGCCAGTTTATCTGCACTCCAGACTCAAGGCTTCCTGAAATCTGACAGCCTGGGAGCTCCTGATGAGGCCTGGACAGACACCACTGGTTTGAATCAGACAGACTCCAGCTAGCATCCCGACTCTGTGACAAACAGCAAGGTGACCTTGGGAAGGTCACTGATCTCTATAGTTTCATCCTTGTAAAATACTGACAGCAAGTAATGGAGGCTAATGCACAAAACATTCACTAGGATAACTGTTATGTTCATGTTGTTTGTGAGGCAAAGGTGTGTGTGTATGTATGTGTATCCATGCATGTGTGTGTGCACCTGTGTCTATGTGTGTATGTGCATATATGTTTGTATATGTACATGTGTTTATGTGTGTGTGCATATGTGTGTATATATTTATGTGTGTTTGTCTGTGTATATATGTGTGCATGTATGTGTATGTTTAGTTGCATGTGTGTTTGCATGTATATGTATATGTATTGCATGCATATGTGTTTGTATGTGTATATGCATATGTGTATGCACATATGGACAAGTATATGAGGAGGCTGAAAGACAACCTCAGGGGTCATTCTGCCATCCCTCTTGTTCTTTGAGACAAGGTCTTCCACTGGGGGCTGGAGCTGATCAGGCCAGGCTGACTGGGGGAGGCAACCCCTTCAATATCCTTTTGTTTTTACATCCCCAACCCTTGTATTTCAAGTGTGTGCTACCTTGGCTAGTAAAATAAAAAAAAAAAAAACAGAAAGAAAAACATGGGTTCTGGGGACAAGCAGTGTACCCCCTGAGGTATCACCCTACCCACTCCCAAAGTTGTGCCTTCCTGTCACTTTCCCATCACCATATATGTGCACAGACAGGGAGGCCACACAGGAATTCCCACACTAGTTCTCCAAAGCCCTAATGGACCTATTGTTCTTCCTTTTCTCATAACTGAAACAGCCAAAATTATAGTTTTAACTAATACCCTAAGAGCTTATTACACAATAGACACTGAATACATGTTATCGGCCTACACACACTTGGACAGAAATGTATCTGAGAGGCATATGTATTTGTAAGCAAGAGGCCATTTCCATCTTCCAGAAAAAACAATAAGGAAGGAAAGTAGTCCTAGAGTGTTTGGAGTGAAGGGTAGGCCAAAAAGCTCTTTTCTGAGGAGGAGACATGAGTATGGGATGGCATGAAGCTCACAGGGGTGAGCTGTGAATAGTGCCAGGGATGTTTTAAGTAGAGATTGAGAAAACTCTAGAACATAATAGGTAGCACTAAATTCGATGCATTCTCGGAGCAGGAAATAAGTCAACATGACTGCAGAGTGTGAACAGGACAGGGTGTATGTGCGGTGTAAATCTTGTCCTGGATCAGATGTCTGTGCTCCCTGTATGCTCACTGAAGCCCTGACACCAAGGCAGGTGTGTTACAAGTAGTTTTCCTGCCAGCCTGGACCCACAGCTGCTTCATCCCCAAATAACACACAGAGACTCTGTATTAGATATAACACTGTTGGCCTGTTACTAGCATTTCTTATTGACCAGCTCTTTCTTAAATATTAACCCATTTCTATCAATGTAAATATTTCCACGTGGTCTTATCTTACCGGAGAGAAGGTCCAGACCTCTGCTCTCTAAGTCTCTACATCTTGACTCTCCTCCTACATCTCCCAGAATCCTTCTTGTCTCCTAGTCTCTCCTATCTTGCTTTTCTATTTGCCAACAGTGCTTTATTCATTAACCAATAAGAGAAACATATTTACAGAATGACATCTCCTATCACAAGTGTTTGGAAGTGGGTTTTTATGGTGGAATGAGTCCACCCCATGGTGGAATGTACCCTTCTGAAGGGACAACACTACAGCCCTGTCTCCATTTTCCTCTGTAGCATAAGGACCTGTTGGTAAGGTGGCTATGCACACCCTCAAAGAGCCCTTATCAGGGTCAAAACATGTCAGATCTTTGACCTTGAGAAATAACTGCTGCTGTTTAAATGTTTGGCCAACAGGTGTCTTTGCTGGCAGCCTGAGCAGACAGAAACAAACTGCTCCCCGGAGGGTTTAGTCTGCTTCTCAAGGCCCATATCATCTCTAGGACTGCCACTGACTTCTATAGCTAAGACTGCCTTTTAATCAATGGATACTGGAAATGGAGGATGAGCCAGAAACCTTCCCACTCAAGAGCAAAGAAGTATCTAGCTTTCCTATCTTGAGCTAGCCAGGCCAGCCTCAGGTCAGGACACAACCCTACCCAGTGATACCTGATCAATCAGCCTTCCCAGGACCTCCTTGCATTCATACTGGACCTTTGAATATGTGCTGAGCATCATTGTCATTTGGCAGATACTTTCAGCAACCCACCAGGCTGGGTCATTAGAAATTGTAATATGCAGTTGAGGGGCCACTAGACCATGGGTCTGAGAAGATGGTGGCCATTACTGTGGCTGAACCTAATTTTGTTGAATACTCCAGCCTGTGAGGCAGCACCAGCCAGAGGACACTAGATCACATTCTTCTTTACCACTCCTGTGTTGCTAGGGACATTCCTGTGATTTCATAATACACAGCCTCAGACTGAGGAGGTGGCTCAGTAGAGATGAATGCTGTCTCTGCAAGCATGAGGACATGAGTTCAAATCCCCATCACCCAAATGAAAAGTGGGCTATGGCTGCCCATAACTGAGACCCCATCATTGGGGGGCAGAGAGAAGCAGATCCCCTGCCAGCCTATCCTAAAAGAAAAGTTTCAGGTTCAGTGAGTTACTGTGTCAAGGCAATAAGACAGCAACAGAGGAGGATACAAGGACATCCTGCACTGGTCTCCACATGTGCATCTAAGAACTGCATGTACCCACATGTTCATGTGCATGTGTGTTCATGCATACATGTGTACACACACACACACACATATATATATGTGTGTGTGTGTGTGTGTGTGTGTGTGTGTGTACAGAGAGAAAGAGAGACAGAGAGAAAGAGAGACTTCTTGATCATCATGTGGGTAAAAGTGAGAATGATTATTTTTCTCCGTGGATGGAAACTAACCCCTTAGGGGATTTTCAAAGCCCACAGCCTTGCTCATGTGGCATAGAACAATGTCCATGAATATGTAAACCCAAAAGGGAACACATGTCCTGTGGAATGAATTTACATTCAGCTCTTCACACACACACAGTGACCCTCCCGGTTAATTGACTTGCAGTTGGTAGTTTTGGATACGTGCACAGCACTCCCAGAGCAGGTCTGTTATCCACTAGTCCATAAAGCTAATCTCTCTGGTTAATAGTTTGCAGCTTGAGTCTCATTAAGTGGGAGAAGTCCTAGCTGTGCTTGGCTGTAATTCTCTACATTCATTGCTGTAATTTGGCTGTGACTAGAGGATATTTTCTCTCTTATTGTGTGGTGGGTTTTCCTAGAATTCTGCTTTGGACAACAGCAGTGATCTTGTAGGCCTCACTTCAGAAGGGATTCCTTAGTTGTCTGAAACTGGCAGTACTTGGAGTTCCAAGGGGGTTTCTTTGATGACTAGCTTCTCATCATGCTACAAGGAAGAAATTCTCATCCACATTGTTTTTATATTGAGAAACCGAGGCCAAGAGTGAATACATTTGATCCGGTCAGTAACTGTCATGAGATGAAAACCCCAAAGTTCAGTCTGGTCTCCTTCCTCTTTGACAAAACTCTTCAAACATGTGGTCATTACTTGCAGAGCAGACATAGGCACAGGTGAGATCCCAGGTGAGTTAGAGCAGACCTCAGCACCATGAGGCTATGTGGAAAGATTAGTCAGTCCGAATTACTAGTTGGAATCATGCTACCAGTTTGGGGGATAATAGAAATGTAGGTGCCACAATCATTTTTAAATAAACTTGTTATTATGTAGAAACACTGCAAATCTCTGGTTGAGGACAGACTCTGTACCCTGTACACTCTTTTATCCCCCAGATTCAAAAATGGTGAGACCACTCAAATATTTTTTGAAAGAGCAAATGGCACTCTTTGGGGTTTAATATATCACAGTCTACGTGTTGCAGATGTGTGCTCTCCATTGCATTTGATCTGTGAAGCAATGAGGTGGGATAAGCTCTTGGATCGTGTCTGGAGAAGTAAGGAAATCAAGGTGGCCACATAAAAATAGATGTAAACTACCATCAGACAATAAGACAGGGTTTCACAATAAATAAATGAATACATAAAAGTGGAATTACCCTTCTGATAGAGAGATCTAATGGCCAAGCAGTACGACCAGCACTGGGGCCAAGTGTACATCCCCATCATGAGAGCCTTCCAGCAATCAATGACATGTATGTGAGTGTCATTGTCAGAGATACTTAAATATACTCACATGGAAGCAATCAGATCAAGCCAGACTGGGTGCCAGTCCACAGACAGCTGTCCCAGATGTGTATGAGCAAAAGGGAAAACAGTCTCATGTGAGTGAGAAGAAACTACCTACAAAGTGTCAGGTTGGGGGAGGAATAGATCTCATCAACAGAGATAAGCTGGATGTCATGATATTCCCGGTGCCTGCCTTGATTGATTCCTAGATTTAAAACAGAAGACATCCCTCTTACCTGTGGAGACACCTCTGTCTACCCAGTACATAGAGCATGGTGGTGGAGGGGTGGGTCAGGCACCCAGCTCTTTTAGGTGTAATAAACAATGTGTGAGGAGCAGAGCATGATGGAAGAGTGGGATTGTGTGTCATCATGTATGTGCATGTGTGTGTATAAGTATGCATCTGTGTACATTTATGTATGAACATATGTAAAGAGATTGGGAACATGAATGTAAAGTTCTGAGGGGTGGCCAGAGCTGTTTCTTCCAATTAGCGGTATGGGGTGGGTAGAGAGCATGCCTGTGTACCTCAGGTGAGAATGAGGCCTGTGCTTCTGGGCCACCATGTCACAGGCCTGTGTGTACCTTACTGTCTCAGAGGGACCACTCCTTCAGGGTGTGTGCCATCGCTCTTTGGGGGTTTCTGTTGGTCGTTTTTCTACTGTTCTCCTGGCCTGCTGGTACAGTGTCTGCGTAGATGGAAAGGGAGGTATGGGGGGATGGGGATGGGCAGTGCAGCTGCTTCTGAGCTGTGACCATCTTCCCTTTCTGCTTCTCCAGCCTCTAGACCAGCTTCCTGCAGGTTTCCTAGTAAGCATCTCACCTCGTGGCTTCCTCTTTTGTGGAAGTGTGGGCAGGTATCAGTATTCTTAGCTGGTGTGTGTGTGTGTGTGTGTGTGTGTGTGTGTGTGTACACATGTTTGAATGTGTGATCATCTGCCTGCGTGCGTACCCATGTGTCTCTGCAAGGTGCATGTGAATGTGTGTGCATTTGAGCTGAGCTTCTTGGTTGTGTACAAGCCATACTTCTCTTCCAAGCTCATTTCCATGTCCTCCACAGTAGCTTTTGCTCTGGGCCTCTGCTTGGTCTTGCTCTTTCTGGGCTAATCCCTGGCAGCAGGACAGCAAGACAGCATGCATATTTAGAGTGAACCTCTGCTGCAGGTGGCTCCCATGGGCCTCCCTCTATCAGGTGGTGTCTGCGGTATGGCAGAAAGTAACATCCTGGTGTGGGGCTGGCAGGGCTGAGGGATGGCCCTGGCAAGCCATGGTCTTCTGTATCTCAAGTTGCTCACTTTTGAAGTGAAGGTCACCAGATGGTGGTGTGCAAACTGTAGCATTTGGGGCAGGGCATTAGCTGGACTTCACTATGTATCCAGGCAGCTTAGCAGATAACCTGCTCTGTTGCTGACCCACATCCAAGAATTGGTCCTTCTCCACTGGGATGGCAGTCACCACAGAATCACAACAGCCAGAGATTGCTTCTGTTGGTACTCTTCATTCATTCTCTAGTAATCATTTTATATACATAGTATGTGTGGGGGGTGCATATGTGTGCATATGCAAAAATGTGCATGTGCACATACACATGTATGTGAGTGTGTACATTTGCATGTGGAGGCCCAGGAATCATTCTGGATCACTTTTCTGTGTGATTGAGCCAGGGTCTCTCAATCAAACCCCTAGCTTATTCATTGAGGCAGGGTTTCTCAGTTAAACCCAGAACTCACTGATACGGCTAGTCTTACTAGCTGGCTTGTTCTCAGGATCCCCTGCCTCACCTCTGAACTTGAATTACTGTGGGCCACTACTGTATGGGGGTTTCCAGGGCTCAAACTCTGGTCCATACACATAACTGCTGAGCCACCACTCCGGCCCCACCTCCTTGATGCTTTAGCAGAGGGCAAGCTTATCTGCCACCTGCTGGGGTCACAGTTTTCTTTCTTTTTCATGTGATTAACATTCAGAATTTGAGGATTCCCCTCGAAAACTTCCAACCTGCCAACATCTGGGAGAATGACGAGGTGGCACATAAGTGGCAGTCTCACGCTGCTACTGGCATAACAGTGTTCCTGGGAAGATGCAGGGTGAACAGTCAGAAAACTCCCACCCCATTGCTGGCAGAGGCTGGCCTAGTAAGAGCAATGCATGAGCAGTCAGTCAAAACTCCCATCCCATTGCTGGCAGAGGCTGGCCCAGTAAAAGCAATGCATGAGCAGTCAGTCAAAACTCCCACCCCATTGCTGGCAGAGGCTGGCCCAGTAAGAGCAATGCATGAGCAGTCAAAACTCCCACCCCATTGCTGGCAGAGGCTGGCCCAGTAAAAGCAATGCATGAGCAGTCAGTCAAAACTCCCACCCCATTGCTGGCAGAGGCTAGCCCAATAAGAGCAGTCAGAGCACCCCCATCACCTCTCTGGCTGAGGCTAACCCAATAAGAGCTCAAGCTGGCCCGCTGCTCTTCTGAACCCACAATCTGTGCCCATAAAAACCCTCGCTTCCCACCCCCTTCCCTGCAGCTTTCCATGCTCCTGTTTCCTTTAGATGCCCCAATTAACAGACCTGCAATGTAGTTCAGATCTGCTGTTAAAGCATCACTTAGCATAAAAACCTTCGCCATGCATCACCTGGCAGGACATGTTCATTATTCCTGAGTGTAGAGCATAATGACTTTTAGTCAGTTTTGATATAAAGAAGTAAGCATGTGCCATCAATAATCACCAGAGAAAATACAACACAACTGCTTTTACCCTGACAGATTTATGATACAGCAGCATTAAAAATGTGTGAGTGAATTCTTCAAAGCCATGCCCATCTCTGCCATTCACAAAAGGACTCAGTACTTGGCCTCTTTGGCCCCCAAGTTAGTTTTTGGGTTTTTTTTTTGTTTGTTTGTTTGTTTTGTTTTGTTTTTCTGCATATTACTCTGCTCTGGCTTCCTGGAATGTTATGCCCTAGCTCATCAAGGCTTCCTGTGTCCTCATTTTACAGTAATGACCAGAGAGTTGAATGGATGATAGCATTACTATGTGGTAGCAGAACTCAAGTTCAGATCTTCCTTTATATAGTACAGTGTTCCCTCCAGTGACCCTGTGTGGCATCTCCTGACCTCAGGGATGTCTCTAAACCATGTGTAAAGGATTGATACCTAGGATTTAATGCCAATGCCACCAGAAGCAGGCTGGGTCTCTTGGGTAAGGATACCACTGAGTTTCTGGAGGACCTTGGCCTTGTCAGGTGTTTGTGAAGAAGACTTATTGAGGGGGCAGGGTAGGTGCCTGGACCCTAGCAAGGCTTTGAGAGGGAGAAAAAGAAGAGTAAAGCCGTGTGTCAGGTAGAGACTGGCTCACAGGGACCACTGAAGTGGAAGGGGGATCTCAGGCCAGGCCACCTTCATGTTGACCCCTTCCCTGTCTCTATGCTATTATCCATCTTCTGGTAGAAAACACAGTAAGGAGTTAATTGAGTTTTCCTGCCAAGAAACAGGAGCTGTGGCAGGGTTCCGATTTGACTCTGACTCATATTTCCAAGCTGTTATTTTTTCATTAGGTGGTTTTCATTGAACACCCAACTTTATGCCGTCCATCATGAAGACCACACATCCCATCATGGTCCCCTCATGGTCCACACTCTGGGACCTGCCAACCAGGGATTTATCAGACTGTGGGGAGAAGAGATGGAGCTTCCAGGACAGGGCTGGAGTGCTGAATGGGGTTCTGCTACCCTGTGGCTGCATGGCTGAGAAAGTCCTTTAATTTCCATATGGAAGGTTCCTGAGATGCTTAACATTGCCACTTGGGCTTCTGCGCTCCCTGCTCGTTCCTCTGGGTTACTCAGGGATGTTAACTTCAATTTGGTAGGACCTGTGCACAAATACCTTTGAGAGAACATAAAGCATGTAACACACATGTGCCAGAGTGTGTTCAGGCAGGAAATGAGAACACTCAGATATTCTGTGTTCCTCCCTGGGGAAGAGCTCCCAGCAGGATGAAGGCTGTTCTTCAGATGCCAGTGGCTTTGATGATGAGACTGACAGGAGCTCTTATAGAGAAATAAGAGGCCACTCAGGAAGACACTGAATCCCTCCTCTGAGTGGACCTCTTTGACTCTCCCAGCCAGCCAGTCATTCCTCACAGACCCCGGGGGAGGGGGTGCACGCACGCATGCACGTGTACCTGTGCCCATGCCTGTGTGTACTCCCTCATTGCAATGGCTTATGCTTCCTTGGGGTCTCCAATAGTCCCTACCAATCAAGAGTGTTTTCTACCAGACACACACACACCATCCCCCAGGCTCTGTCTTCTTTCCCTACGTGACTCTGGACTATTGACTCGATGTTCTAGCCATCACTGATCAGTCTAGCAACAGTGACCTGACTTTGTGTCAGTAAGTCCAGGGGACTATGTGAACCCTCCTAACCAACTGTGGGAAAGTGGTAGCTTCTTTCTATAAATAAGGGCTATGGGTTTTCACTAGATTGCTCTCCTAACAAGAAAGAGGTTGGTTAGTCCATAATAAGAATGGTAGATCCTTGCCTAGTTAGAGAAAGCAACAGTAAGACAGAGAGGCTCATGGCTGGAGCCAGTTGCAACTTATTGGAGCACCAGTGATCTCTTGTGTTAAGACTACAGCTAGCTAGACAAAAGAGCTCCCTGGGGGGAGGGAAGCAGGAGCCCTGTGACTGCCTCCAGCAGCAGCTTTATTCTTGGCCTTTGTTCTAGTTACTTCTCTCGTGTCAAAATACCCAATGAAAGTACCTTAAGAAAGGAAGGTTATGTTGGCTCACAGTTTGACAGTGGAGTCAGTCATGACAAGTAAATCACAGTGGCAGGAACTGGTCACTTCAACCAGTGTCCATGGCCTGTGTCATATATGCCATGTCTCAGATCTAGAACATAGAGTTGCTTCTGTTCCTTATGCATGAGAGGCTAAGAGATGGTGGCAAGAGGGAGATGAGTTCACCAGATTCTACCCTGTGTTCCAGTTGTCCTAAGATGATGAAGAAGGAACCCTGAAATCTTCCCCAAGAATCTCTCAAGACCTGCCTCAGAGGTGGGGACATCTTCCTGAAAGAGGGAATAGTAGTTAACACTGCAAAGCAATAGGTAAGCAAGTGAGAGGAGCCTGGGCCTCAGAGGCAGCATTTTAGGGAGAGGTCCTTTCCTCCATCTCCATCTGCAATATGATTTTATGTTCCAGCATCTTTAGTATTAATTTTGAGATAGGTGCTCAGATATGTCCTCTGCCAGGCCCATGCCATCACCTACCACTCCTAACAAAATATTCTGGTGCTCCCAGATCAATCTTAGAGCCTACCTTTCCATGACAGTTTCATGCATGCACATTTTTGGCATCTCCTATTCTCCTTCCCCTCTCCATCGCATCCGTGGTAAAGCACAGGGCACTCTGTGCACCATGCATGCCCCTGCCCTTTTGTTGCATAACTATTCCATTGTCCTTCTTACCCATTGACTTAGAAACATGTGGCCCTTGAAAGTCAGCTCCTAAAGGCAGGAGTCATTGCTCTGTGGTCTTCTGTGTGGTGTGTGTGTGTGTGCGCGTGCGTGTATGTGTGTGTGTGTGTGTGTGTGGCATGCATGCGTGCATGCATGCGTGTGTGATGTGTGTGTGTGTGGCGTGCGTGCGTGTGTGATGTGTGTGTGTGTATGTGTGTGTGTGTGTGTGTGTGTGTGTGTGTGTGTGTGTGTGTGTGTGCGCTCCTGAGGTCGGCTCCTGAGGCAGGAGTCACTACTTCCTCAGTGTCTATGTGGCCTGTGTGTGCTCTGTGAGGGAAGCACTGAGTGAAATTGTTGCATGAACAGATTTCAGTGCTGATTATTTTCAAAAGCTTTCCTCTTCAGTTCAAAAAATAGCTATTTTTCTTAGAAGACATTAGTAACCGTTAAACCCAGTTGTTTCCATATTTAAAGAATCATCAAAATTATTTGATGCAGAGGTTGGACAGATGGCCCAGCAGTTAGAAGCAGGGGACTAGGGTTCAGTTCCTAGCACCTAAATGGCAGCTAACAGCCTTCCACAATTCCAATTCCAGGGGTGGGTGCCTAACGCCCTCTTCTGTTCATCATTGTTACTGTTCCCTCTCACCCACATTCTCTCTCTCCTTCCCACCTCTCTCTCTCTCTCTCTCTCACACACACACACACACACACACACACACACACACACGAGGCAGGGATATACATCCAAGTGGGCACTCATACACCTAAATTAACAATGAAACTTTTAAATTTTCTTTGGTGCACATAAAAAGATGCCTAACTATCCCTCCACATACCTGGAGTTAATTCTTTCTCAAGTACATGTTAGGGTGAAGGAATCAATCTTGTATCCCACCAGGTATTCTCTGAGGAGATGTGTGGTCCAGCCTACTATGCCTTGGCTCCAGGCATGTGCTTGGGAAGAGAGCCTGGTGGAATATTGTCATTCACATGGTGCGGTGAGGGGAACATGACTGGAGTGTGGGCCAGGCTCTTAGGGAAGCAGAGGCATGTGACCAGTGTCTTCAGGAGGAGGTTGATTCCAGGTGAAGACAACATCTATCCATTGCAATTTAAGTGAAGTTAAAATTGGAGGACTGAGATAATCTAATGAAGTATTCCATTTGCCAGAGAGTTATGTCTTATTTCTTGGTGATTTATTTCTTGTTCAAATATACTCTGTACTATAAGTGGCATTCCAAGAGCCCATTTCTGTCCCCTGAGCACTTGAATTCCTTCCAAGTGGTGAACCTGCTGTGGTTTAAGCTGGTTTGGGAAACTGTCATTCAGGGTGATGGATTACCATCCCTTCAGTGGGTGTTCAGCCTCCACAGAGTTCACAGCCCCCTCACCTGAAAGACCCAATTTGTGTGGAAATGTCACTCAGTTATTTATGAGTGCATTCTTGCTGACATCAGCAATTCCAGGGCCTTTGAGAATGGGAGAGGGGAACTCTGGAAGTCACAGCATGGCTGCTTGTCCCTGGAATGCTCAGCTGCAAGATAAGGGTGGTTTATGGCTCGTGTCACCTTCAAGGAGGTTCTTCATGCCTTGAAACTTAACTATGCTTTAGTTTTGGATGAAAACTAGAAATGAGGAAAAATAAGTTGGCTTTGTCAGCTCACTGAAGGCTCAAGATTGGAAAAGTTTCCAAGAAGCTGTTTTCATTTTTTGTCTTGTACATAAGTGGTGTGTGGGTGTGTGTGTGTGTGAGAGAGAGAGAGAGAGAGAGCACATGTGTGCACAGGCACATGTACACCATAGAATTTATGTGGTCAAAGGAAAACCTCAGACACCAGTCCTCACCTTCACCTTGTTTGAGACAAAGCTTCTGGTTTCTGCTTCCCATCTCACCATGGGAACACTCTTATTATATACACGTTACTGTGTCAGCTTTACAAGGGTTCTGAGACTCCAATCTCAGATCCTTACACTTGCACAGCAAACCCCTCATCCAAACCATCCATCTCTCAACCCCCAAGAAACTTGACCTTAAAAATTCCTTCCCTGTAGAAAAACAATCATTGTTCAGATACTGTCATGATGCCTCCTTGAGCATATGTTATCTTTCTGTTTTGGAAAATTGACCATTTGTGGCTTGAAATTAGAGTCAAACAATATGTTTTACAATATTTCATGATATCTTCCTTCAGACCCTAAATATTTAGAAACCAAAGGCAGAGGAGCTTATCTTTAAATTTATAGGCTCGATGCTATCTCACAGACATACAAGGGTAGACTGTTTTTTTTCTGGCGTCCCTAGAATTCAATTGTCAAGTTTATTCTTAGATAAAATCCATTTAATCAAAGTGCATATGGTAACTTTCCTATATAGCAAGCCAATTCTTTCAGAAAGGATTAAATGTCTGTGCTTTGAAGTCTGAAGGGCAATCATTTCAAAGCCAGATTAATGCGATTTGACCTCATTTCTAGGCACTGGTACAATCAGCAGCCTTAGAAGAGTAGCTTTCACCATGAATATGTGAGTTTATGGTGTAAGAGTCTAAGAATAATTTTTATTCCTCCATATCCAAAAGTACATGCTCAAAGCCATGTCTTTTGCGAGCTTTGCTTTGAAATAAGATGCCACAAAGGGAAAGGATTATTTTTCCTGTCTATTCATTACATGAGTTTGCCTTTGTTTCTGTGACAAAATAGCAAGACCTAAAGTGGCTTCTAGGAGTAAAGGCTAATTTTGGCTTACTGTTCCAGAGGGACAGAGTCCATCACGGTAGGCGAAACATGGAAAGCATGGTGTGGCAGGGACAGGAGGCTGCCAGGTTTCATTTACATCACACAGGAAGCAGAGAGAGGGAAACAGGAAATGGGGCCAGGTTGTAACCCTGTAATGCCTGGCCCCAGTGACATCCTTCCTACAGCAAGGCTCTACCTTCTAAAGGTTCAAAACCTCCCAAACAGCACCACCAACTAGGAAGCACATGTTTACATACATGAGCCCCTGAGGGACAATTCTCATTTGAACCACAACATTCATCAATTCCTTAATTCTGCAAATGATTTATTGAGCATCTACTGTGTGCTCATTGATTTATTAGGTACTTAGGTGCAGATTAGAAGGCAGTAGTGCACAAGGTAGCATAAAATAATAAATATGCCAGTGAGAGACATGGGAATGAATGAGGGACAGCAAGAAGGACAAAATCACCTGCATGCTAGGAGCTCATCCATGTATTTACACAGGACCTGGGTGTGCCTGAGTATCTCGCAGGCCCAGGAAGGTTTTGTGTTTTATTCTGAGTGGGAGGGAGGACACTGGAAAGCTTCACACAGCTAGATCTGCCTGGGGTTTAAATAGCTGTCTCTGTAAATTGTAAACTCTGAAGCCCATCTAAGGGGAGGTGGGGCCTAGGAAGGAGACAACTTCCAGGGCTCCTGAAGCAGGATGGTACCAGCCACAAACTTGACAGGGAGAAGAAAGGCTGGGAAGCCTGGCAGGATGGGGCTGCCTTGGCCTCCACATACTCTGAGACTACCCAGTGTGACCTTGTACTTAAAAACAAAAGCAAAAGTACATGTTGTTTGTTCCTCTGTACTGGCTGTTCTGCAGCATCCAGGCTCAGGCAGCCTTTGCAGGAAACTCTGAGGCTTCTGTGACACTGCCTTCCTCTCATTGCATCACCTGAGGAGCCATGCTGTATGCAGTCACCACTCCTGGGTGTTTCCCAAAGGCCTCCAAGTCAGCAAGGCATAGAGTTGCTTGCAATTAAGTGTTCACAACAGCTGTGCTACAGAAGCAAGCTAGGTTCAACCAAGGAGCAGACACTGGAGATGTGCTGTCGGAAATGCAGCGTAGATGCACAGTGGCATTGTCTTCAGGTGCAAGGGAGAAGGAAGTCGTGTTGTTTGCAGAAAAACGGAGACGACATATCAACAGAATGAAGCTGGCATCAGAGACAAATGTATATTCTTCTCCTTTGCAGTTCCTAGATTTACATAGATATATAAAATTACATATGTATATATGACATAAAACTGTCCATAGGGACTAAGGAACTTAGTGGGCATGAAAAGGGAGAGAAGAGGCTTGAGGCAGATATGCTCAACATACAATATGTATATGCCGTAAACCTTAAAAAATAATGGTTTTTCAAGAACAGCCCCTCTTCTCATCTGTATGTGGTGTCAAGCAGCCTGCCTACCCCATGGGATAGAAGAAGGTGTCTCAGAAAATGTCATCACTGTTCCTCTTGCCACATCATCCTGCAAATCCATCTATCACTGTCACCTCCTTTTGCTGCATACTTAGCTGCTACACTCATAGCACCCTGTGCCCTGACCATGCTCATCCAGTCAGCACTCTGGAGCATCACCCCTGCCCAGAAGTGTGTACACAGAATTGTCATGCAGCTTTCACCAGTGAGCATTGGTCAGTGGTCTCCGCTGATGCCATCTGTCCTTTCTCTGATACCAGCCTCTCTAGAACCGTGGATGCTAAATGGATGTTATAGATGCTTGTGTGCCCCTTCTCAGCATCTGCAGACACTTCTTCCTTGGTGCGTCTTCCCACATTCAGCGTCACTTCCTTTCTGTTATGGACTCCCATTCACATGGAACCCAGGGAACATTGCCACATGAGCCTGTCCACCAGGCTGACCCCTCCTCTGCCATTCTTCCTCTTACTGTAGACCCAGCACAGCTGCCTGTCCCCTGAGCCAGTCCCCTGAGCCAGTCCCAGGCTCTGGGCTCTCACTAGCTCCCCAGTACCCAGTGGCCAGCACACGCTTGCCACACGATGGCTCTTGAAGCAGCAGTGCTAGAGGGTGAGTGGAGGTGGAGGCTGGGTGGTGAGTCTGGCAAGGCTTCCATGACAGCAGCATGGTGTTTATGAGCCCCCAGCACAGAGTCTGTGTGGGTTTGACCAGGGTACCAGTGACCAGCACTTCAAGAAAACACCTTTCTTCTGTGTCTTCTGGTGTAAATGAGAAGGCAAAAGGAGACCGGCTGTGGAAACTGCTGGGTTTCCATGTGAGAAGGTGAACCTTCCAGGAAGTGCTCAGCTAAGAAAGGAACGTGTGGGAAGGAATTAACCTGAGCTCAGCCAGGTGGAAATGGGAGTTGATGTCCCTGTCCTTTGTTGACTACACTTTTAAACAGACACGAGTGATGTCAACCAAGCCCACAAGTGATGTACAGCTGGGCTGTCCCCTCACCTGCCTTCCCAGCATCCTCTTTTGCTTCACTGGGTTAAGTGGCATGCATGGGCTTGGGCTTCAAGGGCTTTAAGACTGGGCACTGGTTGGTCACCCAAGATAGATTGTCTGTTTGACTTTCATAAGAGGCTCAACTCAGGAGCTGTAGGAGATTAGAGACAAGAGTCACAGCTAAACAGGGTTTCTGGTGAGTCTTTGGTTAATTAGAAAATTAAATTAACCATAGCACTGTTCCCAGAGCATTCTGGTTAATTGATGTCTTGCTGTATCAAGATTAGAGCCACCTTGGGAGGCCCAAGGTTATAACTGTGAAGAGTTAGAGGATCCAGGAAAGAGGAATTGGAGCTCATTGTAAAGGTGCCAACACTGAGACCCTTTTGGAAGTTCCCAGGCCAAGATATTTGGCCTGTGAGCATGTGAGGTGGCCATAGGCTTGGGCCTCAGGAGCCTCCAGCTGAGGGTCATGAACTGCTTCAAAGAGATGAGAAGAGAAGAAAGCTGTGTCCTCCATTGTGTAGCCATAAAAAAAAAAAAAAAAAAAAAAAAAAAAAAGTATGTCTGATGTCTGACTTTAACCCAGGGATGAGAGGGACTTAATGCTTTTAATTTGAATTTTAAGTCTCAAAGGTTTTTGGTTTTTTTTTTTTTTTTCACCAAATACCTGCCATCTTCCCCAGTTTCCAAGCATCTGGATTAGACTAGTTTAGAAAAGTACAGAATTGGGAATCATTTTTCTCCAGGGGTCCAAAAGCCTAAATGGATGAAGGGATTTCATCAGCCATGGTAAGTATTAAGAACAAATTCTAACATTCCCAAAGAGAACCTGGCCCATAATCCCCTTGATTTTACACTGGGGAATCATCCCAGATCCATAGGAAAGAGAGGAGACAGATGCCAATGTGAACTCAGGCTGAACCGTGGACCAACTGCTGTTTATATGACTGCCACAAGCAAACAAACCCAGATGGGTGGGCCACCAGGGCCACATTCATTCTCTTCAGGCCTTTTATACCTAAGAACTTTGGGGGTGACTTTGATCACATTTTCAAACTGCTTTTCAAATTTTTATCTTCATGTGTGTGTATAACATGTCCAAGCATTTTTAAAATGTGGTAAAATATATACAGCATAAAATTTACCATCATGGCCAGTGTAAAGTGTGTCATTCCATAGCATTAGTGCATTCACAGAATTGTGTAACCATAACAGCCATCTCTCCAAAACTCTCCCAAACTGTACCCCATGCCCTCCCCCCAAGTCTCCACCATCCCATTCCCAGTATGTGATACTTCTGCTCTAGTTACCTTACAGATAAGGCACATCGCAGTGTAGATCTTTAAGGACATTTTTTTTGGTCTTAGCATGTTTGCAAGGTTCATCTATGTGGTAGTGTGTATCACAATTTCTCCCTTCTTGTCTGAATAGCATTCCATTACAGTTCTAATCACGCTTGGTTTGCATTTACCCCTCGATGGACACTTAGTTTTTAGCCATGTTCTCATTATTGGCAGTAGTCAGCCCTGCTGTGAGTATGGAGGCAACAACGATTCTTTAAGACCTAGTTCTTGACTCTCTCAGGTGTAGACCTAGAGGGCAATATTAAGGGATGATACTATTATTCTACTTTTAGGATGTGAGGGACCATTGAACTGTCCTATACGATCTCTGCTTTCATGTTTATGTATTTATAATGAGTTTTAAAATCAGGAGGGTGAGTCCCAGCTTACATCCCCACCAGAGCTTCTCTGTTCCAGCTTCTCTTATCTTCCCCAATTTGTGATCTGTCTGTTTTTAATGGGCTCCCTCTGGGTTGAGGTGAGGTCTCCGTGTGTTTGTTTTGCATTTCCCCCTTGGTTAGTGACCCTGCGCATCCCATCTGCTTATTGGCCATTAATGTATCTTCCACAAAGAAATTAATCTTCTTGTCTGATAGTCATGCTTTGAATTGGGTTGCCTTCTGCTGTTGAGTTTTAGAGTTCTATGTATTCTAGATATTACTTCATTATCATATATATGATTGGAAGATATTTTCCCATCTTGTGGATTGCCTTTTACTCCATTGATACTCACTTAAGTGTAAAAAAGTTAATGTTCACGAAGCTCAGTTTTCCCCCATTTGTCTTTTTATAACGTCTTCATCTAAGGCATGATTGCCAAACAGCTCAGCTTTCTCCCTGAGTCTTCCTTCCACTATGAATTTTATAGTTCTGTCTTATAGTTGAGTCTTTGGTGTGTTTGAGGAAATGGTTTTGTACATGGTATGTGGCAAGCTTCCAACTTCATTCTTTGTTATATGTGGAAATCAGTTTTCCCAGCCCTGTCCTGTGAAAAGGCTGTTCTCACCAATGGAAAGGCTGCGGTGCCCCCACAGGACTTGTGTGACCCCGTGGGAGATTGTTTCTCTTTTAATTCACTTTCATTCTCATGCTTTAGCTCCATAGCAAATGCCAGAGTCAGAAAGTGTGAATTCCTGGGTTTAGCCATCTCTTTAAAAATCATTTCACACATTCGGGGACATTTGAGAACCACACGAACTAAAGGATAGGCTTTCTATCTCTACAGAAGGCACTCATGGCTTAGGACAGGGATTGTATTTATTCTCTTGGCCATGTTGGTTACTGTCATTATCTACTCAGACTGCTGGAAATAGGGGAGGAGTATATTCTGAACAGCAGGAACCTGGTTCCCACAATTAGAGGCCAGAAAACCCAAGGTCAAGGGGCTGTTAAACTCTGTGATTTGTGAATGACAACTTCTCTCCCTGTTCTCACATTACCTCCTCTGATGAAAGGGACACACATGCTCCCATGAGCCTCCCTTATAAGGACACCTTGTTCATGACTTAATTACTTCCCAAAGGACTCATCTCTTAAGCCCGTCAAATTGTGGATTAGGTTTCAACACACATATTTTGGAGAGATGCAGGCCTCAAGCTCTGGAAATGAAGCTGACTTCTTAATAACGGTGTTCTCATCACAGAGCACAGGGCATTTGCTTCCCTCATTTGTTTCAATAATGTTTTGCAGTTTTCATTGTATAAACCTCTTACCACTTTTGTTAAGTATTTGATTTTTTATGTTGCTCTTGGCAATGCAATTGCTTTAGTAATTTGCTTCCCAGGGGGTTCATCATGAGCCTGTGGAAATGCGACTGATTTCTGCGCTCTGACATGGTGTGTGGTTGCTGCCTTGAAATCATTTATCTGTTATAACGGGTGTTTTCAATGGTATCTGTAGAGCTGTCTACATCAATGGTCATGCCTGTGTCCTATGTAGACAGAGCTGATCTGTCCTTCCTCCACCCCACAGTTTTGCTTCGATCTCTTTCTTGGTCTGGAACTTCAGTATGAATTCTGCCACGACTGTAGAAGTGTTTGTTGAAGGCAGGCACCTCGCCTCGTGCTTGATCTTAAGGGAGAAGCTCTCCGTCTTTACCATGGAGTGGTTGGTATTCGCTGTGGCTCTTTCCTGTGTGAATCTTTCTTTTTGAAGTGGTGTTCTTCTGTTCTTATTTTGTTGAATGATTTTATCATGAAAGGGTGTAGAATTATATCCAATGCTCTCTCCACATTGGTGAGATAACCTTGAGTGACTTTTAGAGGTTTCTATAACTTTGGGTATCTGTATACCTCTGAAAATTTTTAATTGATCTGATTGAGGTGGCCATGTTTCTGTCACTATGTGGGGGAGGGGGAAACAAGAGGATGGAAGTAAGCACCTCTCTTTCACTTGTAATCTCAGCAAAAGTAACTGAGCAGCTGACACCTTCTTGGTGCAGAACAATTCTGTCTCCTGCTCATGTCTAAAGGGGAATCAAAGATCAGGCCTTGAAAGGAGGCAGCAGAGGCAGAAGACCTGGAACACTGCTTTCTTGCTTCTCAGTATAAAGAGTTGACTTTTCTTGTTACATCACACACCAAGATGTTTTTACCTAGCTGATATAGGGCATTGGAATAAATGAGTAAATACACATGAAATGAGAATAAAATGGATTTGGTCAAAGCATACTATAGGCATGCATGAGATTCTGAAAGGATAAAAAAAAATATTCATTTAAAAATAACAAAAAAGAATAAAATGGTAATTTCAAAAATCATAATGAAGCCATTTTGATCACCCCTCCAGGCTTCTAACTCCCCAAAGTTTCTGGGAACCACATCCCAGGGCATTGTGTTTATTAGCCAAGGTACCTACTGCCAAGCTATAACCTTAGCCCTTAGTTTTATGAGACCGGATCTTTCTATAGTACTCAAGTTGACCTCAAACTTGCCATCTTCCTGCCTTAACCTCATACTTGTGATAAAGAATTACATAGTTATGAAATTTCTCATGATGTTAAGTTTTAGTGTGCTTACAAAAGTAATAATGGAAAAGTCATTCAGACTGAGAACAAAATTGAAGAAGCACATTTTGATTTTATTTTTCACTCATAACATCTGTTAAAAAAAGAGAGAGAGTCCTTGAATCATTAGCTTGTTAAGAAAGGGAGCTGGAGAGATGGCTGGTTGGTTAAGAGCTCATGTTGCTCTTCAAGTCTACAAGAATAGGATTCTGAACACTCATGTCAAGAGCTCACAGATGCCTGTAACTCCAGCTCCAACTCCCCTGTCTGGCCCCTGCGTATACCCACACTCATATGCATATAACCCCCCCCACACACATACACATAAATAACAATATTGCTTTAGAAATAATTGTTAGAAGAGAATTCTTTCACCAAACAAATTTCTTTGCTATAAAGTTGCATCTGCATTATTGAATTAAATATTTCTCATTTTGTATTTGATATGACTTCAGCCAGAGAAATTACAAGTTAATCACCCATAATGATTTTAATGCCAGCACCACAGGTGCCTAATACCGAGATTCATTCTCTCCTGATGGAGAAGCTACTGAGACTTCGGCGGACAGGTTGAGGTTGCAGGGTTTGATGGAGTCTAACACATTTGTTTACTTTGAATGCTCCCAAGATGCCAGTGGAGAGAGAAACGCAAGTGCAGTGTGCTTGCCTTTGCCTTGAGCTCTGTGCCGTAGGTGGGAGGCAGCTGTGGCCTCCTCTCTAATGAGTGATTCTCCTTCCTCTGGGTTTTGATATCACTCTAGGTCTCAATGCTTTCAAGCTTCACCACTATATTTTAAGTAGCATAGTTTCTGGGGACTAGGTGCATTTGTTTCAGCTTAATCTTGAGTGTACATTTCTAGTTTATAGCCAACAATTGCAATGGTATAAAATATGGGATGAGGGAGGCTAGAGAGATAATTCAGTGCTTAAGAGCATGCACTGTTCTTACAGAGGACCTGACTCTGGTTTCCAGTACCAACACTGAGTGGCTTACAGCCACCTGTAACTCTAGCACCAGCAAATCTGACACCCATGCCTGGCTTCTGAGGGTACTAATATTCACATGTATACACACACACAATCACACGCATGCACACACACACGGATGGATGCATAGAGAGAGGGTGAAAGAGAGAGAGACAGAGAGAAAGAGAGGGAGAGTTCTTAGTGCATAAAATGTCTAGTGCATCTATGGTTGTGACATGTCAGGGTATGGTGTTGAGGGAGATAATGACAATGGATTGGGACATCAATGTGGCACAGGGTTTGCATACTTAACTCATTAGTAGTGCCACGAGTTTCACATGTTCAGACAAGGAAAGTGGGACTCACACAATTTCAATATTTTACTTATTCCCTCTCCACTATTGATTGCAGAACATGGACTCAATCAGGAACTGAATTTCTCTCCCCAGATTAACATGCTGCACCACCACACTGCTGAATTTACCTTCAGATTCATTTATGAGCTGAGTGAGAGGACACTATCTCCTTTGCCATTTATATTCCAAAGACTTAATGACCAATCTGAATGTCCTTGTATTGGGACATTAAAGTGAGTTTAGGGGGGAAAAAAGTGGTTATCTGTTATTATCATTCCTTTCTCCTTTTTATCCCCCCTCTCTCTGGCTCGTCTCTCCCCCTTTCTCCTTCCCTACCTTTCTTCCCTTCATTCCTGCTATGCTGATTTTATCTTATGCTGTGGGACACGTTGACAAGCAGAAAACCCCATGTGGAAGGCCATTCCTTGCCACCTCATCTGGGCATTGGCTTCTGGAGTCTGCAGGCTGAATTCCCTGGGGTGGGGACGATGTTCATTTGTCATGTCTGTCTCCTAATTACCTCTCTGAAAAGCAGCAGCGCCCCTGCACATGACTACGGCCATGTTTGTAAGGTGCACTTGATTGCTTAGGAAAACAAATTTGGAAAGCACCCTCTTCAAGAGCAAAGACACCGTTTTTCCAGATTAAACCATTTCAAGTGATCCTTGAGAGGACTTGACACACACCACCCCTGCCTTTACTGGAGCTGTTATAAGAGGGGTGTCTCCGTCAAATAGCATTGGCTTTAATGATTAAAATTGGGTAGAACATTTAAAATGCTGACCAAGTGCAGACTCTCTCTTTGTCTATCAGCAAGAGCAAATGAAGGTGGCCATGAACCTCAGGTTCCACCGTACTCCAGAGATGCTCCACCATTTTGATTTCTTTCCCACTTGTGATTGCTAGTGTTGACCAGCGTTTGACAGGATCAGGAATCACTTGGGAGACAGAGATCTGTGCATGATTGTGGGGTCACCTTGATTTTTTTTTAAAGATTTAGATTTATTTCAAAGCCAGTTTGGTCTACAGAGCTCGTTCCAGGACAGGTTCCAAAGCAATACAGAGAAATCCTGTCTCAAACAAACAAACAAACAAACAAACAAAGATTTAGACTCTGGGATTTAGATTTTTAACTTTTTTTAAATATCTTGACTCTGGAGGAGGGATTCTGGACTGTATAACACAACTGAACAGTAGCTTGTGTCCATCTCTTTCTGTTTCCTAACTGTGAGTATGATACAGCTCAATAGTTCAGACTTCTGCTGCCTTGATATCCTAATGTCTTAGGATTTTATTGCTGTGAAGAGACACCATGACCATGACAAGTCTTATAAAGGAAAACATTCAATTGAGGTGGTAGTTTACAATTTCAGAAGTTCAGTTTATTTTCATCATGGCCAGGAGCAAGGTGGCACCCAGACAGACATGGTGCTGGAGGAGTAGCTGAGAGTCCTGCATCTTGCAGGTAACAGGAAGTCGACTGAAATACTGGGTGTCCAGTAACCTGAGCATAGGAAATCTCAAAGCCTAGCCCCACAGTAAAACACTTTCTGCAACGTGCCTTTAAATACGCCAATAAGGCCACACCTCCTGAAAGTGCCACTCCCTATGAGATTATAGGGGCCAATTACATTCAGACTATCACACCCTGCCACGGACTGTACCTCCAACAAGCCCCTTCTCCTTTATGTTGCTTATGACAGGGTATTTTATCACAGCAGCAGAAAAAGAAGCTAATACCACTTTCTATTTTGAAAAAGGAGGGAAACTCTCTCCAGAGAATTGTTTCCCTGGCAACCATGGTCCTACACTTTTGTTTGTGTTGATCCAAATTCAATCATGACTAACACATTTAAACCCAACTGTGGTTCTGTACCCCCATACCTACAGACTTCCTTCATCTTTCTTGTTACTTTGACTATGTAATTTTTTTTAACTTGGTCATCATTTTGGAAAGTTGAAATGTAGCAGAGCTTGCACATGAACTTGGGCTAGCCACACTTGGATGCCAGGTGATCATCTAATTATATTTTTGCTACAGTCAACAAATACAGAGTCACTGGGCTGAGCAGTATCTATATTGAGGTCATATTCTGGAAAAAGGACTGATCATGTTGCCATGGAAAATAAGTCCTTCTTTGCATACAAGTCACTTAGGAGAGGCAACAGTTTCTGCCTAAAGATAGATGCAAGGGAAGAGTTCATGGCTAGAAGGAGGAGGTCACAGATGTGGGCTTCTTCTGTCTGTGCCTTGTCATTTTCTGTCTGGCCTCTGTCTGATTGAGATACTTTTGCAATAAGGTGGGATACACAGATTTCATGTTGAAATTTGCCCTTTTCATTTGGCCAAGCTTGGTCTCTTGCTTCCTCTGTATTCCTGAGTATTTCTCTATTGCAATTGTCTCCTTGAACTACTGCTCTTCCATCCAGACAGAATTCTACTAGAGTCACTCAAGTGCCCAGTGCCAGCTTCAGTGAGGGACAAGAGCTAAGGAGCTGGCCATCCCTGCTGTGGCTGCAGCTGACTTTGCTATTGAGCAAGGCTGCCAACCCTCAGTACAATGGTAGAGGAGTGTGCTTTTCTGAGGCCCAGGCAGGTCTTGTTCAAGGGAGCCAGGCCTGGGTGAAGGGACAGAGACAGGAGTTTTCTTCTAGCATGCACTGGTTTCCTAGGAGGCTGTGCAGAACTGTTTTGTGAGGATCCACTGTGCTGACAGAAGGGCTCTGTGCCAGCTGGGAATGCTGAGTTCTCTAGTCTTTGTGTTTCCAGATTACCTGCCTGTGTACAAGGCCCTTATTGGAGCAGCACATACCCACTGTCCCCAGCTGGTGTGAACAGAGGAGACTTGAGTCTGACAAGGCCTCCACTCCTCCCAGCAATACCTACTTTCTAAAAACCAAGCAAGATACAAGGTGTACTCTAAACAAGACTAATATTACGTGGCCAAACCTAGCATCAAGAAGCACAGCAGTATAGAGCTGGTGCTGTGTGCCTGCCTTGCTGGTGACTTCATACACCAGGCTGACTCTCCGTCTACAGTTGAGTCTGGGGACTTCCCTTGACTCTCCAGCCAGCCTGCCTTCACAGATGGGTTAGCATCTCAAACATGTTTTCCTACAAAATGCAATTCTAAACTGGAACCCAGTTCTGAATGTAGTCTGCTATTGGTTTGCCTGTTGCCACCCTGCATACTTCCTTGGTACAGCCGTGTGAAGGGCAGAGCTGCCCCCACCTTCTCTGAGAGTCACGAGTTCCCATGGAGCCCAGGCCTTTCACAAGATTACAGTGAGCTGCAGATAAGGTAACATTAGCTCAGCCCTGAATCCTCAGGAGGACCTGTGTTAGACTCCCCGACAAAGCCATGGAAAGGCACCAACTTCACCTCTCCACTGTGTGGACCCTCAGCTGATGTTTGAAGAGCAAGGACAGAGGGAAAGGGAGGCTGTGATGCTCCATCCTTAAGTGCCCATACCACCCTTTGACAAAAATCTCTGAGTCACAATTGAGGTTTCTATTGATGTAAAGTGACATTAGGACCACAGCAATTTCTATAAGAGAAAGCATTTAAGTTGGGCTTGCTTACAGGTTCAGAGGTTTAGTCCATTGTTATCATGGTGGGGAGTGTGGTCACACACAGGCAGACATGGTGCTGGAGAAGTAGCTGAGAGTTCTACATTCGGACCCAGGGCAGCAGGAAGAGAGAAACACTGAGACTGGCTTGGGCTTTTGAAACCCCAAAGGCCACCCTCATGACACACTACTCTAAAAGGTCACATCTCCTAATTCCTCTCAAGTAGTACCATTCCCTGATGCCAAGCATTCAAATGCCTGAGCCTATGGGGGCCATTCTTACTCAAACCACCAGAACAGCTATGATTTGAAGGAACATACAGGCCGCCCAGACAAGGAGGTGATGATCGGGAACCTAGCAGAGTCCATCCACTACGGCACAGAACAGCACAGCTCACATACTCTGATATTCACAGCCATCAGAGAATCATTTTATCCAGTACAGATCTTCTGTCAATGAGGTTGGTTTAGAATTTTAAAAATCTATCATAAATAGATTATTTGGGAGTCAGTCACCGCATATAGAACAATCTGTAGAGAGATGTATACATTTACAGATAAATATTTTGGAATAAAACTATTTTGTAAAATGTTTAATTTTTCATGACATAACATTATATCATAACTAAAAAAAGACTCTTGATGTTGTCTATTTCTTATCTTTATCCTTATGATCCTAACTAAAATGTTTATTAAGAAAAGTTATAATTACCAATCATTTATGGCATGGTAAATTATGCCATGCTTATCCAAAGGCAGTGGTGTTTTTTTCTCTTGAAAACCATCTTCCAGGCTTAACTGTGCCTGTTGTCAGGAGAGTGAAGCCAAGGATTCTCCAAATGGAGAGATTTGTAAGTAGTAACTGTCTGAAACTGTAGGCAGGGTCCTAAGGCATACCTTAGTTCACTGAAACTCTGGGTTACTGATTGAGGAGCCTTTGTGGGCTTGGGGGGATAGGCTTAATTGGTTAAATTATTTGCCATGTAAGAATAAAGGCCTGAATTTAATCCCTAAAACCTATATACAGAAGCAGACAGGGTGGCCCACTTGCGATCCCAGAACTCAGAGGCAGAGTCAAGCATGTCTTTGGGGCTTCCTGGCCAGGCAAGTTTAACCTAATCTGTGAGTTCTCAGGTCCCAAAGAGAAATGCTGCCCCAAGAAACAAGTTGGATGGCTCCTAAAGAAGGAAGGATTCCCAAGCTTGACTACTTCTAACCCCCCACACATGTAATCTCTATCCCTTTCTCTCTCTCTCTCTCTCTCTCTCTCTCTCTCTCTCTCTCTCTCTCTCTCTCTCTCACACACACACACACACACACACACACACACACACTTTCAAACCTGAGAATAGCTATAGAATGAGGGAGCTGAACTGGATGCACGGGTTGGAGGTGAGTTCCTTTGAAACTCTGGAATTAGACTGCTCAGTGGTGGGCTATCAACACTATTACTGGGAAGAATAAATGGCTGAATGAAAAGGGTAAATACCATAGAGGCACCTGAACATCATACCATGAGAGTAGAAGCATTTATCCACAGTTCCAAAATGGCTGAGCTTGTTACATCTGAGGTAGAGATGCTACTATTTAAAAGACTGGGAACTTAGAGGATGGAGTCATCGACACACCAGGAAATGCCTGAGTGTTCATCCATTAACTGAGAGCACTCTACTACTAACTGGCCCCTTTGCTCTCCTAACACTAACACACAGCACATGGTTATAGTGAGGTCCAGCTCCAGTCCTTCTGCCAATGGGATGTACTGATGGCCTACAATAATGACCCTCACCACACTCACGGTTGGATGAAGTATCACAGGGAAAGGATGCATCTTACTGCCCACAGGATCTTCCTAATCTTCTAGAGACCATATAAAGGGCTGTAGGGATTTAGAAAGGAGAAGCCTGGGGAGGCTGTTGCTGCAGCAGATGCCTTTGGAGATCTGAGGAAGGGGAAGGATTTGGCATGGCAGATTTGAGAGGAAAGCCAGGACAGCTGAGAAGTTAGCTCAAGAGATAGGGTCCAGATGCAGTTTTTCTTCCTATCCCGATCCCTCCCATCCCCATCTGCACAGGAGTTCATAGCATCTCCGGAACCTGGGCTTAGAAAGCCGAGGGCTGTGTGGTGATGCTTCCAAATGTCACTTCTAGGAGGTGGTAATGAAAGGTCACCCACTGAACCTGTGTGAGGCATATGAAAGGAGCATGCTGTGAGGGACAGACCCATGCACAGGCTCCTGGGAAGACAACCTGCTCTGGGGATACTTGGCAGTGAGCCTGATGGAGAGGATCCTGCCTCTGTGTGCCATAGTGGCCCTTTGGCATGGTTCCACAGGGCAGAGTGTTCATTAAGTTGTGGGTGTCACCGCTTCCCTTTCTTAGGAAGGGCTTTGTTTCCGCTGGAGACCAGGAGCTTCAGTGCATACAGACCATACCAACTTAGCTCCCTCGCCTTTGTCTTTTGCTCTAAAGAAACCCTTGTTTTTCAAATGGCTGCAGGGGACTTTGCTGTGAGTGTGGTTCAGTCCATCACATGCAAGCCTTAAAATTAGCCTGCAGCAGGTTATGTTTAATGAACACAAGACTGTGCTTAGTGACAGTCTTGAGGTTGGTGCATGGTTCCTCTTGTTGGATTTCAGATGGTAATTGGTCAAGACCACTTTGTGATCCCACAGTGCTCTGTTCATAAGTGCAACCACTACTCAGAAAAAGCAGTAAGTCAAAATATTCCCAGGCTCATGGTAGTGGTACAATTTACAAAAACAACTAAGATAATCCGGGGCTATCCAAGTGAGGGGGGATGTTTTTAACTCAAAAGGATTGGAAGAAACTGTAAGGAAAGATGAGTAAATGTTACATAAAGACAAAAATGTAGACTATTTAAAACATCAACTGGAAAAACAAATAAAAGAGCCAGGAGCAAACGTTTATGGCATGCAGGGGGAAAGTTGTTGTCTTTAGCTGCAAGTGCAACCATAGGAATGAAAGGTTATAAGGGCCAATGTCATGACAGTGGTAGACATGAATAGACAAAAGAAGGAACATGGATTGTTTTTGTCTGCAAATGGCTCACTTGATGAAAGGCAGGCCTTTCAAGCATGAGAGTCTAAACTCAATCAATCTCTAGGACCCACATTTTATAAAAGGCTAGGTGTGCTGGGATTGCATGTGTTGTAATCCCAGTGTTAGGGAGGCAGAGACAGGTGGATCTCTGGGGCTCAGCCAGCTAGCCTAGCCTACTCTGCAAGCTCCAAGCCGTGAGAGACCCTTTCTCAAAGTATAAAGTAGAGACCATCCAACTACAGCAATAATCAAAGAAATTCAATTTGAGAACAAAAGGAGATATTTTGCTCATTAAATTATTAGATGTTTTGAAAATCTTCAACTTTCAGTAAAGTAGCCTCCTTCCATTGGTGCTGTGTCAAGTCATCACTAATGTTTGGAGAGGGTCGGGCTTGTATTATAAGAACATTGAAAGTACCCATTGCTTATGCCAGAAGCCTTGTCTTCTAGAAGCTTCTAGAAGCTTGTCCTAAGCAAATACCTTCCTGTCCAGGCTTGATACAAAACTCTGCACCAGGTGTTTATGTTGGCATTTTTAAGTAGGAAAAAATGCTATATAAAACACGTATTCAAGTTATTTGTCAGCTTAGTAGTGATAGCAATTATGTGCCAACCACTGTGACCATATG
Organism: Phodopus roborovskii; assembly: GCF_943737965.1. Lineage (NCBI taxonomy): Eukaryota > Metazoa > Chordata > Mammalia > Rodentia > Cricetidae > Phodopus > Phodopus roborovskii. The sequence continues at coordinate 28,520,483 of NW_026126571.1, read as the reverse complement.
CCCATGTGTACATGCATTATGCATGCTTGTGTGTGTGTGTGTGCACAAGCTGCACATCTCACCTACAAAGGTATAATTCTCCAACATCTGACACTTTGAGCACTCTTGTAATGCCACAGATATGAAATCCCACATTTTGCCCCTATGACAGCCCAAGTGCAGGCAACACCAAGACTATAGAATGAAATTGCCCACACAAAGTCAATGAATTTGCTGTTTGTGTATGAAATCAGCCTTCAAGATATCTCCTGATATAGGAGCCAATATTTTAAAATCTTAAAATTCCTCAAATCCAAAGCATCCTGATCCCTAGCATGTCAGATAAGGGTCTCCCCATCACCCCAGTATTCCAGTATCTATAGGGATATGATAGTCATTTTCAGAACCTCTTGTAGGTGGAAGGACCTGTACCCACAGTTAGTGAACAACAGAGCCCCAGACCTTTAAGGTTTGCAGTACTTATTCCATGTGTCAGGATCCAAGAAAAAGGGAGATGGTATTAATGCAGGCCCCATGATTCACCTTGCATGAGATTTCCCAGTATGAGGCAAAAATGTTTGGTTTCCAGTAATGGTATGTTGAGTGCATTCACAGCCACTTCAAGCCCCCTAAATAAAAACAAAGCTTTATTTTTGTCAATGGATCAGTGCTATGGATTCCCTCAAGAGCTTCTTTTCCCCTTGTTCAACATCTCTTAAAAACTAGAAATGTTTCCTAAGAGTACTAGAAAGTGAATACATTAAAATGCAAGTAAGAAAGGATGAGTAAGCTGGGGCATAGGTTTTGTTTTTCCTTGACTCCCTGTGTTCCTTGGCTCTGCAAACTCAGAGTGGCAAAATGCTGGCCCAGCATAGGATGATCTCTTGGAGACAAGGGGGACAGATGTGCATACCACCCTGGAGGTTACCTGGACAGGCTTCAACTGGCTAGAAACTGAGGTCACAGAGTGCAGAATGAGGCTCACAGCATAGTCTATGTGTAGCTCTGCTGAACACACACACTTCTTGAAGAACATACTCCTATTACTTAGTGGAGATACTGGGGAAGCATGATATAATGATTCATTATGTGTGGATGGAGCCTTATTCAAGTGCCCCAGGAGCTTGGAGGCTTCAGAAAGCCCACAGTGAAGATCCCAGTGTTAGGAGTTCACTGTGCCTGGATGTGAGCCTCTGGCCCTGTGCATTTCTATCTCTGCACTTGGCAGTGAGACTGGAGTTTCTGCATTACATGACTTTCCAGGGCTCAGGCATCAGGAGTTTGCTGCCCCTCCTCAACACACACCTCTGAAAGTTTAAGATCCTTCCAGGAGTTTCTACCAAGTCTTCTCTTTTCTGTGTAGCTTTAAATGCTTTCTTTTCTGAATCCATCACCAGAGCCTTCACAGTTCATTTTTCAGAGTCATTTTATGTATGTTACACTTGACTGACCCATTCACACTAAAAGACTTTGGGGAGAAAGACATTTTTATTTTAATGTTATTGTCATTTATTTATTTTTGTGTGTATTTGGAGGTGTGGGCATATACCCCAATCCATGCAGGGAGGTCAGAGGATAACTCAGAGGAGCCAGGTCTCTCCTTCCACCATGTGGATCTCAAAGGTCAGACTCAGGTCCTTCGTCTTGCTCTGTAGCCCACCTTGCAGACCCTCACCTGTCATATTCCTTTGCTGCCTCTCAGTGTCTCATACTTCAAGAAGAAAGATACCTTAGATATGGATGTGTGTTTTTCCTACCATGACATGGCCCAGCCATGTTTATACATTTGTTCTTGATCCCTCTCCATTCCACAGCTCCCAGGGATCTTGGGAGAGATGTTAATTTAGTTAGCCCATGTGTTTGGGGGATTTTGTTTGATTGTTTAATCTCAAGTGGAAACTTAGGAACTTTTGTACTAAAAAGTGAAAACTAGTCAGGTGTGGTTTCACAGTCCTAAAATTATAGGTTGAGGCAATAGGATTGTAAGTTCAGAGCCAGCTGGGATACAGACAGCAACAAAAGCGAAAACTGTAACTCCTTTTGTCAATGTCATAAGCCTTCATTGAGAAGTATGTGACACATCCCCAGGCTTCTGTGGTCCCCATGTTCCCTGATTTGTTCCTAATGTGATACTCTTGGGTGGAGGTCAATTCTCTGTAACCACTGACTAGTTTTTAGTATTGACTTGGTGGCTTACTAGGCAACCTTAAGAAACTCTTGGTTTCCCAAATTAGGAATGGTAGAGGCATGAGACTCAAAAGACATGGGACTCAAATGGTTAAATGAACTGAAAAAATGCTGAGAGCCAGCCTGGGCACACTGAGCACTGGAAACACATTTGCTGCTGCTGTTGGCTGTTTTGAGTTCTGGTGGTAGCAGAGTTGCCCTCACGTGTATGCCCATTCTCTTCAAGCTAGCAATAGATCACATTAAGCAAACCTTGACTGCAAGAAAAACCAAGCATTCAAGAGGCAGAGACAGAGGCCAGTGGATTTCTTAAATTCAAGGCCAAACCAAAGTGAGACTCGGTTTCGAAAGCAAAAATAACTGAAAGAAAGAAAAATGAGATGACACAAACCTTTTTTTTCTTTGGTTTTGAGACAGGCTTTCTTTGTGTAGCTCTGGAACCTGTCCTGGAACTCACTCTGTAGACCAGGCTGGCCTTGAATTAACATCAACCCACCAGCCTCTGCCTCCCAAGTGTTGAGATTAAAGGTATATACCATCACTGCCCAACTGGCACAAACTTTTAATGATAAAGAATTCTCCAGAATGTTCAGTGTGTACATGCAGAACTTTGGTACCAACAAATCTATAACTTGAGAGGTTGATCTGTCCTCATGGTGATATGTTAGGGTCTTCCTGAGGTCAGTGTTGAGAAATTGAAGTGATTCTTCAGTCTTTTAGTGAAATCTTCACATCAAGTTTGGGTGGTCATTGGTTTTTAAAATATGTTTTAATTTTTTATTTTGTAATATTTTTAGGTTTATAGCTACACACACACACACACACACACACACACACACACTGCCTTCCCCTTATTATAGCATCTTACTTTCCCATGGCATCAGTCAAAACCAAAAAAACCTGACATTGCTCTACAGGTACACACTAAACTCCCGGCTCAGTTTGGGTATTGCCAGGCTTTCCATTAATATCCCCTTTGTGTGTCAGACAGAATCCTGTGAACTCTGAGAATTGCACAGCATTTGGTTGCCATGTCTTCCCAGTGTTCTCTGCTCTGTGGTAATTTCTCAGGCTTTTTCCCCCCTTGAATTATTTAATTATGTCAGTATTACTAGGTTGTATCCTGCCCCCCTCTCTCTGCTGGCTTTATGACGTGCTGTTCCCAGACCTCACAAGTGACAGTACTTGAGTTAGAGGATATAAATATGTTTAAATAGGGTCGTTAGAATGAGCTTTAATCTGGTTGTTACCCATATAAGGGAATATTAGGAGCTAGAAAAAAGGATGAAGCCTGTAGAAGCCAAGGGAGGGCCTCAGAAGCCTGTCCTGCAGATGCATTGACCTTGGGCTGTGAGTCTGCATGTGTGAGAACAGAATATGACTATGTGTTGTTAAAGCCACTACTATGGCAGCCCTAGAAAAGGTCTACCTACCTGTGAATGTGGACCTACATATTTAAGTGTTTCCTTCTAACCCAGTTCTGTTGACCATGATATTGCTGAAAAGTTTCCAGTCCTGACCTCTGAAGGGGCTTCTGGGTTATCTCCGACCAGCTTCTGAGTACTTCCTTTCTGGTAACAAGATACTTCAGGTTGTGTCTTCTGTTTTGTGGCTCTACAGTCAGCATTTTCCTATAATGCTGGCCTCTATGTCTTAAGATCACTAGGGCTTGTGGTTCTGTGATCAGAACCTGCCAGCCAGTGTGGGACTAGACTGCTTCCTGGTAAACCATGGTGTTTCCAGTTGCTCTCCAAGGTACTGGTTCCAAAAGTCTGTGCATTCCTTGAGCTGGGAGACTAGGAAAGCTTGCAAGACACTTCAGCATTCCCAATTGAAATAAGGGCAGGTGGGCATATCTTGAGTGAAAGGAATCCAAAAATCTTTTAATGAATTGATCAGGTCCTGTCTCTTTGCAAATTTATCCTGTGAAGAGAAATGGTAATAAGACACTGTGCTGAGTGTGAGCTATGAGTGAGGTCACATGGCTTCAGGTTTGCTTCACATGGTGTCTAGAGGATGACTTTGTGGGGGCAGTATGCAGAAGCCAAGGCTCAAAGGGCTCAGTGTACAACCATGCACCCTGACAGCACAAACTGACCTAAATATTGTGATGGTTAGTCTCAACTGCTAACTTGATGGACATAAAACCAATGTCTGTTGAGAGTTTTCTTAATTAGGTTAGCTGAAGTGGGCAGACCTGCCCACTGTGAGTGTCACCATTCCATGAGCTGGGATCCTGAACTATATACCAGATGAGCTAAGTGCCAACATTCATTCTTCTTTGGCTCCTGATTGTGGGTGTGATATAGCCAGCTGCTTCAAGGACCCACTACCTTGGCTTCCCCACCATGGCAGACTGTACCTTGAACAGTGAGCTAAAATAAAGTCTTAGGCCTTTGCTTCCCTTTGCCTGGGTCTTACCATAGCATCAGAAAAGCAACTATAACAAGCATCTTCTTTGATGAAAATATTTCAGGGCCAGTAATTTGCTAGGTATATTTTCATCCCTGAAACAGATTAAATAGTCTTGGTCTTTTGGCACTATGCATATGTATTTTATAGTAGCTGATGTGATATGGTATTCTTTTGTCTTGAATCTTTCTGGCATGATCTGTGCTGAGTAAAGAGGTGAGGTTAGTTGTAACTAAATAACAAAACATCTATTTTCACTTAAGTATCTTTACTCAATGGATATTAAGAACAAAATGGATTCTACATTACTAGCATAATAGATTTTTAATTCTACCACTAATAGTCACCAAAGTCCCACAGAGTGCAAAACTTTGTTCCTTTCCTTTTAAAAAATTAAGTTCAGTGTTTTCCCTTAGAGCCTGACTCATTTGCTAGATTAAAACACATTAAAGGCACTGTTTCACACATGGGAAAGCATGCTGATTGCTACAATTCTATCTCTTTATAAAGAAATAAATGGATGAAAATAACTTGAAGATTTGTAGTTCAGCCTTACATATTGAGACTTCTACAAGGCTTGCCTGCAGGAATTTAGATACCAGAATGCCCCCTGACTGGTTTTGAGCATGATTCATCCCATCAGCTGCTTGAAGACCAGATATTCCTTTCCAGGTCACCAAGGGCATCCCTCACTACCTTTCTCATTAAAGCTTAACTGATCTTTTAAAGAAAAGAGTCTCTTGAGTTTAGTCAAAATGTTACAGAAGTAGGCCTGAAGTGTGGCATCCTTCATGTCTATCTAGTTTTGAAAGCATGTACGATGCTCTTTGGTTCTTCAGTGTCTGCAGGTTGGTGATGATGGCCTTTCCCCAGTGTAAGTAACTAACTAAATCTGTATAACTAATCTTTCAGAAATTTCAACACACAAGCCAACTTCACTTATGCACACAAAATCACCTGTAAATGCTGCTTGACTCAAGATGAACTGAATTTCTTGATGTGTTTTTAAATTTTGATTATAGGTTACTCTTAATGTTGAGGCTCCAGATCCAGTGCTTATGTAATATCTGCATTTGAACACATGATTCTATGGTTTAGGGGTCAGTGATATTTGTACACTCTTGACAAAGGTGGAGAGGCAGCATTCTGGAAAAGTCCTTGGCGTCACCTCAAGCCACCCTGGTCATCCTCACCATTGTCTTCCCTTCCTCTCTGGTGAGGTTCCTCTGTGTTTTTAAATACACCTGCACAGACTTCTCAGGGAATTCATTTTCCTCTAGCTTCCTGTGTGATGCCTCTGTCTTGAGTTCATTCTGCAGTTGCTCAGAGATCCCAGGCTGTTGCTAAGGAGCCTGTTACATATTGAGGAATCTTTGATACCAATGTAAGCTATGCTGAATCACAGCTCTTAGATGGGAAGAGTGGAGTTGTGAGTAGCAAATGGCTTACAGTGCTTTTTGTTCAGAGGCAGCATCTTTTACCCTTGAGCCTTGGTTACTTTTAAAGTGAAATATTGAATATTATTCAAACTTATGTTTTGAAGCTACATTAGAAATAGAAGTAATTATTTATGTGAGAAATATAAAGCATCAACTTTCCACTGCCTGGAACTTTCTATTCTAATTTAGGTCCTTTTTCGAGTATTTTCAATAATCAGTCATTACTTTTTTGAGATGGGGTCTCACTGTGTAGCCCTGATTGGCCTGTTAACTTGCTAGTAGACCAAGCTGACTTTGAGATCTGATTACCTGTATTCTGGGATTAAAGACATGTATCACTAAGCCTGACAGGCATTAAATTTTTTCAAGAATTTTTTTGTTTTTTTTAGTTTATGTGTATGTGTCAGTGACATGAGTGTAGACAATACCCACCGAAGCAACAGATAGAATTGGACCCCCTAGAACTGGAGTTATAGACAGTTGTTGGCCACCATGTGGGTGCTAGGAGCCAAATCTGGTCCTCTGCAAGAGCAGCAAGCTGTCTTAACTACAGAGCTATCTCTCCAGCCCCCATTTTCCTTTTTAGCTAAAGTCTGTAATCTAATCTGGTTCAGAATTTAGTATGTAGCCTAGGTTGACCTCAAATATGCAGTAATCCCCCGCTTCAGCTTCCTAAGTGCTGGGGTTAAGGATATTGGTCACTACTCCCAAGTTTATCTAGTGTTTTAAGGAGTTGTGGAATATTCTGGGGCTCGAACAGCAGGGAGTTGCTGCCACCAGTCATGCCAGGCAATGAGTTCAGGAACTAGCCAGTAGCTGAACTAGTGGAGAAAATGAGCACCCTAGAACTCAGCTTTCAAGTCTTAGATCCCAGAGTAAAGGCCTCCTTGAGAAGGAGCCCAAGGGCCTGGCTGGAGTTTGGTCATTACCACCTGTTATCCCATGCTAGTGACGAGTTTTAGTCATCTCTCCATAACTAGACAACAATGAACCCAATAAACCACGTTGTGAAAGCACAGCTTTTTTGGCAAAAGGCATGTCTGCATTGATTAATGAATTGGAAAATTGAAGGCTGCTTCTCTTAATCACTTGTACAAATTAACTGTGTTTTGCATGGTAGCTGAGGACTTTGAGTGCATTCTTTAAAGCCAGGTTTAAATAGAACTGTAGAGTGAGAGTTCATTTTCTCTTCAATACACCAGTATACAAATAAGCAAGTCACTTGAAAGTGCTGATAGAACTTCCCAAACTTCAAACCCTTCCTGTTACTGGAAAAACCCAAAACTAACAGAGCCACAGTGAGCTTCTCCTTCTCCCATGAACTAGTTTATGACCCTCTGTTCTCAACACTCTGTCCAGGAAGGGAATTGTTACTGCTTCTTCCACCAATGTGTACTGTATGAAAAGATGGTCACTCTTCTCCAAAGGAACTTGAAAAGTGTGTTCTGTACTGCCCTGTCCCATCTTGAGTCATGTATGAAGATGTGAAACCCAGATATGCCACAGGCAAGGATTCTTCATATTCACACCAAGCTAGAATTTTGGTCCTAGTAAAAGGGAGATATCCAATGAAAACCTAATAGGTGAGTGGGGACATAGTTCAGTGGGTAAGTACTTGCCTTGGAAATATGATGACCTGAATTCACCCCTCATATCCCCCATAGAAAAAGATAGGTGTGGTGGTGTGTGTTTGTAGATCCAAAGCTACAGAGGTGGGGACAGGATGATCCCTGAGGTTCCCTGTTCATCCAAGCCAGTCTAATAGACAAGTTCAAGGCCTGTGAGAGACACACACTCTCATGTATATGTATGTGTGTGTATTATGTATGTGTATATGTATATGTGTAGTCAGTGCCCAAGGAACAACACCCAAAGCTGTCCTCTGGCGTCTACATCCATACACTTACACATACACACCTGCACACACATGCGCACACATGAGCTCAGTCCTTTCTGCCACTGGAACAATCACTAAGCATGCTTTCAGATGATTTCAGTAAATCCACCGCCTCATTTTCCCCACTTCAGAGGCTTTCCACATTCTTTTTCAGAGCCAGCAATGGTCATATGTGTCATTCTGAAGCCTCCTTGCTTTCTCAATCAGCCAAAACCTCTATGACTTCATTGATCCCATGAAGGATTCAGGTTATTTTTTATTATTATTATTTTGAGGTCCCATGTCTAGGAATGTTAATTTAATGTGCTCCTTAATTTTCTTTTCCATGAAATATCATGGATTTTCAGGATCTGGGAGTTAAGATGGAGACAACTGTGAGACAGGTTTGCCTATCACAGTTAACTAAAACACTTATTCCGATGAAGAGATGCATGAATCCACTTAAGTTTTCCTATGCTGACTCTGGTTATAAGGAAATGCTCTCCCCAATTTCAATCATAACATATATCAGTAAGATATTATAAATTAGAGCCACATTATGAAACAGGATAGTAGATGCCACTTGATCATTGCATGACCTTAGATAAACCTTCTCCTAATGATGGTGGGAAGGGGAATAGAGAAAGGGAATTGAGAATTTCCTGTGTTCTATCTGTGAGTGGAAAGCCATGTGTTCAACCTCAGCAGTCCCATTTAAAGACCCATGTTGGTCCAAGGTGAAGATCATAGAGAGCAGCCACATTTTCCTTAGTTTGTTTCTATCCTTGATGCTCTTGAAGCCTGGTACACATTTAGAGTTCATCGTTTCACTGTTGCATAAGAATTTCCCATTGTGTAATTAAATGCAGATGAGTGCCCCTGTAAAGTGCCAAGGCATGGCTTGTGCTCTTCAAAAATTATGATTATGACAACTTGGGACAGCTTCCTTCTACCTTGGAATTGACTTGGTGAGGTTCATTAGGGCTGCCTCCTGGTCTTTCCTGGATAATGCGAGTTAGACTCTTAACAGACTATCACAATGCACTCAGGCTTCTTCTAGAAATAGATTCCAGCTGTTTTGCTCTCATGGGAAACACTCTACAACACTGCAGTGAAACTAAGACACTCTTACAGTGGTCCCCAGTCCATAAAGTAGTTGGAAACAGTGCAGGATAGCCATCCCAGACAAGTGTCTTCAAACAGAGGCAGGTGGTGCAGCCCCAACCATCCATAACCCCTGAGTTTGACAAAGCTGTATGTTTCAGATGATACACCCCTAGAAAACTGCAAAAGCCTGATATTGTTTCTGAATGGGTGCAGAAAGGATCAAGACATCCAGGAGTATGGAGTGTGGTATCTCTGGGACCATAGGGTTCTCCTCTTGCTATTTTATTCATAGGCTGGTTTGGGTAATGGCAGTGTTTGAGTGTCATGGCACTAAAAGAAAACTTTACTGTGAAAGCTTAGAGTTTCAGAATTAGACTCGACTCCTTGCCACTGTAGGTATATGGAATAGAATGTATTCTGGCAAACTTGGTTTCCGTATTATCATGCCAGTATGGTACAACAATTGTCCTGCTATTTTCCAGTAAAGGGCTAATATAAATATAAGATTGACAACAGGATGGTGTAATAAAATACGCATGTGAATATTATATTTTTAATCCTATTATAGTCCTGAATGGAAAAATGAAATCCCTTTTGCTTTTTTATTTTTACTAATTAATTAAGTTTTTTCTAGTTTCCCCTTCCTTCCTCCTCTCCTCCTAACACCCCAACCCCTATCATCTGCTCCTCTTTTCTCTTGAGAAAAGGGCAGACCTCCATGTATATCAGCCAGCCATGCACATCAAGTTACACAGTAAGAAAAGGCACTTCCTCTCTTACTAACAATGGACAAGGCAACCCAGTAGGATGTGAGGGTCCCAAAACTTTTTGATCCTTTTTTACTTTAATATTTTATTATTTGAAAATTGCATACATGAATATATTGCATTTTGATATTATTTACCCCCAGTCCTCCTCCAACTTCTTCCAGATCTGCCCCTTCTTGGATGGGGGCTCTTGAGTGCTTATAGAAACAGATTTGCTGTCAGCAGCTTTCCTCATTCTTCCATCTTATGCACTGAGAAAGCATCTCACAGTTGAACCCAGAATTCACACACATGGCTAGTCTGTCTGACTAGTCAGCTTGCTCCGGGAATCCCACCACTACCTTCCAACGTGAGGCTGGAATCGAAGGCAGACTGCCATGCTCACCTGGCATTGAGGTGGGCTCTAGGTATCTAAACTCTGGTCCTCTCAGTTGCAAACAAATGCTCTAACCACTGAGCATCATCCAGCCCCTGGAAGGTTGCTTAGCTCACATTTCTGCCATGTGTCATTCACTTCTCAGATGACAAAAATATGAATGCCTTCTGTCCTCCTCCATAAGCTGTTCAGGGAAAGGGCCCCTTTCTAGAAATTCCTGGAATCATGACAGGGTCATATTACAGTGGCCCTATACTAACCTTCAGACATTAGAATTTTTGGTCAACCAGAAATATCCAACTCTTTATGTCTGGCTCCTAAGGGGCTAAATTGCATTGGCTTGCCCAAGAGCAAACAACAGATTGTCACATAGGGCAGGCTGTAGGCAGGAGTGGCCATAACTTTTTATTAAGTCATCAGCATATCTTGAGATTCATATTAATACCATAGCCTACTGACATCATCTAAAAGAGGTCAGATGAATGGAAACCTCTGTGTTTCTAATTCTGAAAAAAAGTAAGGTGGGCTGCCATATGACAGCACAAGTTAGAACTCAGGCATCACTTCTCTTGAGAGATTTTGGTTGAAAGTTGACATGAAAATTCCTCACAAGGTTCCATAAAGTACTTCCATACTATTATGAAGAAATACCTAGAAGGAAATCAATTGGAAGCATTGGCTCTTAGGCATAGGAAAATCAGGCTAAATTGACATTTATTCTGAATTACTATTTAGCATGGGACACCTAAAACAAATGTGCCTTTTGCTGGCACAGTGGATGAGTGGAACATTTGGGATGGGGGACATTAGGTGTTAAAAATGAGAAGAGATTCATTCAGAAATGTCAGCTTCCCAGGGGGATGCTGTTGAGGGGTGTCTTGTTTAGAACTCAAGTCCCTTCTACTCTTTTACATCAGCGTGACCTTGGGAAAACCCCTCAGTCTGTGAGCTTCAGTTTCTCACATATAGTCAAACCCATCTGAGTCTTGCTTCATGCAAGTGAGAAGAATTCTGGATTCATTTTGAGTTGGCATACAAAACCAGTATAAGCAAGTAAGAGTTCTGGTGTCACGGCCCCTGCTAGCACCATCTAGCCATACGGCAAGCCAGAGTTAGTTGGTCAGGAACTTTCCCACTGCTGCTCAGCTTCTCCAGTCAGCTCTCCATTAAAGGAAGCATGTATGTCTAGAGAAGTATTTGGCCTTTCTCTCCAATGTGCTGAGGTGGTCCAACCTCAGCATCTGATGCTACAAAGCATCTTATTAGGAAACAGTCAGGTGGCACAATTCCACCTTGTAACACATCAAAGAACTTGGTTGCAAGAAGCAACTAGATGCCACACTGTCATAACCAGATATGGGGTCACACACATACTACTGGAAAGATATGAAATTGTCATTGTTAGGTATGTAGAGACCTGTGGGCTTCCATCCCAGAGACGACACCCTGTTGGTACTGGGTACAGTAATTTTGCCCAAGTATGGAGATGGGCCTGAACTAGATGAGTAGGTGATGGTGTGGCTATGACCCCAGTAAGTGTGGGATTCAGGCCTGCTATGACCCATCTGGGCCCTGCTTCAGTTAATGAACTCAGTCCTGATGCTTACAATGGTTTCTGTGATATAGTGCCCTCTGGCTGGTGCTGTGTGCTTGCCCAACCACTGGCAGCCTTCCTGACATTCTGAAGTGGAGCCATAGGTGACCAGCCACTGTCACCAAGTCAAATGGTTGTTCTCACCCTTTTCTGGCCCTAGAACTCAATGTTTGAGCTTCTCGCCTTGGGCTTTTCACCTTGCAGGGTGAAAGCTTCTGTCACCTCCAGCCTCGGGGCATTTGGAACTACAGATCCTAACCACATCTGCATTATATGCAGACAGGAAGCATAGTGACACTGTGTCAGCATAATGATGCAGGACATTGTGGAGGAAGGAGCAGGGGCTCTTCTAACGTGACCAGTTCCTTTGACTTCCTAGGCAACCAGCTGATAGAGCAGAATTCTGCAGGCTAGGCAACTTGGCAGCTCTTCTGATATTCTTCCTGGCCTGCAGGTCTCTCTTCTCTTCTGTCCTCATATGGTGGATAGCAGGCAGCAAAGTCTTGCTTCTCAAACCTATAATGGACTATTCTCATTTGCAAAGGGACCACCATCATCACACCCCATCAGGTTGCTTTGTTGGTCAGAGTCTCTACACATGAACGGACATAAACTGAAGGGAGGGGTGTGCACTCAGACCACAGCATCCTGGCTGGAGCACAACAGGGCTCTGAAACACTACAACTTTACATAGTGCCATATGCACAGTGCTGCAGCATACTGACAACCTGTGCCACACTGGGCACTCTTCTGCACACTCCTCTATATTAATCCTCCATTCACCCTCCTAAAGCTTGAATCACCACCTGCTCAAGGAACTGAGCATCAGTTAGTCAAATGTAGGATCACTTAGCAGCTACGTGCTTAGACAAGTTCACGGAAATGTGACACTCAGCCCAGTGTCATTGGAGCCTTCTGGTCTCCGAGTGGAATTAAATGTTTTTGCTTCAGAATTCAAGAACCATGTGTCAAATGTGTGAAGAGTTCTATGACTCAGAGGCACTGAGAGGCTGGGGACATTGAGAGATTGGGGACAATGAGAGATGGGAACACCAAGAAGATGAGGATACTAAAAGGATAAGGACATTGAAAGGATGGGGACACTGAGAGGTGTAGCACTGAGGAGCTTGGGACAGTGAGAGGCTGGAGACAATGAGATGGGGACATTGAGAGGGTGGGAACACTGAGGATGGGGACACTGAGCCCCGTACTCACACACTTACATCCCCAGGAATAGCAGCTGTGCTCTAAATGAAGGGACAAGGAGATACTTGAGAAGAGACAAACCACAGGTCCCAGGGAGATAGGAGGGAAGACAGACAGCTTAATGTGTGAGCTCATGGACACTTGGCATGAGTCAGAAAGGGCAGGTAGGGTTTGGCCATGTATTGATGGGATGTTAGGAAGAGGACAGAAGCCAAGATATACATCCAGGAGGGGAAGGTGTCCTGAGCTTAATTTCCAAGGGAACTATTCAGAGTTATGAGTAGGCACTGGGAATACCTTGCCCTCCTCTAAGATTACATGCTCACCAGAGCCAGATGACCACAGGAACCCTCCCATGCCCGTACAGCATGCCTTTCCCTGCTTCTTTTTCCCTTCCCCTCTTCTCCTGTAGGTCTCTGTGGAAGCTGTCCAGCTCTAGAGAGACCACAGAGAAAGAGTCCAAGCTGGATAGCCAAGCTCACTCTCAGAAAGCCTCCCTCATCAGAGCAAATGCCAGGCTCTATTTGTCTTACTTTTTAACTGGCTTCCTTGGGAGTGGTATTAAGGACCCCCTTCCCCTGGTGCCTGCCAACCATGCAGGACCATCTCCAACTGCCTCTGCTTGGTTCTGAAGTTCCAGGCCAGGCCCATCTGCTCCTGAACCTATTCCAAGCCACGGCTAGAAATTAAGCCCCGCCAGGACCAGGTCCTTGGCTTCTCAACCCTCCTCTTGTCTTGAAAGAAAAGTGTGGGTATGGCAAGGCTGTGTCCTGAATAAATCAGTCTGCCATCAGTGTCATTCCAAGAAATATCAAGAACAATAGTCAGTGTGGTGTCTCTCCTGAGTTAGTCAGAGGCAATGTTAAATCAGGTTAGTTTACATGCTTAAATTCTGCAGAATCCCATGGACTCAGTTGGCTGGTATTTTAACAGTTTTTATCTAATGGTTCCCTTGAAGATTGCTTATATAATATTACTATTGCAGCTTTTGACTAAAAAATTTTAGTGAGTACATGTTTCTTTCTGACATTTTATACATGTTTATAATTGTCTTTGTTCAAATACACCCATCACCCTTCTGTTGGTGCCCTCCCATCCCCTAAATGATATATATATATATATATATATATATATATATATATATATATATGTTAAATTCATATATGAAAGAACACGCAATATTATTTGAGTTTGCTTTCCTTTCTATATTAGCCTTTCTTTACTCTTCACCTCAGACCCCTCCTTCCCCAAACTAATTCCTCTACATATACTCTATATATTTTTTTTCTTTCTTTGGTTGAGTTTGATATATATGATTTCATTCTAAAACACAGAGTTCTTCCACCTGGCACTGACTTTGTGATCATTTTCACTTATATGGTGGCCTGCCATAGCTATTCAATTCAAGCAGTTCTATCCCTCAGTAATTCAAAGCCTGTTGCTTGATGAATGCCCCAACTTCCTGGAATGTATGGGCCAGCATGAGACATTGAGAGTGCCTTTTAGCAGTGGTGTTCTCCCTCCTTCATCCTACCTGTAGATTAGGATGGAAGCACACCTCCCCATGTTCTCTCAGTCAGGAAGAGTCTTCGCAGGGCCTATTCTGTCACAGTGAGATGAATGGCACACACTAGTTTTGTTGCTATTGTTATTGCTGCTGCTACCTTCTTCATGTTAGGAGAGGCACTAGTCTACCCATATAGCCTTCTGCATGAGAAACTTGTTTATAAAGTTTATATCTTGCTGAAATATGTGGAAATCCAGAGTAGGCATCTCCTGTTGTGAGTTCCCAGACAAGCATGTTACTCGTTCTGATATGGTAAAGATAAAGTATATTAGAGGAAAGATTTCCCATGGAAGGTGTCCTGGGGTGGTGGCCCTGTGAAGCCAGGCAAGATCTTGGCTTCAACATGGTGTCCTAAGGCTATTGGCCAGAATTTTTTCTTCACAGGAAATTTCCTAACTTGTCAACTGTTACAGGAGTGGGTTTTACTTTTGAAATATTGTCATCACACACTTTTACTGTCCTGCATTTGTGAGGTAACAGGCAATGGAGATTTATGCCACTACTGATGACAGTGGCTCCATATGCAACATTTGTGTCATCTGAGTACACTACATCCTGTGTGACAAGTCAAAACCCAGGAACCCCTGTTCAGCCAAGCACAGAGGGCCCATGAATCTGTATCCCACATGGACATCAAGCAGCTTCTATCATCACTTTCATCGCATTATGTTGAAAAGTTCATGACACTTTTCCAATCCCATATCTGGACATATCAGTTGGTTACCTTCTGCCCTAGGGAATATGTGATTATAATTTCTATTGTCTAAAAAACTTTCAGATTATCTGAAGATGCTACACATGAAAGTGTTAATTGTGTTCTACAGTGATCCAGATAAGTACACTAATTACCATGACCTTTTCTTCTAGGTCCAAATCTCTAACAAAATAATCACTGTTTACCCCACTTTAGTGTCTGGCAAGTTTCTTTCATCTGCCCCATGGTGTCTGAGGTCAAGCTGGGATACCAGATTTCCCTTTCATGTTGTACGTGCTGTGTTGATGCTCAGGCCTTGGATCTCCTTAAAATATCTTAAGCTGCATTTGATTCTTAAAAGGCCATTTTACACACAACTGCAAGAAAGGTGTCCTTAAACTTGCTAAAGCTGAGTAAAGACATTGGGTCAGAAACACACACACACACACACACACACACACACACACACACACACACTGACTCTTTCAGCTGTTCTGAGAGAGCTGAAATAAACAAGAACAGTCTGAATTTAGCTTAAGAAATAATCATGATGCATACAGCTTCCAGATGACTTCACATTGACTTCTTGACATGTGAAATTTTTCTTTGTTTCAAGTATGAATTATTTGAAATCACACAATACAAATAGCTGCCATTAAAGGCTACCATAAACCTACCCTTTCCCTCCCTCCCCCTCTCCTGACCCCCATCTCTCCCCACATTCCTTTTTAAGTATTTCCTCTCTCTTGTGTCATCTTCTGGGTCTGATGTTACATTTCTCTTGTTTCCCATGCTCCCAATTCCTCTTTTCTTTTCCTTTGTTCTGAGTTGCTGACCAGTTCCACAGCCTGGCACTCAAGTTTACCTGCATCATCTACTTCTAGGGCAAGTGTTCCTGCCTTCTGACCTGCAGATGGCCCCATACATAAATGGCAGGATGAATGGTTCTTGGCATGTCTAAGTTTCATGGCTTCTCTGGCCCATGCATCTACTCTGAAACTGCTTTGTTCATGTTACTTTTGTGTCCATGATTGTAACATGGATCTTTGGTGTTGATACAGAGTAAGCATGTGATACATGTGGAGAGGAAGAAGAAGCAAAGAGACAAGAGGAGAGGGGGAGAAGAGGAATGACAGATTGAAATAGTACCAATTCCTGTTGTGCTTCTGCAAATCAAAACCCGGGCTTGTCACCAGATTCCCTTAGGGGACGTATCTGTGTGCAGCCTCCTCATCACTTGTGTGAGACCAGAATCACCCAGATGTGTCTTGCTTACCTAGATCTGTCCTGTACCCAATTATTAACTGTGTTGTATTTTTAGCACCAGGGTAGGAGCCACCAATGATAAAAATGAAGTCAATTAGCTAGTAAAAGATAAATGAGGCCAGGCATCCTACAGGCTCCCAAGTGATTAGTGATTGACACATGTCAGTTACTAAATGCCATTAAGACATGTTCTTTCCATCTTGTGGTCATTTGTTCTTCAAATATGGAAATGCAATGATCAGAAGGCCATTTTTCTACCCAAGATGGATGCACCATTGATTTTATAATTTGTTGCAACCTTCCACTTATAGTAAATGGTCTGTGATCCATAAAAGAAATTTATGCCCAAGCTTTTCACAGAGAATAAATATTAGGAAGAAAATGTATCCAGACAATAGAATAGAGCCATGTAATGGGAGAGCCTGTACTCAAGTTTATGTTGTTTACTTTCTTTCTGTCATTTTTTCATTTCCCTGTGAACATGTTGGACATTAAGGATCTGATTCCACATTGGCCTAGTATTTGCCACACTACAGCATGGGAAAAACTCAAACCTGTTCAGCACATCTCTTTTTGATATCAATAAACAAAGCTAATCATTAACTGGTGCCCAACCTCCAGAAATTGCTGGGGATGCCTTAAGAAATCCTCCACCAGATTCCTAATGAAATTTAGGTAAAAAAGAAAACAAGAAAGTATCTTTGAGGCTGGCATTGCCTGAGGCTTCTCCTAGGGCTTCATTACCTACCTGGTGCTACACCTGGTAACTGTGTTGAGACACACCCAGTAGCAAGTACATGCCTACAGCACTGTCAGGACTGGTTGACTTGTCCACACATGCCTGAAAGGGGAAGTGAGGATTGAGGAAAGAAATAGACAAAAGACAGAAGATAGAATCTCTAGGGCTTCCAGTGAATACTGTAACAAGGCCAAGGTTATTATTACTAGTTCTTATATACCACAATAAAAAGGGGAGGGCAAAACACTTCCTTACCATGATACAAGAAGCAAACAAATGTAATTACCTCCCTAATACCCAAAACTTCTGGTAACCATGCTGTAAGTCAAACATCCTGTAATTTGGTCTTGAGGGTCAAGATATGCAGTAGCCACACCTTAAGCCAAGCGTCCTATTGCTTAACTTTGAGGAGAAAGAAGAGGTTTGACCTCTCTGACCTTAAGCTAAGATGGAATGGAGTCAATAACAATGGATACTGACTTTTAGATTTTTTTTTTAAATTAATGCCTGTAATTCTACCACAGGACAGATGACTGTGCCTATCTAAGGTCGTCTTTTTCAACCCTACAGATTTACCCATCTGTGGCATACACTTTCCATTATGCATGCCCTATCGTAGGCTGACTGGAGGGAAAAGATCTTACCTGTCTTTGACTACCAGCCCCTGTTTATAAAGGGTTAAGGAGAGTGTGTAGCTTGATGCCATGTACCTCTGAGCCAACTTTCCTTCAAGATTTCACAAGTAACTTGATAACCATAGGCAAGCAGATAATGCTTTAGCCATACACACACTCCTATGGCAGCAATACCTCCTAATAAAGGAGTAAAGAATGACCAAGATAGAATGGCCTTTTTTAAATTGGTCCAGGATATCTCCAACAGTTTTAGCTGCATCAAAATCCCAATCTGCTTTTTTAATCACATTGAATCTTAGGACTCATTAGCATCATGCTAAATTCCTATCAAATGAGCTCTAACATTTTTTCCATCCATAAACACTTTCAATGTGAACAGAAGTAGTTAGAAACACTAACATTTTAATACCATAACTCTAGGATAATTATTAATAATTGACATACAATTGGTTAAATTATAATTCTCATAACTTTGATCCAATCAAGGGGCAAGAAAATGTTTTGTGATAGGTAAGTTATGAGTAACTCTATAATTCTGAACCTTTTCTTTTCCCTCTCTTAAAATTCAATACATTGCTACTACCAACTTCCAAATATATGTCTGAGCTGCTCCAGTCCCAAGTACTCAACATCAGCAGCAAAACCTTTATCCCATTCCTCCTTATCTACTGAACAGGGGCATTAGCCACGTGTTGCCTCCATAATAGTGTTCAGTTGCTCCAATGATTATTTTTCCCACAGGAGGGAGGTCTCTTTGGCACCTGTTCTCCAGGCTTTATATTTCAACAGTGGTAATGTCTGTGTTCCAAGATATAGTGTGGAGAAAACTGTCAAGTACTCAGTCATAGACTCATTTTTAGAAAAACAAATAGGTGTTTCTTGGCCAGATACAGAATAATTAAAACTCACAGAGGTCTGAGAAATTGGTGCAGCAGGTCTATCAAGAAGTTGGGAATCATTAACCATTTCCTTCCCTTCCCAGCCTGTGGGATGATGACATTGGAGGATCAGGAACATAGGTTCAGTAAATCTCACTCCAACTCTTCTGGGGGTGCAGCAGCCACCACGATATCGTTAGAGCTGGCATTCCTCTGTTCAACACACTTCACCAAGTATTCAGGAAATCATCCAGCTTCATTTTCTTCCTGTGGGGGGAAAAAACCACAAACATGCCCTCAACCCCATATCCAAACAAGATTGGGACTCTTCCATAATTCAGTAAAAGGATCCTTCCATTCCACTTGAACAAGTCACTTGAGTTCCATCATGCCAAACTATCTGCAACAGATTATACATGGGCATCCACATTCAACAAATTTAAAATGAAGAGGGCATGATTGAGTGATTATGTGGTGACTGAAAGTATAATTCACCCTTTTACATTTTTTGGAGTGGTGTTGTTGGCACGTTCCACAATTCCTTGTCCTTGAGAGTGATAAGGAATGCCTGTTTTATGCTAGATTTTCTATGGGGAACAAAATTGCTGAAATTATTTACTAATATATCCAGATCCATTATCTTTTTTTTTTTTAATTTTAGAAATGCCCAAATATGAAAACCATTGTAAGCACTGAGCTAAACTGGGCTTCCACAATTTGGGCAGTGGCCATCAAGAACCCTGATGTGTATCAACTGTCACATGCACATATTTTAATTTGCCAAATTCTGCAACATGAGTAATAACCATTTGCCATAAGTGATTATGAAGAAGGCCTTTAGGATGCACAAGGCAGGCACAAGTAAATACTGTGGGCATATCACATTGCTTAACAATTTGTCAAGCAATTTCTCTGGTAAGGCCCAAATTGTCTTTAATTTCTGCTATTCTGATGATAAAGGGCATGTGACTATTGAACCAGTTCTACCTGGGACAAAGCAACCATCTTTGTTAATTTATCAGCTGATGCATTACTGTCAGCCAGTGGAATGAGCTCTAATATGACCCACAAAGCATGGCAATTTTCTTTGATGAATGACATTTTGAATTTGTTGAAGCAGCATCCTAACCTGATCATTACTAGTTCCAATACAGACAACAGTTTCAATAACTTGAAGAGCTCTAAAAATATAATGACTATCAGTATACAGATTAAATTAATTATTTATGAAAAGCTAGAAAACCATAGCTATAGCTCATAATTCTACTATCTGAGCTGAAGCTGGAGCTGTTTGTATTACCATTAACAACATAAGCAGCTCTTCTGTTGAAGAAACTATCTGTATCATGATAATTAAAACCCAGAGACAGATTGGGGTTCAAGCTTCAATATGAAGATCAGAAAAGCAAAGCAGCCAAGCCACTAGCTTTTACCTCTACTTCAAGCTGAAAGGGCTGGTCCTGTCTCCAGAAGCTCTCACCAAACCTCGGACTACTTCATCTCCTCAGTGTGTCTGGAGAATCAGTGTCTTCCTATCCTCAATGTGTTTGGAGAATGAATGCCAGCTATGAGACCCTGTTCCTGTCTTAAATACCTCTTATGAGTCCTTGGACTAAAGGCAAGAGCTCTGTTATTCATATAGCCCTGGATAGACTTGAACTCAGAGAGATCCATCTGCCTTCATCTCCTAAGGACTGGGATTAAAGGTGTGTGCCACCACTGCCTGACTTCTATGGCTAACTAGTATGATTAATTTGCTATTTTGATCTCCAGCAGCTTTAATAAATCATAAACAATATATCACTACAACCAGTAAAAAAAAAACCAGCATAATATCTTTTATGAGATTTTTCATCACAACTTTAGTAAATATAAAGGAATACACTTGGGCAAATTGCAACAATCAGTCAGCTGGAAAGTGATTATCAATTTGTCCCCAAAATTGAGCAAAAGCAATCACCCAAGAATCATTACTTTGAAATAACCAATCAATTTGCTGTTTAGTATAAGGAACATTGATCACCCTT
The DNA here is from genome assembly GCF_943737965.1 of Phodopus roborovskii. NCBI lineage: Eukaryota > Metazoa > Chordata > Mammalia > Rodentia > Cricetidae > Phodopus > Phodopus roborovskii. The sequence goes on along the minus strand of NW_026126571.1, from coordinate 28,499,734 downwards.
GGTTCTCTACCAAAACATCCCCTAGATTCTATCAGGCTGTTTTTTTTATTATTATTATTAAACAGACCACTGCTTCATAATAAGGGTTCAACACTTGGGCTGGAGAAACAGGTAGATGCAGCCACAATAATGGGTTGTTATTCTATAACACAGTCATTGGAGTATGTCGTGTAGGGAGCACATAGATTTCCCTTGGTATCATATAGTCAACATAGCATACCTGCTCAGTGCTGAATTGCATGCTCTACCTGAGTCAGTCCTTGCCTAGCAACATCTATAAGATGCCAGGGGGGAACTAGAATCCCTATTCCCCTTAAGAATCTCAATCTCACTGAAGGGTTCAAGATCTATAGACAATTTTAAATCTTTGTTGGAAGAGAACATCCTGAAATGTTTTTATTATATGTTTCACATTATATGAAGCATTCAAGTTGAGAAGTTTCTAAATATATATGAGAAAGGGTGTGTGGAACCAAGACAACCCAAAAAGCCCCAGGATAGTCTGATGGGGAAAAACAGCATTAACTGTCAGCTTCACAAAGCCTAGAGTCGCCTGAGAAGGAAGTCTCAATAGAGAGGTTAACAAGATCAGATTGGCCCATGGCAATGTCTGTGAGAAAGCATCTTAGTTGTTACCTGATATAGGAGGGCTCATTCCCTGAGCAGGTGGTCCTGTATAAGGAAGCTAACTAAACATGAACCTGAACCAGCCCCAAGCATGGTTTCTACTTCAAGTTCTTGCTTGAACTCCTGCCCTAACTTTGCTCAGTGGGAGATTATGACAGTATAAGCCAAATAAATAAACTCTTCCCTTAAGTTGTGTTTAGGTAGAGTGTTTTATCACAGAAACAGAAAATAAACTAGAGCAAGCATGGTAGAAGGCAGTGGATAGAGATCAGGGGAGGAGAGGTCTTGAGAGCATTGACTAATGGTCCTGGGAAGTACCTGCCCTTCTTCTTTCCCTGAGATGAACTGCCAATCTTCCAAAGTGTGGCTAGCTAAAGAAAGTCTATCAACAGAGGTTTTACAGAGAGCAGGACTTCATACACTCACACACACACACACACACACACACACACACACACACACACACACGTCTCCCTGAATTGGTGTTTTACTTGAAATTTCTTAGAGTTGTTCCCTTGAATCCAGCCTTCACTGGTACTTCATGTCTACATCCCTCACACAACTAGCAAAGCCACGTAGAAGTGCCTATGAGACACACTGTAATGGGAAGGCGGGAACTTGAATGGGAGGGGTTTCCTACTGGATTGTATCAGAAATGGCCCTGCAGCAAGATAGGCTACTCACTGGCAGCCCAGGGAGCTGCTGGCATATGCATACCTTCTGCAAAACTTTAAAATTATTAGTTGCCTAATCTTTGGGATTTTTGTTAATTTTGTTTGGTTTGCTTTTTGTTGTTTTTTTTGTTTGTTTGTTTTGTTTTGTTTTTTTCCTATTTGGGTGGTCAAAGTACCTAATAGAGAGAGTTGAAATATGGATTATCATAAGGGAGAGGGTTGAATATACTCCCTACTCCCTGGTGAGAAGGCCATCTGGTTGATCCCTCTGCTTTCAGCAACAAAAAAATAAATGATGAAACCACCCACTGTCCCATCGTGACCAACAAACTTACTCATGCCATCACTGCAACTCCTGCTGTACATCTGCCACCTGCCACCTCCTGTGTCACCTCAATACCTTAGTCTCCTGTGGCAGAGATCCCTTTGTTTGCTGGGAGTCCATCTCCTCTTACCTCTGTTGTGAGATGTTCTGCTGTCCCTTTAGCTATGTGGTGTTCATCACGTGAAGCAAGTGTGTTATGTATGTGTAGCTGTCTGCAGCTTGATGAATGCTGATCTCCAAATGCTGTAAGCTACCCCATCCTCCCTGCAAAAGCTGAAACTCCAACTTCCCATGATGAGACTAAGAGCACAATAGAAAACTCTTCCCTTTCTTCACACACTTCTTAGTTCACTTGCTGTTGTACATGAGATGTTACTGCGTTATTTAGCAGTGATGGTGATAAATAGCAAAGCAATAGCTGACCACCTGATGCTCTCTTAAGTTAAAGCCATGACTTGATATCATATTATGTGTGTGTCTGATCCAGAAAAGTTACATGGTAATCACATGTTGCCTGTTTTATTGGTTTGTAGCCACTTTATAGCTTTGAATGACCATCCAGTTGTGAATGAAGATGTATTTACACACTGTATCTACTTAGAAATCATCTCTGTCCTACTTCATCTGGGCTTAGTTAATATGAGTTAAAATGATGGACACTATAAAAGGCAATATTTTCAGATGGTTGATATGTATAGCTGCACTGAGGTCATATGTCCTTTGTTTCTGTATAGATTTTTCTGTAGAATTAACGGTAATTATTACTATTTAAATGTTATATGCAGTACTTATTATTAGATATTAATAATGCCCCATTTTTCAAGGAATCCCAATGAAAATCATAAATTATATGACCATCCTAATCTTAAGGGAACTAAACTTTAGCCTCATTATGCCACAAGCATGTTTATTTCCCAGATTTGTTCACCTGCTGACATCATTTAAGCAATATCTCCATATATCTCTCCTACCCTGCACCCTTGCAAAAGCTCACATGTTGTTCCATAGAGGATGCTGAGAGAATAGCATTAGTGAGGGACCCAGGGAAGTGAGACCCCAGGAAAGCTTCAGTTTGCTCACAGGGCTATAGAAGGAAGACCAGGCTAAGTGCCACACATAGAAGTTGACATATAGTCTGTGCTAACTAAGTATTCAAGCATGGTAGCTACTGGTCAAAGTTAGTAGTGTGGACACAATGAAAGAAAGGGGGGAGAGAAAACCTGGGGCTGGCGATGTTCATCACACTCAAGTTAGGTCCCATGGAGTCTCCATGAGGCTTTGACGGAGTCCCCAGGCTAGCCTGTATGGTATTCTAGTTCATGAGGGTATTTTGTGTGTGCATGGGGGGTGGCAATTCTTCTACAAATGGCATCATGTCAGATTCGTTGTGGAGACAGTCTGTCCCTGACATGAGAAGGGACAGGGCAGATCCCTAGGGTGCTGCAGGAAGGACTGGAGAGCAGCTAGTGGCAGAGGCTTCTGCCACTGCCCTGTGTCATGAATGAAACAGCGGCTGTGATTTGGCCCATGTCCTGTGTCATGCTCACTGGGATCTCTCTTCCTGTGGTTGTTTTAGGAGCTGGTGGGGAGTAACCCTCCGCAGAGAAACTGGAAAGGAATCGCAATCGCACTGCTCGTCATCCTGGTCATATGCTCCCTGATCGTCACCTCAGTCATACTGCTGACACCAGGTATGGAAGCTTTCAGAGATCCAGTCACGAACATATTAAAGTGGGCAGTTTCACTATGGGATGCTTTCTAAGTAGCTTTTGACTGTAAGGCCTCTTACAGATTCTCGTTTTCTCTATACCATTGTAGAAGGTTATAGGTTGTTTTAAATGAAAACAAAGCCATTTAATATGCTTTAAACTTTTATATAAGTGTTGATTAGATAAAATGGCATAGATTAAAAATTGGCTGTTACTTATTTATCTTGAAATTAAAGGTAGTGGCATAGAAATAATTTAATATCTCATATCTGGGTGGTAGAGAAAAGATGAATTAAAAAAATGTTCAAGCAACACATGATGACTACGAAGCAAGGGCAAATTACTGATTAAGTGACACTGATGGCGTTAAATACTAATGGATCCAGAGACAAAATTCTCTCAAGTAAGGATAAAAACATACTGGAATCCAGATCAGTGCCCTGAAAGCATTGAGTTCAGCTGCATGGTCTGTACAGTGGCTGAGACAAAATTGCTTTGGAGCCTCGGGGGCAGAAATGTCTTTGAGTTTAGATTTTTTTAAATGTTACCTCCACCTTTGTGAATAAAATAGGATGTGGGGTGGACCTCCCAGGTGGTGGGAAGGGAGCTTTGCTTGTAAGATTGCCATGTGGAAGTGTCACAGGACAACACGGGTGCCATAGATAGCAGTATATGCTGGTTACTCCATTACCATCATCACTTTAGATGCTCATGTGCAGGTGCAAAGGCAGCATCGTTCCAGTCCTCACTAAGCTGACTGCATGTGTATTAGACTTCAAGGTTGGAAAGTGAGTATATACTGCAATGTAGAGGAACAAAAGACAAGCACAAAATGCACACACATGGTTAAGCCATTAGACCAAGATGTAAGTGAAATAAAATTAACATCTTTATTAAAAGGGAAAAATAAGAACTGCAGACCAGTGTTCCTTGTGAGGATAGATGCACAGGAAGCTAGTAGCCAACTAACATAGTAACATATAAAGATATTACAGGGGGCTGGACAGCTGGCTCTGCTGTTAAGATCTCAGAGCATCGCAGCTCTCAGTCCCCACATCAAGTGGCACACACAACCACTTGTAACTGCAGCCTGATGCCCTCTTCTGATCTCCATAGGCAGAAGACGAATGGTGTAGAAGGGACTGTGGGCAAATTAGAGAACACTCATTTTGTGAGTGCTGCTTCTGAGTGGATGCAGCTGGAACCAGAACAACTGCAGAGAGTTAATTAATACAAAGGAACTGGGGCACTCTCTGGATCTGGGGAGCATGGGGCTGTCTTTGCTTTCCCTTGAGCAGAGATGTACTTTGGTGACAAGTGACTTTCACAGCCTTGGTCCCATGGTCATGTCCCATTTCCTTGGGACTTAGAATAGGGAAATGGTTCTCAGAGATTCTCTGGTCTGGTGTGGAGTTTTGCAAAGTTCACCTCCTCCAGAATAAAGACTTCTCATGAGCATTACTCAAGAGTGGATTGCAGTGGATGGAGACAGCAACACGGCCATGGTACATGGAGCAATGAATATCCCCAGACCTGAAACATGGCCCCTGGGACCTTCCTAACAGCTAATCCTAACAGAACTTTATATCCCTTTCATGCCATAGGAGCAAACACAGAGCAGTCCCCTCTAAGTCCAGTAGAGAATACAGTCACTGCACAAGTTTCTGTCAGATGGTGACACCAGCTGTCAGAGAAAGATGCTGTAGAAGGTAGCTGGGACCTTGGGTGAGTCTCCATATTCTAAGAAGGCTTTGAAAGAGGTTGTTTCCTTAATCCTTCTGTTGAAATCAATAGAAGAACCTTGTGTAGCCCTTTTGTTCTGGAGATGTCCACGGATAATGTTTGTTTCTGTAGGTTGTGCTGTTAGGGAACTATGTGTCCTGGGCTTGAGAGGACCAGGCAGGGTGAATGCTCAACAAAAGCCATGCTGTAGGGCCCTCCTGGCATGGCTCTCCTAGAACAAAGTAGAAGCTTTTGTTTTGACGCTGATGATTGTGTCAGGTGTTCTACTTGTACCGCTCTGAAAAGTCCTCAGATTTCCTCAGATGTAGAGCCCACAAAGCTAAGCTTGCCCTCCTTCCAACATCAATAATCCCATTGGGAGCTTCAACCACTGTGATAAGCACTGAGCAAATGTAGAACGTGTAAATTCCTGCATTCTCCTTTGAGTTAAAAGAAGAATGCCAAGTGTTCCTATTAGTATGAAAAATGAAACCAGAGAGCAGGGTGGGACTGAGGTCAGGGTACCACAGGAGGTAAGAGGGCTGCGGTTCAGAGTCCCCATGAGAGCAGCCATGCCTCAGGGATGTATGCAAGCAGTTTCAGGCACAGCCCCATGGCATTGCCCCTGCTCCCACCCAAGCATTGCCTTCAATTTAATAGACTCAAGAGAAACTTCTAAAAGCAAACATTTTCCAAGTACTCACATATTCTGACCTTGTGTTCTAGAAACACTGCATCTATAACATGCTCACTGCACACTCAGTTCTGAACTCATTTGCTTTGGTCTGTTTGTGACCATTTCCCATTGCTCACAATCCAGCTCCAACTCCCCAAGAAAGATCTGGTGGGAGGATTTCTCTGGGGCAGTGGTGTTCTGGGAGGTTCTCTTGGCGATTCTGACAGGCAAGGTACCTTGCTCTGTGGCGCAGGCTGACAATCAGCAATTACTCCCTATCTATGTCTCTCTGAAGGATCTTGAAGGGAACATGTTGGACCATGCTCTTTTCCAAATTTCTCTTCTGAATAATAGATTTAAAGTTACCCTTTTACTTTTCTGACATTCCCACAGAGGTTGGTGTATACCATTCAGGACAGCTGCAATTCCTGCGTTCGGATGAGACTGACTACATAGGTCAGCACTCCAAGGGGTCTGAAGGCATGATGGAGTTTAAGTGGCATTAGGGTGTTTCAGATTTGCCTTCTCACCAAACACACTCCAGAGAAGTATAACAAGAAAACCACTAACTCTGAGGGTCACACTGAAGACTAGCTTTAGGGCCAGGCCACACTCAAGTTTCCAGGAGCAAAGAGAACTGGTGTTCGATTATATAATCATAACGAGCAGATTACTTGTAAAGTAATATCCCCACAGTTCTATTTAAATGCAATGCCTGTGACCAACTGTGTTAGTTGAGAAATTACATTCTTGTTCATGTCCACCATGGAGAAAAGATTGTACCCATTGGAGATAAGAGGAAGCCTGAGAAGTCACCCTGAGCCATCACTAGCATGCGTGTTTTTCCGAGATAGCCTGGCTTGAAAGACAAGGAGGGCCACAGTGAGTGCTCATTCAGATGTAAAAACTGATGAAGGGATGGAGGGAGGCTGGGGTGATGGAGAGGGAGAGACATGGACACCTGGCTTGAGCTCTGAGAGTGGACTCTGATTCCTCCCACTGTCTGTATAGAGGTCTCCATCACGACCATTTTTAGAATCTGAGTGTTGCTTTATGTCATCCTATCTCTGGGGAGTAAAGAGAGAGGTGGACACAAATACACCCAGAGTGTTTCTGAATGTCTATAGACCATCTGCTAGCCTGGACTAGTAGGCTGCTCTTCCACTAACAGGTCATTGAGGGGGAGGACCAAGGAATCAAAAAAAAAACCCAATAAAATAAAGAAGATAGTGAATTTGATGTTAGGAGGTCTTACACAAGGTATACCTTCTGCCAAGCAACTTTACTAAGAAGTACATCTTCTCATATACAGTTTTCAGAGGGAAAATGGGATAGAGTCAGTAGGAAAAAATCATGCAATGGGACAAAGTCAGAAGGAAGCTACTCAAGCAATGTTGCACACAGGGAACACAGTTTATCTCAAGGGCATTACAGATGGAACACACAGAGGCCTTGGGACTGGTAACCAGAGCCTTTTAAGAGGGAAGAAGTGGTTTTTAGGGAATCAATACTGCACCTCTCCCAAGGCTCTGACCCAGGCCATTACTTGATCTGCCAAGCATATTCCTGGTTTTACAGAAGGTACTGTCTTCCTTCTCTACACATCAGGTCCTCAGAGAAATCCCAGCCCACAACAATCTACCATGATAGATATTCATTAACAAAAATATGTATGCATGGAATACCAGAATGGGTACTAACATTGTCTGGTTTGAAGGTGTCTGTGTTGCTACACAGAGCAAGACCTTGTCAAATTTGGTGGCTCAGGTCAACCCCTAGTCAGCTTGTCTCCACCTATCTCTACTGTCATCCTTAGCTCATTGACTGAGGGGCTAGAACAATCTCTAGTCTGTGTGACCCACACAGGGAACTGAGGAGGGACGCTCACTTCCTCCATCACTGAAGAAATTATGTCCCTGGGACTAACAATTCAGAGGTTTAGTTCATTATCATAATGGTGGGAAGTATGGTGGCATGCAGGAAGACATGGTGTTGGAGAGGCAGCTGAGAGCTCTACATCTAGATCCATAGTCAGCAAGAAGAGACAGTGAGCCATGAGACCTGGCTTGAGCTTCTGAGACCTCAGAGCCCACCCCTAGTGACACACTTCTTCCAACAATGCCACACCTACTCCAAGGCTCCACCTCCTAAATAACACAGTCTACCTTCTCACCTTTAAAGGTTGACAGCCTCCATAATTACTAGGGACAGTCACTACATCTTGTGAAAGCTTGAGTTTGGGCCCCAGATCCCATATGGAAAGGCCAGGTAGAGTGGCATGTGTTTATAATCCCTGAAGTGGAGAGGTAGAGACAGGAGGAGCTGGCCAGCTAGCATGGCCTAATCTGTGAGCGCCAGACCATGAGAGCCCATGTTTCTATCTTTAATGATTGCCTTTTCTTATATTTATAATTATATATATGCATGTATGTACATATATATGTATATATATATGTGTGTGTGTATATATATATATATATATACAGACAGACAGACAGATAGATAGATAGGTGTGGGGGGTATAAATGCTCATATGTGTAGGTGCCCACAGAGACCAGAAGAAGGCATCAGATCCCTTAAAACTAGAGTTAAGTGGTTATAAGCTATGTAATTTGGGTGCTGGGAACCAAACTCAGATTCTTAGCAAGAATCTTAACTGCTGAGCTATCTCTCCAGCTCAAAGAGGGACTATTTCAAAGAAAAATTGATGATGTTCTTGAGAATGAAACCCAAGGTAACCCTCGAGACTTCACATGCATGCACACAAACATGTATATACACATGAACACACACACACACACACACACATACACACACACACACACACACACACACACACACACACACAAGGCTATTTCTCAGTCTAGTTAAGGAATGTTCTCAGAAGTGAGGTGCTGGTCTTCTAGCTGGCCCATGCACTCCCCCTCTATTGCAGAAGGTAGTGTGCCCTTGTGGCTGGATGGTGCATCAGTCTGACTCAGCTTGGGTGCTGGAGACTCAGCAGCCTTCCTTTATTTCAGACTCTGTTCCTTTGAACCCCAGCCCCTAAAGTTTCTACAGTCCATTCTTAAGGAACTCTGAGTCTTCTATGTCCTAAGGCTGCAGTCCTTTGCACAGGAGGCTCCCCACAGGGTTTTTCTAGGCACCACCCTTTCTGCCTGGCCCTGTGGAAATGGCTAGGAGGACACAGAGCCACACACAGGCTCATCACAGAGCCTTCTGTGAGGGTGAATACTTTGGCCTCTTGTTCTTTCTTGCCTCTCAAGAGTGAATCTCTTAATTTTGGCATGTTTTAAAATCTAAAGAAGGGGAGACTTTCTTCCAAAGACCATACAAACATACCATCATGGTGAGCATGCCATCATTTAGATGTGGGATAGTATCCACCTGTGAAGAAGGGATGGGGGGACTGGGGGTTCTCTATGACCGAGACTCCATGCTGCACAAGCATGGAGACCAGAATTGGACCCCTAGTACCTCCAGTGCTAGGTGTGTGGGGAAGACAGAGAAGGACTCTGGAGGTCACCAGTCAGAGAGCGAAGCTCAAATGACGATATCCAGGTTCTTTCAGGGAGACCCTGCCTCAAAAATAACTGAGAGAACAATAAAGTAAAATCTCAGGGCTGGAGAGATAGCTGAACAGTTAAGAGATCTGACTGCTCTTCTAGAGGACCCAAGTTCAATTCCCAGTACCCACATGGCAGCTCACACCTATCTGTAACTCTAGTTCCAGGGCTTCTGACACCACCACACAGACATACATGCAGACAAACCATCAATGCACATAAAATAAAAAATAAATTATAAAAAAAAGAAAGTCATCTAGCATCAGCTTCTGGCCCCCACATGCATATACATGGGCATGGGGACACATACACATGGGCACACACATGCACGCGCGCGCACACACACACACACACACACACACAGAGACACAGACAGACAGAGAGAAAGAGAGAGAGAGAGAGAGAGAGAGAGAGAGAGAGAGAGAGAATTAAGTGCTATACGTGGCTGTGCACTGTAATATAGATAAATGGAAGCATAGAGCCTTTTGATGGTTTTAGGCATCTTTGAAGGGCACAGGAACTACTTTGAATTACAGTGATTTCACAATTCTGAGACTGTACTGAACCCACTAAGCAGAGCCTTGGCAGAGTGAACTGACATATGGATTTTATTTTATTTTACTTTTAAATACAATCACTTTTTCTAATTAATATGTATTTTAATAAAGGGATCAATAGTGAACACAAGCACACATATAGCCTGTCTGTGTATGATAAGATGAAGCCATGGGTACTAAGAAGATGTAACGCATTAAAGGACAAAGGTCAATAAATAGATGTTAAGGTTTTCATGTATCTTAAATGTATATAGAAATGGACTGAAGGCCCTGAAGAGGGGTTGGATACTTCTGATGTATTGAATTCAGAAGCTTTGTAAACAGTAAATGAGAAGTTCTTGTTTTATGGGCATGTATAATAATACTGAAGGCTTAGTTACCAGTGTTTCTACTAAAAAGTACAGTGTGCCTGGTCCTGCTGCCATGCTGTTAGTTTTCATGGGTGGCTTTGAAGATGTGAACTTAGAGGAAAAATCTTCTAGGGTAAATTATCATTTGTGGGACTTTTATAAACTGTGGGTATAACCACGAACGGTATACTGCAGCAACACTGGCACTCACTGAAATAAAATAAGCAAAAGCAAGGGGTGGATTGGAAGGGCAAAGCTTTCTGCTTTCCAAAGAAGGTGGTTTGGCATCTACAATGTGGGAGGTCCCTGAAAAGATGAAGTCACTGTCCCTCTCTTAAAAATAAGAAGGAAATAAGCCACCCTCATACTGAATAAAAGTGTGAACATAGTGATGGATTCAATGCTAACTCTTTGTAGAAGAAAAGATGGTGTGGCCGTTGTGATCCAGTCCAAAGGAAACATCCTACAGAGTGGTTGAGGGCAGGTTTTCCTATAACCCTTCTGCAGTCACTCACATGAGGTGAGGTGTCTCAATGTCATTCTCAACCCAACCATAGTTACTTAGCTTTATAACCAGGACTGATATATTCCACAGCAATTCTATGGGGGGAAAATGCATTTAGCTATGTTTTGTCATCAGCAACACTGTGTGGCAGGAGAGAGTGCCCCTAGATCTCAGTTGTAGCCTTTCTGTCTGCAGGGCTTCTGTGTAGGTATAAGATGCCACCTTCTTGGTTCTGAGCAGAGCTCGTATCTGATGAACAGTCCACATTGGCTGGACACTAGCTGGGAAAGAGGTTGGAAACCCCAGGTTGTGTTTTGCCAAGCTCTCCCTGTCCTGGGGTCTCATCACATACTGAAACATTCTCTCCTTATGGTTAGGACAAGGGAGGGCAAGCAGTGTCTGAGGCAGGTGCCCCTGGGTGGCTGTTTGTATTTTAAATACAGTCTAATGAGAAGTGCTGCTTCCAGCTCATGGCAGAGCCTGGTGCGCTGGCAGAGCCAAGCAGGTAACCTACATTCTCACAGAAGCCCCCTCCCAAACAGGTTTTCTGACTCATTGAGTGAGGTATCAGAACACCTGAGAATAAATTGGCAGCTTCCTTGTTGCTCTCCTCTTCTGCCTCTTCCCTCTACCTCCTCCTTCTTTCTTTTCTTGTCTTTCCCTTTCTTTTCTTGTCTTTCTTTTGTTTGATTTTTGAGACACACTTTTGTATAATTCTAAGGCTAGCTTTGAACTTTCAGTCTTTCTGGCTGAACTGCGGTTACAGATATGAGCCACGGTATCTGTTCACCATGTTCTTCTGAAGTATTTGTAAGGGCATTGCTCTGTGTTAGAGAGGCCATTTGACTGAACCTTGGCATGCGAGTCTCACTGCCTCTGTGGAGCTACCTTCTCTAACCCATGTCTTCTTTGGGCTTCGAAACTGAGTACATGGGCTGTCATATCTGCCTGCTGCACATCTGTGGAGAAGTCCCATGATGTCTCAGTGGCTTCAGTTTCCTTCTCAGTGGCTATTCTGCCTTATTCTATGGGGACCGTAAGAGGCACAGTGCCATTGACCCTTAAAGATTGTCCAGGAGTGGCCTTCACTTGTCACAGGAATAGAACATCATAGGCAGACTCTGGAGAAGACTGTCTCCACCCAAAATGTCCAGGAGGAGAAGACACCTCAGAATACGTGCTGCAGGTGCCACTGCTAAGCATGTCCTAGGTGGTGGGAATTATTTCATGTTTTAAAATCCCTACTAGAGAAGATGTTCCCAACCTTGGCCTATTTAAAATCAGTGTCCAAAAGGCAACTTAGAAAAGGTGTTATGACTACTACTCTTATCCCCAACTTGAGGCTGACTGCTGGTTTAAGAGGGAAACTAGACATGTTGGCTTCCTCATCTTGGCTCCATGCACAGAGAAGTTATAGAAGGACACACATAGATGCATGGCTGCCCTGAGAAGCAGCAAAATGAGTTCTTCACACCCATGGAATGGAATGGAATGGAATGGAATGGAATGGAATGGAATGGAATGGAATGGAATGGAATGGAATGGAATCCTTGAAGGAAGTACCAGGCACAAACTCAACAGAACCCAAACACACATACGTAACAGAGGGTGAGAATATCAGTGAATAGGAGAGGTTAGAGGCTGGGGAATGAACTGTCCTAAAGTTGGATTCACTGTGAGAGGAGCTGGAATCATATCACCTGTTTAGGCAGCAGGCCACTTGAGAGCTACTCAGGAGATATGATCCAGACATGGTGTCCAAACCATCAGCATCATTCATAAGGCCACACAGCCAGGAGTCTCCCACAACCCAGGACTCCTGTGTGACAGAAGCTGGGCCCCAATATAGTGAAACATCAGCTAACCCAAGGGAAGATTCAGGCCCAAGGAATTCAAGTCCAGAGGGAAAATGTTTTTTGTTAAATAGGTTTTTTTAAAAGAACTATAAATGTGATTAAAGAAGACAGAAATGAGGAAGAGGAACCAGTGATCTTGGAAAAGCTAATCATGAATTTTAGGAATTAAAATACACAGGTTTACACTTAAGAACCTAAGAGTTGTGTGAAAAGGTCATCAGGCACACTTCAAAACACAAAATTGGGGAGACAGGACTGAAGGAGTTAGGCAGATGCACTCAAAGACGTGGCAGTCAGCAAGAGCGCGGGTGGAGGCTGTCTGGGAGAGAGGCTGTGGGACCTGGGTAGAGCTTCAGAAGCTGAGGCACGAAGGACAGGGAGAGTGATACTGAATGAGGTAACTTACCATCTGATGAGATTCATTCATTCTTAGACTGTATATGCAACAGACTCCCACCCCAGATTTGAAAAGGAAACCCACAAGAGAACATCATCTAACAGCTTCTGAGCATAATGACAGAATCTGTCTACCTTTGTCTTATGTTGCTTCCTGCACATGCTGTCGGCTTTGCCAATAAGCTGTGTCCTCAGAGTACCAAACCTACTGGCAGTTCTTGCCTTGTAGCCCTTCCTAGTGTGAGTGGGTTTTTTTTTTTTTTTTTTTTTTTTTTTTTTTTTGGTTTGGTTTGTTTTTTTTTGTTTTGTTTTGTTTTTGTTGTTGTTGTTGTTTTGTTTTTTGTTTTTTGGGTTTTTTTTGCCTGTATCTAAGCTAAACTATTCTTTCCTTGGGAAAGCCATCCCAGAATTCCTCCTTCATCTTACTCCTTCTGACTATGGGGTAGACCTGGCAACCTCGAGGCTCTTGCGCTCTTGCTGTTGTGTTCTATTGCTAGCTTGGCTTTGGCTCTGTGACTTCATGAGCTCCCTGCATTTGGGCTCACCATGGCTCATGGACACATCAATTTGTTGATCATGTTCATCATCACCTCAAAAGTTACAGGGAATGAATCATTGTAAGGTAATGGATTGCAAAGTCCCACACAAGGGTCCAGAGGCACAGCAGAGAATAACTATGGAATATATAGCTGAATATGAGCAAATTTAAGTTTCTTGCCTAAATAGAACACACACACACACACACACACACACAGTGCTTTTACCACAAACTTCCATGTTTATTAAAAAAAAACCTTAAAATCAAAATAAGAGTTTTTGAGATTATTTATTTCATTTTATGTAAAACTGTGAGTGCCCATATATATGTATATGCATCACATACATGCCTGATATTCATGGAGGCCAAAACACATCACATTTTAAACTGCTTTTTTCTGTGGTTTCTTCAGTGGCAGATGGAAATCCACGAAAGGGAAGGACTTGGCTTGTTTTAAGAGGTTATGTTTGGAACCTTGATTGCTCCATGTGTGGTCATGTCTCACAGTAAGGACACCTTCAATTGTATCTCATTGCGATTTTCAAGACTTTTGTTCACAGTAATCCCCACTTAGTATTCAGGAAATCAGTCCATCTACAAATTTCAATGCATTTCAGAAATGGCCTAGTTAAAGTAGGGTCCCTTGTTAGTATAACAGGAGAGAAGGAGTTGATAGGCAGGCCTATGTGGTCCACACAGGGACCCGCAGATTCTCTAGTGATTTCTATAATATGTAACATCCAGAGAAGCCAGAAGTATGGATCTCAAGGTGGCTCAATAAAACCTAAAACTGAAATCGTAAAAGCATTGGGAGCTTTGTTCAGAGATCATTCTTTGTTCCATATGCAATCACTACCAAGTTTCTTGCTATGGTCCAGACACACTACACATTTGGAAATAATAAATAAATAAATAGCAACTGGAGCAACAGAAAGCAAGCACAGTGGCAGCCCCAAGATATCAATAGCCCGAAATTGGAAACAAATACAAACTTAACAACCAGAAACCAGATGCAGAAAAACAATGACCTGGAGCTAATTGCTTGGGTGTCATGCATAAGGACTTAGGTTAAATCCCCTAAACCCCTGAAAACAGCCACAAAAATCAATGCTACTTCATACAGGATGCACACACGCTGGTTAATTGAGATCACCCCACATCATAGCTGAGCTGATAAAAATGAAGACCCAAGCCTTTAAGGAAATCCAGTGGACTTAGCATCTTCTGCTTAAGAGAACAGGGAAGGAAGCAAGCATTTTAAATAGACAAAGTATCCGATGCTTTTATTGAAGGTCTAGTCTCTTATTCATGTAAAAAATAAGTTAAGTAACTTGGACAGCCTAGTCTTGAGTATTCCCACTGTTCACTCAGGCCTCCTGGAGATCCTTGTCTTTCCTAAGCAGACAAATGGACTTTGTGGCTCTAATGGAGACTGCCTCTTCTGAGGGAGAGCTGAAATACAGCACACTTTGACTTCTGTAAATAGGATAAAAGCCGGCAGCTTGTCAAGCCTGCTTGAGAGGGACCATTAACTGAGCATGTCCTCTCCAGATAGATATTAGTTCACCAACTTCCCAAAGTTTCTCCCAGGTGCTTCCAGTCAAGATGGGGAGGGCAGTCCTGGGAATCTACATACAGATATTTGAGGTGTCCATTGATCTGGACAAGAATTAACCCTTAACCCAAAGATGGCCAGAGACAGGTGATACAAATGTTTCCTGTATCCTTCAACTCCTAACAACCAGTTTTTCTACACAGGACATTGAACTCTGTTTTGGACAAGCATATCTTTTCTCTTGATAATCCTTACCAGCTTGAGGCACACATTCACTTCTGTGCCTAAGAAAGAGGATAGTGTGTGTGTGTGTGTGTGTGTGTGTGTGTGTGTGTGTGTGTGTGTATTCACATATAGGGAATTTTACAGAGCCATAATGGCTTTGTCCTAGTTTTTGATAGTTTCATTAAAGAAGAGCAAGACTGGCTTTCATCCACTGTCCACAATCCATAATTTTGTTTGACCATGTTCACTGTTTCTGAATGGCTATCACAGTGCCTTGTGTGGTCTTTTAACCATTGCAGTGTTTAACTGTCTCCATCCTTTTCTCTCTAGCGGAAGATACTAGTCTGTCTCAAAAGAAGAAGGTGACTGTGGAAGATCTCTTCAGTGAAGACTTCAAAATCCATGACCCGGAGGCAAAATGGATAAGCGGTAAGTCCATAGTACATAGAGCACCTGGGGGGGGTCCCACCTCCCCCACATCCTCTGTCACCTCTGTGTGGGAGTTCGTCCTCTCCTTCCCTTGTGGCTGTGAAGCTCTGCAGAAAGGTCTGATCTCTGACTCTGACTGTCAGCACATTGCTATCATAAGAACATATGACCCTGGCACAGCCATTCCTTGCTCTACAGGCTGCCTCACAGACATTCCCATGGCCTCAGCTTTGTAAGAAATGGGTCTGTTGAGGATTCGTCCTCCATCATCCTCCATGTGTCACCTCCCTCCTAGAGCCATTACTTCTCTCAGGGAGATGAAACAGGTTGCTAAGCAACAGAGCCCATGGTGCTGCTCTGCTGAGTCTGCCTTCTCCATAACACTGGTCTTCTTCTCTGCCTAAAGTTCACTTTCATTCACCGGGGAACTAGCGGCGACCAAGGACAGTATTAGTTCACTGCCAAATACAGAGATCTGAGAAACATGCCTTGCCTCTCAACTTTAACCTGTCTCTAATCTCATTGTATAGCTTGGGGACCCTTTTCTTAAACAACGAAACAAAACAGAACAAGATAGAAAAGGCAGTATCTTCTTGATTCTTGATGCTTACGATGATGGATTTCATCTAAGGGGGGATCTGAAATCCATGAGCCTGCTTCCTGGCCCTCACTAGCAGGACGTGTCTCTCCTGCCCTGTGCATGGTTGTACTTTGCATCGTTTTCCATTTAGGAAATGCCCTTGATTCCTCAGGTTGGCAAGCCTTCTCAGTGTATCAGGCCTAGGCCCAATAATAGAACGTTCCAGAGAGCAGCAGATCTCCTGAGAGTCTGACATGACAAAGCTGGTCTGCAGCACAGTGGGCTGGCCACCCACCCAACCCCCAGTTTTGTGTTCTTTACATTGTACTGAGTGACATGGTATTGTTAGGCATTTGTTGCCCAACAGCCCTGGGAAGGCCTCCCATGCTTTGCCAACTCAAAACAAAAATCAATTAGCGACGCTGTTACCTTCTGACTCTTCCTCTGGGCAGTGGTTTCTCTTTTGTCTGTACTCTGAAAGTGGTATTTAGTTTCTGACCCCAAAGTTAGCTCCATCCCAAGAAAATTAGTATATGGGTGTTGCAAAGTATGCATTTTGTGAAATCTTAAGAGAAATGACAAGTGGAGTGTTGGGAGTGCCTGCGGATGGTACATGGAGACCCAGAACAGGGAGATGGGAAAGCCGAGGTCTCCTGCTGTACTGGGAGTGAATTTCATCGTCAGTGTTGAAGGTGCCTTAGCAGCCTTAGCATCCTCCCCACGCTGACCCCCACCGTGTGTGTGTGTGTGTGTGTGTGTGTGTGTGTGTGTGTACTCGTGTGCGTGCATCAATGAGCACATGCACACATTTGTGTTTTCACTCAGTGTTGGGCAAGTCTGAGCACTCAGGCAATGCTCAAGGTCAGACCATGAGAATAAAGCACTCTTGTTGGAAGCTCAAAGATGCATTCTGGAGAGAAACATTGGTAGATAAAGAGAGATAGAATCCCAATTTCTCACTCACCATGGGAAGGCATTTTGGAGACTGAGCAGTCTTAAATGGATGGCTGGGGTTTGTTAGATAAGAGAGAACAGCCTCTGGGAAATGTAAGTCTGAAACATCAGCCTGTGCTAAACTGTGATGAGAAGAACCAAATGCAAGCTGAGAGACAATACCCAGAGACAAGAAAGTAAAACAAATCTAAACAGGGTACAGAAACAGGTTCCAAGGATACATGGAAGGGTAGAAATAAGGAGTACCAGGTCCAACTCTGGGACTGAAAGATCACTGGAGGAGGAGCTGGAAAGATTCCAGGAGGGACCAGAGTAGAGATGTGCACTTTTTTATTAGGTTACCATGGTTTCAGGCAGCCTAGTTCTAAAGCAACAGTCTAAATGAAGTGAGGAGGTGTTGGTGGCTGTGGGAGAGGAGGGGAGGAAGGAAATGGGAGAGGAGGGAAGGGGAGGGGAAGGGAGGGGAGGGGAGGATGTAAGGCATGAAATGGAGGTGCAGGTTGTACAAGTTGCTGAAGGAGCCGTTTCTCTGAGCTGCCCTCCCACTGCTGATATGTGCTGGGAACTTGTTCTGACAAAATCAGAGCAGCTGCCCAGAGATGTGCTGACTGCACCCAAGGGAAGTCAGCCAGAGCGCTTTTCCCCTAAAGATGGGAGTTAACTTAAGCCTTCTCCTCTTCTTTTTTTTTTTTTTTTTTTTTTACCCCCTTTCCCCTACTTTCTCCCTCTTCTCCCCCTCCTCTTCCCCCTAACCCTGAGGATAATTTTCTGGGTGTCTGGCATGTCCTAACCTCTCCGGAAGTACTCATACCTATTAAGCCATTTGTTTCTCACAGATCCCACCAGTCCCATTTTCAGGTGTGTAAACTGAGGCTCAGAGGTTTTAAATAGCTTAGCCCAAGTCCCATATCAACCTCACGTTCCCTGGTGTTTACAAACTGCCACACCAGGTGGTACCCAGGTCTCCTGTCTCCAGGACGTTTCTCTTGCATCCTCAACAGCTACCTTTTCTGGGCTGTGATTATTACAGAGTTGCTACCATCTTTTTAACTTCTCTGTTCTTGAAAGGAACAGAACAACCAAGTGTAGTGAGACATCCGGCGCACCTGCACCTGTTGCGCTGACCACACCCATTGGGATGTGGGCACAGGTGGGTACTTGACCTGTGGGAGGCTAAGTCTGGGGTCCCTTGCACTCTTGCTCCCTGGTCGGGTTGCAGAGAGCATCTGGGTGGCATGCTTGGAGCAGGAACCCAAGGCGTAAGCGATTTCTCCCCGCATAAACATCAATCAACCTATACTTTGTCCCAGTAAATCTAATTTCCCACTCAATATCTGGTACCAGAAGTGGGGTACAGGTACAGGCAGGATGGCTATCTCACTACAATCAAGAGCTGAAAAGAAGTGGAGGCTTTCTCTATTGATAAAGGAACTTAGTTTCTTTGTTCGCATTAATCACTGATGTTAACATTGTGTCTTAGGCTTAATATTGGGGCTCATGATTTAGAAGAAAGGCCCTGTTTTTATTGTAAGAAAATATGCTAGGTTGGCATTTTAAAACTATAAACTTCAGTTGGTCCTTTTTAAATAAATTAATAGATGCATTGGTAATATAATAATTGCATAAGTGATTAAAATGTAATTGACAGTAAAGTTGTAAAACCCTAAGCAAAGCTCCATGGCCTCCAAACAGCCATCTGACTGTTAGAAGTTCACTCAGGTGTAGAGTTGGGATTGGACAGGTATTTGTGTGGTTCCATTATTACCAGCTGAGTGATGCTTTTATTTGTGAGTTAATTAGAATACTGATTCTTATTTACTTTGTTGTTTCTTAAACCTACCTTCCTGGAAAGCCTGAAATCTTCTAGAATCCTGAAACTTGTAGAATTTCCTTGTGCCTTTGTTACAACAGAGGAAGAGCAGTAACAGAGCTGGCAAGGTTCCTGCTTCCTGGAGGTCCCTCCTGCCTGCTGGAGGAGAGACTGGTAGCAGTTAGATCCTTCCAGGCATGTGCTCCCTTAAGTAACTTCTCACATTTGTTACAGTAGCTGCACTGCTCTGTCAGCCCAGGGGACTGTCTTAGTCATTGCTCTATCGATGTGAAGAGACACCATTACCACAGCAACTCTTAGAAAGGAAAGTGTTTAATTGGGGACTTGTTTACAGTTTCAGAGGCTTAGTCCATCATCATTATGGCAGGGAGCATGGCAGCATGCAGGCAAGTGTTGGAGAAGTAGCTAAGAGCTACATCCTCATCCACAGGCAGAGAAACAGACAGGGAGACACTGACTGGGCTGGCGGGGGCATTTGGAACCTCAAAGCTGACCCCCAATGACACACTTCCTCCAATAAAGCCATACCTAATCCTTTTCAAATAGTGCCACTCTCAGATGACTAAGCATTCAATGAGCCTATGGGGTCATTCTTATTGGAACTACCACAGGGACCTTTTCTGTGATGTTCCAGGGTTCTGTGACATGGGACAACACTTCTTTCCGTATTGAATCACCCCAGTTCTACTCTGTCTCTGCCTGAAGTGATGGGCAGTCTCAATCCCCCCGTCTCTCCTCACCCCTCCATCCCTCATCCATCATCTTCAGCTGAAATGACTTGGGAGAGGTAGCAACACTCACCCCCTCTGTGTTCGCCCCCACATCTAGTCACCAGTGACCCACCTCCTCTCTATGTGACAGCTAAAGAAATCATGGTGAACTCCCACTGGCTTGAGGAATAATTGTAGGGAACCTCTTCTTTCTCCTCTCAACATTTTTATGCATGGGAACATGCTGAGCTCGAAATAAATGCAACCTCATTTCTGCCCTGTTCCACACCCACATCTTGCCCTTCCTCTTGCCCATGTTCCTGCTGGGCTACCACCTGGTCTCCTGTCCTCTGCAACTGGGGCAGCTGTCTACCATGATCCCTTTCACACTCCACTTCCCTTGCCTTGGGCTTCCTTGATGGAAGTGCCAGGCCCGGCTTGGTCCTGCCTTCTTCCATCTGCACACTCCTGCTGTCAGTGTTCTGACCTCTCCTGAATGTACATCTCCACACCAGAGCTCCCTCAGATCACTCATATGCCTGGAAGACCTTATAAAGTTCATCCTAACACACATCTCCAAATCTGAGGTCCCAATCCCATCCAAAATTATAAACACAAACAAAGAAAACAAATCTGTGCCTTCCCACACTCCCTAATGTGGGCTGATGGGAAACTCACTCATCTGAGTCTCCCGTACCATCCCCACATGCTGCTTAATTGGCAAGTAGTCCCTCCCTTTCTAAGCCTGGCTGGGATTGGTGTTAATTCCACAATGAGAGTAGTGGGTTTTTACATGGAGTCCACCTCCCACCTTGTCATTTTTCAATTGTTTGTTTGTTAAAGACAGAGTTTCCTATTGCCCAGGCTGAACTCCAATTACCTATGTAGCAAAAGATAGCCGTGCCGGGTGCAGACTTCCGCCTGTCACCCTCATTTTCTTGAATCCTGCCACTTGTTGGCAGAGAGCCCTCTGTGTCTCGGGACACAGAGCTGGAGAGACTGGAAAATTGGAGAAAATTGCCTTCTTTGAATGTAGGAAAGATCAGCTGGATGGTTGATGCTGGAAAAGTATATGTTTGAGGAGATAAAATTGGCCTTGGTGCTCAGGGCTCAAAGCAATTTGATTTCCAAATGTGTTTTAGCCTCTCCAGTTGTTCTGAAAAACCAGATGGGTTTTTTAAAATAAAGCTTGAGGGGTTCAGTAAGAGGGGAATTCGCACTTAAAATGGTTTGTGTTTTTCCATTGCATTTGGGAGACCACGATTTTCAATCAGAACTAGAAACCTTAGAGTGGGAGGGAGTGAAGACATTCCCGGAGCATCACTGGCTGCATCAGCCTTGCCTTGGGCACAGGGACTACAGGAAGGTGCCCAAGAAAGATGGGGTCAACAGAGCAAACCTTTTTCTCACTGCCTCTATTAGTTCCCAAATCCCTGACCAAGACAACCCAAAGAAGGAAAGCTTGATTTAGGGTCATAGTTCATGATACAGCCCACCACCATAGCAGGGATGGTGTGAGGGCAAGAGAGTGTGGCCATTGGTCACATCGCATCTGCAGTGTGAGGGCAGAGAATGTGGCCATTGGTCACATCGCATCTGCAGTGTGAGGGCAGAGAGTGTGGCCATTGGTCACATTGCATTTGTAGTCAGGAAGCAAAGAGGTGTGCATCGGCCATCAAGGATTCTAATGTTGTATAAAGCATCATGGCCAAAAGGAACCTGAGGAGGAAAGGGCTTATCCCACTTTCACTCACACCAGTCCATCACTGAGGGAGTCAGGGCAGACCTCAAGCAGGATCCTGGAGGCAGGAACTGAAGCAGTAACGCCGAGGAGGAATGTAGCTTACCAGCTTGCTCCTCGTGCGACTCACCCAGCCTGCTTCTTTATACAACCCAGGACCACCTGCCCAGAGGTGGCGCCTCTCACATCACTCATTAATCGAGAAAATGCCCTACTGGCCAATCTAATGGAGGCATTTTCTCAGTTGAGGGTCCCTCTCCGAATATGACCCCAGCTTGTGTCAATTCAACAAAAACCTACCCAGCACACAGGTGCTTAGCTCCATTTCTCTTTTTATTCAGCCCAGGACAGCAACCCAGTGGAGCTGTGTCATCCACAGTTAAGGCAGGACTTCCTTCCTCCATTAACCCAATCTAGATCATCTCTCAGAGATAGGCAGATATGCAGATATATGCAGATATAATGTGTATCCTAAGTTAGTCTAGATCCTGGCAAGGTGACAATCGATATTAACATCTTACTGCCCAGTGAGTGGATGGGCATGTTGGGCATGATAGGACGGGTCACCTGCAGTCCCGGCATGCAGTGAGCATTGAAGCACGTCTCTGTGCCTATGGCAGGTCTGAGCTGTAAGCATTTGATTACATTTGATACATTTGATTGGATGTTTGTGCAGACAACAGTTGACTGCCTCTCTTCTCAAGACAGCAACTTTCCTGTGGAGCAGAGAACCTTGTTGTTCCAGGCTCGGGGGGGGGGGGCAATTATTCCTCTGGTGGCAGATGCAGTCACACCTGACCACAACTATGCTCAAAGCCCAGTCAGTACTGTTCAGCCCCCTCCCCTAAGGTAGCCCCTACACTCCTATATCTGAGATAAAAACCTGGATCTGCTCATCCTTCTCCAAATCTTCCTGTGGGTATCTCCCATGCTTCCCACAGGAAGAATGCAGAAGGCAATAACATTTAGCAGCAGTGGCAATACAAATAGCTGCAGTTGCTACATTACATATCTCCATGACTTTTGTCTCTCTGATTCTATTTCAATCTTCCCTAAATGCAGATGGGCAAGAGTTGGGTTGCATATCAGATACACCACAATTCATAATGGTAGAAAATTACAGTTATAAAGTAATAACAAAATAATTTTATGATTGGGGGGTCACCACAACATGAGGAACTATATTAAAGAGTCACAGCATTAGGAAGGTTGAAAACCACTGCTTTAGAAGCTAGAAAAATGTGAATCTAAGATGTTAGATAACCTGAGTGTATGATGGCCCCTGACTACAGTCTCAACACTCAAGAGGATGGGGTGGCAGTTTGGGGCTAGCCTGCACTACAGAATATGAACTTGCGTCAAAGAACCTGAGTGGGTCAGAATGTAAAATAAATGACAGGAGGAGGAGGGGGAAGAGGAGGAGGAGAAGAATAACCTGTCTCAAAAAAGAGAGAAAAAGCCCCTTTGGACTTACCAGATAGCTTTTGCGAGACCTGGGCTCTCCTGCCTCAGTGTACCTTCCTAGGTTTCCGTTCTTCTTTGTCCATCACAATGTCACTTCCTCTCTGCAACATGGCCTCTGCCAGCTCACCTGATGCACCACCACCCCACCTCTTCCATAGCTTCTGGTTTTTACTTCTATCTCTGAAGTCTGAGAATGTATTGAATCAGCATTTCTCTTTATGAATTCCCATTCACTCCTTTTAGCTTGACCTTCAAGAAATTCTTTCTAGATTTTCCAGATTAGAGTTCATTGTGAAGGCCAGACCTGTGTCTTCCCTTCTGTGGCAGCTAGAGGGACATCTAAATAAGGGAGTCACCAAGGGAGCTCTTGGACACCACCCCTGTTGGCTTCCTGAAGTGCTCACAGTCTGCTGCCACACCTTAACACAGGCTTGCTGGCCTGTGGACCCTACTGCTGGGACCGTTTAGTTCATGATGCTAGTACTCCAGTCCCCATAGACTAGTGTGAAGCAATAGTCTGTTGTCAAAGAGGGGTGCATTCTGACTCTTTCTCTTTGGCAATACTTTCCTGGGAAATTGAAATGCTTCTCTGCTGTGCCTACTGGTTGATAGATCTCTCTCTCTCTCTCTCTCTCTCTCTCTCTCTCTCTCTCTCTCTCTCTCTCTCTCTCTCTGCATTACAAAGGCCTTTTTGATCTAGCAAAAAATATGTTGGGGTTGTGTGTGTATCTGTATATATGCATACATTTTCCTTGAGAAAAGAAATCTCAAATGATATTTTGTACCCTTTTCCTCTTCAGCACGAAAACTGATTTTTTTTTTATATAAGACTTATTTTATTAAGCATTTCTTTCAAGATCACAGAGATAATTTGGAGATTTTTCTAAGAACCTCAACATGTCCTAGAGCCCCTAATTCTCCTCCTCATTGGGGTAGATGAGCAGATAGGCCCACAATGGGAGACAGGGATGCAGGTCATTCTTCATGGCAACCTCTAAGTCTAGAACAGGTGGCCTTCCACGAGCCAATGTGGCTAGACTAAAAACACTCCAGAATCCCCCAGACTTTTAATTTCACCCAAGTTAAGAGTCTGAGAACTCAGATGAGTCCTAGTATCATAGCCATTTGGGCCAAGAGTGAGATGTGCCTTCAAACCTTTTCTACAGTAGTTCTCAAAAGGCACACCAGAAAGCCCATTATCCTTCACATGGTGACCCTCACTATTAGCATTTATTGCCTCAATTAAATTATCACATGCAGTCCCTAACTATAGCAACCTGCTGGAACCTAATTAATTATCATTGACATCTTCTCTTCCCAAATATGGATCACCTTCTTAATTAATAAGAGTCTCTTGATCTCTCTGTAATTGAGCATAACCCCTGGGGGATGTGTGTCTTCTACCTGCACCTATATTCATGGTCAGATGGCTATTTCCATCTCTTACCTTCATACTTAGCTTCTCTGGGTCTTGAATACATTACAGTAATTATATTTCTGCCTCATCTAGCAGTGCCTCATAGAGCATAGGGATGGTACTTCTGTTCTCTGCCCTAGGTTGTTGCTCACTCTTTCTCTCCTGAGCACTTGCAATCTTAACACTTGGGAGGTGAGAAAGGGGGCACTAGAGTTGAAGGCCAATTTAAAATATGTCTGAAAGGGACAGGGTTGATGGCTGGAGATTCAGCTCCCAGTCAGGATGTATCCCTCTATTCTCTACACTTTGCAAAGTAAGGAACCAACAATTCAAGTATTTTTCTTAGCTTATCTCAGCTCCCATTGTCAGGAACAGTTTTCATCTAGTGATTGGCATAACAAACCTGCCATGGTTTGAATATGTGTCCCCAGCAGTCCATGTGTTAAAGATTTTGTAGCCAGCCCTTGCTACTATTGAAAGCTTGTGGGGCCTTCAAGAGGTGGGGCATGACCCAGCCTTAATACAAGGGGGTGCTTAATCTTACTGCAACTTGATGGGGCATGTTTTATTGATGTCCAGGGAGGCCTGACCTTTACTAAACTGGAGGAGTGAGGAGTGGATGGGTGGGAGTAGAAAGGAGGTGGGGGTAAAAAAAAGGAAGGGAGGGAAAGAGGGAGGGAGGGGGAGAGGGAGGGGGAGAGGGAGAGAGAAGGATGTGGGGCTTGGGGCTAGAGAGATGGCTCAATGGTTAAGATCACTTCTCTTTTAGAGGATCCAAGCTCAACTTCTAGTACCCACATGGGCAGTTCATACCTACCTACAGCTTTATCTTAAGGGTATCTTAAGGGTATGCCCTCTTCTGAAGTCTCCCCACACCCTCACTCATATGCATATACCTCCCCTCCCCCTGACACACACACACACACACACACACACACACACACACACACACACACACACACAAATAAAAGCATGAAGTACATCTTAAAGGAGGTGAGATGTTATGGACATGGTTGTGCTCTTGAGGGAGACAGTGAACCCTCTGCCCCTTATTCTTTCTGTCTGTCCATGCTCCACCTGTGAGGTGACCAGTTTTCTCCTCCACACATTTCAAACTGGCACAGTGCCTCATCCTGTAGCAGAAACGGAGTCCTAAAGCCTATGGGCTGAAACCTCTGGTTCCAGGGAAGGCTGATGAGGGCAGGAAGAGGGGAGAAACATCACATTCAACCCTCACCCCCTCCCAACCCATGTCCTCTATTTTCCCCATATTTTCCTATGTGTGGTGCCCATATATGCATGGTATGGAGCTACCCACTAGATCATGGTTGACCTGCCAGGATCACACCCTTAAAGAAAACTGACTTCCTTTCCCTAACAACTATCAACTGTCAACATCGCCACCGCTAGGAGCTAAGTCAAGAATTTTATACAGTTCCCACCCATTTCTACCCCCTTCTCACCCCTTTGCTGCCTCTCAAAATGATGGAAAACTGGCAAGACAGTACTCTTAGTGAGCATCTCTGCAGAGACCTCTGGAGGCATCTACAGACTGGCCCAGAGCTTAGCAGAGTTCCTTACTGTAAAATCAGGTTCTAATAGGGCAACATGGGCTGTATTTTAGCAGGCATTGGAATCAGTAAGTGTCTGTGAAGACAAGACAATGAGTCTGAGCATTTCTTCTCTCATCCTACTCTTGTGAGCCACCTTCTCAGCCTATGCCACTCTTTGTCCATGGTGCTCTACTTGCCTGCTATTGCTAGTCTGGTCCACAGCTGGCATCCTGAAGGTCACAGGAGATGGCCTGAATGTGAGAGGTGGGTCTGTCAGCAGCCTCTCACAGCTTCCCAAGTCCCTGGGCAGCCAGGTGCAATGTGAGCTCTGCTCTTTCCAACTCACGCTATTAACTGAGTTCTGTTGCTTGGTTTATTTTTATGTTAACATCCCATCTCTTCCCAAACTCCTCTGAGAATCAAATATTGTCTCCTGTAGTTGGCATGTGCAAAAACCAACTCCTGTGGATAAATGGATAGGCTGAACAGAATAATTATATTAGTATATAGACTTGGATGAGTTTGGCTTTGTTTTTTTCCCAAATTTTTGTTTTTATTTATGTTGTTTATTTTTATTATGTGACTGAATGCCATATGTGGCAGTGTCAATGGAAGAAGGAAGCTGACATCAGATCCCTTGCAGCTGGAGTTACAGGCGATTGTGAGCTGCAAGTGGTTACTGGGAACAGAACTCAGTGCTCTGCAAGAGCTGTAAGTGTTCTTCATAACTCACCTGGCCCTGGGCTGTGGCTTTGTTTTAAATGATACCCTGTTATGTTTTCTGTATGCTATGCTAACTTGGGGGGGCTGATAAGTTCTAACTCAAAGATTATTTTCTAATATACTATTTTACTACTCATTTGAAAGTTTCATACGTGCACACAATTTATTTTGATCATGTTTACCCCTCACTCTTCCCAGTCTTACATCTTCTTTTTACCCTCATATCTTCCAATTTGTACTGCCCATATATGCATCAGTATGGAGCCAGCAACTGGAACATGGTTGACCTACCATGGGCCACATGCTTTCAGAAAATTGATTCCTTTTCCCTACCATCAGCTGTCAATAACATCACAGCTAGGAGCTACATCACGAATTCTATATGGGCCCTACCCCTTCTCTCCCCTTCTCTGCCTTGTACTCATACAGTCTGAAGGACTGATAGCTAGAGATCAGGAATGTATCCTCAGAACTCAGCTTTATCTACTGAAGACTGAGTTTAATGTGCCTGTGGTAAGAGCCTGTCACATACCCAGGAAAGGGTGGGTAGCTCTCCTCAGTCCTGAGGTTCACCCTTATGTTGAGCTCACAGGCTAAATTTCAAGGGATATCTTTTCCCCCAAATTTCTTCTCAATGACTTCAAACATTGAAATTAAGATTTTACTAAATATGAAAAAAATGATGTTTAACCTTAAACCAAAATATGTGGTTTAAAACACAAACTTAATGGGGGCTGGAAGAATGGCTCAGAGGTTAAAAGTGCTTGCTGCTTTTATAGAGCACCTCAGTTCCTTTCCCAGAACCCAGCTTAGGCAGTTCAGAGCTGCCAATAACTTCAGCTCCAGGGGATCTGATGCCCTCTCCTGGTCTCTGTTGGATGCACACACACTACACACTACACACACACACACACACACACACACACACACACACACACACACACATAAATGCATCCACATCACATAAGTAAAAATAGAATTCTTTTTTTTTTAACTTAATGCTGGGTTAAGATCTCAAAATAAGTCAGGATAAACAAAACAAAAACACAAGTAGATTGAAAATAAAATTAGAGCTGTTCCACTGTCCAGTGAACATTAGGAACAATGGCCACATTAGCATTCCCTGGAGCCCTTCTTTAAGGTATTAAAAGCCTTTCTTCCTAATTACCCAGATCCCAAGACAGTGCTTAAGAGGAAACACTAGGTAGTAAAAGCTAGAGGTTTCAATTTCACCTTAACTCTCAAGAGTCTGTTTTCCCTTAGATTTCCATGTCTTCTTCAGTCTTCACCTCCTGGCTCCTTTGAATGAAAACCATATAGAGAGAAAAAGATCAACAATAAGACCATGTTCCCACCATACTGGGTGCAAACTTGATAAACAGAATGAAAGAACGAGGCAAGGATGCAAGTTGTAATTTCAGTGGAATGACTTAAATTTTAAATGAATATGGTTGAGTATGGTTATTTAATATTATTCTAGACATGGAGGAATGAGCATGAAAGAGGGTCAGAATTGAGGGCTCTGAACAGAACCTGGCAAGGCCCTCTTCTCATTTGCCTATTAAAAAAAGCATTCTGTTGGTGTATCTTTTCATGGCTTCCCCTCCCAGTTAATAGCATCCTCTTTTGACCTGTTTTTATGGACTCCATCATGGTACCAAGGGAGACAGCGTTCTCCATTGGTCTAGCCACATAAAACAACATAAGCAGCTAAAACCTTTTGTTGCTTCATGAATATTCAGGCTCTATCTAGTGGATGGGGGACATGGGACTCTGGTTTATAGAGTGATTTGGAATGGCAATGACATTCAAAACATGGTCAGTGCCCTGAAAGCACAACATGAGGCATGTTTTAAATTGTTTTGTTTCAAAGGCATTGTTTTAACTTCATTTGCTTGATCCTATCAGGACTGTCTCTGTAATATGACATACGGTGTTCAGTACACATTAATGACATGAATGAACATATATAGACTTGGCTTTTTTTCTGGGAGTCATTTGCTTAGTCCGTGCTGATGTAGTAGTATGTCATAGTTCCCTTTCTGTTGCTGTGAGACCAAAATCAACTTAGGGGAGGAAAGGGTTAATTTCATCTACTACTCCCAGGTCATTCTCCATAATTGAGGGAGATCATGGCAGGACCTCAAGGCAGAAACCATGGTCATGCTCTTCTACAGCCCAGGTCTACCTTCCTAGGGATGGTGCTGCCCATAGTGGACTGAGCCTCCCATATCAATCATCAATCATGACTATCCCTCACAGACATGGCTACAGGCCAGTCTGATCTGGGCAATTCTTCATTTAAGGTTCCCTCCTCTCAGATGACCCTAGGATGTGTCAAGTTGACAATAAAAACAAAGTATAAAAATCCCACAACTACAACATGAAGAACATATAATTTAAAAAAGAAAAATGAAAGAGGAGTATGAGACCAGTGGATCACATGTACCTGAAGTATATGTTGATACCATAGGAGTTTTGGAGGATTTAAGCCCCTGGATGCCCTAAGAAATTCAAAGGAGTCTCCCCATTCCACACCTCACCTCTGTTGCTCTCTCTGGCCTCAGGTTTGCTCACCCTATCCTCCCCTTCATCCTCCAGCTCCCAACTGAGGATGGTGTCACAACAGCAATTAGCTCATTCTTTCTGGCTGGTGGCCCCTCTGTTCCTCACATGAAACAACTGAAATTTCAAAGTTCCTCTGAGCCTTCTTGAGGCTCATGGCTGACGTTATAATCAAGACAAGACTTCAAGTGTGTCTGTGTCTGAAATCACAGTGTGGAACCCACATCACTGCACAGGAAGATGGTTCTTTGGCTGGAGGAAGCTCTCGTTCTTTCAGCTCTTCCCTCTGAAGATCAACTGTGAGTTCACAGTTAAGGACTGAAATGCACCCAGCTCTGTGATATGACCCAGAAGAGAAACTCAGCCAGTAATACCCTGGGAGCTCTCATATCCATTTCCCTAACCAAGACTCATTGGCCCTCATCTGCAGCTTAAAGTGGGATCACCTCAGAAAACAGTGTGTGTGTGTTATAAATCCATTAGCAACAAAACTGGCATTCCTCTGAGATGACATCACCTGCCTGTGGCAAGAAACATGCATGTGACAGAAAAGGTGTCCTCCATGCTCACCCTGCAACAAGGCCCCTGAGTGATCCCATATCAAGATGGCTTCAGGTATAAACTGTGAAGGACATGACAGGTGGGCAGATGATGACATGAACCTGAGCCTCTGTCCCTGCTTATTACATGATCAGTAAGCCCAGACCTGTAACTTCCAGGTTCAGCTACTGGAGACCCCAGGCAGGTGCAACCTGGGACAGCCTCTAAGGAAATTTTATTTAACTTAATATGAGCAATTGAGACTTAATGGTGCATTATTGCATTGAAGCACACCGCAACAGAACTGAAACATTTGGATTTACTTTATTCTGAAAGAGGATTGCCTTTGTCTTCCTCCTGAGTTTCTAGAGAAATAAAATCACTATAGTAAAGTAGGAAGGTGTTTCTTGACTTGCCTCAAGTTGCTCATTTATATTGAATTGCTTGTTATTTGTATTTCTTTTTTCAATATAATAACTTTATTCTTGAAGAAATTTATACGTGCATATATTTTGATCATGTTCACCACTACCCCCTACTACTCCCTCTAATTCTTCCAGATCCACCCCATCTCCCTATTCCTCCCAACTTTGTCTCCTGTTTGCTCTGGTTGCTTGACTTTTTTTTAATTAATTTATTTTATTTTATATAACAAAGTCCAATTAAATGAAAACAAACATTTATACACAATATTTGGGAATTTGGGTGTTGTTCATTCCAAACTACTTCCTGCTGGTAAGGGGCGCTGTCATGGGGGATTCGAAGAAGATTCAGATATCCTAGCTGTAGTCTGTAGGGCTGCTTTGTCCAGCTATTTTGAATGTAGGATCACCTTGTACTCTGTTTCAGGTGGTCTGGCGTGATCAAACCACATTAGTCTGGAAGGAATCCACATCTTTTCATTTTCTGTGGAAACAAAAATAGAAATCCTTTTCCCCAGTAACTTGTCCTTCAACTTAAATTTTGGAGTCAAAGCATTTTTTTATAATTTAATTTATTATTTTACATGTCGATCGATCCCACTTCTCTCTCCCTCCCTCCCTCCCTCCTTTTCTCCCTTTTACCCTCTCTGCCCTCTCACATGCACTCTAACCACCCTTCCCTCCCATCCCCCCACCCCAATTCCATATGTAGGGGAATGCCATCCAGTTGGGGTCATGTAGATCTGACAGGTCATGTGAAGTAGGGACTAGGGCTTCTCTCCTGTCTCTAGATTAAGGCAGTTATCCCTCCATGGGGGATATGTTCGCAAAGTCCTTTTGTGCACCAGGGATACATCCTGGCTCCACTGTCTGAGGTCCCTTAGACTGCTCAGTCCTTCTGGCTGAGACCCATATTCAGGGGGGCCTGAGTCAGTCCCATGCTGGCTTCCCAGCTATCAGTCTAGGGGCCTGTTAGCTCCTCCTTGTTCAGGTAAGCTGTCTGTATGTGTTTCTGCCGCATGGTCTTGTCCTCTCCATCTGCATCTGGGTTCTAGTTCGACTCAGTGTTTATGTATGTGTGTTTGATCCTGTTTTCAACAGGCATTAGTTGAGGGCTCCATGGAGAAGTTAGTTGTTGATCTCACTATCCGGGAAGGGCATTTATGATAGCCTTTCCACGGAAGCTCAGATTGTTAGTTGGGAGCAGTCTTGTAGTTCTCTAGACCTTTCTTTGTGTTCAATTTTATCTTCAAACCAATATTGGCTCCCTCTTTTATGTTCTCTCTCTCTGTCTCTCTCCCTCTCTTTCCTATCTTCTGTTCCTAACCAGGCTCAATCTTCCTGGTTGCACATGTTTTCCTTTCCTCCCCCTCATTTTCTCCTATTTCTCTCTCCATTCGCTCCCCCCCCCACACTTCACCTGAGCTCTGGGGGACTTGTCCCTTCCCAGTTCTGTGAGGGACTTTATATGAATCTCTTAGAATACACCTTGTATCCTAGTTCCTCTGGTGATGTGAATTATAGGCTGGTGATCATTTGATCTAGGTCTAAAATCCATATATGAGTGAGTGCATACTGTGTTCCTCTTTTTGTGACTGGGTTACCTCATTCAGGATGGTTTCTTCAAGTGCCATTCACTTGCCTGCGAATTTCAAGATACCATTATTTTTTTCTGCAGAGTAGTATTCCATTGTGTAGATGAGCCACATCTTCATTAACCATTCTTCAATTGAGGGGCATCTAGGTTGCTTCCAGGTTCTTGCTATTACAAATAGTGCTGCTATGAACATAGTTGAACAGATGTCTTTGTTGCATGGATGTGAATCCTTTGGGTATATGCCTAAGAGCTGGTTGCTTGACTTTCTTGAGCTATACAATGTATTACAGTGCATTTTTAATGTGGTGTGTGTGTGTGTGTGTGTGTGTGTGTGTATGAATACCTGCATTATGCCTTTGCACTACATGTGTATAGGTACATGTGGAAGCCAAAAGAGCATGTTGGATCCCCTGGAACTGGAGTTACAATCAGTTGTGAGCTAGCTGATGTCAGTGCTAGGAACTGGACCTGGGTCCTCTGGAAGAGGACTCTTAACCACTGAATTTCTGGGCCATCTCTACAGCTCCATGTTATAGGTTTTAGGTTTTGTTTTGTTCTTTTAAGAATTGAAGATCAGAGAATAAATTCTGTTTTAGGAGTCATACATAGACCAGGATATAATCCTTAATCCCAGTGTACAGATGTGACCAGGAGTTTGCTCCTGGCTTTTGTGTCATGATCTGCTTTATAGATTCTTTCCAACATGGCACTACCACACTTATTCAGAGAATTCTGGAAGGTGAGATAAGCCAAGAAGCAATGAGGGTTGTCTAACAGAGTCATTGTGTTACCCATTCAAAAGATTAGATCATATGACTTTAGTAAAAAGACATGCTGTTTATAACCCTTAGGAGTTCAGTATTAGCAACAAACTTACATAGTGACACATCACTTGACACACAGGGTCATCACATCTGAAAGAGAGTTTTGATGGGATACGTCATTCTGTAAAAATGTTTCTCTTATTGGTTAATGAATAAAGCACTGTTGGCCAATAGGTCAGCAAGATAGGCAGGACTAGGAGACAAGGAGGAGAGAGGAAGTAGTAGGGAAGAGTCAATATTAGAGACTTGAGAGAATAGAGGTCCAGGCCCTCTCTCCAGTAAGATGAGACCACATGGAAATTCTTAGATTAATAGAAATGGGTTAATATTTAAGACAAAGCTAGCCAATAAGAAATACTAGTAGCAGGCTAACAGCATTATATCAAATACAGCATCTCTGTGTGTTATTTGGGGGCTGGCGCAGCTGTGGGACCAGGCCAGCGGGAAAAACCACTGATAACAGAGGTTCTCTTATCAGATTATTTTACAATAATTGTCCCAAGAAGTTGGGCCAATGGCCACCTTATAGATTGTGTTGATGCCTTGTTAACAAGACTCTTTCAGGGGCAAGAAGGAAGTCAGACTATTTGCAGAGGGATTCTAAGCCCAGGATTCTCTTTTCATTCTGCCTCCTCTAAACCAGTCAGCTCCATCCATGCATGCTCACATTCATCCACCAGCAACAAGAATAATGGTGAAAAAATGATAAGACAGAGGTGTAGTGGTATCTTTTTCCTAGCACCACCGAGCTATTCCCGAGAGTATGATGGGCACCGATGACACTCCATCTGGAGTTCGTTTTCTTCTTAGCACTACTGGCCTTTTGGACAAAGAACTACCCTTGCCTCAACCACTGACAATGAACACTCTGTCCTAACTAGACAAGCAGGAGATAAACAAAAAGAGACTGTGGGACCTTGCCAAGTCAGAGTAAGACAGTCTTTCGAATTTTACTGCTTCTAATTTGTCTGTCAGATAATCTAGGCCTTACCAAAGTTGGTTGCCCTGACATCAATGTGAGACCTTGAATGACTTTCCAGGTAGTCTGCTGTTTCTGTCATTTATTGCACAAGGTCACCCACTTGTACTCCCTGCTTACCCTGGTAATGTTATTTTCTTTGTCAGGTCTTTGGTAAAATTCAAGACTAAATAGTCACAACTAATATCCTCTCTTATCTTAGCTAAAGCATATTAGGGACAAGACTTAGATTTTCCAGAATAGGGCAGTTATCAGCGTAATCTCTGTTATATGACTTTACCCTGGGACTGGACATTTGGTATGTGTTTCCTGTTTAATGTTGCTCTTGCTGGTTGTAGGTCTAAATTTGTACATGTTTTTACATTTCTTTCTCCTGGACTATACTTGATATTTGTTATCATTGTACATAGTGGGTTTTTTATTTCAGATTTAAAACCCTCTTATTTAGACAAAAAGAGGAAATCCAGTGGATTTGCAGTGATAGCCACATCCTAGGGGCATGGCTTCAGTTGTGCAGACATGGGAAGCAGAGTAGTTCTCTCTCTCTCTCTCTCTCTCTCTCTCTCTCTCTCTCTCTCTCTCACTCACTCTGTCTCTCTCTCCTTGTGTTGGGAGCATCTGAAAGGACAGAGACTGCATCTTCAGGAACAGGACGACCTCAACAGTTGTTTACCATCATTGTGGCAGTGCATCCCTAATAAATACCTGTTAATCATTTCTCTGGGTTTTCTGGGCTCCTTTAAACCCATCTTCACAGAGGCCTCCCTTGGGCCCTTCAGACTGGGGAGAAGTTCTCTAGCTAGGTTAACATAATGAACCATGAGTGCATCCCCAGACAGTGAAGTGAGAGTTCAAAGAAAGGGCAACTTATCTCCCTGCCTGGAGAGTCCCAGGAGATGACATTTGCATCAAAGTGGAATTTGAACATAGCTAGGACTTTGAAAGGGAAAATGATTGGTGACTTAAGTAGGAGGGAGGAACTTCTAATGTGAGAAACAAACAAGGCTCAAACACTTGCAGCTTGTGGGAAACTGATCAGCGCATTGGTTTGGCTTTAAGGCTGGAAGGTTGGAGAGACAGGCAGAAACAAGACCTCCATGTGACAGGGCATCAGATCTTGAAGTCCTGATTTAGGATGACTGTTCTGGAGAGCAGGGCTCTGGTGATTTGAGTGGTGTGGCCAGCCTGCTTTTTTCTGAGTCCGTCTGTAAGAGACAGCTGGGGTTTGAATGTGAATCTTACCCACTGGCTTTAGTACTTGAAACTTGATCTCCAGCAGTTTTAGAAGGTGGAGGAAGCTTTAAGAGACAGAAGTCTTATTGGTGGAAATGAGTCCCTTCAAGCTAGCCTTGGGGTTTGATAGCACAATTCCACTTCCTGCCCACTTTCTGCTTCCTGACTATAGATGCAATACAGCCAGCTGCCTCATGCTTCTGCTTCCATGCCTTTCCCAGCCACGACAGACTGTAGCTCTTCCAGCTGTGAGCCAAAATGAATCCTTCCCACTTGATGTGCTTCTTGCCAAGTCACAGTAAGGAGAACAGCATCTAATACAATCTGGGAAAGGATGTGTTGTCACAGATTACTGTTTCCTGGAAGGGCTCTGAGGCTACCTCCGGGCAAATAGAATGTTGTAGGCAGTGCTAACACAGCAGGGCATCAGGTAAGGATTGAGAACATATGCACAAATAGCAGTATGTATAGCTGGTGGAGAAAGGGGTCAGGAGAGCAAGGCTTCCCTAGAGCTGTGCTTGTGGGCTTAGCTAATGAGCATCTGGAATATTCCTGCTGCAAGAGAATATAGCCCCTCTCCAGGGACCTGACCACAGGAAGCCCAGTCCCGAACACATGCTCATAATGGACAGCTTACAAGACATAGTCTCAGATTTTCAAACAGAAGATTCTTACAATTATAGATCTTAAATTTTAATGAGGTATTCATGATCTGTTAAGGATTTTTTTCTCTCTCTCTGTGGAATAAACATTAGTGAACTTAATTTATTCCTGCAGAAATACAAAGGTAAAATGGGTCTCTGAAAAGCATTCACTGTAATCCTTTCTTCTCAGACTTTGAGCCAGCAAATATCCTGCCTAAAAGGAATAAATTAATTTTTGAAGAGTGAGATGAAGAAGTTATGAACATGAAAGTCGTAAAAATTCACTTAATGTGACTAACTTGACCCAAAGGGGGCTCTGGGAGCCCAGGGTTTTTGCTTTAAAAAAAAAAATGGCATATGGAAGAGGGTCCTGTGATTTGTAGCAACTTTCCCTGGAGGCAACTTTAGCCGTATAATCCCCTGATGGCCCATGAATTTGTATATATGGGCATAGACCCAACAGAAAATTCAAGTCCCTGTATGCCCATTTGAGAACTGTATCCTCCATTCCACTGTAAGCTTCTCTAATCTCAAAGAGGCAAGGTGCCTGCTCAGACCTGGACCATCGCACCATCCAGAAATGCTTCGAGTGAGTCTGAAGGGTCCCAGAGCCCACTTCTTACCACTCAAAACTGTGTTCTGAGAAACTGGCTGAGTGGAGTAGTCAAGAAATTGCTGCACAAGCCCTAGACCTGAGTTGGGATACCTGGTGCCCACATAAAAAGCTGGGTATATGTATGTCGGCATATGTCTGCAACCCCATTGCTGGAGAGGAGAGATGGGGGACTTGCTGGCCAGCCATCCTGGTCATATTAGTGAGCTCCAGGATCCAAAACAAGGTAGAGAAAAACAGTTGACCCCGACCTCTGACCTCCACATGCATTTGTGCACAGACATGCACAGATATATCTGCACATGTGAACATATGTACACACAAACAAACAAAGCAAGTATCACTTTGAACTGAAAAAATGTGCATCTGACCATGGCCAAAGAATTTGGGAAGTTTGGTGTTCATCTTGGGTTACACTCAAAGAACATAAAAACATTTTTAAAAGATAAATCATCTCAGAATCCTATCTTAGAAACTATGAAATAGAATATAGCCTGCTTTGATATTCAATAGAGGATATTTTGCCCCCCATTGATTCTTAATCTTTATCTCTCAATTCTTTTCTACCTACAGTTACAGATGAGATATATTGCGCGCGCGTGCACGCACGCACACACACACACACACACACACACACACACACACACACAGGCTCAGTGGTTAGGAGCACTGGATGCTCTTCCAAAGACCTTGGTTTGACTACTGACTCACACCCATCTATAACTCCCTGTCCTAGGAGATCTGATAGCCTCTTGATGTGATACTCTCCATGTGGAAGACT
Organism: Phodopus roborovskii; assembly: GCF_943737965.1. NCBI lineage: Eukaryota > Metazoa > Chordata > Mammalia > Rodentia > Cricetidae > Phodopus > Phodopus roborovskii. The sequence continues at coordinate 28,462,853 of NW_026126571.1, read as the reverse complement.
GAATTTTTAACTTAGTGTTCTTTAATTAAGAACAAATTATAAAATATCATTTTAGTTGAATTTTGTTTGCTTACTAAGTTGATAAATATGTCTCCAGCAAATTTTGTCAAGTTGTTGTTGTTTTTGTTTTTGGTTTTGGTTTTGTTTTTGTTGTTGGTGTTGTTTTGTTTGTTTTTTTCTCAGCACCCTTTTAGGCCCAGCACATTTTGTGAACCAGTGTCCTCTAGTGGCAAACAATACACACAGCAAGGACAGCATTTTAGTCTGGTTGGAGAAGGAACTGTTAAAGCCAGCATTTTAAAAGCTATGATCTTGATGAAGATATATGTTTTGTATATGTTGATCAAATAAATAGTTATGAAGACAGATACTATCCACCTTGTCAACTTGGCATATAATTTCTTGGTCACTGGCCTATTAATTCACTTATTAATATATAATGTTGCCCTGGGTATAAATTTAGCTGCCTGTCATTTATAATAATGTTAATATGACATGCCATCATTTGAGCAAGAACTCTGCCTTCTGTCAAAGCTGAGAGCTTTGATAATTATTTTCTGAAATGTAGTTAGGTGTGATGGGGGAGACGGGAGTGCAGAAAAAGCTAAGCCAGGGGACCCACCGGTGGGACCTCATTTTTTTAGAAAAAAAATTACACTTGTCTCACATTTCTTTTTTTGTCCATTAGATCATTATGGCCCCAAAGCTCAGGACCATATTTCTCAGAATGCAGATTAAATAGTGGCTCTCAAAAGAGCCCACCGTAATTAAAAATAAGAAGTCAGGTGGGCTTTAGTTTAAAAGGCAGAAGAGTAGAGTGAATGGAAGGTAGACTTTTTCCCTGCTTTGCTCATGTTGCCATGGAACTCATTAAAATGAGGCAGTTTGTGACCTGTAGGCTGTAGTTCTAATCCTCAGATGTGTGTTGCAAAGCGCAGAGATCTGTCTATGCAGTCAGGGTGATAGTGTGCGAATGACTGCAGCTTGAAAAAATAGCAAGTGCCTTATGCGTTTAGAAAAATTGCACTGAAAACAGTTCCAGACAGTCATCAGAGGACTGGGACTCTCTCAGGCATATGTCCTTGTCACAAAGCCCTGATGGCAACACTGCAAGCTGAACATCATGGTCTCGTCGTAGTCTGCCCCTCAGGAATGGGACCCCAGGACTGGAAGGCATGCTGACTGCCCTCCACAGCCCTGTCACACCCGAGAAGCCTTTCCATAACCTGTCCCATGACCTCTTTTGAAAGTAAACGATTAAATTTTAGGACAGATGCATGTCACAGAAAGCCGTGGAGAGAATGGTGCTCCCTCATGCCCACACCCTCTGATGTTGTCCTTTTATGTCAGCCTGATGCATGTACCACAGTCCACAAATACTAATAAACTATGATTAACTGAAGTCTAATCCTTGTTTCATACTTTCTTAACATTTAGGTAATATGTACACACATGCACACACTCACACACCCCCCCACACACACACAGACACACCATCCATGGCACACAGTTTCCTTTAGTGCCCATGTGTCCCTAAGCTGTTCTTTCTGTGATACCTTCTCAGACAGTCTTATTAATACTATGCATTACCCAGGGTGATCACCTAAATTGATTGCCTCTGTTAAGCTATCTTTGTATTATTAGGATAAATCCCACTTCATTATAGTATATAATTTTCTTTAGGTTGTTAAGCTTGGTGTATTAACATATAGTTTTGCAGCTATATCCCTAAGCAATGCCTGTCCACAGTTGATGTCTGTGATTTGTTATTTCTTTGGGGGGGGCGAGGGAGTGACAGACTTTATAGGATGCATTCAGTGTGTACATATCAGTGTGTTCATTTACTGAAGAGTTACTCGGCTATGCCACTGTTGGATGATCATATTCTCCTGGTGTGTTGAGCGGCATCCCGCTGTCCGAAGAGCACCACAGCTTTTGATGTAGAATCTGCCATTATCCTTACATAAACTCAGGTGTAGGGGATGAGCCACCTCCCCTCACTGCCAGCAAGATTCACACTTTGTCTTTTGACAGTTTGATCACAAGGTTTGTAGGCATGGGTTGTCTTAGTTTATTCATCTTGGGATTTGTTGGGTTTTGTTGTGTAGTTTCAAATTTTCAAATTTTGAGAGCTCTTTGTCATTATATGCTATGAGTTGTTTTTCCCCAGCCAGTCTTGGCCCACTACTGCACCAGCCCCAAATAACACACAGAGACACTGTATTAGATACAGTTCTGTTGGCCTGTTACTAGCTCTGTCTTAATTATTAACCCATTTCTATTCATCTAAGTATTTCCACATGGTCTCATCTTACCGGAGAGAGGGCCCAGACCTCTGTTCTCTCATGCTAACTCCTCCCTACTCCTTCTGGAATCCTCCTTGTCTCCTAGTCCTGCCTATCTTGCTTTCCTATTGGCCAACCATGCTTTATCATTAGCCAATATGAGAAAAATATTTACAGAATGACATCTCCCATCAATTATATCTCCAAACATTTTGTCCTCCTTTTCCAGCCTATCCTTTCCTGTGGGAGAATATGATGATCATCCAACAGTGGCATAGCCAAGTAACCCTTCAGTAAATGAACACACTGCCATGTACACACTGAATGCATCCTATAAAGTCTGTCACTCCTCCCCCCAAAGAAATAACAAATCACAGACATCAACTGTGGACAGGCATTGCTTAGGAATGTAGCTGCAAAACTATATGTTAATACACCTTAAGAACCTTAAGAAACAACCTTAAGAAAATTATATACTATAATCAAGTTGGATTTATTATTTATTATTCATTATTTCTTTATTACTATATATAATAAGACTCCACAGATCTCTGAGACCTGGTTGTTATTCTTTGTTTTGTTTTTGTTTTTGTTTTTTCAGACTGAATGATTTTCCCTTATCATCAGGTTCATGGATTCTTTCTTGGTTTTAGTCACCATAGTTGTCAGGCCCAGTCTTTCTGTTTGGCTCTTAGTGCAGGGTTTGTGCATCTTTATTAATATTCTCTATTTGGTGAGGCACAGTTGCCTCATTTCCATGCTCCTCTACATGCTTAGTCCTTCCCTAACTGCTGCTTATGCTGCATCTTCGCCATCTTCTGCTTCTCTAGGTCACAAACATTATAAATAATACAGCATGTCAACTCTGGGAATCAAATCACCTTTCACATTATATATTCTTATCACCGATTGCTATCATCACCATCATTATTATTTATTTAATGTCGTCTTAAACAAACTCACTTATGTATACTCTGAAGTGTACACACTGAAAGTCTTACTATACTCGGGGGTCAAATATAATGGACCCAGTTACCTCTTAGATTTTACCAAATTCTGTGGGCCTGTTAAAACCATAATTGGCTCACAGTTTACTACTTTGAAGTAGTCCTCACTTCCTGTTTTCTCAGTCTCAAGGGCAAGAAAGAGGAAGGCTCCTGTAGATCTTTCTTGGACACAGTTATAACCCTTGACCTTCTAGAGCCTGGTAGTGTGTTTGTTGTTCATGACTTTCACAGCCCACTGGCAGCATCATTGCTTGGTTTTTCCTATTTTACGTATTTTTAGCAAGGTCTTGTTACTTTGGCTGTTAGCACCACTTCAGGTGATGCTTGTGTTAAGCAATTGCTCCCAATCATTTTCAGTGAACATACCCCACCACACCCCCGCCCCCACCCCTGCAAAGCCCATTTGCACTGAGTCAGCTCTGAATCAGTTCACAGAGTGATAGCTTAGGTTTCTAAGCACCTGTCAGGTGAAACAACAGCAGTCACCCAGATGTGGGCTTCCAGAGGCCCACACTGCCCTCCCCTTCCCCCTCAGCAGCTTTAAGGCCCCCCCCCGCACCCCGTCTTCATGGCTTTCACTGCTGTGAGGCTGCACACTTTTAAGCCTTCTAGGGAGCTGGTCAGAAGCAGATGATAAAACACAGCTTAAAGTGTCCAGTGCTCCCCTGTGACTGAAGCTTGGTGCTGTTGTTTGTTTTCACTGAATAAATGTTCCTCATATTGTTGTAAAAATGCTGTATGACTGCCGAGGTTTGGGAAAGTTCACCTTGCTTTAGAGACCACTGGCTTTGCGGTGAGCGGACTTTCAAAGGACCCCATGAGCCATTCTGCATGTGGCTCCCTGCTCCGTGGGATCATAAAGGGTCTTTTCACAACTCTGATGCAGCTGATGTTGAAGGGTACCCAGGAGGATTCTCTGCTTCCCACTGAAACTTGCACAAATTGTCAGAATATCTTAAAAGTTCCCAGATTCCAGTGCTGTGAGAAGTGAGTCTGAAGAGAGTGCCTTTTATGTACAAAGCTGTGTGTTTTCAAGTGTCTGTAATGGCACAGTCATCTGAAAAAGAAGCACTTTGAGGAATGTATTGCACAAGGCTGGGGTGCCTGATGCCCTGGGGAACAACACCCTCTCGACTCTTATTTGTCTAATGTATCACATTGATGATGTCACAATGGGCATGTAGCTAAATTCCTCTACTTAACCTATACAACTGTGCTCCCCACTGAGAGTTCTGTATACCTTCAAGATGGATCTGTACAGTCATAGACCAGCTGACCCTAGGCCACAAACCTATTTAAAAGCAATTTCTCTTGTATTCTTTTTTACACAGAATGCTGAAGGAAAAAAAAAAAAAAAAAGACTCTGCCAGCAGGTGGTACTTGCCTTTAATCCCAGCACTGAGGAGGTAGAGGCAGGTGGATCTCTTGAGTTGGAGGCCAGCCTTGTCTACATAGTGAGTTCCAGAGCTACACAATAAGACTGACTTAAAAATATAAAAAAGAGTCACAATATCTGAGAGAAAAAGCAGATGCTTTTCCTCTCTCATTCTCTGGTGACTCTAAGGTTTAGCCCTGCACTTAGGACAGCAGAATTAGAACATAAGACACCCTGCCACTCCCCACACCCCTTAGAAGCTACTCAGTTTGATCAGGAGGTAAGGAGAGGGACCACAAGAATTGTTCTATGGGGTCAGTAATGACAGTGAATGTAAATTCCAGGTCTCATTTCCCACCGACAGGGAAGGGCATAGCTTCTCTAAAATGCTCTCCATGAGACCAGAAATTAAAGACCCCAATTTCTGAGCGCAGGATCATTCCAAGTTCAGCACAGTTTCCAGCAGATGCAGAAACTGGTTCCAAATGAACAAATGTATTAGCCGACCTCCTGAGGCTTTTTCTCTGATGGTCTCTCAGCGAGAGAGGCCGCTCCACATCTTCATATCAAAAGCTTTAAGCTGAGTGATGAAAGGTTATGACCACTAATGGAATGATGGAGATATTTTCAGAAATGAACCTTTGTACAACTGGAAAATATTTAGAAAGCAAACTACAATAAAGAGATTCAAGAACACTCGATACAGATGAACCTTAAAGCACAGTGATATCTACGAGAAGGGACTGTGTTTGAAGACTTTATGCTGGTGGCTTGAAAGTAGGTTTTAAAGGAATTTGTGGGCATAGATTAATGAGAGTCTTCGGGCATTCTGAACCCAAGATGCAATGGGGACATGGGTCAATCCTGGGAGGACACTTCAGGCAGAAGAGGGGCTAGAAAGGTGCAATGCCTTACCACTAATTATTCATCCACTGAGAAACCTCCGAGGCCCCGGCCTAAGGTCAGCCAGTCCCTGACTGCACAGCTCCATCATGTGGTCACCCAGTGCTCCCAGGGGGAAACAAGGTCATTGCTAGATTGTTTGTCACAATATTGCACTAGAATGTATCTCTGCAACTTTCTATTCTTGAATGTAGCCCTTTCTTTCGGAGTAGCTTAGAATTGGTTTAATATTTTCTGTGAGCATCAGTGTGTAGAGGAAATGGCTATGCTGTCTAGTTTTTTGTCAACTTGATACATGCTACAGTGATTTTGAAGAGTGAGCCTCAACTGAGAAAATGCCCCTGGCAGACTGTCCTGTGGGCAAGCCTGAGGTGAATTTTCTTGATTAATGGTTGATGTGGGAGGTTTTACCCCATTGTAGGTGTTAACACAGCTGGGAGAGGGGCCTGGGGTGCATAGGAAAGCAATCTGAGTAAGCCATGAGGAACATATGTGCAGGCAGCTATGACAACCCTCAGTGCGGAGATGTAGTCTGTGAGGATAATAACCCAACTCCTCTCTGCATCTCTTCTGGTCATGGAGTTTTATCACATAAAGAGAACCCAGCTAAGACAGAGGCTGTGTTCTATCCTTGCATCGTGCTCTGGAGGCTCAAGTGTCTGTGAGCTCATTGCAGCAGAACAAGCCCAGGAGATTTACCTTGGTGAAATTTTGTTGAGTTGTCAAATGCTCTGTCCCTAATTCACACTGACTTGCCAGAAAAATCTCAAAACCATCATGAGTGATCATAAGGTAAAAAAAGAGATGAGATAAAAGCCTGGGGTGATTTATTTTTATGTTAATTGCCAATGCTATGAATGTCTATAAAACTAGCATTAATTGTTGGGGCTGGAGAGATGGCTCAGCAGTTAAGAGCACTGGTTGTTCCTGAAAAGGACCTGGGTTTGGTTCCCAGCACATAGATGGCAGCTCACAACTTATTACTCTAGTTCCAGGGGATCTGATAGCTGATATCTGATACCTGATATATGATATTCTTGACCTCAGAGGCCACTAGGCACATATGTAACACATATACACACACACATATATACATACATACATACATACATACATACATACATATGCCATACACTCAAATACATAAAAAAATTTAAAGGTCTAGTATTGATTTTCAAAACTGAAACTCTGAATAGTGAGATACACAAATATTCCATTTTTAAAAGTTCTTATAGACTCTCACCATTGTGGTATTTCATCCACTTTTATATCCACTTTTATATTTGTAATGAAATTTGTTAAAACATTAGTTGGTGATGGATGTCATTTTTGCTATGTTATGAATGGCCCAAATGTAATTCTCATGATATTTAAACTATCAGGTGCAGTCTCCCAGCTGTGACTATGTTGGCATCCACAGTAAGCAACACCTTGGTGCTCCGGTGAGGAAGGAGGAAACCGACTGTCACCAGGTCACTGAGCCCTGCAGTTCACCTAAAATCAAGACAGTCACGGACAGCCACATTTGGGTGTGGCTTTAAATGTCCTTGTTTAGGGTGGGTCCTCTTGTCACAGATAAACCCAGAGGTGTGTTTCCATCTTGATTCTATATCCAGGCAAGTCAATGAGAACTCATCATCCATTTTCTTGGTAGTATCAATGATAATTCCAAGATTTACCCTCACTTTTGGTGGCCTTGAGTATTCATTGGTGGAGAAACAGAATTGCAAGGGCAAAGATGTGGCTTGGTACTCATTTACCTTGCCATGAGCCGTTTTGGTTTGCAGAAGAAACATTTTTGATTGGGAGGTTGGCCAGGTGATCAGTGTTGCACTTTAAGGCAGCTCCTCGCTGTTGTGTCAACTTCCTGAGAGGAATAGCTCAGGAGGAGAAAGATCTGTTAGATGTATGCTTTCAGAAGCTCTGTCCATGGTTATTGGGCTACATTGTTTGGAGGCCAAGAATAAGGAAAAGAGTTGTATACTGCACCATAACTGGGACACAGAGGATGGGGCAGATGGATGGATGAAAGGAGAAATGGAGGAATGGGGGGAGATTTAAAAAAAAAATAAAACACAAGGTATGTCTTTCTAGATGATTGCCCCGCCTCATGTTATATTATATTTGCCATGAAATTATGAGCCAGAAATGACTTGTTCGGTTGACTAGAAATGAGGTATTGTGATCCAATTAGAATTAACAGGGAACCAAACCTTCAACATATACCAAATCCAAACTTAACAGGCACAAAGTGCCCAATCATTCTGCCCCTCCCCAAATGAAACCTCACAGCCTCATAGAACACATTTCAAAACATAAGTCAAGTGTGATAAGGAGAGAGTGAAATCATCGTCTCTGAAAAAAAATTCTTGATGCGCTCCTGAATTTTCTTTCTTTCTTTTTTTACTTTTAAAAATATATTTATTCTTTTAAGTTCCATTTTACATTCCAACCACAGTTCTCCTTCCCACACCTCCTCCTGCTCCCCCTCGATACCCCCCAACCCACCCCCAGCCCGATCCTCCCATAAGGAGTCAACAAAGTCTGGCACAATAGATTGGGGGTAAGGCCAAGCCCCTCTCCCATGGATTAAGGCTGAGCATGGCATCCCACCATAGGGAATGGGCTCCAACAAGTTAGCTCATGTACCAGGTTTGTAATGTAGTCCTACTGCCAAGAGCCCCTCAGATAGTCCAAGCTTCACAACTATATCCCACATATGGAGGGCCTAGTTCAGTCCCATGGAGGCTCCACAGCTGTCAGTCTAGAGTTCCTGAGTTTCCATGAGCTTGATTCAGCTATCTCTGTAGATTTCTCCACCATGATCTTGACCTCCCTTGCTCCTCCCTCTCTTTGACTGAATTCCCAGAGCTAGTCCTGGTTCTTGGTTGTAGATTTCTATGTCTGGTTCCATCAATTACTGGATGAAGGCTCTGTGATTAATGCTGGGGTATTCACCAATCTGATTTCAGGAGGCCAATTCAGGGTTCCTCTCCATTATTGCTAGGAGTCCTCCTTGTGGATTCTTGGGAATTACTCCAGGGCACCAGGTTTCTCCCTAACCCCATAGTGGCTCTCTCTCTCTAGTAAGCTATCTCTTTCGCTGCCCTCTTCTAGATACATTCTTACTTCTGGTCTTGGAACAAACTTCATTAGGAGTAATTGTTGTGTTAATGGCATGAGGGGAGCAGGCATCAGAAACACAGGTATCTAACCCCAGGGCTAGAGTGTTGGGGAGTGCTGGGTGTGAGTGAGGTCTTCATTTGCTTCCCTCCATCCTCCAGCAGGGCTGGCTATATAGGAATTACTCGAGGAAGACCTGATGTTCTAAGTTGGAATTGTGGTGTGTTCCCTGCAGAGCAGAGGCAGATGTGTGTAAACATTTTTCTGGAAACAGGGAGACCTCTGGGGACCTTAATCATACATGAGGAGGCCAGCACTCTTCACTGTGCCTAGCTCAGGCAGCAGCTGCCACAGCTCAGCCTCAGTGAGAAAGTTGAATGCTGATCCTCGGCTCTCTCCTTCTCATTCAGGCTGGTCCCCCAGCCCACAAGATGGTGATGCCCTCATTCAGAGGTCTTCCTGCCTCAGTTAAACCGCTCTGGAAACATCCTTGTAGACATGCCCTGAAGTGTGTCTCCTAGGTGATTCAAAATCTTGTCTCCCTGACAATTAAAGCAAACTCTACCTAAGTACTTAAGAGTGGAGCCCCAGCATGCACGAGTCGTGTCCTGTAAGATTACATATTATTAATCACCCCATGTTTTCCAGGCTGAAACATACACAGAAAACCCCATCATCTGAGTGAGGTTACACAGTTGCTAGCAATTGTGAGAATTTTCAGAGGAGGAATGTATTCCAACATTTGTTTTGCTCGCAACTGTAAAATGAATGGAAGGACTCCTTCCCTTACCATATCTCACAGATCGGTGACCAGTGTGAAGCAGGTCCCTCCATCCCCTCTGAGCTGAGGGTCTTAGCCTTATCACTGGCATCTTTCAGATTGGTTGGTGCTTGCCCTTAACTGAGTAGACATCAGTTACCACAGCAGGTCCTGAGCAGGTCAAAGCCAGAGTGAGGGATGCTGTGGTCAGCCCTGGAGCCTGGGGATAGAAGTGAGTCTACAGCAGCTCTCCAGCACCCTCTGCCCCCAGAAGTGGGGAAGACAGCAGCCTGTGCAAATGAAACACAGACCCCAGAAGCCTCTCAGATGGCCTGAAAAAGCAGATGACTGTAGGCAAGTCATACACCACAGAAGAGACCAGGTCAGGCAAAGTCTCATGTGTGACACCTGCCAACCCTTCTGAAGTACACAGCCCACTTGGCTTGCCATGTCACTAGGTACTTTGAGGCGTGACAGACATAAATGAGCAAGGCAGGAAGAGAGAATTATCCTTCCACAGGAGCCTACCTCCTCCCTTCCTTTTGCAGACAGAGAGCCACTTATGCTCACCCAGTCTCTCTGGTTTCCACCCCAATGCCTTAGCTTCAGTGTTCTGGGCAGAGATCTCCAGCATCCTGCAGAGATGCCTGCCTTCTGCCTTCTGCCTTCTGCCTTCTGCCTTCTGTCCGTGGGATTTTTCTGTGTCTTTAGGGAACAAATTCCCACCCCAAACTCGCCCCAGATGCTGTTCATCGTATCTTCCCTCATAAATGAAATGATGGAGGGAGGGATGGTGGTACAAGGCTCTAATGTTCTGAGAGCTGAGGTATGGAGCTTCCCACACCCACTTGACTCCTGCTCTTCCTTTATCTTCAAAGGCCCTCAAAGGGCTGATCTTGAGTCAGCAGTAGCTGTCTTTCCAGAAAATACTTTATTATTATGAAACACCAAGAGGTAGAGTAACCCATCTCTTAGGACATCCACAGTAATAGGATTCTAGCCTAATTCCTCTGACTTCAAATCCAAAGGGTCTTCCAAGTGACCCAGTCTCTTTGTGAAAGTTTGTACAGCTCCAGAGTACAGAAAAATATAAACAGTGCAAATTTAAGCAAGATAATATAAATTTGTCTGTCAGATTTTTTTTCTCAAATGAAGTTAAGAGTTAAGATCTATGTTCTATCTAGCTTTTTAATTTTTTGTCGGGTGGTCTTTTATTGAGATATTTCCTCTTGTTGCTCACTCCACTGCACTGCTGTTGCCGTCATGTATGATGTCATGAGGGTGGGAGCCACTGCACTGCTGCTGCTGTCATATATGATGCTATGAGGGTGGTGGCCATTCACATTAAACCCTACAGACTGGGCACTATCCAGGATCTCATTAACAGTTCCAGAAAGTTCTCTGGCTAAAGACCCATGCCACATCAGGCAATGTTGACGGTGTCTTCAGAAGATATTTCTGCCATGCTTAATGTTAAACTGTGTGTGTGTGTGTGTGTGTGTGTGTACATATAATATGTACACATATTACATATAATTGTACATATGCAATTTTAGGGAAACATGAAGTTATATGATTCTCTATGGCTTTTTCAAACATCTTTAATGTTATTTATTCTACTTCTAAGATCACCCAAAGGCCTAGTTCTACCGAACATGAAGGCGTCAGTGGACCAGTCTGAAAGAGAACAACATACCTGTAAGGACTCCTCTGCTTGAGGTTTTCACTGCCTAGTTATGACAGTCAGTCTGTGGTGGGGCCTGACATAGATGCCCAAGGTGCAGACTCTGAGACAAAGCTTTTTCCAGCCACCAGCTGCCTCTCTTCTCACTGGTTTTTCTTGATAAAAGCTCCCTGTTTTCTACACAGCCATAAGTCATTGCAAGTAACAGCTGGCTTTTAAATCACACAATTATCTAGGTTGTAATAATGGATACCAAGAGTGGGAAGCCTACCATGCCCACACATCCATAGCTCACATTTCATCATAGATGGTGTAGCCTCTGCATTCACACGAGTGGAGGCTGGCAGAAGCATGTGGATACAAATGCCCTGGACCTAGAGGGCACAGTCCTGACCACAACTTCATCTGGGTCAAGGTGAGTATGGCTCAGCCTCCTGGTTGATTCTAATTAGATCCCACAGAGTCACACACAGTGTAGACTTCCATGCAGGCTGTTGTTCCAATGCAAATGTCAGGATCTGGGAGCCTGAGGGTAGTGAACTGCTCTGGCCTGGCATCTCCCTTGGTGATGATGAAGCCCAGGACTCAGTTCCACTCTCAAGGCCTGGATGTTGAACTTTCTTGGTCCTCTTCCACTTGCAGGCAACAGGCAGCTGGTGCTCAGATGTCAGGGATCATAATTAGAGCCATGCTATCAGCCCAAAATATACATGTGTTGCCATGTAGCCCTGATTCAGAGCTTCTAAATGTCAATTCCTGAAGCATATCCATCTCTCAAAGCAGGGGTCATGTAAGGGACAGCCAGCCAATCTCCACCCCCATGGGTATTCCCCACAGCCTGTTCTTGCTTTACCAGAACAGCAAGGCTGACAACCTAGCACCTCCACATAAGTCTATGTTCTGCCCATCTCATGGTGTCTTCATAGCCTGGAAGCTACATGTAGCCCAGCTCTATACACAGGACTCTTACCTACCTCCTACTGTATCACATTCCCAGAACCCAGAGTCCACACCATTTTATTTTCTCATCATCATTTTCTTTACTTAGAGGGTGGGTGGGGTGGAGATGGTGCTGAGGATTGAACCAAGGGCTTTATATGTGTTAGGTCAATGATACAGCACTAAGGCATGTTCCCACCCACTCTTTTTCCATTTTATTTTGAGACAGGATCTCATTAAATTGCTGGCCTTGTACTTGCAATTCTCCTGCCTTGGCTTCCCAAGTAGCTGGGATTACAGGTTTTGTGCCACCAATCCCAACTTCTCCCCCTCCCCTTTTAAAAAAATAAATAAAAAGAACTTACAGAAAAAGTAACAAGAGGGCTAGGAGATGATTCACTGGGATAAAGGTGCTTGCTACCAAGCCTGACCATCTGAGTTTGAGTCTCAGTACCTACATTGTGGAGGGGAACAACAGACTCACACAAGGGGTCCTCTGCCCTATACAGGTGCACTGTAGTACACTTATGCTCCCCCCAAAAAGTAATTAACTAAATAAGTAAATAAATATAATGAAACTTAATAAAGGAAAATATAAAGGACAGTGTAATGTGTGCCTGTACTAACAACATGGCTGCATCACCCACATCCAGTACCAATGATAATGCGATGCCTTTATCCCAAGCTGTATCCTTTGAATGTTTTGTAGAAATATTTGAATGTAAATCCCAGCGTCATTTCTACTCATCTCCAAATACTGAGGCATGCACATCCTAAGAAGCCCTTCCCGAAGGACAAGAACATGATCAAATCTACCAAAAATTGTGTGATCCCTGCTGTCTATCATTGGGGCCTCGGGCCATATGTAAATGTCCTCAGTCATTCTCAAAGCACTTTCTATGGATTGGTATAGGATCACAGTTACAAATGATCACATCTCTAGAGTTTGTCTCAATGTGCTGAAGCTTCTCCTTTACCTTGAAAGCAAGTTGTTTCTGATTAGGCCGGTCACAGGGAATTTCCCACGGTGGGCTCACCTGACAGCTTCTGTCAATTAACAGACAAGTTTGTACTGTCTGCTAATTCCACTACTAGGGGCTCTAGCATTGACAAGTAGGCTAATGAGATAGCCACCAAATTTCTCCATTATAAATGTTCTCGTTTGTTTACTTGTTTGTTTCTCAATCCCCACACTTAAGAGCCTGGGGTAGTAGAACTGTCAGAAGTCATAGGCCTGTCTTGACTATATAAAGAGATGTTGCTAAATAAAGATAATAGATTAATTTAAATTAACACATTAACTATCCAATGAAATCACCATGCTTTCTGTGAGATAATATTTTATATTAGACAAATAGTCTGTCAGCTTTTCACTAAACCATGTTAGTGGTTTGGTTGAGCAGTGTCTGTAAAGGTTCACGTGTTGAAGAGGAGATTAGTTGGTAGATCTGGTCTTTGAGGGGTGATCGGGTCATGAAGCCCTGACTTGATAAATTAATACCTAGCTGATTTGTACTATGATGAGTAAGTTAGATGAGAGGCCTAACTGGAGGAAGCAGGTCCCGGGGAAATGCCCTAGGAAGATACAATCTGGCCCTGCCCCTTTCTCTTCTCCTCTGCTTCCCAGCAGCCATGAGGAGAGCAGCCTCCATCACATGCTCCTGTCACCATGCTATGCTTCCTAATCTTAGGCCCAAGGCAGTAGGTACAGCCAATAGAACCTCCGAAAGAACAAACAAAATGACCTTTTGCTCCTTTTAACTGGTCCTCCCATGGATTTGGCACAGCAGCAAGGACTGACCGTTACCTCCAGCTCTCTGAAGGTCCTTTCCTGATCTTCAGTAGGAATCACAAAAGATGGGATTTCTGAATTAACCATTATGTTGTTGAATTTACAGTTCACTGGAACAAGGGGATATCACTCAGACTCTGGTGAGTCTGTGTGCTTGAGCTGCCAAAGAGCAAGCCAGGTCCTTGTGATTTACTGTAAACATGACTCCATACCATATCAAATTCAGCCATGGGAAGGACTTCAGACTTTTCAAACTCTTTTTGAGTATGATAGTGAAGTCTCATGGATTTTCTTTTTCTTTCATCTTTTTAATATATTCAGTATACTTTAATCAGTTTTAGCATTCTTTTGATGTTCAAATTATCCTAATCAACCACCTCCCACCTTCATGACAGGCAGTGTTTGTACTCACACAGCTGGCCATTTGTAGCTCAAAGTCAGATGGCTCTGCTTGTCTCCAGGCAGTTGTGCATAGGCAGATGGATAGACTACAGGCCATAGCTGGTCCAGAATGCCCTCCCTGTTGGTGGCAAAGGCCTCTCTGCTTTGTGGGTCAAATCTATTTATCGCATGATGATGGGAGAAACCAAGAAACTGCCTTTTACTCTTAACTGCTATTACCCCACTGGCCAACTGAAGTCATATGCTTAGTTCAGGGATGCTGCAAAGGATTTGGCAAAGATCTGAGGCCAATGTTTCAGCTTGACACAGTCTTAACATGCCATATTCATCATGTGTCCCAAAGTCTTTGCCCTCTGGCCAGTAAGATGCCCACCAGATTAGTTTGCTTTGTCTCTCAAATGCAGAAGTGCCCATTATTTCCAGGAACTGCTGGTTATTTACAGGAAAAGGGTATCTGGGTATCATGAGTGTGGTCCATTTCCACAGATAAAATTAGCAAGTAGAAACCACTGTGGAAATAGACATTTGTCACTAATAAAATAGCTTTTTGCAAATTTACCATGATCAGATCCTCACTTCTGCTAACCTTGTATGATTTTAAATATGTATCTATTTTCTCTCATACAGAAAAATCATAGCTCTTAATGATACCAACAGAAATCACTTATTGGCTGGAAGCCACATCCGAGTGTGACATGTGATTAGCAGGGAACTTGACTGCAGCAGTGCATGTAATGGCCTCTGACTGTCAAGTTTCTTTCAGTGAGAGAATATGGCTGACTCGTGGTGCATTTGAAATAGGCAGCAGCTGAGCCAGCACACCATTAATACTTTCTGGGTGAGCACAGTGCCCTTTTGCTGTTTTGTTTTCTCTGCATCCTCCTATGCCCACCTTTTTTAAGTATAGTCACATGAAAATAAGTCACTGATCTACCCTAAACAGATGCAGGGGATACCTTCCGTATTTGCTCGCTGGAACACCTTCCACATCTGCTCACTGCTACTCTGTGGAATGCGTACTCGCTGAAATGCTGGAAGACTATGTATCTTTAATTTCAAATAAAAGAATATATTTATCATTTTAGGTCATCAAAAATATATGAATTTCAAAACATATGGCTGTCCTTAACACTTTCTTGATATTTAGACTCTTAAACATTTTGGTGTCAGAGACAGACCCAGAGCCTTACATATGTCAGGTAAATCCTCTGCCATGGAGTACCACCCCTGCCCTGGGCTCCTATCTTTAATGTATTAGTTTTAATGGCACTTCCTAGAACTCCTCTCATACTATCAACCATATTCTCACTTATGATATTGTGTGATATGTGGGTTTATTCTAGTTTCTGTGCCTGTGATAAAACACCCTGACCAAAAGCAACTTAGGGGAAGAAAGGGTGTATTTCAGCTCACTGGTTACAGACCATCATTGAGAGAAGTCAGGGAAGGAACATGAATCAGACACCAGGCTGGGACACTGCTTACTGGCTCCCTCACAAGTTCATGCTTAGCTAGATTTCTTATACAGCTCAGGACCACCTGACTAGGGAGTGATGCCACCCACAGTGGATTAGACCCTCCTACATCAATTAACATTCAAGACAATTCCCCACACATGCCCAAAAAGATCTAGGCAGTCATTCAATTGAGACTTCTTTTTACATTGTGTCAGGTAGACAGTTAAAGCTGACTAGACAGGGTTACTCTGGATTATCTTAAGTATTTACATATCTCTTATATCTGCTACCTCCAAGTTCACGATCTATAGGTAGAAGCAGATCATTGGAAAGGGACACCTGCTCCCCACTTCTGAGGAGAGGGTCTTTTTTGGATAGAAAAGACTGTGATGTAAACTAAAACATTCTGTGGGGATGAAATACATCCACTTACTGTAACCTCTAGGTAAGTCTATGTGGAAGGGCTTCCTGCAAGGGTAGGAGTGTCCCCCCAAAACATCAGTGCTGCTAGCCACAAGGGCCTTTAAGCATGGAAACTATCAAGGGAGTAACTGAGTTTCAAATGTGACTTTTCTTTTCGTGTTGGTAAAAGCATATTGAGGCTATGCCTTATCACTACAGCTCTAGATTATTAATATGATTCAGCTGAAGCATTTGCATTTGGTTTATGATTCTGTGTCAGTTCATTTTTTTAACTTTTATTTAATGGGATGGGGCCACAGCATGTAAGTGGAGACCAGAGGACAACTTTGTCAGTTCTCTTCTACCACGTGGGTTCCAGGGATAAAACTCAGGCTTGATCAACTGCATGCTCTCTTCTTCTGTGTTGAGCCATCTCCCAGTTCTGTATTTCCTCTTGTAAGTACAATTCCTGATGCCAACTTTTTCCTTTCTTTTCTTTTTCCCTGTGATAATTACTAATTTTTGCTTCCATTTGTCAACAATTTCTTTTTTATTCTAATGTTTTATTCATTTTACATACCAACCTCAGTATCTCCCTTCCCACACCTCCCTTCCACATATCCCCCTCTCTATCCCCTCCCACCCCCAGAAATGGTAAGACCTCTCATGGGGAGTCAATGAAGCCTGGCACGTCAAGTTGAGGTAGGACCAAGCATCAAAGTTGAGCAAAGCACCTCACCATAGGGAATGGGCTCCAAAAAGCTAGCTCATGTACTAGGGAAGGATCCTGGTCCTGTTTGCAGGTGCTCTACAAACAGACCAAGTCATACAACTTTCCTCCACATGCAGAGGGCCTAGTTCGGTTCCATGCAGGCTCCCTAGCTGTTGGTCTAGAGTTCAAGAGGGCCCATGAACTCAACAGATGTGTCTGTGGGTTTCCCAATAATGATCTTGACACCACCTCAACCCCTTGATCATATTATCCCTCCTCCCTCTCTTTAACTGGCCTCCAGGAGCTCAGCCTCATGCTTGGCTGTGGATCTCTGTATCTGCTTTAATGGAAGTTACTGGATGGAATGTTCATGATAAAAGTTAGAGTAGTCACTAATCTGATTAGTGGAGAAGGCCAGTTCAGACACTCTCTCCACTATTGCTAGGAGTCTTAGCTGGGGTCATCTTTGTGGATTCCTGGGAATTTCCCTAGCACTTTCTCCCTAACCCCTCGTTCTTATCACCCATACCCCCCCCCGCCAGTTTACCCAGGAGATCTTATCTATTTACCCTTCCTAGGGAGATCCATATATCTCTCTTAGGGTTTTCCTTATCACCTAGCTTCTCTGGGGCTGTGAATTGTAGTCTGGTTATCCTTTGCTTTGCATCTAATATCTACTTAGAAGTAAGTAAATACTATGGTTATCTTTCTGGATTTGGGTTATCTCATTTAGGTTGATTTTTCTGGTTCCATCCATTTGTCTGCAAATTTCATGTCATTGTTTTTTTTCCCAGCTGAATAAATACTCCATTGTGTAACTGTACCACATTTTATTTATCCATCTTCAGTTGAAGAGCATCTAGGTCATTCCCAGGTTCTGGCTATTACAAAAAAATGCTGTTATGAACACAATTGAGCAAGTGTCCTTGTAGTATGGTTGAGTATCCTTTGGGTATATACCCAAGAGTGGTATTGCTGGGTCTTGAGGTAAATTGATTCCCAATTTTCTGAGAAACCACCATACTGATTTCCAAAGTCGCTATACAAGTTTGCACACCCACCAGTAGTGGAGAAGTGTTCCCCTTATTCCACATCCTCCCTAACATAAATTTTCATCAGTGTTTTTGATCTTAGCCATTCTGACAGTTGTTAAGATGGAATCTCAGAGTTGTTTTGATTTACATTTCCCTCATGACTAAGGATATTGAGCAATTCCTTAAATGTCTTTTGGCCATTTTCGATTCTATTGTGAATTCTCATATGTGTGCCCCCATTTTTAATTGGATTATTTAGTATTTTGAAGAAAAAAATGAAGAAGATAACAGAAAATAGAAAAATCTCCCACACTCTTGAATAGGTATGATCAACATAGTAAAAAATGGCAATATCCACCAAAAGCAATCTATAGATTCAATGCAATCCGCATCAAAATCCCAACGCAACTCTTCACAGACCTCAAAAGAACAATACTCAACTTCATATGGAAAAACAACAACAACAAACCCACAATAGCAAAAACAATCCTGTACAGTAAAAAACCTTCTGGAGGCATCACCATCCCTGACTTCAAGCTCTACTATAGAGTTATAGTAATAGAAACAGCATGACATTGGCATAAAAACAAACAGGTGGGTCAATGGATTCAAACTGAAGACCCTTGCACTAACCCACTCACCCTAAAAAACCACCATGCCTGCCTCCACGTTCACACCCCTTAGGAGCAAAAGATTCATTATTTACCTTGTTGCCAGTGGTCACTGTAGAAACACAGGAGAACACAATGACTAAATCTTTCAATAAACTCAGATAAAGTCCACAAACACAAGTCATCTCAGAAGCCCAGAGAGATGAAGTGAGAGGATGAGGCCATGTGGACCCACTTCCAATTCCACTGCATGTAAAGAGTTACAGAACTGTAAAGTCCATTATAAGTTTTTCTAGTCTTTACCATGAGAAATTTAAATTTTAAGACAAACTATAACAATAGTAAGTAAACCTAAGTATTCATGGCCCAAGTTCCATAAATTTTATTATTACTACTATTTTACTGAGTTTTTATTTTTGATAATTCCACACATATACATAATATGCTATGATCATATTCACATCCCATAATCCTCTCTTATCTTCAACTCCTACTGACTCCATTCTCTTTAGCAACCCTCTTAATTTCATGTCCTCATGTTCAAAGCTTGAGCCATCTGGGAAGAGGGCCTATCAGCTGAGGGATCACCGCCATCATGATGGCCTATAGGCGTCTGTGGGCCATTTCTTGATTAGTGATTGGTGTGAGAGGGCCCAGCTCACTGGGGGAAGCACCCTTTCTGGGCAGGCAGTCCTGGGTAGTATAAGAAAGCAGGCTGAGCAAGCTTTGAGAACAAGCCCATAATTGGCATTCCTCTATGGCCTGCTCCAGTTCTTGCCTCCATGTTCCTGCCTTCACTTCCCTCCATGGTGGGATGAGAAGGGAAGTTGTAAGATAAAATAAACCTCTTTCCTTCTCAAGATGCTTTGCTCACAGTGTTAGTCACAGCATCAAAAATCAAATGAATACATTGTGCTCACAGCTGCAATGGCTGCAGGAGAGCCATATATCCAGAAGACTGTGTCACCCAACACTCTTCCTCAACCTCTGGCTCTTACAGTGGTTCCGTTATCTCTTTGAAGGTATGTTCCTTGATCCTCGGAGGGGGTGATAGAGATGTCACATTTAGGGCTGAGTACCCAACAGTCACTTGTTCTCAGCACTTTGACCAGTTATGAGTTTCTGTACTAACGATTGTCCACTGGAAAAAAAAGAAGAAGAAGAAGAGCCTCTGGCCAAGGCTGAATGCAGAGTTAGTCTTTGATTATAACACAAGCAGTTAGAAGACAGTTTGTCATGAGAATGTAACAGAATGCCAGTAGGGTATTCCCTGCTAGGACCTGCAAGTTTACACAGGTATTTCTTAAACACCAGTCTTGTTACTGCTGTGTGCTAAGCTCCATCTGGAAGCAAATCCCACACACTGTCATTACACTATATGAGAAGCATCTATAAAACAGGAAGACTCACCCTGTTAAATAGAAAAGCAACCTCCATATCTCCCTTTGAAAAGTTTATAAAGTGCTGGCATAGAGAGAGAAGGTAGGCACCAAGGCCCACCACTATACATATATAGTTTTGCTTGAGTATGGAGGGGGGTGGATCTGGGATGACCTGGGGGAGATAAGGGTGAATATGGTTGAAATAGTATATGAAATTCTCAAAATTACTAAAATAACAAGATGAAAGCTTCCCATCAACATTAAATATTCTATTAGTGTTACCATTTATGATTGTCACACAAATATCAGTATTTATTGAAGCATGCCGCTTCCCCTGTTGCTTCTCAGACTCCTATTCATGTCTGTGTGCTGTTGTTAAAATTTCTCTCAATCCTGTGTATGTCCTGTAATTTCTGATAATGGGTCCACTAACATGATTGTATTAGGCCTCTATGTTCAGAGGTCTTGCTCTTCACAGCTCATGTTGCATTGCCCTGTGATATTCATCCTTGAGTTATTGGACTTTCCCTTGTGTAATTTGCAGCCATAACTGGCATGTTAGGGCATATTCTATATCCATCAATCTCTCCCCTTCAATAACAAGGCTGCTTCACCACTGGATCCTCTCTGCATCTGCATTTTAGTTATACAGCATGCGGTTCATGTAGAAAAAGGAGATGTGTTTGGGTGTCCCATTCATTCACTGGATTTTGAAGGGTGTGCCCAACCCCAGTGCTGACCAGTGGGTTAAACTGTCTCAAGTATCTTGCTGTGTTTGAAGATGTGCAACAGTTGATGATGATGACTTCTGGCCCATTGCAGTGGTTGCTTTCAAGCCCACCTATGGACAAAGAGCCTTTTAAAGTTGGTCTTTGAATCATTCTGCTATGGTCCTGAGAGGCACTGAGCACTCCTTCCTATCTAGGACATGGAGTCAGTCATTTGTAGAGTCAGAATTCATTTGGTGGGGAAGGACGTCCCTAAGGCTGCAGTGTGACTCCTGAGAGTTGCCAATCAATATTAGTGCCATCTTTCTGATCTTCACCATCACAGGATGTATGTGTATTATATATTGTTACCAGAACATACATAAATATGAGTGAATGGCAACCAGAAAGTAAACTAGATAGCCAACCCTTCTTCTATTAACAGTTCTTCAAAACTAATAGAAAATGGTTAAAGAGGTATTAACTAAATTTCTTTCATCATGTGCAATATTCATTACATAAGTTAGAATCTATTGTGATATAAAAAAAACCCAAAAAGGTATATGTGGTTCATATCTGGGAACAGAAAGGAAAGCAGTGTCTTAGTTAGGGATTTATTCTTGTGAAGAGACACCATGACCATGGCAACTCTTATAAAGAAAGCCTTAACTGAGGGTAGCTTGCTTACCATTTCAGAGGTTCAGTTCATTATGATCATGAGGGGAGCTTGGCAGTGTGCAGGCAGGTGTGGTGCTGGAGCTGAGAGCGCTACATCCTGCAGGCAACAGGAAGTCAACTGATTGTCACACTGACTGAAGCTTGAGAAAAGAGACCGCAAAGCCCGCCCCCACAGTAACACTCTTCCTACAGTAAGACTATACATCCTATTAGTGCTACTCCCTTTGGGGGCCATTTTCTTTCAAACCACCAGATTCTACTCCTTGGCCTTCAAAAGCTTGTAGCCATATTATAATACAAAAATGCATTCAGTACAACTTCAAAAGCCCCCAGAGTTTTTAACAGTTTCAAACTTGTTTCAAAGTCCAAAGTCTCTTCTGAGACACACGGCAATCTCTTAACTATAAACACCTGTAAAATATAAAATCAAAAGAGACTATATACTTCCAAATATGGATAGAAGTTTCTGTCCTCCACGCTGCTCCCAAGTAAACATACAGAGGCTTAATATTACTGCTTGGGCAATAGCTCAGGCTTGTTATTAGCTAGCTAACTCTTACATTAAAATTAACCTACATTTCTTGGTATCTTTTCTTGCTTCTCTTTCTGTTGGCTCGTGACTCTTCCGACTTTGCCTTTCTTCCTCCCAGTGTTCTCAGTTTAGCTCTCTGCTTAACCTTATCCTGATCAGCTACTGGCCAGTCAGCTTCCTTATTAAACCAATCACAGTGACATATATTCACAGAGTGCAAAGGAATATTCCATATTCAATATATAATGGACAGGATATACATTACCATTCTAAAATGTAGAGAAGGGAGCATAATGAACACATGCTTTACCAAAACAAAAACAAAACCCAGCTAGGAAAACTCCAAACTCTGCATTTTCATGTCTGATGTCTCCAAATCTCCAATTCCATTCACCTTCATTGATTGCAACACACTTCTTTCTCTTGGGTTTATCCCACTCCCTGTTAATAGTTCTCCTCAGCAGCTATCCCACAGCTCTGGCATCTGTAACATATTGGATAATTACCAAATTCCAACGGCCCAATATCTGGGATCCACTCACAATCTTCTGGACTCCTCCAAAGGGCTTGAGACACTTCTCTGGCTCTTCTCTCCACAGCACACAGCCATGGTACTAGCATCTCCAAAACACTGGGATCTTCTGCTGCAACTGGGATACACCGTCACCAATAGCCTCTCATAGGCTCTCCTCATGGTGCCAAGCCTCAGTTCTTTAAATGACCTCTTCAGTCCTGGGCCTTCACCTGCCACTGGGGCTGAACCTTCACCAAAGGCCTTTCCTTGGCCTCTCACAGTGCCAAGCCTCAGCTGCTCTCCATGACCTCTTCATGCCTTCAAAATCATTACCAAGTATGGCTGCCAGCATGAGGTACAACCTTGTCTGCCTCTGGAACGCAACTTCTCTGTGCTCTCAGGAAACACTTCCCAGAAGATTTTACCTCAGTGATGCTGGTCTTTTCTTAATCACCACTAATTTCATAACCCCAGCTGAACAGCATCAAGTATCCCAGCAAAGCAAATTTTTGATATCTTGTTAATCACAGCTGATTCTTCAAACCCAGCTAACAGGAACCACGGGATCTTAACTCCCTTTTTCCTTATCTTGGCCAAAGCTACCAAGTTATGATACTTTCTGGGGCTGGAACATGGCCCCCTTGTAATTATGCCTTTACCAGCTTTCTGTCTTTCACTGGCTAAGGTTGGCTGTCTTGAAACTTGCTCTATAGCCCAGGCTGTCCTTGAACTCACAGAGATCTAACTGCCTCTGCTGCCTCTGCCTTACCTCTACCTCCAGACTGCTGGGATTAACGGCAAGTGCCACCAATGCCTGAGGTCACCACTCCCTTTATTCCATTTCTTAATTCATTTATCTCTTTCAACAGAGGATTTATCTCCATTCCACTTTCTGGTGCCCTTTTTCTCCTCAGATATTTTTCCTTGTTCACCTTGTTCCTTTCATTATAAATCTTCATTAGAGTTACCACTAATAACCACATGACAGAGTCTATACTAGACTCTTTGAGATTTCTTCTGCCAACAGAACTAATCCAAAACTCTTCACTTTGGCCTCAGACAGACATTTTGGACAAGGGCAAAAAGCAGCCACTCCCTTCACCAAAATATCACAAGGACAATTTCTAGGCATCATACTAAAATTCTTCTCTAAAACCTCTTGAGCCAGCTCCCATAATTTTAAATCATTATCAGCACCATTGTCCAACATGCTCCTACTGGTATGCCCCATTAAGTGGTGCTTAAAGCATTCTACTGCTCCCCTAACCCAAAGTACCAAAGTCCAACTACTAACTGCTAACAAGCTGTTACAACTTAAATTAATCCATAATTTTTATCTATATTTAGCCATGTCGCTTGGTACCTTTTCTCAGTAAGGCATTCTCATTTTCCTTCCTCTACATCTGTCTGGCAACTGCTCTCTGGCTTCCTCTTCCTAGAACTCTTGGAGTCTAGTAGCCCAACCTATACTTCCTGACTGTCTACTGGCCAATCAGCATTTTATTAAACCAGTATGAGTGACGCATATTTACAGTGAATAAGATCATTTTCCCACATCAAAGAGACACCATGACCACATGGCCATGACAACTCTTATAAAGAAAACGTTAACTGAGGGTGGCTTGCCTACAGCTTCAGAGGTTCAGCTCATTATGATCATGAGGGGGATCTTGGCAGAGTGAAGGCAGATGTGATACTGGAGCTCAGAATGCCAGATCTTGCAGGCAACAAGAAGTCAGCTGACTGTCCCACTGGCTGAAGCTTGAGGAGAGAGATTTCAAAGCCCACCCCCACAGTGACATACTTCCTCTAAAATGACTACACCTACTCCAATAAGGCCACATCTCCTTGTAGTGCCACTTCCTTTGGGAGACATTCTCTCTTTTTTTTAATTTTATTTAATTTTATATAACAAAGTCCAATTAAATGAAAACAAACATTTATACACAATATTTGGGAACTTGGGCGTCGTTCTTTCCAAACTACTTCCTGCTGGTAAGGGGTGCTGTCTTGGGGGATTCGAAGAAGATTCAGATATCCTGGCTGTAGTCTGTATGGCTGTTTTGTCCAGCTGTTTTGAATGTAGGATCAGCTTGTACTCTGTTTCAGGCGGTCTGGCGTGATCAACCCACATTAGTCTGGAGGAATCCACATCTTTTCATTTTCTGTGGAAACAAAAATAGAAATCCTTTTCCCCAGTAACTTGTTCTTCAACTTAAATTTTGGAGTCAAAGCATTTTTTTAGTTTAATATATTATTTTACATGTCGATCCCAGTTCCCTCTCCCTCCCCCCCAGCCCTCCCTCCCCCCTTTCCCTCCCTTTTTACACTCGATGCCCTCTCACATGCACTCTAAACACCCTCCCCTCCCATCCCCCCACCCCAATTGCATATGTAGGGGAATGCCATCCAGTTGGGGTCATGTAGATCTGACAGGTCCTATGAAGTAGGGACTAGGGCTTCTCTCCTGTCTCTAGATTAAGGCAGTTATTCCTCCATGGGGGATATGTTCCCAAAGTTCTTTTGTGAACCAGGGATACATCCTGGCTCCACTGTCTGAGGTCTCTTTGACTGCTCAGTCCTTCTGGCTGAGACCCATAATCAGGGGGGCCTGAGTCAGTCCCATGCTGGCTTCCCAGCTATCAGTCTGGGGGCCGTTAGCTCCTCCTTGTTCAGGTAAGCTGTCTCTATGTGTTTCTGCCGCATGGTCTTGTCCTCTCCATCTGCATCTGGGTTCTAGTTCGACTCAGTGTTTATGTATGTGTGTTTGATCCTGTTTTCAACAGGCATTAGTTGAGGGCTCCATGGAGAAGTTAGTTGTTGATCTCATTCTCCGGGAAGGGCATTTATGATAGCCTTTCCACGTAAGATCAACTTGATAGTTGGGAGCAGTCTTATAGTTCTCTTGACCTTTCTTTGTGTTCAATTTTATCTTCAAACCAATATTGGCTCCCTCTTTTATGTTCTCTCTCTGTGTCTCTCTCCCTCTCTTTCCTATCTTCTATTCCTAACCAGGTTCAATATTCCTGGTCGCACATGTTTTCCTTTCCTCCCCCTCATTTTCTCCTACTTCTCTCTCCATTCGCTGTCCTCCCCCACTTCACCTGAGCTCTGGGGGACTTGTCCCTTCCCAGTTCTGTGAGGGACTTTATATGAATCTCTTAGAATACACCTTGTATCCTAGTTCCTCTGGTGGAGTGAATTATAGGCTGGTGATTCTTTGATCTAGGTCTAAAATCCATATATGAGTGAGAACATACTGTGTTCCTCTTTTTGTGACTGGGTTACCTCATTCAGGATGGTTTCTTCAAGTGCCATTCACTTGCCTGCGAATTTCAAAATACCATTATTTTTTTTCTGCAGAGTAGTATTCCATTGTGTAGATGAGCCACATCTTCATTATCCATTCTTCAGTTGAGGGGCATCTAGGTTGCCTCCAGGTTCTTGCTATTACAAATAGTGCTGCTATGAACATAGTTGAACAGATGTCTTTGTTGCATGGATGTGAATCCTTTGGGTATATGCCTAAGAGGGGGATTGCCGGGTCCTGTGGTAAACTAATTCCCATTTTCCTGAGGAAACGCCATACTGATCTCCAAAATGGCTGTATGAGTTTGCACTCCCACCAGCAGTGGAGGAGTGTTCCACATTCTCCACATCCTCTCCAACATAAGTCATCACTGGTGTTTCTAATTTTAGCCATTCTGGCAGGGGTAAGATGGTATCTCAAAGTTGTTTTGATTTGCATTTCCCTGATAGCTAAGGATGAGGAGCATTTTCTTAAGTGTCTTTTAGCCTTTTTGATTTCCTCCATTGAGAATTCTTTCTTCAATTCTGTACCCCATTTTTTAATAGGGTTATTTGGTGTTTTGTTGACTAGTTTCTTGAGTTCTTTGTATATTTTGGAGATCAGCTCTTTGTCAGATATAGGATTGGTGAAAATCTTTTCCCAGTCTGTGGGCTGCCTTTTGGTCTTGTCGACTGTGTCCTTTGCCTTACAGAAGCTTCTAAGTTTGAAGAGGTCCCATTTATTAATTGTTTCTTTCAGTGTCTGTGCCCCTGGAGTTATATTCAAGAAGTGGTCTCCTATACCAATTTGTTCAAGGGTACCTCCTACTTTCTCTTCTAAGAGGTTCAATGTGGCTGGATTGATGTTGAGGTATTTGATCCATTTGGACTTGAGTTTTGTGCATGGTGACAGACATGGGTCTATCTGCAGTCTTCTACACACCCTCATCCAATTGTGCCAGCACCATTTGTTGAAGATGCTGTCCTCGCCCCATTGTATAATTTTAGCTGTTTTGTCGAAAATCAGGTGTTCGTAGGTGCGTGGGTTAATATCAGGATTTTCAATTCGATTCCATTGGTCTACCTGTCTATTTTTATGCCAATACCAGGCTGTTTTCAGAACTATAGCTCTGTAGTAGAGCTTAAAGTCAGAAATGGTAATGCCTCCTGAAGTTCTTTTATTGTATAGGGTTGTTTTGGCTATCCTGGCTCTTTTGTTTTGCCATATAAAGTTGATTATTATCCTTTCAAGGTCGGTGAAGAATTGTGGTGGGATTTTAATGGGGATTGCATTGAATCTGTAGATTGCTTTTGGTAAGATTGCCATTTTTACTATGTTAATCCTACCTAACCAAGAGCATGGGAGATCTTTCCATTTTCTGGTATCTTCCTTAATTTCTTTCCTTAGAGTCACAAAATTCTTATTATATAGGTCTTTTACTTGTTTGGTAAGCGTTACACCAAGATACTTTATGTTGCTTGTGGCTATTGTAAAGGGTGATGTTTCTCTGATTTCTTTCTCTGCCTCTTTGTCGTCTGAAAAAATTAGGGCTACTGATTTTTTTGAGTTTATCTTGTATCGTGCTACTTTGCTGAAGGTGTTTATCAGCTGTAGGAGTTCCCTGGTAGAGTTTATTGGGTCGCTTATGTAAACTATCATATCATCAGCAAATAGAGACAGTTTGACTTCTTCCTTTCCAATTTGGATCCCCTTGATCTCCGTTTGTTGTCTTATAGCATTAGCTAGAACTTCTAGTACGATATTGAAAAGATATGGAGAGAGAGGACAGCCTTGTCTTGTTCCTGATTTTAGAGGAATTGGCTTAAGTTTCTCTCCATTCAGTTTGATGTTGGCAGTATATTGCCCTTATTATGTTTAGATATCTTCCTGTTATCCCTGACCTCTCCAAGACCTTTATCATGAAAGGGTGTTGAATTTTGTCGAAGGCTTTTTCCGCATCCAGGGAGATAATCATATGGTTTTTCTTTTTCTGTTTGTTTATATGGTGGATCACGTTGATAGATTTTCGTATGTTAAACCATCCCTGCATTCCAGGTATGAAGCCTACTTGGTCATGGTGGACGATTTCTCTGATGTATTCTTGAATTCAGTTTGCCAGTATTTTATTGAGTATTTTTGCATCGATGTTCATCAGGGATATTGGTCTGTAGTTTTCTTTCTTAGTTGTGTCTTTGTGAGGTTTGGGTACCAAAGTTATTGTGGCCTCATAAAAAGAGTTTGGCAATGAACCTTCTGTTTCTATCTTGTGGAACAGTTTGAGGAGTAGTGGTATTAGTTCTTCCTTGAATGTCTGGTAGAATTCTGCACTGAATCCATCTGGCCCTGGACTTTTTTTGGTTGGAAGGCTTTCGATGACTGCTTCTATTTCATTGTGGGATATAGGTCTATTTAAGTTGTTTGTCTGTTCTTGATTTAATTTTGGTAAGTGATAGTTATCCAGAAACTTGTCCATTTCCTTTGAATTTTCAATTTTTGTGGAATACAGGTTTTCAAAATATGACCTGAAAATTGTCTGGATTTCCTCTGTGTCTGTTGTTATGTTCCCCATTTCGTTTCTGATTTTGTTAATTTGCATGTTCTGTCTCTGCTTTTTCGTTTATTTGGATAAAGGTTTGTCTATCTTGTTGATTTTTCTCAAAAAACCAACTCTTTGTTGCATTGATTTTTTTTGTATTGTTTTCCTGGTTTCTATTTTGTTGATTTCAGCCCTCAAGTTGATTATTTCCTGGCGTCTACTCCTGCGGGGTGAATTCTCTTCTCTCTGTTCTAAGATTTTCAGTTGGGCTGTTAATTCTCTTATGTGACTATCCTCTGTTTTCTTCATATGGGCACTTAGTGCAATGAACTTCCCTCGTAGCACTGCTTTCAAGGTGTCCCATAAGTTCGGGTATGTTGTATCCTCATTCTCGTTGAATATTAGAAAGTCTTTAATTTCTTTCTGTATTTCTTCTTTGACCCAGGAGTGGTGCAATTGCACATTGTTCAGTTTCCATGAGTTTGCAGGTTTTCTGCTATTTGTGTTGTTGTTGAATTCCAATTTTAAAGCATGGTGGTCCGATAAGATACAGGGGACTATTCCTATTCTCTTGTATCTGTTGATGTTTGTTATGTCACCTAGTATGTGGTCAATTTTAGAGAAGGTTACATGTGGAGCAGAGAAGAAGGTATATTCCTTTGTCTTTGGATGGAATGTTGTATAGATGTCTGTTAACCCCAGTTGAGACATAACTTCTGTTAATTCTTTTGTTTCTTTGTTGAGTTTCTGATTTGTGGTCCTGTCTAGTGTTGAGAGTGGTGTATTGAAGTCTCCCACTATAAGTGTGTGAGGTTTTATATGAGCTTTGAGTTTTAGTAGTGTTTTTTTTTTTTTTTTACGAATGTGGGTGACTTTGTATTAGGGGCATAGATGTTCAGAACTGAGACTTTGTGTTGATGGATTTCTCCTGATATGAATATGAAATGACCGTCTTCATCTCTTTTGACTAATTTTGGTTTGAAGTCTAACTTGTTAGATATTAGGATAGCTATGCCTGCTTACTTCTTATTTCCATTTTATTGGAAAATCTTTTCCCAACCCTTTACCCTGAGGTAATGTCTATCTTTGAAGCTAAGATGTGTTTCTTGTATGCAGCAGAAGGATGGATTCTGTCTTTGTATCCATTCTGTTAGCCTGTGTCTTTTTATAGGTGAGTTATGACCATTAATGTTGAGGGTGAGTAAGGACCATTGATTGTTGATGCTTGTTTGATTTATGTTTGTTGTTGGCAGTGGTATTGTGAATATATTAGTTCTGCTTCACCCTTGGTTTCTGGTGTAGTTGGATTATCTGTTGCCTACATTTTTGTGGGCATAGTTACCTTCCTTGGGTTGGAGTTTTCCTTCTAATACTTTCTGTAGGGCTGGATTTGTAGATACATATTGGGAAAATCTGGTTTTGTCATTAAATATCTTGTTCTCTCCATCTATATTGATTGAGAGTTTTGCTGGATATAGTAGCCTAGGCTGGCATCCATGTTCTCTTAATACTTTTAGAACATCTATCCAGGACCTTCTGGCCTTGAGGGTTTCCATGGAGAAGTCAGGTGTAATTTTGATAGGTCTGCCTTTATATGTTACCTGTCCTTTTTCCTTCGCTGCTCTTAATATTCTTTCTTTATTCTGTATGCTAGGTGTTTTGATTATTATATGTCGAGGGGTCTTTTTTCTTTGGTCCAGCCTATTTGGGGTTCGGTATGCTTCTTGTACTTTCATGGGCATGTCCTTCTTCAGATTTGGAAAGTTTTCCTCGATGATTTTGTTGAATATGTTTTCGGCACCTTTGAACTGGGCTTCCTCACCTTCGTCTATGCCTATTATTCTTAGGGTTGGCCTTTTCACGGTGTCCCACATTTCTTGGATGTTTTGTGTTAAGGATTTGTTGGATATGATTTTCTTTGGTCGATGAATCTACTTCTTCTAGTTTATCTTCTGCGCCTGAGATTCTCTCTTCCATCTCTTGAATTCTATTGGTTATGCTTGTGTCCGTCATTGCCGATTTTTTGCCCAGCTTTTCTATTTCCAGCATTCCTTCCGTTTGTGTTGCCTTTATTTTCTCAATTTCAGTTTTCAAGTCTTGAACTGTTTCCTTCACTTGCTTAATTGTTTTTTCTTGGCTTTCTGTACTTTCCTTAAGGAATTTGTTCATTTCTTCCACTTTTTTGTTTGTTTTTTCTTCCATTTCTTTAAGGGATTTTCTCACATCTTCTTTGAGGGCCTCTATCATTTTTATGATGGTAATTTTTAAGTCGTACCCTTCTGCTTCCTCTGCTTTGTTGTTGTGTTCCATTCTAGTTGGTGTAGATTCCCTAGATTCTGGTGGTGTCATGCTTGTATTTCTGTTGTTAGGTGTTCTCTTGTATTGCCTTCTTCCCATAGTTTCTTCCAGTAGGTGTTGGTGGTGTCTCTTCCCTCTCTCTATGGTACTTCCCCGATGGGCTTATGTGGATCTGAGATTCAATATCTGTAGCTCTGTGTGGTCCAAGCTCTCTAGGAGGTTTCTCCGCAGACAGGGATCCAGGGATGAGGTCAAGGATGAGGATCCAGAAGAAGATGCCAGCAGGTACTCACAGTGGTCCTCTGGCCAATAGCTCTGGCCAATAGCTCTGGCCAATAGCCGGCAGAAGAGGACGAGGGCTGAGCTTGAACTTGAGAAGGTTTTGCAGGGTAGTGGGATCTCACTGGAAACTGGCGCTCTCCCGCTGAGACCTCGTTCTTTGGCAGGGGCCCGGGTTTGGGGGTCAAGGATCTTGCCCGCAGGAACTCCGAGTGGACCCGCAGAGATAGGCAGATCTCTGGGAGGGGCCTGGGACTCCAGCAGAGGACTGGAGGCAGGGTCAGAGACCAAGCAGGTGGAAATTATGGGTGGTCCCCCGTGGATAGTCAGGTCTCCTTTGTTCAGAGTTGCTCTGAGAAGTCTCCGAAGTAGGGTGGACTGTTGGCTCCACCCTCTGTCCCAGTGCTCAACCAGAGTGGCAGGACCATGGGTGGAGTAGGGCACAGGGTAGGGGGTGTAGGCTGGCGGTGGGGATGGGTGGGGGTGTATCAGAGCTCCAAGGGTGCTCTCGATGGGGACTGGAGACAGGAGCAGCAAGATCAGGGCGGGACATTCTCTTTCAAACCACAACCGGCAGCAACATTACAGAATTGCCAGTTCCAAAGCATACTGTAACATCCTTTAAAGTTTCATCATTTGAAGTATTTTGTTTGTTTTGAAAAATCATTACTTTAATTAACAATTATTACTTATACTCATGATAAATGTGATATATTGCTGTATGTATAAACTGTACTTTTATAAAAGTGCTAAATTTGATTTTTGGCAATTTTGTGTCTCGACATATGTTTGCTCTCACTACTTTCCATCTCTCTCATGTCTTTCCCAACCCTGACACACACACTGTCCTCCTTACGGGTCCCTTTTTCAACTTATATCTTCTTGATTTGTGATGTGATGTCTGATATTAACCAGGACCACCTGTAGCCACCAGTTTGGAGCTATCCATTGGAGCCTGGTGAGCTCACCATTTGTTATGTAACAACCGAAGTTAATGACTGTCCAGTCCCCAGAATCCATCATATGCAAATAACTCAGCCCCTTCCTAATCCATGATTGACAGGGCAGTCTTATGCAGGCCCAGTATAGGCAAATACAGCTGCTTGGGCTCTTGTTTGCATGGTTGGCTCTGTCAGTCCTTAAGACAGCATTTTACAACTCTTCTCCAAGTTCTTGTATTCTTTCTACTTTCTCTCTTACAATGCTCTCTGAGTTTTAGAGGAGCTAGTATAAATGTCATGCTTAGAATGAACATTAAACTATCACTTATCCTAAGCATCTTATAGCCATGAGTCTCTGTATCCACCACTGTTCTCTGCAAATGGAAGCTTCTTTGATTAAAGATAAGAACAGCATTTGTGTATGGTGTAAACATATATACTTAAAGATTTGTTTTTATTGGTGTGTGTGTGTGTGTGTATGTATTTAATGCATGAACAACTAACATGTAAAGTCAGCTGATAGAATCTGTTCTGAGTAAATGAATGCAATCTAATATTTGGAAGACTGAAAAACTAATTTGTTATAACTGTTGAATATTTTCACATCTCAGTTTGAGGAAGTGAGATGAGAAGCAAGCACTCTCTTTCTGGGGACACCCAGGTCATCATCTGTGGTTCACTAATTATCTGAGCACTGGAGAATTGTATTGTACACAAAATGATGAGAGTAAGGATGCCTTTTAAGTGCAAAGACCTGGGTTTTTTGGCACATGGCAATAATGAACAGCCAGTGGTGTCCTAAGCTTTGTTCAGAGTCTCTTGGACTCTATGTTCTTGGAACCTCTATGGGGATCTTTCCAGTTTTATCTCCCTGTCAACATGGTATTAAATACACTTCCCTGTGTGACATCATCTTCCTGCCCCTGTATGCCATCATCTCCCTGACTCTGTGTGACATTATAGGGATAAGAAACTCTGACAACATCCCATGAAGAGCACAAAAGGTATAACCTGGAAACCCAGGACATCTGCCTAGCTCTGCCTCTGACACACCTCTTCTCCCTGGGGCCACTGTTCCCCAAGGTGGCTCCTGCAGCTAGTTTCTCAGGGGAGGCTGATTTTTGATAAATCTGTCTGATGTATTAATTTGTTCAAATCGTTGTTCATTTATTTAACAGCCAATTTCACAGCTGTCACTCTCCCAGATGTTAGAAAGGCAGAAAGCGTAGCCTCTTTGACAACTGCATGCTAGGAGCAGAGCTTAGCACACACAGCTCTGGCAAGCTAGGTGAGCTTGAGGTGGAAGAGTGGAGTGGTGTGTACACTGAAAACTGAGAGGGAATGAGAGTCTGCAGGCAGAGTTGGGAGTCTGCAGGCAGAGTTGGGAGTCTGCAGGCAGAGTTGGGAGTGCCTCATACTGGGGGTGACCTTCATGCTGAGCCCAGGATGTGCTCCCCTGGTCAAGGCGAGCAAAGGTAGCAGTGTGTGGGAGCACAGAGGGGTGAAAGGCATGGTGGTGTACAAGAATGGCAGAAATTTAAAATGAGAAAAGGAACTCTGCTAAGAATGTGGGGGACTATGAGCCTCAAGAATTTGGCCAAAGTAATTTCTGCTGAAGAGATCTTTTTTTTTTTTTTTTTTTTTTTTTTAAGGGATAGGAAGATTGTATGAAGTCCACTATATTTGTAAACTGTTGAGTGTTGGTTGAGCCCCCAGAGAAGGTGATTCTAGAAGAGGGGCTGCCCCTCCTCCACCTCAGACCCAACCATGTCTGTACAAAAGTGTTCTCCATGGCCCTCTGTCTGGGGATGAGCTGCTCCCAACTCTGACAGAGTGAAAATATTGTGTGCCCTTGAGGACAGCATAAAGGAAATCATTTCTGACAGATGTTACCATTGTTTATCAAAGTGCCACGAGTGGAAAGAGAAGCCAGAAGCTAAGCCACGCAAAGCTTGGCCATGGTGAGAAAGCTCATTGGTGGCTTGAACAGGACTTAACCCTGAGAAGCAGATGGTGAGGTGTCTCTTGTGAATGCACGGTACTATTGTTCACATGTCGCACTTCAGAGAAAAGGAAAACAGCTCATGACAAGTGAATCCAACAACTAACGATCTAGCTCTAAATGATGACATCCAGAGGCAGAGTTCACTCACAGACAGTTGGTAGAGGTGACAAAGAGTCACAAGTCCAACATCGCTGTGCACAGCAAGGCACCACGTTGATGTCAACATCCATGTCCATGTGAGTTGGTTGCTGGTTCTGCAGCAGTTGCTCTTGAGAGCAGTGGAGGCTAGCCAGTCACAGCCTCAAGTGTGCTTAGCCAGGTCAACCAGAGTGCTGGACACTCAGTGGTCAGAGCTAGGGCAGAGGCAGGAAATCCTGGTGGGACATGTGTTCACTGGAAGAGTCCCTTGTTACTGGAGTATGTGGCTTATCTATGCTGAGGCACACAGGAGACCAATGTCAGCTGGGCTGCCTGGAGCCTGGGTTTTTAAAACTTTTCAAAGGCTTATTTTATCCTTGAAAAATTTTTAGTCTCTGCTTTCTGACTGGTGTAAGTCATTAGCTCCCAGGTGTTACTGGTTACACCAGGTTCTTCCTCTTGATATAAGCACCTAATAGTATCAGCACCTCATAATGTCAGCAACTGCTGATGTCAGCAGCCTCTGATGTCAGCGCCCTCTGATGTCAGCAGCCTCTGATGTCAGCAGCCTCTGATGTCAGCAGCCTCTGATGTCACCAGCCTCTGATGTCAGCAGCCTCTGATGTCACCAGCCTCTGATGTCAGCAGCCTCTGATGTCACCAGCCTCTGATGTCAGCACCCTCTGATGTCACCAGCCTCTGATGTCACCAGCCTCTGATGTCACCAGCCTCTGATTCACCAGCCTCTGATGTCACCAGCCTCTGATGTCACCAGCCTCTGATGTCAGCACATTAAACAGAAATCCCTCCATCTTTTTGTTATCTTGTATTGTAACTATTCAGCTTCAATTTTCCCAGTCAGTTTCTACTGTGTGTGCTGAGCACCATATTCAAAGATGTCATCTCTGTTACTATTTGTTCTTCTACTTTGAAGCATCACCCAAGGGAACACTTTTCTCTGCCCTGGACTCACTTTATCAGGAACTCCAGCTGGCTACCTTAAAGGAGTTTTCTTAGTCAATTTCTGCTGAATATTTTGAACACTAGAGTTGATGTTTTGCTATCTATCATCTATCTATCTACCTAAATATCTTAACATCCATCATCATCTCTATCAATCTATCACCATTTGTTCTTTTACTTTAGCTTGCTATATACTAATTATATACTTTTGTACTACACTCGATATACTTATTCAAAATTTAAAAGCTGGTGATCCAGAAGATGCAGAATCTGTGTGCTATAAGGAAGTGGGTTCTAATGGAGGCTAATGGAGCAGTCTGTAGTGAGATGAGTGGCAGACAAGACTGGGGCAGGAGCCCTGGACATGAGGAAGCTGTGATTTGAGAGCCTATCAGAGAGAAGAGTCAGCATAGAGAGAGATGCAGAGAAATCCTTAGCAAGCACTCCTCAACAGCTTGGATGGGCCTACAGAGCACCTGGGTATGGAAAGTTTCAAAGCACTTTTTAGCCAAAGGCAAAATGTTGATGTCATGAGTGAAAATTCTGCCCCAGAAGAAAAACAGCTTCCACCCAGCAAGGAAGGCTGTGGGCTCCCTCAGAGGAGCCAGATGTTGAAAATCCATGTTGTCTAGAACATGACCCAAACTCTCCTGACTGACAAAGAACTGAAGAACCATCCCCCAGCAGGAAAGAAAATGAGTCAAGTTTGATTCAAAATGAAGCAGATTTTGGAACTAAGAAAGACAGCTATGCTAAAGAATTGACATGAGTATGTGTTCATTGAAACTGAAACAGAAATGTGAGGTCTAGATGGGAAAATAGAAGTGATAAAGAAGCAAAGTAAAATTTCTAAATGGGAAAAGATAAATTTCAAGACTGAAAACTTTGATTGGTGAGTGAATGACTATGACAAAGAATTGAGATGACCATGATGGCAGTCCAGGAGAAATTATCCAATGCAAGCAGAGAGGAGAGTGTGTTGGGGAAGGGGATGGAGATGACTGGGTAGATAAGGTATTTCAGCAGTGTGAGAACTGGAGTCTGGATTCCCCATCATCCACATACTTGCATGGTTACCCACCTGTAATTCCAGAGACAGAACCAATGAGGTTAGCTGGCCAAGCTGCATCAGCAAAGTCAAAATTCAATGGAAAGACATATATATATATATATATATATATATATATATATATATGTATATATATATATATATGTGTGTGTGTGTGTGTGTGTGTGTATGTATGTATGTATATACATATATACATGTGTGTAATATATACATATATATATATATGATTTATTTATTGTGTAGTGTTCTGTCTGTATGTACACCTGAATGCCCAAAGGGGGCACCAGGTCTCAATATAGATGGTTGTGAACCATCATGTGGGTGCTGGGAATTTAACTTAGGACCTCTGGAACAGCAGCCAGTGCTCTTAACCTCTGAGCCATCTCTCCAACCCCCAAGACCTTGTTTCATTGAATAATGTGGAGGGTAATGGAGGAAGACTCCATATTTGCATACATATGCATGGGTATCTACACATACTTGTGCACCCCCACAAAAGTGTAAATACACACATACAAACATGGGTAGGGAGAGAGGAGAAAGTGTGAAAGGTGATATCAACTCCCCAGTGTATGTGCAATTGGAAAGACAGAAGGAAAGAAGGGGTCAAAATGGGTAGTAAGCAAAAGTGGCTTAGATGTATCTTAGTACTTTTATTTTGCTGTGAAGAGACATCATTACCAAAGCAACTTCCAGAAGAAAGCATTTAACTGGGAGCTTATGGTTTCAGGGGTGAGTCCATGAGCATCATGACAGGAAGCAGAGCAGCAGGTAAGCAGGCATGGTGCTGGAGCAGTAGCTGGGAGCTTACAGCCTGATTGGCAAGGTGGAAAGAAAAAGAAGACACTGGAAATATCACGGGCTTTTGAAACCTCAAATGCCACCCCATTGACATACCTTCTCCAACAAGGCCTCACCAATTAATTCCTCCCAAATAGTTTCATCAACTAGGGCCAAGCATCAAACAGAGCCTCTGGGGACCCCTCAAGGGTGATGGAAGATGTACATTTTCAGAGACCAGGCCTGCAGAAACAAACAAAGTCTTCCAGAAGCCCACTCTAAAGTTTCTGGTTGAACCTGCTGAAACCAACACAAAAGCACTAAAAGCAGATAACACTGGGAGCCAGGAAATCCTGTGGCTGCCTTCCTGTTACAAGATGTGTCAGCCAGAAGAGAGTAGAATGAAACTTCAAAATGATAGAAAGAAACTGGAAAATTATCAACCTGGAAATAGCATTTCAGAGAATCTTTCAGAAATACGGGAGGAAAGAAGACATTTTCAGAAAAGATAACAAGCATGTTGCCCATGGACCCACATAATCATTGATGGTTAGAAATTCTTCCAAAGCAAGAAAAGGCTCTCAGTGGGAACCAAGCACCTTCCCTACCAACAGGCAGCATCAGAAATGAGAAAAAAAATGGATGCAACATGAGATGACTTTATCTTTATGACTTTGCACCTTGGCATATTTTGCAATAGGCAAAAATGATAACATTGTCTTGTGTAATGTGTGAAGTATGAAGTAAGTTGGTATAACATACATGACAGCAGCAATAAAATGGGAACAGATGGGCCCCTAAGGCTCAACCGATTTCTGCATTTCATGAGAAGTAGAATTTGTCAGATGGGAAGAGCTAAAGGCTTATATTGTAATCACTAGGGCAGCCACTACTAAATTAGTGCAATAAAATGCAACTAAAATGGGTAGAGACACTATTTAGTTTGTTGCTAACATGCTCACTTGCTGTGTTTTCCAGGCTCTTGCCCCCAAAATTTACTGCCCAAGCCAACACCTTACTACTTCCTTCTTTTCTAAAACATTAATTTTTTTTTTATGTGTGTGTATCCAGAAGAGGGTATCAGATACCATGAAGCTGGATATCGAGGAAGTTGTGAGCTCCTAATGTGGATGCTGGGAAACAAACTCAGGTCCTCCAGAAGTGTAGCAAGGGCCCTTGACTGTTGAGCCATCTCTCCAGCTCCCCTATGTTTTCATGTAGAAATTTGAAGGGTTCCGCATTTGTGTGTAAGTGTTTAATCTATTCTGAGTTGGTTTTTGTATGTAGTATGGAGTAAGAGTTTAGTTTCATTCCTCTGTGTGTGGATACCCAAGTTTCCAAAATCATGATCCTTTCTCTGATGTGTGTCATGAAATCAACTGTCAAAAAAATCAATTGAGAATAAATATGTGGTTTTTTTCCCCTGGGATTTCTATCCTGTTTCATTGGCTGACTCCGTTGCTTTATACATCTATTTTTGTGCCAACACTATAATATTTTCACTATAAGTGTTTTGATATAAGTTTTGAAATTGGGGCATGGTGCCCTCTGCTTTGTGCATTTTTATTTAGCACTGTCTTGGCAACTTGAGGTTCTTTGTGGTTCCACAAGAATTAATTTTTTCTATTTCTGTAAAAACTGACATTAAAATTTGGGTAGAGATTATGTTACCTCTGTAGCTCCTGTAAGCAGTATAGATTGGATAATAACTCACCATGTTACATTTGTGACATGAGGGTCTGGAGAGGTGACTCAGTGCTTCAAAGTGCTTGCTATTCACTCATGAGGATTAGAGGTTTGATCCCAGCATTGGGGCTCACCAATGGCTATGACTCAGGCTCCAAGGGATCTGATGCCTCTGTAGGGGCACCTATACAGACATGTACACTTCTACTCACACAGACACATGCACAAATAAATAACATAACTACTTTTCAATTGTAGGATATGGGGACTGGAGAGGTGCCTTGGCAGTTAAGAGCATATGCTACTCTTTCAGGGCACCTGAGCTCAGTTTCATTGGACTGCCCACAGGTTCTGCAACTATAGCTACAGGGAACCCAGCACACTCTTTTGGTCTCCATATTGTACACACATAGACGGAATACATTCACAGGGACACAAAACATATGCATAGACATGATAAAAGTACATCTCTAAAAATATACTTGTAAATGTAAATGTAAAATGTATATTTTAAAAAGATAAACGTAAACTGTAGCTGTTACCACCCACTGAAGTAAACAGATAGCCTTAATAGTACTTTTTGAAAGGGTGGAAAATACTGTACCAAAGACCCAGTGCTGACCCCCCCCCCCAAAAAAAAGAAGTTTCTGGTAAGGTTAAAATAAACAAAACAAAAATTAGAGAAGTAAGCTGAATCATGAAGTCAAGTACTGAGATGAAAATGATGACAAAATCAGGTCTTTGCAAAGATCAATGAAATCAATGAATATCTACAGAGTCTAGAGGACACAAAGCACACAAACTACCCTTTCCAGGAAACACCAGGGCCGTAGCTGCAGTCCTGTTACCCTATGAAGTCACAAACTATCAACCTCCTAAAAACATAATCATAGTTTAGTACTAGGAGCAAAGTTTATACTGTTGGGACTTAGATGTGTGACTCCCAAATATAACTCATTGGGATCTAAGAGTTGCTACAGTAGCCCAAACAGGAGTCCATCAGCCTGTCCTCCCCAAAGCAGGGTGCCAAGGACCTCTCTGGCTTGCTCCAATGCAGGTTCCAAGAACACCCCAGAAGTGCCTCCCTGTTGTGCACAGAAAGGGGGTGCTCCTATCACTAAAGACTCAGGGGCACAGAGGGACAGATGCATACAGGCCTGAATGAGCCCCAGATGTCACTGTGATTGTGCTCCCTCGGTCCTGTCCTTGCCCACTTTCCATCCGCCCAAACCTGAAAGATACCAGTTTTCCCATTACTCTGATTCGTTTCTGAAGAGCTTCATTCCAATAAAACTCATTTTTATTAATTTGTCTACTTTTCTCTTGTTCATCTGTCTTTTGTTATGGATGAGAAAAAATGTCTTCTTGTCCACACTATTTTAAAGATGCTTACATACTCTATCACATGAATAGTTTTCTTAAGTAACTCACCTAATCAAAACAGACCCAAGGATAAATAGAAAAATGTAAATATATCTGTACAATTGAAGAACTTAAGTTTTGGATTTCGAACCTTTCACAGAAAATGCAAAGCCCAGATGATGTCACTACAAAAATACACAAATCCAGGCAACATTTGCTCACAAAGTAGAACTGGTTCAAATACTTCCCAAATCATGTTATGAAGCCAATAGTGCTCTTACTCCAGAGCCACACAAGCCAAGAACCAGACAAAAGACCAAAACTAACCGGTATTTCTCATGATCCCAGAAGGCAAAACCTGAGCCAAGCATCATGGGATTAGAACCAGGACTCTGGAAAGAAGCACGTTAGAGCATGTGCAATGTGTGACTGGTCCTGGGGTGCATCTAACACACAGTTCACTGGATTAACCAAAACTTACATGGTGACTTCAGTGTTGGCAGAGAAGCATTCTGTAATAGTCAACAACCTTTCAATGTGAGACCTCATGACAGCTGAGCAATACCTGCTTAGGAGAGCAATTACAGCTACTCTCCAGCTCCCTGATGAAATGCCTTCCTCTACACTCTCCATCCAGTTCAGTGGTGAAATGCCATCCCCTACCTAACATCAAGAACAAACAGGCCTCTCTGGCATTGTCCCTGATGGTCAGATGATGCTCACCAGGCAGAAATGCACATCACCGTGTTACCTGACTTGGTTTTGCAACTGAAAACCCTCCTAGGGAGTCTTTTTTTCAATGGACTAGAACTAAAAAGTACATTGATTAAGTTGCAATAATGAAAATTAATTTTATATTAAACCAATACCACAAATTACAATACCACAAAATGCCAGAAAGCTTGGGCCTGATGTATTAAGTGATGATCAAAACCCATCTACTGAAAATGACCTTTGGGTCAACATGACTCTAAGAAGATGTAAATAAATAAATTGTTTGTGGGCCAGAGGAATAAACTGTTGTAGTTAGTTCTTTGTCAACTTGACACAAACTAGAGTTAGTTTGGAAGGGAAAACCCCAATTGAGAAATTACTTCCTGAAGATTAGGATGTGGTAATATGTATGGGCATTTTATTGACTAATTATTGATGTGGAAGGGCCTAGTCACCATAGGAGGTATCACTCCTAGAAAGGTGGTCCTGGGTTCTGTGGGGACAGGCCAGCTAGCAAGGTGGCTGCAGGGAGGAGCAGACCCTGCCTCAACCAAGGCAGAAGGTGATGACACACACTCCAGATTGTCCCCTAACCTCCATACCTTCACTGTGGTACATGCATGCCTGAACTGACACACACTGAAACACATACGTATACACACATGTGTGTACATACACAAGTATGCACAGATTTTTAGGAAATATTTCTTTTTCAAGTCCTAGCGTGATGCCATGCAAGATGTGGCACACACTAGTGTGTGCATGCACACACACACACACACACACACACACTATAAAAGTAATCATTTTTAAAAATTTATGGTGAAAGCTAGAAAATGAAGAGAGATGGGTTTGTGTCAAATTAAGTAGTGATCCCTTTTTGTAGGCTTCATATAAAACTGATAAGCAGCAGCCACTGATGCTGTCCTAAGTGGAAACTAACTTGTCATATAAGATTAACCCCACTATGATGGTGCCAGTGGGCAAGAATATCATGATTTGTTTGCTCCAAAAGGGAAAAATACAAATTGTGTGACATGTAGCAGGAAGTATTGTCAGGACAACACAGGAAAAGAGGGCCACCCACATGGCAGTCTGTACCCTCAACACTAAACTGTAAGTCTGAGTTACATAATGCATACAGCGGATTGCAGTGGAACCAAGCAGGCCATGGATGAACTGTCCTTCTCCCCATTGTCTGAACATATTTGACTTCTAGTAACTTCCCTTTCAATTGGCCCAGTCTGCATGGTACTTTTTCAGCCAGCTTTTTGGTGTAAAATGCCTTTACCTTCTAACCAACTCAGTCTTGCCACCTTCACTTTCCCCCCCTCCCCCGCCCCGCTTCAGGCTTTACTCTGCCTTTCCACCCCTCAAAAACTGTACCTGCATTCCCTGCAGGTGTAGGTTTGCATACACTTGTATACTATCTAGTATGTGGTTTCTTATTATGGAGGTGGTGTGTGGGGTGGTGTGTGTGTGTGTATGCACTCAAGCACTTGTAGGCACATATGTACATAGGTCTAGAAAGCAGAAATATGAGGATCTTGTCCACCCGATCATTTGAGACAGGGACTCTCATTAGTCTGGAGCTCACTGACTAGGCTGGCTAGCCAGTGCAGGGATCCACCCTTTGCCACCCAAGCACTGACATTAGACACATACACTACCATTCCCGACACTTTTAAGTGGCTGCTGGGGCTCAAACTCAGGACCTCATACTTTCAAAGCAAGCATTTACTCAGTGAGCATCTCCCTAGCCCCTAATTATCAATATTCTAAGAGAATATTTAGAATTTTGAAAAGACCAGAGTCACACAGCTGATGATATATTCAAAAGATGACCATGGCAGGAAACTGGGGAACACTTCTAGAAGCATATAGACAAGAGTGAAGTTGGTCTTCAGGGTATGGCCTCAGGCCTCAGGCTTCAGATCCAGAAGATCATCAGTACTTTTGCTACAACTACCTTACTCCTCTGTAATAGCAGACTCCATCTGTTTGGTGTATCCACTCTGAATGTCTTGCCAAAGAAAGTCCTACATAGACACAAACTGCACACATGTGCTTTGCTGTCTGTGGAAAATGACTGGCTCAGAGATGAGCCATCCCTGGAGGGCATACTTCTGGAGCTAGAAGTATGCACTGCATTTAAAGGACCCCTCTCTGAGATGAACTACACACTTCATTTCACACACGTCTATCAAACACTGAGGTAGGTTTCTGGGTAGCTCATGTCTCTTTTCTATTTCCCCTCTTGTAGATAAAGAATTCATCTACAGAGAACGAAAAGGGAACGTCATACTGCGGAATGTTGAAACAAATAATTCCACCGTGTTAATAGAAGGCAAA
Source organism: Phodopus roborovskii (assembly GCF_943737965.1). Classification (NCBI taxonomy): domain Eukaryota; kingdom Metazoa; phylum Chordata; class Mammalia; order Rodentia; family Cricetidae; genus Phodopus; species Phodopus roborovskii. The sequence goes on along the minus strand of NW_026126571.1, from coordinate 28,420,142 downwards.
AAAATTGTGAGTACTCTCTCTAATGACCAGGGTAATTTCAGAGTCATTTTTCCCCTCCTGCAAGTCGATAAAGCAGAAAATGACTTTAGGTTTCAACTTTCGGTAGAGCTGAGGAGAAGCATTAACTTGTAATACCTCTGGCTGAGCAAGTAAAGATAATGGGAAATTGAAAGCATACTAATTTAATAAGTTGAAAGCCTGCTTTCTTTGGGGGAGGGTCCTGAAAATTCCTCCACAGGTGTTGGAAGCAAGTGTTGCATATCAAGTATAATTGAAAGATAAAGTCTGAAGGCTTTTGCACATTTACAGCACAATCGCAATAAAACCCACAGAATAATACTTCAGGGGAACTTGCTCAATCTTATTTAAGAAAAAAAGTCTCTGCAGGCTCAGGGAATATTGACTTAGGTACCATGGCTATGCCGTGGTAGAGAGTGTTGGATACAGTAGAGTTTTTTCTTTTTTTTTTTTTTTTATGCTTTAAAATAAGTACTAAGCCCATCTAAAGGTATTGCTTTTTCAGTCAGGAAGCCTTGCTTTGGATTTGTGTGAAGGTATTAGTAAAGCTGTCTGATTCACTACCAGAAATCATTAAAGGGAATTGGCTTCCTTTCTTTATTTACAATTCACTTGCACTTGGTGTTAGGGGAAATTCCTCTGTGATCCTGAGGGTTGGTCATTTTCTTGCCTGACTCCTTTGGGGAGGTAAAAGGAGGAAGCAAAGTGAACATGTGAATAGTGAGAAATGGGAAATGGCCAAGTGTCTGCATCAGAGTGATGATAAACCAGCTAGGGTGAGATTGAGACCTGAGGAGAATCCCAAGCCGATGGAATGTGAACAAGAGGAGCTGTAGAAAAGGCCAGTCTGTCCCAGAGAAGGCCACTGGCAGATGAGCCTCTACGAGTTCCACAAGCCAGTGATGGCCAAGGCCAGGAGCTCTGATTAGAGAAAGAAAGGATAGTTTCTTCACTGACCACCCATCCTGGACCCAGAGAAAGCTGTCTCTACTCTCCGCTCCCAGCGACATTCAATTGCTTATTGCATTTTTTATATTGCATTTCTTTCTCCTATAAGGATACTATGTCTTTAACATAAATGCATCCTGCTTTTTATATAACTTGGCCCCACAGCATGAGGGTGTCACTCCCAGAATCATCTTGGGATTCAATCAAATTATATTCTTCATAGAGGACTAGAAGAGAAGAATGTGCCTACCCTATTGCACTAGGAGATTTTGTATGGAATTATTAAGAATTCATCTGACTCAGCTACTTCAAATATTAAAGTTACAGAAATGTGTTTAAATGTTCCTCAGGGAGAGAAAACACTCTTCGTGCTGCTGAAGGGAGAGACACTTCCGGCTCAGAGTGTGGTTCAGTCCAAGCGGAGAGTATATATACAGCTGTGTTTGCGGGAGACAGAGAGCACAGCCCCTTAGGTGCTGGAGAGATGCTCAATGGTTAAGGACCCAGGTTCCTCGCACTCCATAGCGGTTTGCAGCTGGCCATAACTTCAATCCCAGTGGATCCAATACCCTCTTTTGACTTCCTCAGGCAAGAGGCACATATATGGTGCACAGACACACATGCTGGCAAAATGCCTACACATAAAATAAAAATAAATAAGTCTTTAAGATCATTAGTTTTTAACAGGCCATGTTTAACTGAGGTCTCAGCCAAATAGTGAGATCATTTCAGAATCTATTATAGGTACAGAAAAATGTTCACGCATTAACTGGCTTATTCTGTTTACCACAGTCTTTACTGCCCTGAAACCACACAAATGCATTCAGTTACAAACATTTATTGGATGCTGAATATGTGCAATCTGATCAACAGATAATTTTTCACTCAAAGCCACATTTAAATGCTTCCAGAAACAGAATTTTTTAAAAGGAACACAGAATAAATGTCCCTTAGTGACCTGCACTGTAACTCAGATGCAGGATCCGGTGTTAATTCTTTCTCAGTTGCTTAGTTGCTTCAAGTGTTTGGTCTCCTGTTTCTCTATTTCCAGCTTTAAAATGTTTCCTGCCAGCCTGGAACATGGGGGGCTTTTGTGCGACCCAAGGATAAGCTACCTACATGCCCTGTGTCTTCCTTCCTAAAGGAAGGCAGCATGAAACCAAGGGAACGGGAATGCTGGAGTGTGGGCTCCTGCTCTGCTGTTTGAGGAGGGCTCAGTCAGTCATGAAGGGAAGGCATGGCAACAGTGGGCCCTGTGGGGGAGGGGTGATCTCACAGTGGCCCTGTGATAGTGGTGGGGATCTCACAGTGGGCCCTGTGGTGGGGGTGGGGGGAATCTCACAGTGGCCCTGTGGTGGGGGTGGGGGGATCTCACAGTGGGCCCTGGGGTGGGGGGGATCTCATAGTGGTCCTGTGGTAGGGGGATCTCACAGTGGGCCCTGGGGTGGGGGGATCTCACAGTGGCCCTGGGGTGGGGGGATCTCACAGTGGTCCTGTGGTGGGGGGATCTCACAGTGGCCTTGTGGTGGGGGGATCTCACAGTGGGCCCTGTGGTGGGGGGATCTCACAGTGGCCCTGTGGGGCGGGGATCTCACAGTGGGCCCTGTGGTGGGGATCTCACAGTGGCCCTAGTGGTGGGGGGAAATCTCACAATAGGCCTTGTAGGAGGGGTGGGGGTGGGGATCTCAGAACAGCCACTTATTCACAGCTTAGTGAATCAGGAAGCAGAGGCTAGGGCTAATTATAACTCTTAAGGCCCAATCTCCAGACACCCCCAACAGCTCCCTCAACCCTGTAGGGGACATTCCATAGCCAAACTTTAACCCCTTCTATTGACCAATAGGTGGTCCTATTCTTATCCGAATTCCAGAGACTTCAGGTTATTTAAATTACTAAAGACAGCTTGTGCCCTTGTGAGGCCCATTGTAATTTTCAGGTTGGTTTGTAACACAAGTGGAGAAACAGGAGGGAAAAAAGCTGTTAATTCTGTAGCCAGCAGAATTTTAAAATATATTCTGCAACCTTCCTAAATGCATTCTTTTCCCTCAGCCAATTAAAACAGATCATTTACACACTTGCTTCTAGCCTCTTCCCTAGCTGGAAGTGACTGGATTGGGTGGGAGGACCCTGTATGAACCCGGTAAGAAGGAGCCAAGTCAGTGTCTTTGGGACTGATAAGAACTTGGGTGAAGTCAGCCCTTCAATCCCAGCACTGGAGACAGTGGATGGAGAGTGAGTTCCAGAGCAGCCAGAGTTAGACCAAGAAACCCTGTCTCAAAAAAGGAAAAAGAAAAGAAAGGAGGGAGGAAGGAAGGAAAGAACGAAAGAAAGAAAGAAAGAAAGAAAGAAAGAAAGAAAGAAAGAAAGAAAGAGAAGGAAAGAGAGAAAGAAAGAGGAGGGAAGGAAGGGAGGGAGGGAGGGAGGGAGGGAGGAAGGAAGGAAGAAAGAGCGAAAAAGAGAGAGAGGAAGAAAGAAAGGAAGGAAGAAAGAAAGAAAGAAAAGAAAGAGGAAGGAAGGAGTTGGGTTGCCTGCTAGTCCCATGTGATGCCTCATGCCTTACCCACCCCAAACAGCTTCACTTAATGGAAGATTTTAACACTATCATTTAAGTAGTTACTTGTAGTATTGCTGTGACAAAAAATCTAGCAAAAAGCAGCTTCAGGAAGAAAGGGCTTTATTTGGGCTCACGATTTAAAGGGATGCCATTGGTCACAGTGAGGAAAATGTGACTGCAGAAGCCTGAGGCAGCTTGTCATGTGCATCCACAGTCAGGGTTCTAATGAATAGCTCCTCCCACCCAGCTCTGCTGCTCTAGCACTGCCCTAGGGGTTACCTTCATGATACCCACAGCTTTTCTCAGCAGACAAGCTATTGCCTTGCTTCTCCAGCACCCTGAGATCTCCAGTGCTTCTTAGACTTCCTCTTCTTAGCTGCGTGTGTAAGCCGCCTTGCAGGTGCTCCAGCCTTGTCATACATTGCCTGCCAGTAGCTCTCTGGAACCAAGGTACAAGGTCCTCTTATACCTTCTGTTGTTCTTTTGCTCCGGCGCAGCTACTGCCTAAGAAACACAAACATGAGACTTAGCGCCCACGTGGAGTTTATTGAGAGAGGGGAGAGAAAGAGGGGGTAGCTGGTGGCCAACCAAAAGCAGGAGAGAGAGCAGAGAGAGAGGAAACAGAGAGGGACCAGAGAGAGAGCAGAGAGAGAGCAGAGAGAGGCAGAGAGAGAGACAGAGAGAGAGAGAGAGAGAGAGAGAGAGAGAGAGAGAGAGAGAGAGAGAGAGAGAGAGAGAGAGAGAGAGAGAAGCACTTGGCGCGCTTGCTTTAAAAGAGGCTTGCGCATGCGTAACTGAGTCCTCTGGCCGCCAGGTAAAGCTGAGGTAGAGATGACAAGGCCATGAGCGTCCCACCCATCGTCGGGGCGGGGGTCAGCTGGCTGCTAGTTCCTAACACCTTCAGTTTCACATCTTTCCTGCCAGCGAAACAAGTACCAAGTGTACAACACTGCCATGTCCCTCTGTGGACTTGGGATGGAGCCTGTCCCACCATGGACCACAGCTGCAGCCGCCTCTGTGCACTAACCCTAGGGAAACACTTCCCGAGACAGTTGCTTTCCGGAACCAGGAGCCCCGTGTGGTGGTTTGAATAGGCATGGCCCCCACAGACTCATGTGTTTGAATGCATAGGAATTGGCACTATTGGGAGGTGTGGCCTTGTTAGTTAGGGTAGGTGTGGCATTGTTGGAGGGGAAGTGTGTCACTGGGTGGGGGGGGCCTTTGAGGTCTGAGAAGCTCAAGTCTAGCCTGTGTGTCTGTCTTCCTTCCTGCTGCCTGCTGATCTGGATGGAACACTCTCAGCTCCTTCTCCAAGCACCATCCCTGTCTGCCTGTGCCCCACCATGCTCCCTGCCACGACGACAATGGACTGAACCTCTGAAACTATAGGGCAGCTCCAATTAATTTTTTTTCTTTATAAGAGTTGTTGTGGTCAATAGAAACTCAAACTAAGACAAGCTGCAACAGCATTCTCGATTTAGGCTCCCTCCTTTCAAATGAATTTGTATTTTTACAAGTTAGAGCCTTTGGTGGGTGGGGCCATGCCCTCAGCCCTTGCTGTTGTCCCATCGAAGAGCAGGGACTTTCTCCTGAACAATTACAGCCTCTTATTTCCAGCATAGCACCGGTTGCAACTTTTAACTTAGTCAAACTATTTTTCATCACCAAACTGCACATTTTTTTATATTTTTCTGTACCACCTGATGTTTTTCATGGTAGGCCTAGATAAAAGTAAACATGAACTATAACTATACCATATCCCGATGGTATAGATATGGTATATGGTATACCATATACCATATCTCCTGCTCTAAAGTTTTCTCCACCAAACAAATCAGTCTATTACTTCTAAATTTCTGTTTACTTCTTTTATTGGTACAGGCATCTGAATGTATGTCTGTGCACCACATGCATCCCCTAGTACCTGAGGAGGCACCGGAAGAGAGCATTGATGTTATGAATATGGCATGAGGTGGGACCATGGCAGATTCCATGGCAGGGGACAAATACCATCAGACAGAAAGTGCATGGGAAGGAAGTTTTACTGGGGAAGGGAAGGGAATGGGAGAAGGGAGAGAGGGAGAGGAGAGAGAGAGAAGGAAGAGGAAGAGGAGGAGGTGGGGGAAGGGAAGGGGAGGAGGAGGAGAAAGAGAAGAAACAGGAAAAGTCTACCTGCCCTTTCAGGGGAACAGTGGGAAAATAGAGGTGAAGTGGGTGGAGTTTGCCTCTTAAAGGGACCTTTACCCCTGCATGCAGACTACTTAGTGATGTAGTAGCCATAGGACCCTGGGATGGTCAGGATAATGCCTAAGTGCATCCTGCCAGGTGACAGGGCAGGCCAACATAATGCCTGAATCCTAACAATTGGATCCCCTAAGACTAGATTTACAGAAGGTTGTGAGCTGCCATGTTGGTGATAGGAACTGAACCCAGCTCCTCTGGAAGACCAGAGAGCTCTTCACTGCTGAGCCATCTCTCCAGACCCTAGTCCACTAGTTTTAATTTAACCTCCTTCAAACTCTCAGCTATAAGGTCTGTTACCGTCATAAACTGTGTTTTATGAACAAGAATCAAAGGTGACAGAACAGAAGCGAGCAGCTATCTAGAAATATCTGTATGAATAAAACGTATGGAGACCCATTCAGCACCTTGAGCTTTGGATTTGCCTTCCCACTGTAACTGCACTCAAGGACTACAGGACCCCTACTAATTGTAATATCTGTCCCAGTCCTGGCTCTCAGGAGTGTTTGATGGTAAGTGAGAGGTTACACATACCATGCTGGAAAACATAAGCTATGTGTGGCTTCCAGATGCTGGTCTAGCCAGAAGAGCATAAGCAGTATTCAGGGTGCAGGCTAAAGGAGTAGGGTTATCTAAACAGGAAGACCCAGAAGACAGCCAAGGCCACAGGAACATGGTAAGAACGCTGTGCTGAATTAGGCCACCCAAGTGTCCAGGCAGCAGTAATAGATGTCAGAATCTGGGTGTCCAGACAGCAGTAGTAGACGCAGAATCTTCTTCCTAATGGCATGAGCTGCTGCTGTACAGAGGGAGCCCAAGTCCTCAAATGCTGTTAGTGACACCAACAGTCAGGAAAGAAATTTAAAAACCAAACCCAGAGTAACTTTGAGACGAGTTACATTTGATATCTGGGGAATTCTGGAACATTCTATCTTACTCTTTAAAAATAACAAGTGTTATCTTGTTTTCATTGTTGTAATAACACTCTATGTTGACCAAGGAGGTCTTTGGTATATTATACACCATTTGCCCTGAAAAGTGAGCAGCTGTGAGAAAACCATCTGCCCCTGCTGGTGTCTAGTGATCATGTGATACTGGCAAGCCTAGTGAGTCTCTCCTCTCCTGCTTTTGCTTTTCCTGTCCCAGCCCGCCCTTTTTCTTGACTCCCCTTCTCTCACAGAAGCGTGCTTAAGGTGGCCTTACTACATTTTACTGATGTAATTAATTAAATAGGTTTTGTGGGTCCTAAATTCCCAAGGACACTTAGCACTAGCTCTAAAGTTCTTCTGGAACAGAACAGAACAGACTTCTCCGATTGCAGAGGCCTGTGGCCTGTGTTTGATACTTAGCTCTCTCCAGCTGGATTGTTGTTGGCTTGTGTTGCATTGTAGGTAAGGAATCTGAGATTGTCCATGACCAGAACCCTGGATTCACCCTGATATACCATCTGGTGATTCTGCAGGGCTGCTTCAGGAGTGATGGCTGTACTGGTGCACTTTTAGATTTTAGGAATGGAAATGAGAGGTTCCAAGTTCAGGAGGGAGGCACTGAAAGGCATTGACCTCCAGAGGACCCTTGATTAAAGGAGAATTAGCAATAAATACAATACTGTGGAGTTCTGAGGAGAGAGACCTCCAGGAGAACCTCCCATTCCAAAGGGTCCTGGAGGAGGGGAGAGTTCTCACACTTGAAGCTGGTAATAGAGAAGCTGGTGGGGTGGGGTGCAGGGAGGGTGGTGCTGAGTGACCACAGGGTCACAGCATATGTTCCCTGTCAGCTTCCAGCAGCAGATTGGAGGGCAGCAAGGCTTTCGGGTTTATGCCCAGGTCTGTGGGACCATAGCCTCTGTTGTCTGACTTCTGCAATACACATACTCATTCTGTGACCCTTTTATTGGCAATACCAGTGGCAAGAGCAACACTTGTGTGTCATTTAAATTATGCCAGACACTTAGGAGGAAGCCTGGAAAAACATTTTAAAAGCAGTAAAAAATTGGATGTGCTTTGAGTCACTCTGGGGAATTTTTCACTAGCAAATAATCCGAAAGGTACAATGGCTTACATTAACAGAAGTGCCTGGAACTCAGAAAATGAGATGAGTAGACAGAAATGTTGAATTAGGATGTAGCCCTTGAAACAGCAGCTCCAGAGGCATGGGGATAATGTGAAAACAATTCATGGTACTCTATAAAATACATGGAAGAATGCAAGCAGGATGCTTACACATCCGTGAGTAATGGAGGACACCATCCAAAAGGCCAGGAAATAAATAGTAACCATGCAGTCCATTCATCTTGCTGGCTGCCAGAACTCTGTTGTTTCCTAATGTGAATTACACAGCTGCTGTCTCACAGCATTTATTCAATAATTGTAATCTGATTCATAAAATTTGAACCTCATGTTCCAAAGAGATGAGACATTGCTGCCCTCTTAAGATGAATATGAAGGACTGTATGAATGCCTGAAAGTTCTTGGAAGGGAGAGCCAGCCGTCAAGGAGGCATTTGTGCCATGTTTCTCTCTGTCAGCCTCGCTCTGCCTTGACTCCCTGCTAACTTACTTAAGCTAAGTACTTATTTTAGTCACCAAATTAACATGTAAGTAAAATAGCATTTTGTTTCTTTAACTTACATCTCCTTTTGATTCTATATCACTATTAGACAGAATATTTGAATTTTATCTTGGTCTCTTCAAATTAATTAATTCTGACTCTTCACAAGAAGGGTGTGATCTGGCAACTGTCAGAGACATATTCCAAAGTAGAGCAGCCACAGCCTGCACAAGAACTGCATTATTCCTGGGGACCACAATGTGGGGACCCTCTCTCTTCCTGTTTCCTTCCTCCAGTAAGCCCCTGAATAATAACTGGCATTTGTTTCTCTTTAATGAATTTCTACCCAGAGCTCCATACACTGTTGTCCACTCTGCCTTGTGAGGTGACAAGTTTGGGTGGAGAACTAAGTCCATGACTTCTGCCTCTTACCCTTTCCTGTCCCTGAGTCCAGGGCACGTTGTGCCTGGGAACAAAGAAGTTTTGGTAGCCATCATTACAGGAGGGAAACGGGTCCGTCCTGGGGCCATGGGCCCTGCTCCACCCCAGCTGCTGCCACCCACAGCTCACCTTGGCCTGAGCCCACACTTGATTGACACAGAGCACAGCCTGCAGACAATCTCTGATCTGAGGCTGGGTTTTGCTTAGCATGGGAATAAACTCTAGGAGGGAAAATGGCCTTGTCTTTGCTGTCACATGGAAACTAGTAACTTGTGCTCTCCCTCTACTGTCTTGCTTGGCTAGAAATTGATTTATTTCAACTTGAAATCCAGATTTCTGGCATCTCCTGAAAAATAGGAAGATCTGATGGCCATGGATCATTTTCTCACAGGAAGTAAAATCTTGCAGGAGCTCATGTCTCGGCCCCTTGGATGGGAATGGGGCTGGCTGGCCCTATAGTGCCCCCACTCCTGACTCCTACCCTGCCCATCCTAATTTGGAATAGGTCTTTCAAACTGAGTTAAGATAATCTCCACAGAGATATCCACATGGCATCCTAATATAAACAATCCTTCACTGAGACGCTCTCCTTTGGTAATTCTAGATTCTGTCAAGATGGATGATTCAAACCAACCATTACAACAGGTCACCTCAAGACTAGTGATGCTACAAGGTCTATGGGGTTAGGAACTGGTAGCTCTTCATACTCTAAACACTTATAGTGTGATCAGAGTGACCCTAAACATGGCACAATCATGACCTCACATAGCTGAAATTCTTATGAGACCTACAAGCCAAAATAATTGATAGTTCTGTTTTCATTGTATTACTATCTTAGTAGGGATTACTGTTACTGTGATGAAACACCATGGCCAAAGAAACTTGGGAAGGAAAGGATTTATTTAGCTTATATTTTCACAGCACTGTTCATCATTGAAGGAAGTCATGAAAGGAACTAATATAGGACAGGATTCTGGAGGCAGGAGCTGAAGCAGAAGCCATGGAAGGGTGCTATTTACTGACTTGCTCCTCTTGCTCCTTGTGGCTTGTTCAGCCTGCTTTTTTACAGAATGCAAACCACCAGCCCAGGGATAGAACCACCCACTGTTGACTAGATCTTCCTACATCAATCCCTAATTAAGAAAATGCCATTACAGCTGGATCTTATGGAGGGAAGTTCTCAATTGAGGGTCCCTCTTTTCTGATGATTCTAGCTTGTGTCAAGTTGACGTAGAACTAGTCAGGACAATGTCTTAAATTTGCTGAGACTGTCATACATGAGTATTGTATTTACATCATTTCTACCCCTCCCTCCCCACTCTTCAACTCCTCCTGTGCCCTTCCTAATCAGTGCCCTCCTCTGGTGTTGCTCATATACATGTGCTTAGGACTGATCAGTTGAAATCAGGTGACTTAATAGTACCCATTAATTGCCTGTAGCTCTTCATCCAGGCATGGGGCCTTATGAAATTTTAATTTTTCTCATCCATGTTGGCATGTTAGCTGGCTTGTCATTGTCCAGGTCTTGTTTGGGTAGCCATATTGTTGATCTTTCATGTGTACATATTCCCTATAATATATACTATGGCATGGAAGGTGCCTTGGCCTCTGGATCTTACAATCTTTCTACCTCTTCTTCTGCACTTTCCTCTGAGCCTTAGTTGTAGCAGTCACATTATAGATGTACAAATTTGGGCTGAGCACTTTTTCTCTCCATTTTGACCAGTTGTAGATCTCTATAATAATTGCCTCTATTTGTTGTAAAAACAAGTTTCTTTGATGAGGAGTAAAAGTCATTCCTACCTTTGATTGCAAGGATAAAGATTTAGAACATAGTTAAAACTTTTATTCATTTAAGAAAATGGCAGTAGCAGGTTCTCCTCCAGGGTCCATGACCTACCTCTCCAGCCACAGATAGATGGTTGGGATTATAGTAGCAGGCATGAATTCCCTCCTGTTGAGCTGCACTTATGTCCTATTAGATGGTTGTTGTTTACCTCTAAGGTGCGAGGGCCACTATTGCATCCCTGAGAAATTTTGCTACTCTGGTCACTGATGTGGTTCAAGGGCTTTACAACTGTGTAGGAGCACTGATTGCTTTTCTCCTTTGGCAGCTTGTGTAGTACTTTCTAATACTATAAGAGATGATCCTCAGGGAAGAGGCTTTCAGATCAGTTATAGCTCTGTTCCTCCAAGATCTGTGTCTGAAGGATATAGTGTCTTCAGAAAAATGGATAAGAAAATAAGAAGCTAAGTTCTACAGCTAATGGCTGGTATCTTGGAGCTGAGAGAGCTTTGATTAATTCCACACTACAAGTGGAGTGTCTTGGTTCCCAAGGATACCCTCTAAGATGCTGTTATTGCCTGTGTCCAGGAGCTTCACCAAATCCTATGGTCAGTGACCTTTCTACCCTCAGTGAGTACATCTTAGCCTTAATTCCTGGATATTGGAGAAAGACAGTAAATCTAGTGCACACATCTTTCCTTTTTCACAATTTCATGGGTAGGAAATCCATTCCTATTGTAGTGTGAGGTTTGTTTCTCTGTCCACATGGAGTTAGGAACTTTTCCCTTAAAGGAAGCCTGTTAAGGCCTCTCCTTGGCACACTCAGATTGCCAGCCTTGCTGCTTTTGTGATTTTAGATGATCATTATGTGAGATAAGAATAGCTTGACCACAATGCTGCAGTCTCATGGGGGTCAGTCTGAGGCTCCTGATGAAAGGTGAATGAGTTGATGGGGTATGTGTGCTATATGGGTTTAGGGTTTACTAGGCATGCTGGTGTGTGTGTGTGTGTGTGTGTGTGTGTGTGTGTGTGTGTGTGCTGTATGGGTTTGCTAGGCAAAGGCAAAGTTCACACCCAAGGCTTATGGCACCTGAAGGCATGCATCATGATACCCTACTTTAAATGAATCACTTCTGGAACTTTCTACTTACTATTTTCAGACCACAGTTGACCACGGGTAATGGATGCTATTGTAGGAGAACCACATATGGGGGTGGGGGTTTTACAAGCCATACCTCAGTTTACCTGGTGGACATCTGTGTCTTAGCAGGCTGAGACTACCTCCCTCCCAATCTGGTAATCGACCGCTGTGCCTTTGTGTTTTCCTGTCATGCTTTCCCCTAGTGGCCTTAGTCCTAGGAGAAGTTCCTGAGTCTGTCTGGTTCCAATGATGATTTTTAGATGAAAAGGAGGACAGAGGCAAGCTCAGAAATCTGCCAGTCCACGAGGTCCTTCCTCATTGACAAGGGCAATGCAGTTGTCCCTTTGAGTTTGACACATGTTCAATTGAGTTGCATGTGTGACATCTTGTGAATCAGCTAACCCTTTCAATGCTTGCCTCCCACCTCACCTTATCTTGTACTTCTTTCCTTATGAGTTTCACAAAGAGATTGTGCTGAAACAGTAAAGATTTTTCTATTTCCCCACTGTCTGCAGGCAGGTAGGAGCATTTCCTGTTTTACACATTTCCCCTTTACATATACTATTTCTACAGCACAAAGCAAAAAGTAAGATAAACTATAAAATCTTGTTAGATTTGAAAACTTTTTAAAATGATATAAAAATGTCAATTTTCCCAAGACCTACACCAAATTTAAATACAATGCTAATTAGAACTCTGATAAAACTGTAGCATTAAGCATTTAAGCTTTTATTAACATGCATTAATTATATATACTATAGAGGCTCATGCCATTTCCATCTGTTTATTTGATCTATTTCATTATATTCACCTCCACTTATTTCTTTTGACCCATCCCCTCCTACTGATCCCCCTCCTCTTCAAGACTTAGCCCTTGTTGATTTTCATAGCTTCTTGGGTTTTGTTGTTTTGATGAGCCAATGAGTTTCATTGGAATTGTTTACAGGATCATGGGTAAATGGTTAATTAAAACAATGTGGACACCGTACCAGTGGCTATGCCACTGAAAAAAAATGTCTTTCCCTTCCTCATCAACTATCCAACTATTAATGACTATAGATCATGAGGAAACACACGAGAGAGGCATCTTGAAGGAAAAGTTTGTTTTGGCTCGGTCCATCATGACACAAAGCATGGGGACATCACTCCCTTTTTGATGGTGAAAGCTTGCAGCAGAACTCCATGTCATGAGAGACCGAGAAGCAGAGAGCATTAGAGCTAAGGCTGGGCTGTACCATCAAAGGCCCGCCCCTAGTGGCCTATTTCAGCTAACCTTGTCCTATATCTTAAAGCTAGGGAACAAGCATTCAAAGCACAGACCTATGGGGAGCATTTCTGACTCAAAGCACAACTTCATATGCAAGCCTGAGCACCTGATATAGCCATGAAATCTCCACACTTACAGTACCATGGGCTCTATTACTTACAGTGAAAACACTAAAGACACCATACTCAGAGGACAGCAACAATAGCTTTGCCCCCTTGCTGAGGCTGGGTCTGATTATTCCTCCCTGAATGTTCACATTGGCCACAAGATGGGAACAAACACTATTTCCATTTTCAGAAGCATAATCAATTAAGTAATTCTCAAACTATAATGTAGAAAATGGTATAAACAAGACACAAATCACAGGCTATCTGAGTTCACAGTCCAAGTTTAGTTATCTAACTTTATACAAAAGTGGACAGGAAGTAGTAAGGACTAGAGAATTCAGAAATTGGCTCCAGTCACATGAGGCTTTGGTTCTGAATTATGTCAGTGGCATGAACTGAGCTGAGAGAGAAGAGGATCCTCCTAGAAGGCTCTGCTAGCACCACTAGAGAACGTGTAACACTCACACAGAATACTATTCAAATTGTGTTAATGTCTGTGGTGGTTTTTAAAATCAGTCATTTGGTTTAGCACAAAAGAATGTCTCAAAAACCATGAAGCCCAGAAGCTGTAATAAGAATGGTGACTAAATTTAGACTACTTTGTAACATTTAAATTTTATACATTAAAAACATGCACCACTATACAGATGGACAATGTTTACAATTCATGTAACAAAGAAAGACATAACATTTGAAATCAATGAAGAAATCTTCCAGGCAGACTGGTGAGAGTCAAAGAACCAGTGGAAAGAGGGAAGGTCACAGGAGGTTGAACCAGGGCCTGATTGTTTAGGAAGGTGGCCACTAATGCAGTCTCAGAATAGATGATGACAAGGCAGTTTGTCATTCACATTAGCAGAAAAGATGAGCCTAGTGCCTAAATGTCCACAGCCATGGAGGTATAGGGACAGGGCCATCACAAAGGCATGAGGTTACTCTAAGACTGGGAGCTGGGTCTTCTCAGGGCATACCTCGAATGCTTGCTGCCTTGTATGATTTTGACCTAATTTAACCTTCATCAAGGGCTGGATGCAGCCTGATCTGGGTGTAGGAGGCTTCATCTTCCCAGCTTGTACCAGCCCACATTGCATCACCTTCAGCATTGCCTCCCTTGTAACAAATTAAAAGCTAATCATTTATTTATTCAGAAAGCATTAATTACAGTCCAGAGGCCACCACCACAGATGCTAGGAAGTTCGTAAAAGGCTGAGTTCAGACTTAACCCCGTAAACTTGACAACATACATAACCTGGATGACAACATGCTTGGTGTGGTGGTTTGAAAGAGAAAAGCCTTGTCGGGCTCATGTGTCTGAATGCTTTGTGCCCAGTTGATGGGAATATTTGAAAAAGATTAGAAGCTGTGGCCTTGGAGAAGGTGTGTCACAGGGTATGGGCTCTCTCTGCCCCATGGTTATATCCCAAGATAAAAGCTCTCTCAGCTATTGCTCTAGAACCATGCCTCCCTGTCTGCGGTCATGTCCCCTGCCATGATGGTTATGGACTCCAGCCCTCTGAGACTATAAGCCCTAAGTGAATGCTTTCTTTGATAAGTTCTCTGGATTATGGTGTCTTATCACAGCAATGGAAGATTAACTAAGATAGCTTCTTATACCTATCATGAATTAAAGTAACAGTTTTGAAACTACATCTAGAAAATGTAAGGCTCAAAGGGCTTCCCAACATTCAAGGCAGAGATATCAATTTAATGTAAAATTATACTATGGTGTGATTATATTCCCCTAAATTCCTGTGTCAGAAAACTCGCTCCAAAATTCTTATGTGAATAAGGAAGTAGAACTCTATAATAACCAGGAGCAGATAAGGCTTTGGGGATTTGGTCCTACAATGACAGAGGTGGCTTTGTAAAAAGAGGAAGAGGCACTTGAGCTAGTACCCTTGCTTTTATCTCAATGTCACAGTGCAACCAGACAAATCTCATCAGATGCCTATGTTTCTCTCTCTTGAACCTCCAAGACTGCAGAACTATGAACCAAATCAACTATTACTCTCTATAAATTTGTCTCAGATCATTTGTTATAGCAATAGAAAAAGTTAAAAAAAAAAACAGAATAAATATCAGAGGATGAAGAAATACTTCCTAAGTCTATTCTGTAGCCAGCAGCACCTTGAGATGAAAACCCAACCATACTACTAGAGAACAATTTCCCTCATCTCACAGTTGCAGAAATCTTTAACATAACATGGGCCCAGAAACGTCACAGGAGATAATACACCACAGCTGGATATAATTTATTCCGGTAATGTAAGGTTGACTTCACATCTGAAGATAAAACAATATAATTTATCATATTGACAGACTAAAAAGAATAAAACAACAAAATCACCTCATACATATATGAGAGGCATCATAAAAAACCAAAACACACTCATTACAAAATCTCAGAGCAAGATACTAATAAACAGGCAGATGATGTCACCTACAGAAAAACTCAGAAGCCACCAAACAAAAGGGCAAGGCTGACTGCCTTGCCTTCACAGTCCAGAAAGCTAGCAATGCCCACTTTCTTCACAAGGCCAGCACTTCTGTGAAGTAGGATTGAGTACCATGTAGGAAGAGAAGAATCTATCCATAGAAGAGATGACTGTGAATAAAATTCTAAGGAATCTACTTTTTAAAGCCACAAACACAAACTTAGCAACATTTCTGAATGTAAAGTCAAGATGCCCAGATCCAATAAATCCCTGTATATTAGCATCTCATGGTTGTGTATCGATATTGAGACATCATCCATTTTTATATATGTGAAACATCCATCATATTGAATGGTTAGAGATGAATGTAACAAAACAGAGGTAAGATCTGCATGAGAAAAACTACAGAACTGTTGAGAGAGACTAAAAATTGGAACAAGCATCCTTCCTTTTGAGAATGGACAGTAAGATAAATGGGTAGAAAGGGTGCTAACTTAGAAAATGGTTAGGTCACAGGAAAACTAGCTGAATGGTGCTTTGTGGGACACAGAGACATGGCTGTTTGTTACTTTATCTTAGAAGGTGGCCTTGGGGAAGTGAAAGCTTAGAACATTGTAGGCAGAGAAGAGAGCATGCAAACGTTGCATGGCTGCATGGCTGGCCTGCTCTGGGAAAGTGTAGAAAAAGGCATGGTGGAAGTGAAGGGTAAAGAAGAGAGAAATGGGCAGGCTACAGGACCAGGCTGGACCTGCTGGTCATCAGAGCCATGGTGATGACCTCTGGGGTGGTGGGAAGCTGATGGTGAGTTACACATTTCAATGATGTAACAATCTGACCACTGAGGGGAGACTGGTTACCAATGGAGTCAAGAGCCAGGGAAGGATCTTAAGGAAATGTGCATTATGTAACACAAATTCTTCTAATTGGTCTGAAAAAAAAAACCAGTCAGATTAATGCTGAAAGATCAGAGAAGCAGAGAGGCAATCCTGTCCCTAGGAATCCTCAGACTGAATGTCTTCTCCTACCTTGTATTCCTCTCTCCTCCCAGCCATATCACTCCTGTCTCCACCTCCCCAGGGTCAGGATAAAAGGCATAAGATCCCAAATGCTGGGATCAAAGACATAAGCTTTGAACTCACAGAGATCTGCCTGCCTCTGTTTCTCAAGTGCTGGGATTAAAGGTGTGTGCCACCACTGTCTGTCCTCTATGGATAACTAGTGGCTTGGCTCCACACTCTGATCTTTAGGCAAGCTTTATTTGTTAGATCACAAACCACAGTGCTCACCCCTAGTTTGGGTGGCAGCTGAAACAGGAGGCTCAGAACATATTTCTACAGAAGATTTTGAGAATTCTGAAGGACTGAATAGAAGATGCAGAAGAGACTTAAGAGAATGGGAGGGAAGATGATGTGGGGGGGTGGGGAAGTGGGGAATTGGCCCTGCTACTGCCTGTTACTTCCATCTGAGAAGCGGGAGAAGCAACAGAAGCTGGAGAGAAAGGACAAAGGACTGAGGGATGAGCACCAGACATCCAGGCAGAGCTGCAAGTTGTCTACTTAAGGCCCTATCCAGGCCTCAGGTGCCTCCACAGGGGATGTGTACACTGAACTCTTCCACAGCACATTTGTGGATTCTAGAGTCCTAGGATTATATGTGCCACTTAGGAAGTGATTTTCTCTAGAAAAGTGAAGGTCCCAATGTTAGACCTGCACCCCTAGAGTTGGAGCCAGAGAATGTGAGAAACTCTAAGAGCAAGAAAAGACTTGGGGGGGATTAATATGTGTGTGTGTGTGTGTGTGTGAGAGAGAGAGAGAGAGAGAGAGAGGGAGAGAGAGGGAGAGGGAGAGGGAGAGTTGAAGATCAAGTATAGACAGTACTGTAGAAAGAGTGGAGGGATAGGTTGTCTAGTGTGGTGACAGCTGAACTATGGTATTTACCAAAACAACACCCTGGAACCTGGAGAAGAGTGATTTGGGCTAAATAGTGGTATGGGATGCAGAAATTTTGGGGAGGGGGGGAGGGATGCAGGAGTTCAGGAGAGTATGGGAACATCAGCTCACAAAATTCTCTCAGGCAGATTTGGCTGGTCAGTCTTGTGAGGATAAGGCAATGTTACCTATACAACAGGTAGCAAAGAATGAATGTGCCTGGGAGCTAAACTACCACATAAGCCCCAATTTACACCTCCAATGGTCAAAGCTGAGAGAAGATCCCATTACAAATTAACTCAGAAGAGGGCACAAATGGCATCTGTGGAAAGTGATTTATCAAAATCTGTTGAACTTAAAAAAAAAAATAACCACCATTCATCAGCATTCTAGCCCTTAAATGCCTAACCTATAAAACCAATTACATGCCCACATCCATAGAGACACGTGGGTGGAGTCTTTGGGGTGGCAATGCTCTTAGTCACAACTAATGGGAGCCGCTGTGTGGTTGTTCCGCTGTTCACAGCTTCTAGATCTGAGATTCTGTGTGGTAAGGTTTGCTGCAACCCTCAGGACTACACTCTCAGAACACTGTGGTCATCTTCATCATAGCAGGAACATATTCAAGCATCCTACACTGGTCCTGCGTTGGTGTGTCAGCTGAGATGGAGCACAGAGTGTTCTGCTTCTTTCTCAGCTCCTTCACTGAACAGTTGCTTTCTTTGTGGACTGCAGAGCACTGTGTCTGCCACATGGTTATTTGTGGGTGCTCTCATGCTAACAGGGCTTTCCAGGTCTAGTGCTCCTGAGATCTGGAAAGTTATAGTGTGTACACCCAATGGAGACAATGTGGGTGCAGGCTCAGCTTTGGGTGGCTGTTATAGTGCTTCTGGCATGAGTTCACTGTATCTTGATCATCTGATAGACATATGGACACAAAGGCATGAGGAGCAAAGCCCTGGGTTCCCCTAGATGTGAGGATCCACTGTGGACTGATTTGGTGTTCATGGTGACTTTTGGAATGCAGCCACTGAGAACCACCCTGCCTTTAGTGAGGACTGCATGAATGAAGGCATATGAAGGTGATATAGCTAGCATGAAGAGCAATAATCCAGACAAGCCAACTCATTGTGATCACTTTCTTAAGATTTCACTACATGAGAAGAAGCTGAGACACAAAGATGTATAAAGAGTTGTCACTTTCAATGACATAGCTCCCTCTCCAAGTGGTCACTGCAGCACTATGAAGTGATGGACACCAGGCCAATGATGAGGGCCTTGGAGGAGTGGGGGAGGAGTCAGAGCAGGAGTGTGTGCAAGGACAGAGGGCAGGGTAGGTTACAGGAAACTCGTGGGCCCATATTCATACTGAGGGCCAGATAGGAAGGAATTTGGCAGAAAAGCAAGTATACCCTCTGTGTGCTGACTCCCAGGGATTCCCACAATGGTGAAGAAATAAGTTACAGAACAGCATATAGAATCTGCTTCTGTTTTAGTAACAACTCTGCTTAGCATATGTTTCCAAATATAAGAATGAAAGAAAACGATGATAATTAAGCATCAAGAAATTGGGGATCTTATAGGAAAATGATGTTTGTTTTTATGTTTGTTTCCATTGATTTTCTCCAGCAGACACAATAAGGACTGTTTTGTTGAAACTTGAAATAAAGCACAAATAGAATTTTTGAAGGCATCAATTAGCTACATTTTGATCAGCTAACAAAGAAAAGATATAGCCATACTTAATGTTATTGGTTCACTGCTTAATTTATCTCAGTAGAAGATTTTTTTCTTTTAAATTTATTTTTTTTATTTTACATGTTGATCCCAGTTCCCTCTCCCTCCTTCCCTCCTTTCTTCTTCCCCTCTCCCCCCCCCCTCACATGCACCCTGACCACCCTCCCCTCCCTTCCCCCCACCCCAATTCCATACGTAGGGCAATGCCATCCAGGTGGGATCATGTAAATCTGACAAGTCATTTGAAGTAAGGACTAGGACTTCTCTCCTGTATCCCTCCATGGAGGATGTGTCCACAAGGTCCTTTTGTGCACCAGGAATACATCCTGGCTCCACTGTCTGAGGTCCCTTAGACTACTCAGTCCTTCTAGCTGAGACCCATATTCAGGGGGGTCTGAGTCAGTCCCATGCTGGATTCCCAACTATCAGTCTGGGGGCCAGTTAGCTCCTCCTTGTTCAGGTCAGCTGTCTCTATGTGTTTCTGCAACCTGGTTTTGTCCTCTCTCTGTGTGTTTAGTTGTGGGTGTTTGCTTCTGTTTCCAACAAGTACTAGATGAGGGCTCGATGATGGTGGATAAGTTAGTTGTTGATCTCATTATCAGGGAAGGGCATTTATGGTAGCCTTTCCACTGTTGCTCAAATTGTTAGTTGGAGTCAGTCTTGTAGGTCTCTAGACCTACAAGGAGTATGGTTTTTCCTCCTGCCACTGGTCTTGTCCCGCCACCACGACAGCCCAAATTAACACAGACACTCTGTATTTGATATAATTCTGTTGGCCAGGTACTAGTTTCTTATCGGCTAGCTCTGTCTTAATTATTAACCCATTTCTGTTAATCTACATATTTCCACATGCTTTCGTCTTACCGGGGAATGGGGCCTGCATCTGGTCTCCCCAGTCTCTCCATGCTGACTCCTCCTTCCTACTTCCTCAAATCCTCCTTGTCTCCTAGTCCGTCCTATCTTCCTTTCCTATTGGTCAACATTGCTTTATTCATTAACCAGTATGAGAAACATATTTACAGAATGACATCTCCCATCATCCCTCTTTTATGTTCTCTTTCTCTCTCATCTCTCTCCTCTGACTTCTATTCCTACCCTAACTCAATCTTCCTAGTCCCACATGCTTTCCTCTCCTTCCCTTCTCTTTCTCCTATTCCCTCTCCATTCACTGCCCCCCCACTTCCCATGAGGATTTTGAGGATGACTCCAGTGTTGATAAAAGACTCAGAGTTGTTACAGGCAACACCTGTAAATTTTATTTTCCTTTTTTTCCCCCCTTTAGGAATCCTTAAGAGCCATCAGATATGAAATATCCCCGGATAAAGAATATGCGTTGTTTTCCTATAACGTGGAACCGGTGAGTCTGACTCTATCCCTTATGTTGAAGCATGGTTTTCTATTCTGCTACCTTCTGAGAATGCTTCCTGAATACATTTTCCTTGTGTTATCAAATCCTAAGAGTTTGCATTCCTGGGACAGCCTTTTTCATGTGTTATACTGCCACACAGGAGAGACATGGCAGGAAAAATAATGACTCCTTTTAAGAGCTATTTTCTGGGATGTTCTGGAAAGATGGGTCTCCTAGGATACCTCTTGTACCTTTATTCCCCAGTTTCCAGGGAAATGATCAATTTTGGCTCTTAAAACAAAAGGCAGTTGCTGGTGGACTTTGCCTGCTCTCCCTGGCCATGCCAGAGCCCTGATGAAAGCTAGGTCGCTTCCCCTTATGTATATTCGGACTTGGTGGTACTTTATGAGTTTCCCTAAAACCTTGCTGAAATTTTCTGTAAAAGTCTCACCCAGGGTTTGAGCAGCTACCTAAACATCCATTCCCTGGCTGATTTTTCTCGTTTCCAGCCCTTTACAGTTCGCTGGTCTCCAGTTCTCCTGAGATAATCTAGTTAGTGTTTCTAGCCCCTCCCATGGGTCAGAGTCTCTGAGAAGTGTCTCATGTCAGGAGGCTCTGTGGTGAGCCTTGCATGAGAGGGGTTTTGATTTCTATCTTATGGCAAAAACTAAGAAATTGGTGTCTGCAGAGCAGTAAATGATTCTAAAATTTTCTTAAGAAGTTTGCAACCAGGTTATTTGTGGATATTTCAAATTTATGTTAATAAATTTAAACCTTTGAAACTCAATCTTAATTTTTGAATGTTATCCAAGACTGTTTTCAATCTCAAAATTCTTGGGGACAATTGGGCATCTGGGTCTATTTGATCAGGTGAGTCTGAATTTTAAAAGAAGAACTTTTTCCTTGGCACTGTCTTATTTGCCTTACCCAGCCCTCCACTGGTCACCTTGAGCTTTGTGCAGCTAAGTATAGTGTCCACAGAGCACAACTCTTTCAGTTCCTTTCATCCCCTCAGAAACCTCCAAAGTATAGAGCAAACAGGTACCTGAAGTACTCTGGATTTATTGCTCTAGACTGAAGTTCAGGTTGGCTTGAATCATTGAATCATTAACCCAGCCAGCAATGGGATCCAGTGTGTCCTGCCCCAGCCAGCAGTGGAATCCAGTGTGTCCTGCCCCAGCCAGCAGTGGGATCCAGTGTGCCCTGCCCACAGAAGCCTTCAAAGAAAATCTTGTGTTTGTTCCTCAGAGTGTTTTGAAGGAGGCTGTCAGGTACTCACTGGAACAGGTTTATTCTTGGGCTTGTTTCCACATATCTATGTGTAGAAGGATCCTGTGCCAATTCTCTCCCTTTCCCCAGGATTCCTTTTGAAAGGACACCTTGTAGTCCCATCACAATTGACAGTCATTTGGTACAACAGGAGTCTTTACCACATGGGACACTGGCTAGAAATGAGACCTCTGATGTGACCCTTTCTCACACAGCAGTTTTTATTGAAATTTAAGGCCAAAGACAAAAGTTCCATTTGTTTTCTTAACCAAGGGAAAATACAGGAATTTGAAAGGATTCAGAGAACAATAAAAGTTTAAATATAAAAAAGTATTTGCTCTTGTGATAAACACCATGAGCAAAAGCAACTTAGAGTAAAGGATTTCTTTGTCTAACTCTTCCAAATCATGAACCTTCATCATGGGAAATTGAGTTCCTACCAGAATTTAAGACAGGAACCTGGAGATGGAAACCATAAAGGGAGAGTGATTGGTCCACTTTCTGGCTTGCTGTCAGCTAGCTTCCTTGCACATCCCAGACCCACTTGCTAGGAATGATGCCTCCAACAGTGGCCTGAGCCCTCTCTTATCAATCAAGGCAGTTCATCAGACTTGCCACAAACCACTTGGACAGAGGCAGTTCTTCAGCTGAAGTTCCTTTTTCTCAAATGATTCTAGACTGTGTCCAGTTTACAATAAAAACTAGCCAGCAAAATGTGAATTCCATAGCTAAAACTACATTTTACTTCTAACTTGAACAGAATTAGTTGCTAATGGTTTCAGTATTGAGTAGCTACCATATCATTGTGAGCACAGATTCCCAGAATCCCTTCTGCTTCTGGAGGAGACATGAAAGGAGATGTGCATGGATTCCTGCCTGTCCATCTGGTGGGAGGACTTCCTAACCAGATGAACAAACATTGCTAGAAAAGGGGGTGGGTGCTTTTGCGGAGAAAGTCTTAACCTATAATTATAGAATAAGTGGAATAGAACAGGGCTTCCTGAGCTGTGGTTAGTAATTATTATTAAGAGGGTTAGGTTAATAATATAATGATTAATTTACTAATAATATAAAAAGAACTCATATGCAAAGAAATCTAAGAACTATAATTAAAGTTGAGAGCTTCCTGACTGGAGCATACATTGAAAGGTTTGGTATCCCCAGGAGTTACACAGCATTTCCCAAGGAGGTACTTTTTTTTTCAGTTTTAACATAGTATTTGTACTAATTTTTTTCATATAACATTTTCTGATTACATTCCTTCCTCTTACCCAACTCCTCCCAGATACCTCTTACCACCCTATCTACCCAACTTCATTCACCCTCCCTCTTAGGAAGAAAATGCAAAACAAAAAAATGCACACAGGAAAACATAGGGGTTGTTTTGTTGTTGCTGTTTTTTCTTGGCCATCTACCCCCAAGCATGTGGCCTGCCCCAGTGTGGTCGACACACCCAGTGTCACTCCACTGGAGAAAACCAGTAGGCATCAAACTACAAATACTTCTTGGTTAGGGTTAGGATTCCACACTCATCTCCCTGTAAAAATATAAATTATTAAGTATATTTGAGAGAGAATAAACTCAATTGTATTTCCCCAGTGTTTCAGACATAAAGCATCTGTGGGTCCATAGGCAGTGTACCTGGGATGTGGAGTATTGTGTTTCTATGTGTGTGCTCCCAGCCAATTGTTTCTATTTTCTATTTCCACCATCTCATATCTCCTCTAAAGAGTACTACTGTCTCAAGGAGCTAATGTTTGTTATGTTTCAGAGATAGAAACGACTTTCTGTCATAAGGCACATCTTCTGGAGAATCCTCTTAGAACTAAGCTAGATGTCAGGGGAATAGTAGTTTTTAATTTGTAGTTTGAAAGTGATGCTAACTCCCAATAAGAAAAAAAAGTGTTTAAAAACAAACTTGTTTCATTAGTGCAATCCTGTTCCTTCATGCAGAGACTGTCTGACAAGCATGACACATTTTCTAAACTCTACAGAGGAAGAGAAAATATAATTGAAATTGCAATATCTTAGATCATCTCAAAATATAGATACACTTTGTGAAAAGGAAGAGAATTTCTATCTGCAAAAGATTCTTCCTTAGATAACACTTTCTTTAAAAGACCTGAATAATTGTAAATAATTTGACTTGCGTGTTTAAAAAGATGACATTGAGAGGGGCTGTTTTAAAGCCCTTTAACACCATTGTGTCCCAAATAAAATAGCATTTTACCCAAAAGATGATCTAAATCAGTCACAGATGCATGTAAACAAAAGGCCTCAACATTCAGTGGATTAAAACCGTGTCCATTATCTTGTGGTTTCTGTGGGTCTGAAATCAGGGCTCAGGTTAGCTGGATCTATTGACTTTGAGTCAACAGGCTGATGTCAAGAGTCATTATCATGCCTGGATGAGGTGTCAGCTCTTGAGAGGCTGAGGCAGGAGGATTGCTATGAGTCCAGTATTATAGCTCTGAGGAGCTATATAGCACATTTATGCTACTGATCATAAATATCCAACAGTGAGACAGTAAGATTCATCTCTCTCCAATAAACTTCATTGTAAAGCAAGTACTGAGTTGCATAAGGAGTTACAGATCAAGACCCTGTCTCAAAAACTGTTGTCAACATCATTGTTGTCATCCCCATCAACACCACCACCACCATTATCATCATCATCTAGACTACAGTCACATCTTGAAGCTCTAGTAAGGAATGGTCCATTCCCAGTTCCTTCACATGGATATCCTCAGTAACTCCCCCAAAGACCCTCTGAAACACAGTGGCTTGATCCTCAGAGCAGCAAGCAAGAAGCATATTGACGGGCAGGTGCCACTCATTATTTCTGATCCATTATGTTTCCTCCTCATTTTACCACAGTCCATTTGCTAGAAGATAGATACTGTGTCCAGCCCATCACAAGAAGTGTGGACTGACAAGTCAGGAAGTCTCTGAAGCAGTTCTCAAGCTTACCACCTGTGGCTATATCCCTCTTTCTCACATGATTCCCAAAGCCCCAAGAAGTCAGAAGCAAAGAGGTTGAGCATGATCTTGAGAGAGTGCTGTGCTGGAGATGGGATATTTCCCTCACTCTTCTTCAAGTACTTGCATTACAACAAAGTTTACTGGAGAAGGGAGATGACCCAGGATTAGGATGCAAGCCAATATGGGTAACAACGTCCCTGCCTGGGTTCCATACAGATTTAAAAGGAACCTAACACAGTTCTTAATAGGCAGTGCTCCTCTGTCTTGCTGTCTCACTATTGTTTGTTCAGGATCAGTAGACTAAAGATATAATATAGACCCACAGAACTATAGTACTACTGTGATTGTCTTGAGAATCCCAGTTTAAAAAAAAAAAAAAAAAAAAAAAAAAAAAAAAAAAACTTGGTGTGTGTGTGTGTGTGATAATTTAACTACCAAATCTAAAATTTAGCAACAAATTTATATAGTTAGATTTCATTGAGTTTGCTGGTACCTTTCTTAAAAGAGTTGTATACATTATGTATCCAGAAGAAAAATATCACCAAAAATGAGCCCATATTTTATGTTCATCCTTACTGATGGCAACCCTGGCCAGCTAGGGTGGCAATCAAGTGCTTTGTTATTCTATATACATATGATGGTTTGGAGAGATGACTTTGAGTCTCATACCTAGTGTCATTACCAAGTATTGTGTCTTTTGGCCATCTCCTTCATGCCCGCGCTGTGGGCATTGGCACTGAAGCCAGAAATTGACCTGTGAGGCTTGAGCAGCCCTAGATGATTGTCCTTCCTGGGGGATAAAAAGTGACATTTTTCTTGATTCTCTAAGTCTTAAAATATTTTCTATGCTGGTTTTTAGCCAAGTAATAGACATTGATCATTTTTTGCTTTTCTCAAATTTGGGTAACAGATGCCAGCTATGGAAGAGGAAGTTGAAAGATCCCTCACCCCCAACAGCTTCTGTCTCAAAGGGGAGTGATTTCAGGTTCCATGGTTAGCTCTCTTCTCAGAACAGCTTCCTCCTCAGGATAGGGAAGCCTCCTCCTCCAAGGAGAGGAAACATGCTGAAGAGCTTCCTCCTCACAGAGACGATTGGTGCTTTGTAAGTTTCCTTCTCACAGAAGAGAGGTGTCCTGTACAGTTTCTTCTCAGGGAAGAGAAGTGTGAAGAACCAACCACGTATGGCTTCTTCCTAAAATGAAAGAGATGTGAGGTATCCTGTCAGCCTCCCTCCTCAGAGCACATGGTGTCTGAGTACAGCTACCCCCTCAGATATGACATGTTACAATGCAAACATTTTCCTCAGAGGGCAGAGGTGTCCTCCACAGCTTCTTCAGCGAAGCAGGCTGTGAGGTGCCATTCATAGCTTCTTCCTCAGAAGAGAAAGCTGTGTAGAGCTTCCTTCTTAGAATGGGGATGGTACTGTATACGTTTTCTTCTAAGAGGGCAGAGAAGTGTGAGATACCATCTATAGCTCTTTGCTAAGAGCACATGGTATGCTATGTATAACTTTCTCCAGAAAGGTGGGACTTCTTCAGATGAGAAAGGCACCCTGTACTCTTTGAGAGAGAGAAGTGTGAGGTACCAAATGTCATTTTCTCCTCAGAGGGAAGATGATGCCATATAAAATTCCTCAGAGGAAAGGGGCATCCCATCATTTACTTGTCATAGGAGAGAGGGTACATATAGCTGTAGCTGCTTGCTTCTCCCCTTACAGACTTGTCCTGCTCAGTCCAGAAGACATTTTGATGCTGAGCTGTGTATACAGGAGTGAAGCAAATTTCCTATTCAAGAAAAAAATCTAGCCTATTTTACTATCTGAGGGACTTTGAAATATATTATTTATATAAAACTGAAGAGCACCCAAACATGGATAGACATGATTTGGCATATTTGATAAAATGAATCCCATCTAAATTCCATGATCTTCCATGCACATCTTTGATATAGTTATACATGCACACACATAAACACATGCACATATATAATCATTATTATTAATTTTAAAGAACATGTTGGCTAGAGAGATGGCTCAGTGGTTAAGAATACATATCATTCTTTGAGAGGATCTGAGTTCAGTTCCAAGAACCCACATTAGATTGCTCACAGCTACCTATAATTCCAGCTGCAGGGTATCCAATTCAGCTCCCTCTCCTATTCTCTTAGGACACTATATTCATGTATGTACACGTATACACACACACACACACACACACACACACACACACACACACACGTGTGTGTGTGTGTGTGTGAGAGAGAGAGAGAGAGAGAGAGAGAGAGAGACTGCATTGATCTAATTTCTAGGTCCTCCTCTAGGAAGCAGCTGGTCAACATGTAGATGAGTCCTTTGCATATTTCTTCCTACTCAGCAGACATTGAACTTGCAGGAAGTCCTTCACTTGAGTGTTCCTCAAAATCCCATGCCTGCAGCAAGACCTCAGCCTGCTCAGCTAGTCCTGATTCCCCAGGAGCTCCTGAGATGGTAGGAGGGGAGATTGGTTTTCAGTAAGGCTTCCTCTTCTCTGGAGAAGATGAGTGCCCTATAGGAACCCTGAAGTCATGCCCACCCACACCCACACTTCCCCTGTGTCTCCTTCCAAACAACTTTCTTTAGAACTGGTGGGGAGGTGTTTAGTTTCTGTTTAGCTTTGCATTGTAATTTCATACAAAGTAATGAGTTGCATTGTGGCATTTTCAAACATACTTTGGTCTTGTTGATCCTTCTCCCCACACCTGCTAACTATACCCTTCCCCATTCTTGCTGTTCCCCTTGGTCCCTCAGACTCCTCTCTCTGCTTTTAACAAGTGTTTCACCAAGTATTCGATTGCCCTATTCTTCTATCTCCATCACTTTTTTACTTTCATGGTCACCTTTCTAGTTGCATGACCTATACTTCCCTGAATATATGTGAAACTTATAATCTAGGGTCTCACATGAGAGAAAACATGAAAACATATGGTACTTGTCCTTTAGAGCCTAGTTTATTGCATTTAATGCACTAATCTCCAGTTCCATCCATTTTCCTGAAAATGTCTTGACTTTCTTTGCAGCTAAACATAGTTTCATTGTGCATATACATCATAGTTTTCTGCATTTGTCTGTTGATGAACATCTAGGCTGGTTCCATCTCATAGCACATGTGAATAGTGTGTTGACAAAAATTATGGTTGTCAGTAGGTCAGATATCCGAAATGGGAAAACCTGAGCAAAAGTGGTAGAAGCTAGAGTTATTGTCAGAAAATAAATGCACAGGCGGTGCACTGAACTAAGACAAAGCTGTTGTGAGGTGAATAGAAGAAATGAGCCAAGAAGGGAGGGGTCATAGGGCCAGCGGGTGTTAACCAGCTGTCCTGGAAGTATGGGGTGGCCCATTACTGGAGGATACACTAGGTGGTGCTTTGGGGGAAGGGGGACTAGAGAATTAGACACATTCTAGTTGTGGAAGATGACACCAGAAAGGGCTTCTAAAGGAACAGGGTGACCTCCTGAGGCCAGGCTTTTGTGTAGGAAGGACATGGAAGCATCAGCAATCCTGAGAGAGGTGAGGGCCATAGAAGCAGCAGGTGTTTGGGAAGCAAGGGGCAGTGAAGAACTGGAACATATAAGCAAGCCAATACGCATATCTGAGGCCAGCCAGGAGACAGCACTGGAGACTGCCTCAGCAGCAGGAGCTATGGCTGTGATAACCTAATAACAATAATAATTCTTAAAGACCAGTGACTCAGTGAGAGACTCTGCGTGATCTAATGTGAGCAGTGAAGTTTGTGTAACTGGTAATAAAGGAAATGAAATGTAAATGAGGAGAGACATAGGTTTGCTAACTGACACAACCAGATATTGCACAGAGCACATTTAATTGCCTTTACTGTGAATGGCCATCACTTAATGTAGCAAGGGGGAGAAAGACTCCAATCCTTCCTAAAAGATTTGTTCTTAGTTCCCATTCTTCTATATATGATTGAGGGAGAGCTGGTTAACAGCAATTATATGCAGAGAATCAAGGCTGATTAATATGGAACAAGCTACCCTGGCCATCTGAGCAAACTGTGGACCATTATCTCTGCTTTGTGGCTGGAGATTTTCATACTCCTGAAAAACCATAAGGATTAGTAAATGTAGAATGTTTGGAGCAACTCCATTTGTGATGCAGCCCCATTGGGTCACATAAATGAATTAGTAAAATGTTTAAGTAAGATGCCATCTGCAGCCTTGCTGGGTATATGACATGATTGTCCACTTAGCATGGGTGATATTGAACAGCCAGAAACAATCCAGAAGATGAGCTTGCTTTTCTTCTAGGCAACCAGAATGACTTCAGTAATATCAGACAGACTTTGCAGGGTGTAATTTCAAAATCTTTAGAGTTCCCACTTAGTCCTCAGTGTGTTCCCTAGTAAGGATGCTGATTTCTGTAAACTGTGTCTGGCCCTTGTGGCAACATATGGCAAGTGCCTTGGAATTTGCTCCTCCAAAGAGCAAAAGGTTTTCATCTCCCAGCAGGCAATGTTTCTACCTTACAGCTTACTTTACTTCTGAGTTTTATTATCCTAAAAAGCCTGAGCCTGAGCAATGGAGCCTTTGGCCATGTGGTGGCAGGCTCTGCATGCTAATGCCCAGTGGTACAGCTTGGCAGGGTTTGCCGCTACAGCTGCTGTGGTAACACTTTGGACCAAGTCAATTGCTACAGTTTTTGAATCTCTAGAAATGACTGAGTATGTGTTGAATTGCCTGAACAATCCCTAAATCGAATGTCGCCTTCAGCCCCTCAATACTCTGCCACCACTAGATGGCTATAATTTGACAGGCTCCACAGCACCTATTTACCAGGCTACAAGGCTTTGTGTGTGTGTGTGTGTGTGTGTGTGTGTGTGTGTGTGTGTGTGTAAACGTGTATGCATCCGTGTGTGTACTTGGGTGCACAGTGTCTCACAGAAGGTGGAAATGAAGAGGAGTCCGTGCTGTTAACTTTCTAAGTCTGCTGTGTAATAGAGGAAATGCATACTGAAAACATCATTCTTTAAAATGACTAGAGTGGAGCAAGAACCATGTAGGGATGCAGCTGTTACTGCTCGGCACCTCACCTGACCGCTCACAACTTTGGACATTCTCCACGATTTCTGGCTGCCATGACAACTACCAAAGATGACCTGTTATCAAAAGAAGAGCAACACTTTTTATTAATACTGAAGTTAGCACTCAAAGTAATGGCTTACAAGATTCCATTTGCATCCGTCTGTCACTAGACTCTATCCTTATCCCCCCATTACCTCTTGTTGACCCCCCTCTTTCCACGAACAGCTTCTCTTCTGCTTTTATGTCACATGACTCACCCTGCCCTCTGTCCTACCACCCCTTCTTATTAAGATCACTCCTTCTCCCAAGCCAGCCCTGCTTTTTATTTTTGTAACCATAGAGTGATGGACTATGACAGTACTGGAATTCATGAGTGGAGTAGAAAGCTATCCAGCTCTAGTTGGATGGTCTCAGAGATAATGTGTAATGGAAGAGGAGTAGACAGGACTGGATGCCATTCCTCAATCTCCCCCTACCCATACCCTGGCTATGGTGTAGACCTCAAGGGTTCCTGGCCCCATTACCATCTACTTTCCCACTCAGCTGCCTCTCTCAAACATCCAAGTGTGCTCAGATCTCTCCATCATGAAGCAAACTGAAGGCAGAGGAGCTCTGCCTCTACCCACAGTTCTCTCCTTCATGGCTAACTGTGAACGCAGAAGCATATGGACACAACTCTTCCTTTCAGTCTCCACCCTCCCCTCCACTATGTGCTGAGTCCCAGGCTTCCTGGCAGCTGGGGCAGGCCCTCCTTTTGTCCCTATCTACGGAGGAAGATATGGAGTAGTTGAAGTCTGTGGTACTGAGTCACACTCTGAATCACTTCTCTGGGCACCATGACCTGCCATGCAGGATCTGTACTCACCCCTCCCAACCATAGAGAAGGGTGAAGTGACTCTACCAGCAGAATCTTTGCCCCTAGATTCATAGTTTCCCTCTGCAAGCCCCATGACCTCCCCTCTGTAAGCTCCATGACCTCATGACAGAACTGTAAGCCCCATGACCCCATGACCTCATGACATGTCACTTTCCCCACCCCCTAGGCATCTGGGCTACATGCTCAGCTGCCTTCTGCTTCCCTTTTCATCTGCTCAGCCAAGAATCCATCGTTTTCCAGACTTTGTGGGTCTTGATCAGTTTTATGTGAGGTTCACTTCTCAAATACATGCTGTTCCTGAGCCGCTTCATCTACTGCTTCAGCCCCTGCACAGGGTGCTGGCTGATAACAGCATGTCTCCATGCTGAGCCCAGACTCTGCCCAACCCTACCATGCACGAAGGACAGCCAGTCATTGTGTGTGCTCCAAAGTTTAAGACACAATAATCCAGATGACAGTGACCCAACCGGTCGTGCCTCTGTGCCACTTTCTTGCCATGGCTCCAGATTCCCATTGTCTTCTTCCAGCCTGGAGGGACCTTGGACACAGTGGCAATAAACCGAACCCATCTCTTCACCTCAGACTGGATCCTGTGTCTGTAAAATCAGTGCAGTAGAAAACACGCCCATTTATCAGGGCTCTGAGCTTAGGGCTGTGTCTGCCCTGGCCTGGGCATCCCTGCCACTCCCTAACATTTTATATATGCCCCATATCGCCTTATTGCCACAGACATTGTATCCCATCCCTATCTATCACTTCTCCATGGACACTTTGCATCATAACCCTCTACACACGCGCGCGCGCATACACACACACCATCCTGTGTTCTCCAATTGTCTTCAGGGGGACCATTCTGTGTACCGGCTGGGTGACCCATTCTTCAGTTTGGTTTCCCCCACAGTCAGGGCCCTGCTTCAGTCTTCTGAGGCTCTCTTCTAGCAAGGCCCTTGTACTGCAGTATACACTGCAGTGTCCACCACTCTTCCACTCTGCCATATGTCCGGTGCTGCTCTCGGATCCAGGCCTTGTCCTCACGTGCCCTCTGCCAGCAGCACTCTGCCTCCTCCTCTCATAGTCCTCCCAACCTTCATGTCCCTCAACAGGAAGTCTTCCCTGGCCACACAGGTGTGGGGAGGTTTCATGACCCTTATGTCTCCTCCCCAAGTGTTGATAAAGTTCCTTCCCTGGGTCATGTGAACAGTAGAATAATGACAGACCAGAGTTTCATTCCAACCTGGAGAGCCAGTGAGTTTAGGGGGATTGCTCATATGCATGGCTGACTAATGGGTCACCCCAAATCACCCGAACTAACAAGGCTTCACTAGCATAAATGATTGTTCTCTATAACCACATGGATAGAGTGCCCTTCCCCTAGTTTTCCCTGCTTGTACACTGGGGCGGGAGGGTTTCTCCTGAGACCCCAGAGATCAGAACAGAATCTCAGACAAATGGCCAGGTACTAGGTGAGGGTCCAGTGACTGTCCACACCCCTTCTAGGTGGGACCATCTACAGTCCACATGCCCAATTGTGATGGACTCTAACAAGAGGGTAGAGCTAGTCTTGTGAAGACAACAGCAGTTTGGCTTGGAGGATGACAAACACAAAATTTTTTCAGAGCCCAGCAGGTTCCTGGCTCTGATGATTTATAACTTCCTGCAGGACATATACAGTTACACAGTAGGGTTGTCCATGTCCATGCTAATAGCCCCTTCCAGGGCAGGAGAATCTGTATGAAGGGAATGTTGGTCTGTGCTGTCAGAAAGCCTGACATGGCTGGAAAGAGTTGCAGCTTCTGGGGTTTTAATATGTTTAATCAGATGGGTTTGAGGTAAGTCACACAGACAAGAGATCTATTCTGCTGAAGCGTATCTCATTGCCATTCATGAAAAGAAGCCTTTAACATGATAAATATTGAAAAATGCCTCACAGCTCATCTTGATGGCTCCGAAAGCACCAGATGCATATGCCACTACTGCTGGCCTATAGTTATGGTGCCACCCAACTGTTGGCAATGCCATCCTTGCTTTCAACTAAGAAACATATTTTTATACCATGTAGTACAAATTGACATTTTTCCTCTTCTGGTGATGCTAAGTTTCATGTCTGCCATAGTTCTGTGAGTTTTAGGACCTGTATAGATTCTGTAACCAAGGCCACAAATCAGGGTCCTGAAAAACCTCATTGGTCTAGAAAACTACTTGGGCTGATCTTGTAGGCAAACATCTCTCCCATCTCCAGCCCCTGCAACTTCTGGCCTTCCTCTGTCCCTGCAGTGAGGCCTTTCTTAGAATGGCATATAAATAGCCTGAGGAAGATCTCAAGTTTCCCCAGCACTGTTTTGGTTTCACACTTAGGACATTAGATATTTCATCATAAGGACTTACCTGCTATTTGGTGTCATACTCAATACCAGATTAAACTGGATGATGGGCCAACCAATGTGTAACTTTGGTGCAGCAATTAGGTGGTCCTAACTGACTATCCAACTGTGGTCCAGCTGTAGAATCTGTGCCCTCAGAAAGCCTGAAGAGATGGGGAAGCCACTCAAAGACAGAGAGACAGGATAGGGAAGCTGAGCCAGTGCCTAGCCCTGTGAGCCATCACTAAAACCCTGCAGCGGCTGGAGGCAGGGCTCTGGAGACTTGGAGTAGCCTTTTACATCAGCAGAAATAAGGTAGATCACCAACCTGGATCAGATTAGAGCTGAGCCTGGTGTTGAGGTTCTAATAAGGTAGGTACTCAAAGCAGCCAATGAGACTGGAGTCGATCCTCCCAGGGTCTTAGAGAATGAATTAGTCTCTGGGGCAGGAG
Source organism: Phodopus roborovskii (assembly GCF_943737965.1). Classification (NCBI taxonomy): domain Eukaryota; kingdom Metazoa; phylum Chordata; class Mammalia; order Rodentia; family Cricetidae; genus Phodopus; species Phodopus roborovskii. The sequence continues at coordinate 28,386,625 of NW_026126571.1, read as the reverse complement.
AGCAGGGCCAGAGCCAACAACCCTGTAGAGCATGCACTCAGCATATGTTCCTGACTTAGGAGGACACTTCTTTCCACCAGCCTCAGCTCCCATGATCCTCCTTTCCCTGCTGTGTATCCTGCTGCTGTCCCAGCCCGATGCATCATGTGTCTTCTTTGCTATGGAGGAAACCATTTTACAGGACCATCTGTGGTGCTATGGCTCCCCTGGAAAGGAGCCAGACGTCTTGTTGCCTGTGATGTTGTGATGCTGAGCTGGTGGGTACACTTACAAGGACCAGGACCACTGGGACAAATGTTCCTGTCTTCATTCTTTTCACCACTCACCTCTTCTGGTTGCAGCTTCCTGTACCTGTTTTTGTACTCTATGGAGCCATACCCAAATGATACTGCCTAAGAATGGCTCAAAGAACCATGTACCCATACTGGAGCCATCATGCCTGGGTGTGCAGACATAGATGAACATCTCCCTAGAGAATATGCTGTGTTTTATTTCCGAATCCCTAGCCTCCTCTTTCCTTAGCAAAACTCCCTCACGAAACTAAGGACTTTCATAAGACTCAGCCATTTCCCACTATACAGAAAAGGAAAATGAAACCTAAGAAGTTTTATTACCAGCATGGTGGCACAGCTCTTCTGGCTCTCAGGAGGAAGATCATGGTTTCAAGGTCAACCAGGGCTATGTAATATAAGACCCTGTCTCCTAAGAAGGGGAGCACAGCCAGAAAACAGGAGCAGATGCCTTCAAAGCCATGTGCCTTAGTAATGGCAAAGTCAAGTGGCTCATTGTTTTTCTCAGGGCCACTTTTTTTCTATGGCCCTAATTCATCTCTTTTGGCTACCATGTATAAATGTATGTTAGCCAACTGGTGCAACATGAGACTGGCCGTATGTCACACATAAGTGAATCTCTTTCACATCTGAGGGGTAGGGCCTGAGGCTCTAGGCCTTGTTGAGAGAAGAAGTGAGCACCTGCATCTGCAGTGTGGACAGGGTATGAAGTACTTAGGTTTTTCAGGTCCTTGTGCTCACCCAGATAATAACAGAGCATCTGTGGGTCAGGTTGGAGACCCACAGAGCAAGCCCTCACATCACATGCCTCACGGAGGCACAGGCATTGCATGCTGCAGGAGAGATATGCCCTCACCAACTCTAGTGAAATATCTTCATACTATTCCATTCCAGGGCACCACAGAGGCGTCACCATCAAGAAAGGATGGAACCTTATTGGCTAGAATGACTCATTCTGAGAGATACTCACAATAGACCACTGTAAATGTTGATGAGAAGACAAGCTAACTACGATTCCTTCATGCATCCTTGAATGGCACTATGGCAAGCTTCTGGGTGGACTAGACACCACAGTGCCCTCACATTTAAAGTTTCTTCTGGGCCGTACAGAAAGAAGTAACCCTTAGCTTAGTTTTTTTGTAGCAGAGACTCTTCTTGCCTTTGTTGGCCTTTGACTGACATGTTCTAGGATTTGATCCAACTGGTTATACTGAGCTGTCTGCTCTATACTCAGAACTTAGTCTTTGTCAGCAAATTAAAGGATCTGGCTTCTCCCTGGAACCCGGGTATCTATGAGCCTCGCTGAACTAATCAGTTTATGTTCCTAAGATAGGGTCTCATTAAATCAAAATCTGTTGTTTTAAAGTAATCATATAGCCTCCCTCTGTGTCTGGAGGCAAAAACACCTCTGCCATGTACTGCATGATCATGACATGCACATGTATCTGTACACTGGTAATAGATGTTCCATTCATTAGTGAGAAAGTTCATTAAACCAGTCTTGCAAAGCCATTTGTTACCCAAACAGCATCTGGTCACTGAAACCTGCCTGAATGAGCTACCTTGGTGTCAGCTGTTGCCTGGATGTGCTGGTCCTAGGCTTGTTGGTTACTTTTTATTTTGCTCTTTCACCAAGTTATGGGATGGCAGGGATGGGTGGCACATATTCACCAGCTTTAGCACTGTCCTTTCATAGAAGCCACCAAACCCAGCATTCCACTTGCTCGGTGGGGCTAATGAGTTAATGTGCTCTAAGAAAGTGCAAACTCTCCCCTTCCTTACCTTCCTTGCAGGAGAGTAGACTTTTCTATCTGCCTATTTCTTACATGTATTGTTTTTCTTAGTTCTTTAAGAGTTTTGTACATTGAGTTTTTAAACCAAGGCTTAGGAACCACTGCAGGAAAGGGGACAGAAAGGCTGTATCCACCAGAGCAGTGACTGAGCACAAGGAAACAGCACATAGCAGAGCATCTGCACATGCAGACAAGTAGTGGTTATGACAACAGGGGTAAAACCCATGCATGATGCATATTTCAACACACTCTGTGGGTCACAAGTCAGGATTTGGGGATCACAGGGACAGTTGCAGGTGTTCACACCAATGCCTGGCCAACATTTCTTCAGGAAAACTCTGAGCTGCTGTCACTCCATTCTGCACAGTTGGCCCTAGTGCCCTTCTCTCCTGAGGCTGCACTTCTGACTTACCAAGTGCTTCTCTAACTCAAGTCTTCCTCCACTGAATGCAATCCCACCCTCAACACAGCAGGGTCTCCAAAACCACCTCGTCTTTCTGGAGCTTCTTTTCTGCATCATTCTTGTCTGTCTCTTCTGAGCCTCTCCATCTTGCATCATTCAACTTTACCCTAAACAGAAGGTATATCCACATTTGAAATGCAAGAGCATACCTTGGCCATGTGACTTTCCTTGCTAAATGGCAGGCACTGTTTACCCAAGATGAAATAATCTGTTCTGTTTGTACGTCTTTACTACCCGTACACTGTCTCTGGCAAGAATAATGGAGGATAATGGCTATACTGAGTGATAATGGGGAGTGAAAAGGAGGCAAAGCCAAGAATGATGTTGTTTAGCCCTCCTGGTGTGCCCAGAAAACATGGTTTCATTGTAGCCATCTGCTGCCTTTGATTCTTGCAAGCTTCCCACCTCCTCCTCCTCAATAATCCCTGAGCCTTGGGAGGAAGGGCATTGTAGAGATGCCTCATTAAGGGGTGAGTACTCTACAGTCTCTTACTCTCTGTACTTTGACCAGTTGTGGGTGTGTGTTAATCACCATCTGCTGCAAATAGAGGCTCCTCTGATGAGGGTTGGGAGATGCTTTATGATTATAAACTATAAATCTTCAGGAGTCAGTTTAATATCATGTCCACTTAGAATAATAGTAGTAGATTCTCCCTTAGGGTACATGACCTATCTAGCCAGGGGTTTTGGGTCTACAATTAGTACCAAGTATGGATTTCATTTTGTGGAATTGGGCATCTTATACTTGACCATGCACCAGCAGAAGCCCACACATTCAAGAGTATATGGGCAGCACTAAATGGCTCAGTGGTTTGAAAAAAAATAAGTAAATAAGAACACAAAGTTGGATCGGGAGGAAAGGAGAGATGGGTCTTGGAAGGGTTGTGGAAAGGGAATGGATATGATACGGATATATTACGTGAAAGTCTAAACAAAACTAATTTTAAAATGAGAAAAGAAAGTTGTAGCAACTTCCTTCAAGCATCTTTGTATTTACTGCTGGCAGTAAGGTTAGAGACCACTGAAGCTGATGAACCTCAGACAAGCCACAAAGAGCACCAGGGAGCAGTTGATAAATCTTAGGTAAGTTCTAGATGTCATCAACTTCCTCCTGGGGTTCTCTTCTACTACCCATTTGAGCCTACATTGTAGGACATCTTGGACACAGGGAAGAAGCTGTTGATGGAGACCAGATCAGTTAAGTGATGGGTTCAACCTTAAGCATGGTGAGTAGTAATGACTAACTGGTGACAGTGGTATCTTTAGTGATCATGAGGATGCTAGAGGTACCAATCATCCATAAGGAGGATGGCACAATTCTGCTGCTCAGTATGATGCTGACACTGATATCCATAGTGCTGATCGAAAACGGATCTGAGTAACCCTGATGGGTATTGTTTCTCTGTGCCTTCTCTTTGGAAAGAAAAGGAGATCATTAAAAGTCAGAAAGGAGGCATGGGGGCAAAGGAAACAGGTCCTCAGATCTGGGGATGCTGGTATCTGCCCTGCTGCATGCTGGGCATGCAACTGTCAAGATGAAGGTTTCACTGACTCAGTAGAATCAGTATTTCTATATCTAAATATAACAGCCTTGGCCCTGTACCAGCAGAGGAGGCCATAGCTGCCAAGCCCACCACCAGCTATAGGCTCTGGCTTTGTGTCTTCAGGGAGTACAAGGTCATCCTATCATGGACAGATTCCAAACAGCATGGGCTGAGGAATAGAACTCTATTGAAGGAGCTCTAGGACAGGGTGATTTGGAGGAGCATCAGAAGGAGGTCTTGGCTGCAGTATGAGCAAGGTCCTCATCAGATAGTAAGATTGCAGGCTGGATTGATGGACACATCAGATAGTACTTGAAAGGCAGGGGCAGAAGGAGCAGGAATCTGAGTGCAGCCCGAGTAACATGCAGAGACCGTCTCAAACTCACAGACATAAATAAGACTACAGTCTGGCAGCACACTCAGGAGTGCTGGGGCAGAAGAGTGAGACCTCTCCTAGAATAAATTAGCAGCCTCTTCTGACCCCTTGGTCCACCTGCAGAGGACTTAATTGCCTGATGTCAGGCCCTGGTGGTCTGTTTCTGAACACATACTGAGTCCTAAGCAATGGGGGCTGGAATCAGCACCCTGTCTAGCTAATAATAGGGTTGCACCAGGACACTCACCATCTTTTCTGACTTAAAACATTCCTCATTGACATCAAGAAGAAGATGAATAGAAGAAGTCAAGAAAAAAGATCGTTTTAGGAATGTCACTAAAATTAATACCAGGATGGGGCTATGGCTCGGTGGGTAAAGTAAAAAGTACTTACTGTGAAAACACAAGAACACGAGTTCAGATCCCCAGCGCCCACATGAAGGTTATGAGACATCACACATCTGTAATCCCAAGGTTCCTACGATGACAAGATGGAGCCAAGAGAACCCCTGGAAGCGTATGGGCCAGGTATCCTGGCATATGCAGTAGCAAGCAACAGACACTGCCCCAAACAAGGTGGAAGGTAGAACTGACCCCTGAAGCTGTTCCCTAGTCTCTCTCTCTCTCTCTCTCTCACACACACACACACACACACACACACACACACACACACACCACAGTACACGTGCACTCACACCCAACCATCTCCCCACCACACACACACACACACACACACACACACACACACACACACACTGATTTTTCCAATTACAGTGAAAAGTGGAAGTACTAGCCTGCAGCATCTCTGCTGACCCTTTTGGGCAACACTTCTGCATCTGTGACAGGTAACATGGCCCCACTGTCTGCTGAGAACTCTTGTACACACCGCCACAAAGGATAAAACAGGCAAGGCCCCTGCCCCTGAAATGACACATTCCACCAGGAAAAGACTAAAATCAATGGTTTCTAACATGTTGGGGTGATGCATGCCCTACAGGAAAAGGAATGACGGGGCAAAGGGGTCTTCAGAGGCAGGCTAAGCAGGAATGGTCTTTCCAGGAAGTCCCAGGAAAACAGACTTTGAAGTAGAGTAAGATGTGAACCTCGGAGTAAAGGGACAGTGGCACTGTGGATCAACCCTGAACTGAGTGCTAACCGTCAGAGGAACAAGCTGGCCAGTGAATGTTCTAAACCAGCAGACAATGATATTTGAATGCTTTATCTTGAAAATGTAATGACATGCTCACACACACACACACACACACACACACACACACACACCTTCAGCTTTATCCTTCCTCACTCTGCTTCCAGACTACTTTAAACACTGCTAGGAAATGAGTGCATGATGGTGATGCCCTCCTCCGTGCAGTCTGGCTGGGGCAACATAACTCCCTCTGGATCAAGCCTCTGTTGACAGGCTGACCACGGGTGTTAGGATGTGAATGGAACACACCTGCACACTTGTGTTCAGGCAAGTGAAAGCTCACATGTGAGCAGTATGGATGAGCAGCAGGGAAAAGCAGCTGCATGCACAATTAGGCTTCCCAGTATCCTTGCTAATCATGTGGTTGGGTTTCAGCATTGGGAGGAGACCCTGTAAGGGGTCCTGACAGGTGTTGCTGACTCACAGCATCCCTCTGCCAATGCATGGGCACAGATGTAGTTTACAGCACCATTAGATCCAGGGCTCCAAGCCAGCTAGTTCCCGATTTACTTGGCAGGAGAGCAGAACAGTGGGTCTTGGCTGGATAATGATGTGTACTGCATTGTTAGTAAGTGTACTGTGTATGGAAGGTACCTACACAGGATCACAGACTCTCTCTTCTCTCCATGTATATTTATGTGTCGTTCATGTACATGTATGAGCATGTTTATATGTAGGCCAGAAGTCAACCATGAATGTCATTGCTCAGCACCTCACTTCATTTCTTTCCAAGTAGAGTTTCTCAGTAGAACCCAGAGCTCACAGATACAGCTAGGAAGCCTGGCCAAGTCCCAGAGTTCTCCTGTCTCTGCGTACCCACCAACATGCCTAGCTTCTTAAGTAAGTGTCAAGATTAAATTTGGAGCCTCGTGTTTGCATAGCAAGCACTTTACTGATGGAGCTACTAATATTTCCCCAGACCAAGGTCACAGGTTTCCTTTTGCACAAATCTCTGTAAAGGTAAGAGATATGAGATCTTACTGAACCCTTAGCAGAACACTCAGTCACTATGCTAAACAACTTATGAATGGGACTTGCCAGTGGGGCGGACCAATGGTTGTCAGCCTAATAAGCTGTTCATTCAGCCCCCTAGCATGTTTACATTAGGAAAATCAAGGCAAACTAATGCTCTGTGTCCTCTATGGACTGAGACTCATGCTATCAATGTGTGTCCAAATAAGGAGAAATTAATGGATCATGTACCTGGAAAAATGGCATCTTGCCTCTGAGCAACACTTGGCTGTGCCTAGAATCCTGTACCAGATAAGACAGCCAGGCTGCCAGGTGTGAAAATGGATCACCAGAAGCCAAGTGTTTCTGGGATGTTGTGCATTAATGGCATCCTTGTCACTAGACAGATGACAGATCATGGGATGAGGGTGTCCCTTGCCCTTGCTGGGCTCATGTTCCTTGAAGATAAAGAATATATATGTCAGCTAACAAACACTGAAGAAAGTATATGAATGAGTTAATGGATAGGCAAATGTAACTAATGCATGCACAGATGTATGTATGAATGAATGAGGGAATGACTGAATGACTAGACTTATGCATGAATGGATGAATGCATGGAAACCAGCACATTTTTCATAGGTAGCATCTGTATTCTGTTGCTAGCCATGTAACGCCACAGCACAGAAACTGCACAAAAGTGATACACTTGGGCTTGTGGTCCTAGTTCAGGGGCTTCATCCTGTGCCAGGCTCCTTGATAGCAGAGCTCTCGACAGTGTCTCGAATCACTTGGAGAGACATGCAGGGAGCAAGAGGGAAGTACCCAGAGTGCTTTCATAGTAGACACTGAGGACTGCTCATTGACTCACTCGTTGCATAATGGTTGGGTCTGTTCCTCAAGCTGATCCCTAATTGCCTCTTAATAGGTAACTCCCCCTCCCCCAACCCACCTCTTACTACCTGGGAATGAGATTGAATTCTGCATGGATTTCAGACAGGTAACCACGTTCAGTCATAGCCCGAAGCAGTTATCACCCCAATCTTACTCTGGGTCACTGTGGGCAGATGCCGTCTGGACGTAGAGCTTATACAGGGCTGGAGGCCCTCTGACTCTTAGACGTGAGATCACATCCACTCCTGCATTTTTATTTACTTCCTCAGTGTACACACTGAATACTAGCCTGAAGCATCATGAAATAATGTGCTTCACTTTGCTGTCTCCATCTCCCTTGCCCCATAGTACCTACCACAGCACTGGACATACAGTGAACAGTATTGCAGCTACAGCTCCAACTAACAGAGCTGAAAGGCTCTAGGGGTCTCTCGTGGAACTGCGGACCTAGGACAGACCTGGACTGACACTTTCCCTTGTCTCTGATGGGCCATGTGCGGAGACCTGAGCCCTGTGGGCTGTTCAGAAGAGGCTCCAAGACCCAAAGCAAGGACAGTACACGTGGAAGATAAAGCATTTGTACCCTGATTGACTTTGTGATCTTTTTTAACCACAATTACATTATTGAAGTTAATGTTCTTACTTGGTATTGATATATTTTAAAATAGCTGTGGTGTTTAGATCTAAAACCAATAGGAACCAAGGACATTAAACTGATACTTCAGATATCTGAAAGTACCAGTGATTGTGTTGATTGGTCCATTTGTTTTTAGCTTGAGATGTTTGACATATGAGATAGGAAGTCAACCTCCCAGAAATCTTTGATTAGTGTCACTATATGGTAACTATCTGAAACTCTGTCCCAGGATCATTAGGAATAGCTCAGCACCACTGAGTACCCAGAGGAAGAGGGAAGAATAAGTACCACCAGCCTCTGTGGCCTGAGCTCAGTGAGAGAGAGAGAATGAGAGATACAGAGACACATGGGTACAGTGGGAAGAAAGAGAAAAAGGAGAAAGACACAGAGACACAAGGGTAATAAAGAAATGCAGACGGCCTTACAGATGAAATAAAGAAAGGAGAGACAGACATAGAGACTTGAGGACAGAGAAAGCGAGAGGACACATGGAAACAGATACAGAGAAATGGAGGCAAAGGGGGCAAAGCGAAGGGGACAGAGAAAGGGATAAGAGAAGGGAACAAAGGGACAGAGACAAGGAATGGAGACAGAGATATAGGGAACCAAAACACAGACACAGAGACAGAAGAAGAGGAGGAGGAGAGAGAGGAGAGAGAGAGAAAGGGGGAGGGATGGGGAGGACGGGGAAGACAGGCAAGGGAGCAGACTGGGGTGGAGGGCCACAGAAGTGTGACTGTGGTACCCAGTGCTGCCATGGCTGAAGCCCCAGTGGGTCACAATTTGAGCAGAGGTCACTTAGCTGAGGTCATCAGAGTAAAGCACTACAGACTGCAAGACTTAAATATCAAAGGCTGTCACTTCACAGCTGTGGGGGCCAGAAGTCAGGTGCTGGTTATATGGACTGTTGGGCAGGAGAGGGTCTGTCTCAACTTGTTCTCCAGCTTCTGGAGGTGGGTGGTGATCAGTGGCATATTCCACATCCCCAGGTTTCTGCTGTTGTTAGCCCATTAAATGTTTGGAAAGGTCTGTGTGTGTTTCCAGCCCTCCCTTTGTCTAAGGAGACCAGCCTTCGTAGACTAGACTACTGCAAGTCCTTGGCTGCCTCCACACACACCATCACACACATAGTCCTGAGGCTAAGGCTTCTTTTTGAGAGACAGAATTTCATCCCTGGAAAACAATAGGTTTGGTCAGTGCCATCTGTCTAGATGTCTATTGAAACCGTGAAATGCTTGCTTACCAAAATGAAGATCAAATTGCAGGCTAGTGTTGTCTCACATCTGCCAGCTCAAGCTCCAAGGCTTGATCTTCATATGCAACCAAGTCACAAAGTAAAAGCCACTCTGGGAAGTTTGAAGATGTGCTGAAAGAGGGGCTGGAAAGGTGGCCCAGCAGTTATGAGCACTTACCGCTCTTACAGAGGACCGGGGTTCAGTTCCCAGTATCCACATGAGGGCTTACAACCATCCCTAATGCCAGTTTGAGGGGATCCTGTGCCCTCATCTGGCCTCTGTAGGAGCCTGCATGCAAATAGTATACATATAGAGGTAAATAAAGATTATTTCTTTATAATAAATAATAGATGATAACTATCTGTTAATTAATTTGTAGTTAATAGATAAGTGATAGATTATAGATGTTTTTATTCATTTTTAATCTATCACTGAATTTTGTGATGTGAATGTTGACAACCATCTCAGGTGGTGTGATTTGTGGTCAGCCTTCTAGCCCTTGTGTAGGCCTAGAAGGCAGGGGCATGCCCACAGTCAGGTTACAGCTTAGTGTCCATTAGCTAGCCCACATTTGTCCGTGTCACTGACTCCAATTAAACAACACTGGTGCATGACATTAACAATCTTATAAATAGATTCCAGCAGCTCAGACAGATGAGAGCCTGCCATTCTCCCCAGGACCCCTGGGCATCATCCCAGGTAAGCCTTGCCAGGTATATCTTGCTGGCACAGGAAAGGAACCCAGCGACTGCACATATGGGTGGCCTCCTGCCTCACACTTTGGAACTCAGCTCTGATGTCAGGCCAGCCCAGCCATGTGCACCCCTGTGGAATTGGATCTTCATGGAAGCTTGTGGGTTGTACTTTTGCTTATTTCTTCACAGCCTGCTTATCTTCACAAAGTTGATGTGTTCATCCTTAGCTTATCACGAAACAGCTACCTATGGTGCTGTGTGTTGGCATTTACTGTAAATCCTGGGAAGAAGCTGGTTCAATGGCAGAGGGACCCCAAAAACAGCTCCTGGTCTTCCTTAGAAAAGACCCTGTTCAGTGGGGTAGCTGCTCCCAGGGCAGCATCATATCCAGCTGCACCTAGCTCCCTGTACCCATGTCAGATGAGGAGCTCAACTCTCCCCAGCTGCTGCCGTGGACACAATCCAGGCAAGTGGTTATCCTGCAGGGGGCACAGGTGGCGGCCCTGTGGGTCTAAGCCCTACTCCTCTGTTATGAAGTGCTCAAACACTATCACTGTTTGCCTCTGATGCCACAAAACAACTGCATAACATCAACAAGAAAGGGGACATCATTTGGCAAGGGAAAGCAGTCCAGGCCATCAGTGAGCTTGCAGAGCCAATGGCCTTCTCTCTCTCAACCCTGTCTGCCCTCGGGATGTCCTCCACAGCCTCCCATCCTTCATCTGGGCATGGAAGGCAACTGAGACAACACATACTGAGTTACAGTACACACTCATCTGAGACCTTTTACCCTGGTCTGTGAAACAGTCCTGACAGTGAAGGTACAGCCCTGACATAGGCCCCCTGATGCTCAGGCCTCTCTTCTGCCTGTCAGCTCGCTTGGGAAATTCAGGCTTCCCAGATTTGGATCCCTCTCTTGTTGTTTGTCATCTGGTGCAGAGGCAACTCATAAAACAATAACTGCATCTGGCTGTGTGACATATGCCAGGCTCCATGCTGAGAAGTTTATGCATGTCATCTCAAGAGTGTCATCACAGAGAGCCTACTGTGTCAGAATTAGCTTCAGCTGTCAACTTGACACACCCAGGGTCAACTGGGAAGAAAGAACTTCAGCTGAGAAAAGGCCTCCTTCAGGTTGGCCTGTGAGCACAGCTGTGGTACATTTGCTTGGTTAATGATGGATGGGAGAGCGTCTAGTCGTCTATGGGCAGTGCTACCCCTGGGCAGGTGGTCCTGGGTTCTATAAGAAAGCAGGCTGAGCAAGCCATAGGGAGCAAACCAGTAAGCAGCACTCCTCTATGGCCTCAGCATCAGCCCCTGCCTCCAGGTTCCTGCTTGAGTTCCTGCCCTGACTTCCCTGGACGATAGAGTGTAACTTGTAAGTGAAATACACAATTTCCTCCCCAAGTTGCTTTTAATCATTGTTTATCACAGCAACAGAGAACAAACTAAGAGACAAAGACAGCGTATCCCAATTTCACGGTTGAGCAAACCCAGACTCTGGACGTTCAATGAAATATCCAGGTCCCTGAGCTGATAATTCACAAAGCCTAATTGCAAATCTAAACGTATCTGTTTTCAAAGCTTGTTTTCTTGTCTTTTCCACCACATTACTACAATATCTGGTATGTTTTTAATTGTCTAATCATGAAATATTTCTGATGCACAGGAAGGAACATAGAGGATTTGTTTGTTTTCTGTCACATTTTAGCACCAGCTAACCTGAAACACCATGTAGTCCAAGAACTCAGGATCCTCCTGCCTCAGCCTCCTGAGCACTGGGCCTGAGACAACATGTTGGCCAGATGGTGTCATTTATAAACACCCACATATAGACCCCTCAGGCTTAGCATGAGCTGAAGAGGGCCATAGAGATCCTGGCAATGAGCCTTCAGATGCTGCTGGTGGCCTCATCATATTTTCTACTATTGAATGATGCATTTTGTCTGCTTTTATTAATTGTGAAGGACTGAGACCTACTCTATTTAGGGACTCTAGTTTCCTGCTCTAGTCTGTCCAGCTTTGCTTAGTAACTGCTGGTGCTTGTTCTGTTACCTATATCTAAGGCCTTTGTGCCTCACTGGTGAACCAGCCCTTTCCTCATTCTGCTGGTCCAATCTCTCAGTAAACATCCCTGTCCTGCTGTGACACTGTCCACTAGTTTAGCCACTGCAGTGTCCTCTATTAGTGTTTCCAGGACATAGCTTTTCCCATCCTTTTAACCTCTCCATATATTTGTATTTTAAGCATGTTTCTTCTCAATAACACATTGTTAGATCTTGCTTTTTCTTTTTAATTTGGCAACCTCTGCCTTTTAAGCGGGTTATTTAGATAAAGGATCTGCAAACTATGGCCCCAGAGCCAAATTCAGCTCACTGCCCAGTTCAGTAAATAAAATTTTATTGGAAAACATTGTGAGCATTTGTTCTGTGTTGTCTAAAGCTGTTTTTGCAGAGCCGGAGTGGGTATTGCAAACTGTAGCCTGCAAAGCCTGAAGCATTTATTGACTGTCCCTTATAGGAAATATTTGCTGACCTCTGGTACAGACCAGTTCCCTTGGTGGTCTGCCCTAGATCTAACATCTGTTCTTCCCTTCCCTCTGTTTCCCAGCTGCCCTCTGGGTTCTGTTGCTCTGTCCTAGCTGACTGCTGGATTTGGCCATTGTTCAACTTCATTCCTGCACTAGGCTATTAGCCAACTTTTCTTTTGCTTCTCTGTAGCCACTCTATTTACAGTGAACATCTTTAATTTGTCCCAGTTCACCTGCAAATAAAACAGCACCTTACACTATAAACCCTCTCAGAGTATGTGCATCTTGCTTTCTCGAGCTTTGCTTAGCTAGCACCTCATTCCCATGTTCACTTAAATTCCAAAATATTGTCATTTTTTTTCAGAGTAGAAAAGTCAACTATCTTTAAAGGAAATATAAAGCTCCATGCTTTCATTTCTCAGCTCTTTTTGAATGACATGTGTCTGCGTGCAAGCGTGTGTGCGTGTGCGTGTGCGTGTGTGTGTGTGTGTGTGACTGCATGTGCCATGGAAGGCACAGAATGAGGTCAGGTGTGTTCTTCAATCACTCTCAGCTTTGTATTTGAGGCAGGCTCTCTCACTGAAAGTTCACTGAGTTAACTGAACCACCTGACCAGCAGTCCCAGAACTTTGCTTCCCCATAGCTAGAATTAAAGTGTCTGGCTTTGTACATAGGTGCTGGGAATCAAAACACAGCCTCTCACACTTTCCCAGCCCCCATATCTTAATGCCTGATCTTCGTTATGAAGAGAAAGTTCATCTGATCTATCTTTTCTTGAAAGAAAGTCTCTTTTTAATTTCTCATTCATTACTTAGTTACTTATTTATTTAAAAATGGAGGCTTGCATGCTGCTCTGGTTGGTCTCAAACTCCCAGGCTAAGTGTTTGTCTGCCTCAGCCTTCTATATGCTGGGACAACTTGCATGTGCCATCATGTCAAGGCCTGTGGGAATAGCCCCTCACACGGTAAGACTGGTCTGTTTTCACATGAGTCAGGGCACAGCTTCACCCAGTGCCTCTTGGTATTCCTGTCTAAATTTGGTTGGACAGAGAAATCACATCTGTCCATGCAAAAAAAACACAGCTTTCACCTAAAAGGGAAGAATAGAGTTTATTCTGGAGACAGTTTAAGTAACAATGGCCTGGACATGCAGCTCTAAACACCATGACCAAGGCAATTCTTATAAAAGAAAGCAATTAATTGTGGGCTTGCTTCCAGTTTTGGAGATGAGTCATTATCATCATGGTGGAGAGAATGGTGTCACACAGGGAGACATGGTGCTAGAGGAGTAGCTGAGTATTTTATATCCTAATAATGAGAGAGAGAGAGAGAGAGAGAGAGAGAGAGAGAGAGAGAGAGAGAGAGAGAGAAAGAGAGACTCTGGGGGCTTGGAGCCACTCCCTGGTGACTAAGCACCCAAATGTATGAGCCAATAGGAGCTATTCTTATTCAAACCACCAGAATCCCTCAAGGTTCCCTCTAACCTAGCTTATATTTCTGTCCTTTGAACCATAAATGATTCATTTTTCAGCATACATATAGGTATTCTTATTTCATTTATTATATCATAGTGATTTACTTAAATAAAATGCCCAATGCTAAGCAACCATTGTTGCCTTCCTGTAACATACTATAATTGAATATGAAGTCTTTTTAAAATACACTTTGCTGAGTGTGTTTGAAGGTCTTTATCTTGCTCTCCTTTTTTAATTTGTTCAGAAGCACGGGAGTTTGTATATACGGGTCATTCGTTCCCTTGAGACTATAAGGCAAGGTCCTTCGGTGGCTATGGTCCCACTTGGCCAGCTTTCCTGGACCAGCTCTAGTGTGTGTTTGGAAAATCATTAATTATATTTAAGTGTTTATCAGAATGAATTGTTACGTCTTCTTACGTGGTGTTTTAATGTAGTCACACTTATGTTTTGTCACTAATACTGTTAGTTACTTTTCTGGTTTTATCCTTATCAATTTTACCTAAGTTTCCATGTGTTTTATCCTCAAATACCTATACTTGACTTTGTAGTTTCTTGTCTTTGCATTTCTTTCTGTCTCTCTCCCTCCCCCATCTGTCCTTCACTTGTTAGTTTGTGTTCTCATTACCTTGTTTTTTCTATCTCTTAAGAACATTTGTTCGGCATTGTTTAATTTCACCCCTATGTCTCATGTCTCCTCCACACCCACCACACACACTCTGCTTCCTGAAGGTTCCTTTCCCACACTCACGTCTTCGGTGTTGTTGTGAGACCTTTGACATTAACCAGAACTACCTGCTGGCCATGGGTTTGGAGCTGTCCATTGGAGCCTGGTAGGGTCATCATTTCAACTAAAGACAATGGCTGTCCCCCAACCCAGATTTACCAGTTACAAGTAGTTCAGTGGGAGTGGAGTGTGTGAGCCCCTCCCTCTATCCATTATTAGCTCTTGACAGACCCAGGGAAGGCAACCACAGCTGCTGTGAGATCATGTCTCCTATGGCTGCCATGCCCTGCAGTCAACACTTCCTGACGCTTCTCCATGTCTCCCGGCTCTTACTTTTATCCCCACATCTCCCTTCTCCAGTGTTCCCGGAGTCTTCAAGCAAAGGGGTATAAATTTGTATCATCTTTACATGACATGAAGTGACAGTGCCTTAACTTTAATCTCTTCTCGTGGCTACAAGAGCAGCAGCCCATGTCCCCCTGTCACTTCCACTGTACCCACTCTTGAGATGGATTGTCTTCTTATAGTGAGTGCTAAGTATTTGATTTTTACATTGCGGTATTTTCTAATACCTTGTTTTCAAAACATATGTGTATGCTTTGGGACCTTTTACCAAAAAGAAAAACATTGATTTTCTAACAATACAATTTGTAAGTTAAAATTATTTATGATAAATTAATAATGTACTAACTTGTGAATTAATTACAAGTTATAAATTCATAGCAATCATATGCTAGCAATCAAATCATTTGCTGAAATCGATGTTAGCTATATATTTGAGACTTCCGAGTCTACTGATTGATAAATTTCCCACATAGAGATGAATTTAGATCCATTGAATTATATTCTAAAACAGTGCACTAGATTTTAGATGTAGTGTTGAAATACAAGTTATAAAATTCTTGTTATATTTTATTTATTTGTTTATTTGCTGAGGGGTGGCATTTGCCTGCCATGGTACACCTGTGGAGGTCAGAGGATAACTTGTAGGACTCAGTTCCCTCCTCCACATGGGTTCCACAGATGGAACTCTGGTCCTCAGGCTTGGCTGCAGGTATCTTCAGCAACTGAACTAATGAGCTCTAGGTAGCCAGAACCTTTGTCACCTCCAACTTCCAACTCCTAGGGTTTTTTTTTAATTTTTATTTAAATTAAAAGCAATCTTATTTTACATACCAACCCCAGTTCCCTCTCCCTCTCATCCTCCCATGACCCCCATCATCACCCAATCCACTCCCTAGGGAGGGCAGGGCCTCCCGTGGGGGAGTCTTCAAAGTTTGTCCCATCATTTGGGACAGGATCTAGGCCCTCCCACATGTATCTAGGCCAAGAGAGTATCCCTCCATATGGAATGGGCTCCCAAAGCCCATCCATTCACATAGGATAAATACTGGTTCCACTGCCAGAGGCCCCATAGACCTCACAACTGACACCCACATTCGGGGGGAGGGCCTAGTTCAGTCCTATGCTGGTTTCCCAGCTATCAGACTGGAGTCCCTAAGCTTCCACTTGCTCAGGTCCGCTGTTTCTATGGGTTTCCCTAGCCTGGTCTTGATCCCTTTGCTAATAATCACTCCTCCCTCTCTACAACTAGATTCCAGGCTGTTGGAAGCAGAAGCAGAGATTCACAGCTAAGACCTGAGCCAAACTCTTAGGTTTTTAAAGTGCTGTGACAATGAGTCATGCTGTCCTGTCCTCCAATAAGTGAGATCTTTTTTGATAGAAGATGCACAATGTCTCAGGTGAATGACAGGACACTGCTATGTACTCACATGGCAGCTGGGAAGGAGCAGAAGGGCATCTTGTTAACCTTCACAAAACAGGAACCACAAATGTTTACATGATAGAAAGGGAGGGGGAGGAAGGGAGAGACAGACAGACAGAGCAAAGAAATACAACTTGAAGCTCTGTGGATTACCCTGAGAGATGTTCCATGTCTTATTCTTGAATTTCTTTTTGCTTCCTAGTCTCTCATAGACATCTTTGAGAAGTACTACTGCTTTACTACCTAACCCTCAACCAGCCATCCCTGCATCCCTGCATCCCTGGGAAATGGCTCCTCTTGTTCCTGACTGTGGGACCTGGTCTACCAACATCCATACATCATCTTGTGCACATTGTTTACTGAACTCCAAGACTTTATTTTGAGGTGACTGGGGAGTCACCAGCTGCTGTGAAAAATAACGGGAAGGCTCCCACTTCCACTCTGAATTGCACTACCCTGATGGAAACAGTTCACAGAGACATAAGACAGCCACCACAAAGACATTGATCCAGCCCCGATCTTACCCAGATTTCCTGTTTTACTTGTTTGTTTGTGTATGTGTGTGTGTGTGTGTGTGTGTGTGTGTGTGTGTATGTGTGTGTGTGCATATGGACATATCTGTGTGCTCCTATACATGTATATGTATAGTGTGTGTACAGGTGTGTGTTTGCATGTTTACATGTGTGCATACCTATGGATATGTGTATATCTGTGTGTTTGCATGCTTAAGTGTGTATGCATGCATGCATATTTGTACATATCATTAGTTCTGTCCTATTTCATTATCTGTGTAGGACCATTTGATTATAGCTTGTTACTGCTTAAATGTGTCTCTCATCAAAAAGTGTGTGTTGAAAACAATCACCACTGCAGCCACACTAAGAGAGAGGCCTCACTGAAGTGTTTCCTAGGCAGAGTCCTTGTGAATGGATGAGTGGCAGCTCTCTCTCATAATCTTCCCTAGCTTCCTCCTTAGGACAATGCAGATGACCAACAGCAATTTATGAAATCCCCTCCAGAACTGTAACCCAATACATTTAGGAGCATTGCAAGTTACCCTATCTGTGGAATTTGTTGCAACAGACCTAAACACTCCACCTAGAGTTAGTTCCATGTGCCTCACCCTGGCCTTTATGGCCTCCTGATTTACTTCTGATCAAATCATTATTCTTAAACTGGTAACTATTGGCAGATTACCCCTTCCCACCCACCCCCAAAGCCTCTTAATTCTAGAACACCAGACACAGATGAAGCTGAGCTCCGAGTCCTCCATGATGCAACTGGGGAGGATACCATGGAGGACTGGAGGACAGCAGCCATCACTGTTCCTTCACTGGGTCAACATCCTTCTATTTGCCTTGAAAGGCCCTCTCCCTCCCCCTCCCTTCTCCCTACCTCTCTCCTAGCAGGCCTCCTCCCTTAGTGCACCTCCTTCCTGCCACAGCCTCTCAGTCACTCCAGTTCCTCAACCGCTACAGAATGAGCTGGTCTTTGCTGCTTGGCCCATTTTGGGTTTTTGTTCCCTGTTTGTGGGTGGGATGGAGCATAGAGAAGTTGCAGTCTGTTGTATGGGGCACTACCAGCATCCTGCTGAAATGGCAAAAAGTCAGGGAGAGGGCTTTCTGCCCTGCAGGGGTGTTTTTCTAAAATGCTGCCCCTTTTGCCAGGTGGGGTTTTGCTGTGAGAGAAAGGTCTTCCCTTGAACCTATGCCCTGGGTTTTGTTACCCTGAAAGCATTGCTGACTTTTATTGCTGGTTTGTGTTCTCTGCCAACATTGTCCCGCATTTGTTTCAAAGCTCCTTTAGTGCCTGTGTTGAAATGAATGCCAGCTGCTGAGCAATCACTGGAGGCTGCAAACTCAATTCTCCTGGGAGTGAGTGGAAAAGGTTAATGTTGGATTCAATTGGAGCATCCTCAAGTAACTATACAGAGTGTATCTATGGGGTGGTCAAGCGGTAGATGAGGAGGAAGGCCTGGCACTGGAGGCGTTTCTGCCAGATACTTCCTGGAAATAAGCCTTCCACAACATCAGCAAGTGGGCAAGGCATGGTCATCGTGGCTGTCTTCCAAAGTTTACATCAATATGTAGGCTAACCATTTCCTCCCCTAAGCGGCTGCTGTGAGGCCGAATGAGGCAGTTATGTATGGTGCTCTATAGGTGGGTTCCATGAAGTGGGGCCACCTTGGATACTGGTGTCACCTGGAGTCCCATGTGGGCAAGTGAGAGCTGGAGCTTAAAGATACATTTCCCAAGGCCTTTTACTGCTCCTCTTGGGAGAGCTTTGAGGTCAGACATATCTAGCCATGTATCAGGAAGTCTAGCTTCCTGCTCATCTTTGTCACTAACAGAGTTCTGGGGTCAAAGGCTGTCACCTGTAAAATGATAAAAGAAATGGGAGTAATCCTTAGATAGTCTCTTGGTGGATGGTTATACTTTATACCTATTCTGTGAATGGCCAGTGATATGCAATTGCCAGCAGTATGGGAAAAAAAAATTCTTGAAGCAATTCAAATCCTGTTGGTATATGACTTTCACACTTAGCAAAATCCCTGTCATTCTAGATTCATATTCACCAGAGAAGGCATCCAAATTTTCCATGAATATTAATTTGTATCAAATCTTAAAATATTATAAATCTATCCTCCCTACCCCGCCTTTGGGAGCCCATTCCATATGGAGGGATACTCTCTTGGCCTAGATATATGTGGGAGGGCCTAGATCCTGTCCCAAATGATGGGACAAATTTTGATGACTTCCCCATGGGAGGCCCTGCCCTCCCTAGGGAGTGGATTGGGTGATGATGGGGGTCATGGGAGGATGAGAGGGAGAGGGAACTGGGGTTGGTATATACCCATGTTAGGTGTCCTACTTAGCTTTCACTGTCAACTTGGCATAGCCTAGTCACCTGAGAAAGGAGTCTCTGTTCAAAGACTGCCCAGATCAGACTGGTGTGTGGGCCTGTCTGTGGAGATTGCCCTGATTGTTAATTAATATAGGCGGGCCCAGCTGTGGGCGGCACCACTCCCTATGCAGGTGGTCCTGGGCTGTATAAAAAGGCTAAGGATGAGCCTGTGTGCACACCAGAGAGAGAGAGTCGGCTAGCGGCACCCTTTCTTGGTTTGTTTCACAGATCTGCTCGAACTCCCGCCCTGACTTCTGTGAGTGATGGACTATGACCTGGAAGTATAAGCCGAATAAACCCTTTGTTCCACAAGTAGCTTTTGGTCATGGTGTTTGCCACAGCAACAGCATGAAGCTAGAACGCTGTGTATCATCTTAGCATCTGTAAGTGTGGGATTCAGCTGTGTTCTCCTTAAGAATATTCACAGTGCTATGTGACATCATCATCGCCATCTATGAATAGACTGTTTCACCATCCCCCTCTGTAGGCACTGGACAGTAGCCTTTCCCTTGCCTTGCCTCCAGCCCTGGATACTAATGCAAATACTGCCTTTTAATTTTTATGTATTTATTATTATTATTATCATCGTCGTCGTCGTCATCGTCAGTGTTCAGCGTGTATGTGTGTGTGTGTGTGTGTGTGTGTGTGTGTGTGTGTGTGTGTGCGTGCATGCGTGCGCGCGCACATGACTATGGCATGTACATGGAAGCCAGAAAAGGGTATCTCATATCCTCCTCTGTTACTCTCCCTGCCTATTCCTTTGAGAGAGGGGTCTTCCTTTACCTGGCGTCCTTGTTTTTTCAGTTAGGCTAGATACCAGCAATCCCCAACAATCTTCCTGCCTCTGCCTCCTTTGGAGTCTGATAGAATTACAGGCATGTGTGAGATACCCTGCTTGTTATGCAGATAGTGGTACTGAACTCTGGTTCTAATGATTGCATAGCAAGTACTCTGATCCTCCAAGTCATCTCTCCAGCCCCTAGATTGTATTTTCACTTCCCATAAATATGTTCATTCTGCGGGGCTCACATAAGCAGTCATGCAGCAATTACCCTTCTGTGACTTAGTGTTCTTAACATAACATAAACCTTCTGGTTTTCCCTCCTCTCTCCTCCACCCCTCACTCCTTCTTTCCCCCTACCTCCCTTCCTCCATTCCTTCTTTCCTCTCTTTCTTCCTTCTTTCTTTTTTTTGGTGGTCCTGGAGATTGAATGCAGGGCCTCACACATGCTACATGAGCTGTCTGCCACTAAGTTATATCCACAGTCCTCACTTCAGACACTTTTAAATTAACTTTTTATTAGGATTACATTTATTTTTATTTTATGTGTATGCACCTAAATGTATGCTGCAGAGGCCAAAAGATGATATCATATCCCCCAAGACTAGAGTTACAGATAGCTGTGAGCCACCGTGCGGGTACTAGAAATTGAAGCAGGGTCCTCTGAAAAACCAGCCAGTGCTCTCAACCTCTGAGCCATCTCTTCATCCCAATTTTAAGGGCTACTTCCCCCCCCCAGTGACTTTTGGGATAAGGTTGGCTGGCTGCCAGCTTCCTGAGTTGCAGGTATAGTGCCCAGAGAGTCTATATTTGATCTTAACAGAGTCAGAGTCATGCAATAGCCAGTGCCTCTGGGTTAGGGGACATAGTGCTTCTGCAGAGCAGAGACCTGTTCCTATGACCTCTGTCTGTCCATCTGGAGGGTACAGGCCTCGGCTGAGTCTCCATGAATCCTCCAGATCATCAGCACAAGTCCATTTCCCAAATGTACTTGACTCTGAATGCTCGTGGGCCTGTAGCAGCTCCCAGCAGTTGCTGAACGAATTATTTCTCAGCGTGTTCCCTGAGAGACCTTAATGCTAGCCTTGGGAAAGAACTGGGCATCTTCCCTGTTTTAACTGATTCTATTGCTCTCTGTATCTTCTCAAAATTGAATTCAGTCATGCCTGGATTGCACAGGGAAATGGTTTGTGGTTTTAAGGATATCAAATCCCTACAGGTCGATGTCTCCAATATACAACGATAGAAGAATTTTCAGATGACCTATGCAAGAACTGCTCTGTGCCTTAAAACAGTGCAAAGGTTAATTTTGCTTTTCAACTTTACACAATCTAAAATCTCCTCGGAAAGGAGTGTCAATAAAGGATTGGGTAGAGCAGGTTGTCCTGTGGCCGTGTCTGGGGGTTATCTTGATTATGTTCATTGATTTGTGCAGACCCAGGGTAAAAGTGGGTGGCACCATTCCCTGGAGTTGGATCCTGGACTGTGTAAGAGTAGACAACCAGCTGAGCACAAGCAAGCATGTGTTCATTCTCTCTCTGCTCTTGACTTGATGTGACTAGCTGCTTCAAGTTCCTGCTTTGACTTCTCCACAGTGATGGACTATACCATAGAATTGTAAAATGAACCCATCCTCCCTTAATGTTGTTTTTTGTCAGGGAATTTATCACAGCAACAGACATGAAATTAGAATAGCCATCCCAAAATTGCCTACAATGCCTAGTGTGATGTTGAATGAATTGGTGTTTTATGACATTGTTTGGGGCAATAAGAAGAGAAAACACTGCTTGTATACATTAAACATATGTACAAATTATTGTCAAGTATTTTCTATCTGCAGTCAGTTGGATCTGTGGGTATGGCACCTGCCAGTGTGAAGGACTGAGTGCATTGTCTGCTGCAAACAATGCTCTACTGTCTATAAAACTGATTTAAAGGAAATTCTAAAAGTTCTTTTGTGCTTACATTGTAAGAAGGTCAGATTCAGAAGAGAAGTCAAGGGAATGTAAAGCACAAACCCACAGGGTGGTGGGATTGGAAGGAAGGAGGCTGGCCTGGGCACCAGCAGATCCCTTATCAGGTCACTGCCTCCAAAAGTGGCCAATGTGATCTGGTTCTTTTAAGTAAAACTGAATTTTAGCAACTAAGTAATGATGCCTGTGAACTCCAGCTTTGATCAGCTACTTACAGTCTTACTCATATGCAAAAGTGAATAGTGACCCATGACAACAAACAAGCTGTGGAAGATAACATCACTTGTCCCCTAGGGATGTAGGAGCCCCCTGCGGTATGCAGGGGGTAGAGCCATAGCACTGTGAGCCCTATAAAGGACAACAACCCTTTTGGTATATTCCAGCTACTAGTGGTGGCTGATGGCTGGTAGTTCTTGGCATTCCACTTTTTTATGCAATATTGAGACCTCCCTCTTCCTACCAGGTACTCCCTGTGACTCTCCATGTCATCCTCCTTCATTTTGTACCTATGTCTCATGTATGTATGGGGGGGCGTGGTGTGGGTACATGTACCACAGCACTTTTGTGGAGGTCATAGGACACCCTGGCATGCTAATCATTACCTTCCCCTTGTTTAACACAAGATCTCTTTACTATTCATGGCTGTGTGTGCCAAGATAGCCCATCTGCAATCTTCATGGAATTCTCCTGCCTCTGCCTCCTATCTCACCATAGGGGTGCTAGAATTATAGGTGTATGGTATTCAGCTTAACAAGAGTTCTGAAGATTTAAACCTAGGTCCTCAGGTTTGCATGGCAAGTATTTTACTCAACTGAGCCATCACTGCACCCTTTTGTCCCTGTTAGAAGCACACCAGCCATAGCAGATGAGTACCTTCCCTTAATGACCTGTATAAAGACAGTTTTGAATATGATAAAGGCCTCAAAAAATGATTTCATGGTTTGATGTATAGTTCCTGAATAAATTCTGAAAAAGAACAACTAAAGCCATTTTTATCATGGCACACAATGAGGTACCAAGAAGATCTTTTGACCTCTCAGAGTGTGTAGTGCAAAACCCACCTGTCTTACAAAGTGTTCTCGGTACTGTCTCATCTCCTCTTCCTCACTTTATTAAGGGGCCCATTCTATCACTTTCTTGATCCAGATATTGACACACCTTTCTCCAGGGCTCTGCACACAGCAGATGTCCATTGAACATTTATCAAATGCATTGGTCAGTGTTCACTCGCCCATCTTACCAAAAATGTTTCAGATACATATCTCAGAGCTTGAGAGGAAAATTGGTGCTACTGAGTACTTTCACAGTAGATTTAGTGGTGGTTTCAAGGTAGGTGAGGAGGTCTGGCAATAGTTTCCTGGTCTAAAGAAAGATAGACACAGAGAACTTGGTTCCTCCATAAGGCAGTTGTGTCTGGCAGAGACAGTGTGACCGATGGGACAGCCTCTCTACCCAACATGGTATTGTTGTAGAAATAGCCTTAGGTATGTGTGCAGACCTGAAGCTCTGAGCTCTTCTCCTTCTACATTATGCTACATTATGCTACCTTGCACTACTTAGTTTGTGGCTCTGAGACTCAGTTTCTTCATTGGAAAACTGAAGCCAGGAAAGGCTGCTCCTATGACAAGCCTGGGTGGTTTGGATAAAAGTGGCCAGAGTGGCCCCCATTGGCTCACATATTTGATTGTTTGGTCCCAGTGAGTAGAACTGTTTGGGAAATATTAGGAGGTATGGCCACATTGAAGGAAATGTGTCATTGAAGGTGGGCTTTGAGGTTTCAAAAGTCCATGCCATTTCCAGGTTGACCTCTCTGCCTCAGGCTTGTAGATGGTTAAGATTACCATGCCTACCTGCCTGCGGCCATGCCCTGCCATGATGGTCATAACCCTGAAACTCTAAGTCTCCAATAAATGTTCTTTTATAAGTTGCCTTAGCCATGGTGTTTTGCAACAGTCATTGAAAAGTAACTAAGACAGAGATTGTCATGAAGGTCAAGGTAAGGAATGCAGAAAGGTGTTTCTTAAGTCATGAATTAAGTCAGGGTATTAGGAAGTTGTGTTTGCTATGGGAGATGTATGTGGGAGACAAAGAAGACGGTCAGCCAGCAAGAAACACAATGTTGTGTTCTCAGGAAAAATTAGCTGAGAGTCAACAGAAAGTTCTGGCAGAACAGCACAACAGCTGCCAAGGCGAGGACAAGGACATGAACAGCCTGGGAAGAAGGCAGGATGCACAGCTGTGGAGGGCTTTCTCTCAACCCCTGCTTTGGACTTTTTCTAGTCTCACGTGTTTTCAGAAGAGCCTCAGACCTATGACACCGTCCCTAGAGTTGAAATGTCCAGTGGATATGAGGTGATAAAAGCATACCCAGATGTCTTTTGCTGTTATATAATAGTTGATCTGTCTCTTTCCCAGGTATTTTATGTCAGCTCCCAGCGATGTGTAATATTCCTCACAAGTACAGCATAGAGTTGAAAATGGAAAGTTTTCCCATTGCTTTCTTCTTGTCCTAGTCTTTGTCAGGTTGTTTTTCGTTAGTCTTTCTATTGTCATTGCTTCCAGCAGAAGGCCTCTGCAGAGCACAGTTTCATTGATGTTTGGTGGCATATTGAAGGAGGACTGCAAAGATGAGTCAACCAGGGGATGGGTTTCTGCCATTGGTCCTAAGTGGGGAAAAAGTCTACATTGTATTATGTATACAAAAATCAATTTGCATATTTATCTGTTGCTAGCCTTGATTTTTCAGTTGACAACAATGAACTTGGACTTGTAATAAAGAGCTGAATGAGGCTAGTTGTTTGGAAACACGACAGCATCTCCCTACCCACTACCATCCAGAAGGCCAGCCTGGGTCCCATGTGTCTGGTTAAGGAATCTCAAGATCTCTAGAAGGACAATATTGTTGATATTTAAACACTGTTTGCTTTTATATCTGCGTGTTTTTCTGAATAACTCCTTGTCCACTGTAATGCCCTGGAAGTTGGTTCAGTGGTCCATACCAGGTCAGAATCTGCATTAGCCAGTCCCACCTGTCATCCTTTTGAGGCTCACTTCCATTGGCAACAGCACAGTTTACCCTCAACCCCACGCAGTGTGCTCTGCATTAGTTGTCTTCCTTCCCCTGCGTATCTCCTACCTATTAACTGCAAGGTTCCTGCTTTGGGATTAAAGTGGGACAGTAAGACATTGCATCATCATACAGAGAGACATGGCATGGCAGAGACTCTGATGACATTTCAGGCCCATCAGGCAAATTGGGGTTCGTTCTTATAGGCCTCAGGAAGGGGGACATTTTCACACCACTCGGCTGGTAAGTGATCTTCAGCCAGGCTGTCTCTGATTCCCGGACAGGAGAAGTGGGGAGAATTCTGGGGAAGGAATGTGAAGCTCTGAGGGTGGGGTAGAAGGAGACATTTGGTTAAGGGTACCCGCTATATGAATAGGGAATGTACCACCACCACCACACTCTCTGACATCCTCAAATCCAACAACTTGGAGTCTGTACGCGTCCTTGGGCAGAGTAGGACGAGAACAATGCCCACCATTCTCTGGATCTCAGAAACCTGGGGCGTGTACGGGGGTTAGACATTCATTCTTAGAACCAGTTCTCGTAGGCTTGCCCTTTCCGCCACTGCACCCGTGAGGAACAGGCTGCAGCAGATGGCCATGGCCTGATCAGCTCATAGCTCAAAGCCTGGCATTATCGCTAGGAAGTTGTCTTCGTGTGTTTGCTGCTGGGCATCGCCCTGCACAGGGCATCTGCCCTCAGAAGTTCCCCGGGTGCAAGAGTGGGGGTGAAGCAGAGTCTCACTGTACCCTAGAGAAGATGGGGTGCTATCCAGAGCTGAGGGTTCATGTTGACATTTCCTGAGCTGCTGGGTCCCCCATTCCCATGGGTATACCCTTGAATTCCGTCACTGTTTACAGGTTGGGAAATATTCTCCTGCCTCAAAAGATCAAGAGAGATCTCCACAAGTTTGAAAACTGCTTGTTTCCTGCTCCCTCTGTTTGCACCACCAGCTGTTCCTAACTCCTCTCTTTCACTGAGCCCTGGTTGATCACTCTCAGAAGCTAGAAAATGCCCATCAAACTGAATTGAAGGTGGACAGTGTGCCCAGTCTTTCCTCCAGTTCCAGGCTCGTTGCAGGTCCAGGGTTGAGGTCCCAGGGGACCCCTGGCCATATTCTACAGGAACTTAAGAATTTCAAAGATCTTTTGTCCTGCCAGGGTTTGCTGACCATGTCCAATGAGCTCCAATGACCACATGCCCCCATTAGCTCTGTGCTGTATTTAGTTTGGATGGAAATACAGACTCCTAATTTAATCACTAACCAGGTAGCCATGGAGATGACATCAAGTCTCTGGCCGCCTGATAAAACTGGGAACAGAGCAAGTACTGCAAACAGGGTATGCAAATTGTCCATAAGGCTTTGCCTGCAGGTCTCTGCATAAGCTGCCCGTGGCCTCTGGAGTTTGTTAGGATTCAGACATTTGAAAACCAGGAATCACAGCCTTTGTCTCAGTGCTGGCTTTTTCTCTCCTCTCTTGCAGGTTTATCAACACTCCCACACTGGATATTATGTCCTGAGCAAAATTCCTCATGGGTAAGATGGCTTTCTTTTTCACTCCCTTGGAAATCTGCAGAACAAAGTGAGACAGAGGACACTGAGGCTCTGCCTAGTCCTTAGGGCAGGAACAGGGCACCACGATTGGAAAAGCCTGGTAACAGGACCAAGTTAGCAGAGATTACTCAGCCCAACCACTGGCATCTCTGGGAAGCCTCCTCCCCTAGAGCAATGCTGCCCACTCCCTGCTCTGATTTTGTGGAGTAAGATCGCCTGTACCTCCACATGGGGTGCCCATGCAGAATGGTACCCAGCTCACCTGGGCAGACTCTTGGTTGTATCCTCACTAATAGGAAGAAAATGCCCTAATTCCCCACATGACATCAGAAACAAATCTTCATGGTGGTGAGGGGACTACTGTGGCCATAGATCCAGCAATACCTTGGGAGAGGAACCAGAGAAATGAGTCAGTCTTGGTCATAGATACAAAGAGCTGGCTCTGCCCAGCAGTCCAAGAGTACCGCATGTTTGTGGCTTATGCTCTTCACTGGTATCCTTGTGTTCCCAGAAGCAAGTCCTCGGTGCTTTTGGTTGGCCCAACCATGTTGTTTCATGACTTTGAATTATGTTGCTAAGCCTACCTGGGCTCTCACAAGTACATAATCTGGGAATATAGCTCGACTAGCAAAGCACTTGCCTAGCATGAATTAAGCCCCAGCACTGCATAAAACCTGGCATAGTGACACATACCTGTAATCCCAACACTTGAGTTGTGGAGGCAAGAGCATCAGGAGTTCAGGGTCATGCTGAGTTTTGCAATCAACCTGTACTACATGAGACCATATGTGAAAAATATAAAGTACAGTGCTTAGAATACAAGGGCACACTTGAAAGGGGAACAATGAGCAGGAGTATTGGCAGGTGTTCAACTACGGGAAGGCACATTTTATTATATAGTGATAATATAGTTATATTACTAGCTGTTGAGCTCCACAGACTAGAACACCAGTAAAGTTTGGTGAAGCTATTGTTGGCCCAGATTAAGAGCCAGTTCCATGCTGTACCGACCTTAGAAAGTCCACAGATGTGACTGTGTTATTTGTATGTTTACCCTTTCTCTCTCTTCCCTACCTGCTCATTCCTCTGCCCCTGCCATCCCTGAGTCTCCATTACTTGATTCTGGGCTTCTTGGTCCTGGGCTCCCTTTGTCTCCTGCATTCCATCCCTTGCTTTCTCTCTCTCTCTCTCTCTCTCTCTCTCTCTCTCTCTCTCTCTCTCTCTCTCTCTTTCTTTCTCCACCACAATGCTCAGAGAAGGATAAACACTCAGGGCTTGTCCTGGAAGAGATAGACCTGTGCTATCAGCCTGGTCCTGCAGCTTCTGAGAATGGTAAGGTTGAGACACAATATTTCCCAGGCAAACTTCAATAAACAGCAAGAGCTGCTAAGCCGCACTGATGTGGAAGAGAGCTTTGGCCACAGCATAAGTGTTGGGACCGCTGTCTGCTTCCCACTAAGCTTAAGTAGGATGCCAGCATGTCCATAGAAAATAAGCATGGCGGATGTAACTCTGTTTGGACTTCAGGCAAAATGGTGCCTGCACTGAGATAAAGAAGAAAATGTGTTTGGCAGGGGCTGTTGGTTTAGTCACAGTATTAAACCAAAGAACCCGAATGTTACTGTACATGGTAAAAAAGAAAGTATCCATGGTGGGGGAAGACATGGGGAGATGGTTTTGTGGTTAAGAGCACTTGCTGCTTTCCCAGAGGACTGGAATTCAGTTCCCAGCACCTACATCGGGCAACCCACAACTGCCTGCAATTTCGGTTCCAGAGTACCAAACTTCCTGTCCATGCTTCTGTGCACCTGTGTTCGTGTGACACACACACACACACACACACACACATACACACACACACACGTGCATAATTTAAAACAATAACTCTTTAAAAAGTGAAGCATTCACAGGAATTTTTCATTAAAGCATACTCAGCAGAACTTCAGGTATTGCTCAAGAACAAGAGTCATCCTACTCATCTTAAAGCTGACAGACATCCTCAAAGGTCATGGTTGGCACGCAAGGATAATGTGATGCCATGAGACTCATCCCCTGCTCTGGGAGCAGTGAGTGTGTGGAACATGCTAGATATTTCATTCTGCCTTACATAAATTACACACAGTTTATACCTGACATATTAAGATTTTACTGCATCTGGGAGGATTTAGGAGAAATTGCTTCCAAGAATTTTGTCTGAGTGTTAGGTAAAGCAGCTGGGAAATCTAGAGGCAGTGGAGAAGGCTGGGCTCTGGGCTTATTCACTGACAGCCTTGCCATCATTCACTTTCTGCATGAGCCCAACACCAGAGAGCAACTTTGGGCATTGGTTTGTGTGTGTGTGTGTGTGTGTGTGTGTGTGTGTGTATGTGTGTGGGGGGGTTGTGTGAGTGCACGTGCATGTGTTTGTGCATGTTGGGAGTAGATGTGTGTGAGAGAGTGCATATGTACATGTGTGAGCATGCATGTGGAAGCCAGGAGTCAATTTCAGCCACTGTCCACCTTGAGTTTTTTTTTTTTCTTGAGACAGGGTCTCTCAATGACTTACCAAGTAGGCAATGAACCCCAGAGATCTGCCCATCCCCACTCCTCCTCAAGCACTGGTATTACAATCCTGTACCACCATGCCCAGCTTTATTACAGAGTTCCAGGGATCTAGCTAAGGTTCTTTGGCTTACAAAGCCAGCACTTTCACAAGCCTCTCCCAAGGCTTTGCTTTGAGTGTTTCTTAAATAAAAATAGTTGTAATGATCACCATCATATACTGATTGTGTTTTATGTATCTTGGCCCCTGCAGTTTAAGTGTTAAGCCTTGTGCATTCTTATCAGTGTGTTAAATGAGCCCAGAGAGGTTGAGTCAACTGCCCAGCACCTCACAGCTGGAGTCACAGTACAGGGCTGGATAGCTTCCATACCCATGTCCCTAATGTCACCCCTTAGGAAGAATTCAAAGACAAGCCTGATATAACCTTGCAGAGTACAAACATCAGAGCCATAAACATCATATCTCAGTGAGGCTGGATTCTGTCATCTCCTACAGATTCACAACGAATGGGCAAATTGTTCACCCATTGCCTCTGCTGGATGCCGAAGCCAGCATCCCACCCTGCCTCTACTTTAGCCCACTCTGGATCCACAAAAGGCATCATCCCATCTTCCCAAGCCTTCTCTCTCTCCTCTCTCCTCTCTCCCTCTCTGTCCTAAGATCAATGATGGGAAATTCATGCATTAACCAGTTTCCAATGTTATAAGAGTCTCATCTGAGTTCCTTTACCCTCCAGCAGGTGGCAGGGAATTACACAGTCCAGGGTCTTATAGCTTGTGTTTCCAATAGGTTCTGATAGGAAATAAGCACATTTACCTTATAAAATCCAAAATTTCTCTATTAAAATTTTTAAATTTACATTATTCATTTGCAATCATGAGAGTTGTTCTTTTGTGTGGGGGGGATTAAAGATTTATTTGTAAAGTGTATAGATTTTGTGTATTGTACCACACATGTGCTTAGTGCCCTGTTGGTCAGAAGGCTTCAGATTTCCTGACACTGGAGTTAGAGATAGTTGTGAACCACCATCTTGAGTCCTCTGTAAGAGAAGCCAGTACTCTTAGCCACTGAATCATCTCTCTAGTCCAGGAGTTTGGGGTGTTTTATTTAGTATGATGGGGTCTTCTATTGTCCATGTTGACCTTGAGCTTGCCAGGCAGATGAAGGAGGCCTTGAATTTCTGAACCCCCCCCCCTCTCTCTACCCTCCCAATACTGGGGTGGCAGGTGCTCACCACTGTGCTGGGATAAATTGCCCTTGTCCCACACAGATCCTTACTTTTTTCCAAAAATTCCCACATTTCCTTCCAGAATTTCTCCCTTTGTGTCCTAACCAGAGGACATCCCAAGTTCAGGGTGAGAGTAACTTGACCTCTCAACCAGCCACAGAAGGGTCAAGCTAATATTTCAGTGCCCTCCAGTTCTTGGTGTAATTCCTATTTTTCAAAAGCCAGGAGAGCTTGGGGTGCTTGTGTCCCTGCCCTGTTGCACATCCCTGTCCCATGTGGTTAGCTTTAGTGCTTTGGCCTCTGCTGCTGGAGCCAGGCAGAACTCAATTAATAATGAAGCCAAACCCAAACCTACAGTGAGGGTTTAGGACAGCTCAGCTTGTGTTATGGCCTACTGCCTATGGGTAGGTCTATTTTACTTTCCCTTACCAAGTTTTTATGAACTTGTGTATTTTACCCACATTGTTTACTTAAGTAGAAATAAAGATGGTCATTTTTAACATAAAGTATTTCACAAAAATTTTTATGTCAGAATTTTCATTAAATAAGGCAACTTTCCACAGTGGATATTAGCCACACAATGCTAGAAAGATGGCTCAGTAGTCAACAGCACACACTCCTCTTCCAAAAAATCTGAATTTAGTTCCACATTGGGAAGTTCATAACCATCTGTAACCCCAGTTCCAAGGGATATGATGTCCTCTTCTGGCATCCATAGGAAAAGATACTTACATGTACATAGCCACACATGGACACATACTAAAAATAAAAATAACTTTTAGAATAATCAGCTATGTTTTCAAACACATTTTCTGGCCTGATTCTGAACTTGTTCTGTCTTTGGACTTAATCCTTTTAAAATGTGTGTGTGTGTGTGTGTGTGTGTGTGTGTGTGTGTGTGTGTGAGAGAGAGAGAGAGAGAGAGAGAGAAAGAGAGAGAGAGAGAGAGAGAGAGAGAGAGAGAGAGAGAAACTAGGCTCATCCTGAAAGACCCACAAAGCAATGAAAGACTGACACTCCTTATACCAGAAATAAATTTTACTTCAGGAAGCACTGGCACTTTGTGAGGTCTAACAACTCAGAATGGTAATAGAGTGGAGCCTAACTAAGCTGTGTATCAAAGATATTACTAACACAACAAGCCATCTTCTGTAGATAGTAGTGTCCTAACTTTGCTTAAGCACAAAACTATATGGCTTTAGAATTGGACTAGACTTTTTAAAGCCATGGTGTGTTTGAGAAGATATGGAACTGAGGCCTAGGTCCTTCTGCCTGGATCTTCTCACTCCCCTGGTAGACTAGGATGCACAGGCTGTCTTTGAGCTCACCATCCCCCAGCCTCTGCCTCCCAACTGCTGTGAGGGCTACCACA
The DNA here is from genome assembly GCF_943737965.1 of Phodopus roborovskii. Lineage (NCBI taxonomy): Eukaryota > Metazoa > Chordata > Mammalia > Rodentia > Cricetidae > Phodopus > Phodopus roborovskii. The sequence goes on along the minus strand of NW_026126571.1, from coordinate 28,354,625 downwards.
TTCAGGCTTGGATGCTGTGCTTGAGAACTTACAATTTTGTTGGAAGGAAATACAAATTTGTGCAACCACATATGAGAAAGTAACTCTGAGCATTATCTTGATTCTGAGAAGCGAATCTTCCTTCCAAAATCTAAGAAGGAAGAGAGAGCTACAGGCAATTCAAGTCTGCATTGAGCTGAGCCTAGTGGCTCAGTCAGCTTTCTTTTAGTTTTCTAGATAAGACATGACGAGATGTTTGAGGCCTGGTAATGTGGCCTCTGCAGTGAGTCCATGCTGGATAGACTGTGATGCATACCCGGGACACATGGATAGCTTCAGAGCTGGGTGAATTTTAGAATGTGCTTGGAGAAGAGTGACTTGAACCCCAACCTAGTGTGGTTGCTCTATGTGATAAGAACACTCAAGACACATTGAGCATAAGAGAGGTATAATGAGCTCTAAGCAAAACTTAGCACTTGTGCATAGCGTAGATGAATAAAAGTGAAGATGGGGAGCTTACATTCAGGTAGGGGTTTGGGCAGGATGGGCTCCTGCAGACATGAGCCATGGGAGTGTTCCAAGGGTGTGGAGATCAAATGGATGTGCCTGTGGGTGGGTGGCACATGTTGTAAATTGAAGACAAATGTTGAATGTTTGTGCCCCACACCCTTGTAAATAATCCTTGGTGGCATATCCCTAATTATGAATTGAGCCTGATGCATAGGAAAACCAAGGATAGCAAGTTCAAGAAGGCACATGGAGAATTCTCAGCATTCAGGTCTGCCCCTGTGCAGCTGAGCCTATTTCCTTTCTGAAGATGGTATGCGGTCTCCAGGACCCATCTGGTGCACACACAGAGACACACTTTAGCTCTGCAAAATGAGCAACCCTCACAGCTGCTAGAACCTGCATCTCTAGATTGTTCTTTGAGAAGAGCCAACATGGAAGCAAACTGAATAACTATTCTGAGAATGAGATTCATTGGAGAGGGAGAGTCCTATGGGGATGTCCAGAACCACAAAACCTTTACTGTACTCTGTGAACCCTGGACTGGATGTTACTGCTTCCCCTTCCTCTCCTCCCTGCCAGTCTTTTCTCAGTGTAGCCATCTGTAGCCAGCCATCCCACCTGTGTGAACACAGAAAGGTTTTGCTTCTCTGGACACGGTTACTTCACCCAGAGCAGTATGGTTATGAGATCATCTTACGTATCTACTCTGGTGTATAGAAAGCACTGCTGGATCACTACATGGCACATGCAGTCTACAAGGCAGCCCAATCCAGTAAAGCACCTTCCAAACACTTCCTGGGTCTGCCTACTCTAGCCTATCCCTCGGGCTCCACCTAGTGGGATGTAGTGTTAATTTAAGCCTGTACTTCGGATTCTTGCCCTTGGGAATCTGTGTTGTTATTAGGTCAGTGTGTCTAACACCATCTTTATTTCCTCTCTCTGGGCTATTGATGTGTTTCTTGTGTGAGGAATCACATAGAGGCATGTATATGTCAGTCTCCTGGACAGACTTGTGTGTGTGTGTGTCCCCAAGAGCATCTGTTCACAGGTCTGTCTGCAGATCAGTACTATTCTTCATCAGGCTGATGCCCCTAAATGGGCAAGCCTAGAAAATGAATGCTATGGTCACAACAATATAACTCAGTGCCTTAGCAAGTGCTGGGTACACCGTGGGCAGGTATAAGCCACATGCCATTGCTATCTTGTGCATTTCACATTATTTTGGTCACCTTTCTTTCTTCTCAGTGCTTTGGACTGTTCTTAGCAGAGGACTACACTCTGTAACTGTCTCTCTCTCTCTCTCTCTCTCTCTCTCTCTCTCTGTGCATGTGTGTGTGTGTGTGTGCGCGCACGCACACACACACACACACACACATGCAATAGCATCATATTTCATCACTGGCTTAGAGTAAACATGAAGAGCGGACTTGACCAAGACGGAGGCAACCAAGGATGATGGAACAATCCATATAGAAGAAGGGTTGGGAAGTCTGGTGAGAAAAGAGCACACAGACTCTGTGTGTCCGGTGATGGGCTAATTGCAGAACAATTCACTTTCAGCAGAATTCACAGTCTCTGAATACACCATTCAGAGGTTGTCCCAATAAATGTATCACCCCCAGCCAAGATGCAGAACATTTGCATCACCCCAAAGTGCCACACACCCTTCCCACCCCTCTGGTTGTTCCTGGCAACCGCCATGTTATCTGTCCTCCCCTTTTGTTTTTATGTTGTTGCTTATTAGAACAGAGTTTTAATCCCAAATTATCCTGTAAATTGCTTTATAGTTGGGGCTGCTTTCACGTTCACAGTGATCCTTCTGCCTCAGCCTCCTAGGTGCTAGGATTATAGGCATGAGCCACCATACCTAGCTCCCTCTGCCTCTCAGGAATTTATGCTCATGGAGTTGTACCATATGTAGTTGCTTCTTTGAGTCCCCTTCTTTGAGATCTTTTTGTTGTAGCAGATGCCTGTGACCCATTGTGTGTATCCTACACACAATTTGCATTCCTACGACATATGTCTGATTGACATCTAAGTTGTTTCCCATTGGGGGCTGTTATGAGTGAATCTGCTGTGAGTGTTTGCATGTGGACATATGTCTCCCTTTCTCTTGGGTAAATACCTGGAAGTAAACCAGCTGGGCTGTGTAATTAATATGTGGTTAATTTTGTAAAAGAAATTCTAAAGTGTTATTCAAAGCAGCTGTGCCATTTAGAGCACACACACACACACACACACACACACACACACACACACACATACACACACACACCTTGCTTTCATTATGTAGCTTTTTAACCTCTTGCCCTCTACCTGGTCATTACACAGGTGGAGGATGCTACAGTGTCCTGGGAATGGCTCTGTTCATCACTTGGAGCCGGTGGCTCTGCATATACAGAGCTATACTCCCAACACGCTAATGCAAGCCTGCATCTTCCTTCTTGTAAGGGTGACACTGCCTGACCTTGAGGAGCTGCTGCCTGTTACCCCCTCTCCCCTTAAATGACCTCTGTGGAACACTTTATGAGTAATAATGCCAAAGGAATGAGACCAGAAGTGGAGTGGGATTGTCATGTGGGCTGAGTGGGCCTTGGGCATCATGAAGAGGCCTCAGGCTCTGTGTGCTGGGTGAATATTTCATTTCTTGGCTAGAGTATCAAGAAAACTTTCTTTTGCAAGAACCACCTTTCTCCAGTCACCCCACCACAAGAAAGTGAAGGAAGAACAAGATCCCAGGCTGACCAGTTTGATCCTGTGTTGACTGGTCCAGAGTTGATCCATGTGGATGGGTTGATGGCAGGGTGTCAGAAGTTCACCTTCAGGCATCAGATTTCCAACTGGGAAGCAGCAAGGCTTGGGAGAGCACTAAGGGCCTTCTCCGTCTCACAAAACCTGTGCATATGCCATCCTGGGAACAGCACCATGAGACTCCCCAGAGGCAGAGAGGTTGCACGGTGTCCAGCCCAGGCTGCTGGGCCGGCCAATGGGTACTTCTGCAGCTGCCTTCACAGACAGGGCACATGGGGACACCCCACCCAGTTCCAAGAATTTCAAGACAAGGCCAGAGACCCAGTGGCACAGAATTGGGGGGATGGCAGGATAGCTTCCTGGCTCCCCAAGGCTCTTGACACTATCGGCAACTGTGGGATTGCAGACACTGGAGAAGCACCACGGCCAGAGCACACGGCTATAAAAGGCTGCACAGAAGCAATGCTTCTGAGAGTCCAGATTAGAATTTCACCCCAGCCAGCCAGCAACATCTGTCCTTTCCACTGCCACAAAGAAAGGGGCTCCAACTCCACCAGGAGGGTGGCAGGACCTGAACTCTTTGGAATTAGTCTTTCCCACAAACAGAAATGTAGACAGCCAAGTTTGTAATAACAAATGAGAAGGTCAAGGTTTTGTAGCTCTCTGTGCATCCTGATTCTCATTTACCACACCATGGCCCTAAGGCAAATTCCTACAGACCTTTAGAAGACGAGCTGGGAGACCTACTCAGGGCATTGCTAGTGTGAAATCTAATGAGTTTCTAGGTACCTGCATGATGCTGTGTATTCATACTGTACCCAGTGCCAGCACCAATGTTCCACTAAGTGCCAACTACACTAGGTATTGTACTAGGTATTTTACTATACTAGGTATAAATAGTGCGCATGAGGGAGCAGGAAGATTGAGTCAGGGGAAAAATAGAGAAGAACAAGTGAAGAGATTCCTTAGTACAGGGAGCCATTATAGGTTTAAAGAGAAATCTCACACAAGGGAAATGTCCAGAGACCCACAAGGATGACCCCAACTAAGAATCTAAGCAACTGTGGAGAGGCTACCTTAAACACTCTTCCCCGATGAGATTGATGACTACCTTATATGCCATCCTAGAGCCTTCATCCAGTAGCTGATGGAAGCAGAAGCAGACACCCACAGCTAAGCACTGAGCCAAACTCCTGGAATCCAGTTGCAGAGGGGGGGGGGTGAGGGACAAAAGGGTCAAGACCAGGCTGGAAAAACCCACAGAAACAGCTGACCTAAATTAGGGGGAGCTCATGGACCCCAGTGATAGCTGGGAAACCAGAATAGGACCAACCCAAACCCCCTGAATGTGTGTCTCAGGGAGGCCTGGGCAGTCTATGGACCTCTGACAATGGAACCAGGATGTATCTCTGGTGCAGGAATGGACTTTGGGAGCCCATTTCCCATGGAGGGATACTCCCTTAGCCCAGAGACATGGGGGAGGGCTTAGGCCCTACCCCAAATGATATGACAGATTATGATAGTCTCCCATGGAAGGCCTTACCCTCCCTGGGGAGTGAATGAGGGATGGGATGGGGGGGTTCTGTGGGGGGCATAGGAAGATGAGAGGGAGAGGGAACTGGGATCGATATGTAAAATAAGAAAAATCTTTTTAAAGATGAAAAAGAAAAGAAATAGTGCACTAAATACAGGTACTAGTAATGCACTAGGTACTAGTGCTGTGCAAGGTACCGCTACTGCTCTAGCACTGCATAAAACGCCTAGAGAAGCCAGCGGCTAGAGAATGAACCGAACACCTCATCGTGTTGGACTCCATCAGCCTGCCCTGCTACATCCTGTGACCTCACCACTCTAACAACTCTAAATCGACTCTCTCTGCTCCCGTGGGGTGTGGGGCTCTGCTCTCTTCTTTTCCATCCCTTCCCCAGCACCCCTCCTCTGCTGGCTGAGCTCAGCCCTGTGCATCATCAGCTGCTAATGACTACCCCCCACCAAAAGCTGGGGCTGTGTGAGTCAGGAAAGGACACTTGCCACGTGCCTCATCATGCCAGGCATCACCCAGATTGGCCCTGCGGAGGCTCAGCTCCTGTCTGTAAGGACGGACTTTTCCCTCCACATCATTCCAGCAGTGTTAATCATTCTCAGCCTGACTCTGCCTCTGGCCTCAGCAATTTGCAGATGGGTAGCATAAAGGAGAGGGGTATCGGGACTGAAGCAGGACACAGAGGCACCCTGGCTTCTGTGGCTCTCTCTGGCTGCAGTCTGGCGATACCGTGACCTTGGCAGCCCCTGGACTTGGTCCACACCCTAGACACCCTTGTCAGGACACTCATATACTCTCAATAACAGGACTGTCTCCGGCCCTTGTCTGATCACAAGCCTCTGATCAAGTGAGCTCAATCTCAGCTCTGCCTTTAGAAATGGGAAGGAATGGCCAGGCAGATTAGGGGGGAGTTGTACTCACCTAACTGTCCTAAGAATTTGTGGTAGTATTCCAGCACTCAAGGAAGTTCCCCCTCCACAGACCTCAAACCCATTGGCTAGCATTCCCATCAAGTTCTTCTGGATGGGGTTCAGGGGAGGGGGAAGCAGTCACACAGACAGTTCTTGCAAGGCTGTGAGCTCTCAGGAGCTTTGGCTCCAGGGATGTTGTTTTCCTAGACTGTTTACCATTGATATGCTTCCTAATTCCTCATGTTGAGTTCCCTACTTGAAACTCCACAAGGTCTCATAGAGCTAGCTTCCCTGTGATTTCCTGCAGTTTAATCTACCATGACTTGCTTTGTCCTTTCAATAGAACAAAACAGTATACACATTTTAGCTGGCTTAAAATAATTTCTCAAAAGTCTTCCTTTGTCCTTACATAATGAGAGTAGCTCTGAGTGGCACCTCTCACAAAACTCCAAGCTCCACCTCCATAATTATGAAGACATACACATGCATATCTGTTATGTTGATGTTTGTATACATGTCTGATGAGACTTGGAGCCTCGGCCTATTCCCTGTGCTCCTGAGTTCACCATGAGCACACAGCCAGTGCTCAGTCTCCTCTGTCTAAATGGGCCACTGAGCCCAAGCTGCCTCTTTGTCCAGGCCAGGTCTCAGACATCAATACATCTTTTCCATGGCTCGTGTTAACTAAAACTATAACCATAGGTGAAGGATTTGGAAAATTTGTTCTCTAGACCAATAAAAACAGGTCCAAAATTGGATCAGACACTGTCAGTTGGTAGAGAACAGTAAAGGGAAGGGATGAAAGGAAATGACCCCAAATGTGGAGACAGCAGAGCCCCTGCGGCCTCTTTGGATGATATTCCACGTGAGCAGCATCCTAAAGGATGTTGCTGCCTGTCTTCCACATGCTCCAGTCTGGTCTCGTGACCCATACTGGGATGAACTCTCTACCTTCCTTCTGTGTCCAGCTCAGGGCAGGCTGTGTAATCATTCATTCCCAAGTGGATTTGTGCAGAAGGATAAACACAGAGCCCTTAAAGGAATGCAGATCTGAGTTTAATTATATAGATGTGAGGCAACCCATCTCTCTCATTCCATCTGAAGGAGGCCAGGCTCACAAAGGAGCTGTCCAGGTACCTGAGCCACCCTCACTTTCCAAAAGGGCAAGTCTTGACATGGCAACAGTACATTGCAGCATACTCAATGAGCCTGTCCACGCTATGTGGGGGTAACAAGGAACCTGAGAATCATGTGCAAGAAACCAGCAGCAGAACAGACACATCTGTCAGCTGACTCCCAAAGAACCTTGTTCCTTTCCCGGTCACCAGCAAGGAACCTCCCCTCCTCTAGCAGCAGACAGTTTCTCAGAGAGATGAAGCCATCAGCCCAGGGCTGCACAATCTGTTGCAATTGGGTCATCACGAGTCCAACACGGCTTCAGCCTCATGTGACAGAGTCCCACATTGCCCATCCTGACAGGATGATCTGTTGCTGGACACACTGACCAGATGGCTCCATGGAGACAACTGGCCCAGGAGGAATAAGACCATGAGAACGATCTGCTATACAGGAAAAGGAGAATGCAGAGTTCTTCTTTCAGAGGAGAGGGGGCTAGAGGCCGAGCAGAGAGAAAGCTACAACTAGCCTGTTAATTTTGCCCAGTGTTGGCCCTTATGTTGACAGAGTTTGAGGAGAGAGCCTGGGTTGGCAGGCCTTAGCTGATCCCAGAGTAGTGGATAGACAAGGATGGGGTGCTTAGGTTGTCTGTGATGCCTCTTGTCGATTGTTCAAGCTTTCCAGCAGGGCAGGCACCTGTCAGCTCAGGCAGAGCTTTTTCTGCACTGGAGGTCAACTCAAGATCACCTGGAGACCTATGAAAGAGAAAGGTCTGGACCATGGCTTCCTTTCCTCCTGATAGCTTCCCTCGACAAGCTCTTTTGAGACAACCTTCTCATACCCTTAATTTACAGATCTGAAATACACAGCTCCATGGTTTGTGGGATATTTGAAGAGCTTTGTGTCATTATCTCACTCTGCTTCAGAACAATTTATCTCCTCTAAAATGTTTCATAGTTCAACCAACCCTGAACCCACCCTGACCTGTCTCATTTCTTCCTTTAACAGGGTAGATTGAGGGTGGACTGACCTGGGGACATAGAGGCCAGTAAGGCAGACTGGACTCTTTCCATGTGACATTGCAGTGTGTCCATGAGGCACATAGGGTCCCTCAGGAGCAGTTCATCCCAGCTGCCACATCACACTTCCATGATCAGAGTTCATGGCCTGCATGGGATGGGGGTGAGGGTGGGTACTGTTACAACACCAGCAGGACTTAGCTGCCGGCCCCCTTGGAAGCACTGATGGCATGGGACTCCCAACCCAGGAACTGGAGTGAATGACTTCTAATTTATTAAAATGGCAACAGGACTATCTAGCCACTGAGTTTAAACTATTATGAATGATATTCTTGACCCCCCCCAGGAACTGAAGGTTACTAATTTGCCCCTTACTGACCTACTGTGCATTTGTAATCAGTGTGCACCTACTATGAATAGTACTTACATAGGCCTGAACATATATCTTTTGGTGTCTCCAACCGTGTTACGCATATTAGAAGACTTGAGAAAACTCACAATATTTGACATTGAAAATGCTAGATATTTTATGATTTAGTTTTAGCTTTTCTTCCTCACAAATGCCATTGCTGTTGGGGAAGCTTTTCAATCCCTCAAAATAGCTTTGGAAGATAAATGAGCAAACTTGGCTGAGCGCTAATTCACTCTTCAGAATCCAGTATGATTTATGCCCTGTTTTGTTTATTGCTCAAATAAGCAAAATCAGAATGGATCTTGTGATTATTTTGAGCTATGTGAAGCCCAGATCATTTTATTCTTCCTTAATCATTTTTTCAGCAATCCATCTCTACCCAGAGATGATTCATCACAGAGCCCGATACACATTCTTTAGAATAAATGAGTAAAGAAAGATAAAGTAGGAGGGGTGGGGGAGGGCACTAGACAGCCCCCAAATTAATCAGCAAGTCCCTTTGTGTCCCTTCCCTCATGCATATACACTAAGAACTTAAGAATAACCCAGTACAAGGTAGAGACCGTGGGCTGGACTGACAGGCATGCCCAATATTTTAACACTAGGACATGATGTTATCATTGTCATCTATAAAGTCCATACTCAACCAAATAATCAAGCTATAAAACACAATATAAATAAATGTTAATAATGTTTTAAGTAAGTTTATGAATTCTATGTTGGACTATATTCATAGCTGCCCCTGCTTGCATGAGGCCCATAGGCCACAAGTTAGATGCACAAGTGATACCTTGGGTATACATCAGAGGTTACTGCTGCAGTCTACTGTGTGACAAAGGGACCTAAATCCTCTCGAGTTTTGTGTCGTTTTGAGTCAGTCTCACACTGAACCTGCACCTCACTGGCTAGCCAACAAGCCCCAGAGATCCTCTTGTTCCTTCCTCCCTGATGATTGAAGCACAGATAGGTGCCTCCACACCCCACTTCTACATAGATGCTGGGGAGCTGGACTCAGGTACTCAGACTTATGCATCAGGCACTTTACCAACTGAGGTATCTCCTCAGCCCCAGTTAACCATGATGGGGGAACATTTACAGAAAAGTGTGTGGATAAGAAGACCAGCAAAGCTTCGATGTGGGTGGGTCCTGGTCAGATGAAGTGCTTCCATGCACTGTCTTGTCTAGTTGGTTCAGGGACTCTGGATGGTTAGGAACATGAAGAGAGAGGGCCGTGAGAGTGAGTGTAGTCCTGGAAACAGACCAAACCTAAGAGCTTGAGCTCATCATCTTCAAAGAAGAGGCCAGTCTAAAGAGACTGCAGTTGTTGGACCTTCTAGATCAGGCAGAACCAGGAGCTGAAAAGACAGGAGCAGTCAGTGAAACTCCCTGTGATGCTGACACAGTGATGTGAGGCAGAATGTACTTGTCTAAACCCACAGGACACACACAGTAGCCAACAAGCCCCAGAGTCAACCATGGGATTCAGTGAGAGGTAGCATAAATTGATAATGACAAATATAAAAATGTAGACAAGATATTAATAATGTGGGCACATTATTGTCATTTCTTGTGAGCACTTAGAATGATTTAAAGCACAGTAATAATAAAGTTTTCCCAGAAACGAAGTGCAAAGGAAAATAGAATAGTCCTGGCTCCAGGCTGGAGCCTTGGAGATTGATGCATTCTTCAGACAAAAAAAAAAAAAGGTTGCTGTCCTGATGCTGAGGGACTGATGATATGTCTTGAGAAGGTGTGCCGTCCTGAAAAGCCAGTGGGGTCTTCAATACGCTGAGAGTGAGAAGGCAGGGGGTTCGGGGATGTTGTCTGTAAAGAAAAAGGTGGAACCAGAAGGCTGTGGAGAAAGAGTCTCCAGGCCATACCATGTGTCTTAGCTGCCAAGGGACCCAGGTGAGGAACAGGACTAGGACTAGGCACTGGGAACCTCAGACGCAGGTGCATCTGACCTTGTATTCTGCCCACCTGCTTAGCAGAAGAGTCCTGTTTGGGTGCAGCACCCTGCCCTCAGCTTACACAGAAGAGTGGTAGGTTTTTCCTGGAGGTGAGCACAGGGCCATCTGCCTGCCATACCCAGAGAAGACAGAGATGGAGTGGAATGAAACTGAGAATTCAGGACTCACCAGAAGGCTATGACAATGGTCAGTGGCCAACTGAGTCTCTCTCTCTCTCTCTCTCTCTCTCTCTCTCTCTCTCTCTCTCTCTCTCTCTCACACACACACACACACACACACACACACACACACACACACAGTAGTTCCATAAAGCTCTTCAGTGGTCCTCCATGGTCCATTATGTGGATGCTTGGGACAGATTCAGTGGAAACCTTGTGTTTGTAAGGCTGGGCAGGATAAGACTGTATAAAGACCATCATCATGCAGAATATTCACTAATCAAGGACACAGTGGAGGGGCATTGAGTGTGTCACCCTAAAGACTTCTTTTCACTAGAAAGAAAAACCATCTGTTGCCATGGAATCCAGTGTAAAATTAGAGATTTAATTCTTCGTAGCAAGTGTGGGTGATGGGGTGGTGACCCTAAGCCCAGTTTCCTGTCACCTGCGCCCTTAGGGAGTCACTGATTTGCTCTCACTGCTGAGTCCCACAGAGCATACATGTCTTTATGTCTGATAAATGATTGGCCATTTTAACAACTTTTTATAGATAGTCATTACAATAACACTTTATCAGTACTCAACCCACTGGTCCAACTAATTAAATGAACAGCTAAGGACACACATGTGCATTATAATGCATGGCCAAATTAATTACCTGTCAGTTTATCAAGGATTAAGCTGGCATCTGTGGAACATGGCCACAGGAGCCCAGTGCTGCCTGGCCCCACGTACAATGTATTGCTGGATGTTATCCATCAGGTGAGCATTAATATTCCCAATTCACACTTGAGGAAAAGGTGTGTGGGCTGTTACTCTATCAGCTCAAGCTCTGTGCTGTTAATGATGGGATACCACCACTTCCTGGCTTCCTCCCCTTGAGGAATTCCTGGATGGATTGCTGCAACCCCAATAGGCAACTCATTTTGGGGAGTCACTGGATTGAGTTAAATGAGTATGAGATGTTAAGAGGCTCTTGGTTTTCACAGCATTCTTAGATGAAGGAGGTCATGCCTCCACTTTCTGAGGGGACACCTGTGTCTCAGTTGATTTGGTTCAAAACCATGAGCTCCAAGAAATGCCACTCTCCTTCACCCCAGGCTTCCTTCCGCCAGTCCCACCCAGCCCCATGGCTCACCAGCCTGATTGGCTTCAGATGCATGTGCTTCTTTTTTATAAATGGCTTCATGCCTGTATATGTTCTTAAATTCCTATAAGACATTACAGCTAGTAGACTGCAATACTCTCCTGAGACTTTTGTCAGCCATCACGAATCACTCCATTGTAGTTTATGGAAAACTTTGTTCTTTTTCATGGCCTCATTATACTTGTTGTATAGCATAGTATTTTAGAGGAGACAGACGGGTTAAACTAACAAACAGTAAATATGTGTTTTAGGATATTTAGATGATTTTTTGATTTGTGAGTACACTGCAGACTGATTACTTAAACTCACTAGCATACCCATCACCTCACACAGCCTTTTTTATAATGGTTTTCCATATAAAACCTACTCTCTGGGCTGGAGAGATGCCAGAGCAGTGAGTGAAATTAAGAGCACAGGCTCCTCTTTAGGGGGCCAGAGTATGGTTCTATAGAAGCCCACAGCTACTAGTGACTCAAACTCCAGGGGATCCAATGCCCTCCTCTGGCTTCTGTGCATGCACGCACATGGGCGCGCGTGCACACGCAAACACACACACACACACACACACACACACACACGGGGGGGGGGATTGAAGTTTATTAAAAACCCATCTGTGATATGCAATGTCCAGACCCCCCCATCTCTCCTAGCTTCTCTACTTCCCAGCTGCCACACCCCATATCTGACTTCTTTTCGCCTGTCTTCACATCTGCCTGAGGCACTGGGAAATCTCACCTCTCCATCTCTCCGTCTCTATTCCTTCCTGTTTTGTCTGTCTTGATTCTTTCAGTGTTGTCCAAATTATTCTAGATTGTTTTGTGTGTTTGAAGCCCTGATCACTTAAAGGCCTGGTTCATATTTCTTCTCTCTCGCCCTTTCCCCCTTTGTGAAGTCTCTAAAACTCAGTGACTTCTTTCCCACAGGGGATAGGTGGCAATTTGCCTATCCTCTCTCTTCATGAGCAAATGCTTTGATGGCTCTGCCTTCAGTGTAGGAGCTATGACATCAGTGCAGGTGCTCCCCTGGCCAACCTGCTCCCCCAGAATGTAGAAGCCATTCTGCAGGTGAGATGGTACCCTCAAAAAACCATGATGACTGTTCTTTCTACCTGTGGAGTCTTCATGGTGCTTTACCATGGCTTTTACTTATTAGGACATTTGAATATGTAGGCAGTATTTGTTAAGGTATTTCCCATCTCTGTAAATTAAGAATGAAAATTAAGGAATTTGTATATACAGCACCCATGTGAAAACTAACTACATGTACCTGCGATCCCAGCATTGGGATGACAGGATCCCTAGAGGTTAAATGCCAGCCAGGCTAGCCAAATTGGCAAGGTTTGGGCTTACTGAGACCCTGACTCAAAAACTAGGATGGAGACTGAGAAAGACATCCAACATCAACCTTTGGCTCCCACATGCATATGTGTGCATGCACCTGAGCATGTATACATACATACACACTTTACACGTGTGCGTATCTACAAGCTGGCTCCCATGTAGACACAATTGGAAAGTACCCAAAATAAAAAGGAATGAAAAAGGTAAAAAATGTTGGACAGGAAAAACATCTTTTAGTTCTTCCCCCTCTCTCCCTCCTGAGTCCTCTCCCTTTCTCATTCTCTGTATCTGTGAGAGAATACAATTTATCCTGAGGCCACTGGCTTTGGAAGGTCAGCATGACCTGGCTTCATACTTAGAAAAGAATTATCTGTGAGGAGAGCCAACGATGAAGACATCGGGCGTGGGATTTATTGCTGCTTGGCTGTGGGTTTCGTTTAATTTTAACTGCCCTGGACATTTTAAAAATTGATCTATATAGTTCTCTGCATGTTTTCTCCTGATGAATATTTACCATTTGGATTAAGTAGCAGTGGACGTGTTTCAGCTTCACATAAATTATGTACATCTGCAGAAAGCCTGTGGAAGCTGAGTGAGACATATTGTTCAATAACTAAGAAACGGAAAGAGTAAGGCTCCATCAGAGGATAAGTGGACACAGTATATTCTTGGCTCCCAACATTGTGCTTTGTTTCTGTTTGTCTATTTCCTCAGGGACCCGCAGAGTCTAGACCCACCAGAAGTCAGCAATGCAAAGCTTCAGTATGCAGGGTGGGGCCCAAAAGGCCAGCAACTGGTAAGCAAGCCAGGCTCGGCAGCCCTATTTTGTCTTTACTAAGTTTATGTTTTCTAAACTGTTTATCACTGAACATCTTGGGTGTGTCTGTGTGTGCTTACATTTTAGATAAATGCACCAAAGTATCTGATTATATAAAATCATTGTTTCTTTTTCAGATAGAGGATCCTCATTTTTAAAAACAAATGAACCATGGTGGGGGGGGGGAGATGGGTTTAATGTGTAAGGTACTTGCAATGCAAACGTGAGGATTAAGTCAGGACTGCCACACCTGCGAAAAAGACAAGTGTAGCAATGTGTGTCTATATCCCAACACTGGGCATGGAAGCAGGCAGAGTGTGACGACTCCTGGGCTAGCCAGTCTAGCTGAAATGGAGTGCTCTAGGTTCAGCAAGAGAGCCTGACTCAAAAGAAGAAGAAGGAAGAAAAAAAAAAAAAAAAAAAAAAAAAAACAACTAACCTCAACCTCTGACCCCCATATGTATGTATACAGACAAGCACACACACCCACCACATACACACACACACACACACACACACACACACACACACACACACAAGCATAATGCACTTAACTATGACAAAGCATCTTGTAAAACATCTTAACCAGGAATGAGCTCCTCTGGGCTCAGGATTTCAAAACTTTCTCTCCATGGTTAGCTGGTCCCTTCATTTCTAGGCTCATGGGGAAACAGAAACACAGTGGTGTGTGGCAGAGCAGAACTGGCCACCTTATGGAGGAGCTGAGGGATGGAGTGGCACCCTGGTGAGATGCACCCTTCAGTGACATGCCTCTAGAGAACCAGTTCCTCCAACCAGCCCACACCTACTACTTGATGCATCTGGCTATGAATTTGTCGATGGATTATTCCATGAATGACATCAGCATCCCTCGATGATGCCACTACACTATGTAGGGACTCAGCTCTCAGCACATACATCCCAGAGACCAGAGTATACCCAAACCATAATGCATTCTTAGTTTTCATATCCAGTGTGTTTAGAGTGGTGGCCCCTATAACCATGTGTGTAGATGAAGGTCCTCAGAGGACTCCATGTGAATCATCAGTGTGCTGCACATTGTTAAACGTTGTTCTGAAAGTCACCCTCATCCCTGGAGGTCTATGGAGGAAGTGGGTCTGTTCATCATTGTGAAGCCGTGTCAACATGGGGAAGCCTCCAGAACACATATAGCCTTGACAGTTTGACATCAAAGGTCTTCATGGACCCAAATAGGCAAAACTGAGACATTTAAAGCCCTGTGAGTTATAAGGATGGTGTATAGGTTACTTTCCTTATTGTTATTACAAAATACCTGATAAAGCAACTCAAAGGAGGAGCAAGTCCTGTCACTTGTGATGGAGAAGGGATGGCTTCAGCAGCATGAGGCAACTGGTCACATTGCATCCTCAGTAAGGAAGCAGAGAGTGATAAGGAGTGACGTTCAGCTCGCTTTCCTCTTTTTAAAAGGAACCGTCCACACTCAAGATGGGCCTTTCCATTTCAAGTAACCTAGTCTAGAAACTCATACAGACATGCCAGAGGTGAGGTTTCCCTGTGGATCTAGATCCTGTCAAGTTGCTAATCAGGGGTAACTATCACAGAGAGTGTAGTGAAAAAAGGCCTACAATGAACAGCCTTGGTGAATGTACCCAGCCCAGAAAGCATCACTAGCTGACCATGGCCACTCATGGCTGTGTCTCAGTCACCAGTTTTCTTCCATCTGGTCGCAGATATTTTCTTGGTTGCACCTCAATTCCATTCTCTTGAGTTAATTTACAAAAGGCAAAAACATTGGGCCACAGAAGAATCCTAACAATTCCTCAAGTGTCTAGCCAACCGGAAATTTCAGTGGGCCTAAGGGGCCAAAATCAATGTAGCATTTGGAAGAGCCATTGAATGGGATGCCCAAGGTAGAGGGTGACAATCCCTTAGTACAGTCACAGAAAGCACCTGTGACTTTGTCCTGAAGCCTGCAGAGTGTTTGGGCACCTACATCTTTAAAGGCTGACTGATCAGTGTGGCTGACGAGATAGCTAAGCAGTTAAGAGCACTTGCTGCTCTTCTGAAGACATGAGTCTGGTTTCCTGCACCCATGTCAGGCAGCTCACAATTGCAAGTAACTCCAGCTCTGGGGACCTGACACCCTCTTCTGGCTTCCACAGGCACCTACGCATGTGGTATACACAGACACAAATAAAATCTTTAAAAACAAGTTTATTTATAAAATGATTTTAAACCTTCAGTAGAAGTGGCCACTGCACTAACTACTGGTTGGTTAACAGCCCAGTGTGCCCAGCCTGGCACCCAGACCCAGACCCAGGTCCAGCAGTGGGGGTGGAACCTGAGTTCTTTCTTTTCTGTTGCTGGGGAAAAGACAACACTACTTGGTTTCGTGCTGAGATCTCTGTGTGCCTGACAAGCCACCTGCTCCTTATCAAGCCATGGTTAGCAATGAGCAACCCTCTGACAGTGGAGGAGATGGCCCACGCTCTAGAATCCCATCCAGCAGCATTTGGAGTCTGTAGATGACTCTCCTGGCTTCTCATTAGGTCAGACACTTCCCTGTCCAAAGCCATTGCATAGGAGTGAAGCCAGAGGATGACAAAACAACCTTGCTAGGCCTCTTAAAGAGCAACTAACAGCAAAAGAACAGGTCTGATTGTGACAGCTTCCCTGATGTGACTTCTCCAATGCAGATGCTCTGTCAGGAACACTTTGTAAGGTCCCACATTTCACTGTGGGGAATTTCTTTTGTCACACGTAATGCCATGTAGGGTGCAGGTGGGTCTCTCCTCACTATTTGAGCATAAAAGCATAAAGCAAAGAGCTCCTGATGATCAGTCAAAATTTACTGGTGTTGGAAAATCTGAACGCTTAATTAGCTCATTAATATATGTGTGTGGTCCTAAGCACTAAGCATTGCATAATCAGATGGTAGTAACTAGCTGGGATCTAGGACTATGTGTTCAGCACACACAGTGAGGGAAATCGTACTCCCTTTCTGTTTCAAGGAACTCGGTATCCAGTTAAGTACTCATTACTGACATTTTGGTGTAGTGCTGTGAACCGACGGGCTCATTGAATCCTTGAGTTTAAACTTATGTTAACTCAGAAACTCTCACTATAGGTCTATGTACTGACTCTAAGAAACAGTGTCACTTGTAGTGGGGAATGAGTCCTATATGCTGGAAATCAACAAAGTCCTGTAATTCTTGGGGCCACGCAGGGAGGCCTTGCGGTTTCTGCTCCAACTACTTCTCTCTGTCTGTTGTAGACAATGTAGAAATGAGCATGTATTGTCAAGTTATGATAAAGCTTACAGACCAGGAGGATTACCCTGACCCACCGTGTGTCACACATGAGAGTCTCCTCCCAACAGGGCTACCACCCTGAGCATAGTCAGGCCCTGAGCTGTGTATCTGTCTGCAAAGGAAGGTTGCAATCAGGAGCCTTGTGAACATTAATCTATTAAGTGACAGGCAACAAATCCCTCCTCGCCGTTTTATTTTTAAAGGTAAATATTGCTCCCTGCAGTAAATCTGCTCTAATGATAACGAGTCATGCTGCAATGACTGAATCTCCTTGGGGAGCAGAGAACACAGCTGCAGTCAGCTCCACCAAGGAGCTTTCAGAGCCCCACAGCACCGCCGTTCAGGGCGCTGAGCTGTGCCTATGGAGTGGAGCCTAGCCACTCATAGGAATATGAGCAGTCTTTCTACTCATCCCAACCTATACTCCATGTGCCTCTGGTTGACCGCTCTCACTTGTAGTCAGCTATACTGGACTTTTACATCCTGTGGTCCACAAGTACACTTGCATGGATGGCCAAGGCCCTAGGCCCCATCACAGCACAGAGAGGAGCCAGGCAGGATAGCTCACACCTATAATCCTAGCATTCAGGAATTCAGAAGGCTGAGGCAGAAGGATTACAGAAACCAGCCTGGGCTATAAATAATCTCCAGCCCAGTTTGGGCTACAATGTGAGACCTATCTTAGGGATGGGGAAGAAAACGAGGAGGGGACGGGATGGGAGGGGTCAGGAGAGGAGAGGAGAGACATCTGCCCCAGGGGCCCCTCCTTCTGCAACACCAGCTCCTGTTTGCTGAGTTAGTGTTGCAAGGATCCATGTTCTTCAAAAAAAAAAAAAAAAAAAAGTTGTCAAAGCTGAAGATGTAGGAGAATGAGTCTGAGTTTGGCCAAATTAATCAGGGCTCACAGGGACACTATGGTGCTCAGGCAGAGATATAGCAAGTGTGGAATTTCACAAGGTCCATCTTTTCTGTTCTTCAGTGAACCCTTGCTTGACTGAGGAGCCCGGGGCTTCTCAGGAGAACTCTGATGTTCTGCAGGCCCCACCTCCCAAGTGAGAGGTTATATCTGTGCTCCCTGCACAGGTCAAATCAACTGGCATAGGAATAGCTTTTTGTTCCCCTAGATTTTGTTTTTGCTAGAGCCATTTAATAAAAGCGGACAGGCTGGAAGCAGGACAGTGGTTTCCTTCCTCTTAGAATGCACAGCTGGAGTCCAGGCTGCTTCCTGCTGTGATCTGGTCAGTGCCGGAGCGTGGGGAGTTTGTATAAAGTAGCTGAGGGTGGGGGTGGGGTGGAGTGTGGAAGGGAGCTTTCTTCCTGGGGACTGAAGAATGAAGGGAAATTTTTGCAGAGACACGGCACAACAGTGTTAGACAAAATTGAGGATTCAGGACTGGACTCTGCTAGGGCTCTCAAGATCAGAGACCAAGAGACGGCTCCTCTCAGGTTGGCTTGCCACCTCGACAGTGATAAATGAGCAGCTTTGAAAAGAGCATTTAATAAGGCCTCTGGGAAATCTTCAATAGCTCAGGATGTGAAAAATGAAACCAGTGAAGTTGACCAGGAAGCCCGTGGGTGGTGGGAGAAGGCCTCAGAGGCTGCACACTCCAAGGAGCAGGTGAACACAGCATATGGGGGTGGGGTGTTCAAGGAAGAGGTTCAAAGGTCTTGCTTCCATCTGAGAAGAGGAGGATCTTGCTCTTAACCATGAGCATCAGGTGACTGTTCTAAAACAGGAGAAGACAGCTAAGAAGTTAGGGGATTTAAGCTAGACTCGATGATGAAGCACTCCACGGATTACGTGGTTGTTTAGACCTTAAAATGGTTTTCCTGGAAAGGCCATGGGCCCAGGGAGTCAGGAATCATCACTCAGATCAGTTTGTGTTTTTGAAGGGTTAGGATAGCAACTCTCTTGGTAGGATGTCAAGGCAGAGATGTGCTGTGTTCCCAAGTGTCCTCCCTTCTGCTAGAACTCTGGGGAAAGGCCACTATGGCTGAGGACTACTGTGGCTGTCCAGTTAGCTGCCAGTGGAGTGCCAGTGCGCACACTTCTGTTATTCTTTAATGAACTCATTTGCTCCCATTCCAAGCCCTTCCAGACACTGTTGGGTTCTGGGAGCTTGGGAGAAAGATGGCCTCTTTTTTCCCACTGGCCTCTCCCTCTAACAGAATGCATGGTTTCCCTGAGCACTCTTGGGTTCTCAGCCACTATATTCACTGTTCTCTCTCCATCAGTCTCTCATCCCTTAAAATGGTCCCCAACCTACTGTTACATCTATCCATTCCAAGAATGCTTCCATGATAGTCTTAGTTACTATTCTATTGCTTTAAAGGGACACTACAAGCAAGGCAACTTGTAAAAATAAACATTTAATTGGTAGCTTGCTTAAGCCTCATGACCATCATGGCAGTAAGCAAATGAGCATGGTGCTGGGAAAGAACTTAGAGCTAACATCTGATCCACAAGCACAAGGCAGAGGAACTGACTGAAAATGGCATGTGCCTTTGAAACTTCACCTCAGGGGCCCTCTTCCACTAATAAGGCCATGCCTCCTAATCCTTCCCAAATAGTTCCACTAACTGTGGACCAGGCATTCAAATATATGAGCCTATGGGGACCGTTGTCATTCAGACCACCACACAAGAGCTTAGGAGGCTGGCAGTTGCTCTGTATGTGTGACCTTTTCACTTTTAACCTTATGTCCTGATGCCTCAATGAAGCAGTATACAACTGTGGGAGCAGACTGCCGGGTCTGGGTCTCATACTGCCTGCTTCATCAGATCAGTTCAGCTCGGCAGCGAGTCCTGTCTTCGCCTGAGATCTGACCTCCTGTCCCAAATGGGTCATTGTAATCATGACTTCTCAGCCCCTTTTCCTCCCTCCCCTTTCCCACCTATATTCTCTACACAGCCCCATGTTGTGACCTCCCCTTCCTTAGTGGCAGATGTCTTCAGAGCCATGAGCAGGTGATAATGACTCTTCAGGCAAGTCCATCCTATGATTGTTTGTCTCTTCTGCCAGTAACAGCTGAAGGGAGTTGGGAAACTCACTGTGTCCCTCCCATTAGTGCATAGGCCCATGACTCCTCCCCTAGACAGTGTGTTGACTCATTTTCTGTGAGTCCAGTGAAGGATTCAGAAAAACCTAAGCTGAAAGTTTTTCACGCCCACCCTGATTCACTGTGTGTTCTTTAGGTCTCTGCCTTGAAAACTGTTAGGACGTTCCATTAGAGTTATGAGATCCATGTCAGCATAGCACCACTGCAATCAGGGATGAGGTGCCCCCAAAACACCAGAATGGCCTGTGAATAGTAATAGTGTGAGAGGATCCAGCCCTGAGAATGGAGCTTCTGTCCTGCAGCCATGGAGCAGATCAGGGCCTGGGGAAAGGGACACCACCTTCCTCTTGTATAGCCAAGATCAGACAGAAGGGCTCAACAGCTGTTGACTCTGCCTTGAGCCACCACACATACCCAGGTCAAGGGTAGGTAGGAGGCCTCTACCAAGCTGGAAGGGAAACAATAGGGACCAGGAAGAAAGACGCTTTTGAATCCAGAAGGTGCATCAGGAATTCCGAGAGTTTGTCACAGAGCACCTCTCGAGACTATTGGCATGGCTGAACTAGAGGCTTAGGGGGGAAGAAAAGTACCTTGTTGGTTATGATTTTGCAAAACTTATTGCTAAGAAGAGCTTTAGAGTGGAAAGGACAGGTTCAGATCTTAGTCTGGCACTTAGGTGACAGTGTGACTTTAAGATGCAACCCCACCCCCACCCCCAGCCTCAGATTCCTCACCTGGAACTGGACCCCAACCTTTCCCTACTGTCATCTCCATGGACAGTGCAGAAGTTCTCATGACAGTGGATGAGTCACTGTGCCTATCAAGTTCTTTATTTAAAGTCATCGTGGGGTAAGGAATGAACCCAACAAATTGTGATTGCCATGTTGCTGTAACATTAAGGAGATATAGAAAGGGAGGGAAGCAATGTGTGCATTATCAATGGGAAGTTTGGTGTCTGGAAGGGAAGGCAGCTTCCTTGAAGAACAGTTTCTGTGGGTGTCCAGTGGACTAGGTGACACACTAGTGGATTGTGGGTGACCCTCCCAAGCTGCACGCTCTGCCCTTCTCTAGCTCTGGGGAGCAAGGTTAAGATTCAGGAAACACTATGTCAATTTGGCTTCCGCTGAGTCTTTAGCTCCCCATAAGTTGGTATCTAAGCCTTTAAGAAGATATTATCAGATGACGATTATGCTCCTATTCCTAAAGATATACCTCCCAGTACCCAATAGCCATGCCACCCAGTATCCAAAGATCCATGTCACCAAATCCCCAGAAAAACCATGCCAATCAGCCCCCAAGAGCTTCACTACCCATATCACCCAGCCATACCACCTACTCCAGCCATTCCACTAAGCCCCACTGAGGTTCATGGTCATCTGGCCCCCAAGAGCCATATAAACCCATATAATCCCAGGTAGCCATGTCACTGAGCCCCCAAAGTCCTCACTGGACACAAGAACTGAGTGATGAAGGCTCCCTGCCCAGGATGCAACTTGCCCAAGGGCAGTGTCACTCACTGCCTATGCTAAGAAGGGGCAGAGAACGTTGTACTGAAATTGACAAGTGCAGTGATGAGAGAAAGATTGATCTTTCCAGCAAGAAGAAAGTAGTTAATGAAACATTGTGTGTGCAAAGAAGACCAGACCAAAGTGACATCACATTAATAACTTATAAACGCTAATCAGTTTGGGTTAATTTGGTATTCATTATAAAAACACTTATCATGGGCCCTGAATTCATGAAAGTAGCCAAGAAATTAATATTGCAGGCTTGGAACTCGCCTTCTGTGTTCTCAAATAAGGGTGGAGGCGGTTTAGTAAGTGATTAATGAGCTTTACCAAGGGTCCCCTTCAGTGTAACACGTCTGTCATACTTTGCAGCTGTATGGGGCCAAATCACTTTAATATCCACTTGCACTCAAGTAAATAAGGCAAGCTCTTGGCAATTGGCCTGAATGGATAGAGGAGCCCCTGCCAGGATCATGGTTAAGGGAATGGGAGAGGTTGGACTCAATTATTAAAGATTCAGGAAGTGCACTCATACTACTTTCCACCTCTCTGAAGAAATTAAAAATATGAAAGCAAATTTATCACTGTGAGATTATAGAGAAGGTGAAAATGTGCAGATTTTAACCCCTGTCATCCCATGACAATAGAAGAACCTAAGAGAAAATCATTCATTAAAAGACGTAAGATGCAATGGGAGCCTTAAAACACACCTGTGCTGAGAGAGCCAAGCTCAACACGTAAGTACTGCCATCATCCAGTTTCTAAGGATTGGAGAGTCCAGGTTATCAGGGCCATTTGGGGAAACCTGACCCAGACCATAATAGTAACACTAGCCTTGACCTAACCATGACCCTCATATTAACCCTAATTGAACTCTAGCCCTAATCCTAAGCTTAACCCTAACCCTATTCTGAACCCTGACTTTAGCCCTACTATTATCCCTTACTATAACCTTAATGTTAACCCTGACCATGACCCTGATCCTAATCCTGATCCTGACACAGACCCTAATCTTGATCCTGATCCTGACACAGACCTTGATCCTGACAGAGACCCTGATCTCTAACCTGACCCTGACTCTAACCCTAACCATGGTTTGGAAGAGCTATCACACAAGCATTAAAAGTTATAATTGGAAGAGACAGACTCTGGCATGAAAAAAAAAACTTCCAAATTATACATCCTAAAGGGGGTTAATATCCAGAACAAATAAGGATCTCAATAGTAAAAATATAAATAATCTGATTTAAAACAGATAATGGGACTAGATTTATCAGCATGATCCACTGGTATATAAAGAAAAAAAATGTTTAAAAAAGGCTGGAGAGATGATTCCATGGTTAAGAGCACTGACTTATTCTTTTGGAGAACCCAAGTTCAGTTCCAAGCACCAACATGGTGGCTCACGATTGGAACTCCAGTTCCAAGGCATCATATGCCTTCTTCTGGCCTCTGTGGGCACAAAAGCCACCTAAAATCAGAAACCAGTAAGGAGGTAGCGCCTCTCTGCACTGAAGTGGCTGTCATCAAAAGGACAGAACGTAGCGAGAGCTGGTGAGGATGTAAATCCAGCCTCTTGCAAAATAGCACAGTGGCTCCAGAAAACCGAGTGGAGAGCTATCACACATGATCCAGCACTCCCACTGCCAGGCATGTATCAGAGACGATGCTCATGTGTTGAAGAAGTATCTGCAACCCAAAGTCAGCCTATAATGGATGAATGGGAATGGAAATGCACTATGTATGTATATGCAACAGAAAACATGAAAGCCTGCCATTTGTGCCAACATGGTCAAGAGCAGAAACATGATGTTAAGTGAAATAAGCAAGACATAGAAAGACAAGAACCACAGGACCCCACTCACGGGTCACAACTCAAAAGGCTAACCTCAATGAAACATAGAGCAGAAGCACCATTACCAGAGGCTAGAACAGCAGGAGGGAAGGCTGGAGAAGTACAAAAAGGAATAGGCCAGCAAGCCAGTGGAACCCATACTTAATGAAAGGAAATTAGGAATAAATGCATGTAAGCATTGCAAACAGGGCCTGACCTCGTTGCATGATCCCCATCCTCGTCAGAGCTTCCTTGATGCATTTGTGACTGGAACGGTGTGCAATTTCTCATGAGACTTCAAATTTGTAATGGTCTCCACATTAGCCTTGGCAATACTAGGCTAGGTAGTTTCATGATCATCTGTCAGACAGAGGTTAGAAGCAGGACAAGAGCTCTACATCAAGGACAGTCTAGACATAATGTAGCAAGGCAGGAACTAAAATCACCTTTGTATATGTCCACAGCTGTGTCTGCAGCCAGGGAGCATGCAGATAGATGCAGAAGGCCTGGAGATGTTTCCTGTGGCCTGGAGTGGGCTGCTGTCTGCCCCCATGCTGCTGAAACTGCTCTGTGTGCACAAAAGACTCTTAGGAGTGGTCCCGTGAAATCCCCAAATTGTTTCCTAATTGGAAAATGGCTCCATCTCTTCATCTACAGTGCGCGATCATGACCTTTTCTCCCTCTGAGATGCTGAAGATCACCGGTCCCACATACCGAGGCACCTAATCATAGGCTTCTTTGTTCTATTATCCCACTTTTCGCTTTTGAATAACTTTATTTCTCAGATCAAATGTGAGCTGTTCAAGGACGAAGGTTGTTTTCCATCGCGTTTGTGGCTTCCACGGCCCACTGCTCAGTGTGGAGCAGAATGTGGGCTCTCAACAGATACTTGCTAAATGAATGATATCCTGTAGTGAAAGTAAAATTAAATGTCAAATTTATTGTATAAGTTCCAGAATTCATGGAAATTGGAAAAGCTTGATGTTATTACTGAAAAGATTTTAGATTTAACAACTTGTCTGATGGTTAATTAACTCAGTGGCTCATACAGTGAGCAACCCCACGGAAGGGTGCTGGAATCTTCTGCTGGTTTTTTTGTTTTTTTCCTTGAAATGTTTACTCTGCTATGAAAGACCTTAAAATAAGGATATAAGTTGTCATTGTTGAGACTTGTCAGGGATAAGCTTAACTGAACAGACCAAAAGGTCAGAGCTGGTTGGATTCCCAGAGTAATTCAGCCCTACTCTGTCTCAAGGAATGAGAGACTTGTTCATAATGTCATGGGAAATGAAAGAGTCAGACCTTAGGAATCCATGTCCCCTACTAACACCCATGCTAACCACCTTGGGGGTGATGTCCTGGGGGTTATCTTTACATTGTTAAATAGAGGACAGGCTTGAGTCAGAATGGAAAATATTGGCAGCAATTGTACATATGACTCCAGAATTGACCTAATTGGGGTAGTCAAAGAGAATGAAGAACTGACTGTAGGGGAGGTATCTCTGTGGGGGAGCAGTCTCTGTGGGGAGGGGTCTATATGGGGGAGGAGCCTCTGAGGGGGGAGGGGCTCTGTGGGGTGGAGTCTCTGTGGGGGAGCAGTCTCTGTGGGGGAGGGGCCTCTGTGGGAATGGAGTCTCTGGGGGAGGGGCTATGTGGGGTGGAGTCTCTGTGGGGGAGGGGTCTTTATGGAGGAGGGGCCTCTGTGGGTAGAAATCTCTGTGGAGTAGAGTCTGTGGGGGAGGAGTCTCTGTGGAGGAGGGGTCTTTGTGGGGGAGGGACCTCTGTGGGGGAGGGTCTCTGTGGGAGTGGAGTCTCTGCTTCAGTCTTTTGAAGGACCTCTGTATACCATGTCTCTGCTCTATGATATGGTGTTTCTTACAGCCCTTGAGGTTCACAGGAGGCATGGGCATCTCATTTTTCTATGAGTGACAGGTCTAAGCACAAATAACCAGGGAGACTATTTTAATGGCAGAACAAGTTTTATTTCTTTGAGAATGTAGGGGTTTTAATGCAAATTTAATTCTGCTATTTCCACCCTATAGAATGGTCAGCAAATGAAGGAACTGATGATACTGGTTTGTTTGTTCTTTGAGTTGTAAACCTGATTACTTATCTGAATGCTTTTGGTTTTTGCCATCATGACCTCTCTGGACATCCACAATTGATGTCTCATTTTAGTTTCCCAGGTCAGTCCACTTTGCAGTAGTCAAGTTGTGTATTGTATTTCATACTTTTCTGTGCATAATACTTCTATTATTGGACACCACCTGTAGGACACAGCCTATATTCCTCAGCAGGCTGTGCAAGCCTCTTCCTTGCCCCTAACTGTTCTCTGACCTCCTCAGCTGACCTTCCCTCCCAGGATGGGTCCCACTGATGATGAGCAGTATGTAGTTCCCCAAACCTCACACCTTCTCACCTCAAATACTTTCATCTATTATTCCTCCTGTTCAAAGCACTGTTAGCATCCTTCAGGGATGTTATCAGCATCTCTGAATTGGGCTCAGGCAGGCTGCTGCTCTTTACCATAAGGGACCATTGCCTTTATCAACCCCACCATGTTGCTTCTCCAATTACTTCTTCCTGTCCCCTCCCCATCAGATGTCAAAGAACTGTCACTTCTCAACCCTTGAGGAAAAGATGGCTGGCAGTAAGGTAGATGCTGAACAATGCCAAAGCTGAGGCATGCTACTTACCTAAGGCAAAATGTAACTACCTCTTCCTTTAA
Organism: Phodopus roborovskii; assembly: GCF_943737965.1. Classification (NCBI taxonomy): domain Eukaryota; kingdom Metazoa; phylum Chordata; class Mammalia; order Rodentia; family Cricetidae; genus Phodopus; species Phodopus roborovskii. The sequence goes on along the minus strand of NW_026126571.1, from coordinate 28,328,530 downwards.
GCTTATTTTTTCCAAATTATTGAGAAAGTTATCTCACCTTTCATCTTAAGCCATGAATTATATTATAACTTCTTCTCCCTAAAAATCAGCAAATCACCATTACCCATATTATCATGTTCGAAGTCAGACTCAGCTGAATTCCAGGAACTAGCAAATGCATATGCAGGCAAATGTATTTATTTAATTAAGCTGACTTCTCCATATCCATACAAACTCACACTTTTTTAAAGTTAGCAAGCTAGATGTAATTGCTAACAGAAGTTGTATCATATTAGAATGTCCTCTGAAGTCACCTCCCTCTGTTTCAACTAACCACCAGAGAACAGAGTCCACAATGGGGTTTGTTCAGTGAATTCTGTCTTCTAACTTCCCTGTGTGTTCCCACATTGCAGAATTGGCTCCCTCTGACAGCTCCTTAACCAAAGGCTCAGATTAACAAAAGAACAAATCGGGTAGTGGGAAAGTCGCTTATCTCTTCTAAGCTGACGAAAGTAATAGAAAGCCTCATTGTTGCATTGTACACTGCCCTAGCAGGGTCATGTTTGAGTCTGTGATCACAGCACGAAGTTGGTCAGCATCCATTCAGCTGCTTCTTATGTCCTGTGGTGGGGAAACATGCTGATTGCAATTTCCTGGTAAAAACAGTAGATACCATAAATCTTTCCTTCCAATAACCCTAACTTTCCTAACCAAGTGCTCAGCAGCCTTGCACACTTCCTAAAACAAAAGGTCTGGTGGCTGGACACAGCCGAGAGTGTCCTTCAAGATCACTACAGCTTGCATGTGTCCTCTCACCATGGCCAAGTGCCCAGAGGTCTGCTTTTCTGGAACCAAGAAGGAGTGTGTTCCTCAGTATATGTTCAAGTTCTCCAAATGCCTCTGGTCCAAGGTCACCTTGAACAGTTGTATATGGATGGATGTCTGCACAGAACCAGACACGAGTGACCTCTCAATAAACCCCAGTGCTTCTGAATAATGACCCCAGGACTATGACAAAACATGTGACTCATAAGAGTGTGTCTTGAGCCTCTAGGCTACTGACAAGAGTGTGTTCTGTTTGAAATTACCAGTCCAAACATTCCCACAATCATTTTAGCGTAGTTTTTTTCTCCAGTAGAACCTATAATGAAGTACCGAAGAGCAGACTGCCCCAATAGAAGCACTTAGTGTGTGGGTCATTGGGTCAGCCCCGTGTGCTGGGCAGGTTAAGATTTAATGCCTACTGTAGTGGTCTTTTATTCACGTCTCTAATGTTTTGGTCACTATATAAGGTGTTTTTCATATATTTTCCTTTTTGCACACAAAGCCTCTACTTTGCAGTCATAAAGCATGTTCATCAAACAGATGAATGTCCCCATAGCCACAGAGTGATGGCTTAGGAGCAGCAGCCCAGGTAAAGCCTTACTTTACACCACTCTGGGAGTCCACCACTTCTCTCAAAGCCAACTGACCTAATGTCTAGAAATCTTGTTCTGCAGACATAAAGATTATTACTGTGGATACTGACATCTATAGTCATGTCTACACAAGCCATCTATAATACACAGAATCTAGATACCTCCCAGAATGCCCTCTGCTGTCACTAGTTGGATGCCCTTATTTTCCCACACTCTGGGCATTCTAAAAGTAGGTGAATCATCCACTGAGCCGACATCTTTGCAGGTTGCAGGCTTTGCATGAGCTGCCAAACCCCAAACCAGAACTGAACCCCAAATGAAATCAAGTTTCTGTTCTTGGAGAGAGGGATCATTAGATCACATAGCACGAGGCACATTCATCTTGCATGGTGTGGGAGCCCTGTCAGAATACATAAGGCCCTATGTGTCTCTTCCCAGAGGTAGCCTCCCATTAAAAAAAATGAATCCACGTGTCACTGTTCTTATTTTCAGGTGTAGTTTATGTTACTGAATTGTCACGTGGGTGCTCGTATCCCCACCACTCAGCATGGAATAAGAACATTACCCAGATTCTTCAGGACTTGCATTGTCACCTGTTCTGTCCCCTCCTCCACCACAAGCATTTACATTGTCCCAGTATGTTCCAACTTTATGAAAATACTTTACTACATGGGATTGTTACCTTGTGGCTTTGTGTTTGCATTCAGGCTTTCATGAATGTGAGTACATATAGCTGTCATGACTGTTTTTCAGGGCTATGTGTTAGTCATTATTCCCTTTTCCTGGTTGTGGATATGCAAGGCATTTCATTTTTTTAAAGATTTATTTATCTGTACTTACGAATGCTTTATCTGTATAATGTATGTATGCATGTATGATGTATGTATATACTTGTGCCTGTGAAGGCCAGAGAAGGGCATAAGATCCACTGAAATTTGCGTTACAAACAGTAAGCCATCATTTTGGTGCTAGGGACAGAACCTGGGTCCTCTAAAACAGAGCTGTTTACTGCTGGGCCACCTTTCCAGCTCATTTATTGTTTTTTAAATCTTTTACTGGCCTGGGTACATTTCACTTGTGCTTCCTAGCATGGGGTGTACCAGTTTCTGTAGACTTGACCTCACATATCTTTGATTGCAAGTGAGGTTGGACATCTCCCCATTGGTACATTTCCTATTTATATTACATCTTCCATGAACAGCATTCCTATATTTTTGCATGTATTTGTCTTGTGACATTGGTAACCTTTGAGTGCATGTGTATGAGTACATGGTTTCTTTGTGTATGTGGGATTCTGACTCCTTGTCAGTTACTGATTTATAAACCGACATAGTTGCTTTTCCTTTACTTGGATAGTGAACTATGTTCATTTCAATGAAATACATTTCTTTATGGTTTGCATATTTCATGTCTTCTTAACAAAAGCCCTTTCTTTATCTTGAGGACTGAGATTCCCCTTTATTGGCCTCTAACATTTCCATAATTTCACCTCTCACAGTCAAATCCTTGATTCACCTGAAATTGGTTTGGGGATCTGATATGAAGCACCTTCACTTTCCTTCTCCATAAGAGCAAGTACTTGACTGACAGAACCATTGATTGACAATCTCCTTCCCTCTCTCTTCAGAGCCACCTCTGCTTTTCAACAGCTGGAGGGGGCAAGAGGACAGACTGTTGTAGCCTACTACACTGTGGTGGTAACAAAACCACACATTCTTAATTATCATAGCCTTATCATAGACAAGAAACTATCTACTGTTAGTTCCCCAAACATGTTTGGCAAGGACTGTGGCTGTCTCTGACACTTCATATACATGTGTACATGCATGCATCTTTCTAACACACATACACCACACACATATAAATTACAGTAATCTTGTTTAGTTCCTTTAAAAAACCACTTAGAAAACCAGCATTTATTTCATCAAATTCATACACAAATTGAAGGAGGATTTACAAGTTTTGGCTACTGAACTAGCCAGTGTGTGGTGTGGTTCCAAATTTACTTACTTTTTTATAAAGATTTTATTCATTTGTATGTGTTAATGTACCTCCCTGAGTTTATGTGTGCTACATGTGTTCAGTGTCCTTAGAGACCAGAAGAGGGTGCTGGTACCCTGAAACTGGGAACTGAACCCTTGTTTTCTGCAAGAGCAGTAAGCTTTCTTAACCATCTCTCTGGTCTCAGTTACTTTTTAATGAATGTCTTTCACTAGAGTTTTCCATAACTTGATTGCAAATTTTTGATTTAACTTTATTCTTCAGCATGTTCCTTGGATAATTTGTAATTAACTTAATTAAAAGTATTTCTCATTTGTGTATGCTAGTTACTTGCTACCCTTGACATTTCATTCTGATTTACCATCCTGTAACCTCAATGGCAGCATGCCATTCTACTCTCTTGTCCATGTATTCCTTTAGATTAGGATTCTGCAGCCACATTCTCTCCAAAAGACAACAAACTCTTCCCTTTTCATTCTCTTCTCTTTTCTTTTTCTTTTTTTTTTTTTTTTTACCCTACTGTTCCCTCTCAAGTTTCCAGCACTGTACTGAAAAGGCATAAATAATAATTGGGAACCCTTACTTTATATGTGATAGTGACCATTGGTGTCAAATTGACACAATCTGATATAACCTGGGAAACATGTCTCTGGCTGTGGAGAGTGGAGGCAGTTATCCTGGTTGCTTTAACTGAGATGGGAAGACCTGCCACCCATGGATGGTATGATTCCCCTGGCCAGGATCCCAGACTGAGTAAGTAGAGAAAAGGAGCTGAGCAGCAACATGCATCCATCACTCTCTGTGTCCTTACTGTGCATGCAATGTGACCACCTTAATGAACTGTCCCCTAGAAATGTGAGCTGAAATAAACCCTTTCTCCCTAGAGTTGCTTTTGTAAGGGCATATTACCATAGCAACAGGGAAAGAAACTTAGAAGGGTCATTAAAAATGCCTTCAGGTTTTCCGTATTGAGTGTGAAATGAGATTTGTTTAACATCCTCAGTCTGTGAAGGTTATTTCTACCCTCTTCCTCTCCCCCTCTCCCTTCCCCTCTCTCAGTTTTGCTCTGTCATTGCTACTCTTGTGATTTGTATGTAGGGCTTTCTTTAGCTGTGGTGGAAGTCTGTTCTGTCAGTCAATACAAAACCAGCCTTACCAGCCTTGCAGGCAAAGATCCCTTGGCTTTGGAGTCATTTATTTTCTTTTTTTAGTTTTACTTTTATTTTTTGAGATAGGGTTTCTCTGTGTATCTTTGGCTGTCCTGGAACTAACTCTGTAGAGCAGGCTGCCTGCAAACTCACAGATGTCTGCCTGTCTCTGCCTCCCTAGTGCTGGGATTGAAGGTGTGTGCCGCCACACCCAGCTGGTGTCATTTATTTTTGTTCACACATTTATGAAATTTAAAGCTGGCATTTCCTTCGGGACTTTTTTCTGCATTCATATGTGAAAACAATGCTGTTCAACCATCAGGCTGGCTCAGTGGGTAAAGGAGCTTGCAGCCAAGTCTGGTGACCTGAGTTCAATTCCAGGGATCACATGATGGAAGGAAAGAACTGACTTCTGCAAGTTGTCCCAACCTCCACATGTGCCTCAGCACATGCTCAATGACATGCATACCTGTACACACACAATAAACAAACAGATGTAAAAAAAATGCTCAGTTTGCAGTCCTTATGTTTTACTGAAATTGCCAGTGTCAAGTTTCCTGCCATGCCCTCATGTTCCTAGCGTCCTTGCTGCCATTGTCAAGACTCTGTTTCCCAGGACTGCTCTTTATTGAACCACTAAGGAGCCTCCTTTGGAGCAATATAGCATAGTATCATTACTCTTCTCGGAAGAAGCACTTCTTTGACAGGTAGTTCCCTTCTAGTCTTCTCTCTGGCCCCCCAACAATTATGGCCCTTGAGAACACAAACTCAGGAACTAAGATTCAATGATGGGACTTGGCTGTCCCATCCAGTTGACCCCAAATATGTGATGTTCATTTTAAGAGTCTCATCACAATGAATATAAAATATCAAAGTCTCTCTAGTTTTAAAAATGTATTCTTCTCTTATACAATATATCTTGATCCCCTCCCTCTGCTCCTCCTAGACCCCCCCCCACCTTCCCTATCCCCTAGATCCACTCCTCCTTCAGAAAAGAGTGGGCCTCTCAGAGCCTGAATACAGCAAAATAAGATACAGTAAGACTAGGTACAAACCCACATATCAGGGTTGGGCAAGGCAACCCAGCAGGAGGAAAAGGGTCCCAAGAGCAGACAAAAGAGTCAGACATTCCCACTACTACTGTTAGGAGTCCTATAAAAACACAGAGTTAACTCCATTAGCACAGACTCACACAGGCTTCATGACTGCTGCTTCCTTCTCTGTGAGCCCCATGAGCCCTCAAACTCTCTTAAAATGGCATAAGTCCTCAGATTCCTAGGTTATTGCTACTTGATTTGAGTAATACCCAAGGTTATGCTTACCTATATATTTATTTCCAGACCCATTAGTAAGAATTATTAGCTGACTTGAAGTAAATATTAATCTCCCATTGATAGATGAATGGATGATGACTATAACTTACATGAAGAGGAAGAAATTGTAGCAAACCTTCTTAGGAACAGGCAACCTGATTTTCCACCCAGAGCAATCACTGCCTTTCAAGATAATAGAACCAACCCAGACCATCCACCATCAGAAAGTGACTGTGAATAAACAGATCTTCCTTCCTATTGCCTGATGTTTACCCCACAGGAGATCCCTCATCACTTTCCCCTAGAAGCCTGTTTTTATTCTCATTGTAACCTGATTGACAGCAGGAGTTGAGAATAAAACAAAAGCTGGCTTCCTTTGTTCCAACCTCTTCTGCCTCAGGCTGATGGGCTTGGCCTACTCCTTCAAGAATTCAATGCCTCTGGGAGCTTGTGCTTTCTGCTAGTGTGCTATGATTCTGTCCTCCCATGTGGGTTAGCACAAATGGTTTAAGAAAAGCTATTGTGACCTACAACATTGTTTCGGGTTTTTCCCCAAAGTGTATGTACCCACCCTGGTCAGACAGAAACTATTCCCTTAGCTTCACCATGACATGCAGTGCTTCTCTGCAGGCTACATAGTCAGGGTCCCTCCCTGTTGTGGAATAAGGAAAGATCATTCACAATGCCAGGGATGCAGTTCTAGAAGTCACTTTGAAGAACAACAGAGAAAGCTGAAGCACAGAATCAGGAGGTCATGTGGCTTCCAACTCTCCCTCCACCTGGAGAATTCAGAAAAGGAGAGAGCCATAGGTGTGTCCTCAGACCTGTGAGCGTTCTTTCTTTAATATTTTTTGTTTTTATTTTTTGTTCAGGTAAACACAATTAACAATTCCTGTAAGTTAACCCAGTGAATCAACAGTAGAGAGAATATCTTTATTCAAATGGTAGCACAGAAGAGAAGAGCCACTCTGTCACTCCCTGCCCCAGCTGCCTATCCTGGAGCCCAGGTGCTGTTCATTCAGGGAGGACATGAAAATGAGTGTGTATAATAGATTCAGAGTAATTGGCCCCCATAAGCTCATAGGAAGTGACACTATTGGGGTGTGTGGCCTTGCTGAAGGAAGTGTGTCACTGTGAGGGCGGGCCTTAAGGTCTTTCTTGCTCAAGCTTCCCTCAGTGTCACAGTCGACTTCCTGTTGCCTGCACAATGTAGGACTCTCAGCACCTTCTCCAGCACCATGTCTGCCTGCATGCCGCCATGCTCCCCACCATGACTGATAATGGAGTAGACTGAACCCCTGAACTATAAGCCACCACTTCAATTAAATGTTTCCTTTATAAGAGTGCCATGGTCATCGTGTCTCTTCACAGTAATGTAAATCCTAACTAAGACAGAAGTTGGTATCAGAGAGAGGAGTATTGCTGTGATGGGCCTGACCGTGCTTTTGTTGACAGAATATGGATCTTGAGACTGTGGATTAGAAAAGCAGTAGAATGCTTTATATGATGCTTAATGGTCCATCCTAGTAGGAGCATGGATGACAGTGGTGCTGAGTATGATCTGATGAACTGTTGGGGGCTACCTCAAGATGTTTCAGAGAAGAAGAATTTTAGTATGTTGCCTGGAGATCATTCTATTTGGGTGAAGAATGTGGCTGCTTTTTGCCCTTGTCTAAAAATTCTGCCTAAGGCTAAAGTGAAGAGTCTGAGATTAATTCTGTTGGCAGAGAAAAATCTCAAAACAGCCGAGAATAGACACTGTTGTGTGGTGATTATTATTAACTCTGATGAAGATGTATAATGAAAAAGATCAAGCTAAGCAAATGAAAAATACAAAATGTATGGATTGAGAAAAAGGAATAGAGCTAAATCCTGTGTTCAGGGAGATAAATGGATTAAGACTTTGAATAAAGGAGGTGTTGACCTCAGGGCATGATCCCACCCAGCTAAATTTCCATCTTGTAAAAAGGAACTAAAGAAAAGCTGAGAGCCAGGTGTGGTGGTGTGTGCCTTTAATCTCAGCACTGGGAAGGCAGAGGCTGGTGGATCTCTGATTTTGAGGCCAGCCTAGTCTACAGAGCAAGTTCAAGGACAGCCAAGCTTAAGCAGTGAAGGTGGCAATCAAAAACAGAAAGCTGGTGAAGAGGTAATTGAATGAGGGTCCATGCTCCAGCCCCAGCAAGCAGCAGAACTTGCCAGCTTCAGCCATGTGGCTCTGGTTTATAGTTAAGGATTGAAGAAAGGGGTTATGAAATTTGCCTCCTTGACTAAGGAAAGCTGCTGAGGCCAGGTATGTGTTAGGGGTGGAAGTCCATAGAGGAAGCCTAGAGAGGCAATTACATGAAGCTATGAAGTTGAAGTCTGGGTTACCTTGGAGTAGCCAAGATATTAGAGGTGTCAGAGTCTTGGGATAGATACCAGCCAAGGAAAGCTGATAACAGGGAGGGGAACCAGCCCAAGAGAAAGAAGTGTGTTGCAGTCAACAAAGCTGAAAGGAGTTGAAGATCTGAAGAGAATTTTGACATCAGACATGAAGATACAGAGAATGGAGTTTGCCCAGCCAGTTTTCAGTCTTGCTTTGGTCCAATATTTTCTCACTGTGCTCCTTTCCTTATGCTTGGAATGGTAATCATACGCCATTATATGTTGGAAGTATGTGATCTACTGTTTTATTTTGATTTTGCAGGAGGATTACAGTTAAGAGATTGCCATGAGTCTCAGAAGAGACTTTGAACTTTTAAACATTGTTGAAACTGTGATAGACTGGGGACTTTTGAAGTTGGACTAAGTGAATTTTGCATTATGATAGTGTTACAAGCTTATGGGGGTCAGGAAATGGAATATATTATTTGAAAGAAAATGACCCCCAACAGGGGTGGCACTATTAGGAAATGTGCTTTGTTGGAGTAACTATGGCCTTGTTGGAGGAAGTGTGACACTGTGGGAGTAGGCTTTGAGTTATCCTATGCTCAAGCTACTCACAATGTCTCAGTCCATTTCCTGTTGCCTTCTAATTAACTTGTAGCCAGCACCATGTGTGCCTACAGGCCACCATGTTCCCCACCATGATGATAATGGACCGAACCTCCGAAACTGTAAGTGAACCACCCCAATTAAATGTTTTTCTTATAAGAGTTGCCATGATCATGGTGTCTTTTCAAAGCAATTAGAAACCCTAACTAAGATACTACCTTTTTACTTCTACAACATCCATTGGTATTTTTTTTCTTTTTCTTTTTTTCTTTTTCTTTTTTTAACCTTATTTACAAATGAGGAAACTGAGTCTGAGGGCTATTTAGCTAGTTATTTTAGGTAGGAATAGCATATTCACCGTGGCATACATTGCTTCCCTTTCCTGCCCAGTAGTATTGAAGAAGAAATCTAATGTTTGGATCTGTGCCAAAGACCTAATGAATTTTGTGCAAGTGATGAGAAAATTGCAAAATGAAGAAACATGAACTTGAAGCAAGACCATTAGCCTTTTTGACCTTGAACCTTCTGAGTCGATTTTCTCATCCATAAAAAGAAACAAGACGATTAAGATGCCTCTGCTATACGGCTATCAGGTGGATCTGAAGTGATGTGTAAGATTATAGAGCACGGTACCAATCACACCAAGTACAGAGGAGGCAGCCAATGAGTAATACCATTTACCACAGGGCATTTGGGCAACCACGATGACCTCCCTCACATGTGGCTGCACCCTCACATACAAAGTTACTTTTTGGTTTCTAGGGGAAAATAATTTAGCAAACTTTTGCTGTCAAGAAGCAAGATGTTGGGGAAAATTTTCTTAGGAAATTAGATTTTCCAGTTATGATGTATGCAACTCAGGCAAAGCTGCATATTCTAAAAAGACATGCCTGTTTTGTCAATCCAAAATTCAGAGCATCCAAAGCCCTCTTCCTGTGCTAGTGTGTGTGTGTGCGCGCATGCTCACATGCTTATGTTCCTATTCAAGTGTGTGTACAGTTGCATTAATGTTCTGGTATACAAGCATGTGTGTGGAAGCCAGATATCAACATCAAATGTATTCTTCTATCACCCTCTACCTTAATTCTTAAGACATACTCTCTCACTGATCCCTGGAGTTTACCTATTTGGCAAAACAAGCTAGCCAGTGATATTCCTGGATCTACTTGTCTCTACCTTCCTAGGGCTAGGATCACAGGCATGTGTTACTTGTGCTCAGATTTTGAAATATGTGCCGAGGATCAAACTTGTGTCCTCATGCTTGTATGACAAACGCTTTACCTACTGAGCCCTATTCACAGCCCCCATGATACTTTTATTTAAAAACTTAAATTATCTGCCAACAATTATATTTGCCCTGACTAGAAGCCTTTTCAAGTATGAACAGTTGGTAATTTGGCTTCCCTAAAGTGATTTCTCTAGGGCCATAATAGTTCAGTGCGAACTGCAGCATGACTGTTGGCTTAGAGCACACTGCTTTTCTAATAAGGAAAGCTTGTACTCAAGAGACCATGAAGAAAAGCCCTTGTCCCAATCAATCCATCACATCGCCCTCCAATCATGTTTTTCTGACACTTGGTATATGCAGCTTGGATATCTCCTGAAATTATAAGGACTTAGAGATTTCACTTTATTAATTAACATTTTCATTTTGCTTAAATTCTGGAGTGCACTGATTTTCCAGAAGTGCTAATTACCAACCTCGCAGCACAAAGTCAGCCGAATATTAAAATCTTCCATCACGTGTTCCATGCTGAGCTAGGAGATGTCCTCACTCAGCCCTGTAGGCAGGTGGGAGGCCCTGGCAGCTGCTGCTTATGGGCTGGGTGTGCTCCTGTCCAGATGGGTACTGAGTCACAACAGGCCCCTCATTTTATGGGAGTGACAGCCACACCCATCTTGAAAGAGATTCATTTATTGGTGTCCACACTGATGTGTCACATCTTCGTTAGGTTCCTATTGCTATAATAAAACACGATGACCAAAAGCAACTTGGGGAAGAAAGTTTATTTCATCTTATAACTTACAGTCCTTCATAAAGGGAGGACCAGAACTCAGACAGGAACCTGGGGTAGGGACTGAAGCAGAGGCCATAGAACGATGCTGCTTACTGGCTTGTTCGTCATGGCTTGCTCAGTCGGTTTTATCATACACCCCAATCTACCTGCCCAGGAGTAGCACCACCCATAGTGGGCTGGGCCCTCCTACATCAATCACTAATTTTAAAAACGCTCCAACAGCTTGACTATAGAACAATATTATAGAAGCATTTTCTCAATTAAGGGTCTCTCTTCTCAAATAACTCCAGCTTGTATTAAGTGGGCAAAAACAAACAAATAACAACAACAAAACAAGATAGTGTCTTCCCAGACTAAGAGCTACTTCCAGCCACTCATTTTTCCCCATAAAACCAATACAGAATTCTTGGCCTGTAGCATGTCACAGCCATGAAACCCATTAAGAATATACAAGGCTCTGAAAAGGCCTTCAGAGCCTTAGAACAAACAAAAGGAGTTTCCCAAAACAGCCCCTGGGAATCATAATGAGAGATATACACACATACACATGAAGGGTGATGTAGGTCTGTGTCTTAGTTCATTTATGTAGCTGCCACAAAATGCCACAGACAAGATGACTTATAAAGAGCAGAGGTTCCTTTCTCACAGTTCTGCAGTCTGAACATCTAAGTCATGGCTCTGGTAGAACTGATTGACAGAAAATGGCCTGAAGGCCAGCTTCCTGCCTCTTCCTCACTGTGTCCTCTCATGATAGAAGGGGCCAAATAGTTCTCTGAAGTTTCGTTCAGCTGGTCATTCATCCAAGCCTGAGTACTCCATCCATGTGACTCCATGGTTTCCTGGGGTCCAGGACAATGCAGGCAGCCCATGCTACCACTTCCTGGGTTTGGAGCCAGGAAGGTGCTTGCATCCAGCCCTTGGGAGATACTCCCTCCCCTTTCTCTAGGATCATATGCACTTGCTTGTGTGAATACACAAGATCATTGCTATATCTCACCTTGCTTTAGGAGATTCGCCTATTCCCAGTATACCTAAAACATGAGCTCCACCACCTTTAAGAACATTTTAAAGGCTATCCCCTCTGTTTCTTCATCAGAAAGTCACATATCTCTTGTCAGTGAGCAATATTTGAGGAAGGATGTACATGGAGGGTCTTAGTGGGAATTGGGACAGGTCAGACACAGCTCACTGGTTCAGTGCCTCTTGTGGGAGCCATGTTGGGACTAAATGGAGAGCATATCCATCCACAGATAATGGTACTCTGTGCTCAGACAGCAATAGCAGGAGCTAGCAGAGGGCTGACAACGACTGTCAGTCAGGGACCAAGAACCTAAATGCATGCCATTCTGTGAGTCCATCATTTTCCAGAGATCTACAAGCAGAGCCTGCGGACATATAGAGAAGACATTATCATGCCCCAACATTGACATGACACATCAAGGACGTAAGGGCTGTGTTTAGGAGACTGAGCCTCATGGCCTCGTGAGCAGGCAGAAACGGGGCTCAGTTCACTCCTAAGAGTGAAGTACCACGCCGTCCATAGTAAACAAGCATTTCCTGTGTGGGACAAATGCAGGCAGTGATGACTCTAGAGGTTTCTGCAGGGGGGGGGGGAGCTGATAGGGGCTCAGCACAGGCAGTGACAACAAGGTATGCAGCCCTAAAGCATGCTGTGCTGAGGCAGGGGGCTGAGTAGATGGACACCAGAGGCAAGATAAAGACTTCAGCCTGGCTCTGACTAATTGGCCCCAAGCTGAGTGATATATAGGAAAATGAGTTCCTGTGAACAAATACCCAAGTGAGGTCTGAAACCTAAGCCTTCTGAAAAGCCATGATCTGACCCAGGAAGTCAGGGGGGCAAGAGAGGGCAGACCTAGCTACTAGCATTAAATGCCCATTAGAGTCCCCAGTTATGGCCCATGAGATCTTTCTCAAAGTAAGATTCTGAATCCTATCTCTGATATTTCATTACTGAGGCCCAGGGGGCATTTCTCTCTATCATTGGAAAGGTATGAGGTTGGGAATGAGATTGTGGTAGGTTATTGCCTCATGTTGTTTGTTTGTTTGTTTGTTGTTGTTTGTCATTTGTTAGAGGGAAGGTGTCTTTCCATTGTAAATGGGACAATGTGGGCACTGAGGGGCCTCCTACAGACCTTGGATCAGGTGACTTCAGGATCCACTGGGCCTTTTGAGGGTTTGAACTGAAACAAGAAGAGTAAACAAACTCATGAACACATCTAGGGTATCCCCAGGCAGGCTAGACTGATATTGTAGTTCTGGAAAAGCCCATGCTGGGACATAAATGATAAGGTTCCCAATTTACCAAGACTTCCGAGGTCTTGGGTAGAGACACTTCTCCACCATAGCTGAAGTAGGCTGTAGATGGTGAAGGAACAGGCCAGCCCTGAGGCTACAGGGCACAGACTGAAACTGGCACCTTGTCCAGACCCAGCTCTGCCACCTGCTGACTCAGCCTCGGTGAGCCAACTACCCAGCTTCTCCTACCTGGGTTCTCTTAGAAGGAATCTCATGGGGCACCCTGAGGATGTAGTCAATTCCCCTTTAGTGCACATTAATGTACTCAGCCCGGTGGGGTGGATGGCCAGAGTCTCAGGTTGGCTGCAAGGGCCCATCCCCAGCTGCACGGTCAGACTTGGATCTCAAAGCTCTCTTGGGGTCAGCAGGTTCCTTCCTCTGCCATGAAGAGAATACAAAGGTCCTGCAAAGTTCCAGGATCCTGTTTCTGTCATGTAAATTTGAATTACTGATGCTTTTACAGAGCTATAGTGCCATTTTACAGAAATGAAGGAGGAAAGAAACACAGGATTCAAACCATGGGTTTCCCAGGAACTCGCTGTGTAGGTCACATAAGGTCATATCTTAGTTTCCTTTCCAGTTACTATGACAAAAATACCTTGACAAAAGCAACTAAGCGTGGAAAGGGTTTGTTTTATCTCACAACTCCAAGATGCAGCCCATCAAAGCAGGGCAGCCACAGCAGCAAGAGGCTGGGTGAACTGGTTCATGGTCAGAAGACAGCAAGAGGATTCAGCTCACTTTCCCTGAATATCTCATTTTTAATTTCATAGATGGGCATGTTATTTTTATTATTTCCAGTCCCTCCAACTCACACCATGCCCCCAACTCCCTCTCAAATGTATCACTTTTACTTTATTGTTATTACAATACGTGTGTGTGTGTGTGTGTGTGTGTGTGTGTGTGTGTGTGTGCTACTGAGTTGATCATATGTATATATGTTTAGGGCTTGGGATTGGAGAATCCTACTGGGGACTCATCCCTAGGGAAGACTGATCCCTACACTCTTAGCAACTATTGCCTATAGCTCTTCATCTAGGATGGGACCTTTGAGATCACCCCATCCTCATTGGGTTGCCAGCTGGTTGTCATTGTACAGGTCTTGTTAAGACTTCATAGAACAGCTCCCTGAGATAGATAGATAGATAGATAGATAGATAGATAGATAGATAGATAGATAGATAGATATGAATATGAGATGCTGTCTCATTGCTGGTCCTCAGGTTCTTACACTCTTTCTAACCCTTGTTCCAAGTGTCCGCTGAGCCTTAGTTGTAGAGGTCCTGTTCTAAGTATATCAACTGCGGATGGACACACCATGGTCAGTTCTTCTCTACATTTTGACCATTTCTGTAATGGTCTTTATTGGCTGCAAAGGGAAGCTTCTTTGATAAGTAGTGAGCATAAATAAAAGTTTAGAGAATGCAGTTGGGAATTATACTGATTTGGGAAGGTGGCAGTAGTAGGTCCTCTAGGGTCAAGACCTCACCAGCAGTGGGTAGTTGGCTGATTTCAGTACCACACATGAATTCCCTCCTATGGAGCAGGCCTTAAGTCCAATCAGACAGCTGTCCATTGCCCCAAGGTATAGGTGCCACTATCAGTTTCTCCAGTCAAGGGTCCAGCTCATAATTCGGGGTGTCCTATCACCTCCTGTACCCCAATTAAAAGATCCTTCACAGACATGCCACAGGCCGACACAATCCAAACAGTTTCTCTTTGAGACTCTTCTATAGTGACACTAGAGTGTGTTTAACTGACAAAGCAGACCATCGCAGTACAGTCAGCCCCAGTCAGCAGATCATGCAAGGTTCCTAGTCAAACTAGAGCTGGAGCTAACTTTTGACCTGGTCCAAATCCACCCTGCTGTGAAATTTAGTAAGACATGTATCTATGACCAGTAGTAAGCTTTTTTGTCAGCCTCCTGCTCACAAATAATTACAAAAAGATCTATTAATAATTTTGAAAGCTTGGCCTTAGCTTAGGCTTTTTCCCAACTAACTCTTTTAACTTAATCTATTTCGATTAATGTACATTCTACTCGGTGGCTCTGTTACCTCTGCTCTGTATTGTATGTCTGACCTCTTCAGGGTCTCCCTGGAGTCTCCTCCAGGCCTAAATTCTTCTTCCCTCTCTGGTCCTCTCTTTCCCCAGAAGTCCTGCCTATCTTTCCTGCCTAGCTATTGGCTATTTAGTTCTTTATTAAACCAATCAGAAGGCACCTAAGGCAGAGATACATCTTTATAGTGTAAACAAATACCCTGCAAAACCAGACCATAGGAGTGTCCCCTGTCTCTACCTCCCCTGCAGTGCCATCCATCAGCCAGCTACTTGCTCATACTTTCCGTTGAAAAGGAGTATAGTCTTCCCAGCCCCCAGGGCTTAAAGGTTTACATTTCGTCTCTATAGGTTCTGGAATGCAACTGGATGTGGATATCAACTCCATTGGCCTGGATATTATTGGGCAACAGCAAAAGGGCAGCAGGTGTGAGGTGATGGGGGCCATTAGAAGTGGGAATGTCATCTGTTTCTAGAAGGTGTCTGCATGCCCAGGTTAGAGCCACCTTCTAAAATAATGTTCTGTGGCTCTGTCACACACAGAGAATATGAGAAATGTGTCTGGAGATAATTCCATCGCAGGCTTGGGATAACAGCATATCTACTTATCCAGTTCCCATGGCTGAGGCCAGGGTCATCATAGGTACTTGATAAATTATCATGTGTCTCTTTTTCCCTTGTAAAAATACTATGGAGATGAGAAATAAAACTATATCTCTTTCTTTCTCTCATATGTATATGAGAGACACTGACAGACCCACAATACATAATTACTATTAATATTTTTGCTGTTTCTTTTTCCCATCTCCAGAACTGCATGTACTTTCTGAAGTTATAATTAATTTGATAACACAACCATTTTGCCCACTATGACAAAATCACCTCTTTAGACAATCAAAAGCCTGTTGTAAACAGAATTTTAATAGTTACATAATGTTTCAGGAAATAGATTGTGAAAATTTAACCAGCTGTTTTCCTGTTGATAGCTTGGTTATTCATAGTATCCCATATTATCAGTCACATCACAGAAAACCTCTGCACCCCAAATGCTCCTGAAGTGGAATTATCTAGTCAAAAAAAATATCAACAATTTTTTAAATCTCATGATTCCTACTTGCAAATTGTGTTCTGAACATCTCATCACCCATTCTGATTGCAGCCTCACAGATCAGGTGAGCGTGCATTCGCAGACAGATTATGTTAATTTGTGATTTTAAAAAATCCTTTGCCAATATAATTCAATTCTGCCCTACTTAAATCAGCTATGTTTAGTTATAGTCCATGGTTAATTAAATGTGCATGCATTTAATAGTAAATGGGTTATTTTCTATAAATTAATCCAGTTGATACCTTTCTTTCGAGTTGTCTGGTTTAGCCTCAGGTCCATCCTTCCTTCAGTGGCTAACAAAAGAAAGGAGAAAGATCATGTATGTTGGAGGCTGTGTTCAGCACCTTTGAGAACCTCACACCCAGCCAAGTGATGGTTGGTTCTATCAACTTGATACAATGTAGGATCACCTGGAAACGGAGGCTCTTCCCAGAAAATGCCTGAGAGGGGTTTTCTGGGTTGGGTTAATTGTGGTGACCTACTCTGGATGTGGGTGAAATGCCCGCATCCTGGACTGAAGGAAAAGGAAGGAGGAGCTAAGCATGGGCATGCAGGCACTGAGTCATTGCCCTCTGCTCTTGACTGCAGATGTGAAGCGACTAGATGCTTCAAGGTCCTGCCTGGACTTTCCTGCAGTGCTGAACTCTAACCTAGAACTGTGTGTTTTAAAATAAGCCATCTCTCCCTAAGTGGCTTGTGCCGGGGTGTTTTGTGTCAGCAACAGGAAACAAACTAGGTCAACCTCTTGCCAGCATGTAGCTCCAAACTCTTCTGAGTATTTGTATCTGAGATGGGGATATCTGGGGTGGTCAGTCATCCCTAGACTCCGCCCTGGAGAGGCAGTGATGGTCAGGGCTGTGCTCAGGAGAGGCAGAGCCAGAGGAAACAGGAATTACAGGATGTCTGACTGTCTGTGACTGGGAGGAGTCCTGCAGGTAGACAGGGGCGTTGGTGCTTGTCTCTTCATACTGAATGGAGTGTGAGTCAGGCGTTGGGGAACTTGGAAGGAGAGGGATGCAACAGATGATGGGTTTTCCTGGGATATAAAGGAGAGGCCGCAGCATACGCTCAAACCAGTAACTACCTCCTTCATATGTCCAGTGCCACCAATCCACATGCTGCTGTCAACATTCAGATTCACTTGTCTAATGTCACCATTCCACCCCACATGCCCAGTGTCACCCCACATACCCAATGCCACCATTCCATCCCATAAGCCTCGTGTCAACATTCCAACTCACATCTCTAGCAACAATTTCACACCACACTCCCAATGTTACTATTCTGTGTCACATGCCTGATGTCATCACTGTGCATGACATGCCAGTACAATCCAGCCTATCCAACCAGGGACACTTGAGGGAAGTATCCCTGGTAGCATTTCCATTTTGCTAAAATTGAGTGAGTATTCATATTTGGACAGCATACTAAAATATCCCAGAAATGCTCCAAGAAAAATTGATTTTTCTATCATCTTAGGATGATACTGAGAATTCATTCATTTCTTTGGAGTCAGAGGATGGCTCTTGGCAGTCAATGAGGCTTGAGTTTAGTTGCAATTCAGAAAGACTTTTGAGTATATCTCAGATTGCTTTCCAGAAGTCAATAAATCCATCAGTTTTCTCCAAGCTCACGGGATTCTGAGGTCATGGTGTCTCTCTGCACAGGCCCATTCCCCCTGCAACTTCAGCACTAGTCTGTGCCTAGAGCAGATGCTGTCTGTAATCACTGTTTATTATAGACTTCCGGCTGACAGAGGCAAGGGGATGGGTGTGGAACTCTCAGGATCATCGTGCTCACATTGTCCATTTTACTGGGTTTCTGGTGGATGTGGGAAGGTCCTAAGAATGACCCACTGATCCTGAGTGGCACAAGATGCTTTTCTGATTGGTCTGTTTACTCTCAGTGTGGCAGTGAGCCACAGTTTAATGTTGCTGAACCACATTTATCTTCTTCAAAGTGAGAATAATGTGGTCCTTCCGCAGTGTTGGGACAAGGGAAGCACAGAGCTTGGCTGTGGACTCAGCTCAGGTGCAAATCCTAGCTCCTCATCTTTCCAGGCATGCCACTGCTAGGCTATGCTGTTGGCCCTACAGTGGGAGGGGGCAACTCATGGTAATATGACATCATAGGATTGTATACATGAAATGCTAAAATGCTCAGAGCTTTGTTTGGACAACAGTAAATGCCAAATGAGTGCAAAATACATTTGTCTCAAAATCCCTCAGTGCACAGCAAATGTGTGTAGAAATGGCAGTTGTTATTTGGGGCTCACTGACCTGTGCTTCCGTCATGATAAAGCAAATAGCAGAACGGCATAAGCTCTATTGCAGGAGTGTTCAGATGCACAAGGCAGGTCTCCACTGTCTCAGGGACCTCCATCTTCATGGGAAGAAGGTGGAAGAGGGCCTAAGGTCTGGCATTTGGATGGAGAATAGAGACAGGTCTCCTCAGAGCTGGTGACTGACTGGCAGTCAGATGGTAAGATATGACTCTAGATCTAGAGCTCTTGAGCAGAAAGGCCTAAAAGAGATGAGCTTCAGGGTACACTGTCTCCTAAGCCTTGCCTGAGCTTACCCGTGCTCCTTGAATGCCATGTGTGGAATGTGTTCTGCTTCTCTGGGTGAACTATCAGTGAGATCATTTGCATAGACATCGAAGAATTCTAACCCCATAGAGGAGAAGTGCATGGTTTCCCCAGGGCAGGCAAGTGCCAAACCCCAGCATATACTTGTGCAGGTGCTGAGAGCCCTCTCAAGGCTCAGCTACGATGTGCCTATGTAGCCCTCACTGTACCATCAACACCTTGCTGGTTGCTTTGTCTCACCACACATGTGGAGTGGGCTCTGTCAACTGTGTGCTAGTGTGTCCCTTGCGAGGCCATCCTCTTTGATCCCCTTGAAACTGTGCACCCAAGAGGCAGACATAGCTTGGCCTTCTCCCCTTTTTGGCTTTGAGTGTTTCCCATAGTCTGGGCTTTGCCATCCTTCTTGTTGGGTCCTTGTGATCAGTATATAGGCTAAAGTACCATCTAGTGACACTGGGGTGGCAGGATGTGGAGGAGCTGCTGATGTGGCCCATAATTTAACACAATCAATGGCTTTGCCTGCTAGACATTCACTTTTCTGTTGCTGCCTAAGTAGATTTGTCTTCATCTCTGCAGCTGCCCACTGTGAAAGGTGTATGGATCACCACATGGCAACAGAGTCTCCCTCAGTAGCCAAAACAATAAAACCTTAAGTTCTCCTGTGGCAAACACAGACGTGCCATCTCCATAAATCACACTATCAGTACCATTCCAGTGCCCAGGAGAGATGATGGTAGTATGCAGACAACTTCCCACTCAAAGCCACAATGCAGAGACAAAGGACTTTAAAAGAAATGGCTAGCCCTACCTACCAGTAAATCTTAGCATATGTCTACAGGGCCATGCCCCAGGTACATGCCACAGTCATTTTGCTGGTGGATAAACTCACTGGCCCAGCAACTGTAACTGAGCTGAGGATTCCAGCAATGTAGCTACCCTCAGTGCAGGCCAAATGGGTGCCTTCCTGCATGAGCAGTGCAGAAAGATTCCTGTGAGTACTCCCTATGTAAGTTTTTCATGGCTCCCAGCACTCTAGCAGGGCACTGTACATCTCTAGATACCTTGGCACTGGATCATACAGAGGAAGATGTCTGCCCATGGGAGAATGCCAATCCTTCTGGGGGGGGAATTATTTGATGCTACTGCTTTCCTGGTGACACACAATACCAGGCACTAAAGCTGTGACAAACTCCAGAGGTCTGAAGAACATGGAGCTGAGCCTGGGATGCCAGCCCTGAGAGGGATGGATAGCTGTCAGGTGCCGCCATGGACGGTGCAGTCTCAGGTGTGGATGCAGTGCTGGCTAATGACAAAGAGGGACTGGTGAATAGTTATAGATACCAATGCCACTTTCACAAATAGCCCAGCTTTGTTTGAGGCTGAAGAGCTAGCATGCACAGGAATAATTCTGACTCCTCAGGACCACATCTGGAGATGGTAACCATCTTCTATGTCCACCCAGAGGGCCACATTTGGTGTGTCTAAAGTGACCTTGTGATTTCCACACATGACCTGCCTCTGGTGACTTATGGTGGGCTCTCTTAGACTCCTCACTGACTACCATGACCCTACCCCTGTCTAGAGCAGCATCAAGTTGTAGGGGGTCTACCTGCTGAACTACTTGCTGAACTACCTGCCTCACAGCATGCTCATGGCCATGGTCATCCCTCATCTGAGCCCTCTACCAATCTCCCTTATCCACTCAGCTCTTCTATATAAAGTGTATGATGGAGAAAGCAGCTCTCATTCCTTCCTTTAGAATAGTTAACCACTGTAAGAGCATGGCCAGCCCTTCAGGGGTCCCCCACTGTTCTCACACAAAGAAACATGATGACTAGGGTGTGGTGATATTTTGTTTATGAAATAGCAAATGAAGCTTGCCTGAAGATCAGAGGGTAAAGCTAGCCACACTAGCTAGCCATAGAGGCCAGACAGTGGTGGTACACACCTTTAATCCCAGCTCTCAGGAGTCAGAGGGAGCCAGACCTCTGTTAATCAAGGCCACCCTGAGCTACTTGGGATCACTCACCTTTAACTCCAGCACTAAGGAGGTGGAGACAGGAAAGATATGGCTGGCAGAGAGAGGAATATAAGGTGCAAGAAGACAAGAGAGAGGAGTCTGAGGTTTGGCGAAGGGCAGTGCAGTCTGAAGATGCAATCTGAGGACAGGGCTGCCCCTTTGATCTGAGCATTGGTAGAGGTGAGAACTCTTTAGTGGCTGGCCACTTTGCTTTTCTGATCTTCGGCTTTAACCGCAATACTGTCTCTGAGTTTTTATTATTAAGAACAATTAGAATCCATGCTACATTAGAATGTCTCCTGGAATGCTCATCTCCTAGCCACACCCTGTTCACCTTCTGATCTCAGCTCAGGTGTGACTGTCCAAATAGGCATGCCAAGCCTTCAAATGAAGTGGACAGCATGTCTTCTTACCTATCCTTAAGCCACTTAGAGGCTCCTCCCAGTAGTTGGCCAACACCTGCTAAACCTTGGGAAGTCTGTCCAGGCCATCCTATGGTCAGAACCCACTGTGAGGAAGGGAGTTTATAAACCACATAGGTTTGTGAAGTTGTGGTACATATTGCTACCATGGCTGGGACCACCTGTCTCCCCCTGGAAGCATTAGGAGTGTTACATATATGTACGTAGTTATGAAGTTCCCTCACTCCTATGTCAAACCAAGCATTCCTACCACCAACATTATATGCAGTTTTGAGGGGGTTTCCCTCTTAGTTTTGAAAAGTAATAAATTACAATTCTCTGTGTAAAATGTGAATTGATCAGGTACGGAGCATCCTTGGATTTTAATCAGTGTATAACTTGGAAAATATTTAGCCTTCTCTGTTGAGAACCATGCTGGTGGGCAGATCTCCTCCATGGCTTCGGAACTCTCTGTCTTGCTTCTGGAAGGCACCGGGGAAGGGCGGTAGCCAGTACTCTCTGGAAAGATTCACAGCCACACTATCTTAAACCCTCCTCTGAGCTCTGCCTTTTGGGGTTAAATCCTGTCTTAGCTCACTGGAACAGAGATTTGAGGGGATATGTTACTCTGAATTTTGTACAAAAGGGCAGAGGAGGACGTGTTAGAGCAGGAGAAAGACAAGGGCTGTGATGATAATGGTGTCATCGTTGGGAGGATGAGCTGGGCCTATGATACAGATTATGCAAATAACATGTTACCTTTAAGTGTATTCATAAGGCTTTGTCCTGCAGTTTATCACTTTTTCTCCTTAGAGGCTCAGCAGGTGTAATCATCCATGTTTTATGGAGGGGGAAATCAAATGGCAGAGCAATTAAGTGGGGCTTTGCCATATCCTGAAGCTGCCTGGGCAGGATCTCAAAGAAAGAACCAAGTATGCTGGAGCTCAGGCTGACAGAGTAATGGGAGAATGTGAAATAAACTGGTCATTATTCAAATATGAAGCAATAAAATACCAAAGAATAGCATGTATGCTATGAGCTAATAACATTATTATCGATTTGGAGACGAGACTGGGAATTTGAGTCATTGAAAAAAGTGTCTAGCTCCTCAACCATAGCACGTGGCCTAAGAGGTATTCTTGAGGCCTAAGAGGTATTCTTGAGGCTGACACTATTAATATAGAATTGGTTAAGACTTGCCAAGTCTTTGATGGGGGATGTCCTTTTGTATGCTATAAATATATGTTTCCCTTATTGGTTGATGAATAAAGCTGTTTCAGCCAATGGACAGGCAGGATGTAGCCAGGCAGGAAGTACAAGTGGGACCACCAGACTAGGAGAAGGCTGGAAAGAGGGAGCCACCAGGATGCCATGCAACCACCAAAGGAGTAACATACCAGGGCATCATGGGTAAGTCACAGCCTCATGGCAATGCATAGTTTAATAGAAATGCATTAATAATTAAGAGAACTAGCCAATAAGAAGCCTGAGCCATCAGCCATATGGTTTATAATTGACATAAGCCTCAGAGTGTTTATTTGGGACTATACAGCTGCAGGACTTGACAGGACAGAAACTCTATCTTCAGTCTTCAAAGCTGTCTAGACCAAGAATACTGACTGTCCCCTCCAAAATGACAGATTGACAATAGAAGGCCACTGTGCCTCCTTGAACAGTAAAATGGTTGAAGTACAGGAAAAAGAAATAATGTTTATATTATCTGTAATATCATTCAGTCGGTTCATGAATGATTTCTAGTCATTTGGGGCAGCTTCCATGAGAAGCACGTGTGAATATGTGCATGTAAATCTGTATGTCATCACCTCCTGCATTCTCAGGCCACTGAGCCTGCTGCTTTCCTGAGAAAGCATGCAGGCCACGTGTGAAAAGCTGTGGGTCCTCCACACTACTGAGCTTGCCAGATTGGGGGAAGTGGCTGTCAAGTAGCAATTACACTTTACTTCCAGAAATCTCTCTCTATTGTAATGTTATTTTACTTTTGTATTTACGTGTGGTGTGTGTGCCTGCACGCACGCATGCATGCGCCTGGTGTGTGTGTGTGTGTGTGCCTGTGAACAAACATGTGAGTGCTATGGCAGGCATGTGGAGGTCAGAAGACAATCTGTGGGAGTCAGTTCTCTCCTCCCAACATGTGTATTCCAGGAATTGAATTCAGATTGTTAGGCTTGGCAGCAAGTGTCTTTGCCCACTGAGCCATTTCTTTGGTCTTATTTATGATAATTTTAACTGGTATGTAATAAGTGTACTTATATGGAGTGCATACACATATGTGCAATAAGTGGTAATCTAGCCAGGGCAATTATCATGTCTGTCTTTGTGTTGAGACTATTCCACATCATCTCTTTGGGTGTTTTGAGGTAGACTGCAAATCACCACACAACAGAACACCAGCCGCAACCTTTCTACCTCAAAGTGAGCTTGTATATAGTTGAACATGTCCATCCCTCCCTGACTGGTCTTTCTTTATCTTATTAATGCAAGAGAAATCTCCTTGTAGGATCTGCTGGCTTGCTTCCCCATGCACTCTGCCAGCCTGAACTCTGTGGGAGAGAATGCTGCATTCATAGTGGTAGTCAGCATTATTTTTGTTCTGACTTTGATAAGTTGAAAATCAAAATAGTCACCATGTGGTACAATTTCTTTCCATCATCACAAACATACTGTGCTTTTAACCCTCTGCGCAATTCTTTGATCTGCTTATTCATGCCCTTTAACCATACATTTATAGCAAAATGAGCATGGCTTGTGATTTCCATTTATTGAAATTTGTCTCAGGAAGACAAGTCACTGACAGTGATTATGTGTGTGTGTGTGTGTGTGTGTGTGTGTGTGTGTGTGTGTGTGCAACAGTATTACTGTTGCAGTAAAAAACAGAATATTCATCAAAAAAGGAATAATTAATATACTGCACGGGGGCTGGAGAGGTAGGTCAGCTATAAAGAGCATGTCCTGAAGGGGACCCAAGTTTAGATCTGTGCTGGCTAGTTCGATGTCAACTTGACACAAGCTAGAGTCACTGGAAAGGAGGGAGTGTAAATTGAGAAAATGCCTCTACAAAACTGGGCTATAGGCAAGCCTGTAGGGTATTTTCTTAGTGATTGGCATGGGAGGGCCCAGCCCATTGTAGGTGGTACCACCCCTGGGCAGGTGAATTTGGTTTCTATAAGAAAGCAGGCTGAGCAAGACATGAAGAGCAAGCCAGTAAGTACTGTTCCTCTGTGGCCTCTGCCATAGTTCCACCTTCAGGTTCCTGCCCTTTTACTTTGATAATGGACTATGGCCAGTGAAAAGATGAGCAAAATAACCCTTTCTTCTCCAAGTTGAGTTTGGTCAGGGTGTTTCATCACAGTAATAAAAACCCTCACTATGACAGGTTCCATGTCAGGCAGCTTACCACCACCTGTAACTTCAGCACCTGATCTGACCCCCCCCCATTCCTCTTCCAAGACAAGAGAACCCTTGTGAGTGTAAATATGGCCCTGTCTTCCTTGGAAACTAGAGGGTTAGAATCTAGATAGTTACAAATTAACATAATGGAGACCTCCCCAGACTCATACCCAGTGAGGATAGTCCCTGCAATCAGAGTCTGTGTTCATAGGGGCTTCCAACATCTACAGCTGCCACCAGCACCCACCATTCCTCTAATCCAGATGTACTTTTCACATACCATGCTGTCTACCAGGAGACTTGATAGTCTCCCTTTGCAAGGTTTCCAGACAACAGGGACAGAAAGTTAGCTGGAGGAGAACAAAGCGATTTTCCATCTCTGACCCATCATTGGTGTTCTGACTTGCCCTTCCATGGAATGTTACTGAAACTGCCCTGGGACTAGGAAGGGGCCTTTATAGTTTGAACAGAGGCCAGAGCCATCAAGAGATGACCAGCTGACCAGCACTCCCCAGGTGTGGCTGGAGCCATCTTTGCTCAGCTTCTCTCAGCCACCCACAGAGGACATACCACCTTCACTATTTTATTTGTGTGTGATGTTCCAACAACAGGAGTCAGCCATGAAGTGCTTCCTGCAGTGACCCCACCCCACACCCAGATTCCGCCACCCTGAGAAACACATAGCCTACTTATGATCATCACCTGACCAAGGCTGGTGATTTTCCACAATTATCCACCAGTCTGTTTCACACAAACAGATGTATCAAAGCCAAGTCCACCTGCCACACTAGTCCAAAGACAGCTGTGAATACAGCCCAACAGAAAATCATAAACTTAATTAGAACACGAGGTTTGCTTTTTATTCCATTTTTGGCGGTTTTTTTTACCTGATTACAGATAGTTCTTAATCATAAGCCTTTAGATGGCAGTGTACCATAGTATCTACAGATCCCCTGCACAGTTTCGTATGTCATAGCATGACATCAGCTGAGGAAATGTCAGTGAAGTCATGTTTGATGGAATATGTCAAAGAGAAAGATCAGAATGGACCAGGAGAGGCGGCTGGAATCTTTGCCCCCACCTGGAGGTGACTGTGAGCCCCAGAAAGGTGTGCAAAATAGAGACTGAGGGTTATCTTAGGAATGTGATCACTGGGGCTTTTACTCACCATAGGGGAGACTCCACTTCCATCTTTGGTGAGAGATGTTGGATTCACTGCAACTATTCCATTTCCCATCCATGACTTCAGTCATACTGGCCATAGAATAACTAATCAATTTTCTACAGGTATTTTCTGCTTGTAAATGTTCTTGGGAGTTTAAAATTCAATATAGTCACAGAAGGAAGAATCTATTAGAGAAAACTCTTCTAAGTCCTCTTCTGCACTGAAGGAGACCAGATGAAATAAGTGGCATGCCAGAGTCAGGCAAGCTGGAGACCATGATCCAGTTTCTACTTCAAGTCCAGTGTTTTTTCTGTCATCACCCCACCCATTGCTGTACCACCATCCTTTTGTTAAACACCAAGCTATTCAATATGGTTCCCTTGGCCTTGATTTTGCAAGACTAAAAGCTAATTGCACCTAATTACAGTAATTATCTCATCCCTGGTTCCTCATGTAATTAGCCACCTCTTTAGCTGTGTGTCTCTTTCATCTGTATGATAACCAGCCTCAGAGCATATGACTACACTTTCCCTATAGGGTTTTGGGAGTTGGTTTTATAAATAGTAATGGTGTCCATTTTCATATACACATTAGTTATAATCCAGGTGATTCAGATTATTATTCAGGTTAATACTGGTAGAGCTTTCTTCCATGAAAAGATGAATAATAATGTCTTTTTCAGTGTTCTATTACTGTGAAGAGATGCATGACCACAGCAACTCTTATAAAAGAAGGCATTTAATAGGGGCTTGCTTACATGCAGAGGTTTAGTCCATTATCATCACGGTGGGAAGCATGCAGGCATGCAGACAAACTTGGTGCTGGAGAGGTAGCTGAGAGTTCTAAATCCAGATAGGCAGGACGCAGGCAAAGAGAGAGCCACTGGGCTTGGCTTGCGTTTGTAAAGCCCCAAAACTCACCATCAGCAACACATTCCTTCAATAAGGCCACACCTCCTAATCCCTGTCAAGTAGTGCCACTACCTAATGATCAAGCATTTAAGTCTATGAGCCTACGGGGGCCATTCCTATTCAAACCACAAACAGCCACACAGGAAAGACAGCTTTGGGAGCTCAGTCCCTTTCTGACTGTCACTGAGTGTCTCTGGTTGTTTTCCAGTTCCTGGTGTCTTCTTCAAGAAATTGAGAAACACACACACACACGTAAAGCAGCAGTTAGCTTTATTAAGAATAAAACACAAGTAAAAACTGTAGATGCTTTGCCAAGAAAGGCAGTGACCCACCTGAGTGTGAAGTGCTTGAGGGCCTCCATCATTATTTTAGGCTTTTTGCATTGGGCCTTACAGAAAGAGGAGCTAGTTGCTAGGGGTGTGGATTGGGTGGTTCTCTGTTTTGATGGACAGATGGCTTTGATAAGCTTTTCTCTACTCACATGCCCTTTCCCATAATACATCTGATTGCCATCATATGCATACCCATTTGTGCATAGGCATGAGATGGTAATAGGTTATTCTCCCTAAAAGTTCACTCAGAGGACACACCTTGTCATGTTGCACATGTACCCAAAATCAATCTCTGCTGTATCAGACCCCTGTCTTCCAATTCCATTGTGGTGGTTTGAGTGAGAATAGCTACCACAGGCTCACGTTTGAATATTTATTCTGTTTATAGTGAAACTGTTTGGTGACGATTAGGAAGGTGTGGCCTTGTTGAAGGAGGTGTGTCACTGAGGATGGTCTTTGAGGTTTCAAAAGTCTAAAGCCATTCACAGTGTGCTCTCCACTTCCTGTTTGTAAATCAGGATGTAAATGCTCCAACACCATGGCTGCCTGTCTGCTGTCAATATAAGCTCCCTTCCTCCTATAAACTGTGTTGGCCATGCTGTTTATATAAACTGTAATTAAGACTGAAGTTGGTGCTAGGGGTGGGTACTAGTAGTTACTTTCCTTTTGCTGCAAAAGTAATCACAACCAAGGCAAATTGTAAAAGAAAGCATTTAGTTGGGCTTACAGTTTTACAGTGTTAGTGTCCATGATGACCGGATAAAAGCATGGTAGCAATAATATCTGAGAGCTCCCATCTTAACCTGCAAACAGGAGACAGAGAGGGAACACCAGGAATGGGTTTAGCCTTTTGAAATTTCAAAGTTCTCCCCCAGGGACACACCTCCTATAACAAGGTCACACCTCCTAATCCTCCCCAAATTGTTCCATCAACAGGAGACCACATATTCAAATATATATGTTATGGGGACCAGTCTCATTCAGACTCCACACTCACATATGTCTAGTAACATGTTTGAAGAATACTGATGTGGAGATCCAGCCATAGCAAACCTAACTCAGAAGAGAAAATTCTGCCCCTCCTTATGCAGTAAGACACAGCAGGGCCAAGAAGAGGGATGATAGCATTCAAGGGCAGCTTGCCTAAGGAAAAGTAAGTGGGAATACTTGGGTAGCAAGAGATAATCCTGTCCAGGAGGGACTTGAGGTGGAAAATAACTGAGGATAGGTAAGTGATGCCATGGAATCCCAAGCAAAGTGCTACAGACATTTTATTTTATCCTGTGGTTCCAAGATGACGAATGAAAGGAAATCATTTTATAAAGGGCTATCTGCTCAGCTGCTATGCCCCAACACCTGGAGTAAGTTCAATGTGATTTTCAGGAGGACCAACTGGGTACTCATCCATCTTCCTAACCTCACCACCAGAGTGCTTGCTAACGGGGTGTGGATGAGGTGTACTCATCCATCTTCCTAACCCTACCACTAGAGCACTAGCTAACGTGGTGTAGATAAAGAGGAACTGTGACAGGCTATGAGACAATTTGGGGCTGCAGTGTCCCCCTCAAATCGCAGCCTGCTGGGTGGGAGAACTGTAATATGGCTTCGGAGAGGACCTGCTTTTTTTCCTGATCTTCAAGACTTTCTTATATTCATGTCATTATCTGACATGTTGCTCCTCCAAATTCATAGTCACTGGCCCCAAGTACTTGAGATAATAGAGGTAAGAGTGTGACACAGAGAAGGATCTTCAGGTCATGATGGATAGGAAATGGAGAGAAGGGACAATGGGAATGGGACCAACATCCTGCCTTCCAGGCAATCACCACTGCTGGAATTTCCAGAACCTCCCTGGATTCATTCTGTTGCTTGTTGCCACGACAGATCTCCTTAAGGAAGGAAGAGATCTCTTTGTGTCACAGTTTGGAGGTAGTGTACATCATGGTTGGGAAGGCTGTCAGCAAGTGCATGAGGTGGCTGGTCACTGCATCTGCAGAGCGATGAGAGTTGTTGCTCAATGGACTGCTCTTTCATTTCGGGACCCCTCCTGAGAATGGTACTACCATAGTTAGGCTGGATCTTCTTGTCTCAGTTAACTGAAGCCACAAGCTCCCTCACAGGCATGCTCAGAGGTGTGTCTCCATGGTGATTCTAGACGATGTTAAGTTGACAGTTAGCATTAACCATCCCATGGTAGTACACACCACCTCTGCGGACCAAGTCTTTAACATGGGTGACTGTGGAGGAATACTTTATACCCAATCCACAGGGAAATGAAAAGAGGAGAAAAGGTAAAGTAGACCTGATAGAAATTGAAAGCATCCATCTTTTGTGTTCCCACTCACACAGTACCTTCCCATGGAGCCTCTGCTAATACCTTAGAGTGAGCGTGTAAGACAACAGGAACAGGAAGCTTACACTTACTGTACACAGCGTGCCGTTCTCAGTATGGTACATTCCTCTATTCACTCATCTTCACACCATTGCTAAGATCACCCTCTAGGAACTGCCCTTAAAGTCTTTCCTCCAGCCAAGAAATTTCCAGAACCTCCCAAAGTAGTGTCACAAGTGGAGACATCTACTAAAACCAAGTCCCACAGAAGCCAGCAACTGGCTTAAGGGTACATCACACCTATTGTACTTCCATAGGATGGAGTACCCTGAGACACGTGGAACTAGATTCTTTGTGTTGAAACT
The DNA here is from genome assembly GCF_943737965.1 of Phodopus roborovskii. Taxonomy (NCBI): domain Eukaryota; kingdom Metazoa; phylum Chordata; class Mammalia; order Rodentia; family Cricetidae; genus Phodopus; species Phodopus roborovskii. Next base: position 28,298,677 of record NW_026126571.1, on the reverse strand, counting down.
GCCACAGGCCCTGGTTCCCATGTCACCCATGTAGCATGTCAGGCCTGCAGGGAAGGAGCCAGCCACAGAAACAGACTTTAGTCATGGAGGACCTTCCCTACCAGATGATAAACTGTATTCTGAAGTGAACAGAAATGGATCCCAAGGGCGTGAGGAAAATGGTCCTTTGGCAAAGACTACTGTGGCTGGAACCTGTGAGGTGAGCCAAGGGTATATAGAAGGCTGCCTTCTGTGTTGGGTCAGGGAATATGAGTGATGTAGCAGGCCAAGGCTAAGAGGCTCATGTGGGCTAGGCAGGAGGATTGAGACATGTATGGCTAGGTCTTAATGTCAGCAGCCTCTTCTGGAACCTTGTCAGCCCCTGATTATATCCACTTAGAAGAGTAAGAGCCTGAACCCTCTGCCTTCTGTGTGCCCACTGGGTAAAGAATGAAAAGCCAGGCATGTATCCCAACACTGTTGGGCCAGAAGCCACAGCCCAGCATTCCATCCCTGTGCCCAGCACCACAGATGCCCAGGCAGCACAGGCAATATCTTACCCTCCCTACCTGACATCATCACCAGATGCAGGGCAGCAAACGTAAAGAATGCACAGTCGAGCGCTCCTTTCTGCAGCTTACTTCTGAAAGCCCAGGCAGAAAAGACCTTAATGCCCATCACTGCACAAAATACTAATTGGCTACAGCCTGGGTTGATTCAGAAAGCCGCTGCCAGCTGAGAGCATAAAAGGAACTCAAATTTAGGGTTCGTCTTCGGCAAAGCTGTAAGAACAGGTGCTTAAATTAAATTAGGATGTGTCCTTACTTCTGGAAGTTTTCCAGCTTGCTCCAGGTTGAAGTGAACACATTAGAAAGCAGGAAGCCTACACTGAAAACCAGTAACTAAAGAAGTTTCCAGAGCCACCATGCTGTATTTCAACATAAAACATTCATGGGCCTGGGGGTACGGGCCTGTCATCCCAGCTGCATAAGAAGCTGAGTCAGGAGGAGCCCAAGTTCAAGCTTAGCCTGGAGAGTTTAGTGAAACCCTCAAAATAAACAGTGCAATGAAAGCTGGGGAGGGGGGAGGGGTAGAACTCAGGCAAAGCACTCTGTCCAATTTCCAGTACTAAAAACAAAGGAAGTACAAAATAGTCGGTGTTTTTGCTTTTCTGTGTTAAGCAAAATACCTTCTCCAAATATTTTTTCTAGAATTTCTTAAAAACAAAAACAAACAAACAAAACTAGCTTTATTTCCTACTCCATTTTCTGTAAAGTTTGAAGCCTGGAAAAAATTGACTGGGGTTCTGCACATAGGCTAATGCAGTGTGACAGTTTGGGATCTGGGCTAGTCCCTGGGCCACTGCACATCAAAGTCACCAGGCTGTACCTCAAAATGCTACTCACTGGGTCCCACTCCAGAGACTCTGGCTGGACTGATGGTCTGAGCACTGGGAATTTTTTAAGCTTCCGAGTGTCATCTGTTAGGTGTTGCACTCTGAGAGCCACCATATGGAGCAACTCTGTCCCCTCCCCTAGAAAGCCAGTGATGTACCCAAGGTCATACTCTATTTTGTGCCACAATGCAACTCTACTAGTGGGTTGCCATCACCCTGAGGCCCAAGAGAATGGCCAAAATCCTTGCCCCTCCCGGTCAGCCTGGACCTCGGCTTACTCACGCCATGGCTGCTGCTTGCTAACCCACTGCACTGTCTCCCCTCTGTGTCCTCACATCTGTGGTGACTATGGTCACCCTACCAGACTCCCCCCTTTTCTCTGACCACACAGACACTGGGCCCACCCTCAGCAGGCCTGCATCTGAATATGTTGTCCCCTACCCAAACATCAGTCTGCGGCTCTCTGTGGCTGCCACTCTCCTCCTGCAGATCCTCAGAAACGGGCTCCCTGTCCCTTTTGCCTTGATCCTCTGCTCCCAAGACTCTTGTCCCCAAACTCCACCTGCCTTGCCATCTCCAGATCCAGTCTCTCTGTACTGTCATCCCACCCCTCCAGCTTCTCCATCCCTCCTGACTCCACATGTTCAGGTCTCAGCTGAAACCCCTTTTTAGGCATTTCAGCACATGCTGTAGCGTAGATGACCTTTGAGGACATTCTGCTCAGTGAACTAAACCAGCCACATTAGGACAGACCCTGCCTGGTATATGCGCAGCCTGGAATGAACAGTTCACAGACAGTTGAAGCGCAGCGCTGGGTGCCAGGGGATGTGGAGAGGTACCAGGGATTGTGCTTCGTAGGGCAGAGTGTCACTTGGAGATGGTGGAAACACTCTGTGGGAGGATGGTACAACGCTGTGAAAGTGCTTGTTGACAATGAACTGAGAATTTTTAAGCAATTGATACAACCGCTTCTCACTCCTTTTGTGAGGAAGCCTGGCCTGCCCTGGCCTGAGCCAGATAGCCCATGACTTCCCAGATTCCCCACATCTCCACTTCAGCATGGCCCTTGTCAAGGTCTGAACTCCTAAAAAATGTAGTGAGTACTATTGTGACATGATGGTACCCAACATGATGGTATCCTGACACATGACAGGCCCCGACAGGCAATAGTTACCCCACTCCCTGTGAAAGCTGAGGAATGTGAAGCCGGATCTCCAGCCCCCCTTGACCTACAATTTAATCACCAGGAAAAAACATGTTGCTAAAATACCAATTCCAAGTACCACTGTTCCAGCACTCTGAAGAAGCATCAAGTCACAAATCATCCAATCATAACAACCCGGACGTTAAACTGACAAACACTGGTGACACTGGGCAAACTCTGCAGAGTTTGAACTATGTTGCAGGGGAATCAGCCACAAATGATCCCATGACCACCTTTGTTCAATCAAATACACACAGCAGGGGAACCAAAAGCCTGGCAGTTTCAAATTCAAGAACACCTAAGCCCATGCCTTGCTTAATTCTGCTATTATTTCTTCTTTCCAAATTAGATATTTATCTTTGAGAACAACATCTACTACTGCGCACATGTTGGGAAGCAGGCAATCCGAGTGGTCTCTACAGGGAAGGAGGGTGTGGTCTACAACGGCCTCAGCGACTGGCTGTATGAAGGTAAGACCTGCAGGGTGAAGATGCAGAGTTATGTGCCCACCCGCAGGGCAGCTGCAGCAGTGGCTGGATTCAGCTTTTGAACTAGCTTTCTTTTCTCTTCAACCTTAGTTATAAATTACACTTCAATTTCCTGAGAGCCATTGAGCCTCAGGGAACACCAAGTCAGCGTTCGTGGATGGCAAGTGCGGGGATTCACAGGTGGCAATTGTGGACACTTACAGGTGGCAGGTGTGAATACACACCAGTGGCCAGGAGTAGGAGACTCACAAGTGAGAAAGAATTCACAGGTAGCAGGTGTGAGGGACTTCAGTGAACCCATTGGTGCTTCTATGGAAGGAGAGGTGCTTAATGGGGAAATGGTCTGAGTGCTCCCAGTACACATGTGTGTGTCCCTCTACCCACTCCACGAGTTAAGAAGCCCGTCTGTATCTGAGGGAGACTGGATGTTCTAGTCATCTTGGTGTGACCCAAATACCTGACAAAGGCTACTTAAGGAATAATTTGTATTGGCTCAGTCTACCTTGGTAGGGTAAGCATGGTGACAAGGGCATGAAGTGTCTGGCCACATTGCATCCACAGTCAAGAAGCAGAAGGTGAAGAACCCTGGCACTCGGGTTCCTTTCTCCTTTTCATGCAGTCCAGGACCTCATCCTAGGAAATGATGCCACCCACATTTGGGGTGGGTCTTATCACCTTGATTAACCTGATTAGATGATCCCTCATAGATATGGCCGAAGCTTGTCTCCTTGCTGATTATAAATCTTGTCAAGTGGACAGTCAGTATTCACCATCTCAGCAAATTTCATGCTTACCTACCCTCTCCGTACTAGGGTTTGGTCTGACTTAAGTTTATAAGGTCACTGGGCAGTGGTGATGGTGCACGCCTTTATTCTCAGCTCTTGGGAGGCAGAGTCATGTGGATCTGTGTGAGTTTGAGGCCAGCTTGATCTACATAAACAATTCCAGAACAGCCAGGGCTACACAGAGAAACTCTGTCTCAAAAATTAAAAAAAAAAAAAAAAACTTCACAAGGTGTTGTGCTTGTGCATACCATAACAACTGCTGTGAGTATATACATACATACATACATACATACATACATACACCCACCCACATACATACGTATATATCTTCTTGACTGTGTCTAGGAAACACTGTTTCCTTGTAGTCATCCACTGCCTCTGCCTCTTACATTCTTACTACTCCTTCCTCAATGATGCCTGGGCTTCTGGAGGACAGGGAGATTTTATGTTTTCTGTAGAGCTAAACATTCTGCAGTCTTAAACTCTCTGTACCTTGACCAGTTGTGAGTCTCTGAATTGTCATCACCTGCAAATAGAAGCTTCTGTGGTAAGAGTGTCGGGAAGTGTTTTAAACTATGAGTATAATGACAAGTCTTTAGGAGTTGGTGCATTATGTCCAGTTAGCAGAGAAATAGTAGGTTCTCTCCTATAGCCTTCGATCTGTCTAGCCACAAGCTCTCAGCCCAAGTATGGTGGCAAATACAGGACTTAAATCTAATCAGAACATGGTTGGTGACCCCATGGTGTTTTGCCACTTTTACACCACTGGGAGTGTCTTGCAAGACCAGTCCTTAGGATAGCTCGAATCGTTCACCACTGATTGTTACTGATGCTTACTTTTCACCTCTGGTATCATGTCTAGATAGTACTTTTCAGCACTCTGAAAACTAGCCAATAGGGATGGAATTTTCAAGCCAGCTGATTTGTCCATGATGAAGAATGGGGTATCTTCAGCAGTAGAATCTTAGCTTCAAGTTCTGGAGGGTAACTGGGAGCAATGACAATAACATGTAATGTTTGGTACTCTTTGTGACCTCACTGTCCAATACTCCAAAAGATATAGCCTATTCCTAGGGTAACTACATTTTTATTCTTCTTATGCATGTGTATAGATATATTTTAGGAAAGTTCTACAGTTGTAGGTTTCCTTATGGCTTTTTAAAAACAAAGTCTTCAGTGTTATTTATCCCTCCAAGTTTCCCTCTTCTACCCTGCCCTCCCTGCCCCACTACTTCATTTAACCCTTCCTCTGATCCATAATTCTATGTTAACCCTTTATACCACTGCTTTCTGTGTCTCTTCCTTTGAAATCCCCATGGCTTCTTACTAATTTCCTGACCTCTATGAGAATTCCAAATGAAACATATCTAAAGAGTCAATGGTAATGTCCATGTACAAGAAAAAAGACATGTTTGTCTTCCTAGGTCTGATGAGTGTTTCGAGCTCCATCTATTTGCCTGTATATTTCATTTCTTTTTGCTTAATAGCTGGGAAATACTCTATTGTGCAATGTATCACATTTTCATTACCCATTCATCAGCCTAGGTAGTTTTATTTCCTGGATATTGCAAATAGAGCATCAATGGGCACGGATGAGCAGGTCTGAGGTAGAGCATAGAGTCCTTTGGGTATGTGCCCAAAAGTGGTATAACTGGAGTGTGTGGCAGATCTATTTCCAGCTTCTTTGGGAACCTCCACACTGATTTTCATCAAGCCAACCAGTTTGCACTTCCACCATTAATGAATAAGCATTCCCCTTACTCTAGAACATGTCAGCATTTGTCATTGTTAATTTTTTGGATGCTAATTACAATGGTGGTGTTTGAGGACACTCACAGCCTATGGCATTTCTCAGCTTTGTGTCACAGATAGGGCAGGGGAGGTAACTGGACATGTGATCACTCAAGATGAGAATCAGCTGCTACTTCCGAAATACAGACGTAGACAGATTCTACTCACAACTCTATCCATAGACTAAGACACAGTTCAAACACAACTTGCCTCCTAGCCTAAGAGCACATGATCCTATATGGTGATCTGCACCCAGTTGAGTTGGAAAGGATCAGGGATGCTCTAGCTTCATGGGTGCTGATACCAGTTCCCCATGGAGCTACACATTTCTTAGGCCTAGACTTAGGCCTTGTGGGAGCATATGGTATGGAGAGGTGATATACTTGTCATCGCAGCTCACTGGTCTCAAATTTCAACAGATTACTAGCACAGCCAGATAAGCCACAATCCCCAAGCAGAGTGTGGTACACGTCTGTCATTCCAGAGTTCCCTGAGCCCCTTTCTGGTCAGTTCCCCTCTCCCCACAGCACTCTCTTCGGGAGATCCCAGAAGTTCTTGTTTCCGTCTGACCGAGAAGCTAAACCTTAGGCATGCAGGCGAGGTGGGCTCTCCAGACAGTCTCCTTGAGGCTCAGATCACTCTTCAAAACCCAGTTTCCAAGTTGCTGGCTGAGATCCAGGGCAATCAACTCTGAGACTTATTTCCACATGACACCCTGGACCATTCCTAAGGGAACTGATGAAGTGAATTAGATGCTGGGCTGGCCCATGTCAAGGCTTGCTCTATACAGAAGCGACCCTGTGAACAGCAACCCAAGCTCTCCCCTGCTCCACCCACATTAATCTGGAGGAGCTACATTTCTGTACTGGGTGCAGACCCATGTATACCCCGTAATCCACAAGAGAGACCATCTCACGTATCAGAGCTGAAAAGGAGGCTCTTTGTTCCCTGCTACTCCTTCTAACAGCACAGAAAATATGTCCAAACACAAGATTACAAGGTCATCATATAGTTTGTGCTTTTAGTTTGTAAATACAGAGTTGTGATTCTTTTAGCACCAACTTCTCGGGAAGTGGGTGAGCTCTTGTCCGCTCCTCACCCTCCACTGTGGCTTCCGCACAGGGAGTGGACCCTAAAGTCCTATGCCCCAGGAAAAAACCAAAAAGCCTTTGTCTGAGAAACAGTCAGAAAACCAAACCCTGTAGTACCTGCTGTATGAGTAGGTTCACCAGGCAGGTCCAGCCTATGATGACAATCAGGAAAGCAGCCCCAAATCATAATTTACTTAAAACATATATTTAAATTGTCTTTGGCTATTTGACTATGCAGATATTGAGTGTAGATTTTCTCCATGGTAAATGGGTGTGCATGCTACCTCTTGCCTATATATGATGCCTCCAAACTCTAAGTTGGGTCTGCTATCTTTCTGGGGAGTAGTTAGTGGCAAGACTATAGGGTCACAGGGCCACATGTGAGGTCCATCATGACCTTGTAAAGCTCTTTCACATCTAAGAACTCAACATGCTCAAACAACACATTGAACAGACCCAATGTGGACTTAGCACACCATGGCAAATGGCAGGGACTAGAGGGTCTTAGAATTTTTAAAAACCCTGTTATACTAACAGTGGCTATATTAATTATTGTTTAACTTAGTCACTCATATTTTTGTCACAAAACATCTGTTCTAGTGTCAATCTGTTACTGTGATAAAACACTCTGACCCAAAACAACTTAGGGTTTATTGCTCACAGGCCACGGTCCATTGCTGAGGAAAGGCAAGGCAAGAACTCATGCAGAAACTTGAAGCAGAATCCATGGAGGAATGTTGCTTGCTGGATCACTTGCTGCCTTGTTGTAGCTTTCTTATATGCCCCAGGACCACCTACCTAGGGAATGGTGCCTCCCACAATGGGCACCATCAAGATAATCCTCACGACGTGCCCACAGCCCAATCTGATGTGGGCGAGTCCTTGGTTGAGGCTTCCCTCTCAGATGACTCTAACCTGTGTCAAGCTGACAATTAAAGTGAACTAGGACGATATATTTCTTAAAGATAGGGAGAGAAGGAGAGATACAAAAGCACCTAGGCACAGTTTCCCAGGTGGCCAGTCTGCCACAGTTTGGAAACTGTCTGTCTTGAACTTCATAGGAAGTTTAGTGCAAGCTAAGCTCCTTGAGGGCCCCACAGAGAAGGGCCCTGAGTCTTCCTGCAAGAGCCTAGGCTCACTCTGTAACTAATCTCCTTAATAACATCCATAGCCAGGAGGTCTGAAACATCTTTCTCGGTATCTCAAAAAAAAAAATTAAAAATTAATTGCTTTGCCATTCAAGTTAAGCTTAGCCTTAGCAAATCCATTGAAAAGATTCTTTATTTTCTTCAAGGCATTTACAAGAAATCACATAGATATGCTAACAGAGGCTCAAATGTTTCAAATCAATCTCTCAGTGATAGGGCAGCTTAATCTGCTTACCCTTGTTCCCTGAAAGGTTCAGACTTCTGAAACTAGGAACCTGGGAGCCCTGGGGGGTGCTATATCCTTTTCTAATAACAGGGGAATAAGCTTAGAAGATTGCCTTGGTCTAATCAGTGACTTAACTATTTTATTTCCAGGCTCTTGCTTCAGAGCAGGCTGGGGTAGATGGGAGAAATCTTCCTCTGAATATTTGCAGAGTGCCCCCGCTTGCCTGGAAGGGAGGGTTGTAGTTCTGAGAAACAGCTAAGGCACAGTAAGTGAGGAGCATCCTGCAGTCTGCAGTTATTGGCAGCAAGATACCACATTGATTTTTGTTTCCCAAAAAGAGCCTCAGACATATTGAACACTTCAGAATGCTGGAGACAGAGGGAGAAAAGTAGGAAATGTGGAGGCTGCTAGGAATCTCCATCCCTTGAGCAGAAAGATCTCCTGCTGGTAGCCTATCAGCCAAAACCCTAGCTCAAGGCTGGCTGTGTGTACTGCATCATCTTCTGGGTGACTTTCCAGGGCTTATAGGGACCAGAGACTAGTTTTGAGGAGTAAAATATGCGTCTTTTGTCCTGTGAGGAGGTGCCATGCAGCATAGTGGAATCATAGTTTAATAGGAAGAAAAAAGACAGCTTGATAGTATTGGCAGTTTTAAGTTTTACTGAATTTATCTCCATAAACTAAATTTAAGGTGTTACTAGAATAATCTGGCAGCCGTGAAGGGATGCGCCATGAGGAATCTGCTTTGAACATAGCTTGGAAATTCACAATGTTCCCACTGTGAGGATGTTTGAGCAGAGGATTGTAATTACCCAAATTTTTACAAAGGTTGCCATGGTTACAGAGCTGGTTGCTGCCCTTTATTTGCAAAGTACCGTCAGCTTATTTTCATCCTTATCAAGTACATGAGCTAGTGAGGACCAACACAGAATTGTTGCTGGTAGTTTTCTAATAACAAGAATTTAAGTCCCTAAATGTTCCTATTAAGTGATGAACCAACCATCCATTCCTCTTCTTCTAAACAGTGGTATACAGGACCCAAACCTACCATGGGTGCTCAAAGACATGCCTCCCTCATACAATGCTCATGTGTGGTGATTGTCCAATGCCCTAGGGTCCCCTGAGAATGGCCTCTCCTTCCTTGTGCATAAGTCTACAAACTGTCATCCCAATTCATCTGAAGGGATGGGGAGGGGCCAAGGGGCCACGAACACAGCCTGATGCTATAAGAAGGCTGAGGCAGCCAGGGCCTCAGAAAGTGGTCTGGAGGATATTTACCTAGAGTTTTCTTTAAGTCAGGTTTGGTGTGGATGACATTCCATGTCTGACCTTTAACCTTACTATTCCAGAGGGATAGTGTGCTTGGAACACAGGATCAGATCCAAAGACACTGTCAGGGTAATGCTGCCGGGGTGAATGTGGCAGGGGCATGCTCACTATGGCTCTTGAGTAAGCCGTGCCTGGTGCCGGAACCCCACCATAGCCTGAAGCATCCCATCAGGTGGCTCCTGACCAGCAGTGATGAGATGGGAAGAATGTTGGGACTGTGTGTGTTCTGTGTGTCTTCTGCAGTTCTCTGGGAAGCAGTGTAGAGGGAGGGAGCATGTGTGGCCATGTAGCCATAGAGGTCCTCTTCCCACCTGCAGTAACCACAGAGAGGCTGAAGTTGGTTTTGAACTCTTGGCCTGGTTTGAACTTATCCAGCTAGTCACTGACAGCTGCTGTCTTTTGGAGCCCCAAGTTGTTGAAATTCACTATTTTGAGAGTTTGTTTGTAGGTTCTAGCAGGAGAGTGCAGCTACTCATATACCCTTGACTAAAGACCAGTCCTCCTCTATTTGGGGAAGGTGGTCCTCTTCTTCGATGGAGTGTGCAGCTTCGGGGGTGGGGGGAATGCACATGTAGCGGTGAGGGAGGAAGGGAATACCCACCTAGCCAGCCAGAACAACCAAATCAACTCTGTCAATCATGGGGTGACAGATGTCTCAGCCAGATCACCCTTACATCCGAAATTCACTATTTTGAATGCCATATTGGCTCCAACTGTGATGTCTAGAAGAGGATGTGGAAGGAAAATTAATGGTGGAAATGTCTAAATGTAATCAGCATGCACCAAGTTTTCTGCCCACTGAGGTACTGTATAGCAGAGTGAAGGAGAAATGCATTAGACATGCTTTAAGGAAGAGGCTGAATGCAGCTAGGATGCAATGTGACTGCAAGACTGTTTTCATGGCTGGGTCCAGTCTCCAATTCCACAGTATCACTGTCTTCAGCTCTGGCACCATGGGGTCTGCATCTTGTGGAGGTACAGAGGGAAAGATGAGAGCCATTCTGTAGAAACCCATTCTGCAGTGACAGGGGATGGAGTGAGGCGCTGGGCCTCTGCTCCCCTGCTTTCTCTGAGCCAGTACCAGCCAGATTCACATGTCTAAGTTTTACACAGGTCAGCTTGAGAGAAATGGGCGAAGACAGGGAGTTAAAATCAGGACACAGCATAAAATGTGGCAGCCATGTCCAGAGCCAGGATGACTTAGGGTCCTCCTTGCCACTGTTCAGCTGTCCTGTGTGAATGCCCCATCTCTGGTCCCATGTCCTATTAACCTGTCCCCCACATCACCTGTCTTCTTACCTTTCTGTCCTGTGACTTCCACAACTCCACAATTGAAATATAGCCGTGTCTTCAGTGACACCAACTCGTTTTCTTATATATTACTCTCTTCCCTGAGATCACAGGGACACTGCTCCCTTCTGCTGTGGTGATACAGTGCTCCCATCTCATCCAAATTTTCTTTAAAGGCTATCTCATGGCTATTGATTCTTTAGTCAAAGAATTATAGTGCAAGGGAGCTAAAGTGGAGTTTAGAACATCTGTCCCGGGTGAGCCAGCTGTTTCTGTAAGCAGACAGATAATAAATTGCTTGAGTTTGGCAGGTGATGACTTATCAGTGCTCAATTCTGTTTTTACAGTGAACAAGCAGTCATAGACTCCAAGAAAACAAATGAAGTGGCTTTGTGCCAAAAAAGTCTTTATTTATGGACAATGAAATTTGTTTCCATGTAATTCTCCCACATTATTAAATCATCATCCTGTTTTTCATCTATTAAAAGGCATAAAACCAACACTAGGGAGTTAGTTCAGCTGGGGAAGGCTGGGAGGACCAGTGTAAATACCAGCCAAGCATAAAGGCTGTCGTGATCTCAGTGCTTGAAAGGTAGAGATGGGGTGGGGGGTGAGGTCCTGTGAGCAAGCTAGCTGGCCAGACTAGCTGAGTTGGAGGGCTGAAGTTCACAGAAAGACCCTGTCTCAGTATGCAAGGTGGAGAACAGCCAAGAAAGACAACAGATCTTAGCATCAAGCTTCCACATACACACATGCACCTATGAACACACACCTGTACATGTGTACCTACACACATATAAGAATACACATATGCACACACCATGCAAACACATACACATGTGCATGCACACATGCATGCACACACGCATGCACACATACACACACACACACACACACACACACACACACACACACAAGCACACACACACACTCCCAGAGGGACATGAGGATAAAAATTTTAATCTTAAAAAACAAAGGGTGTGTGTCACCCTTTGTCATTCAAGTCTTCTAGATCAGGATGGCACTAAGGTCAAGCAGGGTCCCAGGCCTCCACCCCTTCACAGGTGTCACAGACTCACTTTGGACAAGGGAATGTTCTGGGGAGATTCAGACTGAACAGTAGGTGCTAGGGCTGGATATAACAAGATACTTGTGCTCACAACTCACTGCCTACATGTGCCATATGCCCCCCAGAGTGCCAGAGAACCATGGAGCAGTTGCTCAGAAAAGGGAATAAACAAGCTTGAGAAGCCATTATGCATTACTAACCCTTGTCTCCCTGAACAAGATACCTGATCAAGGCAGTAAGAGGGGAAAGGGTGCTTTGGATGTGTGGCTGTTCACATCACGGCAGACCAGGAAACAGAAAGAACAAACTAGGACCAAAGGCAGGTCTTCTACTAGCCAGGTCCCACCTCTCAAAGGATGCACTGCCTTCAAACTAGGGACAGACCATTCCAAATAAGAACATTTCACAATCAAACCTTAAGATTCCTCCCTGGCCCCCATAGGTTCATGGCCATCTCATAATAGTAAGCGCAGCCAATCCAACTTCAAGATCCCCAAGGCTTAACAGCCCCCAACACTGTTGAAAAGTCTAAAAGTCTCTAGTAGTGCTCAAAACAGTCTCTCAAGCTGTGAGATGCACAAGATTCAAAATTATCATTACAAAGAAGAAGTGTGAAGATAGCAAAGAAAGACTGGGCCAAACCCTAGAAGCACTCTCTTTCCAGATGGGTCTTTCCTCTTTATGCTGCGGAACTGTCAGTGGATGTGGTATTGTCCTCAACACCCTTTCCTACAATCCCAGCACAAATGGTGTGACTCTTTAGCAGCACTAATCTTTGTAATAGTGTCTTAGGGTTACTGTTGCTGCAATGAAACATCATGACCAAAAGCAACTTACACTTCCATATAATAGCCTGTCATCAAAAGCAATGAGGCAGGAACTCAAGCAAGGCAGAACCTGGAGGCATGAGCCAATGCAGAGGCCATGGAGGAGTGCTGCTTTCTGGCTTGCTCCCTGTGGCTTTCTTAGCCTGCTTTCCTATAGAACACCAGGACCACCAGCCCAGGGGTGGCTCCACCCACAATGGATTGGGCCCTCTACTATCAATCACTAATTAAGAAAATTAAACTGTAGGCTTGCCTACAGCCCAATCATATGGAGGCATTTTCTCAACTGAGGGTCCCTCTTCTCTGATGACTCTAACTTGTGGAAAGTTAACTTAAAATTAATCAGTGCAAACAAGTATAGCCATTTTGTCTATCCTTCTACTCCATGTTTTGTTGGAATTATTACTATATATTTTGCTAAAAGCAGCATTAATAACCATGCCAGATATGCTACCTTGAAATTTCCTCTGAAAATTTTAATTTCTCTGTGAGTTTTAAATTCAGCCACAAGGGCTCCAAATGGCCAAGTTGGAGGAGGGATGGAAAAGGGTGAGCAATGAAAGAGATATCTTGGTAGAGGGCACCTTTGGGGGGGGGTAGGGAGAAACCAGGTGACTACCCTAATTGTCATCATAGAACCTATATCCAGTAACTGATGGAAGCAGATGCAGTGATATACAGCCAAGCACTGGACTGAGCTCCTGGAGCTTAGTTGAAGAGAGGGAGTAGGGATCATATGAGCAAAGTGGGGTCAAAATCATGGCTGAAAAAACGACAGAGAGAGCTGACCCAAACTAGTGGAAGCTCAAAGACTCTGAATTGAGAGCTGGGAATCCTGCATGGGACCAAACTAAGCCCTCAGAATGTGAGTGATAGTTGTGAGGCTTGTCTGTTGGGAGGGTCCCTAGTAGAGGGACCAGGACTTATCCTGGGTACATGAACAGGCTTTTTAGAGCCCATTCCCTGTGGTGGGATACCTTGTTCAGCCTGGATACAGGGTGGAGGAGCTAAGTCCTGCCTTAACTTGGTATACCAGACTTTGATGACTCGCCAAAGGAGGCCCTACCCCTCTGAGGAGTGGATAGGGGGTGGGATGAAGGTGAGGAGGGAGGGAAGAGGAGAGGAGGGGGAGCTGGGGCTAGTATCTAAAATGAAAAAGAATTTTAAATAAAAGAAGAGAATAAATAAATAATAAATAAATCCAACCTTACTCAAGTTTTCAGGATTCAGCCAGGCACAGCCTTTGCCATCGTGCAATAAAAATAACTCCCCCCCCACGAGCTCTGTCTCCATCTGAAGCTTCTCCACCAGTCTTTCCTATCCATGTTTCCATTAGACACTGTTCTTCTGAACAACCTGTGCATCAGTTAGCTGCCAGACTCTGCCTCCAGGGTACCAGGGCCCCTCTAGACCGCATCTGCACACTTTTCCAAGCTGCTCCCAAAAGCCAGTTCCAAAGGCTGAAGAACCACACTGTGATATTGATATTTAGTCACAGCAGCAGGCCTACTACCCTGGTGTCATATTTTCTGTGTCAGCTGCTTTTGCATTACTGTGACCACACACCTGACAGGAGCTCCTTGGGGAAACAAGGTTTATTTGGACTTGTGATTTCCAAGCAATTTGAACTCATCATAGTGAGGAAGGCATGGGTGGAAGACTCATCCATGGCAGTCAGAGCATTCGGCCTGTGTCCTGTGCTTCACCAGGGAGTGAAGGGAGCTAGAGCAGAACCAGCATAAGGTGATGGCCTTTATAGCCCCTCCCTATTAACCTACCACCTCCATGCAGGCCCTACTAAGGGTCTGTCTTTAAGACAGCACCACAAGACGGGAGCCAAGAATTCAAACCATGAAAGGGGGGGTCCCAATCATATGACAACATTCACTGAAGAATAACACCATGGCCGATGTCCTTGGAAACAATGAACATCCAATCTAGTGACCCAAACCAAAGATGTAATTTCTGGAAAGAAGTCACAGAGAGCCAGGCTCGGAGTGCAGTGTCTGCAGGCATCCAGGGACTGGTTGGCTAGCATGCTGTTCTCGGGGGGGGGGTGGGGGGGGGGAGGCGGGATATGGGGAACATGGTAAGAGGGCTACATTGCTTTCCCAGTTCACCCATGGTGTAATGTCCTGACCTTAGAGATGACTCATACCCTACTGGGCCACCTGGCCTCCCAGAACAATTGCAAAAAGGCATTCCTTCTCCTAAGAAGAATGGTAGGGTTTATAGTATCTTGTTGCAAAATCACTTTGTGTTTCATGCTCAGGGATAATAGCCTGGGGGCAAGCCAGAGCTTCAGCTTTTATTAACTCTTTGGGAAGGAGGTGTATAAATGCCCCCACACACACACACACCTTGTGTGAGCTTCTTCCTTGGCAACTGTAATATATGTGTGTAATATGTATGTATGTAATATGTAATGGTGTGACCCAGCAAGCATCCTTCTGACTACCAGAAAGCAGCATAGGCACCATCCCCAAAGACAAGCAGGGTGTCATCTCAGCAGCTGCTGTGTGGTGTAGAATGGGGAAACTACAAACCTCTGCTTCTGGAAGCAAGTGTGAATCTACATTTGACACAAGCTGATACAGACTCTGGGTGGCGTTTTAGAAAGGTTGCTGATCATTTTAAGTCAACATAAATAGATGGTTTGTTTGAATTGGAGAAAGAAGAGAAATCTGAGGACACATAGGAGGAAGTCTCCTTAAGGCTTGAGAAACCTTGTTGACAATTAATTACTCAACCTCAAGAGCATTGGGTAAATGTTTGTGTTCAATGTTTATAGTTTTAAGGCTTTTAAATTATACATGGTGAAATTTAAAATCTACAGTAGGCACAACTGATACCTGAAAGCTCATAAGCCTTAATTATTCTGTTCACTTTCTTTGCTTCTTCAGACTTTTGTTTCTTATTCTCATTATAGAAACTTCACTGTAGCAGACTCTATAACTCTAAATTCCCCTTTCTAATGTTTTCCTTGTCTAGTAGCGCCAGGGATACATGGTGAAGTGATGGAGGTCTATGCTCATGCCTCTTAGTTTTAGAAGGAAGTATTTGGCTGTCTCTAGTTCTACTGAGCATCCCTGGAGGCTCTGGAGGCAGAAGTGAACTCTGACACAATAGACCTGGGCCATGCACAAGGTACATGTCTCTCCTAAGAGGTGCTGAGCAGGCAGATGTGGAATTCCTCCCTGGGCCCTAGAAGGTCACCTGCTCAAGTGCCCCCACATGAAGTACCTGCCCTGTCTTTCTAAAGAAATAAATACATCTGGCAGTCAGCTTATTAAAAGAAAAGCAGATAGCTCTGTGGGTACCAAGACTGAAAGATGTTGGAATTTTAAATAGATGCTACAGAGGACATTTCTGGGAAGTATTGTTCCATGAAGGTCTGGGAATCTGTGCTACCCCAAATGGGGCTCTAGCACCATGCCTCTACCACTGGGACTCTGTCTCTGTGGCCTACTCAGAACCACACTTTCAAGCCATTCTCCAGAACACAGGGCATCCATTAAAAGTGACACCCTGCCCCCCCCCCCACTGTGTGGCTCCACTGCAGGTTTCCTGTGCCTCAGCCCAGGAAGGGGTGAGAAATTCAGGTAACAAGATGCATCCCTGGAGATGCCCTCACCCTGAATTATGTTTCAAGTCTCTGCCAGGCTCCCAGCCTCTGGTTAGCCAGTGGGGCTCAGCAACATGGATACTTGGTGAGCAGAGAGACAGAGGAGGGAGAAGAGAATTCAAGGACCCTTTCCTCAGTGACAGTGCACAGTCAGCCCAACTAGGAAGCAGAGACAAACCACATATGTCAACTTCTGTCTGTCACTCAGATGCCGTCCAGGCATTTGTCATCTCCAGAGCCACAGCTGTTGGCTGCAGTTGGAAACAGCGGCTCTACAGCACCTGTAGTTATCAAGTTTATATAGCAAGATGGCATTTTTTATTAGGATCAATTCCAGTTCCCTGTCCCTCCCCTGCCCCCAACAACCCCCTATCCCATCTCCTTTCTGCTCCCCTGGGAGGGTGAGGCCTTCCATGGGGAGTCTTCAAAGTCAGTCACATCATTTGGGGTGGGACATAGGCCCTCCCCATGTGTCTAGGCTGATAGAGTATCCCTCTATATGGAATGGGCTCCCAAAGACCACTATACTAGGGATAAATACTGATCCACTACCAGAGGCTCCATAGGTTGCCCAGGCTTCCTAACTGACACCCACATTCAGGGGGTTTAGGTCAGTCCTATGCTGGTTCCCAGCTATCAGTCCGGGGCTTATGAGCTCCACCTTGTTCTGTGGTTTTCTCCAGCTCAGTCTTGACCCCTTTGATAATCACTCCTCCCTGTCTGCAACTGGATTCCAGCAGTTTGGCTAAGTGTTTAGCTGTGGGTGTCTGCTTCTGCTTCTATCCGCTACTGGATGAAGGCTCTAGGATGGCATATAAGGTAGTCATCAATCTCATTATCAGGGAAGGGCATTGAAGGTAGCCTCTCCCATGTTGCTTAGATTGATAGTTGGGGTCATCCTTTTAGATCTCTGGACATTTCCCTAGTGCCAGATTTCTCTTTAAACCTATAATGGCTCCCTCTATTATGGTATCTCTTTTCTTGCTCTCCTCTATTCTTCTCCCGACTCAATCTTCCTGCTCCCTCATGCCCACCTCTCCCTCCTCTTCTCTTTTCTTTCCCCTAACTCCCATTCCCCTCTCCCCATGCTCCAAACTTGTTCAGGAGATCTTGTTCCTTTCCCCTTCTGTGAGGGACCATGTATGTCTCTCTTAGGGTCCTCCTCGTTTCCTAGCTTCTCTGGCAGTGTGGATTGTAGGATGGTGATCCTTTGCTCTATGTCTAAAATCCATATATGAGTGAATACATACCATGTTTGTCTTTTTGTGACTGGGTTACCTCACTCAGGATGGTTTCTTCTAATTCTATCCGTTTGCCTGCAAATTTCAAGATTGCATTATTTTGTTGTTGTTGTTGTTGTTCCTGCTGAGTAGTACTCCGTTGTGTAAATGTACCACATTTTTTTCATCCATTCCTCAGTTAAGAGGCATCTAGGTTGCTTCCAGGTTCTGGCTATTACAAACAATGCTGCTATGAATATTCTATTACAAACAATGCTGCTATGAATATAGTTGAACAGATATCCTTACTGCATGAATGTGCATCTTTTGGGTATATGCCTAAGAGTGGAATTGCTGGATCTTGTGATAGACTGATTCCCATTTTCCTGAGGAACTGCCATACTGATTTCCAAAGTGGCTGTATGAGTTTGCACTCCCACCAGCAATGGAGGAGTGTTCCCCTTTCTCCACATCCTCTCCAACATAAACTGCCCTTGATGTTTTTTATTTTAACCATTTTTTGATTTGCATTTTCCTGGTGGCTATGTTGAGCACTTTCTTAAGTGTCTTTCAGCCATTTTAGATTCTTCTATTGAGAATTCTCTATTTAGTTCTGTACCTCACTTTTTAATTGGATTATTTGCTGTTTTGGTAACTAGGTTCTTGAGTTCTTTGTATATTTTGGAGATCAGTCAGATGTGAGGTTGGTGAAGATCTTTTCCAAGTCTGTGGGCTGCCTTTTTGACTTATTGACTATGTCCTTTGCCATAGAGAAGCTTCTCAGTTTGAGGAGGTCCCATTTATTAATTGTCGATCTCAGTGTCTACGCTACTGGAGTTATGTTCAGGAAGCGGTCTCTTGTACCAATTCATTCAAGGGTACCTCCCACTTTCTCTTCTAAGAGATCAGTGTGGCTGGATTTATGTTGAGGTCTTTGATCCATTTGGACTTAGGTGTTGTGCATGGCGATAGACATGGACCTATCTGCAGTCTTCTACTTGCTAGCATCCTATTATGCCAGCACCATTTGTTAAAGATGTTTTCGTTTTTCTATTGTATAATTTTAGCTCCTTTGTCAAAAATCAGGTATTCAGAGGTGTATGGGTTAATATTAGGGTTTTCAATTCAATTCTATTGGTCTACCTGTTTATTTTTGTGCCAATACCAAGCTGTTTTCAGGACTATAGCTCTATAGTAGAGCTTGAAGTCAGGGATGGTGATGCCTCTAGAAGTTCTTTTATTGTACAGGGTTGTTTTGGCTATCCTGGGTCTTTTGTTTTTCCATATAAAGTTAAGGGTTATTCTTTCAAGGTCTGTGAAGGATTGTGCCAGTATTTTGATGGAGATTGCATTGAATCTGCAGATTGCTTTTGGCAACATTGCCATTTTTACAATGTTTATCCTATCTATCCAAAGGCATGGGAGATCTTTCCATTTTCTGGTATCTTCTTTAATTTCTTTCTTTAAAGAGTCAAAGTTCTTGCTACACAGGCCTTTCACTTGTTTGGCTATCATTACACCAAGATATTTTATGTTGTTTGTGGTTATTGTAAAGGGTGATGTGTCTCTGATTTCTTTCTTAACCCCTTTATAGTCTATATATAATAGGGCTAGTGATTTTTTTTAGTTAATCTTGGATCGTGCCACTTTGCTGAAGATGTTATCAGCTGTAGAGTACCCTGGTAGAATTTTAGAGTTTTTTGGGTCACTTATGTAAACTATCACATCACCTGCAAATAGTGGGAGTTTGACTTCTTCCTTTCCAATTTGTGTCCCCCTGATCTCCTTTTGTTGTCTTATTGCTCTGGCTAGAACTTCACGTACAATATTGAAGAGATATGGAGATAGTGGATGATAGCCTTG
The DNA here is from genome assembly GCF_943737965.1 of Phodopus roborovskii. Classification (NCBI taxonomy): domain Eukaryota; kingdom Metazoa; phylum Chordata; class Mammalia; order Rodentia; family Cricetidae; genus Phodopus; species Phodopus roborovskii. The sequence goes on along the minus strand of NW_026126571.1, from coordinate 28,279,346 downwards.
TCCTGATTTTAGAGGAATCCCGTTGAGTTTCTCTCCATTTAGTTTGATGTTGGCTGTTAGTTTGCTGTACATTGCTTTTATTGTGTTAAGTATGTTCCTGTTAGCAAGATGGCTGTGCCCAGAAGCAGCCCCTAGCACCCTGCAGCAGTCAGGTGGAAACTGAAATCCTACTAAGGGCCCCAGTTCTGTGACTTCTCCTGATTCTTGTCAACTTGACTCCAGGGTACCCGGTCCCTTCCAGAAATTCCTACACCTGCCCTCCTTCATGGAAGTGTGAAGCTCAGTCTGGGAAACACACCATGGGAGACAAAGAGAACTAATTGGGACGAATTGGACAACATGTAATAGGACCTCTCAGTCTGCTGGACCCAGCCACTTGGTCACAGGCTTCCATGTTGCCTCTACGTCCCATGGTGAACTACAGCTATCTGTATGCGCCAAGATCCCAGCAGACATAAGGAAGGGAGAGGTGTGTGCAATTCAGTGTATCCAGGCCTAATGTGAGGGTGTCAGTGTTACTCTTGCTCTTGGCATCATTGGACTTTCATGTTACTTCCCTGTGTAGGAGGATGACAGAGACCATTTTGTGGTGCAGTGTAGCCAGGTTGTCATACTTAGTGGCTGGCATTTCAATGAGCTGTCCACAAGTCTCTGATTCTCCTCAGTGATGTAGAGACATCTGAGAACAAGGATGTAGCTGGTGATGTAGCTCAGTTAGAAAGTGCTAGCAGATTCACTTCACAGCACTACACAAAACCAGGCACAATGCTGTAATCCCAGCACTTGGGAGGTGGAGGCAAGAGGATCGGAGTTCAAAGTCATTCTCTGCTGCATAGTAAGTTGGAGGCTATCCCGGGCTACATGACCCCCTGTGTCAAACAAGCAAGAGGATACAGGCCAACCCATGGACTTTAGCCCTGTGAACACTGCTCCAATCATAGTGCAGTCTGTCGACACTTCCCCCACACTTTCACATTGCCTTAAGAGAAAAAGAGGCTGCAAATTAAGGCATTCATAAGTGTCCTTGGATTTGCCGCACAGCATGGCTGGCCTGTAAGGTGAAAATTCTGTAAGAAAAACAAAACACCCTCAGTGAGGAAATGAAAGATAAAGATTCTGCCACCTGGTGGTTGCCTTAGGCATGCGCAGAATGGACTACTGCTCCCAGGGAGTTGATTTGTGAAAATTTGCGGATCTCTGATGATAATGAGCCTTGCTAGCACTGTGCAATATGCAAATAGCACAGTGCTGATTAGCATGAGAGGCTTCAAGCCTTGTGAGGTAAAAGCTGCATTTGCCTTCTGGCTTGATGTTCTCTGATTTCTTTTTTAACCCCCCATTAAATTCTGCTCCCGGCACCTTGGATAACGTATTTAGTGGCAGGAGAAGGCAGCAGATGCAAGCAAGAATAAATAAGATTTTCCATATTTAGAATGAGGCCGTTTATTTCCAAGTACAGATCTATCAGGCGCGTTATTTATGTACTTTGCAATTTTTCTTGGACCCAGTTTTCAAAGGGTGCTTTGGTGGCAGCAAGGCAACAGTTGAGTCCTTGGAGCAGTTCCTGTAGGATGAGCCTAATTCCACCTCACTGACTCTGCTCTATTTGGGTCTGTCTCTTGTCTCATTAAAAGATGACAATCTACAATGCTGAAACTAGCCAGGCAAATGAGCTCTCCTGCATTGAGCTACACAACAGAGTGGAATATCACAATTTAGCAGGGGAATAGCAGTCTTACTTATACAAAAACAGAAAGCAAGAGACCAACCAAACCCTGCCCATCCCTGTGCTGGGTTTGGGGGGGTGACTGGCTCAGGATCCTCCTACTAGTAATCTCCATCATCACTGTGCCATGGTCAAATAAGTTCCACATGAGACTCTGGGTCAGAACTTCACATATCCCAGATACCAAGCAAGCTTCCATTGTCCCTGAGTCTATCCCCAGGTCACGCAAAGGGTTCTCATAGTATGGCCACATGCCTGTCTTATAAATGCTCACTAACTACTAGAGTAGGAAAATGTGCACTTGGCTTGGTGACAATGCCCTTCCCATCTCATTAGATCGCAGTGAGGTTCAGAGGACACAGCCATGCAGTGTTTGGTTCAGATTGGGGACAGATGAGTTTATGTAGCATTTAAGCAGAGAAAGAACGATGCTCAGGCAAAAAAGCATATGTAAGAGTTTGCAAAGGTAACTAGAGTTTTTGCATTTGAAGTGAGAAAGTGGGGGCATGACTAAGTGTTAGTAAGATTTGGAACTCTCCATGAAGTCCCCAGTGTCCCCTCTGGTCTGTGGATGAGAACATTAAAGCCCTCTCTTGTGAGAAGGGCAACTCCAAGTTGGGAGTGGGACACTGTCCTAATGAGTGCCTCCTATTCTGTCTAGTAAGTCAGAGATTAATGACAAAGTCCCTCCACTGTGAATCTCCTCCCTTCCATACTATACCCCAAGCTTGACTGTTCCATTCTGCCTCAGACATCCTTGGTAGCAGAGTTACTTCTGTCTCTTTGACTAGATTACAATTAGCCAGAAAATGCTGGGAGCAAACATTCATGGCATGGTTCAGGTTTTAGGATCCTCCTTGCTATTTAGATTTAAGCAAAGGAGAATTCACTCTTGCTGTTGCTTCCACTAGAAAAATAAGTTGACATTTTCTGCCAACCCTAACAAAGAAGAAGGTTTATTCAAAGAGCCAGCAAAACACCTGATCCTCTGAAACACAATTTGATATTATCCTTACCTTATAAGTTACTACACAGAAAGGAGGAAAAACCAGACCTGGGCAGCCCTTTCTAACTTGGATGTAAGTCAATAAAACTGGAGAGATGTCACTTAATGTTGCTCCCTCAGCCTTACAGGACTTCGTGATTTCTATATCACTTACCACTAATGGCTCCAGTCATCATTTTGCAAGTGTTCTAGAACACATGTGCTGAAAGAGGGATCAGAGACCACAATGGCATTCTTGTCTTGCAGAAAACAGCAGAGATACTTTGATCCCCTTCACAGAAACTGCCTATCAGCACAGTTACACTGCAGCCCTTCTGCCCTGTCTAAGGGAAAAGTCCATCTCCCCACCGTGCTTGTTAGAAGCCAGAGAAGGGTCTAGAATTTCAGCATCTGGGGGAGGACCAGAAGGGACATGACTGAGCTGGGAACTTCTGGAAAGGTCAACTGCTGTGTCTACTTTTTTGTTTTTGTTTTGTTTTTCAAGATAAGATTTCTCTGTGTATCCCTGGCTGTCGTTGAACTCACTCTGTAGACCAAGCTGACCTCAAACTCAGAGATCTACCTGCCTCTGCCTCCTGAGTGCTGGGATTAAAGGTGTGTGCCACCAAGCCCTACTCAGTATCGGCTTCCTATCCAGGGTACGTTCCCCACCCTCTGAAGGAAGCAGCTGCCCATGAAGTTCACTACAGTGCTGTAAAACCTTCCCCAGTCTTCTAGCGGAACACCGAGTTTTTGTACCACCCATGCTTCTGTTTGTTTTGAAGGCAGTTATTGAACACTTGCTATTTGCAAAGTACTTTCAAAGGCTGTGTTTGTAGCAGGTACTTCTCAGTTATGGCCTGTTCAGAATACAGATGGTGCTAGCTGGGTCTATAAAGGTAGAAGGTTCTAGGGCTGAGATGCTGTACTGGAGACAAGGGGAAGACCAGAACACTCAGAAAGGGGTGTTCACCTCAGATGATGCATCTCGGTTTAGCTCAACTGGAGTTATCCACAGAGCACCTACTATCTCTCTCCTGCATTGTGTGGCCATTTTCCCTATAGCTGGGGATGAATTTCTCCTGGACATCACTCTGACACAGAGGGACAGTTAGTAAAGGAGCTGACGGGTGTTCAGCAGAGCATGCCCACTACAAATGTCCAGATTCCCCTTCTTACATCCCCATTTATGATCCTGTCCAGACTTTAAATCACACACTGTCACTGTGCTCTAAATAGCTTGTGTGGAACTCAGGTCAGGATGCTGGAGTTCTAAGGTGGTGATGAATGGTATTGTATGGAACTGTGCAGTCTGAGAATATAACATCATGTAATAAATGAAGATGATATGCCTGTGACCCTGACCCACTGTCAGCCTCACTCTTAGGGAGGTCACAGGGTGTGCCTCTGACCCTGATGCACTGTCACCCCATGCCTAGAGAGGTCACTGATTTACCACCAGCATTATCTTAACATTAGGCTCATATAGTTGCCTTTATCAAATGGTAGAGACAGCCACTGTTGTCATTGCCAATGGAATACTTGAGTTGATACGGACTTTGTCACCTCCTGTTTAGTGTCCCCATCATGAGTACAGCTTGGACTTGAGAATAGGTTATCCAGCCTAGGGACACAGTCTTGGCTTTGAGTAGAATAATTTCAATTTGGAACCATTTGGAACCATACATTCACCCTCCTGAGGGTAACACACTGTCCACTGTGTGACCCCAGGAAACAGAGAGGAAGGCAGGGGATGGGGACTGAACAGTTGGAAAGGGCTAGCTGAGCCTGGGGTGTGCTTTCCTTTCCTCTAATCCATTCAGATTCTACAGTGAGGGGGGACATCCTGTGTCTGTGGATGACACCCGTACTACTGCTACTGTGAATGTGACAGGAATAGGTCCCATTCACTCCGAGTCTGCACTTCAGCCTGAGGACAGAGGGTAGACTCTTGTTCTTTCACCATTGGAATGAGAAGTAAGTCATGAGCCAGTTCTGCAGGGCACAAGCTACCCAAGAGCCATTCACAATTTATAGCTAATTAACCTTCTCTTTAATAAATGTTGCAACCTAATTTCCCGTCTAGTATGTATTGTGTTTTCACTGCTATTAGGAAATAATTATATAGAACATCTCAGTCTGGTTCAGGCAAATGCTCCTGAATTAGGGTTTTCTTTGAAAGTGGGTATGAGATGATACTTTCTTCAGTCCTTCATAAGAGCAAATCATTTTTGATTTTATATAATGTTTTGTTAATTCTTTGAGAATTTCATATGATGCATTCTGACCATGTTAACCACCCCCCAACTCCACTCAGATCCACCTAACCCTCCACTTCAAGCCATTGAATGCAGCTTGTGTTGGCTAACTACTTTTGGGTATGGGCCTGCCCTGGAGTGTGGTTGACCTACTAGGGGTCATACCACTCAAGAAAACCGACTCTCCCAAGCAGCCATCAATTAGCTCCTCAATGAGGGGCAAGACTTTGTCTCTACCAACCCCCTCCATTCTGGGATTTTGTCTTACTTGAGCTTGCTCATTTTGTGCACGCTGTCACACTATTGTGAGATCATATGTGCAACTGAGTTCCTTTATCCAGAAAGTACTGTATCCTTGAAGCTGTCCACTGCCTCTGGTTGTTACAATCTTCTACCCACTCTGCTTCAAAGGCCCCTGAGCCTTGAGGGGAGCGGTATGATATAGACAGCGTGTTCAGGCCTGAGCCAAACTGTAAAGAAATATTCCCTATAATTGAAGGCAATCATTCTGTTTTGTATCATATACATCTTTCATAAGAGGATGGAAATTAAAGCCTGCCCTTGTAAGAAACCCTTGGTAAACAGCTGGTAGCTGAGTCTCTGGGATTAAAGTTCTCATCTGAGAGTCTGTCTCTTTTAACTTTCTGATGCACATTAAGAGAACGATCAGCTTTGGAAAAACACCAGGAAGAAAATTATAACTGTAGGGAAAGGGAAACTCATTACAGAGTTGATAATCCATTTTACCTGAGACACTAAACCAATCACTGGGTACATTACAACATTCACATCAAAGCTAAAGTGTTATGTGGAACACTCTGCTTGAAACTAGACATATTTCAGGAATAGTTTATATAAGCCTTCATCCATCCTGGGCACAGATGCCATCCACCTCCAGGCTGCCTGGCTGCCTGGCCAGCCCTGAACTTCCAAAGGCCAAGCAGGCATGGGCTCTGAATGCATAGGTGGGCACTGGTGTGGTGAAGACAGGGGAGGAAAGGAGGTGGAGGAAGCCCACTGACACCATGACTTCCCACCCTGGGGCCCCATGAGCCTTCAGTCTCTGGAGGGAGGAGACTAACAGTGCCCACTGCCATGACTGCTCCTTTGGGGAGGACTCTTTCATACCACCGGCTGGGCCACTCTGTGTTTCCCAGGAGCTCAGTGCTGCTGGGTGTTATAGGAATTCAATAAAAGAGCTAGACATACATGCGTGTGTGTGTGTGCACGCACACACACACATTTTTTATAAGAAAGAAAACAAAAGTGCCCAGAATTAGGCTTCTTCCTGAGGTTTGGAGGTTGGGGATGTTGGAAGAAAGCACCCTATATTTTCCTCATTCTCTACCTTGAGTCTGTCCTACCTCTCTGGGTGCACTGGCCCCACTGAGGAGGAGGAGCTGCTGCCGCCGCCGCCCCCAGAAGGTAATGTGGTGAGCACTTGAGCTGCAGTGGCTTGCTTGGATTGTGCTATTGCAGATGAGATACTGTTTGTTTGTTTGCTTGTTTGTTTGTTTGTTTGTTTCAAGACAGGGTTTCTCTGTGTGGCTTTGTAGCCTATCCTAGCACTCTATGTAGACCAGGCTGGCCTTGAACTCACAGAAATCTGCCTGCCTCTGTCTCCTGCGTGCTGAGATTAAAGGCATGCACCACTGCCCATCAAGGAGATATATCTTCATACATGACATGAAAATGAGCAATACTAGGGCCAATGGCTCAGCAGATAAAGGCAGTTGCCACCAAGCCTGATGATCTGAGTTCAATCCCTGGCACACATGTCTGACTTCCACAAATTTTCTGGGACATGTACCTACACACAAATTCATACAGAATACACACTCAAATATATAAGTAAAGTGATTAAAAAAAAAGTTTAGAAAATAAACAGCGGAAGTCAGCAGTGGAGTGGCCCTGGTGGGATGAGTGAAAATCTGCCATTTCCTCCTGAGCAGTGTGAGCTTTGGCAGTTTCCTTTTTCCAGTTTCGTGGGCAGGGTGCGCCGCTTCCCTCTCCACCAGAGCCCGCAGGCCCCACACGGCACGCTGCGATCCTCTCTCAGCTCATCTCTTCACATGCTTGATTATCACTTGATTATCTCCCCCCATGAGGACCCTCTTCTGCTCTAAGGGCTCCTTCACATTCGCTCTCCACATCAGTGTGTCAGGGAGGATGAGAGAGAGGCTCGATGCTGCTTTCTAATACGAGCCTCAAGCAGGCAGAGCCTCTTCATGAAGCAACTTGTCCCTCTCACCCAGCACAGAGTGGTGACAAGAGGTGATGAGGTCACCCACAGACCTGCAGCCAGCAGCTGCCACCAGAGGCCAAAGGCTGCCTTGCCCCCTTGCCTCCCTCCCTGCCCTGAGTCTTTCAGTCCCAGCCCCAAGCGGGCCCAGTTTCCCCCTTCTAAGTCCCAGCTGGGACCCCCCCCCCTTTACATGTGACCTTGGACTGAAACCCACACTCAGATAACAGCTAGAACCAATCAGTGAACAGTATACTCGTGCCCTAACTGTAGGTCTTCAAAATAATGCCTCTGGTCTCCAACTCACTGTGCCTCCAAAGAATGTCCTTGAACTCCTCATCCTCCTGCCTCCGCCTCCCTCTTGGCTTGCCAATCTTTCTCAGTGTGTCTGTCCACAGTGTGTTCTCAGTCTTCTGTGTTAGGTTGTCACCAAGTGAATGGATGGCTGGTTGCCAAATGAATGAGTGAATGAAAGCTTTACTGTATGTATGAGTCAATGATGGGGTTAAAAAGGGAACAGGGAAATATGCATGGCACTCCGTTGTTATTCATTTGATAAGAGGTCCATGAATCGAAGGCTTTGGGGCCATGGTTTCAGGAAACTCCCTCAAGTGCTCACTAAATAAAGATGAAGAGGACGAGTCAAAGTCAGCCCTAACACCGAGGGTAACCCAGGAGCAGGAACTTGACCTCCTGGCTCAAATGTTTCCTTTGCTTCATATTTTCTACACAAAACATTTGTCATTGAAGTTGCTCTCAGTGAACCTGAATATGATGACCTTGGACATTGACATCTTTGACTTGGGCTAAGCCTGGCAGAGCTGGCCTTTCCTCTCTTCTGTGCTCACAAGGTATACAAAAGGCTGGGGTATGCCCTGTATGTGACAATGGTTGGCTGACCCCCAACTATTCAGAAACAGCTCTGCTGCCAGGGAGGGACCGTAAGTGTTCGGGCCTACCTTCTATGCCCCCAGCCCAGTGAGTCAGAGAATGTACATGCAAAAGTTAGGAGCAAACAGATCTCTTCTGTTCCTAGTGAAATGGTAACAGACCTTGGCCTCTTGGCCTCACTTTGCTGTGCCCCAGAAAATGAGACCTATGGGGCCTGGAGCGGCCATCTGTGGGATACATTAAGGGTCCCTACAGGACACTAGCTAGAATTGTTTCCAGGAAAACTCCCAAGCTTCCCTGTTTCCATTTCCATCTCACATCTGTGGCACTCTGGGCCACCTTCAGACTTCTTTCCAGCTAGACTTGAATGGTGGGTCTGTGGGCCACCCCTGCACCCAGCCACCAAGAGGATTGCACATCCTTTCTACTGCAAGGAACTTGTCCTTCAGCCCATAGGTTTGGATCCTAGTATCAGTTCCTCCCATCAGAGCTAGGTGTTGTTCCCAAACAGCTGTCTACCAGGTCTGTACAATTGGCCTTCTATGTCACTTCGCAGTGAGCTCCCTTTTCCCAGAGCTGGCTAGACAGAGAACACACATTCTACCAGGGTCAGATCTCCTGTGGACCTTGATGGGGTGCTAGCAGGCAGCCTTGACTTCCATTCGGAAATAGCCGGGACCACCCACTTCTGGATGGTAACTGCTGGAGGGCAAACTGTCCAGTGAAAAGCCCGATCCCCAGATGTTTCCCATCATATGGGTGTCTGAGATCCAAACCAGTGTCATACCCTTGTCTTCACTCTGACCAGCAGGAAGCAGGAAAGAAAGGCAACGATTGTCACACCCTGTGCCTTGTGCAGCACCAAGACTCAGAATGTGCCACACCTGGACTTTATGGACTGGTGGATGTTTTTTTCTCTCTGAACAACTATAATTCATGGATTCTTTGTCCAAAAGCAGAGGAGTCGGTGGGAGTGTGTTTCCAGACCCCACCCCTCTGCCTTCCTGATTTCCTTTGGATTTATTTTTCCTCAGGTCTGCTATGGTCTGCTCTGATGGCTCCCTTATCACTTGGAATGGCAGCTCCCATGTTGCTTAGTATTAACTTCTAAACTGTCTCTGCCATATGGCATGGGGCTTTGTGCAGGTGGAATGCTCGGGCTTTGGCCAATAATGTTGTTAACACAGTCTTTCAGATACATCTTCCAACATCTTGTCACTGCATGTTCTTCCTGTCTGTCACCTCTCCACTGCTCAGGACACCAGTCACATTGGATTAAACACCACCCTCTCCAGAAACCCTCAAACTAGTTGTGACACTGTGTGTCAACCCTGTTTGTAGGTGAGATCACATTCAGGTAGGGTTAGAACGTCAACATTTCTTCTAGGGACACAATCTACCTGTGATACTGCTCTGGGGGAACCTACTATTTCCCCAATTAAGAAGGATTTCCCCCCAAACCAGGAAGCATACTTCATGTATGACATCATGGCTGTATATACTGACCCAATACCATTGCCCATGTAATCAGATAACATGCTTGCCTCCATACAGTCGTGTTTTGTTTTGTGTTCTTTATTATTTATAGGTAAAACTATACACACACACACACACACACACACACACACACACACACACACGCATTCTGTAGCACTGCTAAATCAATCTAATTAGCAAACGTGTGGCATCAAGTGTGGCCTGTGAGGAGCACACCTCAGATCTCCTTCCGGTTGTTTTCATGTGAATGATGCACAGTGACTCCAGTCATCCCAGCGGGCAATAAAGGTTTTTAATTGACCTAAAAGACTCAGGCCCTTTGGCCCACTTACCCTACTGCCCGCCCTATGCACTTATCTTAGTTTGGTATTACAGAAGGAGGGGGAGGAGGAGGAAGGAAGCAGCAGCAGCAGCAGCACATGACCAAAAGAAACTTGGGGAAAAGGGGGTTTAGTTCACCTTACAGCTTCCAGCCCTTCATGAAGGGAAGTCAAGACAGGAAACTGGAGACAGGAACTAAAGCAGAGACCATAGAACTATGATTGCTGGCTTGTTCCCCATGACTTGCTCAGCCTGCTTTTTTATATACCCCAAACCATCTTCAATGGCACTATCTACAATGAGCTGGACCTTCCACATAACTCATTCATCAGGAAAGTGCACTGCAGATAAGCCTACCTGCCATCTGATGGTCTCTCCAGACAACACTTGCTAATGTCAAGTAGACAAAAAGGCAACCAGGACCTGCTGGCCACTGCCTTCTCTGTTTCTATCACTATATCTTTTGTAGATCCCACATGCAATTGAGGGTGTATGCAGTTTCTGGTTTGTCTTCCTGTGTTCAACTTATAATACTCAGCCTGGTATTCCCCAGGTTTACTCTTATTGCAATGTCAAGATTTCTTTCTTTCTCTGCCAGTCATTCAGATCCAGGCTATGCATAAAAACTCCCTGTGGAGCTTCTGCAGGAAAGGGGACATGGTCCTTCCCATCCCCCAAGTCACCATGAGTCACAGTGCATGTCTGGGTAGACAGTGCTCACACACACAGCATCTCACAAGTTTGCACTCTGCTTCACCCTTGTTGCAGGTAGCGTCATGAGAATGAAGGCCTCCAAGCAACATGTATGACATTGGCCTTTATCACCTGAGCCAATAGGTTTGTTCCACTGGATGCACCCTTAGAGCAGTCTGCACAATTGAACAGCACTGCAGATAATCTTGTCAGCAACAGAGAAACCAGCCCGTGTTCCCATGAGCTAAAATGTACATGGCCTCCTGCATCTTACAGAGAAAGTCACCCATGAGCCAGTGTCCTCAAGTGTGTGTGTGGGGTGTGTGTGTGTGTGTGTGTGTGTGTGTGTGTGTGTGTGTGTGTGTGTGTGTGTGTGTGTGCATGTGTTGAATTTGTTCCCCCAATAGGCCACGAAAAGTGAGAGGAAAACAGGTCTTCCTGCTTCCTGAGTTACTGTACTTGCTCAGAAAGGTGTTTATTTTTTTCCAAGCAAAGGGTCTGTGGAATGAATCCACTTGATGAAGTAGGGATTCTTTCCCTATCTGCAGACCTCTGTTTTCCAAGTACATCTGGCTCATGCCAGTTACACAGATGCCTCATTAGACAAGGGATCCGGGAGAAACTGTTTGCAGAAGATTCAGAAGATACTATGTTGTCGGGGTTCCATCTGCCCCATATTTCCCTCTTAGTGTCTTACACTTAATTATTTCCTTCATGAGCAGCCAGTACACAGAAACATGAAAATCAAGCAAACAAAATCCACCAACAAACAGTGTGCCAGAGGACAAGAGGGTAGAGGAGTGGTCAAGTCTGCGATCCTAGTGTTGTAGGGTCTGCGATTTGGAGTGACAGGATAGACCCACCTCTGTGTATGTGTTCCTTGTGTGCAGGTACACATGTGTGTGTGTCTTTGTGTGCATGTGGAGGCCAGAGAGTAACACCTAGTGCTGTTTAAATGTCACCCCCTTTTATGTGAGATAAGAGACCCTCATCACCAAGTAGGCTAAAGTGGTTGCCTGACCAGTGAGCCCCAGAGATCTGCCTGCTTGTACCACCACAGCCAGGGGAATGCAAGCATATGCCACCATTCCAGACTTATTATACGTATTTTTTCTGGGGAACAGACCAGTGCTTCAACCTCACACTGTATCAACTAAGTGATCTCTTCATCCCTAGAATGCCTTTCTAAATGCCCCAGTCTTACCACGAGGTGCAGTGTACAGGAACCGACATATGCCCACCCTTCCCTGACATGGGTCATTCTTACCCCATGCACCACAGGTTCTAGTGCAGCTGTTACAACTCCAAAGGTTCTCTTTTACCAGGAATAATACATTTTACCATCACACAGGCATTCCTACATTAAGTAGTCTGAATGAGTTCAAGGGTAAATTGACAATTTTTAAAATAATTTTTATTAATTAAATAAATTCATTTTTATAGAATGTATTCTGTATGTTTCCATGCCCCTCTTTTCCTCCCTCCCACCTGTTTCCACCCCTCTCCTTTCCTACTTTGTTTCATTCCATTTTTGTTTTGTGACCCAAGTTTTAACTATGACTATCTGTGTGGCCACTGGCTTTAAGCTATATTGGGGCCCCCAGGACTCACCGTGGGATATACAACTAACAATGAAAGAAATGACAATCTCTCACCAGAGTACATCCATTGCCGGTAGCTCAGCAGGAGTGTGGGCTAGCCTTCCCCACAACACGAGAACTGCTTGTGGCATTAATATTCTCTGGGAGCTCACTTCTCCCTGGCACTTGGTGATGGAATTGATAGACATCCCATTCTCTTTGTCTGGGTGCAACCCTCCTTGGCTGTGCTGCTCAGGCTAAAGTATCATTTCCTACCAGGCTGAGGACCAGTCTAGATGTGGGATGTGCACAGTGAGATGTTGGAGGAGGAAGAGATGGAGAGTGGTCTGGTTTGCATGAGGCTGGCACTGTCATCCCAGAGATCTAGGGAAGTTACTCTGGGTTCAGAAGAATCTCCAGGGCTTTGCTGCAACTATGCCTGTCTCTTCACTGGCTCTGTGTCTGTGTGGCCTGCCACCTTTCTACTGGGTTTGCCTAGGCTGGCTCCTATTGGATGTCCTGAAACCGAAGCCAGCTGTGAGGTACTTCTGCTGCCTCCTGACCTTCTGCCCCAGCTGTGCCCTGCTAGGCCCCAGTGACTGCCAATTGGTCCCTTCCCTTCTGGCCCTGCAGTGCATTGTGTTTAGAAGGTGGCTGTGTTGTCCAGAGACCATCTACAGGGCTCATTACTCACTGCACCTTGTGAGCGCGCCTGCAGATCAGGTGATGCTGCATAGACCTCATTCCAATCTTGCACATCAGAGTTACTCCTTCTGCCACAGAAGACCCAGAAAATTACAAGCCCTGAAGCCTGGCCTGTCCTTTCCTCCTCCTCCTCTTCCTGCTCCTCTTCTCTCCTCCCCTCACCTCTGTGCCCTCACAGGCACTAGAAATGCCCTATGGGGATGGACAAACACTGTGAGATGCCAACACAACCAGAGTAGGTACCAGGGGGCTGCACTGAGTCCTTTGATTTCATAGATGGGGACTTAAAATAGACAGACAGGTTCAAGTCATAGGCTGAGCCCTTAAACTCCCTCTGACTGCTCTGTGCTCCCTAGGCTGCCCTGGATGGCAAAGTCACCTTGACACTGGTATGCATGTCTAAGGCTGGAATCTCAGGCAAGCTATACCACATGCAGTAGGGACTCAGCACAGGCTGCAGAAGTCTGTGGGAAGGTTCTCTGGGGGACAGAGGAAGTGTGGGAGAGGATAATGATCCTTGGTGAAGTTCGTAATTTCCTTCAGTCTGACCCTAAGTCCACCATCAGCAGGACAGGGAGGACAAAGCAGAGAAAAGCCACACCATCAGAAGGCCCCTCCAGGATGCAGCCAGCTCTCAGAGAGACTCACAAGTCCTCCGACTGGGCTGTGAAATGCCATGAGTGGCACTAGGGTTAGGACTGGTGAGCTCTGAGTCCTCCCAGTAAGCTTAACCCCCACAGTCTGTTCTCCATCGCCAGGCCCTGAGACTGTCACAGCCCCGGTCCTCCCAATGCATCTTCCTGTCCGTGCCTGTGTCTGAGTCCCAACCATTCCTGTAATTCCCAACCATTTCAGCTTTCTCTGTTCTCAGCCGAGTATACACATGAATTTTCCTTTTCTGTGTGTCTTCAGCTTCCTGAGTTGGATCACTACCTCTCCAGGAACAAAGAGCAGGTTGGGGTAACAGTGGCCTCCTGAGTGGAACCCTCCATTGCCATTGGGGGTCATCATGATAAAGACAATCCAGGGGGACTTCTTAATACTTTGAGTCTGTCTCTGTACCAGAGAAGATCCTGGGGGTGCAGATTCCAAGCTTCTGGCTTGTAATAGTTGGGCAGCATCTTCTCTAGATGTGTATACACACACACATACACAGAGAGAGAGAGAGAGAGAGAGAGAGAGAGAGAGAGAGAGAGAGAGAGAGAGAGAGAGCGCATCCCAGCACTTGAGGGATGGAGGCAGGAGGGTCACTAGTATAAGACCAGTCTGAACTATGTAGGCAAAGCCCTATCCCAAAAGTAAACTGAGAAAGGGGGGGGGGGCTTTTCCCTCTCTCCCTCAAAAAGCATCTCACTAACTCTGGTTACTAGAAATGCCTGTGTGTTAGAATATTGGCATTACCATCTCCGTCCTTTCTAGGATGGGTCCATTTTGCGTTATAGCCACACAGTGAAGGTAAGTTGGTTTAAGGATGAGGCACACGTGCAGCCTGAGGACACGCCCTCCTTCCTGCTCTGTGGTAGAGGAGTACATGTGGCCACACAGGGCCTCACCGCCCTGAAGATTCACCTGTTGTCTAAGGCTGAGACTCCCTGTAGCTTCCTTCCTCTCTCCCCTGGCCTGTCTTCATGAACACGCCACAGTGTGAACTGCTTTCCTCTGGTGTCCTTTGTAAAGTCACATTGATAATGACAGTCTGCCTGACTAGGGGCATGGGTCAGTCAGTACAAGGGACCTGATTTCAATCCTCAGAATTCATATAGGGAAAAAAAATCCAGTGTAGCTGGGCATGACAGTGCACACCTTTAAACCCAGCAGAGCTTGGGGCAGAGCTGTGTGAGCTAGTGACCAGCCTGGTCTACATAGTGAGTTCAGACCAGCCTAGTCTACATAGTGAGTTCAGGCCAGTCAGGGCTAACTAGTGAGACCCTGTCTCAAGAAAAAAAAAAAAAAAAAGTAAAACAAGCCAAGCCTAGTGGCATGTGCTTAGAATCCCAGGGAGGTAGAGATACAAAGGTCCCTAGGATTTGCTGGCCAGCTAACTTAACCTACTTGGTGACCTCCAGGCCAATGAGAGACCCTGTCTCAAAAAGCGAGGTGAACAGCATCTAAAGAATATGTGAGGTTCTCCTCTAGTGTCCACACATACCACACAGCATATGCACGTGTGTACCTGTACACACATTCACATACACACACGCGCACACACACGCACACATACACACATGCGCACACACATGCGCACACACATGCGCGCGCACACACACACACACACACACACACATCTACAGCTGTTTAATAGTCCAACTCAAAAGCTCTCATTAGCAGAGAAAGGACTTTGTAATATGCATCAAATATTACCAAGAAAAGGTAGGAAGTTGAATGAGATAATTAAAATCCAATGATTACCCAGTTAAGGAGAATAAACAAAGTACTCCTTAGGCCCAGGGATCACATTTATACAGAAGCTAATTTTGCACAATCAGCCTGTGTTTGGCTGAGCTTTGGTTTACTGTGTCAGGCTTTACTGTGGATATCAGACACTTCTGAGCGGAACAAAAGCTTAGAGGCAAAAGCAGACACACTGGCCCAAGGTGCCACTTGACCCTGGCCAAAACCCAGGAGTATGCAGCCCCCTGCAGTCCCCTGAAGATCCCTGCAGTCCTTATAATCCCCTGCAGCTCCCTGTACCTCCTTAAAATCCACTGCAGCCCCCTGCAGCCCCTGCAATCCCTGCAGTCCCTATAATCCCCTGCAGTCCCTTGCAGCCCCTGCAATCCCTGCAGTCCCTGCAGCCCTGTAGTCCCCTGCAGCCCCTGCAGCCCCTGCAGTCCCTGTAGTCCCCTGCAGCCCCCTGCAGCCCTGCAGTCCCCTGCAGCCTCTGCAGCCCCTGCAGTCCCTGTAGTCCCCTGCAGCCCCCTGCAGTCCCCTGCAGCCCCTGCAGTCCCTATAATCCCCTGCAGTCCCTTGCAGCCCCTGCAACCCCTGCAGTCCCTGCAGCCCTGTAGTCCCCTGCAGCCCCTGCAGTCCCTGCAGCCCCTGAAGTCCCTGCAGTCTCTGCAGCCCCTGCAGTCCCTGCAGCCCTGTAGTCCCCTGCAGCCCCTGCAGCCCCTGCAACCCCTGCAGTCCCTGCAGCCCTGCAGTCCCTTGCAGCCCCTGCAGTCCCTGCAGCCCCTGCAGTCCCTGCAGCCCTGTAGTTCCCTGCAGCCCCTGCAGCCCCTGCAGCCCCTGCAGCCCCTGCAGTTCCCTGCAGCCCCATCTCCCCAGCATCAGCTTCTGCTCACCATTCTCTGCTTTGTTTTCCCACAGAGGAGATTTTGAAGAGCCACATCGCGCATTGGTGGTCACCAGATGGCACGAGGCTTGCATATGCCACCATCAATGACTCCCGGGTTCCCCTTATGGAGCTGCCAACCTACACAGGCTCTGTCTACCCCACTGTGAAGCCCTACCACTATCCTAAGGTAGGCAAAGAGTGGGCTCAGTCAAAGCCAAGTCACTCATGAGCTCATTCCACCACTAGTTCCAAGTGTACAGGTCCTATAATCTGACGTCTTTGCCAGCAGCACTGTAAATACTCAAGATGCATGAAAGTCCCATTTTTTTGTTGAGGTGAATCTGTTGGCGGGTTTACTTTATTTTAAATAATTGAATGTTTATTGATTATAAGTAAAATAAATACATCTCCCCATCCAGTGACTACAGGTGACAAAAAGCCTGCACTCCTGGCTCCTTATAGAATGCAGCTTCTAGAAGGTTAGAAGGATTCTCTATGTCCTGGGTTCCTGGACTGTGGAGAGGCTATGTTGTCCATAGTCATTGGTCTGAGAGCTTGTGTTCCCCAATATTCATATGGTGGGGTTCTTGGGAGGTGATCAGGCTGTGGGTAAAAAGCCCTAGTGATTGAGGTTACTGTCATATGAAGGAAGCCCCCAGAGGCCTCTGTCTTCCATTCCATTCATGTGAGGAGACAATGAGCAGGATCCATCTATGAAGCCCAGGTCCTCACCAGACAGGAAATCAACAAAAACCTTGATCTTAGACTCCCACCTCCAAAGCCATAAGGAAGCTTACACCCTGTTGTTTATAAGCCACCTGGCCTTTGATATTTTGTTATGGAGACCAAAGACAGGCCTGAGCCAGTGGAACAGCAATGAAGGATACAGTAAAGTGGGAGGGGCATCCAACCTCAACTCTGCATCAAATCACAGCATCTAAGCACAGGGCAGGTCCTGATGGAGAAATTACATGACCTCCTCACCTGGAGGCTGGCATCCAGGAACAGGTCCAGCTCCTGAGGTGCACACAGATGTCTAACCTACTTCCTGATGACATCACCAGATTGCTTTAAGGCCAGTGGACAAGTAGGCATGACATTCTTACTGCTGGGCCCCTGCCTTGTTGCTGGGCCTCATCCCTGCCCTTACCAGGGAACATTTGAGCTGAGGCCTCCTCACCCTCCTGGTTTGTCTGAAAGCTAGCCATGCATGCTTCCGTATGGTGAGAAGTCCCTGGGCCTGTGGAGGACCCATGATGAGAATGAAGTAGATGGGCTCAACATGGTTCCCAAAACCATGGGCCAGAGGAAACAAACACCTAGGAAGCATGTCTTCCTGCTGTCAAACAGAGTATCATTGATTCAGTCTACTGGGACCACAGTAGTGTCATCCTCACAGAGGATAGATGTCTGAAATTGGGATGTTGACGATCCAAGTCTTCCTTGTTGGCAGACTAATGTCTTCTCTTAGGTACCATTTTTCAAAACAGAGTCTCAAATGTCCCAGGCTGGCCTAAAACTCTCTGTGTAGCTGAGGATAAACTTGAGCCTCTGATCTTCTGATCCTTTACCTCCCAAGTGCTGGGATTACAGGCATGCATAGCTAGTTGACACACTGCTGGAGACTGAAAACAGTGCTCTGTGTTCACTAGGCAACTGAGTCACATCCCATTATTTCTTCACAAGGCTGATGAGAGCACTGGTATCCTAATGACACTAATGCCATCATAAGGCCCTACCAACCCGAATCACCACCCAAAAAGCACACTTCCAAATACCATCCACCTAAGGCAAGAGCTCCAGCACAGGGATTTGGGGTGACTCGTTCAGTCTATCTGGTGGTATAGACTTCTACCAGTAGCTTTTGGGAATGTGATCAGTGCCTGTTGGGATCCCAGAATGGAGGAGCATGGCTCACTGAGGACCCAGCCTTGTTTCCTTTCTGCTCCTGGGACATCCTAGCATGGATTTGCCATTGACTGGGTGTCTCTGCTCTTTTCCCCACTCATCTCCACAGTAATACAAAGTGTGGGTGATAGCTGGACTCAGTTAGATATAGCATATGAGACTAAGTACAAATCTCCGTAGCTCCTCTATATCCCCTAATACTCACATGCATATACACACACACATACACACCATACATACATGTGCACACATATATACATATATCCTTACAGGTGTCCTTGTAAGTGACAATCTAAAATCTGATAGGTTCCTTCCTTGATTTGTCCAAAGGGGTGAGGACATCAGGTCATAGCAGCCCTGGTGAGCCACATCTCCCCCAAGAGGAGGAGGGTGCCTGAAACTGACCATGACCATGGCCCCTTATTGAAGAAGATGCTGCTGTAAGCTATGCTCACACATCAGGGTTCTTTACCACCTGTGCATGCTCCACTCTCCTCTCCATGACCCACACCTCTCTCTGTCCTGCGTAGTTTTCTTCCCCCTCATGCTCACCAAGCACCACTGACACTGGCAGACTGAGTTAATGGATGGAATGGGCAGATGACAAGATTCCTGGGAAGGCAGAGTTGACCCAGATATCTCTTTGCCTTTTTAAAAACCTGTATATTTGGGCTGAAGAGAGCTCACTTGATAAAATGCTTGCCGTGTAAGCATGAGGCCTAGAGTTTGATCCCCACATAAAAACCTGGGTGTGACAGGGTAGAGTTGTGACCCAGCACTGATGGGAGATGTCATTCTGTAAATGTTTCTCTTATTGGTTAATGAATAAAGCACTGTTGGCCAATAGGAAAGCAAGATAGGTGGGACTAGGAGACAAGGAAAATTGTGTATCAGAGCTGGCAATGGCAATGACCACATCTCCAAGCCGGCAGCATGCTATTGGGTCAGGCACCGTAGACCAAGGCAGTGAGCACAGATCTCACTTCTGGCAGTAAAGGTACCCGCCACATCTTGCATAGACCGCAGCTAACACAGCACTGACAAAATCCCTGAGCCTTACTGATAAGCTAGCTTTGGTGTGCTCCAAACAAGTGAGAGATGCTGTCTGAAGAGAAGAAAGTGGATAGTATCTAAGGATTCACAATACCCAGTGTTGTCCTCCAGCCTCTAAACATGTGCAAACATACACATATACACATATGCACACACACACTCACAATGATCTTTCCTCAACGCAACGTATGATCTTTAGTATCAAGCTTCACAGTGCCCAGATATGAGTCTTCCAGACAAGATGTGAAGCCAAGTGGGGCTCCAGGCATTATGGCCACTCACTCACGCTGCTCCCTCACAGCTCTGTCCCCTCACTTTGCAGGCTGGCAGTGAAAACCCCAGCATCTCCCTTCACGTCATCGGCTTGAGTGGACCAACCCACGACCTGGAGATGATACCACCTGATGACCCTCGAATGAGGTTGGTTTCTTGCACCATGGGTTAGGAATAGATTCAAAGGGAAGCCATTAATGCAGCATTTCTAGAATGGGCTATCTTGTAGCACTGGCTAGTATCTAAGCACCTTGTTCTTCCAGCCTTTCTCATGTGCTTTCCAGCCATGTGCTCATGTGGTTTGTTTTCCCAGTGAAGATGAAGGTGATACACCAGGCAGCATATATTTTTATTCCTTACCTTATATCAGGGTAGAAAATCTTCCCCATAAGAGGGAGAGTCCTCTGGAAAAGCTTGTCGGTTCAGCCCCTGTCTCAGCAGGGTCATTCACACAGTACACAGATGACATCCTCTGGATGACCTGGTGCAAGAACATTCTGGAAGCAGAATTCAATGAGCAGCATCCCATTTTCAGGATTTTAGAGGACCTCTAGCTGGGCAGCCCCTGTAATTGCCTGATGTGTCCTACCCTAAGAAAGCCAGACCTCCCAGTGGGTGGCAGCCATGTGATTCAAAAGGCGTGTGGAAAATCGTGTTGGTCCATCACCACCAACATCTACTTTGTACAGACTTTCTAGTTCAGAAAAATGGGATCCATCTAAGTGACATGATATGAATATCAGCTTTGTCCTGGGGACTGATGCCATCTAGAATCCAGTTCCATAGACTGGGGAGTACAAAGGTGGGGGGAGGAGAGGAGAGAGAGAGAGAGAGAAGCAGAGAGAGAGTTGTGTGTGTATACAGTATCCCAGTGCCCTCACATCTAAGACTCTGCATATCTACAAATGAAGCTGTTTAAGCCGAGAACACCCAATTTGGAGTCTCAGTCACTTACAAATCTCCTTGTTATTAAAAGTCTCTTACAGCTTCTGGAAGGGCAAGAGCTTGGCCCGGCTGCTCTCACTCCCCTGGGAGGGTTCACCACATGCCCACCCTCCACTCCCCTCTTCCTGATACAGCATCCCTTTTCCCCCTGATGCATAGTTTTCTTCACTCCCATGGAGAGTCACCAAGCAGGAGTACTCATTCGACATCTGTCCCAGTGCACTGGGGCAGAAGGGAAGATGGTGGAGCCCAGTAGAATTGTGCAGGGGCCTTGGACACCTGAGGAAGGAATGAAGATAATGCTCTTCAGAGAGGCCTTGGCATCCCTCCCCTGCAGGATTCCACTGAACCCCTTCAACCCTTTCTTCAATGAAACCTGATGTCATGGCGTCCCTGGGAGGAAATGGAGCAAGACCAGGCTTGGAATGCCAGTGCTAGCTTCTTCCTTTCTCTTCTTGTCCTAGACTGGTCTTCTGCCTTGCCAGACAGGATTAGGTACCCCCCCCCCCACTGAGTTCTCATAAACTTGAGCCCCACAGCTTCCTAGGGCAGGACTCTGAAGGCCCATCACTGGACAGTCCTCACTCCATGTGCTCTAGTTGAGAAAGACTAGTCAATGCTGATGATAACTTTGCTGAGATAAAACATCTCAGGTTATTGGGTTATTGTGTTTACATCTCTCCTGAAGATCCCCTATGTCATCATTTCCTTCTCAGCCAATCCCTGCCAAGCCTCCAGGGGCCTGGTCCAGCCAACATGCTGAATTAATGTGGAAAGTCACCTGGAAAATTTCAACCATCTGTTTGAGTTAATTGGGAGTCTCATTTAGTCAGTTTGGTGATGCTGCTTCCACAGGCTTGATTAGCTTCAAGGACAATGAAAAATTAGTGCAATCTTGAAGTTTGAAGGCTAGCTTTCAGGTCTTCTTGTTCTAATTTCTTAAGCTAAATGCAATAACATGCTTCATGAGCAAAACAAATTTGTAACATGCAGATGCCACTCCACCTACTGATTCTCTGTCACACTACCCTACCTGGAGATTTTCTTTTCTTTCTTTTTTTTTTTTTTTTTTTTTTTTTTTTTTTTTTTTTTTGTTTTGTTTTTTTGTTTGTTTGTTTGTTTATTTTGTTTTTGTTTTATTTTGTTTTTATTTCATGCCTATGAGTGTTTTTTGCCTTTTAGACATATGTGCAGTACCTGCAGAAGCCAGAAAAGGGAGTCAGATCCCCTGAGATTGGAGCACCCTGTGGGTTCTGGAAAACAAGCTGAGATCCTCTCCAAGATCAGCAAGAGCTCTTAGCCTCTCTCTAGCCCCACTGGAGGTTTCCCTAGGATGCACACAGATGTATCTGAACGCAGTCTCAGTGTAAGCACAGTATCTGCCTATTACTCAACCTGGCACTAAGAATTTAGTAGTGAGTGAGCATGGAGCCTACAGTGTGGAGGGTGAAACAGACATCAGGCAAAGCCTTATAAACATGTAAACAACTGTGGGCCTGAGAAGAATCATGAAGGTGCATGGAAGAAGAGGCCACTTGCCTAGAGGTAGCCATGTTGCAGGCTAGACCAGAATTTCTCAGCCTTGACCCAAACAAAATCTTGGGCCTGGTTAGTCTTGCTGTGAGGCTGTTCTGTGCATCAAAGAGTCCTGGGTCTGCCCTGATCCCTCTCTCTCCACCCCAGCCATGGATGAAAGAGGTCTCCTGGTATCAGCAAACCTCCAGCCAGAGAAGCCCTGGTATGAAATGAGGTTCCCTGCCATCTGACTGGATTCAACCCCACGGTCTCTGGCATTTCCAGCCTCTCGTTCTTCTCTGTAAAATGGAGGAAGGTGCCCATCACCGATGTGTGCAGTCTTATGGGTAGCTGTGGAAACTCTAGGAGGTGATGCAGAGAGCACAACCCTGACCCATGCAGCCGTCGGTCTCCTGGCTAGGAGTAGTCCCTTCAGGCCACATCTTTCCCCTGCTTGTCAAAGAAGTTCATGTTCACATAGCTAACTGACTGCCTAGCATCACCGCGGGGCATTGTCAATTAAGTGGTCAAATTATGACTCCCACATGAGGCAGGGGACTTGATTTGAAGATTTAATTTAACTCCTGAGTTAACAAAGGATGCAAGAAAGTGTTCAGATGGCTCCAGATGCCATTTGAGAGGCTGAATATCAAGAGACAATTTGGTTGACATGTGGCATTGAACTTGCTGGTTTCTGCTAGTCTGGTAGGCAGATTTCAGAAGATTCCTCTATACCAACAAGGCTGGAAGTTGCCCAGTCAGTCAAAAGCAGTCCACACAGGAAGGGAAGGGACGCTCCTCATAATTTTGCACAATTTCATTGGCCTCTGCAGGAGAGCTGGATGAAGTCACCAATCATTTCTAATTGGCATCTGAAACTAGACAGTCATTAGTAAGCTGAAATGCCTGGTCCCCTTCCTACACTCAGGCCCTGCAGGTTTTTTTTTGTTGTTGTTGTTGTTGTTTGTTTGTTTGTTTGTTTGTTTTGTTTTGTTTTGCAGCTTTCCCATCCAGTCTAGGCTACTCCATGTTCACCTTGAAGCACTGGCTGACTGTCCTTGACTACAGCAGGGATCTGCTCCTCTCTACGCATCCTTTCCTTTGCCCAGTGGCATCGCCCCCATGGCCTGTCACTCTCCTACTTCCCTACCCACTGCATCCAAACAGTAGCTTGAGTGACATTTAAGCCACAGAAGGTCATGAGGTCTTTGCACAGAGCTGCAGCTTCCCTCCTAACAGAAAAAGGGCAGCTCCTGTAGAGCTCAAAGTTACCTGCTCTCCCCTTCGGAAGCAGGGGATCTGGACGGCTGGCTTCTCAGTATTGACTTGTTCCAGTTTCTGCTCCACCTGCAATGTGGGGTAGATGAGGCAGGGATGTACACACATGCACACATACATACTAACATACACGTCTGCACTACCATTCTTCAATAGGGAGTGGTGTGTTAGTTCAGTTCAGGACACATTTGCTGAATACGTTAATTTAAATATTAGAACCAAAGTTACTATTTCCATAGAATTTGGAGGTAGATTTCTTTATTTGTGCTGATTTTTTTCTGAGGTCGGAGGCTAATGGTGTAGAATTAGACATTGGTGAAAAAGGGAGGCTGGAGAGGAGGCTGGTGGTTAAGAGTTCTTGCTGCTCTTCCAGAGGACCAAGAGTTTGGTTCCAAGAGCACCTGCTTGGTGGCTCACAATTATCTGTGACCCCAGCTCCAGGGGACTCTGTCACCCTCTTCTGGACTCCATAGGCATCCCCACATACGTGGCATACACATACAGAGATGCAACAATTAAAAGCAAAAAGTCATACTTTAAAATTATAAACTGAACTAAGACATTTGCCTTGTGCAGGGTGTAAAGGGGACTTTTAAAATGCCCTGGGGTGGGGGCTGTGAGATGGGCCTTGTGGGTAAAGATGCTTCACCCCTAAAGACCCAAGTTTGATACAGAACCAACTCACAAAGGCTGTCTTCCGACCTCCGCATGTACACTGTGGTGCCCGTGCACACATATATAATTTTAAAGAATTTTGATGGCTTGAAAATGTAGGAGGGAGTAGCCAGAGGTCCTGGGAATGCAGGCTTACAGTCAGCAGGCAAGCACAGGGCAGAGAAAGACACCACACTGTGTCCGTTCCCCAGCATATGGTGGTCCTTTGCCTCCATCCAGCCTGGCACCAGTGTCATGCTGGCCCCATGAATTCTTCCATGTGGTTTCCATGCCCTCATTTTTTCTCTGTGCCATGTGCTGTGTCAAGCACTTGGGCAAGGAAGATTCTCCATGGGACTGCACAGTCCCCAAAGCTGTGGCAGCACCCTTCTGTGGGCTGTGGAAAAGCAGAGTAGAAGCCACATTTGGGAGCAAGAGAGGACCGCGTGGACGTGTTGGGAGCACCTCAGATATGCCTCAGGAACCTGCCAACGGCAGAGGTGTCTGGGGAAACTCCTGTTAAGGAGACTGGGAATGGCCCCGTGGCGCACATAATTCATACAAGCACTCCATACACATGAAACTAAACAAGTAAATACATATTTCGATATTATAAAAATTTTTTAAAGTGAATAGACATGTGGATCTGGATATAGATAGAAATAGGGCTATTTCTAGAGATGGGATGTGTGATAGATAAAGTGTAAACAGAGATCCCAGTGTTTCCCAGAGCCATGTAGATTGGAAGTGTATATGAGTGTGTATCCAGTGTGCAGCCTGTACTGTACTCCCAGACTGTACACAGAGCCTTGGTGTGAAACTATGTTTCCTGGGCAGCTGACAATGTCAAGCCTTCTCTACTGCCAGCTCCTCCTCCACACACAGTATCCATGGCAGTCTGTGCCAAGCCAACACACCTGTGAAACTCAAGTCTTCCTGGTTTCCAGCTTAGACACAGCGCCACACTGTGGTGGGTCCTGGCTACTCAAGGTGGGAAGCTCTTGCTGGTGATGGGAGTGACACTGTCCTATAGATTCAGTGCAATTGATTTCACAGAGTCACTGCCAACAACTGGATTAGGAACCATCACTATTTAAAATGCCTAGCGCAGAGAATTGGAAATCTGATCTCCCTGGATGCATCTCCAGGGGAGAAACAGGGAAAGTCTGGCACTCACTGCTGTGACTCAGTGTCACAGGCACCCAGAGTGTTCTGAGGATGTTGTCGGGAGACAGTAGTGAATGATGAGCTCTTTGGCAGGCTGTAAGTAGAGGAAACATCAGCACAAAGCGACGTCGACATCTGAGTGTGTCAGCAGCATTCTGGACAAGGTTTCTCCAGGCTGTGTCACAAGGCTGGTGAGTCTGTTGATGGTGAACACAAAGGACTACAGTGACAGCCAGTTGTCTCCCCTGATCCACAGCTACAAACCAGTACACGGGTTTGGGGGTAACCGCAAGAGAACAGGACTTGGCAGAATCTGGCTAGCGGTGTGCTTTTAAACATGACCACCCACGTGCACTGAGGCCTGGGAGAAGGGATGCGCGCCTGCTGTCTGCCAACAAGAAGTCGGTGTTTGTCTCCACCCTCCCGCCACCTTGCTATCTCAAGGACTGTGATGCTCCTATGTCACCTAAAGGCTCCTCACTTCCCTTCCATCTCCCCCCATGACTTACAGAGACCAAAATCAAGGCCCAAAGAAGGCAGCTGACTGCTAAAAGCACGCTAATCTGTCACAGGGCTAGGCCCAGGTCTCTAAAGGCAGAGCCCATCGCCACCTGAGCTCCTGCCTGACTCTCAGGTCCCTCTGGAAGCAGAGCTCCCTGTTCTCTCAGATTCTCATGTTCAGGGGACATATTCAACATGCTAACTGTAGGCCTGATGTCCTGCTCAGTGCCACCAGCAGGAACACTGAGGAGGTTTGTGAAGTGGAAAGCTTGTTCGAGGACTCCTCTGTGCACCAGTCTCTTCCCCTGTCACCAGGAAATAACTGCAGCATTTTTTTTCTTTATTTTTTTTAGGGCTGTAGGTCCCAGCAGATCCCAAAACCTTGTGTATGCACTGTTGATCAGATCATAAATCAGATGTTTCCAAAACTAGAGCGCCATTGAACATATTTAAGAAATTCTTGTGTTTTCACCATTCGTTTTCACGTTTTCCAATCTCCAAATGCAAACGCAGATGCCATTTTGAAGATCAGAGAGTTGGTGGCTAGTATGATTCAGTTTTGTCATTAAGACAAAGTTGTGTAGGAATCCAAAACTGGTGAGCACGAGGAGGCCAAATCCATTTCCCCTGTGCATCTCTTCTTGTCCCTGCTTTCCCTGCCTCCTTGTGACTCCAGACCAGGCAGAACAGCCTAAAGCATCCATTCCTTTGTGCCAGAACTGGGCTGAATTAGATTCGGCAACATTTCTTGGCTGAAAAGGAGAACAGGTAGAATTTGATGCTAGTAGAACAGTTATTGTTGCCTTATTGCAGCATTAATCTTTTTTACCTTGCCAAGAGGGTCTTTGGCACATGAAAGCAAGCTTAAATATGGAAGATGATTTTGTCCTTCAAATCCTCCTAAAGCAGTTCTCCTTCCTGATGGGCCCTTCTGCTTGCTACATCCTGTCTATAGTTTTTGGGAAGTTAGCCAGATGAGCTACAAAGGGTGTTCGAGGTTGGGCAGCAGGTCCAGGTTTTTAAAGCAATGTTCAGAGATGATGACTATCTTTGTATTCTAGGTTAGACTAGCCATTAGCTCATTTACGGTTCAGACTGAGAACTGAGTTGAGTGATTTCTGTGGAAACTTTCCTTAGCCTCCGCATTTGAAGTAGCCAGTAATTCCCCACAACTCCTTGTCTATCTTCTTCCAATTTCAGGTACTATGGGACCCGCTTAGAAACAGAATGCAAGCAATAATTATGAGTGGTAGAGTCATTCTAAACTTTCTCACATTAGGCAAAGCTTTTTAAAAAGTAGCTGGAAATAAGTACACAGCATCGGGCAGCACAGAATTAGGTTGACAGTTCTGTCTATATCCAAATAAGCTATGTTCCTAAGTAAACAGTTTTCTTTGGTCTCTAAATAAATAAATCTATAACCACTGGGTAATATATACAATGTTATCTATCTTCAGACCACTTTGTTTCATTGGAGAACAAAATGAGAGCTTTCTGTCTTATCTTTCAAATGGGAAACTGATGGCATATACATAGGCATTCATTAAATATTGAAGGATCAGTCATTAGCAAACTAGGACTGCCAGTTGCCCTCCGTAAACAGAAAAGAAAAGGAACTGCCACTCCTTCCCCTTCTCCCTGTCCTACTGGAGACACACACGCAGGAAAGGAGTATGGAGGAAGCTCAGTGGTTAGCATTAATGTAATGATCTCACATGAGAGCAATTCAGAGCTAAAAGGCTATGTGCTTCCATATTGCAATAGGCTGTGGCACTGATGCCCCCTCTACAGTTGAGTGCAAGCCCTAGGTTCTTTTTTTTTTCCCCCCCACTGTGATGGAAAAAAAGAGATTCATCTCAGTGAAAGAGGAATTACGGAGAGGGTGTGAATGTATCATTCTCTGTTGTCTGCAGTGCCTTTGGCCTGCATGCATCTTGATGGTTGCACAAAGTCTCTGAGGGAGACCCAGACAGTAGTGCCAGTTTCATCGCTGTAAGCACTGTGCTCAGGGTTATGGCAACTTGCTCAGAGCTGCCCTCTGCTAAAGCACACTCCTTTAAGAATAAATTCCCTCCCACAGTGTGTTCTCTTCCAGCTTGATCCACGAAACAAACATTGTTTTAAAAGATGCCAGAGTTAATTGCAAGCTCTTTGTGTCACGGGACTTTGTTCCCTTTGCCCTTTATCGCCACTGGCTGTCAAAGCCTGTCTGTGCCAAAATCAGAAATACCAAAAAGTGACAAGGCACATTAATCCCTGTGAGAGAAACAATACCCATTCATATTTTATGGCAAACAAGTGAGCTAATCAGACATTCATCCACTGCTCACCAGCAAGCCCCTCTGTGATCTGATCTGAAGGCTCCTTCTCAGCCAAGCTACAAGTCCCCTCCCCCATATGCTCTCGAGCAGAACCTGCTTCCTCTATATAATTCCCTGAGCTAAGTTAACGGCCTGCTCATCCAGGCCCAGTCCCACCTGTGAGCCAGGCAGGGCCTGCCCATCAATGCCTGTGTCTATTTAAGTAGAACCCCACTGTCCACAGCATCTGCCTGAGTACCCTGAGTAACTGTGAGTGGATAGCATCCTTTAGCCTAGAGAACCATCAGAAACCTTTCCAGCTTAGGTCCAGCAGAGTGATTCCTGCAAAGAGAGGGCGGGAAAAGAAGGACTGTTCTGCCATCAGTGAGAATACACTCTCAACATTCACAAGTGTATCCCTGAAGCTAGCTTCAAGAAGCACCCAGGGCTAGAGAGATGGCTCAGCGGTTAAGAGTACTGGCTGCTCTTCCCAGAGGACCCAGGTTCCATTCCCAGCACCCACATAGTGGCTCACAACTGCCCGTAACTCCAGGTTCAAGGGAACTAATACCTTCTCCTGGACTCCTCAGGCATCAGGTAAAACTCCCATAGACATATAATAATAATAATAATAATAATAATAATAATAATAATAATAAAAGAGTGTGCTCCTTGGGCACTTAAAGAAATCTGGAAATTTGTCTGAAGGAAATGGAAACTCCAGATATAAGTGTTGACAACAGGTTCAACAAAGATGTCTGGACAAAGGAATCAGAAATATTACATACTGTATCCATGTACATTTGTTCAGAAAATTTAATGAGATGAGAATTGAGCAAACGAGCTACACCCTTCTGTGCCAGGTCCAGCCCTGACTTCCTCAGAAGGGTTATACTGCCCACCTTCTTCCTTAACTGCCTCCTAATTTCCTTACATCCCTCTGTCTACCAAAGCATCTACTCATTTAGAGGACATTGATTAGGGGCAGGGCTGGAAATGGAGACCTATAGTTTTATGAAAGTTCCATATATTCATACAATGTATTTTGTTTATATCTGTCCACCACTTCTCCCTCCAACTTCCGCTAGTGCCGTCATGTATTGCCCTACCAATCCCATGTCCTTTCATGCTGCTTCTAATTACCCCTGAATCTGATTTGTGTTGGCACAGGCACAAGCATGTGTGGCTATCCGCTGGAGTGTGGGCTACCTATTTACCAACAGTCATATCCCCAAAGACTCCCTCCAAGCCTTCGATGGCTAATAGTTTATTTGCCAAAGATGGGTCTGGGGGGGGGCGCCTCCCCTAGTTGGAATGCTGGCTGGCTTGATCTTGTGCAGGCAAGCACAGCTGCTGTGAGTTGATGTTTGCCACAGACTCATTGCACCGAGAAGTCAGCATTCCCTAGCTCCCTCACCAGTCAGTTCTTATGTTCTTTATTCCCCATCTCCTGTCATGTTTCCTGAGCCCTGAATCAAGGGATGGTGATATTTCTTGATGACTTGTTCCAGAAGTGCCCAGCCCAGCCCATAGCATACAGCTCAAGGACGCTTTTGGGTACCTGTTCTACAAGTCCCACTGAGGAAGGTTGGTTTCCAAAAGAGAAGGTTATATTCATCCATCTATCTCCATTTACAGTGCTTCAAATATAAATCAGGAATAAGAAGTTTAGAATAAGGGCCACTGCATTTGGCTACTAGTGCAGGCGACTTTTATATAGCTAAAAGATGCAGAGAGAAGGTGCCGACACTTCAAGCAGGCATGGGTCCCTCATTAGTGGGACATGAGAGAGACAATTCTCCCAGAGCCCACATTCTCTCTCCTTCATCCCCTACATGAGTAGTGTTGCTAGCAGTAAGAGATGGTTACCTCCCACCCACTCCCTGACTGCCTGTGTACAGCTATAAAACGAGGTCATTAGCACATGTTCCTTCAAGCTGCTGACCTCCATCTGTTGTGTTTGTATGTATATATCCGTGTGTGTGTGTGTGTGTGTGTGTGTATGGCAGTGAGTACATGTATGTACATGTGTGTGCACTCATGTATATGAGTGCAAAGGAGCATTATCCATGTATGTTAATAGGAGTGTGTGTGATGTGATGTGAGTAAAAGTATGTACATGTGTTGTACAAGTATGCAGGAGTAAGTGTGTACACACATGTGTGGAGGTGAATGCATACATGAACACACATGTATGTATGCAAATGTGTGCACATGTGTGGAGGCCAGTCAGTAACAGTTATTTTTTTCAATTACTTGCTACCTTAATTTTTTGAGACAGGGTCTCTACTAAACATGGGGCTTGCAAGTTTATAGTGGCTGACCACATGACCCAAGGAGACTGCCCACCGCACACCTGGGCCTATAGACCACACTCCTGGGCCTGACCCTTTTCCATGATGTCTTCTTTATGTTTTTCTGCTGGTGTGATAAAACACCATGACCAAAGCAACTTGGGGAGGACAGGGTTTCTTTCACCTTACAGCTCTTGGTCCATCATCTAGGGAAGTCAGGGAATGAACTCAAGGCAGGAGTATGAAGGTGGAGGACTGAAGCAGAGGCCATGGAACAATGCTGCTTACTGGCCTGCTCCTCATGGCTTGCTCAGTCTGCTTCCTTATAGCACCTAGAACCACCTTTCACAGTGATCTGGGCCCTCCCACATCAATTATCAATCGATAAAATGAACCAAAGCTTGCCTGAAGGCCAGTCCAGTAGGGGCATTTTCCCAATTTTCTCAAGAGGCTGTGAAATATGGGAGCACACCTCTAGGGTATGTAACTAGGAAATACTGCCTTTCTCAGCAGGTTCCAGGATGGGGTACAGGGGAGGATACAGACCCTAAAAACACTGGGCCCAGACTCGCTGGGCCTGCAGGCTGGAGAACAGATGCCATGAACAGAAATGGCCTTGCTTTCGAAATCTCAGAGCACTTAAGGTTAAAATCATGAGAGTTGGTAGTCTACAAAAAAACGCCTCCTGTTTGAATGTAGATGTGACGTATTCCTTACCCACAGGCCTTCAGAGTTTCCCCAGGACTATGTGGGGTGGTTCCCGGGCTCCCCTCATCCCTACCCAGTGTGCTCGACCTGTTTATGGATTCAGTGACTGAAAACTGATCAGCAGGTAGATTTGGGGAATGAGCGGCAGTCAGCCATTGAGTGTCCTGATTAACAGAGGTCTTGCTCCCAGTACCCATCTCTTCAGTCCTTTCTGTGGAACACAAGCTAAGTATAGCAAGACTCACTCCCAGTTCATGGGGAGTGCCTGGTTGCCTGATGCCTGTGATAAACGATCTTGTAAGAACACAACAGCAGATCTCATTATAGAGGACGGGCAGGCGACTAAACGTGTTAGCTGGCTTCTAGAACATTGTAGGAAGTCACCTGAGGATACCTATTTGGGGCACTTACTTTCTTGACATTTTCTTCTTCCTTTTTGATGTAAAGTGGGGCACCCCAGCTTTGGAGAGTCCTGAGTGACAGAATTAGCATAAGCCTCCCACCCTCAGAATATTAACATCAGACTACTTTGAGCCTGGTGGTATTTTCAGGTTTGGGTAAAATCCAGCATGTGCCACCAAACCAAGTTCTCCAAAGCTCGGGGCCAGAGTCATTGTCCCTCATCCTGGGTATTTTCCCTTAAGAATGAAGAAAAAGAACGGAACGGTCAGTAGCCCAGCCTCAGAGCCTCTGGAGCTTAGCCCTCTGAGGCTCCCCTGTACTGCCCCTCACTCAGTGCCCCTGCCCTCGCCCTCAGGGCCCACCCCACCTCTCTGCCAGGTCCTTCTTCACCCCACATGCCCAGTGCATCAGCTCTTGTAGACTTGTGCCTTTGGTGGCCTGTGGTGTGAAACTGAAGTCAGCAGAGTCCCACTGAGAGCATGTGACAAGCCCCCAAACTGCCAGGGCAGTCCCCAGCTTCAGGTTCAGAGCCCAGATGGTGGGGACAGGGTTAAGTAACCACCCTAGTGGAAAACCACTCAGTTTTCCATAAGGAGCTTTGACCCACATGTGTTCTTGGAGGGCCACATTTCAGAACCCCACATCTACACACACACTGCGCTGTGTCCAGAAGTGGAGTGACCAGAGCCTGTGTCCACTGCCCCTGCTCACACTCTTGGTTTTCTTTTCAGGGAGTACTACATCACCATGGTGAAGTGGGCTACCAGCACCAAGGTTGCTGTGACCTGGCTGAACCGAGCCCAGAATGTGTCCATCCTGACCCTCTGTGATGCCACCACGGGTGTCTGCACTAAGGTATGGGGACAGAGAAGGGGTGAAAGAATGAATGGCCATAACATGGAAGGTGTTGTCCAATCACTTGGGACCCCTCAGGCTGGAGAAATGGAAAGCCTAGCTTAGCTCCGTCATTGATGCTATATCCAGCCTTTGGTTTGGTGCCACCTGGTGGACAAGTCAGATATTGCTACAAAATCCCTGGCAGCTCAGAGCAATAGCAGCAGTCCCACTCAGGGGCCCAGGCAGGCAAGGGTCAGTTTCCCTTTACACTGGCCGCTGCCGTGCTGGGAACGCTGCTCTCCTCATCCTCTGTTTCTCAAAAGAGAATGGGGCTGGCCCAGAGCCTGACCCAGCTACAACAAATGTTCAGTCCAAGCATACCGCTTGCCCCATCATCACCCCAGAGTCAGGTGCCCCAGCATAGACAAGGCAGGTCCAGGCAGACCATCAGTATGTCTAGGAGCAGAAAGAAGCCCAGGGTACCCTTACCTCCTGGCCAGGGCGCAGGCGCTCACTCCCCTCTGCTCTGTAGGTCAGCCTTCCACATTGCTGAGCCCCAACCCTAAGAAAGTCACCTCCCATTTAATTTAAAAGACCAAGTGACACTCCAGTCCAGGCCAATCTTCCTATTTTTCTAGTAACAAAACCACCATGCTTGGACAGGTTCACTTGGATCTGTGGGCTCTGCCAGGCAGCTCTCAGCATATTGCTGGGGCGGGGTGTCTCTAGGAGGTCACAGTGACCTCTTCCTACCTCTGATCCTTCATTGGGTTGCTATTTTCTCTGGGTTGTTCTGATGGGCTTGCTGAAAAGGAAGGTGATGTAGGCAGGACTCGGGGTTGGGCATCTGCGCTGAATGTCCAAATCTTCTTCGTTCCTGTCCTGTCATGCCCCCAGTGCAATAAGGAACAGCAATGCCACTGTCACAGGCAGTGCAGGACAAACACCAGGCTGGTGGCACCTCTGATGACAACAGCTGATCAGAACAGTCATCTGGGCTGGGCATGGTTTGTGTGTCACTTTACACATAGCTCTGGAGAGCAATTCCCATACATGCTTTGACCCCTTTTAACTGGCTTTGTCCCCTGTGATTGTTTCCTGGAATTGTAAACTGGAATTTAGATTCACAGTGTCCACTAGCACACACACATATACACACGTACATATGCACACATACACACACACACACACACACACACACACACACACCAGTTCCAAACAGAGCAGTACCTGAGGCTTGCCCCTAAAGGGACACACTGACCAGTAGTGATGGTCAAATAGACACACCCAGGCAGTGTGGCTGCCAAGTGAGCACAGGCTGGCCAGTGGTGACCACCAAGTGTTAGAAATGCTATCAACTTCCACAGGGCTGCTCACCACTGGGGATTGCCCTGGTTGTTAAGGACGGTGGCACTCTTCTTGCCTGAGGACACTTGTGGTGCTGGGATGTGAGCCACAGTATGGGACAAAGAGAAGAGCAGGGATTACCTGTACACTGAGAGGCCCTGGTGGCCATGCTGTGCAAGCGCAGTTGCCATGTAGATGAATTAAACCGTTGTCTGGACAGTGCATGCAAACAAAAGCGCCTTTCTAATGCTCCAATTCCATTTCAGAAACACGAGGATGAAAGTGAAGCTTGGCTCCACAGACAGGTAACTCCACATGCCAGTCCCCACGCTCCCCTCGCCCTGGCTCTCTGCTTTTGTGGTCCTCAAACTTCCTGATGCTCTGACCCTTTAATACAGTTCCTCCTGTCATGGTGACCCCCAACCATTATTTTCATTGCTGCTCTATATCTGTAATTTTGCCATTATAAATTGTAATGATCTGTGTTTTCCAATGCTCTTAGATTACACCTGTGCAAAAGTCATTTGACACCCCCCTTAAAGAGGTTGTGACTCACAGGTTGAGAACCGCTAGCGCTTCGCAGGGGTGGGTACTATGGATTTCATATATGGGGGTCACTTGGGGATCCCCATCTGGGATCATCCGGGGTGTGTGCTGTTGTGATTGGGGTAGTGTGTGCACAGCCATCTCTTCTTCATCCTCCTGGGATGCCAGATAGACAGACACTGCTGTGGAATCCAAGTTCCCTGGGTGGTAGTTTGGAAGCCGCCACCCCTCAGGACAGTGATGGGAAAGGTCTCATCTCCCACTCAGATAATGTAGTTGGTGAACTCAAAATAGTGAGCCCACAAGATGCCCCAGATGTAGTCTGTAGTGACAAGCAGGTGACAATGTGGCTGGTACTTCCTTCTATCTCAGGCATGGCTTTATAGCTATGACCGCTCTCAGTGCGAAATTTCCTCAGGACATTGACCCTGAAATCATCCTGGGATTTTTATTTCCCAGCCGTAACTCAGAAAGGCATCTTAGAGCAGGCTCTGAAGGGTAGAGGTTAAATGAGGTTGAGGGTTTGAGGTGTGGCTAGTAAAGCACTTAGCAATGTGCCTGAGACTCTTGATCCAGTCCCCAGCATTGAAAATCAGAAAGCGGTCAAAGGGGATCAGGAGGGGCTGGAGAGGCAGCTCAGTTAGCAAAACGCATACTGCCTTTGGTGAGGACGGAGTTCACATCGCAGCCCCAATGTCAAGTGGCTCAAAACTGCCAGTAACTCAAGGTCAGGTGGCCATGTCTCAGGGCCCCCTTGTGACCTCTGAGAGCCCTCACGTATTCACACACAAATACACATGATTTCAATTAAAATGAGAGATATCAGAAGAAGCCTAGGCAAATCGCCCGGTGATACATTTTTTTTTTTTTTTTTTTTTTGACATGACATATCCAGAGAGCGGTCCCCAGCACCACTATTTCTTATTGATTCTTTTGGCTCATTCCTTACTCTTGCATTAGAAAGAACAGAGTTAAGAGAACTTACTTCTCTTTTATTCCACCTGAAGCAATAAAAGTATCTTCAAATTCTGCTACAAAAAAATCAAAACAAATTTGAATCCAAAGAATCATTGCAGAGATGGTAGAGCATGTGCTTAGCATGTCCAAAGTCCCAGGCTCCATTCACAGCAAAGAATATAAGGGGATTGTGACTAATAAACACAGGCATGTGTTTTTTGTTGACATGGAGATTCTATTTTTTGAAAATATAGTTATCAACAATGGCTCCTGTGTTGGTGACTTTTCTGTTGCAGTGATAAAACACAATGACTAAAAACAACTTATGAATGAAAGAATTTATTTTGGCATATGGTTACAGAGGGATAGGGCCCATCATGGTTGGAGTCATGACAACAATAGGGAGACATGTGGCAAGCACAGGGAGCTGAGAGCTCTCATCTTCAACCACAGACACAAAGCAGAGAAAGCAAACTGGAAGTGGCGAGCCTATGAACTTCAAAGCCTGCCCCCGGTGATATACTTCCCTCGGCTGCACCGCCTTCCCAAACACCACCTCCACCTAAGGACCGCATGACCAAACACCAGAGAGGACATCTCTCATGCAAACCTCCACGGCACCCAGGAGTACTCTGGTACTCTGATGACCACACATCTTTTGTTACTTATCAGAGTAAGAACCTCACAAATGTGATTACTCTGAACACATCTTTTCTCAACTCAATGCCAATCTTATGCAAAAAGGGAATGGCTCAGTGGAGTCATTTTATTTCCCTCTTTCCAAGTTTGGGTACCAAGTCTAAGCCAAGAGTTTACCAAGAGAGAAGCCTCAGGCACCCTGAGATACAGGCATTCCCCAGAGTTCTTCATCCCACGGGGACCATCAGTATCTAAAGAATTATTTGTATGCTCATCTTACACCAGAAGAAGTGTCAAATAGGAAAGAAATAATCATGTTTTGTTTTTTAAATTATTTTATGTATTTATTTTATATACCAATTACAGTTTCCTCTCCCTCCTCTCCTCCTGTTCCCTCCTCCCACCTCTCTTCTCCCTCCCTGACATCCACTCCTCCTCCGTCTCCATTCAGAAAGGGTAAGGTCTCCCATGGGAGTCAACAGAGCATGGCATATCAAATTGAGGCAGGAACAAGCTCCTCCCTGCTTCATTAAGGCTGAACAAGGCATCCTACCATAGGAAATAGGTTCCAAAGAGCAGGGTCATGCATCGGGGCCATGTTCTGGTCCCACTGCTAGGGGCCCCACAAACAGACCAAGCTACATGACTATCACCCAGATACAAAGGGCTCTGCTGGCTCTCTAGCTGTCTGTCCAGAGTCCATGAGCTCCCACAAGCTCAGGTCAGCTGTCTCTGTGGGTTTCCCTGTCATGGTCTTGACCCCTCCCTTGCTCATATAATTGTTCCTCCCTCTCTTCAGCTGGGCTCCCGGAGCTTGGCCCAGTGCTTGGCCGTGGGTCTCTGATTCTGCTTCCATTGGTTACTGGATGATGACAATTAGGGTAGTCACCAGTCTGATTACAGGGGAAGGCCAGTTCAGGCACCCTCTCCACTATTGCTAGAGTCTTAGCTGGGGCCATCCTTGTGGGTCCCTGGGAGTTTCCCTGGCACCAGGTTTCTCCCTAACCCCCAGTGGCCCCCTCTGTCAAGATATCTCAGGAAAGAAATAATCATTTTTAAATCTATATTATTGTCTATATCAAACTGCTACTTAAGAATTGTATTCAGTGCCATGCTAGACTATGTAAATTTTAAAAATTATTATAGTCAAGGACATATATGATAAGTCCACAACTAACATGAAACTCACCTGTGGTGTGACACTATTCCTGGGCAGATGTAAACATACATGTGCCCACCCCAGATAAGAACCAGTGACAGACCAAAGTAAGGCCAAGTCCATCCTGGCGAGCCAAGGAGCTTAGATGGGGTTACTTACAAGCATATTGGTAAGGGGATGTTTACAAGAGCAAAACCCATCAAAGACAACTGCTTCAACAAAAGCCCAGCCTACAGATAGCTCAATGGGTTGGAGATTGCCTTTTCTGGGTAACTCAGCTGGCCTGAGTCACTTCCAAGTGTCTTGACAGTCCTTAGAGCTGCTATACTCTTGAGAAGGGAGAGACTGAGTAACCCTGGTCAGTTTCAGGGACTTCCTGTTACTGCTGAGTTGTTTATTTCCTGAGCTAAATGAGCTTCCCTGAGGGATGAAATGTTTCACCTCCCTTAGATGCACCTCTTTTAATATCTTTATATTAATGAGATTCCCTCCACAACAGAAGGTTTTAATTTTGGAGGAAACTGCTACAGAAAACTTCCCTTTAAATGAGGTGCAAAGCTTCTATTCAGCATGGAGCTGAGAGTCCCAAGCAGAATAATAGACAAGAAAGAGCAATGAAAGGTGTCCACATTGAAAGGAGGGAGTTAATTTCTTGCTGTTTTTATTATGTTTTCAGATTGCATATCATATGTGTAGTAAATCCTAAAGATTACACACACACACACTTATATATGAATAAAGACAGTGAAATACAGAGTGTATAATCAATGTATAGAAATAAGTAACATTTCTTCTGCAGGATTACCTGAGCTCAGCCTAATGTTTGGTTGTGGAACTCTGCATCTGTTTCCACCAGTTTCTGGATGAAACTTCTCTGGTGACTGTCGATCTAGGCACCAATATGAATGTAGCTATGAATGTAGCAGAATATCATTAGGAATAATAACAATGACATTTTTTCCTCCAGTAGTGTTTGGTTCTATCCTAGGTCTCTGGGTAGTCCAGCCTCTGGGTCCTGGTGGCCCAGGCATTTTAAGGAGTGGGCTCATCCTCATGGCATCAGTATTGGGCTGGACTAGTCACTGGTTGGCCACTCCCATAGTCTGTGCCACTCTTAACCCCAGCACACCCCCCATAGGCTGAACAGACTGTAGGTCCAAGGTTGTGTGGCTGAGTTGGCATCCCAAACCCTCCACAGGAAGTCTTGTCCAATCATAGGAGATGGCCATTTCTGGGAATCCTGCTAAAGGAAGTAGAAGCCAGGGGGGTCAAGCATACCACAAGAAAAGCCACAGAATTAACTAACCTAGACCCATAGGAGCTCACAGAGACTGAACCAACAACCAGGGAGCATGCACGGAACTGACCTAGGCCCTCTGCACATATGTGACAGTTGTGTGTCTTGGTCTTCTTGTGGGAATCCTAACAGTGGGAACAGTGGCTGTCTCTGACTCTTTCACTGGCTTTTAGGATTCTATTCCTCATACTGGGTTGCCTTGACCAGCCTTAATACATATGGGGAGGTGATTAGTCTTCCTACAACTTGATATGCTAAAGTTTTGTCAATATCTATGGAAGGTTTGCCCTTTTCTCAATAGAAATGGAGGAGACGTGGATGGGAGGGGAAAGAAGAGGGGAAGTGGGGGGAGAAACTAGAAGGAGAGGAGGGAGAGGAAACTTGGGTCGCAATGCAAAATTAATTTTTTAAAATCAGTAACATTTCTACATGTAGACAAAAAACAATCTAAAAAGAAATCAAGAAAATTCCTTTTTAAAAAACTGTAAAAATAATAAAGTACTTCAGAATAAGCTCAACCAAAGAATCTAATACCTGATCACTGAAAACTATAAAATACTAATGAAAGAAATTGAAAAGAGAGACAAATGGAAAGGTGTTCTGTGTTTGTAGATTAGATCAACATGGATAAAAGGCCCACACTATCCAAAGTGGCCTATAGGTGCCCTGTTGTCCCCACCAAGAGTCTAAGGATCCTTTACGAAGAGGTAGAAAAAAGTCCTAAGACTGTGATTGTTGGTACTGGTTGTCAACTTGACAAGACCTAGAATCACTTGGGGACAAATCTCTGGGCCACAGGAAGACAGGCAGCCCTAGTTCACGGCTGGAGTCCTGGTCTACAGAAAAAGAGAATGCTAGCTGAGCACCAGCATTCAGCACTATCTGTTTCCTGGCTGCAGATGCCATCCACACTCCTGCTGGATACTGTTCCTACCATCGCAGACTGTCCTGTCAAACTAAATCAGAGCAAGCCTCCCTTAAGTTGCTTTTTGTGGGGCTATTTTATCACATGAGATAAGGGGTTAATACTTAAATGTGTCAGGAATAGAGACAGCTCAAAATTTTAAGACATTTTATTTTTACATGCATCGTGTACCTGAGTGCATGTATATATGACACCACAGAAGAAGAAATCAGATCCCTTGGAACTGGAGTTACATACAGGCTGTTGTAAGCTGCTGTGTGGATACTGAGACCCTACTTGTGTCTCTGGGGAAAAAGCCAGTGCTCCTAATTGCCAAGCCATCTCTCCAGCCCAAAGAGACAATTCAAGTTTAGAAAGAAAAACTGCATGACTCTATTTCAAAATGGAAAAAATATAAATATGTATGTTTCAAAGCAAGATGACACAAATGACCAACAGATACATGAAAAATGCTAATCTCCTGAGAAATGCACGTTGAAATCACAAAGGGAACAACCTCTCAGCTGATAGAATATTATCAAAAAGACGAAAGATGTGTATTGGAGAGAATATGGAAATACAGGGAGCCCTGACACCCTGTTGGCAAGAATGTAATTCAGGAAAGTCTCTGTGGAAGATATCATGGAGGTTCCTCAAACAAGTAAAAGTAAAATCCCATCACTGTGCATACATCCAAAGGAAATGAAATAAGAATGCTGAATAACTGCATGTCACTGCATCACAGTTCACAACAGCCAGGACAACCTGATTGTCCAGCAAGAGACAAAAAGGTAAAGAAGCTATAAGATGTAAGAAGGAGACATGGATGAAGCTAAGAGGATACTGTGACTGTGATAAGTGACAGAAGCCAGGCACAGAGGGATGAACAATGCACGTATCAGTTATTCACCTCGGTGCTATGGCAAAATGCATGACAAATGAAATTAAGGAAGGGAGAGTTTATTTGGGCTCAGGGTTTGAAGCGATACAACCCATGATGGTGGCAGGAGTGTAGGGCAGCTGGTCATGTGACTGTATCCACAGTCAGGGAGCAGAGAGAGGAATGCTGGTACTCAGTGGGGGCTTCCTCCTTTCTCTCTCTTTATCCAGTCTGGGAACCCAGGCCAAGACGGTGTCACCCACAGAGGGTCTTCTAGCAGTTAATCCTATTTGGAAACACCTCACAGACAGACCCCAAGTTGTTCCTCACCAATGTTCTAGGTGGTTCTTAATCCAGTACAGTTGGCAGTCAGCTAAACCACCATTAACTGCATAGTCTCATTCAGAAGACAGTATAGGTAGTTATTGGAATGGGTGATGCTGGGGAATACTAGTTGGTTTCAGTTTGTTTTCGGGACAAGTCGGCTCAGAAGATTCTAATGAACAGCACAGTGTAATTGTTAATGTGCTGTATTTTTTTATATTTACACATAGATGAGAGAGATGGCTCAGTGGTTAAGAGCACTGGTCACTCTTGCAGGGGACCTAGGTTTGATTCCCAGCACCCACATGGCAGCTCACCAGCCATCTGGAACTCTAGTTCTAGGGGATCTGATGCCCTCTGCTGGCTTCAAAGGGCTTCTGCATGTTCATGGTGCACATACACTCATACAGGCTCACACACATACACATAAATTTAAAGAAAATAAGATTTATTAGTAGATTCTAAGTTGTACTTGAAATTTAAAAGTTATAATGTATGTATTCATTAACTCCATTTTCTCATTATGCAGTGCATACATATTTCAAGAGAATATTTTTATTTGATACATATAAATTTTGTTAATTAAAAATGTTTAGCTATAAAAACATGAATCAGCTACTCTCCTTCAGCATATGTCATGTGTGGAACGTATCAGGATATTGACCCTTTTGTCAAGGTTGAGTACTACTCCATCGCATGGGTCAAGCGCAAATGCCTATAAGAGGATTTCCACCTTTGGCAGCTGTGTGTGGTACTACTGTGGACACGATGCTGAGTGAAAAGAACAGACACAAAAGGTCCCATGTGGCATGCTTCTGTTCATATAAAACATCCAGAAGTCTATCCACAGAGACAGAAAGTGGGCCAGTGGCCATCAGCGTGGTGGTTCAGGGTGTTCTCGTTTGGAGGGAGAGGGATGGTTTCAGAACTTGAGGAGGCAGCTGTATGCTGTCATGCAGGACTGAATGCTAGGATTGTTCCGTTTTGTTAAAATGCTGTACTTGTGAATTTCACCTCAGTAGATTTTTTTTTAAGTGAACCAACTAGAGCATAGCTCTTCGTGTTGTTCCCATCTAGACAGGAGATGAGATGGCTCATAAATCCCAAGGCATGGGAGTGAACTAGGTTCAGAAGCTGTGTTATGGTGTTCAGCCTCTGACAAGAAGAAGCAGGAAAATCAGGGCGGAGGAACATGGAGCCAGCACAGGGGGATTATACAGGCTGGGTTTCAAGGACAGGCTCAAATAAATAAATAAATAAATAAATAAATAAATAAATAAATATAAATAAATAAAAGCCCAGCCAGAAGTATAGCAGGGAACAGTCCTTTGCACTCTCCCCCAAGAGACTTCCCCAAGAAGCTGCTTCCCATCTGGTCTCCAGCCCCTGGATGGAAACACTGCCTTGTCCTGGGGTCCTAGGGACAGATCCTCTAGCTGACCTACTCTGTCTTCCTCTTCAGCATGGCAGAGTGGCCATAAAGCCAACAGCAGCTGGGTTTCCCTATATTTTCAGACTGAACATCTCACCAGGTGGGAGAAGGCCACTGGCTCAGACATGGGTGTGAGTGTGAACTCCTGAACAACGCTCAGGGAGCCAGGCCCTTTCCCAGAAACATGAGTACAGAAAAATAGTGGCATGAAAGTAATTAATTTTACTGTTTTAAATGTGAATTCCTAATTAACCAAGCAAGTAGCTGATATTTGAAGAAGCAATCCTTTCTTTCAACTGTGAAACTAGAACCAGAGAAGGCACCATGCCATGAATGTCCTAAATGCCCATTTTATTAAATGTTTATTAAAGCACTGTGTTCTCTGTAAGAACACTGGTCTCTAGGACACTGTGTAGCTCTTCCAGGACACCCAGCCATTCACAGAGAATAGGTGTGTTCCATCCTGGGCTGCTGTGAGAAGCCATCTGCACACCATGGTCTGGAACCCTATGAGTTGACCAAAGCAGCCATGACAAGCCACAGTGAGGTTGACTACCTACATACCATGATCTGAGACTCTGTAAGGGGCTCCAGAGAAATCCAGTTTCAAGTAGCTTCCCATTGCATTACCTTTCCCTAAAGAGATTCATGAACTACATCCTTCTGTATCCTTTGCTGTGGTGCAGGGATGCTGAGCATTATAGGGGCCTGTGTGAGGCTGGACTGCCATCAACTGCCAGGAAGCAGTGGCTGCCCCTTCAGGATCATGAGCATTTCTCATCAGAGACCACAGGCATGACTTAGATAGTTATGAGGAGGCTACACTCCACTAACCATCTACCTTCTGTGTGTTACAGCACCTTGCTGCACAAATCCCAGAATCCACCAGCATCAAACAAGGGGCAGAACTGGTATTAAAATTCTGGTGCCCACATTTAACAAAAGAAAAGCCGCCCTGCACTTTATCGCTAAGTTTATTTCCTGGACTGCGACTGCGGCGATAGCTGGTAAAGGGCTTGCCATGCAAGCATGAAAAACTGAGTTAAACCCCAAGAATCCACACAAACAAACATGAGGCATTGTGGGACAAGCTTGCAATCCTGACACTGGGAAGGTGGAGACAGGAGGACCCCTAGGATCTGCTGGCCTAGCCAACTCAGCACATTGCAGACCAGTGAGAGACCCTGTCACGGAACGTAGCAGCGTGACAGTGCCCTGAAGGACAACAGCCAAGATTGACATCCATCTGGTCTCCAGTACACACACGCACACGCACGTGCATGCGCACACACACAGAGAGAGAGAGAGAGAGAGATGCTGCATAAGCAAGTTTCCAAAGACTGGCTGATGCCTTCTTAGGCACATTCTGGAAGGTTTAGGAGAGCAATGGACCAATGACCTCAGAAGCTGAGGCCTCCTCAATATGAGTACAAAGCTTCTGTCCAGAATTAATCATATTACTTTTAATCTTTGTCCAAAGTGCAAACATTTCCCCCAGAAAACCGGGGACTATTGCCTCGTCCATCTCATCGTTGGCAAACAGAAGTCCATCTAAAAAGCCAAATTAACTGCTGCTCTCTTTCCCACTCCCTGTCCGGTTAAATACCACACTCCCAACTCTAAATAGAAAAATCAATATTTGCAGATTAAAGGTTTCATTTTATTGCAAATATTCATGAAGATTAAATGTCATTTTAATCACATGTTGGTTCATTTCTCTGAGCACATCGTATTTGCATGTGTTCCTCCACTGTGGGGAAATGAGTTTTTCCTGGGCCAGCTGCGTTTTGTTTACTGTTTGTTCTCATCCTCGCATTGTCAGGCAGCTTCTTGAATCACAATATAGATACACCTTCACCATAATTGGAGGAGCCAGTTAGTTGGTGTTTACTGACAGAAACCTACAGACTTTGATTTCAGAGTGTAGTAGAGATGCTATTGAGCCAAAATCGCTTTCTGCCCATTGGAGTGGCCACTCCCCACTACAGCAGGCTAAGGGCTACAAGTACCTGCCTACTCAGCTCTTGGGGTGCCAAGAATAAAGCGTGGTAACAGGCTACCCCTCAGGCCTTACATCCAGCTGTTGACCCCAGAGTTGATTTCAGGGAGAAGTAACTATTGTTCAAACTGATGCACCATCTAGCACCTGCCCTTTGGGGATGCCCCTAGTGATAGCCAGGCCCAGAGGGGCTCTTTCTGCTGTCTGCATCTTAAAATAGACACAATTGTTCCATTTGGCATGCCTCCTCAATGGATGAGTCAGTGTGAGAGAGATTTTATTAAGGAAAAGAATAGAAGACACGACTAGACGAGGGAAAAGTGGGGTCTGTAACTACTCTTCCCATTTGCCTTTGAGCTGGTGTAAGACAAAAGTCTGTCAGGCAGCTTTGCATGCTCAGGACTTTCACAGCAGCTATTGAAGTCCAGAGTGTATCCCCAGCTCTAGTTCCCACTCACGAGGGATGACTGATGTGTGCGCAAGCCCATTTCTTCACTGATCTTTGCATGTTGTGGGCAACAGTGTTGTCTGACTCTGCCCCTGGGATTTGTATTTGCAAATGTGTGCGGGCAATGGGGATATATGTACATGATTGTATAGGTATGCACAGGTGTGCACACACACACACGTGTGTACATGTGGAAGCCAGAGGTTGACATCAAGTGTCTTCCTCAGATGCTCTCCATCTTATTTTTTGAGATAGGATCCCTCACTGAACCTAGAGCTCACCAAGTACATTAGGCTGACTGACAATAAGCTTGAGGGATCCACCGATCTCTCCTCCCACAGCACTGGGGTTACTCCCTGCTTTTCACATGGTTCTGGGGGTCTGAACCCAGGTTCTCATGCCTGCACAGCAAGCACTTTACCAACTGAGCCATGTGATCTGTGAACTTGGGTGCCCCTTTCTCCCTCTGCCTTTAGAAAACCAAAGGTCTGACTCTCCAGTCCCAAAGAGAGTGAAGGCCCCACACAGGCTCCCTCCAGCTCCCTCCATCATTAGAAACCACACATGAAATATCTAAGGGTGTCCCTTCCCCCACTCGCTCTTCATGATCCCCGTGTAGCTCTGCGTTGATAGGCCTGTCACCTTTGTCTACAGAATGAAGAGCCTGTGTTCTCCAAGGATGGCCGGAAGTTCTTCTTTGTCAGAGCAATCCCACAAGGGGGACGGGGGAAATTCTACCACATCACCGTGTCGTCATCACAGGTAAATCCACTACCTTCTGTGCTGTTGTAGTATTGGTGCTGGCCTTGGGTATGCACAGTGACCCTTCCCAGGACCCCAGGGAGCCCTGGGAGGCTGCTGTTTACAGATGGAAGCAGCATGGCACTTGTCCAAATACAGAGGCTCTAAGCACAGCAGTGACTGGAGTCTAGATTTTCATACTGATACTCAAGAACATGAACATGGGACATGACATTTCTA
The DNA here is from genome assembly GCF_943737965.1 of Phodopus roborovskii. Lineage (NCBI taxonomy): Eukaryota > Metazoa > Chordata > Mammalia > Rodentia > Cricetidae > Phodopus > Phodopus roborovskii. The sequence continues at coordinate 28,234,423 of NW_026126571.1, read as the reverse complement.
GCAACAATAGAGAGACATGGAGACCCACCGGTGGGTAGCAATGAGTGTTCAAGATGACTGCTGAGTACCGGTCTGTCCTTCCTGGCACTCTCCCTTTCCTCAAGGCCACCTGTTGCTCCACGCCCTTCATGAGTCTCTCCCAGGACTGCCTCAACCCTGAGCCAGCATATCTAACATTAATGATACTGTGGCTGCCACTCAAACACACCTGTCCTGGTCAGGCGGCTTAGGATTAAGAGCTGCTGAGCAGTGGAGTGGATATCTGGGAATGCCTGCCTGCAAGCACAGTTGCCATAGCTTCCTGGATGCTGAGTTTTCAGATCTCTGCCCTGAGACAGATGGTAGGAGGGATGGGCATGTGCTTGGCCCTCTGTGTCATCAACCCCATCCTCTGTGTGCAGGTTTTATTTTAAAGCTAACTGAAGTGATCAAGAATTGGGGGCAAGTATACAAAATATAATTAGGAAGAAGGCTGTCTGGAAACGCTGTAGATAGGAAGTAGGAGGCCTGTGTATATGGTGTGGACCCAGAAGAAAGACCACATCTCCTCGAGGAATATCTGGAGGGAGGAGATAAAAGCCCTGAGATGCCTTGGGTGGGAATGATGGCTACTCCCAGCTTAGGCAAGCATTTCTGTTTCCTAGCAACTTAATGACTTACAGGATGTGAAAAACCTGATTTAATTTGTTCACGTTGTCACTGGGGCCATTTCAAGCAAGATTAAAAATTTTTTGAGGCTTTCATTCAGCCCCAGTTTCCAAATTCCTGCAGATGACCAGAATTTGCTGAGAACCCCTTAGCATCCATCAGAAAGTGGTTCCCACCTTGCTCAAAGCGCACAGTCTTCTTGCCTGGCCTCTTCTTCCAAGTTGAGGACTGCCTGAGGCTGCACTGCCTTCCTGAAGTCACATCCACACTCAGGTACACACACACACACACACACACACACACGGCCTGCTCCTGGGTCTGCAGTCCCAAGTGTTGGTCTGTATCACCTGACTTAGGCTCCATCCCCTCCATACTGGCTCCCCAGAGAATATGCCATTCAGAACAGCCACCCACAACTGCACCTCAGCATCCCAGGTGAAAATTTGAATGCTGCCTGTACCTGGTACCATGATAGCATGCTCTGTGTGGCTATAGTACAGGGCTCTGGGAGACACTTGAGAAGTATGCTAGCTAAGCAGGAGTCATAGTCAGTTCCTGTGGCACCTGGACCCCAGCAAGGATGACAGGTGGTTAGAACTACACTGAGTTCATCCCTCTCAACTCCTTCCTGATTTTGCCTGATCTCATCCTTTTCCTCACACACTTTCTTTCCCCCACCCTGGGTCCTAACACAAGCATTAAATTCACAAGTGCATTGGCCTTGGGTGTGTATCTGTAGAACATGGGATGAGGTGCCAGGAACAAGCCCTGCGGAGAGACCATGGGATACTGCCATCAGTGACACTCAGACTGTGGGGTGGGCATCAGAGCCCATCATGAGGGATGCTGAATACAAGCCAAGTCACACAGAAGAGAAGCAGAAAGGGGGTGGATATTGCCTCACTCGGACAGGCTTCAGAATGAGGCAGCAAAGCTAGAGTCCAGTGTCTCCTTCTTGACATCTTGTCTGTATTTCAGCCCAACAGCAGCAATGACAACATCCAGTCCATCACCTCTGGGGACTGGGATGTGACCAAGATCCTGTCCTATGATGAGAAGCGGAATAAGATGTGAGTGGGAACTGGGGGGTGGTCCCAGGGGCTGTCTCCTACTGCTAGCAGACCCACGTGTTGTTAGTCAAACATACTACAGTGGAATAAAAACACAGCTCAAGAGGACTTCCCTGCCCTCCTAGACCATAGCACTCACCCCTAGCTTCATTGTGAGCCCAGGTACTGACTCAGCCAACTCCTAAAGCTACAAGGCACCGTGACAAAGGGAATATTGCACAGACCAGTGAGGTGACATGGATTCACAGAGATAGTTCTCTGTATCAGCTGTTTACTGAGTCTCTGTAGACCTGGGCAAAGGCTAAGGACATCTCCAGCATGATCTGACTAATACTGTGGTTAGGTATGCTTGGCCATTTAAAGACAAACTAAGACAGGTGCCAGGGGCATGGTTCCATTGTTAAAGAGCCCACATGAAAAGCCAAACATGGTGGCTTGTGCTTGTAATCCCAGGGCTGGGGAAGAGGGACCCTGGGGCTTGCTGACCAACAACTCTTACCTAATCAGTGAGCCAAGTCCAATGAGAGATACTGCCTCAAATGAAAACCAGACAAACAGCTCCTGAGGAATGATACCCAAGGTCAGACTATGACCTCTTCAGACAAATGCACACATGTCCACCTGCATACACATACATCTGCATACACACAAGCATGCACCTATATGCACATGCACACATAAAATAAAATAAAATAACATAAATAAAAAAACCAAGACACAAAGAAATTAAGCTGCTGTCTCCAGATCACTCAGTGTCTAACAGGAGAGAGCCAGGTTTCACTCTGTAGGGATCCAGGCCCAGCTCTGCATCTGATGCTGTGCAGCCTCCCTGCTCACACAGTAGGTACTCTCAGGCTAAGGAGAAAACTGGCAGATGTGCATTCCCCAGACCAGGTTTATGGGATCATACACAGTCTTCTCTAGTCCTTGCCCATCAGGAGGTTTCTAATCTCCAGGGAAAACCCCATGTTCACATCTAGGTGTGTGCTGCCACTGCCCTCACTGCTGCATCAGGACCCAGAGCACTGGGACCAGGACCAGTGCAGGAGATACCTGATGTTGACAGTGTATCCCTCTGCCTGTAGCATCTGGCCTTCCCCTGCTGTGGTCATGAGTATGGCCCGACCTAACATCAGCATTGTTCTTTATGTTGGTCATAGTCCCTAAGAGGTACTGTGAAAATGCTAGGGTAGGACTTGTGGCCTGCAAATGTGCCCTGAGGCAAGCTAACCATATATACCTTTCCCATGTCTCCTCAGCTATTTCCTGAGCACAGAGGACCTGCCACGGAGACGACAGCTCTACAGGTAACTGACTCGCATGCCAGCAGGGGCCTCCTGGCCTCACAGGATCACAGCAAATACGATGTAGCAAGGGAGGCTGAGTAATTGGAAAGTGTGGAGAGATATAAGTGCAGAAACCACATAACCCAAGGCCTTGAATCCTGTTTCTACTTTGGCAAAATTGATGCACGGACACACACACACACACACACACACACTTTTCTTGAAGGAGTCTGCCTGTCTTGCTCCTATATTCGAGTGTTACCTTAGCAAATTGCCTTCAACTCTGTATTTTGAGGACTGGTTTGGGCTGAGTCTGGTTTGGGAATCAGCCAGTGACTGAATGGAGAGGAGGCTGGCTTTGCCATCTCCCTCCATGCAGCAGGCTGGCTGTGTGAGGTCATGGCCCAAGTTCCACAACCTCAAATAACATAGAAAATGGATGGGCATGCTAGGAACCCAGAAAGGAACCAGATACAAGATCACCCTCTCAACAGTTCATCCTGCTAACTGCTTACTGATCTCATGAGAGAGGACTTTATTTTGAGGTTAACTTAGTTCCTACCAGTTTGGGAGAGAGGAGGAGGAACAACGGGGGTTTCTGGACATTTCTTAGCTAGGAGACCTGCACCTGGCTTCTGCCTGAGTGTACAATAGCCACTGGAAGGAGCACCTGGCTGGCAGTGTGGACCAGAGAAGCTAGAGAAGTCCCCAACACACAGAGGTCTCCCCTCCAGCCAGTGGACTCCATTCTGAGTATAAGGCTGGCATGAGTGGGCAGGGTCCTGGTATCATGGAACCGCTTCTCTCTGTAGACTGTTCACCACTATGGGCCTCCTATGATCATGAAAGTCAGGCTATCCACTATATAAAAAGCAGGAAGGCAGCCTGCTGTCCCTTCCTTGTGACGAATAGCACCTTTCTCCCATGATGTCTTCATTCTCGGGAAGAGAAACTCCACATTGGAAGCTATGCTTACAGAGGAACTTTCCTAGTGCCATGTGAAGACAGCAACTTTCTGATCAAGATTAAACCTGACCATGGTGGTCCCAGGTGGAACCTATAATTGATTTCTCTCACTGCCCTCATCCCTAAGCGAGAAATTCAATCACTGCCCTTCTGCTTTCAGGAGAACTGGGTTCTGGAAGCAGTCGATACTATTCCTTGACATTCACAGAGCCCCTTCTTAATGCACTTGACACTCAAGGAATATAGAACTCTCCACTCTTCACAGATTGCCAGTAACCTGTTCAAAGAGTCACTCACTTGGGTAGAAAGCTCCCTGTGAGTGTGCTCATGACCACTGTAGGCACCCATGATTATTCCAAGTGATGACACCCATGACTTCATTAGATGATAGTACCCACAACATCACCAGGTGAGGGTACCCATGATAGCACCAGTTGACAGTAACCATGACCCCTGCCAGATGATTAATGTATCTATGACCATGTGATAGTGCCCATGACCAGAATAGGCAATGGCATCCATAACTGCAGTCTCCACACCCTGGTCCCACCTAGTTTCACTGATGGTCAAGTAGCTGACACCCAGGACTAGAAGGTCTGAGAGGTCTCCAGAGTATGGATTGGAAAGGCTCTAGAAAGTGAAGTGTCAAAGGAATGTTGATGGGAGTAAAGCCTAGGGGATTAGCAGCAAGAATGGCAGGGTAGCCTCAGAGGAGAGGTCCCTGCTGGGGAACTCAGACTTGATGTTCATGGTCACTCATTCCCTGCCTCTGATCTCACTGACTCTTTGCTCTTCCAGTGCCAACACAGTCGATGACTTCAACAGGCAGTGTCTGTCCTGTGACCTAGTGGAGAACTGCACCTACTTCAGTGCCTCCTTCAGCCATAACATGGACTTCTTTCTGCTCAAGTGTGAAGGTGAGTGGCTGTCACCCCACACCTGTCTCAAGTAGTTGCTGAGGTCTTCAGGCAGGGCACATACAGAACAAAATGGTGGACTTCAGGACCAGGGACACTACTCGGGAGCAGGACTGTGTTCACCACATCTTTTTGCAAAGACTAAAGCTCATGGGGATGGGGGTTCTCTGTGTTGATCTACATCTCACCTTCCATTGTTCATAAAAGAACAGTAAGCTTTGAGCTACTTGGGGTACCTAGCACATAACTAAATTTGTGATATTTATAAAAATGACAAAACAATCCCAAGATCCAATTTTCCAATATCAAGGATTAGATTTATACAGAGAACCAGGGAAGTACAAAATATGAGTTCTTAGGAGAGCCCAATTCATTGATCCCAAGCACACAAGTAGTTTTTACGTGTGTGTGTGTGTGTGTGTGTGTGTGTGTGTGTGTGTACTATGGTGCATAGGTGGAAGTCAGAGGACAACTTTTAGGAGTTAATTCTCTCCTTCTACCATGTGAGTTCTCGGAATAGAACTAAAGTTGTCAGGCTAATGGCAAGCATTTTTATCTGCTGAGCTACCTCACTGGCCCATGTACAAGTGTTTTCTATCATACCAACCAGAACATTCAGCAAGTAGGGCTGCAGAAAACATCCACATCTTGTTCTTGTCTGTCGGAATGATTGAACCCATTAGAAGGTAAACAATAAATATGGTCCTACACAAAGAAGTGTCAGAAAATTAGAGCAACTGAGATTCCCTCAAGAGAGGGTATGTGTGCTAAAGGAGGAGGCTGAGATCAAGAGAAGGCCTCTCTCTGGCTGGGATGACAGTTCTGGCAGTCATAGGTAGAGGGGATGGTTTTGTATGGCAGTGTCTTACATAAACAACTGGCTCCTGCATAACTCAGAAACGCATGCTCTCTTGACTGATGTCACCTATAACCCTGAAAAGCTGAGGCCCCCAACTGTTTCAAGCACTTTCCCACCAGCCTGGTCCCACAGCCACATCAGCCCCAAATAACATGTAGAGACACTATATTTAATTATGAAACTGTTGGCCAGTTACTAGCATTTCTTATTGGCTAGCTCTGTCTTAAGTATGAACTCATTTCTATCAATTTAAGTGTTTCCATATGGTCTTATCTTACCAGAGAGAGGGCCTGGACCTCTTCTCTCTCAAGTCTCTACATCTTGAATCTCCTCTCTACTACATCTCCCATAATCTTCCTTGCCTCCTAGTCCCACCTATCTTGCTTTCCTATTGGCCAACAGGGCTATTCATTAACCATTAAAAGAAACATATTTATAGATTTATATCTCCCATCATCTCCTCTTTTCTGTCTAAAATAAAAAGAAGGGCTTTAACATTAACATAATAAAATATATAACAAAAGTTATCAAATAAGAATTATAGTTAACAGTATTTAGTCCATTAGCACTATTAGGAATTAAAGAAAATATTCTATCATCTATCCTATCTTTGTGAGTCTAAAGTCTACTATGTGACTTACCTTTAATCCTAACTAAGGAAAACTATAACTTAACTATCTGTCTTCAACTCCATCAAAGACAATAGAATAAACTCTAGAAATGACAGAGACCACTTGCTACCTGGTCAGAAACCCGAAGTTCTTATGTAATGTCCCATCTTCAGCCTATAGGCCATAGTGTGTCTGGCAGACTCCTCAGCAAAGTAGGAAACTTTAAACTGTCTACCTGTATTAGCAGTTTGTCAGTCACTTTTCTCTGTGTCCTACAGAATGTCTGGAAGACTCTTCCATGAAGCAGGAACTCTGTATCAATGGCCATCTTGTTTCAGAAGTCACTTTTTCTATGGGTCCTGCATGTCTAGTTTATACAGTATAAAGTCAAACAGTCCAGACAAGAGACGTTTCTTGCCCAAATGGCTAGTCTTGCCACATTGAGAGTGAACTCCATAACCAGTTTCTTCAAGGTCCATCTTCCTTTGTGACGAAGGTGGTATTGCCAGAAGCAGTTATGTCTCACTGTCAAGAAAAATCCTAAACCATTTTAAATGCCATATTCTATAGGTCTTTGAAAAGTGTGAAGAATGCCTATTCATTTGATATATATATATGTCAAAACTGTAAGTTTTGACTATTATAGCTATATAAATACAATACTTAAACAAGAAGAGAAATATACATATCACAAAATTGACATTAAATTTGTATCAATAAATGAAAATCCATTCCAATACAAAATATTCATTTCTATACCATAATCCCCTTTTACCTTTAAAAAAAGATTGGTTGTGATCATTAACCATTTATAACCAACCCCATTTAAATGAAAGCAAACATTTATAGACAACATTTCCAAACTGCTTCCTGCTGGTTGGGAATGCTGTAATATCATGGGAATCCTAAGAAGATGCATAAATCTTGGCTGTAGTCTGCAAGGCTGCCTTGTCCTAGCTATTTTGAATGTTGGCTCACCTGGGACACTGTTTCAGGGGGTCTTGCTTAATCAAACTATGTTAGTCTGTTACTTTTCATTTTCTGTGGAAACAAAAGTAGAAATTCTTTTCCCCAGTAACCTGTCCTTAGACTTAAATTTTGAAGTCAAAGTATTTTTAAAATTTTTAAGTTGAATTAATTCAACAACATTGATAATCAAGTATATTTTATAATCAAGCAACTGAGCAATTCAAAGACAACACAATAACATACAGTACCCAGACTTTCTGTGTATTTCCCATCTTTAGGTGGCTTTTTTATTACTCTATTTCTTTACTTCTAATTTTTTCAGTTTTTGAGACAGGTTTCTCTGTGTAACTTTAACTGTCCTGGAATTCACTCTGTACACCAAGCTGGCCTTGAAATCACAGAGATCTGCTTGCTTCTGCAGCTGTTGTACAAGCATTCACTTGTTAGCAAGGCCTATTAAAAGTGCCCTGAGGTCTTTTCCTCTTATTCTGAGTCAGAAAACCTCTCTTAAAGGAACCCCATGAGTCTCTTCTTGTCTTTAGCAAAAAAGAGCCCACCCAAGAATAATGTTGCTACCAAGAAGCCTTGCTTGTCTCTGTTCTTTTGTTTTTAAAATCCTTTTTTTTTTAAGCTTTTGTTAAGTTTTTAGTGGAAGTTCTTAGTACCCATGTTGTAGGCACCATTTTGTTATGAGCACTTTCCCACCAGCCTGGTCCCACAGCCCCATCAGCACCAAATAATACGCACATGGTCTTATCTTACCAGAGAGAGGGTCCAAACCTCTTACTCCTCTTCATCCTACATTTTGACTCTTCTCTACTACATCTCCCAGAATCCTCTTTGTCTCCTAGTCCCACCCTGTCTTTCTTTTCTATCGGCCAACAGGGCTATATTCGTTAATCAATAAGAGACACATATTTACAGAATGACATCTCTTATCACCCAACATTCTTCCAAAACAAAGGTGATCCTGGTGTAGGCTGTCTAAAACACATTAGTGCCCTGAAGCTTTCTGTGCCAAGTCCCCAACTCCTGTGCTTCTTAGACAGGTATCTACAATGGGAACTCAGTTTCCTATCTGTTTATGACTAAGATAACACTACAATATGTGATATCACTTTCTAGTTCTGAGTAAGTTCAGTTCCATTTTTAGGGGATCAATGTCCACCACCTCATGAATTTGTCCCCAATGGGATTCCATAACCTATTACTGCAGGCAAATGAGTTGAACTAGAAAAAAATCATCAAGTAAGGTAACCCAGATCTAGAAAGAGAAATATGATGTTAATTTATTTATGAGTGGATATTAACTGTTAAGATAATTCTTGATAACCAAGCTACAGTCTGTAGAACCACAGAGGTTAGATATAGAGTAAGGGTTACATATAGATCTCATTAAGAAAGGGAAATAGGTTGGGTGATGGTGATGCACACCTTTAATCCTAGCACTCAGGAGGCAGAGGCAGGAGGATCTCTGAGTTCAAGGCCAGCCTATTCTATAGAGTGAGTTTCAAAAATAAGGTAGAAAGTGTTTAAGGATGTGTCAACCTCTGGCTTCCAATTATTCAGCATACCTATACATATAAGCACAACATACATAATAATAATAATAATAATTAGCAAGCAAAAATAATAAAACAGGGTTCAAGAGACAAGCCTCACTTTAAGAAAAGTTGCTAACCATAGGGCTGAAAATGAGTGGGATTGTAGGCCAGGTCCAGGCTCAGTGAAAAAAAAATGTCATGAGGGATTGGATGGTGATATCATGAGGGACTGATTTGTGATCTCTGCCACGTACCATAATGAGGGAGGAGATGGCAGCCCCGTGGCATGTGTCTACCACATTTTGAGTGATCATCTCCTGAAAATGGATACCTCCTTTAAAACATGAGTTTTACATAAGGGATAGCAGTGGGGAGCTACACCCTAACCCACTCCTACTGCAGACTGAAGTGAGACAGGCTATGGTCACAGACCTACATCCCTAAGGCATCATGGTCCCTTGAGATAAGAAAGCAGCATGCCATGAAGAGGCAGACATGAAGGCTGCTACCTAAAGGACTAAGCATGACTAGCTTAGACATCCCCTGAGGGCTTCTGACTATAGTCATCTGCCACGTGGCTTTTGGATCAGGCACAGACATTGCTAGCTTCCTCCAGAATGGCTCAGGTTGTTGCACTTTGGATATCAAATGGTCCTATACTAAAGGCTTACTTAGAGCACCCTATAGAGCTGTGGGGAGGTAGACCTTTAGGAATGTAGACTAAAGGGTCCCTTTCACTTCCTAGGCTGCTATGAGGTAATAAGCTATCATCTGATACATTTCAACCTTGACGCTCAGGCTCCCCTGAGAATGGGTTGTAATACATGGGAGCCAAGCAGCAATGAACTGAAATCTGGAGCCATTGCCCGAAATAAACCTCTCTTCTTTATAAGTGGGATTCCTCAGGAGCCAGCACCCTGCTCTGTGCTAAATCAGCAGTGTAAGCAGAAGTACCCAATTATTTGCTAATAACTCATGAGTAGCCCTGGGGCTGTGAAAACAATAAGTAACCTACATCTTCAGCGATAAAGGTATGTCATTATCTTCAAACATATAGAAGGATATCAGTTCTCAGAGGCAGACTTAAAAAAAAATAGTTGGGATGGCAAAATGGCTCAATATGCAAAGGCACTTGCCACCAGGCCTAAATCCAAGTTCTGTCCCTGGAGTGCATATGATTAGTGGAAAGAGAACCAACTCCTGCCTTCCTCCAACTTCTGCATGCATGCTGTGACATGCATGTACCCACACACATACACATACACACAAAATAAAGTGTTAAGAAATCATTCGATAAACGTGACTGGCTTGCTTCTATAAGCTACCTTGTCCTCTGGGCGACTCTCACACTGAGTTTCTGATGCACTAACCTTGGCTGCCCTTTTTAATTTTGAATTTGTCCACGTGGATGTTTAAAACAGGGCTTGAGGCTCCTTAGAGCATTGCTGGTGGATTTGTGAGAACATCTGCTCACTCTCTCAAACATTTGGAACAATTCCCTTTGAGGCTGTGTATACTAAGAATAGGGAGGGGAATCCTGAGGTGAGCTATGACCTCAGTGAAGTTCCATGAATGGTTCAGATTGTCTCCCTCATCAATAATGGAAGCCCAGCCCTCAGCAGCACACCCAATAAGGCTATTATACTCCTCAGTGACCATGAAACAGCTGTTTCCCATGATAAAGAAGCTACTCCGCATCCTGCTGGCACCTTTCCCGTTACTGGACCAGCATGATGCACTGGCACTTGGTGACTGCAAGATGAGCCGGTGTGTTCTACATGTGTCACCTGAAATGTCCATTTAAAGTGGTGGCATCCTGACTGACAGCAGCACCTTTAAAATATGCCCATTCTCTCCTTTCTGGAATGCTTGCTGTGGTAGAAAAGACTTCTTATTGCCAATCACTTTGCCTGTGGGATCTCTGCTAGACTTGGCTCCCAGGTGGAATGACTACAGTGTGCTTCACGTTATGTATTTCTATGCAAGATGGCTTCTCCAGAGCAACATTTCCTTCCCTTTTCTAGGTATTCACAGAAGGAATATATAAATGAAAGATAAATAGTGTCACTGAGCCTCTAGGGAGGGAGCACAAATCACAAGTGATAAATTTTGATGGTGGATGAGGGTGGGTAACACAGAAAGAGAAAGCTAATGTGGCACCCTGGGTGATGGGGGTAACTGAGGGAACAGAGTAGTTAACTTTCAGAATTTGAATTCTGGTCCACCAGATATGGTGGAGGTGGCCAAGTCCAGGAGCTAAGCTGATCATGACTCATTAGGTTAGGAATTATACCAAGGATCTCACCCTGCTCTCCAGGCTTCCATCTCCCATGGTTCTCACTTACTTCAGGAGACCTGTCCATAGAACCTTTAGAATGGACGGCGAGCCCAAGCAGAAGGGAGCTTTGTTCAGGCTACCACAATTCTGAGTGACAGCCCACATCATCATCTACACCCCAGGGTACTGACATCAGCATCTTCAGGGACCAGTGAGTGAATACAAACACCCGAACTTGAGAAAAGGGTTTCAAGGCCTTGGTAGCATGAGGGAAGGGTACCCTGGGGAGAGGATGCCTACCTCCACCAGCTGCAGGAAGTCTGGATGTAGCCATCCCCACATAGCAGAAGGTGCCACATTGTTGACCAGAGAGCAGGCATTGGAAAAGAAGTAACCAACTGCTAGGGCCTAACACCTTTACTGGAGTCACCCTTTGAAGTTTAAAAGGAGACTGAATAGATTGACCAGGTTGCTTACCAGTATCCTGGGAGAAACCCTGGGTGTTGCTGGATGTTGCTGATTGTACATCAGTAAAGGCCTGTACTGCAGTCCAGGGTAGTCTCAAATTCATGATCCTCCTGCCTCAGACTCCCAAGTGCTAAGATCACAGATTTCACTACACTGGGAGATATCTGCTATAAGACCTTCCCTCACTCCCTAAATACTTCTTTGAGAAGAAAAAGGACCAGAGCAGCACCAAAGAGGGCAATAGACAGCAGCATGTGTGTTCCCAGAGGCACACACGACTGGACAAAGTTGAAAATTCCAAGAAAACAAGAGCTAAGGCTCATAGACTAGAGAAGTATAAAGTGCTTGTCGAGGATGGGAGAAGGCAGAGGAAACGCTCAGGCACTGAGAGAAAGAAAAGGTCTGTTGAGCATGGCTGAAAGAACAGTAGAGCTGGGCATGGCCGTGCAGCCTGGAATCCCAGCACTTGGATCAGGAGCTCAAGGACAACTTCAGATGTGTGAAGAATCTGAGGCCAGCCTAGACCCATCTCACTGATCTTGGAAGATAAGCAGACTTGGGCTCTACTTGGTACTTGCAGGGGACAACCTGCAACAAACAAAAACAGAGAAATCACTCAGTAGCTTAAAAAGTTGCTTGTTGTGGTCCTGGTTGAGAACCTGGATTTGGTCTTCAGCACCCACATTAAGCCTCACAACCATCTATAACTCCAGTTCTGAGGGAGATGACCTCTTCTAAACTCTACAGGCACTGGGCATGCACATGGTACACACACACATACATGCAGGCAAAACACTCATTAATATATAATAAATTTTTGATGGATAGAAAATATGTGACTTATCAATTAGGGCTTTGTGGTTAAAAAGAAAAAACCTATAGCCTTCCATTAGCCAACTTCAGCATTTGTGAAGTTCAAACCAAACTGTGGCACTGCTTCTGTCCCGAGTCATTGATGGAGTAAGTGCCTGGAGACATGATAATGTCTGTAACACACCACTGGCCCTTTGTCATCCCTCACTGTCACATGAGACCTCTGAGACACAGCTCTTGAATCTTCTCGTCCACAGTGCCCTGTGTCCTTCCTTGGGGCTCTGGGAAGCCCCCAGAGGCAGGACCTGTCTCATGGCCTCTGCCCAGCAGCCTTTTTACATTCAGGCTGCTGTAACAACATGCTGTAAAGCAGGCAGCTTCTGATAATGAAATTATAGTTCTGCTCTTCCTTTCTTCTTTTTTTTTTCCTTCCCTTCCTTACCTTCATCTCCTCCTTTCCCCTTTCTCTCCTTCCTTTCCCCTTCTCTGTTTTTTGTTCTCTTCCTTTCCCCTTGATTCTCCCAATTCAGTCTTAAAGCCTTTGCTGGGCAGGGACAGATTAGGCATTCTCACAAAACAGCCCAGCGTGGAATGACTGGTCCATCCCTGTGTAGCCTTGGCAGCCCTGAAACTCACTATGTAAGCCAGGCTGCTCTCAAACTCAGAGTTTGACATCCACCTGCTTCTGCCTCCCAAGTGCTAGGGCTAAAGGTATGTGCTACCACACACAGCTTGGAAGTGTTTTCATTCAAGGGGTGGATTCAATGAATTACAATGTTAGTGATAACGAGAGCGAAGTTTCTTGCCATTGGGCATGAAGGTTGAAAAATAGGCCATAGAAGAAAATCCAGTGAAATCCTAGCTGATGCTAAGCTGGGATACCAGGTGGCCATGTGAGACCTGGTTCCTGGTTTCTTCAGTGAGCCTTGGCTATGAGAGGGACAATCAACTAAACCCAAATAGAAAGTGACAGCCCTGCTGTGCCCTGTTAGCCTCAGTAATTATGTGGTGATATGTGAGCATGCAGGAGGCAGCCTTGCCTGTAGGAGGCACATAACCCACAACATTTGGGGATGGCCACATGTGCCATGTGGGGATAGCCACACGCACCAGTAACCCAGGATCTCTGAGAACTGGATAGAAATTTTGAAAAGACTGGGCATGATTGCTCATGCCTGTGATCCCAGCACTGGGGTAGAAGCAGGAAGGAGATTGAGAAGTTTAAGGTCATCCTCCATTACATAGGTTACAGGCTAACCTGGGCTACGTGAGACTGTATAAAAAAAAAAAAAAAAGTAACAGGCTTCTTACTATAGTAGCAGGAATTGAACCTAGAGCCTTGTGCATGTTAGCTCAGCATATTGCCACTGAGATTCATCCCCAAAGTGGAATTCCAAACGGATACTGATCCACTGAAGAAAATGTCAACTCGTTCTTTGATTTATTGTTTCCTTTCGGTGAGAAGCCTTCCTTCCTTCTTCCCTTCCTCCCTCCCTTCCTTTCTTTTTATGTCTCCTGAGGTGAAACTTATGGCAAAGTCCATGGGGTCTTCCCTATTTAGAGAGAGCAGAGCATTGTGTTGCCTTAATCAGGTTTTCTTTTTTTGTTTGTTTGTTTTGTTTTTTCAAGACAAGGGTTTCTGTGTGTAGTCCTGGCTGTCCTGGAACTCACTCTGTAGGCCAGGCTGACCTCAAACTCACATAGATCTGCCTGCCTCTGCCTCCTGAGTGCTGGGATTAAAGGTGTGTGCTACCACTGCCCAGCTCGGTTTTCCTTTTATTGACAAGAAAGTTTAGGAGGACCCGGGAGTCACACAGTGATGGCTATGTTTCCCTGAAATCAGAACCCCATGATCCTCTGGCTGTGTTGGTTGTTAGCTGACCTCTTGTCCCTCAGTTAAACAGGAGCATGGCTGTTTGGCCAGCTAGCTCAAGATGCTGACATTTCTTCTTAGTGCCCTGATGGCATCTCTGTCTTCATTATCACAAATTAAATTCACTTGACATTTTTGATCATGTGACCTTGCAAAGGCACGTGCAATCCAGCTTCCTGAAAACGTGAGGACCTGCCTGGTGGAACACTCAGTGGGGTGGAAAACACCTCTGCAGCGGCCATGTTTCCCCTAAGCAGGCCATGACCTTTCCCTGCCTTGGACATCCAGTCTGTTGTTGAGAAGCTTCTGTGTGTGGACAGTGAACACAGAGCTGGGGTAAGAGATGACGGAACACCAGCCACTGCCTCTGAAGGGCTTGAGGAAGTGAGAGAGGACCCTTTAAAAAACTGTCAATCCATACTACGGGTGCTACGATCCCTATGGAGACTACATCAGGGCGTTCTCCCACTAACCCTGCATCCCACAAACTCTACTAAAGTCACAATACTAGGAGTGGGTCAGGGCTGCTGATACACTTAGGGCTGAATCAACACGTGTGGAATGGCTTGGAGAGCCGCTGTCTCTGCAAGGTCAGTGCTCAACTTTTCCCTTCCCAGCAGCCAACACACACACACACACACACACACACACACACACACACACACACACACACTTCACAGATGAAAGAGCCGGTTCCATGGTACCAGCAGGCGGGGTGAGAGCCAGGTCTTTCCACCTATGAACATGTCAGAGGCCCACAAGTACAGAAGCACAAGCTTGTGCATAGTGAAAACCAATCTGCAGAATCTAAGACCTGATGGAAGTCCTGGGTACAGCCTGGACACAAGAGGGCACTGCAGCCCGACACATTGGTCTTCACAGGAAGACTACCGGGCTTTGCATAGTTCCATATTTCCCAGTATCAACGTTTTCCCTGTTTAAAACATCACCACTTGGATTAGATAAGTCTGACTCCCTGGGGTCATGGAGAACTGAACCCTGACTCGGACAATGCCTTTTGTGGTACCCTCCGTGTGGCAGACATTGGATTTGATGTTAGACACACAAAAATGGAACATTCAGGGGAGGCCCTGCCATAGGGGAGCCAGAGTCTAGAATAAAAAAAATTTGGAGGATCACAAACACATCCCTAGAGCCTCAGCTCAGGCCATGTTCTCGGTCCCTCGAGGTGGGGCTTTGAGGACCTGTGGACAGTTCAGGAGAGTGAAGGGCATGGGAGAAGGCACAGTGTGGCACAGCCGAGGAAAAAGCCCTGTAAGCACTTGTTTTAACTGTCAACTTTACATAAAGTAGAAACACGTTGAAAAAGAGTCTCAGTGGGGGATTGTCTAGACAAGGTTAGCTGTGGGCACATCTGTGAGGTTTTCTTAACTGGGTTAATTGTGGTAGGAAGACCACCCTGAATGTGAGCAGCACCATTGATGGGCTTGGCCTGTACTGAATGAAAAGGATAGCATATGAGCTGAGTACAAGCATGTGTGCGTTTATTCTCCCAACTCTCAACTGTTATGTGACCAGATGCTTTACCCTCCTGGTGCCTTGACTTCCCCAAAACGAGGGACAGCAATCTGGAACTATGACTCAAATAAACCCTTTCAAATAATGCTTTTGTCGGGGCATTTTATCACAACACCAAGAAACAAAGCTACGGTGATGCTGTAGGCGGCTGAGAAGGGGCTGCTCAGTGATAGGCAAGTAGCAGGAGGGAGAGGCAGCGAGGGGAAGATGCCCGTGACAGCTGAGATGAGAGGGGAGTGTCCGAGCCAGGGAGTGCTAGCCAGCCATGGACCTGTAGTGTAATGGCACTGACTTTGCCCGGGTGGAATCAAGTTTAGTTTTTAATTTTTAAATTATATTTTGATGTATTTTATTTTGTGTTGGAGGAGTGGGGTGTGTAGGTATACAGGACAATTTGCAGGACTGGCTCTTCCCTTCTACAGTTTGACTTCCGGGAAATGAACTTGTATTGTCAGGCCTGGCAGCAGGTGCCTTTACCTGCTAAGCCATCTTGTTCCTGTGATCAAATTGTTGTTTATGATTTGAGAGTTAGAGCAAAACTTATACTGCTGGTAGTGGTGGTGGTTATGATGACAGTGACAGTGACATTGTTGCTGCTTTCGTGTCGCTGTTTTGATGGCGCACTCGGGAAAAGGATGCTGGTGGTGTTGGTGCTAATATACTGATGATGCTATTGTCTCTGTCACCACAACTATGACTCGGGCGGGCCCCCAGAGGTCGCCCTTGGGCTACTCTCACATATTGCCTATAGGAGGGAAGCTCAGTTTTTATTTGATGCTGACATGAGTCAACTTAACCATTAGTGAATAATGGCTACTCTATTTTATACTAAAATGACCAAAGTTTCTGTTTTAAAATACTTATTTTTATTGTGTGTGTGTGTTGTCTGCATGTACATATGTATACCACATTCATGCCTGGTGCCCTTAGAGGCCAGAAGAGGGTATCTGATCCCAAGGAACTGGAGCCACAGACATTTATAAGCCATCATGTGGGTGCAGGCAATTGAGCCCAGGGCTTCTGGATGAACATCAAGGCTCTTAACTACTGAGCCATCTCTCCAGCCCTCAGACCAAAGTTTCTGATGGACAGAGATTGGTGTGGACACAGAATTCTTATTTTCTGTATGGGTCTCCATGGTCAGTGGAACAGGATATGGAAAACCTGCTCTAGGATGGACTCTACTGGGCAGGATAGGATGCCGAGGACTGTGGGGATAAACAGATACACAGTTCTCGGTTAGATCAACAGCATTGTTTCAAAACAAAGAAAAAAAATGACATGGGGAAACTTGGCTGGCCAGAAACATTAGCCTGGGCAGGCATACCCTTGGCTGCCCATTCCCCACCCTCACCCCCAGACACGCCATGCTATGAGCAGAGATGCCCTGTGACAACAAGGGTTGGGAAGGAGGTATATGCAAGGCAGGGAATGCTGAGCACCACCAGGGTTCCCATGGGCTGCGGGAGCGCAGTTGTGCAGATGCTGTGACCTTGGACTCCAGGCTGTGTACATGCACCTCTAGGCTCTCCCCAGCCATCTGAAACACCGCTCTGACTTGAGGTTTCCTGAAAGGAACTTGTTGTAAGGCAGCAACATCTCTAAAACCACATCCCTGGCTTTGCTAAAGAGGCTGACCCTGAAGCCTGTCGCCAGCCCTCAGAATCAGCGCCCACCCTCTCTGCCTCACTAATCCCTGAAAGTGCTGCGAGAAGACTTATAACTGACCCATGAGGAAGGAACCAAGTGCTGTCTCCTTGCTTAGATGGTGGATCTCCCGTTTTAACAATTCCAACACCAGAGCTGCTCTTATGCTCTCTCTAAAGTCAGTGGTCTATCTTACAGCAGGAAATGCCTTTATACCACTGCCTATCAGTGCAGCTGGAGGTGAGCACCGTTTCCACAACTGAGGGTGTTGGCATCCCACCAGAGGGCAGTGTAATGATAATCTCAGGCACACAGTGAGCATCTAGAAGGTTTCTGCTGAAGCTCCTGAACCTTTAGCCTTTTTCTGACCCATAGAGTGTATTGTACCCAATTTCTTGGTGCCGCTCCCAGAACCACCTCTGGCCCGACGCCTCTTCTTTGGTCTTTGCATAGAGAGGAGCCCTGGCAGGGGCTGACTCCTGATCCACACAAGCCTGTCCCACCCACCCTCAGCCCTCACAGGGAGCTGAACCTCCAGTCAACTGCAGTGTGATGTAGAGGGGCTGGCATTTCAAAGAACATCTGTTCTGTCACACTTTAGCAACACGGTTATTAGAGCAAGAGGAAATTAATTACACTTGTCACTGTGTGTTCCAACCACACTGCTGCTTCCTCTCTATGGAGCACTCACGTGTGTGTGGTAAAATACTTCACTGGCGCTACACACTGTTGGTTTTGTTTAAATTGTCCCTAATCTCTCACTGATGCCTTCAAAATAGAGGGGAAATTGGGAAGTGGAGATTTTAATTGTAGAAATAAAAAACTGAAGGAAAATTTAAGGAGCAAGGCCTCAGTCAGCATCCATCCATGTACAACATGCACACATCCAGACACACAAGTGCAAACCCACACGCTCACACTGATGCACACGTGTGCACATGCATATCCTTGTTCTACAGCGATAACTCATTTCTTACTCTTTTCTCCAAAGACCTTTTTGTTTGTTTTATGTGCACATGTGGTTTTCATGTGTGTATGAATGTTTGCATGCATGTAAACTTACTGATTTAGGAAGTGCAGCTGAGGGTGAATACTGAGGTCTCCCGTTACTCTATAATGAAGTATGGAGTCAAAGAACTCCGCTGGCATCACACAGAGTGTCCCAGCTGCTTGGGTATAAAAGCCATCATGGCCCCTATAATTCTTCACCTCCATTTATTCACAAAGGATGAATATGAAATAGATGTAGTTCCCACTTTTGGGGATCCCTTTAAGGAATAAATGGGCATCTACATGCAAAAGATCAGGACAGTGAGTGGCACACAGGACACACAAACATGGCATAACAAGGTCAGTACTTGTCATTATTATCATTGCTTCTATGACCACAAGAAAAGAAGGCACAGTCAGAATCTTACAGCAAAGTTTAGAGCAAATACTGAGGACACTGTGGAAGGTCCACAAGAGGAGAAGAGAAAAAGGACTTCTGGGTGGGAAAAGAAGATACAGAGATGAGAAACACACAACCTGACTAGGAGAGAGACATGTGGCCGAGGACCATGACCCCAGGTCAGAGTTTAGAGGGTTTCAGGTCTCACACACAGATGTAGACATTATCCATGAGCTATGGAAGCAACCAGAGCCCTATCAAAGAGGGCTGTGGTTGCAACTGTGGAAGTCCTTAGGCATGAGAAAGATGGCAGGTGAGAGGTTGTGACCATGGAGATGGGAGACTTTCAGCAAGTAAAAGAGAGAACCAACATGAGGGAGAAAGAGGGTGGGTGTGGCTGCCTTTGTTCCAAACGTGTTCCACCTGCAGCCATGGGCTACATGCAACCAAGGGAAGATATGGGTATGGCTCCACACAAAATCAGAAACTCACTCAAAACATTACGAAATTTGTTTTCAAATATTTTTGTAACTAGAGTATGGTTTGTGCATGTGGATTTTGTAGCTGTCAGTGTCATGTCTTAATGCTGAAGGGGACATGCCTAGGTGGTGTGACTTGTTTTTTGGTTTGGGGTTTAGTTTTTCAGAGACTGCATCTTGTATATCTCAGGCTAATCTTTGGGTTGACCTTAAAGTCCTGGCTCTTCAGTCTCCATCTCTAGAGTGTGAAGATTACAGCCATATACCATGATGCTCCGTTTCTGTGGTGCTGGGAATCGAACCCATGTATACTGGGAAAGCACTCTACCAACCACATCCCTAGTCCCATGATTTGCTTATTCTGTTCCCTTTGAGGCTGGAAGAAGGATGTGGTTTTGGGATCTTAAGTCATTTCTATCAAATGACTTAAGGTGGAACCAAGGCACCACCTTCCTTACAACCAAATATATCCCTACCACTGCCATTGGGACAGCAGGTAACCCAGACAGAAGCCCAGAGATGCACTGTGAGGTGAGGACCTGGTTTATCCAATAGAAAAGCACAGTGAACGTGAAAAGGAAGATGGGCAGAAAACTTCAAGAACAGTGCCCATGGAGGTCCATGAGACTGAGGCGCAGGGCATGACCGGCCTCCGTGGGCCTGCATTCTCCCATTTGGGTGAAGCTACCTGTCCTGAGTCAAGGACTGATCAGATTGGAGAGTAATAATCTCACTGGTCACCCATGCTGGATGTGAAACCCGAGTGTCTCATCCAAATGAGCACTGTCCTCTCAGGAAGCTGAGCTCACATTCCCGCAAGGAGGGAAGGTTTTAGAAACCTGCTCAACCCACTATCCCCTTGTCAAGGCAAGATACACAATAGTCACACCTTAGGCCAAACATACAGTGGATTTAACCTTGAAGGAGCATTATAGTCTTGAACTCTCTGACCTTAAGTCAAGATGGAATGGAGCCACTTCTGTGGGTCCCGAGAGAATGCAAGCCCTTCCTCCTTGAGCATGCTTGATGATTGACAGGGTCAGCTGTGCATCCTGCCATAGTGCTGTCATTACCAAAGACAGACGGGATCTTGCATAACATCTAGGCATGTGACAGGAAATTGTGAGGCTAGTAAAGAGCAATAACCATCATTTCCTGGGGGACCATATCACCAATGCATCAGCTACTAATTCACTTAACCAGACATTATCAACTGGTGATGTACTGTGTTTTCCACATGTGACGTACAAAGTTTATAAGTTGAAGTTGGCTTTGTGGGCTCATACCATAATCCTATTACTTGGGAGGCGGTAAATTTAAGGCTAGTCTGGGATACAGGGAGGCCCTATCTTGATGACAATAACAATGACGATGGTATATGAGGTTGCCAAGTTTCAATAATGACTGATGACACAAGACATAAATATATCGTTGGGAATCACATTAAGATACAATTGTTTTCATTGAACTCACCACTGAATTAGAACCACAATATGGCAGGCCAGATACAAACTATTACTGTTCAACAGTCAGGACAGTGCCAGGTCCTTTGAGAAGTGAGTCGGGAAGAGCCTGTTGAAGGAGCCAGAGGCCCTGGTCTAGATTCCAGCCCTGGCACATTAGAGGACAAATCAGACAGTGTGTGTGCACTGAATCACTTTTCACAAAGCTGAAACCTAAGTTCCTGCCATCACAGAATTCTGGATAGCCTATGAATATGTCACTGGGTGCTGGCCAGATGATGCACACCTGAAATCCCAGCATGTAGGAATTGGAGGCAGGAAGGTCAACAGTCCAAAGTCATCCTCAGCTATATAGTAAGTTCAAGGCCAGCCTGAGCTACATAATACCCTTTCTCAGTAAACATGAGCTAAATTTTAAGTTTAAATGTTCACCGGGGTAACATGATGATGCTGTGGCTTAAATACAGGTCTGGGAGCTTTTGTAAAGCAGATGCCTGGAGGAAGGGGTTAAAATCCAGGAGTCTGCCAAGGCCCCTCCCTTTTTTACAAAAATGATTATTATTGTTTCAATCATTGGGGAACTCTCTCCTCCCTGAATGCTTATCGTGTGCCCAAGACTCACACATAATTTCTGCTGCAAGTGGCCACATGTGATGAGAACAAGTCAGCTTGGTATAGTGTCTTCGTCATTCATGAGTGTGTAAAACAGTCTACCCACCTCCTCCTCCCTCATTGAGCAGCGCTGTTCAGACTTGCCTGCAAAAACAGAATCACTTTCAAGTTCCCTGAACAGAAAATTGGATTGAAGCAAAACTAAACGCCGTGGGGCACAGGCAGAAGGAATTGAGTAGGGGGTGGAGGTGGGACTAAATCCCAGGTTTGATGTCACCGATAACAAGGCTTCAAAATCAGACAGCAACAAAACCCTTCTGTAGTGTTGACTGGGAAATACTGACTTAGGAACAAATATTTTAATTATCTGCTGTCGTTCGGATAGCCTGCTCGCTCCCTGTTTGTTAGGATGATCGTATCACCTGGGTGTATACACTTTCTGCACCAGCCATACATGATTCATGAGCTGGTAAATAAAGAGATCTGGAGTCTGGGCACAGCAGGGCCCTTGCCAATTATCTCCACCGGCCAGAACCTGACTCCCTCGCCTGTGTGCAGCTGATCTTTGAAAGCATTCATCAGCACTGCAGCATGCGTGGGGTCGCCTGGGATGTAGGAGTTTCTATTGTTTATATACGATGAGGTTGGCAGCGGTGGGAATTATGTGTCAGAGCATCTTCCCAGGATGCAGACAAGAGTGAGCGAGGAAGATGAATACTGTCTCTGTGGATGTATTTATTCCAATGGCTTTTCCCTTATAGTCCTGTGTCCTTCTTGGTCCCCTTGTTTTTCATCTGTGATTGTCACCTCTCCATCCCTCCAGACAGGTGCAGACTCATGAGCTAGACCAAATGGGGCTCTGAATTTCACTCTAAGTGAAATCCAAACATGCGACCCTCTGACCACCAGTCACTATAATCTACCATAGCATCGTGGTCAGAAATCCATGTGCATATTTCCCCTTTTGGGAGCAATAACAATTTGGAAATCAAACATTTGACTTTCACTAAAAGAAGTCCTGTCACTAACTAAAGGTTTTGAAAGGTTATTTTTTTTCTTCTCTTCATAAACAATACTTACCAAATACAATTCATCCCCTGATACTGATGACAGACAGTTCATGTGTTTGTTTGAACATTTGTATTCCTCATTTTTGGAAGATTTATTTTTATTTTATGTGTATAAATAAAAATTATTTTTACATCTTCTGTCCACATGAATGTGAATGTGTGTGCAGTGCCCTCAGAGGCCAGAAGAGGGAGTCAGACCCCCCTGAGACTAGAGTTATAGATGGTTATAAGCCACCATGTGGGCCCTAGGAACTGAATTAGGGTTCACTGAAGCCAGTGCCCTTAACCTCAATGCCATCTCTCCTGCCACTTGTGTATTGCTCCAAGGTGAACTGGCTGTAAGGCAGACTGAGTTATCAAAGACTTCAAAAATGTAACATGGCTGAAGGAACCTTAGATACATGTTCATTCCTACACATGTGTGTTCACACATGGCTTGCTCACATGAATTTAGGAGTGTGTGCATGAAAGTGTGTACATATGGAACCAAATAGTAAAGATCTAGCCTCACTGACAGAGGAACTTGTAATGAAATACAATTGTATGTTTTCACACATCCTCAGACTGGAAGATAGACATACACAGACACACACACACACACACACACACACACACAGACGTGCGCCGAAGGATGGGCTAAGGAAGAAGAGAGTGAAGCCCTGCTTCCTCCATCTGCTTCTTCCATCTTGCCCTGTCCTCCACCTTCAGCTGAGCGTTGAGCTCCCTTTTTCTTTTTTACTTTTGTGTATGTGTGTGAATGGTATATGTGTGTTAGGGTGTGAATTGTATATGTGTATTGTGTTAGGGTGTGAATGGTGTGGGGGGTGAATGGTGTGGGGGTGTGAATGGGATGTGTGCATGAGTGAGTGAGTGTACATGCACTGTATGTAATACACACAGAGGTCCACTTTTGACATCAGATCTCCTCCGTTCACTCTCCACCTTGTATATTGGGGCAGGGTCTCTCACTTGGACCAGAGACTGCTGATTTGACTCACTTACCAGCTTACTCCAGGGATCTCCTGTCTGTGCCTCCTGAGTGCTGGGATTACAGGTGGTCTGCCACACCTGCCTTGGCATCTACATGGGTGCCAGGGAACACTTTAACTGCTCAGCCAATTCCCCGATCTCTGAGCCTCCTTCTCCACTGCCATCATGATCCCCGATTGCTGTTGCCAGTTCACATTTCAAAGGGAGATTCCCACCATGGAGCTCTTAGACTTCAGCCAGATAGGCCTGCTACCCAGAGATTTGTGAGGCTGAGCAGATATCCCCAAAGCACACAGCATGGAACCTGCTACAAAGCAAGTCATTGGCTGCCGTGACTTTTTCTAAAGCTGTTACTGCTCCTGCAGTAGAAACCCAGATGGGAACTGTCTGGAAATCAAAACACCTAGCATAGGGGCAGAGCTCACCCCAGGTCTTCTGACAACTCTTTGCTCACAGATCCCAGTGCAAGGCTCTCTGCACCATGAACTTCTGGTGACCACACTCACATTCTGGCTGCCTTTAAATATAAAGAAAGATTATTCAGGCTTTAGGCACAGGAATCTGCATAAGCAACAGCCAGCCCTTGAGCAGGCAATGTGACAAAATGGCAAAAGCCCTCCCTTGTGTAAAGCTGATCTTAGTGAAGGCTAAGTGAGTTTGGGACAGGTTTACCACTCAGAAAAAGTTGGGGAAATAAAGAACATAAAACTTCAGCAACAAAAGTGGGCTTAATACTTTTGCCTTAACTGTCACCAAAATGCCTGACCCAAGCAACTTAAGGGAAGAGAGATTTGTCTTGGCTCATAGTTTCAGAGGCATTCAGCCCAGCACAGCCTAGAAGGCAGTGTGTGGCAAAGGAAACATATTCACATGATGACCAACCAAGAAACAGAGTGGTTAGAAGCCAGGGTAGGCTTAGCTTTCAGACCAACATCTGATGCCCCACTTTTGCCAGAAAGGCTTCATTGATTGCCCAGATAGAGCCACCAGCTGCGGCACAAGCCTATAGGAGCATTCCATTGAAACTGGAAGGAACACATGACCTTGCATGCCACATTAGTAATAACGCTCTAGTTGTGAGGTGGGCTTAGAGTATGGTATAGATTCCCCCCCAGAATCTTATGCATGGTCCCAATGTTTTCAACATGTTCCTTCATCTCTTAGGGAAATCTTTGGGAAACAATAACACAGATCTGGTCAAAGGGTAATTTAAGATTCTTGTACTTGGTCTTTTTTTTTTTCTTAGGAGGAATTCCTTTTCATCAATTTTCAGAAACCTAATGTGATTTGAGTGAGAAATGTCCCCCATTTGTCTCAGGCATTTGAACAGATTGTCCTTAATAGGTGAGGCTTCGGGGGAGGTTTAGAAGGTATGGCCTTGCCAGAAGAAGCGCATCATGTCACTGCAGCGGGCTTTGGGATTTACCGCACTGCCCTACTTGCAATGGGCATGCTCTACTTCCTGCTTGAGGCTATAACGTGAGCTCTCAGCTTCCTGCTCCTTCCACCATGCCTGACACTTGTGGCCATGCTTCTCCACTATGATGGACTCTCATCCCTCTGGAACCATTAGTCCAAATAAACCCTTTCTTCTATCATGGCCATGGGCATGCTGCTTTTATCACAGCAAAGGTAACATTGGTGTACCTACTCACACAGAGCTCTGGAAGCCAGTTGGTATTGCAGCAAAGAATGAAATCCACTGATCTTCTGCAGGGGAATATGATGGCACTGGAGCCACAGGTGGCCTCAGAGTTAGGGCACCTGCCTACTCTGGGCTATGTCATGGCTTAGATAAGCAGTGCCCTCAAAAAGGCTCATGTAGTAAAAGCTTAGCTGCCTGCTGGTGAGCTTCTGAGAGATCACTGGACTATGGGGGCTCTGGCCTCAGCAATGTGTTACCTATTAATGGGTTCACAGATGAATGAACACTTTGGAGGGAGCATCTGCTTGGAAGAAGAAGGTCACTATAGAGTTGCCTTGAAGGATAGACCTCCCCCATTTTCCCTCTCCCTCTCCTCTTTCCCTTTTTCTCTCCCTCTCTTCCTTTCCTTCCTCCCTTCTCTCTTATCTACCATGAGGTAAGCCAATCTGCTCCACCACACACTCCCCACTGAGACCTCAGCATGACCAAGAAGCAATGAAATCATGAGCTGAAACCACACCCACAATGAGCCCTTCCTCTGGAGTTGTTCCCTCCAGTGTTGTTACAGCAATAAAACATGATGAGCATGGGTCAGGGCTTTGCATGGGTTGGGGAAATAGTATCATAATCTGTGGGCACAGAAGGGTCCTCTGGGTGGTCTGTAAACTTGGGTCAGTGTCTTCTTTAGTATAGTTTGACTTATAGTATATTTGGCCAGTCTAAGAAGTTTGCTATTGCCCAAGTGGAACATGGCTCTCAGAGCTGTGAATGAAGACAGTGACTGGTAGCAGTTAGTGAAAATCAGGGATACAGAGCCACAGTACCCTGAATTATTAAAAATAGGGCACGGAGAATAGTCTCAAGAAACCTTTCGTCAGCCTAATTTCTAGTTTGATATGTCACAGCCAAGTGGTCATTATATGCATTGCCCACTGCCCTTCTGGGGTAGGAAGTGGGAGGAGACATAGAATTGTGCCAGGGATCAGGTGGGGCACTCAGTGTATGTGTCTTTCTGTCTGGGTGGGGTAGCAATAGTTTCACTTTTGAAAGTTGTAGCTCTTGTGAAGAACACAGAGAAATGCCAACAGCAGTAACTTCCAAAGTGGCATTAAATTAGTAACTGTGCAATTAAAGTGGGACCAAGAGCAGACATGAAGACTGTACAAGGTGTGTGACCTTGACGTGTGCTGTGTAACACTGCAGAGGCACATTTTTCCTATTGGTTTTCAGAGATACAAATCACTTCTTTTTTTTTTTAAACATACTAATCCCAGCTCCCCCTCCCTCCTCTCCTCTGGCTTCCCCCACCTTCCCCTCACTCCACCCAACCCCTTTTGCTCCTCAGAGAGAGGAAGGCCTCCCATTGGGGGGGGGTCAATGAAGTCTGTCCCATCACCATGTTGAGGCAGGACCAAGGCCCTCCCCACTGTGTCTAGGCTAAGCAAGGTATCAAGACATTTCTATTATTCACAGTCACAGTGGTATGACAGACCACTTGAATGTATTTCTCTTGTCTGTCTAGGGAAAATCTTGCACCCTTCATCCAGCATTTCTTCCCACCCTCCCAAAGCCTCTGGCCACCAACATCCTATTTCCTCCCTTGCATCTCGGGAAGTGTGCTCATCTTTCTGTGTCGGGCTCATTTGTTGAGCAGAATGCCATTCTGGTGTGCTGATGCCATCACAAATGGCAGGAGTTTGGGGGATAACAAGTGGTCCCAAGGGCATATGCTCTTTTCTTTGCTCAGTTCTTCAGAGATGGACACTTGGTTGCTTCCGTGTCTTAACTTGTGTGGACAATGGTTCAGTGATACAGGGGTGCAAGTATTTCAGCCTTCTGACTGCATTTCCTTGAGGTACACACCCAGTAGTAGGATACCTAGTTGAAATTTTGTTTGTAAGTCTTGACACACCTTCATGCTGCTTTTCATAATCACTGTACTTAATTTACAGCCTCACCAACAATGCACAAAAACTCTTTCCATACCATCACTTGTCTCTTGAAGCACTCATCTAAAAGGTGCAATATGCCATCTCATTGTGGTTTTAATTAGATTTCCACAATTAGTGCCATTTGAGTAGTTTTTAATTTTCTTGTTGGCCATCTTACAGTCTCCTTTCAAGAAATATATATGGAAGGACTGGAGAGATGGCTCAGCAGTTAAGAGCACCCACTGTGCTTCCAGAAGACCTGAGTTCAGTTCCCAACACCTAGGTCTGGTTGCTCATAAGCTCCTATGACTCCACCTCAAGGGAGTCATACTAACACACTACTAACTCCCCACTACTAACACACATACACACACACACACACACACACACACACACACACACACACACGAATAAAAATAAAATCTTAAGGAAGGATGAAAGGAAGGCCTAGTTGAATGCTT
This sequence comes from Phodopus roborovskii, assembly GCF_943737965.1. Taxonomy (NCBI): domain Eukaryota; kingdom Metazoa; phylum Chordata; class Mammalia; order Rodentia; family Cricetidae; genus Phodopus; species Phodopus roborovskii. The sequence goes on along the minus strand of NW_026126571.1, from coordinate 28,206,894 downwards.
GGAGGGTCATTTTTTTAATGTTTTTAACACATCTGTGACATGTGCATATGTGTGCATGAACATATGAAAGTCAGATGCTCCTGCATCTAGTTCCACACTGCTGGGACTACAGGCACAGCCACCACACCCAACTTCTACATGGGTCTTGAGCATCCAAATTCAGGTCCTCATGATTGCACAGTCAACACTTTTGTCTGATGAGCATCTCCTCAGCCCTTCCCTGTGTCTGTCCACTGAAAATTTTATGGCAATTAGAGAAGAATATTCAGGAAAGTACAAATCCATCCACTGTCTTATTTTCTAAGCAATCAAGACAAGTCTGGTTTGTTATTAAGATATAGTGATGTTTGTAAGCATGTATACAAGTTTTTATGTTGTTTTTTTTTTTTTTCTGTGCATTTAAAATATTTGGGCTGCAGAGATGGCACAGTGGTTAAGAGCACTTACTGCTCTTCCAGAGGACCTGAGTTTGGTTCCCAGCACCCATGACAGGCAATGTAACTCTAGCTCCAGAAGATTTGATGATGCCTCTGGCTTTCCAGGCATCTGTATTCATGTGCACATACCAACATACAGACACACGTACCTACTCATAAGTAAAAATAATAAAAAATAAAGCTGGATTTGGTGACATGTCTTTAATACCAGCACTTAGAAGACAGAGGCAGGAGGATCTCTGTGTATTTGAGGCCCCCTTGTCTACGTTGTGAGTTCCAAGAAAGGACTACCTAGAGAAATCCTATATTAAAAGAAAAAACAACAAAATAATAATAATGGCTAGAGAGATGCTCTGCAGTTAAGAGCATTGGCTGTTCTTCCAGAGAACCCAGATTCATTTCCCAGCACCCACATGGTGGCTCACAACTGTCTGTTAACTCCAGTTCCAGAGGACCCAACACCCTCTTCTGGCCCTTGCAGGCACTTGATACAAAGGTGTATGTGCACATACATATATACACAGAAAAAACAAATAACTCCAAAATGTATATAAAATAAGACAGGTGTGATAGTCCATACCTTTAATCCTAGCTCCCAGAAACTAGAGGCAGGAAGACCTTTGTCATTTCAAGACTGGCCTAATCTACAAAGTTAGTTCCAGTACAACCAGGATTATGTAGAGGCGTGTGTGTGTGTGTGTGTGTGTGTGTGTGTGTGTGTGTTTTAAATATTGTAGCATTTTATAACATAGTTATGAAAGCAGATATAAAGCTGTTCTAGTTCTAGCTGTCATGGAATCTCCCTGTTTGGTGGTAGATAATTGCATAAAATGTATTCAATAGAGAATGTGTAAAGGCAATGTGAAGCTCCACAACTCTGTGTTGAATGGCTGTGCTAATGGTATAAAAGTTCATTGAGTTGTACAAACCTTGGGTCTGATTAATTTTGCATGTGATTTTTTTATTTGCAACTTTTTATAATAAAAGTTTTTTTTTTAACTGCCTATTTGAACATTTTAACATGCCTATTTCGAGGCATGTATTAAGTCACCATACTAGAAAATGAAACCTCATCCAAGCTCTGTACCTTCTTCCCTTTGTGACTGTGACAAAGGACTTAAAGCCTGTTCTGTCACTGTTTTCCTGTCTGTAAACTGTTTGAAGTGTCTCTGCAGAAGTGCTCTGAAGATTGGGCTCGAAATTATTCATAGGAAAGTGTTACCAGGATGCCTTTTACATAATAGGCACTGAATAAATAATAATTGTTTACATTATTAATAAGAGCATGGAGCATGCTCTGTTTGCAAATTTTCTCACTGCAAAATGTGCACAGCAAACAGCTGTAGGCTCCTTATCTCTCAATGACTGCTTTGCTCTCTGCACGGGTTCCCAGGGGGAAGGGATGGCAGAACAGGGCACTTAGTGTGCCTCCGTGGTTTAACCCTGTGGTCAGTCATTACCCGCCCACCGGGTATAGTCAGATGTTCCATGGCTTCTCTGCTGTAGGTAAGGAGTGCTGGAGTCGGCAAATAAAAGCTGCCTAGCCACATGGGAGTTCTAGGCAAACAATAGGAATATATTTATGGTGGAAAAGTTGTCATTGCTTCTCAGAAATTCACAGGTAACCAAGCAGCCTGCATTTTTTTCCTGACCAGTCTGTCTCTGGATGGATAAACAAGATGCTTAGCATGAGGAAAGCGGGGAGGGCTGACAAAAATTGTAAAACAGTTACTATAGAAATTGAGTATGGCCGTTCCAGGGCTCTGATTGACTGTGCCATTCCTAGAAGAAGCAATCTAAGTCAGAATATTCCAGAGCCACTTGTGTTTGTCACAGCTTTGTTCATCAGCCAAGCTGCCCACCCACTGGTGATGGATAAGGAGAATATAGCATATACATGGAAGTGAAGTGGTATTCAGCCACTAAAAATGCGAGCCCATAATTTTTACAAAGTGGGTAGATCTGAGATCGTCGTGTTAAGCGCTATAAGCCAGAATCAGAAAGACTCAGGTCCTCATTATTGGGTGGCAAAAGCACCTCCCCCACTTGTCTGCACCACGGACAGGGACCCTGATAATGACCATCTGGCTGTGACATTAGAGTGCTATGTCTCTTCTGGCTGCATTATCCTTTAGACCCAGACAGTCCACGTGGCATAATCAAAGCTTATTTTCTTCTTTTGTTCTAAACTAATGACCTTGTTTTTTTTTCTCTTGTGGTCTCTCTGCTCTCTGGTCCAGGCCCTGGTGTACCCACTGTGACTGTGCATAACACCACGGATAAGAGAAGTAAGTGCTGCTCCTCTGGAATCTTTCTGAGACTTGGGAAAGTAGAAGCCAAGGTTCATGAGATGATCCAACCCCACCCCAACTCCAGGGCAGAGGGATAATCAAGCCCTATAGGTCCACTGGGCCCCTCTATAGCCACTACTGGTAATAAATAAAATGGTTGTGAGGACCAATGTGACCCAGCTGAGGGTCCATGATTAAAATGGAGGATTCACAACAGCCTGTGAGTGCTAAAATTAGGTGAGCATTTCCCAGATAACCCAGGTCATGGATGAAATCTTCTGGATGTAGCCCAAGGCTGGCTGGGTTTTGAACAGGAGTCCACAGAAGACTTCATTCTTGTCTCCTCTAAGTCTCCATTGGTACTGAGAGGCTTATCTGCCTGCAGGTCAAATGGTCATGTCCATGACATGGGGGATATATACAACAGAGTGATTAAGACCCCTGGGCTACAGAGATGGCTCAGCCATTAAAAGTTAAGAGACAGCAGCAAGCAAGTCACAGCATATGCTCTAGTGAGCTCACATGGCTCAGAGATGAAAAGTTTACAGTCTGAATTTAGTCTGTCTGGGACACACAGAATGCAAATGGCTTACAAATCATTGTCTGAGCCCAAAGCCCTGAGTCTCCAGCACCAGCCTGCTGCCTTCTGCAGCTCCTGGGAGGCTCCACTCTGAGAGGAGCAGGCCAGGTCCACCTGGAAGGGAAAGCTGAGCTGCAAACCTGGTCAAGTGTCAGGGCCAGGACTGTGTGTGGCACCCAGGTGTCTGTGGGAGTGAGTGACTCTCTCTTGGTGACTGTTAGCCTGCTACTACATGCCACAGTCTACAATAACACCACTTGAAATGACAGCCTTGTATGTAATGCCCTGTGCTTGTCTCTTACCTGTCAAACTAGTAACTTCTGGGTGAGGTACCTTCTGCCCCTAGGCTACTAGTCTAGGTGATAGTATCTTGTCCATGCCATAGTCACAAGTTCCTGGCAGGCTCTGTGCCAGGTGAACAGTCTGAAGCACACCATGGATGTATGCCCTAGGCAGGGAGCAGCCTTAGAACCCAGGTAGGATTCAGATCAGTCACTTTCTCCCATCATTTAAAAAAAGCCCTGGAGCACCAGGTGGTGCTGGCACAGGCCTTTAATCCCAGCACTTGGAGGCAGAAGCAGGCAGATCTCTGTGAGTTTAAGGCCATGCTGGTCTACAGAGTGAGTTCCAAGACAGCCAGGGAGGGTTACACACAGGGAAACATTGTATCAAAAATAATCCCTGAAGAGAGAACAAAAGAGACCCTGTCTCAAACATACTGGAAGGTGAGGACCTCCACACATGCACCCTGACATGCAGGTGCTCATACTTGCAGATGAACATACAGAGAGGGAAAGAGACTTAAAATTATTAATCCCCTGAGGAAGTTCCAGGAGCAGGAAAAAGATACAGTGAAGCAGCCTAACCTGAAGACCACACCTCACCAGCCTGCAGTGGGGTACCCTCAAAAGCCAGCAGAGTATCACCTAGCAACCAGATGCTCTGTGCTCATCCTCTTGCCCATCCAGACTGGTGTCTTCCAGTCAGGGCCCCTGAAGCCAGCAGCTTTTCAGCATGTGTTATGACCAATGTAGGGGCAGGGACACCTGGAATATTGTATGCATTTGTGGACTTCTCAGCACGTTAGGAGAATGGAGGAATGGACCTTGGATGAATTTCCTGAGTGCCCAAGTGGTGGAATGCATTTCCAGTCAAAAAAGGTGTCTCCTTGGTGTGCTTTATCCTTTGCAGGCTGAGTGAGTATCTGTAGCCAAGAAATCTAAAATCCAAACATTCCAAAATCTGGAACTTCTTGAATCTTGGGCACAGTCACAGTATGGAGGAACTGTTATGACAAATGAAATTGCTTTCAGGCCAAAGGGTTATTGTGTCCATGAAACAGAAAGGAATCTAGTTCAAACCTGAGTCTCATGCCCAGACGAACCATGGAACATGCAGAGACTATAGAATCTGAAAGAACAGAAAAACTGAAGCTCCCCATGTGCCTGTCCAGCCCTCCACATCCACTGACTGCTCAGCTGCCTGGACCCAGGACCTCTGGTCTTGGTTTCCAAGAAAATAGTAGCTTCTGGACCCCTATTCCAATCTCTCTGCTTGCAATTTCTGAGGGAACACTGAACCAGAGGCTCTTGGCACCTTCTACTGCTAGGTCAGTGTGTGCAAAGCCCCTGGGCCCCTCCTTATTGGGAGCACACCCCTGAATGGCCCTTGGGCTTCTCTGGGGAGATTGTAGCCCAGTGCTTTCAGAGGAGCCGTGTGCAAGCCATTGAGTTCAAGAAGAGGAGGATCTAAGGAAACTGTAGGACACCTTGCCTTGAGCAGCTTGTGTTGGTCACAAGCATGGTAAGGGGGCTGGGCCATCAGGAGGGCTATGTTTGGATGACAGTGAGGCTTGTCATTCTATTTTAGCACAGCCTTGATGAGAAAGTTAGAATTACTGATACAGAGAGCTTGGTCCTCCCTCTCATCCTCATCCCCAGCCTCCCTGCCCCTGGGGATACTTGACTCCCCACTTTAGGAAATCATATCTCCAAACACAGCCTATGGGGTGTTGACAGATATGACTCTGAATTATTTACAAGCTGTTTCCTTAAGAATGTCATTATCATTGGCGCCACAGGCTCCTCGTGTGCCTGAGGCCTCTCACCACTCAGAGATGGGAGAACACCAGCAGCTCCACATCTGCCGGCTACGGGTTCTGGTGTTCATATAGATGAAGTACAAGGCAGATGTTGGCTCTGGGCCCCATGTGGGAGAGTGCTGGGCTCACAGATGGTTCATGGGCAGCTGCCCATCCTCTGGGAGAAAATGAGTGCACTGGTGACATCACATGGTGGTCACCCCAGCCTGCCTACCCATGGTACCCTGAAAGCCAGTTCAGGAACTCTGGAGTCCACTTGGGCCTCCTGGGTTCCACACCTCCATCACATAGAAAGAAGGCAGGTTTCTCTCCTCCCCCACATTCTATGCAGTCTGTTTGGGAGTTGGTTGGTGGTTTGGGAGGGTATTCACTGTCATATTTGTTTGATGTACATGCTAAGAAAGTGTTCTACCACTGAACTACACTCCCATCCCTGTCAGTGCTTTTTGTGTACATAAGAACCAGCCCAGTTGGCATCTGGCAGTTGTGTGAAGCCCACAGGACACTCATCTCTCTGTCCCTTTGAGTGGGCCATCCCCACCCTTCCTACCCACTACTGTGTATCACCCACCAGGCACAAAACACTCAAGAATGCATGCAGTTATGAAGGGCATCTGTGCAGAGCTGTAGAGCTAGATTGGTGCAATGCAGGACCTGAGGTGACTTATCATACTTCCCTCCTTGGAGACATCTGGTGTCGATGGGCAATAGAGGTAGGAAAGGCTGAAGGGTAGAGAGGGCAAAAGGCCATTGCAGATGGTGAATAGAAGGGTAGAGAACCACTGCACACAACTAAAGAGGGACTCTTTTCTCCCAACTCCTGGGAAAGAAGAGGAGGGAGGGAAGAAGGGAGCTCAAGAACCACCGTGTGAGCCTGGAACGTAGCTCAGGCATCTTTGCCTATCATGTACAGTGCCCTGGTTTTGATCCCCAGCACCAGATAGACTGGACATGGGATTACACTTAAAATCCTAGCATTCAGAGGGGTAGAAGCAGGGAGACCAGAAATTTAAGGTCATTTTCATATACATAGCAAGTTGAGGCCAGCCTGGGGTACATAGGACCCTGTCTGTAAACAATTAAAGAGAGCCATTTGCCCCTAAAGTTCAGGGACTAGAGGCACATGCTAACCAGGGTCTTGCAATTTCTCTGTAGCCCTTGGCCCTCAAAACCCTGCCTCTTGTTTGGCCCCAGCATAGCAGGACATTTGCCTGCAGCGGATCACCTTTGGCACAGAAATGACAAGCCAAACAGTTACTCATCTGTTGTGGCACCTATCCCAAGACAGTGCCAAAGGCTTCTAGGCTGTGTCTACAGGGTGGAACTCTGCTCTCAGGAAGTAGACCCAGGCCTCAGTGGACAGCCTGCCCAGCCACAGTCATGGAGAATGGCTCTGGTGACAGGACGTGTGCACAATGCACAAAGAGAGACAGGTGCCAGTTCTGTGTCCAGGTGCCAAATTTGTCCCCAGCTTTAAAGAAAATCTGTATCAAATAACTACAGTTTTCAAATATTTCAGGAGCAATTTGATGGGTGGCAAAAAAGAAAAGCCAGCCAGGCGTGATGGTGCAGCCTTTAATCCCAGCCCGGGGTGCAGGGGCAGAGGCAGGTGGAGCTCTATGAATTTAAAGCCAGCCTGGTCTACACGGTAAGGTCCAGGCCAGCCAAGGTTACTTGCCTAGACACATCCCCATTTAAATGTAAACTGAGTCAAGAGAGTCTCCTAGCATATATTTGAGTTGTTATCTGAGAGCTTTTCCTGGAGAAAGAGCTGAATGGGGCTGGGGTATACCTCAGTGGACGAGCACTTGCCTAGCTAGCATGCACACCACCCTGGCTTCCAACCTCAGGCCCAAACAGAAAAGAACAAGAACTGCAAAGAGTCATGACATGATCCTATGGAATCTGAATTCACTCCTACCCTCTTCCCTTCCAACTGTTTCTTCTTCAGTAGTCAGAATTTTGCATCCTTCTTTTCACTCTTTAAACTGCTGTGGACACCCCCCCCCCAGAATTCTATGTCATACAGGCATGAAATCGTTTAAATGTTGCTTTTTGTTTGTTTGTTTGTTTGTTTTTACAGTTGCTATGTCCATAAAGCCATAATGAACTGTCGACATGTCCATACAAAGCATCTAGAACACATTACACTCTGATGCTGCCATTAGTAGAGTGGGGATGAGCTCCCCCAGTGCCCCAGCTGTGGTGTATGAACGGGGCAGGTCTTCCTAATCCCTAACTACATCAGGGAGTGACATTGTTTGCCTTCTCCTGCTTCTGTGGTAACTGGACCCTTTGTTTTTTGAAGGTGTTCCCAAAGCTTTCTAGTAGGTGGAGAAGAGTTCTAGTAACTCCATTATTTGTTTTAATTTTGTTTTCTGTGTGAGGGTGTTTTTTTCCTGCATATCTATCGTGCCTCATTGGATGCCATGTGCCTTCAGAGGCCAGAATAGGGCATTAGATCCTCTGAAATTGGAGTAATACTTGAGAGTCACTTGTGGGTGCTAAGAATAGAGTTGGGTCCTCTGAGAGAGCAGCCAGTTCTCTTAACCTCTGAGCCATCTCTTCAGCTCCCTCCATTTTTTAAAAACTCTTTCCATGTTACATGCCAAAAAGTGGCTAACAGTTAGAGGTGATTTATTTCAAGCTTAGTCATATCTCTTGGTAGTTTTGCTGATGCCAAAGGGCCACAAACCTTCTGTGTTGCCAGAGAGTCCTTGCCCATCACCAGGAGTTGCCTAGGTCAACCCAGACCTCGTGGTCCCAAGTCCTCATTGTGGACTCCTGCTGGCAGGAGACCCGAAACAGATAAGGTACTCATAGGTCTGTGTCACTTGTGTGTGAGGCCTTAATAGAAAGGATATGGGGACAAAGACATGAGGCAGAGACCTAGGAATCAATTTCACAAAGCCTGCTGATTATAAAAAGTCTTCTGAACCCCAGAGGGGCACACAGGAGCCGTCTGGGAAGGGTCAGGGGCCAGCTTTGAAGTCTCATTATAGAATCATGGATAAGCAAGCTGGCATGTAATAAATGCCAAGTAGAACATAAGCCAGATGCATGGTGTCCACACCCTCGGGTGTCTATAGCGACAACCCAGAGACCTCACTTCCTGCAAGCACCTCTCAAAGGACTCTAAAGCACCAGCAGCTGACCAGTATGCCAGCCACAACACCGCCCTCCATGAATATAGTGCCCCTGGATGTTGAACATACCCAGCAGCCCTCATCATGATGCTGGAGCCACTAGAGATGAGACCACTTAGCTGAACCCTGCCTTCAAGATGTTCAGCATCTATCCGGGGAATCATGAGAGACATAACCCAAAGAGCAATCACTCTGTGTCACAAGCTGTCAAGCTGATGGTAGCTAGGCAGCAGAGGGCTTAGAGTAAAAGGTCCAATTGAGGTGAGCAAGTTGAAAAGTCTTTATACTTCTGGGTCTGCTCTTCGAGTTAACTGAGTCACATAGCCTGAGGTTGATGGGTGGCCTTTGCCACAAAGAACAAGCACAGAGAAGAACCATGCATGGGGAAGCAATGACAAAAGCCTGGGGAGTGGGGAGGCAGGACTGCCTGACCATCAGAAGCCCATGCAGCACAGAGCTGCTAGAAATGCAGTGTGTACATCAGTCTACACAGCCTGGAGAGTCACAGCCTACAGAGAAGAAACCCTAAGCCAAGGGCCAGGAAGCCTCTTTCCCCTCTAGATCATTTGCCTATGGTTTCCATTGCAATCTGGTCACCAGTTTTCCAATGACTCGGCATGGTGGTGATTGCTCCAAGCCCCAGGGCCATGTGGGAACAGCCTGCAGGCCACAGAGTCCTGGGAGTGGCTTCCTGAGCAGGCGTTTGTCTCTGTGGGCTCACTGTGTCCAGATCTGATAATAGCTAATTCCACCAAATATTAGAAGGGCTCACATTTAATTAAGGAGTGGCCATGTGTGTGCTGCTGCCTGGAGGTCCCTGCTGCCCCGAAGTCAAAGGCAGAGTCCTCGGGGAATGCACCGATCTTTTCTTATTTCTCCTCTGAGCTCCTGCCCTCTTTGAATGCAATTAGGGAAACAAATAAACTAGCTTAACTCAACTCCCCCGTGAGACTGCCAGTTCTCTGCTGATAAACCCGGCTGTGTGGGCAATCATTAAATGAGAAATCTAATATTTAACTAAATTTAATAGTCTGTTGCTTTGGTGCTCTTCTGCAGAAGGTAGGATTTCAATAGAGAGGAGGGAGCTATTCAAAGGCAGTCTGAACAGTCGGTGAGAGATTAGAACTTGCTACGCCCCACACAAGGCCAGATCTGCCAGGGCCAGGCCTGGGTGATGGGTATTTGGCTGTGTATGTATTCACCATGGGAAAACTGAGCTTGGTGGGCAGCTGCTCACACTTGTGATCTGTATTTGAACCTCCTCCAGAACCGGGGGTAAGATTGTAGAGTCGAATTTGAGTTTGTTCATACAAATTACACATAAGGAGAGCTGGGCCAGTTGTGAGGGGCTATGAATTGGTCCTGGCACTTACCCGCTTCCACGGATGAAGTTCCCATAGGGCCCTGGTGGCAGAGGCTGAGTGGGACCATTGTCTTTGCTGGGCCTTTGCTGATTGTACAGATATCCATGAGCTCCCAAGTTTGCAGCCAACCCCTGTTCACACCCCCAGGTCCCTTCCCCATGCCACACCTAGATCAATCACACATTTAGGCAGAGTGGTGACAATGGAAGGTTCTTCCCAGGTTATCTTATTTAGAGCTGTGATGAAACACCATGACCAAAAGTGGCTTGGAGAGGAAAGGGCTTATTTCATCATATATCCAGGGAACCCGGGGCAGGAACTGAAGCCGAGGCCATGAAGAAGTGTTGCATACTGCATACTTGCTCCTATGGAGTGCTCAGCCTATACTCTATAGAACCCAGGACCACCAGCCCAGGGCTGGCACCACTGGTCATGAGCTGGGCCCTCCCACATCAATAACCAATCAAGAAAGTGCACTACGGACTTACCTACAGGCCAATATTATGAAGGCATCCTCTCAACTGAGTTTTCCTAGTCCCAGATGACTCTAGCTTATATCAAGTGGCCATAAAACCAACCAGCACAAGGGTCTTCCATGTGCTGAAGCCTGAGACAGCATCTCACAGTCTGTGCCCTGATTCTTACATTAAGCATAGTCTGGGACTATCAGTGAATGGGGTTAGAATCCTGGCACTCATTGAATAGTAACTTCCCTGTATAATTACTCTTTCAAGCACCCAACACTCTACAATCAAATTACTGAATGCCTGCTTTTCATTGCGATATTGGCATCACACACAGGGCAGGGAATGGTTAACACTCAGTCCTGTTTCCTCAAGCAGCCTGAACTCTGGAACCTCACAGCCTAAGGCTCCCTGAGACCCCTGGAGGATCTCTCAGACCTGCTTCATTTGTGGCAATCTTGGAGGGGTAGCAAAAGACCACACGGTAACAGAGGGAAAGTCTCAGGCAAAAACTCAGGGTTGGCTACTGAGGCGAAAGTCTGAGCTGAATGGCTATGTATGACTGGTAGCTTATCATTTTTGGCAGCTTATCAGCTCATCATAGGCACAAGAAATCTCCCCCACCCCGCCCCTGCCTCTGTGGATGGTGACAATCCTGGAGTCACACAATGGTGTGTGCCCCCCCACTCCAAAACAAAACAAAGCACTGACCACAGCAGCCTTTACAACCATGCCTGTGGGGCAATGTAATTGTGCAGGGGTCATGAGAGACCCCAAGGTTCTTCACAGAACCATGGCTTTAAAACATTTCCCAATTCAAGCCTTCCAAGAAACTGGACAAGTTAAAGGCAGAGTCCCTTGAAGACAGAGTTTCCTTTTACATTGAGCCAAAAGCCAACCCTACATGTAACCTTAAAGAAAGAAAAGTCCTGTGTGTTTATTACATATGAGATGGTAAAATAGGGTCACATGGCCATTTCAGCAGGTGAGCAAAACCAGCTTTCTCCCTTCTGGCTGAAGAAACTTCGGACAGGGTGTTTGTGTGTTGTAACCTGATGAGCCACACAGATAAGCCACAGTGCAGTCACCCTAAACAGATAGCCTGGAGGAAGGCCAGGCCCTCACACTGCAAAACATTGTTTATGGGACTTTGCTATCTGTGATTAAGGTCACCAACTCCAAGTCCCAAATGACCAGATAACTTATAGGTTAAAGTAAGAAATCTGGGGTGGGGTGGCTGATAAAGGTAGCAAGCAGTCCAGTGACTTCTCTGCTGTCATCAATGGTAGCCAATTTTCCCCACAGATAACTAGCATGGCTTTTCCTGAATCCATCAGACGTTAGAATGGGTCATACCCATGACAAATGTCAGGGAGAACAGAAGTGTATAGAGAAGGAAGACAGAGCACAGAGGTCTCTGATGTGCCCGTGGTCCTGATTTGAAGCTAGGACCATGGGTCTTGAATGAAGCTATCTGATAGCTCATCTTCTCTGTACAGCTGCAAGAAACCTACAGGGACACTCCTGTGAAGCAGTGTAGGAAGTATGTGACAACCTCCAGCCCTCATGGTTCCAGAATCCAATGTGTCTTTGTCTTGATCTTTCCAGAAATCTTTGACTTGGAAGCAAATGAGCATGTGCAAAAGGCCATCAATGATCGGCAGATGCCTAAGATTGAGTACCGGAAAATTGAGATCGAAGATTACAGTAAGTTCCACTTTAGTGCCCTTTGAAGGGTCAATAGAACACCTTGGAGGCTCCAGACCCACCCAGGTGCCTCCCTGCTTGGCCACCATTCCTATCACCAGCTCACTATTCGAACCCTCAAGATGATCTGGTGGCAGCAAAAACACAGACAGCGCTCATGATTTCTCTCCTAGAGAGATCAGGACAGAACTTCTCTGCTCGCCACATCTGGGAGAACACCTTCTGTCTTCTGCATCATGCTCAGTGTCCTGCCTCCAGATGCTGGCTGTGAGCTGGTGAGAGGCATCCTTGATACTGGAGAAATGCATCCCAAGAGTGTCATTGTCACTGCCTGAGTCATTCTTGATACTGCTCACACTCCAGCCACTGGCTTGTTTCTTGAGTGTTGACTTGACACTAGGCTGTGAAAACCATCCTGTTTGCTGGAATCAGTGGGGCAGTTATCAAAACTTCATCTCTTAGCATGTGTGGCTCTCAGCTCAACCTGGCTGACCCTGAAATCAGAGCTGCCCATTATCCTTAACCCTAGAAAGCCCCAGTGTCCAGTGTCCGCGAGCTTCATCTCCTTTCCTTTTGAGGTTCTCTTGCAACTGCACACAGCACATTTATTTAGCTGTTTCTTAAACCCCCCGCCCAAAGCTCAAAGGTGCCCCAAGTCCTTCATTCAGATCCCTCTTGCCAGCATCTCTGCAGTCATGGTCAGGCCTCAATTCCTGGGAGGATTCTGCCTGATCCACAGTCACTGGCAGAGCTCTGGCTGGAGAGGAGACGGTGGCCAGGCTTAGGGGAAGCAGACAGGACTCACTGGAGGTACAGGTGGAGCTACATGCCTTGCAGGCATCTAGAAGTAGAGCCATCTCAAGGATGGCTGCTACATCTGCTCTGACTTATCAGTGGAGCTAGTGGTACTGGGCTGTTAACATGTACTCTTGTGCTCTGCAGCCCAGAGGAGATGCAGAAACGTGCAGGCTGTTCATTCTCCCAGGAGTAGGAAGCAAGGACCCCAAGTGGCACAGTAGGACCTAGAAAGCCCCAGTGTCCAGTGTCCGTGAGTGGGCCAACTCATTTACAAAAGAAAGCAAATGGCATGGGCATTCAGGGAAGAACCGAGATTGAGCCAAGTTGTATAGGAAGGTTGCCTGCACTGGATTCTGGGTTGTGAACCGCCTCTTCAGTGGGCTTTGGGTTGACACAGACACCAGAGCATCATCCACAGCACAACTTAGCATGCTTCAGGGAGGCCACTGTGGACTCCCCTCCCAGAGGAGCCCAAGTGTGACATGATGCAACCAACAGCTCACCAACAACTCTTGTGGTCCACCCCGGACCACTCACCAAAACACCCCAGGTCCCTCACCAAGTCATATGAGATCACAGTACTTCCAGAAATGTTGGTGTTGTTCCTGATGTCCTGTAGGGAGCTCCATCCACCTCTGGGGTGGAAATGGCCTGGGCTGTGAGTCCAGGTCCCTCCACCCCATCCATATCCAGAGCCTTCCTCTGTCAAGGCTTTGAGAAGGAGACAAGAAAAGAAAGGAAGAGGGTAGTCTCGGGAGAAGGGAGAATTTTAAAAGCTGTGCCTGAGACTGGGACTGTCTGCATCGATGCTCTGGATATTGTCCCCAGCGTGTCATTCTGACCCTTGCTCCGGGATTTTGTGGCCAGGTTTCAATGTGACTTACTTCCCTTCAAGTATCCCTCTCGCAGCTCCACAGCCCCTTTTCCTCATTGTTCTGCCTACAGCTGTCATCCATCTCCACATTCTGGAAACTGACATCATCACCTTCCTTTAGGAAAGCCACAAAGGGCCTGTAGGAGCATCAGTAGCACTCAGCACTGCTCTGAGGCATCCCCAGCACTGTGGCAGAAGAGGGTACCAGGGACCACCAGGTCCACTTGGGCCTGACATGAGGAAGCCACCCTTTGAAGCAAAAAGTCTGAATAGTGTTGATCCCCTTCCTCAGACCTGTGCAGTTTTGGTTTTTATTTCTGCTGCCAGATAAGGCTTCTGAGAAAGCAAATGGCACTCAGAAGGGCTTCCTCCTGTGCTCCTCAGACAGGCAGCTACTTCCAAAGGTCTACCCCCAGTGTAACCACACCATGTTTTGTGGATATCTCTGTGATATCCTGCAACGCCTGCCTCTCCGCCAGTCCCTGGGCCACAGATCCAATTTGCAAGCCATTAGCAGTCAGGCTGAGTCAGTAATGAAAGGCTGCTTCAGAGCAGGCTGCCAGGGCTGCAGTCACTGCGAAAAAGCCACTAATTCCCATTTAATTGCTGGGCCTTAGTAATCTGGGCTGTAGTTACCCTCAATAAACAAATTCCTGCTGGGGCAGCGAGGCTTGTTCTGGAGGTGGGCTGAACAAAGAAATGGGTGTGGGATAATTTCCTGAGGCTTGATTGTTACCCCCCACGCCCACAATCCCATGTTCCCGATGACCAAACCCAGTGACCTTGGTGACCACAGATATACCAACTCCTTCCCTAGGGTCCAGTCCTTGAGGATCTAGCAGATAGTCAGACCTGCCTGGTATGAACCTGCAAAGCCACTTGTCGTGGTAGAGAGGTGCCCTCACCTCTCACTTCAGCATACCCTTTCACCTCAGTCTTCCTCTCCCAGAAGCACTGCTCACTGAAATCCATCCACTGGGGCTGGAGAGCTGGCTCAGCACTTAAAAGCACTGGTTGCTCTTCCAGAGGACCGAGTTCAATCCCCAGTGCCCACAAAGCAGCTCACTCCTGTCTGTAGCTCTAGCTCCAGGGAATCCAACACCCTTTCCGCTTTTCTGGCTTCTGCAGCATCAGGCACTCACAGGTAGGTAGGTAGGTAGATAGGTAGATAGATAGATAGGTAGATAGATAGATAGATAGTAGTATAGATAGAGATAGATATACACACAATCTGTATATATGTGTGTATATGTATACATGTACATACATATATATACATACACACATAAATATATATATATCAAACACCCATACACATAAATTAAAACAATCCTATCCATTCCTAGTTTGTGACTGACCCAGACCTTAAGTGCTCTCCCTGTGTGGAATTCTGCCACCAGCAGGTACCAGTGGGCCCTGAGGATGTTTCCTGTATGAAAGGTGACATTTGAGCTTCAGACATTTGGGCTACAACGCCAGTGACCTGCCCAAGTGCCCACACCAAGTTGTTGTGGAAGCTCCCTGTGTGGACTTCCCTCCCCTCCCCCAGAGCAAACACAGATATACAGACACAGAAGCAGGGTGCACACTGGTCCAGCCCTGCTGCCCCGCTGCCTCTGACGTGGCTGTGTTCTACCTTCCCCAGACTTGCCAATGCAGATCCTGAAACCGGCCACCTTCACAGATACCACCCACTACCCCTTACTGCTGGTGGTGTAAGTATGACAGCCTCTTTCTTTCCCTGGGCGCCTTCTTGGGACTCAGCGGTATAGGGGACCCTTAAGGGGAGAAGTAAGATAAATGATGCTGCTTGTGTAGATCTTAAGATAGGTTGGTTTGTCAGCAAAGGATGGGTTTTTCTGTAACTCCTGAACCCGCCCCCAGGCACCCAGGTACCAAGGGTGTGTTTTTTTGTTTTTTTGTTTTTTTTTTAATCACTGTAGTGGGATTATGAGGACATTTCTGTACTTAGCAAGCATATAGGACCATGGTCCCATAAGATCACATTGTCTAGTGTCTTCTTCAAATAACTGTTTGATGTTTATACCACAGCACATCCAAACAGCACAGTTCTCACAACACATCCCTGCACTTAACTGCATAACGGCGTAAGAGCCACTCACCCATATCTGTCTTCACTGAGTCCAGCCCTGTCCGTAGCAGTGGCCATTCCCCATGATGTAAATCTCCGCTGGGAATGCTTTTAAAGCCACAGTGTGGTGTCCTCAATGGAGAAGGAAAGAGCCATGTGCAATGCCCCTACCCTCACAGTGAAAGCCTCCAGGACAGAGTGGGACCTCACGCTTCAAACCAGGAAAGTCACTGGGCCAGTCTGTGTGTTGTTTCTTCCAACCTAACCATAAGGAAGGTTCCTAAGCCAAGGAGTGGCTGAAGGAGTCCCATATCCTGGGCACTCAAGTGACAGGGATGGGGTGGGAGCATGCCAAGGTGTGTCAAATCCCAAGCAGACAGGAAGAGTGTCATCATGCTGGACATAACTAAAGTGCTTGCCATACCAATACAAGGGCCTGAGTTCCATGTCCAGAAATTATGTTTTTAAAAAGCCAGGTATGGTGACATACCCTGTAAACCCAGCACTGGAGAAACAATCAGAAGTGTCCCTGGGCCTCCCTGACCTGGCCAGGGAGGGACCCCAAAAGCACAAAACAAGTCACATGGTGCCTGAGGAATAACACTAGAGTTAACCTCTAACCTACACCTACACACACACACACACACACACACACTCATACACACACACACACACACTCATACACACGCTCACTTGTCCTTGAGATGACTGGGATGCCTTAGGATTCTCTGAGGGGTAAATGAATGATACCTGGCTCATCCATCATAGACAGCAGAACCCAAGGCAATGAAGTAGGCATAGGGTACCCGGTAAAGGGAAAACCACACAGACCCCCCCAGGAGAAGCCTTCTCAGATGTGGTACCTGCCAGCCACAATGCAGCATACTAAAGACCTATCTCTTTAGGGATGGTACCCCAGGGAGTCAGAGTGTGTCAGAGAGGTTTGAGGTGACCTGGGAGACCGTGTTGGTGAGCAGCCATGGAGCAGTTGTGGTCAAGTGTGATGGCCGAGGCAGCGGCTTCCAGGGAACCAAGCTCCTGCATGAAGTACGGAGGCGGCTGGGCTTCCTGGAGGAGAAGGACCAGATGGAAGCTGTGAGGTGAGCAGCCATGCTGACTGGGCAGGGGTGGGGCAGGGAAGGTGGAGAGGATGCGCTCAGCAGGGGCTGCACCTTGGGCATGTCAGGACTGGACTGCCTGCTGCCTACACACACACCCTGTGCTTGCATGAAGCTCTGTGCACAATTGCATGGACATCTCCAAGGAGACTGCCAGCAGGATTCTCCTGAAAGGTTCCATAATGACTTCCACACAGCCTGGTGGCTTCTGTGTTGAACTGATCTAAGCACAGGACCAGAGGCCAAGACTGAGCTGGGTCTGTGTATTAATCACTGTTATTATCCCAAGTCCCTCACAAACAGCAGCTTCAGGGGGAAAGGTTTATGTGGGCTCACAGTTTGAGAAGGTGCCACAATGTTCATGGTATCAGGAACCTTGGCTGGGAATCCTCTAATCTCACTGGGTCAGGAAGCAGAGAGAGAGAGGTCAGGAAGTGTGCTGATCTATAAACTTGAAGGCCCACCTCCCAGCGACCTACTTCTGCCAATGAGACTTTACTTCCTAAAACCTCCCAAAATATGGACACAGGAGCTTTTAGGGGACATTTTATATTCAAACCATTGCAATTTGCCTGGCTTCTCTATTCTGTGGCTTCTGTGGTTGGCTGTGCAGGCATCTCCAGGAATGAAGGAAGAAAGGAGGGAGGGAAAGAGGGAGGAAGGGAGAGAAGGAGGGAAGACCAGAGAGAGAAGATGCGTGGAGGTGAGGAAGGCTAAGGGTGACCTCATTACAAAGAAGACCCTGTGGCTGGTCAGATGCCCTCTGGACTCTAAGCAGTGGCCTGTCTTCAGTTCTTACCTCTTCCTCATGTTGTCACCAAATAAATGAGGCCCACCAAGTACCACCAAGGAGAGAAGGAGCTTAGTACCAAGGGACAGGTACTCAAAACCATGCTTGGCATTGTCCTGGGAACTTTAAAGGAACATGAAGAACCTGTGCCAGGATCGAGCGGAGCTTACAGCACCCGGAACTGTGAACACGGTTGTGCATGGAGATTGAAGTGAAAATGGTCCCACCCCACCCCCACCCCCCACACACAGAATTGGAGGCTTTGAAGGGCAAGGAAGAGCCATGTGACATGGGCCATCCTGGTGGGTGTGTTCATCAGCCTGGGTATGATGGGAGAGTATAGGGCTGGCTGAGATCCCATGTGTGACTGCAGCCAGCCAACACCCCACACCCAAAGCTCCAAAGCTTCCCGGGAGAAGTCTTGGCTGACTTTTTAAAGCATGTGGTTTTTTTGTTTGTTTGTTTTGTTTTGTTTTGTTTAATGCAAAGGGCCTTCTTCTTCAGGGTCTATTAGCTACCTTTGTATCACTGTGATCAAAATGCCAGAGGAAATGACCCAAGAGTGGAAAGGTTTATTTGGCTCACAGGTTCAAGAAAGTCAGCCCATGGTGGCAGGGCATGCGTGCCAGGGTCCTGGTAGCTGGGAGCATGTGGCAGGTAGTATCTAGGCTGAACTACAACCTTCACAAGTCCGCCATGAAGCTTCACTTCCACCATCTGGTACCCACTTCCTAAATGTTCCACAGTTTCCCTACACAACCCCACCGTCCAAGGAGCAAATGCTCAAGGCTCAAAACATGATTCAAGCCACACCAGGGAGTATGCACCAGCCAAAGATAGACAAGATGATGTCTTCAAACCCCATGAATCTTATAGACAGAAATCATATGGGTCTGGAGGGATCGCTTAGTGGTTAAAAACATGATTGTTCTTCCAGAAGACCCAGGTTCAGTCTCTAGCACCCATAAGGTAGTTGGTAGCTCAGCATTGTCTCTTAACTCCAGTTCTAAGGTAACCTGATGCCACCTTCGGGCCTTTGTGAGTATTACATGTAAGTGGCACACAAGACAAAAAAACAAAAACAAAAACAAAAAACTCCATATACACAAAATAAGAAGGCACAGACAGGAGCATCTCAAGAGCCCAACCATCATGGAAGGCATTTCTGTGTGGGTGCTTTTGACAGAAGTCAACAACAACGATATATGTGCACATGTGTGCACGCACGCACGCGCGCGCACACACACACACACACACACACACACACCTTGTATTTGCCTTTAAGGTAAGGAGTCTTGTAGGTTCTGAAGGTCCACAGAGACAGCAGACCCCAGAGCTGGAGTTCCAGAGACCAGCAGTGTCAAGAAGATGCAGACTTTGTCTATCTATACAGCCAAACAGGACAGCCTCACTCCAAGTAACTTTTCTCAGTTGAGGATAGCCATGTTTATGATAACATCAGCTCCACAGTCTTTCAATGTTACTAGCTGGTCAGGAAAATAGAGGCAACTTCCAGAAACTGAGAAAGAGCTCCATGACTTGAAAGCAGCCTTGTAATCTTCATTTCATACCCAGAACCCCGCACACAAGCAAGAAATGGCCAAGAACGGTTGCAAGACTGCACATCATTAGACAGCGAGCTGCAACATCAGACAGCAAGCTGGCTTTCCTGGAGACCAGGTGGCCCTGATTCAGGCTGTGGGATAATTCCTGTCAGAGGAAGGACAGGGACAAAGGAAACTGGCTCCTGTCTGTAAGGAGGAGGAGCAGGGGGTTTCTGGTAACCCACGCTGCACAAGGTAGACTTCCCAAGAAAAGTGAGGCAGCATCCAGGCAGGCTAGGGTTGGAGTGGGCTCACAGGAGCCATTGTAGGAAAAAGAACTGTCCTTGCCCTTTGCCCTCCTGCCTAGTCTCCTTCCCTGTCTTCTCCTGTTCTTACATCATCCCATCAGGCTTACCTCATCCCACTGAGGCTCAGTGTCCCTTCCCTGTTATGGAGAACCCAGAAGAAAGATCAGGAATTCATCAGACTCAACCTATGATCATGTGGTCCCTGGATCTGCTCCCTCAGAGCTTGGGGACAAAGACCTGAGGGTTGTTTTCATTCATTCTCTATAAACAAGGAGTGAGCCCAAAGCTAATCAAAACCAACAGCAAACATGCTCTAGAAAGACATCAGTGTCGTCACTTCTCAGCCACAGGCACTCACACACAAGAGTCCAGGAATAGCTGTAAGGCTAACCCCCTGAAGCTCTCTAGGTCCTGATATCTTCCACCCGCTCATGTAGGTAAGCAACTACATTTAGAATCCCAGGATCCTTTCTCATTTGAAGAGGTTCTTCATGCGTGCTGTGGCTGATAGCATGGATGCGGG
Source organism: Phodopus roborovskii (assembly GCF_943737965.1). Lineage (NCBI taxonomy): Eukaryota > Metazoa > Chordata > Mammalia > Rodentia > Cricetidae > Phodopus > Phodopus roborovskii. The sequence goes on along the minus strand of NW_026126571.1, from coordinate 28,186,757 downwards.
CTATAGAGCAGACCCACATAGTTCTCATGCCTCTCTTCCAGGACCATGCTGAAGGAGCAGTACATTGACAAGACACGGGTGGCTGTGTTTGGAAAGGTGAGTCATGCTGTCTTCTGAGCCCCGGAGCAGAACTGTGTCTCACCATTATCATCTTCCTTCTGAGCCACTGAGGTCAACTGTGGCCTTGGAGGAGGGAGAGAAAGGAGAGTAAGAGGTTAATGACTGCGGCTTTGTGGGTCACATGACCTAGAAGGAGAGAAAGCAGGCTGTTTCCTCCTCTCCCATTTCAGAGAGCCCCCCTGAGCTCCTCATTTCATCCCTTGCAGAACCTGGTGAGCTCTGGTGGGCACTCCAGGAGAGGAGGGAACAGGAACCAGGGTGTGGGCACCCTCCCGTGTACAAAAACACTAATCCCCACATTTGCTCAGGTGGAAGGAAGGCTGTGGGTTCCCTGTGGTGAAACCAGAGCAGTTTCCACCTGGCAGCTCATGGCATAGCCTCAGCTGGCCCACAGGGGCTGCAGTGGAGGCCCAGGCATGGGAGTTAGGTCTCCAAGGGCCACTTGTGTGGCAGAGTATGTCACCCTCGCCTCCTCATACAACCTAGCCTGGAGACCCCTTACTCTCAAGAAAGCCAGGAGCTCATGGCTGTGCACCTTTCCTCCTGTGGAAGCCCCACCCCTTCAGAAGAGCCCCCCCACCCAGTCAGTACCAGAGTACATACCACAGACTGGTGCACAGTGTCCACTGGGGGCCTCACGGTATCATGTGGGAGACCCCAGAGACAGGTGGAACAGAGCCTGTTTTTGTTCATGGCTCTCACCTAACACCTTACCAGAAGCAACTTGAGGGAGAAAGGTTTTATTTTGGCTCCTAGCTCCACAATGAGGAAGGCATGGCAGCCATGGTACTGGATAGCATTACGTCTCTGGGGGGAATGGGGGCAGGAAGCAGAGGGACTGTGGCCAGGGGTACAGTTACTGGCTGTGACCTTCTATTTTAACAACTGAGCTAGGAGCCCCAAATCCCTTCTTATTTAAAGAGGGTGTTCATGGCCCCAGTTAATGCCTGCCAGCTAGGCCAAATACGTTCCCTGGTCTCCCAGAGCAATGTGACTAGCTGGGGCCTCGTGTTCCAAACATGAGCCTGTGGAGTTGCTTCCTCTGAACTTCAATCCACCTGAGCACCTGCAGAGGCAAGGCCACAGGGGGAGCCACCAGTGGGCTCTCCTCTTGGCTCAGAGGCAGAACAGAGCCTCGAGATAGCCCTGAAGCTTGTTGTAGATACTCCTGCCTGTGAGCAGCCCAGGGCCAGCTAGATCACTGAGAACCTTAACTGAGAGTCAATATTCACCACACCCTTAACCCTCACATCCCTGACTTCCCAACACCCCTGTGGCAGAAGTGAGGGGGACAGAGCCTGGGGCTTCATTGAGCTTTACTGTCCCCAAACATATGCCAGTGTGTCCATCTGGAAGCTGAGTTAGCTTGGCCCTTCTTCTTTGCCTCAGGCAGTACTGCCCACTGGGACAGTATTACTTTCTCTGGCCGCAGCAGGCCCAGGGTCATTCAGTTGTCAGTGGGCTTTATCAGAGTGTGGCTAGCTGGGCTACACAGTCAAGTATGCCATGTGAGGAGGGACCATGCACCTTCAGGTGCCATTCATACCCCCACTGGTAGAGGCAGGCAAGCAGTGGTCTGGTTGCTTGCTTTTCCTGATCTGCTGAGTCGGGTCTCCTACTTTGCTTAGGTCTTTGTAGACCAGGCTGGCCTCGAACTCACAGAGATCCACCTGCCTCTGGGATTAAAGGTGTGTGCCATGAATGCCCGGTGTAGTTTAAAGGTATCTTAAACAGAGGTTTTGTGAGCCTCCAACTCGGGTTCCCCACTTCCTTCTCTCCCAGGGTGCCCAGCATGGGCTGTCAATTCTTTATTAGTATTATTACACTATATGCCCGTGTGTGTGTGTGTGTGTGTGTGTGTGTGTGTGTGTGTGTGTGTGCGCGCGTGCGCGCCCGTGAGCGCGCACGCGCATGCATTCGTGCACTCAAGTTATAGCATGCCTAAGGAAGTGAGAGGACAGCTTGTGAAAGTGGCTTCTTTCCTTCCGCCATGTTGATCCCAAGGATGGACTCAGGTTTTCAGGCATAGCAGCAGGTGCCTTTACCAACTGAGCATCTCAGCGGCGGCAGGTGCCATCGTTTGGCATTCTGTGACCTTTCCTCTTGTTTCATGGACGTGATTCTGTGTGCAGCCCAGCTCTACATCTCCCTTCTTCCCACAGTGAGGGAGCTCAGGACCAGGGAGCCCTGTGCCGCAGTATCTGCTCCACACACACAGGGGACATCTGTGAGCTGCACCCTGTGAGCTCTGGCCAGAGACCGCAGGCCACCATGCCAAGTGTAACTAGCCTCTCATTTAAAACCGTAAGGCCCACTAGGAAAAAAAATGTTTGAAAGAAATTATAGGCTTTTAGGAACATGTTGAGTCCACTCACAAAAAAGAAAAAAAAATAGTTTCTAGAAAATGATGTGCCATGGTACACACCTATAACCCCACCACATACATAAAGAGGGATGAGAGTTCAAGGCTAGCCTGTGCTAAATAGTACAGTCCTGTCTGCAGAAGGACAGGAAGATGAGGAAGGAAGCATAAAAGGAAACTGAAATACTTTCATCGTCAATGACAGTGACATGATTCATTGGCCCTGCCTAAAAAAGAAACACTACAATACATAATATAACAAACTAGACACACCATCAACCAAGCTTGGCGTGATGTGGTTGTCACCCAGGCTTCATCAGTTGTGGGGTTCTCCACACCCCATGTTGCCATGATCAGCACTCCCAGGTTTGTACATAAGCGTGTGTACCCACATACATATAGCCACATGTTCACATACACTGACACATACATGTTTATACCACATTTACACATTCATACACATGCACTCACACATACACTTATGAGCTCACATGTTCACATAAGTACACAGACACAATATCACTCATATTCATTCAACTGTATTTTCAGCTGTGTGCCCACACATGTAGGCACACATGTCCTTATGTTCCTTCGCTTATATGGCCACGTATATGCAGATGCTCACCTCTCCTTTGTCTGTCTCCCCCTCTCTCTCACTCCCCCTTGACTTTTCTCAGCAGATTCGAATACTTGGAAGGTGCCAGACAGTGATGGGGCACAGCTCCAGCTCGGAGATCCATGCTGGAGTTTCCCATGTCTTAGCAGTCAGGTCACCCTATCTGCAGGCACACATAAGGGTTTTGTGAAGCCCAGGCTGGGTGCCATGCAGACCTGTTCTCCACCCCACTGTCACTGGGCTCCAGTTCAGCTTCTGCAGGACTACACAGGCTGTAGATAAGGAACTGGAAGGGAGGCTGGGCTGCAGTGCTGGACACCAGCTGGACACCAGCCTTCCTCTGTCACCATCCTAGCAGAGGATGTGATTGCATAGAGGATCTCTGTGTCACTAGCATACTTATTCCAGGTCTCTGGGCACTGGGTCCTGAAGAAGGGGAGACTGTGTTATACAACATGGAACCTGGAAAGTGTTAATGTCTCATCTATTAAAGTTCAAGTCTTTGAAAAACTGCATGAACATATACACATTAGGAGCTGGCCTTCATGGGCCGAGGCTCGTTTCCTACTGCGTTGTGGATAGTGACCCCACCCCTTGCCTCTTTCCCTTCCCTCTTATGTCTCCTAGGATTATGGCGGTTACCTGAGCACTTACATCCTTCCAGCCAAGGGAGAAAATCAAGGGCAGACCTTCACATGCGGCTCAGCACTCTCTCCAATAACAGACTTCAAACTCTATGGTAATGGCTTTGATGAGACTCACTGTTGAGCTTGCAGCATAAACCCACCTTTCCATTCAGCACCTCTGTGCCCAACAGCAAGCACCTTCGGTGTATTGTGACACCCCTGGGGCAGAAGGGGAGTCCCTGGTCATTGTTGGAGTGAAGGTGGCTCAGTCCACCAATGGGCAGCAGTCACTCTCCAAAATCCAAGGCTAGCTCACAGTAATGACTTCAGAAAACCCTGTCCCTGCAAGTGGGGAGAAGGCAGATAGCAGTGCCTAAGCCATCTTTCTCCTGCTTCAGGAATGTATGTGGCGGCAAGTACAGAAGGAGGAAGAAGGGAGGAGGGGTGGGTAGTTACACACAGACAATACTGGTGATGTCAAGGATATCACTGTTCCAGGGAGAGAATCCAATGAGGGTCTAAATAACTTGGCTAGGTGGATGGCATCTAGCCATACTTGTCTGTGCAAAGTGAAGTTTCCCATGAGCAGGACTAGAAGTGGGGTGTGTGTTATGAACAGGTTTTTCCTGCCAGCCGATCTGGTCCCACAACCACTCCAGCCCCAAATAACACACAGAGACACTGCATTTAATATAAAGCTGTTAGCCAGGCACTAGTTTCTTATCAGCTAGCTCTGTCTTAAATATTAACCCATTTCTATTAATCTAAGTATTTCCACGGGGTCTCATCTTACCGGAGAGAGGGGCTGGCATTCTGCTCTCTCTGTCCTCCATCTTGAATTCTCCTCCCTACTACTTCCTCTCTCCTCTTAGTCTCTTAGTCCCCCCCCCCATTTAGTAAGAATTAAAGACCACAGAAGGATAAATATAAACTCTAGAAATGACAGAGACAACTCACTGCCTGGTCAGTCACTTGAAGTTCTTCTGTAAAGTTCCATCTTCATCCTTCTGTGGTCTTTGTGGGAGTTGAAGACAGCTATTTATGGTTATAGTTTTCCTTAGGATTAAAGGTAAGTTATCCTACCTTTAGACTCACAAAGATAGGATAGATAGATGATGGAATATTTTCTTTAAATCTTACTAAGTGTTAATGGACTAAATATTGTTAAATGTGATGTTTATTTGATAACTGTTGTGTGATATATTTTGCTATGCTAAGGTTAAAACCCTTCTTTTTATTTTAGACAGAAAAGAGGAGATGATGGGAGATGTCATTCTGTAAATATGTTTCTCGTATTGGTTAATGAATAAAGCACTGTTGGCCAATAGGAAAGCAAGATAGGTGGGACTAGGAGACAAGGAGAAGAGAGGAAGTAGGAGGGAGGAGATGCAAGATGGTGGACTGACTGAGAGAACGCCATCCCCTCTCTCCGGTAAGAGAGTGGAAGTACTAGATTAATAGAAATGGGTTAATATTTAAGACAGAGCTAGCCCATAAGAAACTAGTAACTGGCCAACAGAATTATATCTAATACAGAATCTCTGTGTGTTATTTGGGGCTGGTGCGGTAGTGGGACCAGACCGGAGGGGGAAAACCTACTCATAACAGGGGTGGGCTGTGAGTATGTCTTGTGGGGTCCAAACAGACCTGAGACCACCTAAGGTGGGAGAGAGTCATCTGCCCAAGCAGACATGGTCCCTGATCTATACTGAGTCCCAAGCCCTGAACTGTCCTCTCTTTGTCACCCCTTCCTCTGGCAGTACATGACTTTGGTGATACTCAACACAAAGTCTTAAGTGGCTCTGAGAATACACATTCTGTTTAGTACTCCAGGACACCAGGCTGTGAGCCCCAAGGGATCTCATATTAAGTGATGGCAAGAACCAGGGACCTTCTTAAGTCTGTTGCAGTGCTGTAGGAGCTATGCTCTTCGCTGTGTCCCTCCTGACGTCCATGTACCCTTCCTTAGCACTTGTAGGCCCCATGCAGCAGACCTGAGGTAGGTGGGGCACTGGTCCAGCAGTCTCTGGGGGCCTCATGACCAGGTCCTCACAGCTCTAATGCAAATGTCGTTGACCTGTCCATGAGAATGCCCCTGCTTCAACTCCGTACTAGCCATCTCATGGGAGTATATGTATAGTGTATTGGATCATTCAAGTTCAATGAAACTTTAATTTCTTAGTCTTCATGCTATTCCAAATTTGCCTGCTTCAAATATGCAGAAATGATACCCCTCACTCATGCACACACACACACTTTTTCAGTGCTGGATGTAGGGCCCAGGACTTCGTGCATGCTGGGCAGGCCCTGTCCTGATGAGCTCCCCAGCCCACCTGTATCTTAATGAACAACAGAGTCCCTTCCATTGGCTCCCTACTCACAAAGGATTCCCCCAGAAGCCCTGTGTCATGGAAGTTGGTCCTTATCCCTGATTGTTCTGACAGAGCAATGCTGTGGGAGCATGTGTGTCACCTGGCACACATGTGCAAAACCAAGACCTAAGCTGATTAGAGAAATCCGATAGGGATGGCACATTTAAGCATCACCCCACACACAAATACACTGTTTGATTCCCTTGACATGATGTAGGAGATTTTGGAGACATCTTTTAAATCCCAAAAATTTAAGTCCAGTATGATGGTGCATACATTTAATCCCAGTACTTGGGAGGCAGAGGGAGGTGGATTTCTGTGAATATGAGGCCATCCTGGCTTACACATCCAGTTCCCAGGTCTGCTAAAACTACATGGTGAGACCTTCTCTCAAAAAATAAATAAATAAAAAGCCTAGCATTTACCATGCAAGTAGCAAGGAGACAGCCCCATCCTGCAGCCTCGTCCCTTCTATCGGGGCTCTGCCCTGTTGGAGCTCTTAAGGACCAGGGATAACCCCTCTCCTTTGCCTCTGTCCAGCCTCTGCATTTTCCGAGCGGTACCTTGGCCTCCACGGACTCGACAACAGAGCATATGAGGTACGCTTGGTATAGCTGTTATTTGGCAAGACAGAAAACCAGGTGAAATTGGTCGACCAACTCTCCCCCTTCCTCCCACACCACTCTCCCTTCCAAGGGCCTGGGCCTCTCTACCATCAACACCTTGGGATCATCCCCCAGCCGCACTGCACTGAACTAGATTAATGTGGCCTCTGTAAGCTCATCTGGTCTCATGGTTGGCTTTGATGGGTGTGAGAGACGAGAAAGCCCAGGGCGCTGCTGGTTGTTGGGGGTCCCTACATCAAGGCCAGTTCCCCTTTGGGAGGGTGAACTGTAAGCTGGGTTTCTTACTACATCCAGCCATCCAGTTTCTCAGAGTGTTGTACACAGCATGTCATCAGCCATGCACAGGCAGAAGGCCAGAGCCCTGTGGTCAGGACGTGGACAGAGGGACAAGGCTGATCAGTGTCGCTGAGTGACATGTTGGGCCTCTAAGGCCACCTATTCTTGGAGAGTCTCCTTCACTTTCTCCTTTCCCCTTCTCGAAGGGAATTGCTCTCCAGGGTCCTGGCCTTTCTCTCCACTTGCTTTGATCCCTCCATCAGTGTTCCCACCCCCACCTGCTCCCTGTCCCTGCCCCACAGCTAACTCTGTCCCTTGCTCCACACATGCAGATGACCAAGCTGGCACACCGAGTGTCGGCACTGGAGGACCAGCAATTCCTGATCATCCACGCCACAGCTGATGGTAAGAACAGAGCCCCGCCCCCAGCCCCCTTGTGTTGAAGATCCCCTGGGTGATGATGTGAGTTTTGGCAAATGTTTGTCTTCTTCTACAGAAAAAATCCATTTCCAGCACACAGCTGAGCTCATCACGCAGCTGATCAAGGGAAAGGCCAATTACAGCTTACAGGTATGGAATGCTACCTGCTAGATGTTACACTTAAAGCAAGATGGCCCTTGTCATGGGGACAGGACTGAGTGAGGTCCACACCAGATCATGCCAGTCCCCTTCAACTGACAGCAGCTCAGATCTGTATCCAAGCCACCACCGTTCCACCCCACCCTGCCCCACATTCCTCCTCTAAGCACTGTGGGCCCTGGCTGTGTGCTGTAGGTGTGGGGAGGGCTGGTGTCCCAGCGTAGATGGCTATTGGGCCTTTCTCTTTCTGACTCTCTCTGGGCAAACGCCCCTGAGAGTGTACCAAGCGCCTCTACCCTCTGTGGCTGTGGTCAGGCACTGCCCATCCCAGAACCCAAAGCCATGATGGTCTTCACCAGTATTCACTCCTACCTCTTCCCAGCAATGCACAGGAATGATGCTGGGAGCTCCTCTCACTTCCTTCTTGCTCTCTGGCTCCTTTGATAAAACAGGTATAACCTCATTGTCTTAAGAGCCAGGGGCAAGTGAGCGCCGTGTCTCCCTCAGAGAGGGGCTATCTGGTTTTGCGCACTTTCTGCCTCTGCGTTCAGCATCCAGTGACTTGTGGCAGCTGTGTATGTGGGCTGAGTAAGGAAACGACTTTGTCCTGAGAGTTGTTGAATGGGGTGAAGGGCTTGGTTACATTACATCCCAGAGTGTGATGCACTCTGGATTTGTTAAGTATACTGTATACACATCATGGCACCTGTGCCTAGGAAAGGACTCAGCTGGGGCCATGCAAGCCAACACAGCAGATGCTTTCACAGACACTCCAGAGTTTGCAGTCACGACAAGCTCCAGGGGAGAGCACAGGACAGGAACAATGCATGCTACCTTACTGCCGTCTTACACATTCCAGGGTAACGGCATCATTACAAAAACAAAGATGAATGCTACCCACAAAGGCATGGAAAGGATACAGGATTCAGAATGAGGTTGGGCTTAAATAGAGTGAGATTTCAAATCACACTTGGCTTCTGGTGCTGTGTATACAGGACTGGCACAGTGCCCCTAAAGGACTGATTGTGTAATTGCATCAGCCATACACCAAAGAGCCCCCAGGCCTGACTTGCCTGCATATCAGCCCTCCTCCCTTGTCACAAGCCTGTCCTGCTGCTTACTGGTATTGTAATATTCGGTTCTCAAAAAAAAAAAAAAAAAAAAAAAAAAAAAAAGCCAGACTCTATTCAGTTTTCCTTCGCACATCACCTGGACCCACACCGAGCTGAGTGAGTGTACACCAAGCCAGCAGTGAGGGGTCAGATAGGAGACAGCCTGGGGCTCATTCCAATCCGGAGACTCACTCAGCCAAAAAGTGTCCGTCTCTCTCTCCTCTCCCTCCCTCTCTTCCCCCTCCCTCTCCCTCCTTCCCTCCCCCTCCCCCTGTCCTCCCTCCCTCCCCCTCCCCCTGTCTTCCCTCCCCCTCCCTCTCTCCTTCCTTCCCTCCCTCTCTCCCTCCTTCCCTCCCTCTCCCCCTGTTCTCCCTCCTTCCCTCCCCCTCCCCCTGTCCTCCCTCCCCCTCCCTCTCTCCCTCCTTCCCTCCTTCTCCCCCTGTTCTCCCTCCTTCCCTCCCCCTCCCCCTGTCCTCCCTCCCTCCCCCTCCCCCTGTCCTCCCTCCCCTCCCTCTCTCCCTCCTTCCCTCCCTCTCCCCCTGTTCTCCCTCCTTCCCTCCCCCTCCCCCTGTCCTCCCTCCCCCTCCCTCTCTCCCTCCTTCCCTCCCTCTCCCCCTGTTCTCCCTCCCTCCCCCTCCCTCTCTTCTCTGTCTCTGTCTCTCTCTTTCCCTCCCTCCCTCTCTCCTCTGGTCCTCAACCTGTGACCCTGTAGTTTTTGAGTGTGTACCCAGGTTGCAAAATAGGACAAGTAGCTCTGACAGAAAGTCTGCTAAATGGAGTGTTTTCCATCTTAGCCAATCCTTTCTGATCCACTGCCCTTGGTGGAGAAAGAGAGGTGCCAAGGGCGGAGGTTGGGGAGACTGGTAAGTTTCCATGGCCTGCCGGGGCTGCCAGAGTCCTAGTGCAGAAGCAGAGCTCCCCAGAGGAAAGGTCCTGATGCTGGGGAATTCATCCTGCAGCCAGAACCAGCGTGCAGAGCTTGGCTTTTCCCATACTGCCTTTCCTGCATGCCTCCAGAAGTCCCTTTGGCAGGTGAACTGTTGAGGAGTAAATAACCCCATTCTTCTCCCTTCTCAGATTTACCCGGATGAAAGCCACTACTTCCACAGCATGGCACTCAAGCAACATCTGTACCGGTCCATCATCAACTTCTTTGTGGAATGTTTCAGGATCCAGGACAAGCTACCGGCAGCCACAGCAAAAGAGGACGAGGAGGAGGACTAAGCACTCTTGAGACCTAAGCACAGACATGGCTCTTTTTACAACAATATGCAACTGAGGAATCCTCCCTGCCACCACCCTCTCTCCCAGGCAGTGGAAGTGGAGGTGTCGCATTCCATAGCATGTGTCTTGATACTGAAGGCCATTTGGTGGGGGCAACAAGCTCCAGGTGGAAACAGGTCACCACATAGCCTGGAACAACCCCTCCTGGGCAGCATCGCCTCCTCCTGGCCCCCAATGACTGGCACATCCCACGTCCCTCCCCCAAGGGGACAAAGTAAAGGACAGGTGACAGTGAGGGCCAAGAAAGCCGGCCCTTAAGTTAAGCTTCGCTGTAACATTGAGACCTACCGTCTGCATTCATACACTGCATTCACGTTCTCGCCTGTGAGTCCTGTCTGACAGAGCTGCGCCGTGGGAACAGGACAGCATGGTTGTCTCCGCAGTGTCCATACATGCCTGGCCCCTCTCTGTGGTTTGAAGAGCCCCCACTGTCCCTATCTGCACCCAGAAAAGAGGTCTTTTATGTACAAAGTAAGACTATAGCTCTGCCCGTGGTTAACCTTGTAGAATTACTTTGTATTTTTCTATGGTTTTAACTGGACACCCCACTGTCTCTGTGCCCGGACTATCCCACTCTGAGTATCCTTTCTGTCTTTCGTTGCTTTGGTATGCTTTCCATGTTGCACCTGTTTGGATAAAGAGATCATTCTGGAACATCTGCTGTCTCTGTTAGACTTGGTGGAGGTATCTCAGACACCAAGGACACAGAGCACACAGCAGCCCTCACGAAAGTTCATCAGTAAAACCTTCCCCGAGTGGCACTAGGACTTGTCTGTGCATCCAGCAGCCATGACACGTGTCCTTGAAACTACTCCTCTTCCCCTTTGATCAGTTGTCCCGTTTTTTCAGGTGACATTTGGTTAAAAATCACAAGACAGAACACCCTTAAGTATGCTGAGTAAGCCCGGCCATGTCATCACCAGCCCCAGGGCTGGCTCTGCCCTCTGTGCTGACAGTGATGTCAGCGCAGCCCTGTAAGATAACACTACTGACCAGATGCGTGGCCACTGTCACCCGTGTATATTTCATTTCATTGTATATAAAGCAAGAAATGTGTGTCTGGCGTTGTGCAGCCCCCTCCCCTACACGGCGCTGACCTTGTGTTGAGCTTGCATGCAGACACCTCCTGGGCTGAGCTGGCCTCTTCAGAAGTGCTAGTTTGAAATTTCCTTTCAGGATTATTGACAACCTGTGTATCAGTACGGATCAGCCCAGTTTCCACTCCTGCTGGGGTGCCCTGAAACCCTGTCCTCAGAGATGTGTCCATGTTGTTTTGTGTTTGTTTCTTTTTAATGTTTGGGGGCTTTGGTTCTGTCCACACGAGCTTGGAGCATTGGTTCTTGTTAGGTCTGTTGGGAAAGTTGCATCCTGGGATTTTGCATTGGTGAGAAGGGACCTCATGCTGACAGACAGACCATGTTTTCAACAGGTTTGGCTGACAGCAAAGCCCAGGAGATCTGAAACTGGGAGCCAGCTCTGGCTGCAAGATTAGGTCGGAGGGCATTTGTCATCCATGGAATAAAACATTATTTTACCACTCAGGTTGTTTTTTTTTTTTTTTTTTTTTTCCTTTCTTTTTTACTTTCCTCAACTGGCACCCATTAGAAAGTGGGCAAGGCTTCAAGACATGGTTTTGTTTTCTTTCTTTGGAGTGGAGGGAGGCTTGCCTCACAATGTAGCCCTGGCAGTCCTGAAACTTACTATGGACCTCACCAAGCTGTCCTTGAACTCAGAGAGCCACTTGCCTCTGCTCCCAAATGCTGGGATTAAATGTGTGCACCACCATGCCAAGCCCATTTTGTTCTGTTAATACAAAGTGGAGTTTACTTTTAATTTTTAGCATGCATCATACATAATAATGGCTCTTATGACATTTTCATACACACACACACACACATAAATATATATAATGCATTTTGTTCACGTTCACCCCCACTGCCCTTTCTTGTCCTCTCTCGCTGCTGCTGAATCCTTCCTCTTCCAAACAGCCTCCTTCTACTTTGATGAATTTGATCGGAGTGCTTACATGACCATGGGTGAAGGGTTATGGGCAACTTACAGTGACTACACCACTGAAGAAAATGTTTCCTTCTCGTCCAGCCACACGAAATACCAGTAGCTCCTCAGGGAAGGGTGGGACTTCATATTCCCCTCCCACATCCATGATAGACTGTTAATGGGCCCAATCTTGTGCAGGTAACCACAGCTGCTATGCGTTCCTAAGTGTAATGGGCATATCCTATGGAAGGGACAGCATTTCACAGCACTGCTCCCCCATCATCTGGCTCGTCCAGTCCTTTCCATCTAAGGGATGTTCCTGTACCTTGGAGTAGATGACACAAAAGTCCCATTTAAGGATGAACATGACAATCTCTTACTCTCAGTACTTTGGCCCATTACAGTGCCCACTACAAATGATGCCCCCTACAAAAGAAACCCCTCTGACCGAAGCTGGGAGCAGCACTGTATAATCATAAATACTTAGAAGAAAATTTGAGGCACTCAGTGTATCCATTAGGCAAACACCAGCAGTAGCTTCCCACCAGGGCCTCTGACCTTCCCAGGCAGCTCTTGACCAGGTTTATAGTACACAAATTTCCCCTCCAGGGAAGCCAGTTCATATTCAGTCAGAAAGTGGTTGGTCATCCCCATTAACAATCATGCCACTGATACGCTAGTGGGAACATCTTTTTCCTCTAGCCATCAACATTCTGGCACTATAAAAAGCTAGCCATCTAGAAGGAAGCTCCAGCCCGGCAGTGGTGGAACACACCTTTAATCCCAGCACTCATGAGGCAGAGGTGGGCAGATCTCTATGAGTTCAAGAACAACCCGGTCTACAAAGTGAATTCCAGGACAGCCAGAGCTATAACACAGAGAAACCCTGTCTTGAAAAACTGAAAGAAAAAGAAAGGAAGGAAGGAAGGAAAGAAAAAAGGAAGGAAGGAAGAGCGCCAAAGTGTATAGTGTCTTCAGAAAACCTGTTTGAAGTACTCATTGGCCTCCAAAGCTGATGCATGGAGAGTTCTAAATACATCAAGCAAAACCCATATAGCATTGGGCTGAGCATGGAGGCTCACACTTCACATCTCAGCACCGTGGCAGGGTGAGAATAGAGTTCAAGACTGTTCTTTTAGCTACATAACAAGTTCAAGGCCACACAAGACCCTGTACTCAAACAACTGGAGAGGATGGGGAGGAGGAGGGGAGGAGGAAGGGGGGAAGGGGAGAAGGGGGGAGAGGATAAAGAGAGGCTAGAGAGATGACTCCGTGGTTAAGATCGCTGGCCATTCTTCCAGAGGAAGACCAGGGTTTTATTCCCAACACCCACATGGCAGCTCACAACCATCTGTAACTCCAGTTCCAAGGGGTCTAACCCCCTCTTCTGGCCTCTGGGGGCACCAGGTATGCACATAGTTCACATACATATATGCAGACAAGACGCCTAAACAGATAAAAATAAATTTAAGGAACGAAGAGGAGAAGAGAGAGGATGGGAAGAAAGGGAAGGGGGAGGGGAGGAGCAGGAGAGAGAGGAAAGGGAAGGGAGGTAGGAGAGAGGAGAAGGAAAGCTCACTGTGAGTGTAGTTGCAAAGTTAAAGGCATCAGCTATGTTCAAATCAGTCAGAGAAGACAAGCCCCGTTGTAGCCAGGTAGGGTGGGGACAGAGCTAGTCCCAGGCACTAAAAAGAGTTTCAGTGGGCTGCAGTACTGCCAACTAGAAGACTTCAGAAAAAGTGCCCAGATGCCAATCCACCATCCTCTGCTGTGACATCATTGGCCGGGCGTGATCTCAGGGACTCCCGGCACACTGTCCTAAGTAAGGAATGGCTGCTGTTGCCTCTGCTGCACCAGGGATGTCTGGCTGGCTCATGTGAGTCAGAGACATTCTCAAAGAGCTCACGATCTCTTAGGCTCCTCACAGGAGACCCTGAATTACTTCTTATGCCCATACCAGTGTCTCTCCATCAGTGCTAAGATGCTGGGCACAGGTACATGGAGGGATGGATATTCACTCTCAAAAAATGTAAAGTCAAAGAACTCTCATCTTCGCCAACCTCCCTGTTCCTGCTCTGCTGTGAGACTGAAAGACAGCAGGGGTCGCTCAGAAGACCTCCATTAACCTGGAGCTGCCTCCTGGCACTACCTAAATGCTGACAAGGGCAAGGGCAGGAACAGGAAGGTAGTTCTTCAAGGGGAGGGTGGCTACAGGCAGGCACTGTGCCTGGAGGACACCTCACTGTCAGGCACAAAAGGTCAAATGCTTCTTTGCTGTTGGGGGCAAATGCTGGAAGATGGCATGCTAAGGCCTGGAGTGTTGCTGAGGGAATAGAAGCCAGAAAAGGAACTCCCAAGTCAACAGGAAGAAACGTCTAAAACCAGACTACAGGAACATGAAGGAGGCTGCTGTACTGACTCTGGCCACATTCTAGGTGATGGGGCTTAGATAAATTATTTAGAAATATTGGGGCTGCCTCCAGCTGGGAAGCAGAAATTATAATACTCAAAACCGGGGCAAGGCTGTGTGTGGAATCCTGTGTCATCTGAGTGTTGCTTGTTATCATGCCTCCAGTGGGCATCCTGATGCAATGTCCTGAAGCACCTGTTGGGAGGCTGGGACCCAGGGGCAGGGCCAGATGGGACCACAGCTTCCTAAGCTACAACTATTTGTACCACGATCAAGTGTGCAGGATGTTGTTCCCATAGTAGGTATACCGTAGGTACATAGTAGGTACACGGCAGGCAGCCTGGGAAACACAGAGTCTGATCCTGGCTGCCTAGAAGAGTTAAGGAGCAGACTTAAAGCAGAATAGACAGACCTACAAGCTAGAAATGGAAGCATGAGGAGGGATAGAGTGCTGCCAGGGAACCCTGAAAAGATAACGTTTAAGCCAAGACCGAGGTGGGAAACAGCAGTGAAAACAGCTGGGAAGCGGGTGACGGTAGAGAAGCTCTAGCCCAAGAACCCAGTATTGTCGGGATAAGGAGGAAGCCAAGATGCAGGCAGGAAAAGATTCTGGCCTGTTGAAGCCCCTCAAGAACACTTACCACACCCTCTTACCTTAGCGCATCCCTCTCACCTCCGGGCCAACACAGATCATTCTGGTGGACTCATCCAGGTGGCATGGGTGTGACATCCACACCAAGCAAGATTGCTGGGGTCCAGGAGGTCCAGGCCTGGCAATGCGGCTGGAAGGCCACTCAAGCCATCTCAGCATGGCTGTACTGCCTCCTAGTCCCAGCCCTCCTCCTGCTGCCCCCAGGAAGTCTGGAGTCACACACACACACACACACACACACACACACACACACACACGCACGCACGCACGCACGCACGCACGCACGCACACCTCTGCCTCCTGGATCAGCCACAAACTAAGGCATTAGACACAATCCCTACTGCCAGCCCCCAAGAAATGTTCTGGGGTCCCTACAGTGCTCACATGCTGTGAGCGCCCATGCCACACTGGGAGTGTGACCATGTGACTGACCATGCGTGACAGATGAGGCAGTGTTCAGAGAAAGCACTGCTCCTGCGTGCAGGTGGCTTTCCCCTTCCTTCCCTCTCCTTCTCCCTCTTTGCCTGGCTCTTGTCACTTAGTCTGGGTAACTCAGCTGCCATCTTCTGAGGACATCTTCACAGTCCTGAGTCCCTGGTGGTTAAGAGACACGTAGACACAGGAGTGAACTTGAACACTGGTTCTCAGCTCCATGGCACTGTGAAAGTCTGCAGGCCCTGATACCAGCTTGATGCAGTCCTAAGAGACCCTGAGTTGGCCAGGTGTTGCTGGCAAACAACTTTAATCCCAGCCTCAGGAGGCAGAGGCAGGTGGATCTCTGTGAGTTCAAGGCCAGCCTGGTCGACAGAGCTAGTTCCAGGAAAGACTCCAAAGCAATACAGAGAAACCCTGTCTTGGGGGGCAGGGGGGAGACCCTGAGCTGGAGACACGTGGGGATGGAGCAGATGTCTGACACTCACACTAGATGACAAATACAGGTTGTTCTGAGCCAGCATGTCAGGACCACACTTGTACAATAGTTTGCTCAAATCCTGACACTCACTTTGAGTCCCCAGTGCAGGACTCATATCTGAGCTGCTTCATGGGACCCAGGGATTCCCTTGATCTGGTCTCACCTATTGGAGACCTTCCATGTGTGTGGAACCCTGCCTCTGGGGGCAGTAAGGAAAGTTCTATGGCTGTCTGCAGGCCTTTCTGTGGCTCTGTGGCCCCGTGGCCCCGTGGCCCTGGCTTGCCCTTCAGTTGCAGGCAGTTTCCCCTGTGTCAGGCAGAGTCACACAAGCCAGCAAAGGCCTTGACATTCAGTTTTATAAAATGGCTAAATGTATCTTAATGGCAGACAGGGCCAGCTCCATATCAGATAATGGAATCTCACAGAATCAGCTCTGCTGTTGATCCGACAGCTGCTAGCACTCGCAGAGCCAGAGACATGGCAGCCAGGGCCCTGTCTATATCTTCAGTGTAAAGTCAAGCCATGGAGTCCCAAGGTCGCCTACCCTGACATGCTACAGCTCAGCTGGCTGTGATGTGTCATGCTTGCTAACTGAATTCTCAATGGGCCCCAGAAAGGGTTACACATAACTGTCATCGAGAAGGGAGTGACCACAGCAAGCTAACTGCTGGGTCCCACCTCAGCCAGAAGCGGGAAAAGCCTATAAATAATACACATCGGTTCCACTAACCCCCTAACTCCATGGCAGTAGCCACCACGATTACTCAACACCGCACGGAATAGGGAAGCACCCACAGGAAATGGAGCAATCCCTGTGGGGACACAAGGAGGATGGCACACAGTGAGACTAATGTCACCCTCAGGGACTACAGGACAGTCAGCTAAACCTCAGCCCGTTCTCACAGTGGACAGAGCTACCCCAAAAGTCTGTTTGCCAAGAAACGTCCCTCTGCATGCCCTGCCTATGACACCACCCCTGGTCTTTGAAAGTGGGGGACACTGATCAGCCGAGTGCACAGGCAGTCGGCAGACAGCAGGCCCCAGTTCTTCGAGGCAGGTGTCCGCCCAGGAAAGTGAGTGGTCTATGGGCCTGAGCCGTCAGCACTGGGATGGCACGTGGACCATGGCTGGCATCTTCCCCGCAGTTTGCTCACTGGTACAAAGTGCCTTCCAGAAAGAAAACAACCTTTTCTAGGGCCAGTGCGATGGCCCAGCAGGTAAAGACACCAGCTGCCACGCCTAATGACTTGAGTTTGATCTCCTGAACTCACATGGTGACAGGAGAGAACTGACTCCCAAGTTATCCTCTGATTGTGCATGCATGCACACACGAAATAAACAAAACCAGACCAGACAGCCTGTCAGTGTCTGGGAGAATCACTGCTTCCCCGCTGTGAGCCTCCTGTGAACCCTATGAGATGCCTGTCCTAGAAGACCCCACTGAGAAGGCCAGAGCCTAGTGTCATAAGAGGCACTTAAAGTGTCAGTGGGCAGTGAATCTGGCCTCCCCATCCCTGGGTCACAGCCCATTGCTTGAGCATCTCTCTGTCTCATCTTCATGATGAAACCTGATCATGCTGTCCATCTTGATGACTGCCCAGGGCAACACGGAGACTCAGTATGAAACAGTGTCTGAGCATTTGGGAAGTAGAGAGACTGACGGCAAAGAGGGGGCAGGAGAGGCATCCAGAGAGGCCCTGGTGTCACCTCCTACCTGCACAGTCTGCCTTGGCCCCCTAGAGGCCAGCTGCCCAGCTCCCCTGCAGTTCCTACTGCAGACTCTTGATGTCTAGAACCACAAAGCCACAAGTATGGAAGAAGCTACTTACCCCACCCCACCCAGTTCCCTCCTCAGGCCATGCCAACGTATCCCATTTTCCTCCCCCCTCCCTGGGGCCATCCCAAGGCTCTGCAGACCAGCCAAAGACTGAACTGAGATGGGACAGATACTCATGGTGTCCTACAGAGCCTGTGGCAAAAAGGCAGAGCCACATAACCCTGCTGAAGTCCCATGGCAAAATGATATCTTCACCCAATATTGGAACCAAGTTCCTCCTTGGCAGATGATAATCCAAACCTGATGGCTGGGCTGGAGAAAGGGCTCAGTGCATAAGAGCACTCACTGCTCTTGCAGAGGATCTGAGTTCAATTCCCCACACCCACATAGTAGCTGTGGTATTTTGAATGAAAATGGCTCCTATATTTGCAAGCTTAGTCCATAGTTGAACTGTTTGGAAAGGGTTAGGAGGTGTGCCCTTGTTAGAATACGTGTGCCGCTGGGGGGTGGGCTTTGAGGTTTCAAAAGCCCACACCAAGGCCAGTCTGTGTGTGTGTGTGTGTGTGTCTGTCTGTCTGTCTGTCTGTCTCTCTCTCTCTCTCTCTCTCTCTCTCTCTCTCTCTCTCTCTCTCTCTCTCTCTCTCCTGCCTGCTGACTGCAGATCAGGATATAAAGCTCTCAGCTACCACTCCAGTGCCATGCCTGTCTGCTTCTCCATATGATGATAATGAACTAACTCTGAAACTGTAAGCCAGCCCCAGTTAAATGCTTTCTTCTATAGGAGCTGCCATGGTCATGGTCTCTCTTCACAGCAATAGAACACTAAGACAATGGTTCATAACTATCCAGTTTCAGGGGATCCACCTCCCTCTTCTGACCTCTAAGAGCACATACAAAGTGCATACATATACATGCAGGCAAAACACTCATGCACATAAAATAAAATAAATAAACCTAAAAAGAAGAGTCTGGGTTTTTTTTGTTTGGTTTTTTTTGTTTGTTTGTTTGTTTGTTTTTTAAATGCTGCTGGTTAAGCTTGGGCCTGTGAGCCTCAGTCTGCACAGCTGAGACTGAGAAGCTGAAACTGGCTGGGGTGGTTCCTGAGCCCAGGAAGCACACTCAGGGCACTGAGCCCTCAGTGGTGACAGAGCTGAATGCATACTCAGGGTACAGAGCTCTTGGTGGTGATTGTTAGACACAGATTCCCTGCTGTGTTGCTTCTTGTGAATGGCCTCTTCCTTTTGAAAGCACATCAGTGCTTCATGTAAAGAGGAAAGAGGAACGTTATGGGGCCTGGTAAATTCATACCTCTGAAACCTGACAAGGGGTTTTTGGTATCTGGGACCCAACAACAAGAGCTATGGGGTGGTTGGAGGCCAGCCAAGGCCAGTACAGAAAAAAACTCAGGGCCAGAGGTTCTAGGGTGCAATCCATGTAGAGATCTGCACTATTACGGCTTCCATCTGCTGCCCAAATTGGTGTGGAGTACCCAAGGCCTGGACTAGGCATGCATGAGGGCTCAGCAACTGTGCTAGCTAATCAACTTGGCACAGGCTAGAGTCACCAGAGAGAAGGGAACCTCAATCGAGAAGAACGTGTCCATAAGATCAGGCTATATGCAAACCTATAGAGAATTTTCTGAGTTAGTGATTGACGTGAGCAGGCCCAGCCCATTGTGGATGGGGCCTCCCTTAGACTACTGGCCCCAGGTTCTATAAGAAAAGGCTGAGCAAATCATGGAGACAAGGCCAATAAGGAGCATCAGCTCCTGCCTCCAGGTTCCTGCCCTGTCCTGACTTCTTTCAGTGATGGATGTTGAAGTGTAATCCAAATAAACCCTTTCCATAGTAACCTATTGGGATCATGAAGGTATATTTGCCCACAGGAATGTTAATTACACAGAGGTGCTTCCACAAAGGGAGAATTACCTGTTTTCTGTCTAGAAGCCTGGGCAGGAACTTTTTGCTGTCTATGGAAGCAGACCTCACCCAGAATGTTTACCCCAGACTAGCCCCTCCCTAGACCTTTACCTTTAGCTTCCAGTTAACAGAACTCATACTCAGGGTGATGTCACATGTACTTTATAGCCTGCTGACCAATATGCTACCTCAGTCCAAGACAACACTAGCTGCTAAGCCCTTTAGCTATAGGACCCACCCTCATGGTCACATGTAGTGAGATATCCACCCTGCCCACACCTGTTGCACTGACCATGCCCGGGCATAGAGACCCCAACTTGCTCTCTTACTTCCTGGTCAGAGACAAAGAGCATCCGGGGCCATCCTTAGAACGGAAACCTGGGGCGGTCATCTGTTTCTGGTGTAAGTGATTTCTCCCCGAATAAACATCCATCAGCTTATCGTTTCCCAGATTCTTATTTACCACGATTTAGCCACACATACTTTGCAAAGGAGTTTCTATGAGGTCACACTGTAAGCTTTATTGTGCACCTGGAATGGGAATGACTGTTGCTTGGAAACGCTTTCACAAACACGCTGACAATGAACTGTCTGGTATCAGACTCCGCAAGTCTGGTCCAGGCTGACAAAGTCATTCTAAACAGAGTTTTATTTCCCACCTCAAGGTTTGCTTCCCTGCCTGGACACCTGCAGGGTCCCCCTAAGGTGTCCCCCAAACTAAGACAACCTGTCAGGCCTTGGGAGGAGAAAACACTGCGCTGTCATCCTGGACACCTCATCAGGGAAGTGCCCATTTCAAACCAACACCGACTATCTCAGCCCCTGGGTGGAGTGGGTCTGTCTGTGACCTGAAGAAGGGAAGGACTCATGATCACAGTGAACTTGAAGGATACTGTCCAACACAGGGAGCTCTGGGTCATCAGAGGGGCTGTGAGTCCGACTCTGCTCCAAACCCTGCAAAGTGACCATTTGTGCCTCCTCACCATGTTTATTGTTCTTTGCATCTAAGGAAGGGACGGACCCACCATGGCACAGTAGCCTCTGCTACAGAGAGGGCCTGAAGAAGAGTAGGGGATCAGGTAGTTAGCAGCAGGCGCCTCAGGTTGGCCTGCACAGGCAGAGGCCAAAGTTCTCAGGGTCTGCAAATATTCTTGGCAGGTAGCCAGCGTTCCAGGCTCACATCAGGAATGCAGAGTGAACATCTGGTTCTGGGCCCAGGAGCTGTCCAGCATAGATATTGGTAAAACGCTAGGGTGACAGACTTGTTCAACCTGTCATCTGAGATTGGCCAGCAGGTGGCAGCAAAGGCCACACTCTGACCCAGGTCTCACAGGTGTGTTAGGGACAGTGGTGGTGCCAGGGCAAGGGCATCTAGTTTCCAGGAGCCCCCTGTAGCAGAGCTGAGGGGAACTCTGAGACTGCCCACACACACACACAAAGACTCCCTGGGAGTAAAAGATGGGTCTCAGGCAAGCTTTGGATCTCGTGTCCAGGGCAGCGCCTCTGATCAGGTAATGGGCACAGTACTGGGGAGCCTGTGGTCCTGGCATCTCCATCTCAGGAGGTCAGTGGCAGGCTCCGATGCCAGTCAGTGCTTGGGAAACTGTTCTGAGATCTGCGCTTGAGATCTGCCGGGCCACCACCTGTGCTGTCCACCAGGGTGAAGCTGTGGCAGGAAACTGAAGAAGCCAAGGCTTCACAGGGACCCAGGGAGGGTGGGTCCTGGCTGGTAGCAGTCAGAACAGAGAGATGGCCATATCTACCTAGTCTCTCGTCTGTCACAGCAAAGCACAGCATGTCTGCACTAAACCTGTGGAGAGCTGTTTCCCACAGTGCTGGGGGCTAAAGTCCAAGGCCAAGTTGTGGGTAGGGCTGGCTCTTCCTGTGACCTCAATTCCTGGCTTGCAGTATCTACCCTCCCCCTGTATTTGTACATGACTATCTCTCCGTGTGTTACTACCTCTTCTCCAGGCTCCAGTTAGAGCTGGATGTGGTAGCACATGTGTAGGTAGCACTCAGGAGACAAAACCAAGAGGATCACAAGTTCAAAGCCAGCCTTGGCTACGTAGTTAGACAGTGAAGAGACACCGTAGGAAAAGCAAAAACAAACAGCATCAAACCACACTAGGCCCAATGTGACCTCTTTCGCGTAACTCCCTTGCTAATGACCCCTCTCTGCTGGATACAGTACCATTCTAAGGAGCTGGATGACTCAGCACAGAGATGAGAAACATGGATGATCTGACACCAGGCTTTGCTCAGGCAAGGGTTGTTGGGAGGGCTGGGGACCAGCATGGCATGTGCTTATTGGTAGATAGGACTCCAAACTCCAGGAAGCGTGGATGGGCAGGATGGACGGATGGTCTGGCTGCTCTCGGGCCACACCTAAAAGTAGTCCCTCCTGTACTTTTCTCACTTTTACAAAGGGGTTCCAGCAGGCTCTGTTGAGCCCCAATTGACTGGTTAGTCCCAAATTAATCTTTCTGGAATAATGTAACAGGCTTTTTCTTTTAAGCCACCAACTAGCCCCCAAATCATGACACAGAGACTTAAGATTAGTTTTGAATGCTCAGCCTAGCTTAGGCCCGGCTAGCTCTTTTAACTTAAATTAACCTGTTTCTTTTCACCTACCTTTTTGCCTCAGGGCGTATTACCTTTACTACTTCTGTATATCTTACTTTCTCTCTGGCTGGCTGACGGCTGCCTAGCTTCTGACCCGGGGGCATGTCCCCTATTCCCTCTTCCTCATTTTTCCTCTCAAGCCTAGCTTTCACCTCCTATTTATTCTCTCTGCCTACTGCCCGCCTATCCTTTCTCTGCCTAGCTATTGGCCATTCAATTTTGTATTAGACCAATCGGGGGCTCAGGCAGGCAAGGTGAAACAGCTGCAACAATCTTTACATAGTTAAACACACATCCTTACGTTGTTAAACAAATGCAGCGTAAACAAAACACACACCTTTAGACAGTTAAAGTAATAATCTGAAGCATAAAACACATCTTTGCCCAGTTAAAATAATGTTCCACAACAGAATGGTTTTGATTCCATTCCCACCAAAACTAGATCATTTTAGTTAAAAAATAACTTTAAACAAATGCTTCCTAAACATTTTGGATTTGGGATACACTCTTCTAATGCTGTTTGGAACTGTTAACCTCAAAGGCAGTGGCTTGAAATAAAACAAAACCCCATTCCCTTACAATTCTATAATCAGAAGGCTGGCTGGGTCTTACTAGACTGAAACCAAGAAGTCATCCCTCAGCATGGTAATGAATACCTTTAACTCCAGCACGTGGGAGGCTAAGGCAGGAAGATCACAAGTTTGAGGGAAACCTGGGCTACACAGTGAGTTCCTGTCTCAAACAAACAAGAAAAATGTGTAGAGGTCCACAGTCTGCAGAGATACCAGGGGACAGCCACCATCCGCTCATGCTGGCCATCACTCCTCATACTTGAAGTCCTCATGTTCCAGCTGGCTGGGGTGGTGTTTCATGGCTGTGGTACAGCATCCAGACACTAACACAGGCTCGACTCTCTCATCTCTTGGACCCCTTTCTCAGGGCTCAGAGTCAGACTGGACCACCTGAATAACCCAGGATAAACTCACAATTTCAAGGGCTTAGCCTTCACTATGCATGCCTATGAGTTGAGTCCATATGCCACCAATGCCACGTGGCAGTCATTGGTTCTGTGAAATAAACTCAAACATTTCTGCAAGCTAGTCTGCCACCCATAGAAGGTATAACCTATCTCTGAGGTTTTACCAAAGCAGAAGAGAAACCAGATTTTAACAGGCAACTGCATGCCTCCCAAGGCCCGTTACACTACTAAATAGAGCACAGAAAACAAGCAGCAACAGGGGACGGGGTACTTGCAAAGTTTAGGGAAGGTTTCTCAAGACTCAGCATTAAGAAACTGGGCATTTTGATTAGGATTAGCCAGAGGCGGAAGAGCGGCTGGATGGTGGGAAAGGTGGAGGTGTGTGTCACAAGTGAGCTATGACTGGAGGAAACTGCTTATGGACTAGAGTGGGAAGACTCTGGCATGAAGGACTGAATTCCTGCTAACACGGATGGGGGAAGCAGTAAGTCTGTAGACAGTGGGGGGGGGGTGGGCATTGGAAAAGGTCAGCAGCACAATGAATAAGGACAGGCAGCAAGCACAAGAAGGGGTTTAAAGCCTGGGGTGGAGGTGGGGGTGGGGTGGGGGGCAGACTCCTCAAGAACAGACTCTCCATAGGCTTCTAGCATAAGAATTTTAATACTTCTTTTTTTTATTCAACACAAATCCTGTGTGAGCACTTTGTGGAGTGGAGCTGTGCTCACATGGAAGGAACCTGGGATATTTAGCTTTTGCTGAACACTGTTCCAATTTCCAGTCAAAATATTGAAAGGAAGTGTAATGTGTAGCTTATACTAGGAACTTTACTACATAACTAAGCCCCCTTTTAAACTGGCAAATACCTGCTGGCAGTGTATGATAATGTTCCCTGACATTCCAGACTCCTAGAGAGCCAGTGTTCTTTGTTTCCAAACCAAGCACCCACAAGAGCCACACACGCCACTGCCACCTCCCCATCCCTAGCTGCCGCGTAGGCAGAAGCATTTTTAACTTAGGACACAATGAGGCCATCCTGTAAAGGTTTGGACACAGACATCATGAACACTGCCACTCACCTTTCATCTACATAGAAGTCACATAGTACATTCACCGAGACTGTTCACCATCTTCAAATGTAACCACATGTATTTATCACTGAGCTAGGAAGTTACAAAGTTAATTAAAAATAGACACACCCAATTATCAATAAATATCTAACTTACTTTAAACAATGTGGGCAAAATATAAAACTTTTATTTATTTATCAAGACAGAATCTCACCACATAGCCCTGGAGAGCCCAGGATCTGCTACGTAGAACAGCCTGACCTCGAACTTGTGATCTGTATCTCAGCTTCCCAGTTGCTGGCACTACAGGTGTGCACCATGTTTGGCTACATTTTTAAAAATACTGACAATATGTAACTGAAAGTGTTCATGGATATACTGGTTACATTATAAAACAACACACTATAATTAAATATTATGGCTACTGAAATTTCTTCAACCCGTAGGTGGCTCATGTTCTAAACGCCTATTCAGACAATGTAGTAGGAATCAGTGCAACTTTCCTTCCTCATAACACCACTTTCTCTCTCATCTACTTCATAAGAAGCACTCATTCATCATCTTTTCAACCCTCCCAACTAACCTACCCCAGGCTTAAACTTTGCAAGACAGTTGGCTCTGGGCAGCTCGTGGAGTTAGGACTGCTTATTTCTTGGCAGCTTTCAAGAGGAGATGTTAATTGAAAGGTTAATCAAGTCAGTCATACTTCTGTGTTAGTTAAATAGATGTCCTGTCTCCTGCACAGGTGGCAGATGTGTGACATTCCGCCAAGAAGGTTGTTGAACCTATGCACACCTTCTTCCAGGGGCTCAGACGCAGGACAGCATGTGGCATGCTGGCAAATCAGATTATCCCCATGTCCACAGCTCTTCTGCTCACCCACATTTCCACACTCGAAGCTATTTCATAGTTCTAAACTGAACCAGATCAAAGGCCAGCTCTGTGGTGAGCTTGAGGTTACTTAGAGACACAAGCTTCAGAGCAGATAGGCCAAGACAGTCTGTGAAGACCCCGCCTGCTCTGACCAAAGCTGCTGCTAGGAATGTCTTAGATAGTTCAACCGAAGTCTTTCTACAGATAACTAACTATACAAACCAGGCCCATGTAAAGACACAGCAGGTCACCAAGAAGTCACCAGATATCAGGGCTAGCAAGGAAACACAGGTGGAAGATACTGGTTGGTCCTTCCTATAAAACATGCCCCTGTGTGGTGACAACCCTAACAGTGCACTGTCCTCACCATGCTTTGGAATGCATTGGGGCAGGCTGTGAACAGGCTCACAGTTTGCGAGTAGTGATTGTCAAGGCTTCGGCTCACTTCCTGGGGTCCACTTAGAACACTTGTGAAGGGTGGCTGCTTATGAAATACCATCAAAACTTATTTCTTTAGGAGAAAATGTTACTTTAAGAACTCTGCTGTCTGCCAAGGGCCATCTCTGGGTCTGTGTTCCTGCTGCAGCTGGGGTCTGTTACCCCATGTTACTACAGGGGGTCACAGGAACAATGCATGTTGAATTGAGGCCTCTGCTGAGCTGGCTCTATCCCTCACTGGCCTTCAAGTAGCTGGCCCTACCCCTCGCTGGACACTGCAGCAGGGGAGATGGCCTCACCCCTCACCATGGGCATAGGAGAACTTGATGGCATGGGCATAGGAGAGCTGGCTCTGCCCCTTGCCTGAGGGGCGGTCCCAGTGGTCCAGACCAGCCAGGTCAGACACCACAGATTCACATCCTGGACCTTGAGTCCATCCACCTGTTAGTATTTAGGCATTTGTACTGGCCAGTCCTTGGGGTCCTGACAGGACACACCCTCAGCTGCAGCCACTAAGTACCACCTGTGCATATTCACTGTGTTCCCTTTTAAAAGGGCCCTGCCCACCTCTCATCCTCTCTCCCCCTTCTCTCCTTTTCTATTCTCCTCTCTCCCGCTGCTCCTGTCTCAGGAAGGCGGTCTCAACCCTTCCCTTTCCCCTTTTAATACGGCCTCTTTCCCTAATGAAAACCCCTCTGCTTGAACCTTGCCGTGTGGCCTCTTCCTCTTGTGCACCACTTTTCTTAAATTACAACACTACCTTGCTGGAGTGCATGGAGGGCCTGGTCCTGGGGAGTAACTACAAGATCTCCGTGACCTGGGACAACAGAATATCCCAGACGAGTTTTGATGAGGATCCAGTGATGACCCTGTGGCATAGGCCTTGAACCAGACCAATGACTCATTGCAATGAACACTTTGCATGTGGGGCTGATTGGACAAAAGGGCATGATACATCACAGTTCCTGATGTCATGTAACATGATAAATAAAAGACCCAGGGGCAGATATTGGGGTTCAAGCTTCAAGCTGAAGATCAGAAAAGCAAAGCAGCTGGTACTAGCTTATGCTACCTCAGACTGAAAGGCGATCCTGGCTCCACCAAACCTCAAGCTGCTGTCTCTCCTCAGTGTGGCCAGAGAATCCTGAGACTTCAATGTGGCTGGAAAATAAATGCCCGATCTGAGACCTTGCTCCTGTCTTATATACATCCCTAATGATGGGATTAAAGGCATGTGATTCCAGGTGTTGGGATCAGAGGCATGAGCTGTTGTTACTCATCACTCTTGTGTAGCCATGGTGGCCTTGAACTAACAGAGATCCCTCTACCTCTTAATCCTGAGTCCTGGGATTAAAGGTGTGTGCCACCACTGCCTAAGCTCTATAGCTTGTGGCTGACTTTACTTTCTGAATCCTCAGGCAAGCTTTAATAAATCATAGTATGTCACCACAATGCCACTACGATGAATGAAGAGGAGTTGGGAAGATGGAGGAGCAATGTGGTTTTTTGTTTGTTTGGTTTAGTTTTTAATTAATGGGGGGGAAGGGATCTTTAGGGCATGCTCCAAGGGTGAGGGACTGAGAGATGAGCAGGATTGGGGTACATGATGTGAAATTTCCAAAGAATCAATAAAGAACTGTTAAAAAAAAAAAAAAAAAATTCTGCCATGAAATTTCTCAAAGTACCATCTACTTGATGAAAATCATTTAAGTTACACAAAGAATATAAAATTATAAATAATCACAATTCTAGGTTCAAAAGTACATTTATTTAAATGTGAGCAAGTTATCAATATAAAAGAAAAGTGTAAGAAATAAAAATAATCAAAGTACAAAACATCTCAAATCTTTAACATCCATAATTTAGACAGCAAAGTCTTTATTTACATAATTTTATTTGTAGATGAAATTTCATACAGTTTTCTGAAAACACATAAAAACCTGGCAAATTAATCAGAAGACTTAATGTGGGCTCTTAGGAATATAATACAAAACATAATTTATGTTTCCTAGAATAAGATCACACATCTTAACACGATGCAGTCAGTTATTACATCTGTCTTCCTGGTAGAGGTCTCTCCCTAAGGCAGAGCTGGAAAACAAGCCCTCTGCGGGGAAGGAGTCCTGGTGTGCACGCTGCCAGCAGCTACCCTGTGCTCCAGGCTCCAGGCTCACAGCACACAAGAGGCTGTCAGTTAAATTTATATGTAGTCTTGTTGAGGAAAACGGTTTTCACACTCAAGGCAGCAGGATCACATCCACCAGAGCCCCTATGTGAGGGGGCAGTTCTGGTGACAGACACTCCCACCAGCATGCACAGGCTCCCACAGCATGACACATGGGTAGCTGGGTGGAAGCACTCTGCTTAGGTGACTCTAAGCATATAGGGTCAGAGCTAAAGCCCAATCCAATGCACAGTCCTGATGGCTTCCTGTCCCCAAAGCTACCACAAAAACCATATCCTCAAGAGGGCTGTCACCCTAACATCTTTTGTGGGCAACTTTTAGGCTTCCTAAATGCTGAGACCCTTTAATACAGTAGCTCTTCACGATGTGGTCACTCCAATCATAAAATCACTTAGTTGCTACTTCCTAATTGTAATTTTGCTACTGTTATGAATCATAATGTAAATAATATCTGACATGCAGGGTATCTGATATGTAATCCCAATGAAAGTGTGGTTTGACCCTCCCAGGGGCTGTGATCCACAGGTTGAGAACCACTGCACTATAGCTATGGAACAGGCCCACAGATGACTAATGTGACCTGAAAGCAACTTTTCCATTGGAAAATAAGCAGGGCACAGATGTTCTCAGGGAAAACCCTGGAGCAGACACAAGAGAACATGCTGCATAGACCAGATGCTGCAGCACACCTGCCTCCCATCACTCACACTGGCTCCTGGCCCTCACTCTGTCCCCAGTGCCACCCAGCTGAGTCTTTTAGCCCATATTTTACTGAGCTCTCTGAGGCCAAGAGCAAGTGTTTGGTAAATGCACTCAGCTGGTGACACCACATAGCTGAAGGACCAAGGATGACACCACTGTGACCTGGCTGCAAAACATGAAACATGGGGGCTGATCACACATTAATGCAACTGCCTCAGCTGGGCATGGTGGCTCATGGCTGCAATGCTCATGGCAGTCCTCAAGGCTAAAGCCAGAGGATCTCTGTGAGTCTTAAACCACACAGAAATACATAGTGCCTGGCCAGCCTGCAACAGAGTGAAACCTCCCCAAAATCTATGTCCTTCTAAAACTAATACTGGAGATATTTTGGCATGGACTTTAGCCATTCTCTTACCCAGGCACATCTATAATTTACACAATGCTGTGTCAGTTCCCACCTCACCCCCTTAAGCACTGGCTTGAATCATTTTCTATGGTGTGTAACTGTCAAATCCCCAAACACCTACATAAGCCAGAAGGGTCCTTAGTCTGCCACCTGTTGACAGAACTCTCAAAAGGGCTTCTGACTGCACATTCTGAACGGCAAAGAAAAGGTCTGGTGACAAGAACCATGGTGTCCCTTTTCACCCAGGAAACACACTGTCATCCTTGCCTGTTCCCGCTATGCAAAGGATATGATTCGTAGTCCAGTGTCTGTGTGAGCACTCCCGTCAGAACAAACTCAGCATTATGAACATCTGAACGGAAAGAACCAAAACCATTAGGACAAGGCCACTGTGAATGCTGCAAGGCCAGTGCAGAGGTGTGGGGAGCCATACCTATTCCTCTGGCAAAGTACTCTCGACATAAGTGCAGATCATTCTCACAGGATATTAAAATGATCTCTGACAGACTCTAGGAAGAGAGAGAGCTCATAAGTGAGGGAAAGATGCCCATGTGTGACAGCTCTGGCTTCTTGGGGCTCTGTTCTCTCACCTTATTCTGCTTGTGCTCCATGAGCTTCCGGAAGGAAGGCTGCTTGGCCAGCACCTTTCCCCCTGCACACTCTACAATTGCCTTCATTGTTGCAAGGCTCGGGCAGATGCCAGGGGTGATGTAGAAATACTTTGTCTAGAAATAAACAGATGCATAACTTCATAAATTGGATCCTGAGTTTTGTATGCTTTGTTTTTTGAGACAGGGTCTCTCTATGGAGACCTGGCTGTCCCAGAACTTTCTTTGAGGACCAGGCTGACCTCCAACTCACAGATCCTCCTGACTCTGTCTCAAGAACTGGGATTTAAAGGCATAAACCATCCTATCCAGATCTGAGATTTTTAACAAAATCTTTAATTTTCTGAAACTACTAAGGTTATATTCCCCATCAGTTCCCTCCCTACCCAGACACACACAAAGGGAACCACATTTAACTGCCTGTGGTTCATCCGCAGACATTAATAATAACAAACTCCAGTTCAAAAATGTGTTGGTGTTGCACTAAGGACAGAATCAAAACACTTACCTTGATGTCACTTAGCCAAAAATAAGTCCAGAATTTGAATTCTCTACTTCTCTCTCCCTGTGTCTCCCATCCTCCTCTCTGTATTGTGTGAGTCTGAACCTGTGCCTGCCTGAAAGCTATCTTGTGAATCTGTCCCTGTTCCTCTCCCCTTTACTGAATAGCATAGAAATCAACGTCATAGAAACTAGCACAAAAGGCAATGATCCAGACAACAGACAATATTACAAGCATGACTGTTTATCAAGCAGCATCCAAATGTTGTATTCAACATTTATGGTGGATAGTTATTTATAAGATGGCTTTCATCTTATCTGTTGCTTCCAGCAAAGATTATCAGAACACCCATTCAAACTTGCATGCATTACTCTTAGGTCAGGGGCATGGGAGAGTATATAATTTAAGTACAGCTATGTACTAGTTGATTACATGGGAAAACCAAGGCAAGTAATGCTGACTGTTTCTCCCCACCCCACCTTTGTTCCCTGCCCCCTCATTTTTCTAGAGGGTTTCTCTGTGTATAGCTGTCCTGGAACTCACTTTGTAGACCAGGCTGGCCCGGAACTCACAGAGACCCACCTGGCCCTGTCTCGTGAATGCTAGGATTAAAGGCGTGCACCACCACACCTGGCCTAAACTGCTCTCTCAAAGGGAAGTTAGACAAACAGGCGTGGTGCACAGTAGGACACAGTCTTAGGTCTCA
The DNA here is from genome assembly GCF_943737965.1 of Phodopus roborovskii. Lineage (NCBI taxonomy): Eukaryota > Metazoa > Chordata > Mammalia > Rodentia > Cricetidae > Phodopus > Phodopus roborovskii. Next base: position 28,156,027 of record NW_026126571.1, on the reverse strand, counting down.
AGTAACCCCAGGTGTATTACTAGCTTCACTGCCAAGTCCAATAAAAGTTCCATTCTCTTAGAACCTAAGCTATTTTTATCACAATGCATTGCCACAGCTGTGCCAACTACAAGAACCAAAGCATTCCATGCCAAGGCAGGGTGATGGCACACATTTGCAGTCTGTAAAATACCAAGGTAGTGTGGCATTTGGCCACAGCTGTCTGCCCAGCAGGGGAAGAGCAGCCCCATCCTGCTGCTACCAACAGAATAGGAAATCATACTGACACTGACACTTTCCTAGGCTTATCACAAAACTCTCACAGAGAAAGGTAAACATTTAGAAAACTCACACCCCTAGAGGGAAAAGTGAATCTTACCTTCTGAATTCTAAGAAGTTCAAAGACCAAATGATTTTTATTGACTACTTAGTTCTTTGATACAAAAAATACTTCCCAACTATTCTCGTTCCTAGCAAATACTTGAAATATAGACTTCTAAATTTTCCATTTAGCATTCATTCAATGTTCTTTCAATACCCTCTCCAGTGGAATACACACTTATTGTGAACACCACAGAGGGAACCTTCAAAAATTTGTCAAGAGCCAGAAAACAAAACCAAACCCTTATGTTTCCTACCAGTTCAGTTATTCATCAATACACTCTTGAATCCCTTCGCTGACAGATCTACTCACTAGGTTATTATAGCAATTTCAGCATCAGAGTAAAGAGCGTGGTCGCACAACTTTAATCTCAGCACTCAGGACAGAGAGGCAAGAGGATCTCTTAAGTTGGCGGCCAGCCTGGTCTACATAGCAACTTCCAGTCCAGTCTGGTCTACACAATGAGACCCCATCAATGTTCCTGAGGATGTGCCACACTCCCTTGCAGAAAGAGTAGCCATGAAGTGGAAAGGACAGTTGAGTGATTCCATCCATCACCTGGGTCACTGTCACATCTACTTAGCTCTATGGGGGTTTTCCTTCTAACATACCTTGAAGAGAGGAGAAACGTGGGCTCGCTTTAAGGACTCTTCCAGACTGAAGGAGAAGAGCACTTCCGCCTCAGCATCTCGCAGGATATAGTTCTGCTCATCTGGAAAACAGGCAGTGTACATCATCCGCAGTCACACTCACCCCGCCACCTGGGTATTGTCTTGACACAGGCTAGAGTCATCTGAGAAGACGGAACCTCAATTGGGAAACTGCCTCCTGTGGTAGTTTGAATGTAATTGGCCCCTATAAGCTCATAGGGAGTGGCACTATCAGGAGATGTGTCTATGTTGAACAGGTGTGGCCTTATCAGAGCAAGTCATTGTGGGGATGGGCTTTGAAGTCTCCTTTGCTCAAGCTACACCAAGTGTGGACACAGACTCCTTCTGCTGCCTGTGGATCAAGATGTAGAACTCTCAGCTCCTTCTACAGCACCATGTCCGCCTATACGCTGCCATGCCATACCATGATAATGGACTGAACCTCTGAAACAGTAAGACACCCTCAATTACATGTTTTCCTTAATAGGAGTTGCTGTGGTCATGATGGCTCTTCACAGCAATAGAAAACCTAAGACACCGCCATAAGATCAGGGGCATTTTCTTTATTAGTGTCTGATGGAAGAGAGCTCAGTCCACTGTGGGCAGTCCACCCCTGGACTGGTGGTCCTAGGTACTAAATGAGAGCAGGCTGAGAAAGCCATGCGGGACAAGCCACTAAGTAGCACACTCCTCCATGACGTCTGCATCAGCTCCCGCCTACAGTTCCTACCCCGCTTTAGTTCCTGTGCTGACTTCCTTGGATGATGAACTGTGATATGGAAGTGTACACAAACTAAACCCTTTTCTTCTCAAGTTGCTTTTTGGTCATGGTGTTTCATCATAACAACAGTAACCCTAACTAAGATAGTTATGTCTCACTTTCTTTTCACTCACTTCCCTTGAAAACAGCCAGACGACAAAACCAGGTAAGTGTTCTACCACTGAGCTACACTGCAGCCCCCAGGGGTAACTACTAATAGGAAGTACCATCCTGTTAGAGCTTCCAGAGACTGCTCATCAGTGGGCCCCAATGAGAGGATGGCCACAGTTAGGTGCTCTTGTGTAAGACTTTTCAATGTGGAAACCGCATTTTATAGGCTCATTTTCAAATGAAAAGCACTGAGACCAACGGCTGCAAGCTGCCTTTTCCCTTGATGCACTCAAAGGCTAATCCTTTATGTCCTATAGTAGACTACAAAGATGTCAACCAAAGAAATCCCTGTGACGGGAAAGAAATTTATAAGTTTAAAATAATACATAAATCCAAGAAAAGGCAACACGTCTGTCACTGAAACCGAGCCCCAAGGCATGACACTCACCGATGAACTTCTGGCACTTGAAGCACTCCTCCAGCCACTCCGGAGTCACAATGTGCTTCACCACAGAGATGGCCGTCAGGAACTTCACTGTGCGTGTCACCTTGCTGGCGATGAGGTGGGTACACTTCTTTGTGGACTCGGCAACTTCCCCACCCAGGATGTACAGCTTCTGCAGCCACAAACACAGCATGGAGGAAACTAACATCAGCAGAGTGACCCAGGAGACCAGTCCCAGGGCAGGACTCGCTCTTGCCTTCCTCAGCTGCATTAATGATGGGAAAAGCAAACCTCAAGAGACAAGCACAGAGCGCCTCCAATGGCTGCAGCAGTAGCCAACCCCTCACAAACTTGTGTCAAAACAAATTCTCCAGAAACCAATACCTCCAATCTAAAAAGCCCGAGGCTCCAGGGCTCACTGCGTTACAGATACTCTACCCTGAAATAGATCCCTAGGAAGCACATGGGCCCCATCTCCATCTTGACAGTGGTACAACGGGGGTCTGAGGCATACACATGTAACAGAGACCTTGCAACAGCCCTGCTTAGATTTCAGAGGTAAAGAAATGAATTGTACTAAATATATAACAGGAGTATTAGTTATTGCTTCCTTAAAAAGAATAGCAAGAGGGGTTCTGGCAAGATGGCTCAGTGGATAAGGGCCTGATGATAAGAGTCATTCCTGGAACCCACATGGTCGAAGGAGAACTGACTCGCACATGCTCTCCAGGTGTGTGCTGTGTGGCACCTGTGCACCACCCTGCCTTTGACACAGCACACAAAGTATTTTTTTAAGTAAAGTTTAAGAAGCCAATCTTATATAGCCAGAGTTTTTTGACCATCTTCCACCAAAACAAAGCTACCAATTTACCAGATCCTATCAACCCCTCCAATGTTATCTCAAAACATGTATTTGGAAATGTTCAATTATTACCACGTTCCTTACCCACCCTACCCCCAAGAGTGGCCTCCTCCTTCCTCAGAGGACTAATCATGGGCAGACCATGTTCTCAGAAAACCAGCAGAGGCCTAGTACCCCCAAGCCTAAACAGAGTCTCTATAAAAATTACCCAGACTTTTGTGGCAACAAAAAATCTAATAATGAACAAGGAAATAATGACACTGAACAAGGCGACCACAAACAATACTCCACAAACACTATCAGTGGGGCTGTAACAGGCTGTTTCCAATTCAACAGCCAATGCTACCTCAGCAAGGAGGGTGCCTACATGCAAGCCAGTCAAGCACTCTACCCCAGTGACACCTCCCAGCTAAGCCCTATGCTAATAAATGGTTAGCCTAAAGCACATACAGAGAGACCCTGCTGAAAACCTTTAAACACAATTTTCACCTTAATGTACTGCTGAACTTGAACAGGCTCAAACCCGGTGAAAAGCACATAAGGCGTCAGCTCTGGACTCAGCTTCTTAGTGGGAGGTGGCAGGTCCTCGATTCTGTGATGCAAACACACAGGGAGGTAAGGCCTTCAAACAAGTGCTCTTTAGGAAACCCAGACTCAACAAGCTTTAAGAACTTGAGTGTTGGGGGGCAGGGGCTGTGATGGATAATGTCCTTTCTCTCCCAACATATAGTCCACCCCGAAGGGTGCCACCTGAAACATCCAAGAGAAGCATCCAGATCGTTCTCGCTAACAACGATGTTCTCAGGTGGACATGAAGGTGCATACCCCCAACTCCAGCCCTTGGGAGATAGAGGCAGGAAGATCAAATTAAAGCCAACCTCAGCTACATAGTTTGAGACCAGCCTGGGCTACATGACACCCTGAACAATGAAACAGTAAGGAAAGAGGCCAATATTCTTCTCTGCCCTATCAGTCACTCCCTTGTAATTTTAGTTCAGTCAGGGTTTAAAAAGAAGCGGTATTAACACTAATTTTTGTTTCATTGATTTACCAGCTTGCCCATTATAGCGGTCAATCTTCAACTTAAACGTATGTCCCCATTACAGAGGCCACTCTTCGCATTAAAGTGTATTTTTAATATTTTCATTGTGTAATACTTTGCCATGGGGCTGATAGAGCCCAGAGCTTTACAACACTGGGCAAAGGCTCTACAACTGAGTATAACCCCAGTACCTTACATCAAGCTTTTAAAAAAAAAAAACCCAAGTGACGCTGGGTGGCTCATGAGGACAGATAGAGGGTCTCCTTGCACTACACACTGTTAAATTCTAGCCCTGTCTTCATCAAGACATTGCAAGGCACAGCTTAAGTAAAAGCCTTTGGTCTTGTATAGTTACCTTCAATGTACTCAAATCTTATTTCTCAGTTTCTATGGAAATGAGGTGGTCTAGAAAAATTTTCACCTTTATCCATGTCTATTTCAACAGCTTTTAAAAACTGAGTTTTACTCAGTCTGTGCTGTGTGTGGGGAGTGAGGAGAGAGAGGAGATGAGGAAATGCTGGTCACAAAGGCTGTTCAACAGCCCCTCTCAGCAAGTACACTGTGGAGCCAAGAGCCCCTGAGGGTCATGGAGAGACCAGAGCCCCTTCCTTGGCTTGCTACTGTTCGCTGTGGCTTCTGCTCTCAGGGAGGCAGCCATTCTCCCTGCAGACGAGCCAAAGAGTAGACATGTACTAACAACACCCAATCAGCACGCCTCGTGCAAAGCACACAGTCCCTCAGAGAAGCTGGTCTTTCTTTCCCAGGGCGGCCTCTCTGAGAACTGATAGCTCAGAGTGACCCAGCACCCAGCACCCAGGGACATTTAGAGCACTTGGCAGAGGAAGCCTGCCTGCCCACAGCAGCTGCTGCTTCACACATTTGGGTAAAGCTTTCCTTAAGAAAACAGTTCTAGTTTTTATTTTCAGTAAGTAAAAATGAAAAGTGCTTAATCACTTAGTATCTCTCAAATGAGCAACTGTGGCAGGACAAGATCCAAAACTGACTTATGATTATGTATATCAGGGTTTTGCCCACATGTGTGTCTGTGTACCGTGTACATGCCTGGTGCCCACAGAGGCTAGAAGAGGGCATCAGATACCCTGGGACTAGATTTATAGGCAGCTGTGAGCAGTCATGTGGGTGCTGGGAACCGAACCCAGGTCCTCTGCAAAGCAGTCAATCAATGCTGTGAGCCATGGCTCCAGCCCTACAGATACAATTTACTATGAAAACTCTCAGAAACATTTGAGTCAGCTCCAATCTTCCAAAGCAGACTAAAAGACAGGAAAGTGTAAAGGGCCTGCCCCGCTGCACATACCTGGCTCTTTTAGAAGAAGGCTGGATGTTGGCAACCTCATTTGGCTTCAGCTTAGGGGGCAATCTTACACCCTGTAATAAAACATTGTCCACTTCGATCAAGAATCTCCAAGAATGCAGAAGCTTCCAAGACCATGTCTCCACCACCCACAGGACCATGGCCCTCACTGCTAGGAAGGCTGGAATGGCACTGGCCAGGAGCAAATGCTAACACCCTAAAGAACCTGCCTTTTCCCTTCTTTCCTTTTCTATTCACCAAGTCCCTGGATACTGAACCTTAGCAAGAACCTGTCCTACCTCAGTGAAAAGTCTCACCCACCAGCCTAAACCACTGCCCCAGGACAGAAGTGCGCCAACAAGACAGAAGGGGAGAATGGAGATTGCCTGCCTGCAGGCCCCAACTCACGGGCCACCTACACTATGCCACACTGTCACACTGTCTGCTCCTTCACACTGTAACTCAGAGGCCTTTTTTTTTTTTTTTGAAAGATACTTTAGTTAGCTAGGCCTGGTAATCCAGGCCTATAAAATTTGAGGCCTATCTAGGCTACAGCACGAGTTCAAGGCCAGCTTGTTTCAAAATACATAAAAAGGGCTGGGTACAGAACCATTGCCTAACACCATCAACTAAACAAAACAAACCCTCAAACCCCACCGCCTTTACCTGCTTGCGTCACTATGTTTATGATCCTTTTCTGAATCTGGCTCAGATTCACTTAACAAGTCACATCCCCTACCCGTGCTGCCATGACACAACCAAGAAAGCCAAGCACACCTCCTCTGCACTGTGCACCTACCAGCCTCAGAAGCCTAAGCAGCATACCACATAGCGTCTGCAGGAAGGTGGACTCCAAGTCCACCTCTGCCATTCCCATAGCACACCCCCTAGCCAGGAGGGAACCTGCTGGGAGCTGCAGCTTTAATACAAAGGCCCAGGAGACCAGTCTGGTAAGGCTGCCCAATTCTCAGTACGGGCTATGTGGGTTGTGGGAGATGACTCTGATTGTCACTCTACCATCTGGGCCCCCCTCAGGAAGTCTTTCACTGCATGAGCAGGAAGGGCACTGGCTTTTGCTAATGTGCCTAAGCGGGCCAAGATCTATTAAAGTCATAATTACAAGTTTAAGCCGTAGAAAAAATATACACCTGCCAGCAGGCTGGGCTTCCTGCAAGAGTAGGAGTCAGCAGGCCTGTACCCAATTGAAGGAACTGTTTACGAAGGATCAGGAGGTATGGCCTTGTTGGAAGAGGTGTCTCTGGGGCTGGGCCTGCGGTTTTTAAAAGCCCACACCTGGCCCAGTGTCTCCCTCTGCCTCCTGCTGTGGATCAGAAGTAAGTACTAAGCTACTGCTTTTGTCATGCATGTGTGCTTGCTGCTGCCAAGCCCCCTGCCATGATGACTCTAGCCCTCTGAAACTATAGCAAGCCCCCAGGTAAACGCTTTCTTTTAGCCAGGTGGTGGTGGTGGCACACACCCCCACCCTCCAAAGCTTTTTTTCACAGCAATAGAACAGAGACTACAACAGGGGTGAACATGACTGAATTTGTGTATGAGTACATGAAATGCAATAGTAATAAATTTAAAATATAAAGTAAAAATACTTTTACAAAACATGTTAATGTATTTGTGGCAGGCATGCAGTCAGTCCTAAGCCTACAGTAGTCACTATGGAGCAGCAAAGCGCTGCTCTCCCCAGGGTGGGGACTCATGACAAGAACAATATGTCTATCGAGTAAACACTAATAGAGCAAAGCCACAATCTCAACAAGCCTCAAAGGTGAGAATATAGATAGCCTTTACCAGATGATCTGCAACTAACAACGTCCAGAATGTTCTATCCTGAAGTGGACTGCCAGAATATCCAATATGACATGACTCTACCCTGGAACACTCAGGAATGTTCTCCCAAAACAGGGGAAGGAACTCTGACCTGTGGCCTGTGTAAGATCTGCCATTTCCAGTGTCTCTGTGAAGGCCTTGCCCACTAGCTATGAAAAATAGCTGACATCTAAGTTCTCTTTCTCGGTTCCTAGAGTGTAACACAGATCTCTGAAGCTAGCAAAGCTCATGCATACATGTGCCCACTCACCACCCACACTGACAACAGAGAAATATGTAAACTGGTATGTTATAAACTTACAACACAGAGGACACACTTCATATGCTACTGAACTAGATAGAAGCTAGCATTCACATGTCCACTGCAACTGAGTAACACAGCCACAACCTGTGGGTGTGTGTGTGTGTGTGTGTGTGTGTAGGGGGTGCAATGGCCACTGTGGGCGTGGGGCTGGCGTACCATCAAGAGCTCTGCAGTCACCTTCACTGGGACCCTCCATGCATCTGAAAGAGAAAGATGCCATTTACCATAATGGAATATTCACATCAACCTACTGCAAGCCCTTCCTAGGCAGGGAACCTGAACACACGGGGCTTGTCCACAACACTCATTCGGGGCAAATGTAGCTAGGCTACTGTAGCTCAGGTTTCTAGGACAGGTAAGGTAAGCAAGGCTGATGCTTCACACACCGTGATTCACCAAGGGTACAGACTGTGTGCCAGGTCCCATTCTAGGAAGACTGCAGTTATGATGAGCAGTGCCATCAGGACCCACAACGGCCAATACACAGGTGCTGAACACAGGGAGCAGCTTGTAGCCAGATACGCAGAGAAGTCTCTGTAAGGCCCAGGCAGAACAGCTGCATAGAAAACCCCTCTCCTGATGAAAGTCTTCTAAATCAAACTGGGCTTCTCGGGGCGGTCAAAACACAACCTGGGTAATGTTCAATTCTCCAAGACAGAGTTAAAACCCAGTGTTGTATTACACATACTACACAGACATGAATAAAAGATTAAAAAAAAAAAAACAAAAACAAAAAGAGCTGTGCTGCATCGTATGTCCCTATCTTCCATGGGACAGTCCTCCCCGAGGAGTTGTATAGCATCAAATGGCTGACCACACAAGGCAGGCCACCAAAGAGTGACAGCAAGTCCCTAAAACCTGACAGTGCAAAGAAGGAATCGCCCTGAGGAGAAAACAGGGTGTGCTCCCAGCTCGAAATGCTTCTCAGACAAAAACCCAGCACCCGAAGCAGGGGGAGGGAGTAGGGATGTGCAGAAGGGAACTAAAGGAAGCAGGTGGTGTGAACGGTTTTGGTAGCACATGAGCCATCACTGACCTAAAAGACTCAAGACCAAGTGTGGAGTGGGCGCAAAGGGGTCCGGGAGGTTGAAGGCGGTGTACCGGCTGTACTGCACTTGCCGCAGGGCCTCGAAGTTTCCCAGCAGAATGTCCCCCAGCCACTGTGCATTCACACATGGGATCCTCCACTCTTTGGCCTTCTCGTACTTCAAACCACTCGGTCTTTTAGGTGAGAAATCACATTCATTCAGTTAGTGTCATCTTACCATGAATTTTTTTGTCTACTTTCAACAAAAGCCAATTAAAAATAAAAAATAAAAAATAAAAAAACAACTAATAAAGTGGCAGGCATATTTTAGCAAAGCTGCCAGCAATCCAAACTGTAGGCCAAAGGTAGTTAACCCCACCAGTCTGCAACTGGGTCAGTATCTGACTTTAACCCTATTCCAGGTCTTTAAATTCTTTAGTTCACACTCTGTTATTTCACCCATTCACCAAGTGAAGCCTCTTACAGATGTTTCTGACAGTACCATGAACAGTTATGCCTCTTTAAAAAAAACAGTGACAAAGACTGTTGTTTATTAAGAAAGAATGACAGGCCAGGCATGGTGGTGCACACCTTTAATCCCAGCACCAGGGAGGCAGAGGCAGGCGGATCTCTGTGAGTCTGAGGCCAGCCTGGTCTACACAGTGAGTTCCAGGACTGTCAGGACTACTTAGAGAGCCCATTTCAAACAACAATGAGAAAAGAAAGAATAAAAGGCACTCCTGCGCGAAAGTGGGCTAGTAGTGAGCTGGGAAGACAGACAATCAAGGCTTTGTGTCATTCTTCCATGTACTTCTACACTTGAAATTCACACAAGCTACAATGTATTAAGAAATGACTGCTGCCAGGCATAGTAATGCATGCCTAAGATCCCAGATTTGGAGCTGGAGGCTCTCTACAAGTTTGAGACCAGCCTGGCTTACAAGAGGCCACGCCTCCCCCAGACGAACTAAATCACCAAACAGGATGAAAACAGCTTCTAAGCCCAGCTTACTCTTTACAGATGAGGACAGTGTTGCTACGGCACAGGTAACCTGTGTACTTGGCACCTGCCAGGTACGTCATTAACTTCAGGTCATCTCTGTCATTGTCAACAAATCCAGTCACAGAGATAATCTGGGGAGAAAGAGCAAATGAGATATAAACACAAAGTGGCTTTGATTAGACTTTCTCATGCTCCTATGGCATTAGGGGATGTATCTGGCACTGTCATTCCCGAGAACATCATGAGAATAACTTCACTGACAGAACATGAAGCATACAGCATCTCTGTGGCAAGAAGAGAGGAGGAGCCGCACTCACAGGGGAGAATTTTAGTATCTGTGCAACGCTGCTCAGGTAATTGCAGGTTACTGTGCTGAGCACACACACAAAGGTCTTTATTTTCCTCACTCGTCCAGACTCTGGGTCATTGGGCCGCAAGTACCCACAAGTACTGACCACATTTGCCTCCTCCTAGGACTTGGAGTATCAATGAGGTAAAAATTACATGCCTTGTGCCATTGCTATGGTGGCCAAGGCACACAGAGAAGAGGGTGAAAATCACCCAGGAGTCTGGGGCAGAACCGTGGAAAGACAAGCAGGAGAGGGGACGGGCCTCACATGCTGTGAACAGGGTTTGCCCCCGGGTGGAAATGCCACAGGGAAATGCAGGGCTCGATGGGGCGGCACCAGTTTCTTCTTCTTCAGGACTGTGTTGAGCCAGTGAGCAGTGACACACCGCTTCCTCTCCCGTAGCGCCTGGCAAACAAAACAACTGTCATGTTGTAGTCTCGGGCTCTTTGCTATAGAACCAGGGAGAAAACGGTTGGCTTGCATAAGACAGAGCCACCTTCCCAGAACCAGTAAATCAAACAGATAACCTACAGCAGGTCTGAGGCTTCTGGCCACTGGGGCACCTACATACACTTCATGCACTCACAAAGAAATATATATATATACACATGATTGAATTTAAACCTTAAAGAAAAACTAGCCAGAAATGACACAACACTATCTCCCTACAAAGAGAAACACCCCTAGCCCCTGCATACAAAGCATGTACATATAACACACTCCTAAACTTAACCACAGATGAAGCTCACAGTCCAAAGTGGGACAGTCAACAGTACCTAACAACATGCTTCTAAAGTCGCTGTCACATACACAGGAGCGCTAAACCTATCTGTCAACTACCACGAACACTTTTACAGAAAGAGAACGAAAACCTCAGGGTAAGGAGGTGATCCTAGGACGAGCTTAGTCAGGGTTTACTGTTGCCCTCTCAGGGCTTCTTACCCCCAGAAGCTCTTGCATGCAAAACCCCAGAAGGCACCAAGTTCCATCCTGAGGGTCATCTGGATGGTGACTAGGAGGACCTGCCCTTTCCCCTCTACCTGGAGCTTCTTCTTCCCTCTCTATTGCCCAAAGCTGACCACAATAGTATCTAACCCAACAAAGTGGCTTCCTTATTTTTGGCGGCAGGAAACTATTCTCTGGAAGATTATAAGCACTGTGAGGATGCAGCAGCTCACTTGTCTAACATGCATGAGGTCCTTAGTCTGATTCCCAGCACCACAAAAAGCTGTGTGCCTCTACCACTCAAGGGATAAAGATGAAGGAATCATAGGTTTAAGGTTGTCCTCTGCTGCACACTTAGGTCAAGGCCAGCGTGGGTCACATGACACTGTTCCACAAACATATTATGCCCTTGCTTCTAAAGTTGCACACAACAATGCCACTGCCTCCCATCCCAGTCAGTGGCCAGTTCCTTCTTACCTGTGCATACATACTACTGACTTGGCTCTCGCAGAGGAGGTGTGTGCATCGGCTTGTGAACGTGGGGTCTACAGTGCCACCATGAGCCTGGATTACCTACACAAAAGATGTAGCCAAACATGCCATCAGTTCCAGTTATTCTGGATACTACAGAATTGTGATTTTAACTCAGACAATTATGAAGAGAAGCCAGGCTACACTGGCATGGCCCATTCATCATAGAATAAGCAGTACCTCATGGCAACATTCACATACCAGTCACAGAAACTTCCCCCACCATTCAAGACTAACACTGCTACTCAGTTATTTCACAGGAAGTGGAAGGCAACATTCTTACTTAAAATTGACATTTTGATCAGCAGTGTATGGGGAAACTACCTGGGTGGTGCAAGGTGTCCAGTGATCACCCTGACTTATCACTGGGGTGTCTCCTCTAACTACCAAATGCTCCCAGAGCAGATCCACTGTCCTTACAAACCTTCACACTGTGACAGACAGCCACATCAGAATGTAGTGTGTCAAAACTACATTCGAGGGGCTGGCGATGCCTCAGAGAGACGAATGAGTACTGCTCACCCAGAGAACTCAAGCTCATTTCCCAGCTCCCATGCATCTGCCCGCATCTCTAGCTTCAGGGGATACAATGTCCCAAGATTCAGAGGGCACTGTGTGTGCACACATACACATATTTGAAACATATATGAAAACTGATTCCAGTTTTGGAATGTTGGTTATATACCCTAGATATCTGCCAAAAGCCATCACCATTTGAACATTCCTGCAATATAACATCAACACTGGTCTCAATAAGATTTTAGTTTTACTTGCCACTCTGAAATACAGTGTTTATTTTATTTATTTTTTTTTTTTTAGCTTAGCTTCCAGGCCATGTGAGAAAGCCAGCAGTCCCCGCCTTCACTGGCTTCCTACCATCTACTGTGTCCTCTGATAATTACTAATATATTCTAACTCACACAACACTGCTTTCTGATCTTAAACATTATCTACTGACCTTCCTATGTGACCGCCACGTCATCCAGGTGGCTTCCCACGGTACCCTAGCCAAATGTTCCCTATGTGTAAGTTTTGTTTCCTGGTGCTGACCACTGCTCACCCCACACTCCACACCTGCTGTCTTGAAAGTATCCAATCTTACTCCCACACTCCATAGAAACGTGTGTGAAGTGTGTCCTCAGATCACATATCCTCTCGTAAGCCTTGGGGCCTCCTCCTGGCAGCCAGGGACTCCTCCACATCCTGCTCTTGAGACAGAAGGGAAGGAGCCAGCTGCTGCACTGTGGCCACTCAAACAGCTGGAATGCTCCATATGGTGAAGTCTTGGCTAGTCCAGGGCATGGCAAGCACTCCTGCAAGCAACTGAGTCACTGTAAACCAAGCCATCTCAGGAGTCTTACCCAGGAGGGAACTGGAACCTGCATGGGTTCCTCAGCAAGAGCAAGCAATCTCCTCACCTGCCTTGCTCACCTACCAACTCTTAGGTTCTGTTTTCACATCCACCTGAAGTTCCCTTCATGCTCACCCAAGGAACTCCTTTGTCATACAGAGTTAAATCCTATTTCTTGGCTGCCACGAACCCCTTTGCTGGACCAGTGGCTCCCAGGTGGGGTGTGGGGAGGTGAGCACTCTGACAGGGACTCATCCTCACTCTGCAGCGGCATTCATCTGATGGACAGGCTGTATGCTATTCAAATCAGAAATCAACACTCTCAACCAATGCTGGCCCTACACCCTACGCTGAGCCCTAGACCTGTCCTGGCCCTGACCTCGCAGTCTCCCTACTAGTTTTGCAAGTGCCCTGAACTGCCCCTGCAACACTGCTCTCCCTCTGTTTAGTCTGCCCATGAATCCAGCTACAAGCTCTCTTCCCTTCTCTGTCCCAACTCTCATTATGTAGCATTGCAGGACTGGGAGTTAGCGCAGTGGTGAAGCACTTACTTCTCAGAGGAAAACAAGGTTAATCTGCAGCTCAGGAGAAAAAAGGTAAAAATCAGAAAAAGACTAAAACTAAAGCAAGACACCTGTGCTGCTGCCCTCTGTCTAAACTGACTAGGAGTATTGGCTTAGCTGGCAAGGCTGTCAAACACAGAAGAGGCCCTGGGCTGAGTCCCCAGCCCCGCAGACAGAAAGTGGGTGTGGTGGCGGTGGCACATGCCTGTAATCCCAAGTGATTGCAAGAAGTTAAGTTATTCAAGGTCATCCCTGGAGTGCAAGGACAGCTTCTGGAGAGACCCTGCCTCACACAAGCATATGAAGCACACACTTTACTGTTTCATGATCTTTGACGCCAGTTCTACCTTTTCATGAAGCCTCTCAATACCCTATCCCACGGCTCCCAATTCTCCCTAGTTTTCTGCCACTGCAGCCCCCAGACACCCTCTGGCTCCCCAGCCCTATCCTCACTCCTTCATCCTCCTGGGGAGCCCAAAGTCTCCTTAGCACACAACACAGAATCCACTCCACTCATGCACCCCTTTTCTATACAGCTTGTAAGGATAATCCAAATTCTATCTCATAGCACCTAATAAAAGAATGATGTACTGGAAGACAGACAACCCTCCCCTTTGCCCTCCTTCACTCAAGAACTGCCCAGGACTAGACTTGACGGCAGTCCCCATCAGTGTCACAGGTACATCGTCATTAGGCTGCTCTGTCTGCATCACCCCCTCATCCCTGCTCTAACTCCTCCCATGGACACACTCTCATGATCACCTCTACCAGGCTCCTGCATGCCCTGGGCCTTCTCTACCCACACCACCACAACGCTTGCCTCTGTCCCGTTGGCTTGCCTAGCCTCTGCCAATTCAACATTGCCCAGTCTTGCAGCATCGGCACCTGGCAGAGGTCTAAGCACAGGAGGAATGCTTATAGGGAAGAACACTAGGTATGGTTTTTATATAATGGGGTGGGGGTGCTCCATTCTGATTTGAAGCATGATTAGAAGAAAAACTTTCCAAACTTTTCTTTTAAAGGCACCATAAACAATAATGAGTAAATAACTATGTGTACTATCATTCCACAATTACACCAGAAAACAGTTACAAATTACCATTAGCCCTGAAGAAATTTTAAGAACCATGAAGCCCAACCCTCCACCTAGCACCTAAGTGACAAAAGTCCGGAAAGGATGGGGCCTCTCACAGAGCACAGCACTGATGACAACATTCACAGTACCAGAGTGCACACACAGACCTCATTGCATGAGGCTAGCCAACCAGGTAGCCAGCCTGCACCCTTCAAGCACTCAGTCCCCCCCCTCCCCCCGCGGCTTCCCCAGCTCACCCTTTTCCAGGTGGCCAGCAGCTGCTTATCCGACATCTGCTCTGGATAGTCCGCAATTGCAAACACACATCCTAGCAAGAAGCCTTCTTCTGGAACTAGAGTGACAGACGAACAGAAATTAAAAGTGTATTTTGATGAGTTCAACTACATTTAAAATGCTGCTACAAATCTACTAATCTATATTCAAAACCAGCATTAAAAACAAGACATAATTCAGGTCTAAGCACTAAAATCCTCAGCATTTCTCTCTGAGGCAGTCTGGACACCCTGTGAACACTGACCCTCACTGCAGTGTGTGCAGAGTACAAAGAACGCTAATTATCTCACTGCATGACAGGTATGAGACTCACAGTCTGATTATTTGATAGGTGCCATACTCTGGGAGCACTTATGCAAGCTTGTAACTTATGGGAAAATAGGAACCAGTACTAACTCTCCACTGCTGGGTCATGTCCAAAAAGCTGCTGCTGCTGTTGCTGCTGCTGAGGTGGGGGCTGCAGGGGCAGCTGCAGGGGCTGCTGGGGTGGAACCTGGTGCTGTAGTGCCTGGGGTGTTTGGCTCAAGTGTGCTGCTTGATTCTGCATCTGCTGCTGCTGCTGCTGGTGTAGGCGCTGGAGCTGCTGCTGCTGCTGGAGAAGGTTGTGCTGTTGTTGTTGTTGCTGCTGCTGTTGCTGCTGCTGCTGCTGGAGGTGTGCTAACTGGTGTTGCTGTAGCTGCTGCTGCTGCAGCTGATGAAGCTGCTGCTGCATGGCATGCTGCTGCTGAAATGGCTGCAGCTGCTGTTGAGGGCGATGCAGCTGCTGCTGAGGGTGTAACGGTTGCTGTGGAAACTGGAGCTGCTGCTGAGAAAACTGATGCTGATGGACTTGCTGAGGGAACTGATGTGATGGCGGCTGGGGGTAAGGCTGTGGCTGTGGCTGTGGCTGCTGCTGCTGCTGCTGCTGCTGCTGGAGCTGCATGATCTGGGGCTGAAGATGCAGGACTGGGTGCTGCTGCGGTGGCTGCTGGGGAGGATGGTGTTGCTGCAACACGTGTGACTCGGGAGCGCCTTTAGACTGGCCAAATAGCACAGCACTGGCAGTGGGGTGTCCCTGTTGGCCATGCGCCACCTGCTGCTCTAGGTTTTTTGTGGGTGCTGAAAGGGACTGTAAGATCTAGAAAACAAAAGGAGGGCCAAGTCACTACCAATAATTGCTGAGAGGCACTACCCGCTCACAGGCAAGTAAAAGTGCATCCATGCAGCTGATACACTGAACTGCTACCTAACGGGGACCAGACAGCAACACCACACTGCTCTCATGTACTTTGTATTCAACATCCAGAGAGCAGGACGCTGTATTATAAAACAGAAAATGAGCTAACAAACACCGTGGCTTCGAAATGCTCAGCAGGTGAAGTGCTTGCCCCCCAAGCCTGGCAACCAGAATCTAAGCCCTGGAACACACTGCTGCACAGAGACAACCAATTCCCCAAAGTTGTCTCACACACCAAGCCCCATCCCTACCCCCCCCCCACACACACACAGGGCTGCTGCATCTTCAAGAACAGAAACAGGAAACAAACAAACAAATAAATAACGGCAGTATTTGGTTCTGTTTGGTTCTGCTTGGCTCTGAGCAGGCTGGGCTACCAGGAATGAGGCACTCTCCAGGGCAACGCCTTCCCTCCATACCACAGTCTGCTTCCGGCCATCTAGAGAGTGCTCTGGAAAATGGCAGCCTCAGTTCAAACCTCACACAGGAGCAAATATGTTCTACTTCCTCCTGCTTCTAGGAGTCACCTCCACTCAGATAATGGAGGGAGGGGGGTCTAAGCTTTACCACCAGAGCACTCAGACTGCAGCTCTGCCCAGCACAGCTCCTGTCCCTCCCTCACTGTACCCTGCTCTGGGCAGTGCATGTGACATGGAAGAGGGACAGATGGACTCTAGCAAAAGGCATGCTTAAAGGCAAATGTTAGCTGGACTTGATGGTATGGACCTGTAATTCCAGCACTTGGGATGTGGAGGCAAGAGCATCAAGAGTTCAAGGTCAGCCCTCGATATACAGGGAGTTCAAGGCTAGCCTGGGCTATACAATTCAGTATTCTCCAATAATAATAACATTATTAAGAGGAGGGAGGCCATGCTAACCTGACACCCTGAGGTGTCAGATCTCTAGACTTCATGTAAGAGCCAGGCACAGAAGTATATACATCTGTGATCATAATGTTCCTACAGGGAGAAAGGAGGCAGAAACTAGGGGTATAAGAAAGTCTAGCTACATCACAGTGAACCAGAGTACCTCGTCTCAAACATGGTGAAAGGCAAGGACTGACACTTAAAGTCTTGCTCTGACCGCCACATGAACATTGTCGTACAGGCATGCCCCTACACGTTTATGAACATACATACAAAGTTTTTTTTAAGCGAATGATATTCACTTTTGCAGCACTTATATTAAAACTAGAATGATACAGAGAAAATTAGCATGGCCCCTACACAAGAATGACACTCATATTCATGAAGAGGTCCCATAGTTTTTGGAAGGGGGAAAGCTTATGAGGCCTCAACCCTACAGAAAGAACTACAGTGCTTTTCCCAGGGAAGAGCACATCAACCGGTTATCCCATACCAAATGGTCAGCCCTAAAAACATATACATTTAAGTAACATACAGACTAAACAGGTTGTATTTATATATTCGAGAATACATGTGTGTGCACGTATGCATGTGCACACTCGAGAACACAGAGATACCTAACAATTAATGGAAAAGAAGTCATGGATTTGAAAGAGCAAGGAAGGGTATGAGAGAGGGTTTGGAGAAAAAAAAAAGGGGGGGAAATGATGTAATTATATTAAAATTTCAACAAAAAAAGCGGGTTCATAAAAGCAACCTTTCTTTTGTTTTGTACACAGATATATACCAGCACTAAGCAGCACTAAGAACAATGTTTAGAATGTCCAGTTGTTTAATAAATATGTCTTAAAAGAATCTTTCTTTAAAAAGCCAATGTTCTGCCTTCCTGAGAAATCATTACAGCTATTGACTATTCTTCCTCAAACAAGACTAAGCAACAGATGGGACAAATACAGAGACCACCTGCCACATAAATAGGCCAAAGCAGCCATCTGCCACACTGCTGTCCTCTGCACTATCAACCCTATCCAAAAATGACCCCAGAAGAGATGACGTAAGAGCAGCTGACAGGACAAGCATAGGGGAAATCTGCGGTCAGGCAACCCCCCTGTACCAACTCCTGGTTCTGAGAGAGCAGCACAATGCAGCAAACTTCGATGTCTATGTGGGAAGCTCATTTGATAAAAAAAGAAGCCCGGCAGTGGTGGCACATGCCTTTAATCCCAGCACTTGGGAGGCAGAGGCAGGCGATGGATCTCTGAGTTCGAGGCCAGCCAGGTCTAGAGTTCCAGCAGCCACAGCTACAGGGAAAGTCTGTCTCAAAAGAAAACAACGACAAAGGGGGCAGGAGAGTGCATGACATGTGGCTGCTTCTGCCCTGGGCTGAGAAGCAAAGGCGCATGGCTGACTCAGTCTGTCCAAGTTGAAACAATGGAGGGCCAGGAGAGCCTGGGCAGGCCTGAGAACGGTCGTTCGCATGGCGGGGACAACCACCAGAGCTCTGTGGTGCTCACAGCACCCTCCCGTTTCATGTATCTCAAGCTGAGAACATGGCAACCTGAGGAGCCCAAGGAAAAGAGTCCCAAGGACTTGACCATGTAACCATGCCACCTGTAAGCAGCAATTCTGAAGAGACAGCAACTTTGAATTTCCCCTTCTTCAAACTGCACTATCTGAGTTCCTGCCAGAATATAAAAAGCATTATGGTGCAAAGCACACAAGCCCTAGCTAGGACACACTTGCCATCAGACAGGAGTTTAACAAACACCTTCATCCCCTCCACCTTGATCAAACAATCATATTGAGTCTTCCTTGTCTAACATTCTGAAATGCATTTTCTGTACACAGTGGTAAGGACTCTCAGGAAGCGCCATAGAGACCTGAACCTACCTTTGCTGTTGCTAGCTGAGCTGGCTCCATTCTGGAGCCAGTGTCACTGGAGGACAGTGTCAGAGCAGTACCGGGCCCTCAGCTCAGTTCAGACATCAGTATATGTCTAAATCCAAAAAGAGTCAGGAATCCCCACACTTAAACCTCTATGTATGTGAATGCAGACAGCAGGGGAACAGTTGCTCACCAGACCCATTTAGTCTCTAGTATGTTTATTAAAGATTCATTTAGTTTTCCTTTATGTGAACAGTTGTTTTGCCCACACGTATGCCTGTGCAACATGTGGATGCAGTGGCTGCTGAGGTCGCAAAGGCTAGTAGATCTGTCCCCTGGTAATGGTGTTACACGGCCGTGAGGCACCACATAAGTCCCAGGAATCACACCCAGGTCCTCCACAAGAGCAGCCAGCGCTCTTAACCACTTAGCCATCTCTCCAGCCCCAAGCTGGTCAGCTTTTACCAGACCACCACCACCCAAAATTAAGCCTGAACTCCGGCCTGTATGGAGAATCTTGGAATCTGGGCAAATGCATTTTGCTATTTATTTTCACCAAGTCAAAAGGTGCCTATAAATGAACTATACACGTCAACACCTCCAACGATCACGGCCCAGGCTCTGTCTACCACAGGAACCATTCTCTCCACAGGGCCCCAGCTGGCCCCTTCTCTTTCCTCTGTCCAGCCTGGGCTCTCTCTTACTTCCCAGGTCTCATCAAAGCGGTGGTGGTCAACCTAAACTAGTGCTGGCCACACCCAGCACTACTGTCTCCAGGTCTCTGAATCAATCATCTTACAGTCTGTCCACCATTCTCCTCAGACCCAGTTAACCCTCTCCTGTCTATCTCAACTCAGCAGCTAGCTTTTTCCCTTCCCAACACCTAAAGGATGCCCAGAGTCACCCGGATCTGGCCTCCATCCCCTCCACTGTCTCTAGAATCCCAACTATCAGTATTCACTGCTCAAGTTACAGGCAGTTTTCTAAGCACCTCTAACCAACAGAGGCTTCCTTAAAGCCCTTGCCATAATCAAATCCAGCAAAATGATTCTTAATACCATCTCAACCCAGGCCATGCATAGTTGCCTATATCCACTCAAATGGCACCGGGTCCTGCCTCAGGTTGCTCCCACAGCTGAAAACTGTTAAAGAAAAAACAAAAACAAAAAAGGGCAAATCTGCCAGACCGGAGCAGCCACCACAGCAGCTCTTAAATGGGAGGGCTTCTGACTGCCCACGCCCAGCTGCTCCCAGCATGACCCGGAACTCTCCTCTTGTTTTCTCCTATCTCTTAAACAGTCTCATTGGCTGCAAAGCTAGAGATCATTGTGTTGGCAATTCCACTGACCTCCATACTTATCAGACATCTTCCTGCCCGCGCCATCACGCTCTCTCTCTCTCTCTCTCTCTCTCACACACACACACACACACACACACACACACACACACACACACGAGAAAGGGTATCTGGTTGTCACACCTGCAGCTCTTTCAATGCAGTCAAGTCTGTGCTCACTCACCAGGATCCTGTCTAGCACCATTTTCTAGCCTCTTTGGGGCTCTCCTGCTTCCCTCCTCTCCCACCCCTTTATAACCCTTCATACATCTGTCAGACATCAGCACACCCCTGCTCAAATCCTGTGAGGGCTTCCCAGAAAGGAAGCGCACACTCCTCCCTGGCCACCATGACAAAGCTCCTTGTCTGTCTCTCATGGACCCCTCACACCACGCAGCTCACTTCTTATCATGTTTTGAGGACAACAAACCCTTGCCCGCTTTGGGTTTTCACCAGGGACCCTGTCCCCAGTTCTACGCACAACCTTTAATTCAAGCCTGACATCACCACCTTCATAAGATCCTTCCTGCCATCAGTCTGATGACAGACTTTGACAGTGAAATACACAATAACATGAACCAGCAGGGACAACATTCAAAGATATGAGTATTTAGGAAACACACTGTGTTCGCTCCCTGGTTGACACAAATGGCTACGCTGCCAGGCCATGAGGCCTCATGGAGCTATTGGCAGGTATTTGGTTCCTTTCCTTGCTGGCCCAAATGTCACCATCTGCTTCGTGCCTGTTTAACATGGCTGCAAAGAAGTCCCCACAAAAATGGGACTCATAAGTAACCTGTTCTGAAGGGTGATGAAATCCCACTCTTGAACGCAGCCTTCAGCTTCCTGAGACTTACGTGTGCAACATTGGAGGGTCGGCTGATCTGCTGGATGTCCGCGTTGTTTGTGATGTTTCGCAACGTCCGGACGGCTGGGCTCCAGGTCCCTAGCATTTCTGATCGCTCAGAACCCTGGAGGTTTTGTCCAGCAGCCATCAAGTTACCCCGAATGTCAGGAGGCAGGATGTCCCCGGGGACAGGTGGAACATTGGCACACAGGTTAATAAGTCCTGGTCCTTTTCCCTGAGGCAGCCTACGCTGGGCCGTGGTGAGTGGTGGGGCTTCAGCAGGGGCCCAGTTCAAGCTCCGCTCCTGCTTTTCGGGGGATGAATCAGAAGAGTCATCAAACATTAACTCCCCTTTGGGCACCTCAGCTCTGGGCTTGGGAGAGAACTGTTGGTCAACAGGAGAGGCTTCTGGAGAGCTGGCGGCACTCGACTTCTCCTCAGTGCTGCCCTCGTTCTGAGAGTCCTGCTCCTCGTTGTCTCCCTCCTCCTCCTCTTCCTCCTCATAGATGATCAGACGCGGATGATAAAAGGCTTCATCCTTCCTGCTCTTCTCAGACACGCAGTCCAGGACCCAGTCAGGGGTGACAATCTTAATACTTGCTCTCTTGACAGCACGCTCGTATTTCTCCTATTAGTGAAGCATAAACACATACTAAATGATGCTGCTTCCTCTCATCCTATAATCACAGATTCGAGGAGGGACTTTTAAGTGGGATAAAGATGCAGAGCTGCTGATGTCCTGCCATGCTTTCCAGAGGCAAACCCATGCCTGTACCTGTGAGCTAGAGCTGTCAAAGGCACAGGAAGGGGTTGTGACCACAGCAGGAACCTTACAAGACTTGGTTATAGGTGATGTTTAAAGTACATCCCGAGAACTAGGAATCTCATGGAAAATGATAAAGTGAAGACCTGAAATCTATTTATATACACTAATGCTTCTTTCAGAGCCAGCTGTCCAAAACAGGCAGACATTCACTAAGGGAACTTTGGGAAGTGCCTTCAAGTCAATATAACAAGAATGGTGCCCGGGATATAGCTAACCCCCACACACACCCCAAAAAACAGAAGTTAAACATACAGTAAGAATAAAACTTAGAACCAGCACTAAGTGACAAGGTGTAGTTTCAGTATTAACTGCCAACTTGCACCTAGGAGTAGGCCTCTGGGCTCCTCTGGAAAGACCTATTAATTGTGGGTGAGGCGATATCCGAACAGTGATGGGAAGGGTAAGTTGAGTGCTGACTCGGATGCACTCACTGCTCCCTTCTTCTGACTGTGAACAGCTCCCTCAAGCTCCTGTGTAAGGATCAGAATAAACAAATAGGCCGAACAGATGTTTATTCAGGGAGAAATAACTTACAACCTAGACAGATGAACACCAGGAAATTCAACCCAATGCTCTCCTGTCCGAGTCCCGCCAGCAAGAGAGCTTTTCCCAGCTCTCCCTCCGACCTCCTTCCACAGGTCACTTCCGCCCATGGCTCCACTCCCCAATGGGCGTGGTCAGTGCCACAGAAGGACTATCTCACTACAATCCCTGCCACGATGGAGTTTCTCCCTCAAGCTACTGTGACTGTGACAGGTGGTAGTGAGGGATGAAGGCATTTGGTCTGTTCCTGGGGCAGGGCAGCGCTGTTTGCCGTCCTGTTATGCACATACATATTCAGAGCAAAGCCACTGAAACCAACTCCCATTGCTAGCTGTGGCCTTTCGCCATTGTGATCCCAGACCTGCTCATTTTCCTTTGCTTAGCTGTTATCTTCTTTGTTTGAGACAGGGTCTCACTATGTAGCCTTGGCTGATATCCATGATAGAATGCTGGTACCTTTGTTTCTGATTATTTTCCTCCCCACTGCTGAGGACAGAACCTAGGGCCTCAAGCATGTGAGGCAAGCACTCACCACAGCCCAGTGTAGAATAAGCTACATCCGCAACAACACCAGAAGGTATGAACCAATCCCCTTGCTGATTGCCCAACATGCTGTAGGAACCCAACACACAAACCCAGGTCCTCTAGAAGAACCGCAAGCGTGCTTACAAACTACTGAGCCATCTCTCCAGCCTTCAGATAATCAATGAGTAAGTAAATAAATATTACAGGATGAAATCCAAGACTTAATATTTGACAAACCCACCTTATTCATGTTATTTCCTCTTAAAGTCATAATATAACTTATAATCACACATCTTTTATGACAGAAACTAATATTAGCGGCTTTTGTAAACAGAATCTAGTCATTACAAAGAGCTTCTTGGAAAACACTTGACTCTTATGCATGTCACGGAAGAGGGTACATTTGAAGTGCTTACCCCCTTTGGCTCTGGAACAATCAAGTGTGTGCACTTCTTGTTGAGGTTCAGCTGGCAATTGCCCCCGTGGAACGTGATCAAGGCCCACAGGGCACTTCTGTCCTCAGACGACACCTGGTAGAAATGAGAACATGACTTCACTAGATAGTC
Source organism: Phodopus roborovskii (assembly GCF_943737965.1). NCBI lineage: Eukaryota > Metazoa > Chordata > Mammalia > Rodentia > Cricetidae > Phodopus > Phodopus roborovskii. The sequence continues at coordinate 28,132,587 of NW_026126571.1, read as the reverse complement.
AACCATGCCTCTGTCTGCACTTTATTACATGGTGGTGTTCACACGGGTCATTCAGCGGTGGCTTCCTCAGTCATCTGGCCACAGCACGCCGGTAAGAAAATAAGAGCAGCACTCGGCCATCCTGCTACTCCTAGCAGCTTCACAGGTAAGAAGCCTTTTGCCATGTCACCAGCTGAGCAAAACTTAGTACCACCCTGGGCTACGGGAGTAGGTGCGTGGTAGAGCTTGCCTTGCATATACAAGAACTTGGGTTAGATCCCAAGAACCACAAAATAATTTTTCAAACTTCCCATCCACGGCTGAAGAGATGGCTCACTAATTAAGAACACTGACTGCTCTTCCAGTGGACCAGGGTTCAATTCCCAGCACCCACATAGCAGCTCACAACCACCTATAACTCTAGTACCAGGAAATCTAACACCTTCTTCTGGTCTTCCTGGGCCTTGCACGCATGTGGTGCAGACAAAGACATACAAGCAGGCAAAACACACCTACATATAAAATAAAAATAAATAAATCTTTTTAAAGTTCCATCCACACCCCAAAGGCTGAGTAGATTTTGGTCTATAACAAAAATGATACAAACAACTAAAAAGGGAAGAAAGGTTTCATTTTCTATCATTTCTGAAAATGTTCAAACATCAAAATCATGCTTATAGAAGCCAGTGAGATGACTTAATGGGTAAAGCACTTGTCATGCAAGCTTGATGACCCAAGTTCCATTCCAGGAACCTACATAACAGCAAGATAACCAACTTCACAAAACTCCCCTTTGACACTTGACCCCTTTGAAAAAAGTCAATCATAAAACTTTCAAATCATAATTACAAAGAATTCCTTCAAAATTAGTAACAATTATTAATTATGACAAGGATAAAATTACAGGACGAAAATACAGTGAGTAGAAAACCAGAGAGAAAACAAACATCCCATGGAAAAAGCCTCAAGCAGGCGGAGACGCCAAAGACCTTAGACTTGAGAGCTGCAAGACTCCAGAACTGTCTCCCAGCCCACTACTGCCTGCTCTCCGTGCCAGAAACTGTCACATGCGTCTCACACGAACCTGACTATGACCGTGGCACACAGAAGTTGCCACCAACCCCAGAGACATTTGGGAACTGTGAACACTGGCACCTGGCACCCCTGTATGAAGGCCCAGTCACACACACACACACACACACACACACAGTCAGCAGCTTCTCTAAGGCGGGACCTCTGGGAAAGGGCAACTCACTTTTAAAGGATAAAATTTAGTCTGAAAAGCAAAAGAAACACTTAAGAAATGTAATGCAGCATTCACCTTAAGAGAATTACACAAGCATGGGAATCTTTTCTGGATTAATGTACTGTAAGTTGAAGGTTATGGGTGTTAAAGAAGCCTGGGTTTGTCTCTACATTTGCTTACAGTCCTGACTTCTTAATGCCAGCATGAGGCTCCCATGGACCCAGACTTGTACAGCCACTCCTAGGGGCTATTCTGTATTCCTCACTACTCTACATGTGAGCTTCCTAAAGCCATTTTCAAATCAGAACCCGACCAGTCTATTCTATTAGTGGTTTCCTGCAGCACCTGTAGAATGAGGTTTAATTATCTGACAAAAGACTGAGCCAATGCCTCACTATGCAATCTTAATTTAAAATGAGTGTAAAACCTAGTCTAGTTGCAGCTTTACCACTTGAGTGGACATGTCAGAAAGGACAGACAGCTTCTTTACCAGCTACGATAACTGGCCCATACTGTGCACGCCCTGCCCCCCCCATACCTCACTCTCACTGGGAAGGGCGCATAACGCCCCTGTGAAGAGTACCAGGCAGGGGAGAACACAGGAGAACCGGGTCACTATCTCTGACAAGTAGCCCATCAACTCAGAGCAAACACCCACTGCAGTTAGGCCTCTGCAGCAGTGACACTGGACTCCACACCCTCACGCCAGCAACTGTCACCTCCTGGTCAAAGGATATGGGAGTACTTTCATACTTTTCTGTAGTCTCCGAATTTTCAAAAGCCATCTCTTTAAATGGGGAAAAGTACTTTTCTTTTTTAAAAGCCATCTTTCTGAAGTCACATTGGTTCCAATGTTCTGCTGCCTCCTCCCAGTGTCAAGCTGAATCCCAGCTCTCCAGCATGGGACCAAGGCAGCTTAGCCTGCCTGGTTCCTTGCCACCACACCTAAATGCCACTGCCAACACACTAAACCATCTATGTGCCAATCCCTCCTCCTGGTATCATTCTACCAAACCCCTGGCAAGCAGCGTAAGTATGAGCACTCACCAGACTCCAAAAATCTGCTTTCTTGTCCCACTCTCCTCCCAGGATAGAATTCCCTGACTCCCCAAAAGACTTGCTTCTCTACTCCAACCAGCACCCTTCTCGGCTAGGCATGGTGGTGCATGCCTGTAACCCCCCATCTGGGAAATGGAGACAGAAATTCAAGGCTATGTTTAGTGTCTTACTTTTCTACTGTTATGAAGAGACACTGCGATCAAGGCAGCACTCAACTGGCAGCTTGCTTACACTCTCAGAGTCCGTGACTATCATGGAGAACGTGACAGCAAGCAGGCGGGCACCGCGCTGAAGCAGTAGCTGGGAGCTCACATCTATCCACAAGCACAAGGCAGAAAGAGACTGGCTCTGGTGGACTTCTCAGACCTCAGAGCCCATCCCTAGTCACACACCTCCTCTAAAAAAGGACACGCTTCCTAACCCTTCCCAAACAGTTCCACCAACTGAGGAGCAAATATTCAAATATATGCGGCCATGAAGGTCATTCCCATTCAAACCACCACACTTAGCTACACAGAAAATCTGAGGTTAAACTCGACTATATGTTTGGACTGTCTCAAACAATAATAATTTGACAGAGAGAACACAGCACCCTCCCCTCCTCATTTCCACACACAGGGAAGAAGGCCCATGATTCCAGCTTCCATGTTCCCCTCCCTCAGCCAGCTAACACTACTTACTGAAGGAGCCCCACCATATGATGTAAGCCCTGAGCTGATCTGCTACCTCTCACAGAGCCCAGTACAGCCAAGACTGACTGACATGGAACTATAAGGGTGTCCACTTCCAGCCTTCTCAACCTGCGTCACACCTGGCCAGACTCTCCATCAGGCTCCTGCCTTCCTTCCCAAGGCCTGCCCAGCACACTACAGAGCCCGCTGCCTGCAACAATGCAAGCACCAAGGAGATGACTTCTGCGGGCAGGAGCCTTCTTCCCCACTGTCCCTGGAAGGCTCCAAAAAGGAATGCCAGCTCTTCCCCAACACCCCAACAAGAAAAGACAGAGGCCCATGGACAGAGGCCTTGGCTCAGGTGGCCATGCCTGGGTATGTGAGGGCATGGGTTCATACAGTTATTGTTGAAGGGGTGCCAAGCCTTGTGTGCCATGCAGGGCAGAACCTAACCACGAGGACAGCTCCTTGTGCTGTCCCCACACCTGCACTATGTGATACAGCATGTGTCTGGCCATGTGCAGCCTGTCATTTCCTGAGGGATGAGTTATACTGTAATTAATGTGTACCCCAAGTCCCTGAGCTTCACATTGTATGTATGTTAACATAGCTTTAAGCAAATTAATATTTTTAGCAACCATAAAATATTGTTTACAGTGTACACTGTAAGCTAACAGTTGCAGGGTTTCTTTAAAATAGCTAAACAACCCATCCCTTTCTTAAAGAAGTGCTTGTGTCAGGAGTGGTGTTAGAGTCTCTGAACGTTCAAGGCTAGCCTGATTTATATAGTGAATTCCAACACTACATCGGGAGACCCTGTCTCAAAAACAAAAAAAAAAAGTGTTTTACCTCCCAGTACACACTGGGTTTTCAACTATGTTCAGTAAATGACTAATGTGACAGACGTATGCAGTAAGAGATCTATAAAGATCTACTGCTTCTGAGTTTGGTTTTTCCTACTCAATGAACTTGCTGAAGGATGTATGATCCTGTCATGACCTTGAGAATACAGATTAGCCTCCAGAAAAATCTCTGTCTCTGGAGCCCCACAAATGATACCACCCACCTCTCAGTGTTGAGACAGACATGCTGTGGCCACAGCCCCTCGCCTCATCGCTTCTTCATGGGTACCCTCCCCATCCCCCAGGCTGACCACCCTAGGTGCCCACAGCCCAGATTTCCAAGACCAAGTAGAGGCCTGTGTAGCTCTTTGGCTTCAAGGCCCTGGCTTAACCTTGCCACCTTTTCTCCCAATTCTGGACCACAGAACTAGAGCAAAGGAACACACAAAACCGTCATTGCAAACTCATGCTGATCCTTTCCCAGAAAGCAGCTGTTCCCAGGAAAACAAGCAAAAACGGTAGCATCCAATCCACTCTTCTGACTTTGTCTGCTCCTAACCAGCACCTTGCCTGCCCAAAACCCTTTCCAAGTACGTTCAATCCCTGTTTCTGCAGGTCTTACCCAAGGTCAGGCCCCTGCTACCTCTCCCCTATGCTGACCAACTCCCATCATGCCACGTGTCCTCCAAGTTGCTCTGTGTGGACTACTCATGGATGACCCAAGCCTCACTGCACAGCAGCATACTCTCATCCCTTATCCACCGAGCTCTACTTGATTTCCCATGCCCCAAGCCTGACCTGAAGGCATGAGGCACGGACCCCATGGCACAGCACTGACAAGCCCTGGGACCTGTGAGGTTCTCCATACTGCTAGGGTCCATGCTCCATCTGTGAACTTGGATCCCAGTCTTCATCTCCGTTCTCAGCAGGTGTAAAATTCTAATATCCACCTTGACCCTCATCATGCCCACAGTTACCAGACAAAATTCCCCAGTACCAGTCTGTCACTTTAATCTCATTTCCAAAGTTTCTAATGTGAATGTTTATGATCCAGAATTAAATATGTAGCTAAAATAGTGAGGGCTTCTTTCCCAAGCCCAAACTCCAAGAGCTATCCCATAGTCTTCACTGACCTCCCTTGCTCACCCAGCCCTGCCTTCCCCCAGCACCAAGCAAAACAACATGGCTTAAAGGCCTTCTGGACCCAGCCCCATCTTCTTTCAACCTACTCCACACCAGTCCCACTCGGGTCACACTATCAAAGTGTGCCTCCCCTCTAAGCCAAACACCCTCCTTTCTAAAGTGGAATCACACCTGGACCTGTGTGTGGCATGTATGCTCTAACCCCATGTATGCATTCCATGCCACTCATTACATCTACCATCACTGTTAATGTTAACTACTAGTCTGAAAGCAAAAGTGTTCTCTCACTTTACTAAACTCGGGTTAATATTTACTATCTAGTTAGCTCACTTAAAACCTTTTAACCAGCCAGGTGGAGTGATTCCCGCCTTTAATCTCAGCATTTGGGAGGCAGGTGGATCTCTGTGAGTTCGAGGCAAGTTCCAGGGCATTCAGAGCTACACAGAGAAATCCTGTCTTGAAAAACTAAAGAAAAAAAAATTCTATAATCATCTTATACTTTGGCTTTCTTGTTTCCCCAAGTCAAAGCTACTGAGCCTTGCATCTCTGTCCTCCCCATCCCTACTCAGCCCAGCCTTCTGCTTTCTCGGAGTCTGAACCCTTCTGGCAGAGACAAAGCCTACGGATCCCAGAAGCCCAATGGCTGCCAGAGTAAGGAAGGGAGACACACACTGCAGGTGAAGGGCACAGTGCTATGCAGAGACAGAGACACAGAAAGATGGCCTCACTTCCCATTTGTCTGTGTTGAGCACACATCTAGAGAGCACAGAGATTGTATGGCAAATAGTAGAGGCTGCAGATACCCAGAACCCCATACTTACAAGTTTGTACATTAACCAAAATTTAAGGCTATCCTCATGTAAACATAAAAATATACAGAAAGGGGGGCACTAAAAAACAAAGTAAAAAAAAAAAAAAAAATACAAATCTCAACAAATTCCTGTTCAAAGAAATAAAGGGGTGACTTTAATGATCTGCATCAAACTGACATAGCAGAACAAAAGGAACCCTTTATAATTCCACAGCATTTCTAGAATTTATAAGACAGAAAAGAACAAAAACTCCAGATAAACTTACTTACTCATTGCCTGGACAAAGGAGGGGTCACTCAGACTGGCAACATCATGTGTTAAAGGTTAAGTCTAGCCAACAACCTAACAATGGTAACCCAACACTCCCTGGTTCCCGACCTGGGCAATGCTGAGGGAAGAGGAGACAATGGCCAAGTCCTCCCCAGCTCACAAACACCCTGCTCTGCTCCTTTCTCAGAGGCCTGAAGGAAGGACAGGCCAGCTCCTCAGACCTGCCACCACAGGCACCCAAGGACAGATAGTGGGGCCACTGTGAACTGTACCTTCTCTCATCTAAGTTACTAATTTTGGCCCACTGTTTAAAGAGCATAACCCTGATTTTGTGATTGCTGTGTTATAGCTTAGGCTTTTGTCAGCTGTGGTTAGGAGAACAGGACACATCTACTAAGGATGTACTTTAAAACAATACCCACCTCTCTCAGGACCCAAAATTAACCACCATCAACACTCCTCCATTTCCTGTTTTCCCTGGGTGTCATAATGTACATTTATTATATTCAATTTTTCCACTTAACACCATGTCCCAACTTATCATACTTCTATAAAACATAATCTAAACTGTTCTGTAAGTGTATGAGACGGGGTTCTTAAGCACCTCACTACAATCACCTGTTTCTGACTTTGCCCTCATAGATACCATGTACATGCCCATCCTCGTGTCCAAGCTTCTCAATACTGTGAGTATCACACAGTTCTTGATACTGCTAAACCTTCTCAAATATCTAGATGCCCACAGAGAGTAGTATGTCCCCTGAATCCTCACCGGAACTAAATGCATCATTACAAAATACAATAGGCAAAAACTATTATTAAAATGTTCATCTGACTAAAAACTACAACAAATGGCTTGATGGGCTAATATAAGCTGAAATCCACTCCTTAGAGTCATCTGCTAAGTTTTTTTGTTATCTTTTTTTTTCTTATTTATCTATATGAAAATCCTTCAGACTACCAAGCTGAGTGAATTTTGACATCTTCTAATTCAATAAAAGTATTTTTCATATTCAAGTTTTAAATATCTGTATTTCTTTTAGTTATGTATGAATGTATGTATTTTTATAGTTTATGGTAAGTGTGCTAGAAGTATATTATCAAATACAGTCAGTTTAGCACAAAGATTCCAAGGAACTGGTTAACAAATAGGTCATAGATCCAAGCGCATGAGCGCTCAGAACCATCATAGACAATAACCATGCTTACCTGAGAAAGGCAGGCAGTGAGTCCAAAAAAAATCTGACAGGACTCTGGAGAGAAACCATTGACTCTGTCGGACAGTTATTAAGATTGCAATGAAGTAAGATGAGCACAGCCAGAACTTCACTAACATAAGCCCTGCCTGCCCACTAGGCCAGGCTCTGCCACCTCCCTCCCGCTTGGAGCATTTAGAAAGTGAGAGACGCTGAAGATGACCAGAGATGGCAGAGCAGATGGGAGTAAAGCATGAGAAGAAGTGAGCAACTGTCTGCAAAGGACGTCCCAAAATCCAAGTCTCTACTCACATCATCACTAAGATCGACAATGTGTGCATGGGAAACTTCCTGACTCCTACCCACTACCTAACTATACACCACGCAGATATACGGGACAGACACACAAACACACTCCCTAAAAAGCAATGTGTAGAGGATGTCAAATGCAGCAACCAAGGTTGTGCTCGTCCCACTCAGGGCTCCTTCCTAGAAGGGCCTATGTGTTCTGAACTCAGGCAGGACAACTCAGGGTGTTAGAATCCCTACAATATAAATTATGAAGACCATTTCTGGCTTGAAAGGTTGGACCATCCATCTGAGTTCATTCTGAGATCGCTGAGCACTGACAGAGCAGGTCTCTTGGAAACAGGGAGTCTTCAAAACAATGGAGTATTGTCCAGAGTTCAAAACAGATGGAAAGGACCCCTTGAGATAGGTGGGTTATGAACAAGCTAAACTGTAATTGTATAGACCTCCCTTACAGATACACTGACAAACCCTAAATATGGACCATCCCTGCCCATAATAAATGGAGACTCTGGCACAAGGTCCTCTGCTCTGTTAGCCAAGACCTTTCCAACTTGGCACCTAACTTCAGGGTTTCTCTCCTTCTCAAGATGGGGGAAAACACCAACAAATCTCAGGGTGACTACTAGTTAATCTTGGGCCCTCATTCTGGTGTTTTAGGTTTCTTTACAGACAGATAGGCAAGAGCTCAAATAACCTTCCTGAGGAAGACTGGTGTTGAGAAAAGGTCCATAAGAGATGAACACCTGACTACATCTCAGAAATGTCCACTTCCCCAAGGTCGGGTTTGTCTGTCTGATTGAAACCTGTGCGTATAAAGATACGAAACAACAAAGAATCCTTCACTCTTTGGACTCTAAATGAAGAATGAGAATTTGAGCTAGAGCTGCATCCTCCAAGAAGAGCTGCTAAGAGAGGAAGGCTTGAGCAGCTGAGGCCTTAGCAGTGTCTCAGTTAAGTCCCTCTGCTCAGACTTGAGAGGAGTATGTACATTCAAAAGAGCTGTGTGGCACAGCTGTAAAAAAAAAAAAAAAAAAAAAAAAAAAAAAAAAAGGGCCTGCATGATGGTGCGGATCCTCAGGTGCCATGCCAGAACTTGAGTGTGATTCCTCCATGGCAGAAATGATTTCCAAAATCAAGTTCTGTTCACCTGCCTCTCCAGTGAAGCTTTATCCCAACAGAGCAAGCCAGAAGACACTAGGCCTACAGTAGGAAACAGAAATGGTGAGGAATATCCCAGTTGGGACCCAAGACAAGATTCTGGGCAGTCATGAGGGAGAAATAAGAGATGGCTGACACAGGTCAGGAAGAAGCTACACACGGTAGAGTGAGTTTGCTTTTGGTTTTGAGACAGCGTCTCATATACTTAGGCTAGCCTTGAACTCTCCTACAAAGCCCAGGATAACCTTTAAGTACTGATGCTCTTGCCTCCACCTCCTGAGTGCTGGAATCATGGGCACGCACCAACAAGCCCAATTCATGAAATCAATGCTGGGTACTGAGCCCAGGACCTAAAATTAAGATAGCTCTTTATCAACTGAGCTGCAACCCCCACTCCAAATCCCAGAATACGGTCATTGCCACTCTATTTTCACATCCAGGGCTGAGCGGGGAGTGTAGAATAATACACCTACCATAGGATCTACCTAACTAAAAAGATGAATACTTATCAAACTAGGAACTTCCTTCTCGTGTTTTCTAAAAGTCATTTATGACTTTCTCACCTGACTTAGCATTCTAAACTTTTTATTTATTTATTTATTTATTTATTTATTTATTTATTGGGTCTAATAAACATTATAAGACTGAAAAGAGCTGCAACTCTGGGTCCTCGCCATAACTGCTGACCACTGCTTTTTGATGCAGGTAATGACGAGGACCAGTACACACCATTTCATACAGGACAGGAAAGAGCAGGGGACAGAAGGGCAGAGGAAATGCTAGTCCCACTCGTGAGCCCACTAACTCAATGCATCTTAAACCCACAACTATCCCCTGGGCCCCCACTCATAAGTCTGCTAACTCAATGCAACCTTAAATCCACAGCTAGCCCCCAACCTCGATGTAGAAAAGGATACGGCAGGAGAACTCCACACTGCACGGACAGAGTCACCCAGGAAGGCTGAAAAAAAAAAAAGAATGACACAAATCAAAAACCATTCACAATGTGTGACCAAACTGACATAACTTCACTAATAGTGGCCTTCTGGAAATTAGAAGGCTCTGTTGTAACCCACTATAGTCATCCCCATGCAAACAGGAGAACAAGGAAGCAGCAATCAAAGATCATGTGTCCAAGCCACACACCCCAGTTCCAAAATGAAGCAGCCACTGCATTCCTTAGGCTTGTGATAGATGCACAAGTTTAGGTTCAACCCTAATTGCGGCCATCTCACCCACAAGCTCAGCACAGTCAAAAAAAACAGACTAAATTCACAAGGTTGTGGGTTTATTTAAAACCAAGGATACACAATATTTGCAAACCATTAAAAAAAAAAAAAAAAAACCTCTTCTAATCTTATGAATTCCAAACATTCATTACAAGGTAAACTAAGTACTTCTGAGTACTTTATATTCTTGGAAAACTAGCTCACCTTATATTTCTTTTTCCCTTTTTTTTTTTTTTAATTTTATTTATTTATTTATTTATTTGGTTTATCGAGACAGGGTTTCTCTGCATTGTTTTGGAGCCTGTCCTGGAGCTCACTCTGTAGACCAGGTTGGCCTTTAACTCACAGAGATCTGCCTGCCTCTGCCACTTGAGTGCTGGAATTAAAAGCGTGCACCACCAATGCCCATCCAGCTTTCACCTTATATTTATAATTCACTTTTAAAAATCAAATGACCTGTCAGATCTACATGACACCACCTGGATGGCATTGCCCTACATGTGGAATTGGGGTGGGGGAATGGGAGGGGAGGGTGGTCAGGGTGCATGTGAGGGGGCAGAGAGCGTAACAGGGAGGGAAGTGGGAGGGAGAAAGGGGGAACTGGGATCGACATGTAAAATAATAAATTAAATTAAAAACAAATTAGACCAACTGTTATTCTAATAACTCTATTTCAAGAAGTGACAATCTGGAAGTCTAGCAATGGTACCCGTTAGCCTGCTGACTCTGAGAAGCTTGGACAAACAAAACATATACTCAATTGCTCATTATTGAAGCAGCATTGTAGTCAGCAAAATATGTTCCAAATCTGTGAAGAGACGATACAAGACTCGAGGCAGACAGAGAACAGGAAGAATACAGTCTCTACTCATGCTGACCGGTAAAGTAGACTTGACCATAGTGCCTACTACCTTACTACCTTCAGACCCACAGTGTGCCCTACAGAGCATTTTTCAAGTGATACATATAATTCTTTTCTTCCTTTCTTTTTCCTTTTCTTTCTTTTTTTCTTTTCTTTTTTCTTTTGGTTTGAGATATGGTCTCATGAACCCCAGAATGGACTCAAACTTGATATATAGAGAAGGCTGGCCTTGAATTTGTGACCATACTAGAATTCCAGGCCTCTATCACTATGCCTGGCTAAAGCCTGTTCTTTATGACAAGAACAGTAAATATTTTATAAAATAAAGACTGCCTGTATCCAGGATAATCTCAACAGAGGCATGCGCTGTCTTACTAGATAGACAGTTCAGCACTCTGGCAAAAAGCCCCTTCCTTGCTTTAACCAACACTGCTGCCTACTTTCTGATAACCCTGACTGGTTTCAATGAAATTTAGGTACTGAGTCAACATCAACAACCTGTCCTGGACCAGGCATGGTGGTGCAAACCTGTATCCCTTACAATAGATTTGGCAAGGTATGAGAACAAGACCACATACCAAGATCATTGTGAGAAAAAAATAAAACAAGCTTTGTGGACAACTCTTCTGAATTCAAAAAACACCTTCTCATGGCCAAACTTTCTTCCCAACGGGGACACCCAGAAGGCATGAGAACCTGCAGAACTACAAATGAGCTTACAGGAGCATTCCCAGAAACAGTTCTGTCAGCTGTCATGTAGTCTGCACACAGATGGATGTCACAGCCTGCAGCAATGTACTGTGAGAAGTTTGGACTGGACAACAATGGCAGCACTTTTCTTCTGTTCAGTGGGAAATAACCATGGGAACCCCAATGTGCTCAGGCAGCTTTAGACAATACCAGTTTGGAAATGTCCCTTTTATATTACATCCACTCAGCTTTACAGCCCTAGAGAGCCTTCACAAGGCTGAGTAGGGTTCCCCATTCCAAGCAGAGGAGGGCCACCTCTCCAGACACCAGAGTAGTGAAAAGTAGGCTCACTGATGAAGTAGAACAGAAACAGGCTAGAGATGGCTCAGCTGTTAGGAGCATTGACTGTTCTCCCACAGGATCCAGGTTTGAATCCCAGCACCCATATGGTAGCTCATAACCATCTTAACTGCTGTCCCAGGGAATTAAATGCCCTGATCTGGTCTCCCCAAGAACTAGGTACATTCATGGTACACAGACACACATGTACACAAAACACACAAGTAAAATACTCATTTTTTAAAAGTTAGTATCTAGGCTGTGGTGGTTTGAATTAAGAATGGCTCCCATAAGCTCATATATTTGAATGTTTAGTCATTAAGGAGTGGCACTATCTGAGAAGTATTAGGAAGTGTCACTGTGAGAGGGTTTTGAGGGTAAGTCTATGTTTTAGGCCCAGTTCTCTTTGCCTATGAATCAGGATGTAGATAGCTCTCAGTCACTGTTCCAGCGCCTGCCTGCATGTCACCATGCTCCCACTGCAGTAATAATGGACTAAATCTCTGAAACTGTAAGCACACCCCACAATTAAATGCTTACCTTTAGTCACAGTGTCTCTTCAGTCATAGAACAGTGACTACAACAGAAATATAAGCCAAAGAGCATGTCTGCCCCTGGGAGCCAGGCCTCAGCCACCCCCAAGTCCCATCCCCAGCTAAATCCACACTCCAGCCCCTGCATGGGGTCAAGGACAGGCCTCAGCTCACACTCAGGATACGGAAGGAACTGCCCCCAAAACCTCAACTGACGGTCAGCTCTGAGAAGACCCCTCACAACAGTTTCTGGCTAACACAGGCACTGCCACAAATAACAAGTGGACTGGGGTGCTGATATGGGTCACCTGTTCAAGAACTACAGCCAAAGCAGGCAGAGTGTGGGACAGCGCACAGTCTGCCACAGCGCTGCCATGCAGTTCTGGTTGCTCTACTCAGCCTACAACTTTGTAATTGCCATTCTGAAATGTCACCTTTTAACTGGAAACTCCTCTGGAAGGATGAAGCTACCTGCACTGCACTACTGGCTCACTGATCCTATACACAGAGGTATCTGGCAGTTTCATTACATTTTATCCAGTAATTTTACCCAAGTATTTACCTACTGTTCATTTATCTTTTATTTTTCTTTGACATGTCAGCAGCTTCAGCAATTTTTATCTGTTTTTGTTTTGATGCTGAGAACCTCATGTATACTGGACACTGCCCTGCCACCAAGCTACACCCTTAGTCCCTAAGTACAACTGTAAATGTGTTGTCTATGAAAGACAGGAGAGAGAGATGCATATGTGTGCACCTGTGCACACACACGCAGAGGCCACAGAAGGACAACCAGTCTCCTATTCTACCACTCTCCACCCTAGTCCTTGAAGCAGTCTCTTACTGAGCTTGAAATTGGCTGGTGGTCAGGGAACCCCAGCTATCCTGTCTCTATCCTCCCCAAGTACTGGGGTTACATACATACATTGCCACACATAGTTTTCATGGGTGCTCAGGTCTTCATACAAGCAAGCTCTGTTACCCACTGAGTCATTCATTTCTCCAGCTCTGATTATTAAATCGTATGATAAGCTATCTTACACATGAATTTTACTTCAGAGACTAAGGGAGAAACAAAAAGTTTATTGCAAAGGGAGTCTTGGGGTCAAATGTGCTAAGATCCATCTCTATACTTGGTCTGACAACAGTGACCTAGGCCTAGCAACATGTTTGTAAGATAACCCTTTCCCTTTAAACCTGTATGAGACATGCAAGACATACTATACAACTGCTAACAGAAAACAAGCTCACAAGAAGGGTGGGCTGAGATGCAAACCCAAGAAGCCTGCCCTGGCTCACTGCCAGACATCTGGCAAGCTTTAGCAAGAAGCATCAGGTAAAGTGACCAAGAACCAGGCTGAGCACCAATCTTCAGAGACATAGTGAGCCTAAGCAAGCACACGTGCTGACATACAGGCAACTGCTGGATTTACCGCCACAAATAAATCATCTTCTGCTGTGGTAGTTTCCTGACAGCATGGGTAAGAACCTCCCTGGGACTCTTGAGGCAGACCACCTCTCAGGCTCATTTTCTAAGTCAAGTATGCAAGCCTGCAAACTTTTCTAGACCCTACATACTGAGAGGTTACCACACCCAATAGCCAGCAGCCCCTCAACACCTGATCTGATTCAGTCACTGCACTCCTAACTGCTATTGGAGAACCATGGTCACTTAATTGTTTGCCTCTTAAAGCATTGAACTGTCTGAACAGGGTAATGGTAGCAGGTAGGGAACAAAACTGAAAGGCCACCACAGAAGTAACACACATCACATTCACACATCCTGACTTACAAGTCCCACAGCACAGTGTGCAGGTGAACAAAACCTGAACAAACTGCTCACCAGCTGAAGCCCCACATTCTACAAACAAGTGGCCACAGGTCAGGCTGAATGTCAGTCCAGATGCCACCAGGTGGACAGCTAGTACAGTGAGCCACCATGGGAGATGGGGGCAGTCAGCAGGGAAGAGGCCTCCTCCTTTCGGCTATCCAGCTGGAGGATCAAGGCCACTGGCCACCAGGGAAAGGACAGCTGACTTTTAGAAGCTTCTGGAATCAAACGTCATTTCCTAGGACAGATTTCCTGAGCTGGAGAGTTGGCAGCAAGTGATAGCAGGGAATATTCCTACACTGAACAGGAACTATTTACAGAGCAACAGCAACCTTGCCATGTAGTCATGGAAGCTCAAGTCCCAAAGTTGAGAGGTGACTAAAGTTTAAGAGTTTCATCCACCTGACGACATCCCACTTAACACTGGCCCACAGGCACCAAGCCTGGCAGAAAGCCCTGCTATAGGGCCAAGGCACTTCTGGGGAGACAACATGACGTAAGGCAGAGGCTCAGACTTTCTACCGACCTTTACTACAGGCAAGTCAAAGACCTCCCGGGCTTCTCCCACTTCAGGGTTGTCCCCATCCTCTGAAATGATGTGTGAGGCCAGGGCATTGTAGGAGACTTCCTTGGCTTTCCCGGCTTTAAGAAGCTGAATAACCTAAGGAAACAAATCAACAACACAATTAATTTAAAAAAAAATACTGTATTGCCTTCCTGATCAAAGAAGTCATTATTAGCAATAACAGAAACACACTGTCCCCTACTGAGAGGCCTTTTCCTGAGTGATAAAACTAATGAAACACTTTTGGACAATAAAATTCAGCAACCCTGATTCACAGCCCAAGTCCTGGCCAGCTACTAGGCATTTGCTGTCCTCCAGACAGACAAGATACACCAGGACACAACAGAACAACCTGAGTTCTATTGAGTACCTGTTCAGACTTCCAACCCAAAGGCTGAGGACTGGCACTTCCACCACAATTAGGAAGTTTCTGGAGGCAGACACCCACCAGGAGAATCCTGATTTATGGATGCCCATCAGGCAAAATGTACACACTGAAGGAGGCCCAGCAGGGGAGCTCAGATTCAACCATGGACAGTATAGTCTTGGGTGCTATGCTCAGCAGTTTTCCTTAGATCATGGAAGGCTATCACAAAGGAAGGCTATCAACAGATCTTACAGATGGATATAACATAGGAATACATGGATTTGGCCATGTGCTCAGAGAGACTTGTTAAGACACAACTGTTGAGAGGCAGGTTACTAAAGAAATGTCAGTAGCAACAGAAGGAAAACAGGATAGAATTAACCAGACAATAACTAGACAGGGTGCAAGTATAACAGAAAAGCTAAGATGGAAATGCTGGCATCTTCTGGAGGGACTGATCAGAAGCAGAGAATGGAAGGGGCACTGCTGGGCTTTGGGGTGGACACGCCACTCTTTGGCCTCATGTCATACCTGATGAAAGACCTCCAGTTACACCTAGAGAGGACCCTGGCTCCCCAGAGACTATAACTCGCTGTTACAGATGGGAATCAAGGTTCTTAGAGTCATTGAGGTAGCCACCTGGATGCCAAACGTTGAGGACCCATCCGGGACACATGGGGCTAAGAGAAGCATCAGAGGAGAGCAACTTGACAGGGGAACACAGCCAGAGTCAAGGAAGAGCCAAAAGCAGCAGTGTCTAGGGAGCCTGCTGAGCATCACCTAAGAACCGGAGCAACCCAGTCAGTGTGTACCTGATGCATGGAAAATCAACAGTCACCAGCCATAAGCCAGTCTGCCTGGACCCCAAACACCTTTACTTTCACATATGAACTCCATCTGCCTGCCGCAGCCTTGCATTAAACTCAGGAACATACACGCAGCAAGCCCTCCCTGGCCTTCTCCTTCTCAGGTCCTGCTGCTTTCTATTCATGACAAATTTCTAGAAACAAGTCTCACTTTGCTGTCAACCTTTTCCCTTCTGCTCCCTGTAGCTGAACCCTTCTTCCCAGCAAACTATGCAAAGTCAGGTTTCAGACACTGAGGAAACCAAAACTTCTTCCCAAACTACTTATTACCAATTCTATCTCACAGAAGCCACCTTGTGACCATCAGGACACATGCCAAGTATATATTAATGCCTCCAATTCCTAGTACATGCATTCCCCACAGAGAAAACAACTTCTTGTACTCAATATCTGCTTACTGAAGACTCAGTACCCATGGCACCCTCCACCTGTTCCTTCCTAGGATGCACCATTCAGGAATGCTCTGCAATTGCAGCACACTGTGTACCAGGCCCAATGCCCAGGCTGTACTGGGAGTGCTCACCACCTGTGAGCTTCCTCAATCAGTATCACAAGACTCAAGGAATAGGTGCCCTGGCTCTAAATCTTTTTGAAAGTACACTATTTCAGATTATAAGGGCATGACAGGGAGACTTTTTAAGCACTCGGATTTCACACATAGTTGGGCAAACAGCTCAGTTCAGTGTGTTCCTGGTTTCAAGTGGTATTTGGTCCAAGTCCCTCATAAAAGTTAAAGTCCTAAAATGAAAAATAGCAAAGGGTGAAGAGAAGGTGGTAATGCGGTGATCAGTACTGGAATAAGCCAGTTACAAGCACTCATCCTGATCACTGTGGGTTCAACCCGAAGTCTCAACAACTAAGACCCAGTGGACCTGTTACTAGGATACAAGTACGAGGCTCTAGAAGGCTCTTAGACAATTCCTTCCTTAGGACCCATAACAAGACACAGAAGGTGAGACAACTGTACGCATAGTTTAGGAAAGAAAATGTCTGGGACACTGTCCTGAAGATACCACGACCACAGACAGTATTCTGTGGATGTATCCAAACCCACGGTTTACTCGCACGAATCACTGTGACCGTAAGGGTAGGGTACCTTCCACACCTACCGTACAAGTCACACTTAGGGAAAATCAGGGGCCGAGAGGACAGGGCCCTCTGCAAGGGACGCTCTCAGCAGGGCCCCGCAGGATGCTCGGCCGGCGGCCGCACCGGATCGGTGCTCGCGAGGCTCCTTCCGCGGCCCTTCGCGGCCCGGCGTGCCCCGCGGCTCCGGCCCAGAGTCCTGCAGGGCGTGCGCGCGCCGAAACAGGGGGAGGCACGACGGAGGGGCCCCGCGCGGGCGGTACCTGCGGGTCGATGTCGCCCACCGCGTAGTACTTGACCTCGCGGAACAGATCCTCCGGAACTTCGGGCGCCGGCTCCGACATGGTCGCGGCGGCGCGGCGGCGCCCGGCCGCGCGTCACCCGGCCCGCCGCGCCCAGCGCCCGCAGCGACGCCAACTGCTCGGCCGCACAGCCCGGCCCGCAGCCGCCGCCGCACTCCGACCGGCGCCCCCGCCCGCTCGAGACCCGGAGCGCGGGAGCAGCGCGCGCCCTGAGGCACGTACCACCGCGCCGGGCAGGCAGGGGAGCACATGGGGCTGCCCAGCCCCGTGCGCGGAAGAGCGCCTCTTCCACTGCCGCCCCGGGCCCCAGGGCCAATGTTGTTTACTATTTCGCACCGCACATGGCAGCCCTGCGCCTGCCAAGTTTCCGAGACCGAGAAGCAAGGACGCGGAAACTCTGTATCCCCTACAGAACCGCGGTGGACCAGCCAGGGGGCGGGGAATGGGCGGGGCTCCCGTCACCCCGCGCGGTCACCCGGCAGCGCATGCGCGAAGGGGGCGGGGCCTCGGCGCGGAGAGCGACTTGCACAGCCCGGCATGCGGGGTTGTGGTGTCGCCACCACTCCCGCTGGGAAGCGCACGGTCAGGCCTAGGGCCAGGCGGACCCTGGGTATAGTCAGTTTTGTTTCGTCCGCTCTTTTCACCTCTGCGCCAGGAACAGAGACTCGTTGAGCCAGCTTAAGAGCAAAGTTGAGGCGGCGACATGGCTCAGCAGATAAAAACACCGGCCCCCAAGCTGAGTTCGATCCCCGGGACCCACGTGGCGGAAAGCGAGAACCGGCTCCTAGGAGTTGTTCTCAGACCTCCACACGCACAACGTGGCACACACACATACTAAATAAGTGTACATTTCTCTGTGTGTATTGGAGTTTTCCCGGAATATATGTATGCTCCTGGTACCCACAGCCGTCAGAAGAGGGCTTCAGATCCCCTGGAACTGGAGTTAGCAGCGGGTACTGGGAGCCACACTTGAAAAGCTGCTGTTAA
The DNA here is from genome assembly GCF_943737965.1 of Phodopus roborovskii. Lineage (NCBI taxonomy): Eukaryota > Metazoa > Chordata > Mammalia > Rodentia > Cricetidae > Phodopus > Phodopus roborovskii. The sequence continues at coordinate 28,114,242 of NW_026126571.1, read as the reverse complement.
CTGCTGAGCCATCCGACCCTTAGGCAATTTAGTTTTTAAAGGTAAACAGCAAAATTCATGAAAATTATCTTCACGGGTGTCTGTTGTGCAGAGTTACAGGAAACAATGTCAAGTTGAAACTTTTGTCGCGTTTTCACAAAATGACAAGTTCTACCACCACGGTGATACTGTTCATTCATTAAGCCTTGTGTTTTCTGTGACCTGTATTCAGTTCTTAGATTTCCTCAAATGAATAAAGAGCAGAGCCATTTTGTTTGATAGCCTTTAGAGAATAAGCACTCTGCTTACTGCTAATATTATTTCAGTAAGTAATATATATAATGTTTATATTTAGGTAAATGAGTTTAGTTTGCAAAAAAAAAAAGCCAAGTGTAAAGAGCTACAGCTGCTAAGACTTGTTGCTCTATCAGAGAACCCAGCACACACATGGCAGCTCACAACCACCTGTAATTCCAGATCCAGGAGCTCCAGTGCCCCTCTGGCCTCTGAGAACACTGCAAGCACCAGGCACACAGACATATAGGCAAAAAATGAAAAGTGAAACTAGAAAAAAATAAATCTAGTGCTGGAAATCAGACCCAGTCTATAGTGGGAAACCAGGGTAGGTTATTGAGATAGTATTTGCCAAGGCTCTTAGGGAGTCAACTCTGTGTGTGTGTGTGTGTGTGTGTGTGTGTGTCTATGTTATGAATGTTATAATGTGCATGGAAGGTTCCAACTATCTATACCTCTATTCCAGGAGTTCTGAGACCCTCTTCTAAACTCCAAGATCACCAGGCATGCAGGTGACACACATACAAATTATACGTGCAAACATTTAGGCTACAGCCCAGCTTCTTAGTACACCATGACTCCATTTGGGTGTCAGAAAAGAATTGACAACTGTAGAAAGTTTCCAAACATGCAAGGATCAAAAATAATTCTAAACCAAATGTTTGATGAGTCCAAGGTGTTTCTGGTGCTGCCGGCCAGTGTTGCACCATCCGGCTTCACTGCAGCCTTCGTTCTGAACACACACACACACACACACACACACACACACACACACTCTGTACTGTGTGTGGCGGTCATACCGTGCACTGTCAGCAAACGCTGCCTGAAACTCAGTTCACATTCACGGCTGTTGTCTTGAATTTCACTGTTTGTACTGTCCATACAAAGTTTTCTGCTTCTACAGAAACATAATATTTTAATTACAGGAAACAAACCCAAGTTCTCTGCAGGTACAGCAAGCTTTCCTAAATCCTGGTACAGCAAGCTTTCCTAAATCCTGAACCACCTCTCTGGTCCCCCACCACACCCCATCACTCCTGAAAGTATTTCCTTCTGAACTGTACTATTCCTGTGCTTTGCATAAGCATCTTTACTGCTTTGTGAATCTGTGTGTGTTTATTTCAGTTCCTTGAATAAGATACCGACAGCCCGAAGCACCCTGTCAGAGACTGACCGTCAGTACCACCTTGAATGGGAAAAGAACAAGGCACTTGTTCTGGCCACTCTTCCTCCAGGGCCTGGCTGTCTGCCTTTCCCTTCACCCTAGGCTCCTTTCCTACCCCTGCATCCAGCCCCACCTGGGCCTCTTCATTCCTCCACAGATGATCCTGACTTCAGCGTGCTTCTTCTGAGTATATCTTCCACAAGATGGACGTGAAACCTGATAGAGACATTTTCTTTAAAATGTGTCAGCATTAAGAAGCTAACAAAAAATGTGCATCAGTGAACCTGATCTTGGTGGGATGAGTCAGGCAGGCACAGCAGAGACCCACAGATGAGGTTCCTGTGCAATGCTTGCCTGTAACCCCAGCTCACAGGATGTGAGTGTAGAAGGGCTGAAGTTCAAGGCCAGCCTGAATTATATACAAGACCCTGTTTAAAGAAGTGACATTTGCTAAGGGAAACATGTAAGGAAAAGAAGGTAGGACATGGATACAAGCATCTCAAGAGAGCCTCATTCAAGTATCAAGGGTGGCATTGGAAGCTATACTGCTCAAAGTATTTAAGAGATTAAGTAAATTCCTTTAGTATTCATTTAAAAAAATAATGTCACATTATATAGCCTAAATTGAGATCAAACTGTTAATGTTCCTTCCTACCCCCACCTGAGACGATGGTGTTGCACCACCACACCTAGACAGACTGCTTTTATCTAGAAGATATTTCTTTAGTGATAAAGATTGTTAGGTGGGGCCAGGTATGGTAATGCACACCTTTAGTTAGTCCCGGAACTTGAGAGACAGAGATAGGCAGATCTCTGTGAGTTCCAGGTCAACCTGGCTTACATAGGAAGTTACAAGACAGCCAGGGCTACACAGTGAAATCTTGTGCCGATAAATAAGCCTGTTGGGTGGCTCTGAGTTGCATTGCAGAGATTTACAGGTTTAAGCAAGGTCAAGGCAATCCTTATTTTTCTGGGTCAGAGGGAAGTCATATATTTTGATTATAGACATGGCTCCTAATCTTAGTGAGGTTTCCTTTTTAAATTTAATTTTTTTATTTATAATATATATGTACATGTTCGGTGTGTGGGAGCATGTGGTCCTGTTCTACTGCTGTGATAAAAGCACCATAACTAAAAGGAATCTTAAAAAGGTTTATTTCAGCTAACAGTTCTGAAGAGAGTCTAATGACGGAAGGCATGGCAGGAGTAGGAAGCTGAGAGACCACATCTTCAAACACAAGCCAAAGCAGAGAATGAAGTGGAAGTGAAAGGAGGCTATGAACTCTCGAAGCCTGCCAGAGCAGCATACTTCCTCCAGAAACAGCGCCACCCACAGGGGACCCAGTATTCAAAGATGTATGCCTATGCCGGTGAGGGGACACTTCTCACTCAGACCACCACAACACGTACTACAGTGTGTGTGCAGAGGTCAGAGGACACCTTTGTGAAGTTAGTTCTCTCCTTCCACCTTCAGATGTAAGTTCCAAGGATCTAACTCAAATGGCCTGATGTGTGTAGCAAGCATCTTTATCCTCTGAGCCATGTAGCTGACTCTGTGAGAAGTCTTGGTTCTTAGCCAACAGGAGTAAGGGGCTCCTTTGCCTACCATGCCTTGTTTCCCACTGCCTTGCTACCTTGCCTCAGTTTCCCCCTCTAAGACTTTGATCACTTACTCTTAAGGTCTGATAATGGCTGAAGTTCTGTTTCCTGTGGGTTCTTTGTGTTGAATAGGGACATAGAGTCTATCCAGATTAAAAGGCTCTACCTGCCTGATCTAATTAGGACAGGAAAGGTTCAAGCTTGGAGACAGGAGGATGCTCATTTGGCAGCATTCTGGATGAAAAAGTATAAAGATTATGCCCAAAGATAAATAGAAGCCTCTGTGTGTACAAAATGTAGGTTTTTTTTTTTTTTTTTTTTTAACTCTTTGTTCTTTGGCTCTTTGGAGGGCCTGACACACAGCTCCCAAATAAATACACAGAGGCTTATTCTTACTTATAAATGCCCAGCCTTAGTTTGGCTTATTTCTAACCAGCTATACAGGCTAAATATTCATATATATATTAAAACCAGTAAATTAATGTTTCCTTTTTTATTGGGTTATACATTTTCCCCACTCCCCTTCCTTCCTCGCCTCTCCCCTTCTACCCTCCCCCATACTCCACTTGCTCCCAATTTACTCAGGAGATCTTGTCTTTTTCCCCTTCCTAGGTGGATCCATGTATGTCTCTCTTAGGGTCCTCTTTCTTACCTAGGTTCTCTGGGGTTGTGGCCTATATAGGCTGGTTGTCTTTTGCTTTATGTCTGATATCCACTTATGAGTGAGTACATATTACATCTGTTTTTCTGGGTATGGGTGACCTCCCTCAGGATGGCCTTTTCTAGTTCTGTCCATCTGATTGCAAATTTTAAAATGTCATTGTTTCTTACCACTGAATAGTACTCCATTATGTAAATTACCACATCTTTCTTTTCCCATTCTTTGGTTGAGGGGCATCTAGGTTGATTTCAGGCTCTGGCTATTACAAATAATTCTGCTATGAAATAGTTAAACAAATGTCCTTGTGATGTGAGTGTGCATCCTTTGGGTATATGCCCAAGAGTGGTATTGCTGGGTCTTGAGGTAGACTGATTCCCAATTTTCTGAGAAGCTGCCATACCGATTTCCAAAGTGGCAGTCCCAGTTTGCACTCTCATCAGCAATGGAGGAATGTTCCCCTTACTCCACATCTTCTCCAGTATAGGCTGCCATCAGAGTTTTGGTCTTGGCCATTCTGACAGGTATAAGATGGTATCTCAGAGTTGTTTTGATGTGCATTTCTCTGATGAGAGTTCTTTTAGATCTGTATCCCATTTTTATTGGGTTATTTGGTCTTTTGATGTCTAGTTCCTCAAGTTCTTTGTATATATTGGAGATCAGGCCTCTGTCAGATAGGGGTTGGTAAAGATCTTTTCCCATTCTGAAGGCTGATGTTTTGTCTTGTTCACTGTGTCCTTAGCTTTACAGAACCTTCTCAGTTTCAGGGGGTACCATTTATTCATTTTTGCTTTCAGTGTCTGTGCTACTGGTGTTATATTTAGGAAGTGGCCTCCTGTGCCAATGCATTCAAGGTTACTTTCCACTTTCTCTTCTATGAGGTTCAGTGTGGTTGGTTTTATGTTGAGGTCTTTGATCCATTTGGACTTGAGTTTTATGCATAGTGATAGATATGGATCTATTTGCATTCTTCTACATGTCGACATCCAGTTATGCCTGAACCATTTCTTGAGGATGCTTTCTTTTTTACCATTTTACAATTTTAGCTTCTTTGTCAAAAAAAAAAACCATGTTCATAGGTGTTTGGATTGATCCAGGTCTTTGGTTTGATTCCATTGATTCACCTCTCTGTTTTTATGCCAATACCAAGCTCTTCTCATTACTGTAGCTCTATAGTAGTGTTTGAAGTCAGGTGCGGTGATACCTCCAGAAATTCCTTTCTTGTACAGAATTTTATTTTTTAGCCAGCTTTTCTTAAATTAATGTATCTTGTCTCTGGGCTTTTGCCTTTCTTTATTTCTGCATTTCTTCCTTCAATTCTTACTCAATGACTTGCTGTATAACTGGGTGGCTGACCCCTGGAATCCTCTCCTTCTCTGCTCCTCCATCTTTCTCCCCAGATTTCTCCTCCTATTTATTGTCTCTGCCTGCTAGCCCCCTGCCATCCTTTCTCCTGCTTTGTTATTGTTTTTATTAGACCATCAGGTGTTTTACACAGGCAGAGTAACACAGCATCACAGAGTTAAACAAATGCAACATAAAAGAATGCAACATATCTTTGCATCATTAAACTAGTAATCCACAGCACAAATGAATGTAACACATCTTAAAATAATATTCCACAACACATACCTACAGATTTGAAGGTGTGGGAAAATAAAACTCTTACTCTGAACTGCATTTTCATTTACTCAAAAGATCCAGTAACACATATCAGTGTGCCAAGTGAATACATTTGTTTAAAATAATTGAAATGGAGCAGTGCAGAGGTGGCACGCCTTTAATGGAGAGCTCTTTGAGTTCGAGGCCAGCCTGGTCTACAGAGCTAGCTCCAGGACAGCCAAGTCTACACAGAGAAAGCCTGTCTCAAAAACTAATAATATTAATAATAACAACAATAGTAATAATAATAATTGAAATGGTTAGGCATTCAAATTTGGGCAAAGGAATTAGGACCCGTTAGCTTCTACATGAAAATATAACCCTTGGGCAGATTGGCATGCTTAATTTTTGTTTTGTTTTGTTTTGTTTTTAGACAGGGTCTCTCTCATGTAGTCTCATGTAGCACAAACTTGCTGAATCTTCAGCCCAACAAAATTTATGCCTGTGCTTCCAAGTGCCAGATACAGGAAGTACCCACTGAGTCAAGAGATTCCTGTTCTTGGAAGGGTTCCTCACCTTCCTGTGAATGAGACCACAGCCTATGGAGGATTCTGAGTGCTGACCTCAGAGAATTGTTCTTGCTCGCATCTATACTATGTCAGTCTCGTGTAGTAGGAGACCAATCAAAAAGGCATGCAGAGGACTTAAGGTACAGCTCAGTTGGTAGAGGGCTTGCTAAGCATGTAAGCAGCCCTGGTTCAAGCCCCAGCACTTCATGAAGCTGAGATGGTGATATGTGCCTCTGAAGCTAGCACTTAGGAGGAGGTATCAGCAGAAGGATCAAGAGTTCAAGGTCATCCTTGACTTCATATTGAGGCCAGCCTGGGCTACAGAAGACTCTGTCAAAATAAAATTAAAATAAGCCTTCAGAGCTCTAGAATTTCTAATAGGATAGCTGCTTAGGCATTTTTGAGCTTAGAAACACCATTTTCAGTGGCAACACAGAGCACAGCCTTGTAGTTATGTTGTAGCTCTCAGATGTCAGAGGCCACTGTTACACACAGGTTGCCAAGTGTGATTCCAACTTGCCTGTGGGTTCAGGAATCAAGAAAGAGTGACCATCATCTGGGAACACAGTTTTAGGGCACCCTAAATCCTATGTTTCTAATGTGGTCTCAGTTTGGGGAAATTTTTATAGTAACAGAACAAACAAAGAAGGGCGTAATTGAGACATGTTTAAAATGCATTGGTGGAAACATGAGGTAGGCTTTACAGGAAACTGGGGAAAGCTGCCATAGGCCTCAGTTGCTATCTGACAGTGTTCTTAGCCTTTGATTGGTGGGAGTGAGGAGTCTGTATACTCCAGATGATTTGTCTAAAGGTCAGATATGAAGGAAGCTATTAAAAGGGCTAATAACTGGCCCAGGATATTTGGCTCTGGGTTTGCATGTTCCAACTCTACAATTATTGACCTAGTCAGTTAATCGGCCTTGCAGAAGCTCTGGTGGAGGCTCGGTTCTTTCTAGGACTTTCATTCACACCTCCAACTGCAACCTCTGGCCTGATACTCCCAAGGCAAATCAATTTCCTTCACCAAGTCAAGGAAGTAAATATCTCTTCCACTATCATAGAAAGATGGCTAGAGGATGGCCCATAGAATTCTAGGTGACTTGCCCACAGCCACAGTGACCAGCAAAGTCTGAGTTAAACCTTTCTTTCTGAGTGTTTTTGAATTAATTCTTTGAGAAATCTAAGAAGAAATATTTTTGTTTTGTTTTGTTAATTCCATAAATAATGAAAGTAGAAGTGGGACAAATGCCTGGAAAATATTTTTATGATGGAAAGTCTCCCTGGGTTGAGAGGAGTCTAGTGTGTCATTGCAGCTGACATAGGCTCCTCTCGAAATTGGTTGAGAGGAGAGAGACAATTGCCAGGTCTAAACTCAAAACTTCCTGATTCTAATGTCTGGTGTCAATTTTAATTTTCTGATTTAATTAGTTTCCTAATTAGAAGGGTTAAATTAATTAACCTCATTATTTACTATATATTTAATGATTTCACCTCTGGAGGGATTTACTTCATTTTCAATAATTGGAAAGCTCATGACAAGAGGGAATATTGGCATATCTTACGCTTATTGTTTTAGGATGAGCATCCGGCCTAGGACAGAAGGGAGGGAATTTTAGGTGAGGGATCAGATGCAGCCAAAAAGATGGCTTCTCACTTGTTTGGAAACAAGACATTTGTAAAACTTGAATTGAGGCTCAATTGTTACTATCCATGCAGCGTTCAACAGAGCACCATCCTTCATCTACAGCCAAAGAAGCCTTATACCATAGAATCCTCTATTACAAGAATCAGCACTTAGGCAGGCCTGATGACGGTCTTTAATCCCAGTTTGTGGACTTATGAGTTTGAAGCCAGCCTTGTCTACTTAGCAAGTCCCAGGACAGCCAAGGTTACACAATGAGACTGTCTTACCACTCTCTGTCACTCACCCTGCCACAGTGTCCCCTCTCTTGTTTCTGCACATTACAAATGTCCTCTTCTCACCAGGCTGCACCCCTAGACTTTCTCCAAACACACCCAGAACCGCCTCATGCCTGGCTTGGTTCCCTCTGAAAGGAACTTGTCTTGCCTCCTCATTCAAATGTCCCTGTTTAATGGCGTCTCTGATGCCTGGAAACTATTGTCCCCTCTTCTTCTGAACACACAGGTACGTGAACAGATGGTACAGTAGTGCCCACATCATGAATCAAGGATGACAAGCCCAGCCTAGTCTGGGATAGCCCATCTCAACACTAGGAAGGCTAGTGTGATGTATGGTACCTAATAGCTAGGAATGGGCGGGGGGCAGGTATCTAAAGAGCTGATGGGTGCATTTTGAATAAAGCAGTGTCAGTCCTGGGGGCTTTTCATGTTACTTTTAAGGCTGCATGAAAGATAATCATTATTTAAAAAGTTTAAAACTTAAAATCATTATTTAAAAAGTTAAAACCCTTCTATGAAGCTGACTATTGGATTTTATTTTTCAAAAGAGATAAATTTTTTTTTATGTGTCTGTGTGTAGTATGTGTGCTTTTATATACTGAGCTATTTTGCCAGCTGGAATTTAATTTTGAGATTTATTTTTGTTTTTTATTTATGTTTATGGGCAGGATGTACACCTTTGTGTGTTGTTCTTGGAAGTTACAAAAAGTGTCAGCTAGAGTTAGAGGTGGTTGTGAACCCAGTGTGGATGCTGGGAAGCAAACTCAGGTCCTCTGTAAAGCATCAAGCTGTTTTAACTGCCAAGCCATCTATCTCTCCAGCTCCTGAATTTTACTTTGTAGATTAGGAAATAGGTTAGGGCTCCTGTGGACTTTTTTCTTTCTTTCTTTCTTTCTTTCTTTCTTTCTTTCTTCCTTCCTTCCTTCCTTCCTTCCCTCCCTCCCTCCCTCCGTCTCTTCCTCCCTCTCTCTCTCTCTCTCTCTCTCTCTCTCTCTCTCTCTCTCTCTCTCTTCCTTTTCCCATCAAGGTCCAGAAGTCACAGGTGGTGACTTCTCAAATCTCCAAGGCCAAATGGACAACAATCCTAGACACCATAGGCTTTGGCTCAATAAAACTATATGCACAAGTAACAGACAGTGGGCCACCTTTGGTGGGCACTGGTTTGCTGACTCTGAGTTGAGGCTTCCAAGGTCACAAACCAGCAACTAAAATAAACAAAGACAACACCCAACAGGTGTTCCCCCCCACTACCAGCCTCAGTGCCCAAGCCTGCTTCTATGATAATCTCTGGACTCAGGAGGTCTGTTGGAATGCTTGACCATCAGGAAGATGAGGGAATTCAACTAATTAATTAGTCAAGACTTTGAAACCCACAGAGAAAAGGACCTCATATTAAGTGCAAACTATCATCCTAACTAATATATTTGTGGCACTTTCATTAAATTTTCTCTCAGATCTTGAGAAATATGTATCTCCTGGCTGCCAAGAGTTTCGTCTTAGCATAATTATGAAGCCTCCCCAAATAGCCATGTTTCACTTTATGATCCTCAGTGGGGGATGGTGCCAGCTGCTGAGACTTGATGGAGCTGTTTAATTTGAGACTTATTAGTTCAGCCCAGGTGAAAATGAGTAGTCTTAGTGAAATTTGTTCACTGAGCAGAATATATGACCGCCTGTGGTGAGGCAAGCTCATGTAAAAGGAGTAATGTTATTCTATGAAGAGTGAAAAGGTCCTACCACAATAAACACAGAGATTAGGGATGCTGCCACAACATTAAAGAAACCCATTTAAATTACAAAATATGGTATTTTAGCATTGGGTAAACACATTTTAGTTTGATTTTTACATTTTTCTTTTTATTGAAAATAGATTTTTTAAATCTCACTATACCCTGATTGTGGTTTCCCTTCCTCCCAGGTTCATTTCCCTCCATCTGGATACATTCCCTTTCTGTCTCTCATAAATCCTCCCAGGTTCATTTCCCTCCATCTGGATACACTCCCTTTCTGTCTCTCATAAATGTTCCTCTTACTCCATATCCTCTCCAACATGAGTTGTCAATTGTTTTGTTATCTTAGTCATTCTGACAGGTGTTAGATGAAATTCAAAGTAGTTTTGATCTGCATTTCCCTGCTGACTAAGGATGTTGAACGTTTCTTTAAGAGCCTCTCAGCCATTTGAGTGTGAATTCTCTGTTTAGATCTGTACCCCATATTTTAATTGGGTTATTTATTTACTTGTTATCTAGTTTTTGTTTTTTTTTTTTAGTTCTTTATATATTTTGGATATTAGCCCTCTATTACATGTATGGTTGGTAAAAATCTTCCCATTCTATGCCGGGTGCACACTTTTAATACCAGGACTAAGGACTAAGGACCAGAGACAGGCTTAATTTTAAGTCATCCTGGTTTATAGTGTGAGTTCCAGGTCAGTCAAGGCTACACAGCAAAACCCTGTCTTGAAAAACTAAAAAGAAAAACATCTTCCCATATGAAAACTTGCCACTTTTTCTGAATGACAGTGCTCTTTGCTATGCAGAAGCTACTCAGTCTCATGAGTTCCATTTATTAATCATTGATCTTAGTACCTGGGCTAATGGTGTTCTGTTCAGAAAGTCCTTTCCTGTGCCAATGAGTTCAAGGCTGTTCCCCACTTTGTCTTCTGTCAGGTTCTGTGCTCTGGTTCTATGTTGAAGTCCATTTGGATTTGAGTTTTGTGCAAATTAATACATATGTATCTACTTGCATTCTTCTACACGTAACCATCCTGTTTAACTAGCACTACTTGTTGAAGATGCTTTTTCTCCCCCATTTATGGCTTCTTTATCAAAAATCCTGATGTGTCCATAAGTGTGTAGGTTTATGGCTGGGGCTTCAACACCATTGATAAATGTGTCTGATGTTTTCCCAGTTATGTGCTGTTTTTATTACTATAACTTTATAATACAACTTGAAGTTGGGGATGATGCACCCTGCACTTCTTTTATTATTCAGGAGGGCTTTTTAGCTATCCTGGGGTTTTTTTGTTTTGTTTTGTTTTTGTTTGCTTTGTTTTTTTTGTTTGTTTGTTTTTTTGCATGTGCACGTGCGTGCGTGTGTGTGGGGGGGGGATGTGTTTCCATATGAAGCTGAAAATTGTCCTATTAGAATTTTGATAGGAATTGTATTGAATCTGTAGATTGCTTTCAGTGAGATGGCAGATTTACTAATTAATCCTGCCAATCTTCTTCAATTTCTTTCTTAATGTTTTTACCATACAAGACTTTCACTTGCTTGGTTAGAGTTACCCCAAGATACTTTATATTATTTGAGGTTATTACGAAAGGTGTTGTTTTCCCCATTTCTTTCTCGGTCCATTTGTCATTTGTATATATAAGAACTACTGATTTTTATGAGTTAATTTTATATCCAGCTCAAAGCTTTTCAACTGTAGGAGCTTCCTGGTGGAATTTTTAGAGTTATTTATGTATACTATCATATTATCTGTAAATAAAGATACTTTCCCTCTTCAATTTGTATCCTACTGATCTCCTTCAGTTTTTTTATTGCTCTAGCCAAGACCAAGTACTATATAGAATAGCTATAGAGTGGACAACCTTGTCTTGTTCCTGATTTTAGTGGAATTGCTTTCAGTTTCTCTCCATTTAAGTTGTTGTTGGCTATGGCCTTGCTGTAAACTGCCCTTTTTATGTTTAGGTATGCCCCTCATATCCCTAATCTCTCCAGGACTTTCATCATGAAGGGTGTTGGATTTTGTCAAAGGCCTTTTCTGCATCTACTAAGATGATCAACATAGCTTTTGTCTTTCAGTTTGTTTATATGGTGGATTATATTTATCAATTTACACATGTTGAATCATTCCTACATCTCTGGGATGAAGCCTACTTGATCATGGTAGATGATTATTTCAATGTATTCTTGGATTCCGTTTGCAAGTATTTATTGAGAACTTTTGCATCTATTTTCATGAGGGAAATTGGTCTATAATTATCTTTCTTTGTTGGGTCTTTATGTTTTGGGAGGAGTAACAGGGTAACTATGGACTCATAGAATGAATTGGGCAATGTTCCTTCTGTTTCTATTTTGTGATATAATTTGAGAAGTATTGATGTTAACTCTTCTTTGAAAGTCTGGTAGCATTTTGCACTAAAACCATCTGGTTTTGAGCTTTTTTTAATTAGGGGACTTTTAATGACTGCCTCTATTTCACTAAGGATTTATAGGTCTCTTTCAATTGCATATCTGATCTTGATCTAACTTTGGTAAGTGGTACATATTATCCATTTATTTTAGATTTCATTTAGTGGAGTACAGGGTTTCATTCTTATGGTTTTTTTGTTTTGTTTTGTTTTTGTTTGTTTGTTTATTTTTTTTCAGACAGAGTTGTTCTGTATAACAGCTCTGGCTGTCCTAGAAGTCACTCTGAAAAACAGGCTATTCTTGAACTCACAGGGTGAAGTTCTGAAGTTAGCCTACCTGATTCCCTGGTAAGAAGGTTTTGTTTTGTTTGTTTGAAGACAGGTTTTGTGTCACCTACACTTACCCCTAAGTAGCTGAGAATGACCTTGTCATGACATTTATATATCCCCTCCCCAATATCATGGAAGAGGAAATGAAAATAATATAGAACCCAGAGGATGGGGGAAATGTGGAGAAGTTCTGTCTTCTGAATAGGACATGGCCATTGCACTCATGAATGCATAGTAGCTGTGGTCACCAGCACAGACCTAAACAAAATCAACATTTCAGAGTGGGCATGGGGAGTCCAGCTAAGGGGTTAATTATCTGTATCTGATGGCTGCAGGAGGACAAGGGAGTCGTTTTAGGGTGAGTGTGGCCTCTGGGTGGCTGGACTCTGGCATTCAAATGTGCGCAGCACTAATTGAACTCTGTGGATCATAAAAAAAAGAGGGTCTGAAGAAGAAAGGGATGTGGTGGGAAGGTGCAGGGGGGATGAGAGCAGAGAGTTGGGGATGGCTGTGATCAAGATACATTATATGCATGTAAGAAATGTTCAAAAATAAAATATTCTGAAAATTGTTTGGTTGTTTTTGAGACAAGGTTTCTCTGTATAGCTTTAGAGCCTGTTCTGGTACTCGCTGTGTAGATCAGGCTGGCTTCGAACTCATAGAGATCCACTTGCCTCTGCCTACCCAGTGCTGGGATTAAAAGCTTGCACCACTACTACCCCATTCAATAGTCATTTATTCTCAGCATTTGACTAGCTAAGGGTCTGCATTAACCACTGTCCAATGCCAAAAAAAAAAAAAAAAAAAAAAAAAAGCTTTCCTGACTAAGGTTATGTTACAGAAGCACTAATCTATATGTGTAAATATAAACATTTAGAAGGAAGTTTGACAACATAAGGATTTAGTAAAACAATAGTAGTAGGTTCCTCCCTAGGGCCTAAGACCATAGTCATGGACTTTTGACCAGGTTCACAGTACCATTTCCAGGCATGAATTCTCTCCTATGAGTTAGGTTTCAAATCCCTACAGAAAGTGATTGGTTACCTCAATAGTAGTCATGTCACGATTGCACCAATAGATACACTTATGCCTGGCAAGAGTCGATATTGTAGCATGTAGAGTTCAGTGCATGGTAAGACCAGGGATGACTTACTTTTCTTCCCCAGAAGACTGCTCAGCACCTTCTGGCACTATGTAAGCCAGCTAGCAGGTCAGGAGCTTCCAGGGCAGTTCTAGTCTGAATTCTCTGTCTTGCAACTAAAGTGTATTGTGTTTTCAACAATGGGATCTTACTGCTAATCATGATGGGCAACAAAGAGAAATGGCAATAGACTCTGTTGCCTCTGAGGCCTCTAAACCCTCCATGAGATTTTCACTTACTAACCCATATTTTCTAGAAGAAACATTGTCCAGGTGTCCAAACTCTTTTTTGAAATAAAATTATATTTTTAATTAGCTTACAAAATAATGAATTCTGTTTTTGTTTGTTTGTTTGTTTGTTTGTTTTTTGAAACAGGATTTCTCTGTGGCTTTGGAGGCTGTCCTGGAAGTAGCTCTTGTAGACTAGGCTGGCCTTGAACTCATAGAGATTCGTCTGCCTCTGCCTCCCAAGTGCTGGGATTAAAGGCCTTTGTCACCAACGCCTGGTAATAATGGATTCTTTCAGGCTTTTTAATGTATCTTTAGTTAACAAACTCCCAGTTCCCTCCTGTCTTTCATCCTTCTACACCTATTCCCCACTTAAACCTTTAATGCTAGTATTCCCCTTCCTACTCTCATGCCCCATGAGTTCTAAAATCCTCTCCCTACAGGGGCCTTGTCCCCTCCCTTCTCATGAGCTCTTTCTGTCTTTCTAACATCTACAGACACTCCAAAGTAAGTATAGAAACTAAAATGCTGACATTAGGATCTACGCATGAGGGGACTATGTGGCATTTGTCTTTCTAAGACTAGTTTACCTCACTATTTTCCACTGCTATCCATTTTTCCTACACATTTCATTTTCCTTGCAGCTGAATAAAAGTCTACACACACACACACACATCACTTTTATTATCTACCGATCCATTAGTTGATGAACATCTAGCATTGATAATCATTTTAAATACATATTCACAAAGAGAAAGGGCACTCAAAATTAAAACATAACTTTTTGTTTGTTTGTTAGGGGTTTTTATTTTCTGAGACATGGTTTCTCTGTGTAGCCTTGACTGTCCTATAACCAGCTCTATAGACCAATCTGGCCTCATACTCACAAAGATCTGCCTGTCTCTCTGCCTCCTGAGTACTGGAATTAAAGATGTGCACCACCATGGCCTGGCTTAGTATATAACTTCTTAAATGAAATTTTCTTTCAGTGTTTTATCTGAACAAGTATTTGAATGTTAGTTTTGAAATAGTTTCCAAGACTTTACATTCAAAAGAGTATCCCAGTCATTCAAGACACATTTCCAGGCATATTAAAAACCCAAACACACATGAGCATTCTAATACTGTGCTGTCTTAGTTTGCTTTCTGTTGCTGTGATAAGACAACATGACAAAAGCAACTTGGAGAAGTGTGGTGGTTTGAGTAAGTATTAGGAATGGCCCGTAGACTCATGTGTTTGAATGCTTGGCCCATAAGGAGTGGCACTGTAGGGAAGTGTGGCCTTATTGGAAGAAGTGTGTCTTTGTGGAAGTGAGCTTTGAGGTTGCATCTGCTTGGGCTAGGCCTTTGTGTGGAATTTACTTATGCTACCTGCAGATCAAGATGCAGAACTCCCAGCTCCTTCTATAGCACCGAGTCTGTTTGCATGCCTCCATGTCCTGCCATGACAATGATAGACTAACCTCGGAAACTGTAAGCAAGCCCCAGTTAAATGTTTTCCTTTATAAGAGTTGCTGAAGTCATGGTGTCTCTTTAGAGCAGTAAAACCCTAACTAAGACAGGGAAGAAAGGGCTTATTTGAGTTTATGGTTCCCCATTACAGTCTATCACTGAGGGAAGTCAGGGCAGGAGCCTGGAAGTGATACAGAAGCCACGGGAGAATGCTGCTTACTGACTTGCTCCTCACTGATTAACTGTGATGTGGTAATGTAAGGTGAGAGAGAACCTGTCCTCCCCAAGTTACTTTTGGTCATGTTGTTTTATCACAGCCATAGAAACCGTAACTAGGCAGAAACTAGTACCAGGTCTTGGGGTATTGTTGTGACAGACCTGGTTGTGTTTTGGGGAGGATGGTGGCAGTATTTGAACCCTGGGCTAGAAAAGTTACCAAGTGCTCAGAGCTTAATGAGCTGTTATATGAACTTACAAGATGATGCTGAGAGCATCACAGAAGATGGAGGCCTGCCTTGTGAAGTTTTGGAGGGAAGCAAAGATTTTACTGAGGCTGTTTGTGTGATAGAAACTCTAAGTCAGTACCGCATTTCACGAATGAGGCTCATGAGGAATTCTCTCCTTAGCTGCAAAGTGGTTCATTTTCATCACTTAAGGACATCTTCTCCTTAGAGAGACAGAAACTAGTAAGAGCATGACTAGTCCAGAGCATGAATGCTGAATGCTACAGGATGAATCAGAAAGGTCACATCTAAAACCTAAACATAAGACCCCAGACTATTAAACACTAGAGGAAAGCAGGAACTGCATTAGAGCCTTGGTATCAATCTTTTTTTTTTTTTTTTTTTTTTTTAAAGTTAGGATTTGAAAGTGCAGGCAATAAAAGCCCAAACTGACAAACAGGCTTATATCCAACCGAAGTGTTTCTTCATAGCAAAGGGAACACAACTGACTGGCAAGATAGAGGAGCCTTCCGGTCTTCTTTGCAATCTTCTCATCTGTCAAGGGATTAATTTCCAGAACATAAAGGGTACAAACAATAGCAAAGGCAAGTGGGGACAGTAGCTCCAAATGACATTTCTAAAAGAAAATAATGAATACAGCCAGTAAGAATACCTTTAAAGGCTAGGCACGGTAGTCCATGCTTTTAATCCCAATACTTAGAAGGTATAGTCAGAGAGATCTCTGTGAGGCCAGCCTTGTCTACACAGAGAGTTCCAGGCTAGCCATGGCTAAATAGTGAAATCCTACCTCAAACAGAGAAACATACGTGTGTGTGTGTGTGTGTGTGTGTGTGTGTGTGTTGTGTGTGTGTTTGTGTGTGTGTGTGTTCAGTAGTCGTAGAAGTGGCTAAGAGTGCTCTATGCTTGAGCAGAGAATCCCAGTTTGGTTCCCAACACCAAGTAGGGTAGCTCACAATTATAAGGATTCAGGCATCACACTGGCCTGCCCCTGTTACCTGTCAGAATGCACTCAGGCAGTACTCTGGTCAGTCCAGGGTTCCATGAGTACTACTTTGCACGCAGGTGCAAAGGACCCCTTTAAAAGACAGACCCGTGCCTACTTGCAATCTCTTTCTATTCTCCTCTCTTTCCTTTTCTCTTTCCAGCTGTCCCCCTGGGACTTTTCCTGTCTTCCTCTTCCTTCTTCCTTTTTTAATATATAAATACATATATATTTAATATAATAAAATATATAAAAAACAATATTTAGTCCATTAACATTTAGCAAGATTTAAAGAAAATATTCTATCATCTATCCTATTTTTGTGAGTCTAAAGTCTTATATGTAACTTCTATTTAATTCTAACTAAGGAAAACTATAACCATAACTATCTGTCTTCAACTCCATCAAAGACCACAGAAGGATAGTAAATAAACTCTAGAAATGACAAAAGCAACTTGCCTAGTCAATCACCTGAAGTTCTTTTGTAATATTCCATCTTTAGCCTATATGCCATAGTGTGTCTGGCAGACTCCTCAACAAAGCAGGAAACTTCAAACTGTCCTCCTGTATTGGCAGTTTCTCAGACACTTTTCTCTGTGTCCTGCAGACTGTCTGGCAGACTCTTCCATGAAGCAGGAACCCTGTAGCAATGTCCATCTTGTTTTAGCAGTCACTTTCCTGTAGGTCCTGCATGTCCAATTTATAAAGCATATAGTTAAATAGTCTAGACAAGAGCAGTATCTTGCCCAAATGGTTAGCCATGCCATATTGGAGGCAAACTCCATAATGATTTATTAGATGTCCATTTTCCTTTCTGACAAAGGTGGTGTTGCCAGCAGCAATTATGTCTCACTGTCAAGAAAAACCCTAAACCATTTTAAATGCCATATTCTGTAGGTATTTGAAAGGTTTGGAGAATGTCTATCCATTTGAAATATATCTCTATATATCTATAAAAACCTAACAAACCTAACTATAAGTTTTGACTACTATAGGTAACTATCTACAATCTGTACTTAATTATACATTACATTTTTAATTGAGCTATCTAAACACAATACTTAAAAAAGAGGAGAAATAGACTTATCACAAAATTGACCTTAAATTTGTATCAATAAATGAAAATCCATTCCAATAGCAAGTATTCATTTATGTATCTTATTCCCCTTTTTCCTTTAAAAAGAGATTGACTGTGATAATTAACCATTATAACGAATCCTATTTAGATGATAACAAACATTTATAGACAATATTTGGAAATTTGGGCATTGTTCTTTCCAAACTGCTTCCTGCTGGTAGGGGGCGCTGTCTTAGGGAATCCTAAGAAGAATCAGAAATCCTGACTGTAGTGGTCTGCAAGGCTGCCTTGTCCCAGCTGTTTTGGATGTTGGATCACCTGGGACATTGCTTCAGGGGGTCTTGCTTGATCAAACCATGTTAGTCTGGAAGGAATCCATAGCTTTTTCTTTTCTTTCTAATTATCTATTTTTTTATTTTACATGTCGATCCCAGCTCCCTCCCTCCCTCTTACCCTCTTACCCTCTCTTCCCTCTCACATGCACCCTGACCACCCACCCCTCCCCTCCCTCCACCCCAGTTCCACATGTAGGACAATGCCATCCAGGTGAGGTCATGTAAATCTGTCAAGTCAGTTGAAGTAGGGACTAGGACTTCTCTTCTGTCTCTAGGTTAAGGCAGTATCCCTCCATGCCCCTCCCTTCCCTTTCTAATAAAACTTCTTACTAAGCTCTGTCTGCCTAGCATGTTTGTCCCTCTGCCTCAGTCACCCTTGCTTGCCATGGAATCTGCCAAGGTTCCCCCTCGTGCTTTATCCTAACCACAATCATCTGTAATTCCAACTCCAGAGGATCTGATGCCTTCCTCTGGCCTCTGAGGGTACCTGCTCTCACATGTACATACCTTCACACACACACATACATAATTAAAAATAAAAATTTTAAATCTTCAACATCACTAATGTGACTGAAAGTTCTGAGAAAGAAGCTGCCTTCAAACTGAAAGGCCTTGCAAGGCTGTGAAGAGCTTAGAATGTTGAAGAGCTGAAGCAAAATGTTGATGATCCGGAGAAAAGTGTAATTGATCTTAGGCTTTCTTGAGCCCTGAAAGCAGCCATTACTTAACCTCTCTGTGTTGGATCTAATATTCTGTGACTAGCAGGTAAAAATATTTTGAAATGCTTTAGCTTAAAAACATAGAATTCACCAACCAATGGGCCAAGAATGCTGCCCACTAACATCTAAAGCATTCTCTCCATTTTGTTATAATTGGATGTGGAGGTTTGAATAATAATGATTTACATGGGCTCTGCTTGGTCACCAGAGAATGGAACTATTTGACACGGTTATACGGGTTAAGAGGTACTGCCTTGTTGAAGGAAGTGTAGTCTTGTTGGAGGAAGTGTGTCACTGTGGGTGGGCTTTGAGGTTTCAAAGGGCCATGTAAGGCCCAGACCTCTCTTTGCCTATGAATCAGAATGTAGAACTCAGCTACTGTCCTAAGAACCTGCTTGCCTGGCACCATGCTCCCTCCCTACCATGGTGATAATGGACTAAATCTCTGAAACTGTAAGCCAGCCCCCATTAAATGCTTTCTTTCATAAGAGTTGCTTGGGTCATAGTGTCTTTTCACAGAAATAGAACACTGACTAAGATGTCAATCTACTTGACTACTAATGAATCAGAGGCAGAGAATGAATACAAGGAAACATCATCTGGACATAGCAGGGCAGCAGCAATATGAAGTCACAACAGTGTGACAGTATGCACCAGACCAAATCCCAGCATGGAGAGGGGAGGTGGGCATGAAGTCCCACCCCTAGCTGAAGAGCTATTAGTTTCTGGGACAGGGAGAGTTAGGAGATTTTGTTTTGTGCCTGTCGAGCACTATCACCTTGCCTGCAAGAACGACACTCAACAACAGGATTCTTCTGCAGCTATGTTTATTGCGCAGCTCATTATAGCAAGTTGAGGGAAGACCCCGAGGAGGAAAAAGGGCTCTGCTTATATATGCTCAGAGGAGCCTTGTCCGTTACTGACAGGTGAAGCCCGCAACGCTTGTAACAGTCACCCCATGACGTGGCTCGCGCATCCACGTCTTGCTGGCTTATGGACAGGAAACCGGCGCCATCTTCGGGAATGGCACTGGTGGCTCTCTACAATAGCCCCTGATTAATCAGCCACACTCCAGTGGAAGGCCACATATCTAAGAGTACACAGGCAGCACATTTGATCTTGATGGGTTAGGAAGGAAGAAGGATGAAAGTTAGGCAGACAGGATATAGGAGGAGTTGAGGGATAACTATAATTTTAAAAATGCATCATATGAAATTCTCAAAGAACTAATAAAATAGCACAAAACAAAAAAAGCCAAATAAACAAAAATCTAGACACCCTTCTCAGCTCTTATAATAATGGCATTTCATTAAAACATAATTCATTTGTTAAGAAAGGGAGGTTCCAAGAATTGATGAGTAACAGAAAGATTTTTAATAATATGTTAAATATTTTAAAAGGAGAGAAAAACCCATGCCTGCAGCAGCAATCACAGTTAGTCATTCCACTGCCATTCCAAACCCCACCCTCCCCTTTCTCTGATGCATGGGACAGAAAGCTAAGTAGTAGCTTTCCTGGCTCCCTTTACAGCAAGAGCTATAGAGTGAAAGTGGATAATCACAGGGACACAGTGGAAGTCTACCCGGGGCCTCCCGGGCCCATTTTCCACACTGCCATTAAGAGGCTCAGACATCGTCGAGTGAAACCAAACCTCTCGTGCCACCCTTTTCTTTTTTCCTGCAAGTGGACAAGACAGATGTTCAGAAATGCAGCAGGCAGTTTGCAGCCACAAGAGGGCAAGCCACTCTGCAAAGCATGAGGAATGCCAAGACAGAGTCATCTGGGTCTCTCCTGGTACCAACCTGCCATGCTCTGACCCTTGGCTGTGCATCCAGTCTCATGGGATACTACCACTTAAGAATCCTGTTCCTTAGCCATTCTGCTACTTGCTGCCAGCTCTATTCTTGGTTTAAAAAAACACTGCACAATAACACACAAAAAGCAAAAGGCTGCTGCTTCAGACCAATGGTGCTGCTATTTAAATCATTTATAATTTATAACTAAACCTATTGAAGAAGGAGAAGAGTTTTTAATTTCATTTTTAAAAATTTACTTTTCATTTTATATACCAACCCCAATTCCTCCTCCCCTTGGGGAGTCAACTGTTGTGCCCAGACCTTGGACCCCAAAACCACAAAAAGACCAGATATGATGCAAAAGCAAAGAGTCTTTTTATTTTTACAAGTTAACTCAGTTAACTTGAGTCTTCCATCCATCTGACCCAGCAGGTGCAGTAGGAGGGACCCCGAGCAGCAGTGGGGCAGGGCATATATTGGGGTAGGGCAAGGGGAGTGTCTGGAGGTCCAATAGTTGCATAGCAACAGTCTCAGGATTGGTGCACCTCCAGGCTTGGGCAACCTGTCCTGAGTTGATTGGTCTACTGCAGCTGCAGAAAGGTTGCTATGCCTAGAGGCCATCCCAGGGCAGCTGGCATACCCTGCATTCCACTATTATCAGTAAAACACATCCAGAGCCCACCCACTAACTTCTGATTGGTTCCTTATCACATGGAGGGTATCTGGCTGTTGCTTCCCAGTGATTAGGGCAAGGTCAGGCAAGATCTGGGTCTCATCATATGCTGCTGAGTCAGGGGTCTACATATTGCTGGGTCTTTTCTGCAGCCTGTCATGGCTGCCAAAGCAGGGAGCTGGGAGAGGGTCTGGGCCCTACATCAACAAAGTCTGAAATACCAAGATGAGGCAGGACGAAGGCCCCCTCCCCTGTATCAAGGCTGAGCAAGGTATTCCACCATAGGGAATGGGCTCCAAAAAGCCAGTTCATGCACCTGGCATAGGTCCTGGGGCCACCACCAGGCACCCCCCACAACAGTTCTAATCACATAACTGTCACTCACATTCAGAGGGTCTAGTTCAGTCCCATGCAGGTTCCTCAGTTGTCAGTCCAGAGTCTGTGAGCTCCCACTAGTTTGGGTCAGCTGTCTCTGTCATTTTCCTCATCATGCTTTCGACCCTCCTTGTTCATATGATCCCCTTCCCTCTCTTCAACTGAACTCCAGGAGCTCAGACCAGTGCTTGGCTGTGGACACTGCATATGCCTCCATCAGTTACTGAATATAGGTTCTATGATGACAATTAGAGTAGTCATTAATCTGGTTAAAGGGAAGGCCCATTTATGCACCCTCTCCACTATTGCTAGGAGTCTTAGCTGGAGTCATCCTTGTGAATTCCTGAGAATTTCTCTAGCACCAGGTTTCTCCCTAACCCCATAATGGCTCCCTCTATCAAGTTATCTCTTTCACTGCTCTCCCACTCCATCCCTCCCCCAACTCAGAGAAGGAGAAGAAGACGAAGACAAAGAAGAAGAAGAAGAAGAAGAAGAAGAAGAAGAAGAAGAAGAAGAAGAAGAAGAAGAAGAAAATTTAACTTCACATTCTTTTTTCAAATCAAGTTTATAAAAATCTGGTATAGTGTCTTCATTTCAAGTAGCCAATAGCCAAAAATTATGAATAAAGAAAAATAATTAGGCATTTATCCTATCTCTTCTTTTAAAAAAATATATATACAAGAGGTTGTGCACATGAGTGAGGTGCCCACAGAGATCAGAAGAAGGCATTGGATCCCTTGGACCTGGAGTTTTGAACTGCCTGATGCAGATGTTGGGAACCAAACTTGGTCCCTCTGTAAGTAGTACCCACTCCCAATAGCTGAGTCATCTCACTATACCTTATCCTATCATTTCTATATTAATTATAATTCAAAGCCATTAAATAGTTAAGAAGAACGTTTTTGCAAAATACTACTGACAGAAGTAAATTCTCCCAGGAGGAGTAGACACCAGGAAATAATCAAATTGAGGGCTGAAATCAATAAAGTAGAAACAAAGAAAACAATACAAAGAATCAATGTAACAAAGAGCTGGTTCTTTGAAAAAAATCAATAATACAGATAAACCTTTATCCAAACTAACCAAAAGGCAGGGAGAGAACATGCAAATTATCAAAATCAGAAATGAAAAGTGGGACATAACAACAGACACTGAGGAAACCCAGAGACTATTCAGGTCATACTTTGAAAACCTGTACTCCACAAAATTGGAAAATTTAAAGGAAAGGAAAAATTTTTCTGGATAAATATCATTTACCAAAATTAAATCAAGAACAGATAACAGATAAGTAATTTAAATAGACCTATAACCCCTAATGAAAAAGAAACAGTTATCAAAAGTCTCCCAACCAAAAAAAAAAAAAAACAAAAAACAAAAAAAAAAAAAAACCCAGGGCCAGATAGCTTCAGTACAGAATTCTACCAGAAATTCAAAGGAGAGCTAATACCAATTAATATCAATACTCCTCCAATTGTTCCACACAATAGAAGCAGAAGGGTCATTGCCAAACTCTTTCTAAGAGGCTACAATTACCTTGGTACCCAAGCCACACAAAGACACAAGTAAGAAAGAGAACTAACTACAGATCAATATCCCTCATGAACACTGATGCAAGAAATATTCAATAAAATCAATTCCAAAAAAACATCAGAAAAGTCGTCCATCATGATCAAGTAGGCTTCATCCTAGGGATGCAGGGATTGTTCAACATATGAAAATCCATCAATGTAATCTACATGATCATCCCACTAGGTGCTGAAAAAGCCTTTGACAAAATCCAACACTCCTTCATGAAAAAGGTCTTGGAGAGATTAGGGATAACAGGAACATACCTAAACATGATAGAAAACAATATACAGCAAACCAACAGCCAACATCAAACCAAATGGAGAGAAACTCAACACGATTCCTCTAAAATTAGGAACAAGACAATGCTGTCCACTCTCTCCATATCTCTTCAATATTGTATTTGAAGTTCTAGATATAGCAATAAGACAACAAAAGTAGATCAAAAAGGGATACAAATTAGAAAGGAAGAAGTCAAACTTGCACTATTTGCAGATGATATGATAGTTTACATAAGTGACCTGAAGAACTCTACCAGAGAACTCCTACAGCCAATAAACACCTTCAGCAAAGTGGCAGGATACAAGATTAACTAAAAAAAAAAAAAAAAAAAAAAAGGAGAAGAAGAAGAAGAAGAAGAAGAAGAAGAAGAAGAAAATCAGTAGCTCTACTATATATATAGACAATAAATGCACTGAGAAAGAAATCAGAGAAACAGAGAAACATTACCCTTTACAATAGCCACAAACAACATAAAATATCTTGGGGTAATGCTTACCAAACAAGTGAAAGACCTCTATAATAAGAACTTTGAGTCTCTAAAGAAAGAAATTAAAGAAAATACCAGAAAATGGAAAGTTCTCCCATGCTCTTGGATAGGTAGGATCAACATAGTAAAAATTGCAATCTTGCCCAAAGCAATCTACAGAATCAATGCAATCCCCATCAAAATACTGGCACAATTCTTCACAGACCTTGAAAGAACATTACTCAACTTTATATAGAAAAACAGATGACCCAGGATAGCCAAGACAACCCTGTACAATAAAGGAACTTCTGGAGGCATCACCATCCCTGACTTCAAGATCTATTATAGAGCTACAGTCCTGAAAACAGCTTGGTATAAGCACAAAAATAGACAGGTAGATCAATGGAATTGAATTGAAAACCCTGATATTAACGCACACACCTACAAATACCTGATCGTTGACCAAGTTGCTAAAATTATACAATGGAAGAAAGAAAGCATCTTCAACAAATGGTGCTGGCATAACTGGATGCTGGTGTATAGAAGACTGCATCCATATCTATCACCATGAACAAAATTTAAAAACAATGGAATCTTGAAATTCATAGGCAAATGTATGAAACTAGAAGAAATCATCCTGAGTGAGGTAACCCAGTCCCAAAAAGACAAACATGGTATATACTCATATATGGATTTTAGACATAGAGCAAAGGAATACCAGCCCACAATCCACACCGCCAGAGAAGCTAGGAAACAAGGAAGACCCTGGGAGAGATATTCATGGTCCCCTGGAGAAGGGGAAAGGGAGGAGAGCTCCTGAGCAAATTGGGAGCATGGGTGAGGGGAGAGGGAGTAAGGAGAAAGAGAAGGGTGGAGGGGAGAGGACATGAGGAAGCAGGAAGATTGAGTTGGGGGGCAGAATAGATAAAGCAAGAAAGGAGATACCACAATAAAGGGAGCCATTATAGTTTTAAAGAGAAATCTGGCACCAGGGAAATGTCCAGAAATCTACAAGGATGACCCCAACTAACAATCTCAGCAATAGTGGAGAGGCTACCATAAATGCCCTTCCCCAATAATGAGATCTATGGCTACCTTATATGCCATCCTAGAGCCTTCATCCGGTAGCTGATGGAAACAGAAGCAGACACCCACAGCTAAACACTGAGCTGAACTCTTGGAATCCAGTTTAAGAGGGAAGAGTGATTAGCAAAGAGGTCAAGACCAGGCTGGAGAAACCCACAGAAACAGCTGACCTAAATAAGGTGGAGCTCATGGACCCCAGTCTGATAGCTAGGAAACCAGCATAGGACCGACCCAGATGCCCTATACATGGGTGTCAGTCAGGAGGCCTGGGCAGTCTATGGAGCCTCTGGTAGTGGATCAGTATGTATCCCTAGTATAGGAATGGACTTTGGGAGCCCATTCCACATAGAGGGATACTCCCTCAGCCTAGACACATGGGAGAGGGCCTAGACCCTGTTCCAAATGATATGACAGACTTTGAAGATCCCCCATGGAAGGCCTCACCCTCCCTGGGGAGCAGAAAGAGATGGGATAGAGGGTTGGGGGGCCTCAGGGAAGGAGGAGAGGAAGACAAGCTTGTTTCAAATCTAAATTAATTTTTTAAAAAATTCCTCCTTTTGAATGTCCTGGCAGTTGAACCTGTGGCTCCTGGGCAGCTGGAGGCACTGTTGGGGGCCGTGGGTTCTTTAGTAGATGGCACCTGGCTGGCAGAAGGAGGAACAGCAGCACACCTGCATCGGGCTCTGCACTGCTTCTGCTCCCTGGTGCTCTGCAAAGTGAACAGCCTTTGTCAGGTGTTCCCTGCTTCCTTCCCTATAACGGGACTGAGACCCTCTGAAACTGTGAGCCATAGTAAACTACCCTCCGTTAAGTTGCTTTGTCAAAAAAAAAAAAAAGTCTCAGCAACACAAAAGAACCAAATCCAAATGCAGACACAAATGCTAGAAAAACAGTTAATAAGTGTAATAACATCATCATGTGATTAGTCTCAAACTAATCCAATGATTGTGTAGAGCAGAGGGAAGAATGGAATGGGAGTAAAGGAAACTAAGACAATATTGGCCAGGAATTGAAAGAATGATGGTCATGTGTGGGGGTGGTCGTTAAGTTCACAGGTCTTTGAGTAATATTAGAGATATTCTGTCTTACAAACACAGAATAGCTGTGTGCCTGCTTATCCTCAGATCTCCTCCTCTCCCTGGGTCCCTTGTTTTCCTTTTCTTACCACTTTACAAATCAACCAGTTGGGAATAGTCCATAAGACAGAACTTCGTCCACTGAGGAATTGCCAAGACTCCCCTTGTGTTGGAGATAAAAGCCATAGGCCATCTGGGTTTGCTAGCCCAATTTTGGTCATGGCACATTCTTTTCACAAAAAGAAGTTGCCTTGTCTGGTTACTTTCATTTTGTTCATGTGTTTCTTTGTGCGACACCAAGATTATTCATTTCCAGCAATGGGAACATTTATAAAAAGGCATTAGGTCTCCATTTTTGTTTTGTCTTCATTTCTTTTCTAGTTTGTATGTGAAATTACCCTAATTAAAAAAAAAAAAAAACTTAATAAAGACAGGATTTATTTTAGCTAACAATTCCAGATTATAGTCTATTATAATAGAGAAAGCAAAGCAGTAGGAACTTAAAACAGCCGATCATATTACATCCACAATCAAGAAATAAGTAATGCATTCCTATTGTTCCGCTTACCATTTGTATTTTCATGTAGTCAAGAACCACCTATCTAGGGATTGATGCAACCCACCTTCTGATGGGGGTCTTCCCACATCAATTAATGTAATCAAGACAGACATCAGAAATCGCTGAGATTCTCTTCCCAGGTGATTTTAGACCATGTCAAATTAGCAATGAAAACTAACCCTTGATGGGAGATGTCAGTCTGTAAATATGTTTCTCTTATTGGTTAATGAATAAAGCACTGTTGGCCAATAGGGAAGGAAGATAGGCGGGACTAGGAGACTAGGAGGAGAGAGGAAGTAGTAGGGAGGAGATTCAAGATGGAGGATAGAGAGAGAATAATGCCAGGGCCACTCTCCGGTAAAATAAGACCATGTGGAAATACTTAGATTAATAGAAATGGGTTAATACTTAAGACAGAGCTAGCGGATAAGAAACTGGTAAGTGGCTAACAGCTTTATATCTAATACAGTGTCTCTGTGTGTTATTTGAGGCTGGCACAGTGGTGGGACCAGACTGGCAGGGACAAACATACTCTAACATAACCCTCACTGTTTGCTTTAGTTTCTTGTGTGTTTTGTTCCATTTGGGATTTGAAACAGGTTCTCACATTATAGCCCAGGCTGACTAGCAATTTACTATGTAGACAAGTATAGACTTGAACTCTAGGCAATCCTCCTACTTCAGCCTCCTCAACTCTGACATTACAGAGCTCAGTACTTTGAGCATGTGTGTGAAACAGTCTCTTCCCAGAACTCTACTGGAGTGAATTTCAATAGGAATTAATCATATAGTGGGTTCTTCTTTAGAAAATTAGCTACCATGGGGCTGAAGAGATGGCTCGGCAGGGACCTGGGTTCAATTCCCAGTACCCACATTGCAGCTCACAATTGTCTCTAACTCCAGTTCCAAGGGGTCTGGTATCCTCACACAAACATGCATGCAGATAAAACACCAAAGCACATGAAATAAAAATAAATTATTTAAAAAAGAAAATTAGCTACCCTGAGTTTTGCATTTATATCATTCTTAGTGCATATACTTACCAAATACTCTGAGAAATGCTAGCAGGACTTTAGTCCCCATCTTAATTTTTTATTGTAACATTTATTTTTATTTTACAAGGGAGACAGAGTACATGCCATGGAGTGTGTGAAAGTATATAGGTTAGTGGACAACTTGCAGAAGTTAATCCTCTAATGTGGGCCCAGGGGATCGAACTCAGGCCCATTAGGCTTGGTGGCAAGCATCTTTACCCATTGAGCCATCTCACCAATCCTTTTTTGTTATTTCAATATTAAACAGAGCATCACACATGAAAATATATTCCAATCCAGGACCCATCTTTTAATAGCATAACACCTTTTCAATAGAGGAGCTTCACTTGCTCCCTTAGACTGCATTCTCTGGGGCAGAGAATCATGAGCAGGTTCTGCTGGGAACCCCACCTAGGCCATAAACCCACAAGGAGATAGGGAGAGCTAGATAGCAGGGGCAGGCTGGTCACCATGTGAATGTAATTGGGCATCAGCCAAGCCTTCTAGCAGGAATGGCTTGCCAGAGATATCCCACATTCAGGTAAAAAGGAAGGGACTCTAGAGAACTTGGGCAGGCTGCCCATTGGGACAGCATGGTTTGCTAGGGGGAAGCTCACTTTCCAGGGAGGAAGTTTGTGAGCCCTCACTAGCTGAAGTTCTGTATCTCAGTTACTTTTCTGCTGCTCTGATAAAATAACCTGGAAAAAGCCTGGGTCTGTGACCCTGTAGCAGACAGGGTGTGGGTTGATGTCTGTGACCCTGTAGCAGCCAGGGTGTGGGTTGATGTCTGTGGCTCCTGCACTGAGGTCTCTGTGGATGCTCAAGGTCAAGTCAGCCAATTGAGTCTCAGTTAGTTTTGTGAGGGTCATGCTGTACCAGGGGCCATATAGATCTGAGTGGCCTGTGCTGCCACCCAATGCCATGGTGATGTCTGGGCCAGAGCTGCAGCTAAGGGCCATGTCTGGGTCCATGGCCCCTATTGCAGCCAGGGTCTGTGTTGATGTTCAAGGCTCCTGTTACCACCAAAGCCCTGAGGACACCTGAGGTCTGGGGCCATGTTAGTGTCTGAGAGCCATGCTGCTGCGGGGCCCATGCTGATCTGTGAGGCCTCCACTACCATAGGGCAATGGTGACATCCAGACCTGGCTGCTGCTGATCCTGCTGCAGCTATGGTCTGTGTTGATGTCTGTGGCCATAGGAACCATTTGTGTTGAGGGCCATGCTGAGCCAGCCCTGCTCTTTGCTGGCCCTGGGATAACTGGTCCTGCCTCTCACTGGACACGGCAGAAAGAGAGCTGGCTCCTACCTTCACAGGACAACTTGCACTCTGGAGAGATGGCCCCACCCCTCACCACCAATGAGGGAGAGCTGACCCTGCTGGCATGGGCATAGGGGAGCTGGCTCTGCCCCCTCACCTCAATCAGGCAGCCCCAATGGCTGGGACTGAGCAGCTCAGCTACCACTCATGCCCGCAGCCAGGCCTTGGGTTGGCTCACTCTATCTAATATTCACCCCATCTAGGAGCTGCCAGAGCTTGTGAAGGGACTGGTCCTGTGGAAGAAGATGCCGGCAGGATCTCTGACTCCAGGAGGCCACGGGATATCTCACAGGAGTTTCTGTGAAAATCTAGTGAAGGTAGTGTATCAGAAACCAGAGACTTTGCCCTGGACTAATGAGCAGTTACAAGTAATATTTGCTAGTAAAGCTGACTGGACAAAAGGGTATACTATGTAACACATTGCTCCCAATGCCACCAGGACAAATGAAGAGGTGGTGGAGAAGCAAAGAGGTTATTTTGTTTTGTTTTGTTCTTGTTTGTTTGCTTGCTTGTTTTGTTTTGATTTTTTAAAATTTTCTTGGCAGGCATGGGGGTATTGCAGGAATGAAGGGTGGAGGATATGGGGACTGGGAGAATTAGGGTGCATGATGTGAAATTCCCAAAGAGTCACAAAAGAAATTTTATTTTAAAAATACCCTGGATGCTGGGCAGTGGTGGTACACCCCTTTAATCCCAGCATTGGGGAGTCAGAGGCAGGCAGATCTCTGTGGGTTCGAGGTCAGCCTGGTTTACAGGGTGCCAGGACAGGCTCCTGTAACGAGTACGGTTTTTCCGCCCGCCGCCTGGTATTGTCCTGCCACCAAGCCGCCAGCCCCAAATAATGCACAGAGACTCTATATTAGATATAATCCTGTTGGCCAGTTACTAGTTGCTTATCGGCTAGCTCTATCTTAATTATTAACCCATTTCTATGTATTTCCACGTGGTCTTACCGAGAGCAGAAGAATGGCAGTTCTGTTCTCTCCAGGCTCTCCATGCTGACTCCTCCTTACTACTTCCTATTTCCTCCTTGTCTCCTAGTCCCTCCTATCTTCCTTTCCTATTGGCCAACAGTGCTTTATTTATTAACCAGTATGAGAAACATATACAGAATGACATCTCCCATCAGGCTCCAAAGCTACACAGAGAAGCCCTCTCTTGGAAACAAAAAGCAAAACAAACAATCAAACAAATAAAAAACCCTGGAAAGGGCAACTTAAAGAGGGTGGGGTTTATTGTGGTCCACAGTTCCAGGAACAGTCCTTCCACAGGAAGTCAAAGCAGGAGCTCAAAGCAGCAGCTCACATGGCATCCTCAGTAGGAAGAAGAGAATGGTACATGCATGACAGTGCTCACCTCAACTTGTTGCTGCATTTTATACATTCAGGAAACAGCCCCATCCACAATGGAGGTTGTCTTTCCACACTATTAATACAATCAGGCTAACCCTTCACAGATACTGGTAGCACCTAACCTTAATACAGAGAATCCCTTTCAAGTGTGTCTGGATGCTCACCTCACAGGTAATCTGGTAATTAACACAAATGGTCACACCTAGCCTCCTTTAGAAGACTGGACAAGGGCAGAGGAAGGGACAAGGAAGCTCATCCGTTAGTGTTCTGCCCATGAAGGAGCATGGCACTTCTGCCAGGAATACTTACTAGATTAGACTTGCATCCCACTGCCTGAAAAGCATAAGTCAAGACTGCTAGATTATGCAGTTAACTCTGGAGAGCCAAATGAGCCCAGTGGATAATCTGGCTGCAGATCTTGAACTCCTGATCCCTCTGCCTCTGCCTCCTGAGTGCTGAAATTACAAGTATGCACCAGTATACCCAGTTTTGGTCTATAAATTTAAGTAGGGAAATTCAGAACATACTTATCTATTGTCTTAGTTAGGGTTTCTATTGCTGTGAAGAGAAACCATGGCCACAAAAACTCTTATAAAGGAAAATATTTAATTGGTGTGGCTTACAGTTTCAGAGGTTCAGTCCATTATTATCATGTGGGTAACATGGCGGTGTGCAGGCAGACATGATGCTGGAGAAGGAGCTGAGAGTTCTACATCTTGATCCACAGTCAACAGGAAGTGAACTATGTTATTGGGTGTAGCTTGACCATAGGAGACTTCAAAGCCCCACAGTGACACATTTCCTCCAACAAGGTCACACCTACTCCCAACAAAGCCACACCTCTAAATAGTGCCACTCCCTTTGGGGGCCATTTTCTTTCAAACCATAACACCTGTTAATTTTTAAAAATAACCACATCACATATTTATATAAATGTTATGTCTTTGTAAAAAATATCTTCCAAGTGAAGAATGGAAGAGGATTTAAATGCTCTTTTCTATATTTATGGACATTTTTCCTGTGATGCTATATCAAAACTCAGTAAGTGCTAATTTCTGAACTGTTGTTCAGAGTGAAATATGAACTCTTATTACATATCTTTTTATGCTGTTAGATTAAAATCCATCATCAGGCCGGTGAGATGGCTCAGTGGGGAAGGGTGCTGGCTGCAGAGCCTAATGTTCTGAGTCTAAAGCCGGAACCAGAAGGTGAAAGGAGAGGACCAATTCCCAAAGATGTCAAGGTAACAATTGACATCTGTGCTGCAACACACACACACACACACACACACACACACACACACCCTATTGTGTACTTTGCCTTGTGAACTTGGTCAAATCCCATTCAGGATGTGTAGTGATATATTATTTGTGGTTTATTAAAGCTTACCTGAAGATTCAGAAAGCAAAGTCAGTTACAAGCCACAGAAGCCAGGCACACACCTTTAATCCACACAGCCAGAAGCTAGGAGGTAGTGGTATATACCTTCAATCCTAGGACTCAGGATTAAGAGATAAAATGGATCTCTGGGAGTCCAAGGCCACCCAGATCTACACAAGATTGAATCAGTCTAAAAGAGAATCATAGCTCACACTTTTAATTCCAGCACTAGCAGGGTATAAAATACAGACGCAAGGATTCAGTAGGAGACATTTGTTCTCCAGCCACACTGGGGAGAGGCAGCAGTTTGAGACTTGGTGAAGAGATCAGCCCTTTCAGCCTGAGCTAGAGGTGAAAGCTAGCTGCTTTGGCTTTCTGATCTTCAGATTGAACCCCAATATCTGTCTCTAGGTCTTTTATTAATTTGTGTTACAAGGATGTTTTCATGTCATGCCCTGCTCATGTCAGTTATTGAGTTGTTCAGACTTTCCAGATAGTGACACATTTATAATGCAGTATCGTGTGTCTAGAATGATGGTTAAATGGTTAAGGGCATGTCCTGCTCTTCCAGAGAACCTGAGTTTGATTCCCAGCATCCACTTCAGGCAACTCACAGTCACCTGTAACTCCAGCTCCTGAAGATCTAATGCATCTGACCTCCTGCACACATGAGTATATACCCCTGCCACATACACATACTTTAAAAATAATCAAATACATCTTTAAAGAAAGAATTGCATTCATTAACCTTATCATCAGCTTCAGCTCACAGGTCTTGTAAGCTGTCAGATTCCCAGTGGTGGATTTGGATGTTCCAGAATTTTGTTATCACTGAGACGTATCAACAGCTATTTTCCTTAAAGGCGTGCTTCACTCATTTGAAAGAAAATGCCTGCTATATATGCAAGTGTGAAGAATGGTAGTTTATATGTCCATAATTCTTTCAAGAAAAAATTGTTACTCATTAAAAATACTTGTAGTACTTGCTGGGTGATGGTGCTGTACACTTTTAATCCCAGCTTTTGGGAGGCAGAAGCAGGCAAGATTTCTGTGAGTTTAAGGCCAGCCTGGTCTACAGAGCAAGTTCCAGGACAGCCAAGACTACATAGAGAAACCTTGTCCAGAAAAAACAAACAAATCAAGAATAAAAACAAAACCTCCCAGTTCTAGTCAAAATATATATAAATATGATTATATGAATAAAATTCATCAGCATAAGCATCTTCCTTCACTAACAGAAAGGTCACACACCAACATGTGTAGACAGAGTTTCTGTCCCACCTGGTCCCACAGCTGTTTGGCCCCAAATAAATATGCAGAGACTTATATTAATTATAAATTGTTTGGCCAATGGCTCAGAACAGGAACAGAGAGAGTGGGTCACAGGGGAGATACCATGTAGCCACTGAAGGCATAACATGCCAGAGCATTACGGGTAAGCCACAGCCTCATGGCAATACATAGTTTAATAAAAATGGGTTAATAATTAAGAAAGAGCTAGCCAATAAGAAGCCTGAGTCAGGGATGGAGAGATGGCTCAGCCATCACAACCAAAAATATAATAAGCCTGAGACTTGAAGCCTTTGGCCAAACAGTTTATAATTAATATAAGCCTCTGTGTGTTTATTTGGGACTAAGGGGCTGCAGGACCAGGCAGGACAGAAAAATCCATCTACAAACACAAGCATTAACATTGTAAAAATGCAAGAATTGCCTTAATATTGTTGTAGAAAGACTTTGACCCAAGCAAATCCACTGAAAGGGACTGGAACTACTAAGGGTCAATGGACATTTGTGTGTATGCCTATGTGTTATGTGTGCACATGAACTCATTCATGTGTATATAGGAGCACAACTCTGTGTGCATATGTATATGTGTGTGTGTGTTTGTGTGTATGTATGTATAGGTCAGAAAACAACCTGTGCAATCATTTTTCAGGCACTTTCCACTTTATTTTATGAAAGAGGGTCTATCATAAAATAGACCCTCTAAATAGGCTAGGCTGGTCAGTACTTCTCAGAAATCTGCCCATCTTCAGCCCCCAGTGCTGGGATGACAAACATGCACTACAATGCCAGCTTATTTATTTATTAGTATTATGCACGCACATGTACCCCTGTGTGTAATGTGTACCTAGGTATCATAAGCTATGGTGTGTATGTAGGATAGGGGAATAGCTTTTTAAAGTTGCTTGTCTCTTTGAGGGCTGTGGCTCAGGCTGTAACTCAATGCCAGTGTACTTTGGCTACTATGCACAAGGTCCTGGATTTCATCCCTTACACTGAAAATGAAATAAAGCAAAACTTTTGGTTCAGATTCTTTATATTTCCTTAGTCTCTCTCTCTCTCTCTCTCTCTCTGTGTGTGTGTGTGTGTGTGTGTGTGTGTGTGTATGTGTTTGAGCACACATGTCAATTTGTTTACATGTACATTGGGGTAAAGAATTAATGTCCCCCTTTTTAAAATTTGCTTATTTTTTGTTTGTTTGTTTTGAGACAGTGTTGTAGACTGAAATTTCTGTCCCTGCCAGTCCAGCAGCCATTTAGTTCCAAATAAACACACAGAGGCTTCTATTAATATAAACTATTTGGTATATGGCTCAGGCTTCTTATTGGCTAGCTCTCTCTTAATTACTGACCCATTTCTATTAATCTGTGTATCGCCACATGGTCTTGGCTTACTGATGATGTTCAGACCTCTTTCTCCCTTACCAGCTACATGGTATCTCACTGGCAACTGTCTTCCTTTCCCAGAGTTCCTCTAGTCTGGTAGCTCTGCCTATACTTCTGACTGACTACATCCTGCCTGTCCATTGACTAAAACAGCTTTACCTATCAAACAACAAGAGAAACATATATTCACAGCACACAGAAGGACATCCCCCATCAGTATCTCACTAGCTCAGAAAGCTTCACCTACATCGAGATTGAGTACTGGGATTAAAGGTTACACCATCACCCATGGCACAATGCCCCTGCTTTTCAAATGCCACGGGGCTTTTTTCCTTTTTCCTTAAGGGTTTATTTATTTTATTTTATGTGTATGAGTGTTTGTTTGCTTGTATGTATGTGTGTCCTATGTGTGTGTACTGGTGCCTGTGGAGGCCAGGGACATTCCCTGAAAATGGAGTTGCAGCCAGTTGTGAGCCACTATGTGAACCCTGGGAAGCAAAGCAGGCTCTCTGCAAGGGTAGCCAATGCTCTTAATGTCTGAACTATCTCTTTTCAGTAGAAAGTTCAGTAGAGCCACTGGAGAGACTCCTTCTAGGTGTCAGGAAACAGGCATCCTAATGCCACACCTCAGCCTTGTCTGAGAACAAGGCAAATAGCCATCTATCTCTTTAAGCAAAGACACTGAGCTCATCTGGAGGAGAAAAACAGTAGGCCAGACTGTTAGTTATGCGCCTCACTTGGGACGCTTGTGCACAACACCCACTGGAAACCAAGATGCGGCTCGGGGTCTCAAAATCACCTCGGTGGGGGGGGTGGGCGGGGGTATTGGAAGAAGGCTTTAGGAAAGTTTACTAGTTAACTGGATTCCCCCCATGGACAATTGGTAAAGAATGACTGGACCTTGGACAGCCACCAAGCTGCATGCTGGGGTAAGCAGCAGCACCGTGGACAGCGCCAAGCAAGCCTCTCCGTGAGCAGGGGCGGGGAGAGGCGGCTTCATCAGCTGATGCCTTACGTAGCGCTGGATTCCCACTTTGCTAAGGCAGGTCCGGGTGGGCACACCAGCGTACATTTTCGGAGTAGCAGACCCGGGCATGGTAGAGAGAGGCCAGGTCAAGGCAGAAGACCATCTCTAGAAAGCAGGTACCTGCGTGGCTTCCCCAGCATCCGGCTGTTCCCCAGGGTGCTACTGCCTGGAGAACAGAGTTGGGGGCGGGTAGGGAGCAACCCTGAACCAGCGATTGTTCCAACGCACCAGCCGGGTTCCAGGCATTCACCCTGCACGGAGCCGATCCCAAAGATGCTCTGCTGCGGGCGACCAGACAGCGATCTCCGCCAAGGTGAGGAAACGCAGGCATGTGATACCTTAGGCGAGCCCTGGCTTCTAGACTCAGCCCCTTGAGTCCGCTTTCCAAATCTGTAAGGATACCGAGACTGTGAGGCTTGCAGCCTAGCACCCTCCCCTCTGCCACCGTCTCCTCCAGATTCTCACTGACTGGAGATTGGGGCCAGGTTCAGAGGCTCTTGGTGGAATCCTCTCCATTAGTCAGTGGTCGCAAACATTTCTAGATTGACTCCTGTAGGCTCGGTGGCTACTGAATCTGAACGCAGGTGTTCTGGGCTGGCGATGGATCTGACTGTAAACTTGACCTCCTTTCCCCTCTCCACTCCCTCCTCTTTGGAACCCAACCGCAGCCTGGGCACAGAAGACCTGCGCTCTAGTCGGCCCTTTCTCTCAGTTTTCCGAGTGCTGGTCCTGACCTTGTTGGGCTTTCTAGCCGTGGCCACATTCACTTGGAACCTTCTGGTACTGGCCACCATCCTCAGGGTACGCACCTTCCACCGCGTGCCACACAACCTGGTGGCGTCTATGGCCATCTCAGATGTGCTGGTGGCTGCGCTGGTCATGCCACTGAGCCTGGTGCATGAACTGTCCGGACGCCGCTGGCAGCTGGGCAGGCGCCTGTGCCAGCTGTGGATCGCATGTGACGTGCTCTGCTGCACAGCCAGCATCTGGAATGTGACAGCCATAGCCTTGGATCGCTACTGGTCTATCACACGCCACCTGGAGTACACACTCCGTGCCCGAAAGCGCACCTCCAACGTGATGATCGTGCTCACCTGGGCACTCTCTGCTGTCATCTCTCTGACCCCGCTGCTCTTCGGCTGGGGAGAGACATACTCTGAACTCAGCGAGGAGTGCCAGGTCAGTCGTGAACCTTCCTACACCGTGTTCTCTACGGTGGGCGCCTTCTACCTGCCGCTGTGCGTGGTGCTCTTCGTGTACTGGAAGATTTACAAGGCTGCGAAGTTCCGCGTGGGTTCTAGGAAGACCAACAGCGTCTCCCCCGTTCCCGAAGCTGTGGAGGTGGGTGCTACAAGGATCGCTAAAAATACTTCACTTGCATCTGCAAAAGCTTTCTTCTCAGCACACCTCCCCCAATGTCTATGGAAGGTGAAACTCTCCAGTGTAGAAAGGTCTAGGCAAGGCAGGGCTCAAGCACCAACGACTCCCTTTGTTCTAAGCTCTGAAGCCCATCCAGTGTTGAGTGCCCGGTGGATCATTTTCTATGTGGAAAATGTGGGGTTTGTGGTCCATGTCCTACCGGGTCCACTTTGGCACTAAAGCTCTGTGGATGGACAACATCCCTTATAGAACATCTGGTGAAGCTGGTGTTTGGGGAACACTGGCTCAGTGCCCCCAAAAAATACCCTGCATTGGTGGTGAGGGTGTCCAAGGAGGGAAGGTTAGAGTGATTGACAGAATAGTTGCCACATTGCAGGCTCATCAGTTGTGTTGCGTTCTAGGCTATTTTGCAAACTATAATTTCTAGATTGTTGTCACTCTCCATTCTTCAGTGTCCCCCCAAGATTGAACACAACTCTTTACTGTGATCTTGGTGCTGTGTTTGTTGTCACTTTCTTGCCTTATGGTCTGTACCATTGCTTTCTGGCCTATTTACTACAACCTCATCAGGCCATGGGCACCACT
Source organism: Phodopus roborovskii (assembly GCF_943737965.1). Taxonomy (NCBI): domain Eukaryota; kingdom Metazoa; phylum Chordata; class Mammalia; order Rodentia; family Cricetidae; genus Phodopus; species Phodopus roborovskii. The sequence goes on along the minus strand of NW_026126571.1, from coordinate 28,076,961 downwards.
GAGGACCACCTGGCCTATCTGCCTTCCCTTTGAGTAGTATGCAGGAAGAAAGTTGAGTTTCAGGACAGACAGCTCCCCAGCTCCCTAAGGCTGGCATTTGAAGCAGATAATCTCTACAAGGATGGCCCCCTTCCATCCTCTGCCCCTCCCCCTTAATTCCTGGAAATCTGATGCGGTGATTCAGTATTCTCAAGCTCCACGGAAAGGAGCCAGCTCTCTATCCACTGCTGAGGCCTCACTTGTGTATTGAAGTTAGATCAGACAAGTTTACAGTCTCTGTTTTCTGTTGTGGGCTCTGGACAGCAGAATCCTTTAACTGAGTGAGCTGAGTGTGTTATACTGGCTTGATGTAAAGCTAAGCCTAAGAATGGAAGTTATTTGTGAACACTTGTCAGTGTGGCTGCATTTCTAATCATCCGATCTAGGGCACAATGGGTGGAGGGAGGAAAGGAAGGGGCAAGCATCAATTTTGTTTTGTTTTTGTTTTTTTGTTTTTTAGAATAAAGAAGGAAAGGGATGACAGAAACTACCTGTACCTCCATCTAGAACAGTATCCTCCATCAAGGATGATGTCTGGACTGCCTGGTGATTTCATTTGAACTATTGTTGTTGCTGTTGTTGTTTTATTGTTGGTTTCTTGAGCAGGGTTTCTCAGTGTAACTCTGGCTGTCCTGGAACTCACTTCATAGACCAGGCTGGCCTTGAACTCACAGAAATCAGCCTGCCTCTGCCTTCCAACTGCTGGGTTAAAAGGCGTGCACCACCACTGCTCAGTGCCTGTTGCTTTCTAATAGCACAGGATTGCCCCACAACAAAGAATTTCAGGACCAGAATTCATAGAACTGAATTTTGGAAACTACCATACCTACCAGAGAGCCTGGAGCTAGGTTCTAAGTAGCCTTAGGCAACTGAAGCTTGGGCTCCACCTCTGGATTCCCTGGTGACAGAACGCTTGCTTTCCTTTGGAATTTAAATCACCATATAAGAAGGTGAAGGTTGTTGTATCTCTTGCCTGGCATTTCAAGCAGCCAAAAAGGAGCAGGAAGGGATAAACGACCCCCTAATGAGACCTTCCAGAGGCCTCTTCTCTGATGCAGCTCTTTTTGGCATCAGCACAGTGTAACCCTTCTGTTTTCTTCTTCATTGTATCTCTTTCTTTCAGACATTGGCTAAAGGCCAAATGTGCTTTCCCGGGCACTGCAGGCTCTTTCACTTTGTCTCTGATGCTCCCTCTCTTTTTGCCTTGGGGCTGCTTGCTAACGCTATTGCCAACAGCATGGCTTTCTCTCTTCTCGACTTCCCAGCCATTGGCAGCTGCAGCGATCCACAGCTTCTCCACCCTGTTGCTTTTCTTTTCAACTCTAATAAAACTGTCCCCAACTTCCTTTCTAGTCTGCTTCTAAATTCTTTTATGAATGAGTGATGAGACTGTGAACCTAAAAAGTGAGCCTCAGTTTCCCCAGGAACACAATTACCCACAAAAGTGACACTGGGAAATTGGGGTCCCCTTTGGAGGAGGGTTCTTGGTCTCCTTAATAAAATAATTTAAGAACAGACTCAAATGAAAACACAAAGACGATTTTAGCACTTAAAAGAAAATCCCAGAGGCAGGCAAGCCTTAAAACCTCAGCTGCAGTCCAGAGAAGGCGGAGAGGAAGGGAAAAGTCTTCCTTTTTAAGCCAGTGTAGTGGTCAGATGGAAGGTGGACAGTAGGCCACCAGATGGGGAGGAGGCTTTAGGAAGAGAAAGGAAGTCCAAAATGTCAGAGGGAGAAGCCAGAAGTGTTAAGGAAAGCACACTTAGAAAAGACACAGAAAAGAGCTCCGGGGCAGGGTAGGGCCTGGGGGAAGGAAAGCTCCTATCTCCAAGGTTTAATTACCCCACCTACCTCTGCAGCACCACTTAAAGAAGCCTCTGTTCCTAAGGGTGGTTTCTTGGCCAATTGAATGACCCTGCCCAACTCCATTCAGGCCCGAGACTGTAGTCTCCTGACTACAATTTTTGTTTGTTTGTTTATTTGTTTTGCATTTGTTTTTTGTTTGTTTGTTTTCTACTCTAACAATGGGGCATGCTGGGTAGGTTCATTAGTGATTGGGGGTGGGGTTAGTTACAGGTAGTGACATAAGATTGCCAGCCAAGGGAAGAAAGCTAACAGAGCTTTGATTACTGGGCTGGAGAGCATAGCTCAGTCAGTGTGTGTGCGCTGGAACTGGAGGGATGGCTCAGTTGTTAAGAGCATCACTGGCCCTTTCACATGGCTCACAACCATCTGTAACCGGAATTCCAGGGGATCAGATGCCCTCTCTGGCCTCTGAGGACCGCAGGCACAGACACAAATGGAGGCAAAACACTCAGATATTTAACAATTGAAAACAAACACTTTGCAAGTGCCCATGGAGGCCAGAAGAGGGTGCTGAATCCCCTCCAGCTCTCTGTGTAGCTGTCTATGGACTGATCTCTTAGAGCTGGAATTAGAGGTGCATCTCACCATACTGATGGTCAAGATTGCACGTGAGGCTTGAGCACGCTGTAAACACACTACCAACTGAACTAAATGTCTAACAGTACATTTTTTAAATTTTATGAGTACAAGTGTTTGTTTATGTGTATATCTGTGCACCACATGTGTGTCTGGTGTCTGGAGGCTAGGAAGGGGTACTAGATCTCCTAGAACTGGAGTTAGAAACGGTTGTAAGCTGCCTTGTGGACACTGGAACCCATGTCCTCTAGAAAAGGAATCAGTGCTTTTAACCGCTGAACTATCTTTCCAGCCCCTGTGGTACACTGGTAACAGTATAAAAGGAAAGTTTCTGGGGACTCTGATCCAGCAGCATAGGTGCATTGGGCTGCAGTTCCTCTTGCTGGTGGGGTGTCCATAGGGACCTCAGGCCCTGCTGTCTTTCGTTAATGCTCCAGCCTATAGTGCAAGTATTCTCAGCTATAGCCTCATCACGAGTAGCCACACAGCTTATTTGGAAACAGATTAAACTCTATGTGAGTCACAAGGATGAAAGAGGCCCTCCTCTCCTCTCACTGCTAGACCCAGCCCTCAAACCTTTGAGAAGTGTGCTACTTAGACACACATTAGCCTTTCATTTACTCTTTCTTTTATCACCCGGCACAACACACATCATTTTGTCTATTTGTTATTTGTTTGTGGTGGGGTCTTCCTATTCAACACAGGCTAGCCTGGAATTCCTTAGGTTGTCCTTAAACTTGAGAATCTCCCTTCCTTAGTCTCCAAAATGGATTACAGCACATACTAAACCCAGCAGCCAAGTATTTTATTAATGACAAAATTTCCTAGGTTTACTTTTTAAAATTTATTGCAAACCAACTTCCCTCTGCCTTTTAGATATCTTGTTTTTGTTTTGTTTTCATTATTTTACATTTTGTGTGTGTGTGCCTCTGAGCACATGTGGCAATCAGAGAACAACTAACCCAGAATTGGTTCTCTGTTTCCAACCAGACTTAGGTCTCAAGGTTAGTGGCAAATGCCTTTACCTGTTGAGCCAACCTGCCATTCTCAGATAACTTTTATTTTATAAAATTTTATAAATATTTTATTGTATGTGTAGGTGTTTTGCCTGTGTGTATATCTGTATGTATACCATGTGTGTGCCTGGTGCATGCAAAGGCCAGAAGAGAGTGTTGGATCCCCTGGAATTGGAGTTATAGACAGTTGTGTTCTGCCATACTGGTGCTGGAATCAAACCCAGGTTTTTTGGCTAAGCAGTTGAGTATGCATAATGCATACTTTTTTTTTTTTTTTTTTTTTTGAGACAGGATCTCTCTATGCAGCCCTATCCTGGAACTCACTATGTAGACAAGATTCTGAGATCTGCCTGCCTCTGTCTCCTGGGGGCTGGGATTAAAGGTGTGGGAGGCTCTTCACTCAGCTGAGCAGCCATCTCTCTAGCCCACCCTCAAACAACTTTTGTCTATCAAATGAGTTTTCATTCTATGGTGTGAGGGTTAAAGGTAGTTTAACTCGGTACAAACAAGCAGGGCATCCATAGTATAGACAGTTATCCTCTAAAGTTAGAAAGATGGGGGCTTGGTAGGTGATTATGGCCTCCTTGGAATGACTTTAGTGAGCAGATTTTGGATAGTGATTTTGCTTATCAGCTAATATGAGATACTGTTTTTTTTATGTTAAATTTTTATTTATTAATCAATTTTTTTTCTCCAGCCCAATCAGTTTCCCCTGCCTCCCTCCTCCCCTACCAGTCTCTCCCCGCAAGCTCCCCCATCCACTCCCTCTCCCCTCCCTTCAGAAAAGGGCAGGCCTCCCATGTATATCAGCCAGCTGTCCCATATCAAGTTGCAGCAAGACTAGCCCCCCCCCCTCCTATTAAGGCTGAATGAGTCAACCCAGCAGGAGGAAAGGGCCTTAAGAGCAGGCAACAGAGTCAGACATTTCCTCTGCCAGGAGTCCCACAAGAAGACCATGCCACACATTTACACATTATGTTGCAAAGGGTTCAGGTCCCATGTAAGTTCTCTGGTTGGCGGTTCAGTCTCCATGAGCCCAAGAAAGAGCTCAGATCAGTTGACTCTGTGTTTTCTTTCTGTCCTTGGCCCCGCTGGCTCCCATAACCCTTCTTTCTCCCTTTCCACAGGATTTCCTGAGGTCTGCCTAATGTTTGGCTGTGGGTTTCTTCATATGTTTCCATCAGTTGCTGAGTGAAGCCTCTTTAATGACAATATTGGGCTAGGCAACAATCACAGTATCATTAAGAATCTTTTTTTTTTTTTTTTTTTTTTTTTTTTCCGGGTATGTTTGGTTCTGTCCTAGCTTCTGGGTCCTGGCCCTCCAGGTTGTGTCAGGGATGGACTCCCTCTGATAGTACAGATCTCAAGCTGGACCAGTTATCGGTTGGCACTATTGTAATCTCTGTATCACCTTTGTCCCAACATATCTTGTAGGCAGGACAAATTGTAGGTCAGAGATTACTTGGCTGAGTTAGGGTTCTAATTGTTTCACTGGAAGTCTTGCCTGGTTACAGGAGATGGCCAGTTCAGGCTTTGTATCTGCCATTTCTAGGGTCACCCTCACAGATTCCTGGGGAGTTTCCACTGCATTAGCTTTCTAGCTTGAGATATTGATTCTTTTCAGGAGCCTTCTGCCAATAGCTTATGAACAATGTAGATACATGATGGTGATAGAATAGATAATAGGTGATAATTGATACATGATAGATATAAAGAGATGAATGACAGACAGGCAGATGATAGATAATCTGTTAGTGCCTGGGTCTTATCTGGGCTCCCACATCTCTGGGTTCAGAGGCCTTGTTAGGTACATCCAGAGAACCACATCTTATATAGATCTCCAGCCTTTACTTTTTAAGGTTATTTGGAAATGTCTAGCCTCATATTGGGAATTTTTTAAATTTTAGGTTCATAGTTCCATTTACTTCTTATTTTTGAGTTCCTTTTTTAAAAGTTAATTTGTTTATTTTTATTACATATAATGTTCTGTCTGCATATACACCTGCATGCCAGAAGAGGGCACCAGACCCTGTGGGCCACCATGTGGTTGCTGGGAATTGAACTCAGGACCTCTGGAAGAGCAGCCAGTACTCTTAACCTCTGAGCCATTTATTTCTCTAGCCCTCATGAGCTCCTTTATTGAAAGAAAAAAAAAAAAAAAAAAAAAAAAAGGACTGAGCCAGGTATGGTGGCACATGCCTTTAATTCCAGCATTCCAGAGGCAGAGGCAGGAAGATCTTTGTGAGTCTACACAGAGAACCCTGCTTCAAAACACAAAAAATAAAAACAAAATCAAAAAATAAAACAAACAAAAAAAGAAAGAAAGAAAAGAAGACCTCGCTTCAACTGAGACCTCATTCCATCAGCTTCAGGCTTCTGTCCCACATAAATGCTGCATGGATGCCAAATCTATTTTCTGTCTTTGTTTGCTTTGTACCTTGCTCCAGTCACCGCATGTAAGGGAAGCTTCTAAAGTTGCCTTATGTAAACCATAATCTATCTTTATGTTTAAATTCCCACAATTGGATTAGGTAACTCTTTTCCTCTCTCTCCTGCTTTTAAATGTTTCCAAATCTGAAGAGATTTCAATTCCGGCTGTGACAGGTCCTAGTAATATGATTTGTTTGATATTCTAATGAAATTCTAAATCCCATAACACATTTCTGCCCTTTTCTTCAAAGTTTAGGAAAAATTCCCCTTATGCCCCTGGCTCTGGTATAGGCTCTGAATTTACAGTTTATAGATCTGACTTTATATCTAGTGAGTTACAGAATGCTTCAATTTTTCCTGAACAACAACAAACCATCTTGAAGAAAGGGCAGTTCATTTAGGAAAACTGATACAGCTCCCAGAGAGACCCCAAGGGGGCAATGTTGTAAGGCTTCTGGATATCAGTTAAACAAGCTGACTGAGACTAGACAGAGATGGGTAAGAATGCTTGCTGCTCTTGAAGAGGACAGTGGTTCAATCCCAGCACTCATGTCTAGCAGCTCATAACTCCAGCTCCAGGTGACTAAATACCCTCTTTTAGACTCTGTGAGCACATGCATGCACTTATACACACTTACCACTTACACACACACACACACACACACACACACACACACACACACACCAAATTTTTAAATCAAAAACCAAACAGCTGTAGATGCTGCAGTTCATTTCACAGCATGGTGGTGTTGGACAGTGCTGAGCTCTTGACACATGACCACACCTTATCCAAAGTCTAACCCAAGACCCAACAGCAGACTTCTAGCAGAGGCTCTGCTTCCATGAAGCAAACACCTCAATATGATAATCTGGCATAAAGACAGCCTTTGTTTGCAAATTCCGGAACAGCAAAATATCATTAGCAGTAGGGGCCAAGGGGCCAGCCAGAACCCAAGTAACCAGGAGTGCCTGAACAAAAACCAGCAGGTAGCTGGAGCTGGGGTCCAATGAAGAGCTTTTGGTGGGGAGATGTCATGGGGGGTCCCAGGCATGGTCTCAGTGTTACCTTTCAGACTGGCCATGGGTGGCACAGCTGTGACCCAGAGGCTGAGAATAAAAGAACTGGTGAATCTATGGCCTTGGCAGTAAGAGAAATTCTGTCATCCCAAACTGTTCCTAGGACAAAAGAAATCACGATTATCTCTGTGACGTCAGAGTGACCAGGTTGGGGTGGGGTCATTGTGTGGGTCAGTGGGCAGCATTATCTGTAGAGTGTGGGTGCTCATGGTGATTGGTTCTCAGAGTCAGCTTTCTAGGGTGACTCTGACGATTGGGAGGGCTGGCGATGACTGGCTTGTTTACAAGTATGTGCTCATTGTCCTTGATCAGAGGAAGAGGTTTAGACAACCAGCAGGACTCCTTGTTACCATAGCTACAGAGCAAGCAATCTGTCCCTGAGTCACCACCATGCAGAGCCTTCTTCTAATCTGTAAATCTGTTTCTTGAGTGTTCTGGCAGGTCCAGGTGACCAGTCTTACAAATCGACTGAATCCACACCAGAGCTGAGAGTCTCTGTCCCCCAACTTCAGCAACAGAAAGCTGTGGAAAGAGTACACAAGATTTGTAGTAAAACCATAAACAATTATTTAGCATAGCAATATTTTGGAAAAAGAAAAACAAAACCAAAGAGCTTTATTAAGTGGTACCTATTCCCAAATAACTCAGTTGCTGAAAGACAAAAGGCTAATAAAGCTGGTAACTTTCTGTGAGTATGAAATTGTGAAACATCTCTTCTAAGTGTGTGTCAGAGATGATGGAAGATCTAGCTTAGTCTGACTGCTCGCTCAATGGTAGCCTTATCCTCTTTTCCTGAGATCTGCTAATGAGTGGGTTAAACTCTCATGATAATCTATTCAGGTTATCTACAGATTCAGTTAAGTACTTCATCATAGCCATTGATTAGCCAAGAGCAGAAAGAAGAGGTCTGGAAGGCAGGGTGAGCACATAAACCTGAAAGCAAGGGAATGTGGAAACTTTTCAAATAGCCAGGATCTCCTACCAATGGACCCAGCAGCTCCATAGACAGTGATTTCAATCACTGAGTTCTTGGTGGGGGTAGATGGATGGGGGTGGGGGCAGGCTAGTGTTGAACACAGCACCAGAACACGGTCTTGAAGAAGGATCAGTGTTTCACATGGACTTGTGTCCTGGTTAGTTGACATAACCTGGAGTGACCTAAGAAGCTGCCCAATTCAGACTGCTCTGTGGCTGTGTCTGTGAGGGACTGTTTTGACTGATGAATGACATGGGAGACTTCAGCTCACTGTGGGTAGTATCCTGCCTAGGCAGCTGAGCATGGGCTGTGTGAGAGGCTCATGGACCATGAGCCTGTCTGTGAGGCACCTGCTTAGGTTCCTGCCTTGATTTCCTCACTGATGAAGAGTAAGTGACCCAGAAGTGAAATAAACCCTTTCTTCCCCAAGTTGCTTTTAGTCATGGTATTTATCACAGCAATGAAGGATACCAAGATGGGGGGGGGTGCTTTTCTGAGAAATGTGGAGCTCTATTACTAAACTCTGAAGAATTCCTGATCCAAAAACGCACCCCAGTGTCCCATGTTTCCAGCACCCCTAGTGTTACAGCATCCATGTCTTCAGTGTTCACACTGTTGCTATTACCCTCATGTTACTAGCATTTCTGTTGCTACCAGCAATGCCCAGTTTGGCCCATGAGAAAATGCCGGGAGTGATGAAGACTTCCAGAGGGAGAGACAGACGGGAGGACCTCCTGGGAGTCTTGGGGGAGTTTGTTCTCTCCTTCTATTGTGTAGTCTCCAGCGACAGAACTTAGGTGGTCAGGCTTGTTGGAAAGCACCTTTACCCACTGAGCCACCTCACCTGCTGTCTTCGTTGGGGTCTCTATTGCTGTGGAGAGGCACCATGACCACAGCAACGTTCATAAAGGAAACTGTTGAATTGGATGGCTTATGGTTTCAGAGGTTTAGTCCATTATCATCATGGTGAGATATGGCAGTATGCAGGCAGGCATGGTGCTGGAGAAGGAGCCAAGAGTCGAGAAGGAGCTATATCTTGATCTCACCAGCAACAGGAAATCATCTGAGTGTCGCACTGAGTGAAGCTTGAGCAAAGGAGACTTCAAAGGCCACCCCACAGAGGGTCCTCCCTGATGGTGAGCAGTAACAGTAAACCACAGCCACTCAGCCAGCCCCCAGATGACAAAGGAAAATCACTGACCTCCACAGGGTGCTATGTAGCTGGCTGGGTTAGGCTATCTGGTATGAGAGGTATAGTAAATGAATTTTCAGTCTCCACATTTTGTTTATAATGAGCTCATTGTGACATATACTAATACCTTTTCTTTTTGCTGGGATAAAATACCAGACAGAAGGAACTCCAGGGAGAAAGGCTTTGCATTGGCTCATAGTTTAGGGGTGCAATCTGTCACAACAGGGAGGGCATGGTGGAAGTTCATGCTGCCGCCTGTGCCGCTGGGAAGCAGAGCTAGGCCGATGCCATACTCTACTCTCTCCTTTCATTCAGTCTGGGACCCAAGCCTATAGGATGGTGCCACCCATATTTAGGGTGTGCCTTTCCCTCACAGACAAGCCTAGACGTTAGCCTCCCAGGTGATTCCTATTCCACCCAGTTTGCAATCAGTAATTTACCATCACCTTTGCCACCAAATCCACACACCTCATGTTCTAGTTTCAGTTATGTTGCTATGATAAAACACTCCGACCAAAAGCACCTTGGGAGGGGGAGTGCTTATTTTGGCCTAAAATGCCACCACCCATCATTCAGGGAAGCCAAGGCAGGAACTTGAAGGCAGGTCTGCTTCCTATCCCACACAGCATTACATCTACCTCACTTCATAGCCAAAGAAGGATGGTAGGAAACATGGTGGATGCTTCTTGCTTGCTGGCTTTTATGGCTTAGACCAGTGGTTCTCAACCTTCCTAATGCTGTGACCCTTTAATACAGCTTCTCATGTTGTAGTGACTCCCATAAAATTATTTTCATTGCTACTTCATAACTATGACTTTATTACTGTTATGAATCATAGTGTAAATATTTTTGGAAATAAGTTGAGAACTGCTGACTTAAACTCAGCTAGTTTGCTCATACAATTCAGGACGACTTGCCTAGGGATGATACTGCCCGTAGTGGACTGGGAAAACACACACATGTGCGTGCACACACACTCCTTAGACCTGCCATCGCACTGCTATACCCTCTAGTTTATGGGATTCCCCATCTAAATTCCAACATGTCCTTTGGAGTAGCTTGTGGGGTTCAGGCCCATCTGTACCTGGGTTCCAGCTTTGCCACTACCTGGCAGGTACGAAGAGGTTGTTCCTTACAAAGTGTCTGTTTGTGCCTTTCAGGTGAAGGATGCTACACAACAACCCCAGATGGTGTTCACTGTCCGCCATGCCACCGTTACCTTCCAGACAGTAGGGGATACATGGCGGGAGCAGAAGGAGCAGAGGGCAGCCCTCATGGTGGGCATCCTAATCGGGGTGTTTGTGCTCTGCTGGTTTCCATTCTTTGTCACCGAGCTCATCAGTCCCCTGTGCTCCTGGGACATCCCTGCCATCTGGAAGAGCATCTTCCTGTGGTTGGGATATTCCAACTCCTTCTTCAACCCACTCATCTACACAGCCTTCAACAGGAGCTACAGCAGTGCTTTCAAGGTCTTCTTCTCTAAGCAACAGTGAGGGGCCGTATGGGAATGCCTTCTCCCCATAGCTCAGTGGACTGTCCTGTCCCATGAACCTCTGCAGCCAGCCCAGCAGTTCTGCAAGGTCCATCTGCCAAGGGCACCAGGGTCACATCAGAGCTCAGCTCACTTCACGCCTGTGCTAGTGTGTTGGGAGTCGTCTTCCCCTGAAGGTTCTGGTGGCTTATGTCCCCAATCTGGGAACTCTCCCTTACTCTGTACCAGCAGCCACGGACTAGGCCCACAAAGTGCCCATTCATTCTCTAAGTCCACTCCATCAAGGTCATGAGAAAAGTTGACCAAAGCAGACAGGAGGGACAAGAGAGGGAGTGAAACAGCTCGGGCAGGGGAGAGAGGAGGAAAGGATGACAAAGCTGTCCGCCATCACATACACCTGTGATTCAGCACTTAGGAGGCTAAGGCGGAGCACCTCAAATTTAAAGCCACCTGGGGCTACACAGTAGGTTCAAAACTTGCTTGGGCTATCTAGTGACAACAACAAAATGTCCTGGTGAGGCTGTTTGCACAGCAGCAGGCCATCAGGCCAAACTTCCCAGGATAGCTAGTCCGTATTTCAGAGCTCTGTTCTGTGGTCCTAGGCTGTATGTCCTAGAACTTACTGAATCCTTTCTAATATCTGGCCACCAAATTCTGTCCCCAAACATATCAAAGCACAGTCCCACTTGTGAGGACAGCAGTTGATGTCTTCACTGTTTTGTTCAGGCTAACCACACACACACACACACACACACACTGCAGAAAAGGACAGTTTCCCAGTTAAAGTCATCTCAGCCTATCAGCTTGGAACTGGGAAAATGAAACATTGAAACGACTGTTCACAAAAAATAGAAAAATCTACTAATTTCACAGGATTTGTCAAAATTATTTGTTATGGGTTTTTATTTGTGTAATTCCTTCTGTTTTTGGCCTTAGTGTTTCATCCCTAGATAATAAGATTTCCAGGTTAATGATGGTTATGAACGGTTGACTTCTCAACAGAGTTTCACAGTTGGTGACCACAAGGATCTATCTGTCAGACCCAGGTAGTAATAGGGTGCTGACCACTTTGCAGTTGTGGATTTGGCTTTATGAACTTGACCAGTAGCCTATAAGATTGGCAGACAATGGTCAAATATGGCCTTTGTCAAATTGGCAGTGTAATTGGTGAGTCTAGACAGTCTGGTAAAGACATAGTGTTTACACGGTCACAGAAAACCTTGGGTGCACCCATACCTCCATAGGTAGGTCGAGGGAACTTTGAGAGCATCATCAAAAAAGTTAAAGTGATAAAGAAGAGATTGCCGCCTTTCCAGAACCCTTGAGTGCTGACTTCTCCCACAAACTGAGGATGGAGCCATCAGAACTCACGGAGCTGTGGACCCCTCTCAGCACTTGGTTCTCAGAAAATCGTGAGTGAGCAAAAAACAGCCATGCTTCAGACCCCAGCAGTGAGAAACATTGTGCTGCCTTTGGCAGCCAAGGAGCTGCTGTTTGCTGAAGAATTATCATCCTGGGAGTGCACCCTCAGAGCCTGATGGATGGTGATGCCTTTGCAGAAGGTTGGTGTTTCTTCAGTTCACTGGAAGTGCAACAACTTCATCCACAAGGGTTTGCAGGTTTTTTTGTTTGTTTGGTTTTGATTTTTCAAGACAGGGTTTCTCTGTGTAACAGCTCTGGCTGTCCAGGGACTCACTTTGTGAATCTGGCTAGGTTCAAACTGGGAGAAATTCACTTGCCTCTGCCTCCTGCATACTGGGATTAAAGGAGTGGCCACCACCACCTGGCTAGGAGTTCCTAAGTATTTTTGTTTAAGAGAGGGTGTCACCTAGTAGCCTTGGTTGTCCTGGAACATACTGTAGACCAGACTGATCTTAAACTCACAGAGATCTGCCTGTCTCTGCCGTTGCTTCTGCTGGGATAAGGGTGTGTACTATCATATACCTGGACCAAAAGTTTTTTAAGTAAAAAAATTTCTAATATTCTGGGGCCCCTTTTCTGGAAGCAGTGGCCTAGACCAGTCATGCATCATATACTAAGGGACTGGGTCTAAGCCAGCTGGAAATGGAACAGAATGGCTTACACTGTTCTCATAACCAGGGTTAGCTAACTGTCTGATCAAGAGCTTTGGTTTTAGTTTTTGTTTTCTGGCCACAGAAAACAATTGGTCACAATTGACAGGATATAAGGAGTTTTTTGTTGTTGCTGTTGTTTGTTTGTCTGAGTTTTATGAAAATTATGCACATAGAATGTTCTAAACTGTGCAAAGTCTGCACTGTGTCCTTCACTATTCCCCCCCCTCAGCCTTTAGATCTGAGGAAATTAGGAGTGTGTTATTCCCTCTCTATTCTCTGTAGCTGCATGTGTAAAGAGATCTAGTCACAAGCATACTAAGCACTCTCTACAGTTACTTTATCCCACCCTCACACCTAAGAAGGGTTCTGACTGCCACTTTTATCATCACACAGAGCAGCTTTGCCCATGTCACCTCAATTTAAGACAAACCCCTTACTCATCATTCAAAATGTCTACAACTCTTGGGCAATAAAACTCCATTATATTCCATGTCTCTGACTCCTCAAATGCACAAATTAAAACTGTATTGTAACATGAACGTACAGGTCTATTATACTGTATATAATAAACTATACTCATCCCAAAGTAGAAAATTTGTGATGACTTTGACATGAAATTATCTTTAATTTCCTGCAAAGACAACCTTTATGTGGGAGTGTGAACAGATATAGGATGTTAGACAGCCCGCAATGTGACTGTAGACAGGTTGAATGCAGACTCCTGTGTGTGCATGAATGAAGAACTTAATTGTGATTTCCTTAGATTTTTCCTTTCTCCTGTGTATTCTTACTTGACATACTAGACCCATAGATAGTTTAAAATACAGACTTGCTTACTTCCTCATTTTCCCTGTCTCCAAGATCACATGGAACTAGGGGGATCACTGGGCACTATTGGTTTTCATTGTTATAGTGGGGGATATGTTTGTTGAGTGCCCACAAGTAAAGGAATGGACACAGCTTGTTGGAGTCCAGTGCAAACTGGACCATGTCTTTCCATCTGAAATTCCTGGTAGGATCCAGTCCCAAATTTCAATATTTATCTCATTGTTTTTTCTTAAAGGTTTGAGGCTGGAAAGATGGCCCAGTGGTTAAGAGCACATACTGCATTTGCAGAGGACCTGAATTCTACTCCCCAAACCCCCATCACATGACTCACAAACACATGTAACTCCATATCTAGGGGATCTGATCCCTCCAGCGTGAGCAGGCACCTGTATGAATGCATATATGTGCAAACAGATACATAGGCACACCTAATTTAAAAATAATAAATAACAATGATTTTTTTTTTACCTTTTTAAAAATTTTATTTTATTTGTATGTTTGTCTACTATGTGCATGCCATGCCTTAGTAAGCCAGAAGAGGGGGCCAAATCTCATGGAGCTGGAGTTACAGATGGTTGTAAGTCACCATGAGGGTACTGGGAATTGAACTCAGGTCTGCTGGAAGAGGATCCAGTGCTCTTAGTCACTGATCCATCTCGCCAACCCCAGATACATTTTTTTAATGGTTTGTTTCTTTTAAACTTTTATTAAGGCTGAGAAAAAGATATGATCAAAGTGCCCCTCACAGTCTATACAGTGTAGTTACAGGGAGATGTTATGATCAAATTAACTGAACCTCTAACTAAGGCTATTATTAGTCTTCTCATAAGATGAATTCATACATTATCATTCAGATGTATTTAGCATCTCCAAGACAACACTTAAATCATACACACTCTGCAAATGTTACCTAGGGCATGTAACACTTGATACACAAGGAACAAGTAGCAATTAATTATTGTGCTTTCATCTCATTGCAAAGATGTACTGACAAAAACATTACAAGGTGTGAATGTTGATTTGTGTCTCTAGTATGCAATTCAATTATTTGCAGAGTGCTTCCATTACTCTTTTAAAATATTCTTAAAATTATGTATATACATGTGTGGGCTTGTGCATGTGAGAGCAGGTGCCTGTGATAACCAGAAGCAACAATCCCTTGAGGCTGGAGTTACAGGCAATGGTGAGCTATCTGATGTGTGTGCTGAGACCTGAACCCAGGTCCTTTACAAGAGCAGCAAGTGCTCTTGAGCACTAAGCATCTCTCCACCCCATTCCCATTACTCTTAAATGCTAACATGCAGTCAGGCTAGTGGCACATAAAAGTCACAGCAGAAGTCGATCACTAGAAACACCAGTGCCCATTCCTTGTGCCCATACTGCCAGGACCACTTTTCTCAGGCAGGCTTGAGGAAGCTCAAGATTCCCTGTGGGTCCTCCTCAGGGTGACTAGAAGCATGCTTACAGAACCGAGAAAGAAACCAGAGTCCCACTGTCCCAGACAGCACACGGAGGGGATGCTCTCCCGTAGTGAATGGCTCGAGTCTCTCTGGGCCCTCTGAAAGCTTGTACTTTCCAGGTACAATAGTGACATGTGAGATATTGCTGGGTCTATCGGCATTGGGATCATTTGGTGAACTTTATAAATACTTATTTTTATTAGTGTGTGTGTGTGTGTGTGTGTGTGTGTGTGTGTGTGTGCCGCATGTGTACATTACCCATGAAGGCCAGAAGGAGACGTTAGATCTCATGGAGTTGAGTTAGGGGTGGCTCTGAGAGAGCTGATGTATATGCTGGGATCTAAGCCCAGTTCTATTGACACTGTAGTATGTGCTCTCACCTGCTGGGCCAACCACACAGAGATAACATGGGACTGGCAGCCAGGTGGGCATGGGGAAGTGGGAGGGAAGTGAGGTGGTGTCCCGAAGTCTGTTCCATACAAGGCAACAGAGTCCTGCTGCTCTTCCTTATGGGTCTCTTTCTGATGCACAGGGCAGCTCCTAGGATGCATTCATGTCTGTCTTCCTGCATCTACCTCCTATCCTCGCTTTACAGATGAGGCACCAGAGCCAAGGGCACAGCTAGTATGGCTAGATTGAGCGGCTCCACTAAGAAATGCGGATCCCAGCTACTCTTTCCCAGCCATCCTCCTGGGAAAAAATGGCTCCGTTCCCACGGTTGATGAAGATTCTTGGGTGCCTCTAATGCATCAATGGTACCGGGCCTCCTTCCCATGGCTTTTGAAGCCTTCCATGTGTGGCTCAGCTATGGCTGCAGCTCAGACTGGAACACACTTTCTGCCTGAGAAGCCCCAGGCTGCAGAAGGGAGAGGGATGGCCATCCTCACGGCTTGTGTGAGCAGCAGCCCTTTTGAAGATCTCACGTCCTGGCCCCTTCGGGACACTAGCTGAGCCTCGGTCGTGGCCATGGACTTCTCAGCTCCTACAGTTTAGTAATTTCTAAACTTCCTATTTCCCTCCGTTGTGAGGTGGTGGCTGCTTCCTTAGGGATCATTTCCATGCCAGGGCCAGGTGTTCTGTATCTGGGAACTGATCCCAGAAAACACAACAGAGAAGGGAGGCCCAGTTGATGGTGGTAAACTCCAACAGGCATGAGAAAAGCAACTACAAAACTCTCTGGGGACCCCAGCAATGAGTCAGGGACAAAGGATTTAGGACAGTTGTATAGGACTCTGCTGATGCCCTTTAGAGTGTTTAACTTCTGACATGTCTGAACAGGCCAAAAGGCTCCCTTCCCCAGCGCTATGAAGATACAGAAGCCATTGTGTGGAAACAGGCTATCCACTAAAAAAGCCAAGGGGTATGGGTGGGAAAATGGTTCATCCAATACTCGGACCTCTCACCACTGCTTCCAAGAGGCTAAAGGACCACTCTATCCAAACAAGCTTGTACAGGATTTTTGCCTAAAACTAGTGTTAATCCCACAGGGCAAGAATAAGACCACTGCCACAATTTTGAGCCATATTTGAAGCAAGATTTTTCTGTCTTGCCAGCCAGCTCCCAAATAATCACACAGCAACTTATTAATTATGAAAGCTTGGTTGATAGCTTAAGTTTGTTTTTAGCTAGCGCTAATAAATTAACCCATTCTGTTCATCTATGTGCTGCCCCAAGGTTCATTTACCTCATCTATATACTGCCCAAACTGCTTGCTCTTCATCTTCTCAAGACTTAACCCTATTTCTTCCAGGGTTCTCTCTGCTCCAAGAATTCTGCCTACCTATTGGTTGTTCAGCTTTTTATTAAGCCAATCAGAGTGACACATATTCACAGGCCAGGATGATGGAGTATGGTCAGGTCTGTTCCTGGGTTCCCAGAAAATATGTCAATGAGTCACATTTTGCAGAGAATTAAAAAAGCAACCCCATAAGGCCACCTTATTTGCCATCAGGTCCAATCAGAAGCAAGCATATATCCTGATGTACTTCCTGCCTGTGTACCTCCCACCTATATGTGAGCAAAGAACATCAGGTATAATTGGGTCAAGCAAACTTGCTTAGGGGAGTGAAAACACATGGCTTATTGTATCTCATAAACAAACAGCCACCAGCATTTCAGGAACTATCTGTCCTTGGGCAAGGGGCTTACAGGTTAGAGACATTTTGTTTCATGTCTCTCTTGGGCACAGTAATTAAAACTTAAAACACAACATCGGCTGTTACACTAGGGCCCCTTACAGAAAGCACTTTCAACTTTCCTGGCGCCATGGTAAGTGTTCGAGTTTCCAGTATAAATCATATGGGAAGGAGGAGCTATCTGGAACTGAGGTTTTTGTTTGTTTGTTTTGTTTTTCCTCTGGTGAGACCTGACTTCTTTGGGAAGTGTGGTGAATGATTTTAACTTAATTGACACAACCTAGAGCCACCGAAGGAGACAGTTTCTCTCTCTTTTCTTTTCTTTTTTCATTGTTAGACAGATTCTCACTATGTAGCTGGCCTGAACATTGCTATATAGACAACACTAACCTCAGACTCAGAGAGATACATGCCCCTGCCCCTGCCTGCTGAGTGCAGGTCTAAAGGCGGGTGCCACTACACCCCAGCTCTAAAAGTTTCCATTGAGGAGTTGTGTAAATCAAGGTGGCCTGTGAGGGAGTGTCTGATTGTTAATTGAATTGGGAAGACCCACCCTAAATGCAGGCAGCTCCACTTTATGGGCTGGGTCCTGCCTAAGCGAGGAAGCCAGATGAGCACAGCATAGGTAAGCAAGGTCCTGTTTATTCTCTCTGCCCTTGACTGTGTCTATGGTACCTGAGGCTCCTCCTGCCTTGACCTCCCTGAAGAGGGGGCTTGTAACCTGGAACTGGAAGTAGAATAAAGCTGATTTTTGTCAGCACGTTTTTACCACACTCACAGCTCACAGAGATGAAACCAACACAGAAGTCATCAACGTCTTCCACTCCACATCACACCTGGCTGTGGCAGACTTGGTAATGGCTGAGGTACATCCTTCAGGGAGGAGTCAACAGGTTTGGGAAGTCACTCTTCTTGTTGCCCAAGAGGGCTTGGCTCTGGCCTTGGGAGGTGTTGAAGTCTTGTGTGGAGGGAGAACTTTCTGGAAAGGTGTGGCCTGGGCAAACAAAAAGCCATTTCCAAGACCATCCACCACACCTCCACCCTGGAGCTAGGTGCCCACCAAGCAGCCTCAAGAGCATAGGTGAGAGGTACATTTAGGAAAGAGTTATAGCTGACCCACAGCCCCCCCCTCCCTCCCCACCCACCTACCCGAAATCTGGCCATGTGAACTACAGAACAATCGACTGTGATCTGCCCTGGGATGGCCACTAATGAAGCTGCAGGTGTGTGTGGGGAGTGGGGGGCAGTGCTTTCCTCCCACGGAGCAGCAGGACCCTCCCTGGGAGCTTCTTCCTGTTCTCTGGAGGCCCGAGCATCAGAAGCCTGCTGGTTCAAACACTGGCTCTCCCTTTTTTGGATAGCAGGGAATCTGGACTTCTCATGGCTTAGTTAACACCTCATGAATATTCATTGTTTTCTGCGGGAGCATCCACACTCCCAGTGGAGAGAGACTCCATAAAGTGAGGAAGCCTGAAAGCCAGGCTCCCTCCTCTGTGCACAAAGAAGTTCTCTGATATAAATGCTGGGGGAAGGAAGAATTACCCAGAAATGGGCTTTTCCCCAGGTGTAACTCGGCTGGCTCCGCCTTCTTTTTTTCTGCTCTAGTTGCTGTGTTAACTTCACACCAACACTGCTGTTTCCCTTCCTGGCTTAGCAGATCAGCACACAAGAGCATAGTTGCTGTGGTAATAGTGAGAAACCTGTCTGACTCCATTTTGAAGGCAGGAGCCATTATGCTGCATTGTTAAAAAAAAAAAAAAAAAAAAAAAAAAAAAAAAAAATGTTTCCATTTACTGCTGCTGAGTTTCTGTTTTAAGTTTGTTTCCTGAAGCCTGACTTTCCCAACCATGACCTTGATTGGTTTGTGAGAATACCCTCCCTAATCCATATGGTGGTTTTGGTTTGATTGCTTGCTTTTTGGAGATTTTTCTGTACTTCTATTGTGCGTTGTCTGTCTTCTGTAAACTTGTTGGCACCTACTTGTGATTTAAGTATTTTAAAAGGGCCCAAGAAATAGACTTGGGGCTGCTCTCTTTAACCCGACTTAGGAGGCTATCACTGGCCAGCTCTTGTGTGCACTCCAATAAAATCAAGCTTGCTTCAATTTTGGCTCAGAATTGTGGAAATGGATCTTATCCTTGCCCAAAAGGATTAACAACAGGACTCAGGTGAGCTCCCGAGATTTATGAGAAATGACTGCTTCACTGACCACTACGGCTACTTCTCTCCTTGACCTCCAAGAAGCCCCATGGCTTTTCTCTATGCTTGCAAGCACCCAGGGGACAGAGCTGGAACAGGAGGGCAGGCCCTGACACCACCCACCCCATGCTGTCTGCAGTCAGATGCTGGCACTGCTGCTGACGTGGGCGTTCTGGTACCCAGTCTGAACCAACATCTGCATGGCAGATTTTGTGATTCCATTTTGCTCCCAGAAATCTTTGGTTTTGTATATCTTTTGATGCTGGTGGTCTTGTCTAGCATCAAGACGTGATCTAAGGTCCTATGAATTGGCCATAAACATAACCCTACTATGCTGGTTGTTCCTTGGCATCTTGTTCAGAGAACTAAAGAAGCATACTCAAATAAGCAAAGTAGACTGGGGTATTTTTCTGGGGCAAGGTATTGCAAGAGAGAAGAGGACCACCTGAGCTAGAGAGGCCTCCTTTTATGGGTACCAGAAGGAGGAGGAGTTGGTTGCTAAGGGTGGGATATGGGAGATTTTTCTGTTTTGACTGACAGGCTTGTGTTAAGTAAGCCTTTATTGTTCCTTTTCATGATGCATCTGATTTTAATCATATCTACTCATGTCTAATCATGCACAGAGATAAGATGGTGAACAGGGCTGTTTGTTTTTTCCCTAAAAGCCTGTTCAAAGGACACAGTTTGCCTTATCATGCATGGTCCCCCAAGTCGCTTTAGGCTGGGTCAGCCCCCTGCCTCTAGCTGCTGGATATGTTCTGGGACAGGTTAGAGTGGAAACTAACCATGAAAAGGAGTTACCATAGGGGTGGTAGGTAGGAGCAATTTACTCCATAGTTTTGTTTATATATTTATTTTTTGAGACAGGGTTTCTCTGTGTAGCTCTGGATGTCCTGGAACTCACTTTGAAGACCAGGTCAGCCTTGAACTTACAGAGAGCTGCCTTGCCTCTGCCTCCCAACTGCTGGGATTAAGGGCATGCACCACCACTGGCTTACTCTATTATCTGAGGTGGGATGTGCCGGCAGTTTGATACAGGTGGGAGTCCTGCATCACCAGGTACACTGTTAAGAGAGGGATGTGTGTGTAGCTCCATCCAAAAGTGGGTCTCAGGTTTTCAGCCATCCTGATGCTCACCTGGCTCGCTGTGATGGTGGGAACCAGTCTTTTCTCCAGGTGATAGTAGAACCCCTAAGCCCCACTTCCAGCTTGCTGTCAGAACTAGGTTTCTTCCACTTGCCATGTTTCCTCCTTGGTG
The DNA here is from genome assembly GCF_943737965.1 of Phodopus roborovskii. NCBI lineage: Eukaryota > Metazoa > Chordata > Mammalia > Rodentia > Cricetidae > Phodopus > Phodopus roborovskii. The sequence continues at coordinate 28,056,344 of NW_026126571.1, read as the reverse complement.
CCAAGGAACAACCAGCATAGTAGGGTTATGTTTATGGCCAATTCATAGGACCTTAGATCACGTCCTCTCCAAACTAAGCACATGCCTTCTGGCGGAGGTCCCCAGCTAGAGATGGACAATGTAATGTGCTAATTCTTGCCAGCAGCTCTACTCATATTTGCCAGAATTCTTAACACTAGCCAAAGGCTTAGCACACTCAAGATATTTGCTTGTTTTTTTTTTTTTTTTTGAGATGGGTCTCATTATATACTCCTGGCTGGTCTGGACCTATATAGAGCAGCTTGGCCTTGAACTCACACAAATCCTCCTGCCTCTGCCTCCTGAGTGCCAGCTTTTTGGTTTTTGTTTGTTTGTTTACCTGTTTTCTAAGGAGTCACATTTTCCTACAAGTCTTTAAAACAATAAAAACTAACTTAAAAAACAAAACAAAACAAAACAAAACCCGCTCATGCAGGTGTGGTGGGCCCAGTGCACTGCAAGGAGGGAGCAGGTGATGGGCAGGCCGGAGTGATGGAGGAGTGGGGCAGCGCGCACTGTGGAGAGCTGGGACTGGTGATAAGACAGCAGTGACAAGCTGGGAGAAGGCTGAGGTCAACGGTAGATCATGTCACTGTGCAGCGGATTTGAGGGATGGTGAGCAGCTTAAGGGCTGGAGCTTATGCGGATGCGGACTTAGCTCCCAAGCAAGCTGCCTGGCTTTGGGATCACTTTCTGGACCTGACTTCCTCAAAGGTCCTCAAAGGACCACTGTGTCCTGTGATGCTGCTGAGAGCCATGTGTGAGTCAGTGGCTCTGATGTGGCTGGGGTCCAGATTGATGTCTGAGGACCATGGTACCACCCAAAGACATTCAGATATTCATGGCCTGTGCCATGGCCTGAATCCATGTTGATGACCATGGGCTGTGCTTCCCTGGGGACCATCTGATGTGAGTAGCCTGCACTGTCACCTGAGACCATGGTGGTGTCTGGGTCTGGACTGCCACTGAGAATCATGTCTGGGTACAAGGTCCTGCTACAGCCCAGTTTTGAGTTGATGTCTGTGGCCCATGTTACCACTGAAGGCCTGGCAAATGTCTGTGGTCTGTGCTGCCCCAGAGGGCCACTGTTGTGTTATGTTTCAATCTTTTGGCTTTTTGAGGGTCCCAGCTCCCAAACAAATCACACATGGAGGGTTATTCTTAGTTATAAATGCCCAGCCCTAGCTTGTCTTGGTTCTTGCCAGCTTTTCTTAAATTATCCCATCTATCTTTGGCCTTGGGGCTTTTATCTTTCTCATGTATACCTTTTCTTTCCTTCTTCCTCTGTGTCTGGCTGTGTGGCTGGGCGGCTGGGTGGCTGGGCGGCTGGGCGGCTGGGTGGCTGGGTGGCTGGGTGGCAGGTCCCTGAAGTCCTCCTCCTTCTCTCTCACTCCTCCATTCCTTTTCCCAGATTTCTCCTCATATTTATCTTCTCTGTCTGCGAGCCATGTCTATCCCTCTCCCCTGGCTCGCTATTGGCTGTTCAGCTCTTTATTGGACCATCAGGTGTTTTAGACAGACACAGTAACACAGCTTCACAGAGTTAAACAAATGCAATATAAAGAAAAGTCACACACCTTAAAATAACATTCCCCAACAGGCTCAGTCTGTGTTGATATCAGTGGCCCATGTTGCCATCAAAGGCCAGGCAGATGTCTGTGCTCTATGCTGCAGCCTGAAACCATTTTCATGTTCATGGTCCCTGCTGCACTGGAGGGCCTTGTCTGGGTCCAGGGCCCTACTGCAACAGGGAGCTCTGCTCCTGTTCTGTGCTGACATCAGAAACCACGTGGAAGTCATGATCTGTGCTCCCTTGGACCGTAAAGAGCAAATAAGCTACTTTGGCAGTGATATCAATGACTGCAGATGCACAGTTGAGAAAGAGGGACATGGAAGACGTCTGTGACAATCCCCACCTGCACCCCCCCCCATAGTAACAGCCTAAACAGAAAGCCATGGAAGAGAACTCTTAAAAACTGTGATAGGATGCTGAAGTTAGCTTTCCATAATAGATGGCTTCCAGCAGGGGTGCAGGAGAGGAAGGACTCAGCTCTGCTTAAGGGGCAGGACACCAAGAGTTTGACCATGCTCCAGTGAGTGTATATGGATAACACAAATTGGAGTTTTTCTTTTTTGATATAGGACAGGAGGGGGGGGGGTGTCACAAGGCAGAGGCCTGGACAGGGAAGGACTGGGAATCAAACTCAATAGGGGTGTATGATGTAAAATTTTCAAAGAAAATACTGGGCTGGGGAGATGGCTCAGAGGTTAAGGGCAATGGCTGCTCTTTTAGAGGTCCTTAGTTCAGTTCCCAGCAACCACATGGTGGCTCACAACCATCTGTGATGACATCTGATGTCCTCTTCTGGCCTGCAGGCCAACATGCAGACAGAACACGATATAAATAATAATATATCTTTTTAAAAATGTTATGAAAGTTCTTTTGATCTTTAAGATTCAATGACAGGAAAATACTTCCTGTGGGGCATGATGGCACATGCCTTTAATCCCAGCCTTCTGGAGGCAGAGGCAGGCAGATCTCTGTGAGTTTGAGGCCAGCCTGGTCTATAGAGCGAGTTCCAGGACAGCAAGGGCTACACAGAGAAACCTGTCTTAAATTATAAGCAAACAAATAAGTAAATAGAAAAATATTTTCTGCAGGGGTTCAAAAAGGGAGAAAACTCGACCCGTACTTTGTTCCCTACTCCTCCCTCCCTCCCCCCCAAGCAGAGCACAGAGGCACACACTTGTAAATCCCAGCACTTTGGAGTCTGAGGCAGGAAGATCAAAAGTGTAAGGGCAACATAGACTACACCCTCTGCTAATCCTGTCTGGAAACAACTTTATGGACATTTCTAGAGGCGTGCCTCCCTAATGTGTGTGAGGTCTCTCATAATCTTGGCCCTGATTGTGAGTTAGGCAGACAACCCTCAACAAGAAGCAAAGCCTCCACAATTTTGATCTTCCAAACCTAGTTTTCAGTTGTGACATCTGCCTTCTCCAAGGTGCTGACCATAGCCTTCTTCAAACCATAGCCTCTTGTGCTGACCAATACCAGCATCGCTTGCCCATAATACAAACTAAGCACACACTTTTCAAAGAAGATGCTGTCTGCAAATGCATCCCAGACACACACGGCATGCTGCTTCCTCCCTAGTCACCGAGGCATCCGTGCACCTGTCAGAATTCAATTCAACTGGAGTGGCATCATGGCCATGGCAGGAGTTTTGAGAAGACAAGGTAGGCCCTGAGAGATCTGACCTGAAAGGCCTTCCTAATCCCCCCTACCTTTTATACTCCACCTTTCTCCTTTTCTCACAGCTCTCATGTAAGCCAGGCTGGCCACAAACTCACTGTGAAGTCAGCATTGCCTTGAACTCAGTCTTCCTGCCTTTACGTCCCAGGCGCCATGCATGCCTACTTACTCACTTCTACTTAAACAGAGCCTTGAATGAGTGTATCATATTGGAAGGGCCTGGCTGTGACTCCTTCCTTCACAGCAGGGAGTGCCCTGATGTTCAGAAATGCCTGAGATGATCACAGCTGTATTTGAAGACTTTGCTGTCATGACAGCTAAGAAGCCAACCTGAAATGATTGACATCTCTAGGAAGTCACGCCTGGGTTTTCTTGTTTGAGTTTTGTACTGTTGAAGGTAAAAACTGGATGTTACCCTGAGGGAAGGAATCTTCTCTTTCAAGAGAGACTCAGGCTGTGCAGCAAAAAACAAGACCACATTCTGAAGTGATGCTGATTCTGAGAGTCTAAGTGATATTGTATCATAGTGAGAAATGAGCCTAAGAAGCAAAGAGTGATGTGTGTGTGTGTGTGTGTGTGTGTGTGTGTGTAGTGCATACAAGCATATGGATGTGTGCACATGCAGAGGCCAGAGGAGAACACTGGGTGTCATCCACTACCCCCACCCCATTGTCTCAAGATAGGGCTACTCACAGAACTGGAAGCTCACTATTTTGGCTAGACTGACTTGTCACAAGCTCCTAGGATGCACCGATCTCTGTCCCTCAAGCCTAGGACTACAGTTACACAAGCCAGTCGCTGCCTTTTTACTTGGTTTCTAGGGATTCAAACTTAGGTCTTTATATTTGCACAGAAAGCATCCTTACTGACTAGGCTATCTCCCAGTCCTAATAGCTGTTGGGTTCCAGGAAGATGAAAGATGGAAGTATCAGGGGTATCTCAAGGACGAGGCCCCTACTTCACAAAGATAAGGTCAAGGTCCTGCAGAAATGCTGGTGGGTTTTGTCTTACTAGGAGTTGTGTGTGGAGAGTATGATCAATGGTTTCTGCCAGAGAAAGATAATCCAATTTGAAGGGAACTCAATTGGAAGAAAGTAAAGCTTTCAAAAAGTGATGGTGAACCCAAGCCTGGAGTTAAAAATAACCTAAGAAGTCAGGGGTAGCATAGTGTCCCCAAGGGACAGCAGCTGGGGCAAAGAGCACCCTGAGCAGACAGCAGATGGCCACAGAGCCTCTAGTGGGCATGGTGACCTGGAGAAATCAGGGGCTCTGGTGAGGCACCAGGCAGGCTAAGAAGGTGCTGGGGTACAACCTTCCCGGTTCGTGTGGCTGTTTGCCATGGGTGCTCTGGCTGAAGCTGGGGTGCTTCTCCTGGATGTAAGTCCCAGAGAAGGCCTTCTCTAATCACTTCCCAATTCAGGAAAATGTTTCTTTGATTACAACATCCAAATAGGCGGGGCTCTTCAGCTCTCTAACCCCCTCATTGATGTTTTCTGTGTACCCTGCTGGGAAGCATGACCAATGTCCTAATTATTATTATTATTAATTATTATTATTAGAAGGATGACACTCTCACAGGGAATGGGTCTAGGCATGGCTGTCTTGTCACCCATTCTTGCTGCTTCTGCTCTTGCAACTGAACAGAGAAGGACAAACAGGACCCTTGGGAAGGATTTTCAAGGCTGAGGTCACTGGTCAGCTGACCAGAATGAGGACAGGTCAGGGGACTGATGCTGCTGCCAGCACTGGAAACGGGGACAAGGAAGAGTAGACACTGGTCATTAGCGAGCTTGCCCAGCATACCAGTGGCTTCCTTTCTACCTTCCTCCTTCCTTTGACAGGGCCTTGCATAGCTTAGACTGTGTAGCTGAGGATAACCTTGAACTTCTGATCCTCCTCCTTATACGTCCAGAGTGCTGGGATTGCAGGTGTGTGCCATGTGCCTGGTTTACAAGATGCTGGGGATTGAATCCAGGGGTTTTTGCTTGCTAGGTATATGTTCTACCAAATTAAGCTGGGATGTGTTTTAACTGTTTTCAGTAGGAGAAAAATGGAGACACAATTTACTATCAACAAGCAGAGAGCATGGAACATCACGGTGAAGCCGAGGTGCTTGTACAAACTATAATGATCTCCCTTTTACGGCGTGTGGGAAGGAAGGGGAGACAGCACGACGCTATCTATGATGTTATCCTCATGATACACCCTCACAGTGACACCTTTATGGTTCCACTCACGATGTCACTCTCACAGTGCTCCTCCTCAGAGTGCCACCCTCACAGCACAGCCACCCCCACAATGCCACACAGTGCCGATTTGATGAGGTCCTGATGACCTCTGTGGCCTCTTTTACCCGAAGGCGGTCAGGCCACTCAACTGGAGCTTACCTCTCTGGGTGACATTCCAGGTGACATGCCAGTTTTACTTTTAAGGTATTTTCTGACACTCTTTTCAAGAATTGAATTTCAATCAGAAACAAAAGTGTTTGTAGCTTTGAAAGCTACCTGAGCTGGAGACCAAGCTTTGGGTGGCATAGGGCCCTTTTTAATGTATTTCAAATAGACTAGTTTAGCAACAATTTTTTTGGCCCAATAATGACAAAAGCAGCCAAATGTTTCTCTTTGAAGCCTGGCTGGGAAAGCTCTGTGTGCTTCCTGATGAGTCCCCCCGTGGTTTATTAAAGTAATCAAGGCCTGTTACAGAAAATTCCAGCAAAGTGTGTTTTATTATCTTTCGCAGGGTGAACCAAACAAGGCATGCGGTGCCCATCTGTCTGCTCCGGGTGCAGGGACTTCCAGGGCGAGGGGAGGAGGGGACTCTCTCTGTCCCTTCTTGCTATGTAACCCTGTTGATGGGTAGACACGACTTTGCACCATGAATTATTAATAGAAGAAGCTGTGAGGCCATAAATATTCAAAGGGGTACATCTGGTTTCCCCGATGCCTTATGTAAGGCAGAAAAACACACATTTTCATTGAGGCAAACAACTTGTCAACCCCAAATCTCTCACTTGCCTGGGCCCAAGCACTACAAGGCGGGAAAAAAAAAAAAAAAAAAAAAAAAAGAATCTTCTGACACATCCCATAAATGTCCAGCTGAGACACCGGTGTGGGAGCAAAAGCAGGATTCAGTCTGGAGAGACATGTAAGCTGGCAATGTCACCGTGTCTGTCTGCAGAGGCTAGACGGGAGGGGGAGGGGAGCAATCTTCCAAACCCCTGGGGACGGCCTCTTCACACAGGGGCAGTATGGCATTTAAGAACATTGTGTGAGATTGCAAAAAGAGACAGAGAAGGGCAGTCCCAGAGGGCTTTCAGTATGAGGAGCAGGCAGGGGCTGGGGGTCCTCCAGGACATTGGTCACTGTCCTTGTGTCCATTGCCCCCCACCAGGACCCAAAGGTGGAGCATACAACATTTCTTCTGGTGCTAGGAAGCCTATTAGTATCTGTGGGTCTTTAAACAATTTATTGATGTGTATGTGTTGTGTATGCCTGCTTCTGGGCAGGTGCCCCATGGGTCAGAAGAGGGCATCAGATCCCCTGGAGCTAGAATTACAGGCACTTGTGAGCCAAATGATTTGGGTGCTGGGAATTGAAGCTGGGTCACCTACAAGAGCAGTAAGTGCTCTCAACCACTGAGCCAGCCCCAGCAGATACTTTTAAGAAAAGATTTATTTATTTTTATTTTATAAGAATGACTATTTTCCCTAGGTAAATATGCACACTGAATGCATGCAGTGCCTGCAGAAGCCAGAAGAGGGCGCTGGATTCCCCTTGTGTCTTTTTAATTGTTGACATACAGAACTGTACATATTTGGGTTACAATGTGCTCTTTCAATACGTGTAAATATACATATCAATATAAAAGATGTGTGGTGATGTCTTCAGGGTAATTAGCATAACTGTCATCTCAAACTCTTGTGTTAAGAACATTCAAAATGTCCTTTTCTGACTGCTTTGGAAAATCCACATGAACAGGAGCCCCAGGCATCCCACAGTTGCTACAGACAGAGCTTACATTTTCAGCCTGTGAGTGGGAACATGTGCTGTTTAGGTTTCTGTATCTGGATTCTTTTCTTTGTTTTGAGACAGGGTCTCTCTACACAGCTCTGGCTACCCTGGAATTCACTATGTTCAAGGCTGGCCTTGAACTCACAGAGTCTACCTTCCTCTGCCTCCAGAGTGCTCGGATTAAAGGGAGGCAACATTATACCCAGCTCTGTGTCTGGCTTCTTAGACTTAACATAATGCCCTCTGGGTCCAATCAAGTTGCTGCCAATAATAGAATGTCTTGCATTTTTTATACCTGAGTAGCATTCCTTTGTGCTCATGTCATGCCTTCCCTATCCATTCATCTGCTGGTGAATTCTGGGTTCCCTCCATAGCTTGGCTACTGCAGGTAATCTTGAGAAGAGCCCGGCAGTGCAGATGACATCCTGGTCCTCTATCTGACACCAAGCAGCAGGCTTGATGCTTTGGTGGGTACTACAGACTTCTGTGGGTTACACAGGCACTGTGACACTGATTCTTCCAACCCTCAAACTCACAAGGGCTTCCCATTTCTATGTGTCCTTGTCAATGTCTTCCCCAGGAGGGGATAGTCCTTCCTTCCTTTCTTCTGTCCTTTCTGCGTAAGATAAATCTGTGGGAGTTTCTTAACTAGGCTTTGTAGAATTCTTCATCCTCCTCCTCTTCTTCTTTTGTTTTGTTTTTGTGAGGCAGGGTTTCTCTTGTAGTCCTGGCTGTCCTGGAACTCATTCTGTAGACCAGACTGGCCTTAAACTAAGATCTGCCTGCTTCTGCCTCCCTAGTGTTAGTATCAAAGCCCAGCTTTGCAGAATACTTCTTAAGCCAGCCATTTTTCCTGTGTGTTATAATATCCTAGTCCTCAGATGATGGAATGTTACAGTAATGGTTCTACAGCCAAGCTTGCCCCACACCCTCAACAAGGGACAGCCATGGAGATGAGTGACTACACTGGGGGACGGGGCTGGATGACAAGGAAGTATGCAGTACTGTGGATTCAGTCACATGAGAAGGGTGAGAGCATCCTTTAGGGACAGAGTTGGGGCAGAAGTGTCTGGAACACAGGCAGATGAGCTGAGCAGTACTGCCCTACAGGAATGGCACAGTTCCCAGGGATCAGTTGCAAATAAACTCAACAGCTATTTGGCTGTAGTTATTTACACATTGTCTTTGGCTAAAGCTCACTCAAACACTGTAATGTCCTTAACTTAAGAAAACAAGAAAGTGGGTGCTGAAAGATGACTCGATGGGTAAGAGCACTTGCTGCTTTTGCAGAAGACCCAGGTTCAGTCCCAGCACCCGCATGGAGGCAGAGCCAGAAGAGTGAGAGGCTCTCAGGGCAGCCCGCCCAGGGGACTCTGCTTCAGCAAAGTGGAAGGAGAGAAGCAACTCCCAAAAGTGCCCTCTAGATGCCACATTCGCCTCATGACACCTGTGTGCCTGTACCCATTCACCATATGCATTCAGTAAGAAGAAACATGTAAGTTGGTTCGGCCTAGATTCATTTAAAGCCATATATAATAGTGGGATTAGTTATGCCATTTCATAGACGTATATAATGCATTTTCATACTATTTACCCTATCACCTTCTAAAGTTCCCCCATTCCTGCTGAATCTCTTCTCATCCCAACCAGCCCCCTCTCTGTTTTTATGCCTCTTTGTGTTACGAGTAGGTTCCCCCCACCATCCTGGTCCCACTGCTGCGTCAGCCCCAAATAACACACAGAGACGCTGTATTAGATATAAAGCTGTTGGCCTGTTACTAGCATTTCTTATTGGCTAGCTCTGTCTTAAATATTAACCAATTTCTATTAATGTAAGTATTTCCACGTGGTCCTATCTTACCAGAGACAAGGTCCGGAGTTTTTCTCTCTCGATCCTACATTTTAAATCTCCTCCTACCTCTCCCTGAAACCTCCTTGTCTCCTCGTCCCACCTATCTTGCTTTCCTATTGGCCAGTAGGGCTTTATTCATTAACCAATAAGAAAAACATATTTACAGAATGGCATCTCCCACCATCTTTGTGTGACCCAGTGAGTTCCATTGGGGTTGCTTACAGGAACATAGTTGAGGTGCTATTTACAGGAACATGGGCATCTTAACAGGGGATATTGTCTTCCTAGCACTCATTAACAGCATTTCGATCCCCCGGGAGGGGTGGGGCCTTGTGAGCCCTTCCCACTGGCCTTTTTAAAATCTTCTATTTTTTCTTAGATTGTAAGAGCTAGAGGTGGTAGATAGGAGGGCGGCCCAAGCTTTCCCTCCTGCCGGGATCTGGTGCCAGGAGACCCAGGCTGTTCTCAACCGTGGTCAGAGAAGCAGCAGTGGGCAGCAGTCACCACAGAGACTGCAGAGAAGAGGAGGCTGAGCATCAGTCCTAAGGGGGGCTCCTTTATTATCTCTAAGAAAGAGCATCTTGCACACAATAGGACTGATGCACATATGAACTCGGAGACTATGGCAGCACATGTGACCCTCACAAGGGTCCCAGTGCTGAGAGGGAGAAGCAGACACAAACTCCCACCCTAACCATGAAGCTGTCTGCAACTGATACCTGCTGGGAAAGGGAAAATCAGTTTTCTCCAAGACAGTCTCACTGACCACCTCTGGGGCAGGCCCCATGCCCAGGAGCAGCTGGCCAACACAAAATGGACACCATGCTTTTGTGGACTTCTTGTTTCAGTTTGTTTTGGAAGTTTTCCTCTAACTGGTATTTTACATATTTGCTTTAATTTTTAGGATTTTTTTTTCTTGAGAGAGAGAGAACACAAAGTTGGGTGGATCAGGAAGTGAGGAGGATCTGAGAGGAGCTGGGGAAGGGGAAAACATGATCAAAATATATTGTATAAAAATCTTACATAAAAATGTATTTTTTGGTTGTGAGCCTAGGCCCTGCTCCAAATGATATGACAGACTTTGAAGACTCCCCATGGAAGGCATCACCCTCCCTGGGGAGCAGAAAGGGGATGGGATTGGGGTTGGTGGGGGAACAGGAGAGGGTTCGGGAACTGGGATTGACCTGTAAAACAAGCTTGTTTCAAATTTAAATTAAAAAAAATTATCAAAACCAAAAAAATGTATTTTTTGTATTTGATATATATGAAAAAATTAAATATGATCACATCTGCCTACCATTCCTTTCTTCAACTACCAGCATATCTCTCCAGCCCTCCCAACTCACAGGTCCCGTTAGTACTGCCCCTGCGTGTGTGGTGGTGGGGCGTCCACTGGAGCATAGGAAACCTACCAGTGGCCACGCCTTCTGTAATGATGCACGCGTGCGAGCGCGCACACACACACACACACACACACACATACACACACACACACACTCATACACACACACACACACACACACACACACACACACACACGGCAACTATCCACTGCTAAAACCTCTTCAGGAAGGGGTGGGGCCTGGGACTCATCTATCTACCCCATCTATGCTGGGATTCGGGCTGGCTGGAAATTGCAGGTAACCATGGCAGTCTGAGCTCATGACTACAATGGCCACATTGTGTCCAGAAGCACCCCACAGCACCACCCCCATTCTCCAGCTCTTACGTTCTTCCTGCCTCCTCTTCTGCTGTGTTTCCTGATAGTGGTCCAGGAGGGAAGAGTTAATAAGGGGGTCCCAGTTAGGACTGATGCTCAGCCTCCTCTTCTCTGCAGTCTCTGTGGTGACTGCTGCACGCTGCTGCTCCTCTGACCACAGTTGAGAACAGCCTGGGCCTGTTGGCACCAGATCCAGGCAGGTGGGGAAAAGCTTGGGCCAAGCACCTCCCTCCAACCTTCCGTGGCTCTCTGCTTTGTTGATAAGGGGCACAGAGGCCTTCTGTTGAGTGGAGATGCCCTGAGGACAGCCTTACCTTGTCCTTTGGCACTGTGGTGACACGGGGCTCTTAAGAGATGCTGGGCACACATTGCAGTGGGAACCTGCTCTCCTCAGCAGCACCATGAACAGTTTCTTCTGCGAGGAAGCTGGCTCGGAAGTTAAATGTGGATGCCAAGTGGGTGCATGGCATTTGGGAAGCTCAGGTCACAAGTCAGGTGCCCCCCCACTTATAGTTCAAGTCCTCTTCCCCAGGTGGTGGCTCCTTCCACCAGCAGAGGTGTAATATGGGTCTAGAGCTGCCCCCAGTATGCAGGGTAGGCATGAGCTGTGCCCATTGGACCTGTGACAGAGTCCACAAGGGGTAAATGTCACACAGACATCTCCATCTTGATGCTGCAATCATGGGGCTCAGCCCCAGCCACTACTTCCCACGACCTAGAGGACTGAAGTGAGGTACAGGTACCTGGCTTTGTTCTTTGGTCTGATTTCAATTGGGACAAAATTTTAAAACTCGGGGACTAGAAAGCTAGCTCAGCAGTTAGGTGCATGTATTGTTCTTGCAGAGGACCAGGTTCAGTTCTTAGCACCCACACAGCTTCTTTGGAGATGTCTCTTCAAACCTTTTGTTCCTCGTTAACTCATGTTGTTTGGTTTGCTGTTCAGCTGTAACAGTTCTTCACACATTCTGGATACTATACTTTTCTTTTTCCCTCCCCCTCCTCTCCCTCCTTGCCCCCTTCCCTCTAATCCCCATTTTCCACTTCTTCAGAGAGAATCATGTAGGCCAGGTTAGCCTCGGCTGTAGCTGAGATTTCCTTGAACTTAGGATCCTCCTGATGGTACCCTTCTTTAGGATGACAGGAGCTTGAAGCCACACCTAGTCTATGTGGTACCAGAGACTGAATCCCGGGCTCTGTAGATGCTACATGAGGGTTGTCCTACCCGAGCTGCATCTCTAACTCCCCCTTTGTTTTCCTTGGAGAGTGTCATGGCTTTACTTCTGGTATTTGGGGTATCAGTTAATTTTTAGCCCAGCTTCCTCCTTAACTAGTGGTGTGCAGGTCTCCCAACATGTTGGACATAGATTTTCATACCATTTTGGGGGAACCCAGAGCTCTCTACGTGGCAAGTCATTAGCAGTGAGCCTGGGCCCTGGTGCTCTCTGACTCTGTTTCAAAATATGATCTCTTCCTCCTACACCTATCTGACATTGTGATGCTACCCACCATGGGGTCCTCACCAGAGCCTGGCTAATGCTGGCTGGCATCATGCCTTTGAGCCCTTAGACCTAACTGTGAGCTTAACCGTGAGCTAAAGAAACCTCTTTTCTCCATAAAGTTAGCTTGCCTCAGACATTTCAATATAGTAATGCAAAATGAACTTCTATACCTATGTTGTGGCTGGTGGTACCCAAAAGAAGTCTGGTAAAAGAGCTGGGAACACAAGGATCCCCTTCTTCTGCTTGCTAGTAGCTCCAGGGAAGGACAAACAGCTTGGATGTGAGAATCAGGATGAAGGCATGGGCTATCTGTCTCTGTGCAAAGGTGCTACCACCTACAGAGGTAGCATAAGAAAGCCACCAGGGACAGCAGCCGGGCCACAGTGAGGGGCTCTTCCTTGTTTACTGATTGTACCCTTCATTAAGACAGCAGAGGGGCATGCTGCCCCCAACTGCTCTGTTTGTCCTGAGGTCATTATGAGCCTTGCCTAGCCCAGCTCAGGACTGCAGCAGAGTTTAAAACTGTGTCTGCTGCCGGGCCTGCCCCTGAGATCAGTCTATTTTTTACTTTTCCCGGAAGAATAAAGGATTTATCTCCTCCTGCAACATTAAGTGACAATTTTAGTCCTTTGCCAATCCAGGACTCTGTGACATTTCTAGGAGCTACTGCTCAATCCTGAGGGAGCAATTAAAATTCCAGCAGGGATCCATTGGGGCTGAGCAAAGGGAAGCTGTCCTCTATCTGCATGGGTGCGGGGCTGTCAGGAGGTCTGAGACAGTGAATGTCCATCAGTGTAAGGGACACTAAGACCAGCTTTAGGATGACAGCCCCTTGGGTCCTACCTGGTGACCCTAGCTTCCTGAATCAAGATCTTGGTCCATAGGAGAGTCTAGTATATCTCTACCTTCATTTGCCTTTGAAGGCCACATGTACACTTTACAGTAAGATTCACAACCAAAAGCAGCTATGAGACAGAAAAGAATCAGCTTGAGTTACATTCAGCAATGCTACGGCCACCTTCCAGGTACATGTCCATCCCTTGGAGCTTCAGAGTTCCACTCAGGTTGGTTGATTCAGAGGCACCGTGGGGACACACCAGTGTGAGTCTAGGAGGAAATGGTCTTGTCTCCCGAGGCTCCCACACAAGGCTTCTAATAGGCTATCCCCAGGGCCTCAAAGCTGCACAGTCCCCTTCTTAGTGCTTGAGCCTAGCTTGCCTCCTGCTCACAGATCAGAACCGCCTGGTCCAGGCTCGCTCTGCTCCTCTTTGTCTGAGAACTGTCTCAATCATAAAGATAAAGTTGACCAAGATCGGATTAAACAGTAGGAACCCTGGCTCTTGAAGGGTTAGAGTATGGGCACAACCGATTTCTTTTTATTTTGTTTTTATTTAGTGTGTCTGTGCAAGAGCATGTGCTTGCATGTGCGCACACGTGTGTGCAGGTGCACTCTCCCACGAGGATGGGCAAGGAAGCCAGAACTTGCTGAGTATCTTCCTCAATCAGTTCTTCAACTCATTTTCAAAAAGTTGTGTCTGTTACCACTTTTACACATTTTTTCATTACATTTATTTATTGTGTGTAGGTACATATACACATAGTAAGTGTGTGTGAGCACATGTGCATACACACAGATATGGCATGCATGCCCATGCGAGTCAGAGGATAACTTGCAGGAATCAGTTTTCTCCTACCATGGGGGACCCAGCTCTTCAGGTTTGATGGCAAACACCTCCATCCACTGAGACAACTCACTAGTCCCTCTTTCATGAGATAGAGTCTCTCTTTGAACCCAGAGCCCACTGTTTTGACTACGCTGGCCAACAAGCCTCAAGCTTGGATCTGCCTGTGCTGCCCACCCCAGCACAAGGGTTAAAAGCCTAGCTTTTATGTGGGTACTGGGGCCCCAAACTCAGGTCCCTATGCTCCACTCACTGAGCTCCTCAGCCCCTCTTTCTTTTTTGTTTTGTTTTTGTTTTTGAGATGCAGCCCTGCCTGTCCTGGAACTAGCTCTTGTAGACCAGGGTGGCCTCGAAACCACAGATACTTTCATTCTTTTATTTTAAACAAACCTTTTTATCCCAGACCAGAATACCATTTCACTTAGTGTCTAGAACACCAATTCCTTTCCTCACCATAGCTCTGAACTTGAGCCTACTTAAGGGCTTATTTGAAGAACGTTCTGAGGTTGTGGAAACTGAACGTCAGCCCTACTAGGGACAGAGGATGGAAAATAGGTCTGTCCCTATGGTCTGAGACCCAGGTTTGTGCAATGTTCATCCTCCCTGCCCAGACACACTAAGCTGAGATACAGGCAGGATAGCATGCGCCAAACCCTCCTCTGGGTGGAAGACAGCAGCTTCCAGAGCACAATCATGGAGCCATCTGCTTCTGAGTTATTATTCTACCATTCCCCACCCTTCCCCTTATCAGAAACACCCACGTCTACAAACACAGCCTCCCTCTTGTCCTTTCCTGTTACACCGTGGCATTTGAAGCTGCAAGCCAGACATCAGTGTAGCCACTGACACACACACATGGTTAGCTAACCCTTCATTCTAGAGAGAGCTGTGTGGGTCTCATAGGGATATAATACCAATTAAATTAATGGCAGTGACAACTGACTAGTCTAGAAATAAAAGTGACGTAGGACTTGAGTGGCATTTTACAGTCATTGAGGTACACAGGGAAATGTCTTGTTCTTGGGAAGTCAAACGAACTTTGTAAATGACTAGACTCAGGTTCCACAGCTTCTGTGCCAGTGGATCCCCGTGAGGCTAGGGGCCTCTCAGGGTGAAGAAGACCAGAAAGCTCATTAGGTTCAGTACGCTCTCCCTGGCTCCAGCAACGAAGGGCACTCTTACCTTCCATATCACCTGCTTGACCTAAGAAATGATACTTCCAGGAATTGTAGATAATTTATCGTATTAGTTGTAACTTCACAGGAGTAGAAATAATTGCAGATAAGCCAAGGACCAACCAACATACATTCACATTCAAAAGCAAGGACTGATCATACATCATGTGACACTCTAATGAAATTAAGGGGCACAGCCGTATGCTGCATGCTATGTGTTTCTCTTGGGGACAGGCACACGGTGTACAGAACTATGAGTGAATCCAACGTGAACTGTGGCTTTCGTGGGACTATGCTGTTGTGCCCACCTTAGGGAGGGGACACCTTAACAGGGAGGGCTTCTGTAAGAACCTACGCTTCCCTTTCATGTTAGCTATATCCTAGCTGCTCTAGAATGAAGTCTTGAGAACAGAAGATGGAAAAATTAACATCAATACCTGTATACTGATTACACATTAAATGGTGATACTGTATGAGTTAACAAAATGTCTCATTAAAAAGACATATAGAGGCCCATGAATCTTTGACATTTCTGCCTTCATAAGGTGTCAGCTAGTTCTCTACAACTCCCTTTTAGTAACAAAATATAAGTGAAGCAATGGTCACACAGGGTCTGGAGCATCTGCCTTGCCTTCCCTAGGATCATTGCTAGGGCCCTCCCATCAGGAAAGTCAATGCTTATACAAACTATGCACTAAGCAGTTGACTTCCTGCTAGCTTGAGACAACACCCTTCCTACTCAGCATATAAGAAGTTAGGTCTTTACATTTGTTACAGTGTTTATCTGTCAAAGGTCTGAATGAAACATATGGAGCCTTGCTTTCAGTTTTAATGTCTACTTCCCTGTATAATCCAGTCTCAAAACTTATGTCACTATGTGTATTGGGATTTTTTTTTGACTTTATAAAGTTGAGGAACGATATTTCCCAGGAAACAGACTCTAAGATGAAGATTTGCATGTGGAAATTTATTAAGGTATACCTTTGGGACCAACGCCTTTGAGGGCAGCGGGGACCAGGGGGCAAGCCTCACTGCAGTGTCTGGAGGCTGGTCCTTCACTAGCATGCCCAACTGAACTAAGCAGATTTTATCTTGCAGAAACAGCACTTTTACAGGCTCTGAGGAGAGGAGCCGTGAGCAACATTCCCAGAAGCTCCTTGGGGAAGCTCTGGCATGTCCTGCAGAGGGGCTCAGCAGGTCTTCAGGCTCATACCTGTTTCTCTGTCCCCTTCTCACTCTGTGCCTTTCTGACATGTTGCAATCCCAAAAGACCTTGCTACATGAGTGCCCTTGGTCTTGGATACCTCAGCTTTCACAAATCTGAGAAATAACATGCCAGCTTATCATGAGTTACCTCATTTGTTGCAGCAGCACAACACAGCCTAAGACAATTTACACTGCTAGGATAGTTGTATACAAGGGAGCAGCTGGCTTCCTTGTCTTGGCCCTGCAGTGGGCATAACCCCAGCTTTTGTTGTTAAGCATGGCACCGCTCTTGAGCCCAGATAAACATAGTCTATTATCTTAGTTAGGTTACTGGTGCTGGGATGAAACACCATAACCGAAAGCAATCTGGGGAAGAAAGGGTTTATTTTTCTCACAGTTCCATATAATAGTTCATCATCAAAAACAGTGAGGGTAGGCATTCAAGCACAGTAGGAACCTGGACACAGGAGCTGAAGCAGAGGCCATGGAGGGTGCTGCTTATTGGCTTGCTTCTCATGGCTTGCTCAACCTGCCTTCTCATAGAACTCAGAACCATCAGCCCCAGGGTAGCACCACCCACAATGGGCTGGGCCCTCCCACATTAATCACTAATTAACAAAATGCCCTACTATCTGGGCATGCTGGTGCAAGCATTTAATTTTAGCGCTCAGAAGGCAAAGGCAGGAGGATCTCGGAGTTCAAGGTCAGCCTGGTCTTCAGAGCAAGTTCCAAGACAACCAAGGCTACACAGAAAAACCTTGTCTCTCGGAAAACAAAAATAAAAACGAATAATAAAATGCCCTACAGGCTTGCCTATAGTCTGGTGTCACGGAGATATTTTCCTACTTGAGTTTCCCTCCTCTCAGATGACTTTAGCTTGTGTCAAGTTGACATAAAACTGTCCAGCTCATCTGCTAATTTTTATAGCATTCTCCTTTCAAATTTATCTTTACTCATGTATATATGCCACTGTGGAGATATGTGCATATGACTGCAAGCGCTGATGGAGGCCAGAGGTGCTACATCCCTTGGAGCTGGAGTTACATGTGGTTATGAATCGCCTAATATGGATGCTGGCAACTGAACTTGAGTCCTCTGCAAGAGCAGTACAAGACCTTTAACAGGGAGTCATCTTTCCAACCCCATAGTCTGCTAATTCAAAGTAATGTCCCTGATGGGATTATGGCTCAGTGAAACGTACTTACCCACAGGGTCCTAAGTTTGATTTCCACAGCAACAAAAACAAAAATCCTCGGATGAGGGCTGGGGGGGATGACTCAGCAGTTAAGAACACCTGCTGTTCTTGCAGGGACTCAGGTTGGTTAACCAGCACCTGGCTAGTAGCATGTAACACTATAACTCCAGTCGCAGGGGATCTGATGGCCTTTTCTGACCTCTGAGGGCAGCAGGTATGTATGTACTGCACAGAGATACATGCAGGCAAAACACTCAGACACATAACATTAAATCTAAAAAGAAAAATTAAAAACAAAATACAGATACCTTTGATAACCAAGCACCGAGATGAATTCAGAGTTGTGTTTCGTTGCTTTCTCAGCCTTGCGCCGAGCATCTCAAAGACACCCATAAAAATGTAAAAGCACAGAACTTAGAACTTATGATTGACTGCAGTAATGTCACCAATGATGACCGTGAGACAGCCCATACAGAGACAGGGAGTTTGGGTGGTTGCTAGGCACTGCATCTGATGGCTAACCCCAGGTGGGCCCCTCACCTTCCTGTGGCTTACAGATTTTTATCTTATGAAGGAGTGAGTGTGGCTCGCCAGACGCCTGCCTGGTGTCCATATGATACACAGAAGTAATAACCACCTCCCTAAACCCTTAAACTATTTATTTCAGTGGTCCCAGTGGGCACTGTCACCATGATGGCTTATTTAATGACTCCTGCAAGCACATAAAAATGATATACACTTATAATTTGGGTAAAAGAACACTAGAGAAAGGAGCACTTAACTGTAGGGGGCCCTGCGTGGTGATTTGTGTTTTGGTTTACTATCTTGGGGCCATGACATCACCATGTTGGTCCTCGGACATTGAAAGGACAGGGATGGGGAGAGGAGGAAAGGACTGTGGTCACTCAGCAGGGACAGTCTCTGGATTTTGGTTTAGGTCCCATCATGTCTTATATCCTTTCTGATACCCAGGTACCCCACAGACTTAATGCTGGTGGGGGTTTGGAAAGGACAGAGTGGGATCCTCACCCACAGTCTATTTAATTTACTAATGTTTGTTGGATATGGAAGAATTTGGTGTGAGCCTTGATGCTCTCATCACAGAGGAGTGGGGTATGGAAGAGCAGTTAGCTCTCATTATTTCAAATACTGTGCAAGGTCATGAGTCTCCAGAATCTCTGAGCCCCAGCATCCCTCTGTCCAATTCACACTGAGCCAGTTTCCCAAAGCCCCGGTATCCCTGAGTCTTATCCTCCCTGAGCCCCAGAATCCTGGTGGCTTCTCCTCCTGGATTCAGATTCAAGCTTGGAGCTGGTATACCCATTGATAAACCCATTGGTCACATGTCTGTGCTTTGACTGCAAGGAAGACTAGAAAGGGCTTGGAGGGATATTTGGTACCTGTAGTAGAAGGCGACTCAGGCCTTGTAAAAAG
This sequence comes from Phodopus roborovskii, assembly GCF_943737965.1. Classification (NCBI taxonomy): domain Eukaryota; kingdom Metazoa; phylum Chordata; class Mammalia; order Rodentia; family Cricetidae; genus Phodopus; species Phodopus roborovskii. Next base: position 28,037,297 of record NW_026126571.1, on the reverse strand, counting down.
TTAGATGAATCCCTGGGGTAGAATGGGTATGAATTTTAGGCAGCCTGAAGTGTGAAAAAGGTTCACCAAGCCTGGGAATCTGAACTGATAATTTCTATATTCTCCATTTGGGAAACATTTGCAATGGACAAATCATAAGTCTATCCACAAACCTTTGAAAGCAGCTGAAAAGTCACCCCTTATGCCCACAGTACAGAAGCAGCCAAGTGGAAATAACCCTACAGACCTGTGCTTGACTGCAGGAATCACCCCAGGCCCCTAACAGCATCCAGCTGAGTGCAATGCACAGAGGGAAAGTGTTTATTGTGCACCCACTGTTTCTCCAACTGCTCCCTAGAAGTTTGGCAATTTCCTCGAACTGCAGTCTAATGCAGGGACTGGAGAGATAGTGGGTGGGCGTTGTTGCACCTTCTCTGGTGCCAGCAACAAGAGCGATTCCAGGACTGAAAAGCACTCACAGACAGCTGTTCCTATCAATGGCTATCTGGCTAAGGTGACCCTACCCTTAGGAGCCACAGCGGGGATGGGAATGCAATCTTCCGAGGTTAGCATTTAGCCAACTATCAGAAGCAGAGTGAGAGCTGGGCTCACTCCATAAGCAAAGGAGAGCAGCCCAGTCCTGGACTAAATAATAATGAGCCACATCCCAGGGCAATGGGCAGGGACCACCTTGCTTACATCCCTGACAGAGGCACCAAGTGCTGTGCAGCCCCTCCCAGCCTCTGCTGCCCTGCAGATGCTGGCTGCAGTGTCCTTTGAGCATGCAGAGTTGAGGGTACCCAGGAAGAATATAAGGAAGAGACCCAGCTTCCAGCCTGCCCAGGAAACCATTGTTCCTATGCAAAGGACAGTTGCTGCTCGACAGCCTGGATGCTATGATGGGGTAACACTCTGGGTAAAAGAACTAGTGGCTTTCACATACTTTTGATGTTATGCCCAATGAGATGTAACTTTTACTTTTAATAGGGGTGGAATTACAGGCAATTAACAAAATTTCCTGGAACTTACTGTGCATAAAGAATTCTAGTATTTTCTATTATGCTCTAGTCCATATTTTGAAATTTGCTTTGCATATTTTGAAATTAACTTTTTTTTATATTGTATTGTATAACACAGCATACTTGTGGGAGTCAAAGACAATTTATGGGAGTAAGTTCTCTCCTTCCATGTGAGTTTCAGGGATTGAACTTGGGTCATCAGTTTTGGTGGGAAGTGTCAACGCTTTCCCCTCACGTGACTCAGGACACATGTGGGATGGAGAGACAGAGGCTGGTAGCACCTTAGGGCTCTACCACCTTCACAAAGGGCCTCTACAGGCTCCAAGCACTTCATGTGAGCTGGGGGAGAGAGTGTTCTATGCTCTGGCTCTGGTTTGTTAATTTTCTCCTGAACATAAAAGCAACAGATTTACCCATCAGAGGTAAATTGGAAGATTTCTCAGAGCAATCAGTAGACAAACACCAACTATTAATTCTCTCTCTAGAAGAATCAATCTGCCCAGGGAGGTCCACTTCAAGTCCTCCTCCACTACTGACATCACACGTCAGAAGCATTTTCTCATTATGTCCTTAGAAAAAAGGTTTTAACTATTTACAGACTACGGTATCATTTAGACAGAATCACATCTCTTAGCATTTTTTGAGACATTGAAACACTTTCTTTTGCAAACTACCCTGAAATGAACATTTTATTACACAAAGGTCTAGCAATATTCATTTTCCCAGGATATGTGATTAGAAGAGGAAATTATTAGATAAAAGAATAGCTATTTTTTAAATTATATTTTAGTTTGGGAAAGAGAAAAATAATTAAATAAAAGATACACTGGGATTTGGGAGATGGCACAGTTTGCAAAGACCTTGCCTTACAGTTGTGTGGAACTACATTTCAATCCTCAGAATCCACATAAAATGTGGCACTGTGGCTCATCTGTCACCCAGTGTCCCACAGCAGGACAGAAGGTACTCTACCTATGGAGCTGCATCCTTAGCAATGACAGCCTGTTGTTCATGCCTTATTCTCTTTGTTAGACTGAAGTAGGCCTGTATGCCTGGCCATCCAAGGATACAGGATACTACAAGCTGTGAATTCCAGGGTGCATTGTCACTGGGTCAGCCTGAACCTGAAGCATGTGACCCTTGATGAGGACATTTTTGTTGCTGTTGGAGGGCATCCTCCCTGCAGTCCAGACCAAACATATCTCATGTGCCAAGCTATTGACTTACTCTTTTTTTTTTTTCTTAAAAAAAAAAAAACAAACTGAATTTGAGATAAACAGGGACTTGAGTACACAGCCCTTTGGGGTTGAACTTTACCTTTAGAGTTTTTAAAAGAGAAATGATCTCTGAAAACACATACCAGCTTGGGCTCTACTCTAACATAACATTGATTCTGTGATGTGTAAACTTCTGGAGTCTAACACTTTCAACTCCTGGTCTTGAAGAATGGACAAAAGCATCAGTTCTACTCATTTGAGAAAACCCGTGTTTACTAGGTGCTCAGACTCCTGCTGGTGTCCCTGGAAGGCAACAGATTCTGCCCTACAAGTGCTTGTGTGGAGGGAGTGGGCTAGCCTATTTGTCTGTGCAGGGATGGTGGTGCATGAGCCTCTGAGGCTTTTTGCAAAGTATGTATGTGTGTCCACATGTGCATGCATGCATGTGGAGATGAGAGGTCAGTGAGCAACCTCAGATATTTGTCAAGTATATGCTTGATGGGGGATGTCCTCCTTTATGCTGCGAATATATGTTTCTCATATTGGTTGATGGATAAAACTGTTTCAGTCAGTGGACAGGCAGGATGTAGCCAGACAGGAAGCATATGAGGGACTACCAGACAAGGAGAAGGCTGGGGAGGGGAATACAGAGAGCGAGTTGTGAGAGAGATGCCATGTAGCTGCAGGGGAAGGAAGAAACCTCTGCAGCTCCATGGCATCTCTCCAAGCCTACATGGGTACACAGATGAATAGAAATGGGTTAATAATTAAGAAAGAGCTGGCCTGAGCTATAGGCCAAATAGTTTATTATTAATATAAGCCTTTGCGAGTTTATGTGGGACAAAATGGCTGCAGGACCAGGTGGTACAGAAACTTCCATCCACATGACAGGGGGACCAGGCAGGACAGAAATCTCCGAGTACATACGCTATGTACTTTTTTGCTGGGGTAGCTGGAACTAACATAGCAGTTGAAGTTGGATAACCAGCAAGCCCCAGGGATCTGTCTCTTTCTGCCTCCCAGCTCTGGGATTATGAGCGTGAAACACCACATTCACCTTGCAAATGGTCCCCAACTCGTGATGGCTGTGTTTCCATTTTTCCCATCTATTTTATGGTGTAAACATGCTATACATTCTGTAGAAACTCAAATTTTGAGTTCTGTTCTCCCCTGAGGGAAGCAACCAGAATGCCACAGACTTTGGAAGGCATCTAACGAAAAATGTACTTTATCACAAGACAGGTTTTGAGTTTGATGGCACTGCCTGGCTGAGCCCTGGAAAGTGGGCTGTGCAGTGTTACTGTGTTCTGTTGGCACAGGTATTGAACATGTTTCAACATGTAATGTTTGAAGTTTACAATGGGTCTATTGAGCTGTGGTTCCATAGTGAGTTGCAGGAGCTCCTATAAAAAAATAAATTAATTCTAGGGTTCTGATAGAGATAAGTTCTGTCTGATGCCTGAGCCCCTTTTGGTGATGTGTTCATGCTCCAGGGGCTGCGTGCAGATTTGTTCATGTTCTTTTTACTTTAGCAACCACAATGTTATCTAACACTTCTACACACCTGCCTCAAAATGCTCCCTTGTTAGCCTATGGAACCCAGTCACTAAGCAATGAAAACTTAAGGTCCTTGTCTCTTGGTGTGTGTGTGCAGAAGCCATCCTAAGCACAATGCTGACTGCCTCCGTGTACATATCTGTGAACCCTGACCTTTCCCAAATGCCTTGACCTTTCCAGACAGTGTGTATTTTTCTTATAGAGTGGAGAACAAATAGCTTTGTTTCTCCTGCCTCCCTCAGGCTCACGAGGCAGGAGGATGGGCAGAGCCCCAGCAGTATGGGAGCAACCAACGGAGCTCCATGAGGAGCTGCCTACAGGGCCCAGCACCCATGCCTGCTGGCAACCCCGCCTGACTGCAGGCTGCACAGTCCAGGGTGGACCCCACTATCTCTCTGTTATCCATCAGCACAGGCTTGAGATGGGGCCTCACATCCCAGCTCATTCACCTTTGTCTCCGGTAAGCGCAGGCCAGCAGGTCAGCCCCATCCCAACCACATCACCTGGCCTTTAAAGAGAATAAAGTGCTTTGTGGCCTTTGGGTTGGAAAGTTCCTCTCCACTCTTGCTGCCCTGAGACCCAGTCTCAAGGGCCCACCTCCAGTCTTTGGCGAACAGGCTTCCCGTGGGGAAGGGAACCTCATTGGTGCTAAAGCTCTAAATTCTGCTTGTCTTCCCCACCCTTTCTGGTGATCTGTATGTATTTCCATAATCTAGCTTATATTCATTAGTTCAAATAAAGCTACTTAATAAAGTGTGTTCCTGGTAGCTATAAACAAATTATCTACCTCTGTCCCCTACCTCCTCACATTTACTTACATTACAGGTACATTATAGGGTTCAATTTACCCATGGAGTCAGTTTCCTTAGGGATGATGCTAACACAGGGCCACAGCTGAAACTGAAGACTCTCAACCACAGAAGACAGCTGCACCCTTGAACCTTTAGGCCATGGAAAAACATGTTTTAAGGGTTAAAATGATTCCTAGCTTTATACGAAATAATTTATTCATTTTAATGTGCACGAATGTTTTGCCTATATGTGCCTGTGCACCATATCCATGCAGTGCCCACAGAGGCCAAAAGAGGGGGTCAGATTGCCATGCGGGTGCTGGGAAATGAACTTAGGTCTTCTGCAATAGCAGCCAGTGCTCTTAACTACAGAGCCATCTCTCCAGTACATCTCCCCAAACATTATCCCTTTTTAGTTCATTTTCTGTCATTTGCATCTTGGATGTCTGATGTTGGAGGAGGGTTGACACATCAACAGGAAACACGTCCTGTCTTATGAGAGATGGCTGCATCCTCATAGGCTTTACACAGACAAGATGATGCCCCCCCCACACACATATACACACTATAGCCAACTGTTCCCTCTTATGTTCACAGGAATATCCTCAGTTCTGCTCTCTGGCTCACCTGTCTCAGACTGGTCCCTCAGTATCCTGGGCCAGAGAAGAATATCTGTCTCCTATATCAGAGTCTTGGGCATTCTTGTCTCCTTTCAGCTCTTCACAGCCCCCAGAGGTAGACCAGAAAACTTCCCTAGACTCTGTTAAAGCCATGGACATACCCTCACTTTTTTCTTCAGAGGCAGGAGCCACTCTCAAGAGGCTTCTGCTGGCCTGCTGAAGAGAGAGAGCTCCTTTCTGTTCCCTCTCACCATGCATTCTGAGGATCCTCCTTTGCTCTTCTGCTGCCACAAATCCCGAACGCCCTGCTCCACAGAGGTGCCTGTGCTAGTGAGCAAATGGGCAGTTTCTCTTTCAAGCATCAAGTGGCCCAGAGGGCTCTTTCTCACTGAGGTGGCCACAGCTGGGGTCCCACCATGCTCTGATGAGAATTTTAACTGGGATGTGAATCAGCCAGCATCAGATTTACTCATTGTTTGGTCTATATCCCTCACACTGATCCAGACTGACCCAGCTACATCCATGCCTGTGTCCATGGTGGGCACCCTCCCCCAAATTAGAAGTGACTTCCTTAGTGGGCAGAGCTACACTTCTCATTTTCCTGGACATTGACAGAAGAAGCTGCAGTTTCTAAGGAAATGAAGTAATCAGCTCTCAGGTGCCCCTGACATCCTCAGTAGCGCCTGGGCTGGAGTGTCACAGGCCCTCAACTTATTACTGGGAATAACGGGCAAAAGGCAAGCAATTATGTGTTGAGTTTGGGCCATGCTTTTGTGAGGGGGCAGAGGAGGATGAGTCCTGCCCTTGAGTCATATCATGATTTGGAACCAGACCCCAATGTGAAATAAATAAACTAAAAGCCTGGATTAGACCAGGTGATAGCTGGGGTGCATCTCTATGAGCTGCTTTTAAATCCCTGCAAGTTATAATCAGGTGCACAGTAATTGCACCAATTTCTAGGCAGCTGTAGAAGGCATACCCAGAGTGGGTGATGGATGCTTTGAGCCTTGCTGGAACTTGCCATCCTATCCAGAAGTCCATACACACACCTTGGCTGCTGGCCTGGGTCCAGGCCCCCATAATGAAGGGAGAAGAATGTAACTTAGGCTGCCAGCTGACATGCCCAGAGGCATGTCCTGGAGGAGGGAGTATAGGCAAGGACTAGACATCTGCCAAGACAGACAAGGGCTGGTTCTTGGGAAAGACCTCAGCATGGCCAGGAGTGGAGATAGCTAGGAGTCACCAGTATTATACCTGGGAACTGTCAGACTGGGCATATTCTAGTCCAAAAGATATGTGGGCAAGAGTCAGGAAGGAGGGCCAAGCTGATTATCCAAAGTCCTTGCAGAAGTATCCCACATGCCTTGGGCTTCGTGACCCCTCCCCACTGCCTTTTCAGCTTCCCATCAATCATATCAGGTCTCCAGACTATGTTGCAGGAAGAAGTGATATTCTTACTAATTTGCACCAAATTAATTCTCACTATCCAACCAGTGCCATAAGGTTCAAGGCAATATTAAAAATATGATAATTTTCCAGGGAAGTGAATCCCAGACTCTTGGATCCTGAGCAGAAGTCTCCAGGCCCGTAAGAAATAAGCAGACAGGGTGATAGTGCTTGCCATGGTCTGTTTTGTATTGCTGTAACAGAACGCCAGAGATGGGGCAATGCATAGCCATAAGACGTTTGCTGATAGGTCTGAGGGCTGGGAGGTCCAAGAATTTGGCACTGGTGTCTGGTGAAGCCCTGCATGCTGTGTCATAACCCCGTGGACGTCATCACACACTGACATGTCAGAGAGAATGGGGCTGACATCAGCCTGGAATGGCAGCCTCTGTGCACTCCTCAGGCAGAGCCTGAGCTCACAGCTAGCCTGCCTGGCTTCCCAAAGTCCCTATTCTGTCTATCACAGTTCTAGTTAGCCACAGGCTCCTCCAAACCTCAAAAGTGAATGAGCCTCATTTTCCTGCTTGAAGCCCTGTGTGACACCAAGTCCCACGATGCATCTCATGAAGCCCTGTGTGATCACCAAGTCACGTGATTTGCCTCGTGGAATCTGCCTTCTCACTGAACTTCTGCCCCGCTGGTAGCTCTGGTGCTTCCAGATCGCACACTTCTTTGGCTCTCCACACTGGGCATCTTTGTGCCCCTTCTCAAGAAGAAAATGAGCCTGCACAGAAGTTCATGTGACCATCTGGCCAAAGCCACTGGAGCCAGCAGGTAGAGGCGTGAGACCTCCAGGAGTCTAGGAAGACCTGAGACTTTGCACCACCACAGCTAGCTTTTGTTCCTCTTGCCACCTCTCTAACTTTCTGCCGTGACATGAAGCCCCTTGTCAGATGCTGCTCATCAACCTTGGACTTCCTAATCTCCAGAACTGTGAGGAACAAATATGTTTTCTATGTAATTTATCCAGCTTCTGGTATTCTATTACAGTAACATAAACTGAACTCAAGGCCACAGAACACAAACAATATAAATCAACCGCATTTTTATATACCAGCAAGCAAAAAAATATACAAGAAAGAATAAAACACTTCAAACCACTATACATAAATATAATTAAAATATGAAAAAAAATCTTTTCCCCAAACTGTGAAACATTACTGAAATTAAATAAAGCCTAAAAGTTTGAGAGTTGTTACAATGTACACAGATGGAAAGGCTCAATGTTATAAATACACCGTATCTCCCAGTTCTTATTTTTGAGACAGGGTTTCTCTGTATTAGTCCTGAGTGTCCTGTAGTGATGCACATCTGGAATCTCAGCAATGGGGAGGTGGAATGGGAAGCTCTCTGGGGCTCACTGGCCAGCCAGCCTGGCTGAATCAGTGAGATCCAGGCCAGTGAGAGATGCTGTCTCACAAAACAAGGTGGACGGCTCCTGAAGAAAGGCACTCACGGCTGACCTGTGGCTTCTGCATACACACACCCATATGTCACATATGCCTGCACATACTCACACACACAAACACACACTGGTGAATTCTACAAAATTACTTGATAAAAGAACCAAATATAAAGGGAGGTATGTCATCTAACTTTTGTTGAGAAAGTCAAATTGAGGCAACCCTCGCCTGTGGTTTGGAAAGAAAGGACAGTGGCTACTCGGAGGACCCAGGTGGCTTCTGAGAGGACTGCTTTCTCCTGGGCTGGCTTGGTCTGGAATATCCCCTGAGCTGTGAACCTATGCTTGGCATGTTTTTCTGTTTGCACTAGACTTCAATTAAGTCCAGCTAAATAAAAAGGAGAAGGTCCAGGGGCTGAGATACTCGCTTGTTCTAAATTAGAGCAAATTAGCAGGGAAAGAACAGGGAGCTGGCTGGTGCTGAGGCTCAGAAGAAAGGGAAATGGGAGAAACAGAAGTCTGTAGGCTGAACAGACAAAGTGAGGCACGTAAGATGCAAAAGGAAATGGCGCGTCTGCACCTCAGTTGTCAATTACTCTCTTCAATTACAATTGGGAATGTCCCCTTTTTATTATGTGCTGTATTTGGACCATGAAATCTCCGTTCCAGGAAATAGGGTGGGAGGTAAAGTGGAATCATATTTAGTTCTCAGGAAGGTTCCGACCTCCAACAGAACAAAATGTCAACTGTAATGATCCCTCCCAGCACTGAGCTGGAAATCAATTTTTAACTCGTTTATTGTGTCACAGCTAGGTCACCAGCAAATACTCAGCATTTTTCTTGAAAGTGCAACCGCTACCTCTGCCTGCTCTTACTCATTTTCTGCACAAACCATACCAGTCTTTTACAGAGAAAAATAACTGCATCGGCCAGGAAAAACAAAGTCTCGCTAGAAATAAAATGAGAAATTAAAGTATAGACAATATGATTTCCTTCCTAGAGAACAGTAAAGTTGAATTGCTTCTTCTGATTCAGTAAAAGCCAAAATATGAAGTTAACACTACAGATATCACAGAAGAAATTACAGAATATGTCTGTGACCTCACAAGTGAGGAGGCACTTCAACAAAACTCTGACATACACACACAGACAGACACACACGCGCGCGCGCATACACACACACACACACACACACACACACACACACACACACTGTAAGTCAAAACAAGGCCTTCTATTGGTTGAAGGAAGTCATGGACAAGGTGACCAGAAGCAGAAGAAGATATCAACACCCCAAACTCACAGCCAAGAGCTCCTGAAAACAAATGAAGAAAGGATGGAGACCCCAACAACAACAATGGGTAAATGGTCAGTAGCTTGAAAGAAAGTAAACAAGCTGATGGGTGGAAAAGGAACTGGAGAGGATTCAAATGCAGAGCCATGCACAAGGCTGGAAACTGAAGGCACACAATTTAAAACACGGCAGAGAGGCGCACCCTTCCTTGAGTGAGGGTCCCCTAGATTGCACCCAAGAGTCTGCCTCTCAAAGCAATGTCACATTGCCTGCTATAAACTGTCCTACTGCAGTAACTACTTTCCTTATTGCTGCAATAAAATACCTGAGAAAAGCAACTTAACTCAGGGTTTGCTTTGCTTATCATTCAAGGGTGCAGTCCTTGGAGGTAAAGCATGGTGACACCGGCTTGAGGCAGTTGTCACACTGCATCCACAGTCAGGAAGCAGAGGGAGGTGAATGCTGGTGCTCAGCTCTCTTTCTCCTTTAAAAAATACTTACTTATTAAGATAATTTTAAAATTATGTGTGTGTGTGTGTGTGTGTTCTTCTATATGTATGTGCAACTGTGTTTCAGTCTAATGGAGGTCAGAGATATTGAATAACCATTGGAGATAGAATTATAGGTAAGTGAACCATCCAGCAAGGGTGATTGGAACTGAACTCAGGTCCTCTGCAAGATCAGGAAGTTCTCTTAAGCACTGAGCCATCTCTCTGACCCCTTACTTTCTTCTTTTTGTTGTCCAATGGACACAGTCTAGAGTCAGTGGGAAGAAGAACCCCAATTGCCTAGAAGAATGTCCGTTGGGGCACTGTCATGTTAAGTGATATATGGCAGGTACACATGAGTGGCACCACTCCCTACCCTTTCCAGGTGGTCCTAGGCTGTATAACAAAGCTAGCAAAGGGTAAGTCTTAGAGTGAGCAAGTCAGCAAGCAGCGTTCCTCCACAGTTACTGCCTCCAGGTCCCTGCCTCGAGTTCCTGCTCTCACTTCCTCAGTGATGGAGTAAGACCTGGACATTCAAGACAAGTAAGTCACTTTCTTCCCAAGTTGCTTTTGGTCAGTGTTTATCACAGCAACAGAAAGGAAACCGGAACACACCACAAAGAGAAAGATTCTTGTGGGAAGTGTGTTCTAGCCACATTCTCTGGTTGACAGTCTTATCCCCACCCTACCCATGCTTTCTACTGGAAGTTTCCTTGGGGTTTAGTTCCTGCCTACTCTCTGCACATTCATTGTCTTGGTTCCTTTGTCTGCGGATTTTTTTCAATCCCATCATAATTTTTAAAGGATCTTTTTTTGACAACTATAGATGAATACTTTGGTTCGGTTTTTCAGCCATTTTTTTTTTTTATAACATTCCCACATCATGTTTTGGCCTCCAGAGTGTCCAACAGAAAGTTGATGTCCAACAGGAAGTCAGTGGGTATTTGAAAGACAGTGTCCCTGGGGAGTACACCAGGAAAAAGAGCCAAATGTGTACTGGAACCAGTAGACCAGACAAGTATAAGCTTCCCTCCCAGAGTTAGTCACTTCTTCCAACACAGGCCTCGCTGCTGCAGGCTTGCCCTTGGCTTGACCTAGACACCTCCACAACCTTCCTTCCCCATCCATCTGCAAATTCCTTCCTCCAGATAGTTCTCAGGAACTGTCTATCTCCTCTATCCATCTGACCCCAAGGATGGGCTGTTGGGACACCTCACTGGTATGGTACCAAGAGGGACCCTCCTAGAAGCCTTGGCAGCCACTTGACCTGCTGAGATGTGTCCCCCGGGCAAGTAAGTAACAGTGATATCTGATGCCATGGAGGGGTCCACTGGGTCTATTGCTGGACAGGCCCCTGATCTATGACTTTAGAGAGACGTATAGATTTCTCAGTGTGGCTCAAATTCATGGTTATTTATATAAAATAATAATGAAATATCATTTGGTGTGTTTCTGAGCCCATACTTCTGGACTCTGATTGGCTGTTCATCTTACTACCAAGATAAGTAAAATGTTCCCAAAAAAATCAAAGAGAAGCCAAGCCAAAACACACCAGGACACTTGAATGCATCCCTCCATGACTAAGGTGTGGTCCATGGTCTGAGCCAATACTCCATGTTGGCTGCTCTACCTGGCATGATTTATCTTCTGCAAGGCAATGCAGGCATGCCATATGGTCCAGAGAGTCACCATCATAAGACCCTGACTTCAAACACAGGCTGAGTTCACAGTTCACACCACTGCCTGAGACGAGGCTAGACTGACCACAGCACTCATGGAGCTAGTCTTTGTTATTGAGACAAGGTCTCACTACACAAGCCTTGGCTGGCTTGAACTCATTCTGTAGATCAGGCTTGTCTCAAACTGACAGAGATCCACCTAATTTTGCCACACCCAACAGGAATGTCAATTCTCAACTGCGAGGGTTTTATTATAGTGAAAGGACTAAAAATCCAGCTGGACAAAAGAGCAGATGCAGAGGGCAGACTGGAAGGGGGTTCAAATATGGTACCCTGACTATCCTCTGCCTCTAAGTCCTGGATGGTATCACTTTCAGCACGTGATAATTCACCCATGGTCCTACCATCCATGGAGGGAAAAGTGACTTTGGGCTCATCACACACTGCCTTCATGGCAGGTCTACAGGCTTTACCTCACCAAGTCATAGTTGACAAGACAACATTGCAAAGCCCCAGGCAAGTGTGTACTCCACTGGCAAGACACAGGTGGGAGTGGGTGGTGTCTGGGCACATCCAGGCAGCCAAAGGCCAAGGCATATCTCTGTAAGTCAGATCTCCATACACACTGCCGCCATCTCCCCATGAGAGGGTATAAAATGTATGGGTCTCAATATATCTACTCTAACCAAGCAAATGAAAGAATCTATAATAAAAAAAATGTTAAGAAATTGGAGAAGACAGCAGAAGGTGGAAAGATCTCCCATGTTCATGGATTGGTAGGACTGATATAATAAAAATGGCCATCTTACCAAAAGCAATCTATAAATTCAATGCAACCCCCATCAAAATTCCAAGGCAATTCTTCACAGGATTGAAAGGACAATTTTTAGTTTCATATGGAAGCACACACACACACACACACACACACACACACACACACACACACACCAGGATATCTAAAAGAGTACTAATAAGAGAAATGTTGGAGGTGTCAGCACGCCACCTCAAACTGTACTACACAGAGCTATAGTAATAAGAAGAGCAAGGTGCTGGCTTAAAAACAAACATGTTGATTAATGGAGTCAAATTAAAGACCCAGACTTAAGTCCACAGACTCATGCACACCTGACTTTTTTTTATAAAGAAGACAAAAACACACACTGTAAAAAGACAGCATCTTCTACACTGGCCACACGGTATAGATACTGTGTAGAAGAATGCACATAAATCCATACATATCAACCTCCACAAAACTCAACTCCAAATTTATCAAAGACCTCAACATAGAAACCAGATACACAGAACCTGAGAGAAGAGAAAGTGGGGAATAGCCTTGAACTCCTCAGCACAGGAAAGGACTTCTGAACCTAATCCATTAGCATAGGCACTAAGGTCAACAATTAATGAATGGGACATTATGAAACAGAAAGGTTTCTGAGTGTCAAAGGATACCATTATTTGGATAAAGTGGCAGGCTATAGAATGGGAAAAGATTTTTACCAAGCACACATCCAATAGAAGCCGAATACAAAATATATAATAACTCAAGAAAACTGACATCAAGAAAACAACCCAATTTTAAAATGGGGCACAGATCTAAATAGAGAATTCACAAAAGATGAAACACAAATGACTGAGAAACACCTGAAGAAATATTCAACATCCTTGCTCAGCAAGGAAATGCAAATCACAACTACTTTGAGATATCATTGTCAGAATAGCCAAGATCAATAAAAGAAATGGCTCACGCCGGTGAGGATGAGGATGAAGGAAAACATTCATCTGTTGCTGGTGGGAGTGCAAACTTGTACAGCCACTGTGGAAACCAGTGTGTGGTGGTTCCTCAGGAAGCTGGAAATAGAGCTACCTCAAGATTCAGCTATACCACTCTTGGGCATATACCAAAGGATGCTTTATCCTACCTCAGTGACACTCGCTCAACCATATTAAATTCTGCTTTTTTATATATAATAGGCAAAATTTGAAACAGCCTAGTGTTCGTCGAAAAAAGAATGAGTGAAAAAAATGTAGTACCTTTACATAATGGAATATTATTCAGCTGTTAAAAATGAAATCATGAAATTCTTAGGCAAATGGAGTTAAAAAAAAAATCATCCTGAGTGAAGTAACTCAGACCCAAAAAGACAAATATGGTATATATCTACTTACATGTGGGTGTTAGCTGCTATGTCTTCAGTAAATAGGCTACAATCTGTATAGCTACAGAGGTTAGATAAAGTAAGGAACTGGAGGAAGAGATGGATCTCCCTAGGAAGAAGAAATAGAATAGAGAGTTATGGACAGATGGAGAGGGTGGAACAAAGGATCAAATGGGGATGAAGAGCGAAGTGGTTAAGGGAGGGAAGAAAGGAACAGTTGAAACTAAGGACCACTAGAGGGGTTGTATGGACACCCAATATAGTAGAAGACTCTCTTCCCCCTTTTATTGAAAATGGATTTTTTTCCTCACATAATATACCCTGATTATTGTTTCCCCTTCAATTCCTTTCTGGTTCCCCTCCCATCCTGGCCCACTCCCTTTCTGCCTCCCATTGAAAACAAACAGCCTTCAAAGGGACAATAATAAAATGACAAAAATAGAAAAAGATAAAACAAAAACTAACACATCAAAGCTGGACAAGATAGACAGAAGGAGATGAGCCCAAGAGAAAACAAAAGAGTCAGAGACCCACTTGTTCACACACCCAGGAGTCCCATAAAAACACTAAATTGGAAGCCATAGCACGCACTCAGTGGACCTGTGCGGACCTGTGTGTGCCACCTCAGTGTCTGTGAGTTCACATGTGCTTTGGTTCTGTTGTGTTTAGGTTTTGATTCTTTGTCCTCCATCCCTCTGGCTCTCACACACTTTCTGCCTTCTCCCCCCTAGGGTTCCCTGATGGAGACATTCCCTTTAGGGCTGGGTGTTCCAAGGTCTCATTCTGCATATTGTCTGACTGTTCCCCTCTGCTGCCAGAGGAAACTTCTCTGATAATGGTTGAACAAGGCACTGATCAATGGGTAAAACAGAATTTCATTACGAGTCATTTTACTGCTACTTTTTTTGTTTTGATTTGTTTTTAGAACAGTAGTATTTGGTCTACTTAGCATTTGGTTTATCCCTAGACTATCTAGTCTCTGGTTCTTGATCACTCAAGCAGTGTTGGATTTGGGTTCCACTTCATGGAGTGTCTTAGTTAGGGTTTCTATTGCTGCTACAAAACACCATGACCAAAAAGCAAGTTAGTGAGGAAATGGTTCATTAGGGTTACACTTCAGCATAACTGTTTATCACTGAAGGAAGTCAGGATAGGAACTCAGAAAGAGCAGGGTCCTGGAGACAGCAGCTGATGCAGAGGCCATGGAGGGGCACTGCCTTGTTTCCCCTGACTTGCTCATCCTGCTCTTATAGAACCCAGAACCACCATCCCAGGGATGGCAACACCCACAATAAACTGGGCCCTCCCCCATTGATCACTAATTGAGAAAAAGCCTTATAGCTGGCTCTCATGAAGGCATTTCCTCACCTGAGGGTCCTTCCTTCCTGATGACTCTAGCTCATGTCAAGTTGACACACAAATCCAGCCAGAACATGCAGTAGGCCTAAAATCCACTGGATTTTCACTGGTAGCTCCCATGAGCTTTGTGCCCTAGTATATCAGGTAGGCAGGACACCACTGTAAATCAAAGGGCTTGGGGATGGCTTGGTGTTTATGTTTCTCTTTTGGTAGTTAGTGTGCAGAGTATCTTCCTGTGCCAAAGATGATAGAATGTAAGGATGAAGGCTCTATGCAAGCACCAACTTGACTTCTCCATGTTCAATGAGATGATGGGCCTTTACTGTCAGTTTGTAGAGAGCGATCTATAGTCTTATTAACACCTGATATGTTTGGGGATTCCCACAGTACCGTTTTGGCCAACAACTCAATTAGCTTTAGCCTAATCCCAGTACTGGAAGCGTCATTTGGTAACAAGAGATGGCCAGTTGGAACTCTGTCTCCCTCATTACTCGGCAATTTAACTTAGATCGCCTTCTTTTCTATATATTTTAGGAAGCTTCTACTGTATTAGATTTCCATACTACCCTTGAAATGTCCTTTAATTTTAGCTGTTTTTTTTTTCTGTAGACCTTTCCTCTTCCCCTTCTCCACTCGCTCTCCCCATTAGCTCCTCCTGTTCCAGCCTCACCTTATCCATCCATAACTATCTACTCTATTTCACTTTCCTAACAAGATCTGCTTGTACCCTTAGTCCATAACTCCATCTTTAACCTCTGTGGTTTAAGTATTGTAGCTTGGCTATCGTTGATTCAATAGTTAATATCCATGTATAAGTGAAGACATACCATATTTATCTTTTTTGGGGTCTGGGCTACCTCACTCAGGATGATTTTTTTCTAGTGTCATCCATTTACCTATAAATTTCATTATTTCATTTTTATAGTCAAATAATACTCCATTATATAAATGTGTCACCAAATAAGAAGATAAATGTAGACACAAAGCCACCTACAAACTCTGGTTGACAATTGTGGCCTGACTAAAAGATACTCTGGTGTAATAGTGGCACAAAGTTTCTGGGAGTAACTAACCAATATCTGAATGGATTTAAGGCCCACTCCATGAGATGAAACCCAAACCCAAGGCTGCTCAGTTGGCAAAGAACCTGAAACTAGATAGGCCTAAGAAAACCCAAACAGTACAGTTACCCTAAAGAAACATAGCAAGAAACCACACCTTTAATCTCAGCACTCAGGAGGCAGAGGCAGGTGGATCCCTAAATGTGAGGCCAACCTGGTCTACAGAGGAAGTTACAGGACAGCTGACACTACACAGAGAAACCCTATCTTGAAAAACAAACAAATAAAAATGTACATAAGGAAAACCAAGGCACTGCTCAGTGCCCTTCTACTTCTGACAGCTTTCCATTCTGTTTCTTTTATGTCTAGAATTCATATAAAGATCACAGTGCAATAGAGTGCCACAGCCAGGCCATACGCTGCAGTATGACAAGCCATCCCATGGCAAGCGTCTTAATGCAAGAGCTGGGTCTCTGGACCAGCCATGCTGACCTGTGTCCCCCATCCAGTACTAACTAGACTCTGTGTCTGCTGGTTCTTGGCTGCCTAGGTGCCCGCCCTTGACTCCCTGTAGTCATTCCCAGCCCTTAACTCTCTCAATCACAGCCCTACTATCTCTGAAAGCTAGCCTGAAGACATCCTAATGCTGGACCTTTCCTGGCCCATGTTCCACCCCATCCATTCCATAGCTCCTTGAAGAATACTCTGCAGCAGTGGCCAGTCTGTCCCACCAACCAGCGGTCCCAGTAGTCAGTATCTCATGTGCAAGCATGTACAAGGATGGAACCCTCATCCCACAGGACTGTAACCTTGCAATAAAAAGAGGTATCTCCCAGCTCCACAGTGACCCCCAGTAAGAGCCAGTCCTGCCCACACCTTGATCTGAAATTTCAGCTGCAGAGCTGTGGAAGGTCTTATGGGTTAAGTCACCAGGACGCAATGGCAGCTGGACTGATGAACTGCCAGCTTGTGGTTGATGGAGAGGCTCATCCTTTCAGGCAGTCCTTAGAGTAAAGTTATTATCTAGGCTCACAAAGGGAGATCCCCGGCTAACACCGCCTGCAGATGTGTGATAAACGGACACTGAACAAACCAACCTCCCACTGCCCTTCCCCTCAGTCCCCCCACCTCCCACTTTAGGGGATGATGACCTGAGAAACATTCACACCTGGGTTCAGAAAGGTCCTGGGCAAGACCCTACACTTCCAGGAGTGGTCACTAGGTGGCACCAGCACCCGGCAGAGCCACAGGTTCTCTGCAAGGTTGGGTTCTACTGAAGGGGATGAGAGAGTGTTATTCTAAGTCTGGTGAACTCAAATGGATAGAAGAGTAAATTACTTCTCCTTTATCTACTGCTATTGTTCTGGTAGGACTGTCAGTCACTGCCCATCATGGTTGTGAGTGTTGTGTCCTAATTGGGACACATTCTGTAAATTCTGCCCTGCTTTAACTGTAAAATACACACAGGGTTTTGAAAGACCAATAAAAAAAGAGCAATGGCTTATCCATCTTGGTGTTGGTCACTTTAGGAGTGTGCAGCCAGCCTGCTTTATTTCCTGTGGAAGGCCCTTCAGCTGAATCTGCTCCTGACATGTCAACTTGCAGGTGTCCTCAGCAAAGCAGATGATGTCTGCCTCGGGGGAGGAACAGTCCCCAAGGCAGCTGTGCTATTTCCATGAGGATCTCTGTGGATTTGCCCATGACCGGCAGACCCACTGAGCAGGGCATGCCACAGTTGCTCGTCTGACTGACTATTTTACTGCCTAGGTCAACAAATCTCACACAGGTCAGTGGTTAAGAGCACTTCATGAGGTGTGAGCTCACATCCCAACATCTATATTCTGTGCTTCAAGCTGCAGGGCATCTGATGGCCACATGTGGTCTCTGTGGTCTCTACACACATGTGACTCCACCCCGACACCTCATTTATCTATGCCTCATGCCACTACAGCAGTGTCCTGAGATGATGCTCTTTGTCCCCTTGAGGAACTGGATGCTGCTGTCAGATGGGTCTGGGACATCCCCTCAACATGCCCCCAACACGCTTGCATCAGGCCCTCCCTAGTCTCTACACATGACGTCATATTCTCACCTCCTAAAGTTCTGTATATGCCATGCTTCTGGGAAAGCAGCGTGCAGATGAAATGGACAGGCCTTCGGCAAGTTTAGGAAATCATTTCCTATCTGAAGTATTCCCTCTCCCTCCCAAAAATGCCACCCCCATTGACATTCAATTTGATGGTCATGGCTGTGGAGTGCTAGAATGCTTCAGGTCCAGAGACAAATCTAGGGCTATCTTTAGCCCCTCTAATAGTCAATGATAGCCCACCTCTATGTCTGACCTAGCATCCTCATGGCCATCAGGTGAAACCTTTTGGAATGTAGCAAGTCACTGGCTCCCAGCAACCAAAAGGCTAAGAACATCAGCAGCAGCACTGAGGTCTACAGTGGATCTCTCTCTGCTTTTCTGCAACCTGCCTACCAGATACTCTGACTAATGGACTTGATTGTGACTTGATTGTGATTGTGTTCTGTAGCTATAATCTACTGTGTTCCAGGGGGGCATGGCCATTTATATTTTCTCCAGAACAAACCATCTCTTATTCTATTTGAAGTAAGGGCCATGATTAAGAATTATATTAATTTCCAGAGGGAAAAAGAAAACAGATCATTTCAATGATACATGTCCACATAAAAGCTTTGACAAAGAAAGGTGAAATAAGAAAAACAAAAACCTGACAGTACAGAAGTGAACTCAAGAGTTATGAGCAGAAGTAGGAGGAGCCAAGTGTGCAAGTGGGTACCACTTCCCCCGCTGCTCTTTCCCATGGGGTGGTTCACAGCTGACCACAAAGCTCACTATTATCTTCTGAATTGATGCTACCTCCTTTACTCACAGGGATTTGGGAGGGGCTGATACAGCAGCATTGAAACCAGCATGGTAGCTGAAACAGCTACATTTCTTGGGGAGACCCAAACAAACATCTGTTCACACCAGACAGGGCCCCTCCACCAAGGCAACTTGGGAGAGCAATGTGCTCTCTGCCCTTACCTGCAGGAGCACAGGAGAGGTGTTCCAGTGTGAGAGTGCTCCCTAGAGCCCTCTGCATCATGACGACAACCCCATGGAAGCTACATTATCAATCTCACTTTCAGTGACCCTCCTACATCCTGTACACTCTAGCATCTCCCAAGATCACTTCTAATTTTAGGAAGGCAGGAAGGCATTATGCAGGAATCCTAAGCAAAGTCCCTCCCCTACTACTACAGAGTGTTAACTGCCCATCTCGGAGACCTAACCATGGCTGTGTTGGTCTGCTCATTTAGCTGCCACAGCTGCTGGACCTAGGTTAGTTCTACTCCAAGAGTCATCATGCTATACCCAAAAGAGCCATACCACAACAGGTATAAACGTATAATCTCGTAGGTGCGGGAAGGGGAATGCTGCTGAGGCTGAAGGATTCAGAGTACCAAACAAGCCCACACTCCATAATACGTTCAAGACCATCCTGTGCTACATATCAAGAGCCTGTCTCAAATAAAAGCAAATGCCTAGGAATTGGGAACCCAGGTGAACACCTGTTGTCCCAGCTGCTTGGGCAGCTCAGGCAGTAAAATAATTTGAGCCCAGCAATTGGAGGCCAGCCTGGGCAGTGAATGTAAGCATTCAGGCATTATGCTGGCCTGCCCCTGTCACGTGGCAGAATGCGCTCAGGCAGTACCCTGGTCAGCACACAGGTGCAAAGGACCCCTTTAAAAGGAAGATGCCCCACCCGCTTACTCTCGCTTTCCTGCTGTTCCCCTGGGGCAGACAGGACTTTTCCTGTCTCCCGCCCTCCCTCCCTCCCTCCCTCCCTCCCTCCCTCCCTCCCTCCCTCCCTCTTCTCTTCTGTCCTCTCTCTGCCTCTGTGTCTCTTTACCTCTTTTGACTTTCCTCCCAGCCCCCCCCCTTTTAAATAAAACTTCTCACTAAATTCTGTTTGCCTGGCATGTTTGTCCCTCTCTTGGTGGTCCTCACCTGCCATGGAATACTCCAAGGTTCCCCTTGTGATTTATCATAACACTGAAACCTTATGGCAGGTCTGAGCCATGACTGAGAAGGCCAATGATAGACTTCCTCCCCCCTACATCATTCGAGGAGGTGGAGTTCCCCCCAGACAGCTGCTATCATGGATAAGCAGATTGGGGCTCAGGCCTTAGAGTGTAGAGCGTGGCTCTGACCATAAAGTGGCACTCAGCAGCTTACAGAGTTCTGTGCCCCACAATCCAGGAACTTCCCCAGGACTCTGGGGAGGTGGCACTGGTGTGGAAACAGGAACACACGATGGGGCAAGGTTAATAGCTTTCCTTCATCATTCTCAGCTGGGACCAGCACAGGACATTGTTGGATCCGCATGGAGGCTACATTAGTCACTTTTCTGTTGCTATGATAAAACCCCAGAACCAAAAACAACTTACGGAAGAAAGCACTTGTTCTGACTTATGGTTCCTGAGGAAGAAGAATCCATCATGTCAGAGAGATGAGACAAGCTAAGAGCTTGTACCTTCAAATGCAGACAGGTGAACTGTATAATCTCAAAGCCCACCTCCAGTGACATACTTCCTCCAGCAAAGCCACACCACCCAACCCCCCTCCCCCAACAGCACCACCAACTGGGTACCAAATATTGAAACCACCACAAAGGTAAACTGCACTTTTTCTTGGAAAAGCGAATAGGACCCTGAGACAGTCATCATGAGGGCCTAGCATTTACATCCCTCTGAGCCACTCTGTGCAGTCCCAGGGCCCATCAGTCAGTCAATACTGGCTTTCGGAAGTGTTGTCTGTGAAGTGCCAAGTCCACACATGGCACCTCATCTGATCCACTGAGGCAAGGGGATGAAGCTCCCTGTCTACCTTTTCTACCCTGTGGGTCTGGGGTGAGAGTCGGGGGTGGAGGGGGAGATAAGCTTGACTCTGGCTGAGAGAGAACTGGACAGTGGGGATATTCTGACCCCCACAGAGACTGGGGAAGGCATAGCACCCACCATCTTCAAAGCATATGCTATGTGAAAACACCTTCTCAGCTCATATGTTAAATGTGAGCTGGTGGTGCTGGTTAGGGAGATCATGCAAACTTTCGGAGGTTGGGGCCCGGCTGGGAGAAACAGGTTCCAGAGGCAGAAGGTGGCATGGCACACAGTTTGCAGATGCACTAGGGACAGGGCCTGCCACCCATTTACACTAGGTAAAGCCCACCTGCCCTGGTTTCATTTCTGCTGCTGGGATAAACTACCCTGGTGAAAAGGAACTAGGCAGACGGCACTCATTCACTGCTTACTTTTCCAGGTTATGGGCGATCAGAACTGACAGTCACAGGCTGCAGGAACTGCAGCCACAGTCGGTAGTGGCAGGAATGAATGCACACATGTTTGTACTCAGCTAGCTTTCTCCTCTTTTATACAGTCCAGAGCCCAACCCAAGTTTAGGCTAAGTCTTCCCACACTAGTTATGATAACCAAGACAATCCCTACAGACATGCTCAAGGGCCAATCTGAGGTAGACTATCCCTTATCAAGGCTCTCCCTAGGTGATTCCAGGTCGTATCAAGTTGACAGTTAAAGCTGTCCATCACACCACTCCCCCAGGTCCTGGGGAAGCAATGGCTAGAACTTTCCACTTTGACTTTGGATCCTGTTGATAGATGGATAGCTTTTACTCTGCCTCATCTCCTCTCTCTAAGCAAAAACACTGCCTTTGCCTAGCCATGCTGCTCACCTTACAAGGGAGGTCTGCAATGCAGGGACTCACTCCAGCGTCCATGGTGATGGGCTGGACAAGCCACACACCATTGGCATAGTATATGCAGAGCCACCTGTCATGGACCGGGGAGATCCACAGTAAAGTCCCTGGTACTGTCATCTCTACAGCATGTGGGAATCACCAAAGAACCCTGCAGTACCAAGTCCTGGTTTGCTTTGTGCTGGGGACAACATGGTGGCCAAGTTGCCTTAAGGGGGATTGCAGGGTGATGTGGAACTCCTTGCCAGCCCTCCATCTGAATGCCTTCTAGAAACCTCCAACCAGCCTCCATCGAGGTCATGCCTTGTTGAAATGAGCAGAAATCCTCAATAGGGGCCCTGAAAGCTTGGACATGTGTGGGAGTACACAGAGTGCACGTACTCTATTGTCCTGCCAAGTAAACACTGACTTGGTGTTTAGGGTCTGTCAATATTTACCTCTAGAGCTGATAAAACCTGGTGTTTACTTTTTCTGACTGTGGTCCGCTGGCTGGCCTTTCTCCCTACCTACCGTTAGCCACAGAGCTTGAGAAGGAGGGTCAGTGCGAAGCAGCGGGCCACAGACCCTCGTGGAGCAGACATCTGCAGGATTGCTTCTCTCTAGCCTCCTGCTTCCTTCCTGGGGGGTTGAAGATCGCTATCACCTGTCGGTGACGTGCACTGGCTCATAGTGGCACGGAAGGAGCACAGTGTATGGTGGGGTGCTGCCTAAGTTTACAAATGGCAAAAGGTGAAGAACACAGCTGTCCCACTGTCATCCAGTGTCACTGCTGAGCACAGTGCTTTGCTCTATAATGTGGGCTGGACTATATATGACTTGCAGCAGTGCAGGACACATCCCACAGCATCTCAGACACACAAGGCATGCATTAGGCTAGGACATGGCTGTCACTAGAGAATAGGAATTTTTCAGGTCCATTACTATGGTCATACATGTGGTACATTGCTGGCCAAAACATCATTGTACAGCATATAAATGTGTGTGCATATATGTGTGTATGTGTGTGCACATGTGTTGTATACACATGTGTGCATGTTTATGTACATGAATGTGAGTGTACATGTATGTGCAGGCATGTGTACACCTGTGTGTATGTGTATGCATGTGCACATGTATGTATATGCATGTGTGTGAACACGAATGTGAGTACACGTGTATGCACATGTGTGTATGTGTGTGCATAAATGTGTGTACAAATGTGAGTACACATGTGTGAGTGTATGCTCACATGTACATGTGTGAATTGTATACACGTGGTGTGTGAGTGTGTACACATGTGTGCATGCTCAGGTATGCACACATGTCAGTTAGCCTGTCCATGTATATATGTGTACATAATTTGAGTGTGTGTGCACACATGTGTCTAAGTGTGAGTGTATTTGTTTGAGCATTATGCAACTGGGCCTGTGTGAGTGTGCAAATGTGTCTGCACACACGAGACTTTGCATGAGTGTGTGCATATGTGTATAAATTACCTCTCCATATCCTATCACTTCTGTTTTCTGAAGATCTCTAAGGTACTGAAAGACATCTTACACTCTACAGCTCAGAGCTTCTGCCCACCCCACCCTTGATCCTGCTCTGAAGATGATGGGGCTATGGCATCTCTGATGACCCTGAAGAAAATGACGAGCCCGAGTCTCATATCCTGAATGGGCACAAAGCTCAGCTCACCTGGGGCCTGGCCTGTAGCCACTGGCAGCAAAGCACAGAGCACAGGGCTCAGGCAGGCTCAGAGCCCACAGGAAGACAGCAGCACGTGAGTGACCCACTGTGTATCCAGTGAGACACTCTGGGGAAAGCAAAGAGAAACAATGACATCTGTCCCAAGGGGCTTCTACATGGCTGGGCAGCAACCGAGGAGGTGATGGCCTCAAGAGCGGCTCAGTGAGAGATGAGGGCAGAGGAACAGAGAGGAGTGTTGAAGGTAAGGAGGCGAGGCTAGAGAAGCCAGAGCCCTCACAGGAAGGCTGACTCTTGCCCAGGTTCAGCCTCTCACAGGCCTGCAGGGGCTATGCCTTTAGATGCCATGGGTCTCTATGCTCCTTTTTCCCACTAAGAGCCAAGAGTTCCTGCTGCTGACAACCTTCTCCTCCTATGTGTCCCCTTTAACCTTGAAAGGATGACTTATGACTGTGCACCAGATGTAACATGGCAGATTTGGGCAGCAGGTGTATGAGAGACAGGTTGACAGCCCTGGGCCAGGTGCCACCTCTGTGCACACCTCTGCTGTCCCAGCTGCCAGCCACCTCATCCCTTGTGGCCCTGTGCCCTAGCTACACATGTAGTGTCCCAGAGTGAGGGTGGAGATGGTGTCGGAGCGTGGCAGGTGCCTCGGCTGGCTTTGTGCACGGTGTTGTTCCTTTCCCACCTGGCACATCCGAGGGCCATCACCCCTAATTCCCATGGCCCTGGAGTTCCTGTTTATGGACTATCTCCAAAATCAAGCTCTCCAGACACACTCACCCTGCCACTCCAAGGAAAGCAGACTAGCCACAAGTGGAACATTCCAGCATCTCACCTGCCTGACTTCATCCTACAGCCGCAAGACTCACCGCACTGCACGGCAAAACCCAACAATGCACTGTTCTCTACGATGACTGGGTGCCTTGCCCATACTACCCACAGCAGCCCCAGCATCTTCTAAACTGACGCCCACTTGGCTCAGTGAGGTCCTGGAGCCCTGACACCACAGAGTCTTCTCAGAGGACTGCCAAGCCTTCCATTTCCAAAGCCATTCACTGCCAAGCCCTCCATTTCCCAAGCCATACAGCCTGGCACCACAAGGCTCTCCTGATGCCCTAAGCACAGAGTCCTCTAAGCCAGACAGAAAAGTAGACTGCACCTGCCAAACAACACCTCTTTTCTTGGAAAATCTGTGTCAAGTTGACACAACGTAGAGAGAGTCACCCGGGAGGAGCGTCTTAATGCGGATTTATCTAGATCAGCTTGGCCTGTGGGCATGTCTGTGGGGGATAGTCTAGATTGGTAATGGAGGTGAGAAGAGCCAACCTGAATGTGGGTGGCACCATTTCAAGAGCTGGGCCCTGTCCTGCATAACAGCGAAGAAAGCAAGCTGAGCGAGCAAGGCTGTGTTATTCTCTTTGCTCGGGACTGCGCCTATGAGGTGACTAGCTGCTTGAGTTCCTGCCTTGACTTCCTTAAAAAAAAAAACAAAAAAATGAACTCTAGCTTGGGAACTGGAAGCCTGCCCTTTGCTTTCCTAGTGCTGTCTGTTGTCAGGGTGTCTGCTACGGCATGAAGGAATGCACGGAGTAAAGCTGTGGTGGGTTCACTGTGAATGCCATCAAGAGTTCAGGTCTTTGCTTTGTTTCTGAGGTGTTGATTCCCAGGTGGCGGGTAGAGATAAGCAAACCTAGAACACAGAATGTGACCAGGACCTTACTGAAACAGCAATCAAGACTCTCAACTTCCCAGAAAGCCAGTGCGTGCCTTGCGCCTCATGACACCTGAGAAGTTCAAACACCCCAGCTTTATCTTTCCCAGCACTGCTTAAGCCCTTTCCAAACACTTGCTTTCCATGAACTTTGTAAGGTTGGCGCCCTGAGGACCTGGGAGGAGGACACCGAAAAGCAGCAGAGCCAGGCTGGGACCCGGGAGTCCAGCCCCTTGCTCAACCAGGTCAAGTCTAAATGAAGTTCCTGACTACTGTCTTTCCATCCCTGGAGCCAACCTGCTTCCATGTTGTTGCAAATCCGTATCAAAGACAACAAAAATCTGCGAGCAGAGCCCCCTTCGGCACGGTCACCCAGCAGTCAGCTTGACATCTCCCTCCTTGTGTCTTCTCCCACTTCCCTTCTGGGTACAGTCATAGGGAGAGGGAAGGGCTGCCCTGCACCATGGCATAAATTCCTCTCTCACCATCTCTTCCTCTCCACCCCACAGCCACACACTCTAGGAGCTCACAACAGAGCCAGGGAAGAACCGAGGTGCAGGCAACAATGGATGTAGGGACTCAGATGCCCTGCGTCTTCCTAAGGGACTCTGGGTATATAATCAACCTGCCCATCCTCCTGAACTCCATGGAGGAGGAAACAGTGTCCTCTCCCAAGATGGTTCCTGCTTCCTCAGTAGCCTAGCAGAGGACCTGCTCTCAGGGGACACCTCCTCTGCCTGTCAGTTTCTGTACAAACATGGCCCATTTCCTGTCTTGTCCCCATAAATGCTCTCCCTGCTGCCTACCCCTAAAGAGAGAAAGTTACGGCACGGCTCTGAATGCAGCCAATCTTGTCTGCTTGTGGGGGCTAAGCAGCATCAGGCCCTTCCAATTCTGTGACAAAATGCCACACCTCACCGGCCTGGCTGTGTGTGTATGAAGGTCTTCTCTTAGCATCCATGCACTGTCTGTCACAGGACTGTTGGTGCACTAAGAGCCACCTCCTGTCCCTAGCTCCTTGTGATGTACAAGGCCCTCTCTAGAAAAGGAGACTCCAGTCCTCATTGCTAAAGCTGACAGGCCAACCTCACAGGGTCATGCTGAGGGTGGAAGCCACTCAACAACATTTAGTATCTGGATTGTTCTCATTGCCATGGCTGCAGCCCCTTAGCTACTGTTCGATCACATTGACCCCTAGTCATTACAAGGTGTCATTGTGTTGTGGTTGAGTTTCGTGGAAGGCTTCAAGTCAGCAAGGGATTACATTCTTTGTCCATCTGAAAAGCCAGCAGGGTTCCTCATGTCAGACTACTGTGCAGGGAGAGTCAAACAGAGCCTGATTAACCCAGAGTCACAGGCAATTCTGCATGTGCTCAGCACAGCTTCCCAGCACAATGAGTGTCTTGTAATACTAAACATTAAAATAACTTCAGAATGAAAATCTGTTGAATCTAAAGTATGGAAAATCCCCTACAAACATTTTGAAGTTTTATAGGAAATCTGTAGCTTCCATTCCTGTGATGGGCACCCTTCCATGTCCAGCTACATCTGCAGCTGCTCCTGATTGTGTACTAGGGTAGAGGACGGGGTACTCCTGGCATCCTGAGGATGGAGCCTGGGTGCTACTCAGACTCCCATGGTACTCAGGGCAGCCTCATCATATGTGAAAGGGCCACTGTAGAGAAATGAGCAGCCCTATGATAGGGCAAAGGAAGTGACGCCGGTGCCATTTGGCAGACAGGGACTAGGGTGGCTTCAGATGGTGCATCCACAGCAGGAGGAGAGAAGGTGGCAGGTGCTGGAAATAAGCGTCGCTATGGTAAAATGGTACAAAGGAAAGCAGAGCACACAGGTGAGCCACACACAGCACCCCAGCAAATCCTGCAGGAATGAGGCATCACAGAGAGCACCCCCTGTCCCCTCCCTGGCCCTATCAAGAGCCACTTCCTGAAGTCCCCTGGCTGAGTGCCTGGAGTTAGCTATTTGTTTCTTGACCTTGTATTGATGCCTTACACATCTACTTTCTAGTGAATGGTTAAACTGTCCCACTTATATTTTCTTCATGTCAGCTACTTAATGATGCAAAATATAGGGGGAAACTCACTCTTCTATTCTTCTCATTTTACCAAACACTTGTAAAAAAAAATGTTGGATGGGGAGATATTGGTTTTGAATTTAATACTTTCAAACCCTGGCCTTGGGCAGACATAGTCAATTCTAGGCAATGAGTACTTGCTCATCAAACAACATAGATACCAGGTCAACTGAGCTATCAAAGTGGGGCAGGGAAACCAGGACGCATCTGGATGCTGGGGTCTGGTCTCAGGCCTCATCACCACACCCAGAGCCTAGGCCACACTCCCAATGTGAAGGTCCTGTTGCTGTAGATCTGTGGATCTGTAGATATGTAGTTCTGTGGATCTGTGGTTCTACAGGTCTGTGGTTCTGTGGATCTATGCTTCTGTGGTTCTGCGAATCTGTAGTTCTATATGAATTGCCTTTCTCACTGATGTGATAAAACACCGGACAAACACAACTTAAGGGAAGAGGGGCTTATTTTGGCTCACAGTTTGAGGGTGCTGTTCATCATGGCACGGAAGGCATGGTGGCAGGGGCTTGAGGCAGCCGGTCACATTGCATTCATAGTCAAGAAGCAGAGAGCAATGACCTCAGCTAATCCAACATGGAAACATCCTTACACGCATGCCCAGAAATTAGTCTCCTAGATCCTGTAACTCTAGACCTGACAAGTTGGCAGTCATGGGTTCCAGCCTTCATTTCCTTTGGGTACGACTTTTTCAATGTCCAACACCCTGTACATAGTGGCCTCTCTGGCTTTGCCAGGCCTTCCTCACCAGAAGGGCATTCAGGACCCAACCTTGACAGAAGATGTTGGTAAAAATTCCACAGAACAGCTTGCTAACCTTCCCACCTGGCCCTACCAAACATGCCGATCCCAAGGGAAGACTTCCGGCAAGGTGAGCAGCCTGACTTCCCCAGGAACAGAGAGTCACATCTGCATGGAGTATGGGATGAGGTCTAGGTGACTGAAGCTGTTCACTTCCATGTTTAGATTGTCTAGCCATCAGTTCCAGAATAATCCACAGGCTGTGTTATAGGCAGGTCCCCAGGAACAGAGCCTGACAGGAAGTGGAAGAGCATGTGAATTATTGGGGTAGGAAAAGCAATGCGAAGGATCTGGCCCAGCCTTGACCCCATCTGTTAGCCTTTGGCTTTAAGTGGAGGGGACAAAGGACCCCACAAGGAAAATGACTCTCAATATGAGATGCTGACAGCAACCCTTATGCAGTGGAGGCAGAATGTTAGCCTAGTGTGAGGGACCTAGCTCCTCCCTAGACTGAAGTGACAGCTCTTTCTGTGCACCTGTTGTCCCTGTCCTGAATCAAGAGTGTCTCACTAATTTCACCCCTTGTCATTAGCAAATCCCATGGGGAATCATATTCTCCTGGGGCCAACCTGGGCTACTGGGCAAGACTGTGTCTCAAAAAAGACAAAATAAAAAGTAGAGGGAGTTAGAAACCATATATTTTATGTTTTATTCCAAATATAATCAAGATAAGAAAGAATAAACCAGGGATGGAAGCAATTCTCAGAAGTGCATCTTGGGAACAGTCCCATGATCTCTACAGTCTCCATCTATCCTCCCAGCAAGTACCACTAATCTGGTGAACTGGGCTCAGTGCTCAGAATGCATGGTCCTTAAACATCTGACAGGTAATAAAGGAGATCACCTGGGCTTCTTCTATGCCTGGATCCCTGTGAGGCTAGGGGCTTCCTCCTAGGGCTGTAAGGGGTATAGCATCCTGGCCCTTTGTCTTTCAGTTCCAGTAGGGACCTTCCCCAACCCACAGCCCCTCCTCTGCCCAGAACAATCTTCCAATCCAGAGCTCTCTCAACTCACTTGTCCTTGGCTCTTGCTCGCTGGGTATGGGTACTTTGAGAGTCTGCACAAGGCTTCATTAACCACCTTAAGTTCCAGCAAAACTATCAGATAGGGGAAGGCAAGCATCAGGGACTGGGCCTACAGCTGGGTGTGAGCTGGCTGCTGTCGACAGGGTTTCTAGAAGTCTAGGTGTGAAGGTTAAGGTCACAGACTCTGAAGCAAGGGAGCTAGGGCCAGCCCTGGCCTGGATACGTGGTCTATCATCATTCCTTCCTTCTGCCTGCTTGGCTTTCTCAACTCTATGAAAAGGACTGAAGTTTCCTCGACACAAACAAAGGAGGAACTGTGGAAGAAAGTGTGGATGCATGGATGAAGGCGGGGATGGGGAGCGCTCTGCCCTTACCCTCCAGGGCAGAAGCAATGAAAAGGAAGGACTAACAAGCAGTGCTTCTACTCCTGCTTGTTGGGGGGCAACCACAGAGCCACTCCCACAGCTGGAAGGAATTGGGGTGTCTACTGGCCCCAGACACTACATTAAAATGTCAAACTGAAAGCATATCAATCAGTAAGAAATCCAGTTATGGCGTGACAGAAATAACACAACTACCTGTGATACCATCGCATAATGATGGGATGTAGGTATGTGGAAAAGCTCTTGACACACAACACACACTTCCAGACAAAAAGGAACCAAGAAGAGAAGGCACCACTCAGATGCCCCCCCCAAAGGTTGCACAGTAGTAAGAAGAAGAAAAAACACCCTGAGAATGAAAGGAGTGTCTGCCCTAAAGGGAGGCCTACATGTTAATTTTGCGGGGCCCACTGTGCAAAGCAGCATATCCTCTGACTCATGCTGCTCAGGTTCCAGACCCGCGGCTCTCTCCATCTCCTGAGGCTCAGCAGAAAGAGCGGGAGCCCAGGATGTTCCCTGGAGTACTCAAGCCATATTCTCTCTCGGAGGTATGCTTGGACTAACACACCTTAGTTTCTCCCTAAGTCACTGACGTCACCACAGTTCTTGCTCCAATGAGAATATGGGTTGCTCTGAACCTAACATGAGTGGCCCTGGCTGGCACACTAGTTCTTTTCTCATTGATTTGATCAAATATCTGACAAACAGTGACTTAAGGAAGGAAGGAAGGGTTATTTTGGCTCACAGTTGGAAGGGACAGTCCATTGTAGCAGGGAAGGTTTGGCAGCAGAAATGTGAGATTATACTGTGTCCATGAGCAGGAAGCAGAGAACAGATAGGAACTAGGGTCAGGCTAGAAAATTCCCAAGGACAGCCTTCCTTGACCAATTCTTCAAGTGATCCACTTCCCCCAGTGAGGCTCCATTAACTGAAGGTTCCATAACCTTCCCAAAAAGTACTACAAGCTGGGGACCAAGTGTCCAAAGATATGAGCCCATGGGAGACATTTCACATTCGAGGCCCAGGAGCTTGAGAGCATGGATTCAGTTACCCTAAATGATATGCCCACGGTGGGAGCCATTACATAAATTTATAGTCACAGAGCAGAAGACAATTATAAACCAATGATTTTTTTAACATATGAAGCTGTTTAATAGGTTGATAGCAATTTAGAAAACCAGTTTGTGAGAACTGAGGCCGCAGGTAGCCCTGAAGCTGAGGAACAGCTTTGATCTTTGGGAAAAGCTGCGAGTCCACGGTTTTCTGATGGGCCTTGCGCTGCTTGTAATCTTGTATTTCTTCTTCTGTGTTGAAGATCTCACCCTCCTGGTGCATGGGCTTTCGCAACAGCTGCTTCTTGAAGTAAGCATCAGTCAGGTGTTTGGGGATCTTAACCTTGCTGATATCAACTCTTGAACAGGTGGCTATGACAAATTTCTGGTGCGTTCTTCACAGAGGAGGAACTCTGATGAGGGCAAGAGGTCCCGTCACAAGTAGCAAGCCACTGCCCAGCTGTGTCAGGAAAACCACCCTCTTGCCTCTGTGGCGCCTGGTGAGGATGATCAGGACAGTCCCCGGAGTGATGTTGGCACGCAGCTTTCTCGCATGCTGACTGAAGGGCTTTTTGCCATGGCTCAGCAGCTTCCGGGGAACATCTTCAGTAGGGTAATACCGGGGCATTTTTCGAAGCTTAACCACCCGGGTGCCACCATTCTTGTCACCACCAACTGGTTTGGTGACAATAGCAAGGGCCTTCTCCTTTTGCTTCTTATTTTCAACCTTAGTTTTTGCAGCTGAGCATTTTCTTTTGTACAGGGCCTTTCTGTAATGCACAGCAGATCAGGAGTATCTGCCAGTTCCTCTAACCAGGACAGGGTTCCGGCTGCAATGCGGCTTCCCCTTCTTGGGCTTTTTAACCTCAGGGTCACCCTTTTTGGCTGCACCAGCAGCAGGGCCACCTGCAGCATCACCACCAGCCTTCTTGGCTGCAGGTTTTTTCTCTTTTTTGTCAGGCTTCTCGGCTTTTTCACCCACCATCTTGCAAGATAGGAAAGAGCTAAACCAATGAATTTACTAAATATGTCGGTAAGGAAATCAGGTAACCACACTAGCTATGCAGGGAAATCTCTGCTCTAGACTTTAGGTTCTACCCAATGACATTCTTAGCTTTTCAGCTGGTGACAACTAGTGAGTGGTCTGTACAGTCAATAGAGGTTTTTCCTGATAGCCAGAAGGATGCTAGGTCAGGCACTGGAGTGGGTCCAATCCTGGCTGTCAACTTGACACATGCTAAGAGGGAACCTCAACTGAAGAACTGCCTCCATCAGATTGTCCTGCAGGCAATCTTGGGCCACTATCTTGACGGATGACTGATGTGGGAGGGCTCTCTGTGGTCCTAAGTTTATAAAAAAAAAAAAAAAAAAACCTAACTGAGTAAGCAAGCCATGGAGAGCAAGCCAGTAAACAGCATTCCTCCTTCTGTTTGTGGCTTGAGTTCCTGCCCTGACTTACCTCGGTAATGGAGTGTGAGTGGAACGTGTAAGCTAAATAAACCATGTGGCTAATTCAGTGAACCCCAGTTCCCACTGCAGAACTGCAGGAACAAAACTCGAGTTTAAAAACACCAGCTTACCTAGGAGGCAGCTGGAGGACAACTCCACCCAACAGCACTAAAGTCAATGACCCGCTTAGATCACTTACCCCTTTCATGCCAGGCCAGTGAGCTTCCTCGAGAGTCTCCTCAGCAGCCAGACACTTCTCGTCCTTGTCATGAGGATGGCTGCCTCTCTTACTCACTCGGGACTCTTTCTGGGATTCCCCATTCTTCTCTCTGGCACCACATGAAGTTGGGGGATGACCTCTTTCCCCAGGACTTGGATAACTGGGTGTGAGCTCAGGCCATTTAGGTCCCAGAAGAGGCAGGAATGCTGACATCACAGGCGAGGAAGAACCCAGGCAGAGAAACCACTCAGCTAACTCAGCATCCTCCCTGGGCATCCTTGTAATGTGTGCTTTGTTTGGGGAGATGTATGGCATCCGAGGAAACTGAGGCACTGAGCTCCAAAGATTGTGTTGTTGATATAAAAATGTAAACTCCACTTTGAGGAAATATAGAAATAGTTCATCTTTTGCCAAACATGAATGGCTACGGCCCAGGAACTCAGCCAGCATGACATGTCTCACCACAGTGAAGGCTTCCTGAACTTTCATGGTCACAAAAATAGAACACCATGAATCAATGTATTTACACAATACACAGGCAGGGTCATGGGGAAGGCTGTCACAGCAAGGCAGGGAGAGGGTGTCACAGGATCCAGAACGTGTCCGCCACATTCTTAGCCACTGCCTTGGTAGAAGGTGGGTGTGTCAGGCTTAAGCATACATTCCAAAGGTTTTATGGAAGCCATGAGGCATTGGATGTCACTCAGAGCTTGAAAGTATATGCCTGTCTTTTCATGGGACTAAAGATAGCCCAAGATCATTTGGCTTTTGACCTATAATACTCCAGCTCTCCATAATCACAATGTTCTACTCTGCCAGGGCCAAGCCATCTGACAGGTCCTTAGGGGAGGCTCAGCTTCTTCTGAGAACTGTGGTTCCCTGGGTCTCCCAGAGTGACAGAAAGAGGATGGATGGGTCTGGCTTGTCAGCGCTACCTAAGACCCACCTACAGCAACCCTGCACAATTCTGTATGTGTCTCACCAGGGCACTGCAAGCTCTCAGGACCCCATACTCTGGTGGCCACAAAGACTCCTGGCAATTCTGGAATACAGTTATGGTCTTCTGGAGCCCCAAGGCATGGCATGTTGTCTTGCTCAATGGGGGTGGGGTTTCAGCTTTTTCTGGACAGCCTCTGGGCCAGTTCTTCCTCAGTTCTTGCCTACTTCCTCTTCCTTGTTTCCCCTCCTATGAATCAGGAGCCAAGAAGGTCCACGTGTCCATAATATGAACAGGGACAGGGCTATGCCAGGCTCTCAAACATGGCAAAGAGAAAACGTGCTTAGTTCCCTCCAATCCAGCATGACCAGGGACATGTCCTACCACCTCACTGGAGCGGTGCTGAGTGTGAGACTGTTGTATTTGCTTTGTATCTACACGCCAACCAACAAGATCAGCCACAGCAGCACACAATCGGAACAACCAGAGGCCAAGTCCAGCCACAGCTGCTGGGTGGGGACTGCAAACAGGTGCAGCAGGCAGACCTGCGGGGTTGAGGAGGACCTGCCCACCTCTCACCTTGGTGCCTTGGTCCTCCTGGTCTTTGTCTTACAAAGACACCAGCCAGACTGCATTAGGGCTCTCTCCATGACCTCATTCGTCTTAATCACCTCAGCAAAGGCCCTGCTGCTGTCATACAGTCTTCTGTTTCTTTGCAGGGTACCTTTCAGCAAAACATGTATCTGGGTATACTGAGGGTAGGCCCTTTGGAAAATCCTCAGGAGAGTTAAGGTTTCACAGGAGGCTGTGGCCTAGGGAAGATACAGACATGTAGTGCCTAGTGGCCCTGGGCTTGCTTCACACTGTCTTCACACTCAGCTCCAGATTCTCTTGCCTCTTTCATTCAGTGTGGGATGGACCCTGACCTCAGCTCCTGAAAAAGGCCATAGGCAACAGTGGGAAATGAGATCATACAAAGACAACTTGTAAATACCCCTGTCCTCCCAGAGAGAGAGAGAGAGAGAGAGAGAGAGAGAGAGAGAGAGAGAGAGAGAGAGAGAGAGTCTGAGTACCTAGGACCAGCATTGGGCCCAGCCAGGCATTACATGCATTAGGAGGGCTGGTGTGTTTATTACAATGTGCTAATTATTTATTACACATGATGGTCTGACATTCACCTGCAGCTTGCAACATTCAGACTGCGTTAATGACCAAGTCTTTCCTGTTTTCCTGCCTGCATCCATTACAATTATTAGTGGGAGGCAATGTCCATCATCACCTTTAACAGGTGACTAAATGAGGCACAGTATAATCATGGACTGAGACTTGCTATGTAGGCCAGGCTGGCCTTGAACTCATCATATCTGCCTGCCTCAGCTTCCCAAGTCCTAGGATCTCAGGCATGTACCACCATACCCAGCCTTCAACCAACCAACCAAACAACCAACCAACCAACAAACCAACCAGAAAGTCTCCATTAATAGTTTTACAATAGTTAATGTAATCAAATGGTCTTTACTTTTCACAACTTTGTCCCATCCCATCCTTTTCTAGCTATTCCATTTGAGGTTGTCCTTTAGGATATTAAGCATTAATGAAGTGGCATCTCTTCCTCCCCCACCAAATGAAACACAAGGATAGCTCAAAGATTTGTCACTTAGCATCTGAACACCAAAAGCCACCCACCCCAAGTCTCACACTCAGTTATGAAAAGAATGGAGATGGCAGAGTCCACAGCTAAAGGTTAAATAAACACTACCCTGATGTGTGCTGAAATAAAATGCAGCCATTGGAAAGTAATTGAGCAATGCTTGCAATACAGGTTTGCAAAGTAAACTGGACACGTGTAGCTGTAGAACCAATTTCCTAACACATAAGGAATGGGAGTAGGAGGGAACACACCAGTTTGTTTGTAGTAGCTGACTCCAAATGGTGGTTTTATTTCCTTCCTGTTTTTGACATCCTCCCAATTCTCTGTAGCAAGCAAAGCTGTGCCTGTTGACATGCAAATCACTTCAGATGGCTTTCTGGCATTACCCAGGTAAGGTCCTGGACACACTTGGGCTACACAGACCCTCTCTAAACCAAGCCCATTGGTGCTGTCAAGGGCACAGAAGAGATGACAGCAAAGCAGCATGTGTTGAGAGGTGGATGTTTACAAGCGGGGGGGGGGGGGGGGCCTAGACTGTTCTGACTGCCCTGCTACCCTCCACCCACACCATCCTTCAGTGGCATGATAGCGAAAGGAGTGGCTGTTGGCTCTTTTAGCTCTGGGTCACACCAACTCCTTCACAGCCCACAGGATCCCAACTCAACCAAGCTGAATCTCCTAGGAAAGGCTGGCTTTGGTGTGGGAGGTCATATGATGCCTGCCCTGCAGTCACTTCACCAAGCTTACATTGTCCTGCACCACAGCCAGCAGACTAAATGATGTCACAGGCCGTGTCTGTCTGTCCACATCTTCTCACTCCCCGGGGCTTATGCCCTCCATAGCTAGTCAATCACTACGTTTCTAGAGCCCATTTGAGTGAACAAGTCCTTGCTGGCTCCCACACCAAGGGAGAACTGAGGGTCTGGTGGGAACATGAAAGTGCCCGCCCGTAGCTTCTACTACGGGCCACTTGGGGAGGACAGGTGTGGGACTTCCCCCGCAGGCTTAAGGATAATCACAACACAGGGTGTCTGTCATGCCTGTCTGTGAGACTGCCACATCAGTTCTTTTTGTTGTTTGTTAGAGTGTTTGTTTTTTGAGTCAGCATCTATTATGTAGCTTTGGCTGTCCTTAAACACACTATGTAGACTAGACTGGCCTGGAATTTACAGAGACCCACCTGCCTCTGCCTCCTGAATGCTAGAATTAAAGGTATGGGCCACCATTTCTGGCTCCCAGAACAGTTCTTGAAGCCAGTCTAGCTCCTTAAGGCCTGAATGAAACTGAAGGACAAAGCCTTGGGGAGAAGAGGTGCTGGCTTTAGCAGAGCAGCACTCCTGTGCCACACTGTCTGGGCCTGAGAAGTCCCTACCCTGGGGGTGCAGGAGCAGCCTCCTCCTGCAAGCTCTGCCCTTACCCACATCACAGCTCATCAGCGTCTCTACTGGCAGCGAGGCTTCCTGTTTAGAATCCAGCCTGTCTTAGGATGCACCTTAAAATACCAGTGGGGAAGGAGGTAGAAAGATGACTCAGAGGTTAAGAACACTGACTACACTTCCAAAAGACCCTGAGTTCAATTCCCAGCACCCAGTTTCATGGGATCTAATGTCCTCCCATGGTCTCTGTAGGAACAGACAAAGAGGCAGGCAAAACACTGTGATAATATATTGTTTATGACCTAATAAAATTTGCCTGGAGATTAAAATGCAAAGCCAGACACACTAGCCACAGCCACAGAAGCTGGGCAGCAGTGGAACACACCTTTAATCCCAGGACTCAGGAGACAGATGCAGATGGATTTCTGTGAGTTCAAGGACCAGGGCTACATGAGTGAATCAGTCTAAAAGAGAAACAGCTCATACCTTTAATCCAAGCAATACATACATACATACATACATACATACATACATACATACAAATAATTTTGGCAATTAGTCTCCAGCCACGCATGTTAAGGAAAGGATTCCCCCCCTCTCTGGTGGCTTTGCTGCTTTGCCTCTCTGGTCTTCAGGTTTAACCCCAATATCTGTCTCTGGTTTTTTATTATTTGTGTTACAAAACATCCAGACACACAAAGTAAAATTACTTCTTCTTTAAAAGTCAATAGGGGGCTTGCTATGATGGCATAGGCCTTTGGTCTCAGGACTTGGGAGACAGAGGTAGGTGAAACTCCGGGAGTTCACAGTCAGTCTGGTCTACATAGCCAGTTCCGGGCTAGCCATGGCTATATAGTGAGACTGTGTCTCGGGAAAAGATAAAAATTAAAATGACCATGGGGTACAAGTTTGAACTTGATCTTATTTTCCCATGCTATTGCTAAGCACTGGACACAACCACATCCCAACCAAAACTGCCCAGGCCTAGTGTGCCCTCTCCTGTGACTAGTATAGATTTTGGGTCACTGAGTCCTGGCCCTAGAGCTGGCAATAGTATCCACGGATGTTTCATCCCCCAATGCCCTGAAACCCCAATATTTCTAGACTTGTTGCTCAGTTCTCTCCATGACTCCCCCTAAGGTCCATGTGTTTTTGGGCACATGCTGGCCACCCAGGAGCTCAGAGCACATCCTGAATAAGCAAACAGAGAGATTTCCCAGGGAAGATGGACATAAGTGCTACAGAAGGATGACCTAGATGTTTTAAGAGGAAAGCCACACTCGCAGCCGTAGTAAACCAGAGAAAACTCTGGTCCACCAGCTCATAAAATATGACACAAAGACTTATTATTAATTATGAAAGCTCAGCCTGTAGCTTAGGCTTGCCCCACTAGTGTTTATAACTTGAACTAACCTATATCTATTAATCCACATTATTTTACATGGCTTGGTTAATTTACTCTGCACTGCCCATCCTTCTCCCACTGCACCTGGCTCACGACTCTGCCCTTTTCTTCCCAGAGCTCTCTCTGTCAGAAGTCCCACCTGTACCTCCTGCCTAGCTATTGGCTGTTTAGCATTTTATTAACCCAATCACAGTGACACATCTTCACACACTATAAAGCAATGTTCCACAACAATTCCTTGTTTTTGTCTAAATAAAAAAGAAAGGTTTTAACTCTAACACAGTAAACTATATACAAAAATAACAGTTATCAGGTAAGAATTATATTTACAATGCTCAGTCCATTTGCCTTTGGCAAATGTAATGAAAATACTCTATTATCTATCCCATCTTAGTCCAAAGTTTTATACCCAAACCATTTTTTGTCATAACTTGTATTGTCATTCTAAAAATATCTTTTTAAACTTTAAAATAGCTTTTTAGATAATAAATTTAAGCTTTTATGTTTCTCAACCTTATAGGCTTTATATTTCTTAGTAAGTTTCTTTTCTGAATTTGGTAACAAGGAAAACTATAAAACTATAACCATCTAGTCTCCAATCCCTACCAGAGACGCAAGAAGCATAAAATATTATTTGAGTTAATAGGAAGTACAGAGAAAGCAACTTCCAAAACTATATAAATGACAGAAACAGCTGGCTGCCTGGACAGTTACCCAAGGTTCCTCTGCAATGTTGGGACATCCATCTTTGGCCTACAGGACTAGAATATCTGACAGACTTTTCTGTGAAGCAAGAATTTTGAAGGACTATCCTACCAATCACTTTCTTTTGTTTCCTGGTTGTCCAGTATGAACAGCATACTGTCAGCAGTCAAGATAAGGGCAGCCCCTTGCCCAAATGGCTAGCTTTTTCATAAAGAAAGCAAACTCCATATGAAATTTCTTCAATACCCATCATCCTTTTAAGAAGTAACTGGTGCTTCCAGGAGCAGACATGTCTCATTGTCATGAAAAGCCCTATGTTATTTGTTGGGAGTAGTCTTTGTGGGGCTGTAATCGGAGCCAGCTGAGCAGCCAGCCCCAAGTCCATACCTGAGTGGGGGAGTGTGGATGAGGGAAAGGCTAGCTATAGATGATAAAGAAAAGACAGAAAGACAGAATAAAGGTCAGGAGGGCAGATCAGTCAACACAGAAATGTCAAGAGTTATTTTTCACCACTCTTATATACCTTATCCAAAAAGGGGAACACAGTATTATG
Source organism: Phodopus roborovskii (assembly GCF_943737965.1). NCBI lineage: Eukaryota > Metazoa > Chordata > Mammalia > Rodentia > Cricetidae > Phodopus > Phodopus roborovskii. The sequence goes on along the minus strand of NW_026126571.1, from coordinate 27,998,383 downwards.
TATATGGAACAAACAGTCTTTTATTCCTCACTTATTCTAAGAGTTCAGTAACCACACCTTAGCTCCAACTTCTTATTCCCTAGCCTTGAGAGAGTCAGGAGTAGCCACACCTCACATTCAGGTCTGTTGTTATTTAGAACAAGACAGCCAAACATCCTTCTGTAGCCACACCTTAGGACTTGCTGAGGACACTTTTGAACTCTATCCTTGTGCCAAGATGGAGGGCAGGCATCTTTATAGGCACCCATAGTTATTAAAACATTAAAATGATGTATTCTGTAGGTCTCTGAACTATTTGAAGACCATCTATTTTAAAATATGTCTCTGATTGACCTTGAAAATATACCTAACATGACTTTAACTTTGATTGTTATAGGTGACTATTAACCTATATTTATTATCCTAAATAGCTTTCAATGACTTTACATTAAAATTTATGAGCTGTATAGGAACAATACCTTAGACAACAATAGAAACATATATACAGTATAATAAAAAATAAAATTTGCATCAATATACCAAAATCTATACTACTGTAAAATATTTGAGACTAGTTGCTGTTCAAAAGTAGACTCGACAATCCACCATTTTACCCCATCATTTCCATGCTATATGCCCCCTCTTCCCTTTAGAACGAGATCTCCTCAATCTAGTCTCCCTTGTTTAGCTTTCTCCCTGACCGTGAGCAGTAATGTGTAACCAATCCCCATAAATGATGACAAACACCCATAACCCACCTAAGAACCAAAAATCATCCAACCCACCTCTTGGGAATGTGGGTGCCAAGTTCTCTAGACTGCTTCTTGGTGTCTGGGAGCAGTGACATCTTTAGAATCATTGCCCTCAATGTGCTATAGCAAAAGCAAACCTAGTAATTATGCTCCAGATCTGTTTGTGGAGGCCTTATCTATAGGTTACAACCATGGGAAGTTCTATGGACAAAGCCCATTGTGTTTGTTTTATTTTAGTGGTGTTGGTTTGTGGCTTGTGGTTTTGTTTTGATGTGACCCAATCAAGTTATTCGCAGTATAGTCAGTTCTTACTGCCAACAGACGGGCAAATACTGGTAATAATTGGCTCTAGAGGAGCAGTGGGCTTGTCACTTGTGATGAGCCTAGAGCATGCTAGGGCTAGCCATCATCTCATCTTTGCTTCCTTGAACTAACCATGGAGCCTGTCACAGAACAGGTGTTAAGTATGTGTCTATTAAATTCAACTATTAAAACTAAAGGGTTTAAGAAGAATTTTTGGTGAAATTTATTCAAAGTAAACACCTCCAGCATGACAGTACTTTGCCAGCTGCAGCACTCATTTTTCAGTAATTCAGAAATAAGAACTGACCAGTGACTGGGACCCTGCATTGTGCCTGATGTCCCACATCTGGCAGGTGTGCACCCAGCTTCCCCATGTCTCCTCAGACTGGATTTGGCTGTCTCTTTTCACACATCCCTGCTCCTTAGGAGATAATGCTAGCCAGTGCTGGGCATTTCAGCCTTGAAGGGCAGCAGGGCCTCTGAGTGGCTTCCTGAGCCATGGCTCTGGGTGAGGCTGTGACTGCATAGGCTAGGAGTCTTACAAGAAGACTCCACATTGGACTAAGAAGAGGCAGGCCCAGGGTCCTGCAGGCACCTGTCCTTGCAGCAATCAGCTGGTACCAGCGAGGGTCTTCCGGGCAGATGCCATATTGGATGTGGCAGGGGAACACATGTGGTAAAGTGGGAAGGCAGAATTGGAGGGCAGCCTCTGAATTTTAGGGTTTTGTGCCTGGCTGGATGTCAGAAAGAAGATGTCTTCGCAGGGACACTTGGGGGCTTATAGCTTAGGGAGCTCATGCCAATGGTCTGCACCCCTGAATCACAGGGTTCCTCGGGAAACAATCTGTCAGGTGGCATATCAGGCTCAGACTGGGGAAATAGTGGAGGCTGAAGCCATAATTTCAGACCTGACAACCTATTTGGAAAGTGAGCACTACACATAGGGAGTCAACAACAACAAACTACGTGTGATAGCACATGACCTCAACAGTAGGCGGTAAAGGCAAAAAGATCAGATTAGGAGTTCAAGGTCATCCTCAGCTGCGTAAACAGTCTTTAATGAAAAGCACATGAACTTCTGGAAGCAGGGCTTGAGGAGATATATATATATATATCTGGGAGAATGCTTCAAAAGTAGAAAGGACCAGCAAACACAAACGAGGAGATCCATAACATGAACTGAACTTGTCTATCAGAAACTATGTGGGAGAAGTCAGAGAGGCTCAGAGGGAAAGAGTAGGGACAATGGCAGAGAGAGGGGAAGGAGGCAAAAGAAGAGGAAGAGAGACTTTGCTCCTGCCCTGCCAGCACACAACGGTGGGGCGGTGGGGGGGGGGGGAGCCAGGGGCATGAGCTCTCTCTGGAGGGCCTTCCACCTCCATTCGCTGTGACTTGAAGAGGTGTGGAGGTTGGTTTATTTAATTAGAGCAATGATTTCAGGCGGCATCAAGGAGCCTATTAGAGCTCCATACTCACTGTCTGCATCAAGGGGGCTGCTCACCAGACCCTGGAGGCTATTTTTATCCTCTTGATCTCAGTGTGATTAGCAAAGGCAATTAAGCATGGGGATCAGAGCTGGGCCTCAGCCTTAGATGTTCTTTAACCAGCCAGGAATGAGCCTCCAGTGAGAGCAGTGTGCCCTGAATGAACACTACAGGAGACTGTTCGGGATCCTGCTCTGCCTCCAGAGGGCACTCATAGTGGGGTAGAGAGTGTCTGTCTATAGGGGAACGAACAGGAGGGGACAGCTCTCACGCATGAGACTGATAACATACTGGAAAAACAAATTCATCCATGCCTCTCCAAACACCTCTTATCTTGATTCTATAACCCTAAACCCTGTTAGGTTGTGGCCTTGGCCTTGAATGATTAACACAGGGTCTTACAAGTATCCTAGGTTGGCCTAGAACTTAATATAGAGTTGAAGATGACCTTTAACTTTTGTTCCTCCTGCTTTTACCTCCCACGTGCTGGGATTCCAAGCATGGACCACCAAGCCCGTTTTAGTTTTTGTTTTGGTTTGTTTTTTGGTTTTTCTGGACAGGGTTTCTCTGTATTGCTTTGTAGCCTGTCCTGGAACTAGCTCTGTGGACCAGGCTGGCCTTGAACTCACAGAGATCCACCTGCCTTTGCCTTCCAAGTGCTGGGATTGAAAGTGTACACCACCAACACCCAGCTCCCATTTTAGTATTTTTTAAATGTATTTTATTTGTGTGTGTGTTCTCTCCTCTCAGCATATGGGTCTCAGGGATTGAACTCGGGATGTCAGGCTTTAGCAGCAAGCACCTTTACCTGCTGAGCCAGTTTATTGGCTCTACTTAAGATTTTTGGCTTATTTATTTTTCGATGGTCCTATGAGTTCTATTTTTGGTTTTGAGAGTCTCACACTATAGAGTGTGTTTTGGTCATATTTAGCCCCACAGTCTTCAGTCCTGTTTTAATGGGAAAGTATTAAGCAGCTTCTTCTTCCTCCCCTCCCCTGACCCTCCTCCCTCAAGTTTCAATTTCTGAAACCTGAGAACCATGAATGTTTGTAAGCCACAAAACAAACCAGGTAAACTTGAAATTCCCATTGATCCTGCTCTGATCAGAGAGCATAGGGTGTGTATGTGTGTGTGCCATGGGGAGGGGGGTGTGAAGATTAGGAAACACAGGACAGAAAGTGAGGATCAGAAGGCTCCTTCTAGGTGAGAAAAGCCCTGAGGTGGCAAGGGGGAGCGACCAGACTAAACCCAGCTGGGAGTAGCTGGTGGGGGGAGGGGAGGGAGGGCAGACATGACATGGGGACAGTTCGGTCCTCCAGAAGCCTCCTTAGGATCCTAGCTAAGTAACTCCATCTTGTCAGCTGCTCTCCTCCACCCAGGCCTGCAGCAAGGCAAGCCTCCCTTTCCCTGTGGGCCAGTGTTTGGCAAGACCAGCAGAGTGTCCAGTGAAAAAGGGGACACACAGCTTTCCCAGAATCTGGTCTTGCCTGTGCCTCATGTTGTCCCTGATCACTTCTATTAAGTTGACACCAAGGTTTCCCTGAGTTCAACCAGGTGCTTGGTGTGTGTGTGTGTGTGTGTGTGTGTGTGTGTGTGTGTGTGTGTGTAAGCGGAGGGGGTGTGGTTCCAAACTTCTGCATGGTGATCCCTAATAAACTCCTTTACTCATCTGAATTAACTTGAATGAGTCATTCTTTGGGCTGTTGTGCTGGGACCATTTGGGGCAGATGTTAATTTACACCCCCTGTAGGCCTCAGTGCTGGCCTCTTCACACTGTGGAGGGAGGCTACATGCCAGGCTGAGGGAGGAAAGTGAGACCACCTGTATGTGACATAATAAAAAACAAAAACAAAACAAAACAAAAAAAACTTCTATCTGTGAAAGAAAAGAACGAAACATGGAATTTTTCATTATTGCCTGTCTCTTTAAGTGTGTATTTTAAAGTAGATGCCCAGGAAGACCGGAAGCTCCAGGCATGGACTTAAGACTTCCTTTCTCATCTACAGAGTGAAATGATAGAAGTAGGAGGCACTCTTACAGATGAAAATCTCTCCTGCAATGCCATTTTTTAGGCTAAATGTGTCACTCTTCTGCCATCCCTGCTGGAAGTTTAGTGGCTTGAGATTGTGTGGTCGGCTGCTGTGAGTTCATGTGTGCAATGGCTGCGTCATGTCCGGCACTGCCCGGCACTTCCGCCCAGCACCCCCCCCCCCCATCTTCAACTCTCACCTCCCACGTCCTCTGGGCTTTGGATGGGAGTGGATTTGATACAATGTCTCATCTGACTCTGACCACTCAGGAGTCCGCACTGCCTGCACTCATGGCCCAAAGATTGGGCTGGGAGCAGCCACCTCACATCTCTATTAGTCCTGTGAGCTTTCTTTTCCATTCTTTGCTTAAGAGGCCTGAGAACCTGAAAGCATCAACACATACTCCTACCACCAGTAAACAAGTGTGCTGACATTCTGTTTTGTTTTAGATTTCCTATTGTGATTGAAATGCAGTATTACAATATCTAATTATACATGTACTGACTGCTTGTGCTAGACCCTACTGCTCTATGCGAACTTAATATTACCCTTGCCCAAGGAAATTAACTCCAAAATATTTTCTTTTTAAAAATCATTTTACTCTAATTACTGTGACAGCCAGACTTAAGTTTTAGTTACTATACCTAAGAGATGCATGGAACAAAAAATGCTTCTGATCTGTAAGCCCCTTGCCCGAGGACAGATAGTTCCTGAAATGCTGGAGGCTGTTGTTTCTGGGAGATAACATGCCACATGTTTTCATTCCCCTAAACAAGTTTGTTTAACTCATCTGTACCAGATGTGCTTGATCACATGTGAATGGGAGGTGTGTGGGCAAAACATAAATCAGAACATATGCTTAACCCTGATTGGACCTCGGGGGGAATGTGGTGAATTATGGGTTTTGCCTTTTTAGGCCCCTGCAAAATGTGACTTGGAGCCAATATCTGGGAAACCAGAGATGGACCTGGCCAGAGAGTCCATCAACCTGGCCAGTATTTAATTAAAGCTCACTTCAAATTTGACTTTGAACTGTGGTAGTGGTCTTATTCTCAACCTGAGGGATTAACATTAACTCACAAACAAAAGCATCACACAGGTTGTTTAAGGATGACACTCAAACACCTGCCCAGCCCAAACTGCACCTGAATTAACCTCTACATAATCAGGACGGCCATGCTGAAGTTATGGAGCTTCACTTTTGGTTTTATATCCTCGTCCTCAATGACATTATTGATGTTTTTACTTTGGTTATTGTTAACATAATAACTAAAAAGTTTAATTCAATTATTAACTATGAAAAAATAAAAAGAATGACAGTTGAGACTAGAAATTAGCTTTCTATCCTCTTTCATGACTCATGCACACTCTACCCTTCCTTCGCCTGGCAATACTCTCTTGGTCTCATTTCTAAGTTATATACTATGCTTCCACACAACCTGTTTACATGCTTACATTATACGCTAGGATGTACATATGACAGAGGACATGTTCTGTTTTTAATTTCTGAGTTTGGGTCACCTCACCAAATATTCTAAATGATCTCCTTCCTTCTTTCTTTTCTTTCTTCCTTTTTTTTGGGGGGGGGGCACAGTGTTAGGGGAGATTCAAGACAGGGTTTCTCTGTGTGGCCTTAGCTGTCCTGGAACTCTCTCTATAGATCAAGCTGGTCTCAAACTCACAGAGATCCACCAGCCTCTGCCTCCTAAGTGCTGGGATTAGAGGTTTTGACCTCTACTGCCCGGCTATATTCTACTTTCTAAGTCCACCCATTTTCCCAAAAATTTCATGACTTCATTTTCTTTATCGCTAAATAATACTCTATTCTGTGTATGTACACATTGCTAGTATCTACTCATCTGCTGATCAATGTAAGATGTTTATTTTGCAAGGAAGTTAGTTGTACAGGAAGAGACGTGGTGGCTGTCCTTGCTTATGATCTTGACAGGGTTACAAGATGCCCAGGACCGGATGAATGAATGAACTTCTGTGAGGCTCTGGGGGTGTTCCACAGAGGGTGACATGTGAATCAGTGACTGTGTGAAGATTTTCCCTGACTGTGGGGAGTAGCATCCAACAATCTGGTAGTTGATGCAAAGAAGCTGGAAGAAGGCAGGGTGTGAACTCACAAACCCTTCTTTCTGAAGGAGTATGTCTCACGTTGCCAGGACTCACACTCCAGCTTTTGTCCTTGCAATACCAGGGACACCTGGAAGCTTCCAGACCTTCCAGGCAGAAACAGGACTTCTGAAGTTACCCGGCTTCTTTGTCAGCCTCCTAAGTCTGGCTTTTCTTGTGTGTATGCTCCTGGGTTGAGCCTACATCTCTGCCTCTGAGCAACATCACCACCAGTCCAGGTTCTCATCCAGAACACCCACTGGACCTCACGTCTTAGACGCCCAGCCCTGCTGTCAACCCAATGAGTCCTCTTTGTTATAGCACTACATACATTCCACTGGCTTTGTCCTCCTAGAGAAGCCCACTTAAAACTGAAGGCATCCCTTAATGGCTGAAGAACAGCCCATGCCATCTCCACCCCCATTACAACACCATGCATTACTACAACAAACATTGTGTGTTACAGACACCACAGTTCTTGAAGGTGGTGGTCACTAACTGGCCTGAATCTAAGTGTCAGGGATGTACGATGCACCACACTTTGGAAGTCGGTCAAAATCTCCTGTGCTTTTGCCTTTTTGTTGTTTTATTGATTTGCTTTGTTTTGAGGCATAGTGTCACCCTGTCAAGCAACTCAGGGCCTCCAGGTAGCTGAGAATGACTTAGAACCTCTTAATCCTCCTGGCTCTACCTGCTGAGTTTTGGGATTACAGGTGTGCACCACCACACCCAGTAGATGTGGTGATGGCGAATGAACCCAGAATCCCATGCATGGTAGGTAAGTATTCTTAAAACCCAAGCCAAACACCAGACTCCTGTGCTCTTGAAGAAAGTGCACAAGACAGACCCACTTCGCCCAGTGGTCTCCCAGGAGCTGTTTGCTGTGGTCAGTAAAACAGAGAGGACAGACCTCACCTATCTGCCTTAAAAATTGGGAAAAGCAAGTAGATGAGTCACAGAGGATGTGAGAGGACAAACCAGTCATAGTGGTGTCCGCATGAGAACAGAGGAGACCGCAGCAGAGGAGGCAGGGAGGGACTGTCCTTTCTCAGGCTGGCTACAAAGCCAGCCTGCTCTGCCTTAGAACCTGCCCTGTGGTCTTCCTGGCTGGCTCCTATCCATTCTATCCCAGTGACCTAAAGAGATATGTCATTAGAATACATTTTCAATGGTGTATATGTATATGTCCGAGGCCAGAGGAGGATACATCAGAGTCCTTGGAATTGGAGTTATAGGTAATTGTGAGTTGACCAAAATTGTGGTTGAACTTGGGTCTTCTGCAATCAAAAGTACACACTCTTAACCGCTGAACCATCTCTCTAGCCAGAACACTATTTTTACTGTTTGTTTTTGGAAACAGGATCTCATATAAAGTATTTCCTGCTGGCATTGCTAGCACCTCCTTGAAATCTCATCCAAAGAAAGGGTTTCCAGCTTTTTACCAGGAAGACCCACCATCGAGACCCTCCACCAAAGACCCTCGGCCCAAGCTGTCCCAGAGATGGACCGGATATTTGTGCACTTTCTATGAAAAGAAAACCCTAGCTGTTGCAGGGACCAGGCTTGGCAGGCTGGCAGAGCAGGTTTCTGGCCCAGGGAATTAAAATGAGTTCACAAAACATCCTCTCTGCTGGGGCCTCTGGACATGCAATTGTGCCACCGTGGAGTCTGGGTGGTGTCACACTATGCCTAATTAGAGGGCAGCTCCACTCACAAAGAGGCTAGGAAAGGCTGGAGCCTGGCAGGCTGGTGTCCCTAAAACCCTGTGACCTTGCAGCCCATCATTAGCTTGGCCCAGAAGCATAGTCTGTCTTCTTGAAGGCGCAATCTTCTTGCTCAGGGTAGAAGCATGTGCTTAGCCAGAAAATTGGTTCTAGTCACGCACACTCAGATGATGACCACAGCAAATAAGCTCTCACCCAAAACCCTTATTTTAAAATTTCAGTAGACGCACATGATTGTGCCTACCAGGAAAAGTGTGATGTCCTGATTGGCGGGTCTATCTGGCACTGGCTAAACAGGGGCGCCTGGTATATATCCACTTTCAGCTGTCTCCATTGCTCTAGGGTGGGGAGCACATGGATAGCCCTCCCGCTTCTCAGACGCTTCCATGGCTGCCATGCATTTGGTTTTACAGTGTCCCGATGGTAGGACAGAGAGTGGTCATATCCCCTCCACCAGAGTTCTGAACAGCAAGGAGCCACGCTAAAAGTTTACTCTTGAAGCTAGAGGGCTATACTAAAGGGGACTCCTGCTAACTCCTCCCTGCCCCCTCCTGTAACATGCCAGGCGTGCAGTCAGGGGTGAGACATCAGCTCTCCGCTTCACTATTTGACTTTCTAAGGTGACATCCCAGCCCTGTGTCTCAGGGCCTATTTTCCGATTTGGCTAGTTTGGATCTTTGGAGACAAGATGTCACTTACGGAGTCCAGACTGGTTCACAATCCTCTCTCCTCAGCCTCCTTAGCGCTTGGCTGCTAAGTGTATGCCACCATACCCAGGATGGCATTTAGGCTGCAGATTCTGAGATACAACCTGGAAATCACGTTTTTAGCAAGCTTCTAGGAATTTTTAACAAAAGTATACTAATGATTAGGCTGGGACAATAGCCAATTACAGCGCTGACAATTTGGCTGAAAGTCAGTCCTGTCTAGCAAGCCACACACAGGGTGACCTTCTTCAGAGGATCGTGGGAGGGAGGGCACTGGCTGCTCCATACTTGACTCACACCAGTCCTAAAGCATCCCAGGAGTATGGAGAGCCCCTGCATTCTGACTGGAGAGCAGGCTCAACCACCCTTCCTGTGCCCAGGATTACTTTCAAGTACATGGTTTGGCTTCAACAGGTTAATTCTCTTCAGGGTCAAAGTTCATCACTCTTCTTCTTATTGTTGTTCTATCTGCAACCAAAAATAATTCAAGAGGCCATGGAAAAGGCTCAGTCAAGCATGAGGACCTGTATTTGATTTCCCAGAGCCCATGCAAAAATTGCTGGGCCTGGTGTACATGTGTATAACTTCAGGACTGGAGAGTCATAGAGAGGAGGACACTAGGGGCTTGCTGGTAAGCCAGCCTAGCCAAACTAGCAAGTTCCAGATTCAGTAGGAAAGCCTGTCTTAAGAAATAAGGCAGAGAATGATGGGGGAGGACACTAAACTATGGCCTCTGACCTCCACATGCACACACACACTCGGAATCAGGTACCTGCAAACACATGGGCACACCACAGGAGTGCACACACAAGAGTGCAGATGCATGCACACTATTTCTTATCACTCTGCAGTCTGCCTCCATTCTCTCACAAGCACAGCTACAACTTCTAATATTCAGACTTCCTGCCCTCCTCAGTAAGAGAAAGGAAAACGGACATTTAAAATCTGTTCACCACATGGCTAACTAGAGCAAAGATTCGCTATCTCAGATTCCCACGCCACAAACTGAGGCTACGTCCAAGTTTAGGACATGGCATGAAAATAGGATCAGCCCATGTGTATTCAGGAAGTGTGCGAAGGGGGAACATACAGAGATGTTCTTGACCCTCCTTGAGTAGTAACCTGATGGCTGGCACACTGGCACCTGGCATAGCAGAGGGTTCACGTTATCCTCTCTCTATTAACCCAGATAAGAGTTAAGGCTCCCTTATTTTACTGAGTATCAGCCCCAAAGAACAGGAGCCAGGATGCTGATCACTCATCTATGCCAGGTGACGAGTGAAGCTTTGTTATAGGTTTGCGTGTATAAGAAGAAACACACATGCATGGGGTTGGTAGCACAAAGTTCAGTTGCCAGATGAAGACTTTCTGGCTCTGCTCTGTAACTGTGTGCTTTTCACATCTCACGTTACGTGCATTTTTCCACGATTGAAATAAAAGTCCAGAACTGTACTTCTCTCTGCATTTGCTCCTTGTCCACCCAGGCACTGATGGAGGATCTCGGTGTTTGCTGGAACCTAGGCTAAGCCTGTAGCTCATCTCAGCCCTCCCTCCCATCTCTGGCCTGGTCCTGAGTCTTGTCCTGCCTTTGGTTCTGCCTGGTGTTCCTTCAGAAGTGTGGATCTTTTTCATGTGACTTAAAAGACATTTATAAGGCTTCGGGGATCTAAAGGGCTCTTTAAACTTAAAAGCCAATCTTGGTAATGAGCTTTAAGAAAGCACATTAATTCCTAAAGCCAAGGTGGAGCTGGGACAGAAAGGCTAACCCGAGGGCCTGGGGGAGCTGGCGCTGTTAAGAACACATTCAGTGAGAAGAGGAAAAGGGAGTGGCGCTATGTAAGGCTCCTTCTTGTGTGTAACAAGCATTTAATGAGCACTTAGTGTATGCCAGGAATAAGCAGCAGGGCTCCTGACTCCTGGTGCCCATAATGGTAAGATGTAGGAAACCCACAGCTGCAGCTCTGTGGCTGTGTCTCCTGAGAGCTGATGTCCCTTTGTGGTTAGACATCCTGAAAGCTGCAGGTAGGTTATCTCCACCACATCAGAAACTCAGGCAGCAGGACACTCTCCCTGCCCCTTCCCTGTGGAGCCTGGCCTCATCACAGCATCACTTACACCATGCTTTTGACACCTCTCTCCCCTTCGCTGGGCTAAAGAGGAGACCTGGTCCATCAAGAAGGGTCATGTTGCCCTACAAATGCGCTACCCAGCTCATAAACATCCACAATAACATCCTTAAAAGTCACAACACAGAAGCACTAGGTTGTCCTTCCCACTCCCTTCCATCTTGGGGCAACCCACCCCAAATCTCTCTTCCTGGTATTTGCTTTGCTAAATAGCAGACTGTCTGTGTGGGACCAGAGAGACCCTTTATGGAGTGTGTACTCAGTGCACTTTTGCAGAGGACCTGAGTTTGGTTCTCAGCACCCTTTCCAGGCAGCTCACAACCACCTTTAACTCCAGCTGTAGAGGCCAAGACCCTCTTCTGGCTCCCATGGGTATCCCCACACACATGCACAACACACCTACAACTAAAGATAAACTAAATCTTAAAATTGCATGTGTTTTTCTACTGAATTTTAAATTCATATTAACGATGTGTATGTGCACATGAGTGTGGTGCCTGACAAAGCCAGAAGGGGGCATCAGAGTCCCTGAAACCAGAGTTACAGAGAGTTGTGAGCAACCATGTGGGTGCTAGGATCCAAACTGTGGTCCTGCAAGAGCAGTGGAGAATGCTCTTAACCTCTGAGCCATCTCTCCAGACCCTCAACTGGATTTTTTTTTTTGAGACGATAAATATCTAGGATACTAAACTAATGTCTCGTCAGATTGCTGTTCCTTGAATAAAGAGCAGTTTACATACTCAATCCCGTCCCTGTTTCTTCTCTTCTGCACGTGACAGTTAGTAGGGGCTGGTCCCAGCAGCAGGACACAGTCCTGTCCCATTTCTGCTGGGGTTTAATATGCCACCTCTGTCCCAGGCACACCACACCTGGATGGACTTGAGCAAAGTCCTGGCTCTCACAGAGCAAGCATGACATTATGAAATTAGGCTAAAGACTAAATAACATGGCATATTTGTTGGCTGATTAGAAATATAGGAGAACAATGTAGAGTGGGTAGTAGGGCTCTGGGGAAATGACATCTAAGTCAGAATCAGGTGGCAGAAAAATGGACATCGGAAAGGCAGGTTCTAGAGAGGACTGACCAAGCAGGCAGGCAGGCAAAGCTGCTGCCCCAGGCCTGGGAGTCATCTAGGAGGAGGGCGTTTAGGGTATAGCTACATCCAGCCTGGCTACTCTGTGGTGAGGAGGAACAGAGGCAGGGACATGAGATGAGAGTGGGTGTCACAACAGTCACGGGTCAGCATGGGAAGGAGCATGTCTCCGCACTAGGTAGTATCCTCAGCACTGTGACAAAACACCCAACAAAAGCAACTCAAGAGAAGTGCTCATTTTGGCTCAGAGTTTGAGGATACCGTTCACTACGGACAGTTCTTTATGTCGAGAAGGCATGGCAGCAGGCGTAGATGGCAATGGATCCACAGTTAGGAAGCAGAGATGGATGCTGGTGTTCAGCTTGCTTTCTCCTTTTCAGTCGTCAAGACCCTTTCCCAAAAGGATGGTGCTGCCCACAGTTAGGGAGGTGTTCCCGTCTCAGTTTACCTCTGCTAGAAACTCCCTCACAGCTACGCACAGAGCTTTGTTTCCATGATAGTGCCGATTCTTTTTGTTTTGTTTTGTTTTTATTTCTTTGAGACAGGGTCTTTCTATGTAGCCACCTTGAACTCACAGAGACCCTCCTATCTCTGCCTTCCCAGTGCTATGATTAAAGGCATGAGCTTCCATGTCTGGCTCCATGGTGATTGCAATTCTGTGAAGTGGACAGTCAGGATCAACCATTAGTTCCAAAAGCAAAGACAGCCAGTTTGGTTGGTTGGTTTGGATATCCAGTATAAGCAAAATGGGAAGCTCAGGGGTACTTTTCAAGTGTTTTAAGCAGCTGAACACGAAACCCCAGCCAAGTCACTGTTTCCCTGCAGCCTCTGCTCCCCACCTATAGGATGGGATGGCCCCTACCTGATCCTCTGTAAGATGTCCTCTTAGTCCATCCAGGCTATAATTATGAGGCACAGAGGATGGGTGGCTCAAATACGCATCTTTTCCTACAGACTCTGAATCTGGAAACCTGAAGCCAAGAGGCCAGCACTGTTAGGTTCTGGGGCACATCTCCTCATAGGTTGCAGACGACCTCGGATGGTGAGAGGGGATGTAGCACCTAAGTCTCCTTCACAAGGGCACCAGTTCCTTTCCTAGGGGATCCTACCCCAGGCCCTGATCACCTTACAAAGGCCCCACTTCCTCATACTCCCTAAAGGGGTAAGGGATTTAGTGTGTGGATTTTGGAGTGACTTGGTGAGTATGATCCTTGTGGCAATACCAGCAGGTGCTGTGCCAGACACGAGAGTCTTCAGTCACTCACAGGTCATTAGGCCATCTGCTCAGGGAGTCAGCCAGGTAGCTAGGACCTGCTTTAGTCTCCTGCCCTACCACTTCCTGGGGTTGGAGTGTCTCCCTTCTGTACAAACTGTCCCTCTGCCATTCTACTAATGTCCTCTGCCCATAGGACATCAAAGATCCTTCCAGAACCATGTCATGATGATGCTTCCCAGGATTTTCTAAATGTTCATGGTCTAACAAGAATTAACTTCAAGGGTGTCAGAAGTGGCCCCACAAACAGTGAATAGGGGCCCCCTCCCCACATTCTCACAGCATCTGTTGTCATTTGTCTTCTTGAGTAAGATGGAAGCTCAATCAAGTTTTAATTTGCATTTCCCTAATGGCTAATGATGCTGACACTTTTTAAAGTATCTACTAGCCACTTCCTTTCCTTTCCTTTCTTTCTTTCCTTTCTTTCTTTTTTTTTTTTTGAGGTGGGTGTTGGAACCCAGCAGTCTGCTGACCCTGCCCCCTGACGATGGGCAGTATGCTCACGGCCATGTCATCTCTAAGTCACGACTTACCTGGCTGCGCAGAGGACTCAGTTACGCATGTACAAGTTTCCCTTTTAAAGCAAGCATGCCAAGCACACAACTATAGCAAAAGAACAACAGCAGGGAACTCTGTTTAGTTCATAGACTATTTTTTTTAATTGGGTTGAGTTATGTCTTAGTTAGGCTTTCTATTGCTGTGAAGAGACACTATGACCATGACAATTGTTGTTGTTGTTTTGAGACAGAGTTTTCCTCTTTGTAGCTCTGTAGAGCAGGTTGGCCTTGAACTCACAAAGATCCACCTGCCTCTGCCTTCCCAGTGCTGGGATCAAAGGCGTGGGCCACTACTGCCCAGCACTGGTTTTCAGTTTAGAGTTTTAGCTTATTACTGTCATGGTGGGAAGCATGGTGATGTGCAGGCCAACACGGTGCTAGAGAGGGAGTTGAGTGTTAGGGATTGGCAGGCAGCAGGAAGAGAGAGTGACACTGGGCTTGGCTTGAGCATTTGAAACCTCAAAGCCCACCCCCTGTAACACACTTCCTCCAACAAGGCCACACCTCCTAATAGTGCCCCTCCTCATGAGCCTACGGGGGCCATTTTCATTCAGACACCGCAGGCTGTTTTGTTGATGCTTAGTTTCTGAGGTTCTTTGTGTATTCTAGACAGTAACTGGAGGGATAGTGCCCTAGAATTTTCTCCCACTTTCAGCTGGTTCTTCACACACTGACAACTTGCTGCACAGAAGCACTCAGGTTTCATGAACCTCCACTTGTTGGTTATGGTTATTTCCAAAGGTGGATCCCATTCAGAAGTCCTTGTCTATTCTGCCTCCTGATGCACACTCCCTAATTTGTTCTCTAGCAGTTTCAGCTTCAGGTGTTCTGCTGAGGTCTTTAATCCACTTGAGGTTGATTTTTGTGCAGGATCTAGTTCCATTCTTCTACATGTGGATGTCCAACTTTCCCAGACCATTTGTTGAAGAGGCTGTCTTTTCTCCAATGCATGCTTTTATTTCATCTTTGCTAAAGTTATATGGCTGTAATCATGTGACCCCACCACATCGGTGTCCTTCCTCTATTCCACTGACCCATGTGTCTGTTCTGTGCCAGTTCCATGTTTTTGTTACTCAGATCTCAAATACAGCTTGAAATGGAGTGTGGTGTTTTTTTTTTTTTTTTTTTTTGTTCAGGACTGCTTTGCCTGTCTAAAGTCTTCCATGCTTCAAGACTATTTTTCTATTCCTGTGAAGAATGCCACCAGGATTGAGATTGAGATTGTGTTGTATCCATGGGTTTCTTTTGTTAGGGTAATCATTTTCACAGCACTGAGCCTTGCAATTCATAAACATGGGAGGTTTTTTTTCATATTCCAGTGTCTTCCTAAATTTCTTCAGTGTTCCAGAGTTTTCACTGTGCTCTTCACATCTTTGTTAAGCTATTCCACTGGGTTGTTTTTTTCTTTGTTTGTTTGTGTGTTTGCTGTGAACCTTACCTTTAGCAGCTGAGCCTTCTCCACACACAAGGTATAATTTTTCTGGTTTCTCCCTTAGGTGTTTGTTGTCAGCATATAGGAAGGCTGCTGGCTTTTGTATGCTAATTCTGTATTCTGGTACTTTGCTGAAAGTGTTTGTCCCAAAGAGTTTCCTGATGGATCTTTAGGTCCTCTTATGTGTAAAATCACATCCTCTGCAAATAAGAGATATTCTGGCTTCTTCCTCTCCTGCCTGTCTCCTTTTGTTTGCTTCTCTTGTCTTAATGTGGTAGCTCAGACTCCAGAACTTACTGAAAATGAGTGGAGATGGTAAACAACTTGTCTTATTCCTGATTTTAATGAAAAATGCTTTGACTTTCCTCATTTAACATAATATTGGCAATGTTTGTCATAAACACCCTTTATTATGTTGATTGAGATATGTACCTTCTATTCCAAACTTCTTCAGGAATTTTAATATGAAGGGATGTAGCCTTCCCTGTCCTAGAACTCCCTGTGTAGACCAGGATGGCCTCCAACTCAAAGAGATCTGTGTGCCTCTGCCTCCTGAGTACTGAGATTAAATCATGTACCACCATGTCCAGCACAGAGCAGCCTCTTCTTCAGGGGGACAACCCAGCCCTCTGCTTAGCCTAGTTCTTCCTGGGTGGGTAGGAGCACTGGCAGCCCAGGGCTCAGTTCCTGTCTGACCACCTACCTTCCCAGCAGTTGTGCTGTCTCTCGGGGTTTCCAGCTCACAGGGTACCTTGAGATGGATCCGTTTTATGGACACTGGGCTGAGTTCTCACTGATGGGATGCTGACTCTAGGTGTTGCACAGGTAAGGGTGTTGGACTGGGTCACCTCAACTTGCATAACAAATCAATGGGTTTGTCAAGGCTTCTTGGTCCCTCAAGTTTTCCTTGGACAGAAGGTTGAAAGGACCACCCCTCCTCTTAACTCACTGTAAGTACAGAGAAGATGCCAGGGGACCAGATTCCCCACAGACCTGAGAAGAATTTTCCCCAAGCAGCGCTCCAGACTCATCCTGTACTGAGAGGACCTGCCATGAGAAGAGACAGCAACCACTATCAGAGTACTCAGGGGCCCAGCACCAGGTCATCCCCTTTATGATCTTTGCTCCTCTTATGGGATAAACTGTATACCCCTAAAGCTCACATGGAAGTTTTAACCTTCAGTGCCCAGGAAAGTGACCTTAGTAAGAGACAGGCTATTACACATATAAGAAGCTGCAGAGAAGCCACCCATGAGGAAGACATGGCTCTAATCCTGTGACTCCTGTCCTGGTAATAAGACACCAAGTGCAGAGAAAGAGGCTGTACAAGGGAAACATAAACAAAGATGGAGAAATGCCATCTGCATGCCGGGGTACATCATTAATCACTAAGACTGCCCTCATTCAAGACCTCAATAGGCCAATCCTTTGAAACTGGGTCCATCCCTCTTGTAGCCACAATGGAAACAATCATAAATGGGGCTGATGCTATTCTGTCTGCAGGACTGGGCAGCTCCCTGAATTTCCCAATCATCATACATTTTCTCAGCCTGGGTCAGGTCAGTCACACCTGACTCCACCTCTCCCCACCCCTACTGCTAAGCAGCTAGCACAGAAGAAGATGTGGAAAGGGATGAGGACACTTATAGGAAAGGAAGACTCTCCAGGGTTTCCACAGAAGGAGGCCATGGGCTGGAGCCCGGGCGTTAGGTGTCTTAGGGATGCAATGGCAGCAACAGAAGTCTTGAGAATTGTCAGTGAAGAGGGCAGGGTCTCCAGGAAGTAGATCAGCAAAGCAAACTTGAAACATTGAGGCGCATGCTCTTCTATTCTGGCTTCTGGGTGGTGTGGCGCAGAGCTAGTTGCTGTCCCAGGAGCTGGCTTGGAAACTGGAGAACAGACAGTATACTCTGGTCTGCAAGTGACCACAGGCCAGCAGACCTTTGTCCCAATAGGTCTCTCAGTGGTCAGACACCCTCCAGATTTCCTTACCCCCACGTGGTCTTGGCATTAACCCAGCAGTACTGAGAGTCCAGCTGCCTACTTCTCTTGGTTCAGCCCAGTCTTGTGACAGTATATGGGGTGACTCAGCCAGCTTTCCAGAATGGCAGTCTTTCCAAGGGGTGTTGCTACTTTGCACTTGGGAGACACATCCAAGTTCACAAAAACATCCTGTTTCTGAACTTGGCTCATAGAGCAGAAATCAGAGAGGACTTAAAGCGGATCTCTGAGAAGCATGGGGTGCTGGGAGGAATCAGGGTCAGCCAGAGGGCAGGGAGGGAAAGTGAGCATGGGGCCATGTTTAATTAAGGGGTAGTCTCAAGATAAAGGATGAATGTGAGGAGGGGACACTGGAAGAGGAGCTCATGCCACCCACAAGGAGCATCTAGAGAAGCAGAGTTGGGACTCAGAAGTCATCAAAGTCTCGGAAGCCCTTCCACACTGCCACACTGGTCTAAGTCGGGGACAGGAGCTGACACTACATTCAGTGGGCTTTCCTAGAGGGCGTGGAAGGCTAGAACTGGCTCCCAAAGGCTGTTTACATGGTGGGAAGCAGGTCAGATTTTGCAATCCTGCCTGAAAACACCCGCTCTCAAGTAAACGTGTGCTTGCGACACTGACCCTCAGGAGGGAAGTTGCTCTGGTGTTGCGGTCACTCCCTTTTCCCTCTATGTCAATGTGCCGATTTGTAGCAGCTGGAAGAATCTGCTGATGGCATTTGAGATGAGAGGCCAT
This sequence comes from Phodopus roborovskii, assembly GCF_943737965.1. Classification (NCBI taxonomy): domain Eukaryota; kingdom Metazoa; phylum Chordata; class Mammalia; order Rodentia; family Cricetidae; genus Phodopus; species Phodopus roborovskii. The sequence goes on along the minus strand of NW_026126571.1, from coordinate 27,980,068 downwards.
TAACAGAGCTGTGACAGCAAATCCTGCCGCAGGGTCAGAATTAATTTCTCCCTCATTAATAATATCCTAATTTGCATGATTAATATGTCATGATCCATGAACACAGACGACTAACAGTACAATCTCTGAACAAAAAAATGCCACCTGCTGAGCAAAAAGAATGAGACAAACGGACAATAAACACAACTACGTGCAGGAGACACTGATTCCCCCAACTATCACCAGCATCGGAACAGCTATTTGAGGAATGCAGAGAGGCATATTCCCGATGGCTCCATGGGTGTACCTACCACTCCTAGGCTGCCATTGGACAAATAAAAAAATTCCAGACAAGGCTGATGATGGCCCGCTGGCTGAGCTCCTTGCCTGGTGTCTCCAGCTGGCCTTAGGCCAAGAGGCGGGATGTTCCAAGCCACAGTGGTGCCACCCCATCAGCCCAGATCCACCTCTTTCTGTGGTTGCAAAGCTCAGCTCTTTTTGGCCTGCCAGCCTGGGTCAGGAAGTGGGCCGGGCTGATGAGCAAGGAGGGAAAACACCTGTGGGATGTTTCCAGCGCAAGCCACAGACTTTTTGGGAAAGATAGCTGGACACAGGGGTCCCCTGAAGTCTACACTACGTTTCTTGACTTGAACAGCTGAGCATCTCATCTGCCTACTCTGCTTTGGTCACTTTGGTCCAAACCTTCATTCTGAATTGCTTATTTAAGCTAAGAGAGGTCCAGTGTCACTGGGAAATATGATCTTATGGGGTCACCATCATGTATGCTACTCTCTTGTTAACTATTCTGTTGCTATATGGCACATGCCCATATCTTATTACATAACAGAAATGTGCTCAGAGAATATGATGTATGTAACATATACACACAGGAACACATACATAGGTGCATACATATGTGCATCCATGGTGGTTACAGTATGGTCATTAACTAACTATAATAATCACTTCATTATATAGATGTATATCAAAATATCATGTAATTCTTAATTATGCTGTTTACTAAAATGTATGTAATAAAACACAGATACATTACCAACCATGTTGAGTTGAAATTATCTCAGAAAATACATTTTAAAAATTCAAAAGGAATAGATGAAAAGTCTTTTTTTTTTTTTTTTTTTTTTTTTTTTTTTTTGAGACAGGGTTTCTCCTTGTAACAGCTCTGAGTCCTGGAACTCACAGATATCCTCCTTCCTCTGCCTCCCAAGAGCTGGGATTAAAGGCCTGGGCTACTCTGCAGGCAAACTTAATCCTACTCTTGTACTTTTTGACCCAGGATATCCCAAATATTATCTCAGCAGATAATTTAAAGGTTTCCAGTCATTTATTGGCTATTGCTCATTAGTTTTTATCCTAAACCTGTGTGGTTTGGCGTGTGCTTTATAGCCCTCAGCAGACTGAAGTGTAGACTGGCTATATTTCAAGTCCCCAGGGGTCACATATGGCTCATCGTATCACACATATGACACATAGCTGTAGCTCTTTCTGCTGGCTATCATGGGTGGAATGTCTGAGTCATCTGTTGAATTTCCATGCTGAAACCCAAGATGCTGGAATTAGGAGGGACATTCTCCCTCCTCCCTCCCCACTATGTGGAGACAAGAGGAGGGGGCCACCTGCAAGCTGCCAGGAACTCAAGGTTTGGACATGAAGCCTCTATACCCAAAGGAGGGTAATTTCTGTTATTTAAGCCCTCAGTCTGGGGTATTTGTTTCCAAGACACAGGCCTTGCATGGCACAAACCCAGCAGAATGAGGATCTGCGACAAAGAGCAAAGGCTGGGAGGCCAAGAACCTCAAAAGCCAAGCTCATCGTGCTTCCCTGCCTCATGACAATGGAGAGTGAGCCACTGTGTTCAGTGCTGTGTGCACACACTGAAATCCCTGCCTCCAAGCTCACGAGCCCTGCCATCAGTAGGCTGCTTAACTTGCTAACTGAATGGGCAACGGGCCACCTCCATGAAGCCTGCATGCAGCCAAGGTCATAGCTGTAGGATACTGGTGGACCCGCTGAAACTACCACCAGGTACCTGACAAGGGCAAGGGCAGGGGGTCCCAAGGCTTCTGTCAACGCAAAGCTGTTTTCTCCAGGGGTTGAACTGTTGCTCAGAGTTAGATGTTTGCTAATGTTAAGAGGAGCCTTGGTGTTACACACAGAACTGTGCCATAGCCAAAGGTCATTCTGGCCTCTGACCACATCTGTTGTGACTCCACTTTTACCTGTTGTTTCAATTGTCCCTGAATCACTCACCAATGGCCCTGTGCATTTTTGGATGTTACCTTTCCCTTTGTTAGACATAAACAAATCAAAGTAGAAAACACAGAAATGTTGAGGTCTGGGACTATTGGAAAATTAATTGTTCAGTATTAGCATAAATGACACACAAATTCCCAAATGTCTCTAGACCAGAACTTTACATGTTGGAAGGGAACCTAGAGACTTGACAAGTCATTCTCCTCAAGATGTTGTGGTTAGTCTGTGGCTCCAAAAACCTCCACAGAGCAGATGAAGCTGTATCACAGGACCCAGGTGTATCCCCAGTAAAATACAAGCACATAATGGCTGGAGGTTATTTGAAAGGCCTGAAAAGCCAAGGAAATGTCCTTAAGTAAGCACTTTGGGCTTTGGGATTAACCAAGCGTGATCAAAATTACCTGTGTATCTGTTTCCCTTGGAAACACAGAGCCTGCCCTTGGCAACAAACACAAGAGGCAAAGGCTGAGGGTTCAGGCTAACCCACAGCACCTGGACAAGATGTGAGGGCCTCCGGAATGCTAGGGAAGTGTGCATAGTCACTCAAAGAAAAGTGAGTAAGAGCGAGACTGTGAAAGAGACACCCTCTGTGCCTAGTGAAAAGTCTCTGGGGGAATCGGCTGATTTCAAGGCAAAGTTCAGTATTTGGGGCCATCCAGGAGCTTCTGCCAAAAGTCCAAACCACAAAATAATCTGGTCACAGGGTTGAGGTGAGGCTTGCCCAAGAGAGCAAGTAGGGTGGACTAATAGTAAGGCTGCTGGCTCATGCAGGGCACTCACCACTCCCACACAAAAGGTGCTGAGCCATGGCTGTCCACGCTAATGGATTTGACTAAACAGGGTCCAGCAGGGCTGATCACATCTAAACCAGGTCAGTGCCCAGAGCCAGTCCCCTGTGGCCCTCATGGACTCTCTCAGAAGCCTTGCTCATAATGTGTCATCTCAGCCACTTCTCAGATCCTACCGTCTATGCCTCCATCTACCATTCACAAATGCACTCCCAGATCCATCTCCATCCACAGGGCCCCATGCCCAGCCTGTCTGTGTCTTAGGATTGCCTCCAGTCTCCACAAGAGGAGCACTGCTGGGAGCTGGGCATAGCCTGGCTTCTGCAGCAACCCTCCACCATGATCCCAGTGCTGGGAGTGGTAGGCTCTCTGTAGTCAGGGAGGAGTGGCTCTAGACTGTGTGTCTCCTGGGTCACTTTTGGTCATAGGTACAAGTTAGACTAGCCCCACCTGGCTGTAGAACCAGCTCAGGGTAAAATGTGAGTAACTAGAGCTGGAAAATGTTCGTCTCACAATGTAACTTCAGTTTACACCAGATTCATATTTTCCGATTATAAAGTAATTCTATAGCATTGTGAGGAATTGAGCTATGGATTTATATATAGCTATTTTTTATAAGTCTTGTTTTAGATTGCATTTTAGTTTTTAAGATAGGGTTTCATGTAGTCTAGGCTGGCCTTTAATTCATTATATGACTGAGGCTTTGAACTCCTGATCCTCTTGCCTCAGAATACTGGGATTATAGGCACATTGGCTGAAGTATATGGTTTTCATTCATGTCTAATAACTGCAGCCTAAAGTTATATATGTTTTCCTTTAACATTTTTATATGTGTGTGTACACTAGAAAGTATGCACACAGACAGAACCATAAACACAGTTTGTATCTAGTACCTAATGGGTTTCCTGGATTCCTATAAGGGAGATATCCCAGAGTCCAATTGCTCAAATCACCATTGGGTTTTTTCTTTGCTCACAACACTACCAATTCTGCACTGGGGACAAAGGGGGACACAAGGATTAGACATCCTCCTTCTGTTTGAGGAGTCAGGGCTGTCAGCAGGGTTCATGAGGGGATAAACACAGACCTGGCTCACTTATAAACGCTGCATTGTCTTTCTCTGTGACACATGGCATCTGCCATTCAGGACCAAGCCAAGGCAATGTGCCCTACAACCTCCTCTGGCACTCTTCACTTGGGTTGAGTGGGCCGGGCAGAGTTCTCATCTCTAGGTTAAGGAGCAAGCTCAGCACTCTTATCTCTCACAAACACTCTCAGGGCCCAGGGAACCCTTTTTGTTCTAAAGGAAGTGTCACTCCTACATTTGGGTAAGTAGAATTGCATAATCACACATGTCCCTGCCCTTCTCTAGGACCCTAGCATCCTCCAACTATCCAGTCTGCTTGAGCCTTTGTGTTCAGGAATATGTGGCCCTGAGAGAGCTTGTGGCAAGTTTCTGAGCCCTGTGTTCTCCTACAGGCGGCTGGCAGCCACATCTTGTCCTAGAAGTTAGCTAGACACTGGCTGTATGATGGGAAGGTCTATGCACAGAGTGAACAGATTGTCCACACTGTCCTCCCAGATAGTTAGCACCCAATCTGCTCTCCCCCTCCAGCCAGCAGACCCAAAATGAAGCAGAGATCCAGTGTTGCCCATGACAACTCTGTATAGGACATGACCATCCTGTCCTGGGAAGACTAACACAATTGCAACTGCCCCCCACCCCGGAGCTTAGCTTCATTCACCCTGAACAATAAGCCCTGTCCTGCTCAGCATGAGGGTCAGCTGGGCCCTGTCCACTCTCTCCTCCATCCTAAATCCCCAAGGACATATTTGCAGCGAAAAATCCTTGATATCTGTGTCCTTTCCACCATAGCCCAAGTCACAAGTGTGGCCCAGCCTAAGCAAAACTTGTGACACTCTGGAGAATTTCCTGGGTCCTTGTTTTTCCAGGCTCTATAGCTGGAACTAGAATGAACAATTGTCCCTTCTGGCATCAAAGGGGCCTTGGCCTGTTTATTCCTGTTTATAAGCACGTCCACACAGACAGTCTGGGATTCCCCAAACTGGGGCCTCCACAAACTGCAAATCACAGACTGACAGGCTGAGAGTTAGCATATGAGTAACCAGTGAAGCACAGCTTGTGTAAACAGTCACTTAAGCAGTGACAATCTCAGTCACAGTGATGTTAGCTTGGAACAGAGTCTCACTCTAGAGCCCTTACTGATCTTGAACTCACAGCAGTCTTCCTGTCTAACTCTCCCAAGTGCTGGGATTGTGGACATGCATCACCGCACCCAGTTTATTATGGTTTTGTTATTGGTTTGCTAATGAAATAAGGTCTCTTGTAGTCCAAGCTGACCTCAAACCCATTACATAGTTGAGTCCCTTGAACTTTTGACTCTCCTGCTTCTGTCACAAATAGACTGGGATAATAGGTATAAGGCCCTTATACTTAATTTATTATGATAAAGTCACATTGTTATGTGGTGTGTGTGTGTGTGTGTGTGTGTGTGTGTGTGTGTGTACATGTGTGTGCACAGAGCAGAGACACCATGTGTCTTCCACTATTGCTCTCCATTTTACTTTTGGAGATAGGGTCTCTCACTGACTGGCTGGTCTCACAAGAAAATCCAGGGATCCATCCATCTCTGCCTTTCCAAAGTTGGAGTTTCAGATGCTCACAAAACTGTGCCCAGTTTTTATGTGGAGCTGAACTCAGCTCCTAAGGCTTGTTGAGAAGGGACCTTGCTGTCTAGCATGGCTCCAACACCTTCAATAGCTTATAAAGTCTTTTTTTTCTAAATAGTATGTTCTAAGATAACTATCATTTTCCTTTTTTGCTTCTTCCCTTAAAATTCGCATGTATCTGATACATGTCATTGAGAAACATTTTTTTGTTTTGTTTTGTTTTTGTTTTTTGTCTTTTGTCTTTTTTTCTGAGGCAGGGCTTCTCTGTGTAACTTTGGAGCCTGTCCTGGCACTCATTCTGTAGACCAGGCTAACCTCAAACTCACAGAGATCCTCCTGGCTCTGCCTCCCGAGTGCTGGGATTAAAGGTGTGTGCCACCAATGCCCAGCTAGAAATATTTTTATTCTTCTTCATTTTAATTTTAAGTTACTATTTATATTTAAAAGACCCCATTTTTTAAAAACTAAAAATATACAAAATCCATACTGCTTTTTTCAAAAATTTGGGATTCTCTTTATTTATCTTTAAAACCACTTCAGACTTAAAGGCCACCTTACAGACATTTAGAGTGTGCTTACCAACTTCATGGTTAATTTTTTTTGTATTTAACATTATTTAAAAGAAGCCTGGGCAGCTATGAGCTAGGAAACTGGGTCATGTTAACTAACACCTTGGGCTCCATGGAGGTTGGGACCTTCCAGGTGACCGGCGCTTGGTAGGCACCTATGAGAACATCATCTTTCTTACAACAGAGAACAGAAACTATAAGAGGGGCTGTGCTGCCCAGGGGTGGGGTGAATGCTCCCAGGCTGGTCACAACGTCAAGAAAACCAAGCTGGACTCCAGCACTTGGCAGCGCCTGGCAGGAGGGGGTGGACATATTCCTGGGACCCAGCTTTTCCTGGTAGAAAGGTGCTGATGGCCTGACATTGAAGGAATTTGGGGTGTGGTTGGTGAATGATTATGTAACGTAGCCTGTGTAATGTGGTGTGATATGGTGTGGCAGATTTGGGGACAGCCCCTGGTTCTTTCCTCGGCTGTGGTCCACTCTGAAGGTTCCCCCACCCAATTCTCTCTGCCTGGGTAGCCTGTGATTCTGGTCTTCAGCTCGCACTGCCTCCTTCTGTAACGAATGGGGCCCTTTAGCATCAACTGGGGCTGTCTCTGGCAATGACAACCAACAGCCACGTGTTAGTATCAAATTGTTCCTGTTGATCTGAGAATATAAGTGCACATATCATCATATCTGAAATCATGAATGACATGAGCCAGGAGCAGTAGAATACATCTGGAATCCCAGTGTTTTAGAGTCTTCAGTAGGGTGATCCATCTCCAGTTTGAGGTCACCTTGGGCCAGATAATGAATTCCAGAACAGGACAGCCCAGGCACATAGTATGACCACCATCTCAAAAAGGAAACACCAAGCAAAAGGAAAATATGGGCTGCTTATTACCTCCTACTGTAGGATGAAGGGCTGTGTGAATTCTTAGGTCTTTCAGTGGGTGATCAGCTTTGGTAACCAATGGTTGACAGGTCACTGATAAGTATTTTGAATCACTGGTATTGGGTTTCTCCACCGATGCAATAAACCAAATTAAGCTGAATTAGTAAGACTAGGTTTAATCTGAAAAGCACTGACAGGTGATCTCTGGAGAAGGAGAAATCATGTGGCAGTTCTATGGACCAGAGGTTAAGTACCCTGTATGCACAGTCCTGAGTAGCTTGGGGGAGGAGCTGCTACTTGGTGGGTTTTCTGAGGGCATGGTCTGGAGAGGAGCAGGGGGTTCCCAGCTAATCAGTAACCAGCTAGAATGATAGTGGGATTTCAAGCTAAACACTGTGCTAGCCTTTGTGCCAGGTTACCTCTTTCCCTGAAATCAAGGAAACAAGACAGAAACACTTCCTTATGCCATGATCTTCCTGGGTAGATTTCCCTTGTGTGTAGGTGCTGGGTGGAGAGTGGGTGGACAGCAAAGCCCTGGGTGCCCTCTGCCCATGGCTGGCATTGTCTTCCACTACCCCTGCTTCTAGCAAGAGAAGACATCTTAGACATACTCCTTTATATCAAATGTGGCTTCCAGTCTTGAGGACTTCCTGAGTGGGATATCGCTGCCCCTTCCTGGCTGTTTCCTTTCCCACGGGACTTTAGCCTGATGCACAATACTGTTCTTTGGGGAATCAGGTGTCTGTCACTCAGCTGACTTCTTGTGGTTTGCTTACTGCACTAGAGCTCAGGGAATGTGGAGGGCATCACATGGCCCTGTGACCATTCAACTATTCCTAGGACCAAACCAAACCCAGAGGGAGGAAAGAGGCAGGGGACCCTGAGTTTGTTCTCCAGAACCCATAATGGAAGGAGAGAAACAAACTCCCAAAAATTGTGGCAGACATTCATACACTCAGCCTCACATCACACACATCACACACACACACACACAGAGAGAGAGAGAGACAGAGAGAGAGAGAGAAATGAAAAGGAGCCAGCATGGCCAACAGACATGCTTGCATCTATCTGAGGGCAATAAATGACAGAATGACAGGGTATGGCCAGGAAGTACACAGCCTCAAGTCCATCTTTAGCAAATCAACCAAATCAAAAGTGACTGACTAAGTTAACAAAAGAAGAGACCACTCTTCCTTACAACAGATTCCCTAGCCCGCCAAGAGCTAGAGTACCAGGCCCCCAGTTTGAGCTGTGACCTTATCCAGGGAGTTTTGTCTGGGCGTGGTCAGAGGCCCCACCTTTTCTCCTGAAGAAAGCTCTCTACAGCTTCTCTTTGGCATCTAGTAGCCCCCCCACCCCACCCCCTGCAGGCACTGGGCCATCATTACATGACCTAAGAGCCATGGCACTGGACATGCGTGCCACAGTTGACCTGGTGACTGACAGGACAATGGGTGGTTTGGGAGCCTGGCTGTGTCACATCCTGGACAGGACAGAGATTTTTATCTCACTACTCATAACTAAAACCTTAAATTACATTTTTCTGGACATTTTCACTTAAGGCCTCCTAACTGTAGCTGGGTCCCAGAAACTGAAGCTGGGGTTACTGGGCTGTGGCTCTGGACAGGGCAGCCCTTTCCCAAGGAGCCTGCTGTAGGAGGGGAAACTTCCCCAGGAGTGGTATGGGAGGGAGGACTTCAGGTACCTTCTGGCATGGTGAGGCTGAGGCTCTTGGCGCTGAACATCTCAGAGTGATGGTAGAAAGTAGGCTCCATCCTCACAGGGGACAGTGACTGGGGGAGACAAAGGCCACCGCATCCTGTTCACTTCCCCTTCCGTTTTTCACTGTTGTTGTTACAATGGAATTCCCTTCAGGGCTCCATAAGCCTTTCTGCCTGCACAGAAATTCTTAGTCTCTAAAGACAAAGGGAACCCAGAGAGGCTGGGCACAGATACTGAGAGGACCTGAACTGATGGGTGGGGATGAAGGGTGGGGGGTGAGGGGGTGGGGTGAAGGGCTTTCGAGGATAGCCTGGCTTCCTAGACATGAGCAGAGTAATTGGGGACAGAAAAGACCTTGACTGAAGGAAGGATCCAGTCCCACATGTCTCCAGGACTCCCTTTGGCAATTTAAGAAACTGAGTGTGAAGGGGGGCTGGAAACATGAGGGCATTAGATCGTCAAGTGGCTTCTAACTGCCTGTAAGTCCAGCCCCAGGGGACCTGATACCCTCTTCTGGTCTCCATGGACTCCTTGCACACATGTGATGCATATGAACTCATGCAGGCACACACACATACAAATAACTAATGAACAGATATGTTTGTTTAAAACATCTGAACCCTTGATTGATTATTTTTCCTTTTTGTTGCTTCTATGTTTTTGAGACAGGGTCTTGTGTAGCTCAGGTTGCTTTCAAACTGGGGTTACATAGCTGAGGTTTGCCTTTAATTTGAATGACAGGCATGGTCCTGGCTGACTATTTCTTAAAACTAATATAATCAGTCCGGAGGAGTGCTTCTGTTGATGAAAAGAAAGGACGTGTCACAGACTTTGAGAAAACTGTTTTGTTTCCCTCTCAAATAGAAAAGGTCAAGTTTAACAGATCCCAGACCAGAGAAGTTGGTCCTGCACAATCAAAGAGTTCCTAAAGAAACCAATGTTTCTTTTCTTTTTTCTTTTTCTTTTTTCAATTGAGGTTAAGAAAAGCATTAACGGCCAGGCAGTGGTGGCACATGCCTTTAGTCCCAGCACTCAGGAGACAGAGGCAGATAGATCTTTAAGCATTATAGGCCAGCCTGGTCTACAGAACAAGTTCCAGGACAAGGATCCAAAGCTACAGAAAAATCCTGTCTCAAAAAACCAAATTTTAAAAAAAGAGAGAGAAGAAGAAAAGAAATGCATTGGCATTGCTAAAAGGTCATCAGTCACTGTGCTATAACCCTGCCAGGAACTGTCATCAAATGTCACCCCAGAGCACCACGCACTGCCCCTGCCTACCGGGCACCACCCCAAATCACAAATGTCTCTGCCAAGAAGGCTGGTGGCAAGGAGTCAACAAAGACATCACACACCTGTGAAACTGGGCCTGTTGAAGGTCTGTGGGAAAAGCCCAGGAAGGGCCCTGACCCTGTTCTGGTCTGGTTGGTCCTACCTAGCCATGACTTAGAGCTATGGCACTGCAAGCTTCCCTGACAAAGTCAGAGTGCCCCTTTATGCCTAATGTCATGGGGATCCCAAAGATGACCCTAAATATGCCCCCCCTGCTGTATTGGCTGCTTTCCTTATAACTGTGCCCAGATGCCTGACAAAAGGCAGCTTACGGGAGGAAGGGTTTGTATTGGCTTGGAGTTCAGAGAATTGCAGCCTGTCATGTCAAGGAAAGAAGGAAGCAGATATGAGTACTGGTACAGGATCCTTTCCCCTCTGACTCTGTCTAGGACCCCAGCCCCTGGAATGGAGTCATTCACATTCAGGGTAGGTCTTCCCTCTTCAGTTACACCTCTCTAGCAACAACCTCACAGGTATACTCAAGAGGTGTGTCTCCTAGGTGATAGCAAACCACGTCAAGCTGGCAATGAAGATTAATCATGTCTGCTTTCAAAGGGTTCAGTCCAGTGGGTTTTAGTCCAGTACTAATATGTAAATGCGTGTGAGCCAGAGGAAGGGAGGGAGGCAGTGAAGGAGGGAAATGGAAGGGAGAAAGAACACACGCATGGAGGGAAAGAACCAGGAGTCACCAGAGGATGATAGTCAGTCAATTGAATCAGCCTTCCGCAACACAACTCGCAGGAACCCCTGTCTAGAAATATGACTTTCAATGAATGGACAAAGATCTGGGGAAATACCTTAGTGCAAGTGTGAGGGCTTGAGAATCCTCAAAACCCACGTAAAACCTGGATTTACAGTATAATCATCTATAATCTCAGTGGTCTTACAGGGAGATGGGAGACAAAAGAACCCTGGAAACTCACGGGCCAGCTAGCCTGGCGCATACAGCATTAAAACAATGAGACCCTGTTTCACAGACAGAGGATGAGAAGCAACACACAGACTGTCCCCTGGTCCCACACACACACTGTGGCATTTACGGTCCCCACAGTTATACACATGAACACAGTGCAAACTGCACATGTCTCTCACAGTGTGTAAGATCTGGAATATTTAAGTGTTCCCTGCTAAGGTTCATTCACAAGAGGTCCTCAGGCTCAGGACTGTGCTCACTCCTGGCTGGAAAAGTGACTCAGCCCTGATGCTATCAGCTTGAAGGAGAAGCCCAAGCCTGCTGACTGATCAATTGATCATATTCCACACACACACACACACACACACACACACACACACACACACACACACACACAGTATGTGATTCCTGAGCCCCAAAACTCATGGCTTTCTCAATTTCCTAATTCATTAGGCCAACCTTGGTAGGGATGTTTAACCCTCTCTCCAACAGGCTTGTCAGTATCCAAAGGAAAGCCAGAGGAGAAGATGAGGCTAGAGGGCAGTGTAAAGTACATTTTCAGGTAGATATTTTTATTAAAATCACTTTCATGTTTGCACAAGAGAAGACAAAAGAAACCAGCCAGGTGCCTGTATCTTTGATGAGAAGGGTCTTTTTAAAGCCTTGCTGTGGGTAGCCCAGAGACCTGGCTACCCCATGCCCACAGGGTGGCTGCCTGCAGGAGCAGGGCTGCAGCCTGGGGGAGCACCACACCGCGTGTACAGCACTGATTCACAGGGTTCCACTTGAAGACTTGGTACTTTGTCTTGAAATAAGAGAGGTTAAAGTGGATGTTTGTACTGCCGTGAAAATAATGGCTCAGCATGCTGGAAAGGTGTCTCAGTGGCTAAGAGCACAGGATGCTCTTCCAGATGACTCAGGGCTACCTGCAGACAGTCTCCACATGCTGACTTCCTGTGTCTTGGGTCCCCCTTTGGACAAAGGATGACCATTCCCTGATAACCCAGCACCCACATTATATGGCTCATAACCATCTGTAACTCTGATTCCAGAAGAGCCAACATTGTCATCTGCCTCCATGGGCACAGCAGATACCTAATATACATACATATTCTCCAGCGCGTGCACGTGTGCATACACACACACACACACACACACACACACACACACACACACACACACACACAGTCTTATTAGGATTCTGTTGTTGGGATAAAACACCATGACCAAAAGCAACTTGAGGGGCAGGAGGGTTGATTTCATCTTAAAGAAGTTTGCGGTCCCCCTCATCCAGGAAAGTCAGGGCAGGGACTCAAAGCAGGAATGGCAGGAGCTGATACAGAAGCCATGGAGGGTGATGCTTACTGACTTGCTTGGTCAGCCTGCTTTCTTAAAGCACCCAGAACCTCTTGTGCAGGAAGGGCACCACCCACAGTGAGCTAATCCGCATCAGTCACTAATTAAGAAAGTGTTTAAGAAGCTTGCTTACAGGCTGATCTTGAAGAAGCATTTTCTCAATTGAGGCCCTCTTCTCAAAATGATTCCAGATTGTATCAAGATGACAAAAAATTAGCTAAAAACATTTATTAATTTTTTAAATGATTCTGCCTTAAAGACAATAAGGAAAGAGTTATTTTTAAGTGCAGTCTGAGTGGCCATGGCCCAGGGACATGGGCTCAGGTGATCCTGAGTGACAAGTCCCATCATGGAAGAAGAGACATAAGCCTTTATAGTCACAGAACAAGGAGAAATAGAAAAGCAATGTTTAACAATGATACAGGGCAGGGGAAGCCAGGAGAATGCACAACAATAGGGACATAAAAGCCTGCCCTAGGTTTCAATGCTCTCTTGCTCATGGGCTCCTCTAACTTTCTGTTTCTCTAGACCACATTATATGAACAGTTGTTGTGGGCCACAGATCAACATTCTTAGCTCTACGGCTGGTGGGGGCCAGAGGCCTGCTTAGCTCCTCAGCATGTTTTCCTAGATGTTTACAAGAATGCTGGATCAGGTGCAGAGGCTGAAACCACTATAGCATTCCAGTTGGCTAAGGTCAGCCCACAGGATCTTTGACACAAAGCTAGAGCTTCCTCTACCTATGCCCTGGTGCTAGTCTCCAGGACTATACCAAAGGACAATGGTTGCTGCCACATCCTGTTCCCATTTCAGAAGGGACACTGAAGAACAAATCAATAACTCAACCAAACAAATGTCCCTGACACAGAGGCTTTGCATCACCAAATCAGGATGGGATTGGACATTGAGGGCAAAACCTGCAAGCGCAGTAAAAAGCAGCTTCCCACAGGGCCTCTGTGTGAGGTAGGTAGGGCAGTGTTCCTGCTGCACTGTGCTAGCCAGCCAGCTTCCCCTCCTCCAGGGCTAGTAGACACTAGGCCATGAGCACCAGCAGTGGAGGAGGCACAGCAGGCTCCAGGGACCCTATGGACTGGCTTCACATGCTACCTTATTGAACCCCAGGACCCCGGGGATAGAGGACAGCCATTTCCTAGTAACCAAGCAAAACATTAAGGCACTGGGCAGGGTGTCACATGTCTGATATGGGCGCTGGCATTTTTGGGACCTGGAGCTGGTCCATATGGATCCAGCTTTGAGGAGACGAGGGAGGAAAGGGTGTTGAAGAGGAGGCTCAAGGGGATCAAGCTACTACAGACGTTAAACAGAAAGCCAAGGATGTGGGGCTTTCTACTTAGAACTCAAAAGTATAAAAGTGCTTCCAAAGGGCCAGGGGCATGGCTCAGTTGGTAAAGGGCCTATGGTCCAGGTAAGGGCCTGAATTCAGATTCGTTACCACCCATGTCAAAACCAGACACAGCTTTGCCTCTGTAATCTCAGTACTGGAGAGGTAGAAAGAGGCTGATCCCTGAAGTTTATCAATCAGCCTACTTAGCTAAATAGGCAAATTTCAGGTTCAGCAAGAGACCCTGTCTCAGAAAATAAGGTGATTAAGGATAAAGGGAGAAAAAAAAAACTGTGCCTCCATACATGTGTGTACACATACATACATCATGTGCACCTACCTGCATTACATACCCACATAAACATGTACACACAAAAAAATATTTGTAGCCTCATCCCTTATGTTTTCTCCATACACTCATTTATCTCAGTTAGATGGTAGTTCTTCAATATTGTGTGCATCAGTATTCAACTTGGCGGGGGTGGGGGGTGGAGGGAGCTTATGCAAAAGTCTTGGAATTTTCTAAAATCAAAGAGTGAGAGGACACTCTTCACCGCCAGCCACTAGCGGAGAGGTAATTTTGGTTGTGAGCCTAGCCTTTAACAACTGAGCCATCTCTCCAGCCCAGGAGAGGTACTTTTTACGTGCGAGCGTTTTGTAAGTGCCTCCTGATGTTTACAGAAACTAGAGTTCAGAGAAGTTGATGGCTTCTTCAGGTCACAGGTGAGTGGCCCTGTCAGTGCTCTGACTCACAGACCAGGCTCGCTGCCACGCCCACCACACTGACACTGAGGTTAGGACAGCTGAGGCCAGCAAGGAAAGGGCTTTCTCCTGACTTCTGGGCAAGTCAACTTAGAATGCCCACAGCCGGTGGGGAACGGGCCTGGGTTTCCATACTTGCACAATCCTCAAGTGACAATCTGAGTGATGTCATACTTGGGAACATGTCCACCTGTGCTTGATGTCATACTTGGGGACATGTCCACCTGTGCTTGTAAACTTTGTTTCCCAGTATCTAAGCTCCCTGCAAGATCCCTACACAGTATGGTTATCTCTGATACATGGACTTTCGTGGTTATAAAACGCACGCCCCCCCCCCCAGCCTCCATGTGTCACTGTGTTAATAGAACCTCTCCAGCCTTCCAGGACTCCTCCTGTGCTGGCCTTCCCCTGCAGTCCATCTGTCTTTATACTTTGTGTCTCTCCAGGTTGGGGAGACAGCTCAGGGCTAGAGCACCTATGAAGTACACTCAAGGCTCTGGCTTGAGCCCCAGCACCACACACACACACCACACACACACACACACACACACACACACACACACACACACACACACACACGTGTGCGCACGTGAGCGCGCACGCGCAAAAAATTAATCCAATGTGTCTCCCGTGACTGGATTACCGTTGGCTCCTTTATCCCTCTTCTGGAAGGTTCAGCCCCCTCGCTCTCCCCTTGGAGCTAACAACAGCCAGCTGCTGGCATTCTTTTTTCCTCCCCTGCCTTCTCTGGGGTTGATCTTTAGGTTCATATTGCATTTAACCTTCAGCTGTCTGTTTTTCAATCAGCTTTTGAGCTATTTCCTAATACATTTTCTGTTGTTAACAGCGCAATACCACAAACTGGGAAAGTTGTCCAGAAGTAGGGTTTATTTTGGCTCAGGAGTCTGGGCCAAGGCTGAGACACCAATCTGATGACAGTCTTCATGCTGCCAGTCTCCAGAGGCTGTCAGAGCATCACTGGGCAAGCAGCAGGGAACCCCCTTGCCACAGGGGCTGTGCCTGTGACAGCAGATCTACCCTGAGGTAACCCACTCCTCACTAACCCATTCATGACACAGGTGAATGGACCCCAGTGTGCACACAGAGGCCCCATCACCTGTTAAAGGCCCACCCAGTGACACGTCATAATACCTCATAAGGCCAATTAAATGTCACTATGTGTTTCAGTGGTGACAAACTAGATTCAAGCTATCAATCTGTATTTCATAGTTGTTAAAAAACATTTTTCTCATGTTAAGGTAAAATGTGTGACTTGAAATTTTTCATATGGTTAACACTATCTGTTAAGTGTGCACTTCACCCATGACTATGTAGTCCCCCACCACCTAGTTCCAAGACTTTGCCACTGCTGAAAACAAAATCTCCACAGCCATTCTCAGTCACCTTCCCTTCTGGGAGTGTTTGCTTCTGTGACTGCACCACCTATTAAGTTACCATCATATCTAGTGTACACTAGAACTTTGCAGTTACAAAAAAATCTGCCTAGGCTTGCTGACCTGTTCAGCGCCATATATATAGTTCAACCCCACGTATTGCTGTGGTTGTTCTACTGAAATAGGCACCGCTGTTCTAAAGAGACAGGCAGCAATGTAAGCACTTGCTCCTAACTATCTCAGGCCCTCCTATAGTACTTTGTTCCTAATGCCCTGGAGGCTATGACCCATCTGGCAGCTCTCACAACAGCTACCACGATGTTCCCATGTGGAAACCAGAAGGTGTCAGCATTCCCAAAAAGCACCTGTGAAGCCCATCCCTGAAGGCAATGCGTTTCTGAAACTGTCTTTGAAATCCATGTGCAATTGAAAGGAGTATCTGGGACAGAATAGTGTTCATGGGGCCAGGCACCATCTCACACTCTTGCAGCCAACAAGTTTTATGCTTTCTGTGATGTGTATGTTCAGTTTGTGTGTTCATGTTCATATATGTATGTATTCATGGAGGTACACAGGTATATGCATGTGGAAGCCAGAGGTCAACTTCAAGTGTCCTTCTCAATCATTCTCCTCTCAATTTTGTTGAGCTAGGGTTTCTCACTGAGCTCACTGATTTAGCTGAGCTTTCCGGCCAGCGAGCCTCAGGGATCCTCCTGACTTCACCTCCCCAGCATTGTGCTTACAGACATGCCTGGCTTTTTATGTGGATGCCTGGAATTCAACTCAGGTCCTCATGCTTGCAAAGCAAACACTTTACCAACTGAGCCATCTCTGTAGCCCTCCCAATTCTGTTCTTAAAATCATGGCATTAAGGTCTCTAAATTGCCAGCAAGGTACTGAGACTATTGCTTGGGTTCTAGAAGTTATGTCACAAGTCAGAAGATGCCAACTGGCAAAGGGAAAGGTAGATCATCAGGGACATCAGAGTACTGAGCAAGCCCAGGAAAATCATTCATGATGCAGTAAATGGGCCAGGCATGTTCTGCAGTGAGGGAACACTACAGAGGCATGTGCTCTGTGAATAGAGTGAGCACAAGCATCCCAGCAGAGTACACAGGCTGCACATGACTTCCTTGAATGGCCTCTCAGTTGAAACAGGAATTCAACTCACATCTCTTACAAAGGCCTTCTGGGTTCTTCCTCCAAAGAAAGGGCACTGGGGTCTAAGGCTAGTCCAGCTGGTCTCCAAGGGTGGGCAGTCTCTTCTGATGAGCTTGTTAAATTGGGGGCATTAACCTGCTTCCTTTTCCCTGGAAAAATGACCTCCCCCTGACATGGGATGATAGAGACACTGATACCACACGCATGTCTCGCCTTCTCGCTTCCTCTCCCACTGTTCACTGATCCTGAGAGACTTTCTTAGTTGAGGAAGACTCTCCAAAGACAACCTTTGCTCTCAGAACTGTCTCCATCTTACAACTTACAAACATCTCTTTCTGCTGGTTCCTGAATCTCAGATTCCATTTAACATACAGAGATCTGGCAAGTGTCTTCTCTCTTTAAGAGCTCAGTATGACTCTGCTTATTTGCTTTGGTTGACATGGGGTCTCATGCAGCCCAAGCTGGCCAGGATGCTAAACTCCTAACCCACCTGCCTCCATCTCCCACATGCAACTGAGGGTTCTTCTTATGGACAGTGACGGGGTGTGTGTGTGTGTGTGTGTGTGTGTGTGTGTGTACTTAAAAAATTAAGGAGGGGTTAGAGAGACATTAAGGAGGGGTTAGGCCTGGTGATGAAGAGTGCTGGCTACTGTTGCAGAGTTCTTGGGTTTGTTTTCCAGAGGATCCAATATCTTCCGGCCTTAGCTTCCCTAGGCACCAGGCATATACATGGTGCACATGCATATATACATGGAAAACATTCATACAAACAAAATAAAAATTAAATTTAGAAAAAATTAAAGGTAAAGGAGTATGAGATTTTTTTCTGATTTATTTTGTCTTTCTTGTTGTGGTACAGATAGAAGCCAGGACCTCCCACTTGCTCGGTAAGGCTATATCATGGAGCCACAGCCCAGTCAGACACTTGGTATCTTTTTATTCATGTGTATGAGTGTTTTGTCTGTATATATGTTAGTATATTCATGCCTGTTGCCCTTGGAGGCCAGAGAGGGCATTGGAGCCCCTGGGACTGACTAGAGATGGTTGTGAGCCACCATGTAGTTGCTGAGAATCAAGCCCAGCTCCTCTGGAAGAGCAACCAGTGCTCTTAACTGCTGAGCCACCTCTCCAGCCCCTAAAACTTGGCATCAAACAGAAGGCAAAGCCTCTCATAGGTCACAGTGCAGACAAACCCCTGGGAGCTACTGAACCATAGGTATGAGGAGCCCTTCGTAGATCTGAGCTTTGGCTTCCCTGGAACCTCCGGGGATGCTGACCAGCAGGCCCAGAACAGCAGCTAGAGACAGGAATCTATGTTCTGCACACTGAAACACTTCTCTGTCCCCTTTTGGAAACACAAGCATTTTCCTAGTGTTTGGTGGTAGACTCTCAGTATGGAGTAAGGCAACATTTCAGAGACATCCATTACATACTTGTTATCCCAACACATACCACTGATAATAAATCATGTCCATACAAAGTGACTTCCCCTCGATGTTGTAACTAACAGTTCACTGACAAGAAGAGTAACCCTATCTTCACCCAGGATACAGCTACTGTTTCCTTGGGGGCAAAAGCAGTGCCAGTGAGAACAGATGCCAAGTGACACTAAGAGAAAGGACGTCAGCAAACCCCAGGCACAGAAATGGATATCTGACAGGACAATATTTACCTTAGGCTTTCCTAAGCCAGAAGCCTGGTTTTGGATCAGCCTAGATCCTGCACCAGAGCCACTAGCAAACTGCTGGACCTTCTTAGCCTCGGGATTCAGGTATGGAGTTTGGCTCAGGTTTACTGGCTGGATATCCTACTCAGAGGCCCATAGACCTAGACCCCAATTTTGAAGAGACTTTTCAAACCACCTATTCCTGGGGTACATCCAGTTCAAAACAACTGCATGTGGCTGGTGTACGCAACACAGTCCTGGTTCCTGGCTGCTCCCCAGGAAGCAAGTACTTCAGCAAGCAGTTCAGAGAGGAATGGCAATTCTTGATATTGCCAACTTGACAGGCCTGTCTGTGAGGGGTTTCTAGAGCCACCCTAAATGTGTCGATATCATTGCCTGAGCTGGGGCTCTGGGCAGAATAAAAGGAGAAAGTATGCTGAGCTCCAGTGTTCTCCTTCCTGACTGGTGCCGGCACAGTCAGGCTGCCATGCCCGCCCCCTGCTGTGATGGACTATACACTGTGAGCCAAAGCAAGCCCTCCATCCCACAAGTTGCTTTTGTTGGGTGTTTTGTCACAGCAACAAATGACCCTTGCAGAAGACACAGGATAGCAACTTTGACAGCAGATACTCTTTCTTCCATAAGAGAACAATGACCAAGAAAAAAAGCCAGGTCTGTCTCCACTCAGCGGTCTCTCCAATCTGTCCCAGTCAGCTTCCCTGTATCCTCACCACAACATTCTATTTGTCTACAGTGGTGAGCTGGGAGGACTCAGCCAATCAGGGAAGCACTTCAATCCTCACCACCCCAAGTTATTCTGACCCAGAAGTAAAGAGCTGCCAATAGATGAGTGACAGTGAGCTTGGGCTAAAGGTTTCATTGTTCCATGTGTAACTGATTTTTCCAGTACTACTGGGTGTCACCCAGGTGCGCAGACACCTGGCCAGCCCCTAGGTTCCCTGAGCCTATCTACTGTCAATTAGAGGTGGGTGGGTTTGGTGTACCTTGTGTTGTCATGTGGCAGCCACACCCCCACACACTACTAATGGGTCTCGCCTTTGCCCTCTTGGTCAGAGAATAATAATGGCCTTGAGTATAGTGCAGAGGCTAACCTCTCTTCAGACTCTTCGCGATAGAAACTATTACACCCGCTTCCTTATCTAAGCAGGAAACCAGTCCAAATTATAGCTCCCAAGATTATAATTATTGCAAAAATTAATTCCATTGCCTAGATTAAATTGTTATTCAGCACAGTTTAAGACATAGCAAAAGCAATGTGAATTTAACACTAATAAAGTGTTCTGACCTTGTTTATTAACAGCACTGCCATGTTTTAAAGTGCTACTGGATACAGAAAACTACAAAAGGTTAAAGCACAATGTGAGTGGCTTTATCGTCTCTGATGCTAGGGATGAACCAAGGGTCATGTGCTAAGCAAGCCAAGCTCTCCTGCTGAGCTACACACCCAGCCCTAGCTTACATGGTTTTCCATCAATCAATTAAATGGGGTTGGAAAAATGGCTCCATGGTAAAGAACACTCGGTGGTCTTGCAGAGGACCCGGCACCAATATGGTGGCTAATACCCATCCATAAATCCAGCTCCAGGGGTCTGTTTCTATCTTCTGGCCTCCAAGGGCATCCTGCATGTATGTGGTACATATGCATAAGAAGGCAAAACCCTCATACAGATGAAATACAATAAACCTAAAAAACATTTTAAATAAATTAGAGAACACAGGAAAAATGACCGTGAATGAAAAGCAGAAGAAAAGTAGCTGAGGGAGGATGGGGGTGAAGATGGGGGTCACTAACTTGCCCACATGTGGGGCTCTGCTTAGAAATAGGGACTGATAAGGAGCAAAGGGGGTCATACAAGCAAGGGTTTCCCCACACTCAGCTGACGGTGCAATTAGGTTCTTCTATCTGAAGTCAGCACTGAATTCCGACTAAAGAAAAAAATAACAGATACACATAAAACCTCACTCACACAGGATATTTCACAGCTGTGTTTATGAGACGAGAGTGTATGAGATAGTCCATGGATGTCCAAGGATGTAAGACTGTAAAAATCTTTGGCATGTACAACCCACAGAGTCAGTAATTGTCCTGGGGAGAGCTGAGTGGAGAAACAGAACACAAGGTGGCCCACACCTGTAACCCAGCACTGCAGAGGCTGAGGCAGGAGGACTGACATAAGTTTGAGACTAGTCTGAACTAGAGTGAGACCCTACCTCAAAAAAAAAAAAAAAAAAAAAAAAAATACCAAGAATGACAATGGCCACAGTCTGACCTTACTTTGGACAGGAATTTGCATGCATAATGAGACAAGTAGAAAGACACAGTAGAATAGCTACTGGGTAGAATAGTTACAAAAACGTGGACGGTGATCATTCCCTAAATTTAGGGCCAGAGGCAATGTTCACACTCGTCTTGACTTTTCTCCATCTTCTGACTACCTACAATAACATGATTCTTTTGCAGAACTAAAACAAAAACCTTTTGTAATACAATCTTCCTCCTCCTCTCCTTCTCCCTCCTCCTCTCCTTCTCCCTCCTCCTCCCCTCCTCCCCTTCTCCCTCTTCCTTCCCTTCTCCCTCCTCCTCCCCTTCTCCCTCCTCCTCCCCTTCTCCCTCCTCCTTCTTTTTCAGGCAGTGTCTCCTGTAGCCCAGGCTGGTGGCCAATTGGATATGTAACCAAATATCACTTCGCTCTCCCGCTCTCCTGCCCCCCCCCAGTACTGAAACCAATAGTGTATGCCACTACACCTGGCTTAAGCCAATCTTCTTTTTTACCTTTAAAAATTAGTCTGTTAGTTAGACAGAATGGCACACACCTTTAATTCAGGAATTCAGGAAGCAGAGGCAGGTGGATGTTTGTGAATTCAAGTCCAGTCTGGTCTACAGAGTGAGTTCCAGGACAGCAATGCTACATAATGAAACCCTGATTCAAGAAAAAAGGAAAAAGAAAAAAGAAAAAAAAATTATATAAACAACTGCCTGCATGTATAAATATGTACTATGTGAAAGCCAGGTACCTGTGGAAGAAAAGGATGTCAGGTTCCCTAGAAATGGACTTATAGAAGGTTGTGAGCTGCCTGGCACAGGAGTTTGGAACTGGATCACGGTCCTCTGCAAAAGCAGTGAATGCTCTTAACTGCTGAGCCAACTCTAGCTCCTCACTCCAGAGTGTCAATCACGTGTTCTATGTTAGGAACAATGAACTGCCCATGTGGCTGAAATTCTCCTACTGGACGAATATGATTCCTCTCTATACAAGTTAGAAAATACAGTTTCCTACTGGAAGTTGGGAAGTTGCCTAGTGTTCCTATGTCCTGGAGGTTATAACAGGTCCTCCCTGTGACCACCATCCTCTTTAAGAGGAAGGCAGACTGATGTGAACTAACTGGTGTTCCTTATAAGGATATGATGACGTCATAGCCCATGTGTGATAGTCCGTATCTGAAATGTTCACACAGGTTCATGATGTACTGTGTACAGGGTGGGGCTTCAGGGATGCAACTAGATCTTCATGAATCACTCAATTGAAGGGCTTATAACTAAATGGACACTTAGGTGGTGGCATTTAATGGAAGAGAATGGGTTCTTAGGTGCTGTACCTTGTTCCCAGCCCTTAATCTGTCCCCCATCCTGGATGCCATGAGGCCAGAGGCTTTACTCTCTACTATACCACAGGCACAAGGCAATGGAGTCAGCTGAATGTGAACTGAAATCAACAAACAAAGCAACCCTTTCCTAACTGTGATTGTTAGTAGTCATTATCAACATGACTGGCTCTGTAATCATCCAGGAAACACACTCTGGCCATGACTGTGACAACATTTCGACAGAGACTGAACTGGAGAGGGAAGATCTGTCCTAAATCCCTAGAGATGGGTCCTAGAGGCTGGTGGTTCCAAGCTGAATAAAAAGGGGGAAAGGAGAAAGCCAGATGAGCACTGGCATTCACTGTGGATACGATGTGTTACAGGTTCCTGTACTCCTTATTGCTGCTGTCCTATTCCTACCATGACGGTCTGGATCCCCCTAAACTGTGGACCAAAATCAAGCCTTTCTTCTTTAGGCAGCCTCTTGCTAGGTGTCTGATCAGAACAATCAGAAGTCAGATTGTTTCTCTCTGGCATTTTGTCATAGTGCCTAAAGCCAGACAAATACTTTCTGAGGAACTGGGGTCTTTGAAGATAAAAAGAGTTGAGATGAGTGGGTGGATAACTTGATCCACTGTAATTGTCTTTTTGAGAGGAGAAAGCTGAACAGAAAGAAAGGACACTATGTGTAAATACAAGGAAGGTGTGGCAAGAGCAAAGATGAAAATGGTTTAAAAAAAAACAAGAGCAGGGCTCTGCTAGAAACCCCAGAGGCGGTGAGGCTGGAAGGACCTTCTCTCTGTGCCTCTGAGACACAGGGCCTTGCAGATCTATTGTCCCATCAAGTCAAAGTCTTGGGCCTCAGACTGTCCCAACATGGTCAGGTGTCTCTGCCACCTGAGGTCCAAACTCCAAGAAAGCAACAGCTGTTGGGTTAGCATACCAGCCCCTTCAGCTGTCCTAACCCCTGCAGCATCCCGAGCCTTGAGGAGCCTGCTTCCAAAGTTCCAGAGCACCTCAGAGCACCTGAATAGAGGATGACAGGCTCACTCAAGCGTCAGATCTTTTTCTTGATGGGAGGGGAACAAAAAGAGGTGTTTGTTCTGCTGGACCCTCCCAAGACACAAAATTCTCCTGAATCAGCTAAAGAAAGACTCTTTAGTGGAGGAGCTGCCTGGAAGACACAGCCAGAACAGAGGAAACCAGCAGATGGTGGAACAAACAGGCAGCCTAAGAAAGCCATTCCCAGTGCTAAGGAGAAGGCTGGGCAAGCTCAGGTGCCTTCAAAGTACCTCAGAGCTCAGCTGGCAGGGAACCCACACCTATCCTCCCCCTCTCCTGCCAGCACCTCCCTCTGGCCCAATGACATTTGCCTCCCCTATTGGGGTTCAGGGATATATATATATATATATATATATATATATATATATATATATATATATATATATATAGTCACTGGAGCAGCCTATGTGCCCCAGGTTAAGAAGACAAGAGTGAAGGATTCTATTCACGATCCTTTTTTACCTGAGAAATTTTACCCTTCCCCAGTCTCGTGGCTGGAATGAGAATGATCCCCATAGGACTTGGTCCCCAGTTAGTGGAACTGTTTGGGAAGGTTTCAGAGGTGTGGCCTTGCTAAAGGAAGTGTGTCACTGGGGGGTGGACTTTGATGTTTCAAAAGAATGCTCTCTCTCTCTCTCTCTCTCTCTCTCTCTCTCTCTCTCTCTCTCTCTCTCTCTCTCTCTCTCGTGCTTGTGGATCAGACATGAGCTCTCAGCTACTACCCCAGCACCATGCCTGCCTCCCTATTGCCATGCTCGGAAGCTATAAGCCCCCAATAAATTGTTTCTTCTATAAGTTGTCTGGGTCATGATGTCTTCATAATAGAAAAGCAACTGAAGCAATCAAACTTACTGATGATAAATCACGGAGGTATTTCTTTTTAAAAATTTCTTTGCTGTACATCTAATTTATTATCTCTTAAAAACAAAAGCAAATTCACGTACTAATGAGATGGATGTGCTTGACTATGTTTACATAAGGCATTGACTCATGGCTAAATATTTGGAACACAGGATAAAGACCATCTTTGGTGTTTTTCAAAGGCGAGTGATATTTGTGCATGTTTGTGTGCAGTGTGCATGTATGTGCATGTCTGCATATGTATGGTTGCATGTAATATACCTACCTGTCTACAAGTGCATATGGAGGTCAGACATTTGTGCCCTCGACCACTGTCCACCCAATGTACTGAAAGACGGGCTTTCACTTGAACCCTGAGTGCAACAATTCAGTGAATACAGCTGGCCAGCTTGCTCCAGGGGTCCCTTGTCTCTGCCCCCCCCCCAGCACTGGAGTTGAATGAGTCCACCATGAGGCCCATCTGGCATTTAGTAAGCACTGAAGATTCAAACTCAGACTCTTACTTTTACACAACAAGCACTTTACCCACTGAGCCATCTCCCCACCCCAATCAATATTTTGATTTTCTAAAAATCAGTAATAAGAACTCTCCTTCTCATAAATATAGAGTACAAAAATGCCTGGGGTCATTTCAGAAATTGTTAGAAATTCTGCCCTAATTCCAACCCAATATTCATTGAACAATTGTTTATAAATCCCCAATCAGTTCAAACAGTAGTTTTTAAAATCAAGCAATCCAATTAAAAAATACATCACTTTGATACATATTGAGGAATGAGATTAAGAAAATCTGAAGTTTTGTTACATTTCTGTAAGAGCAGAGACTTTTGTATGTACAAGGAAAAACACTGCAAATCTCAACATATAACAACCTGGAACCGGAGTTGAGTGTTCCAGGCATTGTTCTCTGGTGCTGTGTGGTGTGGCTGCACACACAATGAATACATAGGCTGTCTGCCCAGCTTTCCATCATTACCCACGAGTGGCCCATAGTCTCAAACATGCCCATATAGCACCACGTGGCTCACATCCTCCCTCACTCCTTCTGTTCCCACTCTTGCCCAGATTAACTCTGACCTTGATAGCATCACTGCCTACCCACACTAGAGCAGACAACATCCATCCTTCCTTCCTCTTTGAGGAGGCTCAGACCTCAGTTCCATAGTGACCCATCCCTTATCTTGCAGTCTATATCTACATGCTCCATGGCTAGCATTTACCACTAGCCCCGCCCCTCAGGGAATCCATCTCCTGATTAGCATTCATCACTGGCCCCGCCCCTCAGGACTCCATCTCCTGACCCAACTTGAGCCTGGCTGAAGAACAAGATATATTCTTTCCAATCTCCTTCTTCCTAGAAACAGGAACAAACACACACAATGGCTGCCTGGTTGTTGTAAGACTCCCCCGTCCTACTAGGAAACTGAGAGACTAGAGGAAGCCGCACACTCCAGAGTCCTTCAGAGTTCTTCCAGCCATTGTTCTCTGTGCAGTTCTGAATACACTGTGGAGGATTAAGAGGAAGCAGGTTTGGTTCTGAGAATGGTGTGTCCTGGCCACACCCTGTCTCCCAATCAAGTGGAAACAAGCACCTGTATCTACCCCTAGGGCCCTACACCAGGACAGCCTCCTGGCAATCAGACTCTCCAGGTCTGGTGACTCATTCCTGTGGTGTGTGATAGCTTACCAGCCCATGACCTTCATTTTGGGGAACAGAACTAGGAGGTATGTAACCACTGCCATATCCCCCACAGTTCCAGAGCAAGATTACCTCATTCTACCCACATACACCTCTCCATCGCCAGCCAGGCTGACTAGTCTTCCAGGCTGGCAGTGAGCAAGCCTCGGGGTTCAACATGCTTCTAGAAGAAACCCGTATGAGCTAGTGGTCAGTGAGCATACAACCTGCGTCCCTCTCCTCAAACAGACAATGCCTCACAAGCCATGCAGAGAGAACTACCTCGGCCCAAGCCTGAACTGTGCTCTGTGGACACTGAACTGTGCTCTATGGCTCACTGAAAATAGCACCTAACAGTTTTGTGGCTCTTACTTACAGTCCACATAGTCATAAAGCCTTCCTGGGTCCCCAAGGGCATGGGAAGTGACTATGAAACTGGAAGTTTGTTGTTACTCTCAGGACTAAGTACTTAAACAATGTGGAGCTTAAACATGACCTTGAGCCCATGATATTGACTAGAGTGCATGCTATCTTGCTCAAGGAGAGAGAGACAGAAAGAAGCTGGTGGAGGAGAGTGCAGCTGCCTCCCTGAGGAAGAAGGGGGATGGGGTGTCTGGGGTGCAGCTAGCTGCTAGGCATGACTGTAGGAGCACACACGCCTGCTTACACCCTATGGTCCAGACTCAGGCCTGGACACCACCTGCCCACAGTGAGGAAGGCACTAACTAAACTACCATCAATAGGATTGGACGAACACGGATGTTTGTGGACACCACACCCCCATAGTATTGCCATGCTCCCTGGTGTGATAGCCAGGCTTCATTCTGGCTTGTTTTCTAGCTCTCTTTCCTCGCCCAGGGCCCCTTGGAGCCCCACCCTGAAGCCACCTGCTGCCTAGCTTGCTTCATCGGCTCCCCTGTCTGCGGGCTGGGGCCTCCTAAGAATCCCTTTCACTCTTTCCCTCCCTTTTCTAAGAGGTCAGGGTTGAACTCAGGACCTTGTGCATGCCAAGCTAGGGCTCTGCCACCACTGACTATATCCCATCTCTTTTTTTAAGACTGAGTCGCTCAGGATGGCCTAGAACTTGTCATTCTTCGGCCTCCAAAGTGGGATAACAGGCCTGGGCCACCACTCTAGTTTCAAATTCCCAGCGCTCTTGGCATGGGCTCCAACAGGAGCCCATGTGCTGAAATGCTGTCTTTGGATCTGATCTGGCAGACGTGCAGCCCCGGAGCCCCTGCAAGGTGTGACCTGGACAGCAAAGGGATGTGGCCATGTCAAAGCCTGAGATAACAATGGTGTCTTCTGACCCACCTCATCCTCTTCCAAAGGCTCCACCCACAGATGCCTCATGCTGAAAATGGGCATTCCCAGCAGTGAACTCAGACAACACACACATACAGCTGGGTTCTTCAGACAGTTCTGATGTAAACATAAAGTCCTTGGAAGTGAGAGGTGGCAGCAGGAAAGTCAGGTGCAGTCAATAGTCAGAGGGACAGGAGGAAGAGGCCTTGAGCCAAAGGAAGCAGGCAGTCTCCAGGAGTCAGGAAGGGCAGAGACAGATCCTACTAGGGGATACACAGTCGCTCTCACGTGCTAGACCCCTGAGATGATAAAATCATATTTCTGTGAGTTGCTATGCTGCTGCTCATTCCTCACAGGAGCCACGGGGGACCCACACCTGGAGTGTGTGAGCTCCTGACCTCTGGGTAGCTCTGTGTTCCTAACTGAGCAGTGGGCATGGGAGGAAGAGAGTGGAGCAGGGTTGGGGGAAGGGGAGAGGAGGAGAGAAGGGAGTGAAGGAGTAGAGAGAGAAGTAAGTAGGGGTAGAGGAAAGGTAAACGTGGAGGGTGGAGGGCTGGGGAGAGGAAGAGGGGCTGGGGACGGAGGGGAGGTGCTGTGGAGTAAGGAAGGGAAGAGGCAGCCAAGGCAAAACCCACTGTGAGAGCACTGGATTCACTGCTCAACAGAGCTGATCTGCTTGTTCTCTTCCCAGCCAGACTCCTTTGGGAGCCTGAGAAGATTAGGACAGATAGTTCAGCCTTTCCTGGGGGGTCAGGGGACCAGCAGAAAGCAAGGTGTGTCTGCAGCATGGGCTGCAACCCCAGGCTTTTCCCCATAAACCCTTGCTGTTCCAGCCCTACCCCAATTCAGCCCTGGCTGGAGTTTGGAAAGAGTCCATGCCCCTTCTGCAGCCAGGGCGGGGTGGGGGTGGCTGCTGGTGCCTATTGACCTGGCCCCTATTTTCCTCTAACATGGGCAGCCTTGCACTGATCAGGGTCTGACCTCATCTGAACTTTTTGCATCTGCAATGACTCTATTTCCAAACAATGGCATATTCTGAGGGTCTACAGAGGACACAGGTTAGAGGACACTACCTACCCAGTACCCCACCCACCAACCCCAATACCTATCTTCATCCCTGCTACATTGCCCACTTCTGTTTCCCAAACCTGTTGTGAGTATTTGACAGCCACGTTGGCCTACAGAAGCCCTTAGTCATCCAGGCTTTGCCCTTCTGGGTGACGTGCTGACCTGGTCATCAAGCCATTATGAACTTTGCCCATATCTGCAGCATCTCCCCACAACGCACTCATCCTCAACCCCTACCCCCACCTGGCTGAGCTACTCACCAGTTAGCTTCACTTTTCCATGAGCAGCTGCACCAGACCCAGCTGCCAGAGGGCAGAGCAAAACAGCTTCACCTGTCCATGCTAAAGTCCCATGTCACCAAACCGAAACTAAGCTGTTATCTGACTTCCAAGAAATCAGGAGGCAATAGCCAAGTTCCCTAAACAGGCCCTTCCATAAGTTCCCTGTCTTAAGCCTTCCACCAGCTAATCCTTGCAAAAAGTGCTAGAAGGATGCAGGAAGCGGTGAGGTGTTAAACACCTCCTCTGCTTCTTCTGGTTTTAGTCTGGCTGTCTGTAAAGCCACCCTCCTCTGACCCAGCTCTGCTTTCCCAGCACTCCTAGTCCATGGGATCAAGTGGTACACCGTTCTAGAGTCACAGGTAGAGGTAAGTGAGATCAGGAAAGGGGGCAAAGCTCCCTGCATGGCTGGGCTTATATCAAACTCCACGTGGGTCCCTCTCTGTTCTTCCATTCTGGGGGCCTCTTCTGAACTGCCTTCTGTTTCTCCCTCCACCTCTCAGAGCTTGGGGTATTATCCCATCAATCACCAGGCCACAGTTCTGCCTCCCTGGTCCCATTGTTCTGCCTTCCCCAGAAGTCCTTCTGCTGATTTAGAGAGTCACACGGAGTCACCACACCTTGCAAGTCAGTGACATTGCTATCACAGATGTCAGCAAGCCTTCAATCCTAACACAACAGCTCCACTTTCCCAACTCCCAACCCCCAATCTGCCCTCTTCCACCATCACTTTCTCCCTGTGCAGTGACTTCCTGAGGAGATGTGAATAATGTCCATTCGTTTCAGGTAGGGCAGTGACTACAGACCAAAGAAGCTATTCCACTGAGTGTAGATCAGAGAACCAATGAGTCTACTGGGGTTAATTACAGGAGTGTGGGTAACGTAAAGCCATGACCAAAGGACTCGCTGCATGCTGGAAAGATGGCTCGGTGGGTAAAGGTGCTTGCCTGTCACCAAGGCTGGCAATCTGAGTTCAATCCCTGGGACCTACACTGTAGAGGGAGAGAACCCACTCCCAGAAGTTGCTCTCTGACTTTCACATGGATACTGTGGGATGTACACACACACACACACACACACACACACACACACACATAAATAAATAGCATTTTGTTGTTGCTGTTGTCTATAACAGCCTACTCCAGCATGATTGAAGACTCACAGAATCTGCATGCCTGGAGCTCCCCAGAGCTCCCCACCTGCATGGTTTGCAGGCACCTCTGTCTCCTCTCCCCAGCAATTGCTTATAGCTTAGATAATCTCAGTGAGGACTCTCGTGATTCCTAAGCCTCTTGAGCTTTCTGATCCCATGTCTCCCACCAACACACACAAGGCATTTTCCCATTTGAAGGCATAGCTACACAACAAGAGGCCCCTCTTTTAAAAATCCTTGGATCCCCTGAGGGAAGACTTGCCCCCTGTCCCTTGTCTGTCTCCAGTAGACTTAGTGACCAGACTCAAGCAGCTTAAGTCCCACAGCTACTGAACTTGCTCTCTCTTTCCTCCACCTATTCACAACCAAACCCTTCAAGAGAGGCACATACTTGTGACGCCACTGACACCTTTCCTTACAGCTGTCCAGCCCCCCCCCCATAATGGTCAGATGGGACTACAGAGTGGTGTGGCTGCCTTGGGTTTTAGGCAAGACCTTGTAATCCCACCCTTGTCATTTCATCCAAGAGAAATGGAAATGTCCACACAGACCTATCCACATGTCTTTACTGCAACATTATTCATACTTGCCAAAAAGCAGACACAACTCAAATATCCAACCAGTGAAAGGACAGACAGAATACAGTGTACCTGAACAATGGAACATTAGTCATAAAGAGGAACAAAGCATCGCTGTGCTACATCCAGGGTAAATCTTGAAAACATTACGCTGGAAGAGAGTCACCAAAGACCTCACAGTGAATAATTTTGTTTACGAGAATAGTAAGAACAGGGAGCCCAGACGTAGACAACAACTCTTCGGGAAGAGTGAAGGAGTAGCAGTGACCCTGGGGAAGGTTGTGTCCTTCTGAATATGTGAACTCAGCAGAGCCTTGAGTGAGGAAGCTAGACACTATGTAAGTGAGGTTTCAACCGCAGCATCAGTACCAGGCTTTGAAGCTCAGGCAGTTGATAATGGGTTCTATTGTGTGTGAATGACCCCTCTAGGAAGCCGCATGGGGGCTGGAAAGATAGCTCAGTGGGTAAAGGCCTCCATTCCATCCCTGGAACCCACATCAAAGGCGAGCAGCAACTTCCACGAGTTGTTCTCTGACCTCCAGCCACACACACACACACACACACACACACACACCAATGAATAAATGTTTAGGAATGAAAAGGGGGCTAGAGGGATGCTCAGTGGTTAGGAACTCTTGCTGTTCTCCTACAGGGTCCAGGTTTGATTCCCAGCACCCACATGGTCGCTCACAACCACCTGTAACTCCAGTTCCAGGGAATTCTATGCCCTCTTCTGGCCTCTGTGAGCACCTGCATGCATGTGCTACATACATACACAAATTCAAACACATATTTAAAAATAATCTTTTTTTTTGTTTTGTTTGTTTTGTTTTTTGTTTGTTAAGACAGGGTTTGTCTGTGTAGCTTTGGAGCCTGTCCTGGAACTAGCTCTGTAGACCAGGCTGGCCTTGAACTCTCAAAGATCTGCCTGCCTCTGCCTCCCAACTGTTAGGATTAAAGAAAAATAATAAATCTTTAAAAAATAAAAACTGAAAAAAAAACTGCATATACTTCCACATGGGAAAAAAATATTTGGAAACACATATTCTGAAATATTAACAGCAGCTTTTGCTGGTAGGATGGTAGGATGGAAGCTGATGTGTGTGAAAGCCAGAGGTGGATGCTGGGAGTCTTCCTCAGTTGCTCTCCTCCTTTCTTTCTTTCTTTCTTTTTTTTTTTTTTTTTTTTTTTTTTTTTTTTTGAGACAAGAAGGTCTCTGAACTTGGAGCTCACTTTTTGGCTAGATCATTCAGAAAGCAAGCTCCAAGGGTTCTCTATGTCTCTCTACTACTGGGATTTGCTCCATGTGCTGCTACACATGTGGGCCTTTATGTGGGTTCTGGGGGATCACATTCTGGTTCTTACTCTTGTATAGCAAGCACTTTACTGTGTCATTGCCTCAGCCCCAGATATGATTATATTTTCTGAACAGTCTACAGTGTACATGGGATAAGCTTGCATTAAAATAGCCAATATATCTCCTTATCTACTCTATTTTAAGAATACAAGCCAGAGTGATAATTGATATTATCCCAGAAAGAATGCAGGGGTGCAGATAAAGACAGTGGCTGGCTCGCTTCACCTGTGTGGTCTCCAGGTGAGTTCCCTGTAGCTGGAGGCACCTGCAGTCAGCACATCTGTGATGATTAACATTAAGTGGTAGAGTGAAGCATCCAGGAGCTCTGTTTCAAAGACATCTCCCTAGCAACCCCACTCATCCTCAGGACCAGAGAGGGGTCCCCTGACCTTCCATTTCCAGTACACATAGAGAAACTAGCAGGCATCAGAATAATTGGATATCGCTTTCAGTGGTCAAGCTGCATCTCCAATAGTCTTAGTTGAAACTCCTCTCAACCATCACCCTATGGCAGCTACATTCATTGAATGTGAGGGTAAATTGTTTATGAGCCCATAGAGCCTATGGCAACCCTCATGGGACCCCAGGGAACCAGAGCACAGGGTGCACCTTGGTTTGTAGTTTAGGATCATAGCTTGCTTTTGTCCCAGTGCAGATGAGATGGCCAAGCAGTAACAGAGGTTAGGCTGCATGAGAACTGGCTTGGGTAAGCAGAAGAGGCAACCAAGTGAACAGATGGTAACAGAGCAACTGTCTGAGGAATCACTGTCCCCTCTCCACACCAGAGGTGAGCGAGACCGAAATCCACAAAATAGTATTTACTAGAAGCTCCAGGCCTGCCCATAGGGACGGTAACAACAGAAAGAATCCTTGGAGTGGGGGTGGGGGAGGAAGGGAGGGAGGAAGAATCCTTGGAGGAGTCTGTGAGGACCAGCAAAATGGCCTGAGAAAAGTGATGTATCTGTTCCTTAGGGGCAAAGTTGTGTGTATTTACACAGGTGCAGATTTCTCAACATCTAAAGGACCTGCAGCCTATGAGGAGTGGTAGAGGCAGCATACATAGCACCTGGCACATCCCATGGTAGACTCACTGCCATTAACAACTTTCTATCAGCTGAAACTAGGCAGCCCCTCCTGCTTCTTGCTGTTGAAAGGGCTCCCATGTTGCTGTAACACCCTCCCCTCCCGGGACCCGTGTGTGTGTGTACGCGCGCGAGCCAGCGCATGCACGTGCAACATTCACAAGCTTGCACTGGCCCGAGTGTGGAAAACAGCCAAGAACCAAACTGCAGCATTCCTTGAAGTCAAAACTGCTTCGAGTTCTTCAGAACAACGCATAGAACCGCCAACACGGCTTAGAAGGGAATGGCCAGGTTGTGAGGGAAAGGCAAGAAAAGCAGCCGGGCCACCCACACCCATGTGCTGTGTCACGCTGGGAAACTGACCTCCCCTATGAACTTTGAGAAACAGCCTGCTTAGGAGGGTGACTTTGTTTTACTCTTTTGCCACGGAGCCACACGTCTTACCTAAGGTCACACGGTGCCCTTTCAGTCCTACTTACAAGCTCTGTGGAGACTTGACTAAGGGGCGCTCTGGACTGGGTTATGAACCTGCTGACCACCTGTCACCTGCGGCCAGCGAGGTAGCATCGCTCGGCCCTATTCCCGGGTCTTTTGAGCACTACGAGGGGTCTGCGCTCCGGATGTGCGCCAGAACCCTGGGGAAAGAGAGGACCCACGCGTTTCCGCATTCTTTCAGAGACCGAGGACGGGCAGAGTATGGAAGGGCACAGGGAAAGGCAGGGCAGACCTCATGACCCACGTCCTGCCAGACCCGGTGCCGGCCCGTGCAGCCTGCTCTCGCTACAAGCGCGCGCGTCGGGCACCAGCCCCACCCCCCGGTGGCGTGTGAGCACGTCATATGGGCCGCCCTCCTCCCATTGGCTCCCGCCGCCTCACCAGACCCCGAGCGGACAGGCGCGCGGGCAGGGCGGAGCCGCTGGAAGGCACGCCCCCCAGCGGGGCGCGCGGGCGGTGGATAGGCTGGGTGGTGTCACGTGACGCCACCGGCCGCCCGCCTTATAAGTGGAACCCGCGCGGGGCCGCGGCCGCTCCTGGGCCGTCCGGGCGCGCTACGTGTGGTGTCGTGGCGTGCTCCTCCCACGGCGCGCCTGGCAGCCGATGCCCAGGCTGCACGACCACGTCTGGAGCTGCTCAAGCTCCGGCGCTGCGAGGCCATACAGCCTCCCGCGAGGCATGATTGCAGCAGCAGCAGCCGGCTGTCCGCAGGGCTCCGGAGCCTCAGAGCCCGCACCCCGGAGCCAGCGAGCGGGAACAGCAGGATGCGGCGCGAGGCCCGGCAGCTGGCACCAGGATCTGGTGCAGCGGAGCCTCGTGCTTTTCTCATTCGGTGTGGTCCTGGCCCTGGTGCTCAACCTGCTGCAGATCCAGCGGAATGTCACGCTCTTTCCCGACGAGGTGATCGCCACCATCTTCTCCTCCGCCTGGTGGGTGCCCCCGTGCTGTGGCACGGCAGCCGGTGAGTGCCCTTTCTTGTTCTTGGAGTTGGGGGGGTGGGGAGGGACACGTCAGCTGTTGTCACCCTGAGTACAAGAAAGGGGGGGGGGATGAGAGGGTTGGGAGCCCCAGACGCTGGCGAGCGACAGGCGGAAGTTAGAGGGACTAGTGATGGAGATGAGGTCAGGAGATAATTGGCGGTTTTAGTGGAGGAGTCGCAGCTGTCTCGTAGAGCCAGAAGCCAGGATTGGCCGCCTGGAGAACTGGTGAGGGCAGCACCACGCGGCCATTGGCTGCCTGAGCAAACGTGCTACCCCGCTGAATAACTGAAAACAAACCGTCACGTGCGCTCAAGAGGCTGTTGCCAGGGGACAGACTTCTCCATACTTCCTTCTGCTGATAGTGAGAGCTTTGTGGCTAGCAGCCAAGCCCTCTGGAACTCCGTGGCCCAATAGACTTGAGACAGGAGTAAGGAAGGAACCTTTGGGCCTAAGCATACCTATGGTGTCACCTCTCAGGCCCAGCGAAACTTGAGAAACTTGGCAATAGTGCCAGTCTCTCCTTTTTTTTTTTTTTTTAAACATTTTGCTGTTTTTACAAAAAAAAAAAAAAAAAAAAAGTTGAATGGTCACAGTCCAATAGAGCCCTGCGTAGTCCTCAGTGCACAGCATTTATTTAAAAAAAAAAAAAAAAGGCCAGGTGTTCCCCCCAACACACACATACACACAGCCTTGCTTGTCTTTGTCCTGTGTGGGTGGGCAGTATAAGCTCTGATGCATCTTCCCTTCAGTCTGGTGAGGCACACTTTTTCCTGTGGCCACAGGACAGCAGGAGCTGCTCCTGTCTGCTTTGAAGCGAGCTTTTATTGACTGACTGCCTAGGTTTTATATGCTGGGCTTCAATGCTGTGCTGCAGCTGAGTCATGGGTTAAATGTAATACACAGGGTAAGTACTGTTGATTCCCAAGGCTGCTCTCAGGCCCACCTGCATGCAGCATTAGCGGGTTCAGCCTGTGGCAGCTGCATGTTTCTGCCGGGATGATTGATGTAGACGTTGGGAGAAAGTTGTCATCTTTGTTTCCAAAGCATTCTACCACTTTATGGATGTGCTGGCTGAACTCTGTTTGCTTAGGACTGGGAATGGCCTCACACATGTTAGGCAAATCACCCCAGCGCTTCACTTTGGGGAATAAGATGTGGATTTAAAGTACGGAACATAAGTTTGTAATGGAAGTTCTGAGGAATACTTGAGGCGGTTTCTGTCCTTATCGGAATGTGTGGCTGAAGCTGCATTTCTCACCACTAACAAGACGGAATGGCAGTCTAAGGTCTTGAACTTAGCTGCAGCTCACATGTGCCTTGTGTCCTGTGGGAGCTCTCCTACTTGTACTGCAGACAGCCCCTTCCTTCCTGTTTCTTACTCTCTTGCTCTATTCTGGAATGTCCCGCTTGCTGCTGTCTGAATATTTAGGAGCCTGGGTCAGAGTTTGTGACAGCTCCTAACTCAGAACCACAGAGCCTCTTCCTTCTCTGCCCTTCACTTACATAACCTTCATTTCACACATGAGGAAACAAACAGGAGGCTGTGCCACTGAGGGCTAACAGCAGAGCTCTTCCTTCCTGGGGCCCTGCCCTCCCCACAGTATGGGACGTGTTCCATTGGGGCCAGGTCAAGGCTGAGAGAAAGCAATACAAGGTGGCCCTGCCACAGCCTTTCCCATCAGGGTCTGTGCACTTTGTGCTACAGGTGACAAGCCACTAGGAAAATAAGCGGTTTGGATCCTATTAATAATGACCACACGGGGCTGATTTTAGCCAGTGTATTCTAATCCTGTTTTGTTTTTCTTCAAATAGCTGTTGTCGGCCTACTGTACCCCTGTATTGACAGTCATCTGGGAGAACCACACAAGTTCAAGAGAGAGTGGGCCAGTGTCATGCGCTGTATTGCGGTGTTCGTTGGCATCAACCACGCCAGTGCCGTATCCTCAGTTGGTGTCTATGTCTGGTTTATCATCTGGGTTGTGGCAGGGCGTGTGTCACTGTGACCAAGTGTTGATGATCATTGCCTAGTCCCTGTACCTTAGAGAAATTCTGGGGTCTGGTTTCTAGGGTCTTTTCCTCGTCTTAGCACACTTAGGCTAACACAGAAAGCAGATGTACTCTCTGCCCCTCAGTTACTCTGCCTCTCAAAGGACTGTATCCATCCTCCCTCTTAGGTTCTTGCCCGCTGATATGCCTGTACCTATGATAGGGAATTAGTGAGAGCTTTGCTCCTGTTCTCTGTCATAGAAGTCCAAGGCTGGTCAGGTGTCCAAAGCTGACGATTTCTGTGGAAATGGTTGATTTGATGGTAAACCCTTAAAATACTAAGTTTCTAGCACAACTTGGAGTAAAAGATAATTGTCAAGCAGCACAATGACTTCTGGGGCTGCTGCTTTTGTCATGTGATTTACAAGTTAGATCTGATAGTGCTCACTGACAAGCACTGAATTGACTGACTGACTGACTGACTGACTGACTGACTGACTTCTGCCCTTCTGCCTGGAGTGAAGAGAAAACACAGGGTAGTGCCTGCTTGTTTCCACTCATTGAAAAGTATGCAGGGAGAGTAGAGAAAGTACCTAGCAAAACTCCATTGCTTATGGCCAAATACCAGCATAATCTCACAGCTTTCAAAAAGTTTACAGTTAAAAGCCACAGTTCTGCATGTGGTGCTCCCAGCAGCACGGTGCATCAGGTTTGTTCATGTGCTATCATAAGCAGTAAGCTATATATAATACTATGATGTACAAGTCATTCTGGGGTTTAGTGTTTTTCTTACGATAAATTAGGAAACTTTTCCTTAACTTTTGGATCTCTAGAAATTGGATTTTGCCAATAATGTCCAGCTATCCTTGACTTTAGCAGCCCTGTCTTTGGGCCTGTGGTGGACATTTGATCGCTCCCGAAGCGGCCTTGGGCTTGGGATCACCATCGCCTTCCTAGCTACATTGATCACTCAGTTTCTTGTGTATAATGGTGTCTACCAGTAAGTGTGTGTTTCAAATACATTGCTTTCGTAACAACACCTACCTATTAAGTGTAGATGTTTTGTATGTTATTTGGCTTTTTATGCAAAATAACAAGAAAATCTCAAAATGCTTTTCCTCAGTGCATATTAAGAACTATCCATAACTCAGTGAAAGGAAAATCTGGTGGCTGTTAAACATGTCTTTCAGACATTAACAATTGATGTTAACTATAGCTCACAAATGTCTCCTACACTCATATCATTGGAATCCTGGATCCCAGGCTCTCTGGTTAGCTAAGACTGTTTTGTTTTCTCTGTAGGTACACATCCCCAGATTTCCTCTATATTCGTTCTTGGCTCCCGTGTATATTTTTCTCAGGAGGCGTCACAGTAGGAAACATAGGACGACAGTTAGCTATGGTAAGTGCAGTGATCATTGTTCTCTGGGCACTTGAGGCTTGTTAGCTTGACAAATATATTTTGTGTTGATGTTTGTCTCATTCAGATTCTTTAGCAACAGTTGGTAAGAACAGTCAATGTAAATATAAAATGATACATAGTTGGGTCTTCCTGCTTAACACTGTTCATGCTGGAAAGCAAGCAGAATTTCAGGCTGGCCATGTGCTTTGCAGCTGTGTCCTGTGGTTTCTCTTGAGTTCATATAACCACTAGGCAGCCACATTGTCAGTTGTCCTCTAGCATCTGTTAGCAGAATCAGTGGATACAGATGATGCTAGAGTGGTGTTCCTTGTCTATGGACAAACCAGGGGACAGCTTGGGTCAGCAAACACTCCCTACCAAAAGGCACCTGAGCCCAAGCACAAGGAGGAATCATCCAGAGGGCTCTGGAGCATGACTTGACCACTGTGTAAAGGGGCTGCCTGGTTGGAGTATTAGGTCTTGTCTCCCTGGGTTACTTCTGAGGCAGCCTGGCAGTTGAGTTCAGAACCTTGAAGCAGGTCTCTTCATCAGACAGCAGTTGCCACTTGAACACTGTAATTTTAAAGATAATGTGGACGTTATTTCAAGATGACTTTGGCCCATGGGCTCAATCAGGTGATGTGAACTTTACAGAAGGGTGCACAGAGATGAACTCTGGGGCTTCCTCTGAGTGCTTATCTCAGTATTGCAGGCTATTTTTAAACAGTCATCTGACACCCATTCATGAGAAGCTGAATTTGAAGGCCACTTGGGTATCTCACAAAAATACAAGTCATTTCTAAAAGCTGGAACTAGAAGCGTCTTTCTCTTCTGTCCCTGCTAACCTTCTGCAGGTCATAGCCTGTCAGAAACAACTGTCTCTTGTCCCTAATGGAGAGTTAGAAAGCTTTCCTCAGCATTAAAATCCTTGTCAGAAGCCGAGCATGGTAGGTCATACCCAGGAGGCTGGCTGAGGCAGGTAGGTCTTGAGTTGAGGCCAGCATAGAAACTTGTTTTAAAACAATAAAACTAGCATCCCTCCCCCCAAAAAAGCAGGTTCATATCCCATGAAAACACGACGACACTTCTTTCCATGCTCACTCTACTCACAGTGAGCCCCGGTAATCATCGGTGGATGGAAAGACCTAGTACCTCATGTTTGAGATTTTTCCACAGTCTAGCAGAGAATCCCTTGGGCTTTTGAACTACGTTAACCTCAAGCAGGTTGACTTGTTCTGGTCTGAAAGTTGTTTGGAGTTGTGACCCCAGGGGAGGGGACAGGGGTAATGTATGGAGGTCAAGGCTCTCATCCTTTTAGGAAATCAGTGTGTCTGGAAAGGAGTGGACACTTTGAAGCATGCCGGCAGTCCATACATCAGAGATGCTGACACTGAGGAATTGAGCCAAGCCAGTTTTGAAGACCACCTTTCTAGGAACCTCTGCTGCCCTCCTACTGTTTGTTTGTCCTCCTTGTTCTTGCCTATAGCTCTCTTAAGCATGAAACCCTGGTTACTATCAAGGGTACCCATGCCCAGGAGCTCAGCTTATAGCAGTATTGCAGTTTCTTCTGTGTGGTAGTGTTTTTCCCATGTGCCCTTTGTCCTGTATGTCTGAAAATATAGCAGGCTAGTCATCAGCCTGTGTGTTTAGATAAAAAGT
Source organism: Phodopus roborovskii (assembly GCF_943737965.1). Classification (NCBI taxonomy): domain Eukaryota; kingdom Metazoa; phylum Chordata; class Mammalia; order Rodentia; family Cricetidae; genus Phodopus; species Phodopus roborovskii. The sequence continues at coordinate 27,940,695 of NW_026126571.1, read as the reverse complement.
CATCATTTATAGAATCTGCAATTGTTGCTGTTTGCATTTAAAAACCTTTCCCCAAAAAAATCAAGTTTCAGATTGCAAACATCAGCCAGGTATGTGCTAGCTTCTTGTCACCTCACCCACACAGACACTTAACTGCCCTGCTATTGGATTTGGTTTGTCTTTTCTGTTGTCTCCTGACACAGTTGAGTCACTGAAGATGCATCTGCTGGTCACTGACTGCTGTCCATGTCCTTCTGCTGACCATGTCCATTGTTCTAATGGATCCCTCAAGCCATGAAATAGAAACTATGAATGTGTTTTAAATGTGGAACTTGACGCTTACCCAACTGTGTTCAATTTGAGCCATGCTACTCATTAATATAATATAATCTTTTAATATGTAGCATGTGCCTTTCATTCATTCTGCAAATGGATATAAAAACAGATGTAAACAAACCAGGGTCTTGCTGTTTAGGATATACTGCATAGATAGCCCTATTGGGCAGCCAGGTGCCTATGTTCCTATGAGTCTCACCCCATTGGTAGCTTCTCAGGTCTTTTGCCTCTTATAACAATATAGGCTTAGTTTTAGTGTCCTAAAGACTGTACACTCTAAAATTGTGTTTTGTTTGTGGAATCGGTAAATAGATAGTATAATTTAGGGGCTTGATTTCCTTTCCAACTGACTTGTCAAGAGTGACCTGGGCCAGGTGTGGTGCGTGCCTTTAATCCCAGCATTTGGGAGGCAGAAATGTGGGTCTCTGTGAGTTCCAGACCAGCCTAGACTATACTCAAAACTGGGAACGAAAACAAAGCACTAGACTTCTTTATGTCGGCTTTGGGGAAAGCATGTTTCTAGAAGGTATGCCATACCCCAGGGTGGCTTTACTCGGACCCCCATATCTGTCTGTCACTCATGGTTCCCAGGATCTAATTAAGTATGGCTACCAAATGTGGGAGAACTGAACAGAGCAGGAGGTCTCTGGGATCCAAGAGAATGTGTGAATTGAGGTTTATCTCTCCTGCATTGGCAGCTTATGGTTGCTCTGTCCAATCAGCTCTACAAAGAGACACCATCCTGTACGTGGTCAGTCGTGCAGACCTGGCAATGGCAGCGATTCCCAGGCTTGAACTGCTGCCAGGGCAGGTGGAGCACAGGCCTCAGGTCTGACAAAGGCTTAAGCAGATGCCACCTCCTTTTCCCACAAGTGAATCTGATTTAAAAAGGGCCCTGATTGCACCAAGTCAGCTGTCAGGTGCACGTGTCCCACCTTGGTGTGGGCGTCAGTGCTTTGATAGTGGTGTTTCCTGTGGCTGGTGGCTTAGTCACACATTGGTCTAACTCTGCATACTGGGCTTTAAAGAAAGGTGTTAGCAGCACCACTTTCTCTGAGGCCCAGAATGTGATGACATCATAGGTGAAGAGCTAGGTCTGCAACCTTGGCAGCCTGAAGGGCAGTCGTGGACTCATCTTGAGCCTGCCATCATCCCCAGGCAAGGAGATTACATAGGCCAGCTATTAAAGCATTCAAGCACTGATGCTTCTTTTCCTTTTTCCACACAGGGTGTTCCAGAAAAGCCCCACAGTGATTGAACTTCTGGGCATGGTTCAGAGCGGAAGCAGGATGCGGTGACTCTGGTCCTGGGTGTGATGAAGACTCTTTTTCCTCAATGTCCCACTTAGACTGGGCTGACGATGATAAATGACTCCTGAAGAAGTGTTCACATGGTCTAGACTAGCAAATGGAGGCAAGGACTACTTACCTAAAAGTCTTACCTTGCTCACCCACCCTCACACCTGTCTGCACTGGAACATTCCATTCCAGGCTGTATGTGAAAGTAGGGTAGGGGGGCCAGTTTCTTGAGTATTAGATTTCATTCTTCATTCAAAGCAAGTTGCCATATTTCAAAGCCTTGAATCAAAATGAATCACCAACCTGCAGTTTTGTGTCAGTGCCCAAAGGAGAGAGGTTGATGGTGCTTAACAGACATGAAGTGTGTGTAGTAAGAATATTTATCCAGAATTAAAATATAGGGTTGTGTAAAAGCGAGGGAGAGAAGAGTAGCAGTTGGAGGAAGGTGATGCTCCCAGTAGGTCCAAGTGCAGCCACATCTCCAGGTCATGCTCAGGCAGGCGCTCACATGTGGGTCTCGCCAGTGTGGGAACTCTGCTTTTCACTGCCAGGGGTTTGTAGACAATCTTAATGAGAGCCAAGGGCAGTGCAAAGTCTGACTCTGCACTGTGATGCTGGACTTTTCACCTCAACTTAAATGAAGTTTTGTCCATGATCTGGACCGTCTGAGTGAGTAGCTGTCTATGCTGTTTCAGTAGTCAGGAGCCGAAATTATTTCCGTCACTCCAGAGTGGAGAGGACTTTTCCACAGCCCTATGGAGCTTGCAATCTGTGATTGCCTTGTAAAAGGTTGAGTGCGCAGGTCACTGCATTAAACACGCAGTGTTTTGTATTCATTGAATGGCATAGACCATGTGGGACCTAATTTGCAAGTATTGGGTCTTCGACTTCAAGTGCAATGTGTATGAAAACCAATCTGAGCCTTGTATTCTCTTAAATATTTATTTTTTTTTTTTTTACCGCGTGAGCTGTTCCAGAGAAGGGTTCTCGGGTCATTTCAGAGCTGCGTGGAGGTGAGCTCAGCAATATTTGTGTCAGCTGTGACTTCCCTCAGTCACACTCTCCACTGCGCCCTAGTCCTCTGACATACTCCAGTTTTGTGAATTTAGTAATTTTTACTTACAAACTTACCTTTTTTTGTATTCTGCAATGTAACTGTTTTTGGTTTGTTTTCAATTCTGTGAAGTGACTCGATGAAGCAAAAGTTGGTCCCCAGGCAGGGCAGAAGCTCAGTGCCTGTGTGGACATCTGGGTTTGAGTTCATTCACGTGCTGGGTTTTGCTAGGATTGTTTTGAGGAAAATGTCTGGAGTAAACTGGTTTTCTGAAACAACTTTGGTTAGAAGAAAATGGATTGTTCTGTACTTTGGAGCAATCCTTAAAATTTCCTGGAAATGAAAACAAATGATTGGTCCTCCAAGGGTATTCTTCAGCTAAGACTTAAGTGTCTTAAGAAAAGCTACTAGAAGAAAAAGCTACTAAAAGAAAAGCAAGTTAACTTGGTGATGTACTTGATCATATATGATGAGTATTTTATTTCTCTTAAACTGGAAATAAATCTATTAGGAATAATGTAGCCAAAAAAAAAATGTGAATCCGAAGGATGTTTTCTGCCAATAGTTTATAGCAGGTATACCGAACCAAAGTGATTGAATTTGTAAAAATGGTAATTACTACCAACCACAGTCACTGTCCCTAATCTGAACACCCAGTGAGGTTCACGTCCATGCTAAATTTGCAGCATTGTGTTCTTTTTGCGTTCTTTTTTTACTTTTATTAAAGGTTCAAAACCAGCTGTTGCATCTCTGTTTTTTTTTTTTGTTTGTTTGTTTTTTGTTTTTTTTTTCCCTGAGGAGGAGAATGGCAGGTTGGTGTAGGATTCATGGGGAAAGGCTTTTTGGGAAATGTCCTTTGAGGATGTTTCCTATGTGGTAGGAGCTAATGGAGCCAAGCGGAACCTGTCCCTTCCCCTCCCCCTACTGATATGCAGGATGATGCTGATCCATCACAAGGCCATCCACCTGTTCTTGCAAGCTATTGGTGGCACAGTTTAGGGTGGAATGATTGGTGACTAGATACACTAAATCCCATCACACAAATGCTGGCCTCCAGCCACAGAATGTATGCACCACCACTCTGACCACTGGTTGCTCAGGGTCAACCTCATCTTGGATTCAGTGGGAACCTACAGGTGTGGGTCTGTGTTACAGTGCGCTGGGCCACCTTCCATAAAGCAACAAGTCACCAACACTGAAAGCACCAAAGTCAAGGCAATCAAGGCTACTAGGCATGGGGAACTATTCTGGAAGTAGAGTGCATCCTTCCAGCTCAGGGAGGACAAGAGATGGCCTCTCTGTATCTAGTCAGGTTATTTCTTAGAAGCATCTAAGGGAAAACCCAGGCTACTCTTTGGGTATCAGGACTCAGATCTATTCTGGACCCTTGTCTATCAATATAGCCTCTTCAGTCTGCTGCCTGTTTATGAGCCAACCCCCAACCCCAAGAGTAAGCAAGAAGGCAGATAGTTTGGGAGCAAGTGGCTTCCCGCAGCACACTGTAGAGGCTAAGTTGAGTCTTTGCTGCAATTTTGTGGTAATCCCAAGGTTGTTATCTGTCTGCTGTGTGGTTTCCTTATCACAAAAAAGAAGCTGCAGGAAGAACTCAGCTATGGATGCAGGTTGTCCAATTCTGAGGGTGGGGGAAAAAAGCAGGGAGATGTGGGCCAGTCTTTTTTACACTTTATCAACATACTGGCCATAATTAAATCTGTCAGGCAGATTCTCACATAAGGGCCCAGAGGCTTTAAATAACTTGGTAAATGTAGTCACTGAAGTCAATACTGATCCCTATGGGCTCAGCCTTCTCAAATGGTTTGTGAGAAGTGGGTAGTAATATTTTGTGAATCTCAAACTTTTATGAATGAAACGGTAGTCTGTGCAAAGGCCAGTAAAATTCGGGAGTTTTAGCCTCCAAAACACAAGTTTAGAGTGAGATCTCTGGACAGTATTTGGTGCTGACAAAGAATAGAGGCTGTCCTTAGAACTACTTGCTTGCCACCCTCTCAGATGGGTTTCTCGCCTTATGATTCCCATCTTTCAAACTTGTTCTGGTTTTCTCTCTGCCCATGGGCCTGCTGAGCAGTGGGTGTCCTCTTGTCTCTGATTCCAAGTGAGTCAGAGCTCTCATTCAGCCATGCTGAATAAGGTAAGTCTGTCACTCACTGGTCTGTGCCTAGCAGGGAAGACATGCAAGTCTATGCTGAATCAGTACTCTCAGGGAAGACTGCTGTCCCCATATCCTGTTATCATGGCCTCCGGGAACAGCCTGCAGGAGCCATCTGAAGAGTGGCCAGAATGGTCTGAGAGTGGATCACAGGTTCCGGTTGAGCACATCCACACCAGATTAGAAAGCACCTCCAGGTCTCTTAGGATGCTCAGTGCCTGGAAAACCCCTCACAGCTCAGAAGCAAAAGCAGAGAACAGAAATGCTGGCACACTGCCAGCTTTCCCCTTCTCCCTTTATTCACTCCAGGAATCCCAGCCTACTGGGACAGTGACACCCACATTCAGGGTACATCTTCCCTCCTCAGTCACTTTAAGAAACAGGCTGTTTGTTGTTGTTTGTCCGTTTGTTTGGTTTTGGTGTTTTGAGACGGTTTCCCTGTATAGCATTGGAGCGGATCCTAGGACTAGCTCTTGTAGACAAGGCTGGTCTCTGACTAACAGATCCACCTGCCTCTGCCTCCCAAGTGTTGGAATTAAAGGTGTGCCCCACCACCACCTGTGGAAACAGGGTGTTTTTATTTACTCATCCACTTAAGGTATTTAGGGAAATAAGCCAGGCACACCTTTAATCTCAGCACTTGCGAGGCAGAGACAGGCAGAACTGAGTTCAAGGCCAGTCTGGTCTACAGAGTGAGTTCCAGGACAGCCAAAGGCACACAGAGAAACCTGTCTCAAATGTAATAAACAAGATAGGAAAATAGTAATGTGTGCCAGATGTGTTGCGCCCTGGAGGTCCAGCGCCCACAAATTCGGTTCCTTCCTGGACAGGATGGGCACTGGGAAAAGTTCATCGGGCTCGGAGACCCAGCGTGCACATCTGGAGGTGTGACACTCCCATGGCTGAGGTGGTTCAGTGGCCCTGATCCTTCCCAGCACAGGTTCAAAGGTAAAGCTATGAATGTAGAAAGGATAAAGGAAGGGGAGGGAGGAACTCAAATGCTCAGGTGTGGAGCGGAAGGAGGTGGTGGTCTTCAGGCTAGCTGCTAGTTAGAAACACCAGAAATTCCCTGGTCTGTCTCTGAAGGAAGAAGGTAGCGAGATCCAGGAAAGCATCCCCCTATCTCAGGATGACTGACCTCCACTCTCCATCTAAGGGCAGGAATCTGCACCATGTCTCTCTGCAGATCACTGTGCCTCACTTTGTAATATGGGCTAAATTGTACCCTACATCTGATAAAGTGGTTCAAGTCCCAACCCCCACAGCTCAGACTTGCTTAATACAGTCCTTTTACAACTCCATCCATCCTATCAGTTTTGTTCCTTTAGAGAACCCAGACTAATGCCAGTTCCCTAGGGTGGTTCTAATCCCAAATGACTGATGTCCTTATAAGGAGGGAAATTGAGACAAATGGGCACTGAGGGGAAATAGTATGGAGACCTGTCTTGAGATTTTTTATAGTTGGGAAGAGACACCATGACCGTGCCAACTTTTATAAAGGGAAACATTTAATCGGGGCTGGCTTACAGGTTCAGAGATTTAGTCCATTATCATCATGGCAAGAAGCAGGGCAGCATGAAGCAGACATTACGGTAATGGAGAATGGACAGAGTTCTATGCCTGGATTGGCAGGCAGCAGAAAGAGAGAGAGAGAGACTGGGCCTGGCTTGAGCTTCTGAAACCTCAAAGCTCACCCTCAATGACACACTTCCTCTCTAACAAGGCCACACCTCTTAATAGTGCCACTTCCTCAAAGCCTAATGGGGGCCATTTTCATCCAAACCACCACAGGCACAAGGTTAGAACACTTGTGAGGACAGGACTGAACTGGGCACTCACAAGACAGAGGAGGCCAGACCGTGTCTGAGCTGGAGAGGCATGGAACACACCTTCCTCACTTCCCAAGGTAGTCTCGCACCTGGGCCTTTAACTCCTGGCCTCTGGAGAACCAGCTGGTGCTGTTTGAAGCTTCCAAGACCAACACAGTTTGAAGTTGAACCTTACCAGATGGTGAGTGTGTGAATGGGAGGCACCAAGACTGTTCAACACTCAAACAGAAGTTCAGTCATAATGCCTGCCAGACTGGAGGTCTATGGAGACAGACAGGAATGCACAGGGAATTTGTCAGGAGGGACCTCAAGATGGAGGGAAGGAGTGAGCGAGGAAGAGAAGGATGGAGAGAGAGGAGGAAGATTGCTTGACTAACATTACAGCCAGCAGACCACAGTGGGTGGTGCCCCAACCAGAAATGCTCCAGACTCCATCCCACCCAGGGGGTTCTAGCAGTGGTATCAAAGGGACAGCCCCAGAGATGACTGAAATTCTGAGCTACCACCCAGGTCCATTAAAGTCCCTGAGGGCTACCTGCTTCCTCTTCTGAAGAGTATTCAATGCTCCAGAAGGCTGTGAGGTGTGAGAAAAGATAGGGAATCTCTTAAATCATTTCTATCAAAGATGGCCAGGTGTAAGAAGTTCGGAGACAGGTGCCCTGTCTTATGGGATGCTCACTGAGGCAAACTGTGGTCCCAGCCACAGTGATGGAAAATAGACTCTGTGGTCTCCCTGTGCAGGAAAGATGGATGCTGTTACAGCTAAAAACAGCCAGGATTTGGAGTCTGGGGAGCTGGGAGTAGACCTACTCTCTTTGTGAACTGGGAAAAGTTTGCTAGTCTTAGTGGCTCAGATTTTAAAACCAACAGCAATCAGGAAGTGCTTATCTTCCTATGCAGATCCATCTGTATCCTTTTGACCTTGGCTCCCCAGCATCTCAGGTCAGAGGAAAGCTGAGAAACCAGGCAGAGGCACCCTGCCGGGTGACAGCCTCCCCCAACTCCAGCCAGGTTTTGATGACAAAATCCTTTTCATTTGGTCAACAGCTGCTCCTCTTAAGGGACACACAATCAGGCCCCATCAGCAAAAGCCTTAGAGATCATGTGTATGTGTTGCTCGGTCACCTTCACAGTTTGTTCCTATGGAGTCCAGTCTGCTTTGGCTATTCCTCCTGCTGTAACCTGTGTAACCTGTGCCCCCATGTTCCCAAGGAAGCCACTACCCTGAACTCTGCATTGACCTCCATCCTCTTCACCAGGTCACCCTGTCAGGATGTTTCCCCAGCATGAGCACTCACTTCTAATGCTGTGGTCCCAACAGTCCCTTGCCCACCTGGAGAGAATCTGTCCCCTTCCTACTCTCCTGATGACAAACTTGGTAACTATGTAAAGGCCAGACTCTTCCTACTGCCAGCCTGGCTCTGAGAACATCTCTGGTACTCTGTGGTCTAGGCAGCCTCTAGGTACAGGCTCAGGAATTCAGCTCCCTCTGATGAAGTTGCCCATGTGTCACATGCTGTCTTGCTCCTCCTGAATGGTTCCTTCCCTCTCTGCATATGAAAATGCAACCCCAGGGTTTCTGAAAACACCAGATAGGTCCTCTGAGGGATGTCAGGCAAGGGAGGTTAGAGACATTCTTCCTAAGACCAGAACTGAGGCCGGGGTCCCACCCATGGCCACATGAACTCCAGCGATGAGTCCTCAGCTTCCCACTGACATTATCTGCAAAATGAGGATGATAACAGGATATACCTCATGAGGTGTGATTGTATGATAAGATTATGAGCTCAGTAAATATTAGCTAGTGTCACCATCATCATTACCACCATGATCATCGTGTTCATTCAACATACATACCATTATCACCGTCATCATCATCACCACAGCACAATCATCTTCATCACCATAGTCGTCACATTCTTCATCACATCTTCATCCTTACCACCATCACTCTCATCACCATCCTCAATACCGCCATCATCATGTTAACAGTCACTACCACCACCATCACAATCGTCACCATCATCAACACCACCACTGTCCTCATCACACCATCATCACCATCATCATCATGACCATCTTCACCAACATCACCACCCTACTCTGATTTGTGTGTTTTGCTTCTTGACGCTCCACCAGCAAGCCACCAGTAAACCACCAGTGAATTCCACAGCTCCCATTTCAGGACCCCCTTCCTTTCCAGGATCACCAGCGGAAGCATGAAAGTGAAAGCAACGGTCTTTCTTAAAACAGAGAAGCAATGCATTTGTCTTTAACCACCACTGCCAACCGTCTCCCTAGCTACCTACTTAAACTGTTCAAATATTGAGCATTATTTTTATGTTTTTTTAAAGCTACAATAGAAATATCTTTGCTTTCTGAAAATATCAAACAACATCAAAATAGATAAGGTAAAAGTGGAAGTCTCTCTTCCCACTTCCCAAGAGCAAATAGCACCACTAATGTAGTGTTTAGTCTTCTGGGTATCTTAAGTTTTACGTAAACACACACACACACACACACACACACACACACACTAAAAATAACTGATACACAGTGGTGGTAGGCATTTCTGAGAGACCTGTTTTTGATTTGGTGAAGGGAGTGGGCTGAGAGCGGCTTCCCTATTTGTTACTGTGGTAGCACTGGGCTCCTTGTTCTCATTGGATCCAGTGTGATTCTTTCGTTTCTTATGAACAGGCAAATGGCTCCACAGAGAAAGCCCAGGAGTGACAGCATGCATTGTTCTTCTGAATATGTAGCAATGTCACCTCCAGCTCACAGGACATAAGGGAAAGGTAGAAGTTGCTGTCACAGGCAGAGTCATGCTCCTCCAGAAATCGGGGCTGCTTGTTACTTCCTCTTTGCCATGGGCCACTATGACACAGTTCCCTGTCACCTTTTTAAAAAGCTCCAGGTGACACTGGGAATGAGACAGAAAGATCCCTTCATTGGTCAGCCAGTCTAGCCAATCTGAGCTCTGGGATCGGTGAGAAATTCTCAAAAAATAAGGGGTGTAGGGAGAGCAAGAGGAAGACGCCAGAGGTTTGCCTCTAGCTTCCACATGCACACTCACACATGTTCGCACCTAGCCACTGCACACATGCAATCACACATGTTCACACCCATCCACTGCACACATGCACTCCCACACGTTCACTCCTATCCTACACACACATACACCACACACACACAAAAAAATACTATTTTAAAACAGCCCACCTGACTCTGTACAGGAAAGCTTGGTACCTGCAGGACTTCAAGGTCAGAAGAAACATCTGGATCTGGTTAAGAAGGCAGCAACAAAGGGTACTACATCAGAACCCAGGTGACAGGACACAGAAACAGCCCACAGAAAAAGAAAGCTCGAATGCCCATGTTCACATGAGCTGTGGGCTTTGCTGCCCTTGTCCTAAACAGGCTGTTCTACAGCACACACTCTACGTTGGGTGCAGCATTCTACAACCCACCAGGAATACACAGGGTACTGGCTTCCTCACAGCCTATCAGCGCGTCTGGTTCTTTCTTTCTTCCTTCCTTCCTTCCTTCCTTCCTTCCTTCCTTCCTTCCTTCCTTCCTTTCTTTCTTTCTTTCTTTTGACAGTGCTATCCCAATAGTGTGAGACGGTATCTGATTGAGGTTTGGGGTTGATGTTGAGTTTATCTGTCCATGTCTGGAGGTGTACTAATTCAAGTCTTTGGCTCATTGTCCTATTTAGTTATTCAATCGTCTGGTTAAATTGTGAGTTTTTTGTTTGTTTGTTTGTTTTGAGTTTTTTGTGTGTGTATTTTTAAATATATATCCAGGATAGTAATCCCTTATCAGACGTTAGGTTTTCGATTTCTCTTTCCCATTCCATAGGTTTGCCTTTCACTAGTTAATCTTCCTTGTCAAACGAATGGGCTTTGGAATGCCCTATGAGACACACCACTGAGTGTATCTACCATTTCCAGAGAGGCTTAACCGAGCAGGAATCCACCCTAAATGTAGATGGCACCATCCCATTGTCTGTGATCCTGGCTTGAATTTTAAAACGTGAGTGGAGGAAGTGAGCTGAGCTCTGGCACTTGTCTCTTGTGCTTCCCAACTATGGATGTAGTGTGTGCAGCTGTACCACACTCCCACAATCATGCCTTCCAACCACAGAGGCCGCAACCCCCTTAGTCTGTGAGCCAAAGTGAGTCTCCTCCCTTCTCTGATGGGTGTCTTGTCACGTCATCAAGACAACTAACAACACACATTTCCATCCTGTTGACTCTGCACAATGGTGCCCTGCTTGCGTTTTCGTTTGATGCGATCCCATTCATCAAGGCTTGTTCTTCTTGTCTGTGCTTCTGGTATCATGTCCAAGAAACAACTGCCAAACCCAAAGTCAAGCTCTGTATGCTCTGCCTCTAAGAGTTCTCTAGGTTGGAATTGTGTCTGTGTTAATAATTTTAGCCTATGATGTGAGGTTAAGGTACAAATCCACTCTTTTGCCTATGACCATTCCATTTTCCCAGGACCATTTGCTGAACCTTCTTGTCCCCATTCAATGGTCTGGGGACCTTTCTCATAGATCACTTGACCACATGTGCCAGGGTCGGTTTCTGGGCCCTTTGTCATTTTCATTTTGTCTGTATTTGTCCCTTCCACTACCTTGATCAATGACTACACCTTGCTAGTGTGCTTTAGAATCATGATGCGTGCGTCCTTCATCTTTGTTTCTTCTCTTTTATGATCATTTGGATACTTGGGCTCCCTTGAGAGATTCCATGTGAATTTTGGAATGGCTTTGGAAGTTTGCTGCCGATAATACATTGGGGGTGTATCTACATTTCCATAGTATTAAACTTGCAGATCAGCCCTGGTGATGGCCACCATGAGTACCCTGTTCATGCTGGCCCTGGAGACTTCATGAAGAAGTGCCTCCAAGTTCCAAGGCCTGCCCTTGAGATAGTGAGCAAACTAGAGTTCATGCCTTCTGGAAGTCCCCTAGAGGAAAGAGAAACTGGATTAGGAAATGGATGTAAAGAAAACAATAGCTATGGAAAGAATATGAGAGTGGAGAGCAGGAAGGAGACAGCCTGGGATTTTAAATAGGGCTGGTGAAATAAAATTTCCAGGCTCCCTGGAAAATGATCCAAGGTGAATCTCACATGCCGGGGCTTTCTCTCAAGGATCCACCCTCAGTCCCAGCAGTGGGGACAGGGTTAGGACAGCTGGGCAGCAAGGCAGCCTCCCAGGCTAAGGCATCCCTGGTCTGACTGCTGCTTAACAGACAAGGCAGCTCAGGCACTCCACCTCCTGGTGTTTGCAGGAAGCTTGATAGAATCCTGCGCAGGACTGTCCCACTAAAAGGGTCTTTGCCTGCATCCGCTCCATGCAGTGCAGCTGACTCCGTGGGCTTATCAGCATGCTTGATAACTGGTGACCACTGCAGAATCTGGCTCCTGTGCCGCTAGCAAGGATGGGAGGAAGCAACCCAGGCATGTACTGATCAACCCCTGGCTGGGTGCCTGTTGGCAATGAGAATCAATCTCCAGGGTGTCCAAAGACAAGCAGGTTGCCAGTGTTTGAGGGTCAAGAGAGGTCAGGCTTCAGGAGGCACAAAAGATCACCTCCTTCATCCTGGGATGGGAATACCTCACCTTTTACAAGTGCTGTTTTATTGACTAGATTCCTTCTTGGGAGCATGAGGACGACCCTGATTGCTCACCATAATAAACGATGTCAAAGCCAACACACGTCCTCTGACTCTCAACACCTGGTTACCTGAAGCTGCAGCAGCAGAGTGACATGTTCTAGACAGGTCATATCTACTCAGTTCATCTCCGAACAGGCTGAAATCCCCCTTCAGGTGTGCCAGACTTGTTTGCCTCCCAGGACTGGGAAAAACCTGGTACCTTGGCAGTGCCAGTGGCCCCCTTTGTACACGTACATGGCTGTGTATGTGTGTACATGAGCATGTAGGGGGTGACATGCACACGCATGTTGAGACTAGAGGAGGGCATCGTGTACCTCAATCTATCACTGCCTTATTCCCTTGAGACAGGGTCTGTCAGTGATGGAGCTTGCCATCTGCTGGCTGAGCACCGACTCCTGTCTCCCCACCCGCAGGAACACAGCCAAGCCCTTTTACATGGGTTCTGGGAAGCCAGCTCAGAGCCTTATGATTTCACTGCAAGCCCTCTTACCCACTGAGCCTTCTTCCCAGCCCCACTGCCTCCTTAAACCTGGCTGCCAACATAAGTAAATATGGGTCCCGGTTTTCACCCTGTTGCTGTTCAGAGCATTGCCTCTCATTTGCTGTTTTTCTTATGAATTTCCCATCAACCCCTTTGCCCATTTTTCAACAAGGAAAATATCTCCATTTAGAGCCCATCTGCATATCAGGGCTGTGTGCTCTTTGTTTCTGACATATGGCAATAGGGCCTAGCTTATGCTCCCTCGCTCCTGAGAGTGTCTGAGCTGGACCAATAGCCACCATCTAGTGTCATATCCTGCTTATGCGTGCCTCCCTCTTCCTCTATGGCATCAAGCTGGCTTTAATTTGCAAGGCTGAGTGTAATGAAGATACTGCCAACCAACTGTCTAAAATACATCAGACTCTATCTGTCTCTGGAAGGGAACAATTTAATTCCCTTCAGAGGAGACTCTGCTTAAATTTAAAAAACCACCAGGACAACTCTTCTAGCTTTATAAATGCAACAATATAGAGCCAATGACCAAATGGCTGGAAAAAGCCATGAGAGCATGTCTGCTGAGCTAAAGGTTCCATTGTGGGTGGGAGGACAGAAGCATGGCAAAGAGAAACTAAGTCTGAACCCAGCACTTGGAACTGAACAAACAAAGCACCGCCTCATCTCCCTCCTGGTGCCCTCACCTGAGCATCTTGTGCTGGGCTGTGGTGCATCATGACTGTGAACTCAGCTGTGTTCTGTAAAACAAAACAAAAACAAAAACCAACAGCCCTAGGGGAAGCTGAGAAGAGCCACCAGGTACACAGAGGTTTCTGAGCAGGGGTCAGGGCGTCCTCATCACTGCCAGAGATGTGCTGGGGTTTGTTCAAGAGTCTGAAAGATCATCATGTTGAAGGCTCTGAGGGATAATGTCTCACTAATACCACTGAGTGTCAACCAGGGTGGCTTTTATGAGGCCATGAGCCGAGGCCACTCCAAGACTGTCTAGACTGAACTGGACATAGAACACATGGGTTGGTGGGCACATATAGGATGTGCCCCTGATGTGCCATGTTCCCTTCACTGACACACATGGGACTCCCAGAGTACATAGCACCTTGACAGGAGCATGGCCCTCAGCTAGGTGAACCCACGAGGACCCGAGAAAGGGTAAGTTCTTGAACACCATGTCTGTCACTGCACAGGGCTTTCTATGTTTCCCTAATGTCCTATTATAACAGAAGCCACAGTCACTCTTCAGTACTCCTAGCTGGTATATGGTTAAAGTATCTAACATACTCCTGATTAGTCTTAATTATCAACTTGATACAGCCTAAAGTCATCTGAGATGAAAAGCCTCAATTGGGTAACTGCTCAGATCATGTTGGTCTGTGGGGACTGGGGGGGACTGTCTTTTGTTTGTTTGTTTGTTTGCTTGCTTTCTTGTTTGTTTTTCGACAAGGTCTGTCTGCATAATAGCCCTGGCTGTCCCGGAACTTGCTTTGTAGACCAGACTGACATTGAACACATTGAGATCCGCCTCCCAGGTGCTGGGATTAAAGGTGTGTGCCACCACTACCCGGCTGTGGGTACTGTCTTGATTGTTAATTGACACAGGAAGCTGCAGGCTACCACAGGCAGCACCATTCCTAGGCAGATAGATAGATAGTCCTGGACTATATAGGAAAACTAGGTAAGCATGAAACAGAGAGCGAGCCTATAAGCAAGGTTCTCCATGGTTCCTGTGTGCAGGTCCCTGCCTTGATGTCCGCCCCCCATACACACCACACAGTCACAGTGTCACACAGTCACACAGACAAAAGACTCCTAGTATCTGCCTCACTCTACACCCCAGTACTTGGGTTACAGGCCTGACTTTTCCACAGATGCTGGGGATTTGAACTTAGGTCCTTATATTTGTATGGCAAATGCTATTACCCACTGAGCCATCTCTCCAACCCCTAATGTATACATTTTTATGCATAATAATATTTTTAAATAATACCACATACTAGAAAGAGAAAAGTTTGCATGTCAATCATATCCCTGGACAAACCAGGATATTCCTGCGTGTGCTGTGGACTGCCTCCTTTTGTCTCGACTTCTTGTGCCAGCTCAATTTATTTCCAGGGCCCACTTGGGGATGAAAATGGTCTCAGGGCATCACTGCCATTGCATTTTACCCACCCTTCTCAGCACACGCAGACTAATGGTAATGAAGCGTCGGCTCCTTTGTTAATGTTCTATCAGTGTTCCCGGCAGGCTGGGAGTAGCCTCTCTAGCAAGAGATCCCAAGAAAATATGGATCACAGAACAGAAGGCTACTTCTTGGTTGTGCACTAGGCAAAGGTGTGTGATGAGGCTCCAAAGAGAAGGCCATGAACAGGGCTCAAGGCCACAGTCTTCCTCTTAGGCAAGGGACATGGAATGCATTTACCACTATGCAGGATAAAATGCATCTGATGACTCCTCATCCCTGGTCTTATGAGGTTGTGTTTAGTGACAGGGACTCTAAAAAGCACACAGATCTCCATGAGTTCAAGGCCAGGCTGGTCGTTATAGACAGCTCTAGGACAGCAGGACTACATAGAAAGACCCTGTCTCAAAACAAACAAAAAACAAAACAAAAGGAAAGAAAGAGGCTCTTGGGGCTGTGGGGATGACTCAGTGGTTAAGGAAGACTATTGCATTGGGATCCAGGTTTGGTTCCCAGTACGCACACTGGGTGGCACACTAACTCCAGCTCTGGGGGGGGGATCTGATACCTCTGGCTTTCTTGGGTATCCATTTTCATGTCAGGCACACAGACACACATACGTATATATAATTTAAACTTAAAATTTAATCTTTTTAAAAATAAATTGCCTCTTTATAGGAAAAAAATGACAGCTTAGTTGGTAGGGCATCCTAGAAAGTTCACCCATTGGTCTATGCCTTCCTCCCACTTCACAATGGGCAGGGGGACACACTTGGGTACACCAGTTAGGCACGACACCCATACCAGGGCTGCTGCTTGATACCCATGTTAACCTGGGTTCCTTACACAGGCTTGGTTTTAACTTTTTGTATAATTGACAGGTGACAGCTGGGGGTGTGACTCCGTTGATAGAAGACTTGCTTAGAATGTACAAAGCCCTGGGTTCCATCCCCAGCACCACATAAATCAGGTGCAGTGGTGTTCGTAATCCCAGCAGCTGGTAGATAGAGGCAGGGGGATCAGAAACTGAGGGTCATCCTCAGCTACATGGGAGTTCAAGGCCAGCCTGATCTAGAAGGACTGTCTTATAAAAAGGGGAAGGCGGGAGCTGGAGAGATGGCTCAGCTGTTAAGGGCACTGGCTGCTCTTCCAGAGGACCTGGGTTCAATTCCCAGCACCCACATAGCAGCTCATATCTGTCTGTAACTCCAGTTCCAGGGATCTGAAACTCTGTCACAGACATACATACATACAGGTAAAAACCAACGCACATAAAATAAGAATAAATTATTAACAAATTAAAGGGATAGGCATATTGTTAAGTTTTAATCTTTAAGGATTTATTATGTTCAAGTATGTCTGTGTATATTCGGGAGGGTGGGAATTTGTTCATGTGATGTGAGTGCAGATGCCTATCAAGGCCAGGGCATCTACTCTCTGTGGAGTTGGGGGTCACAGACACTTGTGAGTCACCCAATGTGGGTGCTGGGAACTGAACTCAGGTCTTCTGCAAGAACGTTGTGTGCTCTTAACCACTGAGCCATCGCTCCAGCTCCATTTTGATTATTTAGAAAGCTCCTCCAATACAGATCCATCTAAAACAGTTTTCCAGTCGCGAGCTTGGGCAGCATCCCTGTAGCCGTCTTTACTGTCTCAAAGAGGGGCATCTGGTCCAAGAGCTGCTCCATCTATCCCTGTGCTCTCTGCCATACCGGGATGGCACAAGGCTGATCTCTGACCAGGAGAGAGGTGAGCTTGAGCCCCCCTGTTCTTCATGCATATGTGTATACACAGAAGCAAATTCCTGGTCACCTCCCTTGCAGCTAGCTGAAAAATGTTCCACAACAGTATCGTTTATCAGAACACAGCATCAGCGCCCCCTGGTGGCCATGATAGCATCCTCGTTTCTCCCCGCCACAAGCCAGACAATACCTCGTTTGGGAGAAATAGGAGCCAGAGCAAATCTCAACAAGAATGTTATATGTAACCTGTTCTCTCTGCTACATAGAAACCAATTTGGTCTTATGCAGTGTATTATTGGAGGTTATGGGGCTGTTTTCTGGATTGTTGGAAATGAACCTTTGGGAGGAGCCAACATATATGTGATCAAAAAAAACGCACAGCAACAGAAGGTCAGATTTAAAATGAAGCAGAGTTAGCTATGAGATGCACCAGGCCCCCTCACAAGCTGTCTGTCATATTGTTGTCACTGGCCACCAGCTCACACCCTTGGGCAGCCAGCTGTTCCTGACAGTGCCACATCAATGAAGCGATCCCACCTGGGCAGGCTGCCCCGCAGGCTCCTTAAGGAAGTGGGATCTGGCTTTGGCCCACAGTTGGGAGGCACAGCTGGCAGGGGGTGGGGGAGTGGGGGGCGTCAAGAGTGCAGGGCATTGTGGGGGGAAGTAGAACAGTTGTAGAAAGGGGGGCATGTCCGATGGGAGCCAACACCTCCCACCGCTTCCAGGCTTGGATCCAGACAGGTGCACACCGTCACTCAGAGACCCCAGCCGCCCAACCGTCTACCTGGCTCAGCACAGCACAGGGGCACAGGGCATCCCACTCCTTCCCCAGCCCATGCCTGTTATTGGGATCTGGCAAGAGAGAACATACTTCTTCACATCATTTGAAGCCAGCCAGGTAGGAAGCTTTGCCCCCAGGGCCCAGGTAAAAATTGCGACAGATGCTTCGTCTGCTGCCAGGATGGATTTGTGAATGAGTCACTCCAGAGGCAGGCACTGTAAGGAAGGAAAGTGTGCGTCCTCCCGTCATCTGTGAGATAACAGCTGGAAGATGGAGCACACGCATTGAGAAGACCAGAGTGTCTTACCGCATGACACCAGCAGGGGCACCCTCGAGGTGGCTGTGGGAGGGAACAGAAGCGTCACTCCTGTCACACCCACTGTTCTGTGGCTTCCCTTTCTTCATCCCTGGTACCAGAGGACAAGTCAGAGGAAGGTGACACAGAACGCAGCTGTGACTAGCTGTAGAAAGTTAGGGAAGGTTAGGGAAGGACCTAAAAAAGGAAAGAAAGAAAGAAAGAAAGAAAGAAAGAAAGAAATGTGTCCCCACAGTGTAGCCTATAGGCCTCAGTCACCAAGGCTGTGCCATGTGCCCAGGTGTTACCAAGTATTGGAAAGATAAAGCACTTCGGGGAGATGCCAAGGGGCTTCTAGCAGGAGGTGTGGCCATGTGAACACCCCTGCCAGGCCCTGGGCCAGCTAGTTTGTGTCCAGTAGAGATCAGAGTGGTGCATGCCTTTAATCCCAGCACTCAGGAGGCAGAGGCAGGCGGATCTCTGTGAGTTCGAGGGCAGCCAGATCTACAGAGTGAGCTACAGAGAAACCCTGTCTCAAAAAAAAAAAAAAAAAAAAAAAAAAAAAAAACCTAAAAAACAAACAAAAAACAACCCAAAGATTCTGTCATATGTCAAAGGTGTCTCCACCCCTTTCCCCACAAAGGGTTCCCCTGTTTTCTAAATGCTACTCTCTGAGCAGGCACTAGGGCTCTCTGTTGCTGACTGAATTCCAAAACCTATTTGGAATGTAATAACCGGACAGCCACTGAGGCTTAGTCTTCAGATTCCACAGGTGCTGTGGGCAGCCTCCAGCCATATGAGAACTGTACCTAGAACATAGGTGGTCACCCACTACTCAACCCACACAAACCAAGTATTTTGGTTTTTATCTTATGTGTTTTGCCTGAATGCATGTGTGTGCACCATGTGCACGCAGTGTTCAGTGAGTGTAGAAGAGGGACCAGATCCCCTGGACCTGTAGTTACATTTGCAAACCACCAAATGGGTGCTAGTAAGTAGCCCAAGTCCTCTGTAGAGCAGGAAGCCCTCTTAACAGCTAGGATTCTCTAACCCTGTCACACACACCAACTTCTGATACATCCATCCACCTTTTAAAAAGTGTTCAGAGGGGTTGAGAAAGCTGTTGTTAAGAGCAAAATCCAGGTGGTAGTAGTCAACCCTTTTAATCCCAGCACTCAGGAGGCACAGGCAATGGGATCTCTATCAGTTCTAGGCCACCCTGGTCTACAGAGTGAGTTCCAGGACAGCCAAAGCTACTCAGTGAAATCCTGTCTCAAAAAAAAAAAAAATATTGGCTGCGCCTATACACATAAAATTATGATTTTAAAAAAGCATTCACAGCATTCAATGATCCTGTCTTTGTTATGCCACAAGGTGTTGTAACCCTAAGCCAAATATGACCCCATCTGCCCTAAGCCAATATAGATATATCAGACAATCAAGGGGAAGCCATATACAGATGGACATGATACCACCAGAAGCCAGGAGCCACCAGAAGTTGGAGGGAGACCTGGTTCAAGTCTTACCATCTTCTCTGGCATGACCAATAGTCTGACTTTGGGCTTCCAGCCCCTGGCAGATAAAGAGGCATCTTCTCCTGTGTAACCCATGTCATCATGGGTTCTTGTTACAGCAGTAGCTGGGAATGCATGTACCTCACCCTGACATGACTCTTTGTCTTCCCAGTTTCTGCGTCCATTCGAGGATGTGGTGGGGGTGTGGCAGAGCACAAAGCAGAAAGGGTCCTCAGGTGCCTGAGACCTAGTGGGAACTGAGGCTGGTGGCTCTCCCTACCCTGAGGGCGCCCAGATAGTCTCAGCTGGGACACAGCCATGTCCCTGACTCCTCTCCTCCACTCTGACCAAAGACTCCCTTTCCAGGGTGAGAAAGGAGCCCTTGAAGCACTTCCTGGTCATGGACCAGCTCCTACTGCTGGGATGAGGCAAAGATGCCCTGATAGGGGGTGCTCCTCTCTAGTTAGCCAGGACAGCATTGTGCCTGATACACCAGTGACACCCATTCTTCCATAATCTCTTGGGCTCTCTGTGTAGAAACTCATTCATCAACTTCTGGCAGCTAAAGGACCTGTGACTGAGTGGCCCAGAGCACCAGTGACAGCGACTTGGGAACCCTCAGGCTTATGTATCTTCAGCCCCTTTGCCCTGTCCTGTGTGTAAGATTCAGACACAGGAAAGCAGGAGGCTCCAAGAAGCAGCTCACAGTGGAAAAGGATCCCTCTGCGGGCACCCGGACCTTGCATGGGACCAGAGGTGAGGGACTCACTTCCTTCACAGTAAGTGAAGAACAGTACCAGGGAACCACAGTCATGGGCTGTCACATCATCAAGGAGGAGGTCAGCTCTGGCACTCCACTCCTATGCTGCTTCACCTTCATGACAGTCCCAGGGAAGGAAAGCGAGGCTGAAAGAAATCAGAAAACCAGCCAAGCTACACAGCTAGGATGGGGCAGAGGCAGGATGTCACTCACTCCTAGCTCCACCCACTTTTACCAGATGAACTGGGGCAGTCACTGCTACCTCCTCAACATCCCAAAGGGTAGAGGAGGCGCCCTAAAACTGCCATGAGGATCAATGATACAAATACAATCTGAACTCCTGGGAAGGTTGTTCTGAAGTCCAAGAGGGCTATGGTGCAGATGCATGTGTAAAGGGCAGATGGGGGCCAGCCCCCACCATGCTCTGTATCCACCTCCAAAAAGAATATCTTGAGAGAGACTACACTTGGACATGGGAGCTCCTTCAAGGTCCCAGGGAGCAGGGAGTGTGCTTGAATAATAGCATTTCATGCAGAGTTCTGAGGGCAGAAGTGCTGTGCATGTCTGTGTATGTGCATGTATGTTCTGTGCGAATGATCTGTATGTGTATAAGTGTACACATGTCTGAGTGTGTCTAAATATGTGTATGTTTGTGCATTGTGAATATGTCTTGTGCATAACTGCATGTGTATGTGTGTGTTATATGTGTTCCTGAGTCTGCATGTAGATCCACATGTACACATGCAAATCTGTACGCACATATGCATATAATGTGCCTGGTTGTATCTGCATATCTATGTTTTGCATGTTTGTATGTCCATGTATGTGCATATGTCTGTGTGCCTTGAATATGTCTGCATGTACATGTGTATGAATTGTCAACATGTGTGTGCAATATATATTGTGTGCATGTGTACATATCTACATGTTTGTACATGTAGTGTTGTGTGTGTGTGTATATGTGCACAGGGATAATTAATACTCTTCATTTCCACACACACCCCCAAGCAACAGTGCAAAAAGCATCTAGCCCATAAAAAGGGAAACATCCATTGTCTTCTAGTTAGGGGGTTTGAGCCACAGATCAGAGCAGGTGCAGCATTATCGTTTAATTTGACTCTGTGCTACTCCTCAGGTGGCAGCCATTGGATGTTCAGGGCCCCATCACTCTAATGTCTTTAACAATTTAAAAACATCAGCGTGCAAAAATCATCCACCCTCCTCCATGAGAACATCAAGGGCATTAACCCCAGACACAACTCCATGCAATGTTATGTACACAACGCTTTATTCCAGACACAGACCTGTCACTGTGGGATGCTGTCACCAACACTGTCTTCTCAGAGCACAGGCACTCTCACCCAGAGATGCTCAAAAAAAAGATGTCCAGGTGCAGATTCTAGTTCCTAGCCTCCTGCTGGGAAGGAAAGCTGAGGAACGCCCCCCACTGCACCTACCCCACAAAGACACACACACACAAGTTCAAGGTCAGCCTGGGCAATGTAGTAAGACCTTCTATCAAAATACAAACTAAAAGGGAAGGAGGAGCTCTTGTGTATTGGGTGTGGTCCTGGGTTCAGGTCCCAGTATTGAGGATTCTTCTTGTCTGGGAAGCCTGGCATTGTTCTTGAATATGTCTGGAAGAATCCTGTGTTGTGGCCCCCCGCAGTGGGAGTCTGCTGACATCCCTGCATGTGGTGCTACTCTGTGGACCAGCAGCACAATTTCTTCTGCCTCCTCTCTGCTTTTCCTGTCCCCCCTCCCTCCCTCCCATTCTCCTCCCTCTTCATCTTCCCCTGCCTCCCTGCTTCATCCTCTTCCTTCTCCTCCTGCCCCCTCCTCTTTCTCCTCGCCCCCTTCTCTCCACAACACTGTCACTAACACTTACTATTTTTGTTTAAATTTTGTTCAGGAAACCAGAAACTTCCTCTGGAAACATGGTTCTCCAGTGGGCAGATCATGGCCCTTCAGCCAGGAGGCATCCAGGGACCGGGTAGAGCAAACTCTTCTCCAGGTTGTCACAGCACAAATGGCCATGGGGACAGAGAAGCTGTGTAGCCCACACAATTAGACTGGCTCTGCTACCTCTTCAGTTTCCTCTGTCCCTGTCCTTCATGCTCTACCTGGCACCACTTCCAGACTGTCATTTCATGCTCAGTCTAGAGCGACCTGTGCTAACATGAAGAGCATTCTCTTGACGGTCTTCAGGGGTCTGCCTGAGCCCCCCAGACCCTACCTGTCTTGCTCGTCACGGTCTGGTCTCACTCATGGAAAGTGCTTGGTAAACTCTTGGTGAACGAATGATAATGCCTCCAGCCAAGTTCCCAGCATTTGAAAGTGTGAGTGTTGATGGAAGCCAAATAAAGGGTGTTACTGAGCTTGGAGGCATGTACCATGAGGCATGTGGATGGAAAAAACAGTCTCTGCCCACACAGGCTTTAAGCCACAGTGACTGGCTAGCACGTTTCCCTATACCAGCCATGAAGAATAACTGGAAAGAAAAGAAAAGTGCAGAAGCACCACACTAGATGTCTGAGCAGGTGGGATGAGCATCTCCAATAGGGATGAGCATCTCCAATAGGGATGAGCATCTCCAATAGGAAAGAAGGGGACAAAAACGGATCTACTACAACTCCCAAGGGGCTGGCCCACATCGTAGCTCTTCAAATCCTTTACAGTATTGCCACTGGGTCACAGACTGCAAAGCAGACAGACACACTGCCTTGGCTTCTAGGCTGCTTCCCTTCTGTTTGGTAAAGCAAGAGTCTTCCTAGGTGCTCTCCAAGCCCAGACTCTGAGCTATGAGGGAAGGAAAAGCATACAGGGAAGGTCCTGCTACACCAGGGCTGCACAGGTGAGCCCTGTGCTTCCTGAGCACTGGGCTCAACACAGTCCATGAATTGGACTGGCCCTCAGGCATTTTACCACAACCTCCCTTGCTGTGTCTGTGCACAGCTGTGTATAGGCACTGCCTGGAAAGGGACAGCAGCCAGCTCGTACTGACGATGATCCTTGCCTTCCTGAGACAGTCAAACTGGGGGGAACGGGCTCTTGCTTGTTTGAAAGATAGCTTCCATCATCTTTATAAGGCCTGAGATACACACAAAGAAGTGTCACACTTGGCCAGAGGTCTCCTGTAAACAGTCCTCGTCCTCAGAAGGGAAAGAAGGAACACGGGAGATGAGAAGGGAAGGGAGGGGCTTTGGAGGAGCAAGGATGGGAATGGGTCTCCTCCCTGCAACTGCCTCTCCCTCCATCCCCTGCCTCAGCTTCATCCTGAAGCCCAGGGCAGACTGCAGGCCAGGGGGGGAAGCATGCCTGGGTCTCTGGATCTGTCCGCTCAAGGCCACCACACTATCACACAGGGACAGCAACTCCTACCATCCCCATGTCCCAGCCAGCTGTGTGGTTAGATCAGCCAGATTGCTGCTGGCAAGGAATTCTGACATAGCTCTAAGCCATACTCCTTTGCTCAAGGTCATGGGCTTTAGATCTTTCCTGCTCCGAGCAAACACCTCCTTTGCAGGATGCCATGGGCAGATGGTGGGCAATGTCACATCCTCCAGCACTGAGTAGTGCATGAGGACCCCTGTGGTGTCTGCACCAGGGGGCGCTGAGTACTCTGTGAAGCAGGCTCAGCAGGGAGTAGAGAACTGCAAATAAAGCCACTGGCTCATCCTGCATCCCACCTTCCCTAGGAGGGGCTGGGGTCTCTGCTTTCCCCACTGGGAGGCAAGACTCTGGTACCACCACCTTAGAGAAACAGTTACTATGTATCTACCTTTTCTTTTTCTTTTCATGATGATGGTTTTCCTTTTTCTTTTTTGTTTTGGTGTCAGGAACTGACTCAAGGAGGTCTTGTAAATGCCAGGCAAACATTCTGCCAATAAACCACATCCTGACCCTATTTGAATGTATGGGTATTATTAATTATTAATCATTGTTATTATTATTATTACTATTTTTGGTTTTTTGAGACGGGTTTCTCTTGTAGCTTTGGAGGCTGTCCTGGAACAAGCTCTTGTAGACCAGGCTGGCCTCGAACTCACAGAGATTCTCCTGCCTCTGCCTCCCAAGACCTGGGATTAAAGGCGTGTGCCACCACTGCCTGGCAATCATTTTTATTAAGACAGGATCTCATTATTTAGTTCAGGCTGGCCTCATCCTTGGCATTCTCCTGCCTTAGAAGTGTCAGAATTATAAGTATGTTCCCACTGTTATAACCTCTTTGAGTGTATGTGTTCATGTGTATACATGTATGTGGGAGTATGTGTGTACGTGTGTGTACATGCACATGTGGAGAACAGAAGTTGACATCAAGTGTTTCCTTCGATCTCTTGCCATCTTTTTTTGATACAGGGTCTTTCTGTGAACCTGGAACTCTCCACTTTAGCTAAGCTGGATGGCCAATGAGTCTTAGGGATCCACCTAAGCACACCCTCATACACAGATTTTACGTGAGTCTTGAGCATGCAATTTTGGATCCTCATGCTTGCACATCAAGCATTTTACCAACAGAGCTGGCTCCCCAGCCCCAGAAAGGTGTGTGGGGGACAGGGTCTCAGCAAGTAGCCCTAGCTTTCCTCAAACTCACAAAGATCCCCCACTACTGCCTCCTTAGTAGTAGGACTAAAGGTATGCGTCAGGTTTTCGTTTTGTTTTCAACAATGTGATGGTATGAGGCTGGGGAGAAAACTCTATTTGCAAAGTGCTTATTGCGCAAACATGAGGACCTGAGTTTGAATGCCCAGCACCCATGTAAAAACCAAGCTAGAATGGTGGCATACACCTGTAACCTCAGTGCTGGTGGCGGGGGTGGAGGGTTGGAGGCAGGAGGATCCCTGGAACTTGCTGGGCAGCCAGTTTTCTGAGACGGTGAACTGCAGGTTCAGCAACAGACCCTACCTCCAAAACAAAATGAGACTGGAAGCAATTGAGGAAGACATCAGATGTTGCCTTTGGCTTCTACATACATGCACAGGCTTACACACACTCAACATACATGTATACACACAAAAACTATTCTTAGCTGGGGAGAGGTTGTTCTGCTCAGCAATTTGAGGGAGCACAAGCCAAGTGAGAACACACCTCTGCTGCCCAGGTGACCAACAAAGAGCCCAGTTCCCATGGCCAGAGAAGGAGGCACCATTCCTACATCCCAGGGTCACATCTCAGCCCCAACCAGTCACCTTGGGTAAGAGCTACTTTGATTACTCACAGAAGCCAGTTCTAAACCGCCCCTCTTGTCCATGGGATTCACGTTAGGGACTGTGTCCTAACCCTGGCCCACACGGTCTTCTCCAACCCAGCACATCACTTGCTGCTTTTTCTATGGCCCCGTGTGCCATGTCTGTAGGTCCTATGGGTGTGACAGACATCTGCCTTCTAAGCTCTGCTCATGTCCCCTGTGGTTATATGTGTATGCAAGGCTCTGCTGCCAGCCCAGGAAGACAATTCTTGAAGGGTTAAGGTTTTAGGAAGGCAGCTTCCTTGTTTCATGTTCTAGGGCCTTTGCATTTCCCTCTCCTTGGGGCAGACAGGAGAGGAAGGCATACTAAAAGGCTAAGGTGACATTGTAGCTGGGAGAAGGCAGCTCTAGAGTAGTTGGCCTCACTGGTCTCTGGAACAAAGCCCCATGGATGATGACTAACACAGAAATGCATGCTCTTGCAGGCCTGGGACAGGAGTCTGTTAAGTCTTGAACAACCACAACTCTCATGTGCCAGCCAATCCTGCAGGCCAGTCCTTCCTGGTCCTTCTCTGACCTCATTGATCCTGCTCTACAAGGCTCCTTTCAGCTTAAATATGACCTCTGAGTCCCCCATACTTGTCAGAAAATCTTATTCTTGGCCTTGTTAAGCCATTGTCCTTAGGCCACACCCACTCCATGATGACCTCATCCTAACCTAACCAATCAACTTTTCGTTCCAAATAAGGCCACATTCCTGAGGTTGTGAGTAGGGTAAGCTTGGGGGACAGTGTTCATCACGGCATCCCATAGTTTGCTCCTGAGACACACCCCTACTGCCAGGGACCCTCTGCCTGCTCAGAGACCAACCAGAAAACCCAAAGGACCCACCCAACAGAAAAAGGGAAAGGCCCACTGTCACCTTCTTCACTTGGTCAGCAGTCAACCCAAGCAATACCCATGACCAGAACTTCTGTTCTCACCTGGAGGCCACTATGATGGTCCTGCTACTTCCCTGCAGGCCCAGAGTCTGATGCCCCATCCCAGGGAATCCTCAGCTGCTCATTTGTCCTGAAGATGTAGGTGGCTGCTAACCGACAAAACAAGAACAGATTCTGTGTGTGTGTGTGTGTGTGTGTGTGTGTGTGTGTGTGTGTGTGACATGCACATGCGCACATGTTACTTACTTGGATTTGAACATAGGCCCTTATGTATGCTAGGCAAACTCTCTACCGCTGAACTATGTCCCAACTCATTAAAAAAACAAAAACAAAAAACACAACTTTTTTGAGACTGGGTTTCATACCTATCAATATAACTGGAAATTACAGGTTTGAGCTGCCAGAGCCACCAGGGAGGGAAAATCTTTACTTCTGACTCCCTTCAAGAGCAGCCCCCACCATGGTAGACCATGGCAGCCTGGGTCCTGGGGCTTCATTCCACCAGCATCCTTTGGTATATTTCCAGTATCTGGCTGTGGAGCGACCCTTCAAGATAACTGGATGTCTGTAGAAAGGTAAAAGGTCATGGGTCAGGTCAGAGCCAACTAGCCCAAAAATAGCTGCTTAAATTATCACACTAGTGAGTTAGGAGTATCTACTGCTCTTCCAGAGGACCTGAGTTTAGTTCCCAGCACCCACATAAGACAACTAACAACTACCTGTAACCCCAGCTCCGGGAGACCTGCCATCAACTTCTGACTTCCAAGGGCACTGCCCGTGCTCACACACAATTAAAAAGTTTTTAAAAGTAGGTGCAACAGAGGCAGCAGGCAGGAAGCTCGTCCATAGGGGAGCAACTGGGTCAGACAGAGTCAAATAAATGCAGATCTATAAAGCTTTTCTGTCACAGGGACCCTGCAGCAGAGTAGTAGAACAGTTGTAGGAGTGAGCGAGCGAGCAAGTGAGAGACAGAGAGACTGAGAGACAGAGGGAGAAGAGAGGAGAGGAGAAGAGAGGAGAGGAGAGGAGAGCAGAGGAGAGGAGAGGAGAGCAGAGGAGAGCAGAGGAGAGGAGAGCAGAGGAGAGGAGAGGAGAGCAGAGGAGAGGAGAGGAGAGCAGAGGAGAGGAGAGCAGAGGAGAGGAGAGGAGAGCAGAGGAGAGGAGAGGAGAGCAGAGGAGAGGAGAGCAGAGGAGAGGAGAGGAGAGCAGAGCAGAGGAGAGGAGAGCAGAGGAGAGGAGAGGAGAGCAGAGGAGAGGAGAGCAGAGGAGAGGAGAGCAGAGGAGAGGAGAGGAGAACAGAGGAGAGGAGAGGAGAGCAGAGGAGAGGAGAGGAGAGCAGAGCAGAGGAGAGGAGAGGAGAGGAGAGCAGAGGAGAGGAGAGGAGAGCAGAGGAGAGGAGAGGAGAGCAGAGGAGAGGAGAGCAGAGGAGAGGAGAGGAGAGCAGAGGAGAGGAGAGGAGAGCAGAGCAGAGGAGAGGAGAGCAGAGGAGAGGAGAGCAGAGGAGAGGGAGAGCAGAGGAGAGGAGAGGAGAGCAGAGGAGAGGGAGAGCAGAGGAGAGGAGAGGAGAGCAGAGGAGAGGAGAGCAGAGGAGAGGAGAGCAGAGGAGAGGAGAGCAGAGGAGAGGAGAGCAGAGGAGAGGAGAGCAGAGGAGAGGAGAGCAGAGGAGAGGAGAGGAGAGCAGAGGAGAGGAGAGGAGAGCAGAGCAGAGCAGAGGAGAGGAGAGCAGAGGAGAGGAGAGCAGAGGAGAGGAGAGGAGAGGAGAGGAGAGCAGAGGAGAGGAGAGGAGAGCAGAGGAGAGGAGAGGAGAGCAGAGGAGAGGAGAGCAGAGGAGAGGAGAGGAGAGCAGAGGAGAGGAGAGCAGAGGAGAGGAGAGCAGAGGAGAGCAGAGGAGAGGAGAGGAGAGGAGAGCAGAGGAGAGGAGAGGAGAGCAGAGGAGAGGAGAGGAGAGGAGAGCAGAGGAGAGGAGAGCAGAGGAGAGGAGAGCAGAGGAGAGGAGAGCAGAGGAGAGGAGAGGAGAGCAGAGGAGAGGAGAGCAGAGGAGAGGAGAGGAGAGGAGAGGAGAGGAGAGCAGAGGAGAGGAGAGGAGAGGAGAGGAGAGCAGAGGAGAGCAGAGGAGAGGAGAGCAGAGGAGAGGAGAGGAGAGGAGAGCAGAGGAGAGGAGAGGAGAGCAGAGGAGAGGAGAGGAGAGGAGAGCAGAGGAGAGGAGAGGAGAGCAGAGGAGAGCAGAGGAGAGGAGAGGATGCTCCCAAGAGCTTCTCTGTGCTGGCACAGGTTTAGAGAGCAAATTTAGAGAACTGAGCTGCACATCCCTGGGGTATTGAGTCTCAAGGTCTCCAGGGCCATGTGGCTGGCAGCACTGAAGGCAGGAGCAGAAGCCAGGCTTTTGTAAGCCCAAAGGCTCCCTAGGACCTGGGGTTACCCCCAGTCTGAGACAAAGCTAGACGAGCAGGCTAGTGAGAGAGGGGCCAGTGCTCCTTATCCGAGGCTTCCTGCAGGTAACACTGTAGTGTGTGTTGTAAGAACCCACCCATAGTGAGAACAAGGCCAAGGGCCAGCCATTGGGAGTAGCTAATCCTTGTGCTGTCATTAGATCCCCTACTTGGGCGACCATGAGGAGACCAAGACTGGAAAGGTCACTTTGCCCATCCCCACACTAGCCAAGAAACTAAGCAACAGTAAAGGAGGATCCTAGGCAGAGGTTTCTGGTGCAGGGTAAGTTAACAAACCCCATTGTGGAGTGGAGTGGCCCCACAGTTGGGGCTGCCCAGACCTTTTCATCTGTCCTTGCACTGCAACTTATTAGACTCAAGGCTGACCATCCCCAACTAGGGAAGAAGTTTCAGATTGCAAGACAGACTCACCTCAGACTTGCTCATCTTTTCCCCACACCAGGCCCCAGGTTTGATTTTCTGTGAATGAAAATCCATTTGCTACCTGCATAGTGCCAAGGAGCCCAGCTCCAAGACTTCAAAGACACGTACCTGCTGCCCCCAGGGCCTACAGGTTCCTTCCTTCACAGCTAGAGCCTTCTCTTTTTAATTTAAACTTTAATTTTAAACTTTAATTTTGCAAGTCTGGACAAAGTGAATGTCAAGAGCTTGGGTTTCTCTCCCATCAGTAACTTCAGTAGAAACAGGCAAGGGACCTTGAAGGCAGGAAATCCAACTCCCCATGAGTCTTGTACCATGCCAGGACCATCAAGGCAGCCCTCAGCCACTGGGGCAGGAGAGCTGGGACCTTGAGGATTAATGGCTTTGGTAGCTCTCTGGTAATTCCCAATCTACCCACAGGAACCCTAGTCCAGGAGGGTCAGCAAAAAAGACGCAGTGTATATCCCAGAGGGCACATCAGAGGTCAAACTAATACCATCACTCTCCAGAGGAGGCACACAGGCTGGTCACACTATGGCCTGAGAGTCTTCCTGAGAAAGCACTGAGTGAAGGCCCCTAGGTCAGAGCTCTTCCCACCCTGTGAAGCCTCCTGCACAGGTGTGTGTGTGCTTGTGTACGCATGTGTGCGTGTGTGTGCGCATACGCACACATATACATATGGGTATAGAGGTGCTTGTACATGTGTGTGCATGTGTTCTAAAGATCAGAGATCAAGAACAGGTGCCCTCCTCGATAGCTGCCCACCCCTTCCTTTTCTTTTTCTTTCTTTCTGTCTTTCTGTCTTTCTTTCTTTCTTTCTTTCTTTCTTTTTTTTTCTTCTTCTTTTTGAGACAGGGTGTCTCCCTGAATCTGGAGCTTGCCAGTTCAGTTACACTGGCTGGCTAGTAAGCCCCAGAGATCTTCCTGTCTCTACCTCCAAGTTCTGGGATTGCAGGTCCATTACTGTGTCAGGCTTTGTAAGTGGGTGCTGGGAGTCTCCACTCAAATCCTCCTGCTTGTCAAGTACTTTATCCGCTGCACCATCTCCCCACCCTATTTCTGCGCCTCATCTCAGGCCTATCTCCCCTCTCTCCAGCACACCCTCAGCCAGCACTGCCTGGGGCCAAAGACATAAGACAGGCCCTCTGGCCTTGCTGAGGTCAAAGGAAAAGGCAGCCAGAAGTCAGTGTGAGTCCTAGGCTGGACCCTAGGCACTACCTAAGCCTAATGGCAAGGTGCCTACATGGCGAAGCCTTGCAAGGAATGGCAGAGAAAGCTTACCTTTCCTGGGGAGCTCAGTCTTCTAGATGTGCAGTCAGACAGCATAGAGACTGAGCCCGGGGCCCTCTGTGTGCTTGGCCTATCTCTGCCACTGAGCTACGTCCCTATCTGAGCATCTACATGTCCAACCTCATTTCATTGCTCTGTAAAGGGAATGAGCCTGTTACTACTCACATGTGGCTCCTAACTGTACTTCTTATGACTTCAGGGCCTTGTGCTGGGCAATGACAGCCTTGTCCCAGCTGTGTTGATGTTTCCCCATGAGAAGACAGGAACACAAGTCACTGATGGGGACAGGTGTTCCAGACAGAATTCCAGAGAGGCTCACCGCTGCCCAGGGAGTAGATAGAGACAGATGGATTGGGACAGCTGTCCACAAGGATTATGACCAACAGATAAAAGCCCAAAGAAGAGAAGAGACCAGGGTCAAGAGGTTAAGCTCACACCTGGCATCCTTCTGCTGGAAGTGACTGAAGAACAATGAGACCAAAGGAATCTTCTATAGTAGATGGCAAGATCTGGGCTGCCCTCCTCAAGCCTGTGCTCCAGACTGGGTCAAGACTAGGGGTGCCAAGCCTTTCTACAGTTCCTCTATTTGTCTGGGCTCACTCACCAGATTTCAGGCACGCTCCCATAAACAGGCATCTGCTGCTGAGAGGTGGGAGCCAGGCAGTTTGGTTCAACACTCACCTTTAACCTTCCTGTGTCTCAGTTTCCTCATCTGTAGGATGGGAATAACACTGACGTGGGGGCTTGCTGGGGGCTTCCCTCACAGTGGCACAGTGGTGCCTGCCATGGTTAATTGCTGCCACTCACATGGCCCCTCTTCCTCACACATAGTTTGAGCTCCAGGAGTCTTTCCTGTCTACAGAGTGGAAATAAGTGCAGGGCAGCTTCTGATACAGATTTACCCTGAGGACACATCGCCCACACCACTTCCTGTCTCACCAGTCGTTTCTCTACAGGGCCGACATCCAATCCTACCCAGCCATCTACATGGTACAAGTAAGGCTATTTATATACTGTAACTTTTTTGTATTGCCGTCCAGATGGAAATACTGGTGGTGGGAAATGGAAAATGCTTGTTCCCTATGCCAACCAGAACACTGGCAGGACCAGGGAAAGCCTCTTGTGCCAGTGGGTGGAACACCAGTGGTAGAGTATGGATTGTTCTAGTTAGGGCTGTTGGTTAAAACTGAGCTGCAATTCAGGAGGGGCTAAGCTTGAGGGTTCTCTCCCCGAGGAAGAATGTGATTATTGCAACAAGTTTGCTGGGGGCTGTAAGCCAATCGACCTACCTATGTCCCGAGGACCTAATGGAATATCTAATGGTGCACAGTAACATTCTGATAAATATGTTAGCTCCTCACAGCGGAAGTCTCAGGGCTCGGGCTCCATTTCCCCTGGATGACTATGTGAACATCCCTTCAGCTCTCACAGCTCACTGCCTAGTTGACTGGTTGTGTGATCGCTATCTATAGTTTTAAAATTCATCCAAGTGCCAAGAGCATTCTTGAAGCCCCTCCTCATAGGGGCAGGGCCAGAACCACCTGTCTTGAAAGGAGCTCGACCTGGTGCTGATGCTCAAGTCAAACGGACCTTTAGGCAGCATTAAGGCAAACTTGCCCTTTGTTGATGGCGGGTTCCTGAGGCTGCCTATAGTTCAAGGGATGTATGCTCAACTTCAGCTTTACTCTGATGAGGATGGGCTTGTTGTTTTCACTTTCCAAGAGAGTAAACCTGAGAGAAGAGGCATCAAGGAAAGCTCTACAGTGTCTGCCATCCAGCACAGCGCTCCACAGGACAGGGTCTCTTGCCAGGGAGGGTGGGCACAGAGCAAGATCCCAGGGAGTCTGGAGCCAGGCTGGGCATGGCAGAGGGCTTAATAGGATCTTAAGACTGCACACAGATACAGAAAGGGAACAGCAGGGGGTAGCAGCTCTAGAGGTAGGTCTCCTCAAATTACAGTCCCTTCATAGTCATGCTGCCATAAGAACAGTGCACCTTGGCTCTCTGTGATGTGCAGGAGAGATGACATATGCACCCATGTAAAGTGCTGCAAAGGCACTTGGCCTGGAGAAGTCTCTGGGTGAGGGTGTGTCACAGCTATTAAAACTGCTGTTATTCCCATGTTTCTCGGCCACTGTCCCCACATCTCTGCATGGTGGCCAGGAGGCAGCTTTACTCATCAAACTCCAGGATGCTTTAGATTGGATATGTTTTGCTAGAATTCTTCAAGAACCCAGCAGGCTCAAGAGAACAGCTTGGGAGCCCAGCAGGACAGGTGACAGCTCTGCATCTGAGAACTGAGTCACAGGGAGTGAAGGTGAAGGGAAAGGAAATGAAGCTATCTGATGTGGCCATGGCCACAGAGATAAAGAACAAATTCAACTTTGAATTTCCTGGCTCCCTGTGCAGAGATGACGAAGCAAGCAAGCCCAGAGGACAGACTCCATACACCTTCCTTTCCCCAATGCCAAGAAACTATACTGGTCCACTTGGGTGTCAGTCTTCTTGGGTATCATTCAGCTTGGGTTCTGGATGCCAGTCCCTTTGAATACCTTATGGTGTGAGGGGACAGTCAGCAGGAAGAACTAGGACATAGGGCCCAACTTTTCCTCAGAGTCAGGAGCATGTGATACCTACCATCCTGGTGATACCTACCACCCCATCGGGCCCAGGGCTTCTGGAAGTCTGCATCCCCTCATCCCTGATTTCCTGAGCTGAAAGGGTCTCAGCTCCTTCTCTCCTCTCTCTCTCTCTCTCTCTCTCTCTCTCTCTCTCTCTCTCTGTCTCTCTCTTCTCTCTCTCCCTGGACTCCTAGAGGGAGCAAGAAAGGTTATAATAATAGGAAGCTTGTGGCCAGTGTTCCCAGAGGGCCCCCAAACATCTAAGTGTCTACCTAGCTTCACAACCACCTCCCTCCAGCTTTGGAGGCTCTAGTGGACTCTGCCAACATCTTTAGGTTCTGCTAGAGTGCATTTTAAAAAGTTGTGCCTGGCACTGGACTTGACTAAGACTTTAGGGACTAGAGCAGAAGGATGCCTGGGAATTCACACGAGAAAGAGTGAAGTGTGCTATTGGATTCCTTCAGGAGAATCTAGAGCCATTTCTGTCCTGAGAAGGAAAGTGGCCAACGCAGGAGCAGCTGAAGAGGGGGCAGGACTACACTGCCTTTGCCTAGTGCCCCTCATGCCACTCAGTGCCCCTCACACCACTCAGTGCCCCTCACGCCACTCAGTGCCCCCTCACGCCACTCAGTGCCCCTCACGCCACTCAGTGCCCCTCATGCCACTCAGTGCCCCTCACGCCACTCAGTGCCCCTCACGCCACTCAGTGCCCCTCATACCACTCAGTGCCCCTCATACCACTGTAGATACCCACACTCCCTCATCATGGCTCTTGCTCTCTAAACGTGGTTTAATATCCAGTCCCTGGTTTCAAGGTGTTTCGCCAAGGATGCCAGTGGCTTTGGGGATCTTTTCACCTGAGAATCCCATTCCCATCTACTGCAACACAAAGGTTTCTAAGGTCCTGGTCAAAAGTGGGGAGGGGTTGGGGAAGGGGAGGGAGAGAGAGAGAGGGAGAGAGACAGACAGAAAATTGAGAAACAGAGAGAGTAGGGTGACTCGCTATTGCTATTTCTGGACATGCAGAAAACTCCAGAATAGATCAGTACCTTCCCCAGTCAGCTTCAGCTAAGGTGGGAGATCAGGAACTCTTTCCTACTGGGCCTGGATAAGGTTGAATCCCCTTGCTGCCAACACCTGATCTGTATCTCCTCATACATCAGCCCCTATTACCATTTGCTGCCACAGGTTTCTAGAAATCCTATAAGTGGAAAAACCTTCAATAGCGTGCTTTTGGTTTTGGTTTTGGTTTTTTCCTTCAAGCCCTGTTGGCTCTGCCCATAGGTGGAATACAAGCTGGTAAAGGGTCTGTTACCCAAAAAAGCTAAGGGGTGTTGCAAGCAGGAGCTTGCTTTAATAAAAAGCCGAATGTTGTATTGCTATTGTGACCAGATCCCTAAAAAGTTAAGGATCACTGCGCAGGAATTAACAATTTGGCAATTTCCTAGTTCATTACAAAAAGCAGCACCCAGCTTTCAAATCTGAGGAATCTAAAGAAGATGGTCCCTTTGCAGATCTGCTCCACCTTGTGAGTATGCTTGCTGCCATGCTTATAGTACTATGCCTCACAGGGTTATAATGTCAAAGGCGCAGACTCCGGCTTTCTTCCTTCTTCAGGTTCGTCAAAGAACCCCTGTAAGCCCTTGAAGCCCACAGGCTTGGATTCAACCATTCAGCTTCCTCACTTGCGGTTCAACTCTCCGAACACACAAGCTCATTTATGTATGTTTTTAATGTAGTAAATGGGCAGCTAAATGAATTGCGATTTGTAATTTTTATGGTTAATTTGAAATCGCGCTCTTGTTAGCTAATCCTGTTAGTTGATGGCAAAACAAGGAGAAACTGTCGCCCTTGTCGTGATTCTAATAAGCATTTTATGTTAAATTACAGCGGCTAGAACAAAAGGAGGAGCGGGACTTCCTGGCCCAGCTGCCTGGAGACCCTACAGAAAGATCCCAAAGCCCGGACCCCAGCTCAACCCTCGTCACAATGCTTATCCACTTCGAATTGGGCATTCTAGTCAGCTTGGGAAGGTCCCGGGTGCTCGCCTCAAAGGGGTGCAGAGCTTCTCTGGGCAAGATAAGGGGTGGATGCCCACCCCTTCTTCTCTTCGCCCTTTTCCAGTCTTTCCTTTGAGAAGCCATTCAGGGGCTGAGATGTCCCTTCTTCTCATTCCTGAGCCCCCAGATTCGCACTAGCCAAGGTGACCCTTGTGGTCAAGCAGTCGGGTTTGGGAGGATGGTGCGGACATCCAAGTCTCTCCATGTGA
The DNA here is from genome assembly GCF_943737965.1 of Phodopus roborovskii. Lineage (NCBI taxonomy): Eukaryota > Metazoa > Chordata > Mammalia > Rodentia > Cricetidae > Phodopus > Phodopus roborovskii. The sequence continues at coordinate 27,905,403 of NW_026126571.1, read as the reverse complement.
GCCTGTAAGCCATGGAAGGGGCAGCGGACCCTTTCAGCAACCTGCGCAGCCGAAGGCCGGTTCCCCACGCTCTGCAAGCGCATGCGGGAGGCAGCGTAGGAGCGTGCGCCAGGGCATGTTTGCTTGTTGTCGCCGGTGCCGTGTTTCTCGTCCCTGGTTCCTGTTTCGCACCATCCCAGGGAGTTTGATTGAAAAGCGGCCTCAGGAAGGTGTGGAACCGGGAAGAGGGTGCTAGGCGGGAGGGGTGAGGAAAGGAACCTGGATAGAACCGGGAAGGACCAGCCGGGAGTCACCGCAGCAGCTCGGCTAGCTGCTCGAGGACTGCTATTTTGAAATGCTGCTGCTGCCCCTCCGGGCCGCAGGATACTGGGGTCAAATGTCACTTCCTCTGGCAGTCAATCTCCAATATTCCTTGTAATGTTTTTAAATGGACGAATTCATTACTTGGGGACGTGTGAATGGAGAGCAATGGAGAGCAGACTCGATCAATAGCGTCCACTGATGGTTCATTTTGCACAGCGGAGCGGGGACCGCGGAGGAGCCGAAGGAAGACCTAATCAATACCGCGCACCACAGGCTCGAAAAGGTCATTTAGGGAAGGTGGAAAAGTTCAGGCTCCCGGGCGAAGCCTAATCGCCCCGTGGCTTTCGCTGCGACTCCCTCTACCCCTGTCTTTCTAGCCTACTGGCATCAAGGGCTGGCTGCTTGAGAGAAAGACAGGTCAGGTCCAGACACGCTGTCGCGACACGCCCACATCCAGTGTCCAAACTATCCCCGCACACACTCAGGTGAACTCAGCTCAAAGCCTGCTCTTTTAGCAGCGTAGGGGAGGGTCGTGTGTACACACACACACACACACACACACACACACACACACTCGAGTGTCTGGGATGAGCGCACAGGTGGAGTGGTGATTCGGAAGATCAGCCTGCCAGCCTCGCTGTTCTTAACAGAAAAGGTCAAGTAAAATTAAAAAGGAAAATACCTCCCACATCCCTCTCTGTCTTGCCCATGGTCCCGTGGGGGCTCCAGTAGGCAAGGCTGGGCACAGGAAGGGCTTGCCAGGAGCCCTCAAAGGGGGCATTCCAAGCGGTCCAACAAAGCAATATCCAGAGAGGGCAGGCAGGCTTAGCTGGAAAGCGAAAGCCGGCTCTCTGAGCCCTGATCAGAGAAAGATAAATTTATAATAGTATTGTCTATACTTTAACACGGCTAAAGGAACTGCTTCATGACCGGCCACATGTCTGAGTTTGTTGGAAGAAAATGACCTGCCAACTCCCCTCCATCCCTGGCTACTTCAGCATCAAGAGGTGTTCCTCTCCTTTGGGACTATGCTGCTTGGCCAAACGGAATGGTTGTTTGACCCACCAAAGCCTTATTGCTCTGGTTATATATAGCTATTGTTTCATCTTACACACAAGTGCACATGTGCTCGCGCGCACGCGCACGCGTGCACATACACACACACACACACACACACACACAGAGAGAGAGAGAGAGAGAGAGAGAGAGAGAGAGAGAGAGAGAGAGAGAGGCACATAGGTTATGCAAACACCCATAGAGAGTGGACTTCTGAGAGTCTGGAGAGCTATATGAGCCTCTGAGCAATGGGCACCATCTGAAAGGTGTGTATATCCAGGAGTTCAGTGTGTGTGTGTGTGTGTGTGTGTGTGTGTGTGTGTGTGTGTGTGTTCTTTTCTGTGTCTCTGCAAAGGACAGAGAACAGGTTTCCCTCTAGCTGATTGTGAAAGCTGCTTTAGGTCTCCTGAATCGCATTGGCAGCCCTACCCTACCCCTCCATCTTTGCTTCCTCTGAGAGAGAGGATAAAATGGGGAAGAAATACTGGGAGTCAGAACCCAGTCACTGACATGGTGGTTTTTCTGGTTGTTGAGACCTTGCCTGTCCAAGTTCTAGATTGCAGGCTGTTGGCATGACGGGTTTCGGTCAGATTGGTCAAATCTCCAATATTCATGACATAGATTTGACTTTGCTTGCAGTTTGGTTTATCTAAAATGTACCTCTTTGCAGAAAGTGTTGCCTCTGGCCCCTGGTCAGGTGGAATATGCCAGAGATGTTATTTACTGCACTCATATTCTCATCGTTTAGTTAAAATTAGTGAAGTAAAGAGCAATTTGCTTGTTTTTAAAGGTTTGTTTAAATATGTTAATACAAAAATGAAAACAGTTTGCAAATGATACCTTGAGGTTCCTCACAATATTTCATCTTCTAAAGGACAAACCTTAAGGGGTCTGTGGTGCCAATATTTTGTGTAAAGTATTCTTTTTACCTAAATTTGTCTCTAATCGAGTTACACAGACAGGAATGCTGTGCCCTTATTCAAAGGCTAGTACTTGTTTTTTATTTACACATACTGACATTTCTCCTGGGAGTTAAGTTTCCAAGCACAGTGTGTTGGGGCAGGAAGCAAATTCTGTTTGAGAGGCCGGGTCTCATAACAATCACACTTCTAGGAGCCTCACTCAAGCAGAAAGAATCCGTTTCTATTCGTTAACATTTTTGAGCCAGAAAATTAAAAACAAATATTTAACTTCCCAATTTGGAATTCAGGTGGGCATTGACTGCTAAACTTTTGCAATGCATACTCAATGAACTAAACACAATCTTTACTAGCCAAATAAAACTCCCTTCATATGGTTCAAAAACAAGTTTGAATAAACTGAAGGATGAATAAAATTCATGGGGAGTGCCCACAGAGGGAGCTGACATGTTTGAACTTGGCCAAGAGACAGCTTTTGGATGCTGCTCAATTCGGGAGCTTTGATACAGCTAATAAAATTATATTTAGAGCAGATAAATATTAAATAAACATGTATACCTACAAAACTATTTACAGCTTTTGTTTTGTTCTCTTCTTGTAACCCAGCTTTTACCGCAAACTGGAGCTTCTCCATGGCTCACCCCAAACGTGGTTACTGACAAAGTGTCCTAAGTCTGTTCTTTTATTTGGGGCTCTCTGTCTAACCAACTGTTTCCCTTGAGTTTGATAGCAGTTGAAAGCAGAAATTAGGACCCACCAGGGTCAATCCATTGTTTAAGGTTATAAAAAAATTTCTAATGTTGGGCTACTCTAACACAAACCAGAGACATATCCAACTAGATTCCTCCCTCAAACTATGCTTTGTTGAGTTCCTTGGAGCTAAATTCTAGACAAGTATCTCCAGTGTTTTTCTTATACTTTATCAGTCCACAGTTAACATCTCTGATAGTTCTCTCTCCTCAACAAGAACCCATCTGTAAAGGTTTCTAGAGCCAGGGCCCAGGCTCAAAACTAATCAATGAAATGGGAAGCCCTAACACTATACATTTGCACTTCCTAGGCAGCAGCTCTCAACTGCCAGGCTTCTCCTCCAGCCAGGCTCCCTCCCGCAAATGCATCCTCAGCTGAGTCCAGAACCTGGACGACATAGTTCTTTCAGTCTTACTTGTGCCAACTGGAAGCTGTTAGTCTCCAGGCCAATAAAAGCACAAATCCAGTGGACCTGTTGTTAACAGTACCTGTGAGTTAGGGGTAGAAAGGCAAGTTCTAGCAACTCTTCCCAGTTCAGACGGGTGAATGATATTCCCATCACATCCAATTAATTCTGTTCCTGTAATTCTGCATTTTCTGTTTCTTCTTTGGCTTGCCTCAAAGTCTGGCTCACCTTTGCCTTTGTTTTCTAGTTAAAAGAGCAGTGCTAGTCTTGAGGATTAAACACTACCAATAGGATTCCTCTAACATTGACAAGGAGCCCTTGATATCCAGAACCAAGCCAAGGTGTATCTGACCCTACACCATGTGTGTAGCTAGTTCCAAGCACTTGGCATCCTCCCCATAGCTGGCTCTCAAAGTTCAAGTTCAGATGAGAGGAACCATCCATATATGCTCTCCCTCCCTCTCCCCCTTCTCCAGTTCTTCAGGCTTAGCAGCTGTGGATACCAGGGCCTTCAGGAGGTGACAACCTCCCCCCCCCCCCAGTTCATAGCTTAAAAATCATGAAGAGACAGAAAGGACGGGCCTTTAAGGAACCTCCTGGAAACGAGTGACTTTTAAATGAGTCTTTACTAAGAAACCAGAATAGAGTTCAGACCAAAGAAGTTGTGTTCTCATCCCAGCTCTGAGCAGATAACAGACCCCGAGCTTTAGCAGTGAACTAAATTACCAATTCCTTTTTAAAGAGGCACCCAAGCATGAATTTGCAACCTACACCATTAAAACATGGCATCAGCAAGATTTGGCTTTGCAGAGTCCATTATTTCTTTCATGCACGCATATCTATATTAAATATAGAAAAGAAGACAGAAGTGGAAAGACAAAGCTCTGGATCTCGGTTTTGTCTACCAGATTCATGACACTGTTAGTAACACTCTTCTGAAATCACCCAGAGAAAGCCACAGAAATGTCCCACCTAGGAATTCTGCAGCTTCTCTGCTACAGACTCTCTGCTGGGCAGCAAAGAGAAGAAACACAGGCAAACTTGTATCTCTGCAGCAAGGAGACCCAGGCAGTCTGGGAGCTGACACCCACAGACCCTGTCTGCCCAAGCTTGGGAGTAGGTATGGAGGGAGGCCAGACAGTCTTTTGGGGTGTCAGGGTGTATGTGGGGGTGTGCCTGTCTCCACTTATAGAAAGAGACTTTCTGAGTTGGAAGCCTAAAAGGGAACTACCCTGGCCTCCCTCATTCTCAGAAGACCCTTAGAAGGGCAAACTGATCAGCTGGCACTTTCTTTTACTATGGCACTGAGCTTTGCCCTGATACACATTCCATTCCTAACCAGAACAGCAAAACCCTCCAATTTTGGATTGGATTCTGTTCCTCTAGCTTTCAGTCTAAAGAAAACCTTCAGAAAGCACAGACAGACTTGATAGCTTCCAAATGCTTCCTGAACCGTCCTTGGCTACTCAGGGAGCTAGCTGCAGCCCTCTGCCCCCAAAGTTAATTGCAAACGTAAACGATTATAAATTCTCTCTTGCCTCACCGCAAAGACATTGTATTAATTTCTAACACACACAAGAGCCTGATTAATAAATCCAGACTAAATTTACATGTGGCAGAAAGCAACAGACTTAGTTTTAAAATAATAAACGGGGCAGGTTTTGCCAATTCCTCTCTCTCGAGGTTTGATGATCTATGATCCCTGCTCATAAGTTTTTAAACACCCTTCTCTGCCTGGATACTTTAAAAAATGAATCGATTTGTAGTCCTCGCTGCGCGGTTGCCTGTGGGGAAGGCGCCCGCGTTGGCAGACACCTCAGCAGCGGGAGTGGGGTGTCCTTCCATCAAAGAGACGCCAGGGGGCAAGAAGCGTTAACAAAGGCCGCGCTTGGCGCACTTTCTTTATCTATCCGTGCGTGTCACACGTTACAGGGAGAGATGTCATTTTGCAAGGTTATAGTCTCCAATCCCACACAGCCTTCTGGCTCATCATTTACCTCTTGGGCACAAACAAACAGCCTCTTTAAATAAAATCAGAGAAGGGAAGCAGATACCTTTGTACAATTAAAATCACAAAAGAAAGCCAGAGCGCGCTGAACCTTGCTGGTAATCCGACTTACCTTGCTCAGATTTTGGCCTAATCCTATTTTCTCCTCGCACTACAGAGAGTATGCAAGGCCACTTTTTTTGTTCTTCCGGAGTGTGGCTTACCTAGGCAGTTAGGCTGAGGGTGTTGACCCCCTAAAATAGGGGAGAGGTTCCGTGGGCTGCTTTCCTGCCTGCGGGGCCTGGAGGTCCCAGTGCAGAGGCGGCTGTGAGAGACAGAAAGCAAACGAAATCACTCAAGGGAAACTTGGCTGGAGACAAAACACATTCAATTTCCTGACGACTTCTCTTTCCCAGCCGAATTATTTGCTTTTACAAAGGCACATTAAACAAATTAAACACCAAAAAAAATTTTTTTTTTAAAAAAAAGGGAGTTTCCTGGCTAAGAAAATAGCTTTGCTTAAAAAAATAAAAAAGATATAATATAATAATAAGAAATGAAAGAAAACAATAACACATCAGGTCGTTAAAAGAAACTCTTTTTGACACTCAAGTCCTAGCAAATTTGTAGTGTCATCCTTCGGGGGCAGCTCAGACAATGGGAGATTGTGTTAATGTCTGCAGCAGTCCAGGAAGCTTGCACACGGCTTATGTGGACATATTTTCACACCTTCGCCTTCCAAACCGCAGCCCCCGGGACTGATCCAGGTTTCAGTCTGGCCCCTCGTTTCCAGATAAGTCTGGAAAAGGAGATTTGTTCTGAGGTGGGTGGGGTGAGGCGCACAGCGGGAAGGAGCCAAATATTTCTACCTTTGTATTTTAGGGTTTTATTTCTTCGCTACATCCCCCTGCCTTCCCACCTCCTCCCAGTATCGTTTCTCTTTGAAATGTCATGAACTTGGCGCTTTCAGACCAAACCTCCGGGCTCAGGCCTGAGACAATGGGATTGTCAGAGGGCCAGCGCCAGCTTTTTCTGCGTGTTCACGGAGCGTTAAGCCTTTATCCCACAAAACGGCTCCGTGTGACCAGGTCAGACAAAAGCCAACCTCTATCTTCCTCTCAGAGGGGACCTAGGCAGAGCCCAGCGTACAGTGGAGCTGTGCTGGGGAGGGGCGAGAAGGTCGCAGAGTTAGGTCCCTGGCGCAGGGGTGTGGGCAGGGCAAGGCTGCCCCGTCCACCTTCATTCACCTAGTCTTGGTGGCACCTGTTTCGGAGCTCTGGTGTTCCAGCGTATCCTCTTAGGCCCGTGTCCTCCGTCCCTTCAAAAGGGCAAGGAGTGCCTTTGTCGTTGCTCCCATTCTCCTCAGCCTCTGCGCTTTGCCCCAGGACTCCTCAAGCTTCTGATTCCTCCCCCACGTCCCCAAACCCTAGGCGGTAGGTCCTGGGTGTGTTGGGTACCACGGGGTGGGTGAGCTCTGTGGCCCGTGAGGACCACACACAGGAGCCATGAGCTTGTCTGGGTGTGTCAGTGTGCCTGTGTAAGGCGCAGCGATCGATCAGTTGGCTGAAGGATGACTTCCTACAAGGCTGGGTTCTCAAAGAACCTGTTTTGGGTTTCCATGGACCTTATTGGAACTCCGGAGTGTGTGCCCCGTGTGGTGAGTGTCTGGGGTCCTGGGTCTTTCAACAACTCTGTCCTGTGCAGGTAGGCCTCCTCTTCCACAGGACATCAGCACCGTACATCCATCCCGTTAGTGGGACATGAGCTCTCAGCTGAGTGGTAAGGGTAGGTAGGGTCCAGACAGTGGGCAAAGTGTGAGCTGTGCATATGTGGGGAACTGGGGTTCCACTGCAGGCATCTGGGGCCCCGCATTGCCTAGGCCTTGAGCTTTACACCTTATAAACAGGCAGCAAGGCAAAAGAGAACAAGATGGAGGCTGCACGGAAAGCCCTGGAGGACCAGGAACCCTACATCAAGGCGGAAGTAGGAGGTCAGATATTTCTCCCCTCCCACTCCAAATTCAAAACCCGGTGGGGGAGGGAGGGGGAGAGTTACTCAAGAATACTTACCCCTCCCATCCACCCCTTGGCAGTTTGGGGTTCTCTTCCAACAGCAGGGCTCTCTAGAAGAATGGAAGACTGAGGTTTCCTGAGAGCTGGCCAGGATTTTGAGTGTCTGTTGGGGTATGTGTGCGGAGGGGAGGGAGTGGAGCCAGAGGTCAAAGTGGGGGCTATCTTCCTCTATTATTTATTTATTTAGAGACAAGGTTACTCACTGAACTTGGAGCTCCCTGACTTGGCAAAACAAGCTAGCTGGTAGATCTTGGGGGTGGGAGTGTGACTATTTCCATCTCTGGGATTCCCACCACGCCTGGGGAAGAGACAAGGTTTTTGGCTCAGGAGCTAAGGCTAACTGGAAGGAGGGGCCCCTCCATTTGCACTATCTCTGGCTTTGAGACAGGCATACCTTGCCGCTTTAGAGCTAGAAGGAGGAAGGGAAGACAGCTTCCCTGAGTTCGCCTACTTCTCGCACCCGCAGGAAGCGGTTGGTGGAAGAGCATGGCTCAGACAGACAATGGCCTTGAGTTGCTTTCTCTGATTTTTAGCTTTCTCCGATTCATCTCAAGGGAGCTGGCTGAGTTAGTCTGCATTGCAAATTCCTTCAGCATGGACCTTCAGCCTTTCCCCCCTCTGTGCATACTTCTATGCTATAAATATTTGTTCCAACTCCACAAGAGGAGTGTGGAGTCCACGCATACGGGCACCTCACTTCATTCAGTGCCACCTCACATGAGGATGGGGAATATAAACGATGACCTCATATGGGGAGGTAGGAACTTATATTCTTAAATGATCGGATGAAGCTGGAGTATCACAAAAAACATTCCTACAAGTGAAGCAGGGCCCGGAGTTCTCAAGCTGAACTGGCTGAGGAGGGATGGGAGGCAGGTGTAGACACTCTGAGAGGCCCAGCTTGACCTCGCTTTCAAAGTCCTAGCCTGGCCCAGCTTGACCTCACTTTTAAAGCCTGTTGAAGAAATAAAAATACAAGGCCAGGGGTGTAGCTCAGTTGGTAGACTGCCCACCCACCATGCATGTACAAATCCCTGGGCTCAGCCTCTAATACTACATAAACTAGGTGTGCTGGTACATGCCTGTAATCACAGAATTTAGGAGTTGGAAGCAGGAGGATCGGAAATTCAAAGTCACCCTCTACTATAGCAAGTTCAAGGACAGCCTAAGACGCAAAAGGTTTTGTTTTAAAAAAAAAAGAAAGGAAGGAAGGAAGGAAGGAAAATAGAGATGTATTTTGTCTAGTGTCCCTCCCCTTCTGACAGGGGCCAAGGCCCTCCATCTGAGGCTGGGAAGTTGGTTAAACTCTGACTGCTGTCAATCCAGGATACCTTCCCCATGGGCGGCTGACCTACCTGTCAATCCAGGGTACCTTCCCCATGGGCGGCTGACCTACCTGGACTGGAGTGCAGTAAGTATGGGAGTCCAAGATGAAGGGACCCCATGAAGGAAGTCCAGGTATGTCTTACCGTGATGCTTTCCTGCAGGTGTGTTACAGGAGGGTGTGGGCCATCCTCAGGACTCCCCTATACCCAGCACTGCCTGCCCAGAAAAGCCACCATTGGACTTCAAGAGTGGCTGGGACAAAGAACCACAGATTGGGTAGCAAAGATTTTCAGAAATGCCTTCTCTTCTGGCCCTGGGAGCTCACAGACCCCAACCCCACAGATTTTCTCCACGTGTGTCTATTTGCAGCCACAGTACAGTCAGCATTGGACACTTCCTGGCTGCTTCCTATCTTTCTGCTCCCGAGGAATGTGTGCTCTGGATAGAGGCTAGGCCCCAGGTACCCTTGTTAGGTCATGTGACTTGTTAGGTCAGTTGGCTTTCTCCTGTTTTCAAACCTGAACAGTGACCCCTAGCTCCAGGTTGCATAGGCTGGCTTTGGCCACACAGGAGGAGGTCAACTAACTAGTGACCTTCATGGTACTTTTGGCTGGGACTTGATGATCTAGCTGAGGAACTGCCACCACCTGATGTCTCCCCGACTAGTCCCCTCCAGGAAAGCCTGGGGACCAGCTTCCCACAAAATCTAAAGTGGGAGCAGCTGGTGACCCTCAGGTCACCCTAGTGACACCCAAGGACAGGTTGAAGGAAACCATAAATCCCTTCTCCTCCTCCAGGGTCCCTGTTTTTAAGCATTCAAAAGCCATGGACACAGGGCACCTTTACTGCCCTGAGCCTGCTCATCTTGCTAAGCTGGGAAGCTCCCCTCTTCTGGGAGGCCCGGGAAGCTTTCCTCCGTGCTCCCCACTCTTTCTAGAGCCAGGATGGGACCTCTAACAACTCTGACTTCCTTATAGGCAGTGTGCAGGCACCACAAAGCAGCCTCATCTTCCACACTGCTCTATGTTCATCCTGCCAGTGTGAAGATCTGGAGACATGTCTCTTGTTTATGCTTGCCCTGGCAGAAAGAACCTTGCATGGGCAGTAGGTGCGTCAGAGGACAGTAAGGTGTCCCTGGCCATATCTCATTCCCAATCATGAAGGACTCACCAGTGAATTAAACGTTTTGCCTGGGAGTTGTGTTCCATAAAGATTTGACATAGGGAAACATGGATTCAGAAACCCTTTTCTACCCTCCAGAGGAAAGCGGTCATGTCATAATATGTAAGGAAAAGGTATAGAATAAGTTCCAGACAGATGAGCTCCAAGTGTTCCAAGCACTCAGTGTTCCATCAGGTGTGTACTGGGATCTAGATGCTACCTTGGTGCCCTGAGTCACAGGGTGGGACCTCCAGCTGTGAGCACCATGCTGAGGCAAGATGTCAGGCCAGAGCAACTTTGCTTCCTGAAAGCTTTCGCGACCTCTGTGGAAAAGGTTGTTATTTCTTCTCCTTCCAGAACCTTCATGCTCAGGACTCACCCAAACAGACAATGATGGAATTATAGGAAAAATGCATGGCTGATGAATAGATGCGTGGTCATCCAGACCCTTAAGCAGCAAGTACCCTGAGCTAGGTGCTGGTCCAACACTTGCAAACACTCGAACCTCTGACCTTAACATGAGCTTGTGAGGGTGATGGCAATCTGCATTGTCAACTTGACAGGACTGGAGATCACCTAGGAGATGCATATCCATGAGGGAGTTTGCAGAGGTGTGGCTGAGGCCTGGGGCCCTGGACGGAATAAAAGGGGGAAATGGAAGGGCTACTCAGCACTTGTTTTGTTCTGACTACAGATGCAGTGTGGCCAGCTGGCTCACACTCCTGCCATCATGCTTTCCCTACCATGATGTCGATGATACGAGTCAAAGTACACCCTCCCTTCTCAAGTTGCTCCTCATGCGTGTCTTTGGCATTTCTTTATCCTTGAGAATTTCATACATGTTTATAATGAAATATGGTCACGTCTCTCTGCGTGTCTCCCCTTTCAACTTCCCCCACCACGGGTGAGGCGTTACACTCCCACGGGCATGGGTGGCTGTATCACTCACTGGAAGGCCCACAGAAGCATGGGTGAGCCAAGAAAGCTGTTATCCTTGGAAGACTTCATACAGCTCCACACTCAATCTGCAGTGATTGTTACAAGGCTTTTAGGTGGTGGTGGTGGGGGGCTTATAAATTCTGTAAGTTTCAAAAACTTTAGAGTTGTGTTCATTTTCTGAGCCTGGTAAGATCCCTTTACCTCTTGAGTGTTACATGGTCCTTTCTCCTAGCAGGGGGAGGGGGGATATTCTGAGAATAGCAGCACTAGAGGTTTACTCCTCTACCAAAAGTGAAGAGCCCTATGGAGGCCACATGCAGCCTTCCATCCATGGAGCTGGACCAGGAGCAGGGCTACATGGTCTCTCATCTGTCATACAAGTTTAAACCAGCTTCTTTAAGGGCTTTTAGCTCCAAGCACTTGGCGTTTATTGTCTGAAGAAGCAGCTGTGTGTCCACCAGCATGGGCTTTCTGTGGGGTGCTGCTGTTGCAGCCAGAAGGTCAGCTGAATTCTGTTTAATCTGTCTGCTCTGCTCCATCCTATCCCCTTGAGTCTGAACAATGCAACCTTGCTGCAGATTCAGCTTCAGGGAGTCAAGGCCTTTTATTCTGAGACTCCTCTGGCCAAGTGGCTGGTGGATAAGAACGTGTGAGGTGGAGTTTATTTGGACTATAAAGCAGATTAAGACAGAAGTAAAAAGTATGGGCCAGTTCTCCACAGGAAAGGGGGAACTCAGGTCCAACAAAGCATTGGCATCACAGGGCAAGGTGTGGAGGTGCAGAGGGAGGGTGCTGTATGGCTCTGGGATGGAATGAGACTCTCCTCTGACACTTCTGGGTTTCAGACACTGTGGTGCAGTGAGTTACCCATCACAACCCCTCTTACAGAAGAAGGAATTGGGGGGCAGTATCTGTCCTGTTCTTTTACCCTGCTTACTTATTCTGCTGATCCACACTTGTACAAATGAGGCCTGCCTAAAGTTTTTATTCTGGTTAGGAAGGCAAAACCAAATTCAGGAAGGCAGGAGAGAGGAGGGGAAAGAGGTAGAAGATGTCATGGTATAATAGAGTTTGCTAGCCAAGTGGGAGTTCCAGAAAGGGAGGAAGGCATGGCCTTAGTTGGCAGAGGATAGGCAGGACTGCCCTCTGTAGCAGGGATCTATCTGTCTATCTGTTTCTAATGCTTGCTATATCCTTGTAGGACTCACTGTAAGATGGTAGGAGCCCAGCTCCTTATTCTGTCCTTACCAGCTGCACACTTGGGACCCAGCAGTAGCCACCACTTCAGGGTCCACCAACAGTAGAACTCTAAGTCTGGAGGAGCCAAGCATGGTCTTCAGTGACTCGAGGGTAGGGATGACTCCCTTAACAAGATCCTCAGATTATACTGCTCTGTGTTGTTTCCACTATTTGGAGAAGACTCCATTAGTTTCTTAGTCAAAGTCAAATCCATGTAGTTAAAACCTTACATATTTAATACTCTGTTTGACCTCGTACAAATGGGGAAATGAAGTTTAACATTTCTAGACATATATACATATATATAATATCAAATTATATATAGCTATGAATTCTATATAAATATATGTGCATTATGTATACATATATAGATTACATATGGCTTTATATATAAATATATGTGGGTTATATTTACATGTATAACTATGTGATTATATATAATTTGTTTTTCTTTCCAAGACAGGGTTTCTCTGTGGCTTTGGAGGGTGTCCTGGAACTAGCTCATGTAGCCCAGACTGGTCTCAAACTCACAGAGATCTGCCTGCCTCTGCCTCCTGAGTGTTGGTATTAAAGGTGTGTGCCACCGCTGCCTGGCTGTGATTATAAATAATTTGTAAATAAATATGTATTTTCATTAAAAGACCAATAATAGCAGCACATCCTATATCAATAGCAATATCAGCGGTCCCAGGTTTATAATCATCTGAACAAAATTGTAGAAACATTTATTTTAAAGTTTAAAAAGTCCAGAAAACAACAAAATAGAAAACAGCAAAATTCTGCTGTTGTTGTAATCCCTTTCTGTTTTTCCTTTTCTTACAACAAAAGGGTCTCTGAGGAGCAAATCCAGCAGGCTGACCCATGCCCATGGGAGAGCTTGCTTCCCAGGAGCACAAAGATGGCATAAAAGCCTGGTGGCTCCTCAGAGCAGAGCCTGGCTGAAGACCAGGACAGGATACCCAGGAGAGCAGCTGAAGAACACACAAGCCAAACTTGAAAATCTCCAGGGGCCAGCTGAGTGTTGGGTAGGGCACCCTAGGGAGAAGCTGAGGATGCTGAGCTCAACTGAGAACCCAAGGGAATTTTGTTCACCCCAGAGACTGGAGTGAGAGGTAGGGCTGCCACCAATGATAATTGCTTGGAAAAGCAAAGAGGGCAGGTTAAAGCCACTGCAGAGATCAGGCTCCATCCTTGGGCAGAATTGCCTAAAATCTGAAGTGAATAGTCAGATTATGAGGAAAATGGATGGTTGGAGCCTGGGAGCAGCAGCTAAGGTGTGCCTGGAACAGCTCCTCTAGGCTCCATCTGGGCTGAGAGCCAGAGATGGGGCAGCCCTAGGGTAGTAGGCAAAGGGCAAGAACACCTTCCCCTTACCTGTACTGTATTTCCTGTTTGCTGTGGGTCCTTCCCATTGGCCAAACCCAGGAGGAAGCCACAGATCTGGGGAGTTCATTGGTTACATGCAAATAGTTTAGCTTCCTTGGAGTTCAGGGCAGATGGAGAAAGGTGGTAAGGTGTGGTGGGTGGGTGGATGCCGAGACTGTCTCAGCCAGAGGATGGGTGAACGAAGCCCTTAAGATGTGGAAAATCCCTTTGCCTTGCCAAGCTGTGATCCTTACATAAATGGAATCCACTTACTTGCTGTGAGAATTGTGAGAACAGTCAATGATTCATCCGAAGGGAGAGTAATCCAGGAACACAACAGGAAGGGGCCTCTGTCCACACACATCCCTTTCTGCTCCTATGCAATGGTCAACTTGATTAGACGTTAAAATCCCCTAGGAGACACACCTCCAGACATAGCTTTGAGATCGTGTGCAGGGAATTTTAACTGAGTCAGGAAGACTCAACCTGAAGGTAATGGTGCCATCCCACAGGCTGAGACCCAAGATTGAATAACGAGGGACAGCCAACTGTATATCACTGTTGGCTAATCTCTGCTTCCTGATTTGGGGCTCGATCTGACCATCTGCCTCATGCTGCCACAAAGCCCAGACACTTGTCTTTCTTTGCTCTGGACTCAGCATCCTCCTATATCTGGACCTCTAGATACCCCAGCACCACCGGGCTCCTTGGTCACCGTCTTCACCTACATCCATCCATCGGGAAGGACCTCATAGAGAAGGTATCTCTGCCTTGAGTGGATGGAGCCCCAGTGGTACCTTTCAGAACACACTGCAGGAAAGACTCATTGATGTGGGGGTTCCTTAGTCTCAAAACCTTAAAAAAAAAAAAGAAGAAAGAAAGAAAAGAAATCAGGCTTCTTAACTCCATCAATTCACTGCCATTAAAAAAAGAACTCATGTGGTCTCGGAATGTCTTGCAAATTTCTTGCACCTCCACCGCTTTGAGTTGGGGCTGATAAATGTTTGGCTCCAGGCTGCTCAGGCTGCAGTGCCTGGTGTTCTCTGCAGTCTCCCTGGCAGCTGAGGAACCTGTGGCTGCAAAGAGAATGCATTATTAATCCTCCTCACGGGCTACACTGTAAACGAGCTCCCCAACATTTTAAAGACTCTGGCAGGCGGGATTTGGAGCTTGGCGGTGGACTGTGAACTCTGAGCCCACTGGTGGATCAGTACAGCAGCCCCTTTCCAGGCATGTCACACTCATGGTTTCACGCAATGGGGAGATATGTGCTCTGTACTTTTCATTTTGTGATATTTCCCAGGAGAGATCAGGCTGTGGGTTTTTCTGGTTAATGATTTTTCCACTCAAACATGCACAATTTATGAAGACACGCTGTTCCTAAGACATAATGTGGAACCTGTTTGAATTTCGATGTTGGTATGCGGGAAGTCAGCTCTGTCTTTACTGAGAAGTGCATTGATGTGTTCGCCCAGCTCCCTGTCTCTTCTATATGTCAAAGCTGGTTTGTGCTGAGAATCATGTGTGAGCCACAGATGTCGTGCATTCCTGAGCTCCAAGCCAGGCTTCTTCAACTGAGCACATGCTCTCTCCAATACAAATAAGACGGAAGGCAAGGCTCAATGATGAACCAGGAACTTTGTCTCCTTGTTGAAGAGCAGGTCATTTCAGCTTCTAGAATGGTTTGGGGTGACAGCCTCAGCCCTGACAGTCCGGGAACATCTCCATTTGTCACTGTTACTTTCTGTGTGGTTTCAGGGGAACTGGCACCTTGTACTTCTATAGGTACCAGCCATTCACATGGTGTGCATACATACATATAGACAAACACTTATATACATAAAATAATAAAATAAAATATTAAAACAGTAGGGACTTGAGAGACAATTCACAAGTTAAGAACACTGGCTGATCTTGCAAAGACCCAAGTTGGAATGCTAGCACCCACGTGGTAGCTCACAACCATTGTGTTTCTTCTTCTGTAGGATCAGATGCCCTCTTCTGGTCTCTGTGGGAAGTGCATGCATGTGGCACACAGATAAGCATGCATGTAGGCAAAACACAATCTAAAAATCTTTTTAAAAATAAAAATAAAGGAACCATACTTACCGAGTGTATATGTCTGTTTTCCATGGAAAGTTTACAGTTTAGAGGAAACTAATAGAAAACAGTTATGTTGCTTGAGGAATTGTAGTCAATCTAAGGTCTGGAAAAAAACAATTTAAAATTCAAATTTTAATCCATGTTTCTCTAAATGCTCTATTTTATGTTGTATCCCCCAAGCATGAGCTCACACTTCCCCCATCAACTCTTATCTTCTTCCCTCAGCTTTCAAGAGTTCTATCAGGGGAAGGAGGCCTTTCTCTAACATATACCTGCCTGGTGGGCTCTGAGACATCCTCTGGGAAGGTCTTAACAGAGAGAAGCTTTGGCACTGGCTTTGGCATGACTTTTCCTGACTTGCTTTAGGAAAGCTGCAGTCTCATGCTCAGATCACCTCCAGGTTTTGTGTAGATTATTCTGGAATGAGTCCCCAAGGACTTCCTTTCCTATGCAGACAAAAGTCCTGGGGCCTCAGACAGGAGCCTATCAATTCCCCATTTCCCTCCAAATATGTATGGATGTTTCTGGCACATCCCTGAGCCTGGCCATTGAACTATCAGCCCAAACACACTAAGATGGGCAGTGCATCTGGTCTTGTTGTCTTATTAATAATTCCTCCCCCCTCCCGACTAGTGGCTTGCCAACTGTGGTGGGCATGGATCTGAGGCCACAGGGCACCACTGAGATTTCCAGGTTCATGTGTCCTGGAACAAAGAATTGGACCAGGGCCACATGGATAGTGATAAATATAGAGACAGTTTATTAAGAAAGAAACAGGCATGGAAGTGAGCCAGAAAGCTGGGGGAGGTCAGAGGCTTTAAAGCCCTAGGCAGTAAGAATCCTGAACCTTTATAAGTTATTTACATAGGTCATCTTCTCTGGCTCTGGGAGCTCCTAACTGAACATCAGGGAGGAGCTTTCATGTCTGCTGTTGTTACATGAAGCCTGTCACAAGGAGCAGGTTCCTCTGACACTAGTTTCTTCTGTTTATTGTTGATCTTGATGCCTCTGGACCCTCCCTCTCTGCATTATTCGCCAGCCTACAGCCTGCATTCTCCTTAGATGGTGCAGAAGTGAGTACATGCAAGGACCATGGTGGCAAGGCTGGGAAGTAGTCGAATGCCTGAGCCTGCCCTGCGGGCCTGCTCCTTTTCTTCCCCAAGCACCTGTACCACGGGCCACTTGGGAGTAGGGGTGGCTGGAGTGCCATTCTTGTTCAACCACTCTTACAATGCAGGCTCTTTCTGCACAGGGCACCCTTCTCTGTGGTTAGGGCTGGCACCATCAGGAAGAGGTATGGGGAGGCTCCAGGGAGAGGCATCATCTGGCAAAGACCTTCTTCTACAACAGATACCTGGTTCCAGTCTGTCTCCATGTTGCTAGCTGACAAAGACCATAGACTCTTATGGTGTGATGTTGACATTAAATGCAGCCCCAAGAAAGGAACCCCTCCCAGTGCTGACCCTCCTGTCACCTCTGCCACCGTTCTAACACTAAAAGCAAACACCCATGTTTATGTTAAGGTGTGAAAGAGTGGTCGTGTGGACTCTGAAGTGTCCAACATGCACGCTCAAGCTTCCTTGGGAGCAGGGAGCCTGAAATACAAAGAGGAACAGTGGTTTCAAGGATCATGGACTGGAGGCTCCAGCCAGGTGAAGATGAATGTGTGCCAGCTGTGGAGTCACCCATGCTGATTTGGAACCCTGCTGTCCCCAGATGTGAGGCACCAGAGCACATGCTTCATTGTTTTAGGCTTCCATGTCCTTATCTGTAAAATAAGCTTACGTACCCAGAAAGTTATATACAACCAGATAACAGGGTTAAAGCCTTGCCCATGGAGGGTCATTGTGCTCATGATGTGCTTGGACTTTGGACCACTCACAGGAGCATGCTCACTGAGCACTTACTATGTGTGGAGGCACATACGTGGAGGCAAAGCACACACAGCTTCATCCTGGAAAAGCCCACAGGTCATGAAGCCATATGACAAGTATGTATGCAGGGGCATGACCTGCATAAGATGCCTGGGGTACAAGGAATTTGTCCTTCTACTGGATACCAAAGAAGGACATAGTGAGGAGACATAAAAGCTATAATACCAAAGAGGGATAAAGTGAGGAGACATAAATGCTATCACCTGGCAGGTACTCAGAGCTGAAGGTCCGGAGCAGTGCTTAGTGGGTGTGGCTCCAGCTAGCTTGTGCACAAATAGCCAGGATTCTATTCTGTGAAGGAGGCAGGGCCAGGTTTTTGATCAGGGGAAAGATTGGCAACATTTTGATCTAAAAGAATAATCTTGCCAAAACTATGGAGAGTGACAGTAAGGGCAAATGGGGTTTGGGATACATTTAGTAATCTGATGGTTCAGTGGGCAAGAGCTGAAACCGGAAGGAACTTGTCTGCTCTGAGTCAGCTGCCATCTGATCCTTGATGTTCATCCTCCAGAACCCCAAAGATGTCCAGATGCAGGGAAGTGTGATGCTGGTCCTCTCCTTAGGCCCATTTCCTGCCTCCCAAGCCCACCCCTGTGGGGCTGGCTAGTGGTTGGTACCTGTTTTATGCACTCCTGACTCCCATTGTGGTGGCTGAGCTGCCGCGGTTCCAGTACACCTGTCCCTGGCCCACAGCCGGAAGGTGTCTTTTCCTTCAGTGTGGGGACACAGGTGTCTTGGCTACCCAGAAGCCAGGTTGATGCTGATGGTTGACACTGGAGAGCCCCTTTCTACCTAGCTCATGCCAGTCTTGTCAGACAAACTATTTCAAAGATACAAGCCCTTTCAAAAGATACAGTACTCTCCTTTTACCCACACAGGCTACCTCCCCTACCCAGACAGTACTGAGCCCTGCCTATGATGTTTCTTCCCTAAACATACATGCTTATGATAAAGTTTAGCATAATTTCTATTGGAGCACAAGCCTAATGACACCACAATGGTCTATGTGCTCAGAAAGCTATGGCAGGTGGGGAGTTTATACAGCATGGAAACACTGCATAGTGATGCGTTGTCCAAGGTTAGACAGTAGAATAACTTGAAGTTCCTTTACTCTAGTGTGGATGGCACACAATTTTTAAAAATTTGATTACCTATTTTGGAATTGTCCATGTAATATTTTCAGGCCACAGTTGATCAAGGAAAACAAACTCATGGGTAAAGGAGACTCCTATGTGTGGGAAGACAAAGATCCTGCCTATGAATCCTCAATTCCTTCTGCTCTGCCTGATTCCTGGTGCTCCGTCCCACGGCGCATCCTGCTCTTATCCACGGCTTCCTGTCCTTCCATGCTTGCCTACTGTGACTGCATCTCCATACACATGCTAGTTGATCAGACACGAGCTGGGCTGTCATGAGCAGTGCATTTTCTAGCAGTTGGATCTACGTCTATAAAGTCACAGCCCTGTGTTGTTGGTTGGTGGTGTCCAGGGCTTGTGATGCTATAGACACAGAAATAGCTCTCACCTGAAGAGAGCACAGCCAGAGACAGGGGAACCCAACTCACCTGGGCAGCACTTTAAGCCCAAACCCTGCATCTGCATTAATTCATCTCAAAGACCAAGGGATCATGACTGTGGGTGGTAGAGTATTCAACAACAGTGACTATCACTAATCCTAGAACTGGGACCTAGAACACACAAGTGGAAAAATTCCATGGATGCTGTGGCATCCTTTTATTAATAGATAAGGAAACCAAGGCTCAGGGAACTGGACCCACCAAGTATCAGGCAGTTGGTGAACAATAGGCAAGATCGAACTCAGAACTCAGGCCTCCTGTGTGCCACCCAGGGCTCAGCCCATCAACCCTGTGTCTGGCTGCTCAGCCTCCAACTTCTGCACCCTTACCCACTGCAGCAGGGACTCTAGCAAGCTGCCAGAGCCTGCAGCCTCTCTGCTGTGGACTCTACCCCTGCTTATCATCTGCCTACTGGATACTCCGACACCCCTCTTTAGCTGCCTGCCTGCTTGTTTAAGGCATATCTGAAGGTTCTAGAATTTTCTGAGGTAAGCATGCAGCAGGTATCTGCATAATCATAGAGTTTACACTTCTACCCAGTGCTGAGTTTTTCTTAAAGGAGCGATGGGCGCTGCTATTTATGAAGAGATAGAGAGGAGCCAGAGATAAGAAGACATCTGATCTCAGACTGCTCAGAAGTAAGGGGTCCTTGTGGCACAGTCACCTAGGCAGCCTGCTTCTTTCCCCTAGTCATTGAGGGAGTGCTGGGACCTTGTATAATGCCTGGCTTGTGATATCCATAGATGTTAGCCCCTTGGCTGAGATCACGGCCTGGAGCTGGCCTTTGGACCCCAGGCTTATGCTATTTGCTGCCCTTGGGCACCTTAGTTTCCTTGTGTGCAGGAGCTAATAAGAGCCCCTATCTCAGATGGCCCCTAGGAGGAGGTGCCATAAAACCCATGTTGGGTTCAACCCCCTCCCTCATCCTAGAGTGGCAAACAGGTGGAAGCTGCCAGAAGAGGCACTGCTGCCCCAGGGCTCTGCTTCCTCCGGGCCTGGTACTCCCTGCATGGTTGGGCAGGGCTATGCCCGAGCTCCAGATGAAGAAAGGGGTTCCAGGGAAGCCAAGGCATGTGATTCCCTCCAGGAATGCATGGCCTGGAGGCAATGCTGCTTACCCCTCTTGTCATCTACTTACAGTCCAGTTGAGACTTGTTGGCAAAGTTCCAGGAAGGAAGGGGGGAGGGGTGGGGGACCGGACCCTGGGAACAGTGAGCAGATTTACTGCTGTCTTCAAAGTGGGCTCCCCAACTGAGAGATGGAGGCCAGTGAGAGAGAGGCTGCTCATGTACACACAGCCTCACCCACCCCCTCCACACACAACCTTGAGATACAGACTAAGGCGGCGTTCTTCCGGTTCCAAGGTCACCTTGGCTGTAGAGTCTGCTCCTCTCCCTGCTGATTCCCTTGGTTCTCTGGCCCTCCCCCTTACCGGCCTTCTCAGAACCCCCGTGAGGAAAACTAGCCACAGCAGGGTGCCTTGTTATAGCCTCAGTCTGAGTGACAGAAAGCCGGGATAGAGGGTGGCTTCCCTCTCATGCCACACCCACCTGTCCACCAATTCCTGTCCTGGTCCCCCTCTACTCTAGCCTGCGGTTTGGACTTCCCTCTCGTCCGGCTTCTCCAGTCCTGGCTTCTGAGGTGGCCAAGTGTGGCCCACTCAACTCTCAGAGTCATCTGCAATCCCTCTCTCTCCTTCCTTTCCTTCCTTCCTGTCTTTTTTGAGACAGGTCTGACAAGGTCTCATGTATCCCAAGCTGGCCTCAAAGTGGTTTTGTAGCCAAGGGATGACCTTGAAGTTCTGATCTTCCTGTCTCCACTTCCGGAGCGCTGCTATTACAGGTCTGAGCCATCACAACCACTTAATTCAGCTCTGTGGATCAGTTCAGGCTTCCTTCATGCTAGGCAGGCCTGTCTACCACATGAGCTACAACAGTCAACATGCTTTTCTCTCTCTCCCTCTCCTCCTCCCTCCCTCCCTCCCTCTCTCTCTCTCTCTCTCTCTTCCCCCCCCTCTCTCTCCCTTCCTTCCTTCCTTTTTAAAATTGCATTTACTGTTATTGTATGTGGTGTGTGTGCAGGCATACACATGTAACAGTGTTCATGTGGAGGTCAGAGGACAATTCAGTAGTCATTCTCTGTCACTGCAGGTTCAAAGATTGTGGAACAAGAATGTTTAATCACTGAACAATCTTGTTGGCCTGCTTTCCTGATGCCTACCTTCCTGTTAGGCTTTTCTCATATGAGTTGAATCAACCTCAGTTTCCTCATTTGCCGAGGACAATACATTTCCTCCTTTAATTGAAGATTCCTCTAATCTAAAATTCAATTATTAAGCCTAAAAATGAGGGTACATTATACCTCTGTTCAGGGCAGCTGATAGCCCTTCAATGACAGCATGGCTCTAATTAAACAGACAGGTGGGAAGGGAGAGGGTCAGAATTCCTGGTGACACCACCCGGGTGGACTTGAGCTGTGACTGACAGGGGTGGATGGTGCCCGGTTCAAATTCCCCTGGAACTTCAGACAGCACCATTAGCTAGCTGCCGGTCAAATGAGTGCAGCCTACACCGCTTCCCTCACCAGCCCCACTCAACAATGCAAGTCACACAGCGGGTCTGCATGGTGCTGCAGGCTCCACCGTGTGAGCCGCACAAAATCAAAGTTTTCACTTTGCCAGCCCAGAAACGCTGCCAGGTGCTGGCTTGTGGCATTTCTGTCAGAAAGCCAGCTGCCATGAAAGTAGGTTTTAATCCAGCCTGGAGTGGCCTCCCGCATTCTCTGCA
This sequence comes from Phodopus roborovskii, assembly GCF_943737965.1. Classification (NCBI taxonomy): domain Eukaryota; kingdom Metazoa; phylum Chordata; class Mammalia; order Rodentia; family Cricetidae; genus Phodopus; species Phodopus roborovskii. The sequence continues at coordinate 27,883,480 of NW_026126571.1, read as the reverse complement.
TGGTTTCAGAAGTTAAGTCAGGCTCCACTTTCCCTGCAGCTAGAGGAGGAGGAATGGAAGCTTGGAAGAGTTGGCACCAGTCTGAGAGCCAGATTAACACACCCGGAAAAGTACAGAGGCCTGGCTGGCCGCTCAGCAGCCATGCCTCCTCACCCCTAGAGCCCCAAGCCAGAGAACCCAGCCTCTCACAGCTGAAAAATGATGGCATAGGGTAGCGGGTTACAAACTTACCATTTCAGCTATTAAGCCAAAGAGGAAGATTTTTTGAGGAGGTGGGTGAGGCTGGATTTAACCCAACAATCAAAGCTTCCCACGGTTCTTGTGCATCTTTCCTCCCACTCGTTTCCTCAGCCTGGGGGTCCCTGGCCAATGAATACTGTGGAAAAGTCCTCGAAACTAGCCCCCATAGCTGTGAGATAAAGTGTGGCTGCCTTGTTTGCTTTTTCCTGATTTTCTTCCCCTAAAAGCAAAGACCTTTTAAAAACTAATAGTGGTGGCTGTCTGGATACAGAATGGTAGCATGAGGCCTGGAGGTGAGGTGGCATAATGTATCAGTTAGTCAGCTATTGCTGTGACAGGGCCACAGAAGGGTGGCCCCAGCGGCCAGAGGGTCACAGGGCACCAGGGCAGCCCTGATTCAGTCTGTTGGCCAAGTATGAGTCTATCCTTCTTGCCTCTAAGTTTGAGGTTCATGGGAACTAGGAATGCTTGCTTCCAAGAGTATTGGTAGTTATGCTAGAGAAGGAAGCCAGCATGGGACTTTGTCAAATTGTGAAAATATGTTCCATTTGAGTGTATTTTTTTTTTCATGAAGCCAACCCATGGTATCTAAGAGCCTGACCATTAGGTCTCAGTAAAGCCAGAGTCCGCTGCCAGTTTTCCTTCTGTCCTTCTCACTGGTTGAGTTGCAGGCCACCTCTGGAATTACCACCGGCTTCTCTTTGATACCCCAGGTTCTCTGGAACTGTGAGTAATACATCTCTCCCATTCTTGCATGTTCCTCACTGTGTCTCATCTTACATTGCAGCCCAGAACAAATTCCCCATCAGTGTTCTCCACCATGCCCACTGGAGAGAAGGCCACACAGTCCAAGCCCTAACAGTGGGCATGCTCAGAGCATGATGGCTAGAAAGGATGGAAAGACAGGGGAAGATTCCATTCATTCTCAGCCTGACTGCAGGGCTGGGTCATGGAATTAGCTTCTGCTACTCAGGTGCTCCTAGATGTCTATCCTTCAGACTTGGATGGACACCACTAACCTTGTTGCTCTCAGAGCTTTCATTTTGGTTTTTTGAGACGGGTTTCTCTTGTAGCTTTGGAGGCTGTCCTGGAACAAGCTCTTGTAGACCAGGCTGGCCTCGAACTCACAGAGATTCTCCTGCCTCTGCCTCCCAAGTGCTGGGATTAAAGGCTTGTGCCACCACCGCCCAGCTCAGTTTGCTTTCTTATACAACCCAGGTCCACTTAACTAAGCTTGGTATCACCCACAGTGGTCTGGATCCTCTCATATCAATCACTGATCAAGAAAACATCCTACAGATATGGCTACAGGCCAATGGGGCAATTCCTCAGCTGAGGTTCCCTTTCCCCAAGTGATTCTCATTTCTGTCAAAGTTGACAAAACCCAGCCAGCATAACAATAAAATCAAACTAAGACAGTACCCCAGCCCAGCAGCGTCCCCTTCCCGGGGCACCCAATTGCACGAGGCCTTCAAGACCCAGGACTGGAAGCAAGACAGTCTGTAGGGGAGACAACACCCAGCCTCCCATGACCTGAGTGTCCTGTGCGAACCTTCTGAGCCTCTATGTCCTCAGGTAGCTATAAACTCACAAGGCACACAGGAAGCACTCCACAGGAGGAGAAGCTCTGGGGTTTCTGTCTTGGCTGTCCCTCAGTCCTGCTTGGCTCACATTCCCCAGGTCCTTACAGAATCCTCTACCCTGACCATCTGCAGGACAGGGGTTATATCTACTTCTTCACTCTTCCACTTCAGCAGGGACTGGGAGTAGGATCTTACACCAGACATAGTTGAAGGAAAAGACTCTCACCTATGTATAAAATCCCAATCTATAAAAAAGACCAGTAAGGGATGGCATCAAGACCATAGCTGTGATGGCAACATTTACTTAAAATATTTTACTTAATTTACATACACCAATAGTTTTATCTTGTTTACCCTCTAAGTGATCCATAGATATTTTTTAATCATTAATACCACCCAAAGTCAAGCAAATATCTGTGAGTTCAAGGCCAGCCTGGTCTACATAGTGAGTTTCAGGTTAGCAAGGACCATATAGTGAGACTCTTCCTTTAAAAAATGAGCAAACAACAGGAACAACTTCCCGTCCCTACATGACCTTGAGAGGGTACCCTCAGAAGTGAGACCGTGGCCAAACCTATGCTTCCCCCTTTACCCAGTGAGAGTAGGCACAATGGATGGTACCTCAGTGGCTGTGATGGACTCAGCCTGGCTGCTCTCCACCAGCCTTGCCTCCTGGCCTGAAGAAGCCCTCTTGAGACACCAAGGAGAAGACATCGTCCACCAGACCTCAGGTGATGTGTGCTGGTCACCTATCCCAGCAAAAGAGCTAAACAGGAAATCAGACTGCAAACACTACACATGTAATGTGAACTCATCAAGGAAGAGACACAGTCATAATGGCTAAGCTGTGGGATGCAGCTCTGTGCTAGTGGTATGAAATAGGTCCTGGAGAGATGTAGATGGATAGGAATATAAGTGCTTGTGGGAATGTGCATTGGAGTCTGCCTGCCTCTGTGTGTGTGTGTGTGTGTGTGTGTGTGTGTGTGTGTGTGTGTGTGTGTGTAGAATGTGTGAGGTATGTATGCATTCAAGTTATGGGTGATCTTTCTTGGGAGCAACCTTATCTAGGAGAATTCCCCATCCCACATCAAGTCTGAAAGCCTGGTGCTCTTGGTGGCTGTTCTTTGGGAAACCAGGACCTTGGGACCTGAAGGCTCACTCAGCTCCACTGGTCACTGACTTCAATTCTCTGAAGCTGGCCAAAAGGAGGAAGATGTACTCGGTGGCTAAGCCCTGGCCTCTCTCTGATCCCCAATTTGGCCTTTTTCTCCACTGGGAGAGGTACACAGGTAGCCTTGTCCATCATGGGTGTTCCAAGGGAGACAAGGCAGACACCCAACTTTCTCCTCTTTCCTGTGGGATTTCGAGGGCTCCCCACAAGCACAGATCCTCCATAGAGTGCGGGTCTGATCAGTTCCCACTCTCAAAGGGCAGGGCATGGCAAAGCACCTGCGTAAGCCATAGAGCAGGCCTTCCCTTCCTGCCCCCACACACCGGGTCAGGGAGTTACACCTGGCCCTGCAGAGGAAATTGCTCTGATAATATCTTTCCTTGAATTGTGTCTGGAACTAGTTGCAGAGCCTCAAAGCCAGGCCTACCTGCCTCTGGCCCCAAGCGGAAGAAGGCTAATGGTACATGACGCTTGCTTAGTTGGAGAAGATTAGACTTCTGGCTGACACAGGTCCCTGCCTGTACTGAGGATGCCTGACCACGAGAGAAGGCCCAGGAGAGAGCAGTGATAACTGCAGGTCCTCAAAGATGATGATAGGTGATGCTGTGCAGTGGCCATGCAGCAGGTTCTTCTCTGAAGGGTCCTGGCTAGGGCCATGCCTCCTTGGCAAATAGGAAGTTTTGGGGTGGTTCATTTCTGGAATATCCACAGACCATCGTGTCCTCCCTGCACTACGGTGGCTCCACTCTTTGTTGTGGCTGCCATGTTGTACATTCTGTTTCTGTCTCTTCCTTCCTATATTTGATGCCACTTCCTGTCCTGGAAACCTAATTGGGGCAACAAGGAGGAAAGGACACACACGCATACAAAAAGTCTGGGATGTGGTTAGCCATGTGCACTCTGTCAGAAACACCAGCAACGTCCTGGAAATTCGGTGCATTTACTTTATACATCCAAATCAAGGAGGTAGGTCTATTGTATACAGCTCAACAAGGAGGCAGAGATGTCTAATGCTGGCAGGAGGTCTGCAGGATAGCAGTCTCAGGCTATAGCCATCCAAGAGAGAGGGAGTTGTCAACATTTGCTGCAGCCTGACCTGGGAAAGCTTTGCCACTCTCATGGGTCTGAGGCACTGGGGTCACTGAAATAGCTTTGGACATTCACTTTCACTCGAGACTTATCTACTATTCGCTCGTTTTCTCAGGGCTTTCTCAGCTCCCACACCTTCCAGATATTTAGTCAGTGCTGACACATCTCTCTTGACCTTGGGTTGTGTGCCAAATCATCTAGAACACCACAGTTGCTTCCTATCAGGGCTAACATAGCCCTGTTCCTATTACCATCCTATCCACACTATGAATCAAAGATGGAGTTCTTAGCCCTCCAGTGGGCATAAAGAAGGCCTGGATTCCAAGGCTCAAAACTACAATGAGTCATGAGGCCTTAAGCCCTGGGGACAGGAGAAGGGGGTACTTCTTCCAAGCCCTGAGCTGCTGAGGGTTGCAATGAGATTGCTGCTGGCCTGTTTCTCACCTGGCTGGGGAGGGGTATATCAGATAGCTGTAGAGGTGCTCTGTAGGCCTTGGGACCTTCTGACCCAAGGCTCCCTTCCTGTCCACCTATTCTAAGGCTTTGCCCCAGGTGGAACTCCACCTGAGGCAGGGTGCCTGCTCACCAGACATGAAATCCGTCCTCACACAATGCCAACTGGCCCATCCCTACCTTGGTAGAGGCCTCAGGCTCCAGGTAAGGGGGGAGCAGAGCAGAAGGGTTCCAATTCCCATATGGATACACAGAGTCATGCCTCCCAATCCCATTAGCACTAACCAGATCTGCATGAGAGGACCTCCCTCTACCCTCCACAGGGAGATGTCTGTGTTCCTATGCACCTAAGTATACAACCCAATCACATGCACATACACCCTCATATGCACATGTGTACACATATTTATTCATGCATATATGCTTGCACATACACAAATATACCAGTGTACATATCTGTGCAATGCCCATAACCAAGACATACCTGTGCATAGGCATGTCCATGAATATACACACATACATATGAGTCACGCTGTGCCATGGATGCATATGCACACAAACGCATATACATAAGGCACACATGTATATGTGCATATACATACAGGATAGTGGCTACACACTTTTGCATACATGCACTTGCCCCACCCACAAACGGTCTAAGTTCCAAAGCAACCAAGTAACTGAATACAAAACTGAGGTATGATGCAATGAGACCAGAGTTCCCAGGCACAGTAGGCTACCCTGAACAAGCAGGCTAACATTGCACTGGGGGATGGGGCTGACCGCTGCGGGGGCCTTAGCAGGTCTCTAGAACTCAGCAAACCAGGACAAGGGGCATTTGTTAAAGGGATTCTATTACATTTAAAAAAATATCTACCTTTCTTCTTATAAGGCCTCCAGTTTAATAACTACCCAGGGCTTACCCTTAAACACTGCAGCTTACCACTAAGGACTTTATGACAGATTTGCCACTCATCTGAGAAGTGGCCTGAATCCAGGTTGTTAGAGCTGATAGATTTATCAGAGCTCTTTCTGGCTCAGAGCAGGAAAGGAGCACCCAGAAGCCAAGAGAGGAGATGGGAAGGAGAATTAGCAGAGGAGCCAGCAGTTGTGCTTCGGGAAACGGGGCCAAGGTGGGGTTTAAAAACTAAATCTTAGAGGACGGAAAGTGCCTCCAGACTCCAAGCAAAGGTGCACATGTTTTTTCTCTGCTTCACTGGGGCAGCCCTGCAGACCTCAGCAAGTGTGGAGCAGGCTCATCTACAACTTCAGAGGCAACAACCACATCTGCAGCTCCTATACAGAGCTACGAGGCCAAGGAACCTGATAAGCCTACCTCTCCTGCCTGCTGCCCAACTCCACCATTATACTAAAAATTTACCCAAGCCACTTCTCTCTCCAGTCCTCTCTAACACCTTCAGGGACTCCCCCAGAGAGATGGCCTTTACACTCTCCATCCTTGCTCCGCTGCTGGTCCCCTTACTTCAGCAGTATCTTCTGACTCAGTCCCCAGAGGGCTTCTGACAGCTCATTTTCTGCACAAACTTGACTGAACCATAGGATATCCAGAGAGCTGGGTCAGCAGTATTCAGTGTTGAGGGCAGTTCCCTGAGAGTGTTGGAACCAGTAGCCCGAGTGAAGATGGCACTCTCTCACGTGGAGGCCTTATCCAATCAACTGAAGTCTGAATAAGACAATAAAGCTTGAATAAGAGAATTCAGTCTACTTGAGTCCTCTCTCTCCAGGACACAGACTTTCTCCTGAATTCAGCTCCTCACCCAAGGTTTATGCGTCAGCATTTCTGCCCTGGACAGGTACTAACCCACTGGTGTTTCTGGACTTTAGTTTGTAGATGAACAAGAATAGGGTTTCTTGCCCTGCATAAACATTGGAATCTAATCCTTGTAATAACTCTCTCTCTCTCTCTCTCTCTCTCTCTCTCTCTCTCTCTCTCTCTCTCTCTCCCTCTCTCTCTCTCTCACTGATGCTTCTTTTTCTCTAGAAAATTCTGACACACACAGGTCATGTCTCAGCACCAGATCAAAGGCATCTTATGGTGTGAAGACAAAGGTGCCCGCAGACAGCAGTAATGGGAACATTGAGACCACACCTCAGACTTGAGTCTTCTGCTGCTCCCAGATACTCTCAGTCTTCTCCTAATCAGCCACTCCTGACAATGGCCCAGGGTCCTCTTTGAAATCGCAGTACTCTAGACAGCCCTCTCCTAGCACCACATCCCACCTATTGTTATCTCTGTAGGATCCCCCTGAGATCCAGTCTGCTGCTCATGGAACCTCAGATGACATTTGACTGGACACAGACATGGAAAAGGGGAAGGTACAAAGGACAAATTTGCAAGCCTCACATGTTCTTAGAGACACTAGTTCAATGGCCACAGCAAATAGCCACAGGACACAAGCAGATTCAGGGTTTTCTCTTGCACAAGGCAGCTAGCAGTTTGGCCTGATGGGGAGGGGCTGCAGTAGACAGAACAAGGGCGCAAAAGACACAGGAATCTGAGATTTCTAGTTCTGGACCAGAAGGATCTAGACAGACTTTCATTTACCAGTTGTGAACTCAAGCAGCTCAAAATGACCAGTGTCCTTGTAAATTGGGAATTATAGCTGGGTGGCCACAGGCTGAGGCAGCCCACAGATAACGACCTGTTGTATGGTGCACAGTAATACTCAGTCAATATCCACTGCCATAACTTTACCACCATGACATCCACAAAGAGCCCAAGCTGCCAACAAAATCAGGGCATCTGTCCCTATCTCATACACTCACTGGTCGTTCCGTGTTTGGAGATGGAATCTGGTGCAGAGCTTCTACTGTGGGTTTTTGTTGGGGCTCCCGAATACCCTAGCACAGTACTTTCTGTGCACTCACAGGCTAGCAAAATATAAGGTTCTAATGTTTCCTGAACCATCTGAATGTCGTGTGTGTGTGTAGGGGGGTGGATGTTGAGTTCCCAGAAGGTCCACAATCCCCTTTGAGCTGCACAGTCCCATGCAGGACACCAGAAGCTTTGTCCAGGTTGTGTTCTGACTGCAGAGACAGTTAGGACCATTCAGTGTCCTGTGCATGCCTCTCATAGTGCGTAGTTCCCCTGTGCACCTTCCCACAGTTCCCCCGTTCACCTTCCCACAGTTCCCCCGTGCACCATCCCACAGTTCCCCCGTGCACCTTCCCACAGTTCCCCCGTGCACCTTCCCACAGTTCCCCCGTGCACCTTCCCACAGTTCCCCCGTGCACCTTCCCACAGTTCCCCCGTGCACCTTCCCACAGTTCCCCCGTGCACCTTCCCACAGTTCCCCCGTGCACCTTCCCACAGTTCCCCCGTGCACCTTCCCACAGTTCCCCCGTGCACCTTCCCACAGTTCCCCCTGCACCTTCCCACAGTTCCCCCGTGCACCTTCCCACAGTTCCCCCGTGCACCTTCCCACAGTTCCCCCGTGCACCGTCCCACAGTTCCCCCGTGCACCTTCCCACAGTTCCCCCGTGCACCGTCCCACAGTTCCCCCGTGCACCTTCCCACAGTTCCCCCGTGCACCTTCCCACAGTTCCCCCGTGCACCGTCCCACAGTTCCCCCGTGCACCGTCCCACAGTTCCCCCGTGCACCTTCCCACAGTTCCCCCGTGCACCTTCCCACAGTTCCCCCGTGCACCTTCCCACAGTTCCCCCGTGCACCTTCCCACAGTTCCCCCGTGCACCTTCCCACAGTTCCCCCGTGCACCGTCCCACAGTTCCCTGTGCACCTTCCCACAGTTCCCCTGTCCACCGTCCCACAGTACCTCAGCTCCTGGTAGCACCATACCTTGCTGGGACACTCATCCATGGGACCAACAGGCACAGCTTATGAGTCTTTAACCACTGTGATGCTCAACCCCCCTTTCTAGAATGTTGAGAACATGCCAAGAGTTCTAGAAGAAACACTTCATGTCCCCTGAAGCTCTATATTACTCTGTCCCTGCAAACAGACCTTCTGGAAGAAATGAAACAAAGGACAGCAAGTATGAAGAATGTGTGAGGCAACAGTCTAGTACTCTGTTCACAGGTGAGGCTGATCTGAACAGTGGCTGCAACAAGGACAGGCCAGAGCCCCTCTACAGGACTTCTCAGAACCTTTCGTGTTCTGGGTGAGAGACACACAAGAAGAATGTTTGAAAACCAAATGCTGTCATCCTGTGGTCATTCTTTCCATCTCAGGCTCACTTGCTACATTTTACATCACAGGGAATTTGTTGTGCTTAGGGCCTTCGATCTATAATTCTCAACCAAGATGCACACTCGACATCTGGAAATTAAGATGTCAGAATGGGCACATGTCAGCCTCTGTGATGATCTGCAGCACCACTGGGTGGAAAGATGCTTAGGTTAAAGGCATCACCCCTGTCTCCTTGAGCCCCAGAGACCATATGGTCAAGGCCACCTGCCAGCAAGCAGCCTCTCCACACTGGGCATCACCAAGCTCTGCAAACCTTTCCCAGATGCTTCACAGAGTGGCTATCATAAGCACACCCATCCCTGCATCCCTGCAGAACCCTCCAGTGAGAGGTCACTCATCTGGGGAAAGCTTTCAGAGGTCTTCAGTAAGACAGAGGATGATAGCTCTGATGCCCTGGGCTCCATTGCAGAAGCTCTTACAACCTAGCCTCCTCTCCTATGAGCTAAGTGACCCAGAACCATCTGACCCACTATTCTGAGCCTCCATTTCCTTATCTGAAAACACAGTAGCAGATTCTGAGGAGGAGAGGTGTACAAAGGATATGTTCAGGAAATGTCTCTTGGGACAATGTTCAGGAGGGGAGACTAGGAGTTGAGGTCTATACAAGAGCCATAGGTGCCCTGGGCAAGCAATGCACATGGCTGAACTCAGCATAGTAGGGCAGATGGACACTCAGCAGGTGCCACTCTTGAGCCCCAAGGGCTCTATGGGGTAACAGAGAACAAGACATGGCTAGGCATTCCCAGATCACCATGTCTGCTGGCAAGTGGCTCATCTGGCCTGAGCAGAGGTCACCAAAGAGCTGTCCCAAAACTGGCTGTAGAGGGGAAAGTAGTTAGAGGGGTTGACCTAGCATCCAGGAAGAACAGCCATCCCCCACTGGGGGCTGCATAACTGCTGATAACTCAGGATGTTCCTGGCCTCTAGCCAGAGCTGGCAAGCAAGGACCACCCTCTCCCTCCATCCCCTTGCTGTTCCTGCCAGCACAGCTTCAGCATGTTAGTAAGCCAGGGTCGGAGGGTCTTGACCACAGCTGCTCCTCCATGGCTCCTGCATGTTGGATGCTTCAGGTGATGAGGTGGAAATCTGTGTGACACGGGGCCGTCAGGCCTCAATATAGGTGTGGGTTGTAGGAACTATGGGTTCATCACATGCTCCAAAGACTGTCCCCAGCAAGACATATACATGCTCAGATTACAGTCATCCCTGCCTTCTCTTAACCCCACTCTGAACCTCTAAAGGATCTCCATATCCCTGGCCTGTTGCAGCCCAGCATGGGGATGGGCCAGCTTCCTGTGAGCCCCACTTGGAAGAAGGGCCTCTAAGCTGCCTCCAGGCAGGGTCTGGGGTAAGGCCAGAGGACATAAAGACCTCAAGCAGGAGCCTAGAGGCACAGAGGATCCCTGCTGGCTTGCTCCTAATGGCTCACTTTGCTTGATTCATTTTATACATTCCAGAACCACATGTCCCAGGGAGGCACCAGCCACCATGGGCTGGCCCCTCCTACAACCAATCATTGGACAAGAAGTTGCCCCACAGATTTGCCTACAGGCCAGTCTGATGGAAGGGTGTTCTCAGCCAAGGTTTCCTCCTCCCAGATAACTCCAACTGTGTCAAGCTGACATAAACTGACCAGCACAGAGGGCAAGGTCAAGGGAAACACAAAGACACCCCATAGCTCTGCTGTCTTGCTTCTCATCTTCTAGAACAACCAGATTTGAGCAGTGACCTGGAATGCCACTGGGTCCTGCAATTAGCTGATTCCATTTCAGCATCTCTGCTCAGTTCTGACCCTAGTGACAGACAAGCTCTTACACATTTGTATCATTCTACTAGTCTTGCTGTATCTTCTTTGGACTTGCAGATAGATACTCATTCTTCTCTTGGCAGACAGAGCAAGATGTGTTCTGTAATTACCATGTTCTCACTATTGATCCCACATGGGAACATACCACTTAGATGGGATGGAAGAGAGCCCATTAGTTGTAATCAACTGACCAAACACACAGACTGCATGACCCCAGTTGCCTCTTAGCCTCAATGATGGCCTCACGCAACTTCTCAGGCTAAAGCTAAGAGGCCTCAAGACACCCCCAGGGCAGGAGCTTCCCCCAAGCCACACACTGCAAGATGGAAGAAAAAAACTTGGTTCGTTGCAGGGCACAAAAGTCTTGCTGTGAGAATGAATCCATCTCTTTTGCAATGCTTTTTTTTTTTTTCTCCAGGAACTGTCTGAGCTGGGTACTCCCCCTTTTCAGCACACACATTAATGAGATACTTACCATCTCCACCACACTCACCTCAGAATACAATTGTTTCATAGGGCATTAGCATACAGATCTCTAGTCTGGTGACCCTGGTATTAGAAGGATGCCCTTCTATCTCAAGATGTTTCCTGCAGAGACTGAAATGTCAGTCCCTCCAGATAATGAAGGCATTGACCAACCAAAGGAAATGCTCTGTCTGTGATGGTTAAGCTTGATTGCCAGTTCAAAGAGATCCAGATCAACTAAGATTGGTTTCTGAGCAAATTTGGAAGGCATTTCCACGGAGGATTAACTGATGGGGGAGACCTTCCCCCAGAGCAGGAAGCATCTTCTAGGGCAGCCTAAGTCTGAAGAAGTCCAAGGGAAGACAGAGCTGTTTGCCTGTCTGCCTTTGCATCTTATTGGTGAGTACACCATACTGTTCCTTCTGTTCCCATCCTCTGTTGTCATCAGATGCTAGCTTCTTTAGCTCCCCAGGAGTCTTCCAGGCCTTTAGCACCAGATGAGGATGGCTGAGGTGTTAAGTTTGGTGACCTGAGTAGCTACTGGGTTCATAACCTTCTCCAGTCTTCAAACAGCCATTGTTGGACTATTCAAGCCCTACCAGGCAAGCCAGTCTAGGGAAACCCTCTTGATACATATCCATTCCATTGGTTCTGTCCCTCTAGAGAACCCTGACTAATGCCCTATTGAAATCTGGCTTGCTGGACTAATTAGTTAACTGGGGCTACTTATGGGAGCATGAGTAATTCAAAGGCAGCTCTGAGAAGCCCCACCTCTTATATCATGGCAAATAGAGTCCCAGGGACCATGAAGGGACTCTCAAGAATCCCAGGAGCCTCTCTTTCTCCATGATGGAGTGCTTACAGTTCACATCTTATGTGGGTTTCATGCAGGCCATTAGAGATGCTAATGCTAAGCAGGATGCTAATTCTGACTAGCTAAGAATTTTTTGGGAAATACCATTAAGCCCCAGCCCAGAAATTCTGCTTTGACAACTTTAGGCTCTGGCTAGGTTGGTGGTACCATCTGTGACACAAATGTTCTTCATGGAAAGTGGGACACATGGGCCTTCTGCATGGAGAAGATCTCCCTGCTATATGTCTGGCTTCCTGGTAGAAACCCCAATCCTTAATCCCAGTCTACTATTTACTCACAGCTCTCCATTCTGACCACCCAAGACCCTGCTCTAGGTCACAGCCACAACTTGGAGATTCCTCGGAGATGGTCAGGACCCCAGGGCCTGTCCATTCCTTTCTTTGTCTGTATATTGTTATTATGTTTGCTATAACCATATCTCATTGAACCAGTAGGTGCCTCTGTGCCCCAAACGGAAAATTAATTAAGTTTAAGGCTTCGGGTTACGTAAAACAAATTAAGTCTCTGCTTCACCAATTTATGTCTCTAAACCTTGACTATCAGTTTACTTAGGATATGGGATCTTTGAGTAAAACAGAATATACCTTAAAGAATGGAAGCCATGCGGATATGAGATTACATGAACCGATTCAACTTTAGAACTAGGTCAAAAAATAAGGTTTTTAACCCTCGTGCATGGGAGAACTACAGGCCGTTGAATTATTCATGCTACTGTGCATGCCACTGTTTTAAATGAGATGACTGAACGTTGGTTTGGAAGGTCATTACACCCAGGAAAAATGCAAATGGGGTTTCCTTCTTTTTAATTGTCACAGCCTGAGAATCACCCTCACGTGCAAATGAAATGGAAGCAGGTTCCATCCCTGGTGGGGAGACTAGCTCCTCTACTGACACCTCTTCTCAGATGGAGATTCGAGCCTGCTCCCCAGGGCAACATCCTCCCCATGGAGACCCCCTCCCCAACACTTGATGGGTGAGGAAGAGAATGGAGGTACTATTTAAAGCATGCTCTAATAATCGAATAATAAGGCATCTCTTTCCTGGAGAGGGTGGAATTGGGGGCAAAGCTCAATTAGCCTAGAAAATGTCCCCTCAGCCTGACCACTGAGCATGAGCAGTCCCATCAGGATCACTCCTGGGAGTCCTACAGCAGCTCTTCCTTCTGGGGGACCAGGAGCTATTGGGACTTGCCTAGGGCTGCTAGCTACTTAATGATGAGTGGGTGCTTGGCTCCCCCCTAGTCTGGTGCTCTCTTCTCTGTACCTCTAGTTTAACATAGTGAGCCTAGCAGGAGACACAGCGTCTCTTAGCATGAGTCAGGTTGGCACACTTCAGAGCACTAGGGGAGGCAGTCTCAGTCCTGGCTGGCTACACATCCCTTTGTGCTCCTGTCCTAAGCTAGGAACTCCCTTCCTCTAGCTGCTACCATCACCTGACTACAGGCCTACCAGATGCACAGTCACAGTGGACAAAGCCATAAGACTCTCCCCTCCTGGAACCACAGGCCTGGGTGGAGAGACAGGTATACAGACTCCCCGGGCTCTGGAAGGTCTCCAGCCCCCAAGCTCCACCAGCTGCTTCTGCCTAGAATAGCAATGGCCAGATCTTTGTGCATAACATTACCCAAGGGACTTGGGGAAAAGTAGATCCTTTGGGTTCACCTGGCACACAGGGTGCAATGGGACTTCAGAGAATAATAGTTTGCTTTCAGAATAACTCTCTGTCTGACACCCTCCCCACACATAGCAAGAATCACTCTGATAGTCAGAGGTACCAGCATAAGCTACTGGCTAGGGTCCTCATGGGACCTGAGGCAGCCCTAGGACAAGGCATGGCTTCCAAACATTCCTGCCATGTCCCTACAGACCCACAGACCTGCTCTTTAGACAGAATAATGACCTCCAGTAACAATGCCCATTCCCCCAGTCTCTGAACCTGTGACTGTCACCTTACACAGAAGGACCTTTGCAGGTGGGACTAACAGGATAGACTGCCCTGTACCTTCTACTCCCTGATCTGGTCTCCTGGCCTCACAGGCATTGAGAGGATCTGACTGGGGAGCAGTAAGTGAGGCTGGCCTGACTGAAATCAATGGGCACACAGTTTGCGAAGCAGGATGCCAGGAGGGCAAAGCTGGTACAGGGGATGGCTGCACCACAGAGGACAAAGCATTTCACAGTTGTCCACTCAATCTCAGGCGTGCCTGGCTGCTTGCTCCTGACACTTTTCTTTAAAGGAGGTAGCGCAGGGAAAAAGTCTCTGGAGCACTTGTTCCCATGGTGGGCATCAGAGAACCAAATGACAAGTGTATCCCCAGGGTCAGCCTGGACAGAACCCCACCCCAGAATACAGACAGCTCTGAGCTGGTGTGCTCTCAGGAGGCACCAACAGGTAGAAGCATCCTAAACCTTAGGCTCCCAGCATAATGGGGCAGTCCTACTGTGTCCAGTCCTGCACTCACTCTGCATTCTAACTACCTCCTTACTACCTTCCCACCTGCCTCCTTACTACCTCCTCACCTGCCCCCATCTACCTCCTCATCTGCCCCCCACCTGCCCTCTCTCCTGCCTCCTAACTGCCCCCCACCTGCCTCCTCATCTGCCCCCATTTATCCATGTTTTAAATTTGGAGTGCCGCTTCTATGTACACACTCCATGCTTTAATGAACCCAGCATCCAGTTTCTTCCCTCCCATCCTCTCCTCATCACTACTCTGTGCCCACATGGCTTTTCCTTGACTTCTACATTGACAGAGCATGGATGGAGCTTGTCTGTCTGTGCCTAGCTCCTTTATATCTCACAACATCCCCAAATTCCATCCATTTTGCTGCAGATAGCAGGACTTCATTCTTCTTTATGGCTGAATAACACTCCACCATGTCCATTCCACATCTCCCTCCCTCAACTGGCATTGAGGCTGGTTCCACACCTGGGTCACAAATGGTGTAGTGGGTCTCCCTGGTATGATGACTTCATTTTATTTGGATAAATACCCCAAATTAGGATAGATGGTAGCTGGATCATATGTATGACAGAGGGGATATATGAGGGCAGGGTGCAGAGACACCGCCTGCCCTGCAGAGGGGACAGACAGGTACTTTATTGGAGCTTCCACTGAACGGTGAAGTGATGGGGAGCAGTGTACAGGGGTTGGATCTAGATACACGGGGAATAAGATGGACATTATGATGGGTAAGGGTCATCAGTCCAGGGGACATGACCAAGAAAACTACATGAGAGGAAATGAGAGACTCTACACCAAAATCTGGCACTAGGTATGCTCAGAGCCAGCACCAGAGGTGAGTGATGTTATCCTGACTCTTGGATTCTTGAGTCCTGTCCTCTTGACCCCCATAGCTTTGTATAAGGCCTCATGTAGTCTCCTGTGTGACCTATAGGCCTTCAAATCTTCCCTGTCTGGGCCAAATGGGAGTTTGCATTCTTTGATCTGCTCCTGGACTCTCTACCACATCAGGTCTAGCTGGGCTTTTTTGGCCATTCTTACAGTGACTTCTACATGCCCTATGGCCTGTTCAGCATTCTACAGATTGCACTGTCCTTGCCCCAGCCTCTCTCAGTTACTGCTCTATTACTATGATGAAACACTGTGACTGACTGAGGCAAATTATAAGAAGAAGCATTTAATTAGGGGCTTGCTTACAGTTTCAGAGGGTTAGTCCATGATCATCATGGTAGGGAGCATGGAAGCAGGTGGAGCAGCAGTCAAGAGCTTGCATCCTGATCTGCAGTCAATGGGGGGGTAGGGTGGAGAGAGAGGCTGGACCTGGAATGGGCTTTTGAAACCCCCCAAAGCCCCCACCCCCCAGTGGCACCTACTCCAACAAGGCCACACTTCCTAATCCTTCACATGTATGCTCCATCAACTGGGGAGCAGGAAGTACTCAAATATATGAGCCTATGAGGGCCATCCTTATTCAAACCATCACACCCTCTACAACTGAATCACTCTAGACTGGGGGCCAGTGTGACTGGGATGAAAAGGATAATGGCCCTGGATCTGACCTCATTTGTCCTCAGCATAATGCAAATATAGATAGGAAAGGCAGATAAAATGGTAGGCAGCCCACCTGGCCTTCTCTAGCAAGTAACTTCTATAGTCAAACTTTCTTTTCAGCCAACAGCTCCCCAAAAAATGACACGGAGACTTATTATTAATTATTAAAGTTTGACCTTTAGCTTAGATTTCTTCCCAATTAGCTGTTATAACTTAAATTAACCAGTTTCTATTGGTCTATGTTCTAACACATGGCTTTTTACCTCTCTTTTTTTCCATACATCTGACTTCCTCGGTGTCTTGCTGGTGTCTCCTGACAACCAGATTCTAATCCAGAGTTCCTCTCTATGCCTGGAAATCCCACCTAACATCTCCTGCCTGGCTATTGACCAGTCATCTTTTTATTAAACCAATCACAACGACATGTCTTCACACAGTGTAAACAAATATCTCACAACAAACTTCCTCTGCCTGTGTCTGTGTGTGTACACACACACACACACACACACACACACACACACACACACACGTCTGTATACATTAATGTGCCCTCCAAGGTGCACAGAGTTCAGAGGTCCACATCAGCTGTCTTTTATTGCTCTCCACCTTACTTTGTGAGACAGGATCTCTCATTGAACCTGGAGCTTACTGTTTGAGCTAGGCTAGCTGGCCAGTAAGCCCCGAGATTCTCCTGTTCCCTCCTTCCTTTGTTCAAAGAAATGGGGTTACAGATCTACATCCCAGTGTTTGTGTGGGTGCAAGGGATCAGAACTCAAGCCCTTATGTTTGGGCAGAAAGCACATTACCCATGGAGCATCTCCCCAGCGCATCCTCTTCCAACTTTGCCTTTGTTTCACCTTGGAACCTTTTCTTTCATCTCACCAGCCTGTGCTTTGAATGAGACTCTCAGCTAAGCTCCTCCACACTGCCAGCTCATCCTGAAAGCCCCCACCCCTGTAGAGAGCTGCAGTCCAGTCACCTCTGTCCTACACACCACCCTGTGGGGAACTGCCCACCCATCAGAGCTCTGATAAAAATTCTTCCTTGTTCTGTTTGTTCTTGTCACCTGACTTGCTTGTATCCAGCAGTCTGAACACATCACATACAGGCTTGAACAACATGGCTTCTGTCACCAGTTCTCGGTAAGCTTGGTCCAGGCAGTGATCCAGCATCTACCTCAAGGTTTCTAATCACCCAGGGAACCACAATACACCTTCCTTCTCTTCCCTAAAGCATTTTGGAGAGTTAACTGCTTTGTGCCCCTGAGAGCACATTTGTCTTATTCCCATGTTAGCCAAAAACCAGTATCATCCTAGTGACTTGGGGGTGGGGGTTGGCACAAGGTGTTCCCACTTAAAAAGAACCAGGAGCTTCCACCGCATGGTCAGCCTGGATCAACTGTGGACATGCATCAGTAGCAGACGTGGGGAAACGTTGCCCAAAGTGATAATGGAGCTGCTCCCATCATTGATGTGGTGTAACTGGGTCATTACAAAGTTCTGGGGTCAGAAAAGTATGTCATCATGAAAGCCAAACTCTTTAGCAGAGGTGAAGACCAAAGGTGTTAGGTCTGGGTGGTTTGAAACCACATAGGGAGGTTCAGGAAGAAAGGAAGGAAGAAAGAAGTAAAGAGCAATAGAGGAAAATATCTGGCCTCCGCCTCTGAGCTTACAAGATCACACAGGTGCACACACACAAACCTGTATACACACATAAGAATTCCATTGAGCCCCGACACAGTGGCTCACACTCATAATCTCAAGATTTGGGAGACACAGGGAGAAGGATGGAGGCTGAGTTGAAGGCTGGCCTGAAATATGCAGTGAGTTTCAAGGTAAGCCAGATTATATAGCATGATCCTGATTTTTTTTTTAAAAGAAAAGTTCCCTTGAACATTATTTTGTCGATCTCAGTCCTTGAAACAAGGACGACATGGGGATCTCACATGGGGAACTGTAGTAGCAGAAGCACAGTGGCTATTCAGAGGAGTGGTGGCGTGTCCAACAGCCTGTTACATATGAAGTTACAAAATTGCCACTCGGAGTACAAGAGAGGCCTGAAGCAACAAGCAAGCCATATCCAGGGATGTGTTATCTGGTTCTGGTGGCTCAAGTATGTCACTCCAACTACTTGGAAAGCTGAGGCAGGAGAATGGCAAATCCCGGTCAACCTGGACAAATTAGATTCTGTCTCAAAATAAAAAGTGAAAAGAGGGCCTAGTGGCATAACACATGCCTAGCATGTGTAAGGCCACCGGTTCAAGCCCCTAGTACTATAAAAGCGAGGAGGGAGAGGGAAGAGAAGAGAGGGAGAGGGAGGAGAAAGGAAGAGGGAGAGGGGAAACCGGTGAGGAAGGAGGTGTTTGCCACTTGTTGAAGTTTGGTGTGATGTCTCAGAAAGCCCACAGCTATTGACCTGGCCAGTGAAATATGCCTTCCATCTTGAGCTACATATGCACTGGGATTTTCTCCTTGCATGTGAACCAAAATAGTGAGATGTACAAGCAGAAGTAAGAATCTTGCCATCTTTTGTTAAGCCAACCCTTAAAGAAGTAATCAAAAATAAAAAATATCCCTCTTCATTCTTCAGACTTATCTTCTATTATTTGGGGTTTAAAACAAATATTCATCAAAACATATATGTAGTGTATCTTGTCACTGAAAATGAATAGATTTTAAACATTGTGATTTCTAGCACAATAAATATGAATAGGTAGGTTGTAAATGAGTAAATGTGCTTTCAGGTTCTCATTAACTTTTAATGGTGGAAAGAAACCAAAAGGGGTTGGTGTTCTGCTGCTACATGTCAGCCACACCCACCTCCCGAGGTTCACCTTCAATGGTGAGCCTGACAGTAACCAAGCTAGCAAGTTGGACAGCTTGCACTTTCAAATTGGACAGCTGTCATGGTCTTTCTAGACCAGTGTGTATCCAAGGATCCAGAGGGAGAATGTTCTTCTGCATCAGGAAAAACTGTGACTAAAGGACAATCCCCAACTGTACTTTCACCCTCTAACTTCCCTACCCATCCCCACCCAGTGAGGGAATGATTTGGTGGCCCAGGACTGACAAGATAAGATCAGGCTGCCTACAGAAGGAGGCAGAGGGTAGAGCCTCAGGCCTCCAAGGTCAAGGTAAAAGTGTGGTAAAACTGGGTCGGCTGGGCAATGGGATTCAAAGCCTGCTTGCTAGACCTGGGAGTGTGTGTCTCAGGAGACAGCTCCACGTGGAAGCCTTATTTCAGAGAGGTGGGTGGGCAATCATTTGGTGGAAGTTCAAGACCCTGCCCTTTCTTGGCTGATGGCAGGAGTAGATTTGGGAGGAAGTGGTCAAATTCAGGGGGAAACATCAGACTTGCATGTTTTGACTTTCCCTAGGCTTCCATAGCATCTGATTCACTCTTGTGGCTGGAGAAGTGAGTGAGGGTGATTTAGCCCGCTGAGAGACTTTAATGTAAGGACCTTGGGTGGGAGGGGGGGGCATAGCCAAACTCCAGCCTTCCACCTCCCTGCCCAGCAAAGCTCTGTCCTATCCAGGCCTGGTTGCTCGCCCCTGGATAGAATGGTTATGGAGCTCGAACTGAGCTTGCTCTGATGGGCCCAAGGGAGAGAAAGCAGCGTTCTGCCTCTCTGGGTATCCATGTCCGTGTCCTTCTGGCTAGGTTCCTCTTCCCCAATTCCATCTAGCCAGACATTTAGCCATTAAGGCTTTATCCTGTGTCTTCATTGGATGGCAGGGCTTCCCTCAAACAATAGCTTTTTAACGAAGTGTCCGGATCTCTTGCTACAGTGATTTTTCCCTCTGGGCCACTGAGGATGAGAAGGGGCGCCGATCCGTAATCTCCTCTAACCTCTGACCTCTCCCGACTCCCCATTGCGCCCCCTTCCCTGTCATCCCCCTTCTCCAGGTTCCCCTAAGAAAGTAGCATACAAACTTAAAATCTGCACCTAAGGGTGCTCAGGAGGCAATGACTGCGAAGGAGACATTTCTTCCCAGGTGGGAGACTCAGATACCAGTGAAACACAACTGGCCAAGGAGAGAGCCCTTACGCGCTTGCAGGTCGATATCTGCGGATCAATTCCTCTTTCTGAAGAGGCGGCGGGGGCTTCAGCTGAGAAAGAGGTGGGGAGGCGATGTCTGCACCCGCCGAAGGCGTTTGTAGGTGTCCGCCCCTCCCGTCCCCTCCTCCAATACGAGGACACCAGGAAGGCAATCAATCGATGATGTTCATTTTAAGAGGTGCGAGTTGGCAGTGAGGGCCTTGAAAGACACGGCTGGCTGTTCAGGGTGGAGACTTCCGTTCTCGGAAGCAGCCAGATTAGGTCTCAGGCTGTAAGCTTTTGCCCAGGATCTCGGAGAACTCAAAGACGCGAGGTGGTGGTGGTGGGGAATGTCAGCCGGAGCTGTGTCACCAAGGTCCGTGTTGGAAAGCCTTCCAGTTTTCGGGTGGGTGGGGTACTGCTATTGCAGACCGTGCCACCCCGGAGGGCCACCCTTTCACTGAGCCCTGACAACAGGCTTTGAAGTTGCAGTCTTTGCTCTGCCTCCCTCCGCTGTCCCGCCCTGCTCAGCATCACGGAGTCCGCCTGCAGTAGCCTCAGCTTTGTCGCTAAGCACTTATTGCCGGCGCTCATTGGACCACGTCGGTGGGGCGAGCACAGCCCTCTGATCTGTGAGCTGGGAAGAGCTCAGAGTTTCATTCACAAATCCTTGCCTAGTGGTCCCTAGATGTGCCTCCCGAGGTGGGGGTAGGCGCAGGGGGAGGGGGCCTCATTCTTGTCGTGTTCTTCGTTTCCAGTAGGCCCTTCAAAGCACGAGATTGGAGGTAGGGGATTTGGGGAACTGGTTTTTGCCTCGGAGGAAAAGCTCTGGGGCCAAGTAGTGTCTTCGCCATTAGTTCTGACTGCCTATACCTGGAAGGCAAGGGCGAGCTCTAGCGTCTTTCTTGAAGGTAGGGGAGGCAAGTGTAGACCTCTATACCCCTCCCAGGGGTCCCTCCCTCTTTGGGCATCTCGGTGCATACACGAAGTCACTAGGAATCTCCTAAACTGCTTGCCCAGGAAGTTGCTGCCGAAGCAGATGAGTAGGTAGCGGATAGCCACAAGGATTTTATTTTCTTCACTCTTGGAGGAAACTTACTCATTGTCGCCCTGGGAATCTGACACTAAAAGCTCTGGTGAAGGGATTCCCATAACCAGCCTGGTAAAGCCCAGTGGGAGCGAGTGGAATTAGGAGACCGGAAAGAGCAGCTGTGCTCCAGAGAGACTGCTAATTTGGGGAGGAAAGGCTGGATCACTGGCTCCTTCACGAATGAAGAGAAACTCTATCCACCCATCGACCCACACGCACCGCCACCCACCCTAGCAACACACAGCCAGCTCCCGCTGACGCGAGCGCGCACGCGGGACGAGCTCACCCGGCTGAACTCGGCGTACTGCACCCAGGCTAGCCCGGGCGGTCTGGCTCTCCGCTGAACAGAGGAGCTGTTTGCTCCGCTTTGCAGTGCTGGATCATTCCACAGGGAAGTGGGGAACGTGGGGCCCCTTTCCTCCCGCTCCAGCTAGTAGACAGGACCGCTGCGGGTGCCTGGGAACGCTCCTGTCCCTCAAGCCAAGAGCCAGGGTAAGCCAGTGCCGGGCATCCCCTTCTCTTGACTCCGAGGATTGCAAGTACCTGTTTCCCCAGAGAGGGAGCTCTCCTTCAAGCAGCAGGGTCGCTTCCCCCCCCCCCCCTCTTGGTTTTGTGTTTTCTAGAAGTTTCCAATATGGAAAGGAGTAGAAGGGTTACAAGCCTGCAATTAGGCTGTTCTCTCGGACCCTGGCTTACACTCGCCTTTGCGGGGAATCTTTATACCAAATCCGTTCTGGCTTCTGATTCTGGAGAAAGCCCAGCAATGAAGTTTCCAAACCAAGGAGACCTGAGTTTTCAGGCCACAGCCCTCAGGGTCGCTTTGCGGGAGGCTCTGCTGAACTTGCACATAGCCGAAGGCCTAAAGCTTTCAGTGTAGCCCAGCGTGTGACCTTTGTTTGAGAAACCTGTGCTTTGCCTACTGAAATGCCGCGTGGTGTTTTGGGACCCAACATTTTTTGGGGGGACCAAGTGGAAAGAAGGGAACCCCTCCCCCAGGCGCTATGCCCAACTCCTGCAGCCCAGAGGCTGCTGCAAGGTTTCCCAGGTCAACCCTGGCAGTGCAGACTCTGAACTGAAAATGGGCAGCTAATTAGAAGAGCTCGCATTTCTTACTCCTGATGGATGGAAGAGTGAAAATCCTCAGGAATGTGAGGGCTTTAGCTACGAACGCGGGATATCCTTGGCATATCCCATTTCTTTCTCCCGGCCCTGTTAATTCTCCAAATGGTGTAGAGTTGCTCACCTTTGCCTTCTTCAGAGGGGATGTTTGTCTTATGGGATTAGCTGAAGAGAGACACAAAAAATCCAGAAATACCCCTAAATAAAATTATCATAACAGAGAGATGCTTCCAGAGAGAGCGGGAATCTTCCTTGGGTCTTGCTTTCTTTGGAGCCAGGGGTGCTGGGATAGGAATATATGGAGAGGTGATCTTACTGAGAGTCACACAGTGGTGCTCCATCCCTGCTGGCTGGGACATCTGGCTAGGGTAGGCTGGGCCTTGGAGAACTCTGGGGACTAGAGCTGTGACATTAGAGCCCATTTGAGTGAGTCCATGAAGGTCATGACTGAGGCTTTGTGCTTGAAAAAGGTCGACACGCTTTGATAGTGTTTGCTTCTGATGTTAACACTGGAATTGCCTGGATCAAGGGATACACACACACACACACACACACACACACACACACTCACACACTCACACACACACACACACACAGAGCACATCTAAGGATGTGCACAGGTCAATGAAAAGTACACTGAAGAAATTACCAACTCTGCCTGGCTCAGTGATGTTAGGCAATGGTTTAACAAATGTAAAAATGTTCTGAGTTGAATTCGCAGCTTAGTCACATCTTTATATTCGATAGGGTGAAAATTAATTACTTCTATTATTTTAATTTATTGGTTTAAAAACTTTTCTCCCTCAAATTAACCAAGTCCATGCAAATGAGTGCAATTCAGTGGTATTTCTTTCCGGAAAGGGGATAATGTATAGGTATCATCTTCTCCCAATGGGGCTAGCTAGCATTCAAACAGAAGTAGGTAATTCAGCTGGGCACACCTGTACTTATAAACTAGCTTCTTAGACAGTATTTTCAAAAGAATTCAGAAAGCCATTTTTCTGTGACTCCCATAGAGGCCTGAAGAGATGGTTCTATGAGGTGAGTCCTCACAAGGATTGACTCTTGAACTTCGTGCTCCATCCCCATCCCCAAGCAAGAGGAATATGATAGGCACCTATGCAAATGATGAGATTGTGGAGTGTGCTCATTTTTTCCTCAAAACTCATAATCTCAGACCATTCCTTCTAGGACTTCTGGGAGTCCTTGGTTGACTGGGCCTAGAGGGCCACCTTGCAAACCCCGCTCAAGTGTACAGTTTCTAGACTTGGTGCCACTTTCTTCCTGGATACCATTTGGAAGGCATTTTTCCTCTTGTTGGGCTTCCCAGCATCTCTAGCAATGGGCTGTACCCTTACAGTGACAGGTGAGGAAGACCCCACCAGAGCCAAGCTCTGTATAAGGTGTAGAAGTCTGTTTGACTTCAGGGTTTGCTCTCACAGCAGAGGGCCCTATTTGGCCTTCCCCAGATCCCACATTTGGACCAGGAAGAAGACTAGCAGAGCAGCAGGGTGACGGGGGGGGGGGGGGCAAAAAAGGGAACAGCTGTAGGCAATTCGAGGAAATCAGATTTGCCAAGTAGAAAGCAAGAGTACCAGTGGAGAAGATAAACCCAGGGAAGCCGGGGTGGTGGCCCGAAGGGTGTGCCGGCAGCAGCAAGGCAATTTTGAGATCCTCGAGGAAGCGGGTGTCTTCGAGGAAGCGGTCTTCGGGAGACGCTAGTAGAAAGTGATTGCTGCCCAGCGGCCTAGTGCTGCTTCCTTCTGGATCTCCCAGACTATCTTCCCAGGTCTCCAGTGGGCACTTCATCCCCTCCCTCCATGATACCCAATGAACCTTGGTTAAGCCATGCTGCTTCCCCAATGATCTGGTGTTTGTGGTCTAGCAGGCTGAAAGGGCAGCGTTGTGCCAGGCTTGGAGCAAGGCCAATGCCAGCACCAACTCACAAACCTGGCTCTTCTAGCCCCACTGAGTGCTTCTAAATTCTGAGACACAGAAGACTAAGGATTTAGTAGATTATGACCTGGTGCCCCCAGCTCCCTTTCCAGGGCTGTCTTCCTGGCCCCTATGTGGGGTCATAGTTTGCAGGCCTGTCCTTCACTCTCGGGTGTGCATAGACACGAGACCTCAACATCGATGTCCTCTGCCCTTGTTCTCCCCATCATCTTTTGATTTTAGCCTTTGTTTGAAGGCTGGTTTCAACCAGAGCATCAAGGGCCTAGAGTTGCTCGCCTCCAGGGTGGAGATGTCTCTGTTGCTGGCTTTACTTCCCACCTAGTTTCCAAAGCCCAGAGTGTGGGCCTCGACTCCTGCCAGGGTGCAGGGCCTTATCAGGTCTGATTTTGCTGGGGGAGGGGGGCGGGGCGGGGACGGGGAGGCTCTCTCTGGAGCTGATCTGCCTAGCGATAGACGAAGACCTCGCACTCGATGCTTTCGTTATTTCCTGCAGCGAGGGCAGTGTGGGACAGTAGAAGGGCCAAGAAAGTCATCTTCCGGGATTCTCCAGAATGGGGAAAACAAAACACAACACAAAAAGCCTGCTGACGCTGGATGCGCAGCCAGGCGCCAGCATCTGTGGCAGCTGCTTTCGATTGCAATCCGCTTCAGAGTTACTAAGTCCGCTGTGTGGACGCCGCTTTCCCCCTTTGTGCCCTCAGAGGCCTCTCTTTGTCCGCTCGCCTTGGACACACGGAGCAGAGTTCCATGTAAGCGGGTGCTTTGCGGGCCCGCTGCTGGTCCCTGGTGCATGCAGAAGTGAAACGGTGTTCCGAGGCTGGAGCCGCCAGAAATGCTCTAAGAGGGACAGATGGTCGCTTCTGGTACCTCTAAAGGAGCACCGAGGTCTGCGGTCACGGGGCGCTGAAAGCCAAGGAGAGCCCACACAGCTCAGAGTCTGAGCCTAAGCTAGGGAGCTAGAATCTCAGACTCTAGGCAGAGCAGATCTGAAAACCGGTCGTTCAAAGCATCCCTCCCCTGAAAGCACCGGGCTTCTATTCCAGTAGGCGCAAAAGGCCAGACTGAACCCCTTTCCTTCAAATGCACTAGAAGCATCCTGATAGCCGGGTCGCTATTTGTGACTCTTGGAATTTCCCCAACCCCAAGGCACTTTGGCTTAATGTTCCTTCATTCAGCTTCTCCCGTTGGAAAGGGTCCCCGTGCTTTGCAGGGCGCACAATCTTAAGAGTAACTCTTTCCTGGAGTCTGGGTAGCCCTATAGCAGCCTGGGTATTTGTTTTGGGGTTCCTCAATTCTTTCTTCACAAACACCCCTTCTACCTTTAGCCCCTCCCTTCTTGGGAACATCCTGAGAACTCACCTCTATTCTTGGCCTAGCTGGGTTTGCCCGGGGAGACCCAGGTCCAGGAACAGTCCAGTTCCTGAGGTCAAGGCTATTTTTCAGGGTTTACGTTTCAAACCTGAATTTGAGCCCGGGGCAAGGGAGAGTACAAAACCCAGCGCCTTTGGCTTATCTAATGCTGGAGCATCTATCCCAGGCAGAGGTTCCCAAGAATTTAGAAAATACATCAGATGAGGGCCTGATTGTTTTCATGGGACAGGCAGGGAAAGAAACGAACTTGGAATGGATACAGGAATCTTGGAGCTCTAGCAGTCCGTATTGTGGTCTAGTTTAGGAGATAAGAGTATTAATTAGGAGAAATCAGAGAGTTCATTCACTGGCTGTTGATAGTTCAAGTCCTAAAATAGCTTTGTTCATAGGATGTTCCCATCGCCACTCACAGGTCCATCCCATGCTCATAGGGGTCGGTAGACTCTGGGTTTGTTTGTTTTTGTTTTTTGTTTTGTTTATTTGTTTTTTCCCTTTGGTTTGTTGATTTTCCCCCTCCTCTCTTTCTTGCCCAGCTCTGTCTCTCACTAGGAAGGACCCAACAGGTATTTTCCTAGTCAAAAACTTGGTGAGGCCCAGTGGTGGCACTCACCTTTAATCCCAGCACTCAGGAGGCAGAAACAGGTGGATCTTGTTGTGAGTTCAAGGCCAGTCTGGTCTACAGAGGGAGTTTCAGGACACTCTGGACAGTTACACAGAGAAACCCTGTCTCAAACAACAACAACAAACCCTACCACTTCAAAAGAGCAAAATAGAGGCAAGAAGAGACACACCCTTCCCCAATGCAGAGTGGCTTCTCCATTTAGACACCTTGTCTGTCTTCAGCACCTGCCTAGACCAAGACCCTCTCCAGTAGCATGAGTCCTAGTGGGAGTTTTCTCTGTGGGCTAATTTCCCCCAGCAGCCTTTAGAAATGTTTTACCTCTGGTGAAACCTGCCAAGTAGACAGTGTGCACAATGAGGACATGGCTGGGTGTGGGTCCAATCCAGACACAACTGCCAGCAAGATATGCCGCAAGTCCGGATGGCCTGACAGGCCTCCATGCCTGGGTGCTGCTAGCCATGTCCCTTGCCCTTCGCCAGGACCTGGCAGCCCGGTCCTTACAGGTGCCACCTGGAGTTCAGGTGTGGTAGCCCACTAGGCAGGATGTTTAAACAACAGCAGCCTGGGGCCAGTCACCCAGCAAGGCAAGCCTCCTTTTGTTCTGATCCTAGTCTGTTTGAGGACTTTTATTATTATGCCAGCAATCCTGTGCCTTCTCAGCTGCCCTTCTGGGTGTTTCTCAAAGTTAATAAATTTCCATAAAAATGCTTTTTTTAAATGGACAGGCCATCCTGTAGTAACCATTATGTTTGGTGGGGAGAGAAAAGCAAACTGGATGGACTCTGGGGGAGGGTGGGAGGAAGAGAATAGAGAAAGGCCATTCTGTCAGCAGCTGGAAAAAAGTTTAGAGGGGGAATAAAGACAAGAGAAGGAAAAAACAAATTGGGGCCCCCACCCTGTCACAGCATTCCTATTCTTTCAAATTAGCCTTGCTTTCCCGAAAAACCCAGCTTAAATGTTTTAAGACAAAGGTATTGAGGTGGGTGGCCTAGTAGCTCAGGGTAGGGATTGGAGAGCTCTATCGATGGGGGTGTGTGTGTGTGTGTGTGTGTGTGTGTGTGTGTGTGTGTGTGGAATTGCTAGCACAGCAGCATTCACAGCAGCATTCAGGATCACTTTTGCTTCGGATGGTTTTGAGGATTTGGCTAAGCAGTCATCACTCCTTTCTAAAATAGAAGATTGAGTTATAAACTTCTTAAACAATTCTTTTATTTCTCCTTCCTTAAACGGAGCCCTAAATTGTATTCTCGCATAATAAAGTTCTATGTTCGGGTTCCCGAAGAGCCACTGTCCAAGGATGGACTCCTTCCCTGTGCATGCGCGTCCTGCACAGACACAGGCATGCTCGCTGAGAGTAGGTGTCTGTAGGAGGAGACACCTCTTGCCTGGCGATTAGGACTCGATGCTGCCGGGTAACCAAAGTCAATGTAAGTGACAATTTTCTCCTCCACCAGCAAGGAAAGCTGGTTACAAACCTCTCTTTGTATGTCGCCAGCTCATTTAATCTTATTTATGCATTTTTGTGCAAGGAATTGTGGGATCTCTCCCCACCGTAAACAATATAGGAATGTTAAAAATAACAATGTTCCAACGTCTATTCACTTAGGCGTAGCAGTGACCTGGCGAGACTGTCACAGGGTTCTTCAGTTTTCAGAGCCGAGAGGGACCGAAGAAGTGCTACGGAGCACTGAGGACTCGGTGGAGGATCTGACTGCGTTACAGGCTCGCGCGCCCCCAGCCCTGAGCGCGGCCGCTTTAAGGGGGGGAGGGGAGGCGGTGGCGGGGGAGGGGCGGCAGGAGGTTCCTGTCACCGAGCTGCCGCCGGCTCGTCACGTGGATGCGCGGCGCGGCGGCCATTGGCCCGAGGCACGTGTCCAGGAGACCGGCCCGCGACGTCACTCGAGGGGGCTCTGTTAAAAATAAGAACAAAAATCCAGAGTGAAAGTGTCTCAGGTTGCTCTAAGTGGCCTGAAAATTTCCCGAGCCCTCGCGGAAGCGGAGGCGGCGAGGGCGCGCGGACCGGGAGGGAGTGCGGGAGGCCCACCCGGCCCAGCCTCCCGCCCCTCACCCATGCGGCTCGGGCCGCGGGGCTGCGCGGGGCTCAGCGGGGGCGCAGCCGCTCGCCCGTGGGGCGCCCCGGCCCGCAGCGGGGCGGCGGCCAGGCGCGGGGAGCCCCGGGGCGGGCGGAGCGCAGCGCGGGCCCGCGGGCCTCCATGTGCGTGCTGGCGGCAGCGGGCGCGCTGAGCGCTCGCGCCCCGCAGCTTCGAGGGCCGGCCGGGACAGGCGGGCAGCGACGGCCGAGCGGCGGCGGCCCGGGCGGGCCCAGGCGGCGGTGAGCGCGGGGAGCGCGCTGCCTGCATGCGTGCAGCTCTGACCCGCGGTGGCCGAGGCGGCTGCGCCGGAGCCGGAGATTGCCGGCCACCGAGGGGAGTGCGGAGCTGAGCAGACGTCCCAGGTCCCCCGCTGGAGTACGGTGACTGTCTAAAGCCGGGTGCGCTGCCGAGACCGGGACCTACCTCCTTTGAATCTCCCTGCATTCCTGGCCAGGCGGGGGACTCTGGGTTTTTGTTAACGCACTTCGTGGATCCAAACGTGGCTCGGCTCGGAGCGCTCCTGGCGACCTGTAAGACTTCAGCCCTGGCCGCAGCCACCGCTTGCGCCTTTGGAGGACTCCGCTGGGTGGGGGCTCGCGGGTGTCGGTGTGTGCCGCGGGCCGGTCTGAGGTTGCGTTGGTGGAGAGGCGGTTTGGGATTTTCTGTGAAGCATGGAGGAGAATGATTCCAAGCCCAGCGAGGCAGCGGCGGAGGCGCAGAGGCAGCCGGAATCCAGCCCCGGCGGCGGCTCGGGCGGCGGCAGCAGCCCGGGCGATTCGGACACTGGCCGCCGGCGGGCTCTGATGCTGCCCGCGGTCCTGCAGGCGCCAGGCAACCACCAGCATCCGCACCGCATCACCAACTTTTTCATCGATAACATTCTGCGGCCTGAATTCGGCCGCCGAAAGGACACCGGGACGTGCTGTGCTGGTGCGGGCGGAGCTAGAGGCGGCGAAGGCAGCGCTGGCGGTACAGAGGGTGGCGGCGGTGCAAGCGGAGCCGAACAGATCCTGGGGTCAGGCGCCGGGGAGTCCCGGCCGAACCCAGCATGCGTGCCCAGTGCCGGAGGGCCGCTCTCCGCCGGTGGCGGCGACTCTGCGGCTGACGGAGAAGGCGGCTCCAAGACACTATCGCTGCATGGCGGGGCTAAAAAAACGGGCGACCCAGGCGGTTCTTTGGATGGGGCGCTCAAGGCCCGAGGCTTAGGCGGCGGTGACCTGTCGGTGAGCTCCGACTCGGACAGCTCTCAAGCCAGCGCCACCCTGGGCGCACAGCCCATGCTCTGGCCGGCTTGGGTCTACTGCACGCGCTACTCTGACCGGCCTTCTTCAGGTGAGCCTGTGGGACCGGCTGACCCAGCCCGCTAAGGGAAGACCCGCGGGACTGAGGAGGGCGCTTCCCGGGGAACTTACACAGAGGAAAAGAATCATATTTTCTCCTGAACACACAAAGGCTTACACTCCTAACGGACTGCAGCACTGTCTCGCCAATGCTGGACAGAGCAGCGACCAGGCAGTAGCAAGCAGGACTGGTTCTCTGGATGAAAGCAGACTTAGGACAGATCTCTCTCTCTCTCTCTCTCTCACTTCTCTCTCTCTGTCCCCTTTTGTGGACATCTTGCTGCCTTTAATGTCGTGCCCTGCAGTAGCAGTAGTTGTTTAGTGGGAATGGGGGTAGCTGGAAGGTGCTCAGGAAGTGAGCACTTGTCCTGTGTAACCCCCCACCACCACTCTGGAACCCGGAAACTCAGCTAGATTATTCCAAGGCTGTGTGCTCTTCTCCACTCTTGGCCTAGGGTGACCACTGCAGAGGAGCAGGAAGGACTACAGGGAAGTGGAGAAAACGGAGACACCTTTTCCCCTTTGTCACTTTATTTGGCGAACCATGAGTAGCATCACAGCATCCTGCCAGTAGGCAGCTTGGAAAGGGTGCATCCATCCCAGAGCCTAAATACCACTAGCAGAAAGGAAGCTGCAAGGGTTTTATGGTGCTGCCAAGAGTAAGAAAGAGGCAGTTTCCAGGGATAGGGGTGTGTGAGGAGGTTTGGGACATATTTCCTTAATTCATTTATAATTTTTAAGACCCCATAGAAACCACCAGCTACATTAGATGCGGGTCTATGGTTAGGAAGCGCCATTAACAACGGGTTTCATTTGTCCGGGAGCTGAGTGAGGCCCCGCTAACCCACCCTCCCCGGAATCCTCAGTTGTTTTACGGGTGTCCTTTACCCATGTTCATAGCAAGACTGGGTCACTCTCGACTACCTTCTTGCAGTATCCGGTATGGCCCTGATGAAATCCAAATTTTTGCTGCTAGACCTGAAATTTGCTCCATTGTTCTCTCCTCCCTCCTTTGTTAATATTTAATTAACATATAGGCTCACAAAGCCGACTGGCCTTGAGTCGCGGTCGGCTTTGTGCGGAGCCCGCGCGCGAGTCCGGGCTGCGCCGAGCCCTGGCGGCCGGCGGATTCTGCAGCATGGCCCGCGTGGTTCATCTTGCAGCTTTCCTAGGCTTAACGAAACCTCTTCCCTGTAAGTAATATTTCTTTCCTGGGTGTTTGAGAAAGAATGGAGGGGCAGAGCATACTTGCTGAGGTTTGGTTCTGTTTCCGGGTCCCCTAAGTGTTTGCCTTTTAGAAGAGAATTCACAGAAAGAGGAACCGAAAGTATGGATTTAAGGAGACGTTCTTTCTCCGAAATAAGAATTATCGGAGACTGGAGTGTGTGTTAAAGAACACAAACTCCAGCGTGGAGGAGGCTGGAACATAGAGACCTCGTGCTTCCAGAGGAGGGGACGAGGGGAGTCTGAAATCCGCTCTAGAAGTAGGAGGTAGGGCTGAGTAGGCCAAGCCTCCTCCTTGCTTAGCCTCCTGTCCTGGCATATTTGCGGGTCCCAGGGTCGGTGCATGGCCCTGGAAGCCTCAGTGGCCAGGTGAAAGCCAGGTCCAAGGGCGCCCAGTCCGTGCTCCCTTGCCTTCAGCATGGATGCGAAGGTGAGTGTGTGGCATGGCGGGTGTGTGTGACCCCCAAACACCAGGAGTTGGATCTGTACATTCTGAATCTCCTCTGGTGCCCACAGACCCTTTCGGGTTTGCCTTCTGATGAGAGCGTTCAGATCCCATTTGGCTGGAAGTGAGAGAGTCCTCTTCTGCCCTGGATCTGTCCGCTGCCCCTGATTCCTGAATGGGTACCTCTCTAGGCAGTGGGTGAAGGAGTTAGATACCAAACAGCCGGTTCCCTCGCCACTCCCATAGCGCAGGGCTGAACATCCAGTTCCTAGCCATGAAGGGGGAGGGTCTGGCCCTCTCCAGCCTCTTCCGCTTCTAGCGGAAGGAGCCTCAATGGAAGGACTGTAAAGCTCCTTGAAAGTTAATTCATGCTCCTTGCACCGACACAGACCTAGAAATGTCTCTGCTTCTAGCTGGTGGTCTGCCTGGCCTTTCCAGTACCCTGTGATCTTCTGACCCCAACAAAGAGAACCCTGTATTCCAACATTCTTAGCAGTTTACCCTTTCCCTAGGAGGGCTAGATCCTGGGACCCTACTGCCCACCACACTTGCCTCAACCGCTGGCAACTCCATAGGGAGAAGGGGGTGGGACCCTTTGTGAGGACACTGATAGGAGGGTCACTTGCCCAAGGTCAGTTGGGTGAGCAGGTGACCAGCTTCTGCTAAAGCAGTCCCAGGCTTGGGATGGAGGTGAGAGGGACAAGCCACCATGGTCAGCACCTGGGTAGGAACCAGGCCTCTCTCCTGGAGGGAAGGATTTAAAGCAGGAGATTCCAGAGGCTCAGTAGAGGTGCTCCATTGGAGTCCTTCAAGGAAACAATGAACTTGGGCTCACCAGGCCACACAGAAGGGGGCTCTGGTGATGGCTCAGTCCTGAGCCCTCCTTGTTGGAGGTTATGTAGGAAGGGGCCAGGATTCCCCCTGACTGACCCCATCTCCTTTCTCCACTCACCTACCAGGTCAGGTCCTCTTTGCTGGGACAGTCTTGGAAAGGAATGGGGGAGGGGGGGCAAACACGAACAAGATCAGAAAGTTTTTGGTTGGGCATTCCTTCTTCGGTTAGCTTTTATTAGGATTCCCTAGGCCTTTTAGTAAAATTTGCCATTCCACCCCCTCCCCCTTGTGTGGACTTGGGCAAGTCATTTTTTTTTTTTGCAGATTCTCTGTAACCTCTCAAACTTGGGCAACTAGTAAGCAGATAGACTCCAGCAGCTAGTAACCTCTGCCCTCTCTCCTACAGGTCCCAGGTCCCGAAAACCAAAGAAGAAGAACCCGAACAAAGAGGACAAGAGGCCACGCACAGCCTTCACCGCTGAGCAGCTGCAGAGGCTCAAGGCCGAGTTTCAGACCAACAGGTACCTGACCGAGCAGCGGCGCCAAAGTCTGGCACAGGAGCTCAGCCTCAACGAGTCTCAGATCAAGATCTGGTTCCAGAACAAGCGGGCCAAAATCAAGAAAGCCACAGGCAACAAGAACACTCTGGCGGTGCACCTCATGGCGCAGGGCCTATACAACCACTCCACCACGGCCAAGGAGGGCAAGTCGGACAGCGAGTAGGGCAAGCAGGGTGGGGCAGGCCGGCCAGGTCTAGGGCCTCGCAAAAACAATGCAATAATTTAAAAACCGTGAACAAAGGGCCAGTGTATAAAGATTATACCAGCATTATCTGTGAAAATCCCGTGTATTAGCTATGGTTCTACAATAATGTATGTACATATAATTTACAGATGGTGTAAAATCCAAAATATCTGACTATAAAATATTTTTGAGTTTTTTGTGTTAAAAAGGTTATGCTAATTTTGTTATTATTATTCTTTCTGCAAAGGGGGCTGTTTAGGCTTTCATCTTTTTCTTTTTCTTTTTTTCTTTTTTTTTAATCCCCTAAGCTCCATTATAGGACATCGGACACTTTTTTTTTTTTTGAAAGAAAAAAATTAAAACAACTTGCTAAAGTCCAAAGAATTTTTATTGCTGCATTTCACAGGACTGTGAACCGAATAAATAGCTCCTATTTGGTCTGTGGGTTCTGCCGATTGCTTTGTGCTGGCTTGGCTGGCTGTAGGAAGTGCCAGTGTGGTGATGGAGAGCTCTGGACTTCAGTGGGGGGGGGGGGGGATGCAATTCTTAGGCTAAGATCGGAGGAAGTCCTTGGCTCTCCAGGCACCTCTCCACACTGCCTTGATGCCTTGTACTGCCTCTCCTCCCAAGCACCTCAGAGGCCTGCGCTGGCCACCGCTGAGTGTCTGCTTCTGTGTTGCTGACCCCAGTCCTGCAACAGCCCCATGGTGACCTGCTAGCACCAACTCTCCTGCCTTGAACACTGTAGGCAGTGCTTGGCATCTAGGAAGAAGGGGAAGTGTGACTTGAAGGCTTCGCTGCTGCACTTGGCTTGCTTCGCTTTGGAAACCGCTAGCCCTGACCCATAAGCCCCCTGAGATCAGCTTCGAGGCCCTGGCAGAGCGAGTTGGTACGTCTTCCTTTCCTTTTTCCTCTTTTTTTCTTTTTCACTTATTTTTGAGTGGTAAATACTTGTATGTGTACATACTCGTGTATGCATGTGCACGCACACCCCAGGCCTGTGTGAAGCTGGGGTTTTGGAGCTTGCAGCTACCTTCACTTTCAAAGGAACTCGGAACCCTCCTGAATCTAGAAGTGTGTAAATAATCATTTCTTATCACTTTTTGTCTTTTTGTTTTTTAAGAAAATATACATTTTATTTTTTGAAGGTGTGGTACTGTGTAAATTAAATATATTCAATATATCCCTCACCGAGTACATATATATATATATAAACAAACACATTATATATAACTCCACACTGTCTTCTGTTTAGTGTATGGGAAAAGGTGTCCAAATGTCCACCTGGGGCCAGCACAGGGCCCAGGGGTGTTCTCGGCTGAGCTGGCCGTCAAGCTGCCTGCTGAGGACTGACGGTGGGTCTCTCTCTTGCCTTAAATCTCTTTATTTCACTGCGCCAATACTTTCACTTTGTATATATTAGTGCCAACCTTCTGAAAAGGAAGCTATAAAAGCAAAAGTTGTAATTTAAAAGTCTGTGAACAACCGTCTGCTGCTTGGGAATCGGTGAAACGACATGCCTTTTTAGCAGGAAGCAAATCTGTCCTTTTTTAAGTTTATAAAATGTGCATTTTACAGTATCAAATATTTATAATCTTATGAGAAATGGATGAATGTTCCCTACTTACAACTGTGGTTATCAAACTTGTGAACATTCCCACCCGTGCATTTTCGTGTGTTTAAATTCTTGAAAGTTACATTAAATAAAAAGAAACGACTCTTTATTATAAAATGGTGGTGGTGGAAGCTGGACTTTTTTCCTGTCTGTGTCTGAGCTCAGGAACCATCTTGAGGTGGTCTCCCTAGCGCCCAGGTGCCGCACCTACCCTTGGAACAAGAGGAGATAGTTTAAGTACTGACCTTGGAATATCTAGCATATAAGCACAGGACAGAGGAAGTAATTTCTGTCTCCATTTAGTCTCCAGGGAAAATGAATCAAAGTGCATGGCTTCCACTCACTGGAGTTTCTACCCCACCCTCCCCCCTTTATGGGGGGGAGGGCTGGATGGAAGAACTCATGCTCCTGCAGAGAGGGTCTTTCCCTAAAAGCTACTTCCCTTCTCCTCACCTCCACCCACAAAGCAAAGGGTATCTATCTCCTGCAGGACTCTGGGGAAAGGACAGGCTCTGAAGTGGCAGCTCTGAGGCACGGTGTTCTACACAGTTCATGAAGCCAAACTGCTATATTCTCAAACTTTCTTGGCTTGAAAGAGAGTTGTGTTGTTTTGCTTTTATTCCCAGGAAGAGAAACCCAGTGTCAAGGATTGTTTGTTGCCAAGGGCGACCTTCTAGGCAGTTTCAGTAAGACTCTGGCCACAAGACCATCAGGGATTCCTAGGACCCTAGCCCCTGCCACTCTGGGGACCCTCAAGGAATAGGGTTGGGCCCACTGTGGAGGGGGCACCATGCCACTCCCCAGAAGCACACCAGGGTTCCCATTTTCTACCTACCTCCGAGGATTTAGCTTTAAAACAATGGCACAGTTTACATTAATCTGTTGACCTCCCTCCATTTTAATAAAAATATAACAACACCCATCTATTTTCAAATCATAACACCGGTAGGGGGAGGGTGCACAGCTTTGTGGGGTACTGAGCTTCTAGGTCCCACAGCAGCCAAGCAGACACTAATGGGCCAGAAATGCCAGGTTTTTGGGTTTTTAAACTGTTTTATCTGTGATAGGAGACTGAACTGGAAGGCCCTCAGGTTACTACTTGCTCTTTCGAGTATTACTTTCTTTTCTTTTTCTTTCTTTCTTTCTTTCTTCCTCCTCCTCCTTCTTCTTCTTTTTCTTCAAATGCAAGTTACCAGAGCTTGTGACTCACACAGAACCTGTACCCTGCCAGCCTTGCTCACTCACCTGGGGCAAGCAGAAAAATAAACAAACAAAAACCAGTTCCCACCAGCTCGGAGTGCAGGGTGTGTTTGTAGGTATTGCAGACCCCCAGGTTCCAGCCTCTGCATTGCTGTGTGCTTTGGAGACTCAACAGCTCAGTATCAAGGAGCCCAGCCCCTGGGCCCTGGCTATAAGGTCACCCTGTGCAGGAGGTGGGGAGGGGAAAGTTCGTTTGTGAAGAAATCTTTTCTTTTTGGGTCTCACTCGCTCTCCTGCCCTGGACCTTGGTACATCTCTCTGCAGTTCTCCACAAACCACTGAAAGGAAGGCAAAGCAGGACAATCCAACCCAGAGAGAGCTATGAGGTGCCCGGGCATCAGCTGGCCCCCAGCCATGGTGCTGACAGGAAAAGCCTAACCTGACACTCTCATATCAGGTGTTCTTTCTGATGTGGTTCTGGGGGCCTACACTATCGTCAGAAATTAGGGGTCTCCTGTGCCCACAGGCTATCCAGTGTGGACCTGGCCTCAGACGCCTTTTGAGGAGGAGGAAGGAGACTCCCAGGTGTCCCCCCCCAGCTCGATCTCACAAAGAGTTCCAGTTCTGTGGTTTTTTATTTTTGTTTTTTTCCTTGAGTGGACAGGACAAATATAGGAGGACTCTGGTCGCTTGACACTGGTATGACTGGTATCCATAACAAGTGCCCAGGCGCTATGTATGCAAACGTTCCTGTCTGCCCCAGAGCGCAGGCTGAAAGGCAGAGTTTTCGGCAGGCGTCTGCTAAAAACCATTCTGTCTCCTGCTGGTTTAATATCCGACCTCTGAGGTCTCCTTTTGCCTGGGCCCTTTCCCTAGAGTCCTCAAGAGAGTCCCGGCTCCATCGAAAACTACAGCCTGCCAGGGGGAGCCGCCTCACACTGAGAGGTTAATAAGGACTGACGCTGACATAGGGCCATGGCACCACCCCTGAAGGCATGGATTGCGCCAGCGAGGCAGAAATGCCCTCCCAAAACTGATCTACCCCCACCTCTGAGCTCCCCGCGCAGGGCCTCGGGGCTGGAAACACCCCTTCTGTGCTCCTTGGTTCCATCCCTGCGGAGGGCTAGCTGCGTCTAGGCCTAGAAGTAGGGGAGGCGGGGAGCCACAGAGGGGTGCGCCGTTGGGTTCCTAGGACTCAATGGCGCATTTGCAAGCAAAGCCCTAACGCTTCACAGTTGCAGAGCTGGAACCCTGAGTAGACCATGCCTGTTTTTATTAATAACCTCAAATACCTCATTATGCTTATGCTGCATGCCCATGGAAAAGAAAAGGGCATTCTTGAAATCGCCGGAAATGTAATAATATTCATTAAAGTCGTTCCTAATTATATGATTTAATCAAGCGTGATGGGCCTGCGCTTTGCTTTTGCCTGGAAAAAAAAAAAATCAAAAAACAAAAAAACAAAAACCCGAGGATGGTATTACCGTTGTTGGTGGTAGTATGGCCTCGTCCAGTCAGTAAGACTTCAGCTGAGGTCCAGTCCCCTCAGATGGATTTAGGGGGGTCCCCCTTGGGGAAGGGTTCCCCTGGAAAGATTGCCTAGTTGTGAGTACAGGATTCAGGCCTAGTTCTAAGCAAGGAGTAAGTTACTCCTGGAGCAGGGCAGAATTTCTTCTGACCATCTGTGTTCCCCGGTGAACACCAGGGAGACTTTTGGGGAAAGGAGAACTTCGGGTCCCGCCCCCTCCAGGGCTGAGTCTTGAGCAGCGCCTGGAGCAGAAACAAAGAATGGTGGAGAGAGATCTGCCTCCCGGCTGCCTTTTTACCCCCTCAGCCTGGAAGGCGTCCCAGTGAGCCCTTTCCCTTGTCCCCACCCCCAAGACACAGAGGAGTGAGGAGCCAAAGGCCCAATAGGCCTGCGTGGCTGTCGGGCCCTGCCTCGCTTGTTCTTTAGAGAGGGGGTTACTTGGGCAGCTCGGGCGTGAAGGTCCAGGTCCCACCCAGCCTCTGGTCCTCTGTGGGGCCAAGGAATGGTGGCCTTGTTTGGTCACAGTTTGCGGGACGGTCTGGAGGGAAAAAGCCAGGCCTGGCTGCTGCTTGCTGTTGGACTCCTCTGTCAAGACGTGAAACTTGGCCGCGTGGTCCCAGCGCACGCTGCCTGCCTGCGGAAGGGGCCGGCTTCGCTCCTTTCAGCTGGCGCATTGGGGTTCTCGGCTCCCGCCAAGTCCTTTGTTTGGATGTGGGCTGTCAGGCTCTGTCATCCTGGCTTGCCCTCCTCCTTTCCTCAACCTCTACCCCCTCCACTAACTTCCTTTTCTCTTTTCTCTCTTCTTTGGATGGATAGTCACAGGCCCCAGCTGCAGCACAAGGAGCTTCTGCCCCTCCTGTTGCGACTGCCCGCTTCCCCGCGGGTCGCTAGGACATCCCTCGGTGCCCAGGGTTTTGCTTCTAGTCTTCTCCTCTAACCCAAAACTTGTCTCATGTTTTGGGGGAGTTTTGCTCTTCACTCCCAGCAACAACAATGCATCGAATTAAGGAAGCTGGGTTCCATTATATTTAGGCGTTAAGAGAAAAACAATTACCTGCATTTTGTAAAATTCTGCTCCTGCCAACTACCCTGCTAATACCATGGACTCTCGCCGCATATTTTTATTACAGTAAAACGTCTCAATCAGTTTTCCGTGCATACTTATGTGGTGATATTAAACACACTCGTAAATGCCCACAGTGCTGTGGAATTGTCACCACTGCCCATCTCCAGAACTCCTCAAAAAAAAAAAAAAAAAAAAAAAAAAGGCAAAAGAGAACCAACCAGTCCTTGCCTCTCTAGCTCCCCACTTTCCGTTTTCACCCTCTCCTTACTCTGTTCGGCTGTGGTCTGAGTATTTGGAAGGTCCAAGGGTAAGGCATTCATTTCCTCATACCAGTCTCCTGGTGGCTTCCAGGGCTAAAACCTCCAGGTGAGAACTGGGACCCTCCAGTCACCCAAGTGAAATGACAGAGATGCTTACACGCTGGCATCTGTTCTATGGGGGCAAGAGTAGAGCCTACAGAGAAAACCTAAGGCTGAGTGTATTACCAGAGTCTTACAAGTGGCCTGGGGACCGCTTGGTTTTGTGTTTTTCATGCAAATACCTCTATTAAGTCCCTAGTGTTTTAAGAATAGTGGTGGTTCAATGGAAAGCACCAAAGTTTTGTGTTATTATGATTTTGTTGGTGCTGTTTTGAAGTCAGGGACCAAGAATATCTAATTTCTGTCTGTCTCTGTCTCTGTCTCTGTCTCTGTCTCTGTCTCTGTCTCTCTCTCTCTCTCTCTCTCTCTCTGTGTGTGTGTGTGTGTGTGTGTGTGGATATGCATGTGCTCTGCCACTGAGCTACACCCCTAGCTCCAAGTTTTGACAGCGGATAGCCCTGTGTTCAAATCTCAGCTCTGGCATTTACTTTCTGAGCTAGTGTGTTATAGACTCCCCCGGAGTGGAGTCATTCTTTTTCAAACAGAAAGAACATCTACCTAATGAGTTTCCTGCAAGGGCTTTTTGTGAGCTAATGAGCACAAAGGCTTGGTGCTGAATAGGCTCAGCAAGCGGGAGGCTTACCAGCTTACCCTCCTCTGCTAGTAAGTCCCTAGGTTTGCTCACAGCTGCGCCCTCCCAGCTCAGGTGCCCCAGTCTGTCAGACACCCACATTTTGCTTGCTTCTGCTAACCAGCACAATATCCGTGCAGTTGTCTAGGCAAAAGTAAGAGAGGATAGAAGATACAATAGCTAGGAGAGGCATGTTTGAGGACAGTCTGATCTATTAAAAAAAAAAAAAAAAAACTCTCTCATACAGGGAGAGTAGAGGGAAAGGGAGGAGGAAGAAAAAGAAAAAAATAAAAGGGAAAGAAAAATCTACCTAGTCATAGAAAGTAAGACGATGGCTGGAAGTAAAGGGATATGGTAGAACTTTCTAGCACTTTCCAGAAATTCTGCTTCTCCATACTTCATGAAATTGCTATTTGCTTTCTGTGTTTTTGTGGAGTGCAAGCATAGATACCCATCTTCATTCCAGGGTGTGACTTATTTATTTTTGAACCAGGGTCTCAGTTATCTTGGGCTGTCCTCACACTCCCTAATAGTTGGTGATGGCCTTCCACATCTGGTCCTCTTGCTCCTATTTCAAGTGCTGGATTCCAGACCTGTCCACCACACAGGTTATTTGGTGCTGGGCATGGAATCCAGTGCTTCACGAATGCTGGATAAGCTGTACCTCTTGAGCTACATGGCAGCACCTACTCTAGGGTTTCATTTTGTCGTTTTGTGTTGGTGACTGAACCAGGGGTTTTCCCTAGTATACTAAGAATCCTCAGCCCCTTAGCACACCCTGCCTCCATTTCAGTATAGGCATCCTCAACACACACACATTGGATTTCACTTCACATAGGTAGGGCATTCTGCCCTGGGTTTTTCCAGCAGGCATATACTTTTTCATGCACCTTGTTTTCTGATCTACATGTTATTTTCTGCCTTGAGTTGTGGTTACTTGGGGTGAAGTTTGTAATGAGGCCAACCTCGAACCAAGCACAGAAAGGGGAACCTCACATCTGCAGGCCCCAAACCAAGTTGCATGACTGAAGGTCACCTCCAACCCTTGTTTGTGGGTGGCAGTCTGTGCACACCCCTTGCATCTTGTGGCTCTTCCCATCTTCCCACAGAACGAATAGGCTATTCAATACAGAAAGCTCTAACTAACCTTTTTCAGTTAATTGATGTTCCTATAGCTAAAAGCATAACAGGCTTTGATTACATGCTAACTAGAATGAAGCATAATCCTGAGTTAATTATGTGGAGATAATTTTATAATTATATCATTCTGTTTAAGAAGCAATGTGTTGTTAACTTCCAATTTTAACAGAAGTGATATTCAAAAGAAAACAACCATAAGCCTGTAGCTATCAAAAGGCCTCTTGGGCTGGCTGTGCCTTGGCTAACAGTAAGCTGTGGTGACTTGTCAGAGAAAGTGGAAATCACAGAAGATGCTTGTCTGAGCAGAGTAAAGCCCAGCATTGCCCTTGCCTGCTCCCCAATGCTCACAGCTTGGATGTGCAAGTGATGCCCAAAGGGCTGGCGAGTCCTAGGGAAGTCAAGCCTTTGAGGTTCTCCAGTGGGATATCGGTAGATTATGAGCATGGCTTGAAGGTCAATGCCCAGGCACCCCATAAGTTGTCTATTTCCATTTGTTGCAGAGAGTAGCTGCCACAAACTCTAAGGCCAGGCTGATGGGTACTCTACCTGAGATATTTCTCTTCCTCCTGCATACCCTATGTTACTACCCTTCAACTATACTGGAAGAGGTTTCTGGTGTCATTGGAGGAAGGTGACTGTATCAGGTGTCACTCCGGGGTGATGTGGGGCCTCCTCTGATGACTGTGTAGCCTTCCTAACAGCCCTGCGGGATATGTGGTAGAATGCCACAATATGGTTAATGTCACTTGTGAGTAAGAAAAACTAGAAAATACTTGCTGGGAGATATGTGTTAGCTGAAGGTTTGTGTGAGGAAAGCCCAGCTAGCCCCTGCTCCCAATGCTGAACTGCCCACTTTGTTTCTAGTGTGTGTGTGTGTGTGTGTGTGTGTGAGAGAGAGAGAGAGAGAGAGAGAGAGAGAGAGAGAGAGAGGACCTGACTTAGTTGATTTTTTTTCTTTCAAGGTGATCAAAGACCAATTAGACTCAAGGAATTTTCCTTAGCTGACTGCACTTTCTAATCAGGGGGTAGCTGGGGGGAATCTCACTCCACATGTATGTGGAGAGAGCCTTCTCGTATGCTGAGATGGCAATGCCACTTGGACATGAAAATAGCTTATAGTGAAAAAAAGTAAAGCTAACATGCAGGAGTCACATTCCCAAGAAGCTCTTGCACCTTGCACCCAAGGCCCTGTGGCTCCAGAATGGACATAATATCTACCTCCTGGGGCTGGTAGAAGTCACAGACACCCTTCCACAGGTAAGAACAGCTATGGGGCCAAAGCTAGGACCACTCATTGCTTCCACTCTATGAAGATTTGCACCCTGTCCCAAAACCCTCCCTTCCCCCAATCGGGATATTTTCATTCGTACTTTTTAAAGAAATGCTTCCTGGTCAAACTTGAATATGCAATGAGGTGCTGGAGCTTTGTGGCGGAAATATAATTAAACTGGTGAAAGATGTAAAAGATGGAGAATAGGGATGACATCAGGCTGATTTCACACTTGGCAGTCGGATAGCCGGGCCCAAGCCGCTCTTGCCACGCAAGGCAGATCAAAGTGCCCTGCCACCACTAAAAAGGCAAAAGGAGACTTAAGTATGCTAATCCCCAGGACAAATATATTTTAATCTTGTTAGAATACAAGTTAATGCTGCACTGCAGTGGCTGAACTTGGTCAGGCAGTAGAGACCCATTTTTATTTTAGCTATCAGTAAGATGGACCTTTTAGTTTTATTCATCAGTAATAAAAGTCCATTTATAAAAGGAACCCCTCTTTGGACTGTGTTACCCCACTTTAAGCCTCCCTGGCCATCGGCAGGGATTCTGGAGGCCCTGGATGGGCCTGGTCCTTAAATGGGATCACCTCTCCGTAGTCTTTCTGCAGAGGGTCCTGACAGCTCAGCTCATTTGGTGGGAGAGAAACAGGGAAACTCTGAAATTAATTAAAAGATCCTCCTAAGCCATTCGTTTCCCTTTAGGCCCGTGGTTTGACAACCAGGCCAGTTCCTTCTCTCAGCCCTCTCACTTTAATTTTTACAACGTCAATTTTCATTACTATTAATTATTTGCTGAGCTCCAACTGTATATTTGGTGTGGCCTGATTAGTAGGAAGCTCTCAGGTTTAACCTTCCAGTGATGGTGAATGTGAAGGTGTGTGTGTATGTGTGTGTGTGTGTGTGTGTGTGAACTCCCAGTCACACAAAACAGAAAAAGATCACTTGTAATGCTCCCTTTGAAATACAACCATGGGTAGAATACTGTACAGAGTCACAAATGTATCTGAACAGCTGCCTGTGAGCCAGAGCGTGTGTGTGTGTGTGTGTGTGTGTGTGTGTGTGTGTGTGTGTGTGTGTGTGCAGTGCCCTGCGCAGCTGAGCTGTGAGGTCACCGAAGGTTAAACTGCCCTGCAGAACCTGCCTGCTGAATATTGCTGATGGCAGCCGTCTAAAAGGCAATTTCTGTCTCTCTGCTCCAGGGTGTGTTAGAATTCCATCCGCCTCAGGCAGAAACCTGGCTTCCCTGACTGGGAGCATCTCCTCCCCACACCCTACAGCTGCCTGGGCCCCCAGCATTGTAGTCGGGCTGGCAAAGCTGAGGCGCACAGTCTCCAGGACCTGGTGTAAAGGGGCTATTAAGCTGCAGGGAGCAGTATCTCCCCCACCCATCCCACGCGTGTACAAAGCACAGGATTACCTAAACACTGCACTGAATGGCAGAATTCAAAGTCTTCAGGAGGGAAGCTAAAGGAAGCTAAGCAATCAGCAAGCAGAGAACCGGAAGAGCAGCCCACAGTCCTAGTCCTGTCTGTATCCTCAAACCCGCAAGCATTCTGTCACCTTTAAAGACACCTTAATGCTTCCTTCCTGTGTCTGCTCCCCAAGCCAGGATTTTCAGACACTTTTCACATCCTTCTGATTTATTTGCTGTTTATGTGCTGGGGTTGAAACGCAGAGCATCATACATGCTAAGTAAGTGCTGTATCACTGAGCTACAGCCTAGCCCTTTCTGTCTTAAATAATAATACCTAAAATGTAGTGAGTTCCTGCTATGTGCTAGGCTATTCACTCACTGGGACCACTATAACAGAGCTACAGGCTATGAAACTTAAAGACCAAAAATTCATGTCCTAGGTCTGGAAGTGGAGTGGAGGTCAGCCTCTCTTCCTGTCTTCTGCTGTTACTGACAGTCCTCTGTGTCCTTGGCCATGAGACACACTGCTCTAGGCTATGTATAATTATGTGGCCACATAACCTTGTACCTAGTGTGTCTCCTTCATATAAGGACACCTTCTTAGGACACCAGTCAGCCCATTTCTAACCTCCCCTAGTTTGATCACATCATTCACTAACCACACTTCCAAATAAAGTCATATTTTCGGGTTCATGAATGTGGAGGACAATATTGTGCCTAGGGAGGCCAGGACCAAGCACCTCCTGGAGATTTTTCCCTTCTCACAGTACATTCTGATGTTATTCCCATCCTGTCCCATGAGGGTGACTGAGCTAGGAGGTGGGAACTTATCTGGTTAGCCGACGTGAAGCCATCTGCTGTGACATCACTCAGACTCTGTCTGGGGTGTGGGGAGGAGTTGTTATGTCACCAGTGACATGTACGGACCCAGCTACTCTGCATACATGAGTCCTGCCAGAGACATTGTCCTGGATCTTCCAGAAAACAACCAGTGCCCTTAACTGCCAAGCCATCTCTTCAGCCTTCATTTAGCACCATTTTTTTTTCATCTTGTGAGGATAATAAAATGTTGAGAAGACAAGGCAATGCGGTACTGTTCCCGTGTGCCTGTCCAGGTGACTAGTTAAAATCTAGCTATGTCCCTGTACAAGGCTGTGCCCACTCCAAGGAAGAAATGTGTTCCTCTACCCTGCACTAAAGTTCCTCTCACTCACCAAGGCTTGTCTCAGCTGTGACCGCCCAAAGGGGAGACTTTCTCTAATTTGCACAGAACTATTCAGGATGCCAGAGAAGACTAGCAGAGCTCAGAAGGGAAGGCAGAGAAGATGCAGCTCTGCACTGAAGAGACGTGAAGGCCAGTCCCTTCTTACTGAAGGCAG
Source organism: Phodopus roborovskii (assembly GCF_943737965.1). Taxonomy (NCBI): domain Eukaryota; kingdom Metazoa; phylum Chordata; class Mammalia; order Rodentia; family Cricetidae; genus Phodopus; species Phodopus roborovskii. Next base: position 27,839,071 of record NW_026126571.1, on the reverse strand, counting down.
AACCAAGTCAAATCAAAAGCGAAAAAAAAAATTAAAAGTTGTGATGGATGCTGGAGAGACAGCTCAGTGTTTAAGAGTGTTTGCTGCTCTTGCAGAGGACCTCAGTTGGGTTCCCAGCACCCATATCAAGGTGCTCACAACTACCTATTATGCTAGCTCTAGGGAATCCTATACCACTTCTGGCCTCTGTGGGCACCTGCACGTATGTGCTCATAATCACAGACACAGATGTGTGCACACATACACACACAAACACACATGCCTGTGTGTTTGTAATTGTAAAGCTTAAACAAGGCAGCGGTGGTGCACACCTTTAATCCCAGCACTCCTGGAGGCAGAGGCAGGCAGATCTCTGTGAGTTTAAGGCCATCCTTAGTTCTAGGATATCTAAGACTCCACATAGAAAAACCATGTCTCGAAAAACAAAACGAAAGCTTTAAAAAGATGTATATGTCAGCAGTTGTTAATAACAGTTATTTTTACAGAAAGAGTATGTATAAATATTTATAATAGGGTGTGTGCACTTGTGTGTGTTCCCTTCTTCCCACCTCCACTTTTGAGACAGGTCTCATGTAGCTCTGGCTGACCTGGAACTTGCTGTGTAGGTCAGGTTGGCCTCAAACTCAGGAGATCCTCCTGCCTCTGCCTCCTTAGTGCTGGGATGAAAACTGTACGTCACCATGCCCACCATGTTCCTCCTTCTCAATATTGTTTTGTTATTTAGCCCAGGCTGACTCTGAACTTAAGATTCCTGTCTCAGCCTCCTGAGTGCTGCAATTACAAGGGTATGTCACCATGTCTAGTTATGTGTGTGTACATATACACCTACACATATATGTGTAAAAGCTCTTTGTAGTACTGAATGTTATATGTGTGCTTGCATAAATGTACACACACACACACACACACACACACACACACACACGCGCGCGCTCCCACATGCTCTTTATAGTACTGAGCACTGTAGAACACTATTCTGTGAGCAAAGAAGCCACTGTCTTTGTCATATTATCTGTGCTCACTTGCAAGAGCCCATCAGGGTCATGCTTGTTCACGGTCAACATTCTCACAGGGGAGGTGAGGGGGTTCAGTGGACCCTCACCTGATAGTTCTGCTCCTCCTTTTTGCCATTTGAGTGCCATTCTGCCCTGACTGCACATGTCTCAGAGTCTGAGAACATGTAGGGGTCTGTAACAGGAGACGCCACTACACAGCCACAAGGAAGCCATCTTCCACACTGGTGTCCTTGCCCACCCACATTCCCGTTAGCACCCCCTCACCCACACTCTGTAATGCCAATAACTATATTGGTTCCCCAGGGAGAGCTTTGGGGAACCCTGCTTTGCTTTGGTTGGTTGTTTCCCCAGGGAAGGAACCCTGGACCAAGACCAGAGCATGCAGTCCGCATGCAGCTATGCTCCAACTCTGGGGCAGTTACCCCTCCGTCCTTACCTTGCCCTGGAATGAAGTTTATTGAGGCGACCGATTTCCCTCTTGCCTGTAGACTTGCTCTGGCCACGGTCCTGTATCACCTCTGCTCTAGTTTGCTTTCTGTTGCTGTGATAGAGACCATGACCAAAGGCAGCTTAGGGAGGAAAGGGCAATTTGGCTTACATGTCTGACCACAGTCTATCATAGAGGGAGGGAAATCAGGCCAGGAACCTGGAGGCAGGAACTGAAGCAGAAGCCAGGGAGGAAGGTGGCTTACTGGCTTGTTCGTCATGGTTTGTTCACCTTGCTTTCTTACACCACCCAGGACCACCTGCCCAGGAGTGGCACATGGCACCTCCCATGGTGGGCTGGACACCCCCATTAATGGAGAAGACACCCCCACAGACTTGCCTTCAGGCAATGTGATGAAGACAGTTCCTCAGCTGATAATTCCCTTGTTCCAGTGTCCTGTGTCAAGTTAACAAAAAACTAAGCAGCATTCTGTGCGTGCGTGCGTGCGTGCGTGTGTGTGTGTGTGTGTGTGTGTGTGTGTGCGCGCGTGTGCGCGCGTGTGCGTGCGTGTGTGTGTGTGTGTGTGTGTGTGTTGGTAACCAGTGTAGGATAGAGAGGATGCTTGGGTGGCCCAGATGCTGTGATGATGACTGTGACACACACTTTGGCCTGCCTGTAGATGGGTTGCCGAGGTTTCACCTACCACTGTAGCAGCTGCTATCCCTCATCCTCAGCTCTGAGGACACTGGGAGGCAGTGAGCCCTCCTTTAAAACTCACTTTTTGATGCATCTGGGTTTCGGAGGGTTTGAAATGATCACATGACATGGCTGTTGCTGCCACGAACATGCCACGCTGTGGCTGCTTATGCAAGACCTGAACACAGATAAGAAAGGTGTGAATGTAGGAGGAAGGCTGACTGGGAGGCAGAAGGGAGTGGGAATCGGAGGGAGATGAGCAAAGATAAAGGGAGCAAATTTGATGACAATGCACTTGATACAAACATGAAGCTTACAAAAAATTGAAATAATGAGAAATAAGCACCCCGTGTGAGCTTGATGCTTGCTATTTTGAATATTCTGATTTCTCCTTAAACTTGGCTCCTGATGTTGGATGCAGCTACGAGGACACTCTGGCAGATTTCCCATCATCCTTCTCTGCTGAAGACAGTGGGTTCTCTTGGCTGTTCTATGAGTTAGAAGAGCCGGATGCTGGGGTCTCAGCCCTGCACTGCTGAGCGAAGGTCAGAGAGATGTGAACTGCCAGGATCAGGACCTAGAGCCGTGTCCAGGAAGGTCCAGGAGTTGATCCTTCTGGGTCATTTCAAGACAAAAGAGAGCTTTGTCCTACATGTGTCACCCACACTGAAGCTGAGATTCCTTGGCTTCTTTGAAGCCCAGGCTGAAATGAAGGGTGAGGTCTCCTTGCCACTTTTTATGACCGTTCTTGTCACGCAGGCGCCACTCACGCCAGGACATTGATTTCCCGCCTCTCCCTACGCTGTTCTGGGACCAGTGGCATCTGCCATCTCTTCTTTCTTCAACGCATGTGTTTTTCCTTCAGTGAGGACTTCTGTTTGTGACATCTTCCCAGTGAGGGAGGCTAAAGGCAGCTCCTTCTGTGGAGCTGGGGCTAGGCCAAAAGGCATCCTACAGATGGGCTCTGTTCTGCGAGTCTTGCTCAAACTCACAGGTCTCTTAGGAAGAGACCCGACAGGGAGGTGACTCCTGTCTTCCCTCATGTAGCCTTTTGCATCTAGTGATTATATCCATGGGGGAACCAAGGATGTGGGATGTTGTGACAAAGATTATCTCTCCCCTCCACCAGCCCAGCCCAGCCCATCAACATGCAGTATGGACAGCCCTCCTGTGACATCAGTAGGAATGCATGGTGAGGACAAACGTGGCTGTGCTACCCAGAAATCCTTCCCAGGACATTCAGCCTCTAGAACTCACATAGAACTGGAGCATCTCCCTGGGGGTCAAGATTAGATACATCTCTAGATACCTAAATACATCACCCTCCCACAATGTGCTGCCCCACTATGCCACCATCCACCTAGTAGAAGAGGGTGATCTGCAACGTGAATTCACCCAGACATTCATATGATCTAGGCCACACTGTGCCACGGATTTGCTAGAAGAGGCCAACTCTATCTGAGGAGCTGTTTGGATGCTGTTGTATAAGGCCTGGGCAACAGGGACTGGCTGAGGCAGGACAGATTGCCAACCAACCAAGCCTTGTTTGCTTTCTGGGACATAGCCACCTAACGAGCTGACTGTTCATACATGGACCTACCCTGGCCTTGAGTATAGGTAATATCTGGCCTATGAGCCTTGGAAAAATCACACGTTACAGAGGGAGAGAAGCTTGGGAGCTTCTGGAATACCTGCTGGGACACAGAAAGCCCTCCCCAGAGCAGAGCCTGGAAGACAGGCTGAGCGTCCCCTTCTTGAGAGGCAGATAAAAGGGGGTCAGATGGTGATCAGATGTGTCTTAAGGACCCTGTGGTGTGGGCTGCACTCAGGCTAAGAAGTGAGGTCCACAGAGAACCAGTAAGCCAGCCTGGGCACCCTCAGTATTCTGTGCCTGAGCTGGTGGCCAGTTGCACAATTGGATGGGCTGTGTGCAGACTGGCCACCAGGAGAGCCACTTCTTGCAGACTTCAGAACGAGGCCACACAATGAAGCTGGTGGCTGTGTCTGGCATGGCCCAGGTGGTTGACAATGACTGCCATACTGTCAGGGTCTCCTTTGTTATTACTGCCACCATTAGAGCCCCAGATAAATTTCGAAAAGTGTAAAGCCTCTCTGCCTCATAGCCTGCACCTGAGTTTGGGCTCAATTTAAATGAAACTGCCAATCTGTGACATTTGTCTAACCAGCACTCTACCCTCTGTGACTGTGTCTGGGACTTGCCTTGGTGTTAGGAAGCCAATGGGTCAGTGCCTATCCTGAGGCTGACTACCTCTCTCCAGAAGGCTCCCCGGTTCTTACCAAAACCCAAGCCACACTCTCCTGTTCCCCAAATTATGATTTCTCAGAATAACTCACATAGGCCTCCAGCTCAGGATACAAAGTAGAGGAGACCAGAGTCCCTATCTATTTACAAAATTCTTCTGGACAGATGCTGGCTCTGTTCCTGGTGTGCCCACCACTGAGGTTCAAGGACACGTTATTGTCACTTAGCAAAGGTACTTAGTGACCTTTACAAAATTAATTTCTTGGCTGCTGCTGTGAATTCCCAGGAGATGTGTTCCTATATCAGGCCACCATCCCCAAGCTAAAGCTACTGGGGGAAGGGCTGAGCATGGGGTTGGGGTGGGGAGAGAGAATCTCCCCAGTGAGCTGCTGAATCTCTGAGAAGCAATACACACATCTGTTCACCACCCTTCACTGGTCCTCACCTGCTGGCAGTGAGGCTGAGAGGGGCACCAGCATCAGAATCCGAAAAAGAGCTGTGTGACTCCAGGAGAGTTCCTTATCCTATCTGTGCCTATTTTCCCGTAGGAAAACAGGAGGAGTATTCATGTTAGGGGTGTGTGTGTTGGGGGGTCAGAAGACAAACTCGGGTGACCTTGTTCAGACACATTCCCCTTTTTTATTTTTTTTTTTAAAGACAAGGCTCCAAACTCACCAAGTAGGCTAGTTTGGCTAGCTAATGAGCCCAAAGGATGCCCCTGTCTCCACCTCCCCAGGGGGATGTGTCACATGCCCAGCTTGGGTTCTGTGGGTTCTGGGGATTGAATGCTGGTCTTTGGGCTTGTACAACATGCACTTTACCCACTGAGCCATCTTCCAGACCTCATTTTGCATTGCTACAACAAATACTTGAGAAAAATAAGTTAAAAGAAGTATTTATTTAAGCTCATGGTTTATAAGGCCACAGTCCTGGCTCTATCGATTCTGGTAAGGCATGGGTCTTGTAATTCATGGTGCCAGAAGTACGTGGAAGGAGAGGCTACTTTTTACCTTATGGTAGACAAGAAGCAGATTGTGGTGGGAGACCTCCTTCCACCCACAGACCATCCCCATACCCCCATTCACGCCTCTGTTCCCTCAGATGTGCAGGAGGGTAATGGTGCCTGTAGGGGAGACTATAGTAGTGTTCTCTCTCTCTCTGTGTGTATGTGTGTGTGTGGTGTATATGTGTATGTGTATGTATGTGTGGTGGGGTGTGTGGGTGTGGGTGTGTGGTGTGTGCGCGTGCCTGCATACATGTGGAGGCTGGAAACAGACATACTGTTCCCTTTATAATGCTCCCCTTGCTTTTTGAGACTGAATATCAGCTTGTCTGCTTTCCCATCACTGGAGTTACAGGCCTGAGACTGTTTTTTATACAGATGCTGGAATCTGAACCCGGGTTCTTGTTACATAGCAACCATTTCACTGACTGAGCCATCTCCCCAGCCCTTAGAGTAAGGTATTTCCTTAAAACGCCTCAGACAGCCCCATCCAGTCTCCTGTCACCTTTGCCCTCCCGAGAGCCCTGAGCACATCTCTGGAACTGCCACTGCACAGGGACTCACTCCCCTTCCCCAGAAGACTCTCCTGCAGCCTTCCCTGCCCTGGACTAAGGGGGCATCATCTGCCATCTGCACCCCCTACCCACCCAAGTCTCTGCACACACACTGCCAGGACTTTGGTCCTTTCTCTAACACTCAGGGTGAAGGACCCATCTCCACTGGAGCTTCAGTTTGCTTCCCAGGACTTCAGTCTGATGTGTCATACAATGCCTGTGACGTAGAGGTCAGTAAGGGGTCAGGCCCCTTACGCACATTCACCTGTGCGGATCTGCTGGGCTGCGACTCTCTGCGGAGAGGTCTGTTCCAGGAAGCCCCACACCGGGGGCGGTGTTTGTATAGGAATTGGCCTTGAGCAAGGTATGCTGGTCATTAAGGTGAACTGTCATCTTTTCTGAAAACCAACCTTTCTGTCCAGGCACATGATGCTGTGAGGAGTGGTGGATGGTCTGTGGCTCTGACTGGTATCACTAAGGCTCCTACCCACCTGGACAAAATCCCCACACTGTCAACAAGTGCTCACCCATCTAGGCTTCCTGCCACACGATCCAGCTGCTTTGGGTCCTACCCTGGGTCCTATCCCTCTGAGGCCTGCGCGGCATCCCCCCAGATACACACCTAGGCCCCCTCTGAGATCTTCCTGTGTGATAGATCCTTTCATTTTCAATAGCCTTGTTGCTATCCTTCCTCCCTGCTGTTCCTCCTGGAAACCCAACGGGTGCCTGTCCCCTCCCTGATGAGGGAGGGCATAGGTGTGGCTGCCTGGACAGTGCAGGCTACACCCTTTGGAACTGTCCTGGACCCCCAATGCTCCCCAGACATGTCCCTCCTTCTGATGACCCACCTTTTCCATCCATCCCACATCCACTGACTCTGCCCATCTCTGGTTCTCCCTCACTCACAGAGGTGTTGGGCTCCTCCTCCCCTCCAGAATCAGGCCAGCCAGACCTGAGAAGGATCCTCCCCATGTTTGTGCTAAGAGCCCCCAAGGTCTTGGGTCAGCTCCTTGGTTTGGGTAAGGAGTCCCAGAGGCATCAGAACACCAACCTTGTAGTTCCTTTGTGGTAAGTGTTCAGCAGCTTGGGATGGACTTTCTCCTGCCCCTCTACTAGCATTGGAACAGGCCAGTCCTGGGAGGGATTTAAGGATAGATTCCTGAGGAGGGATTCTGGCACTTATGCAAAGCATGCAGGGGTGGAGCAACTTACTGGAACATCCTGAGATTCTAAACACACACATCCATGCTTAGGATCCTCTTGCCAGGGACAGGTCTTGCATCGTTGAAATGGCAGAGCTTGGGGACCCCCTGCCCCCCACTGTCTTGGCAAACTCCGGAGAAGTCCCTTGAAACCATGGGTGGATGAGGGTCTGCATCGGTAGAAGTGGCTGTAAGGTGAGGAGGGGGCACTTCTGGGCTTCAGGACAGCCATTTAGTGGACTGGAATACCAGATAACCTAAGGTGACATATGAAAGCTGGGATGGAGAATGGCTTATCGGATGACACCCAGAGCCACGGGCTGTATGAGGTCAGGGCCAGAGGCCTGCTTCTGGGGACCATAGCAGCAGATGGAAGAAGCATGGTGACTGAATTCGGAACAGGAGACAGAGTGGGGCTCTTTGGCTGTTGTCTCTGGGCTTGGCTGTGCCCTGCTCCTCAGCTGGGGAGAGGCCGTGTCAGGTGCCCCTTCTCATTTGCTCAGGGAGTAGCATGGGACACTGGGCACCCTGGCAATGAGCGAGGACAGGGGTTTGTGCTGTGTCAATGGTGTTCAGAGCTCCACGGTCCTGGATGGTTGGGACACTGAGGGCCGGTGTGGGGCGGACTCTGTGGGGTAGGGAGCTGAAAGCTCAGGGTTCCGTTCCCACACCTTGACAAGCTGCACCGTCAGTACTCATGGCTAAGACATCCTCAGGGAGGAGGAAGAGGTGCCTGCTCACAGGGGCTGTGCAGGACCCTGGGAAGAGCCAGTGCTGAATGGCGGCTGGCCTGCATGCATGGTTGAGTCTTCTGTGTACTGTGTGTGACTTTAACAGAGGAAACGCCACTGCCCAAAGAGAAAGGGAGGCCATCTCTGGAAGTAGTTGCACCCGCTCTCACTGTTCTCTGCTCCCCCCCCCCCGCCCCACTCTCCACCTGCATGCTTAGTGGTGACAGTAAGGCTCAGGACAGCAGTTCCAAGGTAGGAAAAGGCTAGGACATCCATGCTGGGGAAGAGCGGGGAGGCAGTCTGACCGTAAAGGATGGTTACACCAGTTGAGCAGAGGCCAACATTCTCCCATTTGCCTGGGATCAAGCAAACCACTCTTCATCCGGACATTGGCACCTGGCATCTGTGTTCTGTCCATCCTCAGATCCAGGTGTCACCAATGGCAAAGGAGGTGTTGCTCCATGTATCTGAAGCTCTCAGTTGTCCCTTGGGCCTGTCCAGCTTTACAGTCGTGGGGGCTCAGTACCTGGGACTCTGAAATAATCTTCCTTTGTCTCCTGGGAGTCCCAAGCTGCTCCTTATTGCCCCTTCTCCAAGGAGGGGAAGCTGAGGCAGAGGCTGAGCTATAGACACGGAGCCCCCCCCCCCCTCAGCACCCCGCCGCCATGTCTGCGGTTGCCATGGCGGTCTTCAGGCATCTGGCACTCACAGGAAACAGGGCTGTGGACTCTGTGCAGAGGCCAGAATGGCTAAGGTGAAAGACAGAGATTGCTTTAAGTGAGCAAACAGTGTAGAGAACGCTGCAGAAACAAAAGCCTGCAGAGGGGGAGCAAGACTGGGAGCAGTGAGGACCAAGCAGCAGGAACCGGGAGGCTAAAACACTTGTAGACGGGGTTCCAGGGACTGGGTGTGAACCCCACTAAAGGATGCAACGGCGTGATATAGGGGGCAGAGGTGGGAGGACAGGGTGCCAGAGCTGAGGGGGAACACAGGAGAAGTCAGAGTGTGACGGGCAGTTCGTACAATCTACACAGATGAGTAAGGGCTAGTCTCAGAAAACCCACCATTGGCAGGTCAATACCTGCTCAGGGAGAGTCAAATACTGCTCCTGGAGGAGCAAGGGGCAATGCAGAGAGAGGGACAGTCCAGTGGGACACAAAGAGTAGGGCGCAGGTGAAGGTGCAGCACTCTGAGCTTCGGGTGTCCCATGGGCTTACTGTCCTCACTCTAAAATGGCCACACATCTGGGGGAAGCGATGAAGACGCCATCTTATCGCTGGTAGGAAGATGGAGAGTAACAGAGTCACATACAGTAGGGCCACAGCAAGTGTCCTCTGGGAACAGGAGAGCCGTGGAAGTGGCTTGGGAAGGAAGTCTCACACTACAAAGGCTGCGGAACATAATGCTGGGACTATGGGGAGGGCTCTCCTAGAAACGGTGAGAGCCTTGCCAGGTTGCCCATACCAGCACCACAGAAACTGGGCATGGTGCTGCATGCTTGGGAGGAGGAGGCAGGAGGCTCAGAAATTCAAGGTCATCCTTGGCTACATACAGTTAAGTAATTGGTTGAGGGAGTAACTCTCACGGGCAGCCATTTGTTTTTGCAGACCTTTCTAGAAATGTATAGTCTTAAAATCTGTGTTTTAGGAGCCTGCTTTCTTCAAATCCTTTTTTCAGAATATTGGTTAGAACATTTTTTTTTCTTTTTGAGAACAGTGGCTAACATATGACTCCAGGGCCCAGGGTCACACTTCCCTTTGCACCTGACTGGAGCCCACTGTTCACTGGTTAGAAATATAATTTTCTTTCCCAGCTGGCTGCTGGCCCGAGTCCTTCCTTCCAGTAATCCATTTCTTATTTATTGCCCTCTCCAAAAGGAGCACTGTGGGCCAGACTTCCACAGCTTCTAAGTCCCAGTAATTAGACAGGTCTGTGTGCGGTGTGGATGCTATAGTATCCGTTATTCTTGGGTTTCCTAAGTCTTTCTAGAACAGTGCATTTTACCAGCAGTCTTTGTCAGGGCAGCAAGGGTATTGTTAATTCCATTAGCGGCTTTTGGGAGCAGTATCTCTGCACCCCTGTTTGTTTTAGGATGGGCAGCTCCTCAGATCTCATCCAAGGACTTTCTTTGTGCAGCGGACAGTGCATAACACAGAAACTGAACTGGTCACAGCACAGGGGGTTAAGGGACTGTGGAGAACTCAGCCACTGTATCGCCACTTCCTCTCAAGTCAGGGACCATTGTAGGAGATGAGACTGAGAGATTGTAGGAACCAGATAGATACTGGGGAGGACTTGAATGAAACGGTGTCTTCTGACCATCACAGAACTGCTGCATTCATGACCGGTCAATATTTCAGTGTGGAGGGGAGAGGGCCTCCCCAGCTGCCACCCCCTAGCTGAGGAGCTATCAACAGTTGATGGCTTCTGGGTGACAGCAATATTCTTTAAGAGTGTGTCCCCCCTGATAAGTGGCCCATTCTCTAGGAGATGGTCCCACACGCAGGAATGTATGGGCAGCACCGATTGGATTCAATGGGCTATTTAAAAAAAAGAAGAAGAAAAAGACAAGGATTTGGAAAGGATAAGGAGGTATGGGATGGATCTAGAAGGAGGTAGGGAGAGAGATGGGAGTAATTATGACCAAGTCACATTGTATGCAAGTATGAAATTCTCCAAGAATTAATACAAATGTATTTTAAAATGAAAACTAAAACAAGATGCAAAGCTCAGGGAGAAGTCTACGGATGGTGTGCAGATAGAAGCCTGGCTTGCTGTGTTAGCCTGGACAGTGACAGATGGCCTCTCTATGCCAGGGCATCACATAGGATTGCTAACCTCTAATAATTCAGAACGAGGCTCTTAACGTAGGTGGTCTTTTCTAATTGCTCTCTGACGGATCCAAACAGCCTTTTTCATGTGAAGGGTATCAGGCAGAGGAAGGAATCATAACACCTGTGACTATGATCAGGTTTCTTCATGTCCCATTGCAGATGTCCCGGAAGGTCATTTTTATTCAACTCCAGTTAGAAGTTTGTTAACAGATGGTGGCTAGATCTTGTTCTGAGGTATGGGAGTAGAGAACGTCAAGGAAGGGCTTCTCCATGCTGCCATGAGGAACCTTAGTATTCAAAAGGGTTGAGAAGATTGGGTGTAAGGGACTGCTGAACAGCAGAGGGAGGTTTGCCAAAGGGATGGTAGGTTCTCTGCTGCAGAGAAGGAGAGAAGCCAGTTCAAAGGAAAGTGCTACCATGTAAGCAGAAAATCAATAAGAGAGAGACATCATTTTATTCAGACTGGTCTATCCCTGTGTCACCAGGTCATATAGAGTCCCAGTGACTGTAGCCCTTCTGCATGTTCCAACCAATCATGGAGGGCTACAAGTGGCATTATCTACAGATCATGTCATCATCTTTAAGAGAGATGTCACCTGATCTGTTTTAATGAGTGTTAGTTGTACTGCAGACTCCCTTGTGTTCTCAAGGAAAACCACAGAGCCAACACGATGACTCCTGATGTCTCAGTGTGGGTATTCTGACATCAACAAGTGTTAGGGACTCCAAAGTTGCACTGCATTTACAGGGCTGGGACCCTAGAGGTGAGGTATGTGGGACCCCAGGTCTGGAGTCTCTTTCAAAGGACACCCAGCTTTGACTGTGGCTGCTTGTCTTGCTCCAGACCCTGGACTCTGTGTCCACGAGATGATTTTCGGGATTTTTCCACACAACGTTGTCACAGGGATTAATTGGGGGTGGTGCCATGGAAGAATGTGAATACCTGTAGGTGCTCAGACCCACCTGATGGGGGCTCAGGGCCCAGTGGCAGAGCTGGGCTACCAAGGGTTCCTTGTCCTTGGGCTGAGGACAGATTTCCCAAACAAGAGAGGATTTGTCTGGGATCATCTTACATGGGTGCTCCACACTTACAGGGTACCAGGTACACTTGGGGGACTAGAATGACATCATGGTTTGACCTCAGGCTGGGTCTCCTGAGAGCTTTCTAGAAAATGAGGACCCCAAACAGGACAGCAGGACCTCACCTGCCACACACTTCCAGGAAGTCTCTTCCTTTACAATGACATCTGGGAGAACTTGCTGAAAATCTGGGAACAAAACATTAATCCCTTCATTGTTCATAAGAAGAAAATATTGAAAGCGACCAAAGTGAATGAAGTAAGTATGTCAGAGCCATTGACGTTTGCATTGTAGATGGCACTGAGAATGAATTTACATGCCCTGAAGAAACGGTAAGAAATGCAAATCTAATTCACATGAGCACACACGTGTGCCTTCATCTACAAGAACATGGTGGAACATTCTTCTGGGTTGTGGGATTTAGCAACAATTTTTTTTTCTTCTGTTCAAAATCAGCATTTTCTAAATACACATATCACTTCTACAAAAATAGGTGTCTGCTTTTATATTTTTCATCTTGTTTGGTCTGGTTCTATTCATGGTTTTTTTTTTCTTTTTTGAGGAAGGGTTTCAGTCTCATATTTGAAATACTGCTGCTTCAGCTTCCTGAGTGCTGGGATTAGAAGTATGCACCATCATGCCTGGTGCTTAGTCTAAGTTTCTTTGTGTTTAAGATTTTGTTATTACTTTTTAAATTTTGGGTTTATTTTATTTTATGTGTATGAATGTTTTGCCTGCAAGTGTGTATGTGCACTATGTGTGTGCCCAGTGCTGGTGGGGTTGGGGGTGATGTCACATTCCCTGGAACTGGAGTTTCATATGGTTGCAAGCCATCATGTAGGTTCTGGGAACTGAACTCAGGTCCTGCAAACTCATTCCCCATGGTGAACACTCTCATGCAAGGCCTCAAGAAGGACAAAATGACCAGAGGCCAATTGGTTACAGGTCACAGACATGGACAGCAGACAAGCTCATGTCCTCCCCACTACAAGGCTGCCAGAGTCTTAAATCAGCAATGAAACTACCTTCATCGCAAGTGGCAGAAAGGGATTTCAGTTTGGAATTCAAGCAGTGCCCATTCTGTACCTATGGGCCACCAGGAGTACAGCCTATGGGACAGCCAGCCCTGTGGGTGTTCCCTGCAGAGGCCTGGAACACAATGCTCCTCATATCCTGCATCTGGTGTTGGAGAAGCCTGTCACAGAGCTCAGAGGCAAGCATGTGCCTTGGCTCCTCAGCCAGTATGAAGCACATCAAAGACAAGGCCCGAATAAGGCATTCAGGGTAAAAGAAGGGGTTGGGGTGCCTCTCTTCAGTTGTAGCCCATGATTTTTCTGGTTCCCACCCTGCTCCTTACCAGAACCCAAGATGCCAAGGGTTCATCATCTCCCTGTCCTGGTGCTCTTCCCTCATCCCTACTGCTTGCCCCTGGCCAGGAACCAGGGTTTCCTCTGAAGACTCATCATGGCATTCCAGCTGGCCTCTGCCTTCCTCTTCTATCTGTCACATCCACAACAGATCTGGATCAAAACCAATTCAGGGAAGTTCCACCATTGCTGGGTAGCTCCCCATGACCCCGCTCCTGCCTGCCATCACCAGCCACAGCAAGGCTGGCATGCTTGGGTTAACCAGGAGGCTCCTGACCCCTGGAGATCTTTTCTCATCCTGGACCTGGCATGGGCCTGGATGTCTTTGTGATCAAGGAGCTGTTGGGACAAATGGTACATTTTATATTTTGGATGGTGGGCAGATGAAGTTTGTATGTGTTGCGGGTTGGATGATGAGGGGAGATGCAGCTATTCTGAAGCAGCCACCACCCACCATGAATATCGAGGTCCCAAGGTGAGCTTTCTAACACCTTGAGATGCTGAGCCCCTTCACCGCTAGCTTCTGTAGGGTAGGTTACACTCACAATTTTCATGAGACACCTTTCTTTAGATGTGGCATAGTGAAGCTTGGATTTACAGTCCAGCCAATGAGAGTTGCCAGAGCTGTATGCTGGGCATTCGAGGTATAAATCAATGAGAAAGTAATGGGAAGGGACCCAGCCCCCAGCTCATCATTCATCACTCAGATAAGGCTTTGTCTAAGCCACACTGTTCCCATGGGATCCTTATTGACTGCCCAGGATAGCCCCTGCTCAAGGTCATAGGCTGCTCAAAGGGGCTGAGGGTTGGTGAAGGAATCCAGATGGGCCAGACAGCAAAGGGGCTGACCTCACTCCCTGCCTGCTGTCCCAGCTCTGCCTGTCATTGGTCTTGGCTCTGTGCTGTGGGCAGGGCTGTGACAGATCTCTGGGTATCCTGACTTCTTGCCCTGACAGTGGACTAGAGCTGCTAGCTATAGGAGGCAATGTCCTTGTGTGGGAATCAATCGATGGGAACTATAAAGAAAGAATGGGGGTGGGGCGGAGCAAGACACAGAACCATGTCATTTAGTCCCCATCCCCACCCTCATCCTGAGCTGCTGTGTCTTTGCTTAAGAGTGGGAGTGTCTGCACCCAGCCACTCATTCCTTCCATCCAGCCTTGTGCTGTTCATCGCAAGAAGGATTTCTCCATCTCACTAGTGGGTACCCACAAGAAGCTTGAGCCTCCTTGTTGGCTAAGAGAGAAGCACCACTGACCCGTGATCAGACATGGCTTCAGCCCTAGTCCAGGCCAGGTATGGCTTCCCAGGCTAGTACTCCATCACCATTAGGGAAATGATGGTGCTAACTGACCATCTTTTTTGCCCACCATTAGGGAGTGTTACTTTAAAAAGCACACATTCACACTGGACCCATTAATCTTAGGACATTCATAGTTAATTGGGCTTTGATTACATTTAAGGCAGTTGAAGCATCTGTTTTTTATTTTAATTATCTGATATCCTGCATAGGACCCACATTCGTATCAGAGTTCCCAATCTTAATAGACCTTTTGTTAAATAGGACCAGATAGTCTATCTCCTAGTGTTGTGCTTTCTTCATAACCCCGGGGTAGGGAAATTCTTCAGCAGTGTCTTTTGGTGAAGAACAACAAAGCCAGAAAGATGACTCCCCGGAGATTGGTGATTGGAATCTGTTACCACAGTGTCACTTTGGGATCAGTCTCCCTTTATCAGCTGACTTCAATGTGCTGTGGAGAAATTCCCACTCATTCTGAAGCTGCTGTGAGGCAATGCTTCACAGAAAACATCAGGAGGACATTCGACTGCTTGAGGTGACAGCCTTGCTATCATGAAGTTTAAAGTTAGCATCAATATTTTAATTTTTGCCTTAGAGGAGCTGAGTCCCAGCCATGCTCAATTCACTGGCATTCGGCTTCTAGTGCCCACGTGCAGAGCGTTCATTCCTCAGACTCGGAGAGATGGACCTTCCCTAGAGGACAGGTCAGGTCCCTCAGCAGCTCTTTGGGAAGGAGTGTGCAGCACCCGGGCTCTGTCTTTTCCACTCAGTCACTTACACTGCTGGGCAGATTTCTGCTTTGTTCTGCGTTTGGATGACACAACAGACCTGACAGAATGTTTTAGATCTGTGTTTTGTGATCCTGGCACATTACAAGATTCTACCTTCCACAGAACTTTTGTTTTTCAGCAAGTTAGTATTTGAAAATATTTTTGCAGTTACCTTACTGTTGTGAGATGGAATCATTTCTGTTGTAATTTCAACTTTTTCTCTTTCAGAAATGATTTTAAAGGTAATTCTTCAAGCATAGAAATGCTGTATTTCTGTAAGGAGTTAAATAAATTTCTAGAAAAAAAGCTCCAACTGCATTTCTCATGTCCAAATTTTATTTACCTTCTGGTGTGTTTTGTATCTAGTTTTTTCTACTTATGTATTTATCTGCCCATCAACTCACCTATTTGAATATGCATCTATCCACCTACCTACTCACTGACCTATACATCCGTCCGTCCATCCATCCATCCACCCCACCCACAAGTATCTACCTACCACCCATCCTTCTACTCACTTCTGGACTTTTTCAGAGAATCAGGAGGGGAGTTGAGTCTGTCTGACACTTCCAACTCCGTTACCACACACTTTCCTTCTGAAGCAATAGGAAGTAGATCAACTATCATTACACAAACACTATCACCATCATCTTTCCCACAGGCAGATAATGACAAAGTCCTACCATAGCCCCTGTTCCATACATGTTCAGGACAGGGCAGTAATCACTTCACGGGACAATGCCATTCCCAGCATCTCTTCCTAGGTGACTCTCTGGCACATTTCAGTTTTATTTATTACATTCAGTCTTTTCTATTTATCCCTTTCCTTGCTCTACAAGCAAATAAACTTATAAAGAGAATGATATTGCAACCAGAAAGTCATAATAAAAACACACTGCTCTCTCACAAGTATACTTTTATTACAATAATTTAATGTACTTCTTCACTGTGTCTAGGTACCAAATGGTGCTACATGCTGATTTACCTTTAACATATATATATATATATACATATATATATTATATATATATTCATACACATAATATATATATGAGTATATATAATATATATACTCATACTCATACTCATAATATATGTATATATATTATGAGTATGAGTGACCTGTCTTCATGCACACACACAAGAAGAGGGATCCCATTACAGATGGTTGTAAGCCACCATTTGGTTGCTGGGAATTGAACTCAGGACCTCTGGAAGAGCAGCCAGTGCCCTCAACCACTGAGCCATCATTTCAGTCCAGGCCTTTAACATTCCTAAGTCTACAATTAGCTCACAAGTTTGCATCAAACTTAAAAACAGACCATACAAGCATAAAAGACTGACTGTCCCCCAATGTTCCACCAAAATCTCTTTTAAGACTGATACATAGTTTAAACTTTTCTTGTTACATCTAACTATGCAAGTAAGAATAAAGAGAAAGCAAGTTGAGAAACATGTCTGAGCTCCTGCTTTGACTATGTCCTAGGACTTGTCTAAGGAAATATTGATGTTTCCTGTTGGGACTTGGGCTCAGTTCTACTCTGTACCCTCTAGTGTAATGGGTTTGTCAGTCTTGGCTTGTTCTTAGCAAATAGTGACCTGCAGAACAAATAGGAAAATCTTGTCTTGCCCAGTTTGGTTTGTGGATTTTAAGGATCCAGGCTCAGTTGAGGCTTTCATGGAGCCCCTAATACCATGTCTCCTCTTCTTGCCTTTTATTATTCACCCTCTCTCCCTAGGAGTTTTATTTTTATTATTTATTTATTTATTTATTGGCCCCCCAATCTAGCTTGATTTTTGTCAACTCTAAGAAACTTTCATCATGTAGCGTAGTTTTGTTGTTGTTGTTATTATTATATTTTGCTTGTTTTTAGTGGTAGTAGTGGGTTCTCCCCAGCCTTTCATCTTATTTTGCATTTGGTGTCATTTTAAAGGTAGGAGAGTGGCCACCTAACACAGCTTCTCTTTCCTACTACTATTCCCCAGCAAAGCAGGCACCTCAGAGGAAGCAAGCAGAGACACCCAGGGCTCTGGGTAATTCTCAGTTGAACCGATGTTTAATCAGCGACTCAGTAAGCTACAGGCATTCACATGAGCGCAACAAGCTTGATATGGGAAAGAATTATGAAAAAATGAGACCTAAGATACCAAAACCATTGTAAGATCCAAGATCCTGTTTGGTGAGAAATCCAAGAAAAATTGGAAAGGAAGAGTCTGTCTATACATCTGCATAAAGACCCTGCAGATGAACATTAGCCTGATAACGGGAAGTCTCTTTAGACTCACCTTCTCAGCCTGTGCCCATGAAGGCGAACTTTAAGAAATGGCATTCTAGTGTGCATTTACCAAGAAAGTCCAAATAAGAAAATGTTAAAAAGACTTCTATCTCAAAGGCCAAGTTAATCTTACAGGTTACAGAATAAGATACAGGGACAAGAATGACCCCTCCCCCCTTTGTGACATCTCCAACTATAGCTTAGGCTATGCTTTAAATAACATTTTCAGTGTTACAATTTGAGCACAGTATCACAGGGTTACAGAGAGTCTCTAACACCTCCAGCCACAGACACACCACAAAAGCACACTTTCTCAGATTCCCAGATAAACAATTAAGACTTAAAACTAGGGGGATGGGAAAAATAGAAATCTCTTCCCTTTATTTTGGTAAATTTTTGCAAATGTAAGGATTATTCTGGCCGAGGAGCCCAGTGAATAACCTGAATAGTATACTTTCTGGATGGTTTTATAAACAACCACTTAAGCTCTTCCAGTACAAAATTTGCCCGTTACCCAAGCAAGTCTCCCTGACAATGATGACAATTTCATTAATTAAACAGGTGTATCCTGTACCCTCACATGCTGAATAATTAAAGTTCAATTCTACTGAATGCAAATTTAGCAGAGACAATGAGAACACGAAGGAATGACTGTTACTACATTTCATTACAGTAAATGTGGTAGAGGTGAATTTCTTTCCACATCCAAAAACAAATACATAAAGTCCCATAGACGAGTGAGAAATCAGCCAGTAGGAAAATCTACACACTATGACTGGTGAGGGAAAAACAAACCAAGAGAGATTCAAGCAAGACAAAAACATGTTCAGCGCTATATCTTTTGAAACCCACTACAAGGTAACGTTTGGAAGCAACTGGACCTCACAGTACAATTAGGAAAGACAACATGATGGCCATTCGTGGTGGCACTAGCTAGTCACTCTCTTTTAGCTATTCTACTGAATTTTGGCGGAGGGAGGGGGTTGAGACAGGGTCTCTGTGTAGCCCTGGCTGTCCTGGAACTCTCTCTATACATCAGGCTGACCTCAAACTCACAGTGATCCACCTGCCTCTGCCTCCAAAGTGCTGGGATTTAAAGGCATTCACCACTACTACCTGGCATATTCTACTGAATCTTAGGGATAAAGTTCTAAAATTTAAGAGTCTCCAGATCTGTAAGTCCCATTCCTGACTGAGAAGAGTGGCTTTACAAGCACCATACAGAACCTCCCAGAATAACCACAGCATTAGTGGCAACTGAATGGAATGAATTTGTGGTCAATCAACTATTTGAGAACTCAAACCAAGTTCTTTCCAAACAGTAAACCATATATGGAAGTGTCAGACACATTTGCTTTGAAACACTTGTACCCACTCTTAAATCCCTACTGACTTCAAGAAACGGTTTCACCTTTTTTCCCTCAGCAAAATTTAATGCTCTATTGCCAACCCAGCTTCCATCCAAATATGCAAAGGGGTGTTCAATTTTATAAACTTCTTTTCGCCTAAGAGAAGACTTGGGTTTGTCATGATGCCAAGTCAGAGATTTTCAAACCAATATCACGCATGAGACAAGTACAGCAGACACGAGATCAAATTCCTTATCACAGTAGTCACACGACGTGAAGTGCACAGTGGCCTTTGAGGCTGTGACCCCACTCCTCACTCTTATGGTTCAGGATGATTGATTGGAGTGCCACACAGATCTGGAAAAAGAGTAAGAGAGTCACTAATGAGTAAATGCCAGGCAACTGAGTCGTTTTTTCTCCACAGAAAGCCCATACTGGTGGCAGCGCATTTTAAAACTTATGAAACAAATGTATGTACATGAAAAAGTAGAAAGGAAGACATATCCAACACCACCCTGGATCCTGAGTCCAGTTTCCAGAATGATTCACAGGCCAACCCAACTGTTCTCATACCATCTTTCAGTCTTTTTGGACCAAGCGTCTCTCGAGGTCCCCCATAAATGCAGGAGCATGTAAGGATGTTTTACAGTGAGAATGGGTGAGGAACTTGGGAGGCACTAGCTATTTTGATTCATATTGCTTTAGCTATGTAATTTATTTGAATGTGCTAGCCTTTGAGAGTAATGAGTTTTCATGGGTTAGAATCCAAGTTTCCCCTCTTGGGTTGAGAAGTCAGATGAAATTGAAGATACTTGTCCGTTTAAATGTCAGCTGGCCATTTCTAGACACTTGCTAATCTTACACCATGAGTTCTGTTAAGATGCTTCTAAGTGTTGTGATTGGATATTAGCACAGAGTGATTATTATAGAATACACTATGTTTCTACTTAGACCCTTACATCTCCAGGGCACCAGCGTAGCCATTCACTTACAACCCACAGCCCCATGTGCTCTACCTTGTATGGACACGGTTGTATTTTGAGTCACATTATATATCATATCATGGCGTTAGTCATTCTGATTTCAAGATATCAAAGTGACCCTCTGGGGATGCAGGTGTAGTGGGCCACAGAAGACACCATTTGGAAAATCTAGTGAAGTTACCTTTTTTTCTCTTTTGTCTATGAAAAAAGAAATGTGGGGAATAAGCCTAGTTTGTGTTGTACGCCATGAGTAGAGTGCTCAGTGACCTTTCTTCTACCCAGTGCATGACGACTCAGTGGCACCCACAGATCCAGGTAGCGCCCTCCCTCACTGAGATCTTCCCCATGCATTAGGTGACACCAGCGTTTATGAGGCTGTCACTGCTGTGCCACTTCATAATGCAAACATGGCCACCCTGTGACATGAACAGGTCTTCTCCATCACTCCCCATTTATGTCTGTGCGTGAGGGTGAATGACTGAGCCTTCGCACATTGGAGAGTCAGACTGTGCCCTCATCTGATCTTCTCCAGAGAAAGAGACAATCTAGACAAAGCAAGGAAAAGCAAAACCCATACATACATTGTGTATGTTTGACGTGGAAAGCAAGCTTCCAGCAAACTCTAGAAACATCTATTTTCTAAACAGTTATTTATGTCCCTATGAGCAATAGGTGAGTGTTTCCTAGTTTTCAGGATGGTATGGTATATGTGGTACAGTCCCCCACCCCCACATACACACATACACACTGAGCCATATATAGGATCCAGCCTTGCGAGAGACGCGGTTTACATGGCTGAGACAAGGCCACAGCAAAGCTGTTGTCTAACACAAGACACACTGTGTCTCTGAAATATAGCTGGCACCCTGATCAGGTAGAAAGGCCACTGCACTGTGTTGTAGATGACACTTTAAGGCATCATGAGTTTTTCTGTGACACAAAAGAGTCACCTTTTATGGCCATCCCATGTGTTAAATCACAGCACTCCTTTGTTAGTCATGCATTCACTAAAATTTATTTTCTAATTTGGTTTTCTTGAGACAGAGCCCTGTAACCTAGGTTATCTCTGTGGTGTGTGTGTGTGTGTGTGTGTGTGTGTGTGTGTGTGTGTGTGTGACACTCCCTGTGTGTATGCTGGAGGTCAGGCAATTGTACATTAACATATATTACATATAAGATGCTATCTTGAGAATGGGGGAACACCTATTGCTTTTAGGGAGACAAATAATATTTAGAGAATAGATAACTCTAAAGCTAGAGATTTGGTTGATAGCTCGGTATTTGTGTCACTGGGTGCTGTTTTAACTTTTTTTGGCAATAATTTATGTCAGTCTGAACGAGCAGTCTACCTTGCTCTCATGGTGTTAGCCTGCTTTAGTTGCAGGACTAAGGGTGCTCAGTCTCTGTTAAACACTAAGTTACCCCCAGTTTTTGCCTTAGGTATAAGCTGTTGTATTCATCACAAGCTTAGTGAAGAAGCCCAGCCCTGAAGGGCTCTATCTTCCATGCCGCCCGGGCGGAGCAGCCGCATTTGACTCTGTACAGCCCAGCTACTGGCTGGAAAGAGTTGAAAAACCATCAAATGCAGTTGTCTGGTGTTCTTTTTTACATTAGCAGCCGCCCTGCATGTCTCTTAGGTTTATACTCCATGCTTGTATTTTCCTTTTTATTTCCAACTGCTCCCATATAGAAAATGAAGAGAGGGTGCTAGCATTACTGACATGGAGTCAGGTTGCTGAATCTGGGAGCAGTCTTCCCCTCAGAATCTCAATTCAGAGGCAGTGACTGCCAGAGACAGTGACTGACATTCAGGTCTTTCTGGAATGCCTGGGTGTTCATGTAGTCATTTCTGGTGTCCATCATACAGCTATGGCTGGTTCAGTTGTTTACAAGGAAAACTAGCAGACAGATTTCAAACCCTGCTCATCATATGTTTACTAATATCTAACATACACCTAACACAACTGAACTGATTGAAAAAACCCAGAAAGTCTTTGTTTGGTAAGTATGGCTATGAACTTGTGTGAATTTCACAATTTTGTAATTATATAAACAATGTAAAATGTCTCAGGCTACATTTTACTCTCTACATTTTACTGGATTTTTCTACAAGTTCCCACTGGAATGGAATTTTAAATAGAAAGCAACCTTATTGTCCGCTCAGAGTGAGAAAACTTAAACGATCTTGTTAGTGGGTATGTGACCCTCTTATCTAGAAATTTCTAATGACATCAACATATAACTACAATCACATAGTAATATTCCTTTAAAGGCAGGTACCACATTTGATATATCAGTGGCATGTATATACTCTCTATGAACACCTGCTGAATTGGATCTCAAGCATTGGCATGGCTAGAACACTACACTGGTTTAAGCCACTGTCGTCATATAAACCCACTCATTTTCTTCCTAAAGATACCTGAGAAGCCCTACTCAATGGACTAATTCTGTTCTCTCTGCATAAACATGAGTCAAAATTAGGACACAGGTATGCCCAAGCAGACTGAGGTGGGGGGCTGGCCATCACAGAATCCACTGTGGCATACAGCAGATAACAAACATTCTGCTCATTTTTTCTAGCTTCTAAGTGGGCATACATGTGTCTAAACTATGAAGCAAGTATTATTTAAACATGTTGAGACAGAAAAAATTAAACTTTTTAGATGTAGATACTCAGAGGAAAGAACTGAAAAAAATTTTTTTGACATAACCCAAACAAGCAAAAATTTTTCATGCCTTGTCTTTCAAAATAAAAATCCCACCTTCTGTTGTTGGAACACATCTCTTCCTGGGCCAGGATAGAAAAATGTAACATCTAGGACTTTAAAATTAAAGTCAATGGCTTTGAGGTTACCCAACTCTGAAAATCAGTGGATTTCTGCCCACTCTCTTGGAAAAACCAGAGATGGAGAGTCAGCAGGGGAGGCTCCTGCCTGGGTTTCTGTTGCTCTGCTTTCTGGCACAGGGGCCCTATCTCCAGCTTGTGTGGGAGCTGAGCCTGGCTGGCAGGGAGGAAGCCTGGCTTGGCTGTAGATGATCTGTGCAGTGCGAGGCAGAGTGAGAGCGGTGAGCAAGGCTGGAAGCACGTGTTACATCAGACACAGTACCTGATTTTTCACTGCACAGCATGTCAGCTAGATGGTGTGCCTCCTGGGCGATAAGTGCGAATATCTCATCCTCATACTTTTCAATGATGGCTTCGCACTGCAGAAACACAATGGCAACACGTGTGAGCAGAGGCACATGGGCAGGACCCCTTATTAGCACAGGCTTAGCGACATTTTAGTAGTGGAACACAGAAAAGCATGTAACCAAGGAAGTTCATTTTCCTTGGCCCCTCTGGTTTGATACATCATTGCACAAGAGTAACCCTCCTCCAGGAATGCTAATTGTATCATTTTCCTACGACTTCACTTGTTGGAAGACCTCAGAGGAGGTGGGAGAGGAGAAGGGAGAAGGAAGGAAAATGGCTGGCTATGTTTGTTTCTATTCCTAAAGTCTGGAGTGCAATAGACAAGAAGGAACCCAAAGCTTTCCTTTCCCATTTCCTTCAACATTTTAAAGACCACATCTCCTGGAAATGATTAAACCAGTTTCCTTACAATTTAACAGAAAAATCCACTTTGTAATTTGAAAATTGGAAACAATTGAGACTTCTCAGCCATCATAACAATGGCACCTGCTAGATTAGCTGCAGAGCACTGTGCTGGCCTTGCAATCATTTAGGAATGAGCTCAAATCCTGGCTTTGCTTCCCAAAGCAAATACAAAAATAAAAATAAAACAAGTTGACACTTCAGGCAGGAGGAAGCACAAATTTGCCATGAGATCTGAAGGTGTTAAATTCTGCCTGGAGTGTGTCTTTCCCACCAAAACTACCAGGAGGCCTTTTTTGGAACTGTGGGTTACTGATGGCCATCCACTGGAGACTTGTAAACCATCTCTGAGTTCATTAAGCGAGACTCTAAGAATTTTAGATGGCATTTAAAAATATTTAAATTCCTCTATAATGTGTTTATTTAAAACCTGTGAAAGACAAACACACTCACATCACCATTCAGGTTCCATGGGGCTTTTAGTCCTGAATTATGGCCCTCACTTTTTAATTAAAATGAAAGCTTCAAATGTCAGCTACAGCCTCATGTTGGGGCTGCAGCAAGCCTGACATTTTGGCCACTGTGTGAACTTAATACATTTTAAAAACAATCCTGCCCATCACTGTGTGGTTCAATAGCATTAAGTAAAGGGAAATACATTGCAATGTATTCTTCCAGGCACACCCTAGGAAGCCAGAGACCAATTTCTTTTTTCTTTTCTTTCTTTTTTTTTTTTTCTTTTGTAAAATCAACTTTATACTGAAAGAAATGTGGGATTGTGCTCTTGACCCCAGACCTTGGTGTAGCCTAGCCTCAGCTACAAAACTTAAATTAACTGGAGGAAAACGCTGTCTTTGAGAAGCCTGTGGGGGTCGGGGGAGAGCATGTTAGGGCTACCACTCCAACATTTAGCTATAAATATTTGAAAACAACTCTTGGCTTCCATTGGGATTTCAGCCTAGAAACCACAACCCCTGCACTTCCTGAGGTGAAAACCCAGACCCAATCCCTTTGAAACAAGACAGGCTGAGGTCACCCCACACTGGCAGAATGTCCTGATAAACAATGGGCAAATCGTGTTCATGTCACCAGGGCAGGACACACAGGGCACCTTCCATAAAAATCCCTTCAGTCTTCCCACTGATCTCTGAAGGATGCAGGATCCCCAGGTGTCTCACAAGCCAAGTCACTAAGCGTTAAGACTTAAGCAGTAGGGCTGCACAGGACACTAGGGCATGTGAATGTGCCTGACTGATTGTCCACTGTTCATCAACAGCTCAAGAGTAGCCACAGGCAGAAAAAGGATACCCCAACAGACTCTTAGAAGGGGGCTTACCGCGAATTTCAAAGGTTTGAAGGCATCAGAATAAAAGAAGAACTTTTTATATTCTTGGTATATTTTGTCTCCCTTTCTAGGAGCGTATCTCCTGAAATACTTCTGCTTGGTCACTGGGTCATCTTCCAGCTGGTAATCGTTCATTCGCATACACACTTTATCCAATAGGTCCACGAGGAACGCCTCAGACTGGGCCAGGGGAACCTATAAGAAGAACAGAACCAGCCAGAACACTTGCCTACTCACACCCAAGTCCATTGAATGCGTGGAAGAACGGCTTTCCCAATGGAAGCAGCTGCACCGTTCTTTATGTAGCTTAAAGCGAGCGTAAATTCTAGCAAGAAAATAATATGCTTGACAGTGGGCAGTAAGAAACTGAACAATGTAGAAACTATACTTATAGATGTCATATTAAAAAGTTGTTGAGTAGAGGCTTTAGCACAGAAAATGGGAGGAGACGGGCGTCGAGAACGCAACAGTTTGTGGGGAAGCCACGCTTCTGCCCATCCCAAGTCGCTCTGCCCTCCTTGTCTTCCGGGCATCTCGGCGGCTGTGCAGGGTCTATGCCGAGGTGGTCGTAGGTGGTAGGACTCGGGGTGCCCCTCACAGGCCCGACTCTGGGAACAGCTGGCGTGCATCCCGGGCACCCCTCTCCCTCCGGGACCTGCCGGGCTCTGTGCCACCACCTCCGCCCCGGGCGCGGGTCAAAGAGCACCCCGCGCCCTTGGAAACCGAGACAAAACCTCGTGCAGCGTCTAGACGGGTCAAGGTGCAGGAGGCCTGGTCCCCGCGGCTTCTTCCGGAAGGGGCGTGGAGCCGCCAAGGGCGCCCGGCCGGGCCCGCGGCTTTGCGCGCTTTCTCGCTCTCCACCCTCTGCTGATCAAAGAAGGAAGTTTGCATGACAACCGCGCTGAAAGGGGCTGCATGACAAATGAACTCGGTTTCTGCAGTGTTGATATATCCAGCCCCCTTTGTCCCCTTTCACACGCAGTGTGAACCCTTCCGGTGCCAACGACTGCGCGACATTCACAGGCGCGCTCGGGGCGCACAAAGGGTCCCGGCGCTTCCCCGCCATCTGGCCGCAAAGCCGATCCGCAATTAACATGAAAGCGCGGGCGGCGTGGCCCGCGAGGAACACCCCCGGATCGCCGCTGCCCCCAGCGTCCACCAGGAACCGACCCTGGAAGTACGCTTTACGCAGAGCGCAGGAGCGGCGCGCCAGGACCGCGCCGGTCACCGCCCAGCACCTGCTGCGGCCCAGGTGAACCTCGGGCCACCAGGAACTCTCAAGGCCCTGATTTCGCAAGAGCAATTAATTAAATACGTCTGCGAACTAAAATGAAAATACTCCGCAGCAGGTATCAAGTTCTTGTCTCCAAATTCAATATATATATATATATATATATATATATATATATATATATATATATATTTCTTCAACGGCACTTTCAACCACAACTGGCATTTAATTTAAGCTTTTCAAACTTTGTAAGTTGCAACAAAGAGATTCACAGGTTTACTGACTCAACTGAAAATCGAATAACTGATGGACACTTCGGTAAACTTGGCCTGGAGTGGGCGGGGGGGGGGGGACACTGGGAAAAGCAAGAGATCGCAAAGGCGAATTCTTACGTTAATGACTCAAAGCTGGCCATTAACACAACGATGGTCTGCGTTTTCAGGGATGTCAGTGTGTCTTTTCTTAACTGATACATATAAATGGAAGTTTCTAGTTGTTCACAAAGAAGGATTTTAAGTCACAACGAGGGTGGGATCGTTTATTAAAAAGAAACAAAAACCTAATAACAACCAGGAAATTCAATGTCTCCTTCCCTCCCCCATCAGAAAATCAAGCAGACTCTCTGCGTGGGGGTGGGGAAGGGAGGGCCTTGGGCAGGAGGGCCCAGAGTGGGGAAGAGGGCCCTGGGAAACTCAGTCCTGTTACCAGGCCAAGACTGTCCTCACACACTAAGCGTTTCTAGTCGCTTCCCTAGAAACTGTTCTGTTTTTCTTCCCTTTTAAAATTGACCTAATACTCTGAGCTGTGTGCAGAAGACTGCTGAGCCTTACAAGTCTGGGGCAAAATCATGAAAGCCTTCTACTCATTACTTTCGAGAGCTTTTACTTTTACAAACGTTTGCTGGGTTGCACTTTTTGAAAATAGTCCTCCACTTTAAAGCCGGCAGTAGACGTAACAGTACGTTGTGTTTAAAGTATAACCTTACACCTTTGGATATGGAGGCAGCGTGCCCTACTTGAACACAAATAGATTGGTGTGTGTGTGTGTGTGTGTGTGTGTGTGTGTGTGTGAATTTCTACATTTTTTTTTTTTAAAGTTTGAAGATCGACAGCTTTTACATGGCGTTAGCTAGCCCTTTGCAGAAATCTTTAAAACCAGGCACAGTTGCTGGCTGAAGGCTTACTAGATACTATAAGCTTCTCCAGAAAAGGGAAGGCAGCCCTCCCAAAAACAAGGGTGTTGAGGTCATTTTACGGAAGAGTCTTCAAATTCTGATCTGAAAGTCCCAGAGTACCGGATATTGGAAAAATATTTTTAAAAGATGTTTTCATCACAGCTCTTTATACGTGCATTAAAATCTACATTAATATGATTCCACTCAGCTGAACCACCTTTAGTAAATTTAAAGACTGTTCATAAAATAATTGACCTCCCCAAAATTGCTCCGATTCTAAGAATGCATTAGTACTGAGACAAGTGGAATAAGAACCAAGTCTTTCTTTGTACACAGTGAAGGTTTTGAATGGAACTTGTCAATAATGCGACTCCCTTTGTGATCTTCCAGGAACCTCGCCTCTGTCATGCAAGGACTGTCTCAGAGATACTGGCCTCATTAAAATATGAATGGAAAGGGCCGTTGCCGCCACCGCTGTGTCAGAGAACCCGTTCAGGCTTCTCGAACAGTTTTCTTGCTGTTTTATGGGGACTCCTATAGCACGTTAGAAAAGTAAAAATAATCCAGTATCTATCTTTTCCTCACTATCCCAGGGAACCTCAATCAAAGTTAACCTGACATCTCCCAGTTTTGAAGCCCCGCTTCACCTCTAAACCACATGTGGCATATGCAATGTCCAGCTTCCACTTTTCCACTTTAGGCTTCTCCTAACCACTGGCTTGTGAAGTGAGCAGGGGAAAGGGTGTGGGGGTACCAGACCACAACTTTGAAATGGAAGAAAAGTAGCAGAAAGTTCTGGTGTGGGTTTCTCCAGGAGTCAACATCGATGGAGTTTGTTACAGACTACTATGACTACACTTTAATAACAGCCAATTACATCATGCTTCATGTTTTTTCATTACTGTGTCTCTGTTAATCTTGTAGCAAATTTCTTGCTTGATAGCTATCACAAGCAGGCAGGAATACAATTATGTCACCGCACAATGGATGTGGAGACACTAGTTGTGATGTGTCCCCTCTCTGCCATCACAGCCTGACAGTCCCCAATAAACTACATTCATCCTCATGGCTGTTCTGTAGTTTCCCTTCAGACATGAAGGTGGCACTTAACCTGCTTAGTGGCTAATAATTTCTTATTGTTGCAGAGCTTTTCCTTTCTTGAAGGTTGGTTAATGTAGCAATGGTAAGTGCTTTATAGCAAACATTGCATTCAGTTTCATTGCTAACTTTCCATCCATAAAGAATGGAATCACCGCGGATATTAGCTAAAAATCATTATTGAGATGCAAAAAATTACAGCTCCTCACCTTAGGCTTGGATTCAGAAACTCTTGAAAGCTGAGGAGACATATAAATTAGCTTTTATGTTAATTGACTGCTATGAGTTTGTTGTATGACACTCCTCCATATAATATGCAAATTGCTTGACTGTTTTGGTTTTATTAGACAATATGATTACAAATCTGAAGGAATTCATTTTGATGAGAAGTAATAGAAGTTGATGGATTTCCAGTCATATATATGTATGTATGTATGAATTTATGTATGTATGTGTAGGTATGTATCTATGGGGGGGTCACATCCAAACCCAACCCATAAAAGAGTTTTTTGTTTTGTTTTTTGTTTTTTTCCTGGTAGCCTGTATTTAAAGAGCAGCTGGAGCATCACAAATCCTCATCATTGGTATTTCAAGTTTTCACCAACTTCCTGACTGGGCTACAAAGGCCTGCAACTACTACAGTATTCTTGCCTTCAAGAAAAAAGAAAATTCCCATCTGAAAAATGGAAACAAGTTATTCTGATTTGAAAGGCTATTTTTTTGCAAGTATTTTCCATTCTTATCCTTGGAGTATGAGGGTACTGATCAGTATCATGTATTTTCCAGGAGCTAGAAATTAGGGGAATCTCCCCCCCCTCGACTCCAGATATATATATATCCCCCCCCCAGGTTATCTTCAACTTATCAATGACAGAAGAGAATAAAAAAAAATGAATCAAACTGTGGATCAGGACAAATGATCGCTGAATTGAGGGGAGGGCATCTAACACAACTTCTAAAGTTAAAAAATAAGTATTTTTTTCTCTCATTATTAAATATTAAATCGTCACTGCTATTAGGTTTCTCATTTAAAAAATACTCTTCAAGTTCTTTTAAAAACCTATTACATTTTGAATGTATTAAGTAAAATGAAAAGCACAACTACCCATATAAAAATATGGCTACTGTCAAACTTTTGTGAAGTCTTGTAAGCAAAATCTTTGGTACAGTGTCACCATGCGCCTGGCTTTGTCCTGTACTTAGTGCAGTGCTGGAGAGTACAATAGGAGAAAGAGCTTGAACCAGGGTGGTTACAGACCAGAGCAGGACAAGACTGTGGTTGTTGAAGGCTGAGGAAGCCAGAGACCAGCCTGGGCTACATAATAAGTTTCTGGGTAACCTGGACTAGAGTATTCTGTTTCAAAAGATCAAAATTTAAATAGAAATAAAAATAATTCATTTATTTAATTGACAAAGAATTACTAGGACCTATCTACACTGCAGACAAATGCATTTGTCAAATACAAACTTTAAAAAAATAATATTGTTTTATTTTTTGTGTATGGTTGTATGCATGTCTGTGTACCACATGTGTGGCGGCAGAGGGTGAAATTATGAGCTGCTGCATGGGTCCTAGAAAGTGAAGGAGTCCCCTGAAAGGGCAGCCAGTGCTCTTGACTGATAAGCTATCCCTCAAGCCCCAAATACAGATCTTCTTAAAGACTCTTCATAGTTTTGAATTAACACTGAAATAATTTTATTTAACTAGAATATGTCCTTAGTGGGCATCAGCTGGTAATAGTATGGCCATGTCTATGGCATGGCTGCCAGAGACTGCTTAAGCAGTGTTGCTGCCTCCTTGGAGTTTCTCTGTGTCTGGGCAGCCATTCCCAAGTAACTACACGGAGACTTATTGTTAATTGTAAATGCTCAGCCAATAGCTCAGGCTTGTTACTAAGTAACTCTTAACGTTTTAAATTAACCCATATTTCTTATCTACTCTGCCACTTGGCTTGGTACCTTTTCTCAGTACAGCAAGTTAATCTCTTCCTTTCTGAGTCTCCTTGTGACCTCAGACTCCTCCTCTTCTTTGTCCTCTCTTTTTGTCTGCAAGTCACCCTAATCTCTACCTGTTCAGCTATTGGCCAGGCAGCTTCATTATTAATCCAATGACAGTGACATATATTCACACAGTATACAGGAATATTCCACACCCTCTAACCCAGCCTTGTTACTTGTATCTTGTTGCTGCAAATCTCTCTGTGGATGGCCAGCTGTCTGCTAAGCCAGCTCTGCCAAATGTGGTCCAGTGTAGATAGTGTACAGAGGTACAACTGGGAGTCTACTACAGCATTGTTCAACTCTGTCTTTGCATGCCATGGGGACATAGCTAGGAAGTGGTGAGATTGCCTGGTGAAGCCTGGGAAGTCTAAGAAGAAGGTTTGGGATTTGAGTGATGAGTTAAGATATGTTACCTCCACAAGGGGAAAGCAGGTGCATATCTATATCCATAGACATGCCTTACATATACACATGTAGATATATGATACATGCATATACATGTGGTCACAAACATCCAGCACATTTGAATACACACAGACACATTCACATACACACACACTCACTCACACACACACACACACACACACACACACACACACACACACACACACAAATTATGCAGAAAGCACCAGCTGGCCTCTTAGCTGACAATAAACCTGAATGTGCTGTGTGGCTGGCTTCTGGGTGGGGCTAGTGACAACTGCAAGCAGAATGCCTGCTGGGTCCCAACCCTCTACTCATGAGACTGCTGGAGCCTCTCACACTCAGGAGAGTCCCTGATCACCTGGCGTCCACACCCCCATCCTGGTCTCAAGCCCCCAGTTCACGGAGCTCTTTCATATCCCAAGAACAAGCCTGTGTTCTGTGAATGAGTAGCTAATTCCCAGGCTCCAGGTGAGCCTGAGGACATCCAGGAGTGTTGGCACAGGGCCTTTTAACACTCCTTTTTGCTATGTTCCTGTGCCATTCATCTCCCTGTCCAAGGGATTTGGGCATAGCAAGGTTTCTGAGCATTCATTCAGGTCACTAGCATGAGCCCTAATTGCAGTCACATACTTGGTAGGCAAAGACTGAGCAATTGCCAGCCTTTTTTTTTTTTTTTTTTTTTTTTTGCAAAGATCAGTCTTGTATCCTGATAACTGGAGGTCATAGAGAGAAAGCTCATTTCTCTTCTATCTATCTATCTATCTATCTATCTATCTATCTATCCATCACCTATCAATCTATCATCTATGAATCATCTATTAACCTATCATCTATCAGTTTATCATCTATAAATCTATTACCTATATCTCATCTATCTATCAACCATCTATCAAGCTATCATCTATCTACCTATCTATCATCTGTCAATCTATCCATCTATTACCTGTCATCTATCTAGATATCATCTATTTACCTAGTTAGCTAGATAACTATATTTCTTTTTTTATTTTATATATTTTTTATTTAAATTTGAAACAAGCTTGTTTTACATATCAACCCAAGTTCCTGAACCCTCCTGTCCTCCCCAATTCCCCCCATCAACCCCCACCCCACCCCCTTTCTGCTCCCCAGAGAGGGTGAGGCCTTCCATGGGGAGTCTTCAAAGTCTATCATATCATTTGGAACAGGGCCCAGGCCCTCCCCCATGTGTCTAGGCTGAGGGAGTATCCCTCTAAGTGGAATGGGCTTCCAAAGTCCATTTGTATACTAGGGTTAAATACTGGTCCACTACCAGAGGCCCCATAGACTGCCAAGTCCTCACAACTAACACCACACTCAGGGAATCTGCTTTAATCCCAGCAGTTGGGATGACACACCTTTACTTGCACTAGAGAGGAATATAAGTATGAGCTCAGAGCAGTCTGGGCAGTGAGTCTGAGGAGCAGTGCAGTTGGGAGCAGTCTGAGGTTTGGTGCATCACCCCTTGGGTCTGATCTTCAGCTTTAACTAGTATCTGTCTCTGGGTTTTTATTATTTGTGCTGCAAGTTCCCTCTGCCCTGACAGCACTCCTGACCTGCTGTGCACCTTGTTGTCTGGACATGGTCAGTGTTCTGGAGTTCAGCTCCTCACCCGCCTCAACAGCACCTGTTTCTCGTCCCGCCCCCATTAATGGGCAGAGCAGAGCATAGGTGAAGAAGGGAGGGTGTTCTCCCAAATTCAAACCCAGGACCTTAGATCACGACACGTCTATAGATAGGATCTTTGAAAGGGAATCAAGCTGGCATGTCTCCACTGTGTAGGTATGTGTCCTTACAAGAGGAGGAGAAGATTAGAGCCAATTGTGGTGGCACACACCTTTAATTTCAGTCATTCTAAGTAGTTCTCTCTAAGTTCGAGGTCAGCCTGGTCTATATAGTGAGTTCTAGGCCACCCAAGGCTACATAGAGAGACTCTGTCTCAAAAAAATAAAATAAAATAAAATAAAATAAAATAAAATAAAGGGAGATTCAGATACGGGTACCCAGGGGGATGATACAGAGACAGGATAGCATTCATTAACCAGAGGGAAAACAGAGGGGCTAGCCCTGCAGTACCCTCAACTCTGACTTCCTCAGGAAAGCTGACTAGGGTATTATCTGTGGAACTTTGTCATGGGGACACAGCTAAAAACGCATGGATCCTGAAGACCCAGTTCCAACCTTGCTGACTACAATCCAGGCCCAGCACATTGAACATCCTCAAGGGTTAGGCAACAGTGGGCTGCAGAGGCCCCAAACGCAGAGACAGCTAGCTATCCAGGCCAAGTCCTAGGAAGGTGCTACTTGCCTTATGAAGTTCTACCCGCTGTGATCCTCAGTGTATCCTTGTGGGGAAGGGGCTTTGGACTTGAGGATGGCCTAAATACAAAAATCTAGTCAGGCTATTCTTACCCAACTGTGGATAAAATTGCCTGTGACCTTTGGTCTTCCAGCATCATCTTCTGTCAATGGGGCCATAGCGATAAGCATTTTGTGTATCTGATGAAGCATTTGACTAGCCAGGTGCACTGATGAAGGCGGAGTCTTGAGATCCTCTTCTGATAGGGGAAACTATCTTTGAAGTTACACAATTTAATCACACAGATTTCTGGAGAGTGGGTGCCTCTATAGTCTTCACAGACCAGGGAGAAGGAGGGCATGTTATATTCCCTGTATCCTGACCACCATGGCTGTGGGCTAGCTCCAGTCAGCACACAGCCACCCCCTGTACCCCAACGCTCTCGATGGGAGTATCTTCTCCCTCTCCAGCTTCTGGGATGGGTGTCAATCATTGGTTCCCAAGCATGTCCTAGAGCCAGCACCAACACCAGCTCCGGCACCAGCTTTCCTTGAGGCTCTCCGGCACATTAGTCTGTCACAGCAGAAGGGTGGGAGAGGCTGTTACTGTGGGACCTTAAAAATATTGTGCTATGTGTATGTGCATGTTTTCGTGTGTGCATGTACACAAACATGGATACCCACAGAAGACAAAAGAGGGGAGTGGATGCTCTGGGACTGGAGCTGTTCACTCAGTTTAGTGCTGGGAACCGAACTCTGGTCTCTGGAGGAGTAACAACACTCTTAGCTACTGAGCCCAGTCTCCAGTCCCTGATGTGACTTTACATTGTTTTTGTCATGTGATGTATCTGGAAAGAGCAGGCTAGCAGAGCCTGCAAGAAGGGCCATTAGGTCTAGGACCAAGAGGTGCTGAATCCAAGCCTGTCTTTTGGACACACGAAGAAAGATGCCTCAGTTCGGAGACCCAAATGATTCAGAGCAGCCCACATGGAATGCCAGAAACCCTACCGTTCTGTGAGTTTGACTCTGGTGAGACACCATAGCTCCAGTGAGACAACCAATCAAGAACAAAGAGCTTAGGGTGGCGAGATGGCTCAGAGGGCAAAGCACTTACAATGGAAACCTGAAAACCTAAGTTGGATCCCAATCTCATGGTAAAGAGAGAGGTCACTCCTGAAAGTTGTTCTTTGACCTCTATGTATGTATTATAGTATTTGTGTGTGCACGCACGCACGCACGCGCGCGCGCACACACACACACACACACACACACACACACACACTGAAAATAACCAATTTAAATTTCTTTTAGAACTTGGGTGTAGCTGGTAGAAGAGTACTTGCCTGGATGAGCCAGGGCCTGGGTTCTGCCCTCAAAAAGGCAAAGACAAAAGACCGGGGTCATTCACTGATGAGAACAGGAACAGAGGCAGCAGAGGGGGCTCAGACAGTCCCTAGCACCTGTTGTGACATCATTTGTGCTGTTACAGAACTAAACGCTCTTCAGCACTGTTGGATCTCTCTTCATTCCATTCTTTCCCCCTGCAAGTGTCTGGGCTTCTTCAGAGACCACTCAGGGGACATGCTGCACTGGGCCCAGAAGCCCATGTGATTGTTCCTTCTGACTGTCTTCCTGAAAGACTTCTCAGGAGACTCCATCCTTCCAGACTTGAGTTGAGACATGGGTTTGATGTTTAACATTAGGTTGGCATGTCTCCTCCCAGCTCAGAAATTTGTCTCCGAAACACCAGTTCATGACCAGACAGGTTCAATTCTATAGAAAAGAGTGGATGTCACCACCTGGGAGCTGGTGGATGGATTATTTGTGAAGTATAAGGAGTCAACTGGCATACACTGATCCTGGTACTCAGGGGACAGAGGGAGCAGGTCCTTCCCGATGGCTTCTCCCACTCTGGAGAGGAACAGCCACCAGCAGGTCACTGACTGGGACTCCCTAACCCTCCCCCTTTGCTGACTCTCTTTAATCAAGCTGAGAAGGGGAGGGAAAGGAGAAAGAGGAGAGAGAGAAAGAGAGAGAGAGAGAGAGAGAGAGAGAGAGAGAGAGAGAGAGAGAGAGAAAGAGAGAGAGAGAGAGAGAGAATTGGGTATCACTTCCGGTGCTGGCTGGGTGGTAGCATGGCCCCCTGAGGACATGTCTCAACACTTCTGGGAAGTGGTCAGTGGTTACATTTTTGTCATCACACAACTTGTTACCCTATTTAGACGGTGGACTCTTCTTAGTCACAGCTGATTCTTCAGCTTTAATGACCAGTATCTGTTGTCCCAGCAAAACAGAAGTTTAACTTTACTGGTTTATTGTCTCTATTCAAACAATATGTTTTCTGCACTATTTAAGGTTAGCAATCCCAGGTTGCTGGGGTGTTGTGTTGGTTGGTGTTTTGATAACTTGACATAAACTTAGACATATCTGGAAAGAGGGAATTTTAATTGAGAAAATGCCTCCATAAGATTGGCCAGTAGGCAAGTCTGTGGGAGCATTTTATTGATTAATGATTGATGTGGAAGGCCCAGCCCACTGTACGTGGTGACAGCCTGGGGCAGGTGGTCCTTGGAGGTATAAGAAAAGAAACTGAGCAAGTGCAGAAGAACAAGCCAGTAAGCAGCATTCGTCTATGGTGTCTGCTTCAGTTTCTGCCTTGAGTTCCTGCCCTGGCTTCTTTCTGATGAACAATGATGCATAACTGTAAGCTGGAATAAACTCTTTTCTCTCCACATTGCTTTTGGTCATCGTGTTTTATTATAGCAATAGAAACCTAAGACATTCTTAACACTGCATTTGGACAAGTACAATCTCGTGCCAGCTCATACTCCTTCCGGATAACTTCCTCCTGGTGAGAGAGTCATTGTTTGCAGGTGGAATCATGACTGTAAACTCCAAGTGCACCAGATAAGTCTCCATCAGGAGCTCCGTGCTATGGATGATGGAGACAAAGATCAGACACACATCCAATTGCAAGACCAAACCTCTTCCAATGCCAGGGACCAAGGAACAAGGCAGGAAACCCAGTCTGGATAGAGAGCAAACCCAAATGAGCCTAAACACTCCACCTGGTCACTATGTCCTGAGCAGGATAGGCATGGGGTTAGGCAGGAGTCAAGGACATGAATAAAATGAAGTGGCTCCTGTCCCCAGAACCATGATCTGAGCCTGAAATTACACGCTGAGCATGTGGCCTTGAGGGCGGCCTTCTTTGCTGCAGGGTCCCGGCCACAGACTGTTATGGATAGCCCTGAGTTAAGAGTAGCTTTCTGTATGTATAAAATGTGGGAAGGTTTCATGGTGCCATGGAAGAGGCACTTTACAACGGGAAAGCATGCAAAGCTGACATTTCAGCATGTAAGAGTTCTTTTCTGTGGTATTGGGGGTTAAGCCCAGGGCCTCTCACATGCTAGGCAAGAGCTCTCCACAGAGGTACATCTCCAGTCCACTTCAGTACAGTTATGTTCACTTACATACTATCCAAAGCCAAGAGATGCAATGGGGTGTGGCTTGGAGCTGGTGACACAGTCAGTTTGTACAGGTAATGCTACACATTGCTCTAACACTATGTTCCTCTTCAGGTGACTTCACACTCTGCACCAAAACACAGCCCTGTCCCAAGTGTAACATAGCCTTGTCCCATGTGTGGTGTCGTTCTATCTTCCTGCTGCACTCTTCTGGAATGTTCTCCTGGAAAACACACCTGGAGCGCCAAGTACCTGAGAGCCCCAAGTTGCTTATCTGGGCAAGGCCTACAGAGACGTTCCCATCAGACCACAGGCATAGGCCTTTGTACACCAGGAGAAGTGAGAGTAAGTCACTATGTGTATCATGGCCCAAGAAACTAGAGTTATGGTACTGACCACTCACTCCACTGGGTGAACCCTTGAGACCCTTAGTATTTTATCCCACTAGACTCTTCCTGTGCTGAAGTCCCCTGACTGTCTTGGGGTGTGATGGGAACCATTAGGACCAGG
The DNA here is from genome assembly GCF_943737965.1 of Phodopus roborovskii. Lineage (NCBI taxonomy): Eukaryota > Metazoa > Chordata > Mammalia > Rodentia > Cricetidae > Phodopus > Phodopus roborovskii. The sequence goes on along the minus strand of NW_026126571.1, from coordinate 27,802,054 downwards.
TGCCTCAGGAGGTCTCCATCCTAATCATTTAGCTTTCTTTACAGAGGGGAAACAGCCTCTGGAAACAGGTTTCTTGCCCAGGTCACAGGCCTAGTTTATACAGAAAACAAGCCAGGCCAACCAGATGCCAAAGGCCCTGAGCATCAGAGGCCACAGTGGAGAGCAGGTGGTGGAAGACACCAGGTACTTCTGCTCCCTGTTAGCGTCTACACTGCCCTGCACCCTCCCTGGGTTACTCCCACAGCAAGATAGTCCCAGCCATCCCTAGGCACTTATCCTATGGCCACAGCTCTAGAACGACATTTTGTACTTCTTCCAAAACAACTGGTATCCTTGCTTTCCCATAAACAAGCAAACTCAAAGGCAGAGCACATCTTTCCCAGCTGCATATATGCCAGGGCATGGTGGTGCCCATTGTGCTACACAGCTCCTTTTGTCCCTAGGGAGAAACAAGCAATCCTCTAAACGTCTCCCCATTATCCTCCATTCTTCACCCGATTTGTGGATCCCTGCGATTCATATTCAGGGGATAAGGAGCAATTAACAGGACGAGGGATTTATTAAGGATAAGTCATGCCAGACGGTTTTGACAGCTTGTTTTGAGTGTGACAGAATTACCAAATCCGAGGTTAGATGTATTATGTATTTAGATTTAGTGCAGTGTCTAATGCCAAGCTTGTGGGAGCATTCCTGCCAAATGGCAGCAGACAGTCATGTACCATAAACAGACTCAAAGGTCAGAGATAAAGGACACATGCCATGCAGCCACACACCCAGACAGGTCAGGGATGGTGGAGAAGGGAGTAGCATTTCATGAGAAGCCATCAAGGTCAATGTTAAAGTCCGTTCCCCATAGGGACATCATCCAGAGGGAGAGAGCAGGTGTGCTGCTGACCAGTAGGGATGGTGAGAAGCCACAGCCACAGCCCTCATGAGACAATGCTCACCCTAAAGCACATTGCAGGGAAAGTCTGAGCAGCAATGGGGCTGGGTTCAGCTCCCCCCACCTCCCACCCAAGAATACCTTGCAAGAAGGTACAATGGGAGATTAGCTCACTCAGCCCTGTGGAAGCTGTGTAGTGTCCAGGTCATGCAGCTCTTTCTGCCTGGTGGTAGAGTTGTATCTATAAAAACATATACTTAGGTCTTAATGCTTACACCCAGCTGTGCACCTGGCTGAGAAAGGGTCTCAGAGGCATGGTCAAGCTGAGGTCCTGTGTTAGGATGGGTTCTGAAGCCAAGTGATGGGTGCTAGAGTGTACACTCAAGGCTATCGCTTTGTGACCACAGGATTGGATCCAGACGAGGACCCTGCTGAGCAAGGACTAGAAGATGCTGGGCTAGACTTCCTTTCCCTCTGAGTCCTCAAGAGATCCACCCTGCCACCCTCAGCTCTAATCTGGTTCCTGATCTGTGGGAGGAAGGTGCTGCTTATCTTGTTCCCCTTTGCTGTGCAGCCTTGGAAGACAGAGCCTGCTGTGCACAGAGTACCACACACCTCCAGAGTACCACACACCTCTTCCACAAGGTACAAGGCACCGAAAAGCCACAATTTTCCCAGACAGTGATGGGGAAGGGGCTTCTCCTTTCCAGGGCCCCAGAGAAGATTTAGGTCAGCAACACTGAGCCAGTCACACATGCAGGGCTCAATCACAGCTTTTGTTTGTATTTATAAATGAGTGGCACGCATCGCCAGCATTTGGCTAGTTAACCCTAATTCTGTGCTAAGCTATGATAATCTTTCATTCTCTCACTATTTTGTGGCTGTTGATCATTATTATTTTTTATCTGTTCAGGAGTATTGAATCATCTGTTTTCTCGTCCCTGAGGGCAGTAGAGCATCTAGTCTTTCTATATGCCCAAGTAATAATGCCAGGTTTTGTTTCTTAAGCAGAGTCTTTGGTTAATGAGGACACTGTGTCTCTCATACACTGTTACCAGTTTTTATGCTCAGGCTAGTGGTCTGGTCGTGGTAACCCAGCATGTGGGTGGATGTGCAGAGGAGGGTGGGCTGCACTCAGGTCCTTCTCAGACCTACCCTCTGACAGCAGAGCTAGCTGTAAGGCAGAGTCCCTCAGGGACATCAGGGCTCCCTGAGAATGCTCCACTTCACCTTGCCCGTCAAGTGGCACCCCCAGGCTCACAGGTGGGTCTATCACTACACCCAGAGAACCCTGGTTTGATCCCCAGCACCCACATGGCAGCTTACAGTTATCTGTAACTCTGGTCCTAGGGGATCCTCTTCTGGCCTCCCTGGGTACTGTGTACACAAGTATTGCACAGACACATATGCAAGTAAACACTCATACATATAAAGTCAATACATATATTTTTAAGGTAGCAGACACACAGCTTTGAGGGTCAGTTGGGAAGCCAGAGCCTAGCACAGAGGTCTTGCTGTTCACTGGGGAAGAGACAGAGCTGGACCCACGGAACACTGTTAAAAGAACACTTGCCTCATCCGGACAAGGCCCAGGAATAAACCCTACTGCAGACAATAGATTTTTAAATGTATCAGAAGGGCCTTCTAGGCATCCCCTTCCCTGTGGAGTGAGGAGGAGGGAATGGGATGGGAGGGTGGTCAGGGGACATGGGAGGGAGGGCGGGAGGGAGGGAGAGGGAACTGGGATCAATATGTAAAGTAAGAAAAATTAATATATATAAAAAAATAAAACTAAAAAAAAAAAAAAAAAAGACGATACATTCAACATGGACACAACAGGAAGCATAGAAAAGGGGCAGGAACCATGGGAAGAAACCGTTTGCATGACAAAGGCAGGCCCCAAAGCACTGTGAAAGGGGAGGAGTCTGCGTGTGGAGGAGACAGCCCAGGAAGCACGCTGTAGCTGTGGCTCACAGAGATGCTGTCCTTCCAGATGCTTTCACAGCAATAAAGTATAAACGATAATCTGATGGGGAAATGGGAAAAACTACAAATAAGCAAGCAGATGCAGGAACTCCAGACAAAAGAGACTGCTCACTGCCAGACTGGGAAAGGGAATTGAAACAGGAGTTAAATGGCAATTTTTGCCCTTACCATGTAACCAAAGAGAGGATGAATGGTATTTTCCACAACGGACAATAGTAAAACAGCACAGATTCTTTCTCACGTTGCCAGTGGATTACAAAATGATGAAGCCTTGGAGAATTTATCCAGGGACTTGGATGAAAGTTGAAATGTGTATAACCTACACGGTTTGACCCCAAACAACTGAAGAATCTAGAAGCTATTCTACAGAAATCAAGCAAATAAGGCTGGGGGGGGGCTAGCAGTAAAGTGCTTGCTATCAAGTGCAAGGTCGTGCGTGGAGCATCTCAAACACTGAAAAAAATGAGGAAAATTAAAATCACATTAGCAATACACAGGACCTTGAATCCAGGAGGTTTGCTGTAATGGTGCTGTATGGTAAAAATCTGGAAAGAACCAGAATGTACACCTGCAAGGGAAGGGTCTGAGTTACTGAAACACATTAGGAAGACTTCTGTAGACTGGGGAAGGTGGCCTGTCTCATGGCCACTACCACCACATCCCACACTGTAACACTCCACAAGCCATGAGCCTTACATTTGCCTCACTCTCTCCTGGAAATCAAAAGTCCAAGATCAAGGCTTGGAGGCTCCATTCCTAGTGATGGAGCTGTGTCCACAAACAACAATGTCAGCTCTGCCGTGTCTTCTTATCAGGCTGGGGTCCTAAATAAGACTCCTTTAGCCACAGTCCCTCCCTTTACAGGACCTGCCTCTAACTACAGTCATAGAGGGAGGGGGAGCTTTGTCATATGAACTCGGGGTAACATTATTAGGCCTGTCCCAAGAGGAAAGTATGCATGCTTAACAATATAGTTGACATTTCTACATTCTTCAGTGGATAAAAATATATTATATTATATATTCTTACTACAGTTGAAAATGACCAAAGCCAAGAAACACTGAACATCTGTCTGCATGTATGTATTTGCTTGAGACTGGAGACAGCTGGAAAGATGTTGATGTCTGAGAGGGTGGGTGGTCTAGAATGCAGTGGAGGGAATTCACAGAATTTCTCCATGTATAGCTGATTTCCCTTGTTAACAGAAGAATACCGGATGCCCCCAAACCACAGATAATGCTAAATCCTGTTGTTTGCTACATGTATATTACACATATGTGTGAAGTTTAGGCCAGGTGAGATGGCTCAGCAACTGCTGCCAAACCAGATGACCTGAGTTCAATCCCCAAGCCCCACATGGGGGAAGGAGAGAACCAACTCCTACATACAGTTGTCCTCTAGTCTGTGTACACACACACACACACACACACACACACACACACACACACACACACTAAATTTTTAAAGTTTAATTTCTTTAGCACCCAAGTACTATTTGACAGCTGAAAATGAACACACTCCCATTCCATAAGCTCAGTATAGGGAATTACCAAGTTGGAGAATGCAAAGAGCAATCAGAAGTGGGTGCTGTGCCACACCTGGAATCCCACTACTTGGGGAAGTGAGGTTGGAGGATCAAAAACTCAAGGCCAGCCTTGGCTATACAAGAAAACACCTCTAAAACCAAAATGACCTTGGTGGGATGACTCATAACATCTCAACATTCAACAGGCTGAGGCAGAGGACTGCCACAATTTCAAGACAGCCTGGGTTTCATAATGGATTCAAGGCTAGATTGGGCTACAAAGAAAAATCCCACTGCAAACAAATACAAAAACAAAAACAAACCAAAAACAAACAAACAAAAACAAAAAAAAATAGGAGTCAAGATTAAGCAGAAACTAGGCATTTTGCTTACAGAAATTTCAAAAACTACGGAATTTAAAAGATAGCTCTTAAGGTAATTCCTCATGATTTTGACTTGAAAAAGATGTCTTAGTTAGGGTTTCCACTGCTGTGGTAAAACTCTAGGGTCAAAAGCAGTTTAAGGAGGAAAGAGTTTATTTCATCTTACAGCTTGTAGTCCATCATCCAAGGAAGTCAGGGCAGGAACCTGGAGGCAGGAATTGGTGCAGAGGCCATGGAGGAGCGAAACTCAAAGCTTGCTCCTCATGGTTTGCTCAGATTGCTTTCTTATAGAACCTAGGACCACGAGCCCAGGGGTGACTCCACCTGCAGTGGGCCCTCTTGCATCAATCATCAACAAAGAAAAAGCTCCACGGGACCAATTTAGTAACAACATCTTCTCAGTTGAGGTTCCTTCTTCCCAAATGACTCAAGCTGGCATGAAACTTGCCAGTATAATATACTGAACAGTCAAATAACTAAGACCCAGTCAAACCAGTTTGCTAAATATCAGTGTTTGAAAATGAAATTGTTTTGAGTTTTCCTCAAATTATAAACCCTAGGTACATATTGTCTTTACAATATGTCAGGAAATACTTCTCCCTGAATTATCTTCTGGAATTTTCTCTCTATTAATTTTGGTCCTCAGTATGACAACAGGAATCTGAAATTTTTATAGTTGAAAGTATGGATATGGGGGATTATTCCATCTGCAATTAATATCACCATGTACTATTGTAACTTTTAAATGTTTTGTTTTTAATTAATATTTTAAAATTTTTCCTTTAGGGCTATAACATGGGGGTGAGGGGCAGATATGGAGGGCCTGGGATGTAAGTGGGATTGGGTTGCATGATGTGAAATCCCAAAGACACAATAAAAAATTATCTTAAAAAATATCAATGAAGAAACACTTGAAAATCCAAAATAGAAGAACAGCTTGGTATTGGCACAAAAATAGTCAGGTAGACCAATGGAATCAAATTGAAAATCCTGATATTAACCCACACACCTACAAACACTTGATTTCTGACAAAACAGCTAAAATTATACAATGGAAAGAGGAAAGCATCTTCAACAAATAGTGCTGACATATACTTCTGCAGATAGACCCATGTCTATTGTCATGCACAAAACTTAAGTCCAAATGGATCAAAGACCTCAACATAAATCTAGCCACACTGAACCTCTTAGAAGAGAAAGTAGGAGGTACCCTTGAGTGAATTGGTACAGGAGATAGCTTCTTGAACATAACTCCAGTAGCACAGACACTGAGATCGAAAATTAATAAATGGGACCTCCTCAAACTGAGAAGCTCTGTAAGGCAAAGGACACAATTGACAAAACCAAAGGCAGCCCACAGACCGGAAGAAGATCTTCACCAACCCCACATCTGACAGAGGGTTGATCTCCAAAATATACAAAGAACTCAAGAAGCAAGTCACCAAAACACCAAATGATCCAATTTAAAAATAGGTTACAGAACTGAATAGAGAATTCTCAATAGAGGAATCCAAAATGGCTGGAAGACACTTAAGAAAGTGCTCAACATCCTTAGCCATAATGGAAATGCGAACCAAGGCAATTCTGAGATACCATCTTACTCCTGTCAAAATGGCTAAAATGGGAAACACCAAGACAGTTTATGCTGGAGAGGATGTGGAGAAAGGGGAACACTCCTCCACTGCTGGTGGGAGTGCAAACTCATACAGCCATTTTGGAGATCAGTATGGCGGTTCCTCAGGAAAATGAGAATCAATCTACCACAAGATCTGGCAATTCCATTCTTAGGCATATACCCAAAAGATGCACATTCATGCAACAAAAACATCTAGCTAGAACCTGGAAGCAACCTAGATGCTCCACAACAGAAGAATGGATAAAGAAGATGTGGTACATTTACACAATGGAATACTACTTAGCAGAAAAAAACCAGTAGAATCTTGAAATTCCAAGGCAAATGATGGAACTAGAAGAAACCATCCTGAATGAGGTAACCTACTCACAAAAAGATGAACATGGTATGTACTCACTCATATATGGATTTTAGACATAGAGCAAAGGATCACCAGCCTACAGTTCATACCACCAGAGAAGCTAAGATACAAGGAGGACCCTAAGAGAGATACACAAGGTCCCCCACAGAAGAGAAAAGGGACAAGATCTCCTGAGTATAATGGGAGCTGGGGGGGGTAGTGAGTGGAAAGGGAGTTAGGAAAAAGAGAAGGGGAGAAGAGGAGGGGAGAGGAGAACATGTGGGATCCAGGAAGATTGAGTCAGGGGAGGAATAGAGGACAGCAAGAAAAGAGATACCATAATAGAGGGAGCCATTTGAAGAGAAAATTGACACTAGGGAAATGTCCAGAGACCTATAAGGATGAGTGAGCCCAACTAACAATCAGCAATAGTGGAGAGGCTACCTTAAATGCCCTTCCCTGATAATGAGATTGATAACTACCTCATTTGTCATCCTAGAGCCTTCATCCAGTAGCTGATGGAAACAGAAGCAGACACCCACAGCTAAACACTGAGCCAAACTCCTGGAATCCAGTTTCAGAGAGGGAGAAATGATGACCAAAGGGGATCAAGACCAGGCTTCTGAAACCCACAGAGACAGCTGACCTGAACAAGGGGGAGCTCATGGATCCCAGACTGATAGCTGGGAAATCAGCATAGGACCAACTTAGACCTCCTGAACATGGGTCTCAGTTAGAAGGCCTTGGCAATCTAAGGGACCTCTGACAGTGGAACCAGGATGTATCTCTGGTGCATGAAAGGACTTTGGGAGCACATTCCCCATGGAGGAATACTCCCTTAGCCTAGAGACAGGAGGGAGGGCCTAGGCCCTACCCCTAAATGACTTGACAGATTTTAATGATCCCTCCTGGAAGGCCTCACTCTCTCTGTGGAGTGTGTGTGGGGGTATGGGAGGGCAGGAGGGAGAGGGAACTGGGATAGATATGTAAAATAAGAAAAGAGTAATAAAAAAGAAATTAATTAATTAAAAAAGAAAAGAAAATCCAAAATAGAGCCAACTTTGAATCCAGCACTGGGAAGCAAAGATAGGTGGATCCCTGAGTCTGAAGTGAGCCTTGTCTACAGAAAAAGTTCCTGAACAGCCAAGGGCTATAGGGAGAAACCCTGTCACAAAACAAAACAAACAAATAAACAAAAACCCCAAAACAAAACTACAACAACAACACACACATACACACACACACACACACACACACACACAAAGAAAAAAAGAAAAAAAAATCAGAAGCAGAGTCATTACACATAGAATACATCCTGGACACTTCTTAGAGCCAATTCAGGATCCTCTGACCCAGGACCTATGGAGATATCCTGGGTGCCCCAGGAGACCGTGCTATTCAGTTCCCATAACTGTGGAAAAACACAGTGATGAACTTAGGAGGAACTGGGTGTGGTGGTGTACAACTTTAACCACAGCACTTGGAAACAGGGTACCTGGTCTCTTTGAGTTCAAGGCCAGCCTGAACTACATAGGAAGTTCTAGCCATCCAAGGCTACACAATGAGACTCAGTCTCAAATACAAACAAACAGACTTGCAAGGGAAACATTTAATACTAGCGGCTCAGGGCTTCAGAGACTCCAGTCCATGGCCAGTTAGTGCTACTGCTTCAGGGCCTGTGGGAAGGCAGCACTCTGGGCCGTGTACATACATGGTAAAGGAAACTGTTTATCTCGTGGGCATCAGGAAACAAAGACAGAAAGGCATGTAAGAACACCCCTTAATGACCTAGCTTCCTACTCCTAGACCTCACTTTCCAACATCTCCATGACTACCCAACAGTGCCACAGTATGAGGACCAAACCTCAACTTGTCCCTGCCACAGCAGAGACCCAGCTGTCTAGATATGCCCTTGGATGCCTCCAGCAGGAGTGGTCCTTCCTCTGAAGTGTAAGGCTCCTTGAGACTATTGTGCCTGGGAGATAGCTTCATTATTGGTACAGCAGCCCTCTGAAACACTAGGGATGGCCCTAATTGAGCATTTCTATGGAGAAAGGAGAATGGAATGTCCCATAATGCCTGAACTCAGATAGTTTCAGTGCAGCTAATGGTCATCCCTTCTGATATCTTTGAAAAGTCTAGAAGTCAGGGTATGGGAAAGGCCCAAGGAGCCTAATTATTTTTTCACTTTGCTTAAGCAATGGGCAGGAGAATAAGACCCTATTTGATACAAATTTATAAATCTCTTCATTGAAGTCTTAGTCACACCACTTTCCTTTAATTGCTTTAAATGTGTTTTATTGGATTGGCAAGAAGCCGCCTAAGGGCCAGGGCCAGGCAGCTGTCTCCAGCAGCTTGGTCCCCACAGTTCTGACAGCGCCACTCAGATATCACTCTTCTTTCTTGGTGGCACATTAGGGAATCACCAAATGGGGCTAGCTAATGTCCTGGGAAGAAGCCACACTGGAGTCATCTCTCAGTTCATTAGAGGGACAGGAAGTTCTAATCTGGTAGGAGTGGAGAGGAAGCAGGACACACACAACACATACTTCTGACCATGAGTGCCACCCCACCCTTCCAGGCTGCAGCATGCCATCTCTTCATCCCCACAGAGTACCACGTGGTGTGCTTTCTATTAAAGGCCACCTTGCCTTTAAAAGTTTCCCCTTTATCAAAGGCCTGATAACACCCAGATGTTCTACCTATGAGAACACCTCTGGGTGCTAGCATTGAGAATTGCAAAGGGAATGTGAGCACGTGACCAGGGAGCAATGGGCTCCTGATCTGCCGAAAATCCTTATTGGAAATGTTTCAAACTGTGTTTTACGTGTTCCTCGTGGCATAGGCAGCTTGACCTCAGACAACCAGTGCCTCACAGTCTCACTCCAGGTCTCAAGAAAATAGATGTTTTCTGGGCTGCCCACAACAAACCACCACAAATGAGGAGACTACGTACAGGAGGAATTCATTCTTTCTTAGTCCCCAAGGCCAGAAATCCAAAACCAAGGCATCAGCAGTCTATGTCTCTCTCAGGGCTACTGGGGAGGTCAACTCTTGGCTGCTCCAGCTTTGGGTTTTGTCGATGATGCCTGGTGTGTAGACTTGATGCTCCAACCTTGCCCTCTGTCTCCCAAGGGTCTCTGTGTCATCTTCTCACAAGGCTTCTGTCTGGATTCGGGTTCACCTTACCCCAGACAGCCTCATCTGTACTGATGGCCTTTACCAAAATGCCATTTTCACTAATAGCAAAAGCCATGCCTAATAAGCACACCAAGGTTCCTAGTTGAGGTGATTCAGGTTGAACTGGCAGTAGTCAGAGCACCCTGCCTGATCCTAGCTTCATTACATATGTGTCTGTGTGTCTGTCCTTCCTTCATTTCCTTGTCATCCCAAACAGGGTTCAGGGATATTGATGAAGCTAGGACTGTGCCTTGCGTCTGTGAGGCTGATCCCTGTGCCTCATGTCTGCTGAGGTGCTGTCCAGGTGGACAGAGTCCAGTGCTGTTCTACCCAGCACCTCACAGAGTCTGCTGGAGGCGGCCCTGTACCTCACAGGTCACTGAAGAGCCTCTTCAACCTCTTCCCACCAGAAACCAGCAGACCCATCCTCTCCAGCAGCAGAATCCAAAGCGTCATGAGCTGTTGATGCTAGGACGATTGGAAACAGGAGGACTTGTGTTTCATGGCTCTGAGGATCAGAGATTTTGATTACAACATGGGGTTCTCCCTACCTAGAACTCCATGGACTTTGCTCACGCTAAATTCTGTGTTCTGTACTGAATCTTGACACAGAGCCGGTGTGCCCGTTCACTCTAGGGCACACCTGGCACTTCATGAGGTCTCTGCTGGCCTCAGGTGCTGCTGAGGATGGCTCCTCTCTATCACCAAACTAGATAGACTTTCATTTTACACACACTCTCTCTGTCTCTCTCAAATACACATACACATGCATGCACACACACCACAACATGTGTGTGGAGGTCAGAGGACAACTTGAAGGAGTTCTTACCCACCTTTATGTGGATTCCAGGGACTGAACTCAGGTCATCAGGCTTGGTGACAAAGCCTTTACCCACTGAGCCATTTTACCTGCCATGGGCAGACCTTTTAAAAGGGAAAAAGTTAGCTTCATCCTATGCATAAATGCTGGATAATCAATCTTCTTTCTATGCTGAACGTTTTTTGTTGTGGAAATGAAATTTCAGAGAGTCAGGTCTATATTTGCCACAAAGCTTTGTTACTTAACCCTAACAATAATTCTAGGACTTCTTCACCTCAGATTGTGTGCACTAAACAGCAATTAGACTAGTCATGGCATTCAAATTTGGGAAGGCAAGACAAGGAACTTAGGAGTTTAAAAGAAAAGAATACAGGCTGGTAAAATGTCTCAGCAAGTCAAGGCACTTGCCCAGCAAGACCCTGGCCACCTGAGTTGATCCTTAGAAACTAGAGTGCTGGCTTCCACATGTCCACATCCTACCCCCAACACATATGCACTACTGGGTGATGACAATGATGATGATGACATTGACGATGACAATGTGTAGGAGGCTTGAGATCCTGAGCTCTTGCAGCCAGGGCAGCATGCTGGGGCTGGGGTTGAAACACTAGCTTACTCTCTTCACTGGCCTGATTTCCATCTGCCTTCTTTCATCAGGCCCTCCTGCTTGCTCTAAGCATAGGATGTCAGCACTTCCCCCACAGATGGGAGTATAGAGCAGGGCAGAGTGGGCATTGAGCGGGGATAATTCCTTATTTGTGCTTCTGCTTCCTGAGAGCTGCTCTGTTGACCCTTTGGGAGCTCTGGCCTCTTTCAGACACGTCCAATCACACAGGCAGACAGTGAACAGGAAATCCCTGCAGGAATATCAGGCTCTAGAGGGCAGGCCCCGGGCCAGGGCTCTGCAGAGAGAGGATTCTTTTGCCTCATCACTTCCCCTGAGGGACATATGGCTGGGTCTTGTGACAACCACATCCCAGAATGCCCAAGAACAACAGAAGAACCTAGCCAAGGATAGGCTTCTCAGTGTGGTTTGGTTCTAGCCGCTATGTGTGTCCAGAGCCGTGTGAGATCCAAAGAAAAGTTATGTCTCTAAAGAATGTTTATGGCAGGTTGAAGGGCCAAGAATAAGTGGCACAGGGATGGCCACCTAATGCACACAATGTGACAGGTGACTCAGAAGCTCTGTCTCCAGGTGGCTTCCCTTGCCTGCTGAAGCTATCCTGCAAACTCAGGAAGTTCCACACAGGAAGCCTGGGGCAGAGGACGTGGGAGAAGGAAAGAGCCAGGTACCCCACAGGGCCTGACATTTTTAGCAGGCCAACAAATGAGCCTGCCTTTAGTCTTAGAGTGTGCCATTCTCAAAAGGGGGAAGGTTTGGGCCATTTTCAAGGTGGAGCAGAGTTACTGTAAGGGTTCAAGAGAGGACGTGGCGGGGTCTACAAAATCAAAGAGCACAAAGTGCGGAAATGAGCATCTTTAACCAAAAAACACTATCTGGGGATTAGGGAGTTTTCTTAGAGGAGTTCATAATTACCTCTTTCTGGTGGTAACGTCCCTCCTCACTTCAAATGGCCAGATTTTGGGATCTGGCTGCCCCTGCGTTGTCTCAATGTCCATGAGGAGAATTAAGACACTTCTTTTTTATTCCATGTCCCTCCCCATACCCATGGAAAGTCACAAATGTTAAATTCCCTTGGTTTAGGGAGGGGGGAGCTTGTTAGCCCTTTGAGATGATCAGGGAATCTGAGAGGCCTTGGGAGAAAGATCCACCTACTGGCTCTTCCTGGAACAGCACAAGTGCCCCAGGACCGTGCTGTGGGACACAATTCTGTGTGTCCTGCCCAGTAAGCAGAAAAGGTGACTTATATTCCTTTCCCAGTCCTGAGATATCAAGAGTGTCAGCCAAGGAGTCACCATTGTAGCCAGGATACAGTGACACACCATCCTCAGTGATGCTCAGCCTGTCTCTGCTTTAAGAGGCAAATAGAAAGCCTGTGCTTTTGATGGTCATACACTTATTCACATGTGGCATAGACACATACACATGTGCACACAGATATATGTGCAGACATAAAGATATATATATATATATGTGTGTGTGTGTACATATTTATTTTTTCACATGTGCACAGACATATGTGCACATGCATGCACATACATACAATTGAGCATACATACGTGTGCATATTCAGTCTTGGATAACTCATTGCCCAGAATCCTTGCTCTCACCAATTTTTGTTCTCATAATGGCCTGCCTGGTGGCTTCAGGCTTGCCAGTAAGAAGCTGACCAGCAAGGGAGCCTGGCTGCTGGGACACAGGCTAAGCCTGTTCCCATCTCATTGCACAGTCCAACTGCACTGACCTTGAGGCAGCCAAGGGCCTAGGCACTTTAGAGGTCACCTCTGTGGGATAGCAAGGGCTTGGCATGGAGACTTGCAAGTGATAGGACTCTAGGACCAGGTGTGGAAGGTGACAGACACAGGGCTGTAGGCACAGTGTCAGTAGGAACTTGATGGTCCTAAGCCACAGAGGCCAGCTGAGCAATGAAAGCTGCAGCCTCCGCCTCTTCAGGTATTCTCTGGAGGTGAACATAGACTCTGCCAGGGGCGTGGGAGGATGAGGAGGCCTGGGGCAGCCCTAGCTGATGAGGGTGCCAGGCTGACCTAAGCAAAGGGATTGGAAGTGAATTCCTTGTATTTTTATCAGGCATCACAGACACAGGGTATGGGTACTACTGCCAATCAGTCAGTAAGTATACCTGTTAGGTCTGGCCCACCACCCTCCTGCACATCTGGGCCACTGCAGTGGATTGGAGGAGATTTTCTGCTGCTGCTCCTATTCCTAGTGTGACTGTATTGGAGGAGAGGGGACTGATGTTTCTCTAAACATCTGCTTGAGGGGGGCAACAAAAACCTGCAATTCCTATAGCCAAGATGCAAATAAAAGCCCCATTATCTCTGGCATGAGGAAGGCACTCAAGGTAGTGATAGAGAGGCTCTCCTGGGGGGCTAAATAACAGCACAAACCCTGAGGGCAATTTTGCTGCCTCCCTGCAGTCCACCCTCTCTTTCCTGCCAACTGATGCCCATTTTTGCTCCTTAAGGTTAGTGCATATGGAGGTGACCTTTGGCTCTTGCACTCCCCTGATGTCAGGTGGAGCACAGCCCCACTGAGACTCAAGCACAACCACTTGAACTGTCCACCTGTCTTTCTCTTCCTTCACTGTCCTGTGAGCATCTGGCTCATCCTGGAGATGTCTATCACACCAGGCCTCTGTTATTTGAAGAGAACAGTTGTGGAATGAGGAGATAGGCAGGCTTTTATTTGGGTTTGGGGTTGTTCCTGTTTTTGCTTTGTTTTTGAAAATCCAGTGACCAAGGCATAGCTCCAAGGCAGATATCCTGAAACTGAGCTCACTGTCCTGTTTAGGGCAGGCTGCTACCTCCTGACTCATCTTCCCCATGGGCAGTGACAGAGACCCCTAGGGTCTATGGGTGCTGCTGGGTAAAGTGTGCCACCTCATGCACTCCTGTGCCCTTCTGCTTATGGAGTGCTGTATTTGCATTGGGACCTGCCTGGGCAGCCTTTGGGGCAGAAATGGCTGGCTGAGACCTGAATTTGCTCCCTGACATACATAGAAAGAATTGACTCCTGCAAGATGTCCTCTGACCTGTACAAACATGCCATGTACATTATCTCTAGTTCCTGGCAATCAAGCAAACATATAATTTTAAAAATTTAAAATGTTTTCTATATAAACCAAGCCAAGGGAACATAAGCTTTACAATAAAATTCAGTACAACATTATCAAATAAATTCTTTTAAAAATTTGTGCACAGCCCAAGTTATAACGTTTTGGAGACTGCAGAGTATTCATCTATTCACCACCAACCTAGCCATCCATCCATCCATCCATGCATCCATCCATTTACCCACCTATCCATTCATTTATCCATCTACCCAATCTATTCACTCATTATCCATTTACTTATCCATCCATTCATCCATTCATCCATTAATTGATCCATTTACTGATCCTTCCATCCATCTGCCCATCAGTGTTTGCCCTTTGTGAGGTGAGCAGGAGGTACTGAGTCAGGAAAGGGGATAAACTATCTCTTATTCCTGGCTACAAAGAGCCCTGCCCATGCCATAGTAGGTGGCTAAGAGGTATAGTTATCTTGATTCAGAGTAATGGAAAGGAAAGAGGTACCTGATATCAGGGAAGGCTCCACTCTCTGTGTTCTTCATGGGACTCCCACAGACTAAGGACAGCCCATGCAACTGGCCTCCAAGTCCCCTGAACTCCACACTAGCAGAGGGTGACAGAGTGGGCACTATCTTCCAGCTTCACTCTGTGCTTAGACAGACTAGCACCTCAGCCTTGGCTTAGGTCTGGGTATCTCTGAGAGGGTCATAGCAGGTTCCACACCCATGGGCTCTAGTTGGTCTAGGTGTGAGGGTGAGGGTTTCTTGACTGAGGTGGAAGGGGTTGGGGGGTGGAAAGTGGGCTGTGACTTCCCACTATCATAAAGGGGCATGATAAAACATTGTTCCTCTTGCCATAACACTAATGTCCACCAAACTGTCTGTCCTCTCCCTAAGCCCCCACTCCAGAGGTCTGCTGTGGCCTTCTACAGCATGGCACTCACACTAGTCTCCATCACATGTGGGAACCAGAGTGCAGACCTCTGTGGCTGGCAAGAATCTTTCATGTGGTCTACAGTCCTCAGTCTGGGCATCAACTTATAGAGGCTTTGAGTCCAGCTCCAAGGATACAGCCATTGGTGCCTGGAGCCAGGGTGGGTCCTGCATGTGGGTGCCCACTCCAGACTCTGTATAAAAGTACAGTTCTCTAAACACAAAGCCATGACCACCAGAGCCTCTGCACTCAGAGAGGCCTGGAATTTTCTGCATATACAGACAGGAATGGGTGTGACATTCAGTTAATGGTTTTCTCAAACAAAGTATCTTCAGGCATTCTTCCATGCTGGGGACAGCCACCTGCTTTAGTGGACTTTCAATTTTTAGACTTGGCCTACTTTTTATATTAACACTTTATATAAAATAACACAGCATAGGCTTCTTGTTTTCTAGAAGATGCTTTCCAGCATTGATAGCCTATCTATCTAACAGCTGCTGAAGTTCCTAACGGGCTGAACTTCCACTTGTCTCTGTGTTTGGTGTAGATAGGGCACTTTGAAGTTACTTTGTGCCCTGGCAAATCAGAAGCACTCTTTGGACCAAGACTGCCCAGGTGAGTCAAGCAGGAGAGGGAAATTGTAAATTTAATTCCTTCTTGGCATTAGATGCCCAGGAAGGTGCAGCGTTCATACACAGACAGCCCTTGGTGAAGTCACTGCAGGATGTTTCAGGAGGGTGGGGAGGAAGATGCTCAGGTCACTTCATCCAACTCCTTAAGCAGGTGTGTGTCTGGGTTTTCCACAATGGTCAGTATCACAGGGTCTGTTTTTGTCTTCAAGGTCATTTCTGGATTTAGAAATTGTTTAAGGGCTGGAATACTGTGACTCTCAACCAACAGCCACCCATTTCCTTCCATGCTCTTAGCCATGCTCTCTTTCCTTGCTCTTCCATGGGACAGCATTTGCCTCTTTAACTTTCCTCAGTTGCCCCGATTAATCCATAAAAAGATCCATTCTACAGATCCAGGTAATCTAATGGTGGATCAGTCAACCCTCACTCAAGTTACTAAAACATGAAAATTGCTTTTGAAGCAATACTGCCGGCATGTGACCACATTCACACACGAACACACACATGCACATGCACATGCACACGTACACACACACACACACACACACACACACACACACACACACACATCCCTCCATACAGGCCTGGGCTCTTCCCCTTCCCTCTCTCTGTGTGTGAACACCACATCAGGATGGTGATGATGTGCAGATAGATACCTTCCATGTTTGCTTTAGCAGAGGACAAGATAGCAATAATCCAACTCCTGTGGCTGTTCAGCTGTACCATGGAGGCAGCTATTCTAAATTCCAGAGTTCACTATCTGTGCCTGGAAGGAGTGGTGTCTCCTACAATCTCTGACCTCTCCTCAGGCTGCTGACCCATTGCCTACAGGTCAAGTCCACTCTCCCTTGCAGCACCTGCCACTGTGGACCCTTGGGGCAAGCCCTCTTTGAGTACTTTTGAAGGAGGATCTTTCTTTTCCCTGAGCCATGGGCCTGCCTATCCAAAGAAGAGCTTGCATCCTATCCTGTTCCCCCTCCACACTGGAAAGCTGTAGAACCAGGAAGGAGGAGGGGTGGATTGCCCAAGAGGGGGTTGCAGAGCCTATGAGTGTCTGCCCTGTCACCTCCCTGGGCCCCCTGCTGGTCTTGCCCAAGAACCATGGACTTGCTATTTTTTATTCTGATGAACAACGGGCCGAAATGTCTTCCAACTTGATAAAACACAAAATTTAGGTGCTGAGAGAGATACTTCAATTTCAAGCTTAAAGATTACTTTGGGTCCCCCAGGACTCAGAAGCAATTTAGAGCTGACACCCTGAACAAGAGCAAGGTTAGAAGATTAAGACCAACTGCTGTTTGGATAAATGGCTGGTAATTGCCCATATCCGCAATTATATACTGGCACATAATTCCTTTTCCGCTACCTTTTTCCTCTCCTGTGTCCCGTCAGGCCTGATTCGGTAGGAGCCCACCTTGGTTTTCTTCTGTCGAGCCTTGTTGATGTCATATTCCACCTCGTCCATCAGGGCCCGGCATGCTAAAAGAGACAGATAGTGTGGTCAGGGGAAGGGAGTACAATGGCTGGAGGAAGCGCCTGATGCGCCCGTGGGCACATAGCTCCTGCCACCACAGATGTGCATGAAGTCTGGCTGAAAGACAGCGGATTCCTGTTCTGTAGTGCCCAAAGACAGCTGGACCAAGACCGGGTTCTGTATGTCTTTTTTGTGCACTAGTCTTTTCCTTTTATTTATTAAAAAAAGATTTGTTTCTATTTCATGTGTATAAGTGTATGTCTGCACCATGTACATGCCTGATGTGCATGGAGGCCATCAGACTGAATGAGCTACTGGGTGCTGGGAACCACACCTAGGTCCTGTATTGTCTTCTGTCTGGTCCAGTTGAGGAAAGAAATCCTTGCTAAACTGAAGCAAAGATTTTCCTCCTGCATTTAGGAAACTGTCTTTCCTCATAATAGCTGGAACCAAACTCAGGTCCTCTGCAGGAGCGGCAAATGCTTTTAACTACTGGAACATCTCTCCAGCCCCGCTCTTCTGGTCTTTCAAACTGTGTTTTCCCTTGCACGGAGATAGCACTGTGGTAACTGAAGGCAGCTGCTGGTACCAGCAGCTCATCAGGTACCCCAGGGCGCCTCTGGTGGCGCTGCTTTGACCTAAATAGCCACCTACATCACAGGAAATCACTGTTCAAAGTTGTTCCTGCTCTTAAAAGTCCATCTCTATGAACTCTGAGACATGCTTCCTATGGGGCTATCTGGATGATTGATTTATCCCACCTAAATCTCTCTTCCTTCCTCTCAGGTGCTCATCATCCAGCTTGAGATAGATGAGCCGTTACCTTGATAAAACCTCTGGTCTCTCTACACCAACCTTCTCAGTGGTACCAGAAGCCAACTCTGGATTCTGTGTCCCTATCTATCTATGGATAAGAGGTCAGTAGAACCACAGCATTTTGGGGACACTGAAGAAACTCAACAGGGAAAACTCAGGTCCCAAGTAATTTGTGCAAGACATAGCTGCATGCCAGTCTAGATGGCTCACCAGGCTGAGCGACCCAGAAGCTGCCTATTTCACCCTGGATCTCTACCCTAGAGTCTCCTTGCTGGGGCACTGTAACCTCACACACCCAGGACTAGCTTTCGGCACTGGACATGGATGTTGCCCTGTGGCTAATTCTGGAGCTTTCCTCTCTGTGGGCTAGGCTGGGTGGGACAGAGCCACTTCCCTGGAACTAAGGCATTAGTGTCATGCGAGCCCGGCTGCCATCTTGAGCCTGCTGATGACAGCCAGGTCAGAATGGGCTGCTGCCAGTCATTATTACCATTACTGGACCAGTGTACAGCCATACCACCAAATCTCAGAAGCTAAACAGGGCCGGGCCTGGTTAGTACTTGGATGAGAGACTATTACTGGATGGTAAATTTTGTGCAGTTAGCCTGGGAACAACTGGGGTTTCTCCTCAACCGTGGTCCATGGGGATGGAGGGTTTGCTTGGCCATGATTCAGTTGGTACTATGCTGACATGACCTGTGAGGCTGAGGCTTCCCTGGACTATCATCACACTCCTCAGGCCATGGAATGCAAGCATCCCTTCCATTGATTCAGGCTGGCTCTATAGATGTTTGTCCTGGAAACTCCCAGAAGGGCCAGCTCACCTTTGGTCCTTCTTTTCTTAGTACTAGAGTGAGGACGCTGGCTGGAGCTGGTCTCAGGCAGTCAGAAGGACACAGTAAGATGTCCCGTGAGGAACTGTGAGGCCAGCGCCTCCCAGTGGGCTTGCATATCCCTATCCTGAATAGCCAAGGAGAAGAGAAGGCATTCGTGAAAGGTAGCAAAAGAGCAGGGGGAACAGGGATGATAGACCCGGTGAGGGATGGCTTTGCACTTCCCTGTCCCTCTCTAGAAGGACTGTGTGTGTCTGGAACCTTTCCAGCCAGCAAGCCTCAGGTCATGGTCAGCCTCCCTGGCAAAGCAGGGCAGGAATCCTGACTGTTGGGGCCATGGGACCACAGTGGTGTCTGTTGTGGGCTGCAGGGTTGTCACTGGGCAAATGTCCCTCTCTTAGCCCATTCTGCTCCTCTTCCTTCCCTCCCAGGGACTAACCAGGGTGCTTCTCCTCTGTGGGATCTACTCCCTAACCTACCCTAGGGTTTTAGGATCTCAGCATTGCTTCTGCATCTAGGTTTGAGAAGAAGCCCATAGGCCCAGCCAGCCTGGGGCTGGGGCATCGAGGGGCTACCCAGAAGGCTATGGCCCCCGGGGGGAGGACCCACAGCCATGGTTGGGGGAGTTTCTCAGGGCCAAGAAGACACCATTAGCTTCTGGAAGGGACAGGATGGGTGGGAGGGTTACCTCCAGCACTGCCATACCATCCCTGACCTCCCCAAGGAGGAGCAGCTCTTTGAGAAAAGATCATTTTAAATTTCTGCCCCAGGTCACAGAACATGTTAAAGGAGAGTCACATCAGCGACCTGGGCTCCATATTTCAAGTCCAGCATTAATTTAAATGTTAATCTGAAATCTGCACATAAGCCACTGGAGTTTAGAGTTTATTAATGCAGCCGGCAGGAGAGGAGCCTCATGGGGGCACTGGCGGGTCACATTGCCTGCCACAGGGCAAGCCCCCCGCCCAGCTGGGTCTCCCCACCCTTTCCACACTGCAGTTCCTTTTCTCTCCCTGCCTTCCTCATTCTCTCTCAGAGGAAGATTTGAAAATGGGGACAGGAAATTCAGGTGACTCCTGGTATGTAGTTGACAGGCCATCTCCAGACATCTACAAGAGCAGACCCTATCTATGCATCACGTCCCAACACCAGCGTGACACATAGCCCAGACTGGACACCACAGGAGAATTTATACAATAAGAATAGGGAGGGAGGCACTGTCACTCAAGGGCTGCTTGCTCTTTGGGCTGTACCTTTGTGGAAGCAGAGGGAGCTGATGTTTGACACTGACTACCTTCAAGATACAAAGGAGTCACTGAGCATAAATCATAGCCCTACCTGGCAAGAGTGCACATTTCCTGTGAGTTCAATCCCAGTAGAGAAGCCAGATAGTGAGAGGCATCCCCGGGCACCACCGGTACCCACAGACACCTGGTCCATCTGGAGATAGGACCCATGGAACTTCCTGCAGCCCTCTAAGACAAGGCGCATGGGTTGAGGTGGCTAGTAACCTCTGCATGGTCAATTACTTTTTCTTTTTTTGTTGTTTTTTATTTGTTTGTTTGTTTTGTTTTTGAGACAGGGTTTCTCTCCTAGAACTAGCTCTGTAGACCAGGGTGGCCTCAGACTTACAGAGATCCACCTTCCTCTTCCTCCTAAGTACTGGGAGGCGCCACCAATGCCCACTGCAATCAATTACTTTTACTTTTAAGTTGACATGTAATATCCCAACAAGAAATTGTACTTCTAGCTCTATTCCTCTGCAGACATTTAAAAGATGGGTGGTCTAGCCTGGGCTCAACCTCTGTGCCAACAGATACCCAAGCACCTTCACTTAGACTGAAATTGCATCTCACTGAGTTAAGGATCACAGTTCAGAATGCACACACTTGGAGTGAGAAAAGCCACTGTCTTAGAGTTTTATTGCTGTGAAGAGACACCAAGACCATGGTAATTTTTGTAAAGGGAAACATTGAATTAGGACTGGCTTACAGTTCAGAGGTTTAGTCCATTATTGTCATGTCAGAAAGCATGGCAGCATACAGGCAGACATGGTGCTGAAGAAGGAGCTGAAAGTTCTACATCTTGATCCACAGGCAGTAAGAAGAGATATGAGCTACTGAGCCTGGGCTTGAGCTTCTGAGACCTCAAAGCCCTCCCCCACCACACCACCACATATGCCTTCTGAAAAGGTTATACCTGCTCCAACAAGGCCACGCCCACTCCTCGTGGGTTAAACATTTAAACACATGAGTCTATGGGGGACATTCCTACTCAAACCAGCACAGCCACCGTCACTCCTTCGTTCATGGGCTGACTGGTAGCAGAGCTTGGCATCTTTCAGAAAGGAGGAATTACGTATCAGGAGAGTGGGGTGGATGGCACAGGCCAGAAAACGGGATCCACACAGACTCAGTCTCTCTTCCACCTAGGGGTATTGAGGTGTCTGTCTTGGTAGTCCTGGGGCTAGCTCTACCTGTGACCTGCCTTGATTTACATGGTAGACTGGTACTGTACAAAGTGTGAGGCCCAAGAATCCCCCAAATCCCTCTGAGCCTCACCACAGCACTCTTAGAGGGCTCTAGCCATCATGTAAGGACTCATACTGGTTATCTCCTGGTGAAAGGTTGCATGGGAATGAGGTAAGTGAGAGCCAGTGCCAGGGCCCCAGCCATGCAGGACTACCACAGGCACAGGCACACACAGGCGCAGAGGACACTGCGGAAGAGACGGTGGCAGTGAGCTGATATCTAATGTCTGAGATTGGGATGGGTCACACAGGACAGGCACGTGGGTACCCATCTAGAACAGGAGAAGACCCTAAAAAGCCACAGAGCCCTGAGAATCAGGCATCACTGACTTGTAGAGTCAGGGGAATTTTATGTGGAAATACCAGGGTGGGAAGGTACAAGCCAAGACGGAGGGACAAGAAAAACAAAACAAACAAAACGAATACCAGGAGAGGAGCCCAGATCCCTGGGGAGAGAAAAGAACTATGTGCTGTGTGCTGAGGTGGCAGGGCGGGCAGGACAAGGGAAGAGTGACCAGGCTGCTGATTTTACTGACACTTTAGATTTGTATGTTTTCCAGATCACTGAGGCCATGGTCAGGGAGATGAAGGACGGAGGGTCTGGGTGTATACAGGCAAGGAGCTGACGGGCTGCTGCAACGGTCCAGGTGAGAGATGACTATAGCTTCAGTTATAGCCATGGCAAAAATGCTAAGAACTTAGTGAAGATGAGAACACACCGGGAGATAAAGAGCAAGACCTCTGGTGATAGGGGAATGCTCAGGGAGGGGCACTCACACTGCCTGCCTCCCAGGTACCATGGCTGCCCACTTTCTTCCATTAGTGAACACTGCTCTAACAGCATTCTGACCAGCTACAGCTATGGGATGGGTGTGCATCATATCCATGGGGATGGGATGTGAAGGGGAAAGCTGCTGGAGGTCTTCTGGAAGCTTTTCTTTACAAAACTGAGGCCTGTGGGAACATCTCAGAGCCAGGGCAGCACAGGGAGAAAGCAAAAGCTGGAGTTCTGGAGACACATCTGAAACCTTTGTGGGCTCCTGACTCCCTGGGTTTAACCCATCCCCCTGGTGTTAAAGGCATTTTGATCAGAATGATGCTATTGGAGCCTGTGGCTGTCAGTGGTACAGTAGTGTTCTAGGACTCTTGCAAACACAACAGATGGGGCTTTGACAACAGAGGTCTCTCTCATGGCTCTGGAGGCTGACAGTGAGATGAGGGTGTCAGGGACAAGCAATGCCTCCCAGGGCTTCCCTTCCCAGCAGCCTAACAGCAGGGTGTCTCTCCATGGCCACCCCTGTGTGTATACATGTCATACGCACTGCACTGGGCACCAGTCATATTGGGTAAGCCCCACAGATCTAGCCTTGTGTTTAAAGGGCCTGTCTCCCAAAACAGGTAGTTACGGTTGTATCATATGGATGGAGAGGGGCACAATTCTACCCCAACAGGCAATAAGAAGGAAAACCACCTTTAGAGTTAGGAAGTCCATAGGCTAGCTATTCTCTGTGATTTTCCACAGCTCCTCAGTGCCTGTCTAGTCCACACTTTGGCAATGTTCTTGGTTTTCTCTGCAGGATACTAGGTATATCCATAGTTCCAGGCCTCAGATTCTCAGACCCCTGCATCTGGGTCTCCCAAACCTGTCGACTTGTCATTTAAAGGAATATGTTCCACTTCTAACTACCTGCTGTCTTGGACAGAGCCATCTTGTGGCCTGGCTTCACCTTGTCCCCTGCATGGAAACAGTCAGGATGCCTGACTGAGGCAGGTTGTGACCCACCCTCCAGGGTTAGGGAAGGCCTGGCCCCTCCTCCAAAGCTCTTGACTGCTCATTAGCTGAACAAGATCAGGGCTCAGCTAGCAAGTACATGTCTAGCCAGAGAGCAGCATCCCACTCTGTAAGGGTCGGGCACTGGGCAGAGAGTCAGGAGGCAGCAGGTGAGGGGGGGGGGTTGCAAAGATGAGGCTCCACCAGCTGGTACAGACAAAACTGAAGCCTGGGGCTCCTGCAAGTAGCAGCAGGCCTTGCATCCCCCATCCCATCACCACGGCAACCCGGCCGAGGGAGGGGCTCCCCACTGAGTTTTAACCCAAATTATATTTTCCAGGTCTAAAATCAGAGCCACTGTAAAGGAAGAACTCATTTTCACAACTTTAAGATGCCTTGGCTGAGAGGCAAAAATGAGGGATGGATGATGGGAAGGACAGAAAACCTACTGGATTCTGCTTTAAAATGGACTGCACAGAGCCAGAATGCTTCTCCCCCTGCTTCTAGGAAGACATGAGATCTGTTAGGGTGTGGAGGTCACTTTTTTGGGGAATTGTCTAGCTTCACTGCCAGTCTGTTTACCACAAGCCACAACCATCTTCAATGTTTAAGATGAAGGCCCCATGTTCCTAAGGACACAGAGAACTATGACTAGACAATGCTGTTTGCTTTGGTAGCAATATGGATAGATGCACGGTTGGAACACTTTGGGTGCTAACATCAAAGAAAGCCATCACAGCCAGCCTTCAGGTATATGGAAATGTACTGAGCCCAGCCAGATAACATCACACAGACTTTGTTTCCATACACTTTCATTGGTGAGTCTTAGTTTGAGGGACTTGACTCCATGTTCCCTGCATGCTGAATCCTTTCTGCATAATACTGATTATTTTAAGAAGTCTGGACCTGGATGTGATCTGGACCTGTGCATGCATGTGATCCCAAGCTCAAACGGGCCTCATGAGATGATGCATACCACCCTCCAAAGAACCAATGGGTGGGGGGAAGGGAGTGAAGGAGGGGGAAGGGGAGAATAGAAAAAAGCAAGGCTGGATATTGCTTTGCTGTTTCACAAGGTACAGGCAGGTGCTATGGTGTTATTTCCCATCCCATGGGTCCTGCGGGTCCTCCAAGTGCTATGGGTCTATGTCAGGGAAAAGAAACCATTATGTGATTAGAGGTGCTCTGGGGAGGCTACACCGTGACACTCCTGGGGGAGCTG
Source organism: Phodopus roborovskii (assembly GCF_943737965.1). NCBI lineage: Eukaryota > Metazoa > Chordata > Mammalia > Rodentia > Cricetidae > Phodopus > Phodopus roborovskii. Next base: position 27,777,380 of record NW_026126571.1, on the reverse strand, counting down.
CAACAACAGCAGCTGTCGATCTTGCATATTCTCTGTAAACTGCTCAGCACCCTAGGTGAGTCTCATGGTCTGTGTCTCACTCTGTGAGGGTCAAAGGTGTAAAAGCTAGTTGACCTTAAGATAGCTATCATCTTCTCTGAGTCCCCTCTGAAACATGTGAGCAGGTGGCTGATGGGCAAGTGGAACCTCTTCCAGGTGGAGCCACAAAGGGCTCTTAAACTCAGAACCTCTTCTGAGAGTTCTTTGAGACTCCAACCACAACCACATTTCCAGAGAAAGGGTCTGGTGCAACCCAGGAATGGTGGTGCATGGTGCATGCCTATAATCCTCAGGAGGCTGAAGTAGGGCTGTTAATGTCAGTTGGAGGTCACCCTGGGCTACACAGTGAGGTCAAGGTTAGCCTAAAGTACATAACAAGAACTTGTCTCAAAACAATAAGACAAGATAGTCTAGTTGTGCCAGGCAGTGGTGGCCCACATTTTTAATCCCAGCACTAAGGAGGCAGAATCGGATCTCTGTGAGTTCGAGACCAGCCTGATCTACAAAGCAAGTTCCAGGACAGCCAGATCTGTTACACAAAGAAACCTTGTCTTGAAAACAACAACAAAAACCAAAACAACAACAACAACAACAACAACAACAAAAGTCTAGTTATAGCAAGGCTCAAAAGTGCAAAGTTCATGTGAGTCTGGCAAGGTAACAGAGCAGCCACTTGGACCAGCTTTGTCTGATGTCTTATGAGCCAGACACCTCCCCTGATAGATGTCACTATGACTGAACCCCTGTTGTCACACCCAAGAGCACTGGGCCTATTCCAGCGGGCTCAGAAACCTGTGCTGTCCAGGAAGAAAAATGATGTCTCAATAAAGTCAGTTCCAAAGAACATTCCAAGGAAGAGCTTGGCTCCCAGCCTGCAGAGCTCAGTCTGGGCAGAGTGTGGTGAGGCAGCCAGTTAGTACTGGGCGTGTTGAGAGCAGTGGCCTGGACTCTTCTAGGGCAGCTTGACTCCCTCATGGGAGAACACCCACCACACTCCAATGCTGCAGCTCTAACAAGGGCCCAGGGTGTGTGTTTGTTGTAGCAGGGATACAAGCAAGATTGGTGAGCCCTTGGACTTCTTTAGACACATGGCTCAATTTCTCATTGTCTCCTGCCAGAAAACACGGGAGATCCCCTAATCCAGCAGCCACAGGCAGCCAGGCCCCATCTGGCCCCAAATCCCCACTCCCAGCCCCAGGTATGGAGAAGGGAGCCTGGCCAACTCAAACCCCACTGTTTGGGGGAGGATTAGGAGGTGTCCTTGCTGGAGGAAATCTGTCATGGCTCCATGCCCTCTCTGCTTCCTGCTTGAGGTTCAAGAAGTGAGCTTCCAGCTTCTCCTCCAGCTACACTTCCCTGCCTTGGTGGTGATGGATTCTTGTTCTTCTAAAAACAAAGACCAAATAAACCTTCCTTCTATAGGTTGCCTTGGCCATGGTGCCTTTTCACAGCAGTAGGAAGTACCTAATACACATGGGGACCTGAAGGCAAAGGGCTGGGGCCAAAATGGCCTACAGAACAGTGGAGAGTCTGGGTAGGCAGAGGTGAAGCAACCCATAGAAAAGGCCCTCAGATGAGGAGGCTGAGCATTCCACAGAGATGCAGTCCAGGCTGACTGCTGAAGAAAAGGAAGAAAAGAGGGACCCAGGGACACAAGGGTCATCTGGCCATTGCCCCAGTGAAGTCAGAAACCCCAGTAGGAAAGTAAGGAGGCAGTGCCCCTGAGCCCTCTGGTCTCTCACTGGAAGTTGCTCTATGGCATGAGTCCACATACCTCATTGTTACTGTGGGTAGGTCTTAGCTCAAGTTTCCAAAAAGTCACCTTCCTTCAGTGAACACTATCCATTCCCTAACTCAGAATGAACTTGTTCAAATGTTTTTAGTGTAATGAAAACATTAGTTCTAGTCTCAGTGGAGCAGTTGTCACTAAATCAATAGCCTGGGCTGTCCATTATGCTGAGGGCTGATGGGCTGAGAGGTCTGTCAGCAATGTGAGGCAGATGTGCCCTCAAGGAGTGACTGACGGGTGGGGAGATGAGGAAAGCTGCTGGCTACAAGGCCAGGGTGGTGGGTGGCCTACACAGCACAGGTGTCCTCGGGAAAGCACAACTGACCTTGGAGATGACACCCTGGGCTGCATCTGCACTGTGAGCCCTCCCATGGGGCAAGTGCAGATGTCTCCAGTGTCGACAAGAGTTGGTACTTGCTGGGATTCTCACACCACACTCCCTCTACCTCCTCTCTAACAGAGTCACAGACCTAAGAGAAAGCTGGTGAGAAGATTGAAGAAATGAATTCACAGAGCCTGAGGACAGACCACTGAAGGTGTTCAGGAAGGGCTGTGGGTCTCTGTCATCCAGTCAGGGCCATCTCCACAGCAGCCAACATGCCAAGGATGGGTTTCCAGTGTTCCAATGTGCTCAAACCACCAAACCACTCCCACAATCCACACATGCTTCTGGTTTTCTTTCTTCCCCTTCTAAAATTTTGATTTAGAGACACAAAGAGGAAGAAGGGTGAGAGAGAGAGAGAGAGAGAGAGAGAGAGAGAGAGAGAGAGAGAGAGAGAGAGAGAGAGAGCAAATGTACCAAGGAATACATGTGGCAATCAGAGGACAGCTTTCGAGAGTCTGTTCTTGTCTTACTCTTGTAGTGACAGGGTCTCTCTTGTCCTTTTGCTACCTCCATCTTGCCATAAAAGAGCTGGTATTACAAATACACACCGTCATATCCAGCTTTTGACACATGTTTCTAGGGTCAAACTCAGGTCATCAGGCTGAGATTTGACCTGTTGAGTCATCTCCCTGGGTCATGATCTAGCTCTCTGAGAAGGGACTGATCATTAAGAAAAGACAAGCACAGGTTGTTCAAAACAATGATTCCAGGCTGATTGTCATCATAAAACCCACCACAGATGCATGTATATGCACATGCATCCAAACACATAACCATCATGACACAACGACACATGATCATACATACACACACACACATATATACAATTCACATGTATGCATACAGGCACACACAAATTAACATGACCCCAAGACACATGCACACACAATAGACATACTTACATACATTCACACACAATCCACATGACCCAAATACACACATGCATAACACATACATGTACATACATGCATACACACATACAACCACCATGACCCAAAGACACATGTACATACACACACAATCCATATGGCCCAAAGATACACACACACACACACACACACACACACTCCACATGGCCTAAAGATATATGTGCATATATACGCATAACCACCATGACAAAACAATACACATGCACACATATACATACATAATACACATACACATACATACAACCACATAATCCAAAGACACATACTCATATCTGCACATACAACTCATATGACCCAAACACACACACACAGAGTCCACATGGCCCAAAAACATACACACGCATACATGCATATAGATGCACATACATTGCACACAACCATTCACACAACTTCTCTAAGAGAAGCATCTGGGATGGAACCAAGTTCTGCACAGACAAGAACAGGGCACAGAGAAGATGGGAAGGGTTTGGCATGGCAGCATCTGGGTGAGCTCATGGCTATAGGCCCCACAGAAATGGGTAGGTAAGCTGTGAACATCTGACATCTACACCAGAGTGGGAAGCAATCAGGCTGAGGGAACAGAGCAAGCCAGAAGGGGGGGAGGTAAAGGCAAGTGTAAGCACAGGGTACTGGTTAGCTGATGGCTGAGAGTCCACAGGCAAGCCCGGCAGTGTCAGGACACAAAACTCACACAGAGAAATCACTACATTTCCCACTTACTTAAGGTTATGAGAACACACAAGGAAGGAAGACATGTTAGATGTAAGCTCAAACTCCACCGTGTTTCAGGGCAGTAAAACGACTCTGACATTCGCCACTTAGGTACCCACACTATGGAATGTACAAGGAGTGACCTTGATGTGAACTGTGGACACTGGCTGATGATGTTGTGTCAGTAAGATTTTCACCCATTGGAGCAAATGAACCATGTTATGGGTGATGGTGGGGGAGATGTGGGGTGAGGATGGGGGGCTATGGGTGATAGTGGGGCTGTGGGGTGATGGTGGGGTAAGCTCCAGGTTCAATGAGACACCTTGTCTCAAAAAAATAAGAAGGAGGACAATTGAGGAAAACACCCAGTGTTAACCTCTGTCCTCCACACTTATGCCCAGACATGTATACACACCACACCACAATACGTACACACACACACACACACACACACACACACACACACACACACGAAGAGAGAGAGAGAGAGAGAGAGAGAGAGAGAGAAAGAGAGAGAGAGAGAGCTCCTTATGCCAAGACCAGACTGGCTCCTAACTCCTCACTCAGTCTTGGGTATTTGCCCACATGACCCTGTGCCCAGCCCTGTGCTAACTCATCAGCAACTCAAAATGCATAAAACATCCCAGTACATGTCCACTTAAAATGCACACCAAGGGTGTGAAACCCTATCGCACACTGCATATAGCACATGGGGAGAGGAGGAAGGCAACTCATTCTTAGCCCACCCCCTCGACCCACTGAGCTCATGATTCCTCTTGCCAGTTCCAAGGGCCAGCTGTTCCTTGCACCATCTCCCTATGGATGACTTGGAAAGTGGCACTCAAGGGTTTCTCAGGCAGCCACCTTTACAGTAATTCCCTCTTGGGTAATTGGCTCTAGGAATATGCCCACAGGCACTGGCCAGTCCCCTGGGCTGGATCTCCTATTTGCATGAGAGCAGAGGCTTTAGGAAATCAGTGTCTCGCACCAGAATAAAGAAATACATCCAGTGTGGGCTCTGTGCATAAGAGGACCCGTTTGAAGGGATTGACTCTCAGCCTCATCCCTGATGGCCTTGGCTCGGGGGGCCTGCTGTGACTTGCCTCGGGTGGGGTGGAAGGGCTCAGCTGGCACTGAGAGGAGACGATGGCTCTGGGGACGACTTCACCCACAGCCTCCTCATCCCCACCCTTCAGCACTTCTGCTCAGCTTCATCCCACCCCTCACCACTGCCAGCTCCCACAAGACAGAGCAGCGCTTCTCAACCTGTGGGCTGTAACCCTCATCAAACTTCTCTCTCAAAAAAATATTTACATTGTGATTCATAACAGTAGCAAGATTACTGTCATGAAGTAGCAAAGAAAATAATTTTATGGTGGGGAGTTACCACAACATGAGGAACTGTGTTAAAGGGTCACAGCGTCAGGAAGGTTGAGAACCACTGGTACAGACATTCTCATTGGCCTCTGCTCCTCTCTGAATTCTGTGCTCAGCCCCCGTGCTCACTTGGTGCTTTTGCAACTGCCCCAAATCCTGATCCCAGAGCCAGGCTAGAAGCCAACACCCCGAAGCAGAGCAGGTTTAACGTCTCAGAAAGACATAGCTTGACTGAGCTGCCCTAAACCCAAGTCCTCAGTAGTCACGTTGTGGAGATTGCAGATGCCCATAGGCAGACAGACAACAGAGAGTTCTACTTTAGACCCAAAAGCCAATGAACCCAAAGCAACCAGAAGCATCTGGCTGCACCTCTGCCCCCAGGTTCCCCTCCTCTGCACTGGCTCCGAGGACAGGCATTTTTGTTCATGGGTTTATCGCCTTCCTGCTTACAACCCCCAGGCTCTACTAACTAGAGGTGCTCATTGTGGGTGTCTGGGCTGAGACAAGGTCTGTCCTGTCTTTTGTTCTCCAATAAATGGAGCTACCTGTGAACCCTGTGGATTCAAGGGGTAAACTGACATCTAAAACTACAGTAGCGCTTCCTTAGCCAGGCATCACCTACCTAGTTCCTGAGACCGGCAGCCCGTCAAACTACTCTGTCTACAGTCACACTGGGGCTCCAGCCTACCCCTGACAAGCCTGGCAGCGGCAAAGGGCCCTATTTGTTCACACAGAAGCCAGATCAGAACAGCCTGGGCCAGCAGCTACATAGGGGGAACCTCAGAGGCTTCTCCCGAAGACCTGGGACACAGGGGTGATGAGGAAAGGAAATTGTCCAGCAGCCTGTCTCCCTCAGAGTAGGACCAGGCTGTGTACTCCACAACCTGGAGCTGAGACATCCTACACCCCACCCGCAGCACTCACCTCCACAACGCACATCGGGCTCCTCAGAGTTGTTGGCCAGTGTGGGCCACAGCAGCAGGGCAGGCAGGACCAGCAAGGTCATGGGTAGCAGGGCAAGCCCCATGTCTCTCCAAAGATGCCTGCAGCAGCCACGGGTGCAGAAGGGAAAGCACATGAAGGTCTCCAAGCAGCTCTGGCTTTAGGAGACCTGTGCATCCTGCTCCGCCCTTCCCACAGGCTTTGCACCTACCTGGCTGGCTCGCAGGTGCACTGCAGCTGCCTTCTGTTGGTTACCAACTGTGCCCACCCACCCCTCTGGGCCACAAACCTGTTGTTGGCCCTGCCCCTGAGCTTGATGTCTTAGTAAGTCTCTACTTACTTCCCGGGTCTCAGCAAGTGCTACACCTGGCCCATTCCAGGTCGGCAGCTGCCTTCCTCAACCCAGCTAGCCACAATCTAGACTTACCCCTTCCCTAAATCTGTATTTGAACCCTGCTTTTATCCCTACTCCCATCTTGGCATTCATTCAATGGCACATCACCCTTCAGTCCCCAGGCTTGTCCATTCATCTGAGGTTCCAACCTGCCCAGCCCAGCTCCTCTTTGCTGAGGATTCCCAGCACAAAGCCAGGATGAAAATCTTCACCCTTCAGGTAAAGGTCTGGGCTCCTTTGGGCTTCATGGGGTCTGAGAAAATCCATAGAGGTCACTACAGCAGCAGGCCTTCTTGCTGGGCTCCTGCCTGGGTGTGTACCCACCTTTCTCCACTCTTCCCCATCCTGCTCACTCCCCTTCCTCCCATCCTCTATCCCCCCCCACAACTGTCCTCCTCCCTGCAGCCTCCATCGGGTTCCTCTCCTGCTGACTTTGTCCTCGCTCCATCAGCTCCTGACAGAGGCTGATAAACTAATGCCTTGACAGAGTCCTGCCCTAAAAATCATTTGGGCAAGTGGCTGGAGATGTAGTTTAGCTGATACAGTGCTTGCCTATCGTGCACACAGGAGCCCTGGTTCCGGTCCCCAGCACTGCATGATGGTGCACACCTGTAACTCAGCACTAAGAAAGTGGAAGCTGCTCAAAGCCATCCTCAGCTACACATGAGATTCTGTCTCCAAACAAACAAACAAACAAACAAACCCCAAAATACCCAGGCAGATCTCCTGCTTCAAAACACAGCACAGCAGCTGTGAACCAAGACCCATCTCTCGTTGGCCCCTGGGGACTGAGATTGGCCACTGCGAGTAACTCAGAGCTCACTTCAGAGCCTAGAGCCCAGGTCCTTCCCCCTGCACCTTCTCCAGTGGGGAGAAACTGCTCCGGCTCAGCTTTGATTGCAGTCCTACTTGCTTAGTCCTCCAGGCTCAAAGGAGTAAGTGTAGGCCAAGCTGCCTGATTCTGTTTACCGCTTCCACTATGTGCCTGGACAGGGTCTTCTGTGGTCCTGGCCACTAATTCTCTCCCAACCCCAAGCACAGATGAAACCGAGCCACAGGGAACATGGTGCACACAACTTTACTTTGTATGGTGGCAGCGCTTCATTCATGGTACACACAACTTTACTTTGTATGGTGGCAGCGCTTCATTTTTGATCTTGGTGTCCCTCTGCCGGTCACTGCTGCTAGAACTTGCCAGTGAGATACACACAGAAGATACTGTTTCCTTTCAGGAAAGAAGATTTGATGGCTGGAAAGCCTGCAGGCATCTTCCAACTCTGAGAGTCTCAAGAGCAAGAATTTGGAGGTCTTAGCTTTAATGGCATCATAGAGCTTGTGCTCCAGCCATTGTCTCACCTTTGGACCTTCCCTTAGTAGGAATAGAAAATTGATTTCTACTTGACCTGAGCCATTGACAGTCCAGGTATTCCCAGAAACTGAATGAATTCCCAGCTGAAAAGGCAGAGAGGAGCTTATGGCCCCTCTTCCAGGGTCCATAGCTGACATGACAACCCAGAGACCAGATAACTGGGACCAGGGGAAGAAGCCTGGAGCCCCTGTGGGAAACAGCAGACAGTCAGAGTGGGCTATGGAGCACCAGAGGACATCACCCCCAATAGAACAAAGGGCAGAGGAAACGGGCCCACAGCCAACTGGCCAAAAGCAGTGGGTGCTGTGCACACCTCTGGATCTCTAACAAGAAGCCAATTTTCTTTTCACCTGCAGGGGCCACCATATATATACCTGGCTGTCTTAGTTAGGGTTTCTATTGGTGTGATGAAACACCAAGACCAAAAACAAGTTGGGGAAGAAAGGGTTCATTTGGCTTATATTTCCACATTGTAGTCCAAGGAAGGAAGTCAGGACAGGAACTCCAACAGAACAGAACAGAAACCTGGAGTCAGGAGCTGATGCTGACTCATGGAGGGGTGCTGATTCCTGGCTTGTTCGGCATGGTTTGCTATGCCTGCTTTCTTATAGAACCCAGGACCACCAGTCAAGAGATGACCCAACCCACAATCACCAATTAAGAAAATGCTTTATAATCAGGTCTTATGGAGAAATTTTTTTCTAAACTGAGGTTCCCTCCTTACAGATAACCCTAGCTTGTGTCAAGTAGACACTGTACCCAACAGATTCAGGTTCTGTCAGGCCTGGTCCTTCCTCAGTGCCAGGTTTCCAAGGCTACATCATCTGCATCCTCTGGATCTATACAGCTGCACGAGAGAGACGGGGGGGGGGGGGGATAGCAATGGTAGAAAGGATGACAATGCTGATGGTTCTGATTACAATGTGATGATGGAGATGAGGATGGTGATGATGGTATGCTGGTAATGATGCAGCCTGTCCTCCCAGTGGACCAGCCCCTGTTCTCTATTTACTAACAAGAGGACTTCTCAAAGGCAAGCTGGGGAACCCAAGGAAAAAGGTGATGTTCCTCAGAAAGGGATCAGTCAACAAGCACAGTGATGGGGATGTACCTCAAGCCAGATGGACTCCAGATGAATTCAGAAACAAGTTACAGGATAATACCTTTATATGTATACTCATGTTCATATCACACACACACACCGGGGGAGGGGGGAGGCAGGTAGGGATGAACAGTAGTTAATTGTGCAGTAGAACTGATCTGTGATGCTATAATGGTGAATATATCACTTCAGGGCTTAGTGAGTAAAGGGGCTTGCTGCCAAGCCCCATGACATGAATTTGATCCTCAGACCTACATGCTGAAAGTCGAGAATCAACTCCTAGAAGTTGTCCTCTGACCTCCATAGGCACACCCACAAGTACATACTCACATGCACACATAAATAAATGAATATATAAACAAATACATGCAATTTTAAAAATACATTTCTGCAAACACAGGACTCAAAGGAAAATGGGGCTGTAGCTGAGGGTACTAAGTGACAAGGTGTCTGTCTGCCCAGAGTCTTCTGTTCTAGCACACACATTTCTCTGGCAGGGGTTAGGGAAGGTGGTAGTTGCACAGGCATTTTTGTAATTTTGGGCTCTTAAAAATGAGGTATACTAAAAACAAAATAAAATCCAACAACCAAGGATTGGAATAAAAAACCAGTGTTGTTACAAACTGGGGGATGAAGTGGGAGAGAACTTTTTTGTTGTTGTTTTTTCCGGCATCCCCATGGCACCTGACCACTGCCTGTAACTGCAGTTCCGGGGAATTGGATGCTATGATGGTTTGAATAATAATGGCACCCGTGGGCTCATATATTTGGATGCTTAGTCACTAGGGAGTGGCACTATTTGAGAGGATTAGAAGGATAAAAAGGTGTGACCTTGTTGGAGGAAGCGTGTCACTGCGGGTGGGCTTTGAGGTTGCAAAATCCATGCCAAGTCCAGAGTCTCTCTCTTTGCTTGTGGATCAGTACTTTTCCAGCTCCATGCATGCCACCACAATCCCCACCATGATAATGGACTAACCTCTGAAACTGGAAGCCAGCCCCCAATTAAATGCTTTCTTTCATAAGAGTTACCTTGGTCACGGTGTCTCTTCACAGCCGTAGAACAGTGACTAAGACAGACAACTTCTCCTAGCCTCTGCAGACATCAGGCACATACATGGTGTGCATACGACATGTGGGCCAAACAACCACATGCATAAAATTAAAAGTTTAAAAAGAATGACTGGAAATAAAGCCTGGGGAACACAGTAAGACAGCAGGGTGCAAGGAAGCACAGTGTAGACTGTCTCTATGGGTGTGGGACCAGTGTGGGCTCCTAAATTGGCAATATCCAAAAGACCAATTACAATGCAAATGCACTCACCAGGCCACCCACTGGTTTTGCTTTCAGGAATGTGTGGCCCACACATTTGTGCACCAGTTTCTATGAGGCTGCCCATCACAGGCTGGGCCAGCCAAACACAAAAACAATTTATCTCAGTAGCAAACAGGTGAGATTGCTGTGCAACAAACTACTGTGTGAGGAGAAGAAGGTGTTTTTGTACTGCCAGAGACAGCCTCACACATGTGCACACACATAGGAGCTGGGGATGGAACCCAGGACTTATGTATGTTGGTCAAATGCTCTTAAAATATTTCTAGTAAGTAACTGCAGGGTGTGGGATGTAGCTCAGTGGCAGAGTACTTGTGAGAATGTGAGAACCTCAGAGTACCATCCCTAGCACTGCATAAGATCAGGCACAGTGGCACATCTTGTGATCCCAGCTCTTGAGAGGTGGGGACAGGATGATTACAAGTTTAAGGCTATTCTCAGCTACATGGTGAGTTTGAGTTACAGGAGACTGTTTCAAAAACCAACCAACCAACCAACCAACCCAATAAATAAACAATAGGCTCAGTGGTTGTGCTGCTCTTGCAGAGGCCCTGAGTTTGGTTCCCAGCAACTATATCAAGTGATTCACAGCCACCTGTAACTTTCATCCAAAGGATCTGATGCCCTCTTCTGGCATCACAGGAATGGCACTCTTGTGCAATGCACATTCCTCTATAAAGATGCACATATATGCTGATAAAGTTAAAATACATCTTATTAGAAGAAAATTTAAAACAGCTTTGTATAGAATAGTGAGCCACCCTCTGCATAAAATAAACTTCCTCTGAAGGGCATAAAGGCACATCATTAGCTTAGTCTTTGTTGGCACAAACTAGGAGCACTTGCCTGTTGAGAAACTTTGCCTTGGTCCCTGGTCCTAGGGGGATCTCTCAAGTGATAGGGCCATCTTCCTTATTGGACATAGCTGACACCAGTGTCCTAAGCCATAGTCTAGTCCTGGCAGCAGAGGCTTCAAGCATGCTCTCATCCTGCCCTTGAGTCTTGGGGCCCTTCACTCAATCCTGCTTGGGAAATAGGGTGCAATTCTGAACAGCCAAATACCATGAGGTTCCAGTTCACCAACCACTATAATGTGTCCTGAGGAGACATGGCTTGACTATGTGGGAAAAGGATACATAGGATCTCACAGACCTCATCCTGTGTGTCATTTTCAAGTAGCTGGACCTGATTTGTATCCCTTATTTTAAAGATGTGAACAGAAGTATGTTCTCCTGCTTTTGCAAGTTATCCAGTGAATTATCAAAGCTGAGAGGCCATGGGAGCCTCTAGATTGGTGGCCAGTTGACCAGGAATTCAGGTGGTTTAGAGACCACATAGAACTAACATCCAGAGCATGGCAGTTTTGTTAATCCCTTTTATTAAAACTATGGAGTGTGACATTAACTCATGGTGCTCAGCATCAAGGGGAAATCATCCCATATTGATTGATTTCAGAATGGGAACCAGTAAAGAAAGAGGAATATTGTTGTAGTATTGTGTAACCCTTTTGTTGGAGCATGCCACCTATTTACAAACACACAGCAGTGGTTGGGGAAGGTAGGGTCCTTCTGACTTGGGGAAGGTACATATGTCCCCTGTGTCACCCTAGGCCTTCACCTGGGCATTAGGATGTATTGCATAGACCAGGGACACCCGGGGTTTAAACAACCACTACCCCTTGCATTTCAGCCAATAGTGACTGAGCACCCACAGTTAGGCCAGGCAGGACCCTGAGCTTTGAGATACGCACTGGCCTCATCCTTGTCATTGTTGGCCACCAGCCAGGCAAATGAGCTGGGGCTTGTCTCAGATTCCTACTGCATGCTGCACCTTCCAAGTCTGCAGTGCAGAGAAGGGCTTTAACCAGCAAGTGGCTCCTGGGTGAGTGTGCTGCTCTGCAGGTAGCTGCGTGGGTGCTTCCTATCGGGGTATATTATGGTTCCAGTGTGAACTGTACCCCCCCCCAGGCTGGTGTGTTTGCACAGCTGTTCCCCAGATACCGGTATTGTTTGAACAGGTGAGCCATGCTGGAGGAAGCCGGGAACTAGGAGAGAGCCTTGAGGCTTTCTAGTCCAGCCCTACTTGCTTACTGTCTGCTTCCAGAGTAGGTGGCCAGCCAGACTCCTGTTCCTGCTCCATGTCCCCTTCCATGACATTCTCCATCCCTCTGGACGTGTGAGCCAAAGTAAGTCTCATCTCTTTTAAGTTGCTCTTGTCAGGGTTTGTTTGCTTGTTTGTTTGTTTTAATCACAGGACAGGGAAATAACTAAGACAAGGTGTTCATCTGGGGAGTGGCTTGCCTTCTGGACTCAGTTTCTAAATCTGTAAAGTGGACTGTGGTGGTTAGGTGTTAACATATCAACAGCTGGTGAAATATTCGTCATGTTTCCAGAAAAGACCAGCCTCCCGGCTGAGGACTGAGGAAGGCCTGCTGCTGCCAATAAGGCTGAGCACCATCCCAGCAGCAGGGCAGAATGTGGTAATGTGGTGGAGGAGAGTTCACTTCCTCTGGGATACCTCTTTTCCTGACCTTGGATGTCAGAACCTAAGGTTCTTCGACCTTTGGATGCCAGCATATGTGAGTTAGGGGGAGGCAACATTTCTAGGTCCCTGACCATTCTCATCGGGCTGGCCACACAGCCATAGGGAATGGCTAAATGATGTTGTGGTATAATTGTTTTTGTACAGTGAAGATGTGTCTTTGCCAAGGTGCCTTCTGATTGGTTTAATAAAGGGCTGAATGGCAAGTAGCTAGGCCTGAGAGGATAGGTGGGACTTCCGGGAAAGAGAGGAAGAGTAGGAATCTAGGGGCTTGAATTTTGCCAGCAGACTTGGAGCAAGTTGGACATTTTGTTCTGTGGCAGAACATAGATTAAAAAAACAAGGGCTAGGCCAGGTGATGGTGGTGCACATTTTTAACCCAGTACTCAGGAGGCAGAGGCGGGTGGATCTCTGAGTTCAAGGTCTACAGAGAGAGTTCCAGGACAGGCTACAAAGCTACACAGAGAAACCTTGTCTGTAAAATAAGCGGGGGGGGGGGAGGGGTGTTAATTAAGTTATAAGAGTTGTTAGAAACAAGCCTAAACTAATCACCAAGCTCTCATAATCAATAGCAAGTCTCTTTATTGTTATTTTCAGGCTGGCTGTCCAAGAAAGTTTGCTACAAAATGACACTTGTCCTTCATTCAGCTGAGGTTGCTCACCTAATCTACCTAGGAGAAGGCGGCATGTCTGGAAGAAGGCTAAAGCCCTTAAACAGCTGGTCTGTCAGCAGTGGATGTGAAGTACCCAGGAGTCATTGAGGTCACAGGTCCAGGCACAGGAGCAGGCTGCTTCCTCTTAGTGAGTGTGTGTGTGTGTGTGTGTGTGTGTGTGTGTGTGTGTGTGAGTGAGTGATGGCTCAGCAGGTAAAGGTGCTTGCTGACAAGCCTAATAGCTCAAGTTCCATCCCCAGGACCCACATGGTAGAAATATAATATGAACCTCCAAGTACAAGTACATACACTCTTTCACACACATGGCAAATAAAAAATTTAAAGGCTCTACTTTATATGCCATCCTAGAGCCTTCATCCAGTAGCTGATGGAAGCAGAAGCAGACACCCACAGCTAAGCACTGAGCCAAACTTCTGGAATCCAGTTGCAGAGAGGGAGGAGTGATGAGCAAAGGGGTCAAGACCAAAAGAAACCCACAGAAACAGCTGACCTGAACAAGGGGGAGCTCATGGACCCCAGAATGATAGCTGGGAAACCAGCATAGAACCAACTCAGACCCCCTGAACATGGGTGTCAGTCTATGAGGCCTCTGGTAGTGGATCAGTATTTATCTCTAGTATACAAATGGACTTTGCGAGCCATTCTACATAGAGGGTTACTCTCTCAGCCCAGACACATGGGGCAGGGCCTAAGCCCTGCTTCAAATGATATGACAGACTTTGAAGATTCCCCCATGGAAGGCCTCACCCTACCTAGGGAGCAGAAAGGGAATGTAATAGGAGGTTGGGGGGGCAAGGGAGGATGGGAGGGAGAGGGAACTGGGATTGACATGTAAAACAAGCTTGTTTCTAATTTAAATTTAAAAGGGGGGAGGGGGAAGAGCCATCAAATGTAAAATACTCACAATAAAAAAAAAATTAAAGTCTCAGTGTTTTAAAAAGTTCAGCTTTTTGTGTTAGGTGAATTCATAGCCATGGTTGACTGCAGGATGCCAGAGCCCAGATGCTGTCTATAGTTTAGAACAAGCATCCTGCACCAGGCATCTCAAGGCCAGGTCCATCTTCCTGCAGACCTCTCTGAAGCCTCTTGTAAATACTAGACACAGAGATGTTCCATGCAAAGCACAGCTCAAGGCCAAACCTTTTGACAAGCTAGAGGCTGGGTCTGAACTACCTGCATAGCCCAATGTGCCTGGAAGTGTGTACAGTGTTTCTGGAAGAGGTAAGCAGGTGGATAGTGTGTCTAAGGCAAAGATGAGGGTGTCTCTGCTTTTCCACACAAGCCAGCAGCAGAGTAATGGCTGTTGGGCTCACATGAAGGTACCTAGGTACTGGGACAGATTGTCTAACTGCCCTGCATTCCTGGAAACTAGTGGGGGGGCAGTGGGGAAGGGAAACTACAGGTCTCAGATCCTAGGACAAAGAAACCTCCAAACTCAATGGTCCTTCCCTGATAAAATGGTTAGATCCTTTTTGAAACAGATATGATAAGGGTATTAACATAGCAATTCACATTAAAGGCTCTGTGGCCAGGTGGTATGATGCCCTCCAGGCAAAAAAGAATGAATAAGAGAAAAAGCCAATAACCTCAGCCCTCTGGGTGTGGAACAGCCTCGTTTAGCGGGAGATGCATTTTCCTTTCCTTGAATTGTTTTGTCTCTTTTACTTAGAGTCCAAACCTCCTGGGCAGGGTCACATGACCTTCCTGCCCTAAGCATAACCAGCAATAATGGCTTGTAACCATGTGAGGACCTAAATAGACTCTAAACACAGGAGAAGGTGGATGTGGAGAGAAGTGACTTCCTGTCCCTGAGCACCCTCAAGCAAAGTGGGCGCCACCTGGAACAGTCCAGAAGGGCAGTGGGTGTGTCCTCAGCACACTCTGGCAGGGCCCAGGTATTAGTGTGTCTGAGAAGTTGAGGAGGGAGCAGCCACTGCACCACCAGCTAGAGAGAAGCTGCACCTCCTCTCCTGTTTCCCTTTTTCCCTTTGGTGTATGGGCTGAGAAAGCAGGGAAGAGATGTCTCATGGGCCAAATCCTGCTGAAGGGTGGGGAAGAACGTAAAGACAAAAGGCCCCAAATAAAAGCTAACATCTTCACACTTGGGCATTCAAACCCTGACTGCTTGTAGCTCTGATCTGAGACCTATGATGTCTGATGTGAATGTTTAGAGCTAGCCTCCTAATGACCCCAGATAGCTAGGCTCCAGAGAGACAAAGAGGGCTTAGCAAGTCAGAGAAGTCAGCCTGTGCCTCGGGTATAGATGCATGAGATACTGGAAAATCATTATGGTGCTTTCTCAGAAAACTGGGAACAATTCTACCTTAAGACCAGGTATTCTAGTCTTGGGCATTTACACAAAGGATGCTCAATCATACTACAAGGACATGTGCTCAACTAACAAACACAGCAGTGTTATTTGTAATAGCCACAACCAGAAACAATCTAGATGCCCCTCAACTGAAAAATGGGCAAAGAACGTGTGGTACATTTACACAATGGAGTATTACTCAGCAGTAAAAAACAGACAATCTGTAGGCAAATGGATGGAACTAGAAAAAAAAAAAATCATCCTGAGTGATGTAGCCCAGACCCAGAAAGACAAACATGGTATGTACTAACTCTTAGGTAGATATTAGCTATAAAGTAAAGAGGCTAGGTAACAAGGAGGGCCCAATGAGGAAGGCATGGATTTCTCTGGGAGGGGGAAATAGAAGAGATCTCCTGGGTCAACTGGGGGTGGGATGGGAAGGTGGGGGATGGGAACATGGGAATTGGGTCGGGCAGGTTGAGGGCAGAGTGGAGAGGGAATGTAATGAAAGAGATATCTTGATGGGGGAGGCATTTAGGTGTTAGGGAGAAACCTGGTATCAGGGAAACACCCAGGAATCCACAAGGATGACCCCAACTAAGACTCTTAGCAGTAGTGGAGAGGGTGCCTGAACTGGTCATCTCCTATAATCAGATGGCTGACTGCCCTGTCATCATAGAGCCTTCGTCCAGTAGGCTGATGGAAGCAGATGCAGAGATCCACAGCCAAGCCCTGGGCCAAGCTCTGGGAGTCCAGTTGATGAGAGGGAGGAGGGATTGTATGAGCCAGGTGTGTGTGTGTGTGTGTGTGTGTGTGTGTGTGTGTGTGTGTGTGTGTGTGTGTGTGAAGGTCATGATCGGGGAACCCACAGAGACAGCTGACCTGAGGTCATGGGAGCTCATGGATTCTGGACCGACAGCTAGAGAGCCCTGCATGGGACAGATCTAGGCCTTCTGCATGCATGTAACAGTTGTGTGGCTTGGCCTGTTTGTGGGGCTCCTAGAAGTGGGATCAGGGCCTATCCCTGGCACTTGAGCTGGCTTTTGAGAACCCATTCCCCATGCTGGGTTGCTTCCCTTTGCTTTGATGCAGGGGGAGGAACTTTGTCTGGTCTCATCTTGATATGCCAATCTTTGTTGACTCCCATGGGAGGCCTGCCTTTTCTGAACAGAGATGGAGGAGGAAAGGATGGGGCATGGGTAGATTGAAGGCGGAGGAAGAGAATGGGAGGAGAAGAGGGATCCATATGTAAAATAAATTTTAAAAATTAATAATAATAAAGACTGACCTCCCAGTCAACTGCTACAAAAGAATCTTATCCCCTCTTAGGGAGTTGGAGCGTGAAGCCACAGTGGACTTAATAAACTTTCTGCTCCTGTCTTTTTGGTAAATTCATTTATAGGCAGCATGTTGCAAGCCCATCACCACTACAAGATAGGCAGGAGCCTATCTGAACTTTGTAAAGGAAGAGGTAGGATTGGGGCAGATCATAAGGATGAGAATGGAGTCTAGGAGCCATAGGGAACAGCCAAGCGTGCATGGAGACTTCAGCTGTGCAGGGCTAGGTAAGTGGCATGCATAACTGCAGCCTGCAATCAGCCAGGGATCAAGAACTCTGGACACCCCAGTACAGAGTAACCCTAACCCCAAGCACCTATCTGTTCTCAGGGCTCCTTGGGGACAGGATGAATCAGTCCAGGCAGAAAACAACTACCTGTGCAAACTGAGTAATTCCAGGAAGAGGAATATAGACCCTTTTCATGAAGATCTGGGCAGGGCTCCTGGCCACCAGGAGCTGGGAGCTGTTACCAGTTTTGTGTCCCACCTGACAGTGGCATCTGGAGAGCATGGCTATTAGAAAGGCTGAATTTAAATTAGGTGACCTCA
Source organism: Phodopus roborovskii (assembly GCF_943737965.1). NCBI lineage: Eukaryota > Metazoa > Chordata > Mammalia > Rodentia > Cricetidae > Phodopus > Phodopus roborovskii. The sequence goes on along the minus strand of NW_026126571.1, from coordinate 27,759,600 downwards.
GTGGAGGGGCAGAGGCAGTCAATACAATCCCATGTCCCCTGGCCCTCAGGAGCTCCAGGAACCTTCAGGCCAAGCTTAACTAGCACTGCAGGGTACTGGAACCTAGGAAAAGAGCCCAGTAGGTCTGCCTCCAGACACAGTGAAGAGCAATGGTCACATATGACAGACTCGGCCTGCCCTGCTAGATCACCTCCCATGTGTGCCTGCCTTAGAGTACCTTCAATGCACACCGTGTCCTTGCAAAGCCATGGCCTCATTCTGAAAGCCAGGCTGCTCTTCCCCATTGCCCATGGCAGTGGAGACTGAAGTTAAGTACGCTTCCCCAGGAAGCCCTCCTGGAGCACTCTCTTGCTCTGCACAGTCAGTCTGCTGCATGGTGGTCCCAGGGCAGCACCCTGAGGCTTGATCAGAGCTGCATGAGGGCACAGTACAGTACCTGCCCAGCAGAGGTCCTAGATGAGCCTTGTCACATATTCCTAACAGCACACTTCAGCACAAAGTTCAGCGGAGTACACGTCCGGCATCGAGGATGCTGGCTCTTAAGCAAATCTGTAACCATCTTCCCCGCTCTAAGGTGGAAAGATGGCTTCCAGCCCTTCTGGCAATAAAGCCACAGAAACAAAATTTGGCAAAAAAACCTCCTTGTGGAATGTGCTCTTGCTTCATCACCCAGGTGACTTGCCACGGATTTTGGGCTCCTGTACTGCAGTATTTCTGACCTTGGGACCTGCAATTCTGACAAAACAAATTAACTGCTAAGCATCTCTAACTACCATAGGGCTTCTCCCAGCAGAGGGGCAATGATCAGATGAGACCTCAATTCCAAGCGCGGTTGTAATCGGAGGCTGGAGCCATCTGTGCCATTGCTGCCTGAGGCACTGCAAGGCTGTGCTTAACCAGCTCACACCAGGGAAATAATGTTTGTGTGGATTGTAAACAATATTGTATTTGCATTTTGCATGTTTTTTGAATTTGCTCTGAAAACAACCTACAGTGTTGTCATCCTACCTCAAACACATTCTGTGTATCATCATAGGTTTATGAGGTGGGGACCTCCTCATAAACACTCCCATTTGAGGACACTGTGGGGAAATACAGCGGAGACTGCTCTCTGGGCTCTAGCTGTAGCCAGACCAGGTCACATGGAGGCTGGGAGCCCACTGGTAGTGCGCTCTAAATGGATGACTGTCTAAGCTACGTACAGGTTTGAGTATAGACATTTCCATATACGTAGGGATTCACGCTTCAGAGTGCTATGCCTCCTTTGCATTTGTATCAGACTTACACAGTGTAGACAGTTTCAAAAGTCAAGCAGCTTTGTGAGACACCACAGGACAGCACAGCTTGGATCCCACATCGAGCCCTGGTGCTTGCTGTCAGAGTCGATATGAAAACTTCCCAACTGGATTCCGTCATTATCGAGCACACCTTTCTAAATACACAGATGCACATTTCTATTTTGTGACACTTTGAGTTCTCCACCCACTTCCTCATTTAGGTTAAGATTACTGTAGTAGCAGCTGGACCATATACACAGCTGGGCACACACTCTCCGAGGCAGCCTGATGCTGCTTTACTCCGTGTCTAGCATCCACCTGATGATGGTGGGGACTTAGTGTGCTAGAGTGCACTGCCTCTCTTTAGTGCATTCGGACAACCTGAAGTTAATGAAATATCTGCCTTGCCATTTAGTCTGTTTTCTATACTCCTCTGGAATTCACAATTGGCTTCCCTGTAGAACACAATAATTTTAAAGAAAACTTTGCATAAATTACAAGTATCTGTATTCTATACTCACATCCCCCCAATGATTTGCTTAGTGCCACAAGTGATTTGCTTGTTATAGAGAACCACCACATCTCCATAGTAACCTGCATAGTGATCCAACCCATCAATCCCAGTCACCAGCCTAGAAAGCTCACCCATCATCCTCATTCCATCATCCTGGTCAACAGCTGGGGAAGCTTCCTTCTGTCTAAGACAGACACAGCAAATCTGGTTGCCATCTCTAGCAACCAGCTCAGAGATTTTCATTAGCACTCATTAGAACAATTCATCAGAAACCAGAAGGGTTTGATTAATAATTGCCTGCTTTTGCTAAATTTGGTGTCCTACCTCTAGCTCAGGACTAACCAGAGAAAGTTTCCTATTGCCCATCTGCCTCTAGCTTCCCAGGTCTGCATTTCCGTCAGGGCTCTGTGAAGTCTCCTTGTTCCCACCCCAAGGCTTCTCTACCCTATTCTTGCCTCAGTGTTTCAGCCAAATGCAGAGATGCTGGCCCATTTCCTTGCAAGGCAGACAGACCTCTGCTCTCTCCCTTGCTTGGATGCAGGTCTTTGGGGCTGGAACCTGTGGTTAGACTTTCCTTTTTTGACTGCCAGCTCACAAAAAATGACACAGAGATATATTATTAATTATAAAACCTTGGCCTTAGCTTAGACTTGTTTCTAACTAGTTCTATAACTTAGATCAACCCATAGCTTTAAATCTATGTTTTTTACATGGCTCAGTTGCCTTTACTCTGTATTGCCTATCCTGCTTCCTCTCCATCTGGCTGGAAACTCTTCCTGTCTTTTCCCAGAGTTCTATCTGTTCAGAAGTCCCTGATATACCTTTTGCCTAGCTACTGGCCATTTAGCTTTTTATTAAAGCAATCACAGTAACACATCTTCACATAGTTTAAAGGAAGACTCCACAACGTGAGCTATGCTGATCAGTAAAAAAGCATGGGTAGGTTTTCCAAATACAGCATGACTGCTATTTGTCAGCTCAGCAGCTACAATGGAGCATCTAGGTTCAGCCAACATCTGTGATCATATTTCTCTCAACATTCATCCTGTGTTAAGAACCACCTCCCACCTGGCCTGTGTGAGGACTTGTCCTATCTTGATCTCCCTGCATGCACAGAGCCCCAGTTCTACTGCATTGGCAATGGAATCCCAGCCTGTTATGGATACACATATTTGCTTAAAAATATGTATCTGAAATGAAGGGTTGACCTAGGTACCTGCAGGTTCCTAAGCCAGGAAAGCAGGTCAGCTACCTACAGAACTTCCCTTCTCCACTCCTCCAAATCTAGTCCCCCAGCAGTATCCCCAGCTCTGTAGTAGACCACCTGCTGCAACCTCCCACTCCTTTACCCCATCTCCAAGACCACACAGATCTTCCCCTCCAAACTTGCTTCCCCCAACTCATTATTATAGCCCCCAACTCCAAAAGGCATTCCCTGGAAACCCATAGGCCACTGCAGCCAGGGAAGCAGGCAGCCTAACTGGATATTAACTGCTCTCTTCTCTCCTCCAAATCCAATCTCTCAGTCTTATCCCCATATAGCAGGCTTACACCCAGCTCTATAGCACACCACCTGCTGAGACCCTCCCCTTCCCCCCTGCCCCCATCTCCAGGGAATCGTGCAGACCTTCCCTCCCATCCTCCTCTCCAACCATGCCATTTTCCCAAGCCATAACTCCAGCAGACATTCCCTGGGACCTGCCAGCTCAGCCTGCCAGAGAAGCAGGTAGGACAGAGAAGCAGGTAGGCAAGTCTCAGATCTTCAGTCCACCTCCTCTCCTCCAAATCCAGTTCTGCAGTCTAATGTCCAGCTCCATATCAGACTACTTGTGGCCTCTCCTCACTTTCTGTCTCTGTCCTCAGTGGACTAAGTAGGTCCTAGTGAAACATTATGTTTTCTTCCTGCAGACCCCCTCACCTCCTCCCAGCCCACTCCCCATTCCTAAGCACCAGCTCCCAATACCTAGGAACACATTTTGCCCAGAGCCCACAGTAACCATTCCTATTAGGATCACAGAAGAATTTTCTACCAGGCAACACAGAGCCACCACCACACCTTCCAAAGAACCAGAGGGCAAGGGAAAACAAGGAACAAAACATCCATCCAGCAATGTCAAGACCAGATACCAACACCTAAAGTTATAATTGTCCCAAATTCAGATGCCTAGATGCCAGCATAAAACCACAATAAATAACAGCCAGTATGTCTCCACAAAAGCCCAGCAACCCTACCACAGCAGGCCCTGAGTACTGCAACAAAGCTGAAATACAAGACAAAGACCCAACAATGCCTTTATGAACATGATAAAAGTCCTTAAAGAGGAAACAAAAAAATCTCTTAAAGGAATCTGTGAAACCACAAACATGGAAGAAAATGAATAAAAACAGTGTGAGATCTGAAAGCAGAAATACAAACAATAAAGAAAACCCAAACTGAGGGAAATCTGGAAATGAAAAATCTAGGAACTCAAACAGGAACCTCAGAGGCAAGCCTCACCAACAGAACACAAGAGATGGAAGACAGAATCTCATGCACTGAAGATATAATAGAAGAAATGCATACCTCAGTCAATGAAAATGTTAAATCTAAAAAATTCTGGCATAAAACATCCAGAAAATCTGGGACACTATGAAAAGACAAACCTTTATCCAAACCAACTAAAAGGTGAATTAGAAATGAAAGAGGGGACATAATAACAGACACCAAGGAAATCTAGAGAATTATAAGGACATACTAAATCTAAAAGAAATGAATAATTTTTTTGACATGTACTACTTACCAAAGATAAAGCAGGCTCAGATAAGCAATTTAAACAGACCTATAACCCTACAAGCTGCCATTATAAATCTCTCAACCAAAAAATACCCATGGCCGGGTGGTTTTAATGCATAATTCTTCCAGACTTTCAAGGAAGAATCAATTCCAATACTTCTCAAATTATTCACAAAATAGAAACAGAAGAAATATTGGCCAATTCACTGTATGAGGCTTAGGTAGAGGGTAAGGGACTGGGGCGGGGTAGATAGATCTCCCCAGGAAAGGGAAACAGAAGAGATACTTATGGTTGGATGGTGTTGTGGCAGGGGGACTGAAATGAGAGGATCAAGTGAAGGGGGGAGGGGAGATGAGGTTGTGGGAGGGAATATGGCAGGAGACAGCTAAACTTAAGGGGCCTTTAAGGGGCATTATGGAAACCTAATACAGTAGAAACTTCCTAAAATGTTTAACTATTTGACGGCTGTCTCAATGAAATCACCAAATAATGTAGGAAACAGTCCCAAATGTCTATCTTTTGTCACCAAACGAAGCTTCAAGTATCAGGATTGGATTGCATCTGAGTCGTTGGCCAAAGGGGTCCCATGGGAATCCTCAAAGAACCCAGGTTGTTGCCAAGACTATAGACTGCTCTCCACACAAACCGACAGCATGTCCTCATTGCTGAAGACAACACCTACATAATTCATTGAACATGGAGATGTTACACTGGTGTCTATATAGAGCCTTCACCCCTATGTTCTAGCATCTTGGGTACAGAAAGGTACTCTGCATGCTACCAAAAGAGAAACCTTTGATCTACAAACCCTTTGTTCTACAATTGTGGCACAAAGCTTGTGGGAGTAACCAACCAATGCCTGCTTTGACTTAAAGCCCACACCATGAGATGGAACCCATACCTAACACTGTTTGGACAACCAAGAACCAGAGACTAGATGGTCCAGAGACCTAGGGTAGAACCAAATACTATTGTTCTAAAAACAAAGCAAAACAAATAAAATGACTCCTAAGGACATTCTGCTATAGTCATAGATCAGTGCCTTGGCAGAGAAGCTTCCTCCTGTAGCAGATGGGAAAAAAATACGGAGACCCACAGCCAGACATCATGTAGAGAGTGAAAGACCTTGGAACACTCAGCCCTAAATGGGATGTCTCCATCAGACCCTTCCCTTGGGGCCCAGGGAACCCAGAGATGAAGAAGTGTCATGTCCTTTGCTTATGTATCATGGCTTCCAGTTCAGCATTTTTATGGAATCCCGAGTGTGTAAATAAGAGGGTTCATTCTTGTGCTCTCTCATGGACTCTTTCCCATGTTTTTTCCAGTTCTGATGTATTGATCTTATTCTATTTTATTATTATCCCAAAAAAAGCCTGTTTGTTACCTAATGAAAGACAGAAAAGGGGGGGGGGGATCCAGATGGGAAGGGAGATGGAAAGAAATGGGAGGAGTAGAGGGAGGGAAACCATATCAGGATATATTATGTAAGAAAAAAGTATTTTTCAATAAAGGGGAAAATGTAAAAAAAATAAATAAAAAATAATTATGAAGGGTCACGTCCCTTTGCACCCTCCAGTGGAGAAGTTCCCTGGTTTCCAGATGAGGCTTTCGTGTCTACAGTGTTTTAGTGACACAGTTGGGTGTCCCCATGTGTGAGTGTGATTTAATTTATCAACGATCCCATTGATGAGTATTTTCGCCATCACCCAAGCAATGACAAAAGAAAGCACTATTGGTTTCTGTTACATGTTGACTTGTTGACACATCAATCTAAGAGTAAAATTTTGCTACATTTAAATTTTATTCCACTGATTTTTAAAAACATCTATTTATTTTGCATGTCTATCTGTATATATGTGGAAGGTGTATTTATGCCATGGCCTGTGTGTGGAGGTCAGAAGATAGTTTATAGGAATCAGTTCTCTCCTTCCTCCTTGTGAGTTTCAGGTTCAAACTCAGGTTGTCAGTCTTGGCACTCACTGAACTATCCCACCGCCTCCCAAGAAAAGGCTTCAGAGAAACATTGTTTGAAATCCTGACATTAAACTTCTCCTTGAGAGCAATTATTGAAAAGCAGAAACCAGGTACTCTAGTCTGAAGGCTGTTCTTTATCCTAGCATGAAAAGTGCAGCCAAAACCATGTTTGCAAAATGCTTTGTATGGCATTTTTTTTTTTTTTTTTTTTTTTTTTTTTTGCTTTACAAAGGCCCCATAAAGGGCACTGTCCTTGTCCGTAAGCAGCACTGGAGTTCTGTAGCCCACAGAAGCCCCAGTATCTGTATTCCCACAGGAGGGCAGCCAGGGAGGGCAAGCAGCAAACTCTAAAAACAGTCACTCATTTCATATCGGGGGCTCGGGAGAGGGCTGGACATTCCCAGTCCTTCAAAGTGCCAAACAAATCAGGGGGCATACCCTCTTGAGGCCAGATAACCCCCAACAGGAAGTCTCCTCAAGAAAAACCAAATCCCTGATGTCAGATTAGAATGAACACCTAGCTCAGCTAAGAAAGACAACCAAAGATATTAGGTAATGGTTCAGATAGATGACCTAGCCAGTAGAGGCAACTGCCACCAAGCCTGAGTTAAATCCCCAGGACCTAGATGATAGGAGGAGAGAACAACTCTTACAGTTGTCCTCTGACTGCTGAGGCCCAAGCACGTACATACATATAATGCACACTTATACATGCGTACTGAGGCACACACACACACACACACACACACACACACACACACACACACACACACACACAGAAATATATTAACAAAAGTGCTAGTTGAAAGAGGAGGTACCGAAAGCAGACTGCCCATTCTGAGGGTTCCGCTGGCAGCCTCCCCTACTTTTGTTGCCCCAGAACCCTCACACTGACACCCTCCCTTCAAGGTTTGCTATGAGGAGCTGAGGTGCTCAGGAGGTGATTAGTCACGATGGGAGGGGCTTCAGAGAGTTGACTTTTCCCAGCCACCATGTGAGGAAGCAGCATCTACGTATGATATATGAAGTGGTCCTCGGCAGACCCCACTGTGCTGATCTCGGGCTCCCGCCCCCCAGAATTGTGAGTGGAGGGGTGTCTGTTGCTGAGAAGCTGCCAATCAGGTGCTTCCTCACAGCAGCAGCAAAGAGTCTCACTGTCCCCCTCCTACCCCCCCCCCCCCGCCATGGTCCTGAGGTGTTACAGATACTAGATCACGCTGTGACACCCTGAAACTATGTTAATAAAGTTAACCTGGAATCAGGGGGTGAAACTGGTCACTAGCTGACCTGAATCAGCATAGACGAGCCAGGAATACAGACAGAGCAGATGCACAAGAAGGAGGAGGGAGGAGCTTAGAGATTTTGTGGTCTCTCCCATCTGGGAAGTGTGGAGAGGTCAACTGGTCGCTGAACTGCTGCTTCTTTGATCTATCACGTTTTCACCCCAATATTTGACTCCCAAGTCTTTATTGGTATTAGAACACCTTAGATGAACACCACTGAGGCAGAATAGAAAGGCAGGAAAACTATGGGGACGGGAAGGGAAGTGAGAACTCCTGAAACAGCTAACAACTGCTTAAGACCTTTCTCCCCTCCCTCAGCAAGCCTGTGCTCCTAGTCTAGCCCTCAAACCAGCGCTCTTCAGGGTTCACAGGGCCTGCACTAAACGCCTGTGCAGTGTGCAGGGCTCTTCGGGGCTCACAGGGAAGGGGCTGCACTAAACGCCTGTGCAGTGTGCAGGGCTCTTCGGGGCTCACAGGGAAGGGACATGCACTAAACGCCTGTGCAGTGTGCAGGGCTCTTCGGGGCTCACAGGGAAGGGGCTGCACTAAATGCCTGTACAGCACTTGTGGTACCTGGTTCCCTTCCTCAGTTCTAAGGCCATCTGAGACACTTCTGGAGGGAGCCCAGTATTTATCATAAAGAGAAAAGGGGAAACAGTGTCTTCACACTTTGAGATGTAACAGAGCCACTGAAATGGTGCATGTCTACTGCAAGACAACTGAGACTCCTTGAGGCCCTACGCAGTTTTAGACATGTCTTACTTTCTGTGACTGTTCCTTGAGAGGCCCAGGCTCACACCTGGCTGTGTTTTATTTTTCTCTTAACTTCTGTGCTTTAAATCTCTTTGAAAGAAGTATTTTACTAAACTGATTCTTTGAGAACCACACAACCATGTTTTCTGTGTCTTTTCTTCAGCAAATTTCTGCTGTGAATAAAAACACGGGCTAGTCTTGAAATTATTTTCTGTGTCAAAGCCAACAATCCTGCGTTTGTCTTAGTGATGGTTCTAAGAGACCATGGGGAACTACCCGGGCTGCTAAAGGCGACAGTGTGGAGCTAGGCCTCCATCCCCTCATTCCTGACTGTGTCTGTCCCCTGGCTGCTCACAATCTGAGTGGTGCTCTTAGATTGTCAGGAGGCTGGGGACCCCTGAAACAGTCTGTGCTTGGGTCCTAGAAGGATGGACACATTAAAACAGTGGTTACTAGTTGGATTTGATGATACCCACTATCATCCTGACCCTTGGGCAGCTGGGGAAGAAGGACAGCAAGTACAAGTTCAAGTTCAGCCTGGGCAACATACTGAGACTCTGTCTTGAAACAAAACAAAAATCATGATTACTAAAGACAGAGAAAGAAAATCCAGTTAAAGCCTCAGGCTTAAGATTTGCAAAGAGTTTTCTTTGAGACCTCTGTGCTTGCAAACTAAGGCCTCCCCCCACTTCTTCTCACAGAGTGCCCTCACCCACGGCTCTTTTATGTGTTCTAAAGCGTGTTATTGGACTTTAAAAATAGTCTGTTGCCTGCAGAGAAAAGGAATTCTTTTGCAGTATTGTTTCACAGCTCTGTTCTTTGCTCCAAGCAGATCGATAAGCTAAGGGGTGTTTAGGGAAACAGGCGCTGCTCATTCTATCAGAGGGAGCTTCAGAAAGCAGTAGAATGCAAAGCCGTTCTAGAATTGTCCGGACACACTTTTGCATCCAAACACAAGCACATATTCATTTACTTCATGTGCTAGTTTGCTTTCAATTGCTGTGATAAAACACAGACTGAAAAGAGCTTAGGTTATTTGGCTTACATATCCCAATCACAGTCCATCATTGACAGAAGTCAGGGAAAGGACACAAGGCAGGAGCTGAAGCAGCAGCCATGGAGGATGCTGCGCTGCTACTGGCCTGCTCCCCATGGCTTGCTCAGCCTAATTTCTTATACAACCCAGGACCACTAGCCCAGGCTTGGCACCACCCACAGTGGACTGGGCCCTTTCCAGATTAATCTCTAATCAAGGAAGTTAAAGGCATTTTCTCATTTGAGGTTTCCTTCTTCAAGTTGACATAACCAGGGCGGCTTAGATCCCTGAAATGATGCCTCTTAGGTTGGCATGGCTTTCTGTTTCTTCACTTCTCTTCTCCAGGAGGCAGGGCTGACCAAAGCAGATGAGATGCCTGAGGTCACTCCTTTGCCTTGACCGCCAGCTTGTCTCTTCCAGGTTATGGTATCTTTTTGGTTTCATTCTCTGTCTCTACATGAGCAGTACCACACACAGTTGTAGAATTGGGGCCCATGAGGAATCACATGGGGAGGTAGAGGCTTTGAGTATGTGTGGTGTGTCTTTGCTGGGCCTCAAGCACTGCTCAGGTTAACTGGCAGGGACGGGGGGGGGGTGTCATGAGAATGGCTCCTCCTGTACTGGAAACTTTTAAACATCACAAGTGAGAGCCTGTAGTGAATGCCAAGCCCCTGCTGAGTGTGCAGTTTCAAAGCTTACTGCAGTATTTACTTATTTATGCTTGCCATGCAATTGTTGCAGCAATTCTTGCCATCCATCTCTTCCCTCTAAGACTCCAAACACACCAAAGTATGATTCAGCAAAGTTCAACTTGGGAACCAATTTGTTCATTGGGCTAGCTTACAAAATATGGGCAAGCAGTTACTTACAGGAGCATGGGTAACTCCTAGTGGCTGCATCACCAGGAAGTCTCACCAGCATTGAAGACAACTTCCTCAAAGCTGCATGGAAAGCACCTGCCCCCTGCCATGTTTCAGTCAACCTTCCAGCCTCTGTGGACTCTAGCACCTCCTGGGACCAGAAAGCCCCATGCAATTAAGGCAGAATTATATGTAAACAGCAGAGAGGTCCACCTGGGATCTCAGAGAAGGGTCCAGTGATTTTCCCATACCTCCTATGAGGGACCATCAACAGGAAACAAAGCCAATCTTGGTGGTCTTGCACAAGCCAATAAACTGTCCTGGTGACAATGATGGCCATTATGATCAGAGAATGCTGCTAGATGACAGGAACCCAGAGCCTTGTCAAGCTTGGCAGGAGTCTTTTACTGAGTTCTTTTCTGTGAATGAAAGTTTCTGGAAAGAACTGCATCTCACACCGAGCCTTCTACAAAACTGATCCTAACTTCAGTGCTGTGGAGAAGCTGGGATGTTGCAGGTCAAGAGGCTAATTAAAATTTATCAAGCCTTCCTTGCCCACCTCTGCATCTGACCTAATACAACCAGGTTAGACTAATAAGTGAAAGGTTTTGGGATGTACCAGCAGGAACAGCTCCCATGAACCAAAGGCTAAGGATGTCCTCTACTAGCACCAGAGGCCTACAGTGGTGCTTTAATCTGATTTGCTTCAATCTGCTCACCCGATGTTCCCACTAATCTGTTTGAGAATTATCCTTGTCCTGTCACTATTTAAAAAAACAAAAAACCCTTCATGAAACTGTTACCATGTTGGAACATGAAATTTGGGGTATCCTGAATCTGTGTTCTTGGGCCATGATCACTTATATTTAATTACAGAATAAACTGTCTCTTCCTGCTTGCAGTGAGAGCAGTGTTGACATTTTCTTTTTAAACACTTATTTAATGGGTTGAGAACTTCTATGGAGAACAGCAGTTTCAGATTTACCATTAGGTTGGGGATGCAGGTGTCCAAACAGGTGTGTTGTTCTCAATTGCAAATCACGGGCTGGTCCACAAATTTTTGCTCTGCCAGGCACACTGAATAAAGTGGCCCAAGAGGATTTGCCCTGCTCTGACTGGTCAGCCGTGGGGCCCTTCCAACATGAAAGCATTGGGAAATACTATTCTGAGTCAGGGAGGAAAAAGAGGAATGGGCACCTCCTACCAAAACTGAAAGGCAAGTAGCTTAGAGCTGGTCTCAGGCTTCGATTTCCGCCTTGTTTAATGCAAGCAAAGTCAGCATGTAAGAATCAAAGAGGGCACAGGATGGGTGAGGTTTTGCATTTCAAACTAGTTTTAAAATACTGGGAAGGCACTAGAGAAACGGATGCTGTGAGCTATGGAAATCCTGCCAGCTGGGCTCCTTTAAATGAGGAGAGAGCTGAGAATATGCACAAGAAATAAACAGTACTCCAAAAAGTCCTTGATGAAGGGATCAATCAAGTTTCTTTTGTTGTTGTTAAAACAAAATTGATTTTTTTAGTTTGGGGTTGGGCCCATGTGCACCAAGGCGAGCACTTGGAGGTCAGAACACCTCTTTCGTGAGCTGGTTCTTTGCTCCTATCACACAGTGCCAGGGCTTGGCAGGCAACAAGTACCTCAATCTGATGAGTTATCTTAGTGGGCCCTCCATGAGGTTTCAGTTTGAATTATCCACCTTATAAGATTGGGTTTCGAACACCTTATGAGGGGGTGGGGATGATGACAGTTTTACTGGTTCTGTTCTAGTTGAGTCTAGTTCTGAGTCTGATTTCTGAACTCATGGTAGAAGATGAGAACTGACTTCTGAACGTTGTGCTTTAGAGCTTTTAATGAACTGTTAATCCAAAGAGCAGGTTGTACATACTTTATGCTTCAAAAATATAAAACAGGTGGGGTGTGGTGGCACATGCCTATAATCATATCACGTGGGGAGGTTGAGGCAACTGGATCATAAACTGAAGGATGGCTCAAGCTACAAAACAAGGCTTGTCACAAACAAGGCAATTATGATGAAACAGGCTCATCTCCAAACACAATTTTATTTCCACCCACATCTTTCTCCAGAGCTGCTCAAATGCAATGCCACTGATTGCCAGCAGGTGGCGCCATAAAGGCTCAAACAGGCCAGTAAATAGATTAGAAAGCCAAGTGAGTGGTGGTCCTGCCCCTACCGTGACACAAACAACAGCGGCACCTATGAAAGGCACACTCTGTCCTCGTGACTTCTTTCTGTTTAGATATATTTGGCATTCCATCTTTTATTAACATGTTTGTAGCTGAGACAATTCTTTGTACATCGCCACACTGTCTCAGCACAGGGTATCAATCACAGGCTAAGAAGAGCCTATAGAAACATTATGTATGTCTTAATTGTCTTGGAAGCTTGGCAGGGTAATTGAAGAATTCAAAGGTCAAAGAAAAAACCCTACTTTGTCTTTCTTATTTTTCAAAAAAACAGGCGTCCAGCAATACAAAGATTGATAGGAATACATTTTCCTCGTCTCTTCCACATGTTGTATTAATGCTGTAGAGCTGTCAAGCTGACATGACTTTGTTATGTTTTCTGTCTGATGAAAACGTGCTTTAGTATACCTACTAATAAAGATGCTAACTTATAAAAAAAAAAAGATGACTGGAGAAACCATGAAAGAAAGAGACAGAAGGCCAGCACTGGGGAGAGCATTTCTCTTGAATGGAAAGTCAATCCCAAGATGCCATGCCACACTGAAACAGTCATCGACACTGACTGTCTGCACAAAGGACTGTGTGAGAGAAGACCAATGGGACACTCTCTCTAGAGGAGAATGAGGCCAAGGTCCCAGAGCATTAATACTGTTCATAGCTGTGGAGTCATCACACCTTTTCGGAATCTAACGTTAGGAACAAGTCTGAACACAGGGACAGTTGTTTACCACTGGCAGCAGTATGTAGCCCAGGTTGGCCAAACATCCTTCCTCTTCTTCCTGAGTGCTTGGATTATATGTGTGAGTCAGCAAACCCAGCTATCCCAACTGTAACATATTTAAGACAGTGTCTTATTATGTAGCTTACACACACACACACACACACACACACACACCAGAATGTCTCCTAAATGCAGCAGTGGAATTTCTCAGTGTGTTATAAGATATCCAGGATTGTATACTTAATCTGATAAAAGCCTCTACCTTTCTCCTCAGGAGGTAAGCATCTGAGAGCACAGGTTCAGGAGCTTTCCATGCTGTTCTCTTTCTTATCAGGTTAACTAGTTCTAGGTATTGCCTATGTTTGTTTTAGTAATAAAACTGCTAGGAGACTTCACTTAAGCCTGGTTTACATAGTCAGTTCCAAGCCAGGGCTACATAGTGAGACCCTGTCTTTAAAAGGAAAGAGCAGGTGCATTCATGGCGGGCAGTGGTGGCTCACGCCTTTAATCCCAGCACTTGGGAGGCAGAGGCAGGTGGATTTCTGTGAGTTTGAGACCAGTCTGTTCTATAAGTGCTAGTTCCTGGAAGCCTCCAAGACAGAGAAACCCTGTCTTGAAAACAAAAACAAACAAACAAACAAACAAAAAAAAAAAAAAAAAAAGAAAGAAAGAAAGAAAGAAAGAAAGAAAGAAAAGAAAAGAAATGAAGAAATGTGTTCCAGCTGGGCTTGGTGTCTCACATTTGTAATCCTAGCACTGGAGAAGCAGATGTGGGAGGATCAGTAGTTTGGATAATCTGGGCTACCTAGTGAGTTTTACATTAGTCTGAGTTACAACATGAAATCTGATCTAATGGTTTTTTGGTTTTTTGTTTGTTTGTTTGTTTTCTGAGGGGCTGGAGAAATGACTCAGGTAAGAGCACTATCTGGTCTTCCAAAGGACCTGGCTCCTATTTCCGGCATCCACATAGTAGCTCACAACCTTCTGTCACTCTAGTTCCAGAAGATCCTGACACCCTCTCTGGCCTGCAGGGGCACCAGGCACTCATGTGGCACAAAGACAAATACATTAAAACCTTTACTGAATGTTTGATGCATGTACTCGTTAATTTTAGCCAACTTGACACAAACTTAACCATATCTGGAAAGAGGAAATCTTAATTGAAGAAATGCTTCCATCAGACTGGACTATAATAAGTCTGAAGGGCATTTTCTTGACTGATGACTTATGTGGAAGGACCCAGTTCACTGTGGTGCCACTCCTGGGCAGACTCCTTGGTGGTACAAGCAATATGAGCAAGCCATTGGGAACAATAGAGTAAGCAGTATTCCTCCATGGCCTGAACTTTAGATCCTGCTCCCAGGTTTCTGCCTTGAGTTCTGGCTTCCCTCAGTGATGGAGTGAGTGTAATCTGAGAGTTATAAACTGGAAACTGTGTCCTCCCCTAGTTGCTTTTGGCCATGGTGTTTTATCAAAGCAATGCAAACCCTCCGTAAAACAACTGCTATGGGATAATATTTTTGTACACTGTGAATTTGCCAATGCACCTTCTGATTGGATTAATAAAGAGGTAAGTGGCCAATAACTAGGCAGGAGAGAATAGTCAGGACTTCTGAGGAGAGAGAGGAACTGGAGATGAATTTAGGCTCAGGAGAGACGCCAGCAATACACAGAACAATTTGAACATACAAAATGGAAGAAAGGTAAAAAGCCAAGTGACAGACATAGATTAATAGAATTAGGTTAATTTAAGTTATAAGAACTAGTTTGGAACAAGCCCAAGCTAAAGGCTAAGCTTTCATAATTAATAATACATCTTCATGTCATTATTTGGGGCTAGTGGTCACCACAAGAAAGTACTACTATAGACAACATGTAGCTATCATAAGACACTAAATGCATAAAAGGAAGATGTGTACTTTATATGCCATATGAGCAAAATTAAATAAAATGATATATGTAGTGTGATGGGAGATGTCATTCTGTAAATATGTTTCTCTTATTGATTAATGAATAAAGCACTGTTGGCCAATAGGAAAGCAAGATAGGTGGGACTAGGAGACAAGGAGAAGAGAGGAAGAAATAGGGAGGGGATGGAAGATGGAGGACAGAGAGAGAAGAACGCCAGCCCCTCTCTCCGGTAAGAGGAGACCACGTGGAAATACTTAGATTAATAGAAATGTGTTAATATTTAAGACAGAGCCAGAGGATAAGAAACTAGTAACTGGTCAACAGCATTTATATCAAATACAGAGTCTCTCTGTTATTTGGGGCTGGCAAAGCAGTTGGCCAAGGCTGGCAGGGGAAAAACTGCTCATAACATAATGGCGCCTTCAACGTAGCTAATAAGAACTTCCACTTAAAACTTAAGAAAAGCCTAAGAAGGGTTTTAGAAACAAAAGGACAGAGACAAGCAAGGCTTCCTAGTAACAGCCTTTTTCTCAGTTGGACTCTTTTGCTAGAGACAAACAGAGACTTTCACAGCTCCTTTAAGGGAGGTTTCCTTTAAAGAGCTCAGCTAACAACTTAATGGTGTGAACGAGAGCTGGCAATGGCAGTGACCACATCTTCAAGCCCGCAACATGCTGCTGGATGGCAGCTTAGACCAAGGCGGTGAGCACAGCTCTCCATTCTGGTGGTAAAAGTATCTGCCGCCATCTTGGATAGCCTGCTGCTAATACAGTTGTGACTTTCAGTTTAGCAATATTGTTGTTTACCAGATAAAGACTTGTGGCCAGAAATAGATAAAGATTTACAGTAAAGACAGATTCACATTAAGAAAAACTGCTAAAAGTTTACAGTGTGTTTTAAAATATACATAGGCTTGGGAGAGAAAAAGAATAAAATGGTTTTAAAAAGACAGTAGCTGGGTGTGGTGGCACACGCCTTTAATCCCAGCACTCAGGAGACAGAGGCAAGCAGATCTCTATGATTTCAAAGTAAACCTGGTATACAGAGTTAATTCCAGGACAGATAAAAGTTACACAGAGAAACTGTGTCTCAAAAAATGAAAAAAAAAAAATAGAAATAGAAGAAATAGAGTAATAAAAAAGCCACGTAAAGATGAAAAGCACAGAGAGAATCTGGATACTGTACAGTATTATATTGTCTTTTTATCATTTGACTGCTGAGGAAATAACAACTGTTAAAAGAAATGCTGGATTAATTCAATTTATATATTTTAAAAATGCTTTGACTCCAAAATTTAAGTCTAAGGACAGGTTACAGGGGAAAAGGATTTCTATTTCTGTTTCCACAGAAAATGAAAAGCTATGGATTCCTTCCAGACTAATATGGCTTGATCAAGCAAGACCCCCCTGTCCCAGGTGATCCAACATTCAAATCATTTCAGACAAGGCAGCCTACCAGACTACAGCCAAGATTTCTTCATAATAGTAGGATCCCCACAAAGGAAACGGGAAAGTAAGATATACAGAATGAAAGAAAGGTAAAAAATCTGAGGCAAAACATAGATGAAGAGAAACAGGTTAAGTTATAAGAGCTAGCAAAAGAAGAGCCTAAAGTAAGGTGGAGCATTTATAACTAATAATAAGTCTCCATGTTGTGATCTGGGGCTGCTGCTCCTAAAGGCTACCATACATGCCATCAACTAGAGAAAGTACTATCAAAACACAAGCCTGTGTCCATCACATAAAAAGATTCTTAAAACTTGGTAAGAGAAGAAAATCCACCTAAAAATGGGCAAAAGGTTTGAATAGGCGTCACTAACAAAAGTATGTGGAAAGCAGAGCAGAGCAAAATACCTAGTGTCCTTAATTGTCTTTAGGAAAATTCAAGTTAAAGCCGCAGTGTAACACCAACCACTACACATCTATTTTGATGGCTGAAATTAATTGTTTTTTACAGACTAAACGGAAAGTCCCAAGTGCTGATGAGGGCTGGGGCACTGGTGTCTCTCATGAGCTGTTAGTGATGTGGGGAACATGGCCTCACTTTGAAAACCGGCAGGCAGTTCCTTGTGGGTGAACCCGGGCTTCTCATGTTACCAGGAAATGTCACTTCTAAGTGCCTGCTTATCTGCTCGAAAGAAACAAAAACAAGGCTATGTGTGAGAATATTTGTCTTTTTCCTCCCTCCCTCTTCTCTTTTCCTTCCCTTCCTTCCTTCCTTCCTTCCTTCCTTCCTTCCTTCCTCTTTCTCTTTCCCTCCTCCTCTGCTTCATTTTTTTTTTTTTTAAGACAGGGTCTTGCCCTTTATACCACACTGGCCTTAAGTTCACTATGTAGCTCAGGCTGATTCAAACTCCAGCCAATGTCGACTTAGCCTTCTGAGCGCTGGAATGACAGGTCTGTTTCCATGCCTTTTGTATAGCACTTTCTTATCTCCCAAGGTAGAATCGGCCCCATCCACCTGGTAAGTAGATAAGGGGAGCAGGCGTCATTGCTGCAATGTAAGCCTGCTTAGCAGCAAGAAGGGGAGAGCACACATACATCTCACACTGGAAAAATCCCAGATGCACTGGTATTACAGTATGTTTTCCCCCGGCCAGTCTGGTCCCACCGCTGAGAACCAGCCCCAAATAACACACTGAGATATAAATGCTGTTGGCCAGTTACTAGTTTCTTATCGGCTAGGTCTGTCTTAAATATTAAGCCATTTCTATTAATCTAAATATTTCCACGTAGTCTCATCTTACCAGAGAGAGGGGCTGGTGTTCTGCTCTCTCAGGTCTCTCCATGCTGACTCCTCCCTACTACTTCCTCAAATCCTCCTTGTTTCCTTGTCCCGCCTATCTTGCTTTCCTATTGGCCAACAATGCTTTATTCATTAACCAATAAGAGAAACATATTTACAGAATGACATCTCCCATCACACTGGCCTGAGGAAGACCACACTGGGCACAATTCCATTTGTAAGACTTTCTAGAAAGGGCAACAAAAAGGCACATAGTGGATCAGAAGGGATGACCACTGAGGAACAGGAAGGTACAAACTGCAGCTATTTGTACATCCCAGCTGATGTGGGATTGTAACAATTATGCCTTAAACAGGACTTAGGACCAAACAATGCTGGATTTCTCTTTAATTTCATTGACTTTTCACAGTTGTATAGATGAAGGTATTCTGGAGATAGGGTGTGGATGGCCGTTCACCAAAATGGCTGCCCTGGATACCATTGCACTGTACCTAGAACTGGTCAAATGATGCATTTTATGCTGTGTGTCCCATCTCAATGACACAATTCCTTAACTGCTATTTTGGCAAAGCTGGTTTGTCTGACATACCATGGGTACCCTCACAGCCAGACTCACTTCTTGTCAATCATCAGGAGGCCTAGGAGGGAAGCTCTGCTTCATACCCTAGGCCTGACTCATCTCTTGCTGTTTTCTGCTGTTGAAGTAAAATGAGGCACCTAGGCATAGCTGTTTGTCAGGAGCGGTCTTTGTGGGGCTGCAATCGGAGCCAGCCGAGCGGCCCCAAGTCTGTACCTGAGTAGGGGAATGTGGATGAGCGAAAGGCTAGCTATAGACAATAAAGAAAGACAGACAGAATAAAGGTCAGGAGGGCAGATCAGCCAATACTGAAATGCCACGAGTTTATTTTTCACCACTCTTATATACCATAACCAAAAAGGGGACACAGTATCATGTATATGGAACAAACAGACATTTCTTCCTCACTTATTCTAAGGGTTCAGTAACCACACCTTAGCTCCAACTTCCTGTTCCCTAGCCTTGAGGTCAGGAGTAGCTACAGCTCAGATTCAGGTCTGTTGTTATTTAGACTAAAACAGCCAAAACATCTTTCTTTAGTCACACCTTTGACCTTTAGGTCTTATGACGTGCTGACAGCTTTGGACTCTCTGCTCTTGTGCCAAGATGGAGGGCACTCACAGTAGTTGATTCAGACAGGAATCACCAATGTTAACAAACCTCCTTCAGGGTACTCTATCAGAAGCAGGGCATTCATGTGGTCTCAATGAGTCTCCACAAGATGTGTGTTAATTAGAGTGAGAACTTCCAGGTGAGAAACAGGCCAATGTCACCACAGAATCCAAGCCACCATCGCTCCTGCTGGTAATCAATGAGGACACAGCTCATCCTGTGGTGTCACTACCAGCCCAAACCTAGACCAAGCCAGATACATGGAGAAACATCCTGCCAAGTCCGTCATCAGTATTCTCTGAAAGAGACAAGGACACAAACAGAGCTGGATGGAAGATCTTTCTCAGCTGAGATGTAGGAACCTGACCTTTATTTTTAATGGTTGAGCCATCTCTCCAGCCAAGGAACTTGACTTTTAAATGCAGCTTGTGACCTTGGGCCAAAAAAGCACGTGGATTTTTCCACATTGGTATGTTAGGTTCTACCCTACCGTTTCCATTTTTTGAATAATCACAAAACACATTCTCTTTCTCCTTCCCCTCCTCGTCCTTCTCCTCCCTATGTCTCTTTCTCCTGCCCCATTTTTAATCCTAATCCTCTTCCTCCCTTCTCTTTATCTCCCCTTCTTCCTCTTCTTTCTCCTTGGATTTATATATGGTTTTGCCTCCCGTGACCAATGCTGCAAAAATAACTGGTTCATATCTTATATGTGTTTACGACTGTCTAGGTGATATGGTTGTGTGAAGAGTTGATCTTCACAATGACTCCTCTATAGTGTTTCCAGAACTATAAACACCCTCACTGGCACTGATTGAATGTCTCTACTCTGACCAGTGTGAAATGTGATTAATTTTACCTCTTATGTAGCATGAGGCTTAGCAGCGTCACATATTGCTGTTAGCTACTGAGTTTCTTCATCTGTGATCTGTGTCTTTGCCTATTTTCCTATTTTGTGTGTTTTTAGTAAGAGCATTGTAATATGCAGAGCACAAATCCTTTGTTGTGTGTGCTGAACATGTCTTTTCTTGGCTTGTGGCTTGTATTTTCACATTTAAAAATATATATGTGTGTGTGTGTGTTTGTGCACATGTGAGTACAGGTGTCCACAGTAAGCCAGAGGTGTCAGATACCCAAGCAGCTGGAGTTACAGAAAGTTGTAAGCCACCCACCATGGGTGCTGGGAACAAAACCTTTGTCCCCTGTGAGAACAGTACATGTTTTTGGCTGTGAGCATTCTCTCCATGCTCATGTTTTCACAATTAAAATGTCTACTGGTACAGAACACTTTTTGTGTGTGCTTGTATAGACTTATATGGGTACATGCATGTGGAGGCCAGAGGCCAACCTCCAGTATCTCCAGTATGTTCCTTGGGAGCTATCCACAGTTTTCTTTCTTTCTTTTTTTTCTTTTTTTAAAGACAGGGTCTCTTACTGAGACCTGGGACTCACTAAGCAGGCTAGGCCAGCCAGCTAGCAGGTCCCAATATCTGTCATCTTTCTCTTCACTGCTGGAATTACATGCACATGCCATCATAGCCACCCTTTCTACAATGGTTCCTCACACTTGCAAGGCAGACACTTTACTGAATGAGCTATCTCCCCAGCCCTTTACCCACTTTTAATTTTATCCTATTATTTATCTTGTTTTAAGAGAGTATCATATATATCAGGCTGGTCTCAAACTCAGTATGTAGCCAAGGGTATCCTTGAACTTCTGCTCTTCTCATCCTCAAGTCTAGTGTTAGGCTTACAGTTGTGAACCATGATGCCCATTTTATGCAGCACTGAGGGTGGAACCTAGGACTTCATTCATGTTTGTTCAAGCATTCTACAACTGCAACTTCAAATGTGTAAAGAGTAGGGTTTTTCTGCCTGCCGCCTGGTCTTGTCCCCCTGCCGCACCAGCCCCAATTAACACACCGAGACTCTGTATTTGATATAATGCTGTTGGCTAGGTACTAGTTTCTTATCGGCTAGCTCTGTCTTAAGTATTAACCCATTTCTGTTAATCTAAAATTTCCACATGGTTATCTTACTGAGAGCCGGCTGATGTCCTGCTCTCTCCAGACTCTCCATCTTGACTCCTCCTTATGACTTCCTCTTTCCTCCTTGTCTCCTAGTCCCTCCTATCTTCCTTTCCTATTGGCCAACAGTGCTTTATTCATTACCAGTATGAGAAACATATACAGAATGACATCTCCCATCACAGATGAACTCAATCAATCATACCACCACTCTCTCTGCCTTTGTCCTTGCTATTTTTTTTTAAATTTACTTTTCTTGCTGGGCATGGTGGCTTGGTACACATCTTTAATTTAATTTAATTGGGAGGCAGAGGCTGGCAGATCTCTGTGAGTTTGAGGCCAGCCTGGTCTATATAGTGAGTTCCAGGATAGCCAGGGCTACAATAGAGAAATCCCACCTCAAAAAATCCAAAATTAAAAATTTTTCCTTCCTTCCATCCATCTTCTATTTTTTTTTCTTCTTCCCTCCCGCCTCTTCCCTCAGTCCCTTCTCCCCCTCCATCCCTCTTTTCCCCTCCCTTCCTCCTCCTCTCTTCTCCCCTTCCTCTTCCCTTCCTCCCTCCCTCTGTCCCCCTCCTTCTTCCTCCCTCCTTCCTTCCCTCCCTCCTTTGTTGAAATAGGCTCTCACTATGTATCATTGGTTGCATGGAATTTGCTATGAAGATCAAGGGGGCCCCAAGCGTTCAGCAATCCTCCCATTTTAGCCTCCCAAGTGCTGTGATCACAGGCATGTGCCATTACACTAAGTTTTTCATATCTTGGTTTTTGTTCAATATATATTTTACATTTATTTGTTTTGCTTGTGATGGGTGTACAGGTATGAACAACTTGCAGGAGTGGTTATCTTCTTCCACCATGCAGGTCCAAGATATAAAAGTTAGTTCATCAGTTTAAGTGGCAAGTGCCATTACAACTGAGCCATTTCTTCACTCCCCCATCTGGATTTAGAATAACCCCTCCCTATCCGCTGAATTGATACAATTCTACTAATAGGCAGGTGTTTATCAAAACATTGATATTTCCCTCCTATGTTCCAAAGGTCAGCAACATGTTACCTTTGATGATCTTAACTATCTGCTAATTGTCTAAAATGTCACCACTGGATCTTTTGAGCAGCAAGAGAATTTTATAATTGCTTTTTCAGCTCTGACAAGAGGAGGTGGTCCCTTCCCCTTGCAGTTTCTATTTGTTAACCACGGTAAACTTCAGTCTGAAAATACTCAATGGAAAAATTCCAGAAATTAGCAATTCCTGTGTTTTAAATTGTACACATTTCTTAAGTGACAGACTCCTGGGACAAGAGTCATGCCTTGTATAGCAAACACTGTAGCACTCTTCCTGCTGCCTGTCAATCACTTATCCATGTCAGTTAAAGGTTGGCTATTACTGTGCTGCTTGTTCAGCTCACCCTTATCTTAATAGCCTGAGGTGAAAACTTTTATTCAGCATATCCTTATAAAATTTCATTGTATCATTAGTTTTTGGTGCTCATCTCTTTTTTCCCATTTTTTATTCATTTTCCATTCCAACCACAGTTTTCCTTCACTCCTCCCACCCCCTCAACTCCTCTCACCCTCCCTCACCTCCCCCTTAACCCACCCCCAGTTCATTCCTCACGGGTGAGGGCTCCCATGAGGAGTTAGCATAGTCTGGTACAATAGGTTGGGGCAGGGGCAGGCCCCTCTCCCGTGCATTAAGACTGGGTGCTCATCTCTTACTGTGCCTAACTTATAAAATAAGCTTTATCATAGGCATTTTATACATAGGAAAAGCATAAGATGTAGAAGGGTCATTACTCTGACATTTTATTTACTCACTGGGTATCAGAAAATGAGGGGACTACTGGATATATTATCTTCAAAGATAATGGCTAGATCTTCAAATTCCAATAGA
Source organism: Phodopus roborovskii (assembly GCF_943737965.1). NCBI lineage: Eukaryota > Metazoa > Chordata > Mammalia > Rodentia > Cricetidae > Phodopus > Phodopus roborovskii. The sequence goes on along the minus strand of NW_026126571.1, from coordinate 27,736,441 downwards.
GTTAAATATTGACAAAGCAAACCCCAGCCAGATGTGGTGGTGCATGCCTGTAATCTAACAACTTGGGTGGTGGGGGTAGAAGAATCAGGAGTTCAAGGTCATCCTCAACAACGGAGTTTGTGGCCAGCCTGAGCTACATAAGACCCTGTCTCAAAAACAAAAACAAAACAAAACAAAAAACAAAACCAGCACCGACTTAGGCCATATGCCCTTTGTGCCCTTTGGCCTGGTTCATTCCATGCTTACAACCCCACCTCTTTAGTCCTCCAGCTGTCCACAATGCTTGCTGCTGTTTTTGTGCTGCCCATCTTTCCAACCATGTTCAAACTCCTTCTAGGCAGAGATAACTGAAGCTGCCGTTAACTATGCTTGGCATGCTGTGGAGAATGCTATAAATGGCAGATGGCAAGTGGAATGCAAACAATAGTTGGAAAATGCTTTTTGCACAGGGTTGTTTAGACTTCATGCCACGGGAAAATATTTATACAGAACTCAGAAGCCAGAAGTCCACTGTCCATCCTTTTCTGCTGGTGGAAATCCCATTGTTTGGCTCATACTTTAGGAAACCGACTTTGAGGTTTCACGATGTCTCTGGTCTTGGATCTCATTTCTGGCTGCTGCTTCTCTTCCCTTGAGCCCGGTAATGTTCTGGGAGAAGTGCACAACCACTGGCACTACTCAGGCATTGCCTCCCCAACTCTACTCTGTGAGAAGATAGACTCCCAGCACAGCTGTGGAGTGGAGGGTTCTGGGAAGGGTCCTCACTGCATCCATACCACCTCTGAAGACTGGCTCTATAGACACTGGGTTCTACCCAGGGCTCAGCTCCCCGAATCCTTCCCATTCTTCAGCTAGGCTTTTTGGCTCAAGACACAACCTCCCAGCTGTTCCTGCCAGTCACAGATTGGGTGGAGAGTTAAGCACCTACCCCAAAGAAAGGGGTGATCTCCCTCCACAGAGAGAATGATAACACAGTCACCACACAGAATGATACACAGTCCTCATACAGGATATGGGTCCTGGCTTAGATTATGGGGCCTTAGTCAAACCCTTTATTCTCTGATGTCAGTTTACATATGTTTCAAGGTGACAAAAAACCCCATTATTTCAGAACAAATGGGAGTTATGTGTTTCTTCCATTTTTAAAACCTCTGCTATTATACTCATCTGTCCTAAACTTCGGAAGCTAGAACTCTACAGCACATTCATTGTGTAGTTGTGTATGATTATGCCCTTTAGGAAATATCAGTCACTTTCTCTGGACTTGTTAAATGACTCCTGTGGGGTCATTTTGTGATTCAGGGATTCTTGAGCAGAAAGGATCTCTCTCCACTCAGTTGTTCTTGATCCAGAGACCTAGAGTTTCATGTGCTTGTGATCATCAAAGATATAACTGGGTCAGTGGCTCCAGTTCGTTGTCTCATGCCAATGCACATTGAAGCTGCACTCAACAAAGTGAAATACAAGTTTACTAAGATATATTACAGAACAGTGAGGACTTAAGGGAAAGTGAAACTCTGGAAAGTGATAAGAGTTCCCAAGAGAGAGAAAAGCCATTAGCAAGAGGTGCAAAAGGGCCCACATAATATTTATTCAGTATGGTTGGTTCTCTGGGCTCTCATGGGCCAAATCAATGGAGGACCCACACCTCTATGTATGGCCCTCTGAACTAACCAGAAATTATCATGCCCTGTTCATACACTGCCTACTCATTATAGGTGGTGGAAATGCCCCTCTATCAATCTCTGACTTGTACTTTTTAAATATTGACCTAGCTACCTCAGACCTGTCAGGTATTATCAAGTCCTTTGTTCTTACAGCTACAAGAAGTAGTTGTTCCTTGTCAACTTCTTGCCTGTAGGATGGTCTGGTCTCTTACCTGAGTAGGCGGAGGTCTCTTGTTAGAGCCATTCTTAGAATTTAATCTGTTACAATTAGCTGCATTAGAAGCAGGGATATATAAAAGAACAACAGTGTGTAGCATATGTTCCCTGGGTGTCAGTTTGAATAAAATGGCCCTTATAGGCTCACAGGGAGTGGCACTATTAGGAGATGTGGCCTTGTTGGAAGTGTGTCACTGGGGGTGGGCTTTGGGGTTTCAGATGCTCAAGCAATGCCAGCCATCTCTCTTCCTGCTGTCTGCAGATTGAGATGTAGAAACTCTCAGCTACCTCTCCAGCACCATGTCTGCCTGCATGCTATATTGCTTCCTGCCATGATGATAATGAACTAAATTTCTGGACTTTAAGCCAGCGCCAACTAAATATTTCCCTTTATAAGGGTTGCTGTGGTCATGGTGTCTCTTCACAGCAATCAAACCCTAACTAAGACACTGAGGGTGAGGGAGTACCTCATGGAAGCTAGCCTTGCTCCTTGAGAGTTTCTTCCTGTCTCTCATGAGGTCCACTTGGCTATCCCATAACCATCTGTAAGCTTCTCTGTCTTTCCTGTCTAGTGCTCCCAGCCTCACCATTTTAGCCCTAAGTTCCTTTTTAATCCTGATGTCTGTTCTCACTGTAATGTGTGAGCAACTTGTGGTTTTCACCTTGGGCTCTGTTCTCTGCCTATCGACACCTGGCTCCTGCCTCATCAGCATCATACAATACACCCAAGGAAAGTTCAGGTATATCAGGGGAGGTGACTTCATTAACACAATATTAAACTGCAGCTTAAAATTTTTGTCTTGAGACAGGGTCTTACTACACCGTGCCTTACTCAATCTAACTTTTTAGTTGGAGTAATCAATGGCCAGGCTTATGTATGTAGTCAGTATCTGAGATGTTCAAGTTATGGCTATTAGAAGGATGGTGCCAGTTTTTGAGTGGAGCATATTTTTTTTTCCATTAGCTTTTTTTCAATAGGAATGTTTCAGAACATGGCCTTGCAGTTCACCAAGGACCCAGCTGTTTTACTATCAGCCCACATATTCAGGCAGATGCAAAGCTGGGACTCCTGTGTGGAGAGACACATTCTTTTTCCCTCTAAGGGTCGATCCACTGCACAGCTGCAGGCCTGGGCTCTCTCAGGGTCAGAAGAGACATTTCATTTGCTTTTGCACCTACCTAATGTTAGTGTTAATGCCATTTAGTAATTTTATACTGCTTTCCACAATATAAAAAAATATCCAATCTAGCCAGGTGGTAGTGGCACACACCTTTAATCCCTACACTTGGAAGGCAGAGGCAGGCGGATCTCTGAGTTTTAGGACAGCCTGGTCTACAGAGCAAGTTCTAGGGCTGTGCATATAGAAACCCTGTTTGGGGGGGGGTCAGATATAAGAGCACAAGGGGGAACTAGTGTCATTGTCCTCAGCACCTATGCGGGAAATTTGCCTCCTGGATCTCCCATGTAAATAGCAAAAGAGGAATAGTAAAGGCGTAAGGGGCACAGCCAGACTGTCCACAGTATCCACAATACTTTATCCAGAGTGATGCTCTGCTCTTTCATGTTATAAAAAACATCTTACCAGAGTAGCACCAAATAATGTATCACACAGTAACTCATCACTGTAGTGCTATGTTTTCCTCTTGTGGCTTTTTGTGGGGCCCAGCTCCCTAATAAATCATACACAGAGGCTTATCCCTAGTTATGAATGCCCAGCCTTTGCTTGACTTGTTTTTTTTTTTTTTTTTTTGCCAGTTTTTCTTAAATTATCCTATCTATCTTTTGCCTCCGGGCTTTTACCTTTCTCTGTTTCTGTATACCTTTCTTCCCCTCTCACTCCATGCCTGGCTGTGTAATTGGGTGACTGGGTAGCTGTGTAATTGGGTGACTGGGTGGCTGGTCCCTGAAGTCCTCCTCCTTCTCTCTCACTCCTTGATCCCTTTTCTTCCAGATTTCTCCTCATATTTATCCTCTCTGCCTGCCAGCCCTGCATATTCCTCTTTCCTGCCTTGATATTGATCATTTCACTCTTTATTAGACCATCAGGCATTTTAGACAGGCACAGTAACAACTTCACAGAGTTAAAGAAATGCAACATAAACAAAACACACCTTAAAATATTATTTCCCAACACATCACTGACAGAAACTCCTTCCTGTTTCACAAACCAATACCATTTGAATAGTGTTCTTGTCTTGTTTGTGCTTTGTCTCCTGTCATCTGGATGGGACTCTGGTGAGGTATGCTGTTTGTGTGCTAGAAGAACTGGAATTGGGGTCTGGAGAGGTGGTTCAGCGTTAGATTAACATCTGCTTTTGCAGAGGGCCCAGATGCACTTCCTAGTACCAACATGGTGCTCACAACTCTTTGACTACAGTTCCAGGGGAATCAACACTATCTTCAGGTCACTTTGGGAACTGTACATGTGTGGTACACAGATACACATGCAGGTAAAAAGCTTATACCCATACAATAGAAATAAATAATTCTTTAAAAAGAACTAGAATTGACATTTCTCTGTAATTAATTTGCCCATTATCACATTCTGCTTATGATTAGATATACTTGCTTTTCAGGAGCTATGAAGCTTTTGACCTTGGGCTTGTATTAGCTTTCAAACTTAGCAGATGGTTCAGAAGCGAGTCTGTCTTTTCTGTGTGGATTTCAGTTTCCATTTCTAAATATATTATTTAACTGACATGTTTTAGAAATCATCCAATTCATATGGAGTATTTCAGTCTTATCAGTACATATTAGGATGATGTGGTTTTAATGGCTTTATAATGACTTGTTCTTAATAATGAGAGGTCAAACCCAAGCTAAGAAAAAAGCAGCATAATAATAGACTTTATTATGATTGAAAGTAATAACTGAGAAGTAAAAAGGAAGATAGATGGTGTATTAGGCAGGGTTTTCTATAGAACCAGTAAGTGTGCGTGAACGTGTGTACGGTTCTCCTTCCTCTTCCTCCTTACAGACATGTGCCACCATGCTCAGGTAAAGGGATTTTATTAGATCAACTTACACAATGGGCCTGAGGACCCAGTAGCTTTTTGCACAAAGCTGAATTCCAGAGCAGTGTCGTCAATTCATCTCCAAAGGCCTGGATGCTCCCCAAGAGTGTCTGGCATGGAGTCCACAGTGGGAGGCTGAAAGAACTGGGGCATCGTCAGTAGCAGCGATAGGTGTGTTTTTGTGAGGAAGAAGCCAGGCTCTTGAAATACTACTTTTCCTCATTATGTAAGCTGTCCTCTGGACGGTGCTACCCACTTTGAAGGTAGCTCTCGCTCCCTCAGTTAATACTCTCTGACCTGCACAAGGAACGCCTCCTAGGTAATTTCAGATCTGTCAAGTTGTGCCAGTAAGGTGTCTCAGTGAATAAAAGCTTTTGCTGCACAAGCCTAGCAGCCTCAGTTCTCTCTAGAACCCATAGCAGAAGGAAAGAACTGACTCACCTAATTGTCCTTCCTCTGGCTTCCATATTTGTTCCCACCAATTAACAACAACAACAACAACAATAGTAATAATTAATCATCATAGATGAACATGAGATTCTTTACAATAACTGCATTTGGGAGAATTGTACATCTTGTATCTTATGTATACAAGATCACAATTGTGGAAGTATTTGTGAGGGTTTCTTAGGCCACTTTTAGGAACAGGGTTCATGTTGGGGTTCCCTATGACCCTTGGGTTTAATAATTTTCTGGAATAACTCATAGAACTCAAGAGAGCACTATACTTATGATTAGAGTGTAAATATAACAGGAAAAAACAACCAGTAGGCTAGGCCAGCCAAAGGAGATATCTAGGTAGCCACAAGCTACCCAGATGCAAAACCTCTGTGCTCAATGAGGAAGCATCCTTCTCCTTCCTTGATGCACACAACCACTCAAAGGACTTTGTCAGCACTGAAACTGCTTTGTTATCCACTCTCATTTATTCCTACTTTGGTCTTTGTCATCTCCTTCTTCTGCTTTTCCATGTTAATTCAGTTGTGCTGGGATTACATAGTGCTGGGGCTTTGTACATATTCAGGCGAGCATCTATCTACCAACTGAACTACATCTCCAGCCCCTAATTACTATTATTGTTGTTGTTAGTGACAGAGTCTTGCTGTGTAGCCCTAGCTGGCTTGCTGCTTATGACCATTCTCTTGCCTCGGACTTTTGAATGCTGGACTTACAGGTTTGTGCCAACACAACTGGCTTTGAAAGTGGATTCCAAATAATCCAACTTGATAGCAATCTGTTTTTTATTAGAAGGCAATTTACATTATGACTGTTAATAACCTGTTAATAGCCAGTTTCTATCATTTTAATGTTAATCTAGTCTTTAATCTTTTTGTAGTGTTTTCCCTTTTGTTGATTTCTACTCTTGGTATTTGTTGTTACTTTTTTTGTTGTGTTGTTCATTTTTCCTCCCTCTCCCACTTCGGTGAGAAAAATTTAAAATGTGTTCAGCATAACTCTTACTTTCTCTTGTTCATTACATCTAATTATACACACGAAAGAAAAGGTGAAAGTTATTACGCTGACTTCATCCTGTGAACAACCTGAGGTCTTTACTGGTCACAGCCTTCTAACTTCCACTTGCTGTTTACTTGGTGCTTTATACTTACCTGTCCACAGATGGGACAAAAGCAAATCTCCACTTTAGCTGTGACATGGTTTTGTGGAGGAATACCACTCTCACGTCAACTTTGCTTCCCTTGGCATTCATAATCTTGGATCTTGTACTGGGGCCACGTTTCCTCTTTTAGAAGTACTTCCTTTAGAGCCTCTTGTTCCTGGCTTGTGGTTACAAACACCACTTTTGTTCCTCAGAGAGTGTCTTTATTGTGCCCTCATGATTGAAGACAGACTGGGGGTTTACAGATTTCATCAAGAGCTCTAAAGATTCTCTTCCTGTTCTGGTTTCTGTTTTTGTTACTGATAAGGTCTCTTCTTAGTTTGTCTTCACTGTGTAGATGACCAGATTGTTTTTCCTGTTATGAGCAGTTTCCCACCAGCCTGGTCCCACAGCCGCATCAGCCCCAAATAAATAAAAAGACACTGTATTTTGTATTAAGCCTAAATCTTTTCTTTAGACTAAAAGGTGAATTGTAGTGAGACATCCACCCCACCAGCACCTGTTGCACTGACCACACCCATTGGGACGTGGGGACAGGTACAGGCATGACATGGGGGGGACTAGGTCTGGGGTCCCGGACCCCACCTAGTTCTCTTACTTCCTAGTTGGAGACATAGAACATCTGGAGGCATCCTTGGGACAGGAACCTGAGGTGGTCATCTGTTTCTGGTGTAAGTGATTTCTCCCTAAATAAACATCCATCAGCCTATTGTTTCCCAGATTCTTAGATGCTTTACCTAACTACTAAAAATTTCTCACACTTTAACCTGTTGAGAAATAATTCATATACAATGAAATAAAATTTATGTGTATGTCATCAGGGTTTCACTATGTAGCTCAGGCTAGCCTTGAACTTGAAATGCTCCTGCCTTAGCCTCCTAAGTGTAAGGATACAGTAATATACCACCCCATCTGGCTGAACATTTTCACTGTAATCATGATTGGATGATCTTGACAGTTTTATATGTACTTGTGACTGATGGCACAATAGTAAGTTTCATTATGACACCTCCCCATTTATACCTTTGCTTCTACCTTCCTCACTTGTAACCCTAGCAGCCAGTAATCCTGTCACTATGGATTACTTTTTCCCTTAGAGTGATAAATAAATGGACATGTGGTATGTACTCTCTTAATATATAGCTGCCTCTATTGTAGCTGTGACCTCTGCCTTTGTTGTGTGCATTAGTGGTTTGATCTGCTGATTGCTAAGTGATGTTCCATTATGTATACATATCATTGTTTGTTGATGCACTTCTATTGGATAAAAGCCATTGCATGTGACAGTGTTGTAATTGTCAAAAAAGTTTCATGTGGATGTTTTCATTTCTCTTGGATAAAGAAAAGAATTGGTAAATCACAAGTTAAGCCCTTTCACCATCTTACTGGAAATGGAACCTAGTGTCACACACATACTAAACAACTGTCCTAACAATGAGCTATGTATCTCTAGCAAGTCTATTTTTACTTTGGAAAAATGCTAAACTCTTTCACAAAATAGCTGTACTACTTTAAAATTCCACTAACAATGCATGTGTCACAGTTGGTTACACTCAAAAAGCTTATTTTGTCTTTCTAGTTTTATACATCCTTGTGGATGCATATAGAATTTAAATGTGATATTAATTGGCCACAGTGATTAATGATGCATTTCCTGGGCTTACTGGCCATAGATACCCTCTTCTGTGAGGTACTTACTTTTCTTCTTTCCCCCTTTCTCTATGTAGACCAGGCTGGCCTTGAACTTACAAAGACCCACCTGCCTTGATTCCTGAGTGCTGCTGGGATTAAAGGTGTACACTATTTCTCTTTTTTGCATCTGAAAAGAGTGCATTGTTTGTGTTCTTGTAATATACTTTCTCCTTTTCCTCCTTCTTGTAAAAAGATTTAAAAAATGTATATGTGTGTATGTCTCTGTGTGGGTTTGTGCATGAATACAGATGCCTGCACACACCAGAAGAGGGCGCCAAATATCCTGACTGGAGTTATGGGCAGTTATAGGTCACCAACATGGGTGCTGGGAACCCATTTTGGGTCCTTTACAAGAGCAGTATATGCTCAAAACCATTTAGCCTTCTCTCTAACTCCTAGCTTCATTTTTCTGTCTTCCTTTCTGTGTTTTGCAGCAGTAAGTTATGTGTGCATTCCACACATTGGCTTGTTTTCTTTTTTAGTTAATGGTGCCCTTTTCAGAGCAGAAGTTTAAATTTTTAGGTAACTACTTTTTAAATTTTCTTCCGTAGTTTATTTTCTATTCCATTAAAAAAAAATCATTGCCAAACCAAATGCCACAAATGATTTGTTTTTTCCTAAATAGTGGTTCTTAACCTTTGTAATGCTACAACCTTTTAATACAATTCTTCATATTTTGTTGACTCCCAATCATAAAATTATTATTTTTTGCTACTTCAACTGTAATTTTGATACTGTTATGAATCATGTTACAAATATCTGTTTTCTGTTGGCTTTAGGCAACCCCTTTGAAAGGGTTATTTGATCTCCCTAAAGGGGTCCTGACCCATAGGTTGAGGAACTCTTTTAGGCTATAACAGCACCAGTTTTCATATACAGGTATATAATAAATAGGCTGTTGATTCTTGTGAGGGGGTATAGTCATGGTTGAAGTGGGGGTTTTCAGGATGAATATGCATTCATTTCAGCCCATTCATTGATAGATGAGACTAAACTACATTTCCGAATTGACACTGAGATTTGAACCCAGAGTCTTACATATACTTAAGTGATCTACTGCTGAGCTATGTCTCCAACCTTTATTCACTGCACACACAGGCTTTGAGAAATGCACAGTCATGTATGGTATGCCACAGGATAGGAAGGCATTCACGTCCCTTGTGCCACTTTTTTTTTTTTTTTTTAATAATCTGTTTCTCATCATCTCACCACCTGAAAATCACTGACTTGTTTTTCATTTCTACAGTTTTACCTTTTCCAGAACATATTATGTAGTAAAATGCATTTAAAACCTATCCATGTTGTTGTGTGAATCAGCAGTTCATTCATTATTCTGGAGTTGTATTCCATTACATGAAGATACCAATTCATCCAGTCACCTACTGAACCTACTGAAGGATGATTATTAACATTTTTGACATGGATAAGCCTGCTACAAGCACTCATATGCAAGTTTTAACACACAGGTTTTTCTGTGAACACAAGTCTTTAGTTCACTTGGGCACATACCAAGGAGAGGCATTGCTGGATTGTGTAAGTGTACTTTAAATATTATCTGTTGTGTGTATATGCCCTGGCAGTGCATGGAGGTCAGAGAATAAGCTGTGGAAGTCAGTTCCTCCTTTCTATTATGTGGCTTCTGGGAATTAAGCTCGGGTTGTCAGGTTTAGCGTGTTTACCTGCTATGCCATCTCATACATCATCAGATACATTTACTTTTTAAACAAACTGCCAGGCTTTTCCAAAGTACATATATTCTGCATGTTCATTAGTAACTTTAAGGAGGATTTATTTTGGATTCAGGTTTCAGGCAGTCCAATCTGGGTATGGGGCATCTTGGCAGGAGTGGTTTCAGTGGAATCTTGCTGCCTAACTTATTCATACATTGATTACAAAGTAGAGTTTGGTCTGACTAAGGAAAGGCTATAACCTTCAAAGGCCTTCCCCTAGTGTCCTCCTTCTACCAATCAGCCTTCAACTTTAAAGGTTGTCTTGAAATAGCACTGTCAGATAGTCAGATAGTATCAGAGCGCAAAACTAGACACATTTGTTAGCCACAAGAGGCCAGGCAGTGGTGGTATACACCTTCAATCCCAGAAGTCACACTAGCTAGCCATAGAGGTCAGGCAATGGTGGTACAAACGTTTAATCCCAGTCCTCAGGAGACAGAGGTAGACAGATCTGTTAGTTCAAGGCCACCCTGGGTCTTTTAGACCCAGTCTAAAAGAGAAATAGTGATGGGAGATGGCATTCTGCAAATATGTTTCTCTTATTGGTCAATGAATAAAGTCCCATTGGCCAATAGGAAAGCATGATAGGCGGGACTAGAAGACAAAGAGAAGTCTGGGAGATGTAGTAGAAGATTCAAGATGTAGGGACTAGAGAGAAGAGATCCGGACCCTCTCTCTGGTAAGATAAGACCACATGGAAACACTTAGAGTGATAGAAATGGGTTAACATTTAAGATAGAGCTAGCCAACAGGAAACGCTAGTAACAGGCCAACAGCTTTATATCTAATATAGCATCTCTGTATTATTTGGAGCTGACGAAGCTCTGGGACCAGGCTGGCAGGGAAAGTGCAAGTAACAAAATAGAGTTTACACAAAGGTGATCCCAGTACTTGGGATCCCACGCATTTAATCCCAGCACTAGAGAGGCATATAAGGAGGGAGAAAGTAAGAGCTCAGGACAGTTTGAGGAGCAGTACAGTCTGAGGTTTGGTGGAAACAGATGCAGTCTAAAGATGCAGTATTAGAATCACCTCTTCGGTCTGAGCATTGGTAGAGGTGAGAACTTGCTAGTGGCTGGCTGCTCTCTCTCTCTTTTGTTTTTTTTTTTTTTTTGGAGACAGGGTTTCTCTGCATAGCTTTGGAGTCTGTCCTGGAAGTCATTCTGTAGACCAGACAGGCCTCAAACTCAGAGATCCACCTTCCTCTGCCTCCCAGGTGCTGGGATTAAAGGTGTGTGTCACTACTGTCTGGCCAGAATTTTTTTTATTAGGGTGAAAAGGGAGATGTGTGTGGGTGAAATATCTTAAGTGGTCACTGTGCCCTTCTTCAGCCATCACAGTGATGGGCATTCTCAGGATTCTTCCCACCCTTTGAGAGTATACGATATAGTTCATGGAAAAGCCTGCAAGGGAGGCAGTGTTTCTACCCTATGGCTAGGGGTTCCAAACTCATTCTAGTCCACACATGGCACTTACAAGTTTATTGACTATTTTGGTTAACTGTTATTTTCAGTTTATATGACCTGGCTATGCCTGTCACAGGCAAGAGAATACCCTCAACAAAGTCTTAACCCTTTTCAGGTGTCTGTCTTACCTAGAGTTTCAGTAACCTGATTGCTTTGAAACCTTGATTCTTTTAGATCAAAAGTTCTGCACTTTCCCCCAATTTTAAGCTTGGGAGTGATGCTCTTTTGAGTTCTGTATATCTCTGAGATAGAACTAGGAATTTCTATCTACTATTTCAAGCATAGCTGTAGAAATTTTATTTCATACCTCTATTTCCTTATTTTGACCTTACTTCCCTCTTGTTTGTTGAAGATAGTTATAATTGACTCTATCCTGTTTCTTGGTTTTCTTCTGCTATTGATCATATGTTCTGCTTCTCTTTTAAAAAAGGTTTCAATTTTTTTATGTGTATGTGTGTTGTTTTCTAAATAAGTATCTTTCTATTTTATCAATGATGACTCTGAAGCCAGATGCTAGAGTTAAAACCTGCTAGCTCAGAGAGGCAGAGAAGCACCCAGCTCCCAGCTGCTTCCTCCTCCACCGTTCCAGAACGAGCTTTTTCCTACACCTTCTCAAACAAAACTCCTTTAACTGAGTGACCTGCTCTTCTACTTCCTCTGCATCTCTATCAGTCCTCCTCACTCCTTTTTTTTTTTCTATTTTTTTTTACCTGCCAACTAGTTGCTTGTTCTGCTTCTTGATCTATGGTTGATTTTTATTTAATCCTCTTTACAACATTAAAGAAGAACGTTTTTGGATTAAAGGTGTGTGCTAGGGCTGAGCCACACCACAGCTAGAAACAGGTTTCTCCAGTAAATAATGCAAGCTCAGAGTTCACGGTGTGATCAAATATCCTGCAACATGTGTGTGGGTCCAGGAAAGGGTGTCAGATTCCCTGGAGCTGGAGTTATGGGTGGTGGTGAGCTGCCTGACATGGGTACGAGGAACTGAGCACTGGTCCTCTGCAAATGCAGTATATGCTTTTTAACCACTGACCCATCTCTCTAGCTCCTTGTTTAGCTTCTTCACTAATCATTTTACATTGAAGGCATGACTTTGTGGATTTTGAGTAGGTATCCATCCTTGTCCACATATATTATGCAGAAGCATTCTTCTCATATATCAACCACAGCAACCAAAATTGGGAAATTAACTCATATTCCGTGTCTCTAATCTTCACAAGTTGTACCCTCTAATACACCTTTTCTGGGAGAGCTGCTTTAGAGTCATGTGCTCCACTTGGTTGGCATGACTCTTCTTGGAACTCTACCTCAGTTTTCCCCTGACCTTCATAAATTTGAAGCTTTTGAAGATTAGAAACCTGCATAGATCTTTCAGTAGAACTTTGTCATGGTTTCTCAACTACTGACTCAGGTAGACACCTTTAATGAAATTACCGTGAAAGACATACTACATTCTATAGGTACACATCATTTTTATTTATTCATGATGGAAGTGTTTATTCAATTCAGGTGAAGTTTTCTGAGATTTTCCAAATAGAAATTATTCTTTTAGAGTACAGAATTCAAAAGGCAAGTTTTGGGTGCTAGGAGAACTTATTATTTTTGGGCTGATCTCTATGCTCTCAGGTAGACAGAAGTAGGATTCCCATGTGTACACAAACAAGAGAGGGAGGGATATAGGGAAGGAGAGAAAGACAGAGACTGACTTACAAAACCATCTCCCACAAAGGCATGTTGTCTCCAAGGCCACTAGGTACTCACTGAGGGGTAGGAAGCCTTCTTGGCTTATATGAGCCTATATGAGCCATCATATCTCATAATAGCTCTGAGAGTCCACTTTTACATTTAGGTAGTAAATAGGAGAACATAAAGGGATGGATCCTGCTAGCTGTTGAAGGACTGGCTGTTCATTACTCTGAAGTCAGAAACAAAGCACCTTTCAGAGATCATTTTCAACATAAGCAATATAGTTTGTTATCCCAACTGACACTGAACCTTCGACAGGTTTCTATAGCAAGTTAGAGTTGGCCAGAAGTACTATGTAGTGATGAGGAAAAGGGAGATTTTAAATCTGTACACTGTAAATGATCAAATCTCTAAATATTAGATGATCATATTTTAATGTTTTTCTGGTGAATGTTTAAGTAAAAAAAAAGTTTATAGAGTTTCCTGTCTAGAATTTCTGTTTTAGGTGGCTCATAATTGAGATACATGTCTTTTTTCATATGTAATATGGTTATAAAATATTATAAGGTAATCTTATCATTGTGGCTCTCTTCTAAACGTCTTTCTTAAGATCACCACTTTAGTCATCTTGAAAAAACTGAGCTGGGCATTCCATCTTGCACAGCACAATTAGTGAAAAGTAACAAGAGGTTCGGGCAGTTTACATATGAATTCATTAATGTGCTTTCTGACAGAAATCTAGTTATTCAGTGAGCCTCCTTGACAGGCTTACTTTATTGAGCAATGACTTCAATGAAAGCGATTTTCTTAAAAAATAGTTTTTTGTTTCTTAAATAAACATTATTTATACATTGTATATAATACCACGAATGTTTATCTTCTCCAACATGTTATGAGGAAAAATTTTAATGAAACAAAGGTTGAATTTTATAGGAAGCATTCTTTCAGCCCCCATGACCTCCCATGAATGTCGATTAATACTTGCCTCTCTGTGTCTGGAATGCTCACAGAGCAGTAACCAGCCTCCATCTTGGCCTCGCCAGGAGCCCACCTGAGCTGCCTCTTGGCCTTCCCAGCTCAATTGTGCCCCAAACCTCCCCTTCTAAGGCGTCAGTCAGGCCTGGGCACTTCCTGGGATGCTCGGGAAGTCGGTCTGGTCTGTGAGGCTATGGTACCTGTCCAGCTCCTTTCCCTACCCTCCACACGGTTCAGTCTCAGGCGGGCGTGCTAACGCGAGTGCGCGTGCGCGAATGCGGCGTTCCCGCGCACCGTGCCCGGTCGCGAGGAAGCCGGACCCGGCCGTTACTGCCGCCCGCCGCGCTTCAGTTCCACATACGACGGCGGGCGGGCCGTCGCAAAGCGCAGAGTCGACTGCTGCAAGGCGACTATGGCAGCCTCCGGTTTGCCTTACGGCGTACGGCCGTCCACATTCCCGACGCTTTGATCCTCGGCCTTCTCGCGCGGCGGAAGCCGTCTCGGTGCGCCAGTCCTCCTAGCGCGCGCCGCCGGGCACTGCAAGGCGGTCGGGCTCCAGGGATCGCGGGCGCCCGCCCGCAGCCGGCCAGCTCTTCCGCCCGCCTTCCTCCCGGCGTGCACCGCGGCGCGGCCATGTTGCCGTAGTGTTGTTTTCTTCCTGCGGAGGCGAGGGGCCGCTGCGCACCCGGACGCGCGGGCCTCGCCTCTGCTCGCTCGCGGGCGCCGGCCCTCGCCGCTCCCCCGCCTCCCCGGCCCGCACCAGCGCCGTCGGCCCGCCAGAGGCTCGGGGAACGGCTGAAGGCCGGGCCCGGGGACCACCATGGCGGCCGCCCTGGGCGCGGGCGGAGGAGCAGGCGCTGGAGGTACGTGGGTCGCGGCTGGCGCCGAGGGCCGGGCAGCCTTTGTGTAGGGCCTTCGGGTCGTTCCGTCACAGCCGGGGCCGTCCTGGCCCTGCCTGTGCCGATCAGGCTCGGAGCGCAGGGCGTTAGGCCCGAGGCGGCGTCGCGAGGTCGGCGGCTGGCCCGCGACGGGCTTAGGGGGTCGGGCGGCCTCCCTGTAAGCTTGCCTGTGGGCAGCGGCAAGCAGCCCATTCATAATGCAGGAGAAATTTCGCGGCTTATTAGAGTGCTTTAAATAAACCCATTATCACCTGAGGAAAACCTGTGAGTGTTTGGCTGTGTGCTTGAAAGGGATGACGACAGGGTACAAAGGTTTAGTCAGGGAACCAGTTCCTTGGATATTTTCGTTTTGCATTCGAAAACGGTATGGGGAGACTAACCAGTTTTAAGTAAAACCACATATTATTGAATGAGCGTGCTTTGGAAAAATGTAACGCGGTACTTAAAAATGACGTTTCAGGACTTGGATAAAAAGGAGACCCTTGGACAACAAAAGCATTTGCCACCAGCTTGCTATAGACACTTAAACTAGTCTGCATATTCCAGAGGTGTTTTCTGATGCTTCCAGATGGGCGGGCATATTAAAATAACGCTGTTTAAGGATTCTGTCCCAAATACCAAAATATTTATTTGTATGATGAAGGAAATGGCAGACGCTAACTGCCAGAATGTCGTTTCAGGCAGGATGTTGTATGGTGTATGCCGTTGCCAGCTTAAACATTTTTTTTTTTTTTTAAACACAACGAATCTAAAGCTTTCTAGTTAAATGTTTAAAATAATTTTATCTGCCATACTTGATTAGAGAAGGTAAAAGTTAAACTTTTATATGGAAGGCCCAGTGTTACGGAAACCCTTAGGTCAAAGTTGTTTTTAATCAAAGATGAGGATCTTATTTTAGTTTTCCATGTGTTTTTCACTAGTGTGTATTGAGGTATTCCAGAGGCTTTCTGGCATATGAAGACCATGGCACTAATGGCTTAGGGACTGTTTGCATGTATGTTTTTTTAAATGTCTCATTAAATTTTTTTTAAAATAGTAAATACTGGTAGATAGCCACATAAACGTTTGGGAACTATATATAAATTTGTAGGTTAGAAAGATTAAGGGTTGTAGTCTTAGAGGGTTAGATAGATAGATTATTCTGGAAGTTTGGAATTTTTTTCATTTTGTATCCGTGCCAGCATTTACATTGCTTAAACTCAACCCAAACAGTTGTGTATGAGTTGGTCTCTGCTACTCTCCAGACCTGTAGTCCTGGAACTGCTTGCGTTCCTCACTCCCATGTGCACCTCACTGTTCCTGCCCCTTTGAATCTCCTGATTCAGCAGGTTCAGGCTCCTAAGGGAGGGGCCTTACCAGAGGAGTTATTGGCTTATATGTTTCCCATCCCTGTGCCTTCCTCTCCATCCAGTAGCACTCCTGCTTTCCCCTGAACATTTATTGTAGTCTATAATTTTACTTTTTCCATTATTTGGCCTTTTGAGTAAGCTCTATCTAAGACCTATGAGAACAAGCATGTCTGCCGGCATTGCCATGCACCCCAAGTTCCTGGCCCATGCATGTGTTCAACAAATACTTGACAAATAAATTAGAGATTGAAATGTTTCCTTAGTAAACTTGGGAGAAAAAAAAACTGTGTCCTTATTTTTGTCCATCAGATCCATATGTTTGCTATATAACCCACAAAATCATTACATTAGAGATATTTACGTTTTAGGTAATACCTCCTTTATTATCTACATTGCTTACTTGATACCTCAGTTTACCATATTTAGCACAGTGGCTTTCAGATTTTTTATAGTTACAGCTTACATTGACATTGTGATATAGTACTTGCAAATAATTTCATGGCTAGTTTTAGTGGGTATTATGTACCAAGCTCTCAGATTTTTGTTTCATTACATTAAAAGGCTGTTGTGTATCTGGTATGGGCTTGCATTCCTGGCACTTGGGAAATCAAGTTTGAGGACACCCTGGGTTGCACAGTGAGAGCCTGTCTTTACCCTCTCCCTCAACAAAACCTGGTTGTGGCTTAATCTAACTTCATTATTAAACTCAATCCATTAAATATCCCTGAATTGTCAGTTTAAAATCATGTCATGTATTGTAAGTGGTTGATGTTTTGAGGACTCAGGTGGTGGGGTGGTGTTGATGTTGGTATTTTCCAAGTCTAGAAAGGAGCCAGAAACTAATAGAATCTTTAGGTATCTAAAATAACCACAGAAGTGCAATTATATGTCAGTGTGAGACTTAGAGGAATGCAGCATGCTCTTAAGTTTAGATGGTGGTTTTGTAAAGATATTTGCTGTTTCAAGTAAGGGTGGGAGAAGCTTGAGGGCCTTGCTGGTAAAGAGAATGTTGTACATTGAAGATTAGCATAAATGCAGTAGGCCTTTAAGGACATACTATACTGTAGAGCAAATAATTTCAAAATCTAGTGCTTGCTTTGTAGTACAAAATGCAAAATCAAAATGAAAAGTCAGAACATAAATTTTAGCAAAAAACCTCCAAGCTGATTTATGTGTTAAAACCTAACAGTTCATAAAACAGTTCATTAACTGGGTTAGGATGAGTGCCTTGTTTAAAGTTATACTTGAGATTGTTTCTTGGGTGAATCTTACTGAAAAAAAAAAAAAAGATTGAATTAAGAATTTTTAGATATACCTATTAGAATAATAAGGCCAGTGTCTACCATTTATCAACATTTTGTTGTCTCTTGACTCAGACAACCTTTTAATTGTTTTGTTGAGGCAGTATCTCTTTGTAGCCCTGGTTGTGCTAAACTCACTATATAGAGCAGGCTGACCTTAAACTCAGAGATCTGTCTGCCTCTGCCTTTAAATGCTGGGAGTAGAGGGGTATACCACTACACACAGCTCAATTTATGACTTCCTGTGTCCCAGTACCAAATATGACTCAAAACGAAGTTTATGGTTATCAAGATGGATTATTGGGCAAAGGCACTTGATGCCAACCCTGACAACGTGAGTCCCATCCCTAGAACTCACTTGGTGGAAGGAGAGAAGTAACTCCAAGTTGTTCTGTGACCTCCTTGTGTGTGGTGGCATGCACCCACAATAAAGAAGTAAACTTTAAAAATGAATTTAAGCATCTTACCTCTGAAACAGTCTAGCTAATTGTAAATGTGCTCATCAAGCAGTATTGATAGTGAATGTTGTTAGCCAGAGAGATGCTGAGAATTCATAGTTTCTGATCACTCTCCCTTTGGGCAGGAAGTCTGGAATACATTAATTTCTGTGTGTTGATTGTTAGGTGGTGTGTGATAGCTTAATCTTCAACATTTTTTAAACCTTTTTTTAAGATTAATTTTTATTTTATATGTAGGGATGTTTTGCTTGCATTTGTGAGGAGTTTAGAAGCCCTAGTCTTCAGACTCCCAAGAACTGGAGTTGAGACAGATGGTTGAGAGCTACCTTTTAAGTGCTGGCAACTGAACCCGGGTCTTCTGGAAGAGCAACCCTTAACTACTGAGCCATCTCTTTAGCTCCCCTTTTAAAATCTTAGCTTCATCAGAAAGAAATTGGGGAGTGGAGAGGACTCTAGTGTTCTTTATGTGTAGGCCTGCAAGTGAAAAAGGCTCTTCAGATTTGTTTCTCTGACATAAACTTTGGAAATTTGTAGGTCCCCCCTTCCTCCTCCTTGAGACAGCATATTGTGTAGCTCTGGCTCTTGAATTCAGAGGTCTGCCTGCTTCTGCCTTCCAGGTGATGGGATTAAAAGTGTGTGTGTCACCATGCCTAGCAATTTTTAAGATTGATCTTCTAATTATGTGTGTGCATGTAACTGTAGGTGCCCATGAAGGCCAGAGGTGTTGAATTCCCCCTGGAGCATGACTTACAAGTGGTCATAAGCTGCCCATTGTGGGTGCTGAGAATCAAATTCCATTTCTGTAAGAGCAATAAATTCTTAACTGCTAAGCCATCTCTTCAGCCCTTCCAGTCTAATTAATTTTTTGAAGGATAGTTTATCAGATGCAGAATATTTGGCCTTACAGTCTTTAACTTTTCTTTCAGAATGTTAAGTAGTTCATCTTATTGCATTCTGGGCTCTTTGGTTTCTCATTGGAAATTGACTTAAATATAGTTAAAGATCCATTCATTGTATGTGAGGAGTCACTTCTTGAGGATTTCAGAACCTTTGGCCTTGAGAGAGTTTATTCTTATATCCTAGGGTGTGTAGGCTCATATCTTTTGTCAGAAGTGGAAATTTGGGGCCATTCCTTCAGATCTCTCTCACCTTGTCTTCTCTCACTTTTCAGTGCATGTTGTTAGGTTCTCTTAGTCTTTGTTCAGTTTTTATTATTATTTTTTTCCTTTAGCTACTTAGACTGTATAATTTCAGTACTTCTTTATGACTCAATTTTGGGACTGAAAACAGGTGATTTTGAATGTTCTGATATAGTTAATTGGGGGAATTTTTAGGATATATCTACTCCCCTGGTGATTTGTTTGGTTTTTAAATAACTTCTCTGAACTGATTTCACAGAGACTGCTCTTTTTTGTGTAATTACTTAAGTTTCCACCTGTCATCTTAGTGCTCAGCCATCAAATTGATGTATACTTTTACATTCCCGGAACCACAAAATAACATTAAAAAGCACATCCAGCTTTTGTAAATTGGCTGTAGCTGAAAAACTTCAGTGTTCATTAGGCCATCTATTACTCTGCCTTATTCTACCTCCTGCTTACCCAGAGCCCAATCAGCAGTCAGAGATGTAAGTCTGGGTTCGATCAGGTGTTTTTTGAGTGTTATCTAGACCTGGACATACATGAGGAATCAATCCTAATTCCCAGTGCTCTTCAAAACCTCTCATCCTCAGCCTCTTCTTTTCCAGGCTTTTTGGTGGATGGATAGTTTCTTTTGTCTACAGTTGGTCATAGTTGTTTTGGGCTACTACTTCCTAGATTGCTACTTTAGCTCTGTGCTCCAAGAGGGTACAACAAAGTCAGCCTCTCAGTTTACCTCAGAGACCCAATGGGCAGGTCTCAGTGCACAGTTAGATGTTTGAGGGTGTGAATAGGCACTGTTAAGCTTAGGAGAGAATTCACAGCACTTCATGCTGCTGCTTAGTAGCTGCTTTCTTTTTTAAGCTCCCTCAAGTGTTTACAAGGTTGTTTTTAAGATTAGGGAAAGTTGATTTCTGACAGTTTGTAGTTTTTGTCAGTTTAATGTTGCCTCAGTGGCCAGACAGGTCTATTCACTATCTCTAGCAAGTTAAAAGAATTTTATAGTGACTATAAGGTGTGTTTGTCACTTCCCCAGATGTGTGTGTGTGTGTGTGTGTGTGTGTGTGGGACCGTGGCTCATGTATCACTCGACACCTTTTTTGAGACAGGCTCTCACTGAACATGGAACTCATCTATTTGATTGAGCTAGGCTAGCTGGCAATGAGTTTGAGGGATCCCCCCCCCCATCTCTACCCTCTCCCATGCTACAGATAGAAAAGCTTCTTGTTCAGTTTTAGTGGGTGTTGTGGATCTGAACAAAGTCTTTATGCTTGTGTGTCAGACACTTCATCAACTGAGACATCTTCCCAGTCCTTGAGTATAGTTTTTTTAGATATGGAAATATCTTGTTTACATGACCGCCTTGGAAGGTAATACTGTGAACATGTCAGTTAAAGGGCGCTTTCTAGGTTTTATGGTTACAGATCAGCTCTGGCCTTGTAACTGAACTGCTGTCCTGGACCTTAGTGTTGTATTCCAGTAAATGTTTGCTTACGTGAATGGACTGTTAAATTTAAATAAACATGTATCAGCTGCTACTTGTCTCATGATCAAAGTTTGCTGACTTGTAGATTGACAATTACTAGACCCCTGCCTCAAGCTAACCCAGGGGTCTGGAAGACAAGGAGGAATTGATGAGAAGAGTCATTGTAGGTGCCATTTATCATATGCTAGAAATCTGCATCACCCAGCAAGGGTTCTTCAGGTTTACTGGGGAGGAAGCATGGTCCTTGTTAGAAGGAACTATCTAGTGCAGAATTTAGAATTAAGAGCATCGAAACAGGGAAGATGGTGTCCCCCTTTTGTTTTATTGGACATTTCCTGTTTCTTAACAATTGGACTCAGGAAAATTGTCTTTCCTTATTTGTGTTCTTGATGACTGGTATAAACTGGCATTACTGAAACAAACTGGAATTTCAAAAAGAATTTATCTGTAACCTGAAGAAATGGAAGATGAGTGAGAACAGAAACAGGTTTCAGAACACTTAGTTTGATTCTAAATAATTTGAACTAGAGCTATTATTCTACTGAATACAATGCCTTCAAGATATCCATTTTATAGCACATGACAGAGCTCCCTCTCCTTCCAATGTGAGTACATGTGTACATGTGTGGAGGTTAGAGGTCGATGTCAATGCCTTAGTCACTCTCCTTATTTATTTATGTGGGGCAGAGGCTCTCACTGAACTTGGAGCTTTCTAATTGACTAGACTGGCTGGCAATCAAGCTCTAGGAATCTTAACAGGATGAATGCTGCTGGCCATCCAAAATCAGGTCCTCATGCTTGCACGGCAAGTACTTTATCCACTGAGCCATCTCCTCAATTGCAGAATTTTCTTCCTTTTAAATAATTTTACAATCATCTATTGTGCATATAAAACACATTAAAAAGACAAATCATTTCCCTGACTGTTCTTGAGTTTCTACCTTTTGTTTAGTATTTAGTGACACTGTTGTGAGCACTGATACACAAATAACTTCAAGCTCTATATTGTTTATTTCAGGTGTATGAGAATGGATTGTCACACCAGTCACTGGTTTTGGAGCCCACTCTAATAAAATAACTTCATCTGAACTAATTATATTTGCAAATTCTTTGCTATTTCTAAGTAAGGGCACATTCTGAGGTCCTAGTGATTAAGAATTTTGATGGTCACTAATTGTATGATGAAAGGAAATACTGGGTTTTGTTTTTGGTTACTGTGCACAGAGTTCTTAAAAGTCTTTGAATTTATTTTCTTCTTATGCTAACGAAGTGAGTGGAGAGTGGTTTCCATAGCTGTGGGAATGGGGGCTGGTTGTTTGAAAAACCATGTGTGTTTAAGGAATTAGAACTTTCAGTTGCAACTCCTTACCTGCCAGGAATGCAATCACAGTCATGTCCCTATGGTGGATGACAGATCAGTGAGCTGAGAGTGTGGCATACCCTGGCTCTTTACTAATGCCTCACTCAATTGTCTTTGTAAAATTAAAAGATAGTTTGATGTGTAAATTATACTGACTTAAACAATCACTCTGTAGGATCTGTAGCACCATCACGTCCCCTTTAGTACTGACAACCCCAGAGTTATGACTCCACTCCACATACGTCATAGCTCCCTCTGAACATAGTAAATGAGATTCAGACTACCCACTGTGATGCTTGGGCAGGCTCGTGTTCCATAGTTTAGTGGAATAGTTCACAGGGAAAGAAAGAGCTCGGGTTGACTTGGTTTCATTTGCCAGACTGTGCCTTTTGGGGGAGTAGATGCTGCGTGTGCTGATGCTGTCCAATTTGTCAGATTGGGTTTGGTTTTGCTGTTAATAAAAGAATCTTTGCCTAGCCCAAGAACAAAGATTTTCTTTCGTGCTTTTGCAGAGTATCGATTCAGATTCGCTTTGTTTATTTAATTTTTATCATGGCCATGCATTGTTGGTGATTTTTCCTTCTCCTTGTATTGAAGTATTTAAAGATAACTGTGGGTCACTGGGTAGGTAGGGATTTCAGTACCCACATTAAAGAAAGGATAGAATAAAAAGTCTTTGCAGAAATGGTTTGGAAGTTATTTAATGGACAATGGTCTTTGTAATAGCAGCAACCATGGCTATGGGAGAGATGAATTGTTACTCTGTTGCAGTATTTAAGATACATTTTTTTTTTTTTTTTTAGACAGCATTTCTCTGTATTGCTTTGGAGCCTGTCCTGGAACTAGCTTTGTGGACCAGGCTTGCTTTGAACTCACAGAGATCCACCTCACAGAGATGCCACCAATGCCAGGCAAGATACATAGTTTTAAATGAAAAAAAAAAAAAATTCAGTTTGAACAAAAGAACCCAGGAAACTATGTCCTACTCACAGGAGGAATAAAATAGAAAACTCACACTAGAAGGCCCAGAAACTCTTTAAAGTAACAGTTTTAAATATTCAAATTTCTTTAAGAAACTGTAGACCACAAAAGAAGAAACCAAACAAAAAAGCATACACCAAAAGAATTCTGGAGGACAACATGCTCAGAAAACGGGACAGAGTAGTAAAGATAAATTACAAAGAGGAAGCAAGGGACAATTCTACAATTAAAAAGTAGAATCTCTGAAATAATCTCTAGACAGTTTAGTAGGAGACTGAGCAAATGTGGAGGACTGTGAGAGTATCCTTTTAATGGAGAAGGGGTGGGGGGGGACCTGTAGGATCTGTGGGATATGGTGAAGTATACCTAAAGACTCCTGGGAGAGTGCAGGGAATGGCAGACAAGGATAAGTACACCCCCCCCCCCCAGATTCAAACAGAAGTTATAAGTCTGCATGTCTAAATAGCACCAAGTGGGTAGCTTGGTGGAAACTGATTTACAGTCAGGAGACTGGAAGGTTCCTAGGGGATCTGGATACCATACCCCTTCAGTTCTTGGTGGTACTTGTCTAGAAGCGCTACTGTTTGGTCTTACATGGTCTTTCTGTGTATGTCTTATCTCCAAATCTCCTTTTTCTCACAAGGACACCAGCCATAGATTTAGTGTCCTCTTAATGTCCAGTATTATCTCAACTTGAAATCATTTCCATCTTATTTCAAAACAGTAATGGGGTAATTTTCACTTATCTTTTTGTAGGACATGATTCAATTATTGCGGATCTGTTAGTCACAGAGATCTTGTTTGTGGTTTTCTGTGCATTTTATTTTCATCTCTGCAAAGCATAGTTTTATAGGATATAAGGTACTCTGAATTCTGTTATCTCCTGCAACCCAAGCTCCTGATTCTGACGATGAGCCATATTTTATGTGGTTATCTTGTAGTGATGAGGCCTGTACCCCTGCTTTCCAGATTTTCTCCTTGCTTTTGGGACATTTTAACTGGTATGTGTGTCTCTTTATTGTGTTGTAAATTAAGTTTGTTGTGCTTTTTTAGATATGAAGGCCACTTTTCTAATAAAACAAATAAATTTGGGAAGTTTTTAGCCATGTCTTCATATATTTGTGTACCCTGATCCTTTGTATCCTCCTTCTGGTATGTCTTTTGTGTTTATATTCATGGGATAGGGGTGGTCCAAGTTTTCTGCAGTAGTGACCATTTAATGTTATTTTCTATTTTGCCAGCTTGAATCTGCTTTATGAACATTGTAAATGAATTTTTGCTTGTTTATTTGAGGCAGTCTCACACTGTAACCCTGGCTGTCCTAGAACTTACTTCATATCTTGGGCTGACCTCAAACTTAAGGCAGTTTACCTGCTTCAGTTTCCTAAGTGAGTGTTAGTGTTACCTGTGAGCTACCATGCCTGGTTTCTTCGGTGTATGCACCTGCATGCACACAGGTCATAGAACAACTTGCAAAAGTCCCCCCCCCTTCCACCTTTATATGGCTTCTGGGCCTTGAACTGTGGTCTTCAGGCCCAGTGACAAGCACCTTTACCCCTGCTGAGCCATCTTGCTAACCCTCCTGTTATTTTTAATTTCAAGATTTATTTGGTTTTGTGATGGTTTGCTTCTTTATCTGTCCTTTGCTGTGGCATTGCTACCTTACTTTTTGATTCTTCTGGTTTCATTTAATTCCTTGAACATAAATATCTGTGATAGCTACTGAAATGTTTTTATGAACTTCTCACAAGTAGTTTCTGCTGCCTGCTTCCTCCCATCCCATGTCTGCTGTGCCATAAGACTTCCTGGAAAGAGGAAACTCTCTCTCTCTCTCTCTCTCTCTCTCTCTCTCTCTCTCTCTCTCTCTCACACACACACACACACACACACACACACACACACACACACACCTACTCACCTCAAAAAAGAAAATCACAACAGATCAAAGTGTGGATAACAGCAAAATCCAGCTTGGTGAACAATTGAGTTGAATGGGGTTACTTACAGGAATATGGATGAGAGGTTTCTTACAGGAGCAGAAATGATTCAGACTACAGCTGCTTCACTAAAGCCCACCCCAGCCTGGGTGACAGCCCACAAAAGTGAGAACCTGGAGCTCACATTACACAGCCTTCAGGTAGCTCAGTATGTTGCAAACTATTGGTTTAAACCTTTTCTGGGCATCTGGTCTGGTCTGATTTCAAGATTCTTTCCACCTTGGCTGGTCTGAGAATCTTTACAATTTGACTTGTATGGGAGTGACTCTTAGCAGCAGTCTTTAGTGTTTAACTCTTGAGAGGGAGGGGCTGGTGAATCTGGTCAGTTCTAGGGACTGTCTGAAGTTATTTTGAGTTACTTACCTTTGCAGGATGGACTATTTCAAATCGTGAGGAAACTGCTATACAACAATGGCTTATAACCCTCCTCCTTTTTTTCTTCCTGGAAATGGGCATTTGAGATATTCCTTGGAGTGGCTGTGGCTGCTGGTTTCCTTACTCGTTCTCCCTGTCACCCACCAGCTCTAAAGCTTCGGTTTCCTCTTCAGCAGGGATATCTTGGTTGAGTGTTCCATAGTGGGTCTTGGTGTGTGAGAAAGGTTCCTTCCCTGATGTGCCCCTACAGTTGAGTCTCAGCAGCAGATAGGGTTGGGGTGGGGCGAAAGCAGAGGTCTAGCCCTTAGTGAGAGAACCAGGAGCAAGGAGCTGTGTGGTTTTGGGGGTCTCTTGCTGCCACAGCTTTGAACAAACACACAGTGAATTTCTGTAATATGTGTCTTTCATTTGGTACCTGTCCTTAGAATCTTCTTAGAGACTGTGTATAGTCACTTTTTAAAAAGCAGGTTTTGTTTGTTTGTTTGTTTGCTTATTTATTTATTTATTTATTTATTTATTTATTTATTTATTTATTTGAGACAGGGTCTTACTGTTGTAGCTGTGTGGCCGTTCTGGAACTTACACTATGTAGACCAGGCTGGACTCACAGTGAACTACCTGCCTCTGCCTCCCACATGCTGGAACCACTCTACCCAGCTAAAAACAGGTTTTATCAGGTTCTCTCAGGGTAAGGGTTGATATGATTGATGGTTTTGTTAGAACCTTAGTGGTTAATTTTCCAGTATGAGCTAGAGAAAAGCACTAGGTGATAGGAATTTGTGTCACCCAAGTGTCTTGGGCCTGAGTGGACTCTGAACAAAGCAACTGCTCCCTCTTTCTTTGCAATGTCCCTCCACTCCACCAACATGTCACATGAAAACTAATTCAGTTCTTAGTGGCTTCCAACAAAATAACTATCAGGTTTCTTCTCCTGTTATAAAAATATATTGTCAAGTTTAAACTTCCAGCAAATTTGTGAGGTAAATAATAGATTGATTTTTTAAAAAAAAAAAAAGGCCCTATTTCTGATGCTCTTTTGAGCTATCTCAGTGGCCTCTGGCCATGTTGAGATGTGAGCTGTGCTGTGTGTGTGTAAAATATGCACTTGGGACTTCATATGAAGCAAAATACCCACTGTTGCCTTCTGTTCTGATTCTATGTCTTGTGGGCAAACTTTGGATATACCAAGTTAAAAGCAATACAGTTAAAATTTTTTTGTTTGTTTGTTTTTTGAGACAGGGTTTCTCTGTCCTGGGACTTGCTCTGTAGAGCAGGCTGGCATGGAATTCACAGAGACCCACTGCCTCTGCCTCCTGAGTTCTGGGATTAAAGGTGTACGCCACCACAGCCCCCAGAAAAATTTTGTCCTTTTTGCCAGTTTTTACTTTTTATAAAATGTGGCCAATGTTACATAGCTTACATCCTATTTCTGTTATTTAGAAAAATGTGAAGGCTGAAAAATTATTATAGGAGTCCTTAATTTTTAACATCACATACCCCATTTGTGCAGTAAAAAATATAATTTAAAAAATGCTGTTCTCATTGAATTTTCATACCTAGTATTCAATAAATTTTTGGATTGCTTTTATTTAAAAAAAAAACAATGCTTCATCTTGGCTGAGGATTTATGATAGCGATATGTAGAACTTTGTATCTGGAGAGTTAAGCTGGGCTCCTAAGGAAGTTGGTATCCTAGTTGATTTGATTTAATTGCCTTTTGTTTGTCTTGATTTAACAAAACTGACTTTAGTGGACTCTTTTTCACAGATGATGATTTTGATCAGTTTGACAAGCCTGGTGCGGAAAGGTCCTGGAGAAGAAGAGCTGCTGATGAGGACTGGGACAGGTGTGTGCACACTGCAGTATCAATGTGATGTCTACGACCCTCTGCTGGATACAGAGATCTTTCTTTACCAGACATAGTGTTTGGGCTGGCCCTTTGGTGCCCTCTCCTATATCAGCCTCCATGCTAGACTGATGGCAGTCTCTTCAGGCCTCACCAGGGCCTGGTCCAAGCTTGTGTTGTAGGTAGCTGTGCGGAGCATGGGCTTGCTTTCTCTCTTTATTGAACAGCACCACAACCATATATGGATGTCAGAGTATCTTTTTCTGTGTATCCCACCCAATAGTTATTGAAACTTTAAACTTTTTGCCATTGTAATATGTGCTGATTTAATTTCGTTTCTCTAACTAGAGAACATACTTGCTTAGTGGTCCACACTTGTACACACAGGGGAAAATAATTGGTGATGGCTGATTCAGCTCACTGTGGTGGGTGCCTCTGGGGGGGGGGGTCTCTACTTTTAGAGGAGGAGTGCTGGAGGCACACAGGCTGGCTGTGTTAGGTGCTGAGGTGAGTGAACAGAAAAACAATATGCCAATATGCTATGGTTACATACTGATTTTAGGAACAAGTGCCTATAGAAATTTACAGAATGATTTACAGTGAAGTCTTGGATGGTAAACATAAGGTTAATTAGCCTTTCCTGACTCATTCAGTATATCAGTCAGGATTCTAGAGAAAGGACTATTAGGGTATGTATGAAAGAGATGTATCTTATTTGTGTGGGTAGATGGGGGAGTGTAGTTGGTTTTTTTCTTTATTCTTACTTTTTGGCTCTTTTGGCTCTTAGCTCTTTTGGGAATCTGCTACCAAGCTCCCAAATAATCACACAGAGGCATATTGTTACTTATAAATGCCCAGCCTTAGCTTGGCTTGTTTCTATCCAGCTTTCCTTAAATTATTCTGACTGCCTTTTGCCTCTGGGCTTTTTTCCTTCCCCCCTCTCTCCCTCCCCTCCCCTCCCCTCCCCCTCCTCTGGTTTTTTGAGATAGGGTTTCTCTGTGTAGCCCTGGCTGTCCTGGAACTCATTCTGTAGACCAGTTTGCCCTCGAACTCAGAGATCTGCCTGGCTTCTTCTGTTTATCTTACTTTCATTTCACTCTTACTCTGTGGCTGGCTGGCTGGCTAGGGGGCTGTCCCTTGGTGTCCTCCTCTCCTTGTTCTATCTTGTTCCTTCTCCCTTCCTAAATTTCTCCTCCTATTTATACTCTCTGCCTGCCAGCCCTGCCTATCCTTTTTCCTGCCTCGATATTAGCTGTTTAGCTGTTTATTAGACCATCAGGTGTTTTAGACAGGCAAAGAATCACAGCTTTACAGTTAAACAAATGCAGCTTAAACTAAAGCAGCACATCTTTACATCATTAAAAAAATGTTCCAGCCGGGCGTTGGTGGTGCATGCCTTTAGTTCCAGCACCTGGGAGGCAGAGGCAGGCGGATCTCTGTGAGTTCGAGGCCAGCCTGGTCTACAGAGCTAGTTCTGGGACAGGCTCCAAAACAATACAGAGAAACCCTGTCTCAAAAAAATAAAAATACCAAAACAAAACAAAACAAAAATTTTAAAAACAAAAAACAAAACCAAATGTTCCAGAGCATAAATAAATATAACATCCAAATACTATTCTACAACAGGAGAGGTATGTATTGTATGGTTCTAAGTTAAGTTTTTAACAGAATACAGTTGCCTGAAATTGACTATACCAATTGATATTTAACTTTTTATTTAGGCTTTCAGGCACACATGAAAGTATAATATAGCACATTGAACCCAATGAACTGTCATCCAACTTGAGTGATTATCGGTTTTTATCTGTACAATCTGCAAACCCTTCAAATCAGACATAGTTTCACCTGGAAATACTTGACTATAAATACAGTGTTTACACATAGACCCAAATTGAGCCCAAGAAAGATCCCTGTTTATTCATGCCTAGCTAATGTTCATATTTCCCCTATTACCTCTTATGGTTGCATTTGTGCCTGTGTCAGTGTATTCTCATACAGTGCAGGTATATGACTACTTTCCTGTGATTTGAAATTATATCCAGATAAAGGTCTGTATTTTAAAGTGTTGGTTCTTTCCGTTTGTGTTATCTGCTACTACAGAAACTGCTTGGACAGTTAACATAGGAAGTTGTGTGTTTTGGCTCATAGTTTAGGAGGCCCTAGTTAATGATAGGGTGGCCCATTAGCTTTGGGCCTCCGATGAGAAAGCACATCATGGTGGAGGCATATGCCAAGTAAAACCACTAATATTATGAACCAGGATCATACCCTTGTACCATCCCCTGTGAACCTCCCTATAACCTCTCACCAGGCCCTGTCTCCTCAGAGTCTCCTTATTTTCACCATCACCATGCTCGAGACCACATCTTTAACTGAATCATGGCTTTTGGAGGCCATTTATCAAAACTGAAGCCTTTAGTTCTTTGTGAAAGAAACAAAACAATATATTCTCTAGGATTTCTGCTTGACTGATTAATTTTAGATAGTATAATCCCTTGTGTTAAGTAAATGAATATTGGTATAGAGGTTGTTTACATTGAGGTCTTAGTAAAGGTATTAGAAGTCTCTCGTGTCTGTCATGTACCTCCACTTCTGGAGAACTTAAAGTAGTCACAGTGGTTTGTTTCCTGTAATGTGTCTATTAACTTGGAAGTTCTTCCAAGGCACAGACAGACAGGAGATTTTCATTTGCCCATTTCTAAAGTAATTACCTGTAACATTTTCCCCTCCTGAGCATTGTTTTAGAATAATTTTAAGTAATAGACTCTTCCATCAGTTGTGTTTTAATCTGCTGTAGTTTTTCTCTTAGTGGTGGTCAGATTGTCCTAATAGTTCCTCAGTCGGAATTTATCCAGGTTGGCTCTTGAGTCTGTCTGATGTTAGGATTTATAGTTTTTGGCACCTTCCTTTTCCTTCCTTCCTTCCTTCCTTCCTTCCTTCCTTCCTTCCTTCCTTCCTTCCTTCCTTCTGTGCTGGTTTGGTCATGGTATAAGGCAGCATGGTTTTATTACTCGCCTCAGTATGGGTATCAGTTGTCTCTGTTTATGAACCAGCTTCTGTTACCACATGGCCTACAGCAAGATGTTTGCACATTCAAGATTCAGTGTTATGCATATTTTTGATACTGTTTAAGCATAAAACATCTTCTGCTTGCTTGCATAATGGAGAAGTTTAGAAGTTTGGAAGAGTGATTGGTACAAAAACCTGCTCTCATGTTGTATCAGTGGAGATTGCAGATAATACTGGGATGCTGGCTCAGCATCTGAAAAAAATCAAGTAAGACAGGAGCATAGGGAGCAGGCTTAAAGGATAAAGAGGGCACCCAGAATACAGTAGTTTCTACCCAAGCCCCAGGAAAGGCAGGTCTATGAGCCAGAAAAGCTTTGGTGGTCGTGGTGCTGTCCTTATACTGCCTTGGATTGTATTTGGGTGTGGGGGTGAGGGAACTACTTTCTATCTTTTTGCTTGGTGACATCTTCCTAGGTACTTTACATTAGTTTGACTGAAAGCCAGACGTAGAGACAGCTTGTGTGAGGCATTTCTGGAGGACATATAGGCTGTCCAGAATGTGTTGAAAGGGGCTAGAGTGGACAGGAGCCAGGAGGGCAGGAGACTGGACTTTCAAATAATGGCCATGCTGTCATATGTAGCCATGTGATGGACAACTAAATAAACAGTCATTAAGAATTGGTTTATTTTCAAATGCATTTGCTTTTTAGCAAAAGTTGCATATCCTTTGTAGTTTTTGGTGTAATTATGAACACCTGTTTTATTACCATCCCCCATTAGTGTGTCTTGGGAATGTGGTATCACCTCCATTTGCCATTGCTTAAAGCTGTGGCATGAAGGGATATTTACAAATAGGGCATTGGCTAGCAGCCTATTCTCCTGCCTTCACAGGAGGAATGTAACATAGAAAATAATCAAATCCCAGATGTTACTGGTTTGAAAATATTGGGAGGAACTGTGCAGAAGTCAGAAAGATGGTTTTGTTTGTTTGTTTGTTCTTGAGACAGGGTTTCTCTAGTCCTGGAACTCTTTGTAGATCATGCTGGCCTTAAACTCACAGACATCCATCTGCCCCTGCTCCCCAAGTGCTGGGATTAAAACTGTGTGCCACCATACCCAGCTGGTTTTTGAAGTCTTTGCCTTGTATCTCTCTTTTGTGTGACCTTTGGCAGGCAAGTTCTTATTTCTGTTTGTGAAGTAAGAGTATGATATTTAACTACAGGTTAACTTACAGAGCCTAGCATGCGAACTGAATGATTTGTTTCTTGTTCTAAAAGGCCCTTTACAGGAGTGTGTGTTTCTTTTACAACTCCATCTTTGCATTGTTAGAGCTTCTATATTGTTCAACAACATGTTAAAATAGTAAATTAGTGCTGGTGTTAATTTCAAACCCAATAGAACTGGTTAACCAGAGCCCAATCTAGTGATAGCCATTTTCTCGTATCAAAAATATTATTTTAATGTGTTTTCTCTGCTTTGGGTGCCTAGATGGTATATGTATATACTATCACAATATGTACTGGTGCTAAGAATGTAGAAATAGAACTGCTATGGAACAAAGGGAACAAAATAGGAATGGGGAGAAGAGGGAATACATTATATACCTAAATGGAAATGGCCTTACATAACCATGAATAATAAAGACATTTTAAAAATACAATAGAAGGTATTTCAAGTTTCTTGATGTGTTAAAGGTTCCTTCTGGAGCCTGGAGAAAACCTGCTTCTAGTCATCACTTCAGTGCAAAAGCATGCTGGGAAACATGGTAGGTCACTACTGTGATTTCCATACCACATACCTTAGTTACTGAATATAATTTTATAACAATTTCAATTTTTGATTTTTAAAAATTTAGGCTTTCACATGTGCACATGTGCAGTGTGTGTGTGTGTGTGTGTGTGTGTGTGTGTGTGTGTGTGTGTGATGTGAGTATAGTGCCCTTGGAGACCAGAAAGGGAGTGTATGATTTCCCTAGAGCTGGAATTGAAGGTGATTATGATTTTTCCTGCCGTGGCTGCAGGAAACTGAACTCTGCAAAAGCAGGAGGTGCTCTTAACTGCTGAACTACCACTTCAGCTCAATTATTTTAAATTCCTTTTGTTTTCTGCTAGTTTAATGAGTATTAGATGATTTCTTGTGGTTTTATTCCCCCCTTCCTGATTAATGATATTGAGCAACTTTTCCTTTACATCCTAAGTTTTTAAACACAGGAGAAACCTTAGGAGTTCCTTTGTATATATTTCATATTTTGCTGATTATTTAGCAGTTATAAAGGGATTAAAGTACTATACTGTGCTGCTAAGCTTCAGCTGAAGTCTAATAAGCCACCTTCTGTATTGAGCCTGATCTTAGCTGACAGAGACTTGTCCCTTTGTCCTTGAAAATACCTTCATTCATGAAGAGGGAGGAAAGTGTAGTATAGCTACCTGAAAGTTCCAATTCTCTGGAGCCTTTACTGGATTTCTGAGTGACTTTCATTTTCTAGTCTAATAGTAGTGACATTTTACATTTCTTTTTCCCCAGTGAACTGGAAGATGACTTGCTTGGAGAAGATTTACTGTCTGGAAAAAAGGTAAGAAATAAGGTCACTTAGAAGAATTATTTAATTGTATCTAAAACAGGCACACACCACCACCACTTACTTGTACATGGGATGAATTTCCAGAAGCTGAGCATGGACTAGAATTTATAAATGGAGTGATTTTTTTCATTGCTATAGATTGACTCAGAGCTATTATGTAATATTATTTTAAGATGTTTCCACTTTTATATATATATATATATCTATTGTGGAGCTTTTGTTTTGTTTAATGATGGAAAAATGTGTTGGATTCTTTTATGTTGTATTTGTTTAACTCTGAAACTGTTACTTTGTCTAAAACACCTGATTAGTTTAATAAAGAGATGGACAGCCAATAGCAAAGCAGGAGAAAGGATAGGTGGGGCTGGCAGGCTGAGAGAATAAATAGGAAGGGAAGTCTGGGAGAACTGGATCAAGGAATGAGAAAAGAAGGGGCCAACCACCCAGCTACACAGCAAGCCCTGGAGTCAGAAGTAAAGAAAGTATATAGGATAAAGATAAAAGTCCAAAGTCAAAGAGTAGACAGAATAAGTTAAGAAAAGCTGGCTAGAAATAAGCCAAGCTAAGGCTGGGCATTCATAAGTAATAGTACATCTTCCTGTGTATTTATTTGGCAGCTGGGTGGTGGTCTCCTAAAGAACAAAGAGCCAAAAGAGTAAAACAGCCAGTAACATGGAGCCTCACAAATGCTCATCATGTTTTCTATCCTAGAGTTACTCCTCCAGCTCAGCAGAATGCCTGTTTATTAAGTAGATGGTGTAGATATTACTATGGGATGCAACTATTTTAGTTCCTACTCTATTCAGTGCACTCTAGCAGGTTTCAGAATTGGAATAATAGTAGCATAAAACATAAACTTAAAGGAATATAACATTTATAGGTTTGTACTTTACATTATGATTCTAGAATGCACTTCTTGGGAGTATATTTGTCAAACTATAATGCATAACAGATCTGTACATAAATATAGCTAGAAGTTCTCATGGAAACTTTTCTAGACCTTCTAATATGTGTGTATTTGTCTAAAATATGCTTCTAATCTGTTTCACAAATCATGAGGAAAGTAGAATGTGAAACAAGAGGTGAAATTGATAATTTTATGTTACAAGTAGTTTTCCTGCCGGCCTGGTCCCAGAGCCACATGCACCAGCCCCAAATAACACACCGAGATGCTGTAGGCCAGTTACTAGTTTCTTATCGGCTGGCTCTGTCTTAAATATTAACTCATTTCTATTAATCTAAGTATTTCCACGTAGTCTTATCTACGTGGAGTCTGGTATACTACCCTGTAGGTCCTCCATCTTGAATCTCCTCCCTACTTCTTCCTCTTTCTTCCTAGTCTCCTAGTCCCGCCTATCTTGCTTTCCTATTGGGCAATAGAACGTTATTCATTAACCAATAAGAGAAACATATTTACAGAATGACATCTTCCATCATCTCCTCTTTTCTGTCTAAAATAACATAATAAAATGTATAACAAAACAGTTCTCAAATAAGAACCATAGTTAACAATGTTCAGTCCATTAACATTTAGCAAGATTTAAAGAAAATATGTTACCATCTATCCTATCTTTGTGAATCTAAAGTCCTATATGTAACTTATCTTTAATCCTAACTAAGGGAAACTATAACCATAACTATTTGTCTTTAATTCCCTCAAAGACCACAGAAGGATAATATATAAACTCTAGAAATGACAGAGACAACTTGCCTGGTCAGTCACCCAAAGTTCTTCTGTAATGTTCCATCTTCAGCCTATAGGCCATAGTGTGTCTGGCAGATTCCCCAGCCAAGCAGGAAACTTTAAACTGTCCATCTGTATTGGCAGTTTGTCAGTCACTTTTCTCTTATGTCCTGCAGAATGTCTGGCAGACTTTTCCACGAAGCAGGAATCCTGTATCAATGTCCATTTTTCTATGGGTCCTGCATGTCCAGTTTATACAGCACAAAGTCAAACAGTCCAGAAAAAAGCAGTATCTTGCCCAAATGGCTAGTTTTGCCATATTGGAAGTAAACTCCATAACGAGTTTCTTCAGTATCCATCTTCCTTTCTGATGCAGGTGGTGTTGCCAGGAGCAGTTGTGCCTCACTGTTAAGAAAAACCCTAAACCATTTAAAATGCCATATTCTGTAGGTCTTTGAAAGGTTTGAAGAATGCCTATTCATCTTAAATACATCTCTATATATCTAGAAATCCTAACTAACTTAACTATAAGTTTTGACTATTATAGGTAAAACCTAACTAAAGTTTTTACTATTATAGGTAACTATCTATGATCTGGGCTAAATTATACATTACATTTCTCAGTGAGCTATATAAATCTAATACCTAAACAAGAGGAGAAATATACATATAACAAAATTGACCTTCAATTGTATCAGTAAATGAAAATCCATTTTAAAACAAAGTATTTATATCTATATCATAATCCCTTTTACCTTTAAAGAGATTGGTTGTGGTCATTAACCATTTATAACCAAGCCTATTTAAATGAAAATAAACATTTATAAATGATATTTGGAATTTGGGTGTTGTTCTTTCCAAACTGCTTCCTGATGGTAGGGGGACTCTTTCATGGGGATCCTAAGAAGAGGCAAAAATCCTGGCTGTAGTGGTCTGCAAGGCTGCCTTGATCCAGCTGTTTTGAATATTGGATCATCTGCAATACTGTTTCAAGGGGTCTTGCTTGATCAAACCATGTTAGTCTGGAAGGAATCCACAGCTTTTCTTTTTCTGTGGAAACAAAAATAGAAATCCTTTTCCCCAGTACCTTGTTGTTAGACTTCAATTTTGAAGTCAAAGCATTTTTAAAATATATAAATTGAATTAATCCATCAGCATTTCTTTTAACAGTTGTTATTTCCTCAGCAGTCAAATGATAAAAAGACAATATAATGCTTTTATTGGACAGTATCCAGATTCTCTCTGTGCTTTCCATCTTTACGTGTCTTTTTTATTATTCTATTTCTTCTACTTCTATTTTTTTCATTTTTTGAGACAAGTTTTCTCTGTGTAACTTTTATCTGTCCTGGAATTAACTCTGTATATCAGGTTTAAATCACAGAGTGCTTGCCTCTGTCTCCCGATTGCTGGGATTAAAGGCGTGTGCCACCACATCCAGCTACTCTTTTTTTTTTTTTATTATTATTCTTTTTTTAACCATTGTATCCTGTTTCTTTTTCTCTCCCAAGCATACGTATATTTTAAAACACACTGTAAACCTTTAGAGATTTTTCTTAATCTGAATCTGTCTTTACTGTAATTCTTTATCTTTTTGTGGTCACGAGTCTTTTATCTGGTAAACAAATTGGTCAAATGAAAGCCATAGCTGTATTAGCTGGGATCTATTCAAGATGGCGACGTGTACCTTGAGAGCTGTGTTCACTGCCTTGGTCTACGCTGCCATCCAGGAGCATATTGCTGTCTTGGAGATGTGGTTACTACCATTGCCAGCTCTTGTATAGACTATTAAATTGTTAGCAGAGCTCTTTAAAAGCCTTGTTTTTTTTTTTTTTGCCGCTTATGCTGAGTCAGGAAACCTCCCTTAAAAAGGAGACAAGCAAATCTGTTTGTCTCTAGCAAAACAAAGCCCAACTGAGAAAAATGCTTTTATCAAGAAGCCTTGCTTGTCTCTGTTCTTTTGTTTCTAAAACCCCTTTTTAAGCTTTTGTCAAGTTTTAAGTGAAAGTTCTTTGGTCCACATTGGGCACCATTTTGTTATGAACAGTTTTTCCCGCCAGCCTGGTCCCACTGCTGCGCCAGCCCCAAATAACACACAGAGACCCTGTATTAGATATAAAGCTGTTAGCCTGTTACTAGCATTTCGAATTGGCTAGCTCTGTCTTAAATATTAACCCATTTCTATTAATCTAAGTATTTCCATGTAGTCTTATCTTACCGGAGAGAGGGCCCAGAGTTTTACCCTGTAAGTCCTACATCTTGAAACTCCTCTTTACTACTTCCTCTCACCTCGTTGTCTCCTAGTCCCGCCTATCTTGCTTTCCTATTGGCCAACAGTGCTTTATTCATTAACCAATAAGAGAAACCTATTTACAGAATGACATCTCCCATCAATTTTATTTTCCTTTTTTTGGGTGGGTGCTTGCATGTTTGGGTATACTTATATGTACATGTATATGTGAAGGTCTCTTTATTGAAGCAAGGTTTCTTGCTGAACTTGAAGCTACCTGATTCAGCTATTCTTGCTAGTTAGCTTGCCTCATCTGCCAAGCTCTTGGGTTACAAGTGGACCATTATGCCTACCCAGTTTATGCTTGTATGTGGGAATCTAATATATCTCTTATACTTGACTGGCAAGTACTGTATTCACTGAGCCTCCTCCCCGATTCCCTAAAGTGAATTAACATTTTTTTGGTTCACTGAATAGTTTTAAAACATTTTCTGTTTTCACTTAATATTCACAATAATTTTTTAAAGTGGTATTTGTGTGTACAAGTGTTTGTGTGTGAGAAAGAGGTTATGCATATGCATGTGTGTGCTTAGGTGTATTCATGTGTGCATGTGGAAGCCAAAGGTTGCTGCTGCATGTCTTGCTCAATTGCTTGCCACTTTTTTTTTTTTTTTTTTTGAGACAGATTTCCACATTGAACCTGGAGCTTACCATTTTTGGCTTGTCAGGGAGCCCAAGGGATCTTCTGTCTTGACCTCTTTAGTGGTGGAATTATAGGTTCATGCTGCTGATACACCTGAATTTCACATGGTGCTGGGAATTAAACTCAGGTCTTTATGCTTGGGGGTAAACACTTCATTGAGCCTTCTCCCCAGGTCTTCAACATAATTCTTTATATTTCATTTTCAACTCTTAAAATTGTAAGGGCTCACATTGTCAAGAACTATACTGAAATAGTTAATAGTTAAGACTATTTCAGATAGTATAGTAGATATAGGCTGTGGAGTTATCCTTGTCCCGCTGTCTTCTGTTAAACTTTTAGGTCTCATCAGCATTTTCTCTAGTAATTGAATGTGACATAGGGTTCTTTCTCAGTCAGATCAGTCCCCTCCCAACCCCGGTTTTGGGCTCATGCTGTCTTTCCCATTTCAACACATGGATCCTGGGGAATAGTTATGCAATGTTTAAATCATAACAACTTTAAAATTCCAACAAATGTTCTTTTAAAATTTTTTGAGTATTGTATATGTGAGTACTATATATACAATATCCCCCTCAACCTTTTTCCTCTTCCATCTTCTCTGTTATCTTCCTCAATGAGATCCTTTCTTTAATTATTATTGATAAATACAAGCACACATATGCAACCCTCTGAGTACATAGAGCTTATTTGTGTATGTGTTTAAGATTGAGCACTTGGGGTTAGATAACCTATCAGGAGAGTTTATCCCTTAATTCTTTCTCTTTAGCAGCCATTGCCCTTGTTTATTTTTCTAGGATGGGGCCTTGTAAGATTTCCCCCATTCTCATTGGGATATCTACTGGTTATCGTTGTGTAGGTCTTATTTAGATGACCATATTGTTAAGAATTCATGGTTACTACTCCCTGACATATATAGAAAACACTAACTGATTACTAATGTCTGCTAATGTCCTGGTCCTCTGACACTTAACAGTCTTTTTACACTCTATTCCCAGATGTTCCCTGAGCCTTCAGTATGTGCAGGGGTTGTGTTGTAGATGTATCACTTGGGGATAGGTACCCCACAGTCAGTTGTTTTCTGCATTTTAACCAGTTGTAGATTTCTGTCATGATCTTTATCAGCTGCTAAAAGGAATTATTCTTGATTAGGGGTGAGAGCTGCATTTACTTGTGAATATAAAGATAGGTCTTTAGAATGAAGTTGGAAATTACACTGTGTACTGACTTGTGTCAATGCAAGCTAGAGTTACCTGAGAGGAGAGAGCCTCAGTTGAGAAAATACCTCCATCAGATCCAGTTGTAAGACATTTTCTTAATTAATGATTGATGGGGAGGTCCCAGCCCATTATGTATGGGTGGTGTAATTCCTTGGGCTGATAGTCCTGGGTTCTATAAGAAGCAGGCTGAGCAGGCCATGGAGAGCAAACCAGTAAGCAACTCTCCTCCACGGCCTCTGTTATCACCTACTGCCTCCAGGTTCTGCCCTATTTGAGCTCCTGTGATCCTCTTTAATGATGGACTTCAATGTGAAAGTGTAAGCCAGATAAACCCTTTCCTCCTCAACTTTCTTTTTGGTCATGGTGTTTCATCACAGTAATGGAAACCCAAACTGAGACATACTGGTTTAGGAAAGTGGCAGTAGTAGGTTCTCCTTTAGGGTCCATGACTTCACCAGCTTCAGATTTGTTGTTAGTTGTACAATTTTCATGCATGAGTTTCCTCCTATTGAGTAGGCCTTAAGTCTAATTAGGTGGTTGTTGGTTACCCTTGAGGTTTAAGTGCTACTGTTATACCCTTGGGTATGTATATCTTGCCATGCTGGTCATTATTATAATTTGTAGGCTTTACAGCTGGGTAGAATTTTTTTTAATTACTTTTCTCCATTGACAGTTTATATAGCACCTTTAGGTACCAGGAGAGTTTTTCCTCAGGGATGAGACTTCTAGGTTGGTCCTAGCTTGATTCTTAAGTTTTCTCTTGGAAGTATATGATATTTTAAGCAATAGGGTCTTACCTTTAAGTTTTGGGGTGTAGCCAAGGGTGATAACAGAGCATATATTGTCTGGAGAGTCCTGACCAACAGATCGAAGAGAGATTTCCCATGACTGGCACTGTTAGATAGTCCTTGGCTCTTGGAGGAGCCTTATCACCCCTGATGGAGTAATTTCATTAAAATTATTTAAATGTGTATATTTGTACTTGCTATATATGTATGCCTTTTGTTTGTTTTATGGAGACAGAATGTATGTGTGTGTGTGTGTGTGTGTGTGTGTGTGTGTGCGCGTGTGTGTATATGTGTGTGTGTGTGTGTGTATATATATATATATATATATATCCCTGACTGTCCTGTAATTCACTATATGTGGACCAGGCTGGCTTCTAGCTCAAAGAGCCTGTCTCTGCTTCTACAACACCCAGAAATATATGTGTGTTTTTAGGTAAGCAAAAAATAATGTGTTTTTCTGGCTTTTTAAGTCGTCCTCTCTCTTCAGTATGGTCCTCTTTTCTCCCTCCCTAGATAAAATTGTCCCTCCATTCCCATTTTTCCCTTTGTAACACCTGTGTCCTAATATCCCCCTCTCTAGCACTCTCCCCTAACCTGACCTCTTTTACTCTGCTGGTTTCTGTGGTTAATCCAAGTTATGTACTCAAATTAAGCTCCTTAGTGGAAACTCAAGTGTATAAGGAAGAGAGAAAGGTACAGTTCATTCTGGTCGGGCTTCACCTAGTGTCATCAGCGTTTAGTTTGAGTAAGTCTTGTTTCAATGTTACTTGGTTACTCTTTGCTGAGTTATTTTGAAGAGTACTTCAGATATGCCATTATGGTGTATGAATCTTAATGTGCTTTAAGGATCTTCTTTGAAAGTCTTTCAGGAGGTAGTTCTGGTCTCACGTTGTGGGCATTTCAACATTCTTTTTATTGCCAAATTGCTTCTTGGAAATGTTTGATTAGCTTTTATTCCTAATTTATTCCTAACAGTGTGTATCTCGGTATCTCTCACCTTCCCTTTCCACAAATCTAATGCTGCTTTTAAAAAAAGAATCTTTGTCAGTGTGATAGATCTTAATGACTGTTGGTTGTTTAATTCATAATTATTTGATTTCTAGTAAGATTGGACCTTTCTCAAGGTATTTATTTAGCAAGTTTATTGCCCTTGTCTGTGACTGCACTGGGCGCCTGCACTCTGATTTCCACTGTGACAGTGACCTGTAGGCCCTTGTGACAGTGTGGAGCATCTAGGGCTGAGTTTTAATTGTGTTGAAAAGGCAAGGCATGGCTGCAGACTGAGAAAGAAGATGGCTGAGGTGGAGCTAGGCCGATAGTTTGTAAGTACTTCCTTCATCTGTTTTACTTTGGCATCACCTCATGTCTGGACTGCACCAAGGAGTTTCTGTCATAAGTGCCAGTGTTGGAGAATGTTTGAGGACATTTTTGTAACCATCTTTAAACCCATGATACCCTGTAAAAAGTCCTCATTCTTAGGAGTTTTGAAGGGAGCTTTTCTATATTTTCCTGGGAAGATGAGGCAGAGGATTTCACAAGCACTCACTGTCACTCTGTATTTCTTGCTTGGGACCTTAAGCCTTGCTTTCTTCTTGACCAAGAAGAATTCTCCCAGCCTTTCTGCTTACCTGAAAAACAGTTCCCTCCAGTTCAATAAGATCTCTGGCTTCTCTGCTTTAGTGTTTCCCCTTGAGGATTAAAGCTTTTCCAGGGAAGTGGTGTTTCTGCCTCCAATGTCTGTTACTCAGTAGGCTTGGAATTGAAAGACTCAAACCTTGGAACTGAGATTTGATGACTACTGGAACCTACCACAACATATATTTTATTTCATTTGTTTGCTTGTTTGATAAATTACTACTTGAATGATTTTGGAACTGGTACTTGGGAGTTTAAACACACAAGTGCATGCATATACAGAATCACCGTGAAATTTAAATATATGTGTTTTTTTCATGTGTGTGCATGCACACACACAGGCATGCATACACATTTCACACACAGTCAAGCAGCCCTCCTTGAAGTTCACTGCATTAGTAATATTTAAGCTTTTCCTGAGGTTTTATTTGTGCAATTGAAGAATAAACTTAGGTTTGTCCATTGCAGGTATGGCTACTGTGTAGTGTCTGCTTCACTGTCAGAACTGGCCCTTTTGGATGGCTGGTTGTATCACTAACAGCAAATTTATTTTGGGTCTGTGAATTACTGTGTTTTCTTTTAATACAGATCCATCCTGCTGTGTTGGAAGCATAGCTTTGGGTAGCTTATTTGACTTTAGAGATAGATGAGGTCTCTTGAGCCAATAAATTTTCCTAGAATTATTTTTGACTATCAGAAGTACTGTAATAAAGAGTCAAGTTTAACCTATTTTTGCAAGCTGTACTACAGTCAGATTGGTTATTCATTTAAGGAGTAGAAAATAGTCAGTTTCTCTTTCTTCACTTGAGAGAGAGAGTGAGTGTGTGTGTGTGTGCGCGCGCGCGTGTGCTTGACTACCCTTTGGAAGGGTATACCCCATTTAGACTTAGGAATACTTTTAGTAGAGGAGGAAAGTTGGATCACTCCCCAATCTATAATATTGAGACATATTTAACCAGCCTAGAATTTTGAACTCTAGC
The DNA here is from genome assembly GCF_943737965.1 of Phodopus roborovskii. Classification (NCBI taxonomy): domain Eukaryota; kingdom Metazoa; phylum Chordata; class Mammalia; order Rodentia; family Cricetidae; genus Phodopus; species Phodopus roborovskii. The sequence continues at coordinate 27,694,358 of NW_026126571.1, read as the reverse complement.
AAATCACTCTGCTGCCTTTGCATTCTATTTAGATATGGGCGACGGCAATGAAAGAACTGAGTTGTTACTTGTTTTTTCATGTCATCTATATAGGAAAGCCAAAGTTACTTTCCTAATTGGTTTAATTTCCAGCCCAGTGATCTTAAAAACAGCTTGTATTGGATTTGTATCTCTTGCATTGTTTAAAAATTTCAGATTTTTGTTTCTGTCATTGTTAGTCATTTTAAGGCCATTCTTCGAGTATTTTGGTGGAAAAACTGTTTAGTAGTTCCCCTTACACAGATGCCTTTCTTAACCTTTTTCTTTTATGGCAGAATTATAATAAATCTGACCAATATACTTGTTGCTTGATACTTACTTGTTTGTGGCACTTAAAATTTTTTCAGGGGTTAGCCTCTAGGGTGTATGTGGGCTCTCTGGATTCTCTATGGTAATGCCAGACTGAACAAACCTTCTGCATGGCAAGATGTCAAGCAGCATGAGGTTAGAAACAACCCTCTTAGAGTAAGCTTCTGTTTGGTAACAAGTCTTTTTTTATGTAAGTGACACAAATTAATTAGATTTCTTGTTTTAATCAGAATCAGTCGGATTTGTCAGATGAAGAGTTGAATGATGATCTTCTACAGAGTGATAATGAAGATGAAGAAAATTTCAGGTACTCAGTATTTACTCATTAAAAAAAAACTGGGCCATATTTAAATCGATGGGAACTGTTTATATATTTTGTAATTATAATGAGTAATTGAATAAATAATAAGGTATTGGACTTCTAACATACATTCTGAGTGAGATATTGGTATATTCTGATGTGGAAGCCATATAGATTGTTTCCATAAATAGGTCAATGGCTTAAAGTTACGTACATTATTCAGAGCAGTTTATAAAGGCTCAGCGCTTTGAGTACTTAGAGTATAGTGATCCCTGACTTGATGTAGGCAATTGCAGTTTGATGTTGCTGTGCTTGTTTTTCTTTCAGATAATTTTTACTGATGCCACTCTGGAGAGAGAAATACTCAGAAAATTTCAAATTTTAGGAAGAACCATGGGAAAAACACATCTTTCTGGGTTATAAATTTGATTGCAAATATATCATATGAAGGCCGTAGACTTGAAACTTGCTTTCTCACATAGTTTGTGGCTAAAAGTATAGTTTTAAATTATTTTATCAATGAAATGCATTTACCAATTCTTTTTGATATCTTTGGAGTTTGTCCAGAAGCTTGAAGTCTATGGTGTGTTCAGTTTTTCTGTATAGGATGCTTTCTGTGAGCACAGATTTACTCTGTGGTCTTGCATTTGAATTTTTTTTTAAAAAAATACTTTTATTTAATTAAAAAAGTTTTGTATATAGTGTTTTGCCTAAATGCATGTGTGTATCATTTGTGTGCCCTCTGAGGTCAGAAGAGGGTATCAGATTCCCTGAAACTGGAGGTACAGATGATTGTGAGCCATCATGTGGGTGCTGGGATTAGAACCTGGGTCCTCTAGAAGAAAAAGCCAGTGTTACCAGCTAAGCCATATCTCCAGTCACTGCATTTGAACTCTTACCTTGAAATGTTTGCCCTTTAGGAGTTAGTGATTAATAGGTATAATATGGGCTTTGTGGCTTTAAGACCTTTTGCTCTCTTATGAAGAAATTTCCAATGTGTTTGGTTTAGTTTTTTGAGACAAGGACCATATTGTAGTGTAGGCTGTTCTGTAACTCATGCCAATCTTCCTTCCTCAGCCTCTTGAGTGCTGGAATTATAGACATGAGCTATCACAACTGGTGGTGTATCAATTATTTTTTAAAGTATATTTGTAATTAGTGTACATTTATTTGAACATTGAGATCTACTTTGACACAGATTTTTATGTTTAATTTTCTTAAAGAAAAGCTTAACAATTTGCATCATATGTTTTTTAAAAAGAATCCAAATTGTTCTCAACATTCTAATTGTGTGGGTTCAGCAGTTAAGAGCGCTTACTGCTCCTGCAGAGGACCTATAACAGGTTACCCACAATCACCTATAAGGCCCAGGGGATCATACGCTCTCTTCTGGCCTGTGAGTACCGGGCTACATACAGTGCACATACTATATGTAGGCAGTCATAAAGTAAAATAAATTTAATTAATTCTTAAATAAGTCTTAAAAACAATCCTGTGATTTTTTTTTTTTTCCTGATTATTGAGTAGTATTCTTCTAATAGTCATACCATCTAGATTCCATCTGTTTCATTCTTTAAAAGTAGATGCCAGGCATGGTGGCACATGCCTTAAATACTAGCAGTCAACTTCAGAGTGAGTTCCTGGATAGCCAGGGCCACAGAGGGGACCCCCCCCCCACCCCTACCCCAAGACATTTACTTCTTAGATGTGTGGTAGCTAGACCAGCTTCTTCATCAGGCAGACTTCATTCTTTAGGTCAGATAATAGAGCTGAAAAGTGGCGATGCTGTCTATATTGTGGGTCAGTGTCCCTGGGTCATTTAGAATCTAGTGCATAGATTGTTAAGAGTGTACTCAACCCAGTGGTTGTTTAAGTCTCACTCTTCAATTATTAGTGACACAGTTTTGTGCTTCTTCTCAGTGTGTCTTTCATTTTGTTTTGTCTTCTAGTTCTCAGGGTGTCACTATCAGTCTGAATACCACCTCTGGCATAGTTACATCGTTTGAGCTGTCTGACAATACCAACGACCAGTCTGGAGAACAGGAATCTGAGTATGAACAAGGAGAAGATGAACTAGCCTACCACAAACCCGAGGAACAAGAACTGTATACTCAGGAGTACCCAGAGGAAGGACAGTATGAAGGCCATGATGCAGAGTTGACAGAAGACCAAATAGAATATGGGGATGAGCCAGAGGAGGAGCAGCTGTACAATGATGAAGTGCTGGACATCGAAATCAATGAACCTTTAGATGAATTTACAGTGAGTCTTTTCTCTTTTGAAAGGCCAAAGATAACATGGCTCCCTGCGCATAGGTTTCTAGGCTGATTTGAAATCTATTTACCTCCCATGGGAAGGAGAGAAATTAGACCTTATTATCACTGTCTGCCAGTTTCTTTATCAGAGCTATGACAAAGTTTGTGTTGACAGCTTGTTTGGCCAGCATTAATGCTCCTTTGTCATTCTGGAAGGCTGCAAAGAATCGTGACCTTGAGGATTGCACCCTAAGGAAGAAAACAGCTTTGTGTGGTAGAGGCACACTGTCAATGTTAGAAGTACTTAATGCAGAGCTTTTATCCAGGCTTTAGACAAGATCTGATAAAGTCCTTCTAAGGTGAAAAGATTATTGACCTGCTAAAGACATCTTTAAGGTGCTAATATTCCACAGTGATTGATGTCCTGTTTTCATTCATTCCTTTCTGACTATGGACTGTCTAAACCTGAATAAAGAGATTGAGGTTAGTTTAGAAAATGTCACACATAATTTGTTATCTGTAATCTGCAAGCTAAGATGGTGTTGGTTTTTATTTCAGAAAGATGGCTTTTGTGGGTAGTGTTTATTTTTATTAAAAACTGGGAAAGAATGAGATACTGGTATAAGATTGGTCATCTGTCATAATGGTACATTATCAGAAAAGGCTTGTGTTTTTTTAAAAAAAAAAAAACAGCACCTAATGGCATTCATACTGGAAAGATGTTACTGATTCATTGTATAATGCCTAAGGGTTTAATTTCATTGGGGTCCCATGAAGACAGAGTGGTGGTCGGGCTGCTGAGATGCGCTGGAGATGTGTAGTATCAGGACCTGTAGAACCCTTGTTGGTAGTAGTAGCACTCTCACTTGTGGTGGCATCATTTAGTGTGTGCTTGCATTTGAGGACAGCAGCCAACAGTTAATGATTCTTGGTCATTTATGTGTGTAGCAGCCTACTTCACAAGGGGTTGGTGATAAAGATCTTGAAAATATTTTGTTCAGTCATAGCTGTGCTTTGATGTCTCATGAGGTAGAGCCTTATTCTTCAGAAAGTATGTATAGTTTGTGGTCAGTAGAGTCATGAAACAGCAACTTGGAGCCTGATGTCTGTAGCCCTATAATGATGTATTTTAGTAATCAGTCCTTCAGTAGCTGGACAGTGTCCTCTAATACTGGTATGCTTGCTTATATGAGACACTGTAATTTAAAATGCTTGTTGAATTAACCCAAGGTCTTCTTGAAAATGTGTCTTGTTTTCTTGTAGTATTTGACTGTTATAGTTCATTTGTAACATAAGCTGTTCACTTCTTGGGTCCTTTACTCTCTTAAGTAGTCAGCACATCTTTATTAACAGATAGACATAAAATATTGTTGAGCCATAAGAAGCATGGAAAGTGTGTATTAGGGTTGAGTTTGCTCAGCCACTTTGTCCTATAGACTTGTGAAGAGAGAGCTTACAGTCAGAGAGAAGTTTTCTTCTTAAATGTTTTGTTATCCAACATAGGACTATGTAAAATTCCAGGAATAATACAAAATCTACTTAAGCAAATCAGCATCATGTGGTTCAAGATTCAGGTAATTAAAAGAATAAAATATTTCCATTGAAACATTTATGGAACTCTTTTACATTAAAATGAACTCTTTCCCAAAATTTACAAAAGCTTCAGAAACTTCAAATTTCACTTAGAAATTATGAATGTGCTAATATTTTGCAGATGAATGTTCTGTGAGCAGTGGTAGCCTACTTTACTATTGCTGTTAGAGCCACAGCCATCATTTTCTTTCTTCATGGATAGAACAGTGGTAGTGTCTGAAGTGACTGCCCTGAGTAGGAAGAGATCAGAATGAAGCTGTGGAATACTTTGCTCTTGTTGAGCAGCCAGGCCTTGTCTGTCCCTGATGGGCATATTGTCATGGCACCAGTAAACATGTGAATAGAATACCCATAGGGGTATTCAGTTTATTGAGTGGTTTAAACTGGTTCCTTGTCATAGCCAAAATTAACTCTGAAATGTGACCCACAAGCACAGGCTTTCTTGTGAGAGCCCACCTATAAAATCATAGATTTGGTTTAGAACTGGCCATAGAATCCTTAAGACCATAACACAAATTTTGTAACTAGAAGGTATTCTGTCACCTTTGAAGAAAGGGAGATGGCAGGGGTGTTGAGAAACTTCAGCACAGCTCCAGAGGTTTGTTTTATTGGGTAAGGTGAATTTTGCAAGCATCATTGTTGAGCCTGATTTCATTTTACAATCTGTATTCTGGTAACAGTAAGAACTGTATTGCTCAGTAGCCAACAGAATAGTATTTGTTGGTGACATTAGAGTGTATTCACTGTGTAGTTAACACCAAATGAGATTTCGTAAAACACTGTTTTGTAAAATTGAGTTCAAATTTACCATTTGTGTAGAAAGTAGCAGACTATTCCATGGTGTTATTTGGTTGAAATGTTGGTTAGTATCTTTTTGATGGGATGCTAACAGTTTTTGTGCATAGTGGAATGCAGTGTTAGGATCACCTTGAGAAGCAGGCAGGTCAGCTCTCCCTCCCTCATTACTTTGTGGTAATGCCAGCAGCTGTCAATCTGCTTTCTTTGCCAGTGCCAGTCTCCAGTTACCTTGCCTTCTACCTTGCCTAAGCCCAGAAGGGACAAGCTTGCCTATTGATAAGCCCTTCCCATTTCATGAAAAACTTGGAATAATCTTTTCACCCAAGGGAAAGAAAGGCCTGATGAATCCACTGTAGTGTGATGTCTGAAAGGCAATTTGCTGTGTCAAATTGTCCCACTCTGTTGTCTCTGGCCTTAGGTTGTCAAGAGGCTTGGGTGATTGGCTCCTGCTGCTGCCAAGCTCCTCAGTGAGCACACAAGCCTGGGTTTTGTAAGGCTTTTTCTTTGGGCACAGCCGTGAAGGCTGTTCAACGGGGGCTTGGGCCTGAAACTGAGCCATTGCCACTGTCCTCATTGCTGGACCAGCATGTACGCTTGGTTTGCATGACCATGCAGAAGAAGCTCCTATGCTGTGTGCTCGCTCAGGGCATCACAATAGAATGTGTTAAAATAACTCTGCATGAATCGTACATGAAAAGTGGTTGAAAACACCCAAAAGCTTTTTGAGAAAAATGTTTCTTCTCTTTAATGGCCGTTAGGATGAAGAATACTTGCAGGCTTATGGTGGGCAACAAGGGCTGCAAGTGCGGGAAGACTGTGAGGCTGAAGATGACTTAGATGAGATTACTGATTCCCAGGTTGCTTCTGAGACCCACGAGGTACTTATTCAACTTCTACAGTTTCCTGAGTTTCTTTTTTTCCAGATTTAAAATGAGCCCCAACCCCCGCCGTTTAAGTGTTAGTGAAAAGTTGATTTGTCTGTAAACTGCGTTGTAGTAGAAACCCAAGACTGTGTCTAGAGACATGAGTTTTGATGTCTGGTGCCTGTGAGAAGTATGTGCCCTGGATCAGTAATGCTTGTCTTTTTATTATTGCATGTTAATGGTGTGTGTGTGTGTGTGTGTGTGTGTGTGTGTGTGTGTGTGTGTGTGTCCGCGCATGCGTGCGCGAGCGTGCATGTGTGTTTGTGAGTATCTGCATGGCACACACATGGTTAGGGCAGCTTGAGTCTCTTCTCTCCTACTGTTATGTGGGTTCTGAGAGTGTTCTAAGGGGTCAAACTCAACTTCATAAGACTTGTACAACAAATGCTTCACCTGCTGAATATAGTAGCTGGCCCAAGTGCTGGTGTTAAAAAGGGATATTTAGGGCTGAGTTTCAAAAGTACGATATCAGTGCCTTGAAATCAGTGCTATAATTATTTTAATTAGTTAGTATTAGCTAATTTGGACCATTATTCAAGAAACACTGCAAGATTTTCTGTTTTAAGTTCTGTCTTAGATGTTGAAGAAACTGATGACCTGGGTTTCTGCCCCCAAGGAAGTTGCAGGCTAATATAGGAAGAAGGTGCTTAAAATTACCATTATGCACAGCTCAAAGTAACAGTTCCCAGGAGTATGGAAGGGGTCCATGTCTGAAGCTATGTGGAAAATATGACCGCTGAAGTCCTCTTGAAAGAACAGTGGGCCTCTGGTAATTCCAAGCTGCTCTCTCACTGAGGATGGGTAGGCACTGTAGTTAGGACTATATAATAGGCCAGAAAACTTTGTTGGCTCTGGCGACTTTCTTAAAACTTAACCTGTTTTTCCTCTAATAATTTCTTTAATGTTCTCTTCTATCTTCCAGAGAAAAGAGACACAAAAGTCGGTGTTTCCTGGCTTAAGCTATTTCTTTCCATTGAGTGTTAGTGTTAACAACAGGGCTTTAAAAGAATACATATTCTTTTCTCTGTGAGAGCTGGGTGTAAGCTGTTTGGACTTTTTCTTTTGTACTTTGTGTCTTACTCTCACTCTTTGAAATAAATTACAACAATAAATGAGACTAGTGTAAGAGACTATTTACCCTGATTGTGCAGTTGGAGAAGGATGGTGTCTAATCCAGGGAACCATGACAGAGTTGAAGGAGCCCCAGGACAGGCAGCCTAGTTGCCCATAGCTTTCAGAATCATTCTGCCCAGCACACTACTCACCCAGCTTGCTCAGGCCTTCAAGGCCACTTGAGATAGAAATCAAGACGACCTGAAAGGAGGGAGCGGAGCAGATGGAAGGCCGCAAGACAGTCTTTGGTTGATCAAAGGCTGGAAAGGAAAAATTTGATGCATATGTCCTTGTGAGGTAAACAAATGAGCCATAAGCATATGAAAATATATGCAACAAGGTAAGGATTAAACCTGTTTTAATATTGGCAAAACCTGCCATTATTGGAAGATGTAGGTTTACTTTGTTAGGGAATATGTATTAGAAATGTCACAAACCCATTTCTCTGGGTTCTGCTTTTTTTTTTTTTTTGAGACAGGGTTTCTCTGTTGTTTTGGAGTCTGCCCTGGAACTAGCTCTTGTAGACCAGGCTGGTCTTGAACTCACAGAAATATGCCTGCCTCTGCCTCTGGAGTGCTGGAGTTAAAGGCTTGCGCCCCCCTCCCCCACGCTTGTGCATATTTTGTGAGCATATAACTACTTGTTCTTTGTTCTCTGTCTAGGTGTGCTTGTGTACCCAGTGGCTTTGAAAAAAAGCCGCAGGTCTGTTTATATGTCAGAACAGAGGTCCCACATGTAAGGGGGGACAGATCTCTCTGGTCATGATCACAGTGCTGTGGGTGAGCAGGGCCTCAGGGAAGTGCTGCTTCTGGGGAGGTGACTCAAGATTCAGCCCAGTTCTACCAAGTCCTGGTCTTCTCACATCTTCCATGGGTCTGTGTCAGACCACTTTGCTAGCTTTAAACACCCTCACTGTCCTTGACAGGCTCAGCAACCCCGAAGCATGTTGTCCTTTGACTCAACACTTCTACTTTAGTGAATTTATTTAAAGGGGTAATGTAAGATGGAGTGAAAATCCTTGTACATGTAAAGCCCTAGTATGTGTGTGTGTCGGTAGTGTAAACATTCCATTAAGTCACCATACTGGCTCCATAGGAGAGGAACCCATGTCTTCCCTTTGCTGTCCACCATGGAAAGATTGGTCTAATTAAGTCAAAAGGGCTAGGCCATATGTTTTGCTCTTAGCTCCACTATGCTCTGTGTCTAAATTGTTTGTAAATCTAAAAACAGTCAAAAGTCTGAATGGAAATAAAATAGCCATAGTGATTGCTTTTAGACTGGGATTATTTAGTCATGACCAGAGTTTTCTGTTAATCCCAGTATTGGAGTGTTATACACAAGTGACTCATGGGAGTTCACTGGCCAGATAGTCTAGCAGAAATAGGGATTTTTGGATTCAGTGAAAGATCTGTCTGAGGGATTAAGGGAGAGACTGATTGAAGATACTCAGTGACCTCCTGGCATGTGTGCATGCACTGCACACCACACCATACACACACCACACACACACACACACACACACACACACACACACACACACACACACACACACACAGAGAGAGAGAGAGAGAGAGAGAGTAATAGTTTATATTCAGTGAATCAGTAATTTATGTATCAATGATTTAAGTTTTTATTCATGAATATACCCAGTTTACCATCTTGTCAGGTGCAAGCCAGAGACACAGGTCTACACAATCACCTACAGCAAGCAGCCTGATTTCTTTTCAAAGTCCTCCAGTCAGGTGAAGCTGAGATTCTTGTCTTTTACCACAAGGAAGAATTTCAGGATAAACTAGAATGAAGTAGAGTTGAATGAGAGAAAGCGAGCTAGGGAGAGAGAGGAAGAGAGAGAGAGAGAGAGAGAGAGAGAGAGAGAGAGAGAGAGAGAGAGAGAGAGAGAGAGAGAGAGAGAGATAATGAGAGAATGAGAATTACACAGGGTTAAAAGAAAGACTCCCACGGAAAAAAATAAGCTCTTCCCAGCCTTAGTCACACTGAATTATGTTTTGATAGGAGCCACATACCCTTAACACATGTAGGTTCTTCAAGATACTGAGAAATTTAAATGAGATCATAGGTAGCTCTCTGAAGTGCTTTGATGGGATTTCAACTGATGAGGTCATAAGAATGGCAGATTGAATTAGAATGTTTTTATTGTAAAGTTAATTGTGTTATGAGATTCTCATAAAATATATGGGAAAGGAGTAAGGACAACCTCAAGGCCTTCAGAGTGTTTCATTGTATTTTCGAATTCTTTTTTGAATATATCTCTATATAAAAGGGATATTGTGATTCTGTTGACAGCCCTCATGATTTATCTTGTTAATTATGCTGAAATCGTTGATTTGCCACTTGTGAGAGGTTTCTCCTTTCTTATCTTGGTGTTTCCGTACTTTCCCATCTTTTTATCCTATCTTACTGTCATTTATGAGGGACAATCCTATTACCCTCCAGAAAAGTCAAATTCAGCTTAAAGGAAAGTTTCCTGTTTTATACCCAGCACTCACATAGAAAAGATGAAAGTATTCTTTTAGAGCCCTGATATTAACACCCAATTAGACACTTTCTTCTACAGCTGCACAATTGGGGTGAAGAGGCTCTTTATACTAATCTTACTTTTTTCTAGGTTTTAATTTATTTGAAAGAGTGAGACACAAAGTATAAAATGTCAAATTCAGCTTAGAAGAAAGTGCTGGTTTACATCCAGTACTCACAGAGGAAAGATTGGAGGAGTCTAAAGCCCTGATATTAACACCCAAAGCAAAGAAATGGCTTAAGCCAGGAAACACTGGCTTTTTAAAGTCCCAGCTTTCCAGAGGCTAACACTTTTGTTTTTCCCCACTTTATTTGATGTAATTATACTAGAAGTTCATCTTAGGGTCTGCTTGCTTCCCCCCTTTGTTTTTGTGGTATTGGGGATTGAACCTAGCATCTAAAGCATGTTAAACAAGGGATGTGCCACTGAGCTACACCCATAACCTCATGTTTAGCTGTTTTTGCTTAACATAGTTTTTAATTAATTCAAGTACATATATGTAGCAATGGTTATTCCGTTTATTGATAGACCTTATTGTTTCTTTTCCTCTTCTAAGATAATTGGTTGTTTCTAGTGTTTTTTTTTTTTTTGCTGTTGTTGTTGTGTTATGGTTGAATGTTTACCATTTTGTGGATATACATTTTTTGATTTGTTGTTAGGTATTAGTAGAATTACCAAGCTAGGCTAGCATGGTTTGTTTGTTTGTTTGAGGGTAATTACCAAATGGTTTTCTAAAAGTGATTGTGCTGTTTTATACCCTTCATCTGGTTGAGAGTTCTCCTTGTTCCTCATTTGCTACTGGTGTTTTTCTTCAGCCCTTCAATGGCTGTATCATTTTGGGTTTTGCTTTCATTTCCTTGATGGCTAATGATACTGAGCACTGTTCATGTATTCTTTTGGAGTTTATATAGTCCATCGGGTTTGGTTTTAGTTGTCTTTAAGCAGGGTGAGTTTTTTTTGTTTGTTTGTTTGTTTTTGTTTTTGTTTTTTTGAGACAAGGTTTCTCTGTGAAACAGTACTGGCTATCCTGGAACTCATTCTATAGACCAGACTGGCCTCAACTCATAGAAATCCTCCTGCCTCTGTCTCCCGAGTATTGGGATTAAAGGCATGTGCCACCACTGCCCAACCACATGTTGTCTTTTTATATGTTACAGAATATATAAAGTCTTTATTGAGATTGTTTCTATAATTTTACTCTACATAGACAGTATAGTTTTTTCTTTTTTTTTTTTATAAATTTTTATTTAAATTAGAAACAATCTTATTTTACATATCAATCCCAGTTCCCTCTCCCTCCCATCCTCCCATATCCCCCCCCACCACCACCCCTATCCCACACCCCATCCACTCCCCAGGGAGGGTGAGGCCTTCAAAGTCTGTCACATCATTTGGGGCAGGGCCTAGGCCCTTTCCCACGTGTCTAGGCTGAGAGTATCCCTCCATAGGGAATGGGCTCCAAAATCCCATTCGTGCACTAGGGATAAATACTGGTTCCACTGCTAGTGGCCCCATAGACTGCCCAGGCTTCCCAATTGACACCCACGTTAGGGGCCTTGGTTTGGTCCTGAGCTGGTTCCCCAGCTGTGAGACTGGGGTCCATGAGCTCTCACTTGCTCAGATCAGCTGTTTCCGTGGGTTTCCCCAGCATGGTCTTGACAACTTTGATCATCACTCCTCCCTTTCTACAATTGGATTTCAGAAGTTTGGCTCAGTGTTTAGCTGTGGATCTCTGCTTCTGCTTCCATCAGCTACTGGATGCAGGCTCTAGAATGTCATTTAAGGTAGTCACCAATCTCATTGTAGGGGAAGGTCATTAGACTATTACTTAGATTCTCAGTTTGGGGTCATCCTTGTGGATTCCTAGACATTTCCCTAGTGCCAGATTTCTCTTTAAACCTGTAATGGCTCCCTCTATGAAGGTATCTCTTTTCTTGCTCTCCTCTATTCTTCCCCGGATTCAATCTTCCTGATCCCTCATGTCCCCCCCCCCCCCCCCCGTTTTCTTCTCCCCTCTTCTTTCTCCTACCCCTTCCCCCCACTGTACTCCCAGTTTGCAGAGGAGATCTTATCCCTTTCCCCTTCTCTGGAGGATCATGTATGTCTCTCTTAGGATCCTCCTTGCTTCCTAGCTTCTCTGGAGGTGTGGATTAGAGCCTGGTAATTCTTTGCTCTATGTCTAATATGACAGCATAGTTTATTTGTATGTTCTTAGTGTCTGTGATCTTGAGAATGGTTGCTAGTTAAGTGTTTATATATATTTTAGATATCAAGTAGGTTAGTTTGTGAAATTATGTTTTCTGAATCTCTGAATTCTGTCTTCATTTTCTGAAATTTGTGTTTAAATGAGATTAGATAATTCAGGGTGTTATGGCTGTAAACAAATAAATGAATATAATTATATGGGAGTTTTGCCTATAACATGCTGGCATGCCATGTGTGTGTAGTACTTTTGAAGGTCAGAAGAGATGTCATCAGACCTCCTGGGTCTTTTGTTGAGCCATTTTCCCAACCCCCAAACTTAATTTTTTTCCATATTTTATTTTTTTGATTTCATTTTACATTCCAACCATAGTTATCTCTCCCACCCCTTCTCCCATCACCCCTTGCCTCCTTCCTAAAATTATGGCCCCTGGATTTGAACCAGGGATCTCTTGATCTGCAGTTAAATGCTCTATCCCTGAGCTATTCTCCCTAGCCAAATTTAAACTTTTTAAGTGGATGAAGACCAAGTAGATTTGTGACCTAAGAAAATTTTGACTACCCCATGATTGTAAAATTAGCTTCTTTTCTTGTGGAAGGTTTGTGTTGTTAAATAGTGTTAGTTTAGAGTTAGAGGTTGCTTTGTCTAATAGCATCTGAAATATGAGAGTAATCCATTGTTTTTAAATAAAGATTTTTTTCCAGCTGTTGCACTGGTTTGCTATGAAGGCTTTCCTTCCCATCAAGTCAGGGTAGTTTTTGTGTTGTCAGCTGGCTTTTTTTTTTTTTTTTAAACCTCCATCTTTTTGCTCCGTTAATTTGATTTTATAAAGTCTGTATGTTAGCAATTTAACGGTTGGAAAAATGCAACGGAAACCAGGTAGTGTAAACCCACCAACTTTATTTTTCTAAGGTTCTTTTGTGTAATGTAATTGTCAATGTCTACTAGAAGTCTGGTTAGAGCTTTGATAGATATGGCCATGTATCTCTAGATTAAAATGGACAAGTTCATTATTTTAAGTTTATTTTAATTTTTAAAGGTTTTATTTCTTTATTTGTGTCTGTGTTTGCATGCGTGCGCACGTGTGTGTTTACATTCGTGTTTGGTTATATACATGAGTGCAAGTGCCCATGTATACCAGAAGAGGGTGTATGATCTGCTAGTGCTGGAGTTACTGGGGGTTGTAAATCACATGATGTGGGTGCTGAAAACTCAGTTTAGATACTTTGATGGAGCAGTATGTACTCTTAACCACAGAATCATTTCTCTAGCCCCCAGGTTAATATTTTAACAAATTATCTGTTAATGAAGGCATTTTAGTTCTTTTTTTGTAACCAGAATCCTTTTCTTTCTGTTGACTTACTGACTTCCAGTGCAAGCTTCAAAGTCTAGCTTCAAAGCAGACTTTCTTGCCTTATTTTTAGTGCTAGGAGCAAGTCACTAAGTGCTAGCTTGAGTCTTGCTCTCAGATTGAAGATGTTCTTTTCTATTCTAGTTTCCTGGTGGTGATTTTCTAATCAATACCAAATTTTAGTAGTCCCTTCTTTGTATCACATAACTGCTACAATAAGGTTTTTTCTTTGGTGTAAATGATTTCCTCTCTGTGGCCATATTACTGAATATGGTCTGTGGATCCAAGAGTTGGCCTTACTGGAAGCTTGTGAGGAATGTGGACTCTCAGGTCCCACTCTGGCCTTCCAAGTTCAGAATCAGCTTCTGATCAGGATCTCCATTCACTGGAGTACGCTAAGACAGAACAGTCCTGCCTGAGTATTTGGAGGTACAGTAGGGACATAGTGGCATTGGTGCCTTGAGGGATCATCATACATGCCACTCATTCTATTTTCAGAATTGTATACAATGATATAGAAGAGGCAGTGTTACATTAGCAAGAATGAAATACTGGGGCGCAGAATTCTCCACCATGCTGAACCTCACAGAACTGAATAGCCATAGCTTCATTAGACTAAAAGTGAACTGTCAGTCTCCATGTTCAGCATTTGGATTCCTGGAGCTGTGTTCTTTTTGTACTACTTGTTATAAATTCTGTCTTACTGTTAGCTTTTCACAATGAGAATGTTTAGGCAAAGGCAATTCATAGTGATTCTTTGGTTTTAGCTTCTTTTGTTTTTTCTAACAGTGTGCCTTTTTGTGTTTTTTTTTTTTTTTAAGAGTAAAGAATCATTCATGATAATGAAGAGGCAAGCTGCATTTTTTTTTAAAAGACAATTCACAGTGATTCTTTGGTTTTAGCTTCTTTTGTTTTTTCTAACAGTGTGCCTTTTTGTGTGTGTGTTTTTTTTTTTAAGAGTAAAGAATCATTCGTGATAATGAAGAGGCAAGCTGCATTTTTTTTTTTTAAACATTGTTAGAAAGTGTTTACATGAACCCTATAATCAGTGCATGCCTGTCTTCAGCTGCCAGTGTGCTGCTGAGACTGACCTGAGAGGGAGGTAATAGGGCCATAGGAGCTCAGAAGGTAGAATTGTATGAAAACATATGCTTTAGTTTGGGTTTGGCACTGAGGGAGTTTTTGTAAGGGACTCTGCTAAAGGAAAACTTGGTTTTAGTATGAAAAAGTGGCAAAGGAATGGTTTGGTTTTTTTATTGGTCTCAACACTAAGTATGTGGTAAGTTAACTCTGTAGACAACAAGAGTGAAGTAAATAGGAAGGGAAGGCATAGTGAAGTGTTGTGAAGACTCCAGCAGTAGCAAGCAGCCACGAACCCCAAAACTGACAGGAACAGCTGACAGAAGGTCAAAGTATATGTGGTTTGGAATTATGAGCTGTTCAGTGTATGTTGCTGAAGTAGCCATTGTAGCTACCAGATGGATTCTGTACTGTTGACTCTAGTGTTACCTCGATGGTATGGATTTACAGATGTTATGTTACATTGTAGTCATACACAAATTAAGTTGTGTGGGAACTTTGCTGAGGTCTGGAATTAGACATAAGGCAGCAGGGATGTTCACCTGATGTCTGTGTTCTAGCAAGTGTGAGTAGCAACAGTTTAGGAAGTCCTCATGTATTAACTACAGGTAGGAATTTGAAGGCTTTCCAAAGGTAAGTTTCCTTTTAATATGTGAAGTTTTCTTTCCACTGGAGTTGTCATGTTTCACACAGCCCTTTACTAGGATCTTAGAAGTATCCTTACATTTTAAGTGACTATGAACTCACCTCTCCTTGTTTATCTCTGTCTGTTTGTAGGGAGGAATGGAAACCCTGGAACTCCAGAAGGACATAAAAGAAGAATCAGATGAAGAAGATGATGACGATGAAGAATCTGGAAGATTGCGTTTCAAAACTGAAAGGAAAGAAGGAACAATTATTAGGCTTTCAGATGTAACTAGAGAGAGAAGGAACATTCCAGAAACTTTGGGTAATTTTTGGTTTTGGCCTATGGGTTATCTATCTATCTATCTATCTATCTATCTATCTATCTATCTATCTATCTATCTATTTTGGCCTGTTTCCCCAGTCTTCATTTCTACTCCAGATGTCTCCATATCTTATTATGATTGACTGTTGGTGAGGGTGTGTGATATATGGGAGACTGGCGTTCAGCTTTGCTGTGCTAATCATTCTGCCAGACAACCACTTCTGGGTTATGTGTTTAAGTGAAATATTTAAAAATATTTATTTTTTTAATGGCTTTCTTTGGGAGTATATGGTCCAAAGCTACTCTCCTTCATGCCCTGTGTTCCTTACTGTACTGAGGTGGTGATATAGGGATGTTTGGCAGGGTACTGGCTCTCTTCTACTCGACTGCTCCTCAGGTAGCCAGAACTAAATTGGTTTTATTTTGCACTTGTAACATCCTTGTAGTCATCCTTTTGGGTTCTCTCTGTCTGTTGTTCCTAAGTGTTCAGCGACTAGCTTATAGAGATCATTAACTGGATGTTGAGTTAGCTGTTGAAGACCTTTCTCAAATTGTTGCTGGGTGACAGCAGTTACCCTATCCCTATCTATAATTTGTGCCTTTTCCCACTGATCATTGGGTCTAATTGGAGTTTCATAGTCACCCCAGTGGCTGGGAATATTGCTTAGTGGTAGAAACATTTCTCTAAAACAATGAAACTTTTGGGGCCACTCCCAGCCATGCTGACTGCTCAAGAAGATTGCATTTTCAGTGTGCTGCTTGGACTTTAGGAGAACAGGAAGACAAGGCTCAAAGGATATCAAAGTCTACATACCTTTTTATTTGGGTCTAGATAAAAATCAAGACGAAGGCCTCATCACCTTGATGATCTCTCTCTGTCTGTCTCTCTGTCCATGTCTCTGTCTCTGTCTCTCTCTCTCATGTGTGTACTTGTATGTTGGTACTGAAATTGGCAGCCACATCTTAGTCACTTACCTTTATTTTGAAATACCATTGTTTGTGCTTTGTATTAGTTATTTTCTATTGTTGTGACAAAATGCCATGGCCAAAGCAACTTAATAGAAAAGTGTTGTTGAGCTGATAGTTACAGAGGGTTTGAGTTCATGATGGCAAAGCAAAGGTGTGGTGGCAGGGACAGCTGAGAGCTCGCTCAAGCCTTGATCCACGGATAAGAGGCAGAGAACACCACAGACACAGTGGAATAGTGTGAGTCATGTGAAACCACAAATCCTGCCCCCCCAGTGACATACCTTTCCAACAAGGCCATCCATATCTCTTAATCCTTCCCAAACAATTCTACCAGCTAGGACCAAGCATTCATATATATGAACCTATGGTACCTTGTCATTCAAAGCTTGGAGCCTGGAACCCTGGCTAGGAACAGTGAGTAAATGAAGAAAAGACAGGCACACATGCAGTGAACCTGGGATCAGGTGAGTTTCTTTAACATTGCCTTGAGCTACCTCCAGCTACTTGTTGGACCCTCAGCTTTTTCATTATGTACAACACAGGAGAAGGGGAAAGCTAGTATTGGTAGAAAGTCTGTATAGGGGAGCAGTTTCAGGCAGTAAACATCTGGGAGGAGGAAACTGATAGTCTTTGCCCACACAGGTCAGTTCATAATTGGACTCTGACTCCAAGGAAAGCTTTGCCATTCTTCTTGAGCCTAGCCCACATGAGTGTAATGACTTTTGCCACTTTCCCATGGGTCAGTTGGCCATGGAGTCCTCAAAATAATCGTATGCATCTCAAAAACATATTCTCAGGATTTCCCCCACTTGGGGCTTCTCCTGTTTCCTAACCTCTAAGGGGCCATTTTCATTCAAACGACAACATGGTTGTTTTTACTACTTAAAAGGCGAAAGCAGCATATATATTCCAGGGCACATACAAATTCTCCTAGTGAGCACTAAGCTGCCATCATCAAAAACTCATCTCATTATCATAGTTGTTAGTATTCATTTTATCTCCCTCCTGGGATGT
This sequence comes from Phodopus roborovskii, assembly GCF_943737965.1. Lineage (NCBI taxonomy): Eukaryota > Metazoa > Chordata > Mammalia > Rodentia > Cricetidae > Phodopus > Phodopus roborovskii. Next base: position 27,676,925 of record NW_026126571.1, on the reverse strand, counting down.
TGTTACAAGCAGTTTCCTGCCAGCCTGGTCACAGAGCCACATCAGCCCCAAAATAACACAGAGACTCTGTGTTAGGTATAAAGCTGTTGGCCTATTACTAGCGTTTCTTATTGGCTAGCTCTGCCTTAACTGTTAATCCATTTCTATCACTCTTAAGTGTTTCCATGTGGTCTTATCTTACTGGAGAAAGGGTTTGGACCGCTTACTCCTCTTGGTCCTACATTTCTATTCCTTTGTATTACATATCCCAGAATCTTCTTGTCTCCTAATCCTATAATATTTACTCCATTAACATTTAGCAAGATTTAAGGAAAATATTCCATCATCTATCCTATCTTTGTGAGTCTAAAGTCTTTTATGTAACTTATCTTTAATAGGAAAACTATAACCATAACTATCTGTCTTCAACTCCATCAAAGATCACAGAAGGATAATATATAAACTCTAGAAATGACAGAGATAACTCGCTGCCTGGTCAGTTACCCGAAGTTCTTCCCTAATGTTCCGTCTTCAGCATATGCTCAATAGAGTTTCTGGCAGACTCCTTAGCAAAGCAGGAAACTTTAAACTGTCTACCTGTATTGGCAGTTTGTCAGTCATTTTTCTCTGTGTCCTGCAGAATGTCTGGCAGACTCTTCCATGAAGCAGGAATCCTACATCAATTCCATTTTGTTTCAGCAGTCACTTTTCTGTGGGTCCTGCATGTCCATTATACAGCACAAAGTCAAACAGTCTAGACAAGAGCAGTATCTTGCTCAAATGGCTAGTCTTGCCATATTGGAAGAAAACTCCCTAACAAGTTTCTTAATCGTCCATCTTCCTTTCTGATGCAGGTGGTGTTGCCAGGAGCAGTTGTGTCTCATTGTTAAGAAAACCCTAAACCATTTTAAATGCCATATGCTATAGGTCTTTGAAAGGTTTGAAGAATACTTATCCATCTCAAATATATCTCTGTATCTGTATATCTAGAAATCCTAACTAACATGACTATAAATTTAGACTGTTACTGATAACTGTCTATAATCTGTACTAAATTAGATTACATTTTTAAATGAGCTATATAAACACAATACCTAAATAAGAGGAGAAATATACATATCACAAAATTGACCTTAAATTTGTTATCAATAACTGAAAATCCATTCTAAAACAAAGTATTGATTCCTATACCATAATTCCTTTTTTACCTTTAAAAAAAGATTGGTTGTGATCATTAAGCATTTATAACCAACCCCATTAAATGAAAACAAACATAAACAATATTTGGGAATTTGTGTGTTGTTCTTTCCAACTGTTTCCTGCTGTTAGGGGGTGCTGTCTTGGGGATCCTAAGAAATCGCAGAAATGCTGGTTGTAGTGGTCTGCAAGCTTGCCTTGTCCCCACTGTTTTGGATGTTGGGTTACCTGGGACACTGTTTCAGGGGGTCTTGCTTGATCAAACCATGTTAGTCTGGAAGGAATCCATAGCTTTTCATTTTCTATGGAAACAAAAACAAATTCTTTTCCCCAGTAACCTGTCCTTAGACTTCAATTTCGAAGTCAAAGCATTTTTAAAATAAATAAATTGGGTCAGTTCAGCAGCATTGATAATCAAGTGTGTTTTAACAGTTGTTGTTCCTTCCTTATCATTTGAGCAGTTCAAAGACAACACAAAAGCATACAGTATCCAGACTCTCTGTGTACTTCTTCGTGTGGCTTTTTTATTACTCTATTTTTTACTTCTATTTTTTCAATTTTTGAGATAGGGTTTCTTTGTGTAACGGTGGCTGCCCCGGAATTCACTCTGTATACTACCAGGCTGGCCTTGAAATCAGAGATCTGCTTGCCTCTGCCTCCCAAGTGCTGGAATTAAAGACGTGTGCCACCATACTCAGCTACTCTCTTTCTTTCTATTTTTTTTTTTTAAACACTTTATCCTGGTTTTTTTTTTTTTTTTTTGAATCTCCCAAGCCTATCTGTATTTTTAAACACACTAAAACCCTTTATAGGTTTTTCTTTATCTGAATCTGTCTTTACTGTAAATCTTTATCTTTTTGTGGCCATGAGTGCTTTATCTACGAAACAACACATTGCTTTCCAATATGGCAGGGGTACATTTACTCTCAGCAGTGAAAGCTGTGCTCACTGCCTTGGTCTATGCTGCCAGCTTGGAGATATCGTCACTGCCATTGCCAGCTGCTCGTACACACCATTCAACTGTTAGCAGGGCTTCTTAAAAGAGCTCTGTGGTTTTTTGCTGCTCATGCCCAATCAGGAAGACTCTCTTAAAGGAGCCATACCAGTCTCTGGTTGTCTCTAGCAAAACAGAACCCGCTTGAGAAAAATGCTGCTACCAAGAAGCCTTGTTTGTCTCTGTTCTTTTGTTTCTAAAAATCCCATTTTAAGCTTTTGTCAAGTTTTAAGTGGAAGTTCTTAGTACCCATGTTGTAGGTGCTATTTTGTTACGAGCAGTTTCCTGCCAGTCTGGTCCCAGAGCTGCATGAGCCCCAAAATAACACACAGACTCTATCTATATTGGATATAAATCTGTTGGCCTGTTACTAGTGTTTCTTATTGGCTAGCTCTGTCTTAAATGTTAACCCATTTCTATCAATCTAAGTGGTCTTACTGGAGATAGGGTCCGGACTTCTTACTCCCTTTACTACATTTTGACTCCTGTGTACTACATCTCCCAGAATCCTTTTTGTCTCCTAGTCCCACCTATCTTGCCTTCCTATTTGCCAACAGTGCTTTATTCTGTAACCAATAAAAGAAACATAATAACAGAATGACATCTCCCTTCAGGATGTGAGTGTGGTTGTTCTGAAACATTCCACTTGTCTGTCTTTATACTTTAATTTGGCACATCCTTTTTCAGGATCTTTGCCTTCCCTTCTTTTCCCGAGTCATTTATACTTTCCTTTATTCAGAAAGCTGTCAAGTCTGCTTTCTTTTCAAGGTACCTGGCAGCTCTAACTAGTAGTCTTCAGAGACAAAGGCTGGGACTGTTGTATTGTTGTAGATGAGTTGCACCCTTGAAATGTGGGGAGGAGAGGGCTTAGATCCCTTAGACGTGGTGTTATAAGGATAAACAATTTGATTATTTACTGTTTTTTCTGAAAAAGACTAAATATTTTTGTGGAATGTGGTAATTTGGCTAGGTAATTGGGCAAAGGAAAATGTTAAAAGTTCTTTTGTCTTATTGGGCAGTGGTGGTGCTTGCCTTTAATTCCAGCACTTTGGAGGCAGAGGTAGGTGCATCTCTGTGAGTCTGAGGCCAGCCTCGTCTTCAGAGTAAGTTTCAAGACAGTCAGGGATAACATAGTGAGACCCTGTCTCAAGCCCCACGCACTCCAAAAAAGTTCTTTTGTCTCTATTTAGAGTTATAATGTATGGAAGCCTAATGTTTGCAAAGTTTACCAGTAACTTCAAAAAGAATGTCACCACCCATCAGTGATGGGGCTTCCTGCTGGACTCACACCTTCCCAGACAGTGGGTGTATACAAGGCTTGGTGAGAAAGCCTCTGAGAGCTGCATGTTTACATGAGTGTCACCTGTTAGCTTGTGTCCCCAATCCCAAGATGGAGTTTATTGGATAGTAAAGCCGTTTTGCCTGCTTTTATACTAAAAGTGTGTTTCTACTAGAGTCCCTTTGTTCTCTAGTGATATGTTGTTTTTGAACAGTTGGTTTTGGTTTTTGGTTTGTGTTTTTTTTTTTTGTTTGTTTGTTTTTTGTTTTTTGTTTTTTTTGGTCATTTTGTTTACAAATAAAAACTTTAAATAAATTAGATTAATTTATTTTGCTTTGCGTCTCTGTCTGAATGTGTGTATGTATATCACCTGTATGTGTTGATGCCTGTGGCGTTCAGAAGAGGGGCCTGGATCCCCTGGAACTGGAATTAGGAATGGTTGTGAATGGCCATGCCATGTGGATTGTGGGTTCTAGGAATTGGACCCTGGTCCTGTGGAAGTGTAGCTGGTGATCTTAATTCTTGAGCTATCTCTCCAGCCCACAAATAACAACTTACTACCTAAGTAATATATAATCTTTATTGATGTTGAGAATCTTTTGTTCTTTAAAGAATAATCAAATGCTGCCATGGTACCTCCCATTTCTGACTCTGAAAGCATGTATGTGAAGTGATGAGTTCTTTTTGAGATCTAGAAGGGAGTTTCGTCACTTTCAAACACATAATGGTTGCCTTGTGTAAAGAGCACTAATTTACACACATTTACACACAATTACACACTTTCTCTCCACTGTTAAGAGCTGAATTTCAGTTGTTGATTGGGATATTTACTTTAGACTGGGTTAAAAGTATAATTTAGGGCTTTCATTTAAGTTAGTCTTACTTAATTGGTTAGCCTTTTTCTCAGTCAGGATTATACAAGTTAACTTTACAAAAGACTATGTAAGTGATGGTTTTCTTTAGTTTCCCAAGGATGACACGCAACTGTGAATTAATCATTCTGTGCAGATGATGTCACTGGTGTAGGTGGTAATGTTCTGGTAGAGCCCAATATCTTAACATCTTGATATTAAGATGGCTAGACCATGTGTGTAAAGGGTCGTCAGTTCATTGTTTATGAAAGTGCCAGGGTGGGCTACACATGGACACTTTGACCATTTTTGTTTGTTTGTTTTTGTTTTTAGACTGAGCCTAGAAGTGAAGAGCAGTGGCTTCTCTTGTTTTAGGAAGCAGACTTGGACTTGGGTGGTCTTTGAAAGTAGCATGGTCAATGAGGGAAAGTACTTTTTATTTCTTGATGCTAAGCTTGTTATTAGCTCTCTGAATTTTTGTTCAGTCCCACTGACATGTGCATCATGTTAATTACTTTTTATTGTTTAGACTTAAAGAAAGCTATGGCAATCTTTACATCTTACTCTGTTGAACTACCACCCTAGCTACTTCCATTGAAGACCAAAGACCTGTGGGAAGAAAGCCTTTCTAGTGACAATGGACAGTTCTTAATGCTAGTAGTCAAATACTCATTTTTTTATACTATGATCCTTGTTTTTGTTTTAAAATTGTTTTGGATTCAGTTATCTTTTGAGATTTGTCATTTTTATTATATCTTGCCAAACTGTATTCCATAAGCATGTATTCATTCTAACTATTCTATAATTATTTGGAACCAAATATGTTGTTATTAGTTATGAAAGGAATGGGGAGTATAATTGTAGATGTTTTATGATATATCTTTTTAGTAAGATCTGTACATAGTTCAGGAAATACTTATGGGGAGATTAACATTTCAGTTGAAGTTACAAATGTAATTTCTATTCTGTCATATTTTGGTGACCTTTTGTGACAGCTTGTCTCAATTGGAGGAGAGCATTTTTTCTTGCTGATTAAAGATGTCATTTGAAACCATTTTATTACTGAGAATAGTAAAATTAATCTTGACATTCAGAACCACTAGAAAAATAATTGCTGATTCACTGCATAAAATGTGTGTGTGAAGTAATCATGTAGTCAAGATTAAAATAAAAAAAATCTGTGCTGGTTAAAAGGAGATTATTATGTTTTCTTTCCGATAGATCCATATTCATTTGGAGGAGAGGGAATACCATATCAACATTTTTAAGAAAATGAATTATAGCTTACAGATTATTAGTCTGAGGTTGCAAAGTAGACTCTGGTGATACTTAAAAACCAGTAGTGTTTAGTGATGTTTTCACAAAATACACGTTTACTAATTAAAGATATATTACCACATTTAGACACTACTTTAAAGGGATCCTATTTGAATGACAGGGCTTTTTTCCCCTTAGGGACTGTATTTTAACACTTGTACATCTTTTTCCATAGAGCTTTCAGCAGAAGCCAAAGCTGCTTTGCTTGAATTTGAAGAAAGAGAGCGACAGCATAAGCAGGGACGCTATGGTTCCAGGCGGGGAGGAAGGCGAGGAGGCTCTCTGATGTGCCGTGGAATGGGAGACCAGAGACGAGAGAACAGCGAGAGAGGAAGGGTGAAAGAGCACAGGCCCGCCCTGCTTCCTACGCAGCCTCCTGTCGTGGTAAGTATGGGGTTTTATTGCCGTGTCTAACAGTTCTGGAGCAATGAAAGTATGTTATTGTGAGACATGATTCATACCGAAGAAGTAGAAGCAATGGTTGAAGTTTCTGAGTTTTGGTCTGTGGTACAATTTCATTTGTAGTCTGAGGATTGGGTCTTTCCATTAATGGGTAGTTAAAAAAAATCCACCTCAGCACTTCCATTGAGCAGCTGGTGGCTTGTGTGTCCAAGTGAGCCCTGCTTTTCTCCCCTACTAGAATGAAGCCCTCTCAAGCACACTATTTTTGATATGGTGATGTTAATACAGATAGAATTTAGGCTATAGTTGATTATTTTATAGAGTGTTTTTCTTTTGTGTGTGTGTGTGTGTGTGTGTGTGTAGAGGGGGTTTCGAGATGGCTTCTCTGTGTAATACTGGCTGTTCTAGAACTCACTTTGTAGACCAGGCTGGCCTTTGCCTCCTAGTGCTGGGATTAAAGGCGTGCACCACCATCACCTAGATAGAGTATTTTTCTATAGGTTTTCCCTTTACTATCAGTTTTTCTTAATTGTATCTTATGAAACTATTCATGACTTGAGACTGAATTATGTAGTTAAACTTGGGTAAATTTCTTCAGAGTATCTCAGAACAAAGAAAGGAGTTATGGTGTTTATTGATTTTCCTTTTGTTCAGCTAGAAATAAACTTCTTGGCTTTCTCCTTTGGAAGTCAGTATTAGGAAGAAACATAATGCAAGATGTATCCCTAGTGTATATCATAAACCCCTCTAAGGCTTGTAGTATGCACTTGACCTTTGTAACAGTATTTCAGGTACTATCCATTGTTGAGATGATGAAGTCGAAAGGGTGACTGTTGGTTTTTTTATGAATCTAGTTTTAATGTATCCCAGAGGAAGAAGAAAATGATAGCATTTGAAAGTTTGTTGACATCAATACATAGCTCTGTTGCAAACAGTTTGGTTGGTTCTCAATTAAACAGTTATGCCCCAGCTTGGTTTTGCGTCATCATGAGTGCCACGGAACTCATACACACACACACACACACACACACACACACACACACACACACACACACGAATATTTATTTTTTACAAGTGAGGGAGGTTAATGGGTAGAGGACTGGAAATACTATTAACACCCAGTCAAACAGCAAAGGTAACTGGTATCCTGACAGAGTAGCTGTGCCTTTGGCTCCTGGTTACTGACCACCTGATGGGTTGCATTGCCATCAAACAGCTGGTAGACTGAGTCTGACCAGCAGCCATGCATTTAAATCAGGCTTAACAGCATCCAACAGAAACCAACCAAGGAATTTGAGGCAGTCACCTGGTATTTCCAATTTAGCTTTTTCTTCATTGTTGAGCTTACCATGGCTAAAATTCCTGTTTCTGTTTCACACATTTTTATGTCATGGGATAACAATAGTTAGCCTGTTAGCTATTCTCAGTGACATTATATTTTTACTTTTAGGCAGTTGCTCTTCTTTTCCCTCCTTGTCAGAAAGTTAGGGGCACTCCATCCCCAGTCAAATGTGCTAGGGTCTGAAATGGGGAGGGGACAACCCTCCATTTCAGTGCCAGCCTCTTTCAGTGAGCTCATACAACACACACATGGCAGTTTCCCAATTTCATATATTACACACTTGGGTGCATAAAGGCAACGAGCCCTGGATTCTCGAAAGAGGAAAAAGTTCAGGTTTATTGGTTCCAGAGTCTTTGGGGACATCTTTTTGAGGAAGACAGTCAGTCAGTGCCATATACAATTTAACTTTATAATCTTCTTGTTCTCTGGCGCCTCTCCTTGTCCTTCATCAGACTGGCTCTTCTTCAATTTGCCATACCTGTCACATGATGAGCAGTCACTTTTGTAGAGAAGGCATCATTGGGAGTTCCTTGCCATATGTGTTGTATTTTTCATTGGAATTCAGAGACTATAATGGGGCATCATCCTAGTGAAAACAACTAATTAGATAGTGGAATTATAAGTGGCACTACTAATTGGCACTGTAGCTGATTTGATTTGTGGATAAAAGCAAAACTCATGGAATCAGATTATCTGAATCCAACTCACTTTCTGGCATTGTTAGGAATAGGCTTGCTGCTTCCTGTACAACCTCCCACTGGGGACTTGAGATAAGGGACTGCAACAGGTTGCAGGGCCACTTCTTTTAATATACTGTATCCATCTCTCCTCCTTCTTGAATGTACAGGAAGTCCTTTCTCCTGGTTTTCTCCATTCATGGTCTGTTAATTCTCTCTGAGCGAGAATGCATCCCTTTTCTGCAGTGGAGCCTTGGCCCAGATACCACTTTCTCAGAGCAATTTCTTAGAATAGCTTTCTGTAGCACTGACCCTTTCTCAGTGTCAGGCTTCTAGTGCTCTCTCCTGTCTGGCTCCTCAAGGAGAGGCTGTGCTTAGATGCTATGGGTAGCTTTGATTGTTATGGATAGTTTCGTTTCCTGGGGTGAATTTAATTTTCTTCTCTCCTTGTCATGGATTGGTTGGACTGTGTGCTATCTTGTGAGTCTGTGGCGCAGCTTATTTATCCTGTGTATACAATTTATGTACAAGTTGTTACTGTAAGTTTATTTCTGAGAAATTAAATGGTAGAAGCTTGATAGCACATCAGCATTACTTTAGTTTTCTTCTAAATTCTGATTTGTTAATTTTTCTCTTTTGGTGATTTTCAGGCTCACTCTCCAAGATTAATCCCTCCTCCACAGCCACAGCCTCCTCCTCCACCACCACCACCTCAGCAGCAGCCAATCAGAAGTCTTTTCCAACAGCAGCAGCTACAGCCTCTACTCCCCTTACAGCACCCCCACCATCCCTCCCCACCTCAGGGAGTGCACATGCCCCCCCAGATCGAGACTCCAAGGATGATGCTGACCCCTCCCCCAGTGACTCCTCAGCAGCCCAAGAACATCCACATCAATCCACACTTTAAGGGGACGGTGGTGACCCCTGTTCAAGGTGCGTGTTCTTTCCTGGTATGTGTTGAAGTACTCTAGTGGCAGATTACAGAGCCACCATAGTAGCAGCTAGATTCACAGGCACTGCCCCAGGCACCTTGACTTTGTTAGAGAGCAAAGCAGACAAGAGTTCTCTTTATGCTCTTGTTCTTTCATGAGCAGAGGCAGTTCATCAGGATCCAAGGTTGGTAAGTAGGGCATGTGTGGCATGCTAGGTGCAGATGCAGAGGAAGAATAAAGCAGAGTTTAGGGAGGCAGTGGATACAGTTATCTGGGGGTTCATTGAGCAGGTTAGTTCTAAAGATGTTCAGAAGGATAAGGAATGACCCATCAGGGAAGATGGTCTGAAGTCTTGGAGAGCTATATAACTACCAAGGGAGGTTGATAGTGAGCACAAAGAGAGATGACCAGTGCTTTATGGAATGACAAAAGGAGGGAAGTGATGCAGGATCCCACTTGTCTAGGCACTCTAAGGACTTATTTTTTACTGGGGGGAGTGCCTGGGTTTATAGTATATTAAGATGGAGCAAAAAGCAATTGGGTTTCTCATATAGGTGAAACTGGCCATTTGATAATAGAATGTATTTTTATGTGCTTCTGTTTATGCATAATTTTAATGCACTTTTTTTGGCTTCTTACTACTTATTTGATCCTTATACTATGGAAATGATGTTAGATCAAAAAACTTGTAGTGATTTTCTTGCCTGAGTTAAAAACGGGCCACTGTGGAGGCAGTTGAAAACATCAACAACACATTTGGCCCAGAAGCCACTAGTGACTTCACAGTATATTGGTGGATCAAGAAAGAGCAAGAGGCATCAGACATCAGAATTTACAGTGATGACAGAGCAGTCGTTGAAGAAGGTACTCGTAGAGCTCATTGTGACTACTCAACAGTGGTTCTGTAGTTGAATAAATTAACCTATGAAGTTTTGTGTCATTAGCCATGTTCTCCTGAATCCACCCCAACTGACTGATAACTCTTCAAGCATCTCAATGACATATTGCAGGGAAATTTTTTTTCTATAATCTGCAAGATGCAGAAAGTGTTTCTGAAAGTTTTTGAATACTGAAACATAATAGAGACATGCTATATAGGAATATACATACTTCTTATTGCAAAAATTTGTTGATAATGATAATCCCTATTTTGATTAATAAGAGTGTTGTGAGCCTATTTATGATGACTTAAAATTCATGGTCAGGATCAGTGGGGCTTTTTGCACTAATATGATCAAGTATCATCTTGCTGCAGTATTTGGGGGATGGCTGTGGGACATCTGGAGAGAAGTGTGTTTCCAGCTCGCTGCTGGCTGCAGGAGCCAGGGTCAGAGGAGAGTGCAGCCAAGGCAGTGAGAGGTTGCATGTAATGCAGGTGAATTAGATGAGTAGGGAAGAGAGACTGAGTATCTGGGAGGATGGAGGTGACTAGTCAGCAATTGATTAAGTTTAAATGATCTGAGCTAACAGTTCAATTTGGGCATTGCTGGTGTATAGAGAGTCTAGAACAATGGTTCTCAACCTGTGGGTCCAGACCCCTTTGTTGGAATTGTTATTTCCTGTAAATGATAGGTTTGGTAGAGGGGCTAGGTGTTTCATATTTGGTACTGGATTTAAAAATATTTTTCATCTGTTGTTAATTGTGCCATTCTTTTCTTCACCTTCACTATAATCTTCTGAGATGAGAATATTCCCTCTTTTTTTTTTTTTTTTTTTTTTTTTTTTTCCTGAATATAGCTTTTTCTTTCCCCTTAGATGCCTGGTTGCTGTGTGTCTGTCTTCTTACAGGAAGTCTTATGTTGGAATAGTGGAATAGACTCTCAGAGGCTTGGACTTTTGCTAGTTTGACATTCTGTAAAAGGAAGTTTCGGTTATATTTGCTTTTGATCAAATAGGAGATGTCCCACACCATCAGTTAACATTGAGCCTGTAAAGTGTGATGTTAATGATATAGTTTAAGGTATGGGATTCATTTTGTAACAGTAAAGAATAAAGGTTTGGTGTGTCATTATTTTAAAGTGATTCGATTGATTTCTTCAGGTGAATTTTTGTGTCTGTAGTTCTCGTTTCGTAGAGTCCCCTTAATGTTGTGTTGTATTAAAACTAATTATTAGTTTGCTGAGGCTCCTGTAACAAGCACTACCAAGAGATGTAGGCATGGGTAGGATGATTGATTCTCCTGTGCTCAATTCTTGGATTGCAGATGGCTTCTTCATGTTCTCATATGGTGTCTCTGTGAGCATGTGTTTGCATTTCTTCCTTTCTCCAGGGTGTGGTTAGGTTGGATTAGTTAGTGCTCACCATTCGGACCTCTTTAAAGACCTCTCCAATAGCATCATGTTTAAGGGGCTCATAATGGGAGTTTTCCTGGGTGCATCTAGCACCGTGTTTGACTGCAAGCTCCCATACCTCAACAGTGATGAGTTTTTCCAAATTCAGGTCAGTGAGATCAGTATAATGTGTGGTACATTCCAAAGAGGGCATCATTACATGCTCTAGCCCTATATGGCTTAGCCCTCACTTCTTTGCTACAATGAGATATCCTCTTAAGACAAATGGACTTCTTGGTCTAGTAGACTGGTGAGAATTTGACCTTTGTAAACAAAACCAACCTGCAAGTGTTAGCACAGTAGTTTGCTTCCTTGTCCTTCTCTGTAAGGGCACATAAACATCATCCCACCTTTCCTCTTCCTGCCTCTTTTTCTTCCTCTCTCTCTCTCTCCTCTTTTGTGATTCTCTAGGATTCGCATTTGTGTATGACTGGGCAGGGCCTCACTGTAACCCAGGCTGGTTTTAAGCTCATTGTGTAGTTCAGACTAGCCTCAAACTTGAAATAGTTCTCCTTCTTCAAACTTCCAGATTGATGGGGCTACAAGTGTACCCTTCCATGTCACATCTACTGAAACTAGGTCTTTTTATGTCAAAAGAAAATGATTTCCTTTTGTTGTAAAAATATTTTAAATCTAAACAGTAGTTCTCTGTTACAACTTAAGCTTTATATCAGACTTTTATTCTGGGGCCAAAAATACCCTCCCTTCTTCTTTTATGATATTATTTATATAGGTAAAATCTAAACTTAATGTTACTGAGTGCCCAGTGTATGCATTGTATGCCTTGTGTGAGATCTCCTGTGTTGTATTCCTCCTAGCTGGTCTGATGCCAAGTGATTGTAATGCAAGTTGTTTCCTTACAGTGCCCTTGCTGCCAGTTCCAAGCCAGCCGAGGCCTGCCGTAGGACCCCAAAGATTCCCAGTGAGTAGCAGCTGTTCTTTCTGGCAGGGGAGCACATGCTGATGGAGAGATAACTGGTACTGAACTTGCCCTGACAGAATCAGTGTGGGCATTGGTAAATATTGACTGCAGTCTCTGCAGTAGAAATTGGGTAAAAAAATGAATTTTAATTATAAAATTGCTGAATCAAGACTATCAATAGAATTTCTTTCATATGAATATGGATATGAATTCTGATTTTTGTCATGGTTGTGTTGAGGACACATCTTATATGCATGTGACATCTGTGAGTCTGTGCGTCAAATTCCAGGAAACAAGAATGAAGAGCTTGGTTATTAAAGAGCTGTGAAGAGTCCTGAGTGACAGGTTTCTTGTTCTTAAATGAAAAATTTAGATCTGAAACAAAGTATACACTCATGTGCTTCTTGTCATTTATCTGTTAACTAGAAGAAAAAAGTTCAGTATTTGCTTAAATATATGCATTTTACTTTCTTTGAATTCTTTATTAAAGCCCTGAATAAGAATCATGGGAAATTAGTCTAGGCATTGAAATGCTAGTGTCATTTGGATGGATAAAGGAAAGCGAGTATGTGTGTGTGGCCTATTGATGATGAATAGTAAATGGATGTCTGTAGAAGCCCCATACAGGTTAGATAGATGGAGAGCCTGCCTACTAACCAGGTCCACTGAAAAGCCCAATGTTTAGAGTAAAAGCTCAGGATTTAGAGTAATTTTTAGACACTCTTGCTTTGTAGCTATTATTTGTGGTACCATCTGAAGCTGTTTCTTTGTGGCCTTGTCTCATATTTAGCTAAGATTTTTTTCCTTAGATTGCTGTTACAAGTTCTGTGGATTTAGTTTTTAATTAGTTGTTTTGGATACCAATCCCTAGTCAGAACATATCTGTAAATGGCTGCGTCCTCCAGGCTGCTGTGGTGTCTGTCATTCCATGTACTTCGGAGGAAGCACTTGTCTCCTTGAAGTTCTGCTTACCTTTCCTCAGGCCTGTGTGAAATTTGCTATTGGTTTTGTCATGGTGCTAGAATTTGATGTAAAAAAGCAATTCTAGTTTTCAGAAATTTGTGTAAACAAATGTTGTGAAACAAAGTGCTTGCCAATATGAAATTTGGTAATTTGCAATTTTCACTTAACTTTTGCTTTTCAGTTGTACAAACAGAATTTTTCTGATATTAGAAGGGGAAAAACCCTCTTGGTGTTTTAAGGCTAGAGGAAATGACAGCTTAGCACTGTGGGTTCCAGGGATGGAACTCAGATTGTAAACAGTGTCTTTACTCTCTACCTTAGTACTGTTCTATTGCTGTAAAGAGACATCATGACCAAGAAAACACTTACAAAAGAAAGCATTTAACTGGGGGCTTGCCTACAGTTTTAGAGGGTTTATTCCTGATTATCATCGTGGGAAGCAGACAGTCATGGTGCTGGAGCAGTAGCTGAGAGCTTTACATCCTGTGTGTGTGTGTGTATGAGAGAGACAGAGACAGAGAGGAGAGACAGACACAGAAGCAGAGACTTGGCCTGGCCAAAAGCCCATCCCAAAATACACACTTCCGCCAACAAAGCTTTACCTCTTAATCCTTTTCAAACAGTTCTACTCACTGATGACTAAGCACTCAAATACATGAGCTTATGAGGTCAATTCTCATTTAACCCTTCTCCCAGTCTGTCTATCTATCTATCCTCTCTTATATTAACCATTCACTTTTAAAATTTATTTTCATTTTTTATTGGTGTTTTGCCTGTATGTATGTCTATGGGGGGTGTTGGAGCTTGGAGGTACTGACAGTTGTGAGCTGCCATTTGGGTGATGGGAATTGAATCCAGGTCCTCTGGAAGAACAGTCAGTGCTCTTAATTACCACTGAGCTATTTTTCCACCAAATTTATTTATAAATTTATTATAAAGACTATGAAGATGGCATTAGTGTTCTTGAACCTTCCATTGGAGAATTGGAGAAGCACTTTCAGGGCACAAAACTATGTTCTGTATCCAGGTGGCCTCCTGTGCTGGGAAGTGTGTATAATTGAATAAACCCTGTAGGTCTTTGTTGACCATTGTCTGATAATGTCTGCTTTATGTGTCACGTCCTAGCTTCTAGATAAAAAAGCTAAGTCATGGGGAGCTAATTGAAAATATGCAGGGCTTCATCTACATTTTATTCTTTCAGAAAAAACAGTGTGTGTCTTGTGTTTTCAAGTACAATAGAGATGTTATGTTATTTTTGTTTTTGTTTTTGTTTTTTTTTTCTTCAGAATATATTTGGAAGGGAAATAAACTCAAGGCTGTATTCTGACATTTATTTAAGCTGAGACTTTAAAACAACCACTGCAAAAGGCCTTTTTTCTACTACTGTTTTAAGCATGATTGCCATGAATATAAACTTGATACTATAAATGTTTAACAAAGATCTGTTTTATGGTGGTTCACAACTTTTTCATAGCCCAAGCAGAATTAAATGAAGCCCAGGTTGGATCTTTACTTAATATCTGAGTAAATTGATAAAAGACAGTAAAAACAATATTGTGGCCTAATGAAGCCTTTGACCATTTATTTCTGCTGTCCATATACACTGCAGACCCTATCTCAGCCCTTCTCAACAATTGAGAGACAACTATTTATTACACAGACTCTTGCTTTCTAAAATGAACCATAATTCCTACATAGTGGCACATGACTATAATCCTAGCACTTGGGAGGTTGAGGCAAGAAGATCCTGAGACCTTGTCTAAGGAAGAAAAGGAACAAAAAGGCAGGGACTGGAGATGATAGATACCTCAGTGGTGGAATGCTTGACAAGCATATTCAGAGTTCTCAGTTCGATCTTTAGCATCAAGTCACACCCACACATTCACACAAAGTCTATACACAGAAATAATAAAGTATTTAGTTAAGAAACCCAACTTCAGATTTTTCTAGATGTAGTGGATTCATTGTATTTCTTTGGTACATAAAATTAAATTTGCATTTACAAGCCTTTGTACTAGTTTAAATAGAATTGGAAGTTGAACAAAGTAAAGTTTGTCTTACATTTCCTAAGTGTAGCTCCTTTACATATGCATTCTCATTGCCTTGATGATAGATATTGTTCAGGGCAATGCTACACACAACAGTGCAGAGCTGGTTCTCCTGTTATTAGAAGTTGTGCGACAAGATGTTTCCTGGGGAGATATAATACACACATCTACTCACCCCAAATAGGAATTCCACAACTGTAGAATCTTGTTTGTACAAATAAAGCCTGTCTGAACATCAGAGAGAAGGAGCAAGCCACTTCAAGTCTAAGCAGATAAGAGAGTGAGTTCCTGTTTCTCCTTGCTTATTTCCTGTTTCCACCCAGCTACCTCACTTCCTGTCTGTCTGTACAGACCCAGACCTCTTTGGTTAGCTAGTGGCAAGTTCCATTCACCTTCAGACATGCTTTTATTTGTACAAGGGAGATATCACCACATAACCCCCTTTTTTGTCTAAAAATTTAAAAGAATGTTATGACTATATAAGAAAAACTATATACATTAAGTTTATATATAATATACAACAGACCAAGGCATGGATCCAACTTGGGTGAACCAGTGAGTTTATTGGAGTTTCTTATAGAATGTGGGTGAGGGGTTACTTACAAGAGCACAAATGAAAGATAGCTACATGACCACAGGTCACCCTATCATGGGTGACAGCTCACAAGCATCTGGGAACCTGGAAAATACTGTACAGCCTGCAGCCAGCTCAACAAATTGTAGAGTGTCCTTTCCAGATGCCTCAGTGAGTCTAACCCTCTTCAGGCAGCCCTGCTGCTTTCTGCTTCTTCCTGGCAGCTAACTCTGGGCTCAGAGTCTTTTGTTTGTTTGGTTTTGGGTATTTTTGCAGCTTTTCTCCTCTGAGTCTACCTTGCAGCTCAGCTCCTTGTGATGGGGACTTTCAGTGTAGTGTTTATTTTGGCAGAAACTGAATCATGTCAGTTTCAGAAACTTCCTGAAGCTATTTTGAGTTGTTTGCCTTTGGATTAAGGAGCTTCCTTCAGGATGGAACATTTCAGCTTGAAATTGTTATATAATATTTGAGTTGAGAGTTTATTGGTACTTGTGAAAGTGAGTATTGTAAAGAAGAAAATGTTTGCATTTTTATATTTTTTGCTTTGTAAATTTCAAGGATACATTGAACTTGTATTGGAGGATTGGCAGGTACATACTAAACTAAAAAAAAGATTCTTCTCATTGCCATACTGACTTGGAAGCAGACAGGGCAGACCTAGATACAGTCTGGAAAGGGCTATGGCACATTCACCACTCAGCCTGAGCAAGTTTTCTCTTACTCACTAGAGGTAACAGCACTAGTTTAAAAGTCCATTTTATTGCCTATTTTACAAAAAATTTTCTTAGGGAATTTTCTCTAGATTTGTTGGTATGATATGATTTTTGTTGTTTTGTTTTGAGTGGTGCTGGGTCTTGAGCTCAGATTACTCCAAACTTTTCCTCCATTATATTAATACGGAGACTGCCAGTCAGCCTAACAGCATTTTGCATGTGATAACTTATTCACTCTTAATGTACTGTTGGTGTAAGACTGACAATAACTATTAGATAATTGAATATCATCTTTTAGAACAAAGACTTAAATGTCAAGGTGAGAAGGTCCTGTTTTAAATACTTAGTTTTGGAAGCAGCCGCTATAGAGGCACCTGGGTCACAGTTTTGGGGTCATGTTGTTAGTCTTCACACAGGGCATGCTTTCTAACCCTTTCCACCCATGTACAGTGTTCCTTAGTACTTTGTGATTTAAGCTCCAGGCTAAAAATTAGGTCTATGCACTGAATTTCCTTCTTGCCATTGTCAGTTCACAACACACCTGTGTCTTGTTTTTTCCTTATAGACAGGTCCTGTCTTTGTTTCTGTTTTAGTTCTACTTTCAACTTAAATGTTCTGTTTTCATGTTAAAAATCTTTTTGGTTTCACTGCACAGAGATAGGTCCTACTGTATATGCCATTACCTTGGACAGTTATGAGTCTTTTTAGTTGTTCTAGAAAAGACAGCTCACAGCAATGCCAAAATGTCAATTATTGCAATAAATCTTACTTTGAAGTTTTGTTAAGATAGTTTCCATTTTCAGTCCCAATGCTGTTTTATATATAAATCTCTATAAATAAACAGTTCTCAACCTGTGGGTCAAAACCCCTTGAGGGAGGTGGTTAAATAACATTTTCACAGGGATCACCTTAGACCATTGGAAAACAAAGATATTTACATATGATTCATAATAGCAGCAAAACTACAGTTATAAAGTAGTGGGGCCTCACCACAGTATGCAGAACTGTATTAAAGGGTCACAGCATTAAGAAAGTTTAGAACCACTGATTTAAAGTTTCCTGACATAGGATAATAAAGCTGTTTCAGTCCTTTGATTTCACACTGTTGTATTAGGCTGATGGTGTTTCTGGTGACCAATAACACATATGGGTAGGCTGTGGAAGCTTTATTAAAATATTTGCATTCAGTATATTTTGATATTCTTTCCCTTCCTCCATCCTCCCCTCCTCCTCCTTACCCACCCAACTGCATGTTCTCTCTCTCTCTCTTCTCTCTCTTTTTCTCTCTCTCCTCTCTCTCTCTTTCTCTCTCTCTCTCTCAAAATACACAAAACAATAAAACGAGATGTCAGACAAAAACCCAGTAAGACAGAATTAAAAAAAAAAAAAAAAGAAAAGAAAGCAGAGCACCACTCCCCCACCCCCACACAAACACAAAACCAATAGAGTCTGTTGGGCATGGAGCCTAACCTGGAGTGTGGTTGATATACCCAGTTACACTTCATTGAAGAAAATTGATTTTCCCTTTCCCAGCAGGTATCAATTGCAAATAGCTTCTCAGTTAGGGGTGGGATTTTATGTCCACTTTCCTTTCTCCGTATTGGTGTGGAATGATTTCTTGTTCTTTGTTTAAATTAAGGATGAAAATGTGTGTACTTTTAAGTTGTAATTAGTCTTTAGCAGTATTGTTTGGCTTGCCCCGGCAAATGATGCTGGTGGGCAGGAGGGCTCTGGGTGTGCTGTGGTTCATGGTATCAGGTGTTGATGATTGGGGCTTGCTGTCTGGGTCCTGAGTGCTATTTCATGCAAATCATGTCTAGAGACTGCTGCAGCAAATCCCATTTCTTTTCTGATTATAGCCTCACTGATGAGAATCAAGACTATGCTCTCCAGGAACGAATGTCTTCCTTTTGAGTGCTTACAGTTTTTACAACATGGCTGCAGTGCCTTATAATTATTACCACTTAAGATAGGGAAGGGATGATGGACATTTCCTCTTATCAGATCTTTGAGTAGTAGCAGGAGAATGTGGTAGGAGATCCTTCCAGCTGTCAGATATTGTCAGGCTTGCAAGCAGAGAATGCAGTTTAAAATGCAGGTGACATAATACCCAGCATCCTTCACTTGCTTCTGGGTTTCTGATTAATCATGATTACCATACATTATCATACCATCAAATTTAATCATATCAATGAATGCCCATCTGCAGCAGTAACAGGAGCAGCTAAACACAGTGGAAACAGCCATTAAAGGATGAGGTGGTTTATCAGATTCAGTAGCCCATTAACTTGACTCTGCTATGTCAGTATGCCTTATGCATAGGACTAGAGGTGGGACTAGGTTAAAGGCCACACTAATAACCAAGACCAGGAAATAGCCATTGAAATTGTTTCATACTGATTTTTTTTTTTGTGCATTAATTAGAATCATTCTGCACTATTTTGTAAAAACTACATTATAAAATAAACCATTTGTCTGCTTTCTGGGTAAAAGTATTAAATTGGAAACAGCACATCTGGCCACAGCACATCATCCTGAGATGTGCAGTGCCATGTAAGTACACTTGTGTCTTTTTTATATTCAGGGTGTGTGTGTGTGTGTGTGTGTGTGTGTCTGTCTGTCTGTCTGTCTGTCTGTCTGTCTGTCTGTCTGTGTCTTAGGGAGTTCAGAGGACAGCTTTTGAGAGTTGGTCTCAGTTATTCAGGCTTGGCAGAGAGAACCTTTACCCAGCGAGCCACGAGCCACTTTCCTGTCCTTAGACTTAACTCCTGAGTACAATTTCCCAATTTACGATTTAGAAATACAGTCCACTTATGTTGCAATTTAGTCATGCAGCTACCAGTGTTGCAGTTTAGTAATATACAGCTGCCCATATTAGACAGTGATAGAAACTTAAAACCATGGAATTGGTTTTGGTTTTGTTTCTTTGTTTTTGTTTTTGTTTTTTTAGTTGTGGTGGTGGGCTCTATAGGGAACATACCAGTTATTTTGTTATATTATGTTTGAGAGAGAGACTCCATTGCACTTATCTAGGTTATTATCGATTATTCCTCAGCATCACTTTGTTTTGAGGTAGGATTAATCACTGACACCTGGGGTTTGTGGGTTTGTTTGGTTTGTTTTTTTAAATGCTAGGATGGCTGTCCAGTGAGCCATTGGATCCATTCCCGTATTTACTTCCCCAACACTAGAATACCACATGTGCTACCATATCTGGCTTTTACCTGTGTCCCCAAAATCAAACTTGGGTTCTCATACTTGCCTAGCAGGTACTTTGCAACTGACCCATCTCCCCAGCCTGTAACATTTATTTTCACAGGAGTTTTAAAGACACTCATAAATCAGTTTAGATGCATTATTTTAAAGAAATTGTATTATCAGTGTGAGGGGTAGGGCACAAATGCCACAATATGTGTGTAGAGGTCAGAAGAAAAGTAATACGAGTTGATTTTCTACTATCATGTGGGTTCTGGGGATGAAGCTCAGATTGACAGGCCTATGTAGCAGCCACTTTTTTCCCTGATCCATTTTGCCAATCCTAGATACATTTTAAAGATAAACTTTGAATGATGTCCTAGACACATTGAAATGCATTTCTTCCCAGTGATTAGATTTTTTTTTACTCCATTTAAAATAGTATTTTTGTTATAATGGTCTGTGGGCTCTTTATTATGGTGATAACAAAAGGGCAGTGCCATCACATCGGGTCTGTGTTGTATCTGCCCACCCTTAAGTGTGTCTGTTTGGAGTCTGGCATCTTTCCTGGGGCATAAAGCACCTGAGATTCACTGGCTTTGTGCACCTGCTGGTAACTTGTCCTTGCTTGTTACTATGTTGTCTTCCAGTACTGCAGTTTGTTTATTCACTACAGTATTGCTGGAGACATGTGATCATCTTTACGTTGTCAGGGGGTCATGTGGAAAATGTGTTGACAGGTGAGGATTTACAGGCTGTATGCTTTTCCTCCATATAACTGGTTTTGGGTTTTTTGTTTGTTGTTTTTGAGACAGGGTTTCTTTGTTAGCCCAGGTTATCCTGGAATAGAGTGTCCTCATTACAGGCTGTCCTCACTCTGTAGACCAGGCTAGCCTCAAATCCAGAGATTTGCCTGCCTCTGCCTCCCAAGTACTGGGATTAAAGGTGTGTGCCACCACCATGCAGCTATGACTTTACTTTTTAATTCTTTTTTCTTAAAAAAGCCTTACAGCAATGTAAAGATCAAGCTTGAACTAAAACATTACTGGTGGATTACTGCATTTTAGATTTTTCTCGTAGTTTATGTCCATCGGCCTTAGGAAACAGAAGTATTACTATTTTCTCTATTTTACAAATTGGGGTGCTACAACTTAGAAGAATTAATTGCTTAAGCTTCCATAGCTTACGTAGCTGTACAGATGTAGCATTTGAACCAAGAGTAGTCCATGTCTAGCGCCCCTTCTTTTTCATTTTTATGCTGTACCCATCCTTAAATATCAACATGCACTTTTAAAAATTACTTTTACTTGTGTTTATTTTACTATGGGACGTATGTGTGCTTGCACATGTGTGTGCTTATGTATAGATGTCAAGGGACAACTTGTGAGACGCAGTTCTCTTTGTACCCTGTGGGTCCCGGGATTTAAACTTGGGTCATTGGCAGTGAAAGTGCCCTTACCTTCTCAATTCCCACACTAGCTCTCAACATTCATTGTAATAAGCTTTGCTTTTAAGAAAGAGAGCTTGAAACCCCAGAAGAGAAACCAGTTCTGCAAAATGCAAGAGTCCTTGGTATGCTCATAGAGGATTTGCTAGAGGGACTTGTAGGCATGGCTGTTGCAGGGGAATGTGCAGGAGTGTGCACTGTTTTGTGACAAAATGCAGTTTTTTTTTTTTTTTCTTTTTGGGCAAAAGTAGTATTTTAGAGAGCAGTTCTTACAGTCACTGTTCTAATTTATTAATTGAACCAAAAGTGCCTTGCATAAATTCACTCAATATTTCTAAACATAAAATTAATACTTCCTTCTTTGGAATGTTCTACTTGTATACAAAAAATACCTTCTAGAAAGATCAATATATTTAAACAAGGCACAATCTTAAAGAAAAAAAATACTGTGGCGAATGCTCAGATAAGAGGATTAACACATTGTGATAGAAGGCTGTAATTTTAATTATGTCAGGGGTCACTGGTGGTCTTTATTCTTTGCTTTTAACCCATTTAATCAGAATTAACACTAGAGGTGTTCTTGAGTGTCAATTGGTTTCTTATGTAGTTCTTTGCATTTTAAGTGAGATTAATAAATGAAAACATGTTATACAGGAAGGTTGTAATTTACTGAAAGATTCACAAATTTCAATGACATTGTTAAGTATTTAATTAGTCTTATTAAAACATACCAACTGACCCTTTTAGAGACACTGATAAGTGGCATAATAGCAGTTGAAGCCTTTTTATTCTTGCCTTTATACGATTAAGTTTTTGCTAAGCAATTTATGCAAAGTTTCCATCTATTCTTTTTATAACTGAAATTATCAGTTCTTTCTGAATAGGTTTAATATAGATAGTGTCATGTAATTAACAAGAGATGCAAAAATGTGAAAGCACAATCTGTATAGGAATTATGAGAGGATGATAATCTCTTATCTTGGATTTTTAAAGGGATAAAGAAAAGCAAAAGAGCAGTTTGAACGGATTAGATTAGTCTTTTCTTCCCAATGGTAGAAGCACTTTATCACTGAAAGTTCTATGACAACACAGTTGTAAAAGAATTTTGCATTTGGTGGAGGGAATCAGTAATTTGTTAACCTTTACCCTTGCAGTGGTAGAAGTCACCACCGGAATGACATGGTGAGTCAGAACTTAGAACTGTGTCTTCTGTGGCTTAAGCATGGAGCTGAGGTAGATGGGAAGAAACCCAGGTGTGAGGTCTTGTTCTGAGCTGCCATTCATCTAAGGTAGAACTCTTAACTCCTGAGTTTTTTCATTTTATTAAGGAGTAGTGGCTTCTTGAACCTGATTCTTTGGATTCTCTGTATGCTAGGTGCAATATTGTACCTATTAATGTGAACACAGGTCATACAGTAGAACTCAATTAGTGATTTAAAAGGGTAGAAAAAGGGGAGAAAGTTTGAGTTAATGGCAGTTCTATGATGTTTGGGGAATCCATATTACTTTTCTGCTCAATTGCTACCTAAATATTTGTGCCTGGGTTACAGACTAAGGCTTGGTAGATGGTGCATGCCAGCTGAAGCACCCCAAGATGTGTCCTTCTAGGATCCTGAGCTGCTGGAATGATGGCAATGGGGGCTGAATCTGAGGGTAACAGAAACACAGCCTAGCGGGGCAGAGAGAAGCAGGAGAGAAAGGGTATGAAACAAGGCTGAGATATGGTTCCAGCTAAGAGTCCTGAGCCCCAGCCTGTTACTTAATTTAGGGAATTTGGGGTCCTGACCCCTAGCTGTAATCAGCATATGTCAGTGAGGATTCTTTCCCCTGCTGTTAGGCAGGCCTCAGAAAAGCAGTGAGTGTGGGTGGTGTTTGAAGCATCTGCAGATTCGGTTTTGGTACCTCGATGCTTCAGAGTTCCCATCTCAGGAGTACACATCGGAGTGGGCTGACCTCACAGATGGAACTGTAAGAGGTGCTTACCACATGCTTTTCCCAGCTCCATGTATATTGACTCCCTGCCTCTTATCCTGATGTGGCCTCTACATTTGGAGGCATCTGGGGAAAAAATGAGAATAACTTATGGAAAGTTTTAGCTTTCTAGGTTAGAGATTGCATTCATTGTATATGCTCTCTGGCCACATGGCCTTCAGGGGAGGCTGCATGCCAGAGACTTGTTGGTTCGCAAAAGATGAACCTAAAAGCAGAAATCTAGCAGCTAGAGGAGTGGGACTTGCATTTGTGTAAAGAAAACGTCACTGGTATGCATTGGTATTTTGTCTTTGAACCAGAGCACCTCTGGTTCTCTGCAGATGATTATGAAATAGGTGACCATGAAGTTTGTATTCTAACTGACTCTTGTTGGATTCACATGGTAGTTATTAAAATTCTGTGAGAATTACTGTAAGATAACAAGTATGACCTTTATTCAGACCCATTCTCCCAGCTCCCTTGACCTTAACACTAACCATATAACCAAAGATAACCAACAGTGGATTCATGTAACCTCTTGTAAACATGCCAATTGCCTAACTCTGGAGTTGGAACCACACCTCATCCATACATGCTGAGATGGTCCCACTGTTTTTGATTTTCCATTTCACACTGCTCCTGAGGTACCGATTATACACAGTTTTTGAGGACAACTGTTTAATTGGAAAGGGTCAGGACTGCAGATTTGCTTGGTGTGCTGGCTGGTATTATGTCGGCTTGGCACAAGCTAAGAGTCATTATGGAAGAGTGAGCCCTAACTGAGAAAATGTCCCTACTAGATTGGCCTGTGGGTAAGCCTCCAGGGAATTGTCTTGATTGATGATGTAGGAGAGTCCAGCACATTGTGGGGTGGTGCTGATGACCCTGGATGGTGTAAGAAAGCAGACTGAGATGAAATAAACCCATTCCTCCTCTAATTTTCTTTTGGTCATGGTGTTTTATCACAGCAATAGAAACCCCAACTAAGACATTTTTATATATTAGGAGCCACATGATCAGTTAGACCTCTTCACTTACCAGAGGTATGTAAATTGGTTCCCATTCATTTATTCATTACTTCTCCCTCTCCCCCCCCCACCCATAAGATGCTATAAACATAATTGCTAGTTTATCATCCAGGAAGTTTTGAAGATCCCTTAGAAACAGTTTGGATATACTTATAGGTATTGAGTCTATCTGAAACAGTTAGGACCAGAGTATTTCAGGTTTCAAGAGTTTTCTAGTTTGGGGGATGCATACTCTGAATTTTACCACTGAGTACCATTAATCCAAAATTTGAAATCTGCAGTATGAAAAATTGAATGTAGTGACTTTAGAGAGATAAAGATTTTTCACACTAAGGATGCTCAAGTTGTATATGCCAGAATATGCAGACGTGTGAAACCGAAGCTGGACTGCTCATATAGCACTTTTGCACATAAAAAACATGAAGTACATTGCAAATAATGTGTTTTATTGATTTCATGGCAGAATAGGCATGTTCATTAAAACTCCTCTTGCAGGTTTATTAAATATAAGCATGGTAACATGTTTTTGATAGGAAAAGCTTTTCTGCGTGTTATTATAGTGAAGATGTTAAAGACTATTCTCAAAGTATCAGAGTAGTGATGTCTTTAGTTAGCACCACTTTGTGCATGTTCTGTCAGGGAGAACGTCTTTCTGAGGATGGGCAGGTATGCTACATATTCTCAGGCTCCTTGTTGTTGGCTGTGCTTTGAGCGGGGGAGGGGGGAATCTTCACTTTTTTTTTTTGGTAGTAAGAAGCATGCTCTTTAGACTTCATTATGGTGAGGTTGCTTCAGTCTCATTTGAAGTAGCAAGTAACAGCTAAAAGAATGCACATTTTTGAATTTCTTCCCTGTCTCTTTCAATAAATCATAATGCTTTGTTTTCAGAAAGATGTAATGTTTGCATTTCCAACTTTATTTTATTGCCATTTTTAGCTAACGGGTTTACAGTTTCGTGGTAAATGGGAGTATTTCTTTGGTAGTATTCTTTTTGTTTTTCAAGGAAGGGTTTCTCAGTTTAGCTTGACTGTCCTGGACTGACTCTGTAGTTTAGGCTGGTCTTGAACTCACAGTGGTCTGCCTGTCTGTCTCCCAAGTGCTGGAATTAAAGGCATGCTCCACTACTGTCCTGCTGGCAGCATTCTTGTAGTACTCCCAGGTTGGGTTGTTCTCTTTCCTCCTCCTCTCTCTCTTCTCCCCTCCCTCTCCCTTCCCCTCCCCTCCCCTCTGTATGAGTGTGTGGGTATGTGTCTTGTGTGTGTAGATGTCAGCGATTGTTGCTGGATGTCTTCCTGAGTCAGTTTTTTCACCTTATTTTCTGAGAGTTTGTCACTAAATCTGGAGCCATTTCGCTAGGCTGACTGGCCAGTGAGCCCTAGGAATCCTCCAGCTTTTCCCTAATGCCGGGCTTCGAGGTCTGTGCTGCCTGCCACATCTTGTGTATATATGGGTGCAGAGGATCAGAACTCAGGTTTTGATGCTTATGCAACAGGTACCATTGAGGCATCTCCCCAGCTCCAAAGTACACTTGTACATTTGTTTGTTGTTTCTGTGTGCTTGTGTGTTTGGGTACATGTGTGGAGGTCAGAGGACAATTTGCAGGAGTCAGATTTTTTTCCTCCAAGATGTAGGTTCTGGGAATCAAACTCAGATCATCAAGTTTGGTGCGAGTACTTTCACTTACTGTGTCATCTTGCTGGCCCCAGAGCATGCTTTTAAAGGCAACAGAAAAGGTATTTCTGATATTATAAAATGGGGTCACATTTAGTGAGAATAGCTAAAATCAGTAATAAAATACTAATCAAGGCATTTGCATTTATGAGGGAGAAGATTTCATTTTTCTAAATTGTCTTTTTAATTACATATCTCTGTGTTGGAATGTACCATGGGAGTGCTGTACTGGCATGGGTCAGAAGACAATTGATTTGCTGGAGTTACAAAGAGTTATGAGCTGCTTTCAGTGGTGCTGGGAACCAGGCTCAAGTCCTCTGCAAAAATAGCAAGCATTCTTAATTGTTGAACCATCTCTTTAGCCCAGAAGCTCAGTTTTTAAGAATTAAGAAATATTGGGTTAGTTCCCTTGGATGAAGTGATACTAAATGAAAAAAAAATTGATAGTTATTATTTCATCTTAGAACTCTTGGTAGCCTTTTCTATTTTGAGTAGAAGTTCTATCAGTGAGCACGCTAAGGGACATGGGATGAAGCTGTTTTCCTTTACCTCTTTCAGCTCTACTAGTAAATACAGTTACTGAAAAAATGCTTGAGTTATTGTTGGTTTTTTTGGTTTTCTTGTGGTACTGGATATTGAACCTGGGCCTCACATTGTTGGTAGAGGGACACTTGACCAGTAAACTATAACCCATCCCAAATTTAAGTTGTTTTTATCCAAGAGAGTCAGCTGTATAATATTTCTCTTTTAATAGTTTGATTTCTTTTTATTCAAACATTTTATTTTATGAAAGCATTGGTGTTTTCCCTGCATGTATGTCCCGTGTGGTCCCCTGAAAATGAGGTTACAGACTGCTCTGAGCTGCTATGTGGGTGGGTGCTGGGAATTGAACCCAAGTTCTCTGGAAGAGCAGCCAGTGTTCTTAACCACTGAACCATCTCTACAGTCCCTTAATTTGATTTCTTAAACATTTATGTTTTTTTGTTATCTCAGAGGATGCTAATTTTTGTTAAGGTACAAATTAAAATTTTTATGTCTTCTCTTGAAGTAAGTTTGCTTTGTGGCTGTAGCTTAGGGTTATGTTTAGTAAATAACAAAGAGTAGTATCTTTGACAAAACAAATGCAACAAATGTCCCAAATAGACACTTAGTTTTTTTGGATACATGGAAATATGAGAATCAACAGTTGTATAGTTTTGAGTAAGCCTTGGGGCAGTGCTGTGACTCTGTAACACACTTTTTTTTTTCTGTCACTAACCAGCTCCCAAGTTAAGACATGGAGATTTTATTAGTAATGAGTGCTTGTGCCACTAACTCTTCCAACTTAGCCTGTTTCTTATTATCTTTTTTGCCTGGGACTTTGTTTTGTTTTTAACACCTCTCTTTCCCCCTCTCTTCTCCCTCTTTTCCTCCCTCCCCTCTCCCCCCCCCCCCCTCAAAATATACTCCACTTTCTCCTTTTTATGGCTGGTGGCTGCCCGGCTTCTAGCCCTGAGTGTGTCTCTCTTTTCTCCTAGATTTTTTTCCTACATATTCTTCCTGTTCATCAGCCCTGCCTATCCCTCTCCTGCCTAGCTATTGGCCATTCAGCTTTTTATTAGTCCAATCAGGTGCCTTAGGCAGGCAAGGTGAAACAAATGTTACACCTTACACAGTTAAAGTAATATTCCATAACAGCTTTCTAGTAATGTTAAAATCCCGAATTAATTTCTTGATGTTGTATTTTGATTCTTGACTGTTTTATTGTGGCAAAATCACTTTATGTAACATTATTTACATTTGCACACAGGTATTTATCTTCATTAATGTACATATCTAGAGAGACAACAGAAAGAAGTAGGTTGACCATAAGAAATGAGTTATGATATTGTTAAGCTTGGAAGTATGTGTATATTCTGAAAACTACATGGTACTTTTAATCTTGTTTTCCATTGTTTTCTAGGGGCCTCCAGAATTTCCACAGCATACACCTGGACCTGTTCCCAACAGTTTTAATCAGCCACCTCGACTTCCTCTCCAGGACCAGTGGAGAGCCCCACCACCACCTCAGGAACGAGACCCTTTCTTCTTGGGAGGTACATGAAGGGTGTGATGGGCATAAGATGAAGTGACAGAAGCTGCATTGAATGGTGGACCTGTGCGCTTACTGCTAAAGCAGATTTTCCCTCCCATTAGGAGATGTGCCATACTGATTTTATCAATCATTGCAGTGGCTAAAATTAGACAGTAATTGGATCTGAAATATGACAGTCTTGTAAAAGAAAGAAATGTTTATAGAAAATGACCCATAAAACATTCTGAGATAGCTGAAATCTAGAGTTCTTTATAAAATATGCTCCTAACAGTTGGGAATAGTGAGGTGGTTTCTAAAATTCCTTGTCTGAGAAGTGTGTGGTCTTTTGCCTGCCTGCCTGCCTGCCTGCCTGCCTGCCTGCCTGCCTGCCTGCCTGCCTGCCTGCCTTTCTTTGTTATTTTGACACAGGGTTTTTCTGTAGCTTTGGTATCTGTCCTGGAACTCACTGTGCCTCAAACTCACAGGGATCTGACCGCCTCTGCCTTCCTAGTGCTGGCATTAATGGTGTGTGCCAGCAGCGCCTGATTTTTTTGGGGGTGGGGGGTGGAGGCTCCTTTCTAACTTGAGGGTAATGTTGTGTTACTATTCAGTTTCAGGTGAACCAAGGTTCCCCAGTCATCTTTTCTTGGAACAGCGAAGTCCACCACCACCTCCTCCTCCCACGCTCCTGAACAGCAGCCATCCTGTCCCCACTCAGAGTCCCTTACCATTCACTCAGCCTGGACCAGCATTTAATCAGCAAGGACAGCAGCCAGTGTTCCCTAGAGAGAGGCCTGTAAGACCAGCCCTGCAGCCCCCAGGCCCAGTGGGGATCCTGCACTTTAGCCAGCCAGGGTCAGCAACTGCCAGGCCTTTCATTCCTCCTAGACAGCCGTTCCTCCCCAGCCCTGGACAGCCGTTCCTGCCTACGCATGCACAGCCTAACCTTCAGGTATGCACGTGAACCAGCCTTGAGGGAAGCTATCTGTGTGATGCTGATCCTTTGTGTTTTGTGAAAGGGAAGTCTCAGGTTTTAATTGTTTCTGCTAACATACGGTTATGTAAAGGGTATGAGGAGTAGTCTTAAGTATATAAGTTTATTACAGCCAGCTTTCTTGACAATATTGTTTATTTCCTAAATATTAGGTAATATGAAAAAAGTGGTTCTCATTTTCCTGGAGCTGAACTTTGTCACCCTTGGAATTTTCAAGGGTGACTTTAACATTAGACTACTATAGCTAACATTAAAGTATGTCCTGATGGTGCATTTGCTCATCTTGTGTAGTACTTTCCCCCATTCATGTTCATGCTCGGGAGGGGAAACAGGCTGGGGACAACTGCAGCATCTCACTCTATATGTGACAGGCTTGTGCTCCCTCTACTGGCAGGTATTTACTGGCCAGTACAAGTATTTGTGACATTTTCCTACCTGTTATATTTCCTTTGTTTTTTAACTTTACTACCAAGATACATAGTGACTGAGCAAGTGCAGTGGCATTCCTTAATCCCACCATCTGGGTGATGTTGTCTATCAAAAAGGGGGTGAGAGACTTGGTAATAGTATACTTGACTCAACTGCTTGGATTAATAGGGACTATAAGAATGTACAAGTGGGGTGGGGGCATGGCTAGAGAGATGGCTCAGCCATAAAGAACACTTTTCTGCTTTTCCAGAAAATGGGATTCAATCCCTAGCACCCACATGGTGGCTCACAATCACCACTACTACAATCCCAAGGGATCCAAAGTCTTCCTCTGGCCGCAGTAGGCTCCAGACATGCCAATAGTGTATAGACATTCCATTCACTCACCTTAAAAAAAACATACATACATACATACATACATACACACAAAAATATATATACATACCAATTATTAAAAAGCATATCTAGACTTGAAGAGATAGCTTAGCATGTAAAAGCACCTGCTACCAAGTCTGAGCACCCAAATTTGACCCCTGGAACTCGGATGGTGGAAGGAAAATCTGACTCTTAAGCTGTCCTCTGGCCACCATGTATATTGTGGCACACATTCATGTTGGTACACATATACTCACGTATACATACAACCAGTCGAGCAATAAGTAAACGAAATTTTAAAAATGTTTTAAAAGAGTATGTATTTAAACTAAAAAGAGAAGATAACTATTTTCAGTGTTCAAAGAGGGTTAAATATTTTGAATTTTTTCTAAAAAAAAAAATGGAAGTCCTTTCCCCTCTGTTACAGAAATATTAGAAATATTTAAAGAAATTAAATAATTCCATTACCAAGCATCAGTTACCATGAACATATAGTATGTCTTTTTTAGTAGGGAAGCAGTGTGTCCTTGTCTGCAAACTTTTTTCCTCGGGTTATATAGGCTTTCTGCTCTATTGGGCGGTCTTCCTGAACCATCTGAGCATGCTGTAGGAGGTTACCTTTTATGACAGTGACAGGTACAATGGAAGTACCACCAGCTGATTGCTGCATTAATGATGCTATTCTCAACATGAAGCTTCTTCTCAGGCTGAGGTTTTTAAAGAAATCATTGGGATGAAATCTGCCCAGCAAATAAGTTTATAAGCTGTTGTCTCTCTCTCTCTCTCTCTCTCTCTCTCTCTCTCTCTCTCTCTCTCTCTCTCTCTCTCTCTCTCTCTCTTTCTCTACGGAAGGGACCCTTGCATCCTCCGTTGCCTCCACCTCATCAACCACAGCCCCAGCCTCAGCAGCCACAGCAGCAGCCCCAGCATCACCAGCACCAGCCACCCCTTCAACCTCCTCTCCAGCCTCCACATCAGCCTCCTCCACAGCATCAGCCTCCCCCTCAGCATCAGCCACAGCAGCACCAGCATCACCACCACCTTTCCGCTCCTCCCCCCCCTCTGATGCCCATGTCTCAGCCACAGTTCAGGCCACATGTGCAGACTGCTCAGCCTCAGCCCAACAGCAGTCGGATGCAGTGTACCCCACGTCAGGGGCTACGGCATGTGAGTATTACATGTGTCTTAACTTAAAATTCCTGAGGTAGATCATTTTCCAGCTGTCTTTTTTTTTTTTTTTTTAAGTAGTAAATATACAATATATTTTCCAAAGTAAAACTATAATTGTGTTTTAGAGCACTTTGGAAAGAAATTTAAACTGTAGATATATTAACTTACCCTTTTTTGAGCCTTAAAGGCTATGTTAATATTTACTTCTTGGATGTATTTCTGTTTTCTGTAGTGATTAGACAGTACTGTTAAGTGGTAGTCATTCCATCAGTGCAAGCAGCTTAGCCTTTGATATGGGTTATCTGCTTCTGGGTTCTGAATAAAAGATTACATTCTGTTTTTGGAAATTAACTTGCATTTATTTGTGTTGGTACATTTTACATAACTGTCAACAAATATGGGTCTTGTCATGCCTTGAAAGAAACTGGGAGTTGATAGGTTGCTATGAGAGTAAAATTTAGCTGCCATTGCCTTGTCCTTCCCTAGTAACTGATATTACTTTCTCTTTCAGGACAAAACATAATATTGCTAACAGTCCTGTTTATAAGTCTTCCTTTCTGTACTGTTGTCCTTATAGTTTGAGCAAGTCACTTAGCTGCTTTGAACCTGTTTTCCTAACCGTGCTTTATATCTTAACATTAATCACATGATTGTATTAAGGGGATTTCAAGGTAGAAGAGAGGCATATGTGAGTAGGTTCACGGTAATGGCAGCAACTCAGTTCCTTCCTGACTCAGCCGCCTCTATTCCTTGATGTATGGGTTCTTTTCCAGGCATGTCCAGGGAAAAGTAACTGAGACTCTTCTTGTGCTAGAACTTTGTGGCACCTTTCTCCTCCAGAAAGCTATTTATAAGATTGAAACATGGTGTTTGGTTCTCCTGTTCCATTTTAAACTTAAATGAGTTAGAAACAGTATCCCATTGATAGATTTGAGTGCTTGAAGGTTTTTTGTTGTTGTCTTGGCCCAGAATTTTGTTAAAAATGTTAGTTTATATACTGAAAAATCACTGGGGTTGACTTATAAATGAAAGCTCTATCTTTACATTAGCAAATCCTAAGCATCAGGGCACACAGCAACATTTGTGTTTGCCAGAGTAAGGGATCTACCTCTCAGAAGAGAAGGCAGTTATTGATGACAGTAATCCCTCGTGTTTTACTCACTAATAAACTTGTGTTTCTTTTTGGGACAGAATGCAGCATCTCAGAGTATAAGCAAACGACCGATGCAGCAGATGCAACCCACCGCTCCCAGAAACAGTAATCTGCGAGAACTCCCCATAGCACCTTCACACGTATTGGAAATGAGTAGTAATCGCTGTTCCTCTACACCTGCAGCTCAGGTGAAGCCCATTGTCAACACTTCTCCACCCTGCAGGGCTGTGGTGGCTTCTAGGAGCTCACAGGGAAAAACTGATGCAAAAGTCAAGCCGCTTAGCCCTGGAGCTCAACCTAAGGAAGAAGCAAAAGCAGAACCAGAGGTAGGACCTCTTTCCTGGGATGTGTTTGTTCTGGAATAGGGAGCCTGACTGTCAGTTATGTTCTGCTTAGTTCATTCATCTAAAAACTCTGCCCACTTATTCTCCCCAAGTAGATTTCTCTTTTAGCTTAATAAACATGTTGATAAAAGATGCTCTTACTGCTGGGGGATAATAGCTCAGTGGCAGAGCACCTTAAGCAACTTGTATTTTCATTCTGTGGTGTGTGCATGGATACTCTGATATTCTCATTGGTTTATGATCTTAAAATTTTTTATATTTGTACAGTTATTCCTGATATATATATATATATATATATATATATATATATATATATAATCTCCAGGTTTAGCATATATTTTCTTTGAAGGGCCCCAAATTCTATTTATGGTCTAGACCAGTATATCACTTACCTCTGCCATTGTGGCTCAAGGGGTTTTACAAATAGTTCCTACAGGAACAGATGTGCTCTATACCAGTAAACCTTACTCACAAAACCAGGTAGTTCTGTGGCCTTACTTATTTTGGTAATGTAAAATAGGTGTAGAGCAATAATCATGGATCAATAGTTTACATGATCTTTAATTTTGAGGTCCTTGGCCTCTTATAAGCTTCACCTTTCTTACCTGTTATATAAGGATGAAATAAGTAAGGTAGAATATAACTGGGAGCTGGACACAGACAAGTACAGTGAGCACCAGTAAAATCCATGCTGAATGTAATAAAACAATTGATTATTATAGTGTTCAGTGTAATAACAGGGAGCATTTCCTTAAGTAAGAATTTAAGAAATTCATCCTTTCTAAAAACCTGTTTACACTGTTTTAGTCTTTTAATTAGGTTTTTGTCATTCAGGTTTTCTTCTGACAAACGATTATGATGGTTTTAATTATACCACATTAAAATTAGGAAGTCAGAATGTTTGGATGTCACTTATTAAATTGTCATTAAAAGGGTGATTATGGGTTTCATAATTAGTGTATGTAAGAAAACTAGAACTACGGACTGGAATGGGGTGGTTTTTGAAGAATTTTTTGTGAGATGGGTCTTGGGTTTCACTCTTAGAATCTTAACTACTCTGAAGGTTGTGGCAGGAAAATCACTAGTTCAAGTCTAGTCTGGGCATCTTAGATCCTTCTCACACTTAAAAAAAAAAAAAAAAGTAATAAAGAGGTTAAGGGTACACACAGTTGCCCAGTATTAACAAGGCCCTATGTATGATCTCAGCACCACCTGCCCATAATAAAAAATGGTTCTTTGCCACAAATTTGATAGTACCTTTGGTTTATATAACTAGCTTAGAACTTGTATATATGCTCAGTCTGGTTCACATGCACATTTCTTAAGTAATAACAGTGACTGTATAACACAAGGAGAGGAACAATCAGTCATGTTTATTCATTTTGTTTTAGACTTACCACGAATTCTTACAATAGGCAGACAATTCATGAAAATAAAATGGAAAGTTGACAGGTTTCAGTGATATTGGTTGAATGCCGTAATTTGTTTTAGTTTACTTTTTTGCATACATAAGTTGTACCAAGGTTATATTTTCTTCTTTTAAAGAAATATATTTATTTTGCTTAGCTAAAGGTGGCTTAATGACTTAGATTTATTTCGTTGGTATTGGTTCGGTAAGGAGTAAATGTAAAGTATTTTTGTCTATGTCGTTGAACTTACTTTAACTCTTTTTAACTGCTTGGTTAAAAATGCTGATGAATTAATTACTCTTGTGTTAAGAAATGGTACATCTGGATCCTGCTCCTGCATCCTTTGCTGTTGGACTGTGGGTTTTTTACTCAGGCCTGCTGAGTAATAGTCTCTTACTTACCTATCTTTAGTTTGGTTTGAAATGTATCCAAGGCTTTGACCTTAGACAAGAAGTAGGTCAGCTCATGCCAAGAAATCCACGGGGACCCACTCAGCTCTCCAGCTCTGTGCATGTTTTACATTTCTGATTCTTGAAATGTATGCAAAATAGGCAAGATTTGTAATTAGGGGAATACTAGATTGATTGAATCAT
Source organism: Phodopus roborovskii (assembly GCF_943737965.1). Taxonomy (NCBI): domain Eukaryota; kingdom Metazoa; phylum Chordata; class Mammalia; order Rodentia; family Cricetidae; genus Phodopus; species Phodopus roborovskii. The sequence continues at coordinate 27,642,573 of NW_026126571.1, read as the reverse complement.
ATCCTTCTGTAAAGACTATGGGATTGGTGATTTTAAAGACTATTAATTTTAAGTTATAAGCTTTTGTCATTGGATTCCTTAGTAAAAAATTTACTGGACTTTTGAGAGGAATTCTCTGTATAGACTTTATATGTAGTTTGGGTCTAGGATATTCAGGGCATCCACTTACCATTAATATTCCAATACTGCGATTGGCAGCATTTTGATTCTGAGGAGAGTGCGTGAGTTCAAGGTCAGAAAGATTGACTTGTGCTGTTCATTATAACCAATTATTCTGTGACAAATGAGTTTGAGATCAGGCTGAAAATTCTGTACGAAAAAATCAATAGTTCTAATCAGGGCCTTTCAGGTCATTTACACCCCACCTTTTGTTGGTTTGTCAGGGAAGAGCCAGATAAAACCCCTGTGACAGCAGGGACTCATGACTGTTTCCATTCCCATTCAAAATATATTTTGATATCTTAAATGAATAGTTTAATTGGTTTCAAACTTGTAAATGAGTGGAAATTTACATTATTTCATTTTTTTAATATTCTGATAAGATTTTTCCAAATTAGGTTTAGCTGTATAATTTCCCCCTCCCAAGAGAAAAGAGTTAGACTTCTTGTTAAGCTGATTTTTCAAATGCCTTCTTTCAAATACGGAATTAAAGGTTGGGGGAAAATTCATTTGTTTTGAAATGGCCACCCTGCCCTTGAAGCAAAATGAACCATGTTTTCCATTTTAGTTCCCTGATGAAGATGAAGAGACAAGGTTATATCGCTTAAAGATAGAGGAGCAGAAGCGCCTGAGAGAAGAAATCCTGAAGCAGAAGGAGTTACGAAGGCAGCAGCAGGCTGGTGCCAGAAAGAAGGAGTTACTGGAAAGACTTGCACAACAGCAACAGCAGCAGCAGCAACAGCAGCAGCAGCAACAGCAGCAGCAGCAACAGCAGCAGCAGCAACAGATCTATGGCCCACAGACCACTGTGGAGCAAGAGGAGCTGGCAGCTACATCATCGCCCACAAACGGTAACTCACTGCTGCCGTTTCCAGGGCCACAGTGCAGGCAGAATGTGAAAACCAGACTTCTTGTTAAAAACCAAGATGTCAACGTTGCTAATGTTCAGCCCAAGGCAGTAAACTTTGTTCCGCCTGGTGCTAACATGCAGCATCAAGGGCAGCATGTGAGACCACTGAAGCATCTGCGACAGCTGCCACATAAGGTCCTCCATGTCAAGCCTATGGACATGGAGGAGGCACCCCACTCCCCACAGGCAGCCAGAGTGACATCCCTCCAGGGCCGGCCTCAGGACACCAAGCCAGGGGTGAAGAGGACTGTTATGCACAGGGCCAACAGTGGAGGTGGTGGAGATGGGCCACATGTCAGCTCCAAAGTCAGAGTCATTAAGCTGTCTGGAGGGGTAAGTTGACAAATTTTATACATTTCTTTGGAAATTTGTTTGCTTTAGAGGCTTTAGTCTCCACAAAAGAATTAAACCTGGTGTCCTGTAGATTAGCCAAACCTCAAGATTGGTGTAAGGACTGTCATTCAAATTTTTCTTCTGTCTGGATCCATATTGTCTCAGCTGTCTTGAGTCTAGTGAATAACCATTGTGACATCCTGCAGCTATATCTTTCTCAGTTTTAACTTCTTTCATAAATAAGTCAACAGTGTAATAAACAAATTTCTCATAATCTTGATACTTGGACTTCAAGTTTATCATAGAAGTATAATTTCCTATACATATGATAGTTGTGTATAGCTGTGGGGTCAGTGAGCATGTGAGCATGTGTGGTCAGAGGGAGTGGAACCACTTTCAAGCAGCATGGACTGTTCTCAAGACCCCTTTCCCTGTTGTATTTTAAAGAGAAATTCTACTTTGAAAACCTGTGTCATCTTACAACATCAATTCAAAAGTGGAACATTCCTTTATGGTTGACTTCAGTGAGACACAGGAAGTGAAGTTTGCATTATAGTCAGGACAAGTTCAGCATTCTAGAATAGCAAGTTCCTGCTCAGTCTTCATGAAGAAGGTGCTGGGTACTTGCTTTCTTCCAGTTGTATGGTCGTTAGTACAGAGCATAATTCATATCTGTTACCTTCAGTGAATTCTCAAGCAAATGTCATTGTCCATATTTTTGCTGTGCCCTGAGGCAGTTATACTTGTTGTATCCATTTTACATTATAAATTGGGGGAACAGAGCATGAGCCTTTAGAATAAACCAACTCTAGTGATTGACTAAAGGAACAGAATTTGTACACCAAAAAGGAAAAACCTGTAACTCCACATGGAGGAAAGCAGTAACCCATAGTATTGTGAACTGCCATGTGGTTTGCTTCTCAGCTGAGTGCTTGAAGACAGACAACAGAATTTCTCTGGTATAAGGACACTTCTATAGAATAATGCCAAGCAAAATAACGTATGTAGAACACTCAGTGAACATCTATAATTCTGTTTTATCTGATTATTTTCCTCATGTCTTTGTGATTTAGATGCTGAGCAGCAGATAAGCTGTCATATTTAACATACAAAGCTGCTGTGTTTGAGACAGCAGATGTTCATGTCTTTGTAGGCCTTATTTGAAATGTGAGGCATTAGTCTGACTCATTGAGTTAAAAGCTCAAGAGAAGATGGCCACTAGAAATAGAACGTTCCCCACTGGTGAGAAGAGCTGCATACGCCGTGTGGCCCCTGCAGGTTGGCAGTAGAAGTTAGGTATTTACCTTCAAGAGCAGCATTTAAAATCAAAATTGTACTTCCTTTCAAAGAAAAACTGTACTTACTTAAAATTATCTGTCTGCTCAAATGTAAAAACAAAACCAAGTCATATTTAATATGAAATTTTTATGTGATCTTACTCCATTAATGCTACCTACTTTTACAACAAATAGGAGAAACAGTCTTTGGCATTTTCTACCTAAGTAGCCACCAGTCAAGTGCTTTGGGACAAGTTCTAGCTTGTTTTTTTTGTTTTTTTTTTTTTCTTTTTGACTCTTAAGTACTGACAAGCATTTCCACCACCTCTTGTAATTCTCTGTTGTCAACTTTGACTAAACTGATGAATTTCTGATGGGGTTCACTTTTTATCTTGGGTAAATAGTGTTTTCTAATGCCACCCACCCCATCCCCGTGGATAGAAACTATTTTTAAGAGAACACATAATTGTGGGTTAGTTGCAAAATGTGCCTAATTATGATGGTGCAAAAAGGAACTAGCCATGTGTTCCAGCATTAAGTGCTATCACATTATTTGACTTTTATCATTGCCCTTAGTTGCTACTAGGTATCAGTCACAGTTGTCCTCTTCCTTGCAATGTCGTCATGCTAGGGCTCAGGCCTGTGCTTATGCTCTGCCTCTAAGAATCTTGGTGAGGAGTCTGCACAGAGCCAGGCATTACAGTTGGGCTATCTGGGAGTGTGGGGAGGACAAGCTTGTAACATGGCATCTGTCTTAGTTAGGATTCTTAGTGCTGTGAAGAGACACCGTGATCACGGTAACTCTTATAAAGGAAAGCATTTAATTGTGGCTCACAGTTCAGAGGTTTAGTCCATATCCCTATGGTGAGAAACAAGGCAACCAACCAACATTCATGGTGCTAAAGACGGAACTGAGAGATTTTACATCTTGACTCTGCAAGTGGTCTGAGACACAGGGAGTAGTGGCTTTAGCATGTGTGAGACCTCAAAGCCCACCTCCACGGTGACAAATTTCCTCTCACAAAGCCATTCTTTTTCCAACAGAGCCATACCTCCTAATAGCGCCACTTCCTTTGGGTGCCACTTTCTTTCAAACTACCACAGCATCTGTGTGGATTGTTAGCTGTATGTTTTAGTTTCCCAACATTTCGTTGTTGGTTGAATTCCATTTTGCTAGGAGCTATTGACTTCTAATAGGGTAAAAGTATAATATATAACTTAAAAGTTTCTTAAGGAAACCCTAGTGTATTTTCTTTTTGATTTCTTTTTTTTTTTTTTTTTTTTTTCCCTTTTTTGAGGTAGTTTCTTACTGTTTCTCAGGGCAACCTCAAACTTGTTCTCCTGCCTCAGCCTCATCCATTCTTGGGATTATAGTCATTCACCATATCCTGTTGGGAAGATATATCTATATTCATACATATATAATTTATATGCATGTATATATACGCAGACATACATATGTGTGTGAATGCATATTTCTGTATATGTATTCAGTTGTGTGAGGTTAATATAACTATCATTTCCCCTTTCCCTTTGGTTCCTCCAAACCTTCCCTTGTAGTAACTGCAACTTGGCAGTCTTTCAGATTCGTGGCCTTTCTTTCTTCAGTGATTCTCAACTTTCCTAATGCTGTAACCCTTTAGTATAGCTCTACATGTTGTGATGAACCCCCCCCCCAGAAAAAAAAAACATAAAATTATTTTTGTTGCTACTTCATAACTAACTTTGCTACTGTTATGAATCATAATGTATCTGTGTTTTTTGATAGTCTTAGGCAATCCCAATGAGAAGGCCATTTAATCTCCCTAGGGGTCAGGACCCACAGATTGAGAACCACTGCTTTATATATAATCCTAAATAAATAACTGTAATCTGCTCAGCCTGTATAATGTTACTTGTATTTTTTAGGGCTGACACAATCAAAGAAGTGAGTACAGCTACCTCCTTTACTGTTGTCTAACACAGAATATATGTAACTGAATCTAAAGTGTTCAGTGATCTCTTGCTTCTGGTGGTCATTCTCTAGCCAGGATATGGGCTCTCTGTCCAGCACTGCTCAAGAGCTTGTTCTTATACCTTATACCAGGTGGGAATGTCTCAACTTCTTTGGGCTTCAACGAGTGAGTTACAACCTGTGAGGCTGTTCTGATTCATAGTGGCTATCTCTTGTCTTCCATGGTTCATTTAAAAACCAGATCATTTATCATCATGTTTTGTTTTGCCTTTTGGAACAGTTTCATGTAGCCCTGAACTTGCTATGTAGTTTGAATTTCTGATGTTCTTGCCTACATCACCAGATGCAAGAATTAAAGGGGGATGCTGGCTTTCTTATTTCTAAACTGGATCTTATGAAACATGGAGTGCCTGAGTCTATAAGACAGTAGGTTTTTTCTTTAATTATGTTACCTTTATGGCCTGCTTTTATTTGTATTAAGGTAATTTCTAGGTGTTGTATATTGGTCATCTTTATTGAAACTATTTGGGTTTTTATTATTATTATTAAAACTATTGTACTGTGGCATCAGGAAACATTTCTAAAGATTTCATAAGAATGATTTCTTGATATTGTTTCTTGTGTAGTTGTGATGGCCGTGTCACTGTTTATTTCTGGAAGAAGATGGTGCATTTTGTACAGGGCTTGTTGTTGGCATCTTATCTGGCATTGGCTGCTCTGAAACTCATTTTCATAGCAGACAGAGCTTGAAGCTGTCCTTTAGTTTCTCAAGCTAATTTTCTTTTGTGGCCATGTGACACACACAGAAGCTTTCTAGCTTTGGGTGCAGAAAACCCATGTCTGGGTAGTTGTCTATCTTGGCTGCTTCTGGGACACTAGACAATCTTTTTTCCCCTCCCCTCTGAATCTCAATTTCCTACACAAAAATGGGCTTAATCTGGTTGCTGGGAGGAGTTCTAGAAAAAAACTGAAGGCAGATGGAGGTGTTCCTGAGGCCCTGAATGGTCTGTGCTTCCTGCCGGCATTTGCAGTTGCTACTATCTGTCCAGGGTTGATCATGCGCCACAAGCAAAATTGCATTTTCACTTCACAGGGAGCAAACTGAGTCCCAGGGAGGTCATGTGACCCACCTGATGCCACATAACAAAACAGTAGGGCCAGACATCTAGCCAGGTTTAATTCTGTGTCTTGGCCTATTTAGTAGTAAAAGCTAAAATGAAAGATATAGAAACTTTATTTACTGTGAACTACAGGAGTCATCAATCATTCTTTCTGATTAAACACAAAAACAAACAAACAAGTGTGTGTCCGGGGGAAAAGCCCTGCTGCCTCATCTGGCTCATGGGAGATGGTATCCAGTTCACCTCCAGGTTACCTTGGTGACTTGGATTGATTAAGCTCCTTTGCTTGCCAGTAAAATGAGGGCCTGGTCTCCTTTCAGGATCTTGGAAGAGAGTGAGTGTGTTCCATAGGACATAGACATTGCTCAGTAAGCATCACAACAACATCCTTTGGTTGAAGAAAGAAAGAACAGTTTAGTGTCAGGAAAGCAGGCAGATTGTACTCTGACCCATGTTATGAAAATTTTAGAAATTAGGCAGCAAATGAAGTAAACAGTTGTTGGTTCTGTGGGCACACAAAAAGTAGGGAAACTGCAGGATCCCCAGCAGGAAAGCCAGCTGTTTGGCTGTGGCTCTTTCGTATTTGCGTTTGTTTTGCCTTTAGATTTCTTTATTTATTTCATATACAGTGTTCTGCTTGCATGTCAGAAGAGGGCACCAGATCTCATTATAGGTATGAGCCACTATGTAGGTGCTGGGAATTGAACTCAACCTCTGGAAGAGCAGCCAGTACTCTTAATCTCTACATCTCTCCAGCCCCATGTATTTATGTTTAAAGGATATCAGAATACTGCTTTTAGAAGGTCCCCATTTATCTGTGGGTGCTTGCTTTGGAAAGTTGGGTGAGTTTGTCCATCTCTTCCCCCATCCTTGTCATCTCTAGAGAGGCAGTGCATGTGTCCCTCTCTCTGTGGGCCATGGGATGTACGTTGTTTGTTACCTTTTCAGTGAAAGAGAAGTCCTGAGGCTTTGCCCCTTTACCACATTCACCAAGTGCTTATATCATACTGAATTTGCTCCCACATCCCACACTGTCTTTTAATGTCCATTCATCAGCAATCATTTTCTCTTCCTCAGATTGTTTATGAGAAGGTTAGAGGCACAATGTTGAGCTAGGCCAGAGACACTAGAGACTGCAGCTATAGTGGCCTATGCTATAATTTACATTTATCTTTTGCTTCCTCCTGATAAGTTTGAGGTTGTTTGTGTTTGGCAGACTGCCACAAGAGGTAGCCTGTCCTCGGTGTGACTGTGCAGGAAACTTAGCTGTGATGACTTAGGTGAGATAGTGTTTGCTGAGTCTTTCCTGCAGCTGGCCTCCTCCATTGTGTCTGCAAGTTGTAGTTGGGAAGGGGTTCTGTGTGAGTGTTCCACCTCTACTTGCTTCTCCCCACCAGCCAGCACTGACGTGGCCAATCCCAGCATGCCTTGTGTATCTCTCAGTGTCACACTATGACAATGATTGCCTTGTCTTCACCCTCATGTACTTGTTCATTTACCTAACATCAGGTTAGGTGTGTGGGGTTTTGATTTTTCAATGAACTGTCACTGCTGTTACTTACTTTGATGCTAGATCTTGTTCTGGTTGGCCGGAGAGTGCCTCTTCCTGCTGGCTTCTATGTCTATTGAGAACTCTCCATTGTTCTTTGGAAGTATGCTTACTTTCTGTACTTAAGCTTGTGTGATGTGTCTTGGCCTTTTTTGTGTGTGGTGGATTCTATCTTTATAAAGCTTCAGTTCCTTGGAGCACAGGTGCCACAGGCAGCTGTAATCATCAGTTTCCCACTCATTGCTGAGATAAGGTGGGGTAATTGCTTTGAAAGAGGAAAATAGTTTACCTGGTCTCACCAGATCAGAGTTTTTGGTTCACACTTTCTAAGCCTCACTTCTTGAGTGTTGATTGACACAGTACATAATGGCAGAGAAGGCTTGCTTGTCTCCTCTAAGCTGGGCAAAGAGGCAGACAGAGAAAGGAGCAGAGGTCCCTAAAATCTCATGAGTTGTTGCATTATTCCTGGGGAGACATGAAAAAATGTTTGTCTCATGGTTCCCAGTGGCAGACCAAAATAGGTTTTCACCAAAGTCCAGCTTGGTGAACCAGTGAATTTACAGAGCATAGAGGAAGGGTAACTTACAATGATGTGAGTGACCCCAAAACAGTTGTATCACTACCAAGTCCCAGTCCATCCTAGACAGTGACCTTATGGAAGATGTACCATGGAGTCCCACTCTCAGTGACCCTTCCACATTTTGCAGCTCTTGTAGCTGCTGGAAAGATTCATGATGGGAATCCCAAATGAGACTCTTGTGACCTTCTCTTCCATTACTATCACATTGACCTGGCTGCCACTGTGTTGTTTTGCTTTTAGTAGCCATAGCTACTGGGTCACAGTATTGTCTACTCCCAAGATAGCTTCATATTATGCTTGGAGGTAAGAGTGCCATATACCTGGGGCACTTTCCAATGACCTGTCACTTTAGATTGGGAACTAAGCAGACCTTTAACCATGGCTTTTGGAGGGCATATAAGATCATGGTTTTCAGTGGTTAATACATCATTGCCCTTAATGCATATCTGTGCCTTCCTCTGGGAGTTGCAAAGAGAAAAATCAAAGCATCTGTACCTGCTAGGTTTTACTGAGAGTGCATATTTCGTAAAAGATTGGCAGGCAATATATAGATAAGTAATTTTTTACTGTATTTTGTTTAGTTATTTGGTAGTGAAAGAGAAATTGAATATATTTAATGTTTTTTGGGGGAGGTGCTGTTTGTTTTGGTTTTTCAAGATGGGGTTTCTCTGTGTAGCCCTGCCTGGCTGTCTGGGAACTCGCTGTGTAGAGTAGGTTGGCCTCAAAGTGAGAGAGCCACCTGCCTCTGCCTTCCAAGTGTTGGGATTAAAGGCATGCATCACCGTTACCTAACATATTGAAGTATTTAAAGCGGAGTACCTTCAGTACTTCAGGAGGCTGGCCAAGACATGCCCCTGTGGTACTAGCCAGGATACAGGATACTTGATAGCAAGGGAGGCTATTTGAGGGCTTGCCTTCCATGGCAAAGTCTCTGGATTATGGTGTTTGTGTCTATTGGTGAGGCCTTTTGGCTTCCCCAGTTAACTGAGGGAGGAGGAAGGACATGGTATTGGTGTCAGGAGTGAGGTCTGGTCAGTCTGCAGAGCAGCCGTACTCTGAATTGTTATAGCAGATGTGACATGAGCTGAGGCACTACACATTCGTGGTGATTGAACTGCATAACAGAAGCAGTCCAGCCTTTGTGAAGCTTCACGGTGAGTGGAACACTCTGTGTGTAATAGCAGTCACGAGCATCAGTGAAGGGGGGTAACAGCAGGGAGACATGAAGAAATGGCTTCTGAGTGGAGAAGAGTCTCCTAGGTATGTGTGTGGAGGGTGAAGGAAGGGCATTGGGTTGATTACAGAAGGGTATCTGGGTTTAGAGATGGGCCCTGCAAAGGCTGTTTGGGACTTAATTCTTAGGGCTACTTGAAAGGCCTGGTGAACTGATATTCTTACTTTGTTTTGCTGTCTTAAGTGGGGAAAAACCTAGAGAAACATAAAACTGGCAGATTTTTGCAGATTTAAGGTTGAATTCTGTTTTAAGCATAATACACAGGAGGACATAAGATATAACTATTTACCTGAGTGTTAGGGTTGAGATGAACAGAAATGTTCATTTTGTCCCTTAAATCTTCTGTCACTTTGGGAACTATCAGTCTGACCGAGAGTTGAACACCTGTCCTTGGTCACAGGCTGATGTAGAATTTGCCATGTCTCTTTTTCGCTGGAGGTGCCACGTCTCAAGCCTCTATACTTTATTGCTCAGGACTCTTCTGCATGTGCTCTGTCCTGTTTGCTACCCAGAGCTTCCTATGCTTTGGGAACTGATGCAGAGGCCATGGAAGGTGCTGCGTACTGGCTTGTTTCCCTTGGCTTGTTCACCCTATCTTATAGAATCCAGTACCAACAGCCCAGGGATGGCCTCACCCACCATGGGCTGGGCTCTCCCTCATTGATCATTAAATGAGAAAATGCCTTATATCTGGATCTCATGGAGACATTTCCTCAACTGAGGCTACTTCCTTTGATGACTCTAGCTTGTATCAAGTGGACACACAAAACCAGCCAGTATTAAAAATACTTAAGAAACTTAAATATGAAGCTGCAGGTATCTGCATAGTTGTTTTTCTTGTGTGAAAGTGGAGATGGAGTGGACATAGTGTCCAAAGTGTCCGAGAATGAGCAGAGCAGTTGTTCCCTAGCCTTGTCAGTAATACCAGGAAATGAGCAAAATAGGAGCAGGGCCCAGGGTAGCACTGATCTTTACTGTTAATCCTTTCAGCCACCTTCTGCTTTTACCCCCCAAATGCCCTTTTCATTTGGTTTGCAGAGTAGGATTGTGTTGTAAGGTCTGTTTGCTGCTTTCAAACTTTAAAAATGTTCACATTTACTTATTCTGGTGATAGGGTGTGCCATGGTTTACACGTGGAAGGTGAGACTTGTAGAAGTTGGCTCTTTCTATCATGTGGTTCCCAGGTATAGAATTTAGGTCATCGGGCTTGGCATCAAACACCCCTACCCACTGAACCATCCTGTCTGCCTGCTGTTTTGAACTTTGAAGTATAGATCTGTCATACTTGCTAGTTTGAAATGTTATTCAGCGGACACAGCTCAGCCCTGCCTGGTTCTGTCAGAAGCTAGCTTTGAAGGGCAATAAAGCAGTGTGTTGGTGGCTCAGGTGGAGGGAGCTAAAAACCCAGTAGAACTGACTGAAGCAGTGATCTTTGCAGGTATAAAAGACAGGACCATGGGTAGGATTCTGAGGAGAGTGTTGTTGACCATCGGTGGGGCAATGGGTAACAGGTTTGCACTAGGCAGGCACCTGCAGGGACAGAGCTGCCTGTTAGAAGTCCCTGAACCCTCACCTCTGAGTTGGAAGAACCAGGTCACAGCCCCGCTGCCTAGGAAGCCTCTGTATTTCAGAGGACCCAGAGCCTTACTTCTAGTACATTTCCAGTTTCACCTGGTAGATTTGTGCCATCTGCCCTGGACCTTGTTTTTCTCCTTAGAGACTCAAGGCTTTGGTATTGCTTTTTACTTTTTTATATTTTTGTTTGGTTTTTGTTTTCCTTTAAAGACAAGCTAATTCTTCTCTTTAAAGATTTCCTGATACATAACTAGTCTCAGAATGGAAGACTGTGACATGGCTAAGCACTTAGAAACTGCCACATCTCATATAGTAAAGTAGAGCACATTGTTACTTCCCTCATGAAGTGAAGCCCAGTAGTTAGATCTGGCTACTTACGTGGCTTTAGCCTTTTGGATTTGGTTTGTAGTTGCCTTCTGGACCCATTACCTGAAGTAATGTTCCAGATTTCTGTTCCCAGTGTGCTTGTTTACTGTTTGTGTAAGCATACCTACCTGATGGCAGAGAAAAGAGCATTGCAAATATGAGGTATTCTCATATCCCACACAGTACTCAGGGCAGGGAGGTTAGGGCTGGCCTGTTTCTGTCCTGTCTCTCCTCCAGTCTAGCAGTCTACAGAGGGAAAATAGAGTCCTGTACATATTTGTGCTTGGAAACTTCACATAGCTTGCATATCATTTATTGTACCGATCCTGAACAAGCCTCCCAGAGATTGCTGGGATAGGCTTGTATTGTTATCCTTAATAGAAACCTGTGCGGCAAGGGCTGTGGCTGCATCATCATCTACATTGCGGTGACAGTGAAGTGTGGCCTTATCAGGAGGAGAATTCATAAGAGGTTGCCCTGGGACACCACACCACTGTCCTTCTGTGTGTCCTGACAATGTTATCTATCCTTTCAGTGCTGAGTATCAAATGTCTGTCATGAGTACAGAAATTAATTTAATGTCACCTGAAGACATGCAATTAATCTTTTAGAGGTTTTCATAATACCTTTACAGAAAGAGTTGCCAGTTTGGCGGATTTGGATTTTGGGGTTTAAAAGAAGATAAGGAAAATTAATTTTTCATCAGGGTTAATACAAGGTAGCAGGGCCACAAAGGCTGAGGAAAATGATTGGGGAATTTGTCAAGTGTTGTCACTCCAGAATAATGCTGCTTAACGCCTGATAGGTATAATCAAGGGCTGAGGTTCCATGGAGAGGGATTAATCAATTTACCTGCTAGTGAATGCAACTCAGTGATACCACTTCTTCACGGGCTTTAAAGAATGAAAATAAGATTTGATCTGTCAAATTGCAAGAAGCCCTGACAGTATCAGTGGGCATTTTTATCTGTACATTTAAACCATTTGTTATAAATAAATTTGTCCTAGTAATGTTGGCCACAAACTTCTTTTTTTTTTTTCTTTCTTTCTTTCTTTTTTCTTTTTTAAGATTAAGCTGATAAAAAGTATTGCCTGGGCTTACTTAATTCAGATAGATATTTAAAAAACCAAATGGTAGTCTAAAGAGACATTTTTATTATATTCATTAAAAGGCAATCATTTTAGAGCAATTCAACGGTATGTTTCTACCTGGGCTGAAGATGGGCACACCTCTTCTCCCTCATCTGCTTTAGAGAAGCTGCTGTGCCAGAAGTTAGAGCATGCCCCATGCTGCCTGGGAGACTGCTCTTCCTGCAGACTTGGAAATGTAAAATGCCATACATCCACTCAAAGACACACATTTCCTTACAGCTCAGCAACAGATTTCTAAGAAACTTGTGTAACTTCAAAACTAAATTACAGGTCTGTTTTCAGTGCTAGAGCTGAGTATACAGCTGGGTCACAGCAAACTTACCGATAAAGGGTCCATTTAGTTTGGCATGACTCTCATTCAGGTTTGTATATGTGCATGACTATGTGTTCCTGGCAATGGTCTGTTAGCAAATCTAGCGACCATTTTCTAGTGTTAATTCAGAGTATAAAAGCTGCCTAAAATTAGCTTTTCATTATATGAGTATAGTATTTGTTCTCTCAGATGGGGAAAAAATATTTGTTTTTTTTTTTTACAAACGGAATATCTTGTTTGTTTATATTTAAGCCTTGAGTGCATAGAATAAGCTTCATACAAAGCTAAAGCACAACATTATGATAGTAATTAAAACAATCTAGTTGAGAGTAAATTACATAATCTTAGTAGTGGGAAGGCTGACTCAGGAGGAACAGGAGGTTCCAGGCCAGCCTAAGCTGTAAAAGGAGATGACATCACAAATGGTGAAGAGGAACTGTATGAGGCTTGGTCACCTCTAGCTGGTGTCTTTGGTGTTGTGCAAGTGTGGCCAAAGACTTCTGTCAATGTGCAAAGCAAAGATTTTTACTATTCAGTTCATGGCGGGGAGGGTGAAAGAGAACACTTGCCACAGACTCTGGCAAGTTCCTGGTTATTATTTCAGATGAAGGACGCGTAGAGAGTATAGATAGAGTGCTGTTCGGGTCTCTGGATAGTTGAGACTTTGCCCTTCCTCAAACTTAGGTGTTAATCAGTTCTAGAAGGCACAGTTTGTTCAGAATTAATCTTCCACCCAGTGGAAGCTTGTGGAAACCATGGTTCTCAGAAAGTCAGGCTGTGCCCTCTGCCTGTGGACAACCCTCAGATGCTTTTGTCTTTGGGGAGCAGGCAGGCAAGGTCTTTTCTAAGTGCTTACAGTTTTCAAAATATTTAAAAAGTGATTGGGTGGGTGCATACTGCATAGTTTAGCTCAGGCCTGCCTGCACCCTGAGGAACGTGCCTGGATTCTTTGTGGCTCTTTCAGTCTTCAGACAGGACCACAACCCCAGAAGCTTGTAGGTCAATGGTCAGTTCAGTTCTGTACCCGCACTCAGTCCTGGCAAGCCATACTCATCACCAATGCCCCAGAGTGGTTGTTTAGCAAGTCTGAAGTTTTGGAGAGGCCAGACTTGGCAGCTTCTGCATGCTGCAGTGGGCCAGCGCTCTGTCTCCTTCCTTGTAACAGTTTTAAGCTTATCTTTTCTTGCATCATTGGTTGCTTACGTTTGTTCTGTTAAGTGGTTTCTAAAAGATAACTTAGAAGTTTTCTAAACCTTTTTGTATGGTTGTAGCAAAATAACAGAAGCTAGATGTAGAAAAGAGGTTAATTTTGGTCCTCTACTCTCAGTCTGGGACTTTTCAGAATGTGATACTAGGGTCCCAATTCTGATAAGGGCTTCATAGAGGAAAGTCAGAGAAGTGCTTGTAGAAAAGAGGGGGGTGTAAGAGGCCACATGCTTTTTGATAGCTAGTGGTGCAACTAAGCCATTGTCACAGAACCACACTAATCACTTCATGAGTGTGCAGCCCCTCTGACCAAAAACACCTCTAAAGGCTTTATGGCCTTTTATGTGACTACACTGACAGTTAAACTTCAGCATGGCTTTGGGGGAGGGGAGATAAACTACAATCCACCTACAGAGAGTGGGAATTGGAGGTGAATATAGGCATGAGCCTCTTTTGAAACTGGTTGCTAAATTACCACCCGTTAAACTCATGGCTGTGGAGCCTGCATGGGAAGATTACCAACCATCACTTGATGTATGTATGCCTCTTCAGGTCAGGAGGATTACAAGTTTAGTACCACTTCTCAAGGCCCATTCATTTCTAAGATGCCTAATGTAGCAGGGCAGAATTCTTTTCATCTGTTCTTTCTGTCCCACCCACCAGTCATTCTTTGAAACACTATGTTGAAAACTACAGATTGCCCATAGGCCTCATCCACAGACTGTCTTTATGTTACTGCTTGACAGTACAATAGACTCAGATGCCAGCTTGATATGGGCCTGCCTCATGGTCCTTGTTGTCAGGAACGACTGAGGATGAGAGCAGGAGGACCAGAAATTAGGTTGTGCATGTTTTCAAAGCTCTTAGCCAAGCACCTGTGCTACTACTGTTCAGTCATTCACTCACTGTGAAACTGCCAGGGGTACATATCCTCAGGTGGGAGTGAGTCTCCTGCAACAGATGCTGGAGCCAGGCAGCTTCCTTGTTTGTGGTGGTTTGAGCAGCAACTACAACTTTAAGACCACTGCTTGTCCACACTGTCAGTTTTCAACAAGTGTTCTTGGCAACTAAAGAAGAGAGAGAGGTAGTTTTACAGTTTAAACAGTACTTGTGTTCATTGCAGCCCCTTTTAGTGGATATATTCATTAAAAGAAAACTTAATGTTTTAAATTTCAAAACTACTATATTTAAAACCTTTACCACTGCCCATTGAGAAGTGTCCTACTGCCTCCAGGGGAAAGGCAGATTTGGTATTTATGTCTGAAAGGTTCTGCCTCGGGCAGGGGTAGCACTGACCATGGGTGCCAGGGCTTGGCCAGAATGGTGGGCGGACACTGATCCTCCTGCTGCCTTGTTGATTTCAGCAGGGAGGAGAGAGTGATGGCTTTTCTCACACAGAGAGCCAGCCCCAGCGGCTTCCCCAGACTTCGGACATGAGACAGCAGCCTACTCGCAAGGTGACGCTGACCAAGGGGGGTCCTCAGCAGCCCCAGCACTTGACTGTGGGGCCCCACATGTACCCGGCTATTCCTCCAGGGATCAAAAGCATCCAAGGGATTCACCCAGCCAAGAAGGTACTAAAGTGGAAGGGCCCTGTCTCTTGTAGGTCTCCTGGTTGAGAGAAGTTGGTATTAGATGGTTTTTCTGAAACACATTAGTAAATGAGCCTCCCTCCCTCCCTCCCTTCCTCCCTCCCTCCCTCCCTTCCTCCCTTTCCCCCTCCTTCCCTCCCCTCCCTCTGTTTTCCAAGACAGTTTCTTTATATAACAGTCTTGGCTGTCCTGGAACTTGCTCTGTAGACCAGGCTGGCCTCACAGAGATCCCTTTGCCTCTGCCTCCCAAGTGCTGGGGTTGAAAGTGTGCACCTCTACCACCCTGGGAGCCATTGTTTTCTTAATCCCGGTTTAAAGAGCCTTTCCCTCCAAGTCATTTACTCAGTGGTACAATCAGAGAGTATCGCTGTCCTGTACCTCTGAGCAGACAGCACTGCTACCTGTGTTCACTCCACCCACTTGACACCAGGGATGTCCCTAATAGAGACTAGAGAACTAGAACTGTATTCTCCCTGTCTGTAATCACACCTCAGCTCAAGGACTAGAAACAAAGCCCGGTGGAGGTATGATGGAAAGGTCATCTCTGAGCCCAGCCTGCCAGGTGGGAGGCCTGGAGCTCACAGGGTCCCTGTTTCCTCTCAAAGAGAAGCCAGTTAGTCATGTTGCAGATGAAGAAGTGACAGGGTACTAGTCCTCAGCTTCTGGAGGACAGGCAGCCTTCTGATTTTCAAAAGCAGATGAACATAAAGTCCTCCTTAGAGCAGTAGCACATATCTGAGATACAGTTGAGGCTAGGCACGTGCTGGCTCCGCCCTCTTCAGGTGTGGAGTCTGCTCATACAGCCTTCCACTTACCTTGTGTGTGCTGTCTTTCACACTCTTAATGAGATAGGGACCAATAGACGAAACTGCTGCAGCAGCAGGTAGATGTACACACGTTAAGTGATAAATCCAGCAATACAGTAGTTGATCATAGACTGTTCCAGGATGTGTTTCCTTTCAGACCTATCCCTGGTTACATGAAGAACATAACTTTAGAAAATTACATGCAGGTGTGCTAGAGGTGCTTCCTCCAACCCCCTTAGTTCTCCTTTAAGAGGCCAATGATGTTTCTCACTTGTTAGAGCTATTGTAAGGTTTTATAAGACAATTATGGCAAAACCTAGTATCTGGCTGAAATTCGTGCCAGAGTGTTTATATGTGACTTTCTGTAGTGAAAGCAGAAGACTGGTTAGTTCACTTTTGACTTGCCTCCTGTGTGAATCCTGGAACTGTCCCTTCACTTCTCCACAGCTTGTCTCACAGCAGTAGTAGTGTTGGCCTTCTGTAGATGAATCTCTAGTTGTGTTCCTTTACATTCCACACCTGTTACCCACACATCAACTCTGGCTTCCTGCCCTTTCTTAAGAGGTGGCAAGGTATGGTGGATTGCTCCTTTTAACCAAATGCTGGGACAGAATTGGGGCAGGACACAGGTGAGGTCCAGTGTACTTCTCTAGTCAGACAGCGTCTCCAGCTGACTCCATGGGTCCCACTGTCTCTGCGTTCCTGGCTAGGTAACTGAAGAATTAGGCAATCTCTTTTTAGTTGCCTCACTAGTTGAAAATGCTGGAAATGCCAGCTATCTCTTCTCTCTAAAGGCCCTTCACTGTAGTTCTGACACTTTGGGTAGATTTGAAAGATGGTGCTTTAGGAGTCCTTTTACTGGCAGATTGGTATGTGATTGTGTTAAAAGCTCTGGCAGTGATTGTCACACATGGCTAAATGAAGTCCTGTTTCACAGGCTTGAGGAGGGTGAATAGAATAAGATTTGCCCATTTGAGTTGGATCCCAGAAGCTGTGTACGACTCGTTGTTACTCTTAGATTTAGCCCTGTATATTACCATGTGTATCCATTGGCCTATGCCATGGTAGGGGAAATGTGTGTGTTTGGGACAGTTAGAATGGGGGCTGACCTCTCCTATGCTAATTGCAGCCACTGTTTGTATTCTTGCATTGTTTGTATTATGAATGAAAGTAACACCAGAATCCCTCCCAATCATAAGTACAGAACTCTGGGACCATCTTGGCTTCATTCCACTTGATGGTGTTGTTCCAGTTGGTTCTTAGGCCACCCTCTAATGGTATAGATTAATACACAGAAGATTCTGTGGCTCCCAGCATGTCCTCATGAACCCTGGACACATGCTTATTTTGTACTTTATTAGCCACTACAGGAAGAACCCACTCAGATATCAGATGCATCTTCTTTGTCATTGCCAGACCATCATGCATGGACGAGGCCGAGGAGTGGCAGGTCCCATGGGCCGGGGGCGCCTAATGCCAAATAAGCAGAACCTTCGAGTGGTGGAGTGCAAGCCACAGCCCTGTGTGGTGTCTGTGGAAGGGCTGTCTTCGTCAACCACTGATGCCCAGCTGAAGAGCCTGCTGATGTCTGTGGGGCCAATCCAGGTGGGTTGCTTGCAGGTGGTGATATGCCAGGGGGGGCATCTCTCCAAATAAAACTACTGTGTTGTACAGCCCAGTAGACATTGTGAGTTACATTGTACTTGAAAAAGAAAGGTACTAATGGTGCCTCAGACTGAGTTTATAGTCTTATTTACAACATTTAAGAAGTAAATACTCTAGTAGAACGTACTATCCTTTGAAATCTGTCCTGAAGTTCACATGTAATACACATACCTGTTTTCCTCAGTTTTCAAGTAGTTAGCCACCTTGTCTTATTTTATGAAGCTGTCCAACATATTCACAACTCTGGTGCTTATTTTAGTATCTACAGTACAGATGCAGCAGTAACTTGCACTTTGTCGTCATGTTTTTTTAAAATGGCAGCGTCTGATGCGTAAGGTCTAAGCCTGTTACCAGTGATATGAAGGATGGAGACAGACTCCATTCCATGTCTGCCATAAGCAAGTTTGACCTGCAGAGTGGTCTTCAGAGTCATGCATGGCCAGTGGATAATGCAGGTTATCCAGAATATGTTACATTTCTGAGCAGAACAAAGGACCACTTTTTATTTTATTCTTGGGACCAAAGTGTATCAGATCTCCATTTACAGCTGGGTATAGTGGCTCAGGCCTTTAATCCTAGCATTTGGGAGGCAGAGACAGGAGGACCTCTGTGTGTGTGAGGCCAGCCTTAGTCTACATAGCAAGTTCCAGGCCAGCCAGGGTTATATAGCAAGAAAGATCCTGCCTCAAACAGACATATGTCTGTTTACTGTTAAGAGGTCCTAAAGAGAGTAAAAGAGCAAGCCTTCTAAATCAGAGCCTAATGGTTAGGCGTTTGAGTTTAATGATAGCCACCTTCATTATGGGATTCTTAGAGATGCTATTAGATTTAATTTAGTGTTTATTAATAAGAGGTTTGCCTCCAGACTTTGGCTCCCACTTTTGCCAGCTGTTGGTAACACTCTGTCTTTAAGGATAGATTATTTTAGCTACTCTGGTGCATGCCTGTAGTCCCAGCACTGAGAAGCTCACACAGGAGGAGGCCAGCTGAAGTACATACTGAGACTGTCTGAAAAGGGGATAGATGTTTTCTGAGAACTTGATTGTGGTATGAGTTATTCGCAGGAACAGAATTAATAATAGAGTATTATGGAGAATAACTAATAGTTGGAAATTCTGGGTTGAATAATGGCCCAGATAGCCCAAATTCCAACATGAGCTTGGTCCACCATTACTCAGGTACTTACTGAATGAAGGCTGGTGTTTATAATTGGGTCTTGTGAAGATTCTCATTTTGCAGGTCTCTGCACTGAGTGTGAGGGCATCTGTAGCACGCTGCTGTGTGCCCTGGCTACAGATAATAAGTTGAAACAGTGTGACCTCTGTCTTAACTCATATACTGAATTTTGTACTTTGTGTGGCTTTCCCTTCCTTTTTTTTTTTTTTGCTACTTTTTTTTTGAGTTCTGAAAACAATCGGAATAATTGTGTATTTATTGTGGCCACCTTAAAATCTCCAGTAGAAGAAATGCTGCTGTTGATAAATGGCGTGGAGAGGAAGGTCTGACTGAAAGCCAGTGAAGAATTTCCTAGATTATGCCAGTAGCAGCATGCCAACCCTTTAGATGAATTAGAAGCTTCAGTGCTATGTGCCTGCCATCCTGGGGGTCCCTAAGGAACTGCTGGGCAAAGGTCTTTTTACTCCGGAAGCAGAACAGTTGGTTTCTACTGGTCTTTGGTCAGTGAGATAGGCTTATGTGGATTTTTAAGCTGAGCATTTTTAAAATTACTGCATTTCTCTCTCCTCCCTCTCTCCCCCCCCCCTTGGTGGGGGGGGCAGGTTGGGACAGGGATCCTCTGTGTAGCCCTGGCTGTCCTGGAACTTAGTCTGTAGATCAGTGTGGTCTTGAACTCAAGAGATCCAACTGCCTCTGACTCCTGAATGCTGGGATTAAAGGTCTGCACCAACCAAACAAAAAAGGTCTGGTAGTTGACGGGTAAAGAAGTAACTCAAGGCTAGAGTGATGGCTCAGCATTTAAGAGTGTGTATTGCTTTTCGAGAGGACTAGAGTTCAGTTCCCAGCACCCACATGAGGTGACTCACAGCTGCCTGTAAACATTTGCCACATCTTGGAAATCCTTGCATGTACACACATTCATACTCAATTTTTAATAATTTTTTTTAAAGTGACAGAAATGTGGTTTCAAGAGTCTTTTATTATTTTGACTGGTTTGAAAGAAATGGTATTAAATGATTGACCTAGATCTCCAGCACTGTTGTCCTGCTTTGAGAAGAAACTGTGTTTTTTCTTGTTGGGAAATTATACCTTGGTGTTTGGGAAGGAAATATAGAGTTGATGTGCTGTGAGTATGGCACCACCTAGTGCTCACTTGCTTATTACTGGTGTTGTTTTTTATCAAATCTTCTACTGGAGAGATAGTAAACCTGTCAGACCAGAGAAATACGTTTGTTGGGGCAGTGATCCCATAGAAACTATTGATCTCGATTAGCATGTTACTGCCTAACACTAAGCTCTTCTAGACCAAGGGAGATTGGTGAAAGGTGGAGCAAGTGATAGATACATGAAGTGTAGGAAGTTTCCTGGTGTTTGAGTTTCAGACGGAGAAAGTGTAGCTCTGAGTCAAAAAGTCACTCTGTTCTGAGAGCAGAGCCAGGTTAAAGCTTAGAGTCAAGGAAGTAGGTTCATTGTAACTTCAAGGACCCTCTGTTAGTTAATCTAGACTTTGCCTAAAATTATTTTGAGAAGAAAATAAAGTTTTTACTCCATGAATCTCCATTATTTGAGAAAGTCACTCCTTCCCATGTGACTTAGTGACTGACTTCAAGACCAGTTACTGGGTATGAGCCATAATGTAGTGATAACTGGTATCTGATTCCTGTCTCCGGACAGACACTATTCTTTTTCGTTGTCTGTGTTAGCATACTTGTTTGTGCTAGTAGTTCTGTGAACTAGATTGAAACACCCAGCCCTTGGGAGTTTGTCTTTCACTGCCACATTGATTCTTAGAAAGGCAGCTAGCTGACCAAAGCAGTGACATAACAGACTCTGGGGCCTGCCTTGAATTAAGATCACCGCGTTGCCATTTCTTAGCATGCAGCTTTTGTCAGGGTTCCTACTTGAGAGCCAGGTTGGCTACATATGTAGAAATGTAGAATTGGAAAAAATCCAAAGCTCTGGGGGCTAAGTGTGCCATTCATGCATAGGGCCCCTCACCCAGAGTGGTGTTACCCATTTACCCTGTGGTAAACCAGGGATGTGCCATTCTGTAGAGGGGTGAGGACACCATCAAAGACCGCCTTCCAGAAAGGCACAGGGCTTTAAGGTTTTTACCCATGGGTACCTGTATTAGTCTCAGTGTGAGAGGCTGGGCAGGCTGGAGGAAGGTCTGAGTATCATACTAGAGGGCAGACTTGTTGCTCCCCAGCTAATCAGCAGCACTGCTTTGCACAGGTGCCCAGGGAGGCAACCAAGGATGGGTGGCTTGTTTTCATGTTCCAGGTGACAGTCTCGTCTGCTGTTCTGCATAGAAGCTTGTAACATGTGATTGCTCATATTCTGTGTCACGGTGGACATTAGTTAATTATCTTTTGTTTTCTTCCCATAGAGTTTACAGATGCTTCCCCAGCAACGGAAAGCCATAGCAAAGTTCAAGGAGCCAGCCCACGCACTAGCATTTCAGCAGAAATTCCACAGGTAACCTCTGTGTTATATAGTGACTGGGTGGATGAGGGGGTTGCTATGCTACGCTCTACAGAGGTGCAGAACATGGCTATACATCTTTCTGTAATCTGAATTTGTTGTCTGAGAAGGATCTCTTCTGCTTCCATACTCCTTAGGTTTTGCTCATCAGGTTCTGCTTCATTTCTGTGCATCTTAGTGAATTGCTCTCTTAAGAGTTTGTGTTAACTGTCTGTTCAAATTTCCACAGGCACATGATCGATCTGTCCCACATAAATGTTGCCCTGATAGTGGAGTGATCTTGAATGGGAAAATCTGACCTCATGCTGCACACACTGTGGAATTTCTTCAAGGAAGCTATAGGTTGGCGCAGGATCCCCAGAAGTGTAGGCCTCTCCGGTCTGCAGTTTGCCAACTTGTCTGCGCGCCAGCCAGCCACAGGGTGATTCCAGAAGAGAGTTAAACTGGTGGACATGGGATTGGAGTCTGGTGTTAGATTGCTTTGAATTCTGTTGTTCACAAGAACTCTGTTCTCGTGTTCTTTTGTTTCCAAGTGCTTACAATGCATGTAGACCTTGTTCTTCGTGATCCTACTATGTGATTGGTCACAGTCTTAGATTCAGGAAAGAATGTTACCAGCTCAAATTCCAAGGATTTTTCCACAGCAAAGAATATTTGATAATGGTTGCACTTATCTTCAGTACAGGCTAGAAAAGAATTCTCAACCAGGCTTAACTGGAGAGGTCTCAGAAAGCCCTCACAGGCTCTGGTAAAACATAGGTAAAAATTCGGGTGATTATGATTGACACGCACCTGCCCTGGGAAGCCAGGGTGTGAGATGGGTGGCTGGGAATGGTGCCATGAAAGTGGCAATTCTGCTTCCTGTAAATACCTCCAAAGTGCTGCCTGTTTCAGCAGAAACTCTCAGGTGGGCACAGTGCTAGCTAAGCAAGCACAGGGAGCTCTATGGCCAGTGGCTCAGTCACTCCCCACAGGCAGCCCTCTTGGCCTACTTTCCTGGCACAGGTTGAGATACAGCTTGAAGGGTGGTCAGACTTACCTGGGCCTCTGCTTTTTAAACACCCTAGCTCTGTGGTATGTGCTGTCATTGCTTTGATTACCTCACTGCCCTTCAGGGTTTTGAGTTTCCTTTGGGTTGCCCTTCTATCGCATGTGTGAGGGATGGATTCCTCAGCAGGGCTGATGCTCTCCAAGATAAGTGTGTCTGTCCACACTAGTCATGTTGGTCAGGTCCAGCAGGTGAGACTCACTTTCTACAAAGCATCCCATGCAAGTCCATGCTGGGCAGACACTGAACACAGTGCCTTATTATGTTTCCCCCATGAAAGATTCAATGTTCGGGACGTACTCTAAAATGGGCAATGACACTAGGACACACTCAGGACTTTTTAGTTGTATTTTATACCTGTAATTTTATCTGACATACCTTAATAGGATTGAGGGAGATAGGAGTCTGTTGTCACTTACTGTCGCTGGATAATGAGGAGTAGGTGCAGGTTATGTTACGTTTTCAATTAAGTTGCCAATCTTTACAACTGGAGGATGGTATTCCAGGCCCTGTGAAACTGCATAGGACCAATTCTGAGATGACATTATGTGGTGGCAAGGAGCACTAAGGCAATGTGATGGTTGTTAGGGTTCCAGGCAATTGAGGCAAGGCATTCATAGGATAGAAGACCCTGTGGCTATGGTGCCACTTCTGACCACAAAGCCTCTGCCTTACCTCTGGCAGGTTGCACTGAGGGCCAGCTCTGCGGTGCGGTGCCTTTACCAAGCTTGGCCCCAGCCCATCCAAGTGCTATCGACTGGTCACCCCACTGTCACTCCCACTCATTTCTCCTAGACACAGGGGTTATCGATAGATATTTCACTAAATTGGTGAGTTTGGTAATATGTTAGCTCTAGTTGGATGAGATAGAGGCCATGTAGGAACTTGAGGATTAGGACTCAGTAAAAGGAGTTTAACAAGTTTGCTTCTTTCTCAAATAGTTTTGAGCGCTGGGCCTTTAAAACCCAAATCTGCATTTTTGTCTGAAAAGTAGGCACTGTTGCATTGAAGTCACTTAAGGACTTAAGGAAATACTCTCATCAACAACACTGTTCACCTCAGGTCTTGGGGCCGCTTTGAGTATGATGAGATACCCAGGAGCATGTGTGTCCCTTAACTGTCTGCACACATGAGGTAGCTTTCTCTTACGGCAGTGTCCTGAGAGAGCAGCTCCAAGCACTGCTTAGAATAGCCGCTCGCTCACTGACCTTGGCACACATCCACCTGGAGTGGACTGTCAGACTAGGCAGGCCATTCTCAAGGCTTAGCTTCTGCGGAGGGAGCCACAGAAAGTGAGAGAAGCAGAATTAGAAAGGACGCTCCCCACTTAACGTGCACTTCTCACAGCGAAGTCAACCACCACCCGAACTCAACCCGTGGAAGATCTGCTGCAACCATTATCTCTGTTCTTTCTCTACCCTGCATTTCAAATGAGGAGAAAAGGCATTAGCATACTGTGTAAATATGGACCTTTTTAAGATTAAAATGTTATTGGAAACGCTTTCAACTCAAACAGCAACACCTTAGCTATTTGTTAGTTCTTTTTTTTTTGTTTGTTTGTTTTGTTTTGTTTTTGTTGTCTTATCAAAGTTTAATGGAGACACTTTCATAATTGTTGTGTGTACATTCGATTTTCATAAAGATGGTAGTAAGTCAATACATTAACCCTCATCTGTGTATTATTTGTTCACAAGTTCCAGAAGGTTGAAGGAATGACTCTCACATCTGTCCTGAGGTGGAGAGTAGGGGGAGGGGACGAATAACTTTCCCTCTCTTTGCTTGTTTATTTTGTGCTGTAATGATTGTTGAGTTCACTTAGCTGCTTACTTCAACATAACCTTGTGTTGCCCTTGGCTTGGCCACATTTGTTAAACCCTTATATTGATATTCTTGAGGGGGAAGTCTCACCTTTTCTTTCCCAAAAGATTCTGAGGTAAACTCCCACCCTGGCTCCCACCCAATCTGAATAGGCAGCTTCTTGTGCAGGTCCCGTGCCCATGCCTTGCCGTGGAGGATCGTGGCTGGATGGGGTGGGAGGTGGGTTTTCCATAACCATTTTCATCTGGGTAGTTTTCATGTGATGTGCAAAGGTCAGAGATGGTTATCTGAATCAGGATGGAGCTTAGGTCCTGTACCCAGGGGTTATCCCCCCCCCCCCAAGCAACATTCTGTCTGAAGCAGGTAGAAGAAGCCTTTGCTGTTCATAGAAGCTGACAGGGAACCTAAAAGGTATGGGAGGGAGGACTGGACAGTGGGCAAGGAAAGAGAGTCTTTAGGATGGGAATGAAACTGATGTACACCTCTGATGGGACCTCAAGGGTGCTCCTTCACTCAGGTGTAGAGCCTCACAAATGGGCACATGAGGGAACCCTTACGGTGACACAGACTAGGTGAAGGGTCTTTCTGGAAGACTAGGCTTAAGGACTATACCTGTCTTTTGTGTTTTGGTTTTTGTTTTGTTTGTCCTTTATTTCCTCGTGGCAATATTGGGAAGGTAAGCTTGATGTAGACCACCTTATGCTAGTTGAAGACAGGTGAAGGCAGTAGCCCAAGAGGTCTGTGCAATAGCTAAGTATTGTTTTTCGTCATACTTGGGTGCTCTGAGGCTCTTCTCTGTATCCTCTGACCCAAGACGAAATGAACGAGTCAGGCGCATCTTCCTTTGCCAGAGCTGTGGGCCACAAGGTGTGGCTGTTTTGCTTGCTGTTTCCCTTCCTGTCCTGGGAGTCAGCTTTACTCCCTGCCTCCTGCTTGTTGGACCCAGCTCTGGCTTTGCATCCTCACTCTATGCCCACTTGTTTTGTTTCTCAGAGGGAGAAGAGGCCTGGGAGAGCACTTGGCCTTGAGGTGCTCTGCAAACAAGCTAACAAATGGGGCACAGGGTGGACAAGAACAAGACCCCTCCCCACAGAGGAAGCCACTAGAAGCTTAGCTCAGTTATGGGAGAGACTTAAATACATTACCGAGTTTAATAATACTGCAACAATGGTTTGGGTATTTTAGAATTTGTGAAGAATTATTTTTACATTCTTCAATATAAACTTCAAAAGGCAGTGAGCCTTGTCTTATTAAATCCTAAGGATTTTCTGTAAGGTTTTTTGCAACCTATTTAGTTTTTGTCATTTACAAATGCCTAACTTCTTAGGTACACAAACCCATTGCTTTGTGTACTAGAACCAGAGTAATCCACTGATTCATATTGGATCCCAGGTATGCCTCTTACTGGTACCAGGTGTCAGGAAGAGGTACTTGTTAACATACCTCACCTGACTTTCCTAGAAACTTTTGATCATCTAACTCTTCCTGTCCAGTGTTGGTAGGACAGGCACTTTTACTGAGAAACTCTCTCCTTGTCCCTTAGGCCTACCGTAAGGAGAGGTTATAAATGTTCTCCTTGGTTCAGTTTACTGATTAGAAAAGGTCTGTGGGGGAAATGCAGGTGATTTTAGACAGAACCTTGTATAATTTTTGTCTCACAAGTCCCACAGGTGGGATGGGCAGGTGCATGCTATTGTGTTGTGTTTGGAATTTTAATGTGCTCTAGACAGTAGACCTCTTGACCTTCTTATATGAATTTCTGCTAAACTACTTTTCCTTTTAAGGACAAGTGATGCAGAGGCTGGTTTGGGGACTAACACCTTTTGCATTCTGCGCTGTTGTCTTAGAACACACACATTGTAGACAGCATGTTGCACCCATCCCACACTGACTGGCTCCTGAGGAGCAGATAACCGCTTGTCTTTTACTTTTCACAGGTGTGGCATCCAGAGCAGTGTCCTCTGTGAGGACTTCCTTCCTAGGTTTTAATTGCCCTGTTTAATTTTCAGGTGCCACAGTGACGGAGTGTGATTTCCTTTCGCCTTTCTGTTTTCTTCTCCCACTCTTTCATCCACTGCCCTGCCTGGCTGGGGCTCTGGCTCCTTCCTCACCTTCTGCTTTTTCCCCTCTTGTTCACACCTGAGGTGTTGTCACTGCCCCCCCCCCCCCCCCAGTGATTCTCTTGTTTGCTTGCTCTCTGTCTCCACTTCCATGGTTTCCACACCTGCAGTGGTCACCGATACTCCCTTGAGTCAGGTTCCCTCTGGCAGAAGGGAACATTGTGGATGTCTGCACCAGGGCCACATCTCCAGTTTCTCTAACCCTTTTGCTTCGACAGGTCTTTCCTTGGGATTTGCTCCTCCAGAACCTGAATTGGATAGCCTGACCTTTTGCTTGTTATTTTGCAGTTTGACTCTGGGCCTAAAGATGCCAGTGCCTCTCAGCTGTGGTCTGCATGTCATTAACCACCCCTCTCTGTTTTTACCCCTCTACCTTTGCAGGACCCAGGGCGTGGGTCAGTGTTAGTGGTAGCGTGCTCTCATGCGCTTGGAAGTGGTGGCCGTTTGGCCATTATACAGCCCTTGCTGATATGGCCCTCGTCGTCGTGTAATGTGTGTGCGCCTCCCTGCTGTGCAGGCAGCTTGGAGTGCGGGCTATGTTGCTGGAAGTGCTCTGGCTGCTTAGAAACCACGAGACACCGCCTTGCTTTCTTCTGGCCTCACTGTTTCTTCGTGTTTCTGCCAGTCACGTGCTCTTCCCGTATGAGTGACACTGCCATGCTTTACTCAAGTTTTCCTTGACATTAACCACTTGGGAACTCTTGCAGGCTGTATATGTGAAAAATAGTGACATAGGTGAAAAGCAAATGTATTGTTGTGTGTATCATTTGTGTGGTTTCATAGCAAAAAAAAAAAAAAAATGTGTTTGAGCTGTACTGTAACCAAAAATTCTGTCAATAAAATATTAGCGGTTCTCCTGGCTCTGAAGAGTTACTTCCTCTTGCGTCTGTCTGCCCCACACAGTGCTCTGGTCAGTCACTGCCCTGGATGGGTGGGGTTGGGGAGAGCTGCTACCCAGCACAGCCCAAAGCTGCAACACAGGTGTTTCCTTAGTCAAACCATGGAATCAGGCAACTGATCTCCACTGTCTTTGGGTTGTAGGACCAAATGATGATGTGTTGTTGGAGTTGGGGGAGTTCTTCTCTCCTTAGAACTACTAATACATTCGCAAGTAATTTTTTACAGCCTTCAAGAAGTACATATTCTGTCACTTTGCTCTCAAGAGCCTAGACATGGAGGCATAGGCCATAGCACCATCTTGTCCCGACCCTCCTTGCAGCTGCTGGTTTTGTTCCATACAGATCTGGTATTCCCAGTCTGTTTTGAGAATGAGGCATCATAAAGCTGCCCTGCTTCTGTGTACTGTTCAAAGAGAGAACCCAGACAATGTTGTGCCCCATAAGCCAAGCTTCATCCTGGGCTGACTCATCTCCCTTCCCCCACTCGTTACCCTGTGTAGCTTTCCCCTTGTCTGGACCTACTGCTGTTCTGTACAGTAGTGCTCTTACCTGTTCCTTGACTTTGTTGAGAAGGGAGTGCATGTCTCACCTGACCCAGACCTTCGTCAATCAGTGTCTGTGAGTGAGGATAAGGCAGGTGGACATGCAGCCATGCCTTATCAACCCTGCACCTTGTCCATCAGACCAAAGCCATGTGTTAACAGTCAATAGGGAGGGACTTAGGGAAGCTGCAGTTACTTGAGCAAGAAGGAGACACTGTCCAGCCTTACATCCCACCCACACCAGTTGTAGGTCACTTATATTTTGGCCATTGGCCCATCCCAGAGTACATAAAGGTCTATGTATCCCAGCATTGGCTGGAAGACAGGGGATCAGAGATCCACTCCAAACATATTCCTGGAGTGTGCCAATTCTAGTCCTGCTGGTGAAACAGTGGTAAAAATATGGTTCCTTTTGCCTGCAGGGTAGACCACTCAGACAAGGCACTGTGAGTAGAGAGATCCACCCTGCTCTAGGAAGAACCTGGGTGGTCTCATCTAGTCCTGGCTAAAGAATGGTAGTTTGACTTTTACCAAGTTTTATTCTACTCCTAGAAACCCTTGGACTTAGTCAAGAAGAAAATATTTTAAATCAACTGGGATTGATATGTAAAGTAAGAAAAAAATAAAATATTTTAATAAATAAAATTAAAATCCTGTTTCTCAAAAAATAAAAAATAAAACTGGGCCTTAGCTGATGAAGGAAAAAAATAAAAAGAGGAAGTACATATGCACGTAACAGGTTACTGATGAAGCAGAGAATATCATTAGGTTTGTGTGTGCTTGTGGTCACCTGGTCTGTCCTCTGAGATACTGCTTCACACCCCTGTGCAGGTTTTAGATGGTGCAGAATCCCTTTCATCCTGGGCAACTTGGGTTCTGTTCCCACCAAACACCTGACCCCCAGCAGCCACCATTCTACTTTGTATGGATTTAATGGCTAAGGAGTTAAGGTTTTTCCTTTTATGACATTTTTGACCTGAAGGTCTGTTGATGCAGCTCATTTCAGGGATTACTTTTTTTAGTCTGCTGGTGGATCACACTTTGCTTCTCTGTCCGTGTGTTGAGCATTTGGGTAGCTAACACCTTGTTACTGTGAGGATGTGAACATGAGCACTTAAATGTCTTTTAAGTCCTGCATTCAGTGATTTTTGGCTGTGTATCTGGAAATGAATGCTGAATCACATGATAACTGTTCAGTTTTGAGGAGCCATCGTCTTGATCTCTGCAGAAGTGGCACCATTTTACAACCTCACCAGCCTCTCGCCAGCATGTGTTATTTATCTTTGTGACTGCTGTCCTATCCTATCAAGTATGCAGTGATGGTAGTTTCAGTTTGTGTTCTGATGAAGCTGAATGCCCTTCTGTGCCCATGTGTTATCTTAGGAATAAAGTCATCAAAGCCAGCTTTGCAGATCTGTGCAAATAAGCTTAAAAAATATGGATGGTACAGACAATTTCCAGTTTATTAAGAGACCACAGTGAGCCAGGTGATGGTGGCATATACCTTTAATCCCAGCACTTGAGTTCCAGCCCAGACTGGTCTACAAGAGCTAGTTCCAGTACAGCCTCCAAAGCTACCCAAGAGACCCTGTCTCGAAAAACAAAACAAAAGACTACAGTGGACATCTAGCTTAACCTGTTCTCCATGGGAGCAGCAGCATGATGAGCTCATTGCAACTGAAATGCATCCATGTTACATTCTATGTCCACATAAAGCAACTTTGTCATTACTATTCTGATTATCAGTGCAACAGAAACCTTGAAGAAAATACAAGACTAAATACTACATTGAGAAATATATTGGGCAGGAGAGATGTCTGAGTAAAGTGCTTTTTTTTTTTTTTTTTTTTTTTTTTTTTTTTTTTTTGCAAGCATGAGAACCTGAGTTTGTGTTCCCAACATATACTTAAGAAGCTGAATGTGAAGGCACACATCTGTAATTCCAGTGGTGTGGAGGTAGATGGGTGAGTGAGTCCACAGGGTTCTCTGGCTAAAGTTCTCTAAAACTGGGGTAACCCCTCCCCTATGGCTTTAATACTCATAGCCTAGTTGGTCTCTCAGGCTGTTTCTGTTCAGTGCCTATGGCTTTTCAAAGTAGAACTTACACAGTTCTGGAATCTTCCAGATTCTGGATTGGGTATCACAGCCTCACAGTTTCATGCATTTGTTCCCAAATGATCTTTTGGTAGGGACACTGACCTTCCACATATTGCCTGGCCTCCAAAGCCTTCCTCTGGACACTAGCTGAAGCCTCCAATGATAAACTGGCATGCCTGCACGAATGGCAGCATGTGAGCATCACCCAGCTCTGCCAGCTGGGATAGTAGCCACTTCCCTTGCACCCCAGCTATAGTGACTGAGTGGCCACATGGCTGAGCTCAGGAAAACCCTGTGCAGACTTTAAATCTTTCATAACCTGGTGGTGAAGCTGTTGTTGGTGGGTCTGCCAATTCCTGAGATATTGTTAGGATTAAATGTTAAGGCCTAGAATTTGTGTTCAAAGAGAAACATACATGGACGCCCAGAGAAGGGAAAAGGGACAAGATCTCCTGAGCAAATTAGAAGCACGGGGGGGGGGGGGGGGTAGGAGGAAGGGAAGCAGGGAGGAGAACATGAGGGGTCAGGAAGGTTGAGTTGGGTAAGAATAGAGGAGAGCAAGGAAAGAAATGCCTTAATAGAGGGAGCCGTTACAGGTTTAAAGAGAAATCTGGCACTAGGAAAATGTCCAGAGATATATAAGGATGACCCAAACTAACAATCTAAGCAATACTGGAGAGGCTAACTTAAATGCCCCTCCCCTATAATGAGATTGATAATTACCTTATATGCCATCCTAAAGCCTTCATCCAGTAGATGATGGAAGCAGAAGCAGACACCCACAGCTAAGCACTGAGCCTAACTCTGGAATCCAGTTGCAGAGAGGGAGGAGTGATGAGCAAAGGGGTCAAGACCATACTGAGGAAACCCACAGAAACAGCTGACCTGAGCAAGTGGGAGCTCATGGACCCCGTCTGATAACATAAGACCGAATCAGGCCCCCTGAATGTGGGTTTCAGTTGGGAGGCTTGGGCAGTCCATGGGGCCCCTGGCATTGGAACCAGTATTTATTCCTAGTGCATGAACAGACTTTGGGAGCCCATTTCCTATGGAGGGAAACTCTCTCAGCCTAGAAACATGGGAGAGGGCCTAGGCCCTACCCCAAGTGATGTATCTGACTTTGATGATCCCCCATAATCACCCTCCCTGGGGAGTGGATAGAGGGTGGGATGGGGGTTGATGGGGGGCATGGGAGGAGGGGAGGGAGAGGGAACTGGGATCAGTATGTAAAATAAGATTGTTTTTTATTTAAAAAAAAAAAAAGTTGTGTTCAAACCAAGACTCAAGGGTATGGGGGGGTGCGTGATGAGGATGAGCTGAGAGGACCCTAGACTCTGGTTATCAAAATTCACAGAAATGCCAGTAGGTAGGACATTGTGCTGTGTGTTGAGTGTAGGGAGAGGCATTTCTGCAAGAGAAAGAGCCAGCCATGTGTGAAGGCCTGCATGGATAAGGATAGCAGCTTTCAGATCACTGGGCTCAGTTGCCAACCAGTGTGTCATAATAACTATAACCATGCAGGAAACATTGCTCACACTGGGGAAACAACACATTTGGAAACCAAAGATCAGAGACCCCTTGTGTAATTCAGCGTAATTCAGGCATTACGCTGGCCTGCCCCTGTCATCTGGCAGAATGCACTCAGGCAGTACCCTGGTCAGCCCAGGGTTCCATGACTCCTAGTCTGCAGGCAGGTGTAAAGGACCCCTTTAAAAGACAGACCCCTGCCCACTTATGCTCTTTTTTGCTCACTCTGTCTGTCTCTCTCCCCCTCTCTCTTCTTCTGTTCCTGGTGCCTCTATGTCTCTTCCCTTCCCCCTCACTCTCCTTTCTAAATAAACTCATTCCAGCTCTATCTGCCTGGCGTGTTATTCCCTCCCTCCTCAGTTACCCTTACCTGCTAAGGAACCCGCTATGCTCTCCCACGTGGTCCCTTACCTTGGGACCCCACCCCTTCTCCACCTTTTATTCTTATAACTGTAATGAAAGAACAACACCTTGTCCTGGGAGTGCTGGTGATAAAACATGCAAAGGTTGTCCTTTGTGACTCCCAAAGCCACTTAGATTACTCCCATAGTTTCTTACTGGTGAGGGGAGGGTACACTCTGAGGTCACAGAATGTCCTCATGGTAGCAGATGGCCAGACAGCTGTAGCCAAAGCCCACAAAGAAGGGCAGTGCATGCCACGCAGGGCCACATGCAGGCACAGTCAGGAAGAGCATCGTCTGCCTGGGTAGTGACAGGGCAAGCTGTGTCCCTTGTGTCATTTTTCTAATTGCTGTGGTGCAATGTCTGATAAATATACCTTGAGGGAAGAAGAGGCTCCCAGTTTGAGAGTGTAGTCCATTAGGAGGACCACCCTGGCAAGAGCTGAGCTAGCTGGGCAATGTGAGCATAGGTCACTCACTGGTTACCTCCTTCCTGCATTCGGGAAGCAGAGAGAAAGCTTCTGCCCTTCCTGGCTGGGGTGGGTGCCCAGGGACCTTTAGGGTGGGTCTTCTCTCCTCAATTAAGCTTGTCTGGAGACATTCTCACAGACATGACTCTAAATGTGTCTCAATCCAGCCAGGGTGACTGCACACACGAATCCCCACAGCACCCTAGAGTTATTTAAAACAAAGCACTGTAGCCAGGGCTTAATCAGAAACAATTGTCTTCCAGTCCTAACGGCTGGACATCTGAGATCAAGGTGTCAGCCGGGTTAGCTCTTAGGACTATGAGAGAGGGTATTATGTGACACCATTCCAGGGAGACAAAAATAAATATCTACTCAGTCCAGATGGGTTACCAAAAACAGACCAAAATACAGATTCCACCTGTCCTGGCTAGTGGTTTTTTGTTGTTCCTAGCAACTTGATAGAAGCTAGGGTTATCTGGGAAGAGGAGCCTCAATTGAGAAAATGCATCAGAGTGCCTGTAGAAAAGTCTGGGACATTTTCTTGATTAATGGTTGATGAGAGAGAGCTCTGCCCCTGGCTTTGTTACTCCTGGGCCGGTGGTCCTGGGTTGTGGGTGTAAGAAAGCAAGCTGAGCAAGCTGGTAAGCAGCACTCCTCCAGGTTCTGGCTTCCCCCTTTCTTTCTCATGTTGCTTTTGATTATGGCATTTTCAAAGCACTAGAAAGCAAACTAAGATACTACTGAAGTCCAGTTGATAAACTGGTGAGTTTTATTGGATCCCTTACAGGAATATGGGTGGGTGACAGCCCCCAGAATCTGGGACCCTCACATTCACTGCACAGCCTGCAGGCAGCTGTTGGAGAGTGCCCCTTCCAAGCGACACAGTTGGTCTGAGCCTCTTCAGTCAGGTCAAGTGGCCTCTGCTTCTTCAAGGGTTGGTCAGAGTCTCAGTGTCCTTACTGCTTATATATACTTGCGGAGGGAGAGACAGGGGTAGCAGGGATGGGAAATACCCTTCAGAGGTGCTTCCCTAGTGACATATTTCCTGAAACTAGGACCCACCTCCTGCTTAGTATTAATTCATTATTGGAGTAACTCATTAACAAAGGCAGTGCCCTGGGCTATTCTGTCCTTTCTGCTGTGATGAATTGTCAGGGTTTCAGCCCATGGCTGGCAGCCTGTGAGTCATGGCATCGTGCCTGAAGGCTGTGGTAAGGCCACCTCCCTTGTGACAGCTAGGGATCTGAGGCAGAGAGGAACTCTGGAAAAATATGTGGCTTCAAGGACAACACCCAGTAAAGGGCTCCCTTCATCTAGATCCCATATCCTCGTTTCTACCACTCCCCAACAACTCAGATTTTTAATCTAACCATGGATAATCCACTGTGGAATCAGCTCCCTCCAAAGACAATTACTTGCCGAAGGTGTCAGGTGGCAGTCACACACCTGTCATAGGAGCCTTAGATAAGGGTGGCCTTAGATTTGATCCCCTCTCAGCATCAACCCCAGCTGACTTTGGTCATGACACTTTAGAGCAGTGGTTCTCAACCTTCCTAATGCCCTTGAATACAGTTCCTCATGTTGTGGTGACCCCAACCATAAAATTATTTTCACTGCTACTTCGTAACTATAATTTGCTACTATTATAAATAATAATGTAAATATCTCAGGATAGCTTATATATGACCCTTGTGAAAGGTTGTTCAACCACGGGGGGAGGGAAGGAATGTGACCAGACCCACTGCTCTAGAACATTCACACCCAGGCTCCTTTCTGCCTGTGCCCACTGCTGGGTCACTGTGGCTAAATGCTCTGATGATTGCTTGCAGAGCCAGCAACTGGTACAAGGCCTTTTTCTAGTGGTAGGAATGAGAGGCCCAAAGGAGAAATGGCCTCGCTCCTGTTCACCCTGTGACCACCTGTGTGGAGAGTGTGCTGTGAAGGAACCCTTCTAGCAGGGGGAGGGGAGTGCTCACTGCAGCTATTCTTATGTGTCTGACTGACCAGACTCCACACCCTCTGGTGTCACAAGGCTGCTCCAGACAGGGAACCTCCATGGCCAGCACTACTCAGAGCCACTGTTCAGGGACGATTTGGTTGTCAGTCGTGGCTTCTGCTGGCATGCTAACCCTTCTCTGCCTCTGTCTAATATATGCACATGAGCTCATAGTGACATAGCACATACACAGACCCATATATAAATAGCACACATTCGACGGCACACTCACATAGTCATATTTACATACACACATCCGTGTGTAAGCACTTTCACACGCCAGGTGATAGGCATGTACATACTTAATACAGCCCTCCCCTGTCACATCATCCAGAGCCCATATGGTCGCCAGCAGGCCCATGTCTCTGTGATAGGGAGAAAATAGCCTACCTGAAGTCACTGCTAGAGAACCTCCAAGGGCTCCTGGTCCTCACAAGTTTAGATGCCCTAGGCCCCTGGAGGGACCAGAGTCTTCTGGGCACTCTTCCAGACTATAGAAGTTGTGGTGTTTGTGACGACAGTGGCCAGCTAGTGGTAGGGACGTTCTGGGTTGCCTGCAGGTACTACGAGCTGGCTCTGGAAAGTCCACTTAGAGGAAGTTACCAGACAGTGACAGTCTTCACTCCCCTCCCCCCTTTCCCTCTCCCCTGTCCTCCCCTCCCCTCCCCTCCCCTCTCCTCCTCTTTCTTCCTTTCCCCTAACACATTTGTAGACAGGGCCAATGTTTTTGTTTGTTTGTTTGAGACAAGGTTTCTCTGTGTAGCCCTAGCTGTCCTACAACTAGCTCTTGTAGACCAGACTGGCCTCATATTCAAAGAGAATCCACCTGCCTCTGCCTCCCAAGTGCTGGGATTAAAGGTGTGCACCACCATCATCTGACTCATTTCTCTGACCTAAAAAGGATCCTTTTTGATTGAATACTTTGTTTTGGAAGACTGTTTAGGGACAATTGTCTCTAAATATCTCAGGATGAAGATGGAGAAATGCAGAGCTGATGCAGCCTGTTGGACCAGAGCTGTGGCCTGCCTTTAGCTTCAGAGCTGGGCAGAGTGAGGTGGGTCAGGGTCATTAGGAACTGGCATTCTGTTGAATAAGCCCAGAGGTGTATCCGAGACACACTTATAGTGCAGGGACTTTCAGGGGGTCTGGAGGCTTCAAAATGAGGTGTGGGCACGACCCAGACCACCATGATGTGAGATGGCTTGGGCGCTGAATTCTGTGCACTTTAATATAGGTTCATTCTTTTCTTTCTTGTGTGTGTGTGTGTACATATATATATGTGTGTGTGTGTGTGCATATATGTGTGTGTGCATACATATGTGTGTGTGCATATATATATGTGTGTGTATATATGTGTGTGTGCATATATATGTGTGTGTGCATATATATATATGTGTGTGTGCATATATATGTGTGTGTGCATATATATGTGTGTGTGCATATATATATGTGTGTGCATATATATATGTGTGTGTGCATATATATATGTGTGTGTGCATATATATGTGTGTGTGTGCATGTATATGTGTGTGTGCATATATATATGTGTATGTGTGCATATATATGTGTGTGTGCATATATATGTGTGTGTGTGCATATATATGTGTGTGTGTGCATGTATATGTGTGTGTGCATATAATATATGTGTGTGTGCATATATATGTGTGTGTGTGTATATATGTGTGTGTGCATATATATATGTGTGTGTGCATATATATGTGTGTGTGTGCATGTATATGTGTGTGTGCATATATATATGTGTGTGCATATATATGTGTATGTGTGCATATATATGTGTGTGTGCATATATATGTGTGTGTGTGCATATATGTGTGTGTGCATATATATATGTGTGTGTGCATATATATGTGTGTGTGCATATATATATGTGTGTGTGCATATATATGTGTGTGTGCATATATATGTGTGTGTGCATATATATATGTGTGTGTGCATATATATATGTGTGTGTGCATATATGTGTGTGTACATATATATGTGTGTGTGCATATATGTGTGTGTGTGCATATATATGTGTGTGTGTGCATATATATATATGTGTGTGTGTGTGTGTGTGTGTGTGTGTGTGTGAAGGTCAAAGGTTGGTGTTTTCCTCATTTGTTCTCCACCACCTTGTTTTGTTTTTTTGTTTTTCAAGACAAGGTTTCTCTGTGTAACAGCTCTGGCTGACCTGGAACCCACTCTGTAGACCAGGATGGCCTCATATTCAAAGAGATCCACCTGCCTCTGCCTCGCAAGTGCTGGGATTAAAGATGTGCACCACCACCGCCCAACTCCACCTTGTTTCTTGAAACAAGGCCTCTCAGCGCCTGAAGCTCACTGACTGGCTAAGCCCGCGGCCAGTGAGCCCCAGGGCTCCTTCTGTCTCTGCCTCTCCTGGACTGGGATTACAGACAGACACTCTCATGTGGGCATCAGGGATTGAAGTTGGGTTCTCATGTTTGCACAGAAAGCACTCTACTGACGGAGCCTTTTACCCAGACCAAAGTATCCATTCTTTTTGTCCCAAGGGACTCCATGCTTGGAGCCAGGAGGATGGGGCAGAAAGAGCAGAGTCCTCTATACCAGCCACCTCAGAGCTTGCTTTACAGGTGTTGGGCTTTCCATAAGGTGTGCGGCATCCTGCATGCAGGAGTCCATTACCACTGCTGTTTTTTTATTCCGTCCTTATGGTGGTCTGTAATAAGCAGTCTTTGTTACTCCTGTAATTTAATTCTTTTAAAATTGAATTCATTAATCTGTGTCTGTCTGTTAGTCTCTCTCTCTCTTTGTGTGTGTGTGTGTGTGTGTGTGTGTATGTGTGTGTGTGTGTGTGTGTGTATGTGTATGTATGTGACTGCCCCATGCCATGGCATGCCTGTGGAGGTCAGAGGACAACTTGGGGGAGTCTACTCTCTCCTTCAATCATATGTTTACTGGTAGTTGAATTTAGGTCATCTGGCTTGGTGGTAAAGCTGAGCCATCTCTTTGGTCTTGACTTTGCTATTTTCTAAGACAATATTGAAATTTGGCAAATTGATAACTGTGTGGTTATTAGCTTCTAAATGTCTAAGTGCAAGGATGAGTCTTTCAGGTGAAATAAAAAGTTGGAATAACTGGACTTAGGCAAGAAGGCTGAGGTCAGTCTAAAGCAAGGCCTCTTGCACTGAGTGACTAACCAAGTTCTGAGTGCCGAAGAACCCTTCTGGAAGGAAATTGCAAGTGCTGCTCCATTGAGCACACTAGCGATAAGAAAGTAACCAGTCATGTTGCTGATGTGGGGGTCACATTGGAGAGATCAAACTGGCCCCAGCTTTGCCTCCGCCTGACCCAGAGAGGCTTCCTACACTGTTCTGACTAGGTCAGGGGTGTATCGAAGCTGTGGAAGCTGACAGAGGGTAGCTGAAGAGGTGACACTCAGTGGTACGCTTCCAGTGTAAACCATCTTTCATTGGATAAAGAATGTCCTCTCCTGAGGACATTCATAGCTGGAGAAGGAAAGGGACTCTTGTCAGGAGCCACCATGGTTCTTAGGAATCATGGATCGACTGCCTGTTCTCTGCTAGTGAAACAGAAGAGTCTGGAGGACCACACCCACCTCTGCTTATCATGTGACTAATATGGCTACTGCTCAGACAAAGAGTTCCCTTGAAAAAGATATTCCTTCAAAATGTTGCCGAGGCACATTTTTTTTTTTAATTTACTGCAACACCACTCACAATCAACTCCCCAAAAAGTGGCCTCTGATTTTCACACATGCACCCTAGCAAGCACATGCACCACCCCCACCAAACTAAATTAATAAATAAATAAAATTTAAAATGTACAGCAAGAATTTCACACACAATGGATTTTCTTTCACAAATAAGGATGAAGGCATGTTATTTGTAGGAATATGGACACAACAGGAGACTGTCAAATTAAGTTTCACTCCTAGATTTTCTCTACCTGACATCATGTATGTATCTACGATGGGAAAGTAAAAGTGAAACTGTCTGGAGGAAAGGGAGGGTCGAGAAAGGAGAGGGTGAAGAGAATGGGGCCTCTGTTCAAGCTACCATATAGCCTTGAGTGTCTTCAAGTAAAGAAAATTCAAAATCAGTAGATAATAAAACCCTGGCAATATTGTAGGTAGGTGCATAAGGTCGTGTTTTCTTGTCTGTGCAGCACACGGAGCAGGGAGGCATCCGACTCTTTGGTCTGATGAGAAGTCTGTTTGTTGGGCTGTCGCTGCGATGGGCGGAGGTTCCTCCGGTGGATCTGAGCAAAGGGAGTTGATAACCTTCTGAAAGGGACCTGCAGTTCTAGATGCCTCAGAACATTTCCAACCCACCAGAAGGAGGGCCTCTACTCGAAGCCATTTGCAAGGCAGTTAGAGCCCACAGGGGAGGAGGGAGCTGTGGCTTTTGAAACAGTGGGCAAGCTTGGCCTGGGGCCAAAAGGCCCGTGGGTCACTGTGGTCTGGATAACACGCGGAGAACTGAGGAGTTGGGTTAGGGGTGACTACAGGAGGGCATCTCTTTTAAAAATTTAAAAGTTGCATAACTTTTTAAATTATGTGTGCCAAAGGTTGACATCAGGTATCTTCCTTGAGGATTGTCCTGGAGCTTGTTGATGTGAGCCAGTGTGCTTACTTGTCCAGGGAATTTCCTGTCTCTGCCTCCTGAGTGCTGGGGCTATAGGTAGTTATTGCCTCTGACTGTTTTTTAAGTGAATGAGGGGTTTGAGCTCTTATAGTCAGACTTTCAATGCACACGTTTTATCCACTGAATCATCTCCCCAGCCTAGGATTGACATTTTACATAGTTTCTGGGAATCCAAACTTGGGTCTTCACACTTTTATGGCAAGCTATCTCCTCAGTCTTCAGGAAGGAGGTTTCTTAAGAAGCAATCCACTCCTGCAACAAAGCGACAATAGATGAATCACAATATCACATAAACTTAGTTGAGAAGTGGCAATAGGACTAGGGAGGATTACTCCAGTTTTGAGAGAGATGCGTTATAAACTACAGGAAGTCCCATGAAGGGAGGAGTGGATAGATGTAGCATGTCTTATTAAAGATAAAAGGTCACATGAACCACCCCAGCCTTCCACAGCCACCACCTTGACCAGTCAGCAGTCACCAACAGCTGCCAGCATTGAGGCATGACCTCCAGAAGCAGATGCAACTCACAGAGGCCCTTTGTGTGTGTGTGTGTGTGTGTGTGTGTGTATAATATATATAATATCTCTCTATATATATGTATGTATATACATATATATATATATATAGTCTCTCTATAGAATCTCTCTGTGTGTGTTTGTCTGAGGGAGAGAGAACTAGAAACTACACATTTAATAGACCATGGTGAATGGGGCCTGGCAATACAGGCTTGTAAACCCATCTGAAGAGGCTGAGTCAGGAATATTGCTGGGTTACAGAGTAAATTCAAGGTCAAAGGAGGTCACTGAAAGAAATCCTACTTAAACATAGAAAGTGTAAAGAAGGCTGTTCCCACAACCCCCTGGGAGGTCCTGAAGTAGCTTGTCACCAAAGGAAGAGAACAGACTGTCAGAACCAGGGGAGTTGTGCATATATGCACATGGTCTCTGATCATATGTACGGTGCCAGTCTGGAAGGATGGAGCTGTATGTGACTTAGTGGCAACACTTATGTCAGATTCCAGCATAAAGTGGGCATCCATGACCTGTCATTCTTTCTCCCTCCAATAAAAGTTCATTAAAGGGCTGGAGAGATTGCTCAGAGGTTAAAAGCACTGGTTGCTCTTCTAGAGGTCCGGAGTTTAATTCCCAGCAACCACATGGTGGCTCAAAGTCATTTATATTGAGATCTGGTGCTCTCTTCTGGCATGCAGTCAGAACACAACACATAATAAATACATTGTTTTCTCCAAAAGTTAATTAAAAAGAAACAGAGGAGAGCTTGAAAGATGGCTCAACCATGAAGAGCATTGTTCTTTCAGAGGACTGAGGTTCAATTCCTAGCACCCACAAGGGGACTCACAATTGTCTGTAACTTAAGTTCTAGGGGATCTGACACCTTCTTTTGGTCTCTTCATGCATGTACAACACTCAAACACATAAAAACAACAAACACAGACAAGAAGGAAAGAAGGCTGATTCTTGCTTACAGGACACAAGAGCTGGGTTGGCATGCTGGTGTCGTAGAGAGCATCTGCCTCTGCGGAATGTGTTAGAAGGTCCTGACTATCACAGGACAGAAATCTGTCTAGTCCCCTTGACTGGTTTCCTTCTGCCCATTGGGTCCCTGCAGCCACTTATAAGATAACCACTCAAAGACTTAATATATATATTTGTAATTGTTTGACTAATGGCTTAGGCTTATTACTGGCTAGTTCTCTCTCTTATAAATTAACCCATTTCTACTAATCTGTGTGGCTGTGGCTTGCTGGTGATACCTGGTATGTTGCCTCCCCAGCGGCTACATGGCATCTTCTCACTCCATCTTCCTTCTCTCTGTCTCTCCTCTCATATTGTAGCTAAGACATTTTAGGTACAAGTCTTACACTCCTCAGGATAGGACAGCTGCTGGAATAATCTAGTAATTGCCAGTTACCTATAGCCTGGACATTTAGTGTGTGCTTTTTTTGTTTGATGCTATTCTTGTTGGTTGTATTCCATTTTTTGTGTATGTTATTTACCCTTTCTTTCTCCTGGACAACACTTGATAAACGGTTCATCTTATAAATAGTTTTATGTTAGGACTAGAACCTTCTTATTTAGACAAAAAGAGGATCGCAGTGAATATTCGCTCCACCCATGACCTTGGGCTATCTGGCCTGCTAGAGGTGGTATTGCTTATTTGCTAATATAACTCCTTTAAAAGTAAGAGGAGAGCAGTTGCATGCTCTCTTGTGTGGTGGTTGGAGATCTGTCCCTGGCAGAAGACCACAGTGACTCTTTACCTTATTGTTACTTGTGAGTATTCCCCAATAAAATATTTGATATCCTTTTATTTAGGCTCTAGTGGACTCCCTTACAACTGCCTACAAATTCCTGCTGTCTAGGCAGCCTTTCTCCACACTAGGTCTTTTTGGAATGGATCCCAGGTTGCTACCTAATCAGGGCTGGGTTTCCTCAAGAGATAGCATTTTGGATCCAGAAGCCCAGGCTCCAGGCTTTCCTTCATCTGGCTCCTCCTGACTCTCAAAAACCAAACCAAACCAAAACAAAAAGCTTTCTGCAGGAGCTGGAGAGATTAAGATGGCAGTTTCTGTCCTGTGCTTTTCCTCCACCCCTGTTGATGGCCATTGCCACCCACACAGTGACCGCTTTCACTTGGTGAATTCTGAGTGCTCTTAGCTCAACTCTGGCGATTTGATGCTGGTTCTGATGTGGCTTGACTTGCCAGTGGGTAGGGAGAGGTGTGGGCCTCATCCATGGTTTCTGGGCATGTCTTCCCCATGCCCCTGTGTAATTCTGCTCACTTGTGCCCATGTATTTTTCTAAGGACATAAAAGCAAGGGTCAGGGACTCATTGTCTTGGGGTAGGGGGAGCTGTAGTAGGAGGCGAAGGTTGACGGATAGACGGGTGTAGTAGCTTGGGCCCTCCACAAATGCCTGTAAATGTTATAGTTGTGTCACATCTCTGTCCTCCACCCTTGGTTGGCAGGCTGCTTCCATTTCTAGATTACACCTCTCCCCTTGCTTGTCTTCAGAGCTGGCATGCACTTGTACCTTTCCATATCCCTTCCTCAGTGGCCCAGGCCACTCTGGGCAGCACTGTTGTTGGGAACATAGTCCCAGGATGTATGTGAAAGCTAGATAAGCATGAGCCAGTGAGCAAGCTGGCAAGCAGCGTTATCTATGGGTTTGGCTTCATGTTCCTTCCCTCAATAGTGGACTGTAACCAGTGAGCTGAAATAAACACTTTCTCCCCTAAGCTCCTTTTGGTCAGAGTATTTGATCACAGCAGCAGAATGAAACTAAAACAGTGCAAGCCCCTTCTAGACATTTAAGTCCTGTGAGGACGTGCTAACTTTCCCTCCTACCTGACCTGGAGTCATTTGCAGCCTAACTTATCTCAGTCAGACCCAAACCCACCAAGCGCTCAGATGGCTGGACAGAAAAGGACAGAATGTCCACTGTTACAGAGCAGGGTCAGTCCAGTGCTCCTAATTTGGCTTTTTCTCTTTACATTTTTATTTACATGTAAGTCTATGACTATGCAGTGCCTGCTCCTAGGCCGTTTGGTTGTGTCCACAGACTTTTTCCTAACTTGGTCACCAGAGGGCGCGCGGCCTCCATGCAGGGAAGACTCCTGTCTCCTTTCCCACCTAGCTACAAGGCAAGGCTGGACCACAGGGAATTCACAGCACCTAGAAAAGGAAAAGCACACCCTCATCCATGCATCATGTTCCTGGGATAAATGAGAGTAAGAAAAAGGAGAGGATCTAGGTATGTATGAGTAAAAGGCT
The DNA here is from genome assembly GCF_943737965.1 of Phodopus roborovskii. Taxonomy (NCBI): domain Eukaryota; kingdom Metazoa; phylum Chordata; class Mammalia; order Rodentia; family Cricetidae; genus Phodopus; species Phodopus roborovskii. The sequence continues at coordinate 27,599,765 of NW_026126571.1, read as the reverse complement.
CAGAGCCAATTCTTCTGCAACCAGCATCGTTTACACTAGTGCCCAGAGCAGATGCTGGAGGACCCCAGTAAGTCAGCTTTAGGAACTTACAAAGAGAAACAGAACCACCTGCATCCCTCCAGAGCTGCCTTTGGGCATTCTGTCTCTGTAGGTGTTGATGGCGCTAGTAGAGCTAATGGCAGCTGACCATGGAATTTGACCTAGTAGACTTGAAGGTTCCTAGAAGGCTCAGATGAAGAACAAATAGAGCAAGATACCTGATGCTGACCTTAGCCTCAGCATGCACAGTACCCATACACAGTGAACACAAAAACAAACATATGCGTACACATATGTCCTACACACAATAAATAAATTACCATTGGCTTTGGGGGCTAGAGGCAAGGACTGGACTTCAGGGGCCTATGACCATCAGAAGTGGGAGTATCTTCTACTAGGATTTGAAGGGCTGTGTGCAATGCCTTCCTCCCTGAGAGCAAGAGAAGACCTCACAGGTTGTTTTGGTTCAGAGTAGTGGACACTCATTTGCGTGTGTGTGCATGTGCATCTGGTAGCCAAGGTGAACATCAGGCACTCTCCTCCGTGTATTCCCCACTATACCTTCTAGGAACCTCTGAACCTATTTGTTCTAGTGACACAAGCTGCTCAGGTGAATTGCTGTCACTCTCCCAGCACGTCTCATCCCCCTGCCTAGCTGCTAGAGATGGGAGGCGTCCGGACAGCTGTCAGCTGGAACCCCATGGACTTGGTACACAGATATCAACATGGGCCTGGGCTCCTCTCAAGGATGTAGGTTAGCCTTTGGGCTGTTGGGATCAAAAAGCCAGCCCTTTACTATGTGTGGGCTCACTGTAGGCAATTTCCCAGTTAAAATGAGGTTGAGCCAGGGAAAAGCATGCTACACACAGGTCCTCACCTTGCACACAAGACTCCGTTGAAAATCATTCTGGGCTCGGGACAGGTTTTTCTTTGCCTTGTGTCATGTTATCAGTTCTCCTGTTATGGACTCCTCAGCCTGCTTAGGTTAAACTAGCTTCCCATCTGGAGACATGGCTGCCCTACTGAAGACCAGAGTGGACAATGGCAGTGAACTCTATACCAGAGACATGCCTCCTTCTAGTGGGCCCAGACTTTTAATGTGGTAAAAAAAATGCAATGGTAATGCTTTTTCTGAACTTGAGGATCAAACTCTAGGAGAAACCGTGATTTCCCTCCTAATCCCAGGCATCTGTTTTGGGATGGTTTGTAAGTTTCTTTTGGGAGGTGGTGGATCAGGACCTAGGATATTTTCTCTGTCCAAGAACATCTTTGATTGACATTCAACTTTTCTATTTCACCACCAGGTGGGGTAGCTGCCCACTGGCCTGGACCCAAACACTTTGAAGACCTCTCCTGATCTCAAAGAGGAAGGCATTGTGTACAGTACTATGAATTCTAGGGAAAGACTCCCTATTTCTGATGGTAGCAGGCCTCTGCATTCTGATCCCTGTCCCTAGACCTCAAGGTAAATTTTTAAAATTTAACTTTAATTTAAATTTTTCAATTTTAATAATTTATTTAATTTTATTTTATGTGCATTAGTGTGAAGGTGTCAGATCCCTGGAACTGGAGTTATGACAGCTGTGAGCTACCATGTGGGTGCTGGAAATTGAACTCAGATCCTCTGGAAGGGCAGCCAGTGCTTTTAATTGCCCCAGCCCCAATTTTGGTTTTTAATTAAACCCGAAGCTCACTGATTGGCCACGCTAGCTGGCCAGAAGCCCCTGGATTCTCCTGACTTCATTGCCCCAGTGCTGGGATCACAGGAAAGCGCTGGGGCACCTGGCCTTTCGTGTGCGAAAAGCTGGGATCATGTTTGCTTCCTCAAGTTTGTGTCATAAACACTATGCTTACCAAACCTCAGCACCTGATTTGGATCCTACAACAGGACTACAAACAGCCTTGTCCAGTGCAGTATATATCCAGGGTCCCACAGGCCTCACGATCTCTGCTGTATCCAGCAGCTCTGTACACAGGCAGGAAGGAGCCATGGGCAGTATGCTGTGAGCATGCCTGTGTTCCAGTGAAACTTTACTGATCTGCACTCAACTGTGAGTTTATGCAGTTTTCAGGTGCCATGAAACATCATTCTTTAGATTCTTTGTTCCAGACATTTAAAGGTGCTAAAAACAATTTCATTTCATGAATTATGGGGAAGTAGGCCTCGGACTAGATTTGTCCCAGGCCCATAGCTTGCTGCCTCTGTCTTTGAATATATTCCCAACAGAGTGTTTGAACAAAGCCAAAGACCAGAGAAGCAGCTTGTGGTTTGTTCCTGTGGAGTCCTGTGCAGGCCACATCCCTGGACACCCACAGAGAAGGTTGGCCTAGCTTTCCTGGCTCTTTGGGAGCCCTGAAGGCTGAGTACAAGCCAGCTTCCTTGTGCCAGCCTGAGTCTCTGGCAGGAGCTTCAGTGCTGTCTGGCCAAACCTTGCAGCTACCCGGCATTCTTTGCATATGTGCCCAGCATTTCCCATTTGAGTGTGATGCTGATTGCAGAGGGATTCCGCCAGGGAGGACCACTGTGCCATCCTGTCAGCAGCTGAGTCACATGCCTTCCTGCACAGGAGAAATTCCCACCGCTTGACTCAACCCACCCATTGAGAGAGTGACACCCACCCTCTCAATGGGATTTTTCTTTCACATTCACAGCTTATTCTCGTGGAGGGACATGAAGAATGTGTGTGACAGCACAGGATAGGAATCCTGTCACATAGCTGACATTGCAGGAAGTCTCTGTGATTTCTTAAATTATTCAAACCATATAGTACAGAGATACCGGTTCTGAGAACATTCTGATGCAGTTTTCTTTGTAAGAACAGATAAGCATTTGTGAAGGAGGGGGTGGCAATATGCGTCACAGTACACCAGTCCTGAAGAGAGATATGGTGCCCTGTTACAGCAGGATGTCCTGTACCATAACCTATATCTGTCACCTGTATGTGATGCCTTTCTTTTATCCCTATAGAAAGATCTTTCAAGGGACTGAGGAAGCCTGGGAGGTGAGCAGCAGGACTGCACCTGGGCCCTCCAGGAGCAGGCACTGGTTGGAGTTTAATGTTTTGCGGTACCCTTGTTTCCATCTCTTACTCTATGGCAAACTTGGGCAGTACGGGTAGCTGGTCAGGTTGCTTGGCATAGGCAGGGTTGGTGGTGTGCACAATTGTTCTGGTTTGCCTTTGCTGGCCTAATCAGAAAGGATAAAAGAAGAGAATGGCCAATCCTAAGAGGCATCAGAAATACCAGCTTTGAAACTGTTTACCACTCATGAGACCAAAGAAAAATCTCGTGTGGAGAGAAACCAAGGCCTGCTGCCGCCTGGAGGGTTGGCCTTGTGGAAGCAGGGAGAGGACAAATCCCTGGTCCAAGGCTAGTGGGCACAGCCTCCTGGGCAAACCTCTGAGGTTAGGTTGTCACCAAGAAGCACCTCAGGGCTGCAGGCATCCACAAAGGCCTCTGTTTGGGAGTCAGACCTGCCAGGCAGTTGGAAATTTCACTTAATGCTACTTCTTAAATCAGGGCCAGCCTATGTACTGTCTCCATCTGCCCAGAGACTCCTCCATCTGGTCAAAGCTTTCTCGGGTGCTCCTCCTTAAGTCACAAGAGTGGGGCTTACTTTGATACACTAAAGAGCCAGGAGTGAGCCTAGGCCTAGGCCCTGACCAGGGTCCAGGGCAGAGCCCTCTCCAACACACTGCCAGGCATCAGTAAACTGGAAGGGTTCCTCCAACTAGATCTAGGAAACACTGGCATGGACTGAGCCTGGGGATAAACTGCAGGCTTTGCTATTGCTCCAGACAGACCTGCACCAAAATATACTAAGTGTCCAGAGGACCCAGGCAACACCCATTCTCTAGCAGGCAGCTTTCCAGGCCAGGTTATTCCAAGGATCATGCTAGGAGGGTTGAGAGAGCTAAGCACCTGTGGGACCCTGTCTGGAAAGGACACAGCATCTTAAGCTATGGAGCCTACTCCCTATAGCCCTGAGACCACAAGGTCAGAGAAAGTCACCCAGTTATCATGCAAAGAAGTCTATAGGTGCTGGGCCTCTTCTCTGAGGGTTTGGGGACAGACTGTCCCCTAAGCACCACCAACTCTGGGGAGTGTGGACAGAGCTTTGCATAGCAACTACAGGAATGAGGTCTCTCTAGTGAAGGGAGCAGACAGTGATTTGTTCTGTTGACCTTTGTTTCCTAAGCCAGTGGGTCTGAATTCACAGTAGAAACATTATAAACCAACAAAATACTGGGGCTCCAGATTTTCCAGAATATGAAGTTAAAAAAAAAAAAAGAAAGAAAAGAAAAAGAAAAAAGAAGATAAAGAAAAGAAAAAGGGTCGCAACAGGAATTCTCAGGAAATATCTACTAACCACTGGGCGCGTGGCACACTTTATTTCTATAAAACTATTACAAAATATTCAAAAATACATTTTAGTAAATTTACAGCAGTTATTTCTCAGTTTATTAATGCAAAAACATCTTTTTTTTCTCTGTACAAACTACAGGCTTCATCCTCGTGGGCTCACCGCTATGTGCGCTTTTAAAAAATATTATTTTCTAATAAATTCTTTGAAGTTAAAAATAACAGAGTTCTTCCAGTTTGTCAAGAAAAAAAAAAGTGTGTATGTGTGCGTTAACAGTCTTGATTTCCAAGAACATGACCAAAGTGGCAGATACAAAGCAAATACAAACCATGAAGGCAGTACAGAAGACGGCTGTTACATTGGAAAATAGTTAAATTAAAATAATATATTTTCATATTTTACACTATTTCAAAAAATGAAATGTCATTCAGTTAAGTATTGATCTCTCAAAAATCTAATTTACAATTCTGTGTATAAAAATATAATTTGTGGACCCCCATGGAGCATTTTTTAGTTTACACTTGCCGAAAAGCAGGACCCTAGCAGACGAAGAATGTGGAGTTTTGCCTTCTGATGCACAGGACGAGGGAGTGTAGAAAAATAGACTCTCAGCAGGTTGCTTGGCCTCACAAAATAATCTTTCCCCCCCTGTGAGTACAGTTCACACGATAATAAATTATCCAAGACACAAACTAGTTAAGGCTCTTGAAGGTCCATTCATATTATTTAAAACATCTATTCATACCAAACAAATAAATAGCCAGGAGAGGAGAAAAAAATAACCCAAATAAGACAATAACGAAAAATTTTCAAAAAAATATATAAACTAAACACAACAACGGAACTCCCCGGGGTCTTTGCTTCCTTATAGTCTACTTTGGACTGTCCTACTTATTATTATTATTATTTATTATTCTTATAATTAAAAGTCTCCTTCCGTGAGCTTTCCCGCGTCGCTTGCTTATCTCGCAGTCGCAGTCGCTCCCCGCCCCGCCCGCCCCCAGCCCCTGCCCAGTCCCCTCTGACTTCAGCTGGACTTGACCGCCATTCCCAAGGGATGCAAGGTCTCGCTGTCCAACAGCCAGGTTCCAATTTGGTAGAGCAGCTGCGAGTACCAGTGGATGCCTGAGGCCGGCCCTGAGCCTCTAGCCTCCGCTGAGGGTTGGGGTGCGGGGATGCTGTCCCCACCCCCGGCGTCCGTGCGGGCGGGCGCCAGCGCGGCCAGGAGCGCGTGCGCCAAGCGGAAGGGCGCGAAGGCCCGGTGTGCCCAGCTGTGCTCCTCGATGACGGCGTAGCACGAGGCTAGCACACGGTTGATGAGGATGGTGCCGTGCGCCGTGAGTGGCGCATATGCGCCAGCCGCCTCCTCACGCAGCGTCACGCTATGCACCGCGGCTGGCAGCAGCCGGCGGTCCCCGCCACGTTCGGCCACCACGTACACACGCTGGCCTGGGCGCACGCGGCTGGCGAAGAGCGCGCTCGGTCCTGGTGCGGGCCCCGCGGCTCCCGTGTCATTGTGCGGCGCCACGAAGAGCAGGTGCGCGGCGGTGAGCAGCAGGCGTTCACGCGGCTCCCGCGTCTCGATCACGTAAAAGACCTTCTTGGCACCTTCGTCGCGGTCCAGGAAGGTGAGGAAGTCGCTGTACAGCAGCCGGCCCTGGTCGTCAGCAGCCAACACGCGGTCTCCTGGACGCAGGTCCTTCACCAGCTTGGTGCCACCCTGCTCCAGGTGCACTGTGGCGGATCCCGGGAAGCAGCCCCCGGATTTGGCCGCCACGGAGTTCTCTGCAGGGAAGAGAGAGACGGGGTGTTGAGTGCTAAAGGAGACAGGTACGCCCGGGGTGTTTACGTGCGCGTGTGCGTGGCCGCGCACGGTCGTGCCCCACTCGGTTCGACAAGGGGCGCGCGTGTGATGGAAAGGGGGGCGTGTTGGGGAGGCGTCTCGGGGATCCAGACTGATCTAGCATAGACCGCCCTGCGCCAGCAATCCCTGTGCCCCAGTGGCTAAATTCCGACGACCTTTCAATATTGCACTCGCACGGGGCGGGGGAGTTAGCTGGCATCTCCTGCAGGAGGCGTGGGGGGGCACTCCCAACTTTGCTTCTGCTTCCTGTCCCATCCCCCTCTCTTGCACCCAGCCTCGCAGCCTCGCCGCGAACCCAGAAGGATATTTACTCTCTACTTGGATTCCTCAGGAAGCCTCCTTGAGCTCGCTCGAGCCTCGGGCGCACACTCCTCTCTCGCGCCCGGACTGCAGGGCGAGGCGCCTCCCAGTGCGCGGTGCGAGGAGGCAGCGCCTGGGGAACCCGGGCCGCCCCCGCCTTTCGCTTCCCCAGTGAGGGCCTTGGTTGTTGGCCAGTGGATGGCCAGGGGGTGGGGAGCAAAAAATAGCTGTAGTCGTTGTAGCAACTGAACAAACATTCCAGAGGTTTGCCCGAGGTGTGAAAGCCCAAGACTTGTGTGGATTTTCTAATTAAAATCCAATAAAGAGCCGGGTATTGTCATTGTGATTTGTGGGATAAATAGGAGACAGCCTTGGAAGAGGGGACACTTCCATTTCTCCCTCTTCCCCATTCTCAGCTCACTCTCCAGCTCGCTGGCCGCCCCCTCCCTATTTGCTCAGGTGCAACCCCCCCTCCCCCTCGTGCAGTTCACACACAGGGACTCTCCAGAAGCCCGGGCCTCACAAGGCACTATTTGCACAGCCCGGCCTCTCTTCCAAGCACTCGAGATGTGTATTTGAATTTTAAATGGCCTGGCCTGCTCAGAGCGCTGGAAGCGCAGGTTCTCAAGGCCCCTTGACTACCCGCTTTACCCAGCCCTCTGTAGCTCTTGGAGGCTCACTGTCCCGAAGGACAATAATTGAGGATGGGGCAGAGCGCAGGGGTCCTGGGAGGAGGGGTGGGGAGGTCCCAGTCTTCTTTGCATTCCAATCTCCGGGATCATGCTTTTGGCAAATAGAGATTGCCAGAAAGAATCTTCCTGCTGGAATTACAGAAGGCTTTTAATCTTCTCATCGGTTTCTCCAGCATGAAGTGCGGGGCTGGCGGTTGGAAGCACTCCATAGCCCCCCGGAACGCGACCCCGGGTTCTAGCCAGGCGGAGTCGTCGAGTCGCACGACCCCGCTTGACACACCAGGCGCGGTGTCCCAGCCCGCGTGTGCAGAATGCCAATGAGCTGCCCTCCAGGGCCGGGGTCTGAACTGCCTGCGAGAGACCCTCGGAGCCGGATTACCGCTGCTCATTTGGGAGGAGATCCCCTAGGGACTCCAGCAAGAGGGACTCCAGCAAGAGGGACTCCAGGAACCAGGGTGGCAGAGGCCTTATGTGTCCAACGCAGACTTGAGGTCCAGGGAAGAGCTTACTCAGAGCCTACCCACACTGCCACTTGCATTTCTCACCCTGGCCTGAGAGGCGTGCCTGCTCTAGGGGGTTCCTGGAGCAGACACCTTCCTGTCACCACTCCTGCGCATCCTAGCCAGTTTTTGTTGCCAGAGCCACACTTTCCTTTACCTAGTCAGTGTTTCTTGATGTTTAGTTTCCAACTAGTATGTGTCGTTAAAATACACGCTGGGGAGCTGAGGAGTGGGAAGAGGCGGGTCGCGGCGGTGGGGAAGGACAGACCTTTATGAAAAAGTCACGATGAACTACCCATCCCTAGAGGCTATTGCTTATGTGTTGGCTGCTTGCCTCCCTGGCTGTTCCTCCCTGCAACAGAGCGTGGCGTTGCAGGCCCAGGGAACTCCGCCTTGCACTGGCTGGGGGCAGCCGCTGCGGCGGGATCCCCTTAGGCAGTCTAGCCAGGGGCTTTCTTCATGCCAGCTGGGCTTCTAATAAGAACGGATGCTTCTGGGCTTGCGGCCTCCCGAAGTTGGAAGTATGGAGTTTATTACCTCCCACCAGGCCTTTCCCCCCCACAGGCTTAGCGAGTGAGTTAAGTTAGTTTTGAATCCACAGGAGCCCAGCGGGGAGGAGCCAGTACCTAGGTTTAATGCCCTCAACAGCCCCTTCAACTCATGGGGTTTGTGTGTGTGTGTGTGTGTGTGTGTGTGTGTGTGTGTGTGTGTGTGTAGGAGGGGGGGTGCTGCCTGTAGGTTAAGCCCTAGATGGCAGGCAAGATCAAGGTGAGCTCTGGCTACACCAGTAATCATCAGGCTCTCTAACACCTATGTCTCTGATACTTCAAGCAGGGTGTTCTGGAAAGCACAGAGCCTTGGAATCTGAACATTTAGGGATTCTGGTTAGTGGTCTGAAAGGTTGCAGAGGTACCTGGCAGGAGTGGGATGGTGGTTATCTGTCATAGGATATATCCGCACAATAGAAATTTTCAAGAGCATGTCTCTCTTTTCATGGCTTTTATCCCCTACCCCCTTTCTTCCAGACCTTCTGCTGGGAAGGGTTGGAGGTAGAGGGTGGTGAAGAAAGGCCATGATGGGGATGCTTGCTTACCCGCTTTCACGGAGCAGTGGATGTGTGCTTTGGATTCATAGTAGACCCAGTCGAAGCCAGCCTCCACAGCCAGGCGAGCCAGCATGCCATACTTGCTGCGGTCCCGGTCAGATGTGGTGATGTCCACTGCTCGGCCCTCGTAATGTAGAGACTCTTCCGAATGATGGCCATCCTCATCCCAGCCCTCAGTCACTCGGAGCTTCACTCCTGGCCACTGGTTCATCACAGAGATGGCCAAGGCATTTAGCTTGTCTTTGCACCTCTGTAGGGAGAAGGGGAGCCTGAGTGACAGATAACTTGGTTGGTGGTTTCTCTATCAACCAGAAACCTGGGATCCTGGGGTGGAGGCATGGCTCCTGCTGGAAGGGCAGGTTCTCCAGGGAACCAGCTGAGGGCCTGTCTCCAACCCAGAAAGCTAGAGCAGTTTTTCTTTGAGTGAGATCCCAGGTGTATCTCTTTGGTGAGACAGAACTTGTGGTATTATTTGTGGAGGCCTGCCCTGCCCTATATCTGCCTGGCCTGAAGAAAGCCACAGCAACACTGAGGGGTGAGCAGTAGCCTAAGGACAAGCAAGCAGGTGAATGCGGGTGTCCAGCACAGGCAGGGCCAGAGGACAAACATTCTTGGTCCAGGCAGCCACATTCTTTCCCCTAAGGAGCTCCTCTCTGCCAGGCTTGTCTGGGGCCTGATTGTATTCGTGTTTTCTTTGACCGGTTCTCTTCCTCCCCTCTTGTTTTCTTGGCCCTGCACAGAATGGTGTCCGGCAAGTTTGAAGAGCAAACTTAAGAAGTGGATGGGGGGTGGGGTGGGAAAGGTAGGGGGATGGGCAGCCAGAAAGTCCTCAGGCTTCTGAGCCCTGCCCAAGAGGGGTCTACTGTGGAACTCCTGTTACACCAACTCCTGCCTTGCAGGGCAAAGTGGAACTTGGGATGCTGGGGGCACTCTTGGCCCACATTAAGAAAAGAGATGTAATAAAAGGGAGGGGCCTGAGTCAAGTGTGTGTGTGTGTGTGTGTGTGTGTGTGTGTGTGTGCGAGAGAGAGAGAGAGAGAGAGAGAGAGAGAGAGAGAGAGAGAGAGAGAGACTCATTGCTTGGAAGTTTATGGTGGCATGCTGATTGGGGGTTTGTGGCTGGAAACAAAATAGTAAGGGCACATTACCCAGAGAATTGGACCCCAATGGAGGCAGGAATAATTTCAAATTGACTTCTGCAGAGGATAGGGCTGATGGCCCATGATCCCTCATGCTGAGAGGATTCAGGCAGATTACAGGGATGGGAGAAGAGCCCCTAGATGACAGACTCTAACTGTAGCCAGGGGACTCTTGAAAGGACTGTTGCCCAGGCCTTCAGGGATAGACAGGCCTTCAGGGATAGACAGGCCTTCAGGGATAGACAGGCCTTCAGGGATAGACAGGCCTTCAGGGATAGACAGGCCTTTAGGGATAGTGTGTATCTGGCAGTTAAACACACAACAAATAGGAGAGGGGGGGGTAACAACAGGTCCGCTCTGGCAGGTTTCTGGGAGAAAAGTCCAAAGGACAGAGTTAGAGTGAGGTCAGTCTTAGGGATTTACGCGTTTTACATGAAAATCAATAAGTAAACCTGTGTCAATTTAAAACTGAGATTCGAAGTCAGTGCGCGCAGGCGCACACCACGGGACGAGCTGCTTATCTCCTCCTTCATTCCAGCTTGTACTCCACCCCGCTCCCTTCTCTCAGGAGGGGGAAACTAGTGAAGTGGCTTTAGCAAGCTCCCTATCCTGCCGCAGGGGCAAGCTAGGGTAGGTTGGAGAGGGCTCCGGAGTCAGATACCCTGAGCTGCACAAGGCAAAGAACTCCGGGTTGAAATAGGCCCTCAATGCGGACAGGCCAAAGACGACGATTGTCGCCTGAGTTGGCACCCCCGGAGCCCTACAGCCCTCCCCTGCACCAGGCCCAGCGCGACTCTGCAGGCAGATGCAGGGTACTCCCCCGCCCGCAGTGGGAGGGAATGTCACAGGCAAAGCCGGGAAGCTCAGCCCGGTTATTAATTCATTGGGTCGTGTGCCGCTAATCAAGCCCGACTCTGTGCAGCCACCGTGAAGCCCGGCAGGGTCACTGGGGCCCAGCTTTGTGTCTGCGGAGGCCAAGTTGTTCCTGAGCCTCCGGCCCACCTCTGGAATCTGCACACCGGCAGGGACTGTCACTTCCAAAAGTGGGCTTCCCACATTGTGAGAGAGGCGGTGACCCACTTCAAGAAACTCTATTTTCTAAACACACCCCACTCCATTCTTCCCCTAACTGGGGCAGGGACAGACCCCACTCTTCAAAGCAGAAAACCATTCTTCAACCCACACCTGGGCTCCTTTCCCCAGCTAGAACCTAAGTACGCAGGAAATCTATTCAGCCAGGTTCCTCAGGTGGCTCCCCCTACCCACTTGAGCCTGTAGAGCCGGCAGATCAGGCCCCTCGCGGCCTCCCACCCCAGCCCCCTGGCCGCGGGCACAACAGCCTGGCACTCTCTGGGGCCTGGCCTGCGCAAGGAGAGTGTCTGTCTGCGCTTCCCTCTCCAGAGTTAATATTAACCAGGAGCTCCTGCGATCCAGAACTGCTCTGAAAGTTCCACTGGGGACGATCCTGCCATGGTTGAGGGACTTGGGCTCAGTCACTTTAGAGAGACAGACTGGGAGGCAGGCGAGAGGGGCTGGCCCATGGCAGGTTCCCAGGAGAATGCTCAAGCCCGGAGCCCGAGATCCTCTGGCTTCACTCCTTCACCTCTAACCTTCCTTCTCGTTCCTCTTAATTCCGCCAACCCGGAATAAGAGGCTGGCGAGAGTTGTACCAAAGGGAACTTACACACTGCTGCCTTTACAGCCATTCTCATATTGGGGGTGGAGGGGATCTTTGCGGGAAGGGTGAGAAGATCCTGGCCTGGCCTTCCCCACCCCCACGTTTGCTGTCTCTGCCCTTTCTTTTTGCGTTGGAAACCAGAATAGCCACTGCCCAAGGGAAAAAAGTATTTGTTTTCGTTTCGTTCGTCTGAAGGAACTTGACAGAAGGTCAGAAGTTCAAATGCTGCTCGCGCGCGCACACAGCGGCGGCAGTGGCAGCGGCAGCAGCAGTGGCAGCGGCAGCAGCAGCGAGAGTGACCGGGTGTAGGGCTGCTGGGCCTTGGGTCCCAGGCCAGGAGGACGCGAGCGAGGGAAGGGACGAAGCTGGGGGTTTCCGTTTAGGACGCAAGGGCAGGAGGGGTCGAGAAGGCAGCAGAAGAGTTGCAGTCCAGGTCAGGCCCGCGGAGCTCCCAGCTTTGCTACTTCTCCCAGCTCAACCCTTTCCTGCGCACGGAAGGGAATGAGAGCGCTCGGAGCCCTGCGCTCCGGTGGGGCGCGCTCGGCGCGTGCAGAGTCAGGGACAAGCAACCAGAGCCCAGCCCCGTGCGCGCTGAAACCCTAGCCGCGGGATCGATAGCGCAGGAATAAGTGGAGCTGAAAGGCGTCTGCCACACCACACGGCTCGGCGCTCTCGCAGCTCTGCAGCACGCCCGGCGCGCTGGGCAGGGGAGCCCGCCTGGGACACCCTCGCAGACCCACCCGGGCTGAGGGACATTGCGTGTCCTCACCAGGCCTATTTGCTTTAGCATCGTCTGTCTTCTCATGCATTCCCAAGGACCTCCTCACCCTAAGATGCAAGCCCCCTTCCCCGGAGAAGGAGGGAGGGGTGGGCAACCAGGGAATAAACGCCCGGGGCTGGCGGGAGAACTTGGCTCTTGCAAGCTGCACCAGCGCGGCGGCCCGCGGCCCGCGCAGAGTTAACTGTGGCTCGCGCAGCTTCCCGGCTCCCGCGCGCGCTCACACTCGTGGTCCAGATTTAAGGTGGTCGGGAGCAGATGAGGGAGATGGGGGGGGGGATGGCCCTGTCCTCTGTCTCCAAGACCCCCGCTTGCTGTAGCTCTGGCCTGCCACCCTAAGGCTAGTCTCCTAGGCTTCTCAGCCAGTAGGTACCTGGCAGCTAGCTGTGCTTCGCGTAGCAAGCAGCTCCACACTCGCTCTCTCCAGCCCCCGCCCCCTGCTCCTGTGCCCCGCCAGCGCCGCTCCACCAGCCGCTTGGCGCACCTAGCCCTAAAGGTAGGACTTGAATATTTTAATAGGGCAGTAAAAAGGATGCTGACCTATATTTGCAAGGAAACCCATTTCCAGCTTCAGTCATACGTGCATGGAGTTTCAGAAAGTCTTGATTTGTCTGGGAGATTGGCAGCCTAGAAATCTCAAAGGAGGTGGGATGGGAGAGAGGATCAAGTTTTGCTTTGCCCTCTGTCCTCGCTGCTACTAATATTTATTCTCTTCGAATTCTTATGTAAGCCGGTTGAAAATTAAAACGATAGCAAAACCAGCAAGTTCCAAGTCCCTCCCCTAAGGTACCGCGGGCTCTGGAGAACAGAGGAGCATCCTTAAAGAAATATCAATACATTCCCTCTGACCGGCACAATTGGGGACGAAGGGATCACAGGCTACGTGATACAGTGGGGACAAGGAGAGCTCCTCTGGAGATCCTGCCTTTTGTCAGAATTGTCCCCTGACTTTCCCAATTAGAGTTCTTTAGTGGTGGCGGGGTAAACGGTGGGGGTGGTCTTCGTGGGGGGGCGACACAGAAAAGGGGAAAGTAGGAGCTAGGAGCTGGAATGCTCCAGGCTGTGTTTGCAATTCCCTGGAGGCCCCTTGAGGTGTATAGGGGCATCCCCACTCCCTCCATTTTCTGTCCCTGCTTGGAAAGGGCAGACACCCCCAGAGTGAAGGTCTCTCCAAGTTACAATCTAGAATAGAGGCAGAGAGAGGAGGCCACCCCGGAGACTAATTAAATAAGGGACATAGCGAACCTCATTTTCTGGTGTTCCCACTCCACCCAAACCCTAAACTTCCTGCTGGACCCTTCACCTCCTTTCTCCTCCCGGAAGAGGAGTGCTAGGTGGGCAGGTGGGTGGGGAAGGAGAGGGCCCAGCGGCCTTCCTACCTGCCTAAAGAGCAAACGGAGCAGGACGGACTGCTTGGTCACACGCAATCCCCCAGGGGAAGCAGCCCGTTTCCCACCCTCAGTGGGTCTCTACCTGAGTCATCAGTCGGTCTGCTCCCGTGTTTTCCTCATCCTTAAATATGATGTCGGGGTTGTAATTGGGGGTGAGTTCCTTAAATCGCTCGGAGTTTCTTGTGATCTTCCCTTCATATCTGCCGCTGGCCCCTAGGGTCTTCTCGGCTACGTTGGGAATAAACTGCTTGTAGGCTAAAGGGGTCAGCTTTTTGGGGTGCCGCCTCTTTCCAAACCCCCTACCGGGCCCGCACGCCAGCCCGGGGCACACCAGCAGCGAGGAAGCGAGGACCACCAGAAGACATCTCGCTAGCAGCAGCATCTCGTCCGCAGAACCCGGAGGACTTGTGAGCTGTCCCCGCGCGGTCTATGCGCGAGCGGGTACGCGCGGGTGTGTGCGTGTGCGCTCCTCCTTGCGCTCGGCTCTCCCTTCCTCGCTCGGCTCGTTCGTTCCCTCTGGCGCTGCCTGGCTCTTTCTCTTCCTATATAACCTTGCCTGCCGCTGCTGCAGGGGACTTGTCTCCGATCGCCACCCAGACAGGGGCTGCGATGGCAGGCTGCCGGTCGCTGGTAACGGAACACATCGGAGTTGGGTCTCGAGACAGCAATTAAAAGACAAAAAGAGCCTGATTTTAAATGGTAGCAAGGCTGGAGAGCTTGTGAGACAGGCTGCCTTTCGCACTATATTATAGCTGGCAGGGGCGCATCTGATTGGCCAAGCCGCACAAGCTTGTCTTCTGATGTTAACCCTGAGAAAGACTACATTTCCCCCTTCTTGCTGCTGTGGCTTTATTTTCACCTGAAGGCTTCCAGTTAAAAAAAAAAAAAAAAGAAAAAGAAAAAAGGTCTTTACTAAGGTAAAGGTGGGCGGGAGGGAGGAAGCCTATTTATTGGAATAATACCCTACAGTGCCAGCTTTGTGTGCATGGTTGCTTCCCCCTTACTTCCTCTAGAAATGGTAGATGCTTTGGTTGGAGCCAACATAAGTTTTTAAAGGACAGTCCAGATGTCCCCCTCCAAGCTTCGACCATCAAACATTCTCTCAATTGTTTGAGGCCAAAGCTGCCTCACTCTTATTTATCTTATTTGCACCCCCACCTCCAGATGTGAGTATACAGGCTAGATGCCACTGGGTTGTGACAAAAAGCTCTCCCCGAGTGTCTCCTGAACAGTTAGCATCTTTGGGTAGAAGGTAATCACAAGTGGCATGACTTAAAGCATTGCTGTTTTAAGTGCCTTGGGGAAATTTGAAAATACTGTCCTCCATTGTGTTTCAGTGACTGCATCATAGGCAAACCTCTGCAGATGGATGCATCTGAGCTGAGGGGCAGGTACACTGTGGACTGCAGGATGGGGCAGGATGCACAGTTCCAGTGTGTCTAGGTGCTGCACCTCAGCATAGGGATGGGGGAGGCTGGTGTGTGCTTGGTGAGTGGAGGCCATTGTGCCTGGGGCAACTGAGAGTGGGCAAGGCTGCATACATGCACCACCCCCACAATCGATCCCAGAAAAGTGCAGGGCTGGGGTAAGTTGAATATGGAATTCAGGTTCCTCATCGCAGCTGGCCTTACACTGGAGCTTTGCAATCTAGTCTTTAAGAATAGAAGCTGGCCGGGTGTAGGGTCTGCAGATTGAAGGGCTTAGGGGCTTAGGGGGCAGTGCTCTGGCCATAGAGGGGTGTCTGAGAAGAGGTCAGTATTGTTTGAGTGTCCAACTCTCTTTGTTGTTTTTCAGAAAAATCTCAAGAAAAGTCTTAGTTAAACCGGAAAAATAAAACATGGAATTCCTTGTTTTAATGGATCATAGGCATTTGCTCTGGCCCTTCCCCCATGCTACTCACAGGCAATGATTCCTCTAGAATGGGCAACGGGGAGGGGCGGGGGGGTATTCATGGGGAATGGAACACCCATCCAGAGGACCGAGTTCCCGTGGGATCAGCCTCTCTCTCTTGATCCTGTCCCATTTTGGGAGAGAGGTCCAGCAAGCCTGAAGCTCACCCCTCAAACAATGGGGTCTTCCAGCAGTTCTCTTTGCTTAGAAACTTGGTTGCTCTGGGGTTGATGGCGAAGGAGAAAGGTGCTTGCTACTATCTACTGTGTGTCTCAGCAAGTAGCATGGACAGAGTCTCACTATCTCAGGGTAGGTAGGAGTTGGCCCAGGCTCTCCCACCCCACCACTGGATTTTCTGTCCTTTGATTTGTGTAGATCAAGTGCAGATTCCTGGTGGAAAGCAGCCCTACCTAGCTTCATGTAGGCCAAGTGAGGAGGCCAAACTCTCAGCCTGTGTTGTGTGTGTGCATGCTTCCATGAAAAATAGATACACAAGGGAACTGCTGTTCTTGACTCAGGATGGCAGTACTGCATGGCATGTGGCTGTCATATCACTGGGAGGTGCTTGGCCAGACATGACCTGGAGCCCCAGCTTGCCCCAATCCTTTCTCCCTCTCTGTGCATTCTGACAGCACTTTTTTCTTGATGTCTTTGAGTATAGACTGCTGAGTGGATCTTGTACCTGTAGACAGCTCTCCCCAGAATTACACGGGATGTGTGGATGTGCTTTGGAAGCAAACCCTTAACCTCAGAGGTCCATGTGGACACAGCTGGCTTTGGAGTTCCCAGACATGATGAGCTCCCCCTTGGCTATGGGGAAGTAGAGTGACTTTGTTCTGCACTGGCCTATTGCCCACCCCCACTCCATCTCTAGGGACAAGGGATACTGGTTTCAGAGAGAGTGTGGTAAGGGCTGGCCTTCCTGGAGACAGGGAGGATCTTTATAAGAAAATACAGATTCATTATAAACCCTGTTGTTTTTTTATGTTGTACCTAAGGGCAGCTTGCTTCCTGCTCCAAGCTGCAGAAATGCTTGGATAGAAAGCACTCACTGTTCATATTTGTTGTCTTGAAAACAAGATTATGAGCCTAGCTGGGGTGTGGGGGGATGATAAGTGTGGCTGCTGTCCTCTGCCCTCTTCCCGATGGATCCCACCCACTCCCCACTTCCCAGACACCAGACACCGGCTGCAATCCACCTCCAGACACCAGATGGCTCCCTCTCTTTGCCTTTCCCCTCCAGATCATTGGGGCCCCTCCCTGTGCCTGCAAGAGGTTCCAAGCCCAGCCTCTGCTTGGCGGGGCCAGAAGGCCCCTTAGCTCTCAGAGTTACTTCTTATTCGTCTTGGCTCAGCCATTCTTCCTGCTGGGCATTTGCATCTGTCCCACACTTCTTCCATCTTTCCACCCACCTTTCTTTTCTTCACTCTCAGGAGGACTGGCCAGCCTTTATGTCTGCCCCCCCCCCCCAGGAGGCGCAGTTCTGGACATGGCCCCTTCCCCCTTCCAGCCCCTGCCGCTAGATGGCGTCCTCACTCTGCCTTCAGCTTTGGCCTGCCAGGTTTGGGACATTCCGCAGTCTCCAGCTGGAAGGACCTGGATGCAGGGCTTGGCTCTTTGGTCCCCTGGACTCTGCCACCTGTCTTTCCTTCCGACACTTTCTTCCTTTGCCCCAGTTTGAGCCATGGATTCCAGTCCTGCCCCAGTCTGCTGGCCTCCTTTTTCTTCTGGTTTCTCTTTCAGTTGATTTCTCTTCTTCCAACACCTCTGCACCATCTCATTCCATCCATTCATCTAGTTAGGTCCAGTTTTCTCCCTGACTTTTTTTTTTTTCAGTTTTGGCAAATAGAGTTTCAGCTGCTCCCTTTTGTTCATTCGGGGGACAGCCAGGGGAGGGGGACAGCCAGGGGAGAGGAAAATCTTGCAGTCAAGGAGCTATGCTACAGCTAGGAAGCAGCTTGTAGGTTAACTGCCAGAGTCACATGGCTAAGTGACACTCTGTCCATGGCATCTTGGTCCTCCAGTGGCATCTTCTGGTCCCCACATCTCAGTGTAAGCCGTGGATGTTTCTTCTTGGGTCCAAATAGGCCTCAGCTCTGTGGAGCCTTGCAGTCTCTAAGTGGTTTCTGATCCACGGTGGGCCCACCAGCTACATTTGTGACTTGGAAAGAGGAGCTCAATGTGGGCAGGTGGCCTCAGGACCCAGAGGACCAAGGGATGTCTTTGGATGTAAGGCCCAGTCCTTTAGGTCTGGGCATTTCTCTACCACAGCTGCTTTGGCCCCACCATGCCACTGTCATTCCTCCAGTCTTGGAGCTACTGAAGCGCAGATGCCCTTGGGAAAGGTAATACATTAAGCCTGCACATTAGAATCACCTGGGGAGATTTGGGAAAAAAAGTATGCCAGCCAACAGCCATGGGGCCTCGCTCCCAAACAATCAAATCAGAGTTTCTGCTTTGCTAACTCTCTTGATGGGAATCCCCAAGACCTGGGGCAGGGGCAGGGGAGGGAGAACCACCTGGCTGCAGCTTTCAACTGGACTGGGGATGTTCCCTAGTCCCATGAGGATGCTCGTGGGTCCCCTGGAGACCCTCTTCAATGGCTGCTCCTGGCATGAAACAACACACTTGACTTCATAGGAAGAGCAAAAGACCGGAAGTAAACTTAATGAGTTGCTTATATTTTTAGAGAGCAGTGTTGAGGTGTAGTGAGCGGCCTGTGTGTGGGTGAGGGGTACATGGGATCAGAAGGTTTGCCGTGCTACAGCAAAAGCCGTGTGTGTGTGTGTGTGTGTGTGTGTGTGTGCGTGCGTGCGTGCGTGCGTGTGTGTGTGTGCGTGTGTGTGTGTGTGTGTGTGTGTGTGTGTGTGTGTGTGTGTGTGCGCAGTGGGGGTGGGGGCAGGAAGCTGTAACAAGCCACTGTGTCCAGAGTAACCACAGATCTAGATGCTCAAATGCTGCGGGGGGGGGGGGGGTGAGGGGGTGAAATGGGGTGCCTGTATTTGGATGCTCTTCAACACCTCCACATTGAGGAATGGAGAATCAGACCATTTTTACTTTCTTTCGGATTCTGGGGAGCCTCACTACCTACTTTGACCCTATCTGTCTGAAGCCTTTTGCCAGACAGGGCAAGCAGTAGAGCATTACATCATTTGGGCGTCTTCTGTCCAGATAGCAAGAAGGACTGGATGCTGCTGTGCCAGGTGTAGGGCCAGCTCTGTATGGGAGGCGGTATCCAGATGCATGTGACCTGGGAGTGGGTGCTGGGATGTGCCATGGAGACTTGTTCCATGGCCATTCATCTTGCTGAGGCTCTAGGCTGCTGAGTTCTCACACTGGCCTGGAGTCACTGTAGCACCTATTGTGTCTAGAGTCTGTATCAGTTAGAATGTAGACTCTAGTGTGCTGGTTGGATTTTTGTCACTTTGACACATATCTAGACATATCTGCAAAGAGAGACTCTCAAGTGAAGAGCTGCCTCCATCAGATTGGCCTGTAGACAAGGCTGTGCTGTATTTTCTTGATTGATGATTGATGTGGGAAAGCCCACCCTGTTGTGGACAATCCCAACCCTGGGCTGTTGGTCCTGGATTCTTTAAGAAAGCAGGCTGAGCAAGCCATGGGGAGCAAGCCAGCAAGCAGCGCCCCTCCACGGCCTCTGCATCAGCCCCTGCCCCCAGGATCTTGTCTTGACTTCCCTTCTGAGGCACTGTCTTGTGGAAATGTAAGCCAAACACGCTCTTTCAGCCATGGCTGTTTATCACAGGAGCAGAGAAGCAAGCTAGGACAGCTGGTCTTTAGAGAAAGTCTTGGAACTCTGGGTAAGGTAAGGAATGCCCTGGAAACATCTGATACGGTGCTATGAAGAGAGAATCTTGGATCTGTGTGTGACAGGAAGGGCTTCTGCTAGGAGCCCTGTATATCCAATCTCCTTGAAGTCCTCACTTGTAAAATGAGGGTCTGAAACTGAGGGCTCCTTCTTGCACTCAGTGAGTCAGGGAAAGCTGTGATCCTAACCTCAGGAGAAGCTGTGGGCCCAGGCCACAGCCACATTTTAGAGCGGGGAAGAGTGAGAGCCAAGCCCTGATCCCCTTCCCCTGTGACACAAGGAACATGCACCCTCCTGGCCTCCTCCCAGGCCATGTCCTGAGCGGCCTGATCTCCTCACACCAGGACCAACTGCTGTCTAGGAGTGACCATATGCCCTGTGGCCTGGCTGTGAGCTGTGTTACAGCTGCAGGGTCCAGCTAGAGCCCGGGGCAGAAACAGCAGCTCCAGGAGCTGGAGGGGCATCAGCCTTTTCTCCTGCCTTTGAAGGACGGGCTTCCTTTTTTGCTGTCTCGAGAGACCCAACCCTTCCTTCTCCTTCCCGGTGAAGCTATGAGCCAGAGGCAGCAGAGGCTGGTGACAGGCCTGCTGTGGTACAGAGAAGGGCAGAAAAAGTGCTGGCGAGAGGGAGCCAGTTAGGTGTGGGGGGTGAGAAGGGGAGGGGAAGGGGCTGGGTTGTTCAGAGGTGGGAAGCAGCACAAAAAAGGGAAACAAGGATGCTCAACAAACACTTGAGCTGTCCAGTGTTAGGCAAGCTGTGGGAACCTGACTCCCTCAACAGGCTTCTTGCCCTGTAATGTTCTCACACCCTAACATCTAGGGGGCTTCAGGCAGCTGGGAAACCATGTGGGCTGCTCTGGCTTGCTTCTTCCCCAGAGGGGATTTTGCAGAGGATTCTGTTGGCTGAAAGTGGTTGCTCACTCCGTATAGAGTCACTTTCAGCAGAGGCTGCTTGGCCCTTCTGAGTGGTTTACCAATCTCAGGGATCATGTCAGAGTGGGCACCAGGAGCCCAGGGTCAGGCCTGGCGGGTGGACAGTGGGTGGAATGCTGCAGAAGGCAGCTTGGGCTCAGGGGCAGGGGTTTTCTCTAGGGAGAGGGTTTCTCCTCCCCTCTTTGTCTCTCACCTGCAGTTCAATGGCTGTGAGGTCGCATCTCTTTGGGGACTGGACTCTATTTTTGACAGTCTTACCCAGCGAGGGTCTCCATGCCTGAAGTCAGTCACATGTCATCTGGAACTTAGGTTAATAGAGTTTTCTTGCTGAATGTTGCTCATCTCTTTTGGTTGCACCTGAATAAAGTATCAATTTACCAACACAGACTACGCTAGCAAGGAAGCTAAAGCACAGGCTGTGTATCCTATCTGACCTCACAGGGAGCATCAGCAAGCGTGGCCCTGCGGCCCCAGAGCCTGCCTATACATCTTATGACTGCAGGGTTCGTGGCTGCGTCCGCAGAGGGGAAATGGGGAATGAAGGTCCTTTGTACCAGGAACAGACGAGGAAGCTTGAACGTACACTTGGAAAGATCAGCTGTGGAATGATGTACGGGTCTTGGGGCTCAAGTAGAAAGGGGTCCAGAGATTCTGAGGAGAGAACTAGGGGTGTCTGAGAGCAGTTTTCCTCTGCTGCTCAGTCCTGTAGCTCCTTGCATAGGGCACATGGGAGAAAAGGGACTACCCATTCCCCAAGAAGCCTCCATCCTCACCCTTGCCCTGGAGGGACATGCCTCCTCACAAAGGACAGGTGACCTCACCCAAAAGCACCAAAGCATGAGTGATCCGTGTGGCCCTGACCCTCAGTTTCCTTCCTTCCTAGTCTGATATAAGAGTGTTTCCAAGAAGAACACCATGTTCCCAACAGTGGGCAAACACCCAGGGTTCAGGTATAGACATGTTCAAGTTGAGTTTTTGTGATTTTTTTACCTCTAATGGAGCCATCTCCCTGCTGTCCTCAGAGGCCATCTCATTTCCAGCTTTACTGTGGTGGCCTAGATGGGCACAGTGCCTTATAAAGGAGAGATTTTTTTAAAGACATGGCTTCTAGTTCATTTTCCCATTGTGGGGATAAAATACTGTGACAAAAGCAGCTTCAAGGAGAGTTTTTCCTGACAGTTCTGGGCATTGTCTGTCACGACAGTGAAGTACTGATGGCAGGAACATGAGGTGACTGGTCACACTACATTTTCATCCAGGAAGGAAACAGAGACAAAGCTGTTGCAAAGTTCACTGTCTCGCTTTTCTGTAGCGCAGGACCCAAGCCCAGGGAATGGTCCCACCTATAGTGGGTGGGTCTTCTTACCTCAATTAACCCAGTAATCAAAGTAATTCCCTATAGGCATGCCCAGAGACCCATCTTCCATGAGATTCTAGATCTCATTAAGTTGACAACTGAGATTCACCATTATAGCTTCCTGATGCAGCCTCATGGATATCCCCTCGTTTAGGGTTCCTTGGTGGCCTGCACATTAGAACCATGGATGTCAGATTCCATTGCCTTTATTTGGTACCTCTAAGGGAGTACACGACCAGGCTACCACTCATATACCTGCTAGTATAAAAATAGACAGTGAATCTGGGGACTGTCCCTGTGCCTTAGGTGCTTGTTCATCCATTGTCATGTTGCAGTTTTGGCAGAATTCAGTTTTATTTTCAGATTATTGGTGTATGAGCTTCAGGTGGCATGTATATCCACGTAGAGGTCATGACTGTCCAAGGCTGAGTTTATGTGTCAAGCCCCCTTGAGGCAAGGTGCTTCTACCTGTGAGTCTGGCAGTTAGTCTCCTACATGCTGGGCACCGAGTGCTTGGCTAGCCTGGCTACATGCTTGGTCCTGGCCTGTGTGCTTGCTCTCTGTGATATGTAGAGTAGGCAACTTAAAACAAGAGTCTCAGAGAGTGGAGGCTAAAAGTGTGTGGCTTGCTGGTGGTGTTTGTTTTGTTTGAAGGACTAAGCTGTGCCCCAGCTTTCTTTTGGATGGCAGTCAACCCCAAGAAATACCAGAAACCTTGGCCCTGCTTGACAGTCTGAGGGTGCCTTCCCATTGAGATTTCATTGGGTCACCAGCATCCATAGTATAGGGTGGAAAACAACCATGTACATTTCATAGTGGGTATTGAGTGATTTCCAGGAAGATTCCCAATCAGAGGATCAGGACCAGATCTGGAAGGCTTTTGTTTGGGTCCAGGTTGATATATCAGAGATGCTGGGACCTTTATTCAAAGCATTTGAGTAACTTCAAGAGGGAAGATTCAAGATGTGCCTTCCTCTGCCTATTCCTGACCTTTGAAGGAAGAGCACCTGTACATGCTTATAGAAGCCTTTGTTGCCTTTGCCATAGATACCTTGGTCAGGAATCACTCCTGGTGAGTTTTATGTGTACTTCTGCCTGCTGCCCTGAAGGTGGCCTCCAGCTCTCCCAAAGCCTGTTCATCTCTAGCTGTGGTCCCCAGATTTCTAGTTAATTGTGCTGTGGAAAGCTAACCAATAGCATGTGTTATTTCTTATATCCATATTTCATGCTGGGGAGTCAGTACTTGCGTTCTGACATCTAGGCTGTTATCAACACATCTACTCACGTCTAGAAGAGTCTTTAGGGTATTGGTTTCATTCATTTTCATAGGTCTCTCAACTAAGATGATGTTCAATAAATATTGATTACTTGATGTTTCTTATCAGTGTAACACACGCCAGTAGTTTCTATTTAGAAAGGAAACCAGTATGTAAGAACAACCTTAGGCACCACCACTGGCATTTGGCTTCACTGGGACAAATGTGTGAGGCCAAGGGCAACTCAATGTAGGGTAAACCAATTGCTTTTCAAGAGGCCATTTCTTTAGCTTGGCTAAAAAGGATATTCAACCAAATTGAGTTACCATCCTACACCTGTCAGAATGGCTAAGATTAAAAAACACTTATGCTGGAGAGGATGTGGAGTCAAGGGAACACTTCTCCACTGCTGGTGGGAGTGCAAACTTATATAGCCATTTTGGAAATCAGTAAGGCATTTTCTCAGAAAATTGGGAATCAATTTACCTCAAGACTCAGTGATACCACTCTTGGGCATAGATACTCACTCAATCATACCACAAGGACACTTGTTCAACAATATTCATAGCAGCATTATTTGTAATAGCCAGAACCTAGAAACAACCTAGATGCCCCTCAACTAAAGAATGGGTAAAAAAAAAATATGGTCTATTTACAGAATGGAATATTATTCAGCTGTAAAAAACAATGGTGTCATGAAAGCTGCAGGCAAATTGATGGAACTAGAAAAAACCATATGAGTGAGGTAACCCAGACTCAGAAAGATAAACACAGTATGTAGTAATTCATCACTGGATATTGGATGTAAAATAAAGGATAACCAGATTATAACCCACAGCTCCAGGGAAGCTGGGTAACAAGGAGAACCCTAAGAGGGACACATGGATCACCCTGGAGGAAAGGGCATTGGTAAACAGGAGGGGATGAGGGATGAGAAAATAAGGGAATGGATGGTTGAGTGGGGAAGGGATGGAGAGAAAGAACAAGGAAAGACATACCTTGATAGAGAGAGTCACTATGGGGTTAAGAAGAAACCGGGTGCTAGGGAAATTACCAAGGATCCACAAGGATGACCCAGCTAAGACTCCTAGCAATAGTGGAGTGGGTGCCTGAATTGGCCTTCTCCTGTAATCAGATTGGTGAATACCCAAGCCATCATTATAGAGCCTTCAGAGTAATTGATGGAACCAGATGCAGAGATCCACAATCAAGCACCAGGCCAAATTCAGGGAATCCAATCAAAGAGAGAGAGGAGGGAATATATGAGCAAGGGAGGTGGAGATCATGAAGGGGGAATCTACAGAGACAGCTGAACCAAGCTCGTGGAAATTCATGAACTCTGGACCAACAGCTGTGGAACCTCCAGGGAGCTGGACTAGGTCCTCCGTATGGGGGAGACAGTTGTGAAGCTTGAGTTATCTGAGGGGCCCCTGGTAGTAAGACCAGGAGCAATCCCTGGTACACGAGCTAGCTTGTTGGAGCCCATTCTCTGTGGTGGGATGCCAGGCTCATTCTTAACTCAGAGGGCAGGGGCTTGGTCCTACTTCAACTTAATTTTCTAGAGACTTTGTTGACCGCTGATGGGAGCCCTTATCTGTTGGGAGGAGTAGATGGGGGAGGTGAGGGGGGGTGAATGGAGGAGTGGGAGGGAGAACTTTGGTTGGAATGTAAAATGAAATTAAAAACCAATAAAAAATGGAAAAAAACATCTACTTCTTATACTTCCCATACTCTTCTGAGTAGCAAATCAGACAAAGCCATTGATAAGTCAACACGTAGCTTAGTGGATTTGACACTTAGAAAGAGGCTTCCTTTTTTTCCTGAGACAGGGTCTCACTAGGTAGATCTGACTGTCCTGAATGATGTAGATCAGGTTAACCTCAAATTCCTCTTACTGTTTTATTTGGCATAGAAATGCTGGTCTGTGGCATATGGCTCCTTTATACACAAGAGTCCCTGTGATGACCTAGTCCCACCCAAGAGCAGTATAGCTAATAGGCACTTGTTTCCTCTAGGTAGTAGTGCCAGGTGGGTGCACATCAGCCATCATGATATCTTAGTCTTTGCCTTAGGGACCCCATGAGATTCTTAGTTCATTCCCTCTCTCTGCCTTGGAAGGCAGCACCTCAGTGAGCTGTGTTCACTAACTTTGAACTTAACTCTCCTCACCTAAGGTTTGAACTTCCAGGAAATCCAAGTGTCCAGCACTCACTCAAAGCTATTTCCTCCCCCAGAGACTGCTATATAAGCTGCCTCTTTCTACCAGCAGCCTGTCCACAGAGAAGGGGACTCCTGGCTGACCTGTTTTCTGGAGAGTGCTCAGTGGTGCTTTACCTCAGATGGAAAGAAGGACTGAGCAGGAGCCTGGAGGGTGTCTTGTGGGGGAGGGCAGGATGTCAAGAGAGACCCAAAGGTATGGGAAGTAGCCAAGCTCCACCCTTCTCCCCTGGCCTTTTCGGTGTGAGGTAGCTTGCCCCAAAGTACACAGACCCTCAGACTGAATCCAGTTCTCTGTTTGAGTAGCACCCAGACAAAGCCTGCCCTGGGGGATGCTCCCCTGCTCCCTCCCACCATGGTAACCCCGGCATTCACTGGACCATGGGAGAAGGCCAAGTATGCATGTGATTGTCTCGGACTCTCTTGTTTCTTCACATTGGCAGACGGTGTTTGAATGTTGCGTACATGTTTTTCTTTCTCATCCTGACATATTTATACCCTAGTTTTGTTTTGTTTTATTTGGCCCGGTGGAGAAGAGCTTTGTATGGGAGGTGACAGAGCGGCCGGGACACCCTTTGTATTAGATTGTTTGTGAATGCCCATCTATGGGTCTTAGAATTTGGCCACAGAAGGAAGGGACTTGGAAGCAGTCTTAAAACTGCATGCCAACGTGATCGTGCGGCGTTTTGATTCAGCTATTAATGAATCAAATGAAGCAGGTATAAAGCCTTCACATACCTCAGGCAACAGTTCCATAAAGAAGGCAGTAAAACACGTAATTAGGCAAATCAAATAAGGCATGGAAACAGCTTTCAAATATTTAGTCACATGCCATTTCCCATTAGTTTACTGTGTGCTTAAATGAGCCTGTGGTTTTATGGCCTGGTTAAAAAGAGAAGCAACTGCAGAAGCATGGCTCCTGAAGGTTTCTCCTTCACACCTCAGGGTGTTGAGCAGGGCCAGTTACACCTAGTGGAAGGGGAGAATGAGAATAGGACTTCCCAAAGACAGCCCTGGAGAACCCTGCTGATGTCCGGGTGGCATCAGCATTAAGTTCTTGAGGCTGCAGCCAGAGGGGTCCATGGAGCCCTGTGTCCCATTCCCACTTATGTGAGAGAGATGGTCTCTTGAGCAATTACAGCACTTTTGTCCAAATCTGCCGCAATGTGACAACTATTGGTCAACCATCGGTTGCCTTTCTTTGTATAAATAATCGATTCTAATCAGTAATTGCATCTGGGCAATAGTTCAACTCTGCTGTCATCTTTTGGCTCCTAGCATCATGACTCCAAGGGCAGCAATACACTTTACTATTACAGTCTTCAAGGCCAGACAGCATTTATTCTTATGCTTAATCATCTGGTAAGTACACTGTATTTCCACATTTCAACTCCATTTCCATTGTACAAAAAAGAGAGGCATGAGAGAGCGAGAATCTTTAGAATGGTGGCTACATAAGCTCCTACAGATGATGGACCCTCTCTCTTAATTTTCATAGTTGTAGCCTGGGATTGGTGAAGAGATTTTCTTAGGCAAGTTTCTTTTTGAATTTCATTTCTAATTTTTTTAAGGTGTTGGATACTGAGCAGGACAAAGGACTGCAGGAGAAAAGCAGGTGTTAGGTCAAAGATAAACCAAAACTCTTATACAAAGAGCTTGCAAACCTAACCCTTATCTGCATGGGTGAGTGGCTTGTAGAAAGGGAAACGGGCCAACACAAACAGGTGTGGATGCAAGGCTAGCAGTAGCAAAGACGGCACTGTGCCTCACTTACTTGCTTCCAGCCTTGACATGGTAGCACATTTGAGGCTCTTCTCTCACTGTGGCTTGGGATATTCTAGATTTAACTGTGGCACTGCTGTTTAATTTGGCCTTATGCCTTCTCATACCAGATGGTTAAGTGTCCAGCATCTGACTTACAGAATAAGACATTCATTAAGAACCTTAGTTAGATTGAGGCTTATGGCACACACCTCTAATTCCAGCTACTGGGGAGGTTGAGGTAGGAGGATGGCAAGTTCAAGGCCACCCTGAGATACAAAGTGAGTTCATGGCCAGCATGGACAACTTAGTAAGATTCTGTCTTAAAAAATAGTAACAACAGCTGGGGCTATTGGTGGAATGCCCACCTAGCGTGCACATGGCCTTACATTCAACCCAAGTAGCAGAGAAAAATAAGCTTAATTAAAATAAAGGATACCTGTTCTTAACTGTTACCTTAGGGTTGGGTAGAAGCAGGGGTCACAGGGACTGATGGAGTGTTCCTGCATCAGAGTATGAGGGGACTGGCTTAAATCAGTTGTGATGAATACATGCTTTTAGAGGAATTTAAAGTGTGACAATTTCCCTCTTTTTCTATTCTCTTTCACTCTCTCTTAAGATGGAGAAGGAAAAAATTCCTTTGTTTCATAAGAAGAAAATGTGGCATTCACTCCTGGTACAAAGGTTTGTGGGAGATGTGCTGTGAAGGAATAAGAATCCTATTAAAATATTTATAAATCGAAACAGCCCCAGAAGCCACATGCTCTATTAGGCCTTTCAGTGTTCTGTTCTGAAAGCCAGATAAATCATCATTCAGAGAGCAAAGATGAGAAATCCAAACAGACACAAAGAGCTCAGAGAACCTGCTGTAAGAGGAGGCCCTCCAGGCTGGGAACTCAGCATGGCCGCAGACAGCCCTGGAAGCCGTGGCACTTCTGACTCATCAAAAGGGAAAAGGAGAAGTGTGTGTTTGGTGCCTCCAGAGAACATCAGCAGGCAACGTGTTGTCTGCTGTGGGCTGCTGACTCTTTACAGAAGAGTGAAGTTAGTCTGGTCTGAGCCTGGAGTGGGCAGTGGCAGGGCAGGGTTAGACCTTGCCCACCGGGACCAGAGACCCCACTCTGGCACTATGTTGGTGCCTTTCAATGAGCCCAGGGACTTGGAGGAAGACTCATGGGTCAGGGACACACTTCTGCGTGTCCAGACGCCTGTTTGCTCTCTGGCATAGCTGCCATTACTTATCCAGACAACCATTTAGCCCACTGCACTCCTGGTGTGTGCTGAAGCTATGCCAGCATGATACTTTGGTGCAAACTCAAGACCCATCCTGTGCTGGGAGACACAGCTGAGGAGACCAAAGAGCACATTTGCTTCTTCAGGCTGGGGAGCCAGAGGTCTCTCAGTTGGATATCATGTACCATACAGCTGGTATAAATTTGAGAGGCCATATCCATACAGCACCAGTGGGTTCTACAGTACAGTCTCTATGGGCACGTTTTTTGTTTTTTATTTTTGCTCCACCCTCTCCAATTTGGGTGGAGTAGATACCTTTGTTCTGCTTGAAGCCAGTGCTAGGACCTTCATGACTCCTTCTCAGCAGCAGCACCCATGCTCAGCTTAGGGCTTCACCCCCCTCCAGTGGCACAGGCTGGTGCCCACTGTTGCAGTTGCTACCCAATAAAGGCCCTGTTTATGTGCTTGATGGAAAGATCTACCTCCTTTTGGGGCATCTAAGGTTTGGGTTTCTTCCAGAAATATGCTAGACCTTCACAGAATGATGAGATACTGTCAAGTTTATTTGCAGCCTGGGTGTCTGGTCCCAGCTCATGTCATGGTGATCAGATCTCTATCAGGCCCATTCTCTAGGCAGAGTACTTAGCTAAGATCCAGATGCACTTGCTAACTGGGAGGTGATGTTGGAGAACAGGCTATCATGTTTCCCCATTTCATCAGTGTTGTGGGTGTTTAGACTTACTGAGAAGACTGTGAGCCGTGGAGTCATGGTGGAAGCAGTATGGAATTTCCACAGAGACCCAAACTAGAACAACCTTAATGACTCAGCAAGCCCATACTGGGAAATGAAATCAGTATGTTCAAGGGATGTAAGTCCTGACAGGCTTATACAGCAGAGATATGGGGAAGCAAATGGATGTTCATAAAGGAATGGATAAAATTTGGTGCATACACTCACCTTTAAAAAGGAGAAAAGTTCAGCTGTTTTCAAGAACATTGATATGCCTAGAAGAAACTATGCAAAGGGAAGGAGGACACTGAGGTTACATTTAAATGTAGTGGCTTGAGTGACATTTGAATACTTGGTTCCCAGTTGGTGGCACTGTTTGGGGAGGCTTCAGAGGTGTGGCCTGATTGGAGGAAGTGTGTCACTGGAGGCTTTTCTCTGCTACTTGGGTTGAACCTAAGGCCGTGTGCATGCCAGGTGGGTGTTCCACTGCTCAGTGGTTCTGAGAGCTTCAAGCCTGGAGCCATTTCTAATAGCTCTCTCTCTACTTCCTGTTTGGGGAAAGATGAGACCTCAGCTATTCCTGCTGCGGTGACAGTTGTCGTGTCCCTGTGTCCCCCCCCCATCACAGTGGGAGCCATAAGCACAAATAAACCCTTTCTTCTGTAAGTTGCTTCGGTCATGCATGGTGTTTTATCAGAACAATAGAAAAGCAACAGATACTGCAGCAGAATCTAAAACCAGCTGAATTCTCAGCAACAGAGGACAGAATGGTGGTTGCTCGTGGCTGTGAGGAGAAAGGGTATAACGGTTACTGCAGCCCTACTACATGCCAGGGACTGTTCAATCAAGAGTCATGTTGCATGCTGAAAACTGGGTCAGGGAGTCAATCTCGAGGAATCTCAAGACAAGAAACGTAAGCAGGTGAGGGGATACACATCTGAATGAATGCCATTGTAGCAGCCATTTTACATGAATGAGCAAGCCAGGACAGTACTTGCTCTGTGCTCACTAAGACTCAAGTTTGGATCCCCAGTACCCATGTAGATAGAAGCCAGGCGAAGTTGTACTCATTGCTGGCAGGCAGGGAGGAAGGGGGAGAGAAGCGGCTGCCTGGAGCTTGCTGGCCAGTCAGTCTACCTGAACCAGTGAGCTCCAAGTTTCTGCCTCAAAAAGTAAGGTGGAGAACAATTGAGGGGATATCTGATGCTGGTCTCTGCCTCTGTGCACAGGCACACATGCATGCCCCCACATACAAATCACACAGAATGACTGAAATATGTATCATTTTATGTATCATTCATACCTGGAACAAGAAAGGTGGTTTATAGACCTGGTTCCCAGGGCCCTGTAACCTCCTGTTTGAAGGCGCTTGCCTTGTGCCCATCCTTTCTTGAGGAGAGAGGGCATTCTTTTTCCTCTTTTGCTGTCTCACTTCTGATGCCTCTTGCTGACCTGATACTCCGGGGACAACTGCAGGTAACTCCTTCCCAGAAGAGCTGATTGCTGGAATAACCATCCATCTCAGTGCCCTAAGTTGTGCCACTAGGGAATGGTACTTTAATAGCACCTCCATGCATGGTCAGCAGCAGCTCCTGGCACATGCTCCGGGGATCCAGCCCTTGGAGGGATTGAGTCACAGGAGGATGGAGAAGAACACAGTCCGGGTGAGGTGACCAGTGGGCAAGTGACCAGGAGCCGCCTGGGTTTAGACATGATCCCACCCTTCTCTCAGGATGGCTGACTGTGTCTGGATGAGGAGCCCAGTGTTTTGTCTCCTGTGGTGTCAGCAGCCTTAGAGTAATAACTTGCTGCTGTCCCCTTAGCCTAGGACTGCTTGCTCTTGTGTGTGACAGTGTAGTCTCTGTTGATGGTGAGTAGGAAGCCCGACCTGGTGAGGCACAGTTTGCCAAACACAAGTGGGAAGCTGCGAGCAGGACCTTGGTTTAAGTTCTGAGATAGCAGGAGGCCTACAGAGAGAGGCTTGGGCTGCGCAGCAGATGGTGGAGGGAGCTGGGTAGGGAGGCCCAGCTAAGTCCTGGGCCACAGAGCCTGGCTCTGAGGCTGGCTCAGAATCTGAACTGTGAGAGGCTTTAATCCCTTACATTAGGTTTGGTGCTTGGCTATGACTGAGTCATTGCCAAACAGTTTTCCACTCAGGAGATGGTGGGACTCTGAGAACCATCTGCAGTGCTCTTTCTGCCCTACTGTGTGCTCTACCCCAACACCTCCTCAGATGGTGCTCCTGTCTTGGCACTCTGTGCCTCTGGCACCTAATTGGGCATACCTGGCCAAGGAGTAGAGCTACCAGGCTCTGGATGGTAGTTCAGCTGGTAGTCTGTCTGTGAGTTCCCTATGGTCAGCATGGAGCATCTGTGGCTCAGCAGTGCCCTGGTCTTGTGTTTACTTGTTCTTGGGGTACATAATCTTCCAAAATGGTAAAACAAAATGTACCAAAAGATGTCAGATCTGTGAGGTATCGAGGACCCATCCCAGGTCACTGGCTTCTTCATTTTGATTACACTTTAAGCCATTTGGAATATTCTAGAAAATTGCCTCTGCCAATCTTACTTCTGGAAATGATGATTTGATTTTTTTTTTCCAGAGTGGGGCTTGTTAGTCATTTTCTAGGTGCTTCGGATGGGACATCGGGAGGAAGACTCACTGTCCTAACTTTAAGTAGCTCAGGTGTCTGGGAGGGAAATGACCGGTGGTGGAGGGCTGGCCAGGAGCTACTGGCAGCAGATCACACTCTGTCCCCATCAGGGCCAACTTCTTATAGTTAAGGCTTCTTTTGCGGTGATAAAATAAAGCAACTTGGGGAGGAAGAGATTAATTTCAGCCTATAGCTTATAATTCATCAACCAGGAATGGCAGGGCAGGACCTCAAGGAAGGAACTCGAGGATAGGAAATGATAGAGAGGCCATGGAGAGGTGTTATTTACTGGCTTGCTCCCCACGGCTTGCTTAATATGCCTTGTTATAGCACCCAGGATCACCAGCCCAGGAGTAGCCCAGCCCAGTGAGTTGAGCCCTCTTACATCAACCATCAATTAAGAAATATTTTTTTTTGCAGGGGGCTGGGGAGAAGGGTGTGCCCTGCAGTAACTTAAAAATACCTAAACCTGAGCTAGAGAGATTGCTCAGTGGTTAGAGTGCTTGCTGTTCTTGCAGAAGACTGCAATTCAGTTCCCAGCATCCACACACATATATGATGGCTAACAACCATCTGGGTGCCCAACTTCTTCTTCTGGCCTCTCTGGGCACTGCACACATTCAATGCACACACATACATCCAAATAAACATCCATGCACACAAAATAAAAATAGTAAAATCTTTATGGACTGGAGAGATAGTTTGGTGGTTAAGAGCACCTCTTTCAGAGGACCCAAGTTTGATTCCCAGCTTCCATGTCAGGTAACTCACAACTGCCAGTAATTCTGGTTCCAGGGAGATCTGACACCTCTGGTCCCCATGGGCATTCACACATTCACACAACATAGCTTAAAACAATAGCAATAAAATCTTTAAAAAAAATATTGGACTTGCAGGTTCTTGGAGAATGTCCTCAATGGAATTTCAGAGTGGCCTTTCACTCAATTTCTATGCAAACTTACAACCAACAGATAATAGAATTTGTCTTATCTTCATCTCATGTCCTCCTGCCTCATCTCAAGTGCTGGGTGACAGGTGGGTGCCACTATGCCAGGCATTTGTGTGCTTGAAGCATTTGCAATCGTTGCTAATTGTTTGATGATTTTTATTTATTTACTTATTTATTTGCTCCCAGAGTGGCTTACTGCATGTTAGTGCTTTGGTCAGCCCCAGGAGCCTGGCGGGGCACAGCAACCCTGCCTGATTCTGTCCTTTGGAGATTCTGTCCATGGAAGATAGTTGGGAACCAGAGTCCATGTCCCCAAGGAAGAATTCTTTGGCAGTGTCCTGGGAACGTGATGGCCTCTGGGCTACATGGTGACAGCTGGTGGTCTGGCCCTCCTGTCATAGACAGTTCTTCCTAAGACAGCCTGAGACTGCAGAGAAGAAATAGTGTTACTAACAGAGGAAGCTGGAGGTGTGGCTTCCAGCTTCCCTAGTAGGACCACCCACCCAGCTGGTGTTCAGAAACTCCTGCTCCAGCCCTGCCTTTGTGCAGTGAGGCCAGGAGACAAGGGCCCCTGGGAGCAGCATCCTGATGCTGTAGAGTGCAGGTGTGTTCCGCACTCTGTGAAGAGGACCAGATTTCAAGGGAAGATGAGCTTGTTTGTGAGGAAGGAACACTTCCCATGGCCAGAGGCTACCTGTTAGGGGGATGGGTGGCAGGAAGCCTACTTTCCCTACTTGGATTGTGATTAGCTTGGATTCTCTAAGTCCAGGATAGGAGTCCCTTGCAAGTTTTGTGACTCCTCAAGAGAAAAAAAAATCAGTCTTTGAGATATAATTCACTTACTATATGTTTTCTTATTGAAAGTATAGAATTCAACGGTGTCTACCATATTCAGAGATAAGTACAGGTATCATAGCCTTAGAAACTTTAGAAAACTATTTTCTAATACATGTGTCTATTCATTTTATGTATAGGTGTGTGTGTGTGTGTGTGTGTGTGTGTGTGTGTGTGTGTACTGGTGTGTGTACTGGTGTGTGTGTACTGGTGTGTACATGTGGAGGCCAGAGGAAAACCACAAGTGTTCTTCCTCCAGAACCTTTTTTTTTTTTTTTGAGACAGCGCCATCTTTTATTGGCTTGGAGTTCACCGATTAGGCAAAGCTGACTGGCCAGCAAGCCCCAGGGATCTGCTTGTCTTTGCCTCCACAGAACTGGTGTTACAGGCACATATCATCACCCCAGGGCTTTTCAACATGGGGCTCTGGGCATAGAACTGAGGCCCTCATTCTTGCACGGCAAGCACTTTACCCACTGAGCTGCCATTCAGGCCTTGGCAGATTACCTTCAGCTGTAACTCTTCCCCATGCCACCCTGACCCTGGGCAAGCATCCCTGCTCTGCACAAATTACAAATAGAGCAGTGCCTGGTGTGGGCGTGCGCCCAACTCCTTTCAAGTAGTGTGGTATACACTGGGCACACCCCACACCGGGGCGTCACTGTCTGTAGCTGAGCAATGTCCTGTTGCACAGATAGGTTAATTGTATTCATTCCCCAGTCAAGATCAACCAAGCTGGCCTTGGTGGCAGTTTTGGCTATTGTGGATTGTGCCATTGTGTGACCTCAGTGTTCAGGATTCTATGCAGACCTGAGTTCAGTTCTTGAGACTATTTCTAGATGAATTTTCAGGAGCTAGGTCAAAAGTAAGAGGCAGTGTGAGAAATGCCAGGAAAAGGGCTTGCCAGAAGGATAAGGACACTTGCTCCTTGGTGGTGGCCCTGGACCAGGTAGCAGTTTGCATAGTTACCCTTAGGAGAGCTAGCCTTTCAGTGTTCAGTATCCTGTGAAGGCTGGTGAAACTGTCTTGGTCCCTGCGCTCAGAAGTGATCTATGCTCTTCCTATATTCTTGAGATTTTCATGTATAATAAAATTTACAATTAAAACTGTGTGTGGACACATGCATGGGAACTCAGTGTCACTGCACAGTGTCCTGAAGTCCTTCCTCTTGTTCTCTGATCTTCAGGAATGGGTACAGCCACATGGTTAAGACGGATTTGTGCATCATGAGAGGAAAGTGGTATGCACAGTGGAGAATAGACCTTGGGGGAAGGAACATGGCCTTTAGCCTGGCAGCTTTCCTTTGCTTAATTCCCTCTAGGCTGTGACCCCTTGCCTGGGCTCCTAGGGAATTTGTTTGCATTCATGTCTCTGGACCTCAGTTTCCCTATCACTGTGACAAGGTGGCATTGGCTGAGGCCATTGCTCTGAGATTGCATTTGGAATTAGAGAGTCCTTGGAGATGCCTTGCTGGCATCCTCACACAACCCACGTCAATCCACATGATACCCAGGAGCTCTGGGCGGGGGGTTTCCTAGCGCATGGACAGACTGGCCAGGAGTCCATTTGCAGAGCAGCCCTGGCCAAGACAGGGCAACTAGTCACATCTAGCATGTCATTGTTTGTTGACATCCTATGGTCACCTTCTCCAGTTCTCAATTCCTGGGCACTGTCCCAGAATAACAGTTTTCTATAAGCCCATCTGTGTTTCCCTTTGTTCCCAGCTAGCAGATTTTGGGATGTTTGCCCCTGAGGAAGTTTTGTTGTTTGCTGTCTTCTGCCTGAGCTGGAGTGTTTTCCAGCTATGGTATCTCTGAGCCAGGTAAGGGAACTCTACTAATCTGGGCACAGCACGCCTAACACTTGGAATTAATTATCAGTGTGTGCAAACAGGCGTGTCAGCTGGCATCGCCATGCCTATTCTCAGCTGAGAGCTGCAGAAGAGAGGCCCAGGGAACTCATGATGAGTGTGTATGGGAATCATCTGAGCATAGCTTCTACCTCACGGACTTTGATTGATGTGGGGGGTCCTCCAGGGCATGAGCCCTTGGGCTTAGTGTCCCATGTCTCCACCTGAGTTTGCTCCCATGTAAATGAAAGCCTTGAACCTGATCATTTACCTGGAGTCCTAACATGGGTCTCTGAGCTTCATGGAGCCCCCTACCTGGCTGGTAACCAAGGGCATATGGTCTTGGAGACAGAGGATGGGATTGTGCTGGAGAAAGAAGTTTGCAGAGGGTGAGAGGCTGGTGGTTGGTAGTTGGCTACTGACTTCCTACAGTGCGGGAAGTCTTAAGTCAGCTTTTGCTCCCATGTGTGGACCTGCAGACTGAGACTTCCACAGGCTGCATTGGAAAGGGGCATTTTCCCTGTAACTTAGACTTGGAGGTTTTGTTCCCCCAGAGGAGGGGCTAATGTGTCATTCACATTCTAGCTCTCTTCTTCCCTGTCCCTGCAGGCACAGGGAAGCTTTAAAGGTACTTGTAAAGTGTTTTGGATGATTCCAAAGCCTCAGCAATGAGGGTGCAGTGGAAGGTGATCACCCTGTTTTTCTACATGGTATTGGCCCAAACAAAAGGCTGCTTTGCTACATAGGCCAGAGGAACGGGAATCTTTCTTATAGTGGCCACCAAGGTCTTGGCTAGCAGACATGGGCTGTGAGTCAGGTCATGCATGTGGCAATGTCCATTCCAATTTAGAGAAACCCAGGCTCCCAGTTCTGTTGGGGCTTCAGAAGAGTTATCCACATTGCGACTCTTGTTTATTTGGTAAAGGGAACGGAGGCAAAGGCTTTTTTTAAGGCATGCTTACTAGGGCTGTCTTGTGGTTTCAGTGACACTCACATCCCATTTCTTTCCAGGAACGATGATCTGGAGTCAGGCTAAAGACTGGTTTGCTTTCCCGGTCTCTAAGAGCTGAGCAACCATTCTTAACTCTTATTCTTATCCTCAGCAACAAGGGTGCAGGTGTCTTTGTACCCCACATTTACTTGTGGCTTTAGCCCCACATGATGGTGGGAATATGTGAGATTCAAAAAGATAAATAAAAGCCCTGTGTGTCGGTGCACACCTTTAATCTCATCACTTGGGAGGCAGAGGCTGGTGGATCTCTGTGAGTTTAAGGTCAGCCTGGTTTACGTGGTGAATTCCCAGACAGCCAGAACTATATAGTGAGACTCTGTCTTAAAAAAACAAACAAACAAACAAACAAACAAATTAAAGCTTTAACAAGGAAAGAAGATCAGAACTGACAGCCTACTTGCTCTTCTGATTGTGTGTGCACACACCTGCCTCTGAAAGATGCTGTCTCATAGTCAGCCAGCAGTGTTCACTTGATCTTCTGTCTGAAGATGTAGCAGAACAATCTCACTGCTAAACCTGCATCCAGTGCCTCATATGGCAGGAGGTGGAACTAAAAGTTGAGATTCAGATCTCACGAAATACTGTGGTTCAATGAGCTGATCCATGGGACCCTAGAGTTCAAAATAAAGTAACTTTGGTTGTGTTCTGGATTGTTCATTATCATAAAGACTTGAAACTAGATGGCCTGAATGAGAGAAAGTGAACCAAATACATTGCTGTCAATGCTAGGCTCTGATCTTTGAACTTTTATGACCCCATGATAGCCTTTGACAAATGCTGGGAAAATAAAGAAATAGGTGATGGGTAGAGAGATGGCTCAACAGTTAGGAGGCCTTGCTGTTCTTGCAGAGGATCTGGGTTCAGTACCAACCACCCATGTGGCAGCTCAGAACCATCTTCTGTCACCTTCTGGCTGCTGTGGGCATTACACACACATAGTGCACATATGTACATGCAGGTAAACACACATAAAATAGTAAGATAAAATAAAGTAAATATCTTAGAAAAAGAAGCAGGTGATATTGACATTTAAAAACAACATACAGCATAAGCACCAAGTAAGAATCTTTCTAAGAATACTGATTTGGTTCACAGCTTTCTGCCTCTGGGGGACACAGTAAGTAGGCTTTCCATGGTGTCTCTGTAAGCTTATAGAGTTAGTCCTTTAGTGAGTGACCCTTCTCATTCTCAAGATTACATCTCACAGATAAGTTTGCTGTATCCATAGAGAAAGTCCGGAGACCAAGGTCTTTGGGTTGAGAGCCCCAAACTGGGAGGTCTTGGCTTGGAACCCAATGCCGACATGAAGCCAAGTGGTTCTGCTTTTCATCCTGTGGCTTAGGGTTTGGAGTCCAGCATAGGTGCTCGTCTCTCTGTAACAATGGATTCTGCTCTCAGAGAAGCCCTTGCTGCTCCGTTTGTTCCAGCTGCAGCACAGGCCCCATAGAGGGCTGTGTGCTTAGCCTTCTTCGAAGGCAGGAGGTCTTGCTTCCTGCCTCCAGATAAGGGCTGTCTGCACAAAGCTCAGAAAACAGGTTCAGCAGGTTGTGCGTGCGTTCGGGCCGGCCTGGCCCAGGCAGTCTCAGGTCCCCCAGTGCTGACTTCACTGGGAGGAAAGGGCTCTGACTGCCACGGGGCCCTGCTACTCTAGGGAGGTCAGACCCTGTGTGATTCTAGCTTCAGATTCTCTCTAGGGACACTCTCCCTCTTCATGTGACTGCATCTGCCATGCTGTCAAAGAGGAAATCTTACCTCTGCTCATGACTAAATATACAAAGGGCAGGGACTCCACTTGGCAAATGGCCCTGTTTACTTGGGGCTGCCTTCCCTGAAGTCAGGCAAAGTTCACATCCAGTTGTTTGCAGATATGGGGGGCTTTGAGTCCCCCGAGTGCTTCCCAGTCTGCAGACTCAGATCTGATCTGCACCAGCAGGGTTTCCCAGACACCAGCAACCCTGCTGAGAACTGGAGGCCTCCTGGTAGAAATGGTTTCCGCCCAGGAGTAAGGCCCATGCCTACTCTGTGGCCCTGCAGCCTCTCTTGCCTCTGTCCCTTTTCTTATCAAACAAACAGAATTTATTGGAGGTTATGACCAGCTATCCATGGGGAGATCTTGGACTTTATCTTACATGCAAGTGTGTTTTGGCCAGGTTCAGGCAGGTCCAAACAGGGCTGGCGCATGACATGGTGATGTGACAAAGCACTTCTATCTGGAGGAGTTCCTTAGAATGATTGTTTATGGAGAGCCTTTGTTAGTCAGCTTTCTATACTTGTGCCAAAATGCTGAGACACTTTAAAGGTGGGAAACTTGGCCTTGGCTCGAGGTTTTAGGTGTCTCAGTTCATGGAGCCTGTCTGTGGCAGCATAGTGCCAGTGTGCATGGCAAGGGAGGTTGCTTTCACTGGGGCAGAGAAAGAGAGAGAAAGAGAGACAGAGACACACAGAGAGACCCAGAGACAGAGAGACAGACACACACAGTGAGGAGAGAGTGGGAGAGAGCAACAGAGACAGAGAAAGAGAGAGATAGAGAGACAGATAGAGACACACAGAGACAGAGACAGAGAGGGCGACAGAGGGAGACAGACACACACATGGGATGGGGTGGGGGAGCACACTAGTGCAGCCAGGCATGTAACTTCCTCTCATTAGGTCTCATCTCCTAAAGATCCCATCACGTGGGAGCCCTGTTGTTTGAGGACCCAGCTTACATTACATGGCCTTTGAGGATATTTCATATCTGAAGCCAAACAATCCTTGTGCTATTTTATTCATTTATTATTAGCATATACTAGCTAATGATGTTCTCAGTTCATAACTCATAGCATTTATTATGACATTCTCCTACATACATATATATTCCTTCATATATATATATATATATATATATATATATATATATATATATATATAACTTTGAATATACTTTCTCTTATTGACCTCCTACCACCACCTTTCCTCTTCCCAGGTAGCCCTCTTTGAACTTTCATGTCTTAATATGTACACGCATATACATATCTAGTCTGTCTTCTGTCTGTCTATCCATCTATCCACCCACTCACCCACCCATCTATCCATCCATCCATCAGTCCACAAATGATAGTGAAACTGTAAAATCTAATGTGAAGCTCCACAGCTTCAGAATGGCTATTCTAACTGTCTAGAAGTTCATTGAG
The DNA here is from genome assembly GCF_943737965.1 of Phodopus roborovskii. Classification (NCBI taxonomy): domain Eukaryota; kingdom Metazoa; phylum Chordata; class Mammalia; order Rodentia; family Cricetidae; genus Phodopus; species Phodopus roborovskii. The sequence continues at coordinate 27,560,242 of NW_026126571.1, read as the reverse complement.
ACGTATAGATTTTAGGTATGGGTTAATTTTGCTGCATGATGTTTTTACTATAATATTTTATTTATTATTATTAACAAGATCTTTATAATAAAGTTTCAATAAATCTGAAATAAAATGCAATATGATATAATCTCAGTCTCTATGTCTCAACATTGTACATATATATGCACAACATATACTATATCTATACATACCACATCACATTTTCTTTATCCATTTGTCTATTGCTGGGCACCTAGGCTGATTCTGCAGTAGGCTACTGTAACTAATGCTATAGTGAACATGGGAAAAGGGTCTCGGTGTGCTCACCTGGAGTCTGTCAGGTGTATACCCAGGCATGGTAGAGCTGGGTCACATGGTAGTTCTCTACTTAGTGTTTTGAAGATCGGCTGTACTGATTTCCATAGAGACTGCATTAGTTTACATTCCCACCAGCAGTGAATAGGCTTCCCCTTTCCCACATGCTCGCCAGCATTCTTGTTTGTTTTCTCCATGATGGCCAATGTGCCTGGGGTCAGATGGAATCACAGTGTAACTCTGGTTTGCATTTCCCTGATGGCTAAGGATGTCGAACACTCCCTCATGTGTTTCCTGCTCACTCGCACTTCTATTGAGAACTGTCTGTCCAGCTCTTTTGTGCACTTGCTAACTGGGTGTTTGGTCTTTCTTTTTTTTTTTTTGGGCTCTTTGTAGATTCCACAGCAGTAGCTTAGGTAGTAGGATCCCCTAGGCAGTCATATGTGGGTCTGTTTGGTAACATGCTATGCTGTACACCTAAACTCTTAGCGAGAGAAAAGGCAACTTTCCTTTCTTGGCACACTACTGCACCCATCTGGACCCTGGGCTATCAAACCCCCAATGTACTCAGATTCAGCTAGACGCCCTCCCGTTTTCTGGGTTTGGTGGCCATCATTCCTGGTTGTTTGAACACACAAAGTTCCTCATTGCAGACTAATGTTTCAGACAGAACAGAGGGCTTCTGGGTGCTCAATTCAGGGTACATGTTGGATTATGTACCTCTCAGCCCTGGGAGTATGTCCCACTTGGGTCCCCAGTTAGGTAAGGCACTAGCCCTCAGTCTCCTGGACACTGAGGGCCTCAGGAAGTATCAGCCGGAAGCCTGCCCTTTGGAAGTATCTTCATGCTCCTTCCTGCCTGCCTTGCTTTTAGATATGCCTTGTGCTTGTGTCCTTTCTTACAGATGTACTGTGCTGGCTTCTGCATTAACTTCAGAGTTTTACCTGCCTGGTCATGCTTTGTTTGGGACCAGTTCCCAACTTTGTAGACTTGGCTCTTTTTCACTTGTAAGATTAGTAACATCCTCTCTCCTCCCTGTCCCCTGCCTTGTCAAAGAGAGGGAGGGAGCCACTAGGTTACAGATGTCAGAGCAACAGTTCTTAATCTGTAGGTCACAACCCCTTTGGCGGTAGAACAACTCTTTCATAGGGGTTGCCTAAGACCATTCAGAAGCACAGATATTTATATTATGATTCATAATAGTAGCAAAATTACAGTTGTGAAGTAGCAACAAAAATACTTTTATGGTTGGGGATCACCACGACATGAGAAACTATATTAAAGGGTCGCAGTATTAGGAAGTTGATAACCACTGTCTTAGAGCTAGCATTACCTCATGAATCAACATCTGCATCTTACGATGTACCTAGGCTGAGTCATTTATGGTAAAATGATGGGGGTGTGTGCTTAGAGGCACCTGGACACCTCTTTGTTAGGGACTGGGTTGTCATCCAGTGGCACTAATGTTTTGTTGGACAAGGCATCCAGCTGTGCTGATGTTTTCTCTGTTGCTCTCTATGGCTCAGCACTGTCCCGGTAACATCAACTGCTTATATGAGGATGAGGAGGAAATTGAACAAGCCTCTATTACCTGCTTGAAGAGATGGAGGTGGACAGAAATGCGCCTTCAGATCCATCTTCCCCTGTGTCTCCCTGATTCCTTTCAGTTTTGACATGTATTGTTTATTTTTATTCTCTGGGTGCTTCGCCTTGACAGTGGGTCAATGAGCTCTGACCACAGCTCACAGATCCCAGCTATCCTGTCCCCACCATGCTCTGTCCTGTGGTTTATTATGGCAAAGCTGGAAATAACCCCACTCTATCCCATCCCCCACCTTGGTATTGAATTATCTGCAACAAAGCATGACCGCAATGGTACCTGGGGCATTTCTTGGCTCCTTTACCTGTGTGCACATGAACTCCTCAGGGTAGCATCCTTGTCCCACTGGCTGACAAGGCATGTGAGGAAAACCACTGAGGTCCTCTCAGAGCTGTTACCTTCTGCAGCAACCTGAATTGTGGAACATATGTTTCTATTTGTGCCGTAGTGGAGTGGAACATGTGTGGGGTAGCTATATAAAAGTCCACAATAGTTCCTTCCCTTTGGTTCCATGTAACTCATCTGTGCGTCAACAGTGGGATAGAATACACCCAGGCTGCCCCCCACATCCCCACGGCCTTTGGGAAACTGAGGAGAAGAGGTGTCCTGGGGTGGCCCTGGAAGGAACTGCCCTTTAAGACTGGCCAACGCTGAGATGGAAGAGGACAACATGTGGAGCTGCTGGAAGGACAGCAAGAAGAAAGCTGGTAACCCTGAGCTTGGGTTCAGGCTCACGTTTAGTAGGTCAGACCACTAATCAGGGAAGGCTGAGAACTATAGGCCAGGGCCACCTTCTCCCTTCACCAAGACTGGAGGTCCCTTTGCCCTTGGGGTTTCCTTGGATGTGGAAACATTTCTGTGCATCTGGAAGCCAAGAAGTGCCCCTCCTTCCAGTTGAATCTGAGGACTGCTCAGACGGCTGGGTAATGCAGGGTGCAGATGGAACCCTGAACCTTCACAAACAGTGCTGTTCTGTTTGATTTTTGCATGCAGGCTTTGCTTTATGGACACATAGAATGGGAGTTAACCTGGCCTCCTTCACTCCAGGGCAAAGTCAAGTGTGCCTCATTCAGGGCTGGTCCTCATTTGGTCCTTGGTAATGTTGTGCAGACTGAATGCTTGTGTGTCCTAGGCACAGGAGAAGGTGGCAGGAGACCTGCTCCCTTCACCATGGTCATTATAGTCAGAGGCCCAGGGTGCCTGGGAGACTGTGTAATCAGGATAGGGGTCAGATGTGTTGGGTAGCATGGCCAATAGAGAAAGCACTAATCAGGAGACTTTCCCAGGCTGCTGCAGGGCCAGCCCCCTCTCCTGCTTCACTGTTACCCCTGCTGGGCTCAGGGAGCAAAGAAAGTGCATGGGTCTTGCTGTTCCCAGGAGAAGCTTTTCTGCAGTGAGCGATGGGGCTGGGCTCCCCCATGCTACTTCCTTAAAAGCTCTGGGCCCGCAGGGCTGTGGCTCTCCTTGGACCCAGAAGTTGTTACTGATTAACTTGTGAGCCTCTGGTGCTCTCAGGGTCCCCTCCCCACTTGCACATCAGCAGCTCTTGCTCTTGAACTGGAGCCAAGGGGTGTTGGGGCAAGGCAACAGTCTGAGAGCGGGAGGAGGGTGGAACCCCAGGCCATTCTAGAAAGGGGCCAGACTGGATCTTCCTTAACACAGCTCCACCTCTGAATTTGGCATTCTGCTAGCACCCTGGAAACCAAGAGACACTGCCAGCCTTCACAAGGGTTCAGGGTTAGGGTTAGGGATGACTCGGGGACCCTGGCTCTGAATTGTGTGAGAGTGCAGGCGTCTCTGGTGGCTTCCCTGTGGAAGTGGCTGCTCTGCTGTTGGTGACAGTTGCCTGTCCTCTCTGGGCTGTATCCCTACCACCGCCTGTCCTCTTTGCTCACGCCCAGGGAGTGGAGCACAAAGGGAGGGTCATGGGGCCCACTGAACCTCATGGAATGGTCTGGTTTGGGAGACACCCCACACCAGGAACCCTCTCCAGCTGGAACCAGGCTTCTTGGCTGGCAGCATTTCCTCCCCACCCACCCCCTGGAGGGTTTCCTCAAGGCAGCCAGGCCTGGAAGCCCTTGATGTTTCCACTTTCACTGACTGGGGTCACCTGTTATGTGGCCTAAAAGATCAGGGATCCAGTCAGAGTCCTTTCTGCACCTCTCACAGCTGCCTTGGCCTACTTGTCAGTCCCTTTGGCTGAGTGACAACTGCCCTGGCTCAGCGGGAGGTGACAAGCTTGCTCACTTCCTCCCACCTTTGCTCCCTACCCAGCTCTCTGCACAGCTCACTCAGGGGGCATATGAGGTGTGGGTGAGGGCTAAGTAGTGTGATGAGGGTGTAACTAAAGGAGAGTAAGTTACACAAATACCATGGTGCTTCGGGGCTCAGCTGGGCCTTGACCAAGTGCCTTTACAGGGCATAATGCTCAGTCTTCACTCTCAATGATTGTAAACATCAGCTCCCTTCCGAAGGGTACTTATATAACCCTCTACCCACTGCCAGTGTCAGGTTAGATGGGATTTTCCTGGTGGTCTCTGCCAAAGCCAGTGTGCCCTGAGTGTACAGAGACTTTGCAGTATGAGTTTATCTGAGGCCCCGCATCTCTGGCTATCACCAAGGGCAGAGCCACACATGGTGGGTATCTGGTTGCCCTTTACCTCTTCTTTCAAAGGCAACAGAAAGGATTGGATTCCAGCTGTAGATGGAGAAGGCACTTACAGGGAAGCAATAGACCAGTGAGGGTCCTGATGTTGCATCTTTGCATGTAGCAGCTCCCCTCCAGATGTTGGTCTGGCCCTTCTGAGCAGCATGGTTAAGCAGAGGTTGAGATGAACCATTAATGCCCTGTGAAGCCCTGTGAATGAGGGCTGGTTGCTCACCTGAGCCTGTGAGACCAGCTGTTGATAGCTCAGCTGCAGCCTCTCTGTGTTGCTCAGCTGTCCTAATCAGCCATCCCTCGATGATTGTCCAGTCAACCATTGTGGCACCAACCCTCACAGGTTCCTGTAGCCTCCAACCCCGGCTTCCACTCTCTGGCTGGTACCCCACAGCACTTTGCTCTAGCTTCTGGTATGCACAGAGTGTGAACTGCTTTTCCTACTAGGCAGGGTTCTTCAATTGTCATTTTAGCATGTGGATGCTTGCACAAAGCAGAAACAAGCTTCAGGCATGTTCTAGTAACTTCCAGGGAGTCTATTGGACATTCAGATGGGGAAAAGTTGGGGAGATAAAGATTTTCTCAAAAGCTGGGAGGGTTCATCACCACTAGACCTCCCTAATGAGAAAATGCTAAATGACTGCTTCCATGAAAACAAAAGGGTACTGACAACTAACATAAAACAGATGACTTTATGGAATTTATTGATGAAGGTAAATTTAAACCCAAGTTTAGAATAAAATGGTAATGGTGATGTATAAATATTTTTAAAAGTGAAATGTAAAATGACCAAAATATAGAAAATGGAAAGGTAACTTGTTAGATGAGAGCAGATACTCCATGATGCAGGATTTGTGAGGTCACCATCCATGATGGGGTGGGATGCATGGATGCATCTACTTTGGGACCACCCACAGACCTGTAAGTAAACCCTCACCCATGCTCTATAAACAAACCCAATACATTCATTAACTGATCAAAGTAGGGTCCACATAGTAAAAATAATTGGGATGGTTTTTGTTAATTCTGTCAACTTCACAGAATGTAGAATCACCTGGTAGATGGAATACCTGGGGATTATGTTGATTATATTAATTGATATGGACAATTTAATTGTGGGAGGGATCATTCCCTGGGCAGGGGTCCTGAATTGTATAAAATGGAGAAAATGTGATGAACTCATCTCTTTCAACTACTGAACTGGAGATGCAATGTGACCAACTTCTTTGAACCATGACACTGTGACTCCCTGGGATGATGGACTGCAGCCTGGAACTGGGAGCCCACTTAGCTACTTCCTCCCTTAGACTGCCTTTGTCAGGGTCGCATTACAGCAACAGGGAAAGAAACTAACACAATAGCGGTAGCTTCAATTTTCTTTGATGGATATTCTGGATTAATTCATTTTCTATTGCTGAGATAAAACACTATGGTCAAGGCAGCTTATAAAAGAAAGGTTTTACTTAGGCTTATGGTCCTGGAATGTTAGAGTCCTTGTTGGCAGAGCAGAGGCAGGAGATAGAAGACATGGCAGCTAGAACAGAAGCTCAGACTTCATATCTGTAAACACAAAGCAGAGAGGGGAAATTAGAAATGATGCTTGTCTTTAAAATCTCAAAGCTTGCCCCAAGCGACAAACTTCCCTCAACATAGTCATACCTTTAAAAACTACCCAAACAGCACCAGTTGGGAAGCAAGTGTGCAAACATCTGAGCCTAAGTGGGGCATTCTCTTTCAGACCACCACATCTGTATATACAGATACAATCTTATACTTCAAAAATTGTGACCTCAGAAACATTAAATGTTTGGAATAAACAAAAATATAATTTTCGTATGTGATTGAAAAGAAACTTATTAGTTGGAAATAAATTGGTTTATTTAAATTTTTTTTAAACAGTTCTTACAATAACCATGAAAGATTAAAAACAGCCAGAAAAGACATATAGGAGATACTTTATAGACTTAAGACAAAGATTTCAAATATATTACTATACAACATTTGTCGAGTCTCAATGGAAGACAGAGACAGAGAAAGAGAGAGAGAGGAGAGAGATAAACAAAGGAAAACAAACTATAAAACAGCGAGATAATAACATGACTTCAGTAGTAAGCCATTAACTGTCAAGTCATTAAACTTTCAACCTAAATGGATTAAGTTTTTCTATAGTAGCTATTTTGGTAAGAATGCACGACCAACTATATGCTGAATACAAGAAAATCACCCAACTTCAAAGACAGAAGTAGGCTGGAAGTGAAAGGCTGGAAAAGATTCTTTACAATTAGTAAGCAAAAGAGAAATGAAAACATATTTAATGATAAAAGAATGAATTCATAAAAATGTAAGAATAACACATATTTATATACCCCTGAGTATCTAAATATTAAAGTCATGATTGACATAATTGAAAGGAAATAAGTCTAATAAATAAATAATACTAGTAATTTTAATATTCTACTTTCAACAGGATGTTTCCTGGTGAGTCACCAATATAGAAAGGGGAGAACCATTTCAATAACACTATAACCAAACAGATATGTACTGAAGATAGTGTCAAACAGCAGCAGAACACATATTCTTCTCAAATCCACACACAGCATAGTCACCAGGACAGATTATAGCATAGCTTATGAAATACATCTTAACACAAAGTACCATAAAATGTTACTATAAAACAGTTATATGCTCATGAGTTGGAGAACATAGAATACCTGGATAGATTCCTAGACACGTACAATTCACAAAAATTAAGTCAGAAAGAAATAGAAAATTTGAACATGCTACTAGTAATTAGAGAGGCTGAATCAGAAATCAAACACCAACAAGAAAATTGAGGGAGTTGATAAGTTCACAGGTGAATATGACTAAACACTCCGAGAAGAATGAACATTAATCCATCATTAAGCCATTTTAAAAATTCAAGAAGGTATACTAAATTCATTTTACAGTGCCAGAATTAGCCCAGTACCAAATCTAGACAAGGGCACTGCATGAAAGACAGCTACAAGTGAATATGATGCAAAATTATTCAATAAAACATCAAGTTGAAGCCAATAGAGTTATAAAGGGTCATACACTATGATAAACTGGGATTTATGCTTGGAATGAAAGGATGGTTCAACATTCACGTATAAACCATGTGATACACTCAATAGAGGTAGAAAAGGCATTTGACAAAATTCAGCATCCTTTTACGGTGAAAACTGAGGTATTAATAAAAACATGCCTCAACACAAGAAAGGCTGTGCATGGCAAGCACACAGCTGGGTAGATGAGAACATCATATTTATTGGCTAAAGCTAAAAGATCTTTCTTTTTTGCCATTTGTTTTTATTGAGCTAAACATTTCCCCCCACTCCCCCTCACTCCTTCCCACTCCCTCCCACCTTCCCCCAGTCCCCACCCTCCCAATTTACTCAGGAGATCTTGTCTTTTCCCCTTCCTAGGCAGTTCCGTGTGTCTCTCCTAGGGTCCTTTATTTTATGTCTAATGTCTACTTATGAATGAGTACCTCTTATATTTGTGTTTCTTGGCCTGGGTTACCCTTAAGATCAAGAATAAGACAAGAATACTTACTCTACTTGATTCTATTTGACATCATCGTAGAAATCTTAGCCAGATGAAATAGGCAAAACAAAACAATTTAAGTTATTGAAATTATAAACAAAGCTATTTCTGTTTTAAAATACATGCTCTTATGTACAGAAAACCCCAAAAACTAAGACAAAAAATCTGTTATAATAAATTAATTCACTGAAGTTTGAGGATATAAAATATAGTTGCATTTCTATATGTTAAAGAGGAACAACCTGAAAATAAAATTAATGGTGACATCAAAATAATAGCATCAAAATAATAAAATAGTAGGAATCAATTCAACTAAAGGAGGTAAACAATGTGTACAGTGAAAACTATAAAACAGATAAAAGAACTTTCAAGAGGCAAATAAATGGGAAGGTATTCCATGTGTTGGCATTTTGAGGTTTAATGTTTTCAAAAGGCCTCTTCCCAGTCTCAGCCCTTTCCTGACTTTCATATATGCCTTCAAGTCTCCATTCTGAAAAGGCAATTATTGTCATTAGGCTTATTTCATTTAACACCATGACCTTCAGTTCCGCCAGTTTTCTTGCATAGGACATAAGTTGTTCTTCTCTCTTTATTTTTATTTTAATTTCTTCTTACTCTTATTGTTATGGATGTACATGCATAGGTACTGCAGTGTACACATGGAGGTCAGAAGAAAGGGAATTGGTTCTTTCCTTTCACATGGGTCATAGAAGTCAAGCTCAGAGTGTCAGGCTTGGCAGCAGGTATCTTTACCAACTGCATCGTTTTGCTAGCCAAGTTTTGTTTTCTCTTTGTGGGCAAATAAAACTCCATTGTGCACATACATGTAGGCACACGTACATAACACACATATGTACATTTGTCACATTTTCTTTATCTGTTCATTCACTAATAGACACCTAGGCTAATTCCACAACTTCGCTATTGTGAATCAGTGAACATGGGTGTGTGTATGTTGATATACTGTTTATGATTATGATCTAATAAAGCTTACCTGAAGATCAGAATCCAAAGCTAGCCACAGTCATAGAGGCCAGGTGGTAGTGGTGCAAACCTTTAATCCCAGCAGCTACAATAGTTAGCCATAGAGACTGGGTGGTGGTGGTGCACACCTTTATATACTGGAGAGGTATATAAGACAGGAGCTCCTTTAATACCAGCACTAGAGAGGTATGGAAGACAGGAGCTCAGGGGCTGATTCAGGTATTCAGTATTTAGTCTTTGGCATTCAGTCTCCAGCCATGCTGAGGTCAGGATCACCCCAGCCTTGGTAGAGATAAGAGTTAGTAGCTGACTTCTCTGCTTTTCTGATCTTCAGCTTGAATCCCAATATCTGTTTCTGGGTTTTTATTATTTGTGCTACAGGTGTGCAGGTATCCCTATTGTGTTCTGATTTTGTTGACTCAGGGTGTATAACCAGGAATGTTATAGCAAGAGCTCTAGCAGGTCTTTATATTTTAAGTAATTTTGAAGAATCTCCATGCTCATTTCCATGGCAGTTGGACTAATTTTCATTCCTGCCAACAGTGCCCAATGTTTCTTCCCCACATCCTGCTGTCCTCTCCAGCATTTGTTGTTTGCTTTCTTGAGGATAGCCATTTTGGCTGTGCTGAGGTGGGATCTTAAACTCCTTGATTGTCATTTCTTCAATGGCTGAAGATGGTGCATAGTTCTTGTGTGTATTTATTGGCCACTTATACTTCAGTTCATTTGCCAAAAGCATATTACATGCAAGTGTGAAAATGCCACAAGACCAATTATTTTGCATAATTAATATACATTAATAAAAAAGTTTAACAAGGCCATTGCTACTTAGGGCAATTTGCAAATTCAACATAATCTTTCTTAAAATACCACTAAGATTTTCCATGGAAATGTAAGGAAAGATCTTAAAATTCATAAAGAACCACAAGAGACTTACAAGAAGCAAAGCTGTTTTGAGCAGGAAAAGAATAGTGAAGTTATTACACATCCTGATTTCAAACTACATCACAAAACTATAGTACCTAGAGCAGCATGGTACCAGCACAAGGGCTGAGGTGCTAATTGTTTGTCTCTGAATTGAGAATTCATGGTAAATCTATGTCTAGGTGACTAGTGCTAAGAACACAAGGAGAAGGTTGACCTAGTAAATAATGATGGGGAAAGTTAGTACTCACTTGTAAAATACTGACTTTGAATTTCTATCTTACACTCTACACAAAAGTCAACTCATGTCCTTTTTGCCTTTCCTCTACAATCAAGCACCATATGCCTGACTCAGCTTCTCACCCAGTCTTCTCACAAGACTTATAGAATTAGGCGATTCCTGGCAACGAAACAAAAGCGAGATCACCCTATTCCTCAGTGGATTTGGATGAAAATCGGTAACAAAATCAGATAAAACTCCAAGAGAAGACCCTGGAAGAGAACGAAGCTGGGTCTGTAAGGATTCACACAATGGCAAGACTGGGGGCTTAGATTGAATTGTGGTTATCGATCAATGCTACCAGATGGAGTTCAACATTTTTAACCTGGAGACTTGGTCATGTTTAAGGTGGGAGTGGTTTGTCTCGTAATACAATGTAAAACCTTTAAAAAAAAGTTACCTCACCCCAAGCCTGGTGTTGTGGCTTATTATTCCAGCTACTCGAGTGGCAGGCAGAGGATCATGAGTTTAAGACCTGCCTGGATGTAGCTCACTGGTAGAGTACTTGCCCAGCATATACAAAGCTCTTGGTTCAATTTCAATCGCCAGTACCACACAACAAAACTAACTCAAAATGGATGTGAGGATGACACGTAACAATCAAAACCCACAAAACAAGAATAGAACAAGGGGAGAGTTTCCCTAACACTGGTCCTTGGGACTTTATGAATACTATTCCTTAAACACAGGTAACAAAAATGACAACAGACAGATGTCACTACATCAGACTAGCAAGCAACTGCATAGAAAGGGGAGGCATACAACCCAGTGGCAAGGTGGCACCCAACTGAAGGGGGCAAGGGGCCTGACAAATGCATATTTTTCCTAAAGAAGACTTGGCCAGCAGCACAACAGTAAGGGTTATCACAGAAACTCACAGGGAGACCACAGTGAGACAGCCAAGTGATGGCTTGGTGAGGAGGGTGGGGCGGGAAGGGGACTCTTGCCTCTGTTGGAGGCTGGTGTAGGTAGCTGTTACAGGAAACAGCATAGGTATTCCTCCAAAAACTAGAAAAAGGAATACAATATCCCACAATCCCACTATGTTTTGAAGGAGCTGGACTTAATATTGAGAAGAGAAATCCACAAGCTTCATTCACAGTAGCCAGGAGTCATAAACAGCCTGAGGGCATGGACAGATGGATAGAAAGGAGAAGAGATGTCCAAGTGTGTTGAGTTGTATTTCTTTGCCTATGAAAAGGACGTTCTGCCATTTTGAACAAGGGGGACAAAGCAGACACAGGAAATCAATGGCTACAGGGTTCCGTGTGGACTGGAACCTAACAGAGTGGAATTTGAAGAATGAATAGCAACAGACTGCTAGGGACTAGGGATTTGTGGAAGGGACAGGATTTTGCTCCAAGGATAAATTTCAGTCCAGAGGAAGTTATGGAGTGTCAATAATCAATTAAGTTAAATTTATCAAAATATTTTTTGAATGCTACAATAAATACAGTTGTTTTCTTTATTTTTGGATAGTTTTATGGTAATGCAATTGTTTTGTGCATGTTGATTTTGTATCTTGCATTTTTCTGTTTTTTCTTATAAGTTCTAGCAGTTGTTTTATAGAGCCTTTATTTATTTTATGTGATACATACATATATATAGATGCCTCTTTAAAAAGATTTTGAGTCAAGGTCTTTCTATGTAGCCCAGGCTACCATCAAATTCATGATCCCTTTGATCCAGCCTTGCAAGTGCTGGGAATAATCAGCTTTGAATGCATATTTTCTTTATGTTTTTCTTGCTTAAGTGCTTTGGGTAAGACTTCTAGTGCCATGTCTAACAGAAGAGGAGAGAGTGGGCATCCCATCATGATCCTGATTTCTGAGGAAAGGTCTTTGACTTTTCAACACTGAGCATGATATTAGCTGCTGGCTTGTCATGGATATGTCACCACACAAGCAGAGTGGTAATTATACAAATTGATAATCTTGTTAATTGTGGTGTCACTTCAAAATATCTTACTGAGCATCACCTGTACCTTAACTATGCAGTTTATTTGTTAATTATACCTCAATAAAGCTGAGAAAATAAGAACTATCCCTAAATGTATACATAAATTCTACATAAATTCTATATACATAAATGTATACATAAATTCTACATGGGGGATGTTTAAATTTATATGTTAGCTACATTGCCTGTGAAAATGACCCTCCTCAGCATGTCTTGGGAAAGAACACAATTTGCACTCCTTACAATTTACAATCATTTTATTGGCCACCATGGATCTCCCTCCCTGCTTGTAGGTCTCTGTGACTCATGTGGCCATCTTGCATGTGAAGATACACAGAATTCCACCCAGATGCCCAACATCCAGGGCAGCTCACCAAGGCCTGCCCTTCTCACAGCCTTCAGCGTGACTGGCACAATGTGGACCAAGCACAGGAATGTCTTGTGCTGATGCCAAGGTTCCTGGCACACTAGCGCATGGACTCCCCAGAGTGGTCACGGGGGTGACAAAGAAGGGAATTATCCCTGCTCCTGGTATTCTCTGCTTGCTGCCCTCTCCTGGGCAGAGGTCCATTATTCCTGTGTATAGAGCTCTGTCAATGACTCCTCCTTCCCACCTCTCACTTGGGTCCCCACTGACCACTCTGAGGTAGCTCTTACTCACCTGTGTTCCAATAGAAGGCCACATGGACACACTTAAGCACTAAGTCAACAGTCACTCAGAACAATCACCTGGTTTATGCCTTCAGTAGGGACTGTTCAGTATGGTCTGGAAGATTTCTACTACAGGAGGGATATGTGTGCATGATGTTCAGCTATGGATAACCTCTTGATCAGGATTCACATAATCCCAGGGCTCACATCTTGAGGAAAGGTAAGGAGAAGACGATCAGCTGAAAGGAGCCGTGGAAACTTCCATGGCTGAACTACCCAATATGCCTATCTGGATAATCACAGCAGTGCTGGGTGTTCCTGCCTCAGTGGCAATCAGTGGAGACTGACTCACCTGCTCTGTGCAACTTGAGGAAGCTTTGCATCCTCTTGGGGCCTCCACCATATGCCAAGCAAGGACAAGACTCTTTCCTCGTTGTAGTGTTTGTGACAGCTTTCTACACTTGGCAGTGATGCATCATACCATGTGCTCTGACAGTGCGTTAACTTCAAAAACTTGGATTTGGGATCCAGTACCCTTAAGTGTACCAACATGTCTGTTCTTTGATCAGAATCAAACCCACGAATATTCTGGAACTTGCTCCTCACTGTGTCACCCAAAGTCTGACAATATTCCAGGAACTTTTCTGGAATGTTGGCTCTTGGCACACCCTGGCTCTGCTGTCTTAGCATGAGCACTGAGCACCACAGGATGGGAGTGAATGGCACATAGGAGGGCCCGGGAGAGAGTTTTCTTTTTAGTCTGTCATTGGTTTGACTTCCATCTTGAATGTTCCTGTTGCTGTTGTTGGTCCAAAGTTACATGTGGGTTGAAGGGCAGGCAAGCAGCTCCAGTCTACAGCATTCCCATTGCTGTATGTGATCAGGGATAGCAGTGCATGTGAACATGGAGGGCAGACTGGGGCAAAGGATGGGAAACAAGCTGCCTCCCAAATGCTGTGTGACTTTCATCATTTGTGAGTCTGAATCTGTGTTCATATGTGCAGATGTGAGAGTACATATATGAGCGTGTCCATGAATATGCGTTCATGTAAATGCGCACATGTGTGTCTAGGCATGTGTGAATGCACACATGACTGTGTGAACATATTAGTGTGCATATTTAAGTATGCTAGCATATGTGCATGCATGTGTGACTATGAGCATGTGAGTGTAGGATATGAGTGGACACTCATGTCTACAACACATATGTGGCCTCATCTGGCTGCCTACATATTAATCATTTCCTATTAGTCATCTCCATGCCCTTCTTGGCCCACATTTGTCTGCATTCTGACTTCTTTCTAGCACAAGCAGCAGGACCCCTGGCCACTTGCTCTCACTGCCTGAAGCTTCTTCCCTCTGGATACTCCCTGGCATGACCTCTTTGCTGTTGACTGTGCAGGTCCCTTCTTTTGCCACTGCCTAAGCTTTCTAAGGGGGATTCTGGGGCTGCTCCCAGGATCTGGTCCCTGGGTTACCAATGGATCTGGCAAGTACCCCATGAATCTCTGTCAGATGCTCAAGACAGTAGCAGGGCTACAGGTGGCTCCTGGCAGCCTCTGTGTCAGGAAAGGGTCTGGCTCTAGGGAGCACTGCCGCTTTGCAGCTACTATTTTTAGACAGCCCACTGCATTGAGGTCTGGAGTGGCCAGCTCTTGCAGAGGGGAGCAGAAGGTCCCAGCTACTGAGGTCCTGAGCACCCTGGGCACTGCATGGAGATGTCACACAGGTGCACCTTGGACTCAGGGCTGAGCACTCCACATGAATGAAAAGACTCCAGAAAGAGGAGAGCCTGCCTGGGATGACCTCATCCTGCTGCAGAGAGAGAGCTGACGTCTGCTCTTATTTGCAGTCATTTTTCCTCCTTCCTGCAGAACAACCCCTGCTGCCGGGAGAGCACTTGGCAGGCAGCCCCACCGTGGGCTTGCCAAGGCAGGGTTTCATCACTGAGCATTGCTCAGAGCCCCTGAGGGACAGCAGGGGAGGGGTCTCCCAAGGGGAGTCTGGTGGACACCTCTTCAAGTGCCTGGACCAGCTGTGACTCTGAATAAGGAGGGAATATCAGGTCAGGGTAGCAGGGGCTGCTTCCCCAGTGCCTTGGGGAGGCAGCTGAGAGTTGGCCCTTGGCCAGCCTAGGAAAGGGCTCTCAGGCATCACCACCAGGCTGGACTGTATAGATGAACACGAGTCATGGTCTTTGCCATTGAGCCAATGCACCTCAGGTGCAGGCGGAGCAGAGACGGCAGGAGGGGCCTGAGGCCAGCCCAGGTGCAGCATGCCAGAGCTCTAGAGTTCAGGTGCAGGACAGAGGGCTGGCTCTTCTGACTAGGAGGGGCAGACAGGAGCCACCGCAAATGGGAGTCTTGTCCAGGGTCCCAGAAGCTTTTTGAGGCTGTGAGGAGAGTTGCGTGTTCTCTGGGGAATTGTTCCAGGTTCCCCTGCTGGTCAGCCTCCTGCCCTGTCCCTCTGTATGTGCCTGTAGTTCTCTAGCTGTGTCTTTCAGCCACTCTTGTGAACGGCTTTAGTACAGAGTTCGAGGCAAAGAGGCCTCAACTACCTGCCTTCCCAGACTTCACCACTGCTGTACAGAAATGACATCGGTGGCCATGTTTCTACCAGATGCTGAGGTGTTGTTCCTCTTAACCCAGGGGAAGGGTGCTTCCTAAACTTCCCTCCCTGCTTCACTCAAAAATAGGTGTACATGGGCCACAGAGTTCAATTTACACACTTAATGGGGTTTTAAGGAAAGATGATTACCAATTAACCAATGAAGTAACTGACTGTTAGGCCAGGATATACTTAAGATGTGGAGTCTAATCAGTGAGGAACATTATTCTCACATGCTTGCAACTGTGCATTCCATTTCTACCCACCATCCCTTTTAAAAAAAAACCAATGCTATTCTAAAAGTAAGAAAGCATACAGAACATTCTTATCTGGGCACCTGTCATAAGGCTGAGAGAACACACTCCACCCTGCTGCTGCTCGATTTCAGCAGTATTGATTTTATTACTCATACTTTATAAATGAGATGCTATTCTTAAAGAATGCAAACATTTGCTTTGTTGTGCTGTTGTCTCGGCCCAGCACAAATCTTTCCTTGATACATGCCTATTGATTATTAGACTTGTCATTGTTTCATGGCAGGCGGCATCTTAATGATCATTGACTGCTGGACTGCAGACCTTCTGTTTGCAGTTGGAAAACTCAGTGCAGACTTGAACTTGAAAATGACGTGTGATGATAACATGTAAAGGATGCTATAAGTCTTTGGAGACCTGGGGCTTCCCAGCAGGAGGATATGGCTTTCTGGAGGCTCTGCCTGTCCTGAGGACCGTCTCTGACCCTGAGACCTTAGCCATACCTAATAGAGGGTTCCTCACCCTCTATGTCTGCAGTGCCTGTGAGCCACAGAGATGTAAGGACATGGTGCTTACCAGTCATATGATAGGTATGCATTGTGCTGTGATTGTCCCCCCCCCCCCAGGACTTTCTGTATCCAGGAGAATCCAGAGGGAAATGAGTTGTGACTAAGAACAACGGGCTAGTTTCTATAGTTTCTAGCCCGGACAGTGCACTGCGTATCCGGCCTTGTCTTGAAGGTCACACTAATGCTCATGTGAGACCATATAGGGAGACTGTAGCCTTGCCAGTGTCATCACTGTGACCGGTGCTTGGTTTGGCATTCTGCTGTTCACATCCGTGACTCTCCCTCCTTTCTGTCCACTGCTGTGCTCGGGGTCTCCCCAGTCCATTCAGTAGGGGATTGGCTCCTTAGTTGAGAATCTACAGAGTTCATAAACATCCAGGAGCCTGTAGGGCATAGCTGGGGACATTCACTGCTTCTCTGTCATCCTGTCCTTTGAGCTCCGACCACACCCATGGAGGAGTAAGTGATTTCTGAGGGCTGCTCTGTTGCTGACACTCCCCCTTCTCCAGATAGAAAGCCAGGGTTATGTTCTCTAGAGCCCAGATGGGCTATCTCTATCCACATCCCTGCCCATCTCACATCCCCCTTGTGTCCCCTCATGCTTAGCCTGTTTTGTTCACAATCAGGGAAGGAGACTGGGACTCTGAGCTGATGCCTTCAGAGGTGTATCTGTCTGCTTCCCTCCCTGAGGGACCTGTCCAAAGAAGGCAGGTCTTCTAGGCTGCGAACCCCAGATCCCTCCAGCCACCTTTCTTCCTCCCTTTGTTGCCTGGTTCCAAGATGTAATTGCCCCATGGAAACCCTGGGCCTGGGCATGGCCTCACCCATACCTTCCTCCTCTCCTCTTCTAACTCTGGTCCAAGCTACTCAGAGATCCTGCTCAGAATGATTGGCACCCACCTGGCCTTCTGCCTGCTCAAGGGACTACTGCTGTGGTGTAGGAGCCTGGAGGTAAGCTTTCCCAATGAAAGCCAAAGCCATGTTCTTCCTGCAAGATCTATGATGTCCAAGGTTCACTTGTAGCCATTTCCCAGTTAGAGGAAGGGGCTGGAGAAGGAGAGAACAGTAACCACTACTCAACAATGTGGACAGCATGGTGTTTCATCTTTAGCCCCCATGGTATTGGTTACATGCTCAGACCCAGCTTTAAAGAAAGCTGGTGGAGGCCTTCCCTGGGTTTGAGGCTCATTAGTCTGCTGTCCATCTCTGTGACATTATGAAAGGTGGGCAACTCTGTCGAGTAAAGAGGCTCCTTAGCTCCTGCTTATCCAGGCTCAAGAACCCACATGACCTTCTTGCTGGAAGAGTCCTGAGCTGGTGCTGCGCATTGGATGTTGAGTGACAGGCATTGTGTGATTGAGTGTTCTGCTTGTTCCCTCCTCTTGTAAAGCCACTAGAATTCAAACATGAGGCACTGCCCTGATGACTGTAGCTAATCCCAACTACTCCCCGTTTACTATTTCACAGGGGTGTTCAACTCCAACACAAGAAGCCCAGAAGTCCCTGAGCCTCTGTCAAGCATCCTGCTGGTGCTGTAGGGTGAAGGGGTCTTCCTGGCAAACAGAAAAGAGGTGGACATGGAGGAACATATAGTCAAGCTGTAAAACCTTAGGTTCCCATTCCTATGCCAGCCACTTCCCACTTGATGCTCAATTCACATGCTCTTTCTCCCTCCTTTGGGCTGCAATTCTTTGAGAATGGGATCTGGTCTGATCTTAGAAGCCCATAACTTGTCAGCCGGTTGGTGCTAACCAGCTGATCAGTTGTGGGCTTCCATGTCCTGGGAACCTGGGTAGGAAGTGTTGGGTCCACAAGTAGAGGCATCTTTACACTTTGGTCTTGGACCAGTATGACTCATTGGCTGCTGCCCTTGCTTAGACCACAAGGACTCTGAACTAGGTGCAGCCTAGGTCTCAACAAACCCTTCTCCAGAGGTCTTGTCTTGAACCATTCCATCACTGTATCCTTTCACTTCTCCTGGGGTACATCCTGGGGCCCCCTAAAAAATTTCCTGAATGCCTCTGGCTTAGACCAGAATCTTTGACCGATTGACTTCTGTCATCATCTTCTAAGCATACCAACACTTAATTCCTTGGAGAACATGCTACATAGAGAACACGCTGAACAGAGAACATGCTACATGGAGTACATGTCAAGACTCACCTAAAGCAGAGCCTGAGACAAGGATTTGGAGAAAAATCTTCACCTGGGATAATCTTGAAAGTCAGGATTGAGAGAAGAGGACCAGAGAGGTGATAAAGGGAAGCCTGTCCACAGGGGCTCCTGGGGGCTTGTTGAAGGGATACAGTGCTCTCAGAACACATGATATTTCTAGAATTACCTCCAACAGGAAGGAGGGTGGGGGAGCTCCCTTCTCTTTGAGGGAGACGTTGCTTGTGGGGAAGGATCTGCCTTCTCCTAGCCAGTTGCCTTAGGCACTGGGGAGGAGCTCTCCAGCTTGCCCATGGGTCAGAGACACAAACTTGCAAGTCCACACTAGGAAGGAGCTCTGTCAGGTTTAGTTCTCTATAATATGGGGAGGGATTCACATCCATCTTACATATGAAATATAACCTCGATACAGTTCTAGTGTAGTAGCTAAGTAGAAAGTTATTCACTTAATAAAAGAAGCTGATATCTGGAAGTAGTCAGTTTGGGTTTGTATCTTCCCTCCCCCCAGTATCAGATTCTATTGATATAATGGTTTACCAAGGAAATAAAAGGCATAAAGGAATGAATTGCAGGGGGATGATGGAGAGGAAGATGGATCATCAGAGCAGAAGTAGACAGAACTCCCTTGGATGGACAGCCTGGGCATCTGAACTTATGGACTTTTACCCATGTAAAAACAGCTATGGTGGCACACATCTATAACCCTGGTGGCAGGGGTTGGTTGAACCAGGCAGATCCCTAGAGCTAATTGCTAACCATCTTAGCCAACTGAGACCTGGTCTTAAAATGACAGTGATTGAGGAAGATACCTGACATCAACCCCTGATCCCCACACCTGCACTCACATGTATGCATACACACATGTAGATGTTAACATGTACCCTCATCCTAAAGGTATTTCTTGAGAGGAAATTGATTAAGAAGTAATATATGGAAATCTAAAGACGAGACACATATTTCCAAGTAACAGACTCAGTGAGTGTTCAGCAAGACACAAGGGAATAGTCCTAAATATGGTCCAGGAATTTTCCAGAGACAAATGGACCATCTCAATGGCTGGGATTAATATCAGTACAACGTTGAAGGCAGACAGTCGCTTTCTATGGGTTTTTGATGAGAATGTTACCTGAGGATGTATTTCAGAAAGCTAATAAGTAGGAGAAACAAGGCAGAGAGACTGAGCCAGAAAGAAGCATCTCAGTGAGAACAAGAAGCCAGAGGACTTTGAGATAATCTTATACATCAAATCTTGATCCAAAGAGAACAAAACAATGGTGTAGAGGAGAAACGCCCTTTCTGTAAAAAGAAAAGTGTGCTGCTAAGAGAACTTGAAAGTCACAGATACTTGGTTCCAAAGTGTGCTTGTGGTCCACTTAGTTGGAACCAAGGCCATCTGTGAGTTGATGTAGAAGCCCAGGACATCACTGTGCTCACTTCCTCTTTTCCTCTGTAATGCCACCCCCAGCCTCCAGGCGTTTGCTTGCCAATCTGCCATCTCATGACTGCTCCAGGTATAATGTAGATTTGATGAGAGTGGGTGGAAGGTCTCTCCATTTATCCTGAAGGAAAAACCTTTCCATTACTTACCTCTTACTACAGGACAGACTGAGAAGGAGGTAGGAGCCAGGTAGGAGTCAGGTAGGAGCCAGAATAACCAGGACTGGTGTCAATCTGCTTTTCCCAATTTTGTAAAACTTAACAGAAACGGATGTCAAGGTCACAACCAAGGGCTCAAATCCAATTGGCAGGGGGTGGTGTCGGGTATCTGTGGCTTCAAAACTCTTCATAGTGATTCTACCTACTGGATTTGAGACCCTCTGACCAGGACTCATGGCTTATTTTCTGAGGTCAGGTATATTGTTACCTGTCCCAAATCACCATCCTGCTTAGCCAAAAAGAAAAGACATGACAATTGGGTAGAACCAAGCTCCCCCTGGAAAATCAGACAGGGAATAAGAAAAGCCTTGCTACAGCCGTGAGGACAGACTGAACTGTTGGGGGAAGGAGAAGAGAAAGTTCACATAGCATCAATGTTGACAGTGTCCTTCAGGAAGGACAGAAGACTTTAGCATGGGACCCATGGAAGGTGAAATGATGTCACACTGCTCTGCCCTGATCAGAGACCTCTTTATATTCTCACAATAACATAAATGTATTCGTTATTTAAGAACATTACTTTTCTTTTAAAAGCAGCCAGCCTAGGAGAAAAGCCCAGAATACTTGATTACGGCTCCAAGATAGAAATGCCAAAGTTGTTATTCCTGACAATGTAGATTAAAATGCTAATTGATGAAAGTGAGGGGGTAAGGGAGAGCAGAGGAAGGGGAGGGAAGACAGATCTGCCATCTCCCTGAGCTGCATAACTGGCAGTCAAGGGCCCCCTTGAAAGTGAAGAAGCAGTTTGCAAGGGTGGGTACCAGAAAGACAGAGCACAGTAGCCCCTGTTACCCATTGTTCACATCTGCCTACTGAGCTATGCCCTTGGCCTTGGCCACTTGTATTTACATGCCCACTGACTTGAGAATTGCTTTTACTTTTTGTTTTTTAATCAAAGGGAGATAGGCTGGAGAAACGACTCAGAGGTTAAGAGCACTGGTTGCTTTTCCAGAGGTCCTGAGTTCAATTCCCAGCAACTACATGGCAGCTCACAGCCATCTACAACGGGACCTGATGTCCGTTTCTGGCATGCAGACAGGGCACTCATATGTTAATAAATAAATAAATAAATAAATAAATAAATAAATAAATAAATAAATGGGAAAAGAAAGAACGGCAGAAAAATCAAAAGGAGAATGACATTCTAGCACAATGAACATTATGGGCAATCTAAATTTCTGTATCCATAAACAAGCTTTGTTGGAGCTCAGCTATGTTCGTTGACAGCTGAGACAGGGACCAGAAGCCCTAATGAGTCTAATCTCATAGCACAGATTTGCTGTTCAATTTTGCACTAAGATCCATTAAATTTTTTTTCTTAAATCAATTTGTATCATGTGTGAGTATTTTGTACGTGTGTATACCACATGTGTATGCTACTATAAGGGGCAGGAGAGGGCATTGGAACAAGATGACTGTGAGCCATCATGTGGTTGCTGGGAATTGAGCTCAGATCCTCTGAAGGAGCTACCAGTGCTCTTAACGCCTGAGCCATCCCTCTAGCCCCTAAGATGCATTTTGTTGGTTATAATCTACTTCCTGATCCCTATTCACTCTGGGTTCACATCTTGTTCACATGTCTAATTAGCATCTGCTGGGTGAGGGAGCAGGCTCCTGGGCTGCTGTGGAGACCCAGAAAAGATGGGTGTGTCGTCCACGCTTTCTATAGTGCCCCTGACTGCTATGTAGAAGGCCAAAAGTTAGAGACTGTCCTTATCTATAAAGTAAGTGCAGTTGGATGTGAGATTTCTCTTTGTTCACAGGAAGGCATGAGGGCTGGGTGAGGTTCTCCCAGGGCCCAGGCTGTGCTGGGTGGGTGCTTTTGCACTCACTCGTGGGGTGGGTCAGCAGTGCAAGGCCCCAGGCCCAGCCTCCCTTCAGGGCTTAGCACTAACCCGGTTTATAAATATTCCATGGGACTGCTCATGCACAGCTGGGGAGAATGACCCCATTGTAGGCTGTGCAGGCCTCACATTCATTAACTTTGTGTTTCACAGGGAACAGTCCTGGGTCCTGGCACGGCCACCTGAGGGCTATGATCTTATCAGAACAGGCTGAGCTCATGGACTGGTAGTAGGGCGGAGGGGTGGGACCAGTTATCAGCTGGTGTGGCAGCAGGTTCCCTGAAGTCTACCATGGCTTCTCTGAGGACACACCTTGGGGAGGGATCTTAGGGACTCATTGTCCATCCTGCAAGTGGTCCATTTGCTAGAAGCACTAGGTCATGGGGCAGGGACATCTGCTTTCCCAGTATAGGACATCTGTCATCCTACAGCCCTTTCCTTGCAAGAACTTTGAGGATCCATATTCTCTCTCTCTCCCTCTCCCCCCTCTCTCTGTTTCTCTTTCCTCTCTATGTATATGTGCAAGTGTGTGTGTGTGTGTGTGTGTGTGTGTGTGTGTGTACAAGTGTATGTGGTCAGAGGACAACCTTGGATACTGTTCCCCTACTTTTTTTGGAGACAGAGTGTCCCATAGGCCTGGAGCTTGCCATATAGTCTAGGCTGGCCAGTCAGTGAGTCCTAGAGACCCACTTATCTCTGCCTCCCTAGTGCTTGAATTACATGAGCACACCATCAAATCTGTCTTTTTGCAGAAATTCTTGGGCTAAAACTCAGGTTTTCCCCAGCCCAAATTTGTAATCATTATACATAAACATTGCATAACACACGGTATGTAGTGTTCTCCATGGCTGGTGTCTCAGGGAAATCATGGCTTTCTCTGTTACTGTGTTGGTTAGTCAACTTCACACAAACTAGAAAGCAAGCCAGTAGCAGAACTACTCCATGGTCTCTGCTTCCGTTCCTGTCTTTAGGTTCCTGGTTTGAAGTTCTGCCCTGACTCCCTTTCATGATGGACTGAGAGCCATAGGGAGTTTTCTCGATTCATGACTAGTGTGGGAGGGCCCAGCTCACTGTGGTAGCACCATCCCTAGGCTAGTAGTCCTGGTCTGTATAAAAGGCAGCTGAGAGTGAGACAGGGCCAATGTTCCTGCATGGTTTCTACCCCAGGTTCCCATGTTGAGTTCCTGCCCTGCCTTCCCTTAATGGTGTACTGTCAGAACAAGCTAGACAGCCTCACATCCTCTCAGGTTTTGTCTCTTTGTCTCCATGTGCTGATGTCATCTTATGAGGAAACAGTCAGATTGGGTTAGGTTCACTAATGAGTTTATTTTTTTTTTCTTAATTACATCTTGAAGACTGTGTCTCCTAGTACAGCTAGTTCAGAGGTTCTGTTGGTTGAGAATTTAATACAGGCACTTGAGGGTCACAATACAGTGTGTAATACACACCCCCCCCCAAAATAAATAGTATTTGGGGCTGGGCGTGGCTCAGTTGGTGAGGTGCTTTCTGCAGGTACATGAACCTGAGTTCAGTTCCCAGTACCTATTCATAGAAGCCATGAGTGATGGAGACAGAAGAGTCACTGGAACTCACTCTGACCAGCTAGTCTAGCTCCAAGTTCAGTTAGAGACCTTGTCTCAAAAAAAACAAAAACAAAAACAAAAACAAAAACAGAAAAGGTGGAGAGTGACCTTGGAAGATGCCCAGTGTTGATTTCTTCTGCCTTTCACACCAACATTTACATATATGTGCACACACAAGTATACACACGTGGGCATATACACATAGTAAAGCAAATAGAAACTGTTGCTTAAAGGAAAGGTTTTGTTTTGTTTGTTTTTGGTCTCTTTTTAAAGGATGAGATGGAGTTAACAAGCCTGAAGGTCCTCACAGTCACCAATGCAGTAGGGACCTGTCTCTGCCACAGGAAGGAGGCAGGTTCAGAGATGGAAGCGCTTACCCCAGAGTGCAGGTAATAGTCTGTGATCTGGGCCTGGAGCACAGCTCACCACTGTCCTCATTCCATCCCAGCCACTTTAGTTGTTGACAGTAGCATTGCTCGCATTTGGAATCATGTTTTCCCTGGTATCAAGGCTTCCCACCAACTGTGCTGGCAGGGTGTACTGGTGTGTTGTTTGCCACTCCTTAGAGCCATGTGTGCCTTTAGGCCACATATCCACAATACCCCAGTTTTAGCATCTCTAGCCGGTGAGCCAAGGAGTCTAGATGGACCAGGACCCCAGACCCAGTCTTCTCTTCCTAGATAAGCTGAGTCCTTTTGCAGGGTCTAGCAATTGCATACATTTTATTTGCAGATTTCCATTTTCCAGGCTGAGAGGATAATGTTATTTTTGTCCTGAAAACTTGAGCCTTCCTATTAATAACAAATGCAGACCTATGGCCATGTCCTGCCTCTGTTCCGTGCACAGATCGATGACAGGATATAGCTTGTGCTATATGTGGGTTTTCTTTACTGATAACACACTCCATTTAGGTGAGTTTAACAATGTTTGGTTATAATTGTTCAGAGTATCTGAGAAATAACTTGGTGTCTTTGAATCCTCCTGCTTCCATCATGCAAAAATGAGTTGCAGTAATTTTAGCTCAATTTTGGCTAAATAAGTCCCTCTGTCCCCCATCCCTCCATCCCTCCTTCCCTCTGCCCCTCCCTCCCTCCTTCACTTTCTCCCTCCCATCCTCCACCCCCCCCCATGTATGTGCACAGAGATCAAAGATGGACATCAGGTGTCACTCTCTGCTGTATTCCCCTGAGACAAGGTCTCTCACTGAACCTGGAACTTGCTGTTTCCAACCAGGCTGGCAGACAGCAAGCTCCAGAGATCGTCCTGTCTCTGCTTCCCACAGCACTGGGTGTAGACAGCTATGCCTAGATTTTCTTGTATATGCTGGATATTCAAACTCAAGTTCTCTGCTACCGGGTCTTGCCCCTACCCTAAAGAATGAAATTGTACACATCAAAAACATTAAGATCATCCGCTCCCAAGGCTTCATGGCAGAGAGAAAAAGAACTGGGGTGCAAAGGGATTAAAAAGCTTTGGGGAGTCAGCACCAGAATCAGGTACTTTCCTTAACCTGGGGTCTCTTTGAAACCGAGCTTTGCAGAGTGCACTGCTGTCTTAGGGGGATCTGTCCGGTGGCTCCTAGTTCATCATCAGGAGTTCAGTGAGTTAGTCGTAGCCTGGAGCGAGATCCTTTGGGTGACCTGGGTTTCCTGCACGAGGCTGTCTCAGCAGCTCCTTCCCAGTCCTGTTGGTTAACACAGAGTAACCTCTGCTGGCACTTACCCAGCTGTCCACACTGTGATCTGCACTGGCGTCTCCCCTGTGCACGGGGCTGGAACAGATCGACTCTGCTGTGGATCAAGGGGAAAAAGAAAACCACACTTGAGAAATCTAATTAGACATTTAAGGAAACAGCAACCCCTGCATACTGCCCCCCAGGTCTGTCTTTGTGCAGCCTCAGTAGGAAAGGACCCTGGAGCAATCTGAAAACCTGCACACCCAAGTGCTGTCACCAGGCAGTATTGATCCTGCATGGCTTCTATTGATTTTGAATCACCTCTGTGATTTAGTCATGTTTTCTTCCTAACTGTTTGCAGCTTTTCCTGCTTTTGAATGCCATGGACCAGCTGCAGCCTTGTGGCCTCTGAGCTGGCCAAGCCATCCGTGTTTCCCAGTGGCATTGTTTTAAAGAAATTATTAGGCTGCCAGTGTGGGGCATTGGTGGACAGCACCACATGGATTGTCTAATGTCACTGGAGAGTGTGGGGTACCAACCCCCGCATCAATTAATAGTGGCACAGGCCAGCAAGGACTCTGAGGGGACACGTGCTTCTGTTGTGAAGCTTTTGGCCTCTTGCTTCTCAATCTCCCTCCCACAGAGCATGTGACAATTCTTAGATTAGAGTGGTCAGAGGAAGAAGTAGGATCATGAGGTCATGTTACGCTCATGAGGAGATCAAAATGGTGCTTGCTGTTTTATGTCATTGGAAGCCTATATACTGGTTCTTACAGGCGTGGTCAAGGCTGAGTCATGAAAAGTCACAGGGCTAAACTGGTAGGCAGTGGGGAGGGGACTGGGGGGCTTGCATCAACGTTCCAAAAAAGACATCAAAGGGGCCAGTTAGATGGTTCAGTGGGTAAAGGCACTTGCTACCAAGCCTGCCAATCTAAGTTTGATCCCTGGGACCCACATGGTGGAAGGAGAGAAGTGACTTCACCCAGTGGTCCTCTGACCTCCACTTGTTACCATGGCTCATGTGAATAGTAGTACAAGCATGTACACACACACACACACACACACACACACACACACACACACACACACCCCATACCACTATACACACTTTTTCTTTAAAGGACATCAAGGCAAGCTTCACTTAGAAGTAGGATTTAGTTTCTAGGAAGATTCATAGTGGTAACATGTCAGCTGTCAAGTAGCAAGCAGTTAGCAGGTCCTGGCAGAGCTAGGGACAACAGCTACTGGTGGCTCAGAGGCTTGGGCTTCTGGCGGCAACTGGAAGATGGTTGTCAAGGTCTAACATGTACAGATGGTGCAGATGGTGATGAGACCAGAGTTTGGGAATTGACAACTTAAGAGCATTGCATTTAGAGTCTAAAACTGGGCCTTCTTGGGAAGAAGCTCTGCTTTTGCCTGATTTTGGTTTGTCCAGATAAAGAAAGATGAAGAGGAGAGAGGAGGAGGAGAAAGAAGGACAAAAAGGGGAAGAGGAAAAAGAAGAGGAAGAGTAAGGGGAGGAGAGAGAGAGAGAGAGAGAGAGAGAGAGAGAGAGAGAGAGAGAGAGAGAGAGAGAGAGAGAACACCTATCGGGTATTGGCCAGTTCCCTCTGAGTGTCAGTAAGGACTGGCCTGGGAGTCAAGACCACCCACCGGTCAGGTTCCACCCTATCCTGTGGCTGGTGCTTCAGACACATCTGTGCATGTGAACCCCACCTGCTCATCTCTGTTTTTTTCTCTTTAGTTCCTTCCATTTCTCCCCCAGCTTGGTCAGACATCAGAATCAGGCTCAAAATGCTGCACCCTTTGACTTCTAGTCCAAGCAGCTTGGAAATAGGAATCATGGAACAAGGAAGTTGCATTCACCAGGGGCTCAAAACAGCATTTTATTTATTTATTTATTTATTTATTTATTTATTTATTTATTTATTTATTTATTTGCCACTGGGACCCTGTATACCAGCTCTTATAGGAGTGGTCAAGACAGAGTCATAAAAAGTCCTCGTTGCTGTACTGGGAATGCTTAACAGGAGTTGGCTGGAGGGTTAGCCCAGAGGTTGACAGTACTTGCCGAGGTTCTACTCTGTACCTCCAGTTACAGAGACTCTGACATCCTCTTCTGTCTTCCATGGGCTCTTGCCTAGACATGGTGCACACATACATACTCAAGCACACATACAGACACATAAGACACACACAAAGCGACACGACATCTGAAAGTAAAACATGATGTGCAGAAATCACATGTTAGAATCCAGAAGAATGTCCAAATGAATTCACATATTGCTTGGAAAAAATGAAAACACACCAAAAGTTTAGTAATTAAGAACAATAGAAATGGTAGAGAAGATTTAAGGAGAGATACCGAGTAATTATAATACACAATGAGAATGAATATGATCATAATAGACTTTACTAAGGTTTGGTTTGTCTTTGGGAAAATGAAGACTGGTAAAACTATACTATCCACACATTTATTGAGTTGCCACACTGCACTCCCTCCATAAATATGTATAATCACCATGTTAATTTAAAACACATTATTTGGGGCTGGAGAGCTGGCTCAGCATTAAGAGAGCTTGCTGCTTTAGCAGAAGACTGGAATGTGATTCCCAGCACCTACATTGGATGGCTTATAACTGTTTGTGACTTCTGTTCTGCTTCTGGGGACCCAACAACCTCTTCTGGATTCTGGGAACACCTTGCACTTAGGTGCACAAACCTATACATATACACATAATTAAAATGAAAATTTCAATATATTATTTAAAAAAGAAAGAATATACAAAATTATCTCAGTAAGGTATCTAAAATAGGGGTAGATAAATGTCATTTTAAAACACGGTCAATGGTTATCTCTAAAATAAGAAAACATGAGTCTAGGACACATGCAATTTTAATGAATCATTCTCTTACATTCCCAGAAAAATCTTCACATTATTTAAATACTCAAGTATAACATGAAAGCTCTTCCCAGTTCATTTTGCAAAGCTATCATAATTCTTCCATGAATCAAAACCAAGTAGTTTGAAAATAGCAACCTCGGATGCACATACGAGTGCTTTAAACTGTAAACACAATGCCAGATAATCAAATCCAGCAGAACAAGGAACACCATTCCTCAGTTGCAGCCAGCATTTCTGTCACATATGAGAAGCTGGTTTAGAACAGACATGCTCATATAATGTATTACAGCAGTAGGGATAATGGCCTACTGTTCATTTTGACAAATTTCCCTTTTCAAAAAATTGTCATTGTGTATATTAATTGTTCATGGCACTGTGCTACACGATCACAATTTCATATAAGTACGAATCGGTATATGTTGCACATTGAGCCGTTCCCTCATGTTCCTTCTGCTCGCTCTCTCTCTCCCTCCCCTCTCCTGTTAGTTCTCTTCCCCTGGGGCCAGTTTTACCTTTACTGTCATTTATATAAACATATGTGATTTTATGGATCTATATAAAATCCAGGGACCACAAATGAGACAGAAATATGATGTTTATCTTTCTGACACCGGCTTAACTTGCTTACTATGATACCTTCAGTTGCATCCGTTTTCCTGCAAGCAACATATTTCTTCTTGATGGCTAAAAAATTCCATTGTCTGTGTAAACCCCATTTTCTTCATCTGTTCCTCTGTTGTTGGTTCCATAACTTAGCTGTTGTAACCAGTGCTGCAATAAACATGTATGTGCAGGGATCTCGGTTACTGTTGCAATAACCATGGGTGTGCAGGTATTGACTTGAGTCCTTTGGTAAATACTCAGGAATGGTGTAGACAGGCCATGTGTAGGATCCATTTTTAGGTTTTGAAAAGGTATTTTAAATTTAAAACAATTATTCTTTGACAAGTTTGTACTTGTATACAATGTATTTTGATCACATACTCCCCATTACTCCCTCTTTTCCACTCTCTTTCCTGTGGAACCCCTTTATCACCCTCGTTCATGTCTTCTGTGATCCGGTGAGTAGCTGGAATTAGGGTCCCTTGCATGAACCCAGGTAGGTTTTAGATTTCCATGGTGGCTGGACTAACTGATATTCCCACCAGCATTATATAAGAATTCCTTTTTTGTCCACCTCCTCAGCAGCAATTGCTGTTATTTGTTTTCTAATATTTTTGCTCATGACTGGGGCAAGATGGCCTCTCAGTGCAGTTTCGGTTTGTACTTCTGAGATGCTTGGTGAGCTTGGACATTTCCACTAGTTTACTGGACATTTGCGATTCATTTTTTGAGAGCTTCTCATCTCATTAGCCTGTTTATTAAATTTGTTACAGGGTCTCACTACGGAGCCCTGGCTGGCTGGAACTCACTACATGGGATAGATGGCCTGAGATTGTTTTTAGGTTTTTAGTTCTTTGTATATTCTAGGTATCAATCCTCTGTCAGATGTGTAGCCAGCAAAGATTTTCTCCATTCTACAGGCTACATTTTGACAGATTTTGAAGAGCTAACCTAGGCATGATCATGAAGTAAGAAAAGCAATGACAGTAGGGTGGTATGTGCAGAAGAATGTCCAGATGGATCGTTAATCAACAGATCCAGAGTTAGGGTTACTGTTGCTGTGATGAAACATCACCAAAAGCAATTGGTGGTGCTGTTGGTATTTTTGCTCTTTGACTCTTCTGGGGGGCCGCTACTCAGCTCCCAAAAAAAACACACATGGAGGCTTGTTCTTATTTAAGCTTGGCTCGTTTCTTGCCAGCTTTTCTTAGCTAAAATTATCCTGTCCACCTTTTTACCTCTGGGTGTTTCCTTTTCTTACTTCCGTGTATCTTAGTCTCACTCTTACTCTGTGGCTGGCTGGCTGGGTGCTGGCTGGCTGGGTGGCTGGGTGCTGGGTGGCTGGGTGGCTGGGTGCTGGGTGGCTGGGTTCTGGGTGGCTGGGTGGCTGGGTGGCTGGGTGCTGGGTGGCTGGGTGGCTGGCTGGCTGGGTGGCTGGGTGCTGGCCCCTAGCGCCCTCCTCTCCTTGTTTCCTTGCCCCTCCCTTTCCTTTCCAGATTTCTCCTCCTATTTATTCTGTCAGCTTGCCAGCCCATCCCCCATCATTTCTCCTGCCTTGCGGTTGGCCACTTGGCTCTTTATTAGACCATCAGGTGTTTTAGACAGGCAAAGAACAACAGCTTCACAGTTAAACAAATGCAGCTTAAACTAAAGCAACACATCTTTACATCATTAAACAAATGTTCCAGAGCATAAATAAATATAACACACCTTAAAATAATATTCCACAACAACTTGGGGAGGAAAAGGTTCATGTGACTTACACTTCTCTATCACTGGTCATTATCAAAGGAAGTCAGGACAGGAACTCAAACAGGGCAGGAACCTGGAGGCAGGAGCTGATGCAGAGGCCATGGAGGATGCTGCTTACTGGTTTGCTCCTTATGGCTTACACAGCCTGCTTGTTCATAGCACCCAGGACTACCAGCCTGGAGTGGTCTCACACACAATTGGCTTGGCCCTGGCACATCAATATCTAATTAAGAGAACTCCTCATAGGCTTATCTACAGTTGGATTTTATGGAAGCATTTTCTCAATTTAGACTCTCTCTCCACTAGTGACTGTAGCTTGTGTCAAGTTGACATAAAACCCATCAGCGCAATCAATGATTTTTAAAAGTTTTAACACATTAGGAATGAGTTTTTATTCAATTTGATAAATATCCACTTCTTAGTCAGTGTTCTATTGCTGTGAAGAGACACTGTGACCATGGTAACTCTTATAAAGGAAGACATTTGATTGGGGCTGCCTTACAGTCTTAGAGGTTTAGTCCATTTTCATCGTGGCTGTACATGGCAGGGTGCAGGCAGACATGATGCTGGAGAATGAGCTGAGAGTTCTGCATCTGGATCCCCAGGCAGCAGGAAAAGAACTTTGTGCCTTTGAGCCTGGTCTGAGCATTTGAGACCTCAAAATCTGTCCCCACAGTGATATACTGCCTCCAGCCACACCTCCTAATAGTACCACTCTCTATGAGCCAAGCAATCACACACACGAATTTATGGGAGCCATCCCTATTCACACCACCACAATTGGTCAGGAAAGCCCTTCTCTGACTTTGCAGTCATCAGTTTTAGAAAATGCAGTATGACAAGAAAATTTCAGCAAAAATAAATAATGAAAAAGACATAAAATCATAATTTGTAGAGTTCAAGAGAATAAGTTGAAAATACTTCTGATTATGTTACAGGAGTTTGTATTAAACTGATCAGCAACAGCCTAAAAATACTAACTGGAAGTATTTTGTACATTGGCAGTTACTGACCTGGAAACAAGCTGTAAATTGGGTGTCGTGGCTCACACCTTTAATCCCAGCATGCAGGGGATTACCATGCTACTGAGGTCAACAAGAACTACATAGTGAATTCCAAACCTGTGCGGGAACAGTGAGAAATTGTCTCCAGAAACCAACCAACTAACCAACCAATCAACCAACTAACAAACAAATAAAACTACGGGGAGAAAAGATGGTATTTACTGAAGAGTACAAAGTATTATGGACTAAATTGAAGGAATATGCAAAGCTGATCTCACCCCCCGTCCCCATTTTAACCAAATGGAAAGATAGACCAGTGTTAAAAGGGAAAGATTTAATGTCATGGAAATAGACTTTTTCCTGCGATTAGTTAAAAACATAATTTAATGTCAGCCAAAATAATATCTAGATGTATTTCAAACTCAACCAAGTGATTCTAAATTAGAGAAATTGTTTCTTTTTCTTTTTCTTTTTTTTCTTTTTTTTAAAAGTGTGGTTAATAACATTCTTGAAAAAGGAAAATTCATTATTCTATGGGACTAAAGTCAAGGAAATATTATTTCAAACCGTTTGTGTGTGTGTGTGTGTAGTTTATTACACATGTACATGTAATAAGATGAAAACTGAAGAACAGATACATTGCTTCATAAAAAACATGTTTGACAAAATGAGCACTTTGTATCAGAGGGGAAAGAATGGGTTATTATTGAGATGGAGCCTGGGCACCAAGTTCTGTTTGGAGAGATGTTAGACCTCTCCTCAGGACATCCCAGCAAAATCAATCTCATGTTGAGTAAATAATTCCACAGGGGAAGAAATCAAAGGGGGAAAACTTCAACTTGCTTATCTGATGCTGATGTTACCCCTGAAGGCTTTTCTTTCCAGCAGAGAGAAGCAGAGAGGCAAGTGCGCTAAACTTACTTTAAAATGAAGATACTTGAAAAACAATAACATTGTAACTTAAGATGAAAATATAATGTATTAGGCAAATATTCACACATGACAGACAAAAAAATAAAATCCTTAAAAGCTCTCACAAGCCAATCAGAAAAATGTTGACCATTCAAGGAGAAAAATGCACACTGCTATCAGACATTTACCAGAAATCAAACAAGTGGGTAATAAAAACAAAACGTTCACCCTTCAATAATGAAAAGATTTTTTTTTCAGCAATCAAACTAGCAGACATCAGACAATGAGATCACACTAGTGTGTCTGGCAGAAGCAGAGTGATATGGACATTCCCATTTAGCTATGAGCAAATTGGTGCCATTTTCTGGAAGTAATTTTATGACTTTTCATCAAGATTCTTAATGTTTAAATCATTGGATCTGGCAATAAGCTTGCCATAGAAGTTTATGCTAAGGAAATAATTAAAAGTCATGCACTAAACTTTTCTTCAATATTATTTATAATTTGTCAGATTGGGAAAAGGATAAACAACTAAATAGGGACCATTTAAGTGAACCCTGTCCATGCAGTGGGAAATACAATTGGAACACTGATGAACATTGAATGAATTGTAAAACTTATGTAACCATTAGTGACAGAGCTGTTAACACTGTTGTCAACTTAACAGCCTAGAATCACTGGAGAGGAGAAGTTTCAATTGAGGGTTTGTGAGCATATCTGTGGGGCATTGGATTTTTAATAGATGAAAGAGAGTAAACCCATTGTGGGCAGTGTCATTCCCTAGGTAGGTGGTCTTGAGCTGATCAAGAAGCTGACTAAGCATGAGCATGGGAGGGAAGGAGGAAGATGAAGGAGAGAGAGAGAGAGAGGGAGAGGGAGAGGGAGAGGGAGAGAGAGAGGGAGAGAGAGAGAGAGGGAGAGAGGGAGAGAGAGAGGACAAGCGAGCAAGCACCTTTATTCTATGGTTCCTTTTGTACTTTCTCAGCTGTGAGTTGCATGCAATAGCAAGATAGCCAGCTTTCAGATTCCTGCTTGGACTTCCCTCAGTGATCTGGAGGCATAAGTTGAGATAAGCCTTTCCCCCACCAAGCTGATTTTTGCCAGGATGCCCTAATCACAGCAATAGCAAAGCAAACTAGAACACTGCTTAAAAGAAGTCTTAAGAACCCAATGTCATAAAATAAGCATTGCCTATGGAGTAAGAACATAAAATTGTCATTGTTTATCAAGAATGAAGGATTTGGGGGGCAAAGCTACTGTTTTGTATCTTCCAACTTGTGTAAATTGTGATTATTTTACAGATGAGGTGAATGAGATATTGCAGATAAAATGTGACATATTCTGGAATAGACTACAAAGCCCACGACCTAGGCCCCTTGTACCAACTCACCTGACTGGATTTAATTGTTTTCTGTTTCTTCTATACATTCTCTTTAGCACTAAATGAGCCTCAGAGTTGATCTTCAAAGTGTTTGGGTCTGGATGCCTAATGTGCAACTTGGTTTGACATTTACAACCTATTATTTGTTTTCTATCTTTTAGTGTTGATAAAGTATGAAAGAGTGATGCACTGAGGATATGTGTCAGTGACCCCAGAAGTCTCCCACATAGGAAACAAGGCCCCTTCCAAAGCTTAGTTGTATCCCAGGGCTCTCCAGTTCATAGTTCCCTGGAGCGCCACCAAACAGATTACATGCTGGTTCTCTATATGGGTTTGTTTAAGTAGTTTAATCTGTCAGTATGAGGATAAGGTTCTAGTTAAATCCCTAGTTAGGGAGCTTGGTGGCCTCAGACATAAGTCCCTCCTGAATGTAAATCTCCTGAGGGTCTCCCATAGCTCCCTTGCTCATCGCCACTCTGGGCTTTGTCTGCTTGCTTGCCATTTTGGAGGCATCTCTTTCATCTGAGCGCTCTCTAAATGTCTCTGATGGCTCCTGAGGGTGATATCCAGTCTAGCCATAGGGTGTATCAAGATCATGTTCCTCTGGCCCATCACACTTCAGCTCTGTGTACTCAGGAATGATGGCTATACCTTGTAAGCAGTGCCTAGGGCATGACTATCAGGTATTGAGGTAGATTCTGTGGCTGCACACAAAACCAACCCCAAAATTGAATAGTTACATCTCATGGTCACTTAAAACTAGCCCTCAGCATCATACACTAGGACAGTTTTTAGAGTGGCCTAGAAATAATGATCATGTTTTTAAGCACCCTATGAAAAATAGTGCCCCAAACCCATCCCATCCCTTATCTCTAGAATTTTTAGATGCTCAGTAGTCAGCTACAGAGCAGAGCATCAAGAGGACAAATTCATGACCTTTTTGGAGCCAGGTTCCCTGAGGTTTCAGGTCTCTTCATGCTATCTACTATCCTTCACCCTCAGCTTTTCAAGTTCCCAGACCAGGAACATGGTCCCAGTGAGGTCATAGCTGAGTGGCAGATGGGATGCCAGTGAGGTACAAGGAGTGAACCAGACAACCCCAAGTGGGCACAAGGTGAGTATCTCACTGGTTCTCTCCTCCCACTGCAGAATACAGCTGACCCCATCCCTGAGGACTATGCCACCATGTCATGAGCAGTTTCCCAGCAGCCTGGTCCCACAGCCGCGTCAGCTCCAAATAACATGCAGAGACACTGTATTAATTATAAAACTGTTGGCCTGTTACTAGCATTTCTTATTGGCTAGCTCTGCCTTAAATATTAACTCATTTCTATCAATCTAAGAATTTCTACATGATCTTATCTTACCGGAGAAAGGGTCTAGACCTCTTACTTCTCCCGTGGCCCACATATTTTTATTTATTTATTTATTTATTTTACATGTTGATCCCAGTTCCCTCTCCCTCCCTCTTACCCTCTCTGCCCCCTCTCATGCACCCTGACCACCCTCCCCTCCCATCCCCCCACCTCAATTCCACATGTAGGGCAATCCATGGCCCACATCTTGACTGCTCTCTACTACATCTCTCAGAATCCTCTTTGTCTCCTAGTCCCACCCATTTTGCCTTTCTATTTGCCAACAGTGTTTTATTCATTAAAGAGAAACATATTTACAGAATGATATCTCCCATCATCTCTTCTTTTCTGTTTAAAATAGTTTTAACTTTAATACAGTAATATATATATATATTTAATACAGTAAAATAAATAAAAAACAATATTTAGTCCATTAACATTTAGCAAAATTTAAAGAAAATATCCTATCATCTATCTTATTTTTGTGAGTCTAAAGTCTTATATGTAACTTATCTTTAATCCTAACTAAGGAAAACTATAACCATAACTATCTGCTTTCAACTCCATCAAAGACCACAGAAGGATAGTATATAAACTCTAGAAATGACAGAGACAACTTGCCTGGTCAGTCACCTGAAGTTCTTTTGTAATGTTTCATCTTTAGCCTATATGCCATAGTGTGTCTGACAGACTCCTCAGCAAAGCAGGAGACTTTAAATTGTCCACCTGTATTGGTAGTTTGTCAGACACTTTTCTCTGTGTCCTGCAGACTGTCTGGCAGACTCTTCCATGAAGCAGGAACCCTGTAGCAATGTCTATCTTGTTTTAGCAGCCACTTTCCTGTAGGTCCTGCATGTCTACTTTATAAAGCATATAGTTAAATAGTGTATACAAGAGCAGTATCTTGCCCAAATGGTTAGTCATGCCACATTGTAGGCAAACTCCATAACGAGTTATTCGTTGTCCATCTTACTTTCTGACGAAGGTGGTGTTGCCAGTAGCAATTATGTCTCACTGTCAAGAAAAACCCTAAACCATTTTAAATGCCATATTCTGTAGGTCTTTGAAAGGTTTGAAGAGTGTCTATCCATTTGAAATATATCTCTGTGAAAACCTAACAAACATAACTATAAGTTTTGATTACTATAGGTAACTATCTACAATCTGTACTTAATTATACATTACATTTTTAAATGAGCTATTTAAACACAATACTTAAACAAGAGGAGAAATATACTTATCACAAAATTGATCTTAAATTTGTATCAATAAATGAAAATCCATTCCAATACAAAGTATTAATTTCTGTATCTTATTCCCCCTTTTTACTTTAAAAAGAGATTGACTGTGATAATGAACCATTATAACCAATCCTATTTAGATGAAAACAAACATTTATAGACAATATTTGGGAATTTGGACATTGTTCTTTCCAAAGTGCTTCCTGCTGCTAGGGGGCGCTGTCTTAGGGAATCCTAAGAAGACACAGAAATCCTGGCTGTAATGGTCTGCAAGGCTGCCTTGTCCCAGCTGTTTTGGATGTTGGATCACTTGAGACATTGCTTCAGGGGGTTTTGCTTGATTAAATCATGTTAGTCTGGAAGGAATCCATAGCTTTTTATTTTCTGTGGAAACACAAATAGAAATTCTTTTCCCCAGTAACCTGTCCTTAGATTTAAAATTTGAAGTCAAGGCATTTTTATCCATGACATCACTTCCTGTGCTGTGAGTCCAGGAAGGAATTCCTGTGTGTTGCCTAAGAAGACTGTGGATTGCAGCATGGTCTTTCAGGTCCCAGAGACCCTCAGTTTCACTAAACTTAGCACATGGGTGACATCACAGAGCATATAAACTAGTTCCTACAAAGGGACCACCTACCTAAGGAATGGCACCGCCCACAGTGGGCTGGGCTCTCTTGCATCTCCACAGACATGCTCACAGGCCCTTATATTCATCACAGTGTCCTTAGCTCTGAATCAAGGAGGGGCTTCACAGAAAGGAACCTTCTACCTTTATTTGAAATTCTGGCTCCCTGGACACTGCTCACAGAGGCTCCTGCTTGTCTGTACAGGTGCAGAGTGGCAGCTACAGTTGCTCTTAAGCCCCACAGAGCCTATGTGATGTAGTACAACTTTGTAAATTCTCTTCTTTGGCAAAGGACATCTCCAAGAAAGCATCAGTGTGGTGACCACAAATTTGTTTAAAGTAAGATCAAATTTCTTGAAAGAATCAGCATGTCCTGGTCATGCCATCCTCCCCAGTACGCTGGAGCAAGGCCAGGTCCTCATCCCTGACTATATCACTGATGTTGTCTTGGACACTGAGGGCAAGTGAAGCTTTTTGAGCCCTCTCTGAGTTGGTTGACATGCCCCCCTATATGGTGGTAGTGTCCCTTCCTGATGCAGCTGGGAGGATAACACTTGTGGCAGACACCAGCCCAGGGCCAGGAGTGTCAGTCTCAGGTGACAGGGGAGGGGTCAGAGCTGGGAAGCTGGAGTCTGTCAGCCGGGGCCCTTGGGAGTCCAGTAGCCTGTGTGTGTCCCAGCCATGGGTGTGGGTGTGAGGAAGGGAACACACTCAGGGGATTCTGAATTGTGAAGCAAGATTGCCTCCAGTGCCTGCCCCTCTCAAACTGTCCTGTCTATTCCTGCGGGGGGGGGTGAAGGTGGGGAGGGCAATGCAGCAAAGACCAGTGGGAAAATTGAGTTTACTCAATGGAAGGGACCCCCGGCTATTGATACTGGCAGCATCACCAAAGGTTAATGTCTAGGTGGGCACCTCTGCCCTGCTCCTCACTTGCCATGTGGCAGCCTTCAGAGTGAGCTGATGCTGAGATCTTTGAGTGAAGCATCCATCCCTGTTAAGGGGTGGGGCCCCCGGGGTCCTTTCTAGGCATGCTCAGTCAGGGTCTACTTTTTCAAGGAAGGCTTCCAAATCAGGGTATATTTGCCAGGGTTCTCTAGAGAACAGAAACAATTGGATGAATTTAAATCATAAAGGGTGATTGTTGGGCTGCTTCCATAGTAGGGGATACACAGGCAGTCTAGCAATGGCTGTCGGCACACTGGAGAGACTGAGAATATGGTAGCTTCCCAGTCTACAAGGCAGGATGTGTCTACACAGCAGATTAGGACTAATCCGATGCAAAGGCCTAGAGTTGCCTGGAGTATCAGGGACATTGACTCCTCACTGGAACGCTGAAGAAGCTGCAGTCTGATGGAAAGAAAGTGTAGCTGCAGCAGGGAGTATATACTCAGCCAGGAAGAGAGGCCGGTAGATGCTTGCTGCTTTTCCTGAGGCCTCTTTATATCTGGGCAGCTGTTGGGACACACTGCCCCATTCAGGGTAGGTCTTCCTTCTATTAATCCTCTCTGGAAACACCCTCACAGATACATCCAGAAGTGTGTGTCTTAGGGGTCTAAATTGAGTCCCATAGACCTCCTGTTTAGTAGCAAAAGGATGCAAAGTTTTGGTCTCATCCATGAAGTCTACTTGAGTCAGGCTGGCTGCTTGGCCCGGGAGCTGGCATAAGACAGAAAACACTCTCTCAGGCAGAAATCTACTCTGGAAGGTGGGCCTTAGAAGCTTCTGGATGTTTGCTGTCAGGGCCACTGGATTCTAAAAGGATGGCAGGGACTTTGCCAGGTGGGCTTGGTAGTACAGCATTGATGGCAGAGGCCAGGGCCTCACAGATGGCTGGACCTCAGTCCATCATCTGGAAAGTGGCTCAATAGTGTTTCTTTCCTTGGTGCTTGTGGGGATAGGGTCTCGGGACAGGTGCAGAAGGAAGAGCAGGCTGACATGAAGGTGGCCAGTGATGGAGGACAGCACTCTAGAGAGGTTTCCAGAAGCCCCTAGGCCAGAATGCAAGACAGGACTGGTGAGTGGAGTTAGGAAGGACATTGAACCTATGGACCTCCTGGAAGGGGAAAGTTGAAGGTGCTTCTCTACTCCAAATGCTTTTCCCCTAGAAGGTCTCACAGATGACGCCATGGCCTTGGGTCCTTGCATGGTCTGAGTCTCACTCCCTTGTTTGCCTCCCACTATGGGCACGTGTTGTAATGAAACTGCGCTTCTGCCTGCTTCCCAGCCCACATATGAGGGTTTCCCCTTCTGTCCTGAGTGCACTGTTCCCCGCTCAGCCCTCTGGTTGCTAGCTGCTCTACAGAACTGCTTTGTTCTGTCCTGAGCCATACACTGGCCTTCCGCTACAGACAAATAACAAAGAACTTGGTTGGCCTGACTCACTGCTGACCACCCTGCCCTTCCGATGCTCTGAGCTCACCCAGCTCCCTCTCAGTGACTGCCCAGAACATGGTGAGGTTTGTGTTTGCTTTCTGGTTCCCTCCTCCTCTTCTTCCTCCTCCTCCCCCTCTTTTCCCTCCTCCCCTTCTTCCTCCTCCCTCTCCTCCTCTCTATGGATGATTACTGGAGTCAGGAATCTTTTTCAAAAGAGCGCTTCCGAAAGCATGCCTTTGCCTATATAGATATAGTGGAGAAAGAGAGAACATGTCAAATTCCACTGTGAGGAAGGGATGAGAACATTAGGAGACAGTACCCATTTCTTCACCTAACTCAACCACACACCTCTCCATACCTGCATCTGTGGGAAGTAAGAGGCAACTGTTTATTGTGGAACCTGGAAGCCAGTGGGGGGGGGGTTTCTATATTCTGTAACTTCTAACCTTCATTTCTGACCTGAGATCTGAGGGTCC
Source organism: Phodopus roborovskii (assembly GCF_943737965.1). Taxonomy (NCBI): domain Eukaryota; kingdom Metazoa; phylum Chordata; class Mammalia; order Rodentia; family Cricetidae; genus Phodopus; species Phodopus roborovskii. The sequence continues at coordinate 27,520,333 of NW_026126571.1, read as the reverse complement.
TGGAGTATGTGTTTCTTGATTTCTTTCATGATAAAGTTCTCTGGGGTAAAAGGGACATGGGTTCCTCATTTCCCACTAAGCCCTCCATTTACCTACCTACCTACCCATCCATTCATTCATCCTGTTGCAGTCACATCTTAGGCCAGACATCTGTTGTTTCATCTTGGAAGAGCAAGGACAGGCAAAAACTCTCTGACCTTACGTCAATATGAAATGGAGCCATTTCTATGGGCCCTGAATCTACCAATGCACCCACCTACCCATTCCTGCATGTGCCATCCACTGATGTGGTCAGGGTGTACTAAGCAAACATGTCCTAAGGGAGCTGATAGCCACTGCATGAGCAAATGGCCATGCCAGATAGCTTAGAGCTCCAAACCTGTGGGAAAACAGACACTAAGAAAACACGTAAACACCAACAGATGTGGGAAGAGCTGTACAGGGAGCCAGGTAACTAGAAGAACCTCCCAGACTGAAGGTTATACTCTGACTTGAAATTGCTTTGACCCTTGTTGATTTATATCAATTAGTTAACTAACTAGTTAATACTCACATGTGTGGGTGCATGTGTGTATGCAAGTGCACACGCTTGTGTGTGTGTGTGTGTATGTGGAGTGTCAATCTCAGGAGTTGTTCCAGGTGCCATTCACCTTGTGTTGTGAGGCAGGGTCTCTCATTGGCCTGGAGCTCATCAATTAGGCTAGGACAGCTGTCTATCGAGCTCAGGAATCTTCCTGTCATCTCCCCAACTCCTGGTTTATTTAAGTTTTTCAGTGGGGTTGCAGTTCATTTCCCATTTTCCAGTATGTAATTTGTGGGCTTTCTGTGTTAGCTACAGAGGGATGAGCCATGTGCACCATCAATCCTTCCATGTTTCCATCACCTCTAAGGAAGCCCCACAGCCACTAGTCATTCTCCTTGCTCAGGGGGAGCATCAATTACAACAGTAACCTGAATGATGTGCCTACTCATGGGGGGGGGGAGCTTTTGCTTAGTGAGGAGGGACACTCTGTGTGCTATGTGGGGGGTGGCTCCCAGCAGGGTGGTACCATAGTCTGTCCCCTTCTTTGATCCCAGATGAGGTCATCTTTTCCCTACAGGACAAAATAGAATTTTGGAAGCTTAAATGCCATGTCAAGTGGAGCAGCCCCCTCACCTCAGTTTTTCTGGACTTTGGGGTTGTGGCAGGAAGGGATTCCATCCTGGGATACCTTACGATCTAGGGCTTTTGGATCCAGGCCACTAAATGACAGGTTGAGACTTGAAATCAAGTTCTTGGCCCTTTCCATGAGAGAGCCTTTGGCCATGTTGAAGCTTTCTTGGGAGCCCCTTTCAGGGCTGAGGGCTTCATGTAAATATTTGTAGTCTCATGCTAGGCCTTAAGATGTTCATATTGCCATCTCCACTGAACAGCAGAGGATTTAAGACTCAGAAGCAGAGGGTGACACCCTGTAGCTAGCAGGGTCAGGTTGGACCCAACTCTTCTTCAAAGTTCTTGTTGATAGTTCATTAGGCAAGGTGCCCAGGGTGCCTGGTGGGAGGCGGCTTCCAGCAGGGTGGCAGCATAAACTCTCTCCTCCCTTGAGCCAACACTAGCCAGAGAAAGAATGATGGCCCCCACCTGCTGTTCTGAGGAATGCGACACCTGTCTGCCTGCCCAGGCCGTGCCTTGCCTTCCTCTGTGGAGATAAGAAGGAAGTAAATCCCCCTGTAAAACTCTCAAAGCTGCACATTCATGAGTGGTTTACTTTGGGGACTGAGAGACATTTTTTTCCTAGCTTTAATACAACCTTGGCCCTCTATAAAGGGGCCTTCCTGGGGCCAGCTGTGAGATACAAAGAGCTCCATGCATTATGGGGAGTCCCACTGCCTTATCTCCATTTCTTACTGAGTGGCTGCCAGCCTGGAAGGTCTCTGGCCCCTGAACGTCTTTACTGCAGAGTTTGCTCACCCCGAGTTGTTTGGGTGGCTAAGCCTCTGCTCTTTGCCCCTGGAGCTGTGCTAACACAGAGGGATGTGTTATCAGTGGGGTTGTGCCTACCTTCCCCTGGAGAGGTGGGGGAGGGCAGGGGAAGTTGACCTTCTGGGGACCCTTAAGACAAAGGCAAGAGGGGAGGGAGGGAGGCCTTGGAGTTAGGCAAACATGGGAGTGCATGGGGCAAAGAATGAGGAATGTAAAAGACAGGGGAATGCTGGCCCAAGGACGCTCTGCAGAAATAGCTGCAGCATGGGATTGTCCCCATGCGGTACACCAGGTTCTCAGAAAAAGCTGCTGGGCTTGTAGGGCCTGAGCATTCTCCACTAGCCTGGCACATGGCCCTTCCAGATGGCCTCTGGAATAGAGGCATGCTTAATCTAGACTCTTCCCCACTATGTGGAAACTTTCTATAGCCTCCATGTGGGTGGGCATGATGGGCTATCGAAGTCATTCTCTACCCAAGAACACATTCCAGAAGGGCAAGAGACACACACTCAGGGTTACCTGGAAGAGGCACTGCCCACAGGAAGGTGATGGTGGAGGTGGTGGAGAAGAGAAGGTGGAGGTGGAGATGGAGGTGGAGCTCCCAGGACTGATGGTGAGAATGGGAGAGAAGAATGTGCTAGTGTGGTGGAGGCAATGGCAGTGGGTGGCTTCTATTATTTTTATTTCCTTATTTTATAATAATTTGATGTATATAAGGGGCAAATTGATATTTTAGTTCATGAATATATTTGAGGATCAAATCAAGATAACAAGCACTTCCATAACCTTTAGTAATTGCTTCTCTATTGTCCGTTCTAGCTTTCTGTAGTGTTCTACACACTGTTGTTAATGGCACTCATACCTGTGCACGGATACACACTAGATCTTACTCTTCTCATCTAAGTAAATTTAGTGTTTATTGGTTGAGTTTTCCCTCCCTCCTCTCTGTCTTAGACTCTGGTAAGCACCATTCTACTTGCAACTTCATGAGATCAACTTTTCTAGGGTCCACATACAAGAAGCACAGAGGGGCATCTCTGTGCCTTGCATACTGCATTTAGCATCATGTTCCTTACTCCCCACCAGCGCTGCTGTAAGTGATAGGATTTCATTCATTTACTGGTGAGTGATCTAATGCGTGTGAGTTCCACATTTTATTTTTCCACTCATCTGTCAGCAGACACGTTTCTATTTCTTGGAATGAGTGAATAATGGCACAATGAGCACAGGTGGACAGCCGTCTCCTAGCCATGCCAAGGAGAGACTGAAGGGTTACAGCAGGCACTTCCACTCTTCCACACTGGATGGCTTGGTTTCACTCCCACCAACAGCATGAGAGCTTCCTCTTTGTCACATCGTTGCCAGCACTTGTCATCATCCATCTTTGTTACAGTTATTGTAATGGTATGGTGGCATCTACTGTGGTTTTGATTTTTGACTTCTATGATGGCCTTCTCTATTTTTTTGCTGTAGAATCTCTGCTTCATGGCTAAATTGTTTCCAGAGAGTTCAAAGGGACAGTCCCTGATAAGTAACACGACACAACTCCTCTGCTCTCCTTGACAGCATCTTCTAATGTGTCACCCTACACTTAGGGCTAGGAGAGGCTAAGGAGTTGTCTCAGTCTGGCTTCCCCTAACCCGTTCAATCTAGAGATGGACCAGTCTAGTCCCTCAGAGTCTAGGGACCCAGCACAGGTAGCTTGTGGCTGAGCTGGGTCCCCAGTTTCTCACTGCCTTTGCTGTCTGTGCCTAGCCAGCTCCATCCTGCACGTGGCCACACGGTCTCTCTGGCTGACAAATGCCTGCTGTGCTCTTTCAATGGGGAGATTGGGAAGTGTAGTTTGAAAGGGAGAGCCTTGTCTTGTGTTGTGCAGAACATACTTTTGTTTACCAAGTGCAGAAACCCTGAGTGGTGCTGGTTGAGTTTTGCGATGGTGGTGAGGGCTCTGGCTGCTGATAATCATTCCACCAACTCTATCATCTGCCGTTTACATGTTCACTTGGCATTGAGAAAGCTTATGCTTTGGAGGCCATTTCTGCTCAGTGTGGGAGTCGAGCACTGTGTTCTTCCTGAAAGGCCACGTCTCTTCACACAGTGGTTTGGATGTGGCTTTTTCCTGTTGGAACTCTAGGTTTCTTGCTAGACACTGGCCTTAATGTGGGGCTTAGCAGGAGGACTGGAGCCACCGTGGTTGGGCCTTCCCCTGGCTCCATTTCCTCCTCTCTCTGATTCCCAACGGTGGATGCATTGTGATTGGCTGCCTCGTGCTCTTGCATTTATGTCTTCGCCGCCATGATGGACCCTGTTCCCTTTTAACTGTGAACTGTTCTGTCAGGTGTCAGGTCACAGTAACTAGACAAGCAACCAACCCACGGAGCATCCAGAAGGCGAGTCAGTTGGAAGACATTGCTTGCAGAGTTGTTTGTTTTCCCACACATGACTCTTAGCATCTGAGAGTTAGCAGAGGCAGTCTGCTTGTGAGGTGTTGCGTGTGAGGGAGATAGATTCAAAACCATGCCCAGAACCCAAATGTCGCAGAAAATGAGACATTGGCTGCATGCTGCTCAGGGTAGACTTCTCTGTGGGACTTGGCAGCTTACCTGCAGGTTTCACAGCACTGGGAGCTTATCGTGTCTGAGTTCTGGGTTGTCTCCACCTTCAGAGAAGAAGTTTGCCAACCCATCCCGAGGGAGGGGGCATGTCTTCTCAGGCTGCCAGGCAGACCCGGGACACCACAATGTGGCTCCCCTGTCCAGTAGGTTTGACCGAACACCTGCTCAGCCTATGGTATCGTTTGGTTCAAGCTTCTATCCATCTCAGTGAACAAGGCTCCTTGTCAAAGTAGAGGGCCTTTGCCAGGCCAAGGACACAAAGATCAGCAGAAGTCTTGGTTCTATGTGACAAAAGCTCCTTTTGAGCAAAAAAGGGTTAGTTGTTAGCTTGGATAGTTGTCCCATCCAAAGTAGTTTTATGATCCAGGTTTGCAAACAGAAAGTCCTTCCCTCCCCTAACTTCCTCTAAACATGTGGACAGACCAATACTACCTGCCTTTGTGTCCTACAGCCAGAGGGGCAGAAGGGCTCTTCCTCTATATTTGGAATATCATGAAAGACATATATGACCAAGTAGAGTCCCATTTTCATCCCAAGACCAGGGAGTCAAGGTCCTAGGTGAATGCACCTACTTGCTCAAGTATAGTTTCAGTCCACAGACCAATCCTTGAGGATACCTTTGACATCATTTTTAGGTGCAGGAAGATGGAAAACTCCAGTGATCCTGGCTGTGGTGGGACGTGACAGATTTCCTAACTCCTTGTCTTTGCTCACACTGTAGATAAACATTCCAGTGGAGGTCTGTGTAGTGCCATTATTAATGCTTTTTTCCCCTTTATTTAATGATTTTGCTGTTAATGGCCCTGAAACAGAGTAGAAGTGTTTCTAAGCACAAGAAAGCCATGATGTGCCATGGACAAGGTGAATTAGATCAGTCTAGGTGAGTGGGCTGCAACAATATGTATACGATAAAGCATCTGTAAACAGAACTTTCTGTCTCTCTCTGCTTCTTGTGTCTGTCTCTTGTGTCTCTCTCTGTCTTTCTGTCTCCATCTCTGTCTGTCTGTCTGTCTCTATCTCTCTGTCTCTCTCTCACACACACAGAACACACGGAACAAGGCTGTGTATTGATTGGCTGAGGGACATTCAGTGACCACTCTTCTGGAACCTGGCTTATAGGTGCTTGTCTGACAAGTCAGTGCGCACAGCCACAGTAGAACACATGTGTTTTGCTCAAGGAGACCTGCTACTTCTTATCCACCATTAAGAAGCTGAGGGTCTGTAGCCCTGAGAAGTCAAGGGCTTGGTACTCTGCTGGGGTCACTTCTTCCAGGCCAGCTTGGTTGGTGACCTTTCAAACAAGCACCTCTTTATTGTAGGCCATTGTGATCACAATGGCATTTGTCTGTGATCGGATGCTGTGCCTTTGCTCCATGCTGCATTCTTGGTGGATGCTGGCCATGCTGACTTAGGTCCCTGATGCTGTCACCTTTGTGGGGGTGGATACTCTGCTTGTCTAGGCAATCTCAAATGGCAGCGTGTGACCTTCCAGGCTGGACAACAAAGGGATTTTCATTTCCCGGAGACTTATAGCTCACCCATGCTTGCCTTGGCTTAGTCACACTGCTTGGTGACCTTCAGGCCTAGGACTGCTTGGAAGGTCCGAGCATGGAAGCCCACTTTTTCCTAAGACAATGTGAGTTCCATGTGCCAGCTTTTCTCAATACCCGGCTTTGCTATCTGTCCCATTCAAAGTCTGTAGGAGTCTGAAGTACAATGCACGATGGGCAGGCCTCTAAGCTGCTGTTGGGAATGTGCGCCGGATGAGCCAGCACATAGCACAGTGGATGGCTTCTGTTCATAGGCTGATCCTAGGCTGCATGAACTGGCTGGCTCCCATACTGTTGACCCTGCTACGTCACCACCTGCTTCCTTTCTCAGAAGCATCAGGAGTAGAGAGGGTAAGGGTATGGGGACTGGGTGAGGTGGTAGCTATTCACCCCACTCTTGTGTCTGGGAGTGGGTGCCAGTTTCCCTAAGGATGTCCTCCTCCATCTGGCCTTTCCTGAGGCTGTTTGGGGAAGTCCCCAGGGAGCTGGTAGAAGAGTGAGTAAAGTCACGCCCCCATACAACATGGCAGCATGACTGTCCTGTAGGAATGTCATAAGGTAAAGGAGGCTGTAGTGGACTCTTCACACAGATGTGGGCATTGCAGCCGAGACAGGAAGTGCAGCCTTTAGGGGAACAGCCAAACTGGAAGAGCAATAACTGAGGTCTCTTCCCTTAAAGGAAACAATGCATTTTCCTGCCTCTCTGCTATCTGAGAGTGCATTTTCCAACTGTCACCTTAGTAACCATCAGGAAGGTGATGGATGTGGAGAGCGGCCTTCTTTCACAAGTTACCTAGGTAACTGCTGCCCTCTCAGGAGCTTGGGGACACAGCACACAGGGACACTTGGATTGGAGCTCCAGCTCTGTTGTGGTGTCTTCTCTGATCCTGTTTTCTTGTCTATGCAGTGGCCTCACAGGCTCATGGAGGCAGTGTGAACCACACTGCACAGAGTCAACCTCGTGGGCTCACAGGGGCAGCATGAATTATGTTCCTACACTTGGGCAGTCCCTTCATCTTCCACACACCTTCTTCTCTGGGTTTGTGCTTGCCTGACATTCAGATTTGTTGGGAGGGGTGGCCCCAGAGAGCAAGCCAGCAGTACATGGATCATGGTGATCCATTTTCCACCCCTCCCCACCCCAAGTGGCGGGTATAATTTTCCTGAGTTGCAAGGGTGAGGTGGAAACCCTCTACTATGGATCTTTGCTTGGGTTCCTGCTGTGAGATGTTCTGAACAGGTTCCAAGGAGGCATAAAAGGACAGAGCTCTGGGAGAAGGTGGCCTTGGGGGAGGGGCATGTCAGAATAGCAGAATGTGGCATTATAACTGAAAGGGGGTAGGGAAAGGGCCAGCTGGACCAGCATGTGGCTCGCCTTGTCTTCAGGAAAGAGGAACTTAGCAGCATGGTCTATGTGGTACTAGTTTTTTTAAAGGTATGACTGATGCAAGAATGAGGAGGTCATGGAGTCCTATACCAAGATTCCAAGCAGCCACTGAGGCCAGGCTACATTCCCATGGAGGAGGCTGGTGTTAGGCCTGATTCAGGGTTAGGCTGTGTGACAAAGAGAAGTTAGAGCTGCTCATCAGCTGATGGTGGGGTTCATCCTGATAACGAGCATGGGCTGAATGTCTCCCAGAAAAAAGAGAGAGAGAGAAACAAAACAAAAGAACAGGATGAGCATTGGAGAGATTTCTGTGCTTTGAAGGCAGAAGAGATCAGAAAGTGTAAAGCCAGCAGATGACTGGAGGGGAGCAAAGATATCCTTCTGTAGCCTGTGGGAAGGAGCAGCCTGGACACCTTGACCTTGGTCTGTGGAGAACTAATGCTTGTGGGGCTGCATAACAATTGGTTCGTACTCTAAGCTAGTGAGTTCCCACTGGCATCTTATAGAAGCAATCCTAAGTGAATGTAAAAGCACATCCGAGTGGTTACACCGATTCCTCACTCACCAGGCCACAGGGTCTCCCTATAGTGGTGCCTTAGGTTTTTCTGGGGGATTGGTCCCAGGATCCCAGGAAATACCAAAGTCTGCAGGGCTCATCAGGTAGTAAACGGTCTTCTTACAATCTCCCTTTTCCCCTGCCCCCATATACAAAAGTCATCTCCAGCTTTCCTGTGACATGATAGAATCTAAGAGCCACATACGTTATAGTTGAATTGGTTGTTTAGGGAACAACGACAAGAAAAAAGTCTATTTGTGATCAGCACAGAGCTTTTCAGGGTCTTCAAGTCTGGTCAAATTTGTAGGTGTGGACTCTGGAGTATGTAGGACCCCTCCCCCCTTCAGCCCAAAGGCCATGTCCTTGGCTGTCCTTTGGGTTTATTCTTGGAGTGCTATTGGTTCTTCTTTGGGTCTGTCCTTCCGGGTGCTTTGCTCCTTCTTGATGCTTTGGTTTTCAAGATTTTGCCTTTGTGGGTAGTTTAAAATGGAACCCATCCTCCACCTTTCTTCATGGGGCACATCCCCACTAACGCATCTCATCTTTCTTGCCTGCTTCTTCATTGCTTATTTTCCTCGTTGACAGAATACCTAGCAAATGAAACTTAAAAAAGAAAAGGTTCCATTTTCACAAGAGTACCCCCCAGTGTCTTTTGCTCATCATGGGGTACCATGAATTCAACATTATGCCAGGTATGTAGCGAGGCTCCCCATCTGACTGGTGAGTGGCCAAGGAAGACTGGGGCCAATGTCACGTGCAGGAAACCTAACTGTGTTGGGAAGGTTAAAAAAGCAAACAATTCTTCACGCAGTGTGTACTTTGGAAGCACATGGCTGTTAGCATTGACCTGGGTTTTCGCAGGATGCAGGGCTATGGGTTACCATGGCAGGCTGGATTGGTTGGATGGTGGAGAGGCTTCTGGAGCCAGGTAACGAACAGGAAGCACAGAAGGAAGAGAATGCAGCTCAAGGGTGTATTACAGAGCTTGTAAACAGAGCTTGTGAGTGACACAGCTGATGCGCTGGTCAGCCCCCAGTGCCACACTGCTCTGAAACTGGCAGAGGTTGATGCAATATAGATTCATTTTGGAGACCACATATGCAGTAGATGGAGGGGACCATGGGTGGGACTGATGTCTGTAGCAGGTGTGTGAATATGTAGTGCCTGGGAACCCTGGCATGAGTCAGAAGCTGGACCACGTGATTCCACCTGGAGTTCTAAGACAGACAGAGGTGTGGCAGGGCCTTCAAGGGGAGGCAATAAGGCATGCACTGAAGCAAAAGGCTGCTGGAGATCAGCAGCTGCAGCCCAGGGATTTGGATTAGTGAAGGCCAGATGTCCTGGGCAAGGTAGTCTGTATATTCAGGGTCCAGGTCTGCACACTGTCACTTCAGATGCAAACTCTTGTGTTCCAGGATAGGGGGTCACAGCTTTGGAGTGATGGGGTACCTTGTGCTGGTGAATGGGTGGATGGAGGTGCATAGTAGCAAGACTGGGGCAGGGTGTCATCCTATGTGGAGACCTAAAGTACCAATGATGATAATAACATCACCCCTCTCAAGATCCACTGAGAGCTTGGTCAGGAAGGTGTGTTTATGTCTGACCCACAGAGTAAGAGACCGAGGCTCAAGGGAGCAGTAATGAGGCATCCTAGGAAGGGTGAAGTGTGGAGCAGGGCTGGGAGCTTGGTCCACCCGAGGATTCTGGGCTCTTCTGCACATGCCCGTCCCTCCCTTTTTATGTGAGTCTGTGGCCATTCTTGGGGCTCATGCCAGCCCCTTTCCCATCAGCTTCATGTTGTTCTGCCCCTGCCTGGTGGATTCCCATGTGCACACACTGGGCAATGCTGGCAAAGGCCCTGTTTCTGCAGCATTGGAGCTAGGCTCGGAGCTCACTGCTCCTGGGTCTATAGATGGGGGCAGGAATCACAGCTCCAGCACCTCAGGATTTGGTCAGTTATAAAAATATCCGGCATCAGCCGGGGGCGGATTCAGGAACCGAAACATCTTCTTGTTCTGTTCTAGTATTGGATTGTACAATTATAGAGCCTCAGAAGTTTCCTAATGCGCCACAAGATGTCAAGCTGCGGCATCAAGATTAATTCCTTCTTTAATGACCAACCCTGACTTTGACCTTGGAGGGTGTGTTGTGTTTCCAGAGCACGCAGCTCTCCATCAGCCTTGCTTCTGGGCTTTGAAAATTAACTCTTTGTTCTCAGTCAGATAGTTTTCCAAAGGCATTTTTGAAATCTCTTTACCTTTAGCTGGCATATTTTGGAGAGCAGTAGACAGGGATGAGTGGGATGGGGCAGAAAAGAGGCTAGCACAACTGGCGAGGACTGGTTTTCACTGGATATCTGCCCTTCTCATGGTGTCTCTGTTGCTGCCTGTGGGTAGGTGTCTGGGCTCTGGATTCTGGGGGGAAGGCTGGCATGGCTGGGTAAGGTGACTAGCTCATTGTGTAAGTGTAGCCCACATTGCTAATTTAGGACAGTGGTTCTCAACTTGTGGGTCTTGGCCTCTGGGGGTCAAATTACCCTTTCACAGGGGTCACCTAAGACCATTGGAAAACACAGAAATTTGTATTATGATTCACAACAGTAGCAAAATTACAGTTATGAAGTAGCAGTAAAAATGATTTTATGGTTGGGGGGGGGTCACCACAACATGAGGAGCTGTATTAAAGGGTTACAGCATTAGGAAGGTTGAGAACCACTGCTTTAGGATAACACCGGGTATCCATCAGGAAGTGAATAGTTCCCAGGGTTCTGGATGCTTTAAGGAAGAAGTGGCCTCAGAGCTGGGCCTTGGGGGACAGAAACAAGACAGAAGAATGGAGAAGTCGGGGTAAAGAGTGTACCAGACAGATTGGGAGTGCAGTGGGGAGAGTAGTCATGTGGGTATCTCCCAGTGTGCTCTGTGTGTCCTGTGAATGAAGCTTTGTGTGCTCATCTGCCACCTGGGCTGTGTCACCTGCAAAATGGCTTCTCTCCTTTGAGTTTCCTGAGGCTGTTCAGAGTGTAGTCCACCCCCACCACTCTGGAATTCCAGCTTGGTGAATTTGCCTACTTGCAAAAACCTGTCTGTAGCCCACAGTTGTTGCTGTGCCTTTTTGTGGTCACCACAGATGCATGCAGTGGTGTGGCCTGTGGGGCCTGTGACCCCTTCTGCTGTGCTAATTGCTTCTTTCATGGTCGCAGCAGAAGCTCTGGTGTAATCAATGTAAAAGGAGGAAAGGCTAATCTTGCTCATGGTTTCAGAGGATCACATCATGATGGACAGGAAACAGAGGGAACTTGACAGCAAGGCACAAAGCCAAGATCTGGCTCCAAGGATATGCCTTGCGATCTTACTGGTCTGGATGCACCCTCACAGACACACCCTGAGATATATGCACTTTTCAGACTAGATGTGGATAACCACAGCTGACCTTCATCCCTGGCCATGTCTTCCCCCCTGTGGGGAAACAAAGCCTGCTGTCTCTCTCCTGGATCCCCATCACATGGCAAGCCAGGGGCTTTTGTGTAGTCTAGTCAGTGCTACTACCAATTACATTCATATGCTCTTTGTAACGATTGATGCCACTGTTTGTAATGGCCCCCATGTGCAGTTCGGTGATGAGCTCTGGAAGATCCCACGTGTCCTGCAAAGAATCTGTGAACATGTGTCACAGTGCTCTGTCAGTGAAAACCGACTGTCCCTTTGCACCAACTTTTTGTTCCTCTCCATATTCTGGAATTCTGACGATGGACTCGTTCATTCTTATCTCCCTAGTAGCTGGTGAATTCTTGAGTTTAGGCACTGTGGATAAGAGTGGGTAGAGACTAGAAGCATCTGAGATGCCACAGCAGTTCAATAGTCTCCACATGGCATGCCGGGCCTGAAAGGAAGGGTTAGGACTCAGACTTACTGTGAGAGACTGACTGGTCATGGTATTGGAGTAAAGGGATGGATGCTGTGAGTGACACAGCCAGCTCACTGGAGCTTAGGAGCTTTTTCTGATCAACACTGGAGAGTGTCCGCTCTCAGGAGAGGTCTGTCTTCAAGCATTTGAGGGGTAGTATGGAAACCTAGTGTAGTGGAAACATCACAAAATATATGAAAGTGATCCTAATGAAGTCTCCAAACAATGAGGAAGACAGCATCTCAACTGGCCATCTTTTGTCACCTAATGAAGCTTCCAGTACTGGGATTGGGTTACAAAACCAATTAGGTTGTTGTCAGAGGGATCCCATGGAAATCTCCAAACAACTCAGGCTGTTGCAAGACAGCAGGTTGTTCCCCATAAACTGATAGTAAGGCACCGTTGCTCACACAACTGATTGAACATGGAGAGGTTGAGCTGGGACCTACATAGAACCTTCACCCCTACATTCTAGTGTCTTTGTTGTCAGAAGTTACTCTGCTGGCTACCAAAAGAGAAATGTAAACATCAATCCAGCCACAAATTTGTCTACAGCATCTACATTGCCAGGGCAATGATGGCACAAAGCTTGTGGGAATAACCAACCAACATCTGATTTGACTTACGACCCACTCCATCAGATGGAACCCATATCTGATACTTGTTGAGTGACCAAGAGAACCAGAGATTAGATAGCTCAGAGTCCTAGGGTAAACCAAATCCCACTTGCCTTAAAAAAATAGTAATGATAAAATGACCTCAATGACATTCTGTTATACTCATAGATGAGTGCCTGAGTCAGCCATCATGAGAAAAGCTTCCTCCTGTGTCACATGGGAACTGTTACAGAGACCTACAGCTAGGCATTATGCAGAGAGAGAGAGAGAGAGAGAGAGAGAGAGAGAGAGAGAGAGAGAGATAAAGAGAGAGAGACTTTGGAACACACAGCTCCAAATCAAATGTCTCCATCAAATCCATCCCCTTGGAGCTCAGGGTACCTGGCAGAAGAGAAAGCAGAAAGAGCGTAGAGTCAGAGGAGATGGAGAACACCAGGAGAACAAGGCCCTCTAAATCAACTGAGCAAAGCTCATATGACCTCACAGAGACTCAAGCAGCAACACAGGGCCTGCACAGGTCTGTACTAGGTCCTCTGCATATATATTATAGTTTTGAGCTTAGCATTTTTGTAGGACTCCTGAGTATGTGAAAGAGCAAGTCTCTGATTCTTGTGCCTTCTCTTGGGGCTCTTTTCCTCCTGTTGGTTTTCTTTGTCCAACTTTGATGTGGTGGTTTTTGTTTTATTTTATTACATTTTATTTTGCTAATAAATGTTTTTAATAGTTTAACATTTTTATGCATATACATGTTCATGTGTGTATGTGTGTGTGCATGTTCATGTATGTGCCTGAGTGTATGCATGTGTGTGCGTGTGAGTGTGCATGTGCGTATGTGTGTGTGTGTGTGTGTGTGTGTGTGTGTGTGTGTGTGTGTGCACATATGTGGGAGACCAGGGAATAATCTCAGGTGTCATCTTCAGAAACACTGTTCACATTCCTTGAAATGGGAATCTCGTTGGCCTGAAGTTTACCAATTAGGCCCTTGGGATCCATCCTCCTAGCTCTGTCTCTATCTCTCAAGCATTGGGGTTACAAGGGCATGCTACCAAACCTGATATTTTCATCTAGGTTCCGGGGATCAAACTCAGGTCCTCATGTTTGCAAGACAAGTACTAACAGTTTAGGTCCCCTGCCCACCGATGGGGACCCCAGAACACCATCCTTCACGGCCGCTTCACCATGTAAAACTTGCTATTTGGTGGCACATGAGGAAATTAAGAGCTGTGTCCCCAGCCAGAGGCCAGAAGTGCCTTGGTAGGCTACTAGATGGGAGTACACAGGGATGCAAAAGGTCTCATCCACCACCCAGGAATTTGGAAGCTGGGGAGGGTCCTTTGGAGACAAGGCAGGATAAAACAGTCTCTCTCCAGGGTCACATCACATCCAAGGGGTTGGTGGGGACTCCATCGTAAATAGTAGGAGGCAGGCAGAACTCCCACAGGGGGACTCAGACCTTTTCAGACTGTCATAGAGGTCTTCCCTGTCTGCAGCATAGAGAGAAAAACTTCAGGCATTGCAAGCTGCTTCCAGTCTCACCCCACTGCAATGCCCCATGGGTGACTTCATGTGTGTGATCTGCTATTGGGAAGCCAAGACTGAGAGAGGTGGCCTTGCCTCAGTTATTCAGGTCAGGGCCTGGGCTCCATCTAAGTATTCATAGGCAGTTTCCACTAAGCGTTGCCTGAGCAATGGGAAGGCTCTGCAAACCCTTTCTGTCTGGACGGTCCATATGAAATCAGGAGACTGACACACAGGAGGTACCTCATATGTAGAGGCAGGGGCTAGGCATTCATAGGAGCCTCCCACAGGAGGCTGCACTGTGTTGTTCAGCCTATCACAAACCTCCAGCCATTGGCAGTGGACTCTGGATTCTCCACTCTACTTCCCTCCCTTCCCTGGACATGTGTTTACAAGTGCAAGAGGGTACAAGAGGCAAATGAAGGAATTCTGAGGGCCCAGGGTCCCCTCATCCCCTGGGAAGCCCATGGTCCTCCTACTTCTACCTGAGTGAGAAACAGCCAGTTAAGCCCCAAGAGTCTGACCTGCATGAATTGATGGACCCTGTGCTGGGTATTTGTCAATTTGACACCATCTGGGGTCATCTGAGAAGCAGATACTTCAGTTGAGAAAATACCTCCATCAGACTAGCCTGTAGGCAATCCTGTAGGACTTTTTCTACAGTAGTGACTCAAGTGGGAACACCCAGTTTACTATGTGCATTGCCAGCCCTGAGCAGCTGTTCCTGGGTCATATAAGAAAGCAGAGTGAGCAAGCTGTGAGCGGCAACCCTGTAAGCAGTTCCTTAGTCTGTTTCAGCTCTACCTCCAGGTTTGGCCTTGAGCTCCTGCCCTTTCCTCCCCATGTGGCTTTTGGTCATGGAGTTTACTAGAGAAACAGAAAGCAAACTATGACCAGTCCACTGAAGGTGACTGAAATATCCAGGTCTGCAGGCAGGTCCCTATTTTAGGGACCTTTCCTATGGGGCTCTGGAGTAGATTGTGCTAGAGAGCCACAGCGTTCTCAGTCTGTCAAATGGAATGCCTAGGCTTCCTGAGCATTACTTAACCCACTGTCCTGCATGCTGGGGCTTCCAGATGGCACTCCTTCAGGGTCAGTTAACTAATGAATTAATGACCATGGCAATTCCAACCTTTAGCATATCCATTAACACTGTAGATCTAAAGGCTCACATTGCTGGGCTAGCCTATCTCAGGTCTGTTTCTAGGGCAAGCTAGAACCCTGCTATGTTCAGGGACAGAGAGAAAGAGAGCAGTGGAGAGGGGGGTGTTCTCATCTTTGGCACTCTGGAACATGCTAGCCATTACCGTTGGCACACACTTGGGACATGCACCTGTGTGGAGGTCTACAGCTACACAGGGCTGCAGTCCCTAGGGAGCTCCGCATTCTACTCCAGGCTGCTTTTGGTGTCCTTTCCTCTGTGCCAGTGCTGCTGAGCCAGAAAGGTCATGGCTTGCAATTGGGTAAGCCAGCCTCATCCCTGAGCCAGCCATAATAGCACCTTCCAGAAGTGACACACTGAGACCATGTGCCAGCATGTAGTCAGTCCCACCTCTGCTGTGGGGCTTCCTGGGAGCCTTTCTCTCAGAGAGGTGGGTGAGTAGGAAGACGTGGCTCAAAACACCCAAGGGACAGCACTGCTACTTTGTTCTTCACTTGGCAAACATGTGCTGAGGTCACTGATCAACTGGCCCCAAGTACCAGTCACTCAACAGTGATGTAGCCCTTCCCCGCTCCAAGGGGGAAATTGACAGGTGAACAGACAGTTGTAGCTGCTAGAGAGACATTGAAGAGAATGGAGAAGAGGGCAAGCAGCAAAGCCTGGAGGTAAGTGGGCAACCCCGAGGATGTTCAGGGATGGTCGGTGGATGAGGTGGACAGTGTAGTCCCTGCTGTGGACAGATAACACTGGGTGGTTTCTTTTCTAGTGGGTAGAGAGGAGGTGAGGTCTCGTGATTACTATGTCCATCTGTTAGTCTTTCTACAGCCTCTTCACAGCACAAGATTGACGTGCTGAGGCCCCCTCCTTGGATTGTAGGTGGCATGTTTCCTCCAAGAGTCCGCACCCTGTGTCAGTGTGCTAACCTCTTCCTGGAAGGACACTAGCTGTTGGAGAGGGCCCACTCAGATGCCCTTGTTCTGACTTAGCTGTGTCTGTGAAGTGCCTGTTCTTGACACCGTGAAGTAAGGTGTTAACAGCAGGGGGTTATTCCAGTGACCACTTGTGAGAGTTTTCTTCTCTGTTTTGTATTTAGTGGCAGTGTGACAGCGAGAATGTGTCTTCAGAGGTCATCTTGTGCTGGGGGTGAGTTTGGTGCCCCCATTGGCTACCCTGTAGCTCTTTTTTTCCTACCCAAACACCTGCTTTCCAAATTTAAGTCACACGCTATCAGAATACAACAGGAGCTTTGGCAATTGAAGGCTGCTGGAAGCGGTCTGAGCTGTCTTCAGGGAAGTGGCTCCTGGTGGGTTGCCCTGCTCCAGTGGATGGCCCACCCTCATGCACATAGGGACAACAGGGATTGGACTCAGCGGGCTATGGAAAGAAAATAAGAAGTTGGGAGGGGAATGTAACATGTGCAGCCTGGGATGAGTTAGAGAGGGAATGAGGGGTTGGTATGATCAAAACACATTGCATACATGTATGCAATTCTCAAATAATAAATAATACGAATAGATAATGGTGGTCCTGGCGGGAGGTGCTGGTGGATTTGACGTGCATGGTGGGAGCATTTTCAGTTACAGTAGTTTGTTTTATGTTTCCAGTTCTCAGAGCAAACCTAGTCAATAAGGGCATGGTCTTGCTACCGTTTGCACTATGCATACCTGAGACAATGGAGTTGAAAGATGTGCAGTGGCTGTTTCCTGTTATTGGGTCTTTTCTGGCTCTAACACTTGGGATTTAAGGTCTGTTGGAGGAGTTAGAGCCAGAAGCCACCAGGCTTCCTGCTCTCCAGGTTAGCCTCTGTCTGCTGTGACTCACCCCAAGTAGCCCTAGAGCTGGTCCAGAAGTGGCCAAGCCAGTTCCCCTCTCAGAGCCTGCATTAACTTTCTGGGTCCCCTTGCTGTTGTGGGGCTCCCCTCCTACAGATAGCCCTGAGTGGGTGAGCTCACTGGTTCCTGAACATTCTGAAGGTCCTCCTTCCCCCAGCACTGACCAAAATTGCCAGTCCTGCTGGTTTTGCCAGGCTGCCCCTGAGCCACTCAGAGGGAGCTGCTGGGCAGTTCAACACGTAATTGTGTCCCATCTCCTGCAGTCCTCATCTCTCCAGTGTGGGTCAGAGCTGCTAAGATGGAGACACACCTCCCTCATTTCTGATGGCCTAGCAGGTGTTTATTGGGGTGGGTGGGGAGGGCTGGGGGAGCAGACAGGTTACTGCTCTCTTCACAGACCTGTGTGACTTATTACCTCACCAGCACACTTGTTGGGAAGCACAAAACAAGCAGCTTTGCTTTTTAATGGGACATGATTAAATGTTAATGACCAGTGACCTCACAGAGTGACTGCCACACTCACTGTTTGCTCATCTACACCTGTATGTACCTCCTGGGCATCAGAAAATTACATAATTAAGTACAGATTACCACAGACACGTCACCACACATTGTTATTCCTGGGAGATTTAATCGGCAAGCTTTGTGTTCATGTGTGCTTCTCAACAGAGTACCACCGGTCCTGTACAAATAGCATCTCCTTAATCCTTTGCAACAGTCCTACACGCAGCCAGATTTAATGGATTAGAAACCACAATCTGAAGCCGTTCTGTGCCAGGATGAGCACTCCCTCCTCCCTCTGCCACAAAGGCCAAAAGGCAGGTATCCTCCACTGCCCCCCTGGGACTGCTGCAGGAGCACATTTTCAAAGTGCAGTGGAAGTGAGCAGAGGCAGGTGGAGTGGCCATGGCTGCTGACACCCAGGTCCTCATCCCAGCCACTCCTGTGGTGACTGAGTTCTAAGAGACTTCCTGAGCAGTGGTTCTGGAAAGAATCAGTTGCTTGTTGTTTAACCTTTGTGCAGGGATGGGATGCGGCGTTGACTGATGCTATGAGGGATGTATGCACCAGTGGCTTTCTCTGATGTCAAGGTCAGTGGCAGGTGCGGTGGTGGATCCACCTGTACCAGAGCCCACAGCCAATGTCTGAAGGCCTTTGAAAGGTGAATTTGGCTAGGGTATTTAGGCATCATTTCTGGCATCTATGTTTCATGTTTGTGACCTTTATTTCTTATAACATCCCCAAGGATATGCCACCTAGTCTTATAAAATGGACACCCGGCTGGAGACATGAGGTGGTTTCCAGATGTTACAGGACCTGTAGATTCAGAATTATGAATGTCAGAACATTATCTCACAGATTTCAGGTTCAGCCCAGTCCCCTAAGAGCATCTCTGGCATCTAAGTTTCAAAACACTGCAGAAGGAGAGTGAAGCTGTTCCTTCTAAAGAAGCGATCTCCTCCTTGAGGTTAATAAGATGAAATGTGACTCAAAATTACAAATCCCAAGGTTTGAACAAGCATGGTGATATCCACACCCTGTCCTAACCTTGCAGTTCTAGCTACCTTAAAATGGTAGGGCACTCACACCATAGAGGGTCAGAAGGATGACAGGCTGCTGGTAATTGGCCAGGACATTTCCACAACCACCTTCCTCTCTGTCTCCTTGTCTATAAACCCAGCACCAAGGATGATGGCAGCCGGGGAAACCACAGTACCTGCTGGTCAGTAGTGCCCCATAAGTTAGATTTAGCACCTGGACAGTTCCTGTTTATTTTCTTCAGCTTCTTCATCAGCAGAGTAGGTGGGAGTCAAGTCTATGACCTTGTGCAGTTATCATGCATTTGCCGTGTCAGCTAGACGCCACCGGAAGACATTAAATGCATCAGGTGTTTATCTAATGGGTAGCTCACGGTGGGGGCTCTTGAAGAAACTAATTACCTAATTAATTTGGGGAAATTTGACTTTATGGGTTTAAGAAATTAAAATAGTTACCCACAACAGAACTTCCATAGACTCTTCCAGAATGGAGGTGAGGTTTGCGTGTGTGCGTGTGTGTGCATGTGTGTGCGTGTGTGCGTGTGTGCGCGTGCGTGTGTGCGTGTGTGTGTGTGTGTGTGTGTGTGTGTGTCTTTCAGGACTTGTTTTCCTCATCCATACTCCAAGTGGCTGGTCCCGTCTGTAGTTCCCAGGACTGGAACATTTAGCACAGCAAGGAAATGTGTCTGCTAGCCAAGGCTGCCTTCTGTGTCTCTGTATCTCTATTCAGAGTTTGGCAGAATTAAATAGACCTGTTATTTACTACAAGTATCATGTTATAAATGGCAGAATGGTCCAAAACTGAAAAGGCAAACTTGTGACTGCTGGCAGTTCTTAAGATTTGATAAACTAGGCTTTATACAAAGGTCATCTTGGGGCACTTGTTCTTGCAGAGGACCTGGATTCTGTTCCAGCACCCACATGGCAGCTCACAACCATCCATAACTCCAGTTTTAGGGGATCTGATGCCCTTTCCTCAAGTCCACAGACACCAGGCATGCATGTGATACATGCACAGGCACGCACACACACACTGCACACACACACGCACACACACACATTCACACACACACATACACACACAGCGATACACACCCCCACATGCACACACACACCCCACATGCACACACACACACACTCTCACTCACACTCTCACATACACAACACACACAGAGCGATGCACACACACACCCCACATGCACACACACACACACTCACTCACACTCTCACATACACAACACACACACAGCGATACACACACACCCCACATGCATACACACACACACCCCCCACACACACATAGCAGCGCGCACACATACACATGCACCACACACACACACCACATGCATACACACGCGTGCACACACACACACAGCAGCGCGCACACACACTACATGCATACACATGCACGCACCACACACACACCACATGCACACACACAGCAGCGTGCACGCACACACACACACAGCAGCACACACACACTACATGCACACACACATGCACACACCACACACACATACCACATGCACACACACAGTAGCATGCGCGCACACCACACACACACATAGCAGCACACACACACACTACATGCATACATACACACACACAAACACACACACAGAGCAGCACACAGGCACACATACAAACAAGAAAAAACAATTCTAAAATAAGATAAATTTAAAAAAGAAAGGTCATCTCTTGTTTACTTAAGACAGTGTTTCATTTGGTAGCCCAGGCTGATCTGGAGCTCACTGTGTAGCCCAGGATGCCCTTGAACTCATGGCAGTCCTTCTACCTCAGCCTCCAAAGTGCTGGGGTTATGAGTGCGAGCTACCATACCTAGTTAGAAAAATTGACTTTATGTCATGCTTCCTGCTCCTTTTATATCTGTGAAGTCTTGCTTGGATCCAAGGATGAGTATCTGGGGGATCTGGGGACCTCCATTTGCACCCTCTTTCTGGGACCCCAGCTCCCCACCTCAAAAGGCTCTGGTTCTCTAGAGGTCCGTGATGGGCAGCCCTAGCCTTTAGTGGCCATGGTTATGACCGAGAGGTCCCTCCCTCTAGCATGTATGGGCACGACATCACCAGCGGGGGAGCAAGAGTGTGGGTATGGGTTCAGGGCCTGCAGTGGCACCTTCTTGTCCTCTCATTGCCGTGCAGCATCCTGTGGCTTTCCCTTAACCCTAAGGCATGCTGCTGGCCTTTGCGGAGGAACTGGTCCTCCCTGGCTACTGTGTGGGCAACGAGTCTGCCCCCTTGGTATGTGTGTGGGTAGGGGTGGCGGGGCAGACTCCTCCTGCAAAGTCTTTGGATGCTCCTCTCTCCAGGCCCTGGGTCTCCTCCTATCCTGTCCTTATAGGGGACATGTCTGTTGGCATTTTCCTGTAAATGCCTCCTCTTTTTGTTTCCACCAAGAAGAGCTGATCCTGTTGCTTGCAATTGTAGAGTGGTCCTGCTTACTCTGGCTCCCTAGCTTGCTGTGGGGTAGCACTGCTGGCCTGGCCCTCCCACTATGATCTGTGCTCTGCCTCATGGATGGTTTGTAGAAACAACTGCTGTCACTCAGGCCATGGCATTTACTTACACCTTCAGGAAAAAAATAGTTCTCTCTTCAGCTCTGCCATATTTCAGGTGATGACTCTCTGACCAGCCTGGGCACCTGGCTCCTGCTGACCTCTCTGGCTACCATGGCTTGTGATGGACAGATGGGGGCTTCAGAAGATGAGTGTTTCACACCAGGAACAGTTAGGCTTGTTACTACAACTTATCCATGCATGTTTCTGACTGTACAGAGCTCAACAAGCATGCATGTGTCTTATTTTCTTTATGTGCTCATAGAATCTAGGCTGGTGGTTTGAAAAAAAAAAAAAAAAAAAGGCCTCCAAAGGCACTGGTGCTATTAGGAGGTGTGGCTTTGTTGGAGGAAGTGTGTCACTGTGGGGGTGGGCTTTGAGGTCTCTTTCTCTCAAGCTTCCCTCTGTCAACTTCCTGTTGCTTATAAGATGTAGGACTCGGCTCTAGCGCCACATCTGCCTGCAGGCTGCAATGCTCCCCTTCTGAAACTGTAAAGACACCATCCTCAATGAAATGTTTTCTTTCTAAGAGTCGCCATTGGCTATGGTGTCTCTTCACAGCAATAGTATACACTAACTAAGGCAGGCATCAAACTTACTATGTAGCCCAGGATGGTCCTCTTGCCTCTGCTTCTTGAGTGCTATGATTATAATTGTGTGCCACATGTCTCTGTCTAGCTTTATATGGTGCTGGGATTGGACCTAGGATTTCATGAGTCCCAAGAAAGCACTATACCAACTGAGATACATCTCTTACCCTAATGAATTTATTTTTAACTTTTATTGCTTTATTAATATTCCTACTAAAATATTTTATTAGTTATTTGAGAAGTTCATACAATATGTTTTGATCATCTCCATCTATCTCCCAGCTTCTTCCAGATTAATCTCCGCATCCCTACCCACCCATTCCTCTCTAGACTCTTCCTAGATTAATCAGTGTCTTCTTACCAACCCATATTTGTGCTCTTTCTCTCCTTTAAACTATTGAGTCCAATTTGTGCTACCCACATATTCCTCAGTGCAGGTCCTGCTCTTGACTGTAGCTGACCTACCAGGGGTCACACCCTTAAAGAAAACTGACTCCTCCAATGGCAGCTATCGATTGCCAATATCTCCTCAGCTATGGGGTACAGTGCCCACCTCCTCATCTCCATGCTAGGATTTTGTCTGGCTTGAGCTTGCATAGGTTTTTTTGCATGCTATCACAACTACTATGTGTTTATTTGTGCAACTGTCCTGTTATGTCTGAAAACAGTTTCCTGTAGTCACTTACTGCATGTGCCTCTTATAATGGTTCCTCTTCTTTTGTAATGATCCTTGAGATTTAAGAGGAGGGTCGTGATATAGACATTCCATTTAGATCTGGTCACTCCATAGTTTCTTATCTGTATGGGTTGTGAGTCTCCATGTTAACTGCCATCTACTGGAACAAGAAACTTCTCTGATGAGGGTATAGTAAAAAGTTATTAGGGGTTGGTTTAATACTGTATCAATTTGTCAGAATAATTGTATTAGGTCTTCTGTTAGAGCCTATTGCATGTCTAACCACAGGTCCTTGGCCTCAGTAACAGACAGAGTTCCAGGTGTGGATCTTATCTCATGAAGTGGGCCTTAAATCCAATCAGAAAGTGGTTGGTTACTCTCACAACATTCATGCTACTATTGTACCCGTGAGATAGCATTCCAAGACACTTGAACCTTGTGAGCTACAGTAATGACTGTCTTTATATGATTTTATTTTTAAATTTGTATTGGGACAAAATATATGTTTATTATATGCCAGGTGGTTGACATGGGTATGCACTGTGGAATGGTTTTATTAATCCAACTAATATATCCACCATCTTACTTCTTATTAGTTGTTATTGGGGCATTGGAAATCTACTTTCTTTGTGATTGTCAATCATACAATACATGACAACTATGTCAGTCTTCAGAGTAGGGCTCTAGTACCTATCTCTCTTTTCCTTGTGTGTCTGTTACACTTCCCTGTTAACTCTCATAGCAAATTCATTAGTCAACCCACAGATTCTTCTCTCAACCCTTGTTCTCCTAATGTAGAAAGCAGGCAGGAATATCTTCTCCCGACTTATTGTGATTGTGAGTTCTGATGAGTTGGGCTTCAACACAGGTCTTTATGAGGACTGGGTATATCTTCCTGGTTAATTCTTACAACTGTGCTTTTAATGTGACCTGAAAGCTTATTCCCAAGTCACCAATGCTGTTCTTCAGCCCACAGTCCCACAGTGTCTCACACTAGCCCATGGGTTCCTGAGGGCTACTCCTTCACTCTGGCTTATTGTCCCCTGTTGCACATTTTTGGTTTTTAGAGACAGAATCTCATGGATCTCAGGCTAGCTGCAAACTCATTATAGAGTAGAGGATGACCGTGTACTCAACCCTCCTGCTTCCATATCCAAAGTGCTAGGATTAAAGGTGTGTAACACAACACCCAGTTTATGTGGTGTTGTGCATTGAATACAGGGCTTCTCCAATGTTAGTCAAACACTTTTCACCAGCTGAGTTGTACCGCAGACCCTGCATTGCATTTTTTAAACAACAGATAGAATGATATTATGACAGTTATGTCTTTCACTCTACCAACTGAGCTATATTTCCAGTCCCTTCAAGAATCTTCTGATCTGCCAACAAACTGGACCACAGGCAACATTCTGCTTAATGATTATTTTTCTCATAACAATATAGTGTTCGTGGGGTGTCTTTTCTTACCCTACAGTAAGGTTGTTGTGGATCTCTGTAGACTGCCTTTGTAGTGAGTTAATTATTTATGCTTCTATATAGCTGTAGGGCATCCCTAGAATGGACACTGGAAGAAATCTTTGCACATATTTGTGATGGCTCTCCTAGGTTCCATCTTTCAGAGTGGCTATACTGTGTAATGTACTGAGGATTTACATATGATGTGTGACTCCCTTCCAGAAGACGGTCAGCTCATTCACCCTGCAGGCATGAAGCCTTGAGTATTGCAAATATTGGCAGTAATTTCCAATCAAAAGCTCTTGTGCCTCATTTCCAGTTTTCTGGAGGCATGTTTCTTGTGGTGTATTTCCACCATGAACACATGAGTTCATTTCCATCAAAGATATCCAGATAAATTAGAACCGCAGATACACAACTTTTTTTTTTCAGTATAAAGGTGACCTAAATATTGCACTGGACATGCCAGTGCAAAAATGTTTCTCCAAAATAGCCTGAAATCCGGAATTTGATCTGTCATCCCTCATAACAGGGAAAATTTATTGCAAGTAAACTTGTGAAGTATGTTTTAATCAGTGGCCTGTACTGTCACTGGAATACTCCGTGTCCACTGGTGATATTCTAGCCTCTGGAGTGACAGCTGGTGCTGCTGAGCTTGCACCTTATGGCAGGTGCTATCCCAGGACCACTGTGTGGTACTTGCCTCATTATTTCTTCCAAGAACTCTGCCACCACGGTCTGTCTAGCAGCTGTGAGGAATCATACAAAGATTCACCTGCTCACACCATTTTCTAGTGCTTTGTATATCTTTGTCTGCCTTGGAGACCCTCATCCTCTCTCTGATGTTCGCACTGAACCAGTACTGAGCATTCCTTCAGCGCACTGTCCTATTTCTTTTCCATACTACTGGGAAGTCTATGGCTTATCTCTGCAATGAGGACCATCTGTATCTATTTCACTGTCCTTTCCTGGGACTGGACAAATAGCTGGGGTGTATTAAGACCCTTCTAAGTGAGATTAAAGTGCATCAGGATGGGAGTTTGCCCTCAGGGAGCATCATCTAGATGTGGAGAGTGCTGTGCACATTCTACATGCACTATTATTCACTTTGCTTACCATAAAACCCCTGGGATGCAGACGTTGCTCAATGGCACCAGCTTTGCAAATATGTCCACAGAGCACTGCCTTTCTTTTCCCATCTTCTGACCCAAGCCTGTCACTGGTACCTGTGAGAATCTGGCTGGACACACTGCAGCTAAAATGTTTCTTGGAAGTCTGACCCATCTGTCAGCCTTGGAGGATGGCCATGCGTCCTGTGCCAGCTCTCACTTTTCTCTCTGGGTGTAAAAAGGCTGGAGCAAGATGTGCTGGGCCCTGCATATGTCCTGTTTCCTAGGGAACAAATGGTCTGGAAAATGACCCGATGCTGTGCACTCTGGTAGCAACTGATGGGATATGCGGCACTGGTATCACCTCAGAGAGGATCAAGGTGGGAAAGGAGGGTGATGGGTTAGGCACTGAAGCAGTTGAACCCAGCAGTTTCTCCAGTCTTGCTGAAATAAAAGCATCCACTGAAAATGCAGCACAGTTTGGTCCATCTGCCTCAGAGTCTGGGAAATACCAAGTGTCTTAGTAGACTTTTACCTCAGTATGAACGCCTTCTGTGTGTCCGTGGAGACTCCAGGTTTGTAGGTTTTGTCTTTGGATCCTTTCCTGTGCTTCCACTTGGGAGTCTCCCACTTGTCCTCAGGGCATCCAAAACCCTACTCCTCAGAGGCTAGGGGGCTCAGCTGTAAACATCTTATGAAGACAGAATATGTACGTGTGTGTGTGTGTGTGTGTGTGTGCACGCGCGCACGTGCACATTTGTGCATATGTACGTGTACCTGCTTATGTGCTTGTCTGCATGCATGTATCTGTATATGAGCAGTATGTTCTCAATCTGTACTTTATTTCTGCTTCTTCTGAGTGTGATAGAAGGCATTGCAGTCTCCAGTGACTGCAACTTTTTCTTATTCCATGAGGTAAAGGTCCCATTTGGGAGGCAGAGGCAGGTGGATCTCTGTGAGTTTGAGGCCAACCTGGTCTACAGAATGAGTTCTAAGTTCTAGGATAGCCAGGGCTACCCAGAGAAATCCTGTCTCCAAAAAACAAATAACTAACTAAATAAAAATCCTGTTTGAAATTTCTCACAACACAGAAAGGGGGTTTGCTATGGGGGAAGAGAAAGAGCAGGGCAGGATTTCCATAAAGGGGATTTTTATTCATATGAATTTCAACATAATTTGGGTTTCTTTATTCAAGTTTGATTTCTGTTGCTGTGATGAATACCATAATCAAAAGCAACTTAGGGGAGTGTTTCAGTTAGGGTCTCTATTGCTGTGAAGAGACACCATGACTACAGCAACTCTTATAAAGGAAACATTTAGTTAAGGTGGCAGCTTACAGTTTCAGAGGTTCAGTTCATTATCATCATGGTGGTACATGGTGCTGTACAGGCAGACATGGTACTGACTACATCTTGATCAGAAGGTAACAGGAAATGGACCGTGTTACTGGGCAATATTTGAGCACAGGAAAACCTCAAGTCTCACTCCCACAGTGGCACACTTCCTCCAACAAGGCCATACCTATTCCAACAAAGCTACAATTCCTAATATTGCCATTCCCTATGAGCTTATGGAATCAAATACATTCAAATGACCACACAGTGGAAAGGGTTTATTTAGCTTATACTTCCAAGTCATAGTCTATCACTGGGGATGGGTGGTAGGTGGGATGGGCATCAGGGCAAGAACTGAAGCAGAAACTATGGAGGATGCTCCTTATTGGTTCACTCACTGGCTTATGCTCAGCTAGCGTACTTATGTGACCTAAGACCACGCGCCTAGGGATGGTACTGCCCACTGTTGGCTTGTCCCTTAAGTATCAGTTAACAATCAAATCAATATCCACAGATGCCACCAAGCCAGTCTGATCAAGGCAGTTATTCATCTGAGGTTCTTTGTCTCGGGTGACTTTAGGTTGTATCAAGTCAACAATAAAAACTAACCAGGACAACAGTCATTTGTTTTGCTCTTTTTAAACAATTTATTGGCAATGAAGCCAAGTGACCCAGGATGGAATCTGTCCAAGGCCTCACAATTATTTCCCTTAACATTTTCAGCCTATTAAAAAGGCAACAAGCCAAGAACAGATAGTTTCCTTTCATCAAAGTGCCCTAACAGCTCTTTTCTATGATTGATGGGAAAAACTTTGGATGAGAAGCTAAAAGGTTTGAGTAAGGCACTCAGTTTGAATGGTGATCACTATGGTCTTTCTTCTCCTCCTCTCCCCTCCCCACCACCACCACCATCGTTGGGTAAAGCTTTACATTATCAATGTTATCATCATCATCACCATCACTGAGTAGAACCTGTTATTGTCATTTTCATTATCATTATTACCATTGGATAGAGCTTGTCATTGTTTTCATCATATAATCATGATCATGATCATTAGGTAGAGCTCATTATACCATTAACATCATTTTCACCTTTGCATCATTGTCATCATTATTATTGTATTGTGTCACTATCATCATCATCATCTTCATCATCTGTGTCATTGGGTAGAGCTTGTCATTATCATTGTTGTCATCGTCTTCAGCATCATCATGTTTGTCATTTTCATCATTGTCATCATCAATGTGCTGTGATCACTAGGGCCAAGGTGCTGATCTGAACACTTGGCATCATTAAGTTGTTTAATCTTCACTGTAACTCAGACACAAAGGGTTGTTATTTTCACCACTTTCAAGGTGAGGAAAGAACACTTGGAAATTAATAAACTTGGGGAACTCTCTCTCTTGAAGTTCTGGAGCTAGGATTGGTGGCTATTAGGCTACATATTAGTTTTTTTTTTTACAAATATTTGGCTGAAACAACTTAAAGGAGAACGGGTTTATTTTGCCTCATGGTTTCATAAGAATTTCAGTCCAGCATAACAACAAGACATAATGGAACATTTAACAGAGGCTCCTTGCATCTTGGTGGGCCAGAAGCGAAGACTATGGCTGGAACTAGGAGTGGCTTGCCCTCACTAGCCTACTTCTGTTAGCAAAGTTCCAGAGTCTTAAAAAACTACTACCATAAACTAGACAGAATTCAAAACATGAGCCTCCAAGGATATTTCAGATTTAAATTACAACATTGCTCCCCCCAACAAAGGCTTGTGGCCACCTCATAATGCAAACTTCCCAAGACTTTCAAGAGTTCTAACACTGTTCAAAAGTCCAGTCTTTTCTGAAACTGAAGGTAATTTCTTAGCTCTGAGCCTATATAGAATAAAAAATTAAAATTGCATACTTCCAATATACAGCAGTAGAGTAAATGGTCCCATTCCAAAAGGGAGAAATAGGGATACAGTGAGAATATTGGGTCACAGCAAGACTGAATTATATATCGAAATGCTCCGTCTAGCATCTGTGGCATGTGAGGCATCATGTGGAATCCAATAAACATGACAACCCCTGGGCCTTTGGCCCTTCCACCTGCCATGCATATGACTAACTTGAGCCAGATCTACTTTATGCCTAAAAATTTTCTCACCAAATGTCTAACATCCTGAGATTTCCATTGTAATTTAGGCTTCTTCCTCAAAACTCCATGTATAGTCTGACCAGAGGCTCCTGGTTTTGCATACTACTTCATTATTCATTTTCTGATCTCAAAGTCTTTATCCTGGAACCTTGGTATAATTCCTATGATCTTATATTTCTTATATTTTGCACACATGTAAAAAATAAAAATAAGCACTATGCAATCAACACTAAGTTCCCCTGAAAGATCAAGAAAAGCCATATCTCTGTGCACCACTGTTTCATGGATATCTAGGAAATGGTGCTCCTAATGGTGCTCCTATGCATCCAGAGTGCTCCCACCCCACCACAGTCTGTTCCTGCCTGGACCAAGAGGGTGACATGTACCAGTACATATTGTGTCTTGGCTCTGCCACATGTGCTAACAAAAGACTCTCTCCTGCTAACTCATTGGGACTTGAGTGAATCAATAAGATCCAAATCCCAGCATCATAGAAGTAACAATCATGGTGTCTAGATGAGCTACAACACGAAACACAGGTCTTGGATCCATTGACAGGTTAAATTTAACAAGACCAAGGACCTTCTGGAATGAGACTTGCAAGGTGACCTTGAAGTCTCAGTGGAGGGCTCTTTCTGAACCAAAGCTCAGATACTCTACCCAATAGCTCTGCAGTCACAAAAAGGAAGATCCCAGATGCTCCAGGTCATGAACCAAAGGATGGGCACACTGGTGCACTCTGGCCATTTGTGCCAGGAGAAGATAGATGAGGTGGTGTGAAAAATGGGCTATTCCTAGCCGTAGTCTCACCACCATGTTTGATGGTGCTCTGTTGTCCTCCATTCATCATCATCCTACTCAAAGGCAACCTGGTGCCATGAACTATGAAGAAGCTGGCCTCCTGTGATGCAGCTGCAGGATCTCACAATTGTATCTCAAGGCTAGGAAGCAGTGCCTAGGAAGCATGGGTCTGAAAACACGGCCTTACTCTGAACTTTAGGGTAAACAGCATTTAATTTATCTGAAAAGGGTTCTCACAGGTATTCAGAAAAAGCACACCCAAACACATAGTTTCTACATACACATCATACTTGTATTTTTGTATTTTAGCACACACAGTACACACATTAATAGGTAATGCAGGTGTACTGATTCTCTCTCTCTCTCTCACACACACACCCAACACTCAACGTATACTCTCATTCATAGTTTCACATACACACTGGCACTCTGCTTTTGGCCCTTCATAACACACCGATATTTTCCACATGTCATCTGGCCCATCCATTACGGGGTATTGCTACTGTTGTAGAGTGTCTGCACACCTCCACATCCCTGGTTTCTGTGCAGCTGCTTGCATTGCTCGGCTCTGCTTGAGCCAAGGGGAACAGAGTCACACCCTTGCCTGTTACGGATATTGCTGAAGTAGGCTCCCTGGTTCTGACAGACTCTGGACTAGCATGGTGATACTTGCATTGCCGCTAAGCACAACTGGCAGCTGAAAGCAGTCTGCACTGAGTGAGCAGTCAGCATCACCAGTACACTTTCTTACAGGAGTGACAGGTGCATGCCTACTCTGGGTTGCACAGCCTTAGATATAGCTCACTCATCCCCCCCTTGCACTGTGATAGCATTTCTACCTTCCATAAACTACTGCTCAGGTGTAAAGCTTCCCAAAGGCTCACGTTTGATTTCTTGGGTTCTTTCTACTAGGAATTCTGACTTGACAGAACTCTTGTCACGGTTGCTTTTATTAACCCAGACAGGGTTCATCATTGCTTTCTCTTTCTTTCATCTCTTTGCAAGTGCTTTAACATGTTATTTGTGTGTGAGTTTAAGTCATGTAGATCCTCACAGTCACCCCTATTTCATAAAGATCATGGCCACCACAGGCTCAGCAAAGCCACCAAAGCAGTGGTTCTCAACCTGTAGGTCGTGACCCTTTTGCAGTGGTCACCTAAGACCACTGGAAAATACAGATATTTCCATCTCAATACATAACAGTAGCAAAGTTACAGTTATGAAGTAGCAACAAAAATGAGGAACTGTATTAAAGCGTCACAGCATTAGGAAGGTTGAGAAACACTGGTATAGACATTTTACTGTTCCCAAAGTTCTTGCTGACTCAAATTCCTGCTTAACTCTCCTATGAACAGTGTTTTATGGCATGATGAACAGGCCCTCTCACTGCTTCTCACATATCTGGTTCCTTCAGCAATGCCTGCCCATCGTCTACCTTCTAGTCCCTGATATTCATGGAGATCTTGGCCAGCAATAAGCAAGCATTCCTAATGACTTATGTAAGCCATCCCACCAGGGACTGGTTTATCATACCTCAGATTATGCAGCTTTTGTTTTTAAGGGTAGATGAGTAGTTATATTACTGTTTCTTCACTTTTGCAGCATATCCCTCACAAGCCAGGCTTCAAGAGGCCCTTGCAGTGTTTAAAAGCCTTTCTGTGGCTGGAGAGATGGCTCAGTGGTTGAGAGCACTTTCTGCTCTTGCAGAGGACCTGGGGTCCAACTCCCAGAACCTACATAGCAGCTAACATGCTCCTGTAACTCTAGTTTCAGGGAATCTGGTGCCCTCTTTTGGTCTTCACAGGCATTTCATGCACATGGTGCACATACATACACAAAGGCAAACGTTCATACACAGAAAATTCAAATATGTCTTAAAAGTCTTTCCCAATTCAGCCAGTTAAAATGCTCAGTATTCTTTGATTATCATAATTGACTGACTTGTCCATTATTAAGATTTTCCCTGCATGCCAAATCATAGATTTATCCTTCCCGCCATGAAAGCTCAGACCTGAGGAATGCCTTTTATCATTTTGTTGTTGTTGGTACTAGGGAGGACTTTGGTTCAGTTCTTTTACTTTCTTTGAATATCACCAGCTATAAGAAACAGCCCACCAGCATTCCATCTCGCTTTTTTCCACCCTCACTGCCAAATCAAAGCGTGCATCCTTGGGAGCATTCCATACTCATGTGGTATACTGCATTCATCATGGAGGCAAGGCACTCACAAACCAACACAAGATGTCTATCCTTGGGATGCTCCCACAAGAATGTCCCAACAAAATGTCCTGGTCTTCATTGGCTGTCCTGTTACCCATCACAGGAAACATGAAAGTACCCCTACAGCAAGAAGGCACACCTTCCCGCACCACACAAGGAAAGGCAGCCATACCAGAACTGCCCTTGTGCGTGCTCCACCCTCTTATGCTTCAGCCTCAGTCACATGTCGGCACGTGCTGGGACCATGCAATCGTTCCTTCCCAACCCATATTTGGTTCTATTTTCAGGTACCAAGTATCTTCTGTGACATTTCCTAGAGAGATGTGAACAAATGTCTCCTATTATTCCAGCTATGGCGCTGATGACAGAGCAAAGAACCAATTTCACTTAGTGAGCCAGTGAGTTGATTGGGTTACTTACAGGAATGTGGGTGAAAAGTTACCTGCAGGAGCGTGGGTGCTCAAAGACAGCTGCCTCATTGAAAAGTCCATCTCAGCAGGGGCAGTGGCTTATACAGTCCCCTCCCTGGAATTCTCTGCAGGATCCTCAGGCAGCATGCCTGCCAGCCTCCTCTCCATAGCAAGTGTTAGTGCTTAGGTAAACTTGGACAGAATCCCATCCCTATGAACTCTTCAGTTCCAGGCTTCCTGGGGTTTACCATGTGAGCATGGGGATGCTGGTGAACCTGAATACAGACTTGTAAGTTTCACTTCCTTCCCAAGTCATATGAGCCTCCTCCATTTGGAGGGAATATTCCCGTTCTTAGCAAATAACTACCCAACAAAACATGACAATGCACACATGCACTCAACTCTACTCACATACAACCACACTCTCTTGTATTCTCAAAGACACACTCACATCAACTGTACTCACACACATGCACACTCAACTGTACTCGCACATGCATACATATATGCTCTCTTGTACTCTGTCATATGTGCACTATACTCAAACGCATACACACTTCTCCTCTCACATTTGAACATTCACTTGTACTCTTACATGCGTGCACTCTTATGCTCTCACACATGCATGCATAGTCATATGTACTCTCACATGCACACTACACTCTAACTTGTATTTACACACACTCACATGTACCATTACTTACTCTCTTGCACACATTCAGTATCACTTGTATTCCTGCATGCACACATTTACACTTGGAACCTTTTACACAGACACACTTGTGCTTGCACACACAGGTGAACATTTGTGTAGAATTACACATTTACTGCATACCAAGGAAAGACTCACATGCTCCAAACACCAAACTGATTCAACAGGTGTGACTGCACATGCTCCTCATTTTATTCTTGTGTTTATTGTCCTTTGATAAAAACTCTCTTAGATGTAAAATGTGTCATGGGCAAGCCATCTCCCCACCTAAATCTTTGGTATCTTCCTTAATCATAGGAGGAAAGATGCTGCAGCATCCAAACATTATTGAAAGAGAAAAGAAGGGCAGTAAAGGAATTCTTTGCTAATGAGCTGGAGTGAGAGCCTGGCAGCTATTATCTTTATTACCAGCTTTCAGTAGCCCTTGTCTCAGGCCATGGGGACAGATAGTCAAGGGACTTTGTCATCTCCTCACCATCATTTAAAGGAAGTCATAGGTGCTGGATGGCTGAGGTGTGGTAAAGGAGACAGGGAGCTGACACCGAGAGTGGAGGGTGAGCTCAGGTATCAAAGTGCCTCTATCCACCATGTTGTCCTCTAGCCTCACAACTATCCGTGGAGCCTCTCAAAGTGATGCTGATGATCTCACACAGCTTTGATGAGGACACACAATAATCCATGATTTGTATTATAACATACTTGGCATTTGATTTAGCAAGTAACAAAAGGAAAACATAATAAACTAGTAAAAATGTAAGGAAAGTCAACTTTGGTAGTGAACACACCCCAACAAATGCAGTATTGATGGCTCTGGGATTAGCCTCGTACAGATCACCTATCTAGGTAAGACATGGGGTCCATCCTTAGCACAGCCATATAGACAGCAGACAAAGACACATGACCCAGAAGTAACTTAATATTTTTGCATCAAATTGGCAGAGGTTTTTAAAGCTGCCATTAGTGAAGCTGTGTGGCTGCAGGAGGGTACATATCTGCTTGATCCTTTTGGAGACAGTATATTTGATTTAAAATGTGAATTTGTTGGTTTGTTTTCAAGACCGGGCTTCTCTGTGTGACAGTTCTGGCTGTCCGGAACTAGCTCTGCAGACCAGGCTGGTCACACAGAGATCTGCGTGCCTCTGCCTCCCAAGTGTTGGGATTAAAGGCATGCATCACTACCGCTCAGCAGAATGTGAATATTTTTATTTAAGAAACTCAAGCAAAATTTAACTTACTTAAGTGATTTAAACTACCTGTGGAAACATTTGCCTGCTCTGGTCTTGGCACTCTTGGGTTCAGGGGACCATTCTAGGATCCTTCTAAGCTTGTTTCTTTCCACCTATAAAATTCTGGGCTTAACCCATATTCAGCCTCTAGAAAGACCATGTGACTCAGGGGCAAGCAACCAGGAGGCTGTGTTTTCTGGTTTTGGGGGATGAAGCAGGTGCTTCCTTTATCTTGGATTCTTGGCTGAGCACAGCCTTAGCGCAGCTCCTGTTCTGAGAAGAAAGCTGAAGTATCAGTTTCTGCCTGGTTCTGAGGCAGAACACAGCTGAGTCTGTTAGAGTGTGTCTCACTATCCTGTCTCAGAAGTGCATCACAGGGGACTAGCAGCTACAGGAAGTGATTTCTGATACCAGTATTCTGCATTATCTGTAAGTGTGAATATTACCTTTTTGTCAGTTGCATTGGAAAAGAATAAGTTATAACTAGTCAATCTCCTATAATCGTGGGAGGGAGGAACAGCTTAATTGCTTCGGTTAAGTGGCCAGTGACTTTGCCAGCGCTCATAAATGCCATTAGGCTTCAGGCCACTGAGATGGACCTGTTGATTTATTAAATGATGACAGGCAGGGAGCTGGTGCAATTTCTTTTATGGGTTAACACACAGAGCTGGAACACCTAAATGGTTAAGTCTGATATTCTGCATGGCCTCTTCTAGGAGAGATCAAAGGAAGAGGGTGACAGAGGGTTCTCACTGTGATGATGGAGAATTGGCATTCAATGGGCTTTCTTCTCATCCAGTAAAACACACGCAGTAATTATCAACTGTTCGGGATGTGATGATAACCTTTAGCTGTTCCTCTCCTTCCCTGGCTCCCCCCCTTTTTTTGGTTAAACAGACATGTTTGAGATGGCTCTCCTTTTATGACCATGAACTATAGTCACAGTATTCTCTGCTGGCTCAATGATCTGCAAAACTGACAATACACATCGGTTCACTGCAACCTCGGTGTGCTGGGCAGTCAAGTCTGCTAAACCCCAAGTTCTGTCAGCTGAAACAATCCCTTTCCTCAGAGAACTTAACTGTTAATGGGCAGCCTGGCATGCTAGGGGTGATCTTCTTCTGGGATGAAAGGAACACAAGGCCACTTGGAATGGAAATCAAGAAAAGTTTTCCAATGCTTTATTTCTACTTCATGCAAAACGGACTTAGAAACCACGTGTCTGTCCATGCCCCCAGCTTCCAGGTAAGCTGGGGAACCAGAGAGGATGGCAGTCATGGAGGATGCATTGTGATGATGGGCCCAGTTACAGGGCAGGTGCTGCTGGGTCCCCATGAGTGAGCCTGAGAACCGAGTGCTGCTAACATTCCTTTGGGGATGCAGGCCTGCTCCCAGCAGTTGTGAAGGAAGAGACTCAATACCACCAGTGTGGAGTGTGAGCTTGCTGCGTATCAGGTTCTCCTTAGAGGAGACTGTGACCTTGGGCTCTGTGGCTTCTGAAGCTTCTGAGGTCTGAGGCCTCCCAGCTTCCAGCAGCACCATTTCCTCAGAAGCTACAGCCTCAGCTGCAGTCACCAAGACAGTAGCACCTGTGTTCATCTACAGCCTTCCACAGGGTACCCTGCTTTTACTCACACTTGCTTCCTTTAGGGACAGCAGGTTTGGCCAGGTCTCTGCTGGATGTTCCCCACAAAACTCGGCAGCATTGACGGACTCTGTTTGGTTGTGTGGACACTACAGCAAAACAAATATCAATCATGGGCATTTGATAACCTCCCCCACCATCCATTCTGCTAAACCCTCTCATCCCTGGGAGGGAGGTTTTTGTTAGTGCCACCCAAAGCTTGAGGTCTTTGGAGGACTCAGGCATTTGTCTAAGATCCCCACTCACTGTTCTCCCAACAAAGCCAGGACTCTGAAAGCTTTTCCTAAACTCCCATCTTTCCCCACTACATCAGGGTACTGTGGCCAGGCATCCCTCTGCTTCTAGCATCCATAGACACAACGTGAGTATTAGGCATATATGCTTTTCTAGATGTGATGGTAGATGTTATCAAAGACTGGTGACTTTGATGGCCTTGAAAATCTGACCCACATTATTATATTAATTTCCCACCAGGCCGTGGATTGACATTAAGCATTGTGCTTGAGTTAGAAGCATATCTTGGTATTGTTGGAAGGGTGTTACACAGGATCAAGGAATCTCATGCTTGCTGGGGAGATAGTACCCGTTCAGGAGAGCTCCCAGGTGAATGTGAGACCCTGGTGGGTTCTCCTCTACAAGGCCCAGGCTTCTCTGAGGGTAAAATAGTATTTGCCTTGTTACCTTCACAGTGTCAGCCAGTGCGCATATGAAAAGGAAGCTCATACCCCCATTGAAGGACGTGACACCTGCTTTTGTAAGAGTTCATGGTCATTTCTCCTTTTTGTATGTACAAAGACATTTCCTAAGATTTCAAAGGAGAACTCAGGAATTCCCAAAGCTGGGAAAGACGAGGTTCCCCACATCTCTCAGGTTTGGCTTCTCAGAGCACCTTGAAGGAATGCAGCAGTAGTGTTCTTGGGAGTGTGGTGGAAGGGAGGACACTTGGGGGAACTGCAGCCTTGACTGATGTCGTCTATGCCTTTGCATTGGGTTACCTCGGGGTTTGCTGTTTCAAGTACATGGGTACCAGGCATAGCTCTGACTCCGACTCTACATTTCTTGATGTTTGATGTCTTGTCCTTTGAATATGAACTCAGAGGTATATGGGCCTGGTGGGATGAGGAGGAGTGTGGTCTGCAGGAAGCACCAGATGAGGGACAAGGAGATGCTTAGTGGCAGATTGAATGTGAACAGCAGGTGCAGCCATTCTTGCTGTGGGATGACAATAAACTCAGGTGCTTTCTCTAACTAAAGCCTTTACTTTACAAGCTCCAGTTCCCAGGGAGTGCTCCTTGATATTTTTGGAAAAATACAGACTTATTGGGTGGTGGTAAGGGGAACATTCCTGCATCTTCTCCCCATTTCCATCTGCTTAGTGAGACTTGCTGCTCTGAGGAAAGAAGGTCTAACTGCTGGAGGGACAGTGTCTTCTTTGGTCTAGTAAGGATGATTGCAAGTGCCCTCCCCTCCCCGACCTCTTGCTTTCTAAGTTTATGTGGAAGATGAGTTTCAACATCATGGTCTTTTCCTTCTTATAATAGCCTTAACACATTATGGTCCGACTGTGGATCTTGGCTGCTGTTGTTGGAGGGATGGATCCTTCTTGCCAGAACTGTACTCCAGGGAGAAGCCAAGCCCTTCATGATGGCCAGGAACCTGCCTCCTTGGGTCAACACAGTGTCATCAATGATGGCGGGGACCTGCATAGCAGTTTCTGTGACAATGCCTTCTGTCCCACAGTGATCCACAGTGACTCCTTGATTCAGAAGAAGGTTGAGTGGTGGCATAAGTCTCTGGGTGGGCTTCTTCCTTACATGCCTCCTGCACTTCAGCTCAATGAGCCACCTGAGGGGCTGGAGATGCTGCAGGAGACTTGAAGGCCTGTATGACCTCAGGAAGGCAGGTCTGACTATAATGGAGTGTTCTGACATCCTTCTTGGAATGAAGTATGAACAGTACTGATTAGAGCCAGTAAGGGGAGGTGATGTTGGAAAAGGATTTCCCTCCCACAGGGGTCTCCTGGAAGGGCCAGCCACTCTCCAAGGTGTGTGTCCATTTGCAACTCTTCATTCAGGGTTATCTCAGTGGCTGCACATTCCCATCAGCACTCTGGCTTCCCTTCTGTTGCTGCTCTTGTATATTCAGCAAGAAACTATTTATGGTCTGTTATTTGCCATCTGTCTGTCTATCCGTCTGTCCTTTCACCCGCTCACCCACCCATCCATCCATCCTTTCAGCCAACCTGCCCACTCACTTACATATACAAAATGTGGAGTTACTCCTCTTCAGGAATTGGGTTGGGGACTGGAACAACCACAGGAGGTGAGATTTCCCTGTGTTTCTATCTGGAATCAGGATAGGTAGGTCTGTGTGCTGTGCCAGAGAACACACAGGTGTAGGGGCAGCAGATAGCAGGTAGGTAGAGCAGACTGCAGATTGGCTCAGGTCTTCTGTATCCAGCACTGCCTGCTTCTGCTTCCTTGGGAGTATGCTAAGGTTGGACTCCTGTGGAAGGAATATCCTTTATAACTACATGGATACTACTTGATATCAGTGTTTTTAGAGAATTAAGATTTGGTGCATAGTATTATAGCTTTATTTTTGGAGACAGGGTTTCATGAATGCCAGACTGGCCTCCCTATGTAACTGAAAATGACCCTTTTAACTTCTGATTCTCTTGCCTCTGCCTCCTGAATGCTGGGATTAAAAGTGTGCACCACCACACCTGATTAATGTGTTGCTGGGGGTCAAATCCAGGATGTTATGCATGTGAGACAGTCTACCCAACTGAGCCCCAGCCCCAGCCCAATGTCTTAGCTATACAAGCACTTTGTAGAGTTAAATGTGATGCCAGTCACCTGTAATCCAAACCCTCGGGAGACTGTGGCAAAAGGATAAGTATTCTGTGCCGACTTCTGATGGGAGATGTCATTCTGTAAAGATGTTTCTCATACTGGTTAATGAATAAAGCACTGTTGGCCAATAGAAAAGCAAGACAGGCGGGACTAGGAGACAAGGAAGAAAGAAGAAGTAGTAAGGGGAGTCAGCATGGAGAGACTGGGGAGACCAGTAATACGTAGATTGACATAAATGGGTTAATACTTAAGACAGAGCTAGCTGATAAGAAACTAGTACCTGGCCAACAGCATTATATCAAATACAAATCTCAGTGCATTATTTGGGCCTGGCGCGGTGGTGGGACAAGACCAAGAGGCGGGAAAAACCTACACTTTACAGACTTCAGCTACATAGTCAGACCTAGTCTCAATAAACAAATGAACAAACAATATGAACCAATCAACCAACCAACCAAAGAAACAAAAACCAAACAAAACCAACTAATGTTAAGAAGTATAAAATAATACATGTTTATTGTAGAATATATTGAAAATACAATAATATCTAAAGTGAGTAAAAGAGCTAATAATATAGTATTGAAAACTTCAATCCTTCTAGGCTTCTCTGTATATATTTTTTGAAGGTTGTGTTTATAGCTTATTAGAATGTCATATTCTTCCCCTCCAGTGCTGATAGCTTGTGAATTTCCCATATTCTTTGTTTTTTTTTTTTTTTTTTTTTTGAGACAGAGTTTCTCTGGAGCCTATCCTTGAACTCACTCTGTAGAACAGGCTGGCCTCAAACTCACAGAGATCCGCCTGCCTCTGCCTCCCAAGTGCTGGGATTAAAGGCAGGTGCCATCACTGCCCAGCCAAAGAGATGGCTCAGCCATTAAAGGCTAAACTCACAACGAAAAATATAAGAATTTCTCATATCTTAAAGATTCTTTGTAAGTAGGTTTTTCTTACTACCTGGATGATGTTCCACAATTTTGCAATGTTTTGGTCTAGCATTTTGTCATTGCAGATGAGGCATTGCTACTTAGACTTGTCAAAGGAGTGTGGGGCTGTTTTTTATTTTTTGTTGGCTGTTTCTTTGTGTGGGATGGGAATCTAGAGCCTTGCTTGTGCTCCGCCACTGAGCTACACACCCAGCTCTCTTCTTTTTTTCCTTTATTTTGAGAGGGACTCTGACTAAGCTTTCCAGATAAACCTTGAATTTTCAATCCTTCTCCCTTGGTCTCTCCAGTGGCCTGACTGTGTGTTGTGTTGTATTTACTAGAGCTGATGGCAGGGCTGTGCAGATGTTTCCAAGGCCTGTGACAGCTCTATCACCAGCCCAGAGTCTGCTCACACAGGCATCCTTAGCAGACACGCTGCATCACCGTGGTCACTATAGAAATATTCTGATATGGCTAACTTCTTATTAGATGTTTGTTTTCCTTTTCTGCCAATTCAGTTTCTTTACCTCTTCTGCCCACCCCCCACACATGCACACACATGTGCTCGTGCGCGCACGCGCACACATACACACATACACACACACTCAGATGAGTGTAGGTAAGTGAGCACATATATGTGGAGGCCGGAGTGTAACCTGAGGTGTTTCCCCCTCAGCACTGTCCTTTATTTTGAGATAGGGTCTCTCACTGGCTTAGAACTCACCTACTAGGCTAGGCTAGTTGGCCAGTGATCCACAGAAATCCACTTGTCTGTACCTTCCAGTCCTGGGATTGCAAGCATGCACTGCCATGCCTGACTTTTATAAATATGGGTTCTGGGGATTGAACGCAGGTCTTTGTGCCAGCAAGCTGAGCACTTTATCAGCTGTGCGGTCTCCCTAGCCCCATGGTGGTTATTTCTCTAAGTGTTTAGCATGGACTCTGGGCCCTCTTGTAACAAGCTGTGCTGATATGGCTCACTGTATTGGGTACTCTGTTGCTTACACTCCTATCTGGGCTGTCCATGGGATTGGAGTTGGCTGCATTATTAGACAAAACAAAAGATTCCCAATTGCCAAGTGTGGGGTGGGGTTTATGACAAGAAGAGGGAGTGTTCTGGAAGTTTGGTGACTCTTTCTCCAAATAACAAGGTCATGAATCACAGACCCTGGAAGGACTTGTGGTGACTCAAAGTCAAGTTCCCAGTGAGCCTGGTCCTCTGTGTGCAGGACCCAACTTGACCAGGAATCTGGAGAATTGCTTTGGCAACGCCAAGCCTGGATTTTATTTGTTTTTGTGTTCAGGGGCAGAGCCCAGCTTTGCAGAATGCCATTTGAATGCAGGTGCCACTTGTTGGCAGATGTGTTCATCCCAAATAGGGGAAAATCCCTGCCTCACATTGCCCCTCTGCTAAAGGTCATCAGGCCTGCTTCCAGAAGCAGGATCCCTGTGAACTCTGTGCCCTGGCTGCTGATTGTTCTTTCTTTAGTTTCCCACTGACAACACCGGAACCACAGTGACTCATAGGAGGGTAGAGTATCAGGGCCAAAAGGTGACTCGTGGGCTTCCAGTTCAAGCCACTTCCTTGGAAGAAGAATCGGTGGTCCCAACAGGCCACAAGACCTATATCTAGATTCACAGTTGCTGGTGGCAGATCCAGGACCAGAAAAGTCTCCTGGTTTCTAGGTTAGAGTTTTTGTTCATGATGTGGGCATGGATCCTGGAGACAAACTTCTCAGCTTCAGTCCAGTCACACCATGCTGTGTCACAGAAGCCATCCTCTCCATCAGTGGGAGTCCTCCTCCTCCTCTCCACCAGTGGGAGTCCTTCTCCTCTCCTCTACTGGGAGTCCTCCTCCTCTCCTCCACTGAGAGTCCTCCTCCTCCTCTCCACCACTGGGAGTCCTCCTCCTCCTCTCCACTGGGAGTCCTCCTCCTCCTCTCCACTGGGAGTCCTCCTCCTCTCCACCACTGGGAGTCCTCCTCCTCCTCTCCACTGGGAGTCCTCCTCCTCCTCTCCACCAGTGGGAGTGCTCCCCTCCATCACTAGGAATCCTCGTATTCACCTTTGGGAGTCCTGTGGTTAGCCTGTGACCCCTGTGGTGGGCTTTACTATTATCTCTCCACCTCTCCTGAGGTCCTGGAACAGTTCCCAGTGGCTGTGACCCTCCATTTAGGAGCCTTCTCTTCCTCCCTCTACAAGAACATCTTGGGGTTTCTTTCTCAGACATCACTGAGAGAAGCCATGGTTACAGCCCATAAACTAATTTTCATGTTCAAATAGCAATGGTAAAGGAAAGCAAATGGCTGCAGTCATGTTTATACAGACAAAGGGCTTTGTGGAGCAGTGGCCTCTCAAACCAGAAGCCAGGTCCCCTCTTTCCGTATGCAGTGGTCACAGGCTTAGTCTCCAGAAGGGACTATCTGGATT
This sequence comes from Phodopus roborovskii, assembly GCF_943737965.1. Lineage (NCBI taxonomy): Eukaryota > Metazoa > Chordata > Mammalia > Rodentia > Cricetidae > Phodopus > Phodopus roborovskii. The sequence continues at coordinate 27,478,594 of NW_026126571.1, read as the reverse complement.
CAAAGCCTGGTCCCATACACTAGGGGTGACTGTAGCCAGCGTGTTAACTCCACAGGACAGTCTTGACATTAGGGACATGGGGAACTCACTCAGCTGGGCTCAGTGACTCGGGGTAGACCAGCACACAGAGCACCCAGCACGTGTGTAACACAAGCCAATGCCGGGGAGGCTGATGGCGACGGGCCTGTGTGCAGTGAGGGCTTGGATGGCTGCAAACAGTCTCAGAAGGACCTGTTAGGTGACACCATTCACGAGGCTCTAGTCCTGGTGTCTAAGTCTGCCAAGACCACTGGCTATGCTGTGAGCTTCACTGACTGGGGGTAGGATGTTTAGGGTGTCTGCCCTACCTTCAGGTGGAGAGATAAAAGGCCAGAGCACTCTTTGGGAATCTATGACATAGGAATCAGGAGGCCCAGGGGGAAGGGCCTAGAGTGCAGTCCATGACAGACCAGGAAGGACATACCAGCTGTTTGAGGGCCCTGACTTTACTAGAAGGGACCTGGAAACCATGCAGAATGTTATGAGATAGGTGAGCCGATATGGCTGGTTAGAGCCCTGGCTATGGGTGAATGTCACCTGGGTGAGGGCGCGGGCCAAGAGTGGATGTGAGAGAGCATCTGAGGACTCGGTGTGGTCCATGCGAGTGTAAGACTTGAACTGGACTTGATAGGTAGAAAGTAGATGCGAGGCAGGTATGTTTTGGGGATAGTGGAGCACAGTTTGGAAGTGAGGTAGCATCAGAGGGAGGTGAGCAGCGGATCCTCAGTTGCTGTCATGGACACTAGGTGATGGAGAGATCTCGGCTTGGCGTAGGAACCAAGGAAGAAAGAGTCTGTGGGTGTGTATGGGTATAGGCTCCATCTTGGCTGTGGGCACTGGATTTGGTGAGACGGGAGACAGGAGAGGCTGGGGTTGGAGATTAAACTCTGTAATGGGTGCAATAGTGCATGAGTGCATAGGTTGGTCATTGATAACAGCTCCCAGGGAGATGTGGAAGGCTAGGAGAGAGGAGAAGTAGGCTGGAGGCAGCTAGAGTTCACAGAGGAGCACTAAAGAAGACAGAGAGAAAAGGGGGAGGGATGGATAGATAGATAGATAGATAGATAGAGAGAGAGAGAGAGAGAGAGAGAGAGAGAGAGAATCCTAAGAGCGAGGGACTTCAGGAGTCCACTTGGGATGGCGGTGGGTGGAGAGCCTGAACAGCAGCTAGCAGTGTGAGAGAGTGCTCCACAGTGTGAGAGAGTGCTCCACAGGCTGTGCCTCCTTGCTGACCACGCCCAGGTCCAGCTGTTCTGTTCCCAATGCCTGCACTTCCTCTTCTTTGCTGGACCTTATTCACAAAAGCAGGGTGACTCTGGTAGCTCTAACTGAGGCCATGGGGGAAAGCAGCACAGAGCTTAGCTCTGCCCTCTGATGCTGAGGGCAGGCAGGTAAATAGCAGCCAGTGCATAGACAGGGCCCAGGGCAACAGGTGAAACTGAACTTGCATTTATCTGCAGCGACACACTATCTTATCTGCACTCTGGGCTCACTAAGAGTGTAGCTGAGATAAATATTTGCTTCCAGGTTGGTTTCACAGCCCTCTGTCCCTGGCACGCATCTGCCCCTGCCTGCACACCAGCTGTGGCTCCTGATGGCTGGCTGTTACAGTCCTAATTCAGCAAAGACCATAGACCTACACGTGTCGTGTCCCTTGGCAGGGCATCTTTGCAGCCTGAGCCCCATCACTCCACTTGGATGAGAGCTGAAACCATCAGCTTGTAGTGTACCCACAGACTACACTGACAGCAGGGAACAGAACTCAGAAGATCCAAGGTTTGGGTGGGTCTCTGCTGGAAACCTAGAGCCATGATCCCTGGACATTGGAAGCTCTGGGGACTTGAGGTAGCCTGTAACCTCTGTCTCCATCCCTCTTTTCTTCTGTGCATGTGTGTACATGTGCATCTGTGTTCATTTGTGTGTGTGCAGGAGCATGTGAACATGTGTCCATGTGCATGTGGAGACCAGACATCAACATGGGGTCTCTTCCTCAACTGCTGTCTACCTTGTTTTTTGAGGAGGGGTCTCTCTCTGAACCCAAGCTCACCAGTGTGGCTGTTCAGCAGCCACAGGGGTCTTGCTATTTCCACCTCCCCAGCACACAGCTTTTGTCTGCAGGGACTGGGCTGGGGCTGAGGCCCTCACTCTTGTGCAGCAGTCACTGTTCCAACTGAGCCCCTCCCCAGCCCCTCCCAGGCGCCTTCTAAGTGCAGAGGCTTGGAGTCCCAGCCAGACACACGATCAGGCCTGAAGTGGGTGCGGGGTGCATTTGACAAGTATCCCCCACCCACAGGTGATAGTGGCGCAGCATGTCTGCCTCCCATTCATTGTTGTACCTACAAACTACATTCCAGAGAAAAGATTGGCTGTCAAAAACAAAACAAAAAAACCCCGAACAAACCTCTGTGTGTTTGCAGCAGAAAGAAATTAATCAGGTGTATTGCCACACGGGGAGGGATAAGTTGAGAACTGGGGTGGGTGGCATGGGTTACACAGAAACCAGCAGTGCTAGCAGAGGCAGGCCCACGGCGCTCCTGTGAGAGCGTAAAGAGGGCCAGGTGGGAAGGGCGACTGCAGTGGTCGCCTTCGCTGTACTCTCTTAGCATTGTCCCATGTGTCCCTTGATGGCAGTGCTCCCATTGTGCAGGGAGGAGACCAACTGCCCGGGTCCCCCTAAGAATGTGGTGGGCAGAGATTTGAATGAAGCGTTCTTACACCTGAGCCTACCAGCAGAGCCACAGCCTGGCACCTGCTGTGGATGAAGCATGCGACAGGGCAGGGTGAGCGGAGAGGCCTCAGAGGACAGTGTACTCTCTTAACAACCTGTGGCTGGTGCTTCTGTAAGGGCAGAAGTGCTCTATGTCCTTGTGAGAACCAAATATGCTCAGAAACAAGGGGAGTTCCAGCGCCACAGTTGGTGCTTGGCAGGGATGCTCTTCCTTGGGCAGTGTTGGGAAGGGCTGCAGGCTAATGCTTCCATTTCTCTCTACGATGACTGATTGCTCTCTCCTCCACATGCTCAGCCTGCCATATCCAGTCAGAGTTGTGATGACATCTGCTCATCGAAGTCCACAGTGACCTTTGCCTGAGTCCACACTTTCCCGAGTTTCACAAGTTGTTTTATGCTTTCCTTCTTATGATTGATGGCTCTGTGGTACAGAAAAAGTAAAGGCCGGTACACAAACAGCCTCCACCAATGTCGACACACTGCTATCATCTGCTTCCTTCCTGTCACAGGTGATCAAGGACTCTCTCCCTCACTTACTCAGAAATGCTGACACACCCATGTTCTAGTGATGGCCCTTTGGGGAGACAGCTGCTTCTAGAAGAATTCCTGCATGCCAGGGCTTAAATTGTGTTCCCTGGAACTGTGTTGATGTTCCAATGTCTGGTACCTGTGCATGGGACCTATGTGGGAAGAGTCTTTGCAGGAAAAAGCAGGTTAAAATGAGATTAGGGTGGGCCCTTAAAGCCACATGAGTGCTGTCTCTGTAAGAGAGGAGAAGACAGATGGCCCATGGCCCAGCAGGTGAGGAAGAGGGTGGATGCCAAGGCTGACTGCCTGAGTTGGATTTCTGAGATTTCATTGTGAGAGGGGAAAACTGACCACTGAAAGTTTCCCAGTTGTTTTCTGATATCAACTGCAATGCTGTTATACACACACACACTCATACACTCACACACACACACACACACACACACTCATACACTCACACACACACACACACTCACACACACTCACACGCCCACATGCACTCCTCACTCACTGAAGTAGATGTTCTATTGCAGTGAAGAGATACCACGACTACAGCAACTCTTATAAATTAAAAAAAATTAATTGGGGTTGGCTTATAGGTTCAGAGGTTTTGTTCATTATTGTCATGGTGGGAAGCACACCAGCATGCAAGTAGACATTGTGCTGGAGAGGTAGCCAAGAGTTCTACATCCTGACCAGCAGGCAGCAGGAAGAGAGAGAGAGAGACATGGCCTGGATCGAGCATTTGAAACCTCAAAGCCCACCCCCAGTGACACACTTCCTTCAACAAGGCCACACCTCTTAATCCCTGCAAGTAGCGCCACTCCCTAATGACCAAGCATTCAAACAGGAGCCTATGGGTGCCATTCCTGTCAAACTACCACATGCACATAATATAAATAAATAAGAATATCTACATACTCATGTATACTTATGTACATACATGTACATATGCAGATGTGGGAGGCTCTCCTCCTCAAAGTGACTTGGCTTCTGGCTCTGCCACTGCAGGGTGTGTATCTCTATATTAATCCACCTGTGTGTGATGCTTTGCTACAACAGCCATAGACATCTGCATGACCAGTGACAGCTAGCAATCTAGGCTGGTCCTGTGCACCCAACTGTTGGATGAGTTGGAAGCATAGATCATTACAGATTTTAAAAATATGAGACGCATACCTTTTTAGAGGTGACCAAATGCCTTGAAGAAAATAATGGTGAGAAGAGGGGAAAAAGAGGAGAGAAAGAGGAGAGAGAAAGAGAGGGAGGGAGGAGAGGGAGGAGAGACTGTCTTGTACATAGGTTGTGTTTATGATAGTGAGATCACATTCCATGAATCATACCTACTCAGCTCATCTGTCCACAGAGTCATTCAGAAAAATGTCAGTATTCTTGATGAACTTCACATACCAAGTCAGTCTCCTATGGCTCCTGGCCATGCTTAGCTGGTGGGACACAGGGCTTGGTTCACCCATCACCTCTTCTCATGGAAGGTTCATTTATCCATGGCCTCCTTGAGGTCACTGCCTCTATAAGATAATTTTGGTAGGAATAAATCCATTCAGCTGTAAAGACTCGTGAGGGCACTTCCCTTCTATGCAGTCCCTCCAGCTCCTGCCTGCATCCTGCCAGCAGTCCCCATCTAGGTTCCTCAAGGCACCATGAAAGCCATCAAGGGTCCCAGGATGGCAGATGACTGTCCTCATTCATTGCTATTACCTGGAAGAAAACCACACGAATCCAGTGACTAAGAGACCAGGGACCACTTCCTACAAAGGAGAACCTATCTCATACACAAACAAAGCCCCAGCTCCTGTGTGGGAGCTCATCTCCGAGGAGGGGTGAAAAGGGCAGCATGGCTTTCCTGTCAGAAAATGCGGAGTGACTATGTGGGTACATGTACATATGTGTGTGCATGTGCCCTGTACAAATGTGTCCATGTATATATTTGTGTGCATGTGTCCCCGTGTGTGCCTGTCTCTGAGGAAAATAAGCCCCTGTTGGCCACAGGGACATCTTTTAGTCTACACTACCCTTTTCTTTTCACAGTACAGGTGGGTTCTGCCTACAGGCTGTGGGGCAGGTGGAGCCTTTCTTGCTGGATCCCCCAGGGTAAGTGTGTTAGTTCATGTTTTATTGCTATGAAGAGACACCATGAGCACAGCAACTCTTATAAAGGAAAACATTTAATTGGGGCTGGCTTACAGTTCAGAGGTTTAGTTCATTATCATCATGGCAGGGAGCATGGCAGCATGCAGGCAGACATGGTGTTGGAGAAGGAGCTGAGTGAGAGTTCTATATCCGAATCTAAAGGTAGCAGGAAGAGAGAAAGCCACTGGCCCACCCACACCCTTGTTGGCACCTCTTACTTCTTCCAGCAAGGCCACACCCACTCCAATAAAGACCACACCTCCTATGGGGACATTTTCATTCAAATCACCACAGTGGGTGATCTTGGCAGACAAATGGGACCAAGGAAGAGGGTGGGGAGAAGGGGACCTCAGCACCAAGGGGAGATGATGCTAGAGATGGTGGGAATGATTCTAGTCAGCCTCAGCCCTGGAGCTCTGTTAGGAGGAAGGCACTGGACAGGGCACCTGGACCCCTGGGGACTGAGGGAGGGCAGCTGGTAAGTGATGGGAAGACTAGGGACTTGCTCCCCAGCCCTTTTGTGGGCAGAACTGGGTGGCTGGAAAGCTGAAGTAGGCTGCTCAGGACTGGCATAGGGACAGGAACCTGGTTGGTGTCCTGCCCCTTGGGAAGCCGCCCTCTGGGAAGCTCTGGAGCTTCCCTCACATGTTCACAACCACTGTGATTTAATTGCTCTGCTATTTGTTAATTAGTCTGTGTGAAATGCCGGTATCCCTGGTTGAGGGAGTGGGAGGCAGGAATATAGTTCTCTGTGAAGCAGGTCCAAGCAGCGGGCATTTAGAGTTTACCTGCTAAGTCTTTGGTTGGAGCTCTGATACTCTGATGTCTCAAGCTGCCCAGGGGAAGTTTCCCACTAGAAAACTTGATCCAATAGGGACCATGATTCCCCTCCAATCTAGTACTGGAGGTGTGCACCTGAAGCTGAGCTCCCTAAGCAAAATCGGAGCTGATGGTGCCTGGCTGCCCTTCTCTCTGGGCTCACCCCTCTCCAAGAGGAGCTGCAGGCTTCGGGATTCCCCCTCTCTTCCCCCATCAGCATTTGCTCTCAGGAAAAGATGGGTATCAGTCATTTACAGGTTAATGTGAGTGTGTTCCAACAAACACCTCCTCTGATTCATTCAGCAAATATTACTCAATGATCACTAGGTTCCAAGTGTAGGGATCCTTCTCCAACAGTCTTGGGCTGAGAGCACTGATGGAAAGAGAAAGAAATGGCTTTATTATGGTCTATGGTGTGGTCAGTCTGATGATGCTTTGGGTACTTTGAAGAGAGGGATGCTGACCAGGAGGTGGGTCTGGGGAAGGCTTCCTGAAAGAGTGATGCTGGCCTGAGTCTTTAGGGTGAGAAAGGAGGAGGTGTGTGGATGGCAAGGATGGAGTGTAGCTCAGCACAGGTTCTTCCCAGGCCAAGAGTTCAGGAGCCCAGGGAGCTCTGGAGCTGTTGTTGCATGGGGGAGGTGACAAGTACAGGAGAAGGGTAGAGCACCCACCCCTACGCCTGCTGGCTGCATGGCATCCAGACGTGGGTGTGGGGCTGGGAGGAAGGTGATTGGCTTCCTTAGGAAGAAAGCTGGCTGTTATGGCTTGATGTAAGATAGCCACACAGGATGGCGTGTTTGAACAGTCAGTCCGCAGCTGCTGGTAGTGCTGGTTTGGGAAGTTTGGGTAGGGCTTAGCTGAAGAAGATGGACTCTGGGACTGGGCAGCCCCACTCCCTGCTTCTGTTTCTGTCTTCTGTTCCTTGATTAGCTGAGATATGACCATATCACACGCTACCATGCTACGGAGTCACCTGCTACCATTCCTTCTATGTCTCCATGAACAAGCCAGAATAAATCTTTTTGAAGTTGCTTCTTGTTAGCTATTTGGTCACAACCACTGATAACACACAGTGTCTCCACAGTGCACAGAGAGCAGGGTTGGGGGTGGACAACGGAGCTTCTGGCTGGCTGGCAGAATGGTGACCAGGTTCATCCCAGGCAGGTCAAATGCAGGGCCTTGAGAACTGTGATGGGCTCACTTCCCAGGGCTTAGGGATATTGAGGCAATACCTGTGAGCTTGTATGTGATGGGGCCTTGAAATCTGACAAAATGTTAATGGAGGGACTATAAAGATGACCAAAAGGGCATAGATGGCTCCCACACCTACCCTTGTAGGTGGCCACAGACTATCACACATGTCCATCCTGACAACACTGAGATGTGTGGATCTGAGACCTCCTGATACTCAGGCATCTGTTTGCCAAAGCTGAGCCTCAAAAGAGGTAGATGACTTCCACAGGGCTGGATAGAGCCTTTGCTATGGCTTCCTGTTGGCTTCTAGCCTGGACATAGCATACATGTCACCAGTGACTTCCTGTCCTTCACCTTGCTGTATAAGGATGGTCTGGCCTTTGTGCCTCGAGACTTACTGCTCCAGACAGACCCTGACTGGTCAAAATGAAGTGCCTACCCCTGTTCATGTTGGCACCCTGGAGAGGAGAGTCCCTACTACCCAGAGGACAAGGTTGCTGTTTCAGAGTCTGGAAGCTGGGCCATGTTTCTAGAACTATTCAAGTTTTGGACAGCCATTGTCAGAACTGCCAGTGCATGTGGCAGCCCAGGCAGGAGGCATGGATGTTTCCCAGGGGTCAGCACACCTCAGCTTCTCCTTTGCTGGCTAAGACCTGATTGACCCAGATGCACAAGAGGCACCAGAGGACTGGGAAGCACCCTTGGCAAAAGCCAGCATCGCGCCTGCAGCAGCAGCATGCCTCTGTCCCAGGTGTCCCGGTGTCTCCAAAGTATGGGTTACAATGACATCTGCTACAGCTTGAATGGCTGGAGTGCCGTGGAGCAGCTCTTGGGAGTCGATAGGTTGGGAGAGCCACAACTGCAATGTTGATGACCCCAGGACAGGCCCTCGATGCTTTCTTCTGTCTGGTCCCTTTTCTCATGGGTTACTGAAACTTGGGAATGACCAAAGACCTGGGCCCCAGGACTTGTCAACTTGGACTGATCTGGGGATCTATGCATACATCACACTTGTTGAAACAAATCTTTTGGAGATTTTTTTTTCTTCTTAAATCCCAACGTGGAAGTGAGTTCTTTACCTGACTATGTATAGTTCATCAAGTTTGATGTGACAATGTGCATGGCTCTCGGATCAACAGCTTTAAGGTAGATCTTACAGCTGCTGTATAGTTTTTTCTTTCTCTCTTTTTTCCTTTGTTCTTTGGAAGCCCACCACCCAGCTCCCAAATAAATCACACAGAGTCTCTTACTCATGAATGCCTGGCCTTTGCTTGACTTGTTTCTTGCCAGCTTCTCCTAACTTAAATTATCCCATCTACCTTTTGCCTCCACGCTTTTACCTTTCTCTCTTTCTGTATACCTTTCTTTACTTCTTACTCGGTGGCTTGCTGCATGGCTGGGTAATTGCCCCCTGGAGTCCTCCTCACTTTCTCCTCTTGTTCCTTGAACTTTTCTTTCCAAATTTCTCCTTCTGTTTATTCTTTCTGCCTGCCAGCTCTGCCTATTTCTCTCTCCTGTCTTGCTGTTGGCCATTCAGCTCTTAGTTAGACCAATCATGTGTTTTAGACAGGCAAAGTAACACAGCTTCACAGAGTTAAACAAATACAACATAAAAGAATGCAATGTATCTTTGCATCATTAAACAAATGTTCCACAGGATAAACAAATGTAACACAACTTTAGCTAATATTCCAGAACACTACTGCTGATAAGCCTCATTGAGCAGTTAGAGCCCAGAAAGGGCAGGCTTAGTCCTGTGGAAGTTGGGTCTTCCATGCAGCTGTTTCAGGACTGTGGGAGAGAGAGCGCCACATGATAGTCTGGGGGTCAATCTGCGTCTCCCCTGTACCTCAGGGGTCTGGATTGTGTTCTTGGAAACCTCACTGCTCATGCTGTAGAGCCCCTCAGGCCGCCTTTGGAGATGGATGATATCTGGCTCCCCTGTATGGGGCTAGTCCCCACTTCTGCACACAAGTTATAATTTCTTTTACCCCATAGCCCACTCCTGAGAGATGCTTGCATGGGGATGGGATTGGAGATTTCAGGTCCTCTGTACAGTAGGATTTGACTCTTCTGTCCCTTGAGACTGCCCCATAGGATAGTAGCCCAGACTTCCCTATCTCCTTGAACCTATGCTGTGTGTGATGACACACCCCCATGGTATCCCACATCTGTTTCTGAGCTACTCTGGGATAACAACTCATCCTGCCAGTAGATCATCTGACATGCACCATGGAGAAATATCTTAATAACCCATGCCTCCCCCGCCCCTGGCCTCCTAGCTTCCTGTCTTTTTGGGAGAGCATGGCTTGCCAGCCAGGTCTGGCAAGTGAACCTGTGGGAATTAGATGCAGTCATCTGAAAGGTGAGCCTCAGGGGATGGAGGGCCTGTGTTCAGGGCCCCCACCTACCTGGAATGGTGTCTGCATCAGAGCAGAGGTTTCAAGATGCACAAAGTTTAGATGTCAAGATGTTGTTCTTCCATGATGAACCCTGTAAACTGGAGCCACTGATGATGGCCTTTGACTGATATTTTGAGCCAAGCAATGGGAGTAGTACTAATACATGGGTCACAATGTCTGTGTCTCCTTGGGGGCCAAGTCTAGCTATGTTAACCTGAAATTGCCTTTTGTTAGAGTTAAGGGGCGTGGTACCTCAGAGACACCTGATGCCTCCTTTGCAGTTTAGGCACTCATAAAATGAGTCATGCCTTTAGTTGCCTTACTGGAAAGATGATTGCTCTTGGTTGGCTCCAAAGACAGGTGTCAGGATAAGCCAGACACTTTGCTACAGTCCCATTTCCCGCATTTAGCTGCCTGGATGACAAGTTCAGTGTAAACTGTATAGGAAAGAGCCAGAACAACACCATTCTTCATCCCCAACTCAAAGTGCATGCCATCTATCATGGAGCTGATATTCAAGAGTAGTGGTCCTCAACCTCCCTAATGCTGCAAACCTTTAAAAACAGTTCCTGGTTATGCAATGATCCTCCAACCATAAAATTATTTTGTTGCTATTTCATAGCTGTAATTTTGCTGCTGTTATAAGTTGCAATGCAAGTTCCTGATATGAAGGATATCTGATATGAGACCTTCAGAGGGATTGTGACCCACAGGTTGAGAACCCCGGGTCTAGAAGAAGACCACCTCTGGAGGCTGTCTCCTGGACTTTAGGACTCTTGGAAAGGGAGTGACAGTGATGCTGTCATCAAGGTAGTTCAGTCCTTCAAATATTTTTTAAAATATCATTTCTTAAAGAAGAACAACCAAATACCTCTTAGTGAGGTTTGGAGAGATGGTTAAGAGCACTCACTGCATTTCCACAGGATCTAGGTTTGATACCAGTCACTCTTCATTCACAGTAGTTCACAACTGTGTGTAGCTTTAGTTACATGATATCTAAGGTCTTCTTCTGTCCTACAAGGCCACCAGACATGCACATTGTGCACAGACATATATATGGACAAAACAGTCATACACACTAAAGCAGAAAGACTGAATGAATATCAAGACAGTCTGTGCCAAATCAAAGCCAATGTACTCTATAGTTGATCGGCTCTGAAGGACTCCAGAGTCTCAGGCCCACTCAGAATGGCAGTGGTCCTTTGTTGGGAGATGTCCTTCTGGATATATGTTTCTCTTATTGGTTAATGAATAAAGCACTGTTTGGCTAGTGGCCAGGCAGGAAGGAGAATTCTGGGAAAGGTAGGCAGAGAGAGGATGCAGAGGAGGCAGAGAGACTGGGAAGTTAGGATGCGCCAGGCATCCTCCAGTAAGATAAGACCATGTAGAAATGCATAGATTAGTAGTTATTATTAAAGCAGAGCTAGCCAATAAGAAGCCCTACTGTCAGCCAACAGTTTAATAATTAATGCTAGTCTTTGTGCGTTTATTTGGGTCTGAAAGGCTGTGGTGGGACCTGGTGGGACGAAAAACTACAGCAACAGTCCTCTGTTTCTGTTAGGACTGTAAGGACAGAATAATGGGCTACTGTGACATGTCCACAGTGACTACTCCCCAAACACCCACATAGGACAACAATTGGAGTCAGGTTGGAGTAGCTATCATGGAAGAAGCCAAGGCTGCCTCAGGCGCCTTGTCTATCTGTGGGGGCATTGTGAGACCCTACTGCCACCTGGGGAATAGGCAGAGGCTGTGTGTTTCTGTGCTGTGTTCATATCTCTGATCCAGACAATTCAGATGTCTTCCGGGGAAGGTGACACTTGATGGATCAAGACACAGTCTCTCAAGATCCCACGGCTGGGCTAGGGACCCTGCTGTATGAATGGAGAAACTGAGCCACGTGCTGGCGTATGCACAGAGAGGGTAGTTCATGGAGACCTTGGGCTAAGGTCTCAGTCTAGGCTTGACAAGACTCAGAAACATCAGAGTCTTCCCATCTCCTGGCTCTGGCCTTCACTCATGATGCCTATGGGACACTGTAGCACCCCATGTTTGTGGCTGAAGCAAAGGCCACTTTTGCCTGTCATTGGTGGCTGGAGCAGATCTGTGTCTGATGTCTGGGAAGGATGGGGACAGACATTACGTTCTGCAAACACTGAGGGAGATGTGGCCTCTCCCTCACCCTCAGAACTCCTTGTAGGATGTTGTACTCTGAGAGGGGCAAGCCTGTGCTCTGCCAGCCACAGTGAAGTCTATTTGTACTTTTAGGAAAACTCCATTCGCTCCACACAGAGCTGGTGAGGGGGCATTGTCCTCCCTAGATCACAGAAGTGGCCGGACAAGCTTCCCACAGGCAGAGAACCTGGTTTAGACAACCTCCAGTGTGTATTTCCCACAGCTCACCCATCTCAGAGCATGGGGGCTGGGCTGGGCGACTCTGCTGCTGCCCTGTGTGGCTGCGCAGCTGGGGCCAGTGCTACTCTGCAGGTGTCTTGCCCTCCTGGCACCACTGAGGATGTCCTTGTCCTGGTGATGACTGGTTGAAACCCCTCTAAAAATGGTGTGGGTTGGCCTCTCTCATTTTTTGTCCTACTGGGTTAGCCCCGTAGGGCTCCAACTTTTGGTTTCAGAAGTTCCCTTCCATCCTTAAGTAGTCATGTGGCATTTAGCTTTAGTTGCCAACTTGTGTGCTGGTTTGAATGATAATGGGCCCCATGAGCTCATATCCTTGAAAGTATAGTCCTCAGTCGGTGAACTGTTTGGATGGATTAGGAGAGATGGCCGTGCTGGAGTGGGCGAGGCTTTGTTGGAGGAGGTGCGTCACTGGGAGTGGACCCAATCTTCCTGTCCCCTTGGCTACTGCCTGAGGGTCAGGATGCAAAGTTCTGCCACTTCTCTATCACTGTGCCTGTCTGCGTGCCACCATGCTCCCCACCATGATGGCAATGGACTAAGCTTCTGAAACTATAAGCCAGCACCCAATTAAACTCTTTAAAATTGTAAATAAAAGTTGACTTGGTCATGGTGTCTCTTCATAGCAACAGGGACTAAGATGCCTGGAATCACACTTGGAAAGAGTCGGTGAGGATTGTGTACAGTAGGTCTGTTCATGGGCATGTCTGTGGAGAATTCTCTTGTCAAGTGACCTGGGCAGCACCTAGGCAGGGTGTCCTGAGTAAGACTGGAAAAATTAAGCTCAGCACAGGCAAGCAAGCAAGCAAGCAAGCAAGCAAGCAAGCAAGCAAGCAAGCAAGCAAGCAAGCAAATGAGTATGTGTTTATTTCTCTCTGTTCCTGACTGTGAATGTGATGTGACTAGATGTTTGACATCCTTGTCTAGACTTTTCCACAATGGGGTCTATAACCTGGAATTGTAAATTGAAAAAAAGAAACAAAACCCCTCCTTCTCTCTTAAGTTGCGTTTATCATAGCAACCGAATTGAAGCTGGAGCAGTCATTGTATTAGGCCCAAAGGAACTTAAGAATAGCAATTAATTAACCAAGTTTGGAGTAACAAGATCTTTCAGGCATGTCCATCCTGTGGTTTGTGGGCTCCATGTGGCTCCATGAGGCTGAGGATAGGTATGAATGATCCAACACAAAAATGTAACCGTATTTAAAACATTGTGAGTTTTACTTATCATCCTCCAGTGTGAACTTTGGAGATGATAACATTCTTATGTAATGAGATTAGACAGGCCTGCACATTAGTTTGAATGACAGCTCTTAGCTGGCAGCTGGTGACACAGGCCCATGATCCCAGAGCTTAGGAGGCTGATGCAGGAAGATAGTCAGGGGTCAGCTTTATCTCAGTGAGGTCCCACTCCAAAAGTAAATAAATAACAGATCTTATAAAAATATTTATTCTATGTGTGTATTTGCATACCTGAGTATGTACCATGTGCGTACAGTGCCCACAGATGTCAGAAGAGGACCCCATGTCCTCTGGAACTAGAGTTACAGGAGTTGCGAGCTGTCATGTGGTGCTGAGGGTAGAACCCAGATTCTCAGGAAGAGCAGCTAGTGCGCTTAACTGCGGAGTCATTGCTCCAGCCCCCATAAACAATATAGTAATGGAAACTAGACACACCCTTCTAAGTAAACAACAACAGAAGCAAGAGTCTTCAATAACACTGCTGGCATTTTTCATGTTCTGGAAACTTCTTCTGGAGGCGGCTGATTGAGCTTGGTTCTGTGGCCGGGCCATTGCTTTGCTGAGGTCTTTGGGGATGACCCAGCATTCCATAGACACAGAGTTAGCAGAGGAAAGAGCATTTATTTCAGGTGAGTGTGGACACTTTTCCTTATGACAAATCAGAGCCCATGCTGTGCTGTCCTTTCTTGAACCCCAGCTGCAGTGTGGAGCCTGGAGCTGCAATGCCAGTCTCTCTGTCACTCCTATCCAGCAACCTGGATGCATTGCCTTGCCACTTGAAAGACATGACCTTGGGACTGGGGAGGTGACTCAATTAATAATGTGCTTGCTCTTCAAGTGTGAAGAAGAGCTCAGATCCTCAAAACCCATGTAAAAGCAGGGTAGGCATGGCAGCCACATATAATCCTGGGGCTCAGAGATGGGATTTCTGGGGGTAAGCTGACTTTCCAGAATAGCTGAATCTGCAAGGTTCTAGTCCAGAGAGAGAGACTCTGCCTTGGAAGGTGCAGTGGAAGCAATTGAGGAAGACAGAGGAGGAGCGTGTGGAGCTCCGAGCACCCGCTCTGAGCACCGGCTCTGAGCATTGGCTCAGGAGCACAGCAATTGGTCATGCTTCACCTACTTGTTTTCTGTCCCAGCCACCTCCACCATGGGCAAATGCATTCCTCAGGCTGGGCCTTCTGCCCACCTCCAGGAAGCGAGGAAGCTTATAAACAACACTTACAAACAACTCCCTCTCAGCTCTTTCCATGTAACCTTGTGAGGTAGAGAGAACAGTCCAGCCCTCTCTGGGTTATTGTGCTGTGTTGGGGAGCAGATATTAGGCTGGGCCTGGTTTCAAATGACTATCTTACAAAGCAGCAGCCATGTCCCCAGTTACTACATTATGAGTCTAAGTGCCAAAAAGAGAAAAAAAGATCGACTCTATCTTGTTTATACAAGTAAACAACTGTCATCTGCCAGCACACCAGGAGGCACAAACGGATTATTTATTTCTTCCAGAAAACAGTAATATCTGTGAATATAGAAGCCAGACCAGTAACAGCAGATGCAGGCACTTACCAGTCAAACCCACTTACCTGGAACCATGAAACAGGGAGAGCCCCAATCCTGAGATGTGACGGGCACTGACCAGTCACTTGGCCACAAGCCTCATCTAAGACGACTGCTGTGTGAAGGACTTCTGCCTCTGACCCTGGTCTCAGCCCATTTCAAAGTCCCCTGGTCCTGCCTCTGGCATCTCAGCCTAAGCAGCTTGTGAAGCCTCTTCCCTCATCTCCACAGACTTGGCTTCCATCCATGCCAGCTCTGCCCCTCACCTCAGGGTGGTCTCTCTGAACCCTGCAGCCTTTCAAACTCCTTCTCAGTTTCTTGGTAACTGTGTGTCTCTACTGCTGTGTGACGTGTACTGGGAGATCCCGGAGTTAATATGAGTAACCGAGACTGGAGCCAAAGGAACTGTGATTCCCAGTGGCCATGCGATCTGTGAAATCAGGATTATTTAGCAAATAGCAGCCAATGAAATGGATGCAGCTTGTTATCGAACAGTTCTGACATAGAGGAAAGACACAAATACATACACCCGAATCTCTTATGTAGCTTGTCAGGATGGCTATTCTCCGTGGTATAAATGCTTTCTTTCTCTTTGAAGGGGGTGCGTCCTTGCTCTTTTTTTGGATATGATATTATGCAAACATATGATATGATGTATGTGCATATGTGTATATACATCTGCATGTGTGTTTATATGACATGTGCATGAGTATTTATATATATATGTGTATATATATATGTTTGTGTGTTTGATGTATGTGTGTGTATATGCATGTGTGTGAGTGCAGATTTGTATGGCATTTGTTCATACCTGAGGTTAGAGGACAGCCTCAGGTGCTTGTCTATGTCTTCTACCTCATTTGAAATGGGATCTCCTTGTGTTCCTAGAGTGTCTGCCAGGATACCTGGCCTTTGAGCTTCTGGGACTCTTCTGTCTCTGTCTTCCATTATCCTATAAGATTATGGATACTTACCTTGCTCAGAGCAACTTCATTTTAGTTTAATTTTTCATCTTAGCTCATTTCCCTTCCCTCCCATGAGTCTGTAATCGTGACCCTGAGATCATGTGTGTCTTTGGGGATCCCTACTTCAGTGGGCTGCTTCCACTCTTCTGTTCTCGGTTGTGGGATGCTCTTGGGGTACGGGTAACTCAGGCTGACTCCTGACAATGACTATTTTGCTCGTCCAGTTCTTTAAGGAGGCATGTCTTATCCCAGTGAGGAATGATCGAGGGTGACTGGACAGTTGTTATCTTAGACTGTTCCTGTGCATCCTCACTTCACCCCAGAGACAAGCCTTGGGGCATGGGCATAGCTGAGTCTGTTCAGGAAGTGCCAAGGGAAGTACTTTCCATCATCTGCCTTTTGGGAAGTCTGCAACCAGACTGAAGCTGCTTCCCAGTCATGGCTGTCCCTAAGTCCACTATCAGCTATATGCTACTCTAGTCCCAATGTTACCCAGACAAAACTATCAGCTCAGGCTCTACAAAGGCAAACCAGTCTGGGCTGTGGGGTGATGGTCCACGGGGTGTGTGGGCCTGCAGTTTGGCTCTGGGTCTCATTAGACACAGGTGTCCTGGGTACCAAGTCACTACCAGGGCCTTTAGGTTTCCTGGGCCAGCTGAGTGCTATTACTATTATCTAAAATTCTCGTTGACATATTTTGCTGCAAGCTGTCCAGGCTGAGCCCAGGTCTGTCTGGACTTTTCCTTTTCCCATCCTTTGATAGGGAGTTTTGGGATTTGTTTGTTTGTAAAATCAAATCTTTTCTCCTCTCCTTGGCTTTCTGGTGATGGAGATCAAAACCAAGTTCCTGTTAGGAGGTATGTTCTGGTTAGGTTTTGTCAACCTGACACAAGCTATAGTTGCTTGAGAAGAAGAAACTTCAGTGGAAGAATTGCCTCTTTCAGCTTGGCCTGTGGGATGTCTGCAAGGAAGGCCCCCTGGCACTCAGGAAGCCCTGAACACACAGTGGGAAGCAATAGGAAGGTCTGCTCCATGGTGCAGGGAGGAGGAGTCCCAGGCCCAGGTGGACATTTCCACAGAAAGCTGGGGCCCTGTGCCCACTCCTTGGCCTTCACTATCTAGCTAGTGAAAGGCTAGATACACAAGAGCCCTCTTGATTTCTTTCAACTTCTGTCCACTAATGGTGCCAAGTGCTTTCTGGAAGCTGAATTAAGAAGCACAGGCTAGCAATTACCTCACAAGGTTTGCTGGGATGCATTTTATCATAAAAGCCATGGCCATTTGTCCCTGACAAGGCTGTAGCTATAATAATCTTTGTGCCTATATTTAGCAGAAAGTTAAGCCAGTTTTCCTGGGTACTTAATAGTTTTTTGCTTTGTGTTGTTCAGGTTCAACTTGGCTTTTGTTATGTCAGATCTGGGCCACAAATACCAAAATTATTACTGCTTGACTCCATCAACTGTGTGAATTTTTAGAAGGATCGCTTGACCAGGTAAGACTGTGGACACACTATGTCTGAATTTCCGTGATTTCTTTGAAAACAAAAAAAGGGCAATTTTGTTCTACAGGGAAAAAGATAAAAGTGGTTTGCAGAATAGCAATGCAATTCGTTGGGTAAGTCCACCACCAGAATGGACTGACGTGAATTCCCCATTTCAGATGCTGAAGTGTTAACTCCCGGCACAAGAGTCAGTCTCCACCATTCTCATTCTGTGGGCATCAGTCTGATAATATTATGTGGAAAATTCCAGAAATAAATAATTCATGAGTTTTAGATTGCATACCCTTTTAGAATGATGAAATCTTCCCTGACCCTGCTCTGTCCTGTTGGGGATAGGAGTCATCTGTTTATCCACTGTATACACACTGTAGATGCTACACAGTCACCAGCTACTGCTTGCCCTCATCGTTATCAGACACACTGTAGACACGTTGAAATATGATTTAACCCACATACCTATAAACACCTGATTTTTGACAAAGAAACTAAAATTATACAATGGAAAAAAGACAGCATCTTCAACAAGTGGTGCTGGCTTAACTGGATGCTGACTTGTAGAAAACAGCAGATAGATCCATATCTACCGCCATCCACAAAATTTAAGTTCAAATGGATCAAAGACCTCAAAATAAACCCAGCCACACTGAACCTCTTAGAAGAGAAAGTGGGAGGTACACTTGAACAAATTGACACAGGATACCACTTCCTGAACATAATGCCAGTAGACAGAAACTGAGATCGACAATTAATAAACGGGACATCCTGAAACTGAGACGCTTCTGTAAGGCAAAAGACACAGTCAACAAGACAAAATGTCAGCCCACAGAATAGGAAAAGATATTTACCAACCCCATATCTGACATAGGACTGATTTCCAAAGTAAACAAAAAAACTCAAGAAGCTAGTGTCCCAAATGATGGGAGATGTCATTCTGTATATGTTTCTCATACTGGTTAATGAATAAAGCACTATTGGCCAATAGGAAAGGAAGATAGGTGGGACTAGGAGACAAGGAGGAAAGAGGAAGTAGTAAGGAGGAGTAAAGATGGAGAGACTGGGGAGACGAGACACCTACCCTATTCCCCGGTAAGAGAAGACCACGTGGAAATACATAGAAATGGGTTAATAATTAAGACAGAGCTAGTCGATAAGAAACTAGTCCCTGTCCAACAGCATTATATCAAATACAGAGTCTCGGTGTATTATTTCGGGCTGGCGCAGTGGCGGTACGAGACCAGCAGCAGGCGGAAAAACCATACTCCTTACACCCAAACACCAAATAATCCAATTAAAAAGTGGGTACAGAACTAAATAGAGAATCCTTAATAGAGGAATCTAAAATGGCTGAAAGACACTTAAGAAAGTGCTTAACAAACAAACAAACAAACAAACACAATGAAATCTTGAAATTCACAGGCAAATGGATGGAACTAGAAGAAACCATCCTGAGTGATGCAACCCAGTTACAATAAGATAAACATGGTATGTATTCACTCATATATGGATTTTAGACATAGAGCAAAGGATTGCTAACCTACAGTCCATACCACCAGAAAAGCTAGGAAACAAGGAGGATCCTAAGACAGACATACATGTTCCCCCAGAGAAGGGCAAAGGAACAAGATATCCTAAGAAAATTGGGAGCATGGGAGGAGGGGAGAGGGAGTTAGGAGAAAGAGAAGGGAAGAAGAGGATGGGAGAGGACATGAGGGAGCAGGAAGATTGAGTCGGGGGAAGAATAGAGGAGAGCAAGAAAAGAGATACCATAATAGAACCATTATAGGTTTGAAGAGAAATCTGGCACTAGGGAAATGTTCAGAGATCTACAAAGATGACTCCAAATGACAATCTAAGCAATAGTGGAGAAGATACCTTAAATGCCTTTCCCGATAATGACATTGATGATCACCTTATATGCCATCCTAGAGCCTTCATCCAGTAGCTGATGGAATCAGAAGCAGACACCCACAGCTAAACACTGAGCCGAACTCCTGGAATCCAGTTGCAGAGAGGGAGGAGTGATGAGCAAAGGGGTCAAGACCAGGCTGGAGAAACCCACAGTAACAGCTGACCTGAACAAGGGGGAGCTCATGGATCCCCAGACTGATAGCTGGGAAACCAGCATAGCACTGACTCAGACCTACTGAACGTGGATATCAGTTAGGTGACCTGGGCAATCTATGGGGCCTCTGGTAATGGATCAGTATTTATCCCTAGTATATGAATGGACTTTGGGAGCACATTCCACATAGAAGGATACTTTCTCAGCCTAGACACACAGGGGAGGGCTAGGCCCTGCTCCAAATGATATGACAGACTTTGAAGATCCTCCATGGGGAGCAGAAAGGGCACTGGGTAGGGGGTTGGGGGGCAGGGGAGGAGGGGAGGGAGAGGAAACTGGGATTGACATGTAAAACAAGCTTGTTTCTAATTTAAATAAAAAAGGAGAAGAAACATTGCAATACTTGTTAGTAATTACAAAGTTTGTATTTATTTTTAAAAATAATTTATACTCTACATATAACATATATATATACATATATATGTATATATATTTGATTATTTGATACAGACTCTCTCTACATAGCCCTGGCTGTCTTGGAATGTACTATGTGGACCAGGCTGGCTTTGAATTTAGAGATTCATCCACTTATGCCTCCACAGTGTTTGGATTATATACATGTGCCACCATGCCTGGCTCATACAATATATTTTGATCATATTCATTTTTTCTTAACCAACTTCTCCTAGTTACCCCTCTCCATCCACCAGACTTCTTGTTCTTCCTGTCTCTTATGAAAAGCCAAAAACTAAAGAACAACAATAATGGCAACAACAGTTAAAAAAACAAAACAACAAAAACCCTCACCAGGTCCATTTTGTGTTGTTTAACTGCTTCTGAGCATACTCAGTGATGCTCCATTGAGGAAAAAAACTGACTTCCCATTTCCCAGAAGCTATCAATTACAAATAGCTTCTTGGTTAGGGTGGGACTTGGTGCCCATTTTCCTTCTCTGTGTTGGGATTTTGCCTGATTTGAACTTGTACAGATCTTGTACATGCTGGCACAATCTCTCTGACATCATATGTGCACTAGCTGTGTAGTTTTTGAAAAATGTTTGCTTAGAGTCATTCACCACCTCTGGTTCTTACAGTCTTTGTGCTTCCTCTTCCTCATAGATCCCCTATCCTTGAGGTACAGGGAGTGATAAAGACATCCCATTTAGGGCTGAGTGCCACAAATCACTTACACTATGTTCTTTGTCCATTTGGGGGTTTCCATGTAATTCAAGAAGAGTCTTCTGTGACGAGGGTTGAGCAATGCAGTCGTTTATGGGTATAGCAACATGTCACTAGGAATACTTTTATTGCTAAGTTGCTTTTGTGTCAAGTATGTATTTTATCTCATGGAGTAGACATTAAATCCAATCAAAAGGTGGCTAGTTACTTCCATGATATTTGTTTCATTAGAGTAGCAGTTACTGGTAGGTTGCTATTGTAGCTCCCAGGGTTGTAGCCAGGTGAGATTGATGACTATTTTTCTGCTTTGGCAGCATGTATTGCACCTTCCAGCACTATGGATTCTAGTTAATAAGGGTGAAACTTCCAGTTGATCACAGCTCAATTTCCCTATGTTCAATGACAAAAGTAAGTGGTATCTTTAGCAGGGTCTTACCAGCACGTTATAGAGCGTAACCAATTGCATTGACAATGACCCATAATGTTTGAGAGAGTCTATAGGACCCCTTTGGCCAATGACTTAAAAAGATGTAACTCATTTCTGGTACTGGAGGCTTCATTTAATAACATATGTCTAGTTAGGCTACTCTCTCAAATATTATATGTTAAGTCCATCTAAGTTCGCTCTCTTTATATGTGTGTGCATGCATGCATGTGTGCACATGCTTCTACAGTGGTAGGTTTTCAGCTGTTAACAAAAATGAAATTATAAATTTTGCTAGTAAATGGAGCTAAAACAATCATCCTGGGTGAAGCAACCCAGACCCAGAAAGACAGAGTGTGTGTCCTCTCACATGTGTGAATGTTAGCTTTTAAGCTTTAGACGTGTGCTTTGCTTAGGATATCTACAGAAGTGAGGAAACAGGGTAGGGAGAACTGAATCTTCCAAGGAAGGATAAGTAGAATATGGCATTAAAAATTGATAAAGAGGAAATTAGAATAGGAGGATTAAATGGGGAGAGGAAAGGACATCAAGATAAGGAGGGGTCATGGGAAGGGACAATGAACCCTAAGGGCCTTTCAAAAAGTCCTATGAAAACCTACCACCAGTTGATAGGCATTAGTGCTGTTTCCAATTTCTGACTATGGCGAATGGAGTAACAGTGATCATGGGTGAGGAAGTATCTCTGTAGAAGGATATAGAGACCTTTGGGTGTTTTCCAAGAGTGGTATAGCTGTACCTTGTGGTAGATCAATTTTCATCTTTTCTGAGAAGACATCACCCTGATTCCCACAGTGGCTGTACCAGCTTGCACTCACCAGCGATGGAAAAGTGTTCCTTTCTCTGCATCCTCACCAGTGCATGCTGCCATTTGTTTTATTGCTCTTGGCCATTCTGACTGAGGTAAGATGAAATCTCAAAATAATTTCAGTTTGTATCTGCCTCATTCTTTGTGTGACCATGTGCTTTCCAGTACAGAAGCTTTCAGCTTCATCAGGTCCCATTTACTAATCATTGCTCTTAAATGTCTGCACTAATGGGGTCCTGTTCAGAAACCCCTTTCCTGTATCTGTGAATTCAAGTGTATCCCCACGTTCTCTTCTGTCAGAGTCAGGGTATCAGGTCTTACACTGAGGTCCTTAATCCATCTGGAGTTTTGTGCAAGGTAGTGAATATGGGTCTATTTTAATTCTTCTATATGTAGTCATCATTTTCTCTAATATACATTTCCAGCTTAATAAAAATACAGGTGTCTGGGTGTCTGTATATTTGTGTAGTTATTTCTGGGTTTTCAGTTCAATTCCATTGATAAACATGTCTTTTTTATGTCTTGTTTTGTTTTCTCAGTACTGTGTTTTCTTTACTATTATAGCTTTGTAATACCACTTGAAATCTTGGATGTTGATATCTCCAATGGTTCTTATTATCAAAGTTTGTTGTATTCACCCTTAGTTTTGTGTTTTCATATGAAGTTTAAGATTTTCTTTTGTTTTAGTTGAAAATAATTTTTTTTTATTCAATATTTTCTGATCATGGTGAAAAGCTGGAGAGACATCTGAGTCAGGGGGACTCTAAGAAGGGAACCATACACTGAGTCACTTTTTAGGAAGACAGATTTGGGATAGGAAAGGTGGGAGGAGCAGGGTGTAATGTAGCGGTCTATCTGGTTAGAAGTTGAGGAGGTGTGACTATGGGAGAGAAGATGGATCTGAAGCTTCAGAAAAGGCTGTGGAGAACCCCCGGTGGAGCTGGCTGGAGAGCATGGTAATCACATTAGGCTGGTGATCAGTATCCGGATCAGTCATATGACTCACCTACTGAAAAGCACCTCCTGCTTTCCCAACATCCACTCTACACATTGTGCATGATGATGCTTCATGACTGCCCAGGAGAAACTATAAGATAGGAATGTGCTGAGTAAAGTCACAAGACACCTGATTCTGAAACCCAGAGACAAAAAAATGACCCACAGTTCTAAATTAGCCCAGAAAATATCTGACATGTTAAGGGGAGTAATTCCAGTTGCCCAATGTGTATGTGCTAATGTAAACAGTGAAACCCTCTGCCCACCAGGCTCCTCCAAAGAGCTTAGACTAGGAACCTCAGTTATATCACAGAGCAGGGAGAAACATTTTCCATCAGAGTTAGAAAATAAGAAAGTTACAGAAAAGTGTTTCTTCTGGTGACATTAGATACAGGAAAGAAATATTCATTGTGTTTCCTATAGTATGCTCAAATGAAGAACCAAGCTATGGACACAAAAGTACTGGCTGGGCAAATGGCCCACCTGAAGGCTGCCTTAACTCCAAGTGTAGTGGGTGCTGGCATTTTGAAGACTTTAATTGTGATAACAGCAATGTGACATAAACACTGAAGTCTTATGATCCTTGTGTGACAGAGCAGTGATGTGAGGCTTAAACTCATCATTGTATGGCAGCCTCTAGAACTAGTTTTGTTTTACAAGACTAGAACTCTATATCCACTAAGCAACAAATGATCATATTCTACTTGTGCTCCGGCCTCCTGCTTCCTGCTGCTATCAACCTGGACACACTAGTGTGTGGTTTTCTGTGGCTGGCTCATGCCATTCAGCTCACACACATCATAGTGAGTGCTAGAATGTCTTTTAAGTCTGATGGTATTTTACTGCATGTGTGTACCATAGCACCTGAACCTATTCTACAGTGGATGGGTTTCTGCTCCTGGCTGTAGTGAACAGTAGCTCTTTCTGGCACATGCATGCACAACTACCTCTTTCTGGCACACATTGACTCCCTTCATTTGGATACCCAGAAGTGTGGCTGCTAGATCATGTAGAAATTATAGTTAAAAGTTATTTTTTGGAGAAGTTGAACAGTGGTCTTTTATGGTGGCCTGGGTTGGCAGCAGTAGTCAGTGAGATGGACCTTCCATTTGGGGTAAGCTTTCTGGTAGCCAGTGTAGAAATGAGCCTGACTCCACCTCCCTGACACACGAAAACACACTGCAATAAGGCTAAAGAAGGAAAAACAACAGAACCATGAGCTCCAGCAGATGTGGGTTCTAGCCTTCTTTTGGGTCCCAGTGTTCTTGTAGATAGAAATTAATTCTCACTCTACTGTTACTTGACTGTAAGAATAACCTAACTAAAATAAAAGAGTAGGTGGCATCCAATTTGATGTTTTTGTGAGGCATTCAAAACTATTTGAAAAAGTTAGGTAAAGTTGAATACAGTTGTTAGAAAGAGGCAAATGATTAGAATTACAAAAACTCATATCCTGATATCAGTGCTTCCATGAAGTGGCTCCCAGTGAATCTCATATAACAAGTTCAGCTGAATAGCACAGTCTAATATGATCCATCTGGTGCTGAAAATGTCATGCGAAATAACAGGTACCATCACAAACCTACTTCAGTGGCATTTCATCAAACAGTGCTATTCAGAGCCAACCAGATACCCACATCTACTTTCCTCCATGAGCTCAATATTGGAAAACACCAGTCCCAGGCTTCAACGGCAGCTATTGCTTTGTTAGATGTCAGAATGCTTTCAAGATGATGGCCACAGCGTAGTCATCCAGGAGCCAGCATATCAAGACAGTGTGACTATGGGACATCACATACTCAGGTGGATGGGGCTTGTAACTGAGGACCTCTGGTACCCCCCATATAAAGCCCAGTGCTAGGCAATTAACCCACAGTGCAATTCTTATGTAATGTCTTATTTTTGAAAATACTTGGAACCACACATCTGCCATAGCTATTTTAAGCAAAGTCCTTTTATTTTTTTCATGGATTCAAAATAACCAGCTTCTTCCCATTTCACCAGACCTGGATTGTCATTGACACAAATGCCTGCCTCATAACCACAGAACTGAGCCAGAGGATGTTCTTGAGAAACCAGGGTGAAAGCTGTGTCTAATTCATTTCCTTGTGTTTTACAGGCTGGGACTGAACCTGGGGCCTTGCATGTGCTAGGCAGGCATTGTACCCCTGAGATTTATTCTCAGCCTTTATTTATTTTTTTATCTTGAGATATGGTCTCACTAAGTTGTCAAGGCTGACTAT
Source organism: Phodopus roborovskii (assembly GCF_943737965.1). Classification (NCBI taxonomy): domain Eukaryota; kingdom Metazoa; phylum Chordata; class Mammalia; order Rodentia; family Cricetidae; genus Phodopus; species Phodopus roborovskii. The sequence goes on along the minus strand of NW_026126571.1, from coordinate 27,453,330 downwards.
AAACTTGTGAGCTTCCTGCCTTAGCTTCCTGAGTAGCTATGGTTCAGGCCCAAGTGTTCAGGCAGGCCATATTATTTCTGATTAGTGATTAATTCCAGTTATCTCAGTATTTAGGATGTGAAGGAAAATGATGAATATAAAAGGGAAATGAAACAGGAGTAAAGAGGAAAAGGAAGAACACCATTGGACATGAAGGGCACCATTGGACATAGAACACTATCAGACATGCAGGACACCATTGGACTGTAGAACACTATCAGACATGCAGGACACTGTTGAACATGTAGAACACTATCAGACATGCAGGACACCATTGGACTGTAGAACACTATCAGACATGCAGGACACCATTGGACTGTAGAACACTATCAGACATGCAGGACACCATTGGACTGTAGAACACTATCAGACATGCAGGACACTGTTGAACATGTAGAACACTATCAGACATGCAGGACACCATTGGACTGTAGAACACTATCAGACATGCAGGACACCATTGGACTGTAGAACACTATCAGACATGCAGGACACTGTTGAACATGTAGAACACTATCAGACATGCAGGACACCATTGGACTATAGAACACTGTCAGACATGCAGGACACTCAGACTGAATCAGCAAGCTTCTGAGGGGCTGGAGACCTCCTTCGAGGACAAGTTTATAAGTAGTACAGTTAACTGACTAACTGAGCGAGCACATGGCATTTTCATTCATTTCTCAAATGCCAGTTTGACTGTGAATTGATAATGTTCTAACTTATTCTTAACATCCAAATGATTTGAAGTTAATTGCCTCTTTGTATAATAAGGTCCTTTGGGGAGGGGTTTTCCATTTCATCAAAGATGTCTTAATAAACACAAATTAGCACTGTGCAGGTCTACGGTGGTGGGCGGAAATCTTCTATATTAATTTTTTCTCTCTGCGTCAGTGTGTGTATGTGTGTGTGTGTGTGTGTGTGTGTGTGTGTGTGTGTGTGTGTGTATAAAAGGGAGGGGCTGATGGGGAAGAAGCTGTGTCTATATGTACTATAGCATAGCAACCAATGGTGTGGCCAGCCTCCATGTTGTTCATACAGTGATTCTGGCCTTTGTTAGTCACAAACAAGTCTCATGAAAGGAGTTACCTTCGGGACTGGAGAGATGCCTTAAGTGGTTAAGAACACTTTCTGCTTTTCCAGAGGACTCAAGTTCAGTTCACAGCAGCCATTCTGGGTGGCTCACAATTTCCAATGACTTCAATGCAGGGGTTCGTTCAGGGAACAAATCCAGTGGCCTCTTTTGGCTTCCAGTAGTAATTATGTTGCATGCATTCATACACACACACACACTCACACACACACACACACACACACACACACACACACACACACACCACTACCACCACCACACACCGTGCACACACACATGGACATGCACAAAACACACATATATACACACACACACACACACACACACACACACACGGACATGAACAAACACATATACACACATATACACTTGTGGACACATGTTCACACATACACATGCACACAGTAAAAAAAAATAAGGTGAAACAAAATATATGTTTTTCTCTTGGGTAATTCAAGCCCATGTGGATTTCTTAAACTTTGTAAATTTTGGTGTCCTGGTAGTTCCTATGATGTTGCCATGCACAGCTATTGCCTTGCACCTGAATACTTTCAATTAAGAGTTCCTCACCAGCAAAGTAGAAGGCCTTTCTCAGAATTAATCCAGCCTTGGCAGGCCCTAAGTACTAAGTGGGGTGTGCTTATTGAACATTATTGGCATTAGGAAGTTATTCTCAGAGATGCAGGTGTGTTGTAACAAGATGGAAAAACTCCCTCTCTGTACTGGCTAAGAACTGTGTCTGGGTGAGTGACAGATGCTCAGCTGTTCAGGTGTTGGAAGCCAGGAGCTGTTAAGTGCTGGAGCAGCATGATAGGCAGTCATCTGTCCTTCATACTCTTCCTTGTGAATACCTCGTGGTCACAAATGGATGCCTCACCCCTGCCTCAATTTCTCCAGAAGAAGAGGAGGGAAGGGCAAGGAAGAAGAGAAAGGGCAAAAATGCCTGGATTAGGGAAGTGCCTGCTCTTGCTCTTCTCTCTGGATGCCACACTGACAATGTTAGCTGCAAGGGAAGCTGGGAAACTCAGGCTAAAAATCGGCGAACCGGACTGGAGAGGAGGATCAGTGATTAAGAGTCCTTGCTCTCTTTGCAGAGGAACCAAGTTCAGTTGCCAGCAGGCCCACTGGGCAGCTCACAGCCAGCTGGATCTCTAGCTCTAGGGAGCCTATACTTGTGTCTGGCCTCCAAGGGCACTTGTACTCATATGCACACATCCACGTGCACACACATAAAAGTACACATAAATAAAATGAATTTTAAAATTGTAGATGCTATTCCAAAGGCATTTTAAGTTCTCTTAACAAGGAAAAAGGGAGGATGAATGTGTCTGTCCCTTCTATACTGTGGGGAAGCAGGGTAGTGAAACTGGAGATAACATTGATTGCTATGGAAGTCAGAAAATGTCTAAGGGAGCCTCAGAATCCTCCACCCATGGTCACATAGGGATGGAAGATGTGGAAAAGGTCAGTGGCCTCAGATCTTCAGGCTAATATGAAGCATGAGAAGGTACAGGCCTCAGTACCCTGAGAGGTCTTGTAAGCAACTTCTCCATGTCTGGGGCTTCCCACTTGGTGACCCATTAGAGTAGAATTTTGCCGTAGAGACTGGCACCTCCCTATCTCTAGAAATATCAGTGAGCGAAACCTTCCTGGACTTCCTTGCTAATCCAAGTCACCATGGTGATCTGTGCAGACACAGGCAGGGCCCTCCTGGAGATAGAAGAGCGCCTGACTGGAGGAGGCATGAGGTGGGAGAACCCTAAAATGGGAGAAACCACACATGTACGCCTCTGGTAATGAGGACCCCGGGCAGGAATGCCTACAGGAGGGCTCTCAGGGGTTCCTGAGATCATAGAGTGAAGCTGGTGATAATATGGGGTGGGACATAGCAGCCGAAGGCAAAGTCTTACTGATTCACAGCCTGCGGACCCTTAGGGCCTCGTCTCACCTTGGCTGCCAACTGCAGACACTTGCTTGTTTCTTATCTGGAGTAGATGAGGGACTTGAAGCTGATTTTGGAATCAAGTGTAAAAAGACACAGTAACATTCCTTAATTCACAGCATTTGATCATCACAGCCCTTCAAAGCCCCTTTCTCCTGTCTGTCTGTCTGTCTGTCTGTCTGTCTGTCTGTCTGTTTACCAGCATCTCCCTCCCCTCATCTCTTTGTCCTATCTCCCCATCCCCATCTGTCTCCTGACTCCTCTTTCTTAGTTCTCTTGCCTTCCTCTCCCCCTGTGGTTTTTTGAGTTCTGATTCTAGGTGATGAATATTTTCTGAAAACTTTGGGAGTTCTTGTTTAATCTAGTGATATTTTGCTGCACTTACACTATTAGAAGAAGCATCGATGATCGCCCTAGGTTGAAAACATTCGGTGCTCCATGGGATGCTGAAGAGGGCTAGTGTCAGCCTCTGAGTACTGTTGCCCAGGTGACCCAACTTTGATCTTGGGCATGCAGGCAGAGGAGGCATGGCAGATCTTTGCCCAATGAGAGGTGTAAGCCTGTTTCACAAGTCAGAAGGCTATGGGCCTCTATCAGAACCACTGAGTTGTCCCAACCTAGTCGGGCACAGGGCTCATCTGCAGAGGATGTTAGGTTTACAGATGGACATATTCTGGTCCCAGACACTGTTCAGGATACTTGTGGTTCTTCTGTGAGCTGACTGCTGATCTAGGACACAGGTGAGCCCAGGGGTGTGTGAGTGAGCAAACATGAGCATGTGTGCATGCGTGAAAGATAGTGAAATTAAGTCAGGCCAGATCCATAAGAAAAACCCATCTCACCCTTCACAACCTGCTCTCTATTTCACCACTCACCTTGCTAGTCAGGCTTTAAAACTTGTACTAAAAGCCAGGTTTCCTCTTGTCCTACATCTATGTCTCCAAAGGAACAGCGTGACAAATGTGCTCACACATTCAGAGGCTTTCGTCTCCAAGGACCCTGGAGGTCACATACGTGTCTCGTTTATGCGGTGATATCTGGTACACTGAGAAACCAGGGATCTGAGCCAAAGATAACCTGGTAATATGGCCTGGCAGATGCAGGGCACCTAGGGCCGCATTCACTTCCCAGAACTGCCCCCTCCAAAGATTAGGCCCAAAGCGAGTTTGCAGGTTCAGACCCAATCCTGAGAGGGGTTGGGAGTCCTAAGTCTCACTGTCCTGCATATGTGCCCTCAGTTACCTAGTGCCACTTAAGAAGTTGGCAATCTAAGACAGGACATAGCTCATTGGTAGAGTGCTTAACTAGTGTGCATGAAGTCCTGGGTTCGAACCCTATCATACATAAAATAAACATGGTGCTGTAAATCTGTTATCCTAGCACTCAGGAGGGGGAGGCAGAAGGATTAGAAATTGTAGGTCATCCCTGACCACATAGCAAGTTCAAGGGCAAATGTTGCCTTAAAAAGCCAAATTGTCAGCATTTGTTCCACAAATTCCTGTTCTAGAATGCAGGTCCTGTGCAAGGAGTAGGTTTTTCCTCCCGCCGCCTGGTCTGGTCCCGCCACCGCGCCAGCCCCAATTAACACACAGAGACTCTGTATTTGATATAATCCTGTTGGCCAGTTACTAGTTTCTTATCGGCTAGCTCTATCTTAATTATTAACCCATTTCTATGTATTTCCACGTGGCCTTACCGAGAGCAGAGGAATGGCGGTTTTGTTCTCTCCAGACTCCCCATCTTCATTCCTCCATTCTCATTCTTCTTTCCTCCTTGTCTCCTAGTCACTCCTATCTTGCTTTCCTATTGGCCAACAGTGCTTTATTCATTAACCAGTATAAGAAACATATTTACAGAATGACATCTCCCATCAGTCCTGGAAGGGAGTGCTAGCCTCGTTTGCTTGGTCATCTTTGGAGGGAGTCAAACTGTAACTGAGAACCCTTAGGCAGAGCTGACAACATAGTCTAGCACCACTATGGAACACACAGGTATGTTATGGTTTGTGTTTATCTTTCAAGTGTTTCTGTGGTCTACCACTGTCTTGCCTGCTTGTTCACATGGTGAGTTTGTGGATGAGGAGTGACCCTGTGACCTCTAATCCCACCTCATCAGTGCCCACTACCAGGTCATCTATGGTTAAAGATATTTGGTGGCTATCCTCATCACAAGCCCTTTCATAAAAGATACACAAAACACAACCTCCAGGACTGCTGGAGACCAGAACTTCTGGCCATGTTACTTCTTTGCAAGCAAAGCTGCTTGGAGGGACTCTGGCTTCTGGTATGAAGAGGAAGATGGCTGGTGAACTAGGGCAAGCTGTGAAGCAGTGAAATGGGCTTTCTTTTGGTTCTTGCCTGGTTTTAGTTTGCAGCCATGACTTCCCCTAAGGGTTTGTCCATAGGGATGCCAACAAGAGGAGCCAGGAAGATAGGATGTGTGCTCCACCCTCAATCCATCTTCATGTCTCTTCCAGTTGAATTCCTAAGGAGAACTTGGCATGTTTGCTGGGGGCAGAGACTTGCATTAAACTCCTTTCTGTTGCGGATACAAAATAGACTGAATTGGCCAAGTGAGCTGTGGTACTCAGGAAGGAGGGAATGACCTTGCAATGTGGTGATCCTCTGAGCTCAGAAAAAGACACAGCTATCGGGGTTAAATAAGGATCAGGATAAACAAATAGGCCGAATAGATGTTTATTCAGGGAGAAATAACTTACAACCTAGATAGATGAACACCAGGAAATTCAACCCGATCCTCTCCTGTCCGAGTCACGCCAGCAAGAGAGCTTTTCCCGGCTCTCCTTCCCACTTCCTTCCACAGGTCACTTCCGCCCATGGCTCCACCCCCAATGGGCGTGGTCAGTGCCACAGAAGGACTAATCTCACTACACACAGCAGCTGTGAGTCTTGGTTTTGTCTGGAGTGATGGGGACATCTCCATGGGGGGAAAGGAGATGCGTGGAAAGAGTGGGAATTTGCCTTCATTTACACACACACACACACACACACACATGCACGCACGCATGCATGCGCACGCACACACGCACACACACTTACTTACAGGTGACTTATTGAGAACATGAGGCTCTGGGGACACATCCCACACAAGGACAAGTAGTTTTGTCTCTCCTCTTGTCCCTCCCTGCGTGTCTAAGTTCCTGGCTGTTGCTTCTTCGCACACTTTTGGATGTTAAAGAAGAGGGCTTCAATGTGATCTTGTCCTGACCTTTGTCCTCCTCTGAGGCACCTTTGTTTAAGGGAACTTGGTGAAGACAATGTCTGAGCCTTTAGGGATTTCTGGTAACCTTTCCCAAGGTGCATGGGGAGAGGACACTTTTCCTCCCTGGCCTCACCCTGGCTCTTGTAACACCTTTTGTCTCCTCTACCCCAGAGGACTCAATTTCTCTGCATTTCCTACAGAGTTCTGTTTCTATTTAATTCCTCTGCAGGGTTCTGTCCTCAGAAGGCAGGATCGGAGCTGCCAAGGACCAGATGATCAGAGTTGCATTGTTGGGAACAGGAGCCAGCCCTGTAAGTCTTTGGATCCCAAAGACTTGTTCTCAATGGAAGAAAGGGCTGGATGAGGGCACCCAGACTAAGATGCTACCTTCCCCCCATGGGAGAAGCTAAGCTGAGACCTGTCATGCCTGTGGAGGCCAAGTAGAGACATCACTTTTTAGGGTGGAGTAGGGGAAGCTTGACAACATGGTGTCTCCCAGGAGGTGTTCAGCAGACAGAAAAGGAGCCGCTGTCCCCCACAGGGGGCATGGTATCCATGAAGACACACAGTACCCATAGGAGCCACACAGTACCCTCAGGAGGAGCACAGTTCCTATAGGCGAGATGCCCATAGAAGGGACATTGTGGGACAGAGTACCCGTGGGAACACAGAAGCCCAAGAAGGGAGTCACTCCACTGCAGGGTCAACTCACAGTGGTTAGCTGTGTCCGGTCCCATCCCGCCATCATGGTTCTTCTTGCCTGGTCATTGCTATCTGCCCACCACCCAGCCCCACTCCTGTGGCTCATGCTCAGCTGCAGCAGCCACCACAGCCTGGTGCTTCCATGGTGCTAAAAGACTGGAACGGTCTCAAGGGTCCTAGGATGTGGCTGGCCTGCCCTGTCACAGTTTCTGTTGCACTTTCTCCTCTGTGTGGAGGTGGACACCCTGTCTGCTAAACAATACACTAAGGTGAATGCGCAGGACAAGGGCACGGTGATCATTGTGAGTCAGGAGATGTCCGCCCAGCCTGGTGAGGCCCTCCTTTAGAAAGCTCCTGGCCAGAGGCTGACCCAAGGGTGTCCTGGAGCACTGCCTTCCTCAGACAGAATCTGGTCAGAACCTTCTCTTACTGTTAGTTGATTTTGAACTTGCCACCTAAGCTCCACATCTGGGAGAGTTGGTGTGCACCTGGGTGTTACAGAAGTTGGAGGCTTGCAGGAAGCCACAGGACTGAATTGGCCTGCCTTTTCTTTGAGTCACTACAGAGGAGGACTCTACATGCCAGGTGCTGTGGTGGCTGTAAGATCCATCTGCACCGGCACAGGAGAGATATATGTCTGTTCCTTATTACTAGGTATGAGGACATTAACCCAGCTTCGTATGTGTGTGTAGGTGATCATGTGCATGCATTTGTGTACGTGTGTGGGTACATGCACACCTATGTGTTCAAGTGTGTGCACACACGGACTTGTGTGTGAAGGTGTGTGCACGTGTTCATGTGTGTACCTGTGCTCATGTATGTGTGCCTGTGTCTGTATGTGAGCATATGTATACTTATGTGTGTGTGCATGTGTATGTTAGCATGCATGTGCATGCAGAGAGCTCTCAGACTTATCTTCCACCATGCTCACAGAGCCCAGAGGGAGCGGCGCTTCAGCCTGGCCCAGCATTTACCTCTCTCTTGTTGCACTTTTTACTACCTGACAGCTCTTCATGGCAGTCCATTCACTCCGGCCCCCATCACCTGTCTATGAGAGCAACTGCTCAGAGCAGCTAGCCTGGCAAACACCTTAGGAGTACTCAGGGGTTCCATATGCAACCTAGTTGTCAGATCTATGACTCTTACTTGGTGTGTATGGCATTCGATTCCCACTGCAGAGATGAGACACAGGCATTAGAAGGTACAAGAAGTGACTCAGGGAAACTGTGTAGCCCAGTAGGTTAGACCTGATGAAGGAGTCTCTGCTGGATGCAGTGGTCCTCACACAGAGTAGGGATTGTAGGAAACAGTTTATGCTGCATGCTATAGGTGGAACCAGAAGATGGATGGAGTTGGGAGGAACTGGGAGAAGGATGGAAGAGGAGAGTTTCTGAGCGGTGTGTCTGGTTGGAAATGGGTAGTCCCAATTCCTATCCCTGTGGTCACATTCTTTGGGGTAAGCTTGGGAGTGGTCCTGCCTCCAGCCTGGCCATGTGACCAGCTTTGCCCACCATTGGAATTTCATTGTCCCCTCTTCTAGGGCCTGTGTAGCAATAGCAAAGACCTTGTCTGGGGCATCTCCTGTGGCTAATCCAACACTGACTCCAGGTACACTACATGTGAGCTTGCCCAGGGCAGGTTGGCTTGGCTCCCTACACGCTGTCAATCACTGTGTCCTGCTGAGATCAGTTTAGCTCTGCAGCCTCAGGAACTGATCTTGAATGGACTAAGCCTCCACAGTCTGTGAGTTTCTGTGGCTCCAACCCTGCAGCTGGCCTGTGCAACTCAGCCACAGCCTGTGCTGTGGGGAAGTCACCTTCTCTACCCTCATCCTGGCTGGGAATGCCAATCCTGGGGTCTATAACTATTTGTAAGTATTAAAACCCCCAAGATCCAGATAGAAGTGTCCTCCCTTATGCAAGGAGAACTGGCGCCTAGAGCGTCTCCATGGTCAGTCTTGTCATGGTCAGCCTAGTGAGCAAACACCTGGGAACTGTAGGATGGCCTATGACACAGCTGGCTTGGGGCAGGTGGGGAATCGCAGAAAAGACAGGAAGGAGTAGGGGCATGAGTCCCAGCTGCAGTTTACAAGTTTTGTTTCATTTTGTTTATTCTGGGATATGGGCACCAGGTCAGTCTAGCCCGTCAAGTCTCAGGAGGGCAGGCACATGGCTAAGAATGCCCATTCTCAGTTCCCCTGCAGGGCCTTTCCCGATATTCACCCACATACATATCCGAAAGAGGATGAGAGCCTTCCTGATCATTTCCTTTTTCTGAGACAGTATTACTTTGCAGCCCAGGCTGGCTTTGAACGAGAAAATTCTCTTGCTAGGATCACAGGTATGTGCCACCACACCCAGCTAAAGACCATCGGACTTCTGCAGAAATACTGTACAGTCTAGGGATAAAGCTAGTTCCGTCTACAAACTCCTTATCCTTTGAAATAGAGCAGGAACACTGCGAGCCTCTCTTAGGCTTTCCCAGTGCTTAGCAGGGTACCAGACACACATAGATGGGCAAGGAGGACATAGCAGTTCCCTAGGGTCAGGTCAGCTCTTCCCTAGGCTCAGCTCTTTCCCAAGGTCTGCTTGACCCTAAAATCAGTTTCTCCATGGTCAACTACTCTTTTATGTTAGCTACTCCTTAAGGTCAGCACGAATCCAGGGGGCAGCTTCTTAAGGTCAGTTCTTTCCTGGGATCAGTCCCTCCCCAGTGCCAGCTACTCCTCTGGTGTCAACCATTCCCCCCAAGAACTTACCTTGGAAAGGAACTGACCCTGGAGGAACTAACTGCAGAGGAGGACTTGGATAGAAGCTGCCAGTGGGCGGGAGGGTAGCTGGGACGAGGAAAGGGAGAGCAGAGTAAGGTTGGTTAGACAGAAGTGCTAGACCTGAATGGAGGTTGATGCCTGGAGCTGGGAAGCAGGGGAGAGGCCTGGGGATAGCTAGCTTTATTTTGCCCTGTGACAAACCCTCACAGCAGGTGCAAAGCAGAAAAGGGGACTTTGCAGGCACAAGTTCGGAAGGGGCACAGATCTCCACTCCTAGTGCTGAGGGGAGGTCTGGGATTGAGGGCTGCAGGGCAAGGCAGAGAGTCACTTCTGTATGTCACGGGTCTCTGCTGGGTCCCGCGCATGGTCTGCTTTCTATGAAGCTGGAAGTCCTTCAAGGTGGGGCAGGCACCCAGCCCAACTCCTAGACAGGCTCCAGCTTCACCACCTTCTTCTTTCGATTTATTTTGTTTAAGAAAGGAAGCAGCACCCATAAGTTAACAGTAATTGTCTTATTCACTTCAGAGTTTGTCTTTGTCATAAAAAACAAAAAACAAAACAAAACAAAACAAAAAAAACCTTCCTAGGTTTTAAATGGATTCCATAGTTCTGTGGGGTCAGGTGTTTCCCTGAACTGAAAGGAGACATTATTTGTGACTATCAATAATTATTTTCTGATTAATGTAATTAAAGATCTTATTCTTTGCCATGTAATAGATGAGGCAAAATAAACCTTCCAATTATCTTCACTTTCAGGTTCTCTCTCTCTCTCTCTCTTTTTTCAAAATGTCTCCAATTATCACTTTTGCCACAAGTATAATCAAGTTGCATAAATTAGTGTCTATTCTTAGCTACAGTTTAGCTATCCCCCATCTTTTCCTAGCACTTGTATGTTATGGTGACAAATTCTAAGTTAACACATCTATTCCACATACAAGTCAGATCAGAAGGGCCAAACTGAAAGAATGCATTGAGGAGAGCTCCACTCAGAGCAGCCCACCACACCGGAACAAAGGGTCCAGCCTCAGGCAATTTAGTCCTTTCTCCTCCCCGACCCCTGGAGCCTGCCAGCCTGGCTGGAGAAACTAGAACTGTTTGTTACAGGATGGTGGCCAGGTCCTTAGGTCCCCTTCTCCTGATCCTGAGTGAGTAATGAAGAGGCAGCCAAGGGGGAGGCTTCTTCAGGGAAAATGGTCTTTTTTTCCTGGACAAAGGCTCTGGTGACACAGGCTTCTGTGATGGCTCAGGCTGGAGGATCTTGAGTTCAGGGTCTGTCTAGGCTGCACAATGAATTCAAGACCAGCCTGGACAACTTAGACCAGTGGTTTTCAACCTGTGGATCATGACCCCTTTGGAGTCAAACCATCCTTTCACAGGAGTCACCTAAGACCATTGAAAAGCACAGATACTTACGATGTGTAACAGCAGCAACATTACAGTTGTGACGTAGTCACTACTATGGAGGGTCACTGCAACCCGAGGAACTGTATTAAAGGGTCACAGCATTAGGAAGAGTGAAAACCAGTGACTTAGACTCTGTCTCAAACTAAAAGATTAAGATAAGGGCTTGGGATAAAGCTAAGTGGCATTTGCCTCACTTGTCAAAGACCCAGGATTCAATCCCTTATCTCCTGCCCAGAGAAAAGCAAAGGTCCAGCCCATGGGCCCAGCTCTGTCTCTGCAGTCTTCTGTTCAGCCTGTCTCCTGAGAACCTCTGCTAACCAGGGGGTGATTGCAGACATTGAGGTTCTGTCTGCAGCATTTGATCCAGTCTGTGGAATGTTGGAATCAAACTGAACACCTCCTTACATCCTGTGATTGGGTGTGCTCCCTGGAGGCTGTTTCAGAGCACTGATGTTGAGGTCTATGTGGCTGGGATTGGTCTGGGGGCCAACCACAAGTGGTCCTCACTAACACAAGTGCAGCCTGTGCTGGAGTCTTCTACAAGGCTAGCAGCTGTGAAAGGACTTCTCAGAGCTGGGGCTGGGCTTTAGGTGTCAGAGGCTGGTTCCTCCTGAGGGTTGCAGACCTGGTTTGTGTTTAACACAGTGAGTGCGTTCTCGCAGCTGCGGGCACTGACTGGGAAGGACACAGCCAGCTTCCTGAGTCCATCTGTGTGAACTTCAGGTCGGCTTCCAGATAAGGGTAAGCTGTGCGCTTATTTATTTTATTATGTGATTATTTTTATCATGTTAAGGTAGGATCTCATATATTTGAGGCTGGTTTCAAACTCACTGTGTAGCTAAGAATGCCCTTGAACTTCAGATCCTTCTCTATCTGCCTCTGCATTACTGGGATTACAGGTGTACACGCTATCCTGTTTATGCAGGGGATCCAATCCAGACTTTCATATGTGGTAGGAAACTATTCTATCAATTGAACTGTACCCTAGTCCCTAAGGCACTTTACATTGAAGTCCTGTCCCAAGTCAGATGGTCTTTCAGAGTCTGTGCCCTGAAGCTCTGAGTCAGAGTCATTCTTCAAGGTCTGTTTCCATGGTGACCATCACTGTTAGTCCTCTGTGTTCACAGAGCTCTGGCCTCTGTACAGCCTTAGCAGCATCAGGGATGGTGCTTGAGCCTCTGTCCCACTGGAGGGTGATGACACCAGAGCCAAGGCTGTAAAGTGGCTCTGTGTGGGTCCCTGGGACTGCATGATGAGGCTCCAGGGCTGAGGTTATGATGGGATGGCTCATCCTCAGGCACCTCTCTTGGCTTTGGGGCAGCATCCTTGCAGTGTCCTACATGGCTGTCCCTTCATGTGTGTGGGTGTGATGTAAGGAGACCAGTCATAGTGGAAGAAGGCTCTTAGTACCTCATAAGCGTTTCTGCGAGTATAGGTTCTGGGCCTTAGGATTTCAGTATGAACTCAGGGCCACACTTCAGTCATCACACTCCAATGCTGAGCACAGGTTCTGGTGGCTCAAGGCAAGTTTGAAGATGACAGTCCGGGTCAAGGCAAGTTTGAAGATGACAGTCCGGGTCAAGACTCAAACCTGCTTTCTAACAGAGGCTGGGGGCTCTGGTTTCCCCTGGAGCTCCACGCTGTTCCCCACCCACCCTGGCTCAGCATGGCTCATCAGCCCAATCCTCCCTATGGAGCAATTCTTTAGAATGTGTCCATGAGTCTGCGTGCTCCGACCCTTCCATTCGGGTCCCCTGGGACAGTCTGCACTCAGTGCTCATCTGTGTCCCTGTGAGGCTCTCTCCCTCAGCTAAGGCCTCTCTGCCTTCTCTCTCAGCCGCTGGCTCTGCCACAAATTTGGTCTTCACGACCTCTTTCTTATCTCAGGGCCTTTGTGTGTCTGTGTCTGTGTCTGTCCGTCTTTCCCCACTGTCTCTCATGTCTTCCTCGTCACTTGCCTCCATCTCCTTTGTCCCCATCCTCCCAGCTCATCACAAGTCCTACTGCACCCACTCTTCAGGTCTACTCCCTCCCCTTTCTTTAGTTTGCAGCGTTTCAGGCCTTTGTTTCCTTCTCCCGCTTTCTGCCAATTTCCTCAAGTGTGACCCTTCTTTTCTTCCCCTGGCCCTGCATCTAGAGGGAGCTGACTAAATCCTGTGTCTGTCCCCTTCACCTCCCCCTGCCATCTCAGCCTCCATGACCTTCAGGGTCCCTCCATCTTGGACTACTTTGCAGACCTTCCAGAATGGTACCATCTCAGCTGACTCACTCTGAGTCCCTTTGACCTGACCACTCTCTTTCTTGGAGCCAGCTTGGTTGCCTAACATCTTCATGGTCCTTAACTCCTTAAGGACAAGAACGAATCTAGTGGCCTTGTGTCCACAAATTCAACTACTGAGCAGAACAGGAACCACATACATGTAAAAGGTGGGTCTCAGACATCCTCTTACAATACACAAGAACACCTGGCTTCTCCAGCTCCGTTTCCTAGCCTTTTTGGTGTCTATGAGAAACTGCAATATACCTTCCAGAATCAAAGACAAGAAATTAAATTTCTGTTGTCATTTATTTATTTTACCTCATCAGAATTCTTCCAAGCTGGAGGAAGGCAGAGCACACTCCCAAGTACCATGCTGGCCTGAGAGAAGCCAAATTCTTACCGGTGGATCTCAGATCCAGGCTCTGAGTCATGACTGAGCCCGGCCTCCTGTGATTCCCTCACCTACTTCCTCACTCATGGAAGGCAGAACAGTCTCGCTGCTGTGTGAAGACTGAGTGAGAGCAGGCAAGATGCTCACTCCCCTGGACATACAAGGCTCTGGGCAGAGGAGGGGAGGAGACTGTCCCACCCGCATTTGCCTTCTCCCAAACCCTCCTGGGCAGATGTCTGCCCTCTGCTTCCCAGCCCTTCAGGCCTCAAGCCCTTCCAATAAAACTCTTTCTCCTCTTCCCTCTCTTCCTCTCTTCCCTCTAAACCCCGATAAATCCAAGAGCAGGTGCGTTTTCTGGAGGTTTGACTGTCTTTTGGTCTTTGGTGGAGTTTGAACAGAACATGTGGGGGGTGGCGTTCTGAGGTCCCCTTGTTCTCCAGCAGAAAGATATTTGTTTTATGCTTTGCTCTTTCTGATCTCAAACCCACCTAAGCAAACCCAGCATTTATCTGACAGAACTGGACAACCCTCTGTAAACACAGAACTGTTCAGTGTGTTTTGACTTCACAATGCAGCATTTTTTTTAAAAAAGGGCAGGGTCCAGGGCTTAGACATTTAAATCCTATGCAAATAATTATGGCCAATATATGAATCAGAAAAATGTGCTTTGAGCTGGGATGGCCTCTCCTTTCAATATTGCCCTTTATTTAGGATAGGCAAACACAAGAGGAATTATATCTATTTGCTTTCTCTGTTGAATATTGTAATGGTTTGTTCTGTCTGAGAAAACCTGATGTTTAGCTGAAGTTGACAGAAACCACAAGTGGACGTGTCAAAACAAGCTGGGGAGAGCTACTTTTGATGTGTTTTATTGAGATATCCGAGGTACTTTCCAATTATTTTATGCCAAGAAAGGCAGTTCTTCACAAAAAAAGATCTCGTTTGAAAACCACAAGTCTAACTCGTCAAACCTAAATATCATTTAGATCTGTCAGAGAGAAAGTTCTGAGGCACACTGCACAGTTTGCTGCAGGAAGAGGAAAGCAGACTGAAGAGACAGAAGCAGGACCCTGAGTGCAGAGTAGGGTTCTTCCTGTCCCACGTGTGGCTGCAGACCCTGGCACTTTGCTGTCTCTGGGGAACACACTGGACTCTGTACTTAACTCAAGCTACTGCCCTATAGACTAGAGCTCTGGGCAAACCAGAACTGCCGTCAGCTTCTGAGACCTCTTTGACCTGCTGAAAACCCATTGGATCCTTCACTCTGAGAAATGAGGGGTGCTAGGACATGCACCTTTGACTGCAGGGTTCACAGTGCAGCAGTCTTGGGGGTCCTGGCTGGCACACTGCAATGTCCAGCTCTGAGTGTGTATGCTGAGTCTGCCACTCAGATCCATGAGTCTCCTTGAACCGAGTGCAGCTTTCTAAGCCCGAGTCAAACAGGTCCCCTTGTAAGGCAGTGTGAGCCTCAGTGAGGTACCATTGAGTGCACTATCTGCCAGCATCCTGTCTCCCAGCTTTGACTCCTGGGGGCCAGAGAGAAGCCACCGTCTGTACCTGTTCTCTGCCAGTGAGTGGGGGAGATGATGTGAGGCAGAGTCTGGCACCACTCATGTCCCCAGCTCATGTCCCCTTGCTCCTAGACGCCTAGGACTGTGCACACACTAGGGATGTGTGCTTTTCAGGCACCAGAGTTTCAAAAGACGACTTAAGGAGCAACTCAACAGAGACAAAGAGAGTGGGGAAGGGAGGTGTTTTCAGATTAGACGGAAACCACATGAAAGAGGCTTCGGAAGAGGAGCTAGGTTTGAACTTGACTGTGTGCAGGGTGGGGACTGGCAGGAGGGCCTCTGCGAGGCCAGATGGATCCTGGATCCCAGGACAGCCCCAGGGGCTGGCTGTGATGCCATGGGGTGGGAGGCTCTGGGAGTTAGTTTCCTCAGGGCTCTGGGAACCCATGCCTCCCCCGCATATGTGCTTCCTGAGGGCGCAGGAAGTCATCTCTATCAGCACACAGTGTCCTGGAGGGGTCTTAGGGTGCTTCCTGCTCAGATGTTTTGTAAGGCCCCATGAGGGACGGTGCAGCCCTCGAAGATGGCTCTGTAGGCACCTGTATGTGACTGTCAGTAAAGGGTAAAGACAAGTATGTCTGGAAAGATCTTTTCAGCAAATGCCTTAATGGTGTACGGCTCTCAGCCGAGTGTCCCCCTTATGGGTCCCCAGCAGCACTCTGGGCAGCTCTCCCCAGAGCAGGAATCTCAGCTTCAGAGGTCAGGCAGGGTCCAGCTCTTCTGGTGCAGGTGACATTTTCTGTGCCTGTTTCAGGTATGTGGATACTTGTATTTACTTTATTGTCCATGTCTGGTCAGGTTGAGTGTCAGCAGACTTGCTAGGCCCAGGGCTGTGTGCCCTTCCCATGCTGACCCAGTCTATAGGGCAATGTTCCATCTCAGGCTTCTTCCTGACTCTTTCTCCTGACATCATACCCTCACAAAGAGCAGCATACATCCTTGGGGTCTTTGTGGGTTCCCAGAGGGGCCTAACTGCTCTGTGTCACTCAACTCAGGTCCTAGCTCTGTTTCAGGTCATGTGACAGGCTCTGCTGCACAGGGACAAGTGAACTGAGCAGACAGGTTCAGGAGGGAACCCAGAGCCTCCTGTAACCGAACCCTGTATATGATGAGTACGTTGAATAAAGGATGTGTTTTTTTCTGCATTTGCCAGCACTTTGGTCCCCTGGGTTTACACATAGAGAGAGAATGGGAAGGATCAGGGTCAGGTCAGCATGGAGATCTGGTAATGTGCTCTCATCTGACCAGAGGACAGCCGGGCTTTGAACCTGGATTCGGCTTCAGTTGTGGCCTCTTGAAGCACTAGAGACGCCTGCTGTCCTCGCTACAGCAGCCTAAGAGGAACCAGATGAATACCACCCTGCCAGATCTGCCGTTTGCGTCACTTCGTTCCCACTATTTCTTTATTTCATCAGTCTAGACTTTGCTCTGGGAAGTTCTGGGCTGGGTGTTTCTCAGGGCCCCAAGGCTGAGTGACCGCTTTCATGGGGCTGCTCCTTTGTGGAGCTGGCACTTGGTAGGTCCCACTCCTGGCCTCTCGCTGCTGCTGTTCCTTCACCAGCTAGTTTGCTGGGACCTGGGTGTCTTTCCCCTCCTCACTGAACTCTTCCCTCCAGGGCTGGTTCCAACCAGGGCTCTGCACACTGACGTGGGGGCTAGGCACTGCTCCTGCTCTTTCTCGATCATGGGCTTTATTCCAGAAGGCAAGCTTTATAATGGCATGGCAGTGTGTCCCCACAATCATCCTGATTGTCCTGATTGTCACTCTCGGCCCAGCAGTCAGTACATCAGGGGTGACAGTCCAGTGTTACTCTAAATAGGCTCTGTCTTGGGCGAGTTTTCCTAATTGTGGGATAATAGGAGGTAAACTGCTCTAAGCCATCACATTTAGCAGGTGTGTTAAGTGCTTTTCTGACTTGGTAGTATTTGAGATTGTGGTGGATCCACGACCATAACCTTATCACCAATAGCGTGGTACCCACGTCCATCAGACAGACCCCTGTGCCACCGTGTGCAGGAACCTGGCTCAGAGTACAGTGAGGCTCACTGTCCTCATACCGGCCAGGCCTCTCTAGTCTCTCCCGAGCTTCTGTTGTTGTCACCTGACCTGGAGTCAACCTTGACATTGGCTTTCATTCTTCCTATCTTGTGGGCATGCCTCTGACAACTCTGTCTGGGCTCTGTTGCTCTTCCTGCTTCTGATGTCTGTTGGCTCACTACGATGGCTCTCCCATGGGGCTGAAGAAGAGGCCACCATCTTACATTCTTACATGGCTTACCTCCTCCTTTTTCTCATCTTCTCTGCCAGGGTGAGTGTGCACCTGGCTCACTGTCACATTTAAAATGACTTCTGAGACTCCCAAGGTCTCAGGTTCACGTCTTTGAAGGAAACCCAAGTGTCCCAAGGCTGAGGTCAGGTCATTGGATGGGTGACTGAAACCCAAGGTCAGAGCTCAAGGTCTTTGGAAGGAGGACTGGATATGCCAGAGATTGGTCGACTGGCCTCTCTAAGGAAGCATCCTTCAGTGGAGTGATGTTGAGCTGCTGTGAACAATGGCACACCATACAAGAGCGTGCATAGTCCTGGGAGACAACCAGCCCCGGAATAGGGCTGCTCTTTGGGGCTCTGGTCCCTAGTACAACCTAACTTGCTATTCTTATCATTTGTGCACCAAGACATTCTGGGACATGCTAACTCATACCTGGGTCTTCAATGTTTCTCCCAGGATGGGGAAGAACTTTGAAGACAATGATTTGCAGTGGGCAAAGCCTGTCAAAAGTACATGGGGTGGGAATGTTAGTGTCAGACTTCACCAAGTCTGGAGGGAGCTAGAGTCATAGCTGTGGGTGTTGCCTTGTTTCTCTTCCCAGCTGAGAGGGAGTCTGGAGGCTTGGGAGGGTCCTTTCCCACTGTGGGCATTGGCAGTCCCTGAAGGGTGCAGGGTAAGTGGGGACCTTGCATCCCCCCACCCTCGCCTTCTCTTTGCCCTTGATTTTGTCTGTTTTTCCCTCCTCCAGCTGGAGACAATCTGTCACCCTGTAGCGTCCCAGGGAATCGAATGGCACTCGCCATTCCCATGGGTCAGACGTAATTGTCCCTGCTGCCTGCTTCCCTGTCTCTGTCTTTTTATCAGATTCTTCATGCCCCCATGTTTGTCTGTGTGGCTCGCAGATGAGATGCAGGGCTGCCAGCCGGCTCCTGAAACCAGCTTGCAAACCCTTCCGGTTGGAGCTGTGATGATGGAATTAAGGGTGCTCTCTTTCCTCTCACACAATCATTCAATGCTTCTTGGGGGCCCTGAATTATACCATGCATTTTGTCAGGCTTTGCTCTCATCCAGGATCCTGGTATTTGCCTGAGTCATATTGCCTGTGCACGGCTCTCTGGTAGTGGCAGGCTGGAAGGATCTCTGTGAACTCAAAAAGGTCTATTCTCAGAGCAAAACCGGGGGTCAGCTTTCATGGTGCTCACATGTATGTATACATGCTGTGTGTCTTGGGTGGGGGGACCCATCCTGAAGCTCACCAATTCATACACACTTAGGAAACTAGCCAGGGACAGGCTCACTGGATGCTTTCAGCTTGAATCCTGCAGACTGGGCTGGACCCAGAGGAAGCAGGGTTGGTTGAGGGGTGAACTTATGATACAGCTTCCAGGGGTACTGACCAGAACACATGACTATGACAACATGAACACCAGCCCATGGGGAGCATGGTCCAGTGTAACTGGACATCTTGAACTGTGCCCAAAGCCCTGGCCTCACTAGTGGTGACAGGGCTAACACTATATATACAAGGCCACCCTGGAATGCTGGTTCAGAAGCTCCTAGCCCTTCTTCCTATGTTGGCAGTCTTCTGAGAAGGCTCAGGGAGGACATAGTCTTCATGCTATGTAAGATGGGGCATCATGTGCTGAAGGACTGAAGAGTCGTACAGCAGCTGTATCCAGACCTGGCCCTCACTTTCCTCCCATAGCTGTATCCTTGGCATGAGATGGAGCAGCGGTACTACCAAGCTTATCAATAATGCCACCCTTTTCTGCTCAACAAATGAGGATATGGTCATAGCTCTGAAAGAGCCTTTGCCTTCAGGTTTGGTGTTGATCAACACAGGGACATGTGAAGTCAACTCCAGGCTCAGCTGAGAAGGGTTTGAGCGTATTCTCCACCTTACACCTTGTGTGAGACTTATTTTGGGGATATACGACACATGAATTTACACACTCAGATAGGGAACTCATGAAAGACCAGAGTTACAATTACAACAAAGTCTGACTTGGTGGCTTAGAGGATCAGACATTTAAAATGCAACTGCAGCACTGAACGACTCACCCTCCATAGGTGACAAACATGGGAGCTGCAAGCCTGGAGCCCCTGCATGACGTGCAGTCAGCTTGCAGCTCATCTCAGAATGCTGTCTACCTGATCTCCCTCTCTAGCAGTTCACTGCTTCAGTAAACTTGGGGAGAGAAGCTAGTGAATCTTGGGAGTTTCAGTTTTTTCCAGATGTTCAAAAGCTTTTTACTCCCCAAATCTGAGTGAGCCTCCCTGCCTGCTTGGAGGAAATGCTTCAATTTAGAAGAGACTGCCATGCAGTATACCTTGTTGGACCCCTGCACGCAGCCTATGGAGGCCACTGTGATCTTCCAGTCTTTGACACACACCCCTTCACACTGTCTCTTCTAGGGAGTGAAGTGATGTCAAAATCCCGTTCTGAAACACTGCAGTGGCCACACAGGGCCTATAGTGTATTTGCTAATTGTTTTAAATGTCGATTTCTCTCAGCCTCAGGTCTCAGAGTTTTGATTCCATCCAGAGCTTGTGTATATATGTGTCTTGAGGGAAGGGTTCTGTCTCCAGCAGCATGATGGAGACGTGCATATTTATACGTTTAGTAGACCTTGTCCCCACTCTTACCTCTGCAGCTGCATCTCCTTCTACCCTGACCCTCCTGGTCTACAGTAGTTATAAATGAAATGGTTCAAAACACAGCCATTTGGGCTCAGTTGTTTCACTTAGGGTGACCCTTGAGACTTACCAGTGGCCAGCGGGTCCTTCAGCTGTTGGGTAGATGGTTTGCACAACAGCTACGAAAGGATACCACAGGTGTTTCCAGTTCTGGGCAGCTGTGAATAAACCGCCCATGAATGTTAATGTCCAAATTTTACTATGAACCACAAATGTACAGTTTAAGCAGAAAAAACATGGAGCGAGGCTGAGCATGGCTCAGTGACAGTGTGTAGCCAGCATATGTAGCTCAGTGAAAGTGTGTAGCCAGCATATGTAAGGTCTTGCATCCCCAGCAGCTAGCTAGGGCGATGGCTAGGTTGCTAAATTACCCCACAAACACAAAGACCCAAGTTCAGGATCCCTAGTACTCATGTAAAAAGCTGAGCAAGGGTGGTCATTGTGCCTATAATCCCAGTGTTGGGGAGGCATAGATGAGGTGGTGATCCTGAGGCTTGCTAGATACCTAGTCTAGCCAATTCATGAACTATAAGTTCAGTGAGAGATCATTTCTCAATAAGCACGTTGTCAAGGTGGTTAAGAAAGATACCAATGCTGACCTCTGCCCTTTACATGCATACACACACACACACACACACACACACACACACACACACACACACACACACATGCAGGAATGCTAAATGCATTCTTCGAAGAATCAAGATCATTGTACAGAGCCCTTCTGAAGACCTTGGGCTCTGGCACTGTAGGCAGAGGTCTGAGGCCCAGCTCTGCCCGTTCTCTGTATGAGCCCCGAGGTTTTCCCCCACACACCATGCAGCCTGTTTTCTGGGATTCTTGGGCTTCACACATGGCACTAGCACCACCTTGGCCTCGGTTGGCTTTCCTCAAGTGGCAGCTAACAGAATGGATGCTAGGGTCACCCAAGATGCTTCTCAGGCTGCATGGCTTGGGGAGGTGTGCCTCCTGCCTGCTCCAGGCCCTTCCTGCTTGCTGACTGTTCCCACAGCACAGGCCCCTCCCCGCTGCAGCCTTTCCGGTGTGTGACCTCCTGGTAAAGGTACCAGCACCTATAAAACCTGTTCCTGCTCATTTTATGGATGTCCTTATCAAAAGGTACCTCCCACGCAACTTTACCTTCATAAACTGGATCGTTTCCTTCTTCCTAAAGCAAAGATAACTTCTGCCAAGACAGGGCACTTATGGCTCATTTAGACCTAAACGTATGGCTCAGATTTACAAGAAACACGCCTCTGCCAGCCCCCAAGGGCACATGTGCCAAACAAGGGGGAAAATGATTAACAAATGAGAGCCTTCTGAGACCTCAGCTTCTGCCTCTCAGCCTCATTGGAGGGGAAAGCAGGGGCTGATAGAGAAACCCTCAGAGGGATGGGCGAGTCTCAGCTGTAGCTATGAGCGGCAGAGTGCCCGTTGGAGGCTCAGGTGACCTGGACATAGTGGCTCTGCAGAGAGCATTGTTCCCCCAGGACTTTTCTGGGAAGGGAAGCTGGGATGTGTCTGGGAGTGGTTCCCAGGCCACTCTGCAGGGACCTGGATCTTTGCCCACTGTAAACCTCAGCAATGAGGCTTTGGCAGAGACTGGAGTCAGGCAGGCTGTACAGTGCCTGTATAAGTGTCCCTGATGCGTGGGGACACAGCTTAGTGGAAAAAAGCTCACAAGATGTGTTGGCTGCCTGGATTGGACCGGGCATTGTGCTCTAGGGGATGCATCTGTTCAGGGGAGTCAGGGCTCCTTTACACTGACCATTCATGCTGTGTTTTGGGTTCCTTCACAGAAATTTTGAGAACAGCCAATTTCAGCACCACAGTGTTCCCAGGAAGAGCTTGTGCACATGACCTCTGACCCCAGCAGAGGGTGAGCTACTCCTGGTTCCGGGTGGGGATAGGAGGAAGGTAGAGTGGCCAGTAGAGGATGGTGAGCCTGGTAATTCAACCAGACAGAGGTGCTGGGAGGGCCAGCCCTGAGCCCCATGGACAGCGGTGCTGGGGGGATGCTGCAAACACTCATTTATCTTCATCACCTGCCAGGGAGAAAGGACAGCCACCCAGCCCCTTCCACGCCTCAGTCAGAGCCTCCTGGTGGGACAAGCACTGGAAAGACCCTTGCCAGGTAGGGACAAACAGCTTC
Source organism: Phodopus roborovskii (assembly GCF_943737965.1). Classification (NCBI taxonomy): domain Eukaryota; kingdom Metazoa; phylum Chordata; class Mammalia; order Rodentia; family Cricetidae; genus Phodopus; species Phodopus roborovskii. Next base: position 27,430,817 of record NW_026126571.1, on the reverse strand, counting down.
TGGGATCCCTTCAAGGCCAGCTGGAGCCTGAGGTAGATCACCTGTGTCACGGCTCTGGTCATCTTATTGCTCTGTTCTCTCATGTTCCGTCAGTCCATTGATACTGGACTTGTTCCCAGGCACCAGAGGGCCATGGGCTGCAGGGACTTTTCGGGGCCTCTGTGGCCTTTGCATCCCTCACCTCCACTTCAGGCAGTATCTGCTTACTCAGTATCACATCAGGAATTCCTGCAGAAGGGGGATGGTGCTCTGTGAGGGAGACCAGGGGATGGATGAGGCTTACACCTTGGGGGTGACCAGCACAGCTGGGCCCTCATCATGGCTGTGGAATCCCTGTTCCGTTTACTCCTCCATCTCCTTGGTCTTCTGTGACTCCCTCTGTCTCTCATAGGCTACTCACTTCGAGGACAGAGCTGCAGTTACTGAACAGCTCTGTTGCTCATTGTGCCCGCTGTGCGCATGCCTCCTTTCTCTACCACACAGTTGCCTCCTTTGAGGATACGCCTGCGGCAGCACTGTGACCTCCTTACAGTGTTAAGAGAACTCTCCATGTGTTGCAAGGTCCCGGCAGTGTCCCTTGGGAGGGTGCATGCCTTCAGGAATTGTTTAAAGGTCAGGTTGGAGACCTGTTGAAAGCAAGGTTGCCGTCCGATTTGGGCCTGAGTAATGGGGTCGACATACTTTCTTTCCACAGCCTGTGAGCATGTCATGAGTTACCAGGTTAGATTGCATATTAATATGGGCCTGTGATTCGGCCTTTCACAGGCAGAGCACCAGTTAAGAAAGGTTCTAAGACAGCCTTCATTAGATGATACCAGTCATAATAGGTTTGTAAATGCATCAGCCATTGCCGTAAAATCTATTTGAAGTACAGCGAATTGGGACCAGACTCATTGGCTGCTTTGCAAATGAAGGAAAGGTCGGACCAATGAGTGGGTACCCATGGTCGAATGGGTGAATATTAGGGCCTACGCTCACTGGAAAGACCATGGTTAAACCCTGTGGTATCACAGTTGAGATAGGTTGAGAGATGGGCAAACGGTGTGGTTGGTCCCTCCGTGGGTACTGCGGGAGGCATTGCTACTTGTGGCGCAGGGGGAAACTGACATGGACCTGGGGGGTTGTTTTCTCCTTTTCTCTAGCTTTTGTTCCTTCTGCCTCCTTTTTCTTCATTTTCCCCCTCCCCTTTCCCCCCTTTTTTCTTTCCCTGTGGCCTCTTCCTCATTATCATAGTTAAAGGGCATATCAGACATCGGTGGAGTGGAGGGGATAGATAAATTGACATGGCATAGTTCCTGCCATCGTTCTTTGTGGGCCTTAATCACCTTCCCCACTGAGGAGGATCTTAAACTAGTGATTACTAACAACAAAATAGGGATAAAAGATAATGAGGGGCCACTCCCAAGGTTACCTCTCTCTTCCTAGTCAGAAACAAAACCAGCATCCAGAGATCAGGGACCCACATATTCTCTGGTAAGATCCAAGGCGCTAAAACCAAAGCCCCCACCCAAAATTTTTCTGGGTCCCCAGTTCTGGCTCGAAGCCTCGGCTGGTTAAAAGGGACTTGAGCTCTGATATGAGCCTCCATACAATGAGAGGGAAGATTTCCCATAGTTACAAAGTGTGCCTAACAAGGAAAGTGACAGCGAGTGTGTGTCAGACCCAATTTCTTGTGGGGGACTTCCGTGGTATTTTAAGTCATGGCCACATGCCAACACAGTGACTTTGGACAGGGTTCAACTGTTGGGCGTTCCACCTTGGTTCTGTTTACTGAGGGGTCCACTCTCATGTGGAAACCCCGGGGAACCAGGACAAATGATATGTGCCTCCCTACCACTTTGACGAAACAAACAAAGACAAACAACGAAAAGAAGATGGGGGCTCCAGAAGTCGGACCGAAGGAATACTCAACACAATGGGCCCTACTCAGGGGTGCTATTCTGCACAGTAAGCGAGGAGAAGGGATCCGTCAGGCCAAGATGTCAAGACGAATGCAAGATTGGGCAAAAGAAAAGGGCAAAAATGATGCCCCCCAAATTACCGAGGAAATGCCAACAATCCAGGCAGGCTTAATACCCATGTCGAGTCCCATATTGCAGGGCGCCAGATGTTGCAGGATCCCAGAGGGTGTCCCTTGGTAGTGCATGCCTTTAGGGCTATAAAGGCCAGGTTGGAGACTTGTTGAAAATAAGCTTGTTGTTCAATTTGGAGTAATGGGGTTGACACACTGCCCGAGGTCTGTGAGCACACCACAAGTTACAGGAAGGTTATATTGTATATTAATGTGGGCCTGATAATCGTAAGTGGAGTGCCAGTTAAGAAATACTGCAGGCTCTATGACAGCATGCAGTTCCCATGTGATAGCACTGTTGCTCTGGTGTGCATCTTCACAGAGCAGGTCATGTGCAGTTGGCCTGTAGTGTTCCTTGGGACACAGTGTCCTCTACACACACTGAGCTCTCACATCACCCTGTCCATGTCTGCCTGCTTTGCAGGGGACCTTCTTTTATGTCTTTGTGTTCTTAGGAGGGGCAATGATAGGTCCTGTGAGAGCACTTTGTAGGCACTCACTGGCTTTCAAACTTGGTTCAAATCTTGACATTCTTAGCAATAACTGGGGGGGGGGGGATCCCGGGAGCTTTTGTTTATATATTTTGTTTATATATTTCCAAAACGAAATGTGACCATGAGAAGAATGATATGGGTTTGATTTTCACAATCATCCTCAACGTCTGGCTTAAAATAAGTCAGCTAGATCCTCACATTTTCTTTAAAAAGTATCCTTGCTATCTTTTACACGTTTCTGCATCTCTTGTGTTCTGTACAATTCTCTCATTTACCTTGGACAACCTATTTTTTTTTCTGTATTCTGCCCATCACATGAGCTTTAGAGTACTTTCAGCATCTCCAAAGGCATGCTTCCTGCTTACTTTCCATGCCTGCTGCCAATCACTGGATCTTCCATAACTAACTAGCTATGGGTAGCCACTATGTACCTTCTGCCTCTAGAGTCTCCTTGGGTTTGGAATTTTTGTGTGAATCAAATTGCACAGTTTGTGGCCATCTGCATCTGGCTTCTTTCCTGTAGGGCACTCTTTTCAAGGTTCATCTTCCCTGCCACTTTCTTTCCATTGTAAGGACAGAACATTTGTTCATTCATTTCGTTGATAGACATTTGGGATTCCCCCACTTTCCAGCTGTTGCAAATGATGCTCCTGTTACTAAGATTCCAATAAAGATTTTTGTGTGGTCTTGATTTTACTTCTAGCGTGTTCTTAGGAGGACTGCTGATGTGTCATATGAAAACTCTGTATTCAGCCCTTGTGTTTCTGATAAGTTTCTTCACAATGTGGTTGCACATTCTAGCAATTCTATATTCTATATTCTATATTCCTACTTCTTAGTTACTTTATATTTTTCTTGAAACTTTGTTACTTGGTTAGGCAAGCACTCTACCATGGAGCCTCTCACCTGCCACTGTAGCCATCCTACTACATTCAAATTGGAAATACAAACTCATTGTGGTTCTGACTAGCTTTCCCTTAAGAGAGCTGCTGAAATTCTTTGTATATTCTTTGTATATGTGTGTGTGTGTTAGCGCTGTTTCTTGTCACTGCCATCAAATACCTGATAAAAACATAACTGAAGGGGAGTTTATTCTGACAATTCAGGGAATACAGTTCATCGTGGTGCAGAAAACAGGAATGGTTTGGTTTGTGGTGCTGACTAGGCTTGTTAGGGTTTTCATTCTTTCATTTTTAAAATTACAATATAATTAAAACATTTCTCCTTCCATTTTCTCCTTTCAGCCCCCCCTTTTAACCCCTCCTTGCAACCCCTTCCTATTCTTAAAATTCATGGGCTCTTCTTTCATTAATTGTTATTATATGCAAACATACACACACACACACACACTCACACACGTACTCACATATATATTTCTAAATCTAACATAGTCCATGTACAATGTTACTTGTTTGTATGTTTTTAGGCCTGATAATTTGCCACTGGACAACCAATTGGTTGCTCTTTCCTGAGGGAGACCACCTGTCTTGCTCCTAGTGTTACTCAATTGCCCATAGTTCTTTGTGTGGGTTTGAGGCTTGTGAGCTTTCTCCATCCTTTGGCATGTCTATTGGTGTCTTCCTTGTTCAGCTCCCATTTGGGCAGTCATGTAATTAGTGAGGCTTTATGAGCACCACTTCTGCTATTACTAGAAGGCACAGTCTTGCAGACAACTCTCTGATTCTCTGGCTCTTCTAGTCTTCCCACCCCCTCTTCTACAATGTTCCTTGAGTTTTAGGTGTGGGAATGTTTTGTAGCTGTATCCATTGGGACTAGGAACCACAATTCTTCCTTTTGATTGGTTGTAGTTTTTTATTTTTTAATCTTTTTATTATATTTAAATTAGAATAATCTTATTTTACATATCAATCCCAGTTCCCTCTCCCTCCCATCTTCCCATGACCCCACCCCAGTCCCCTATCCCAACCCCCATCTACTCCCCAGGGAGGATGAGACCTTCCATGAAGAATTATCAAAACCTGTCAAGTCATTTGGGGTAGGGCCAAGACCCTCCCCTGTGTCTCTAGGCTAAGGGAGTATCCCTCCATGGGAAATGGGCTCCCCAAGTGTTTGTGCACTAGGGATTCATCCTGGTTCCATTGCCAGAGGCCCCATAGACTTCCCAGTCCTCCTAGCGGACACCCACACACATGAAGAGGACATGGTTTGGTCCTATGTTGGTTCCCCAGCTGCCAGACTGGGGCCCATGAGTTCCCAACTTGCTCAGGTCATCTGTTTCTGTGGGGTTTCCCAGTGTGGTCTTGATCTCTTTGTTCATCACTCCTCCCTCTATGAAGCTGGATTCAGTGTTTAGCTGTGGATCTGTGCTTCTGCTTCCATCAGCTACTGGATGAAGGCTCTGGGATGGCATTTAAGCCAGTCATCATTCTCATTATAGGGGAAGGGTATTTAAGGTGGCCTCTCCACTATTGCTTAGATTCCTAGTTGGGGTCATCCTTGAGGATCTCTGCACAATTCCCTAGTGCCAGATTTCTCTTTAAGCTGTAATGATTCCTTCCATTGATGGGTCTCTTTTCCTCTACTCATCTCCTCATACAGTTTTCATGATCCCCCATGTTCTCCTCTCCCTCCTCCTCTCCCCTCCTCTTTCTCTTCTCTACCCTTCCCCCATGTTCCCAATTTGTTCAAGGACTTTTGTCTCTTTCCCCTTCACTATGTCTCTCTTACGGTCCTCTGTGTTTCCTAGCTTCTCTGGAGGCATGGATTGTATTCTGGTAAACCTTTGTTCTATATCTAATATCTATATATGAATGAGTACATACCATGTTTGTCTTTCTGTGACTGGGTTACCTCACTTAGGGTGGTTTCTTCTAGATCCATCCATTTAACTGTGAATTTCAGAGTAGTACACCATTGTGTAAATGTATCACATTTTCTGTATCCATTCTTTGGTTGAGGAGCATCTAGGCTGCTTCCAGATTCTGGAAAATAATGCTGCTGTGAACATAGTTGAACAGATGACCATGTTGTATGAATGTGCATCCTTTGGGTGTGTGTCTAAGAGTGGAATTGCTGGATCTTGGGGTGGACTGATTCACATTTTCCTGAGAAACCGCCATATTGATTTCCAAAGTGGCTGTACAAGTTTGCACTCCCACCAGCAGTGGAGGAGTGTTCCCCTTTCTCCACATCTTCTCCAGCATAAACTGTCATTGGTGTTTTTCATTTTAGCCATTCTGATGGGTGTAAGATGGTATCTCAGAGTTGTTTTGATTTGCATTTCCCTGATGGCTAAGGATGTTGAGCAATTTCTTAAGTGCCTTTCAGCCATTTTAGATTTTTCTATTGAGAAGTCTCTGTTTAATTCTGTACCCCACTTTTTAATTGGATTATTTGGTATTTTGATTCCTAGCTTCTTGAGTTCTTTGTATATTTTGGAAGTCAGCCTTCTGTCAGATGTGGGCTGCTGTTTTGTTGACTGTCCTTTGCCTTACAGAAGCTTCTCAGTTTCAGGAGGTCCCATTTATTAATTGTCAATCTCAGTGTCTGTGCTACTGGTGTTATGCTCAGGAAGTTGTCTTCTGTGCCAATTCATTCAAGGGTACCTCCTACTTTGTCTTCTAAGAGGTTCAGTGTGGCTGGATTTATGTTGAGGTATTTGATCCATTTGAACTTAAGCTTTGTGGATAGAGATGGATATAGATCTATCTGCAGTTTTCTACAAGTCAGCATCCAGTTATGCCTGTACCATTTGTTGAAGATACTTTCTTTTTTCCATTGTATAAGTTTAGCTTCTTTGTCAAAAATCATGTGTTTGTAGGTATGTGTGGACTAATATCAGGGTCTTCAATTCAATTCCATTGTTCTACCTGTCTGTTTTTGTGCCAATACCAAGCTGTTTTCATTACTATAGCTTTATAGTAGAGCTTGAAGTCAGGGATGGTGATGCCTCCTGAAGTTCCTTTATTGTATAGTGTTGTTTTGGCTATCCTGGGTTTTCTGGTTTTCCATATAAAGTTGAAAATTCTTCTTTCAAGGTGTGTGAAGAATTGTGCTGGGATTTTGATGGGGATTGCATTGAATCTGTAGATTGCTTTTGGTAAGATTGCCATTTTTACTATGTTGATCCTATCTATCCAAGAGCATGGGAGATCTTTTCGTTTTCTGTTATCTTCTTTAATTTCTTTCTTTAATGTCTCAAAGTTCTTGTCATAGAGGTCTTTCACCTGTTTGGTTAGAGTTACCCCAAGATATTTTATGTTTTTTTTTTGTGTGTGGCTATTGTAAAGGGTGATGTTTTTCTATGTTTCTCGGATTTCTTTCTCAGACCGTGTGTGTGTGTGTGTGTGTGTGTGTGTGTGTGTGTGTGTGTGTGTGTATGGGATACAGCTTTTGTTTGTTTGTTTTTGTTAATCTTGTATCCTGCCACTTTGCTGAAGGTGTTTATTAGCTGGAGGAGTTCCCTGGTAGAATTCTTCCCGTCACTTATGTAAACTGTCGTACCATCTGCAAATAGTGGAAGTTTGACTTCTTCCTTTCCTATTTGTATCCATTTGATTTCCTTTTGTTGTCTTATTTCTCTAGCAAGACCTTCAAGTACAATATTGAAGAGATATGGAGAGAGTGGACAACCTTGTCTTGTTCCTGATTTTAGAGGAATTGCATTGATTTTAACCCACACATTTACAGTGGGTGACTTCAACACTCCACTCTCACCACTGGACAGGACCACCAGACAGAAACTTAACAAAGAAACAAGGGAACTAACAGAAGTTATGATCCAATTGGGCTTAACAGACATCTATAGAACATTCCATCCAAACACAAAAGAATATACCTTCTCAGCACCACATGGAACCTTCTCTAATATCGACGACATACTTGGCAAAAAAGCAAACCTCAACAGATACAAAAAAAAAAAATTGGGATAACCCCTTGTATCTTATCAGACCACCATGCTTTAAAGTTAGAATTCAACAACAACATAAATTGCATAAACCCTACAAACTCATGGAAACTGAACCATGCTCAACTGCACCATTCCTGGGTAAAGGAAGATATAAAGAAAGAAATTGAAGACTTCCTAGAATTCAATGAGAATGGAGACACAACATACCTGAACCTATGGGACACTTTGAAAGCAGTGTTATGAGGAAAGTTCATAGCACTAAGTGCCCACACGAAGAAACTGGAGAATAGCCACACTAGAGAACTAACAGAACACCTGAAAACATTAGAATACAAAGAAGGAAACTCACCCAGGAGGAGTAGATGCCAAGAAATAATCAAATTGAGAGCTGAAATCAAAAAAGAAGAAACAAAGAAAACAATATAAAGAATTAATGAAACAAAGAGTTGGTTCTTTGAGAAAATAAGTAAGATAGCAAACCTTTATCCAACCTAATAAAAGGTAGAGAGAAAGGAGAGGAGAGGAGAGAGAGAGAGAGAGAGAGAGAGAGAGAGAGAGAGAGAGAGCATACAAATTAACAAAATCAAAACTGAAAAGAGGACATAACAGACACCAAGGAAATCCAGAGAATCATCAGGTCATACTTTGAAAACCTGTACTCCACAAAAAAAAAAAAAAAAAAAAAAAAGCAGCCCAAGCCAAGATGGCTTCAGGGAAGAATTCTACCAGAAATTCAAAGAAGAGCTAATACCAACACTCCTCAAATTGTTCCACACAATAGAAGCAGAAAAACCATTGTCACACTCTTTACGAGGCTACAATTACCCAAGCCACAAAAAGGCACAACTAAGAAAGAGAACTACAGAACAATATCCCTCATGAACATTGATGCAAAAATACCCAATAAAATACTGGCAAATCGAATCCAAAAACACATGAGAAAAATCATCCACCATGACCAAGTAGGCTTCATCCCAGAGATGCAGGGATGGTTCAACATAGGAGAATCGATTAATGTAATCAACCATATAAACAAACTGAAAAAGAAAAACAATACGATCATCTCACTAGATGCTAAAAAAACCTTCAACAAAATTCAACTCCCTTTCATGATAGAAGTCTAGGAGAGATCAGGGATAACAGGAATATACCTAAACATAATAAAGGCAATATACAGCAAACCGACAGCCAACTAAATGGTTATAGTTTTTTATAATGGTGTCCATTGCAGAGAGAAATTACTTTGTTGAGGAGTGAAGACTATACTTATATGTGAGTGTAAGGACAGATGTTTATAGGTTGTCGTTGAGGATTGTGCTGGTTTTTTAAAATAGTGGTCATAGGTTCTTCTCCAGTAACCACAACTTTACTAGCACTGAATGATTAGCAAGGTTTCAGTGAACAGGAGTGTTTTTCCTCTTGTCGCGTGGGTGCTATTGAGTTTCTACTTCCACCCATCTGGAGTTGTTTCTAATAACCACTGGAGCTTCTTCATTTACTCGTTATCTAGGAGACTATCATGTAATTTCCATGTTTTAAATGTACCTAATTTATTTCTGTCTTTGATTTCTAATTCCATCCCATCAATGATGGAGAGTTGCTTTGTATGACGTGTTTCTGATAACACATACTAGGTGTTTTATGGCCTCATCTGTTATCTGCTTGGAGAATATGTCATGTATACCTGAGAATGGGTGTTGGTGTCCTCAAGTGTAGTGGTCTACAGGGGTCTGGCAGTTGTGGCACTGCTGAGGCCTTCCTGGCCTGTTGGCTTCTCATTTGCACTACTGTTGCTGTAAGACTTCTGATGTTTCCAATGGCCCCATGGCACTGGCTGCTTCCAGCTTTAATTCAGTGTTCCTGGGCCCCACTGTTGGTGGATAGAAGCTAAAGCTGTTACATCTTCCTGATGGGTTGAATATTAAGTTATCACAAAATGTTCCTTTCTTTTTTTAATTAAATTTATTCATTTATATCCGGGCTGCAGTTTCCCTCCCCCTTCTCCTCATTTTTCTCACCCTCATCCCCAGTCTACTCCCTTGTCTCTGTTCAGAAGGGGCAGGCCTCCCATGGGTGTAGAAAGACGTTTCTATCCCTCCCCGTCCCACAGCTGTTTAGTCCCAAATAAACACACAGAGATTTACATTAATTATAAACTGCTTGGCAGATGGCTCAGGCTTCTTACTGGCTAGCTCTCTCTTAATTAGTAACCCATTTTTATTAATCTATGTATCTCCATTTGGTGTTGGCTTACCAGAGTATGCCCAGGTGTCCTACCTTCCCGGTAGTGACATGGTGTCTTTCCTAAGACCCTTCTGCATCCCTCCTCCCTTTTCTCCTAGTCTGGTAACCACACCTATACTTTCTGCCTGGCTACATCCTGCCTTTCCATTGAAACAGTTTTATTCATCAATCAATAAAAGGGACATATATTCACAGCACCCAGAAGGACATCCATCACAACTGTGTCACCAAAGTATGCCATATGAAGTTGAGGTAATACTAAGCTCTTACCCTTTTATAAAGTCTAGGCAAGGCAATCTAGTATGATAGATTCCCCCAAACCAGTCAAAGCATTAGAGATAGAGCCTGCTCTCACTGTTAGAAGTCCCACAAGTAGATCAAATTACACAATTGTCACACTTACATAGAGGGCATAGGTTGGTCCCATGGTCCCAAGGTTAAGACTCTGTGAGCGCCCATGAGCCCAGATTAGTTGTTTCTGTTGGTTTCCTCGTGATGATGACCCACTCTGGCTCATATAATTCTCCCTCTTTTCAACATGACTCCTCAAGTTCAGCCCAGTGCTTGTCTGTGAGTCTCTCTACCTGTTTCCATCCATTACTGGATGAAGGTTGTCTGATGACAATTGGAGTTGTCACCAATCTGATTACAGAAGATGGCCAGTTCAGTCTACTCATCCACTATTACTAGCAATCTTAGCTAGGGTCATCCTGGTAGATTTCTGGGATTTATCCCTTGCACCAGGTTTCTACATGTCCCCAAAATGTCCTCCCCCATATTAAGATATCTTTTCATATTATCTCCTTCCATCCACCCCTCAAACTGATCCCTCATGTTCCTATCCCCATCTGCCCCCAGTCTAACCCGGTGATCTCTTTTATTTCCCTTTCCTAGGGAGGTCCATTCATTCACCCTAAGGCTCTCCTTGTTACCTAGCCTCTCTGGGTCTGTGGATTGTAGTATGGTTATCCTTCACTTTACAGGCAGTATCCCAGATCTTCACAGTTCTTTTTCTGTGGTGTCATTTTATTTTATAGTCCTATTGTTCCAATATTGGTGTCACTACTCTTCCTCTCTTGGGACACTGTTTGCATGGTACTCCATTTCTTATTCTTCAAGCACCAGCCTTTGAATCAAATATGAAATAGATTTTAAAAGTCAACATTTTCAGTTGGGTTAACAATTAATGTTGCATTACATGTCTTTACCTGTCATGCTAATACTGACAGGATTAGACTTAAGTTGGTCATTTTGCTTTTTGTTTGCTATGTCCAGGACTTCTCACTCTTGTTTCTCTTAGTCCTGCCCATTAAGCAAATATTTTGTAGTATGGCACTCTAATTCTGTAATGATTTCTCACCATATATTTTAATGTATTTATTATTATTTCTTCTGCAATGTCAGGGGTCACACTCAGCATCTTCTCGTGCACATTAGGCTTTACCACACTAAATTCCCAGTACCTTCACCAAGTATTGTAAAACTGTTTTCTTAGCTCTAATGTTTAATATATATTAGTCTCAGTTTACAATCAGATTTATGCTAATAATTCAGGGAACTATTGAAATGTTTCTCCCATGCAGTTCTGGTCTTCTTTCTTCTGTGGTAGCACAAGTTGGAGTCAATGGGTTTTTTAAAAAAGACACAGAGGTGTGGTTGAGGCCCAGAGGTGGACGTGTGATTGGGAGGAACTAGGGAGAAGGATGGGAGTGAATATGATTAACACACATAGTATGAAATTATCAAAGATTTAGTAAACTGTGTTTAAAGGAGAAAAAAAAAGTGATGAATGTAGCAAAGGAAATATACCTGACAATTAAAGCACCCTCTTTTGCCCTTTTTAAAAAGTATTTGATCTTGGGTCTTTTGTTCTTAATATATCATCTGCTGTCTTCTGGAATCATTGTCTCCAATGATAAATTGTCAGTTTATCGTATTGGCTTGTTTCCTCTTTTCAGTTTAGTTTTCAGCTATTTCTTCATTTTCCCTGATTCTTCCCCACTGTGTTCTCATGCATATTTTGCTGTTCTGTGTCCTTACGTTCCCTGCAGCTTCAATCATTGCCCTTCCTTAATTCTTATTTAGGATACATGGTTTCTATCTACCTATCTCCATATCTCTTATTCTGTCTGTCAGTTAAAATCTATTGCTGAGGGGCTGGAGTGGTGGTTCAGTGGTTATGAGCGCTTCCTGTTCTTGTAGAGGACCCATCTTCCGTTCCCAGCACCCACAGTTGGCAGCTCATAATTGCTTGTAACTGCAGATCGGGAGGATTCAATGCCTTCTACCCTCCACCACTGCACATGCATGCATATACACACTGACAGGCACATCCGTTCATGAGCATGCACGTACACACATGCACACTTTAAAAGACAATAAAATATTGTCTAAAAAACTATTATTCATTCTAGTTAACTATTTTAATAATTGCACTTTTCAATTCTGAATTTTTATTTACTTTTGCAAACAATTTCCATTTCTTTATTGATGTGTTCTGTTTGGTAAGACATTGCCATGGCATCTTCATTTCTTTATACTTGGCTTTATGTGGCCTTTGGAGCACACAACAGCTGTTCTGAACTCTGCCTGTTAATTCTGACCTGTGAACCCTTTTGAGAGCAGATTTGTCACCTGCTTTCCCCTATATATGGGTCATCTTTTCTTTTTGGATCTCATATATTTTTGTTCAAAACTGGACATTTGAGAGAATCTGTTGCAGCAATTCCTGCTCTCGATTAGACTTTCCCCAGGGCTTGCCGTTTGTTTGTTTATTTGTTTAGTGATTTGGTCAGACTGTTTCACTCAGGTCTGTCACCTCTGAAGTGTGCAGCCTGTGATGTCACCCGGGAGAGACCACAGCCCCTGGGTACGCACAGCCACCTTGCAGTGACAGTGGCTTTCTTAAGCTGCCCATGGCTGTCTCTTTTCCTATCTGTCTCCTGCTTCTGTTGGTATCACACTCAGCTGTTAGCCCCCACCGATGCTGGGCCATTGCTCTATTGTTTTTGACAAGGCCCCTGGGCATAAATTGCTCCACAGTCAGTTTCAATTAAATTCATGCCTGTTTGCAGGATTGCTCTTTGGGGGCTTGCAGACAGTTTTGTTCCAACCTGAGAGAGACTCTAGCTGCCTCTTTCCTTGGCTCTCTCTGGTGGACTACCAGCTGCTCTATCGCTAAGGAAGCATGTGGTACTCTGGGCACTCAAAGCCACTTCGAGTTTCTTACCAGTGAACCCTCCACTGTTTTGACAGCACCCTGAGGCGTGAACTTCCTCTCACACTGTTCCAGACAAAGTCCTTTCCAGTAGGACAGCACAGAGCTCTTTGTTCTTAGAGCCAATCTCTAACCCCCAGGGCAGCCTCTGTACCTCTGAGCACAGGGCCATTTCTCTTAAGTGGCCAGTGCTTTGGGTGAAGGTGTGGCCGAATCTTCTTGGCTTGCCTCTTTTGATGTGGAGCTGTTCCCCTGGGAATGCTGGGGAGAAGGCCCACACTGCTGGCATGTGGCACCTGAGTTAGCATTCCTGGAGTGGGAGGTGAGAGTCCCAGTGCTTTCAGTGACCCTGCCTGGAAGGGAGCACTTTCCTAGACTGCCCACTCAGGGATAAGGGAGCCCTGTGTCCTTGGCTGTACAGGTTGGGAGCAGTTTCCATCATGGATGGATGTGTAGGGTAGAGCCACAGCCCAGACACCATACCTACTGTTCTTCCTGAGGCTTCCTGGATTACCTCCGCTAGACTCTTGCCTTTGCTGAATGCCCCTTGGACATCTAATCAAGACTTTAATCAAGAACCCATTGTTCCTGTTTTCTGGAGCAAGACACCACAGAAGCTGGTACCCCTTTGTGATGGTTTAAAGATAAATGTTCCCCATGGGCTCAGACATTTGAATACATGGGCCCAAGTTGGTGGCACTGTTTGGAGAGGTTATAGGGAAGTATATAGCCTTGCTGGGGGAAGTGCATCACAGACAGTGGGGGCTGAGAGTTTAAAGCCTCACTCTACCTCCGCCCTCTCTCTCTCTCTCTCTCTCTTTCTCTCTCTCTGTCTCTCTCTCCTTGTACTTGTTACTGAGGCTGTGATCTCTCTGCTTTCTCCTCTGATTGCCATGCCATGCATGCTCCATGCCTCTCTACCATGATGGACTCTGTCCCTCTGGAGCCATAAGCCAAAGCATGCTGTTTCTTCTATAAGTTGCTTTGGTCATGGCATCCCATCACAGCAATGACAAGGTAACCATTAGACACTCTGTGTTTAAGCTTCCGGGGACAGAACCCATCACAGAGCCTGGAAAACCCCACTGTGCACTTGCAAAGGACTGAGATCCAGGAAGAAGATGATAGTGCAATAACTTCTTGAGAACGGCTGTGGTCACACAGATCCCCTGGGCTCCTGCACATAGGGCATCTCTGTGTTTCTCTAAGTTCTGTCCTAGGCTCCCAATTTTCTTCCTCTTGACCCTTGACTCTTCAAATACTGCCTCCCACTCTGAGCTGCGCACCAGCAGGTTCTGTGAACTGGGGCAAGTCTTCACAGTGTGATGTGAAGCGGGACAGGGAGGAGGAGTCAGTAGTAGTCAGAGGGGAACAAAAGGAACTTTCTCTTCCATATGACCTCTCCAGCCACCTGCTGGGGGCCACACTTACATGGAGGAGATGCTTAGACTCCCCTCAAACACGTTTAGGAGGTAGCAGCTGCTATGTTATTACTTGTCACTGTTCAGCATCACAGAGAGTCTTCATTTAGACATCTTACCATTCCAGCATAGCACATGGAAGAGTGTAGGACTCTCCAACTTGGTCACTTGGCCCTCTTCTGGTGTCCACTCATTGGCAAATGCAGGAACTAAGATGTATCCATCACATTTTTCTCACCTTCTGCTGTCCTTATTCAATGGAAACACTTTGTTTGGGAGTTCACATCTCTGTCCTGCTTCCCATCACCCCCTATTGTTCTGGGTGGTATCATCTCATTCATGGGCAGTTGCTGGGTCTCACTCATCTCCTTGCACATCAGCTTACCATGCAGCGTTCATATCACGGGCAGAGAGATTGTTCCTACTTAAGAGTCCAGTCCTGCCTCCTGTTGCTTATAACCCACCAGTGGCTCCTATTGCTTTTGGGATGTATGTCGTCAGACTTGGCTTCACCTTGTCTTTTTCATTGTGTGGCAGGTTCTGCATGCATGTATTTCATATATGTGCACATCAGAATTTTAACGAATGCTGCTCTGTTTGCTTGGAACACTTTACCAAGATACATCTCTACCTCTGACCAGATACCCACTAGGTATCTGTCAGCTGTTTGCTCAAACATCTCATCAACCCTGGGGACCAGAGGACATTGTAGATGTCAAAACTGACATCTGGCTGCCCTGATTTTCCATTGGTTTGTAGAACTAAATTCATTAACGTTTGTATGTACGACTTAAGCTTCATTTTCAGAGTGACTTTCTTCTGCCTTTATGACACCAGCACTTGGTTCAGCTCCCTGTGTAGCTCTAACAGCTATCTAAATAGTAGCTGGCCAAATGTTGGGAAGAATAGTGTTGTTGGTGTCTTGAAGAGAACAGAGGAGTGGGCTAGGGTGAGGAGTGCTCAGGAGCACTGTCTATGTGCTTGTTGCCTCCTGTAGGGTGAAGTACAAGCTGAGAGGTCAAGGTCTACACAGTCCCTTTGGAAGACAAGGCTTATGATGACCCTCAGATTCCTTTGAGCAGGGCCTGCATATAAGGGCAGTTTGCTTTTGGGGTGGGGCACCACAGATAAATGTTATCTTCTCAGACCACCTGCTCCAAGGAGTCCCTGGGGTCTTCCTTCTTTCCTTCCTCTCTGCCTCCTCCCTTATGTTTTTCAATACAGTTTCTGTGTGTTGCATTGGCTATACAGGGACTCACTCTGTTGTTGAGGCTGTCCTCAAACTCATAGAAACCCACCTGCCTCTGCCTCCCCAGTGTTGGTGTTAAAAGCATGCACCACCATCACCTGGCTCCTCGAGAGTTTTCTAGTGGGACCACATGGAGTTTGGGTAGCCATCTAACACTCACTCACTTGAGGCAGTTTTCATGCACTATGACACTCTGACTATCCCAACCAGAGACACCTCTGAGGGAACCCCATGTTGTCCTGGTGAGTTTGATAATGGCCGCACTAATGCTAGGTATCAGCTGTTCTGATGAATCATAGCCATGTATTTGACACTGACCTGTGTCCTCCTTCCTTTGTAGCTGTCTGTCCCCAGGTGATTGCAGTATGGGGATGGAATGCAGGGACGGACCCTACACTGTGCTACTTAGCTATGTCTCCAGCCCTATCTGTCTCCATCTTAAGGTAGACTCTCAGGGCAAGGAGACTGGGGGAGAAGCAGCCAGCTAGGCTGGATCCCATATTTACTTATTACTTTGCACAAACGTTTCCAAAATAACCTTTTTGTTGTTTGTACAGCTTGTTACTGCTAGGACGAACTCTTTGTGCAAAAGATTTTTTTTTTTTTGTCTTGGTTTTAGTACAATATAGAATCCTATTTAAATTTGCATTTTATTTCTTTTGTCTCAGACCTCATATCTGTTCTTTTGGCTCTGGGTCCCCAGGAGTATGGGCTGCCGGTTTGCCCTTGTACCTAAGGTGCTGTGGACACAGGTGGCGGGGTGGCACATAACAGGCTCTTGAGAGGACTTCTAAGGCCTGCCTTGTCTTTATTCTCTCCCACAGAACGCTGAGGACTTGAGCTCTGTCCGTGGTCCTGTAACAAAGCAAATGTGCCTGCTGTCTTCTGTTATGTCCTTTGCTCAGGTTGAAAGCGTCACTATATAAAGTACAAGCACTTGCCTATAGTGTGACAAGCAGAATCTGCAGAAGCCAGACTCATCTCTGGGCGACCGGTGCCAATGCAGGAGGGACAGCATTCTTGTGATGTGTGATCATGGAGACTGGTGTCTTGGTTCCTCACGAGTGAGACAGTCACCCTCACACACACAGTGGGTGGAGAAGGTCTTAGGGCTCTTTGTAGATTTTAGAAGACTAAGGGGGCTGTGGAGATGGTGAAGCTGGAAAAGTTCTTGCCACAGAAGTATGAGGATCTGAATGTAGACCTCACCACTCACAAAGAAGTCTAGCAGAGAGCTACATGCCTGTAATCCTGTTACCAGGGAGGCAGAGACAGGAGAATCCCTGGAAATTGCTAGCCAGCAAGATAGGCTTGCTAAATTGGTGAGCCTCAGTTTCAAAGTGAGATCCTGTCTCACAATAAAAAGTGTAAAGTAACTGAGAAAGATGCCACCTTTGACCTTTGCTTCTACAGGCATGTATGCGTACACATGTGCATCTGCACCCTCTTACACACAAAATAAGAATGTAAAATGTAATGGCTCTGTAGGTCCTGGAGAGGAAAGAGGATGTCAGTGGGAACATGTGGTGTCTGGAGTCCCAGTAAGGATCCTGTCTAAAGCTGTGCCCATGATGGATACTTACTTCAACTCCCATGTGACAAGAACACTAGGCATGGGGACACTGTAAACTTATACCTAATTGAAAATAGAAGGCATTTTTAAAACATGCCCTTAAATTGTTTCGGGAAGCAAATGAAAATTTGTATAATCTCTTTTGTCAGCAAAATCTGCAACTTCCATCTTTGACCACAAGAAAAGCTTTTTAACACAAGTGTTATTTGTAGCACAGCCCTTATATCCAAAGTCCGGAAATAGGAAGGACAGAGCTAAGCCCAGGACAGTGTTGTCCCCTCAGGTCCTGAGAGCTGGGGGAGAACCTTGAAAGTGTGATGTGAAGCAGGGGAGGACTCAGGAGTGGTGAGAATAAAACAAAAGGGGCCTTCTCTTCCATCTGACCTCCCAACCAGCCACGGAGGGCCACGCTTCTATGTTCTCTTCCATCTGACCTCCCAACCAGCCACGGAGGGCCACGCTTCTATGTTCTCTTCCATCTGACCTCCCAACCAGCCATGGAGGGATGGCCACGCTTCCATGGAGGAGATGCCTAGAATCTTCTCAAGCACTGTTAGGAAGTAGCAGCTGTTGTTATTTATTGTCTGTGCCTCAGCATGGATGAGTAGTTTCCCTCTCAACTGTCTGGTACCTGGGAAGAAATTTAAGCTGAGTAGGAGGAAAAGAGTGAGCACCTTGTAGGTTCTGTTCTTTAAGGAAGGGCTCCAGGGATGGTGACAGAAGGTCTGGAGATTAGTTGTCCCATGAGGCTGAAGAGACATGAGGATTTCATATCTCAGCACAACTGTCAGCCTTGCTCATTCCAGAATCTGAGGTTGGGAAGTCCTGGGCTGGCGGCTGGGAAGTCCTTAGCTGCCCTGCACCCCCAGAAACACTGTGGGAAGGGCCTTGGAGGAATAACTATCCCGATGCATCCTGAATCTGAAAGCTTCACTTACAAGAAGCCAGTTATTCTCAGGTCTCCAGGAACCAACTGAGGGGACCATACCCTGGTCAAGGATGGCCCTGAATTTTTTTTTTTTTTTTTGATAAGCCACCTGTCATTTCTAGTCTCCTGTGGATCCTGTAAAGCTCCTCCTTACACAATGACCCAGAGCCTCTCTAAAAGCTCCCAGACCTTCAATCTGCCTCTAAATTTCAATGAAGCAGCAGCAGCCACACACCCCTCCCGAGCCCTATTGTTTTTCCCCATCTATGTCAAAGCTGCTAGAAACAACTCCTAAATTCATATCCAAGTGAGACTTAAGGACAGGACCAAAACAAGTCTGGTGGCTTTATAAGAAGAAAATGTGGCCTGATACCTGTGCACTGCACGTACCATGTGATCAGACATAAGGTACTGGTATCATGATGCTGGTAATATGTTCCCAGATTTCCTGGGGTGGTATATTGTTTATGATTTATAAAAGCCAAGCTGAAGACCAGAGAAGCAAAGCAGCCAAGTGAGTAGATCTTACCTCTACCCAGCTGAAATGGCAATGCTGTCTCCACAAATCCTCAGCAGCAAAAGATCTGAGGTCCTGTCTCCTTTTATTCCTTTCTACATCCAGCCATATCACTCTTAATGCTGGGATTATAGGTGTGTGACCAGGCATGAGCTGTTTCTTTTAGGACTGGATCAAATTCGTGTAGTCAGTGTGGACTAACCTCTGTATACTTCCTAATCCTGAGTTCTGCGACTAAAGGTGTATAACACCACCTAGCTTATATAGTTAACTGGTGTGGCTGCTTTGCTATTTTGATTTCCAGCATCTTTAATAAATCATATTACCACAATTTCCAGCCACAAGACAATGAGCCAGATAAACCCTATTCTTTACAAATGACCCAGTCTCAGATATTTTGTTATGGAAACAGAAAACAAATTACACACACACACACACACACACACACACACTAACAAACTCTAAGAGTCTGGAGAGAGTGTTAAGGGCTCTTGTTGCTCTTACAGAGAACACAAATCTGGTTTCTGGTACTCATGTCTGGTGACTCATGAGCACCTGTAACTTTAACTTCAGGAATCTGACACACTCTTCTGGTCTTCACAAGCACCCAAATGCAGGTGAACATGCGCACACACACACACACACACACACACACACACACACACAGAGAGAGAGAGAGAGAGAGAGAGAGAGAGAGAGAGAGAGAGAGAGAGATATGCATAGGTAAGAAAATTGTGAAAACCCCTAAGACAGGAAACCATCTTTTGCCTAATTCCTTTAAAATGTTACTTTGTTGCTGGATATTATGTGTTCCTGTCTTCAGAGCACAGCAGGGTTCCTCCTGGGATTATAATGGAGCCTCTCAGCTTTCATGTGGTTCCATTTTCCTAATATCTAGGTTTGGCTTAGCCATGTGTTAACAGCACAACTCTGGGTAGAATTCACAGCTCTTAGGCTATAGCGAATGGTTCTGACTCCACATAGTTTCCATTCACCCTAGCCCCCTGGGATTATGTGGGCAGTCAGAGCATGGGCTGAGAGCTCTGACTCCTCTCTGGACTCTAGGGTCAGCCTCAGTGGCATGCAGCCCACATTTTCAGCATCCCAACTCTGTCTTCTTTGTGGTCTTTGCACCTGCATTTTGGGGGATTTTTTTTTTTTAGTTCAAGGCTCAAGAGATTTCTGTGCAGAAGATTATTCCAGTTACAGCAGGATGGCATGAGCATGTGGCCGGACTGATGAGTGAGCTTTGCCCCCAGAAGCACATCAAGAACTCGGAAGGCTGTGATACTTCCTGTCTAGGACAAGAGACCAAAAATAACACCCGGGGTGACTTTTAAAACACAGTGTTAGTTACTCTCTGCTGCTGTGATAAAACATCATGACCAAAAGTAATTAATGAAAGAATGAGTTTATTTTGGCTTATGGTTTCAGAGGGTTAGAGTCTGTAAGATCCCATATGACATGGCAGCAGGCAGCTGGAGCAGGAAGCTAAGAGGTGACCTCTTCAGTCACACACAGAGACAAGATTCACAAACTAGAAATAGGAAGGACTATGAACCCTCAAATCCTGTCCCCAGAGATGTGCTTCCTCTAGTAGACTCCACCTCTTAAAGGTCTAAGCATTGCCCCCTCTAAGCATTGCCACCAAATGTTCAAATTCAAGGGCTTATGGGGACAATTCTCATTCAAACTACCACTCATAGCAAAACCCCATCTGCAGGGTGCCATCTGGGAAGCCACATGCTGTGACCAGGCTGTGCATACAAGCAGCACTAAGAACACTCTAAGATCTTATCTTTGGCATTGTCCACAGCCTCCTCCCATATCGGCTTCAATCTCAGACAATCCTGATCTTTTAAAAACTATACGTGGATTTGGAGGACCGAATCAACTCAGGTCTAGTGTTTAAACAGAGTTTTGAAGGAAAGGAGGAGAGAATGGCCTGGGGTGCACTGTCAAAATGAATGTGGTGACTTTCTCTTGGGAAATGTGGATGTGAGTGAAGGGTGTGGTCATCTGGTCCAGGGCTGCATTATAAATCACCACAAATTAATGGAGAGTTGCAGCCATTCCTTTCCATCTGTTTCTCATGGTGCATGAGGAAGACCAGCCCAGGCAGTTTAGGCTGGACATCTCTTGCAGAGCTGCAGCAGGGCTTTAGTAGTATACTCTGTCTGAGGAAGAGACATGAACTGGAGGCATCTGACCGGGTTGTATTTAGGGTTGCTTAAGGGTATGTTTAGGGATCCATTAGAGACCCAGCTAGGGTGGCTGGGGACTTACCAGGACCTCAAGGGACTTTTGTGATTTATTTGGGCTAAGATGAGGCAAGGGGAGGAGGGTGGTGGCTGCAAAGCAGGAAAGTCTGGGCAGAAGACCCAAAGGCTTACAAAAATATGACTCACTTAGAGAACTGTGAAGGCTTTTCATGCCCAGAAACATAAAAACTGAAGGATGTGTGTGAAGACTTGGAATGGCTCTGACTTTGGAAGGACATGAAGTGACAGAAGGGTTACAGAGAGACCAAATGGAGGTTAGTAGGGACTGTCACAGGGTTCCGATTGATTGATTCCCAGGTACCAGGAGTGGGTGCCATTAGGCACTGGTGATGCTGAGAGAGAAGTGTAGGTCTTGGTCCTTGGTGAGTGGAAGGATGCCACCCAGGTTGGCCTGGGAATCTGCTAGATGCAGGTCCTTCTTAGCGGTGATGTAGTGGGTGGCAAATGGCAAATGGTTCAAAATCCTCATTTACTTTTGGATCTAGAGAGTGGATAGTATTTTCTATTTCAGGAAAAACATTTTGTTTCCACTTTTAGATGATTGCTTTTTGTCACTGTCTAAGAAGTGAGTAGTTTAAATAAAGATATTTACACTTTAAGGTTTTCTTAGAACTTCTAAACAGAGACATATGTGTAAATGCCAAACAGAAGTTTCCAGTCAAATCTTGCCTTTCTGATGTTCTCCCTTTGGGGAAACTTGACCTTGGCTTGTGCCTTCTTATCTCACCTCAATGAGTTCTTGGTTTTAGACTAAATGTCAACTGTGTTGTAGTCTTGGGAAGGCTGACTGGATTCAGAGTAGAGAAACTCAGTATGTCCTTTTAAATCTGAATTTCAGAGTCAATTATTTTTCTCCCCTCAAGTCAATCCTATGCAATATTTGAGAAATATTAAAAATGAATTTCTTATTGGAAATGCGTCTCACAGTCTCACAGTCCTGGTCACAGAGCACTTCTTGCAGTGGCCTTTAACATCCTTGTACCCTAGGATGCCTGGGACTTTCCATGAGCAGAGGGAACAAGTGGCCAGCCTGGTGACAGTCCATGACATAAGATGTGGGGAAGGGCAGCCAGTCTGCCAGAAGCACATGGCAAGGCCTGAGATGATTACTAAATGCTGAGAGAGCCTCCACTTCCTGCTTAGCACTTCTTGTCCCTCAAACTGCCATGTCCTTTACGACCAACACAAGCCTTGTTGACACATCTGCTGGGCTGACCCACTTCGCTCCCTCCTGGGCAGCTTAAAACCTGTATATCTTAGAGCCCCTGGGCACAGGCCTGAACACACAGGATGGATCTGTTCTTTGCCCTGATGGTCATTACCATTTGAGGCTTTGTTAGCTTTTCCTCTTTTTTTTTTTTGCCATAATGTCTTGCTTTGTTTGCCCCCAAGGGATGTTTTAATCACACAAATAGAACATGTGCCCTAACCACAGTGGGTCAGGGCTAGGTTTTAAGGTATTGAAGATTAAAGTCAACTCTCAAGTGTTGAGCTCTGTCACCTGCTATCTTACTTGAGAAGGATTCTAGCAACATAGTATATTGTCAGGAGCTATGGAGAGTCAAGACTGAAATAATTCAAGAGAGTCAAATCTCTCAGAGCATGTAAATGAGGGGCTGGGGAGATAGCTCAGTTGGTAATCTATTGCCCTGCAAGAACAAGAACATGGTAGGACTTGCTTGTCATCCCAGTATTGGAAATGCTGAAACTCATAGCATAGGTCCAGGAGTTCTTAGCTAGCCTCCTTAGCCTTGGTGAGTTCCAGGTCAATGGGACCTTGTCTGAAAATGAGGTAGACCTATGCCTGATGAATAACATCAGAGATTGTCCTTTAGTATACACATAGACATATCCAACACACACACAAACACAGACATACATAGATGCACACACACACATACACACACACACACACACATACACACAGAGAGAGAGAGAGAGAGAGAGAGATGAGGGGGGAGACAGAGACAGAGAGAAGACTATAATCTATGATGACAAATTATGGTTAAACCCTGTCATGAAGTTATACCATTATCTATCGTATAGACATCATGGCAGAGCAGAAGCTGTCTTGTAGGAACACCCAAGTCCATCCTAAAGCTTTTATACAAGACTCCAACTATCCAAAACGCCATGATAACATGGAAAATTGTGAGTGAAAGTGGCTAGATCCTGTCCTGAGTGTGGCATGGGCTGTGTCCTGGGTCCTGAGTCCTGATTCAGGCTGCCTGTCCATGAGCACACTGGGGTGCTTTGGCAGATATAGGAATAGCTGGGAAATCTCATCCTCCTGCCTCTGTGTCACTCAAGGATGGTGAGACTCTTCTGTGGGACAGGCCTTCTGTAGAGTAGATGAATTAGAAGGGTCTTGGGGAATAGCCTCGACCCCATTGCTTGGTCACTTGAAGCAAAAGCACAGTGATAAAGACTGATTTCCTTGGTTGCAGGAAACCCTTGTGTTGCCTGTGGTTTGGATACCTACTTCAGTTTGATTCATTCTCCTGCAGCATCCAACTCCCTGGGAGTGCCCCATAATGCAGACCCTTGGGCCCCACCAGACCACCAGACTTCATGTCAGCAAGGCGACAGCTGCACAAACTGGCTGGACGAGCTCAAAGTTAGGTACCTTAAGTGCCTCACTGCACTGTCTTTGCAGGGGATGGTCAGGGTGCTATGTCCCTAGGCTCTCAAAAGCTAAGTATCAGCAGGCAGGATGGACATGCTTCTTCTGACAGCAGCACCGGATGCACATGGGCACCTGTGACCATGCACAGTTAAACTACTGCACCCTGAACAGAACTCAAGCTCCTTGTCCTAGGATTAAATGAATAGAGATTGGTGGGGAAGTAATGTCAAAGGTCAAACCCAAGGTAGAGCCCTATTCGTTGACCGTTTCTGCCGCCCTATCTAGCAGAGAAGGGATGAGCAGATTGTGCTATTAAAGCCACCAAAGGGCTTTAATAGTTCATCCAACAAAGGACAGAGCCTATGGTCCCTTCCATAGGGCCACCCAAGGAAAATAAACATAACATTTCAGCTCAAAGGCTCCAGTGGAGGCCACTGTGGGTGGAGCAGATTTCCTCACTTGAGTGTGACATAGCAAAGTGACAGGAGGGATATTAGTTCATTCACAGCCGTGTTCTTGAAGAATGTGAGGAAAAGTCACTTCATTTTCAGGCATCTTGGAGTGATTGCCCTTTCACAGAGAGTTATTGTAAGGCCCTGTCACCCACAGGTCTCTGTAAAGGTGACCTGTGAACTGAGGCTAAGTTACGATTGAGAATTGGGACAGAAGTCAGTGCTGTTGGGGAGCCCATGGCAAGCCACAGAAAGGCCCCAAGGGACTTAGGTGGCAGCTGCAGAAACAGGGTTCCCTATGTTCAGCTGTTCCTCTGGCATTGGGTTCCTCTAGATGATTCAGAACTCACCCTTGAAGAAGTCATTCCTCATGAGCCTCTGGGAGCTGCTCACTGTTGTTAAAACTATCTGGTCCTGCTAGGGGTGACTTGTCCTTTCTTTGTGGAAAGGGCTTCCATATTGGACTTGGCTCCAGGGTGACCTGCAGTTGACATTATGAACTGTCCTCTTGAAGCTCTTCTTAAAATCTATGCACGGCTTGGCCTCTGTGTCATGAGTAGGACATGGCTACTTGGGCCTCCACTGTGCAATAGGAGAGGCCCATCTTGATTCTTTGCAAGGCTTCAGTGAAGTCTTCAAAGCTCCAGAGAGCTCTTATATTGGAAGATTTAATGCAGCCAGCAGATGTTCCTGTTGTATCAGGGACATGAGGCACTTGCTCTTGCCTGTGATGACCATCTTATAGACGAACAGAGTGGCCAACTAGGGCTGGGGACGTGCCTTGGTTACTAGAGTGCCTCGCTTGCACAAAGCCCTGGGTTTTATTCCAAACATGGTATTAGTTTCATTATTATGGAACATGATTATAGTCCCAGCATTTGGGAAGTGGAGGTAGTAGTAGAAGTGACAGTTCAAGGTCATCCCCAGGTTCGTAGTAAGTTCAAGGCTAACTAGGACTCTGTCTCAAAATAAGCAAATGAACAAACAAACCAAAAGAACTCAGAGATGTCAATTGGACCAGAACCCACATGCTAAGTCTCCCTTGAGGGCTTCTTCAGTTACCCAGAAAGAGAACCATCTTTAGCGCAATGTCCTACATAGCATTTCTGACCAACAGGGCATCATTTTAACTCCTCTTGGAGAGTAGAATGTGCCAGGCAAAGCCCAGGACCGGCCATCCCTCAGGCAAGCTTCCACTATTTCCTTGTGCCATTCACCCTTATCTTCACACTAGACCATGGGGAAACAGCTTATTTGTCAATACCTAAGGCCACAAGTCTATACTAAACACCTATTACAGTATGTACCTGTTAAGGACATTAAGAACTATAAATGCCATGTAAAACAGTGTCAACACATTTACTGACTATTGAGGGGAAACCAAGACACATCATACTACATTCCACAGAAGACTTGCAGACAAACCTGTATGTCACTAACTGCAAGGTCAAGAAGTTATGAACTTGGTATGTGCCATCTAAACCAGGATTTGGAGCCTTCCACTCCCTCTCTGAGGACCAAATAGTAAATATTTTAGGCTCTGTGGGCCAGATGGTCTCTGTCACAGCCACTCAACTGTCCTGGTGTGAAAACAGTTTCAGATGATATGTAAATGAATGTGTGTGGCTGTGTGCCAATAAAACTTTATTTACAAAAACAGGCAGCAGGCTGGATTCAGCCCAGGTAAGGTTGCCAGAGTTAGCAAAGAAAAACTCCAAGCCTTCCACTTGAGTGCAAATTTCAGAGAAATAGTAGACGCATTTTTCGGCATGTCCCAAACATTGCAGGGGGCGTGCACACACACAGGGTAGCTGCTGTTTTATCTGGCAGCCTTGAAGTCGACTGGCATCTGATTTGAATTAATGGATATTCTGAGTGGGTCTGTTAAAATGTTTGGCCTTGACCTGGATAATCTAAGACTTGGGGGAAATCAAAGCAATTTTCCAACAAAGGCTAGAAAAAAGGGAACTGAATCTCAGAGATGAAGGCAGTTCAACTAGCAGAGACTGGTCAGGGACAGTTGGCCAAGGATGAGGCACTAGCTTCTCCAAGTCTTGAGGTCCTCATGCCTGGATAGAAGGGGCCTTGTGGCACCCACAGTAACCCTGGAGTAACCCTGGAACTATATGCCCATCTGGTAGATAGTGTACCTCCACACAAGAGGCCCTGAGCATCTTCCTAAGAAATCCCTCTTTGGCATCTCTTTGCTCACCACATATATCTTGTCTTCACAAGGATGCACAGGCTATTCTTGGAAATGAACCAAGTAAATGTGCAACCTTCCATCATTCAATAGGTCAGTTCCCTGAAAACCCCAGAAGCTGAGGATCAGGCTTGGTGTCACTAACTTACATGTACACACACAAAGCACAATATAATTTAAAGATTTCTATAAACTTAAATCATCTTCCTACCTGAGTTCATAGGGAAGAATGCTTATTGGGGTTGAATCAATCTTTTTACCCAATTCTAAAATAACAAGAGTGACCTAGGACAAAAGACACAGGTGTGATGTCATAAGAAGCCCTGGCTTTTGGTCCTAGCTCCCAATTGTATTGTGTGGTGATACCTTGCTTGTACAAATAAAGCCTGTGTGAGGGTCAGAGACTAGAGAATGCCACTAGCTAACCATAGAGGTCTGGAGATCTGTATAGACAGTTAAGAAGTGAGGGAGCTGTGCAGAAACAGGATATAAGCTGGGAGAAACAGGAAATCTCAATCTGGTCTGCTGAGACATGAAGGAGGTAAGGTGTGCTGTGGCTTGCTCCTTCTCTCTGACCTCTTAGCACTTCCCTCTGTACCTGACTCTGGCTTTTTTAATTATCTAGCCCAATTAAGAACTCCATTTACACACCATCTGAAATGTCTTAGAGTCTTTCTTCCCTGTGACAACGCTAGACATGCATCATATTCCTCACTGATAATAGAGATTGCCTAACACTATGTTGGACACACATTTCCTACTGGTGCCTGGCAGGAGTTGCTGCACACAACACTTTATCTTCCGCAAGCAGGCAGTGGGCAGTGTGTACTGTGGCTTTGTTGGGGTAATCCAGGGAGGAAGGTTTCCTGGGACACAGTGGCACTGGTTGACCAAAGAGAAGTACCTGGAAGACACACAGTAGAGAATTAGAGACAAACACCAAGTGAGAGGTGGGTATTGAACCTTGGACTTGCTCATCTTTTCCACGGGCTTGTCACTAAATCAGTATTTTAGGAACCTTGCCTTCTTTGAGAGGCGAATATGGCACCCACTTTCCTCTGTGATGAAGAAAACACAGAGCAGTTCAAAATCTCAGATAGCTAACACTTAAAAACTAAATCTCAATCCTTTCTTCCCTCCTAGATATCTACAACAGAGTCCTTTTGGATGTCCAGTGAAACCTTTCTATTTTAAAGTGAGTGGCAGAGGAATGCTTGACCACTGCAGCCCCTTAGCAAGGTTTGAGCTTGTGGCTGAGTTTTCCATGAGTGTTCAAAGACAAGCAAAGGCTTTGTCCACTCCAGAGACAGTGATCCTGGGGAATGCAAACCATTCGGACTTCCTTGTTTGACTTTCTGCTTTTTGCCAGTCTTCTCTCCCCAGTGCATTCTTCAAAGGATGAAGGACACATTAACAAACTCCTGCAGTGGTGACAATTAGGGACCATTTGTGAACTAACATTCGCCAGTGCCTTATTGCTTTGGAGTTGACACTCTGCCGCTCCAGTCTTCCTTAAACCCATGCTTAAGGCAAAGCCTGCCTGTTGGAAGGATTTTCTGAATTGCACACTTGTCTCTTCAATGGTGAGCTGTGATATGAGGGCCTTAGAGAAGAGATTCAAGTCACATTGAGCCATACATGTTGGACACTCATTTCCAGTTATAAATTATAGGATTCTTAACTAACCTTTTTTTGTCCAAATAAAAATGCAGAAAATAATAATAATAATAACACCGTTGAACCCAAATGAGAGACTAGTTATGTGTCTTTTTTTTCTCATTAAAATATCCTTTTAGGTGCTTGCACTTTTTCTTTCAATTGTATAAAAAAAATGTATTGAAATACCAACAAAAGACAAGAAGACAATGACAAAAACATTGACAGAGATTATCTTTTTTAAAATAAATTATTTTATTTAATTTAATTAATTAAATTTTATTTAAATTAGAAAAATCTTTTTTTTTACATATCAATTCCACTTCCTTCTCCCATCCTGCCATTCTCCCCATTGATCCCCCATCCCATCCCCCATCCACTCCCCAGGAAGGGTGAGGCCTTTCATGGGGGGATCTTCAAAGTCTATCAAGTATTTAGGGCAGAGCCTAGGCCCTACCCTGTCTATCTAGGCTAAGAGAATATCCTTCCATGGGAAATGTGCTCCCAAAGACCATTCCTGCACTAGGGATAAATACTGGTTCCACTACCAGAGGCCCCAAAGACTCCTAGCTGACACCTACATTCAGTGGTCCTGGTTCAATCCCATGTTGGTTCCCCAGCTATCAGACTGGGGTTCACGAGCTCACACCTGTTCAGGTCAGCTGTTTCTGTGGGTTTCCCCAGCATGGTCTTGACCCCTGTGCTCATCACTCCTCTCTCTCTCCAACTGGATTTTAAGAGTTTGGCTCAGTGCTTAGCTGTAGATCTCTGATTCTGCTTCCATAAGATACTAGATGAAGGCTCTAGGATGGCATTTAAGGTAGTCATCATTCTCATTATAGGGGAAGGACATTTAAGGTAGCCTCTCCACTATTGCTTAGATTCTTAGTTGGGGTTATCCTTGTGGATCTCTGGACATTTCCCTAATGCCAGATTTCTCTTTAAACATATAATGGCTCCCTGTATTAAGGCATTTCTCTCTTCCCCAGACTCAGACTTCCTGATCCCTCATGTTCTCCTCTCCATCCTCTTCTTCCCTCCTCTTTCTCCTACGTGCTCTGACCCCCCCCCCCCATGCTCCCAATTTGTTCAAGTGCTCTTGTCCCTTTCTCCTTCTCTGGGGGACTGTGTGTGTCTCTCTTAGGGTCTTCCTTGTTTCCTAGCTTCTCTGGAGGTGTGGGTTTGTAGGCTGGTAGGCTGTTAATCCTTTGGTCTATGTCTAATATCCATATATGAGTGAGTACATATCATGTTTGTCTTTCTGTGACTGGTTACCTCACTCAGGATGGTTCCTTCAAGTTTCATCCATTTGCCTGTGAATTTTAAGAGTTCATTTTTTTTTTTTTTTTTACTGAGTAGTACTCTATTGTATAAATGTACCATATTTTCTTTATCCATTCTTCATTTGAGGGCCATCTAGGTTGCAAAGAACTCAAGAAGCTAGTCCCCAAAACACCAAATAATCCAATTAAAAAGTGGGGTACAGAATTAAACAGAGACTTCTCAATAGAAAAATCTAAAATGGCTGAAAGGCACTTAAGAAATTGCTCAACATCCTTAGCCATCAGGGAAATGCAAATCAAAACAACTCTGAGATACCATCTTACACCCATCAGAATGGCTAAAATGAAAAACACCAATGGCAGCTTATGCTGGAAAGGATGTGGAGAAAGGGGAACACTCCTCCACTGCTGGTGGGAGTGCAAACTTGTACAGCCACTTTGGAAATCAGTATGGCGGTTTCTCAGGAAAATGTGAATCAGTCCACCTCAAGATCCAGCAATTCCATTCTTAGACATATACTCAAAGGATGCACATTCATACAAAAAGGACATTCATTTAATTATGTTCATAGCAGCATTATGGATAGAGATTATCTTTAAGCAATTAAAAAGAGGGGGGGCTGGTAGTGGTTTCTTTATGTCCTTTTCTGTGATGAATATGTTAATTTTATAACCAGGAAAGAAAAGCTATGGACTAACTCTGAGATTTTCTGTTGATATTTTGGACATCTTACACAACATCCTTTGTTGACATTCTACAAATGGTATCTTCCAATAATATCCCAGTACTCTCTTCTTGTGATGGCAGTTTATATATGTTTTTGACTTCTGAGAGCTTTGTTATTTTTGGAAGGCTTTCCAAAAGCACCTCCTGGCCTTCCACGTGAGATATTAGGTGTTCTTGATGTTGTTTTTCTCCCTCTTCAGTGTAAACAATTAGCACTAAAGTGTCACTTTCTGAGATAACAAGTATCATTGAGGCCTCTGAAATATTATTATTTGGGGGAGAGGCTGAAGATAATTTCAGTAGGTAGAGTTATTGTATTCATTTTTTCCTAGTTTGTATAGAGGAATGGATTTGTTCACTGCTACAAGTATCTGAAATGAATTGATAACACACTAGGGTTTATTAGTGAACCATCCATAGATCCTTACATGAGCTTTTCACTCAGGTCTCCTGCATTTTTAAATATTTAAATAACATATTTAAATAACAGAAGGGTCACCCTGCATTCAGGAAGCAGGTCCAGTTGCTGTGATAACTGCATTTCATAGACAAGGAGGACTTTACCACAGTCCAGTCCTGAGGAGGTCAGAAGAGGAGCATCAGAATGTCAAGGTTGGAAGAGGTGGGAAGCATTGGTCTTACAGGCTAGAAAATGTCACCAGTCCCCTGGCCATTTCAGAAGAATGTTTCACTAAAATATTTTTATTAAGTTATTTTGATGGTATGTGAGTTTAGCTAGTTGTCTTTTATCTATTTTTTATTCAAAAAGTAATTTTTTAAATATGATTTTTTATTTAAATTAGAAACAAACATGTTTTATATATCAATCCCAATTCATGCACCCTCTTGTCCTCTCCTGTTCCCCCCACCAACCCCACTCTCACAGGGAGGGTGAGGCCTTCCATGGGGAGTCTTCAAAGTCTGTCATATCATTTTGAGTAGGGCCCAGGCCTTCCCCCATGTGTCTAGGCTGAGGGAGTATTCCTCTATGTGGAATGGGTTCCCAAAGTCCATTCGTATATTAGGGATAAACACTGATCCACTACCAGAGGCCCCACAGACTGCGCAGACCTCCAAACTAACACCATATTCTGGGAATCTCGGTTGGTTCTATGCTGGTTTCCCAGCTCTCAGACTGGAGTCCATGAGCTCCCCCTTGTTCAGGTCAGCAGTTTCTACTGGTTTCTCCAGCCTGGTCTAAACCCCTTTGCTCATCACTCCTTCCTGTCTGCAACTGGATTCCAAGAGTTTGGCTCAGTGTTTAGCTGTGGGTGTCTGCTTCTGCTTCCATCAGCTACTGGATGAAGGCTCTAGGACGGCATATAAGGTAGTCATCAATCTAATTATCAGTGAATAGCATTTAAGGTAACCTCTCCGCTATTGCTTATATTGTTAGTTGGGTTCATCCTTGTAGATCTCTGGACATTTCCCTAGTGCCAGATTTCTCTAAAAACCTATAATGACTCTCTCTATTATGCTATCCCTATTCTTGCTCTTCTCTATTCTTTCCCTGACTCAATCTTTCTGCCCCGTCATGCCCACATCTCCCCTCCTCTTCTCCCTAACACCCTCTCCCCTTCTCACCATGCTCCCAATTTGCTTGGGAGATCTTGTCCCACAAAAATGTAATTTCATATACTATATTTTGATCATGTTTTTGCCTCTCTTACCTCCAGATCTTCCCCACCTCCCTATCCACCCAATTTTGTTATTTTTCTCTGTCTTCATCTCTCTGTCTCTCTCTCTCAAAACTTCAAAACTGAAAACAAATAAATTTAAAGAATAAGAAAAAAATGCCAAAACAAAATAAAACAGGAAGCGCTCCCCCAAACAAGCCCCATGAAATCAATTCTGTGTAGACCAACTACTCCTGGAGTGTGGTTGATATACCCAATGATGCTCCATTTGTGAAAACTGATTTTCCTCTTCCCAGTAGGTGTCAATTGCAAATAGCTTCTTGGCAAGGGGTGGGACTTTGTTTCCACTTCCCCTGTCAGTGCAGGGATCTGTCTGACTTTAGCCTGTGAAGGCCTTGTGATTGTTACCACAGTCTCTGTGAGTTCATATGTGCGTCTTTACTGTTGTGTCTGGAAGATGCTGTTTCCTTGAACTATCAAATATCGCTGGTTCTTATACTCTTTCTGCGTACTTTCCACATAGGTCCCTGAGCCTTGACTGGAGAACTTAATGAAGACTTTGAATTCAGAACCAAGTCCTCCAAATTCTCTGACATTTCACATTGCCCAGTTATGGGTTGCTGTGTTAATTCCCCAATATTGCAAAAAGCAGCTTTTCTGATGGTTGAATGAATCACCAATAACATAATGACACTAGGATTCATTTTATTGCTATATTCCTTTAGCAGAATAATAATAGTAGGTGGTAGGTGGTAATAGTAGGTGATAGTGATACTATCTTAGGCCTGTGACCTATATAATCTCAGGTTCATTGCCACTTGAGCAGCGCTAGGTATGGGTTTCATCTCAGGGAGTGGGTCTTAAGTCTTAAATCAAATTTTAAGAAGTGGTTGGTTACTACCATAACATTTGTGCCACTATTGCTCCAGTCTATCCCACAAGCAGGTTGCTGCTGTAGGTTTAAGGGTTGGTAGTTGGGTGATATTATGGATTAATCTTTTTCTTCTGGTAGCATGAAGAGTGTGTTAGCATCATGCATGCTAGTCAGGGGTTGAAGCTTCTAGTTGAGCACAAACTTGATTTCTCAGTGTTTGATGTCATAAGTCAGTGTTGTATTAGTAGCAATAGGAATTTACTATTAGATAGTTGAAAGCAACTGATTGCCTGTGATGTTTAGGAGGATCATTGGGACCCTTTTGGCCTGTGACTCAACAAGATGGAACCTATTTGGAGGATTAGATGTCCAGTTGGGATATTTCTCACCACTTATATGACTCCATATAAATTTGTTTCAGATATGTATATATTTATGGAGGCTTATACAATTGCGTGTTTCCAAGTTTTTTTGGAAAGCCCTTTATTATTAGTTTTCTTCCCTGTATTTAATCTTTTACCTTCTCTCCAATTCCCCTCCCCACTTAAATCCTTCTATTCTAGCTCCCTCTTTGTCTCTCCATCTCCATATCAATGTACTCTATTTCCCTTCTGTGGGAGACCCTCTACTTCCCCTCTGTCCTTTACTAGGTACCAAACATCTGTGGTTATTCAGATTTTAGCACACATACCAAAAGCTTAAAAGTTAGCATCCAAATATAAGAGGAAAAAAATGCAATATTGGTCTTTTTGGGTCTGAATTAGCTCCCTCAGAATGGAGAAGTCAAGTCACGTGTCTTGACAGTAGCTGCCTAAACACTCCGTGAGCCACTAAATCCACCAAGTGTTTATTCATGTAACTGGAGGAACACTAGAATGGAGAAGCTTACAATGAGCAACCATATCTAGGACCAGCACTCATCTGAGACTTACTTTCCTCGGGGGCTCCATGATATCATGGCCTTTCACACCTGGGCTGTGGGCTACATTAACTGCAACTCCCCATGGCACTTGCCTTGTATATTTGGTTGCCTGGAAGTCTCATGCTAATGAGAAAGCACACTGCCAGGTTCTGAAGCACCTCAGACTTAAGCACAGTTAATTCCTCTTGGTGATCCCTGATCACTGATGTTGCAAGATCAAATAAACAACTAATTAAAACCAATGTCCACTTTCCATTGAAGTCATTATGGGCCCTCCCCTGAGGAAGTGGTTTTCTGAATTTGCAATCTGTGGGGAATATTTTTCCCTCCTCAGATCTTGTGAGAGGGGAAATGTGGAGCCCAAGGTTCTTGTTTCTTTTCTATGTCAAAGGAAATAGTTATCATTTGAATATTTGTTCTCCCATCTATACAACCCACAAATGCGTGGCTCGAAGCATGCCTGCTAAAGACCTTTCTGGGCAGTAGTGTTGGAGACACATACGTTAATGTGCATGAAATCTTTTCAGGAAACAAGCAATTTGCATGTTGAGTGCTCAGTGGTTTAGCTGAAGTTTTCCTGCTGGTTAGTATGTGAGCAGGTGTGTGGACATGCTCGTGGTCTGCATGAGTATGTGTGTGTGTGTGTGTGTGTGTGTGTGTGTGTGTGTGTGTGTCTGTCTGTCTGTCTGTCAGTGCATGTGTGTCAGAAATGGTTCCAGGATTTTGAGTTTTAAGTGTGTGGTTCTGAAGGATGGATCCATGAAGGAATAGGAGCAAAGAGATGCCAGGAGAGTTGGAGCCAAGTTTCTGGAGGTTCAGTGCTGGTGGACCTTGGAGAGGAAGCGGGGTGCTGTCATCTCTGCCACACACCCCTGGAATGGGCAGAGCCTAGCTGTGTGTGGAAGCAGGTGTTTGGGATCCATGAAAGGGGCACATGTGAATCTCAGATACTGAGGACCTAAGCTCCTTGGGGTGCTTTCCTTGGCTGTAAAGGGCTGGAGAAGATAGGACTCATGAAGCTTGTGCAGCAGCAGCCAGAAATTCCCCAGTGATTTTCACATGATCAGAGTCAGGCAGAGGAGGGGCAGGAGCAGATGCCACTGTGTCAGAAGAACATGAGTATTAGGGGCTCTGCTTCTCATACCCAGTCAACCTGCCTCCCCTAATATGTCACCTGACATCCAAGGGAAGGTCAGGCTGACTGAAATTGAGTTTCATCCCCGTTTAAAGAATGGGAACCTAAAATAGAAAGCAGCACCAAAATGTACAAACTAATAAATGGGATGCATCTCTCCTGCACCTGAGCCCTGGGAGTGAGGTGCAAACTTTGGCTCCTACACAGAAGGACTTCTGAGTCTTTCTAGAGAGTCAGTTAGAGTCAGTCTCAGAAACAGAAAGGTGGAAATGAGCAGGAAATAAGGGAGGGTGGTGGCTCCTGACACACTGCTAAGTTTCCAGTTGACTTGTTCAGTACGGTACCTCCCACACTCCCAGGAAGACAGTGGGTCAGCATGCAAGGCATTCTTCTGTGTAGCAGCCTCTGCCTGGGTGCCAGACAGCAAGCCACAGGCCATCTGTAGAAGTCATGCTTGCCCTGGTAGCTGTGTGAGGGCACTCTGGGGTTAGCTTTCCTACAGCTAACTGGGACACATGCAGTTCTGTTGTGGAGGCTCCCTGGAAGGTGTGTGGGTTAGAAGTTAAAGCATTTTCTCACTACATCCTCACCCAGGAGGAAGAGAAACTGTACAGACACCCATGTGGGTAAGTCACAGGGGATGGTTTTCACAATGGGAAATAGCATAGTTGCCTGTCGACTTGCAGATGTGTGTGCTAATCTTGTAATTAGCATGATGGTATATAAATGAATAGATAAGAAAAAATGGCCTATGCCACCAGATAAAAGTTTATCTTGAAAATGGCATGAGGGGAATGAGCCAGATGTCACTTAAACAGGATGGTTGCTAATGATGACAGTACAAACATGGTGAATACTGGTACTCAGATCATTTTTAGCCCAAGGAATGGTGCCTCCCCCCACACAATGGGAAGATCTTCTCACTTCGATGAACCCAATCAGAACAGCCCCTCTGTGATTGTCCAGAGGCCCATCTCCTGGATTTTTCTAGAGTTTATCAAGTTGACAACTGAGATGAACCATCACACTCACTGAACCTAGAGTGGGCTGTCTCATCTACACTGAGAGGCCAGCAAGCTGGATCTACCTTTCTCCATCTCCAGGACTGGGATTGCAGATGCTGCCACAACTGACCTTTTATGTAAGTGTTGAGAACCCAAACTACAGTCTTTATGCTTTCACAAGAACACTTTACTTACTAAGCCCCCCCCCAACCCCTTAGGCCAGAACCAAGTTTGTTTGTTTGCTTTTTGTTTTTGTTTGTTTGTTTCTTCTTCTTTTGCAGTACTCCAGCAGATCTGAACAGTGACACCTGTTGTGTATAGGAAATCATGGAGGAGGGGGTCTAGAAGTAGAAAAACACTGTAGGAGGTGTCTCTAGGTACCAGGCTGAACTTGCTAAGTTTATTCATGCAGAGTGGTAGATAGAAGCTGCACAGAAATCACTGCACTTTGTTAATTCAGAGGAAAGGGGCAGGACTTCACTCACAGCGGTAGACATGGGCTCTGTCCATACCAGCCAGCTGGAGAAGGCATCTGTCACTGGATTTCCACTGTTCTTTGGTCTCTGTAGCAGAACTTGAATGTATCTGTTTTCACATCTGTAGGTTTTATGGTGTAGTTAACTGAGGAAAATTTAACTTCCAATTTGCAGCCTCATTAACTGAATGACTAATTGGCAAAATTGCCATTTTCCAAGTTACACTTGCTGCTTGTTCATTATTTATTTTAAAAAATGGGAAAAGCAGCAGCTCCCTGCCAGTCAGAGCGCTGAGAATATGTGACTGTTGAGTGCTCAGCCTACATGGGGCATCTCTATCACCTTCTCTAAGCCCGGGGAACACTGTGGAAGAGGAGGAGGGAAGATGGGATGGGATGGGGAGGATGTGCTGCGAAGCCTTCTACACATGACATGCACACATGGCAGCTGTGGCCACCTGTATGAGACTGCGTGCACACACAGACATGAGGGTAGGGTGAGATAGTTACAAAGAAGAGGAGTCAGTAGCAGTTGAGAGAGGGCAATGGGGGAATGTAATTAAAATAAGGTGTACACAAGTATGAAAATGTCAAAAGTAAAAACCAATTGTAGCATATGAAATACAGTCTACAAATGTCCCACACAGTGAATAAAACATTTTAGATTACATGATGGTAACTGTGGGCTGTCCTAACAACCACTATCTCCTAAGTTTACTCTCCTTTCTCCTTCTTTATCTTTTCTTTTTTTTCCCCTGCGTCCTCAAAGAAAATGGAAGTTTCTTTACGCAGGCTTCTTCCACTGACTCTAGGGGCAAGACTCATCATACACCCTGGTGGAAAAGCAGGCTTGTAATGGTTTTCTCTTTACAGGGATACCAACAAGTGTCTGCTATAACCTATGGAAGAAAAGCTGTCAGCTAGGAATTGAATTACTCCTGGTATCTTCATGTATCTTAGGGTTTTTATTGCTGGGAAGAGGCACCAAGGAAACTCTTATAAAGAAAATATTTGATGGAGGCGGCTTGCATTTTCAGAGGCTTAGTCCATTATCTCTTGGTGCAACGTTGTGCATGCAGGCAGACGTGATGCTGGAGAAGGAGCTAGGAGCCCTACATCTTGACTCACAGGTAACAGGAAGTAGTCTGAGACACTAGACCAGGCTTGAGCATATGAGACATCAAAGCCCACCCCCACAGTAACATACTTCCTCCAAGAAGGCTATATTGACTCCAATAGAGCCATACTTCCTAATAGTGCCACTCCCTATGAGTTTATGGGCTCCAGTTACATACAAACTACCATATTCCACTCCCTAACCCCCCATACACTTGTAACAATATCATAGTGCAAAATGCATTTAGTCCAACTTTGAAAGTCTCCATAGTCTATCATAGTCTCAACAATGTTTTAATGTCCAAAGTTCAGTCTCTTCTGAAATTCATGCAACCTCTTATCTGTAATCCCCTGTAAAATCAAAATAAAAAAACAAATTACATACTTCCAACATAAATGACACAGGATATATATTAACATTCCAAAATTTAGCTAAGAGAACATAGTGAAGAAATACTGGACCAAAACAAGACTGAAATCCGGTTGGGCAAACTCCAAACTCTAAATCTCCATTTTTTGATGTCAAAATGTTCTTCAGATCTCCAAATCCTTTTAGATTTGATGACTGCAACTTACTTCTTTCTCTTGGGCTTGCTCCATTCCCTCTTAGTAGCTTTCCTTAGGAGGTATTCAGTAGCTCTGGTGTCTCTAACATCTTGGGATTTCAAAAGCAATCCAGGCTTCAACTTGATAGCTTCATGATGGCCTCTCTAGGTCTCCATTCAGGGATACCCCTGACACATGCCTGACCTCAGGGGCAGCATATAGTCAAGGAGGCAAATTCCATAACCCCTTTCTTCAGTTCTTAGCTATAAATCCAGAACCATGTGGCTGAAGCTGCAAAGTTCTATTGCTTTCTGGGGCTGCAGCATGGCTCCCTTGCACAATGACATCTTCATCAGTTTTTTTTCACCACATAACCTTGGATGTCCTCGAACTTGCTTTGTAGACAAGGCTGGTCTCAATCTCAGGGATCCACCAGTCTCTGCCTTCTCAGGGCTGTGATTAAAGGCATGCACCACCATGTCTACCTCTAATCTTAATTCCTTTTCATAAACTTGAAATGTAGTTGGGTGAGATCTTGCCCTGAAGTTACCACTCCCTTTATTTTATTTCTTAATCCATTTATCTCCTTGAACACAAGATTTAGCTCCATTCCACTCCCCTGTAATCAATTTTCTCCTCAAATTTTACATTTTGTATTTTTCCTTTCTCGATTTGCTCCTTTTCATTATAAAGCTTTGTAAACATGGACACTAGTAACCACACGGCAGAGTCTATACTAGGCTGGCAGATATGCTGCTGGAGAAGAAGCTGAGAGCTCTGTATCTTGACAGACAACAGGAGGAGGTCTGAGACACTGGGCATAGCTTAAGCATATATGAAGCCTCAAAGCCTACAGTGACAGTCTTCTTCCAACAAGGCTGACACCTACTCCAACAAAGCCACACCTTCTAACAGTGCCACTCACTATGAACTTGTGGGAACCAATTACACTCAAACCACATCATGTGAATAGATTGCCCTCACTCCCCAAGTGTGCAACCCAGGATGCTGCCACCAGGTGACCTTTTCCTTGACAGTTCAGCAAGTGTGGACATAGTCCAGACTGCTTATACTGGACTGCGCTGCCCTGTGGCTACACATGCATGTGGCCTTCTCCTCATCCCCCATTACAGAGCTCTGCCCTGGACTCTAGAGGCAATGCCCTGTGCCTGCTACACTCTAAAACAGCACCAGTCATCATCCATGACTGCCTCTGCTGAATTTGCAGAGCCTCTAGATTCTTAGACTTGAGGTATCAAAATGTCATCAACACCAGGAGCTTTGGGATGTTGTATAAAACAGACATCTCTTTAAGTAAATCTGAAGGTAAAGATGTTCCTGATTTTACAGGAAACTATTTCTGATCATTTCTGAGCCCAGACAGAGGTACCTGGGATGTTCAGCAAGGAGAAGAGCAATTGGTTTCGTACAGATGTTGCTGCCCCCCTGCAGATGCCATCCCACCTACACCACACACTTACCACTACCAGGAACAGACTCAGGATGAAATCAAACCACTCCTTCAGTTTAGAATTCCTGGCACAGGCGACCAGGTCACGGAGAGCAGTAGGCTTGGCTAACTAGAGGGGGTGTGTGCCCAACTCTATGTGTTTGGGTGGTGAGACCTCCTTTTTTTCCTTGGTCTTCCCTTGGGCAGGGGCAAGACGTCATCTTGACCAGGACGTCCTGGGCTTCTATAGACAATGAGTTAGAATATTCCTGACACCCCTCTCTTAAGTGAACACTTGACAATTCAATGCTTTAAGCTTTACTGTGGTTTTTCTGGATGGGGGTGGTGTCTGGAATCCCATTTGTGTCTTCAGAGCTGGGAGGAACAACTGTCCAGTGATTTCTTGCTGACATAGAAGGAGAAACAACTCCCTAGTCAGGACTTCCTACATTTCCGCAAGGATGGCTACATGCTGACCTGGTCACAGTAAGGGTGGAACAGGAAGGGGCCATCTACTGTATATACAGTTATTGCATCTGACGATCTGGTCATGAAAAACATTCATCACCATGGAAGAACAACACAGGGGAATTAGCACTGCTCTTAGAATAGTCCCTTTAAGGTGTACTCTTTATATCCGTCTCTGTGACAAATGACAATGATTCAGCCACAGCCTCTGTGGCAGTGAGCACACAACTTCACCAGCCTTCCCCGAAGGCCTCATTTCTGATGGCCTTTGCAACCACAGAACAGTCCATTCTGTACCACGGCAGCATTTGCTGCCAGGTAATTGAGTGACTGTTTCATTCTTATTGGGCACATGGTGACTTTTATTTCCAATATCCAGTCCTATGCAATGACCTGGCAGTTTCCTGCTCTAGCAGGCAGGCTTACCAATCTCAGCTGGTCCCACCTTCATCGTTATCCTCATCTCCTTCCACTGAGCCTGCTTCCTGTCTTTTATTGCAATGATTAGCAGACTAAACTCTCCCCTCATCCCTAGGGATGGTCACCTGGCTAAAGTGTTTACCTCTAACTTTTGTGAAGGCCCCAGAATCTATTGCTTTGGAGAGACTAGAGTTCTATTCAATTTCTGATAGTGTTAAATTGGATCCCTCCAAAGTATGTCCAAGCCTTAGTTCTCTGCTATGAATAAGGTTTCATCAGGAAGTAGGGTCATTTATTACAGGTGCAATTAAGATAGGTCATTCAGAGACAGTTCAGCTTTTATATTTGAGTCATCAGTTATCTATCTGTGTGGGTGGGGGGTGTTTTTTTTTTATAAAGACTAGGAGAGAGATAGGAGAAGCTGGGAGACAAAGGGGATTACTAGGAGAGACAGAGATGAGAAGGAGGAGGAAAGAAGCAGAAAAACAAGGTCACCTGCCTGGGAAGACATCAGAAGACTCCAGGACCAGAGGATAGGGAGGCAGGAGAAGTTTGGCAATTGCCATTGGTGCCTCTTTCTCTCCCAGGGAAGAAGATGACTACCCAGCCAGTCAGAGGGCTGCGTCTACGTGGAACCTTCAGGAAGGCTAACATTCAGGCAGTCTGAGGGCCAGTAGAGTGACAACTGACTGGGCCTCTGGAACTTCAACCAGGATAGGGGGCCTGAAGTACCAATAGGTGGTCTGTCACTCCTGCTCTGGGGAACAGGGTGACTCCCTGGAGCTGCCATTAGCTCGCTTGCATAGTTAAACGCTAGGAAAAGTCTCCACCTTTGCCGTGTGTGTGTGTGTGTGTGTGTGTGTGTGTGTGTGTGTGTGTGTGTGTGTGTGTGTGTTCCTGACTGAAGCAGGAAGGAAGCATAATGAATATTTTTGTAGTTCTCCAGAACACCTTCTGTCAAGGTGGCATCCATGCCAAGCAGTTCCCGTGTGCTCAGTTTGCACTGACCAGACCACAAAGCAGCCACCACCAACTTCACTTGGGCCAGTCAGGTGAATGGTCCAGCCACCCTTCCTCCTTCTCAGCTATGCTAGCCCCATGGGCAAGAATAGGGAAGAAAAGAGATGCCCTTCTCCTGACTCCATTTGTGAGCCATTTACTGTCCTAGGCCTTGCCTACTGCTGTGTCTCCACAGGCTTCCCAGGCCCTGGATTATCTACCTGCATCTCATTCTTTCCATTATCCAACCTAAACGCACTCTCCTCTCCATCCCATCTTCCTGTCCATCCCACCCGCACCCTACCTCTCCTCTATCCCGCCTGCATCCCACCATCCTCTCCCTCCCACCTTTCCATCCATCCCACATACATCCCAACCCTACCCACCTTCCCACCGA
This sequence comes from Phodopus roborovskii, assembly GCF_943737965.1. NCBI lineage: Eukaryota > Metazoa > Chordata > Mammalia > Rodentia > Cricetidae > Phodopus > Phodopus roborovskii. Next base: position 27,389,561 of record NW_026126571.1, on the reverse strand, counting down.
ATCCCATCCCCGCAAGCATCCCCACCCGCCTTCTTCCTGGCCTGAAGTGCTGTCTATCTGTTTTTCTACCTTAAGTTGGAAAGTTGGAAGGGCAGTTATGGATGAAAGGCTCCGAGCCTGAGTCAAGGCTGCTTCCAGCCAGATGTGTAGACTTGAGTTGGCTAGCTGTGAGGAGGTGACCCTTCCACAGGATGTACTTTGTGGGAAGGATAATGGGCCCTATTAAATTTATATAAGGCTGCTTGTATAACACATACTCTAGAACCAGCATACTATATGTTATACACATAATATTTATAGACTGGTTATTGATAGTCCTGGGTTCGTTTGCTTTTAAGGTGTAGGGAGAATGACGCTTGCTTTTCAGTTTTGTAAACAAACCATTGTAAGGATTCAGGCATTATGCTGGCCTGACCCTATCACCTGGCAGAATGCACTCAGGCAGTACCCTGGTCAACCCAGGGTTCCATGACTCCTAGTCTGCAGGCAGATGCAAAGGACCCCTTTAAAAGATAGACCCCTGCCCACTTATGCTCTTTCCCTCTCTCCTTCCTGCTCTTCCCCTGGGGGCAGACAGGACTTTTCCTGTCTCCCTCTTCTCTTCTGTCCTCTCGTCCTCTCTCTGTGTCTCTGTGCCCCCCCACACTTCCCTTTCTAATAAAACTTCTCACTAAGCTCTGTCTGTTTGGCATGTTTATCCCTCCACCTTGGTCACCCTTGCCTGCCGTGGAATTCACCAAGTGCCCCCCCCCCATGCTTCTTGCAAGAAAAATAAAGAGAAAATACAGAGAACAAAGCTTCCCCATTTTGGGGTCATCACTCTGCAGTCAGTTTAGGCTGGACCTAGTCCCACGGAGGAGCCCAGTACACACACAGTTCAGGTCTTGCCACACGGTAGAGGACTTGGTGGAAGGGGAACAAACTTGATGAAAGAAAAGAGGCGGGGCCGGAACTCAAGTAGAAGTTAAACAGTCTATGTGTGCTGTGGTTTGGAGATGAAAAGCCAGTAGAAGTTATTATTGTCGCTATCGTGAATAATGAATGAGCTCTGGAGGCCAAGCAAAGCTTTTCCACCACAGAGCCCAAGGTCCCTTGCCTTCAGGTACAATGATCTGTGGCCTGTTCCTGCACTTTACTGTGCAGTGGGTTCCTTTGCTTTGTTCCAGTGGGAAGTGAGGCCAAGGAGTCTTTGCAGCACAGAGTCAGAGGTGCCCCCAGCAGGCTGGGTGTGGCCCATTGCTGGTCTTTCCTTTGGAAAACACTCTCCATTCTGTTGGGCTCCTGTCCTTGGCAGCTGGGGCAGAGCTGGAGACAATAGGAAGGGCTGGAAGGTAGACAAAGGTCCAGGAACCCAGATGGAGTGGAGAAAGCCAGGGCTCAGATAGCTCCTGGGGGGGGGGCAGGACAGGTGTTTGCTAAGCACAATCTCTGCAAAGGCAGAGGTGGGCTCAGAGTCCCAGGACCAGATTTTGAGTGACTCACAAGCAGTATGGCTGCCTTTGGATAGGAAGTCCCTACTGTTTCTAGAAGGTGCTCAGCAATGCTATGTTTTGTTGCAGTTTATGACAGGACTGTGATCATTGAGAAGAACTGGCTCTTAACAGGGAGCTTGGGTTGGCTGTGCTATCTTCCCCTTGGGGGGCTTTGCATGCTGATGTTCTGGAAGAATCAATCCATCCAGCCTCTTCCTTGAAGGGTCCAGTGTATTCATCCATGAGACCTGTCTTTTCAGGGATGCTTACTCATTCCTGATGGAATTGAGGTGTGGGGCTGGTGAAAATCACCTGTGGGAACCACTGTGCCTCATGGTGACACCCTGACTTGTCACTGTCCCTACAGCCAACCCAGCACAAGGGTATCCAGCTGTTGAGATTGCACAATCCTCCAGTCACTCATGGGAACAGGTGAGGGTCTTATTTTCTGAATGCTAATTTTCTGTGGCTCCTTCTCTTCCCAACCCTGAAGCATGTGAAGACCTCTGCTCCCTAAGTTCCCTGAATACTTGGCTGTCTTGTCTTGTCTTTCTTCTGATCCAGCCAAGAGGAAGAGTTAGAGCCCTGCCTGGGCCAGTGGGGTCTTGAGGGGACCAACAGTTTTGCTTTTGGTGCAAACCAGTTGATCTGTGCACTGAGGTGTGCCTGAGTCCTTTGAGGCCTACTGAATTCCTAATTCAAGATGGGAAGGGTTTGGAGAGCAGCAGACACGGGAGCCAAGAAAATGATAAGCAAGGATCCATTCTTCCCAGAGCTGTGGAGGTGTCACATATGGACACCACAAACACCCAAAGCTTCATAGCAAAGCAGGGAGCACGATCCCTCCTTAGTATGGAATGTAGCTTGGAGCATGTCTCAAGCCTGTGGTACTGGACCAAAAACAAACACATGAAGAAGAGACTGGAAGGAGCTGGGGCAACAGAAACAGGTGACCTGATGCTCCCTCTCAACTTACAGCACAATGGAAATGAGTCTGTGAATCAACAACTCTATCCTATAATCACCCCACCCCCCAACAAGGGGGCAGTGTGAATGTTCATGTTTCCCAGATATGGAAATGGAAGCAAAGATGATTACTTAACAACTCTTCGTCCCTTCACTTGCAAGAGGTTCAGGCCTTCACACCACGCTGCTTGCAACTCCGTGGGATGGGTATTCAGCAACGAGGAGCCAGGTCTGGCCAGTTAATGGGACCCCACACTGGACCAGCCTGAGGTTCCCTCTGAGATTAGGGCCTCTACAATAAGGATGCCTAGGGCTGAGTGAGGCTGCAGACACATCCCTCTCTGTAGCTCAGCTCCACCTGCTCCTGAGGGAACACACTGAGCTTTAGCCCGGCACACCTGAGGCAAACAGTGCACCCACCCAGCAGACTCAGACTGCAACTGTGTGCCGGGAAGGCTCTGTGCTTCTGGAAGAAACCCATCTGATCCATAAAACACATGGCCCCTGTGCTTTAAGGCCATGGCTGTTCCCCAGGGTACAGTTCCCTTGGGCTCAGTGGTAAAACAGCTCTGAGCTGCACAGCTCCTTGTTAAGATCTTGCTTCTGCTGTGTGGTTTGAGCAAGCTCATCAATTCTGGAAGTGTGAGGCTTCTTTTCTTTAAAACAGGAGCATGAAGTAACATCCAAAGCACTTAGCATGGCACCTTGTGCTTAGTAGGCCCTTCACGAGTGCCATCTGCCATCCTTAATTTTCTTTTTTATTGTTATTAATAAAAGTTCACCTTTTAAATGAAGGTCATTTTAATCTCGTTAAGCCAACATGGAGATGTTCAGTGACTTACATGGGCTACTTGGAGTTGCCCGTGCCCTCCTAGTCCAGGTACTTGGCTTCCGTCGATGAATGAAGTCAGAATTAATAAGAACTGGCAGCACTTTCTTCCTCTGGGTATTAACAGTTTTGAGAAAATGGTTGAACTGTTCTTGCATTTACTAATTAGATGGGCCACAATCGTCTATATTTCAAGGTGCTCCAGCTCCTCTCCCTGTAATGACGATAATAGCATGTGGGGGATGGAGACCCGAAGGTATGATTGAGTGGCCCACTGCGAAGCCACTTGGCCAAGCAGGGCTGCATCCCGGGAAGGCACCACTCCCCACTCCTCCACCTTCTGGTGATTAGCACCTGATTTATCTCTTCACCTTCCCATTTCCAGCCTGATAGATCTGCTGCTTATTACTTTTAGCTACTCCTCCAGCCAGCTGGGTTCACAATGGTGCTTCAGCATGGGGCCTTCAATCAGATAGGGACAGTTTAGAAAGCATGTCTGTCTCCTCCACTCTTAAGAACTGGTACAGTCCACTGACTAGTAGTTAGGTCCACTGATCATCATTATTGACTAGCACAACACAAACCAATCATTGTGAGGAGCATGACACTCAAATCCCAGTGTCTTGGACTCAAGGAAATTATTCATTGCTTATGTAAGCTTGCAAGGCTGTGCCCCTAGGTGTGGAGGCTGGGCTTCCTGTGGAGTCCAGAGATGCTGTCTCATCTTAATTTCTGAGATTTTTGTAGAGGCTCACATGCCAGTCTGCAGGCAGTGATAACACCTCCGAGAGAATATATGCACATTAATACCAGGCTGTGTGTGCCATGCACCACTGCTCTTTAGCTGCCATGTGACCAATAGGCATAGCCACCTCCCAGCAATGACACATTCAGTAGAAGGAGCATATTTTGGTGATACCTAGTCTGTGTCCAGGATCTTCAAAGCCAGAGACTATATCTCAGAACCACATTCTTTTTCTTCTCACCCTGTAGTGCTCCCACAGCAGAGGCCTATATGGCTGGACTCCACTCCCCATTTAGGTCTCATTTCAGATGAATCCTTGGATGGCCTGCCCTCTCTTCTCTACCATTACTCTCTAATGTACCCTATTTCATAGTCTCAGAGCATTTTACATCACTATTCAGATTATGTCAATCTTCTTTTATTTTCTTTCTCTCTGAATGGTTTAAATTCTCTTAGGGTATTCTATAATATCAAAATATTGTTTTGCCCACAGTAATCATTTGATAAATATTTATTGCAGATGAGTGAGGCTGTGTTTGAGTGGATAGGAGCAGCTAAGTGGATGAGTGGATGGATGAGTAGACAAGTGGACATGTGATTGGATAGATGGATGATTGGATAGATGGATGAGTGGATTAATGGATGCATGAGTGGATGAATATATGAATGGGCATGTAATTAGATAGTCATATAGCAATGAGGTCATATAGGTGAATAGATGGGTGCACGGAAGAGTAAATGGAGACATGGGTGAAGTATATAAGGACTGGAGGTTGAGGGATGGATGAATAGAAGGGTGGCTGCTTGGCTGGCTGTCTGGGTAGGTGGATAAATGGGTATATGAGTGGATGGATAGAAAAGATGGAGAATGGGTGAATGAATGGGTGCATGGAAGAGGGTAGGTAGAGTGATAGATGGGCCTATATATGGATGAGTGGGTGGGTGAATAGAAGGAAAGGTGGAGGGATAGATCACAGATACCGCTATTTGATATATGAGGTTTGTTTTAGCTTTGTGTCAAGAATGGAAGAATGTGTTTATTTGTAATAGCCAGAACCTGGAAGCAACCTAAATGCCCATCAACTGAAGAATGGATGGAGAAAAAAATGTGGTACATTTACACAATGGGATACTATTCAGGAGAAAAAACCACAGCAGAATCCTGAAATTTGCAGGCAAATGGATGAAACTAGAAGAAACCATCCTGAGTGAGGTAACCCAGTCATAAAAAGACAAACACAGTATGCACTCACTCATATATGGATTTTAGACATAGAGCCTACAGTTCACACCACCAGAAAAGCTAGGAAACAAGGAGGACCCTAAGAGACATACATGGTCTCCTGGAGAAGGGGGAAGTTACAAGATCTCCAGAGCAAATTGGGAGCATGGAGAGGAGAGGGGGTTAGAAGAAAGAGAAGGGGAAAGATGGGCATGAGGGAACAGGAAGATTGAGACAGGGAAAGAATAGAGGAGAACAAGAAAAGAGATACCATAATAGAGGGAGCCATTATAGATTTAAGGAGAAATCTGGCACTAGGGAAATGCCCAGAGATCTACAAGGATGAACCTGACTAACAATCTAAGCAATACTGGAGAGGCTACCTTAAATATCCTTCCTTGATAATGAGATTGATGACTACCTTATAAGCTATCCTAGAGCCTTCATCTAGTAGGTGATGGAAGCAGAAGCAGACACCCACAGCTAAACACTGAGCCAAACTCCTGGAATCCAGTTACAGAGGGGGGAAGTTATGAGTGAAGGGGTCAAGACCAGGCTGGAGAAATCCACAGAATCAGCTGACCTGAATAAGGGGGAGCTCATGCACCCCAGTCTGATAGCTGGGAAACCAGCATAGGACCTACCCAGACCCCCTGAATGTGGGTGTTATGAGGCATCTAGTAATGAATCAGTATTTATTCCTAGACTATGAATGGACTTTGGGAGCCCATCCCACATAGAGGGATATTCCCTCAGCCTAGACACACAGGGGAGGGCCTAGGCCCTGCTCCAAATTATATGACAGGCTTATATGAAGGCCTCACCCTCCCTGGGGAGCAGAAAGTGGATGGGCTTGGTTTTAGTGGGGGTGATAGAAGAGGATGGGAGGGTGAGGGAACTGGAATTAACATGTAAAACAACCTAGTTTCAAATTTAAATAGAAAAAGGAAAAAAAAAAAAAAGAATGGTAGAATGTGGACATTTCTATCCTAAGCCTTCAGGGTCTCTGGTGTGAGGAAAGAAGGAAATGTCAGCTACATGTATCCTCTGATGAACTCTCTCTCTCTCTTTCACCTGACTGCCACACTGCTTACCAAATTAGAACTCAGTGTCATGGGATCTCCAACAGGGATTTGCATTTTCTTGGTTAAGTTATAATACAAATCAGAAAGAAAATGCATTACTAAAAACTTGATCTTTTGATTAGCATTTTATTTTGCATGGCTGGAGTCAAACCCAGTGCTTCCATCATGGTAAGCAGTCACTTTACTGAAACAGCTATCCTGATTAGTATTTTCCTAATTCATCTTCAGTGTGATGTTTCCAGAACAAAGTTCTGCTGAGAGGCACTATGGTTGCAATGTTGGAGGCGAGAAGTCTTAGAACTTAGATCATGTCTAACTGTTGAGAAAACACTGTTGATGGTCAAAGATGGAGATTGCAAGGCTGTGGGTGGCTGAAGGATGGATGGAGGGATCGAGACCCCAGCTCTGTCTGATGTTTTATGGCCCTAGCTATACCAAACTCAGCCTCGCCATACATCCTTGTCTGGATTTCAAGAGGTATTGGTTGGTTGGTTAGTCCACCTCTCCCTTCCTTTCTTCTTTCCTTCTTCCCTTCCTTCCTTCCTTCCTTCCTTTCTTTTCTTCCTTCCTTTCTTTTCTTCCTTCCTTTCTTCCCTCCCTCCTTCCTCCTTCTTCTTCTGTGATGGGTTTTCTCTGCAACTTTGGAACCTGTCCTAGAACTCTCCGTGTAGACCAGGATGGCTTTGAACTCATGATGTACTCGAGGACCTTGAACTCCTGGATTTTTTACCTCCACCTCTCAAGTGCTGACACTGCAGGCATGAGTCACCATTTCCAGCTTGTAAGGGACAGCTCGGGTGTTCAAATGCATAGGCATGAATGATCAGAGGCTAGCCTTGGAAGGATGTGCATATGTGTGTGAGCTATTGCCTCAAGGGGACAGGGCTACAGCTTGAGAAGGGCAGTGGTGACAGTTATCCAACCACACAATGCACTTAACACCACCTCTCAGGTGTGAATTTACAAAGGCCGATATTGGGGCTGGGGCTCAGAGGTTGATCCCTAGCATGTGCAAGGCCCTCAGTTCCATCCCCACTGCCCCAGAAAGGTACACATAGATACTGACAAGAAAGATGAATGCTTCTTGATTTTTAAAACATCAAATGTTCAGAAATCTTACAAACCACAGAAAGATGAAAAGGAAAGGGTAACACACACACACACACACACACACACACACACACACACACACACACACACACACAATCCTAGCACTGAGGAAAAATTTGAAATTGTATACTGTAGGTTAATAACTTTGTATTAAGGCATGTGATTCTCCCTCTCCCTCCCTCCTTTCCTCCCTCCCTCCCTCCCTCTCTCTCTCTCTCTCTCTCCACTCACACTGTTTTAAATGGCATGTTTTATCATGTTTTGTTTTTATTTGCTTTGTTTTGCTCTGTGTCTGGCAGAAGTATTTCCTTGTGTCATCAAAATCACTTTTATGATTTTGTATGTTTTTGTAAAGTCCATTTTTATAGTAACCATTTTCTCTTTGGAAAAGTTAGAAAGTTAACTTTAAGTTAAAATGAAAACCATCAAAAAAGAAGATAAAATCATATTGTACTGTATCTGGCCTTCAGCATTTCCTTAAGGATTGTGCTTGTGTGCACATGTGATCATATTGCCATTTTATTGTGTGGTTTCACCTGTGACTCACTTAGCATGCAGCCACTAATCAAAAATACAAACACAGACACCAAATTTATTGGATGTTCTGGAGACTTGTGCTTTTCTGGCATACTGAAGGTAAGGTGGCCACAAGGCCCTGGAAGAGGAAAGCTGATGGAGACTCAGCATGCAGGAGGTTTCGAGGGAAAGACAGTGAATGGATGAGTAGTCGGGTGAGTGGGTGGATATGTGTGGGTGGATGGGGAGATGGGGAGATGGGTGGGAGTCTAGATGGATGGACAGATGCATGGGTGGGTGAGTGAGGGATAGATAGGTGCATGGGTGTGTAGGTGGTGGTTGGGTGGGTACGTGGATAGGTGGGTGGGTAGATAGGTGGGAGGGTGGGTAGATAGATCGTTGGGATGAATGGGTAGGTGGGTGGTGGGTGCTGGGTGAATAGGTGGGTAGGCAAGTGGATGAATATGCAGAGGCTAGAAAAGGGATGCAGACAAGAAAGAACTGATTACAACAGGTCTCCGTACCCACCCACCGCTGCCACTGTGCCGAGGTGGCCTCCCATCCCCAGAACCCCAGGAGGATCCCCCATATGTGTGGGGGCTCATTGGCAGCCCAGGAAGCTGCCCCTTCCCAGCAACTCCCACCTCTCAGAGCCCATTGCCTCATCCCAGCTGGAGTTTCCCCTTCAGCACTCCCTGCCTCTGGGGCTCACTCAGGCTGGGGAATCCCAACATGCCGGGTCCTTTGAAGTGGGAGCCCCACTGGGCCTGCAGGCTCCCTGCCTTCAAAGGGGCTCAGAATGAGCTGCAGCCATGTAGGGTGGTAGGCACTGGCAGGTGGGGAGCAGAGAATGGGCTCCCAGCATTCTCCCTTGAAGTCAGAGAACCACAGAAGAGTATAGAGGCATCTAGCCTCATCCTTTCCCACAGCCTGCTGGTCCTCACTCTCAGTGCTAGTAGATCTCCATGCATCCAGTCATCCAACCTTCCATCCATTAAAGCTCAGTTGGATGCCCTTGCTGAAGCAGGCTCTGGGCAGGGACTTTTCAACTGAACTCCTGTCTTCTTACCCTATCAATAGCACTGTCCAGGATTTGCTCACTGTCTCTGGGGAACACAGTACTTTGTTCCTATCACCCTTTCCCTCTACACTCACCTCAAATACAGTCTCTTAAGAAGCCATCGGCTCGGTCTCACAAGCCTCAGCACTGCAGGAGCTGGGACCATGACAGCCTGGCCTCAGTAGTATCAGAGGCCAGCTGGAGAAGGAGAAATGCCTGATCTTAGCTTCAGTTTTCTCCTGCAAAGGGTAACACCACCTTCGGAACACTCATGATAAGGGAGAGCCCAGTGAGGAGGGCACTATACAGACTTGACTTGCACACTATCAGAAACACCGGATTCCTTGTAGCTAGGAGGGAGGCATGTTCTGCCGTTGGCACCTGAATGGGCAGTGAACACAGTAGTGGAGATGCCCATAATCCCCTGGCCAACCCAGAATCTCTTATCCCTGTTGGGACAGCGTGGTCTGGTCTGCAATGGCTGATACCTCCCTTTGCACAGCCAGTACCTTTCTTTCCCACATCGCCTGCATCACAGCTTTCAATCTGTGGCTTATGAAGCATTAGTGGGTTTTGAAATCAATGTAGTAGGTCATGACCGGCACTTTTATAAGAAAAGAAACAGAGCGTACAAGGCACCAAGGGCTAGAGGACACTTTGAGGAACAAGGACAAGCGTGGATAGAGAACTGTTTGTTCACAGGCACCCCGAGCCCCACTGGGCTGCTTTCTGCACATGTCCAGTAGGGGCTGGAGGAGGTGGCAGCATCACTTGTGGACACTGATCTTTTCAAGGTTTCTAGAAACAAACTATCCTTATGTGCCCAACCGATTCTTCCAGTGTAGAGTATAGCCCCAGTGGGTTGTGGGCTATGTTGTTCATGCACTTGTTACTCATCCACACATTCAACACATCTTATGTTGATGTACAAGGGGAAAGCCATAGTTGTCTTATCTTTGCATTTTCATTTATTTTTTAAAAAAGCAATTGAAGAAAGCTTTTTTCCCCTTCTTTTTTTTAAGACTCTGGGATCAAGACCCTAGATACACCAATTCCACAGTGGTATTTTTTTTCAGCCATAAACAAACATCATACTTTCTTATTTTTCAGGAGTAAATTACAGCTGTCCAGCTGTTTCTAACCCCAGCTCATGGTAACACCTGGCTGGTTTCACTGAGAGGGACCCTTTATGAATTACTACAGCTTGTAGTTTGTTTTCTTTTATTTTTGTCCTTTAGTCATGAGGACACTATTATTATTATTATTATTATTATTATTATTATTATTATTATTATTACTACTACTACTATATTATAGCATAATAGCTGAGGCATTATCTTAAATATCTCTTCATTGAAAGAAAGTCTAGAGATTTTTGTCAGGGGAGGTATACTGTGACAGAATCCCATGTAGCTCAGGCTAGCCATGCACTTCTTATGCAGTCAAATATACCCCTAAACTCCTGACCTTCCTGTCTCTGAGTCCCAAGTGCTGGGAACGCAGAAGTTCCTTGCCATGCTTGGCAGAAAGCTAGACAATAATTTTTATTCTCTTGGCTGATTCCAGATGAAATAAAAGTGTAACGTGTGACACCAGTTCTGGCTGTGCTGGGGTCTGCGTCTGCCCGTTACAAGGTTTATGGGGCTAAGTAGAGATTCTCTCAAAATTTCACCTTTGCATGGGGCCCTGTGCTGCTATCTCCAGGCTGGATGAGGAATAACCGGCACAGCTTTGGAATGTCTTCCCCAAGATCATGACCTGTGAACTGTGGGCTCATTCCCACCAGAGTTGGAGCCACACTCCCAGATTGGAAGTGCAGGAGCCCAAGCGTAGCCTACCTAGCATCCCCAGACTAGCCCTTAGGTTCCCCTCCTACAGCCCTAGTACAGCAGAACCAGACAGTCCCTCTGAACCCAAAGCTGCTGGGACAGAGCAGAGTCCTCCAGCTGTGATCTGCATGGCCTGGTGTGAGTGAAGCCTGTCTCTGTGGCTGTGAATCCCAGGGCTTCATGACCAACTCCTCCAATCAGAATACAGCAGCATGGAGCCTTGCTTGTTTGCCCTTGGACTAGAAGCAGCTTCCCCAGAGCTCTCCCTATGTGCTGGTGGTGAGCAGTGATGGCCTCCTGGCTGAGCGCAACCCCCAGTTCCTGTAAAAGCTGCTGCTTCTGGAAATTGTGTGACATTGACCTCACTGCCCCTGCTACCTGCTCTGTGAACACCCACTCTCTCATGGCCACAGCAATACTGCATCTGCCTCTCTCGGCCTTGCAGGAAGACACTGTAGGCTCTCTTAGGGTTTTCCTGCAGGACCAGCTTGCCCACACCAGCTAACCTCCCTCAATTGAGGCTTTGGGAGCTCACATCTATCTACTCACTGTGCCAGCAAAGGCTCTGGCTTCAAGGATATTTTCTTCCTGCCTGCCTGCCGGCGTGTTTGTCAGCCCCATGTAAATATTAATTAAGCTAAGGCTTCCTCTTGCAGGTGGTTGGTAATGACTCAGAAGGCATCCTTTAAAGCTGGGCACCTGGTTATTGTTTCAGCAAAGCACTGGGCATGTGACTTGTCAGCACCCAGATCTGAGGCCCCAAGATTCCTGGCCAATGTGTTGCAGTGCGGGTAGACAGGCTGAGCCTATAAACCTAAAAACTGCTTCCATATTAACCCAGTTTTTGTACCTGAGTTCATATAAGAACCATCACATTCAGTTAGTAGTTTATTCTGTGTCAGGACAGTGATGTTAGCAGCACTTTATATAGGTAAGGAAACAGACATGGCATTTACCTGGGTTTCCATGGATACATGACTGTGGGGGTGCCCCTTGCTGCTTGGATCTGAAACTCCTAGGGTATAAAGAAGTACAACATTTGTCCTCATGGACCAAAGTGTCAGATGGGAGGAGAGGCTGGGTGACACTGAGTGTCAGGCATGGTGGCCTTTCTGTCTGGTTAGCCACTGTCCTTGGTGCTTGTGTGTGTATGTGTGGTGTGTGTCCTGCACTTTCTTCTGTTGACACTCACCCAGATGAACAGGTCGTTGACCATCTAAGGACCTTGTCCATTCTCTGTTGTGTACTTCTAAGGACTTTGTCCACGCATGGCTCTGCACATCCACAAGTTTGGAAGGCAATGAGGAGAATGGGGATGTGTAGTGACTCCACGTAAAAACAGTTTAGATACGAACACATTGTGGAATCCGTGTAGAAGCACCCCTGCCCTCTACACACACACACACACACACACACACACACAGTGTTTTGAAGGTGGATGAATACTGTGTATGTAAAGGCTGCAACATCATGACTCCCCCAAATCTTGGAGCCCAGGCCATGCCTTAGAGTCTCTAAGAGAAAGGGACCTGAAGGTCTTTAGTGTGGCTGTACCCTCTGTGTCCTTCTGCCTTTGTACATTTGCTGGTGCTGTGACTGAATGCTGTAAACCAGATAACTCATAGAAAACCAAGAGTTACTTCCTATAGTCTGGAGGCTAGAAAGTTGAAGGTTCAGTGTGTACATTCACAGAAGGTCTTGCTGAATGAAGGTCTTGGTTGAAAGCAGAAAGACAACTAAGCATGCACTGCAGGGGCGGGAAGGTGGTCAAGGCTTTTTCCTAACAAGCTCACTCTCAGCATCAAGAGCCTACTCATGATGACAGCATCTATCCATTCATAAGGATGGATGGTGCCGACAATTCAGATTCCAGAGTGATCTTTCAATCATATGCTGCCTTCTGGACATTCGGGTGCGTGGGTCCCCAAAGCTCAAGGCAGCCCCATCAGCTCTCCAGTGGCGTTTCATTCCTGTTGCTGTCCAGGCTGGGCTAACTATGGTCATTCCATAGCTCTCACTGTCAGTATCACTCCCGTGGTTCCACAACGTCCTACCATGAAGGGATCTGCTACAGCAGGGTCTCTGAGGCTGGCATCTGCCAAGACTCTAGGCTGTCTGTCACACCCTTTGGGACTTGGGTGGGGCCACCACATAGCTCCTAAACTATGCGTTGGCAGAATCAGAACCATGTAGGGGCTTCCCTGACTCAGCACCTGTGTGTCTGAGCAGGGGCCTGAGCTGCAGACAGACCTCTTGAACCATGCCTGGGCCAGCTTGGAGCACCGCCCTGGGCTGCAAGAGCAGAGTCCCAAGGTAGGTTCAGAGAGAGAATCCTGAAATGGCACAGGGACCTCTCTGGAAGACTGGTGTGCAGGATAGGCTGTCTTGAAGCCTCTGAAGCAGCTCCAGGATCCTGTCCTTGCCATGCAGGTGACTTGCATCTGGTTTCTGCCTATACTGTCTTCTCTAGCAAAGATGGTTTGGCTTTGTGCTCAGTGTACCCTACGGAACTACCCTCTTCTTCTTGCGTGGCATGTTCAGCAGCTTTCCAGCACTGTGACAAAATGCCCAGGTCGACCAGTAACCAGGAGGAAAGGTTAATTTTGGCTCATAGTTTCAGAACTTTCCATCCACGGCTGCTTGGTCCCATGGCTTTGTGCCTGTCCTGCTGTATGGTTTGTTAGGGAGAGTAAAGCTGCTCACCTCATGGTGGCAGGAAGAAAGGAATCACGGAGACCCCGATGTCCTGATATCCTTAAAGGTGTGTCCCCAAGGACCTGACTTCCTTCCAGCAGGCCCCAGCTTTTAAAGATATGTGGATGGCCGGAGGCTGCAGCGTAGGCTTCCTTTAGCTTTCACTTGTTTTATCACACGAGGTGGGAAGAAGTCACTTCAACTTCAACAGCTTTGGTTTTGAGGCAGTCATCCTACCTGATGCCCAAGGTCATGAACTCATCATTCATTCAGCATGGACACACACAGCTCAGCTCCTAAAAAATGGCCACACTTCAGCTCCCAGTCCTTTCCTCTCCCTCCCATCCGAGGTCGCTGAAGACCCCTGACCACCAGAATCCAAGCAGTTCCTATGGCTTCCCTACTCCTACCTTCTCCATCACAGTAGCTAGCTGGCTGCCGCAGCTCCTCCAGCCTCTCCCCACAATACAGCCCCAGAGCCATGCCCACCTTCCCAGGCATAGTCATGTATAACCTGACAGTTTAGGCGTGGGCTAACTATGAGGCTTCAGTCCCATATGATTAAAGCAGCTCATGGCATCATAGTCACCTTAGGTTTTGTAAGTTCTGCGCTGTTCTAGTGATAATAAAAATCACCAAATACCCTGGGTTTTTGTTTGTTTGTTTGTTTGTTTTGGAGTGCACTCCCTATCCTGAGGTGACCCATGGCTATATTTGGTACTAATTCCATCATGTTCCCTTCTGTGTCCTTGCAACAGAATAATGTGTATTGGGCAATTTATGTTGAGAAGATTTCTTTTTCAGAGTTCTAGGGTCTGAGAAACCCAAGGTCAAGGGGTGACAGCTTCTTGCTAGAGCTTACAGTGGAAGGTAAGCGAGGGAGGAGAGAACAAGGGCGCTCGAGAGAAAGGAGTATATGGCTCTGGTGATTATTTTTATTTAAGATCTGTGCCCAGCATAACCTGGCTTTATTTAATACTGCAACATACATCTCAGCTAAGAACAATTACAGGGAAATTCACACACCTAATTAGGCCTAACCATCACTGGGGTTTCTCGTGAACCGAATGACCTCCCAGACACCATCGCAACACTTTTCCATTTCCCACGCTAATTGAGCTAGTGCAGAGAGTGTAGCAGGCATGGCTCAGCTTATACAGCTGGCAACCATTTTCTTTCAAACGGATGCAGCTTGTGCTCAGTGGAGGCGACATGAGGAGACCAACAGTTCAAGTTAGTTGTGATTTTCTTCACTCATCCCCACTGAAGCCATTTTTGTTCTCCAGAGGCCTTGTTCAAAGGTTGGGCAAGAGACTCACAAGGCCGGCCCCTCTCCGCCCTGTGCCTTAGACACAGGCAGTATATGCACCACCAACCACATGCCTTTGAGGAGAAGGGGCCTCTCAGATTTGACTCAGCTGTTTGAAATCTGAGGCCATGAGGATTAGAGGCCATGGAATATGCCAGAGCCAGAAGCAGATCTAGGGACCAGCAGTGCCACCCAACAGCCAGGCAGATTCTCTGGCCCGTGCAGCTGACTTCTCTGAGGGAGGCAGGATAGGAATTCCCCCCCTGTGATCTCCTAACTCTGTCAGTCCTCCAGGGTCCTCACCATACTCCTCTTTGTTGGTCTTCTCAGCATCTGAATGACCTCAGTGAGTTACTCAGTGACACTTGGCACAGCAGTGACCATCAAGGACACAGTATTGGCTTTCCTCCTGGTTATTGCCCATTGTACAAGATGAAATGGAAGCATCAATAGGCCCAGTGAGTGGAGCAAATGGATTGTGGTAGAGCTGTGCTCTAGTGTGTCTAGGCTGCTGCTGACTGCTGGGTGGGAGGTGCCTGTATGTCACCTCTCCCCTGATGCTGGGGAGGTGCTCAGGCCCTTATCTCTAGCTCAATAGGATGAGCAAAGGCCTGCGATATCAACTCTCCAGGCCTGTGTTTCTTCGTACTGGCCCATTCCACCCCCTCTCCAAAACGGCCTTTCCTGGTGTCACCTTTTCAGCGTGTATCCATAGCCTCCCAGGAGTCTGGTCATTCTTCAATATTCCCTCCAGGTCTCAACCACCCTGAAGCATGTACTAGGCTGGATCCAGAGGGCTATTAGCTCAAAGTGAACATCCTTGATGCTTCCCGTGGGCACAGTGTTCCCCAGGTCTAAGCACAACCCTAGCAGTTACATTTCAGCTGGCTGCGGCTGGCCACATGTGTGTGCGGTGGCCTCCAAGCTTATCTACACAACTTTAGCACTTACCTCCACACTCTCATCCGAAACATCGACCACCACATCCACCTCCTGGATCCCCGCTCAGAACTCAAATCCCAAAGTCCCCACGAAGGTGACCTAGTTTCGGGGCTGACATCCTGTGCTATTTTCCCCACTTTGAGACGGATTACTTCTTTGCCCCTTGGAATTGATGCTAATAGGGTTTTGCTGTGCGTATTCATAATTCTCTGGGCAAGTCATCTGGCCATGTGGATTTTATGGAGCAGAGCTCCTCAGACTTCACCGCACATAGGCATCACTGGGGAGTTCTGTTTAAATGAAAATCCAGTTTGCATAGGTCTGGGATGGGGTCCTAGAGCTGCATGTCTGATTCGCTCTCGGGCTCTTGTACTATACCTGGTAGAGAAGATTTGTCTGTGCAGACACAGGGGCAGCCCAGTTCCCTCAGCTCTGGGCAGTTGTTCTCACTTCCTTGGTGCAGACTCACTCTCCAAAATATAGACTGCTTGTCTGGAAAGGAATCTATGCAACTCTAATTAATTTTTCCTTTGTGTAAAGTGTGTGTGTCTCTGTGTCTGTCTGTGTCTGTGTATCTGTGTATGCATGTTCGTGTGTGTGTGTGTGTGTGTGTGTGTGTCTGTGTGTCTGTGTGTGTGTGTGTGTGTGTGTGTGTGTGTGTGTGTGTGTATGTGCCTATAGAGGTTAGAGGACAACCTTGGCTATAATTCCTCTAGTGTCTTCTACCTTTTGCTTGAGACAGGCTCTATCATTGGCCTGGAACTTTGTCAAGGAGGCTAAGCTAGCTTCCCAGTGAGATTCCATCACAGTCACTGGGACTACAGGCATGTACTACCATGCTTTCTGGGGATCTGAACTCAGGTCCTTATGGTTACTAGAGAAACATTTTACAAAGAAAGCCATCTCCTCAATCCAAGTCCAACTTATTCTTGGGGCTTTCTCTTACTCACGCATAAATGTGTTTGGCAAGCTTTTAGTGAATAGCTGTGGTTCTGGCCCCTATTCTACAGAGAAACCTGTGTAGATCTTGTCCTCACTTTTCTGCCTCTTCACACAGGTGAGAGCACCTCCTCACAGGCTGTGCTTCTTAGCAGTCCTTTCCCTGAAGGGGAGCCATCTTTCCTGTGCCGGGTGAGTTATTGGGAAGATGGCTGCAGGTGCAACTGATTGGTGAGCTCAGATAAAGAGTTTTATCCCAAGTGCCATCTGTGGGTTCATCTTCCACCCACTCTGGCTTTGTTCTCAGATAGGTGTTTTGTTGTGGGCTAGACTTGGGCAGTTCTTTTTATGTCTACCCATGTGTGCATGTGCGCCCATGTATGGATAAGGGTGTAGGTGTGCAAACGTGTGTTCACACATTTGGAGGCCAGAGGTAGATATTGGACGTATTCCTTGATTTTGTGATTCCTTGATTCCTTTGTTTTGTGAGACAGAGTTTCTCACTGAACCTAGAGCTCACCAATTCATCCAGGCTAGCTGGTCATTGAGCTTTAGCAATCTACCCACGTGCATCTCCTACTCTACTCAGTGCATGTTTATAAAAACATGCATTGTTACGTTGGGATTTTAGTTGTGTGTTGGGGATCTTAATTCAAGTCCTAATGCTCCAGTGACAGACACTTGCCATCTAAATCATCTCTCGACTTCTCTACAAAGACATAGAATATCCCTTGTCAAGTTTACATACAATAACCACCCCCCCCTCCGTGATGCAAACTGTAATCTGGCCAAAGCTGCCTTCTGGACACCTCAAACATGTCCAGCCATATCCATAACCCTTCCATGATTCCTGTTAACATCATGACACTAATAGGGAGTATCAAAAGCAGAACGGGGAGGGGGAAGGGAGATATTGACATGTGGAGGAGACATCAGACACCCTAACACCATCAGGCCACAATCTGCTTGTCCCTTCATCAGACTCTCTGAGGACCTCAGACAGCAACCTGAGCAATCATCAAGGTATAAAGGTCTTAGTCTTGCCAATCTATCACTCTACCATGGGTGTCCCTCACCTGCTAGGCCAGGGTTTGCAGTCTTGACTCTGCCTGGGAAGTACCTGGGCAGGTTTCAGAGCAGCTGTAGCAGCCTAGACACCAGGGATTTGCAAGCTCCTGGCTTAGATCCTGCAGCCCAGCTGGGACCTACAGTGATGACCAGGCTTGGCATATTGAGGAGTACGTCATTTTAAAATCTCAGGGGTACCAGGAATCGGAGACCTGTCAGTTTTCACCCTTTCAGTTTCTAGGTAAAGTGACTTGCCAAAACCACATAGTGTAAAGTCTAGAACAGGCAGCTGACTTCCAGCTCTGTGTTCTTTTTATAACCCCTGATTCCATACATGTCAAAAGCGAAGCTTACCAGAACACAGCAATACAGCCAAGGGCAGAAACGCTCCCTGGCATATCTGAAAAGGAAGAAAAATACTTTGAAAATATTAAAGGCTACTTCCAGATGTCAAATGAATGTCATGAACACAGCTTTAAGTTTTTCAACACACTGAGACTAATTTAATTTATTTAAATGTCTTTGTTAGCTTGAGGGATTCTTGAGGCGGTACTTCTTGTCATGTCACCCACTACGGATCGCCTGCAAGCTACCTTGAACTGGAAATAACTGTAAAATTCGTTATACTTCAACTGATCAGGATTCAAGACACTTGATTCTTAACAGTTTGTGTAGGATCAAAGATATGGCTGGTCTCCAAGAAACCTGGGATGTTTACATCAAAGTTGGAGTTGAATCCTTTTCAACCTCACACTTACTCTTTAGTGCTTAGACTTAAGTTCTTGTTGAAGACCCGTGTGTAGAGCAGACGTGTGTGCCTGTGTGTGAGTCTGAGCACATGTGACTGTTCATGGATGTGCACACAGGCATAAGTGTGGGAGGTATATGTATATGTACAGGTGCACATGCACATGAGGAGACCAGAAGTCATCCTTGTCATTTCCCAAGAACTGCCCACATTATTTAGACAGCATCTTTCAATGATCTGAACTCACCAAGTAGGAGAGCCCCAGGGGTCCATGCAGCTCTACACCCCAGGGCTGGGCTTATATCATCAAGCAGGACTTTTTATTTTTTAGCATAGGTTCTGGGGCGTGAGCTTAGGTCCTCATACTTGCATAGCAATCACTTTACTGGCTGAGCCATCTCCCCAGCCTGGGAAGTGTTTCTGGCTGAACACGCATGCCATACTTGGCCTCCTGTCTGCAAAAGCTAGAGCCAGTCTGCCTTTGCGTCAGGGCAAGCAGCACATGGAATCACCTTCCTGCCTCTTTCCTGGGAGGCGATTTCACCCCAGGACTGAGTCTCTCAAAACCCCCTTCTCTCTTCTGCCCCAGCCCCTCATCTCCTCTCAATGAATGGCTGGGGAGTTGTTTGGGGTTCTAAGAACACAGCAAGACTTGTGCTGGGAGCTCAAGTGAATGTAAATTAGGAAGGACTATCCTGTCTCAAAGTGAGGTGATTCCAATCTCTGATAATGTCCTCACTACTACCAAGGGTGATGGACACTTGCCTGCCTCAGAAGTGTCTGAGTCAGCCAGCTCCGAGCACACCAGTCAGAAATACTTTCATGTCTGACTCACTTAGGCTGGAGTTGTAAGTTAGCATTACCCCGCGCCTTTAGATTATGAAGTTTAAAGGCATTCCTTTCAAAACCCAATGTTTGGCTCACGATGAAAGGCAGCTGAACAGCTTATTCCAAGTTACATTCAATAATTACATAAGTAACCCTTTAAACACTAGATATGCAAATAACCCACCATTCTTCCTATAATTACTTTGTGTACACGTTTGATAAACCCCCGAGATTGTAATACATGTTTATGAGATTAGCAAATACGATTTCTTTCAGAATGGAGAAGTGAGCTAGGAATTAAGAGTCTTGCAGCCACTGTGAAAGGCTGCTCGCAGGTGCTTGGTAAGAAGGGACCATGGATGGCGTGGGGCTCTAGGCACAGCCAGGGTCTCTACAGATGCTGTCTCTGTCTAGCTTTCTCTGAAGTATCCCCAAAGTTCCCTGATTTTGCCTTCTAGACCTGGAGAGACCCATTCCCGTATGCAGCTGGGCTGGAAACACATTAGGTGGAGTGCATTGCAGGGAGTTCTGTCCTTATCCCGGCTTAGTGGAAGGAGCAGGTTGGGGCAGGGGACCTGCCTAAGATCCCAGCTTACTTCCACCTCAAGAGGGAAAAGGAGAGGCTTGGGTTCAGAGCCACTGGCACTGGCTCTCCTCCCCAGAGAATACCTTCAATATAAAGTGTGTTAAGTAAGGTTCATGATTGCTATAGAAAGAGTCAAGAAGGTATGAAGACATTTGTATTCTTTTCCCTCTAGCTTCCTTAACCCCACCCCAAGGGAGATCCTGTGAGTGCTTAGTCTGGACCCTTCCACACTTTATCTTAGCATACTAAAGCATTCAGCTTGTGTAAACACCCTAAACACGTTAAAACTTTGAATTTCATGCAAATACTTTGTTTACTAACAGATTCCATTCATTCACTTTCAGCCTCCCATAAGTCTGTTTTCTGTTATCATCACAAAATACTCAAGACTGTATGCTTTTACAGGGTTTAACTAGTTCATAGTCCTGGACATTCAAAAGCAAGGTACCAGAGCCCCCCTGGATAAGGACCTTTTGGCTATATTTTTAACATGCCAGGTATCATCATGGGAGCAGGTGTAAGGGAGTTGTCACACGGCACGAAGGAATTGGGACTAGTCTTGCTGTTTTTAAAGTAACCCAACCCTTGTGGAAGCTAACTAGAATCCTGTGAAACTGCATTAATGCCTTCTCAGGGACCTAACCACCCAAAGACCTAACCACCTTTTAGAGTCCACCTCCTATAGGCTCAACACCCAGTCCTGCAGACCAACATTCTAGAGCACAAAAGTTTGGTGGGATACATATGTCCTAACAGTCCCACAGCTTGGGTGATAAGGAGAGGTGCATGGCATAAGCCCATTCTGATCTCATATTCATCCCAAGTAGTTGATTCAAGCTGTTGGTGTCCTGGAGTTCTAGATCCAGGCAAATGGATCGCCACATTCCACTAAGCACAGGAATAGCTTGGCCATGTGAGTAATCCTGAAGGGTTCATTCATCTATCTCAAGTAATTATGAGATGCCTACTATATACCAGATAGTGTTTTATACTCGGGGCCAAACACAGAGTCATACTCTTTAAGAGCTGGCATTATGTTGGGTATAAAACAGAAATAACCTGATGCATATGTATAAAAACGCATTATTTGGCATAGTGGAAGGTGGTACATATTGGAGAGGAGGGGTGGAGTAATATGGGGGATGTTGCAGTATTAAATAGATGGCGTTTGAGCAAAGTTTTGCAAGCAGAAGAGCAGGAGCTCAGCAAACAGACACGTGAGTGTAGCGTGTTCTGGCTAGAGAGAGAGCAGTAAGGCTCTGGACAGGAAGCCAGAGAAACAGCAAGAAACCCAGTGAACCTGGGAAGGAGAGCAGTCAGGATGGCGTCAGAGGCAGAGGAGATACATACAGCCACTGAAATTTCTGGTAGTGAAAAGAAAAGAAATGGGAGAAAGGTTGGTTTGAGAATGGACTGCGGTCTCTACTAGAAGTAAGGACAGGGTACCTGGTAGACCAGGCCAGGCCAGGAAAAAGCCGAGGCCAGGACAGAGGGAGAAACAGAGTCTGGTTAGGGATGAGCCCAGCAAGCATAAACAACAGGACTCATAGATTGGATGGGTAGATGACGGGCTTACTAATAGCTCTGGCGACAAACGTGGTGGGGGCAGGGAGTTGTGGAATTGGGTAGCAATGAGGGAGAAAAGAGCTATACAGAGCCTTAAGAAGCAAGGCACATTCTGGACATGGTGATCTCTGTGTGCCACCCCGGAAACACAGGACGTTAGGCTGGTTGAGTGCTATAGAGAGCGGAAGAGCAAGAGGCATGCTGGTGAGTCAGTGCAGACAGAGTTGAAGATGAGCAGCAGTGCGAGAAGCAAGGCTGCAGCGGAGGCAGCCAGAGATGCCCTGGGAGGGAGGAGACCATGTGTGGGAAGCACAGTGGGGCTCACTGGAAGGACAGTGTGTGCGAGAGGGGCTCTCCGAAGTCCTTAGATAGGGGTGAGTGCTGTGGCTGTGGGACTGATGTAACCCAGAGCCCAAACATCCTTACACGGTATGTTCTGTGCTTTAAGGGGCAAATAGGTCAAAGCTACTAACTGATTGCTGTTTGTACATGCTATTAAATACTGTGGTGCCTCAGTTTCCCTTTCTACAAAGTAGAGATGAAATAGTGTCTAGGATGGGCTAGGGTTCTAGCTTATTTGGAAAAGTCCTTGCCTTGCAAGCCTGAGTGTAGTGAGATAGTCCTTCTGTGGCACTGACCACGCCCATTGGGGGTGGAGCCATGGGTGGAAGTGACCTGTGGAAGGAGGTCGGAGGGGGCCAGGAAAGGCTCTCTTTCTGGCGTGACTCGGACAGGAGAGGATCGGGTTGAATTTCCTGGTGTTCATCTGTCTAGGTTGTAAGTTATTTTTCCCTGAATAAACATCTATTCAGCCTATTTGTTTATCCTGATCCTTATTTACCGCAATACCTGAGGACCTGCACTTGGTCTCCAGAACCCCATAGATAAGCTGGGTATGATTGCATTAAAAAAAAAAAAAGTTAGATGACTCCTGAGGAAAGGACACCTGAGGTTGTTTTGTGGCCTTTAATGCATCCCTCAGAATTTGGTTGTCATGTAATGATTCTGACTTCCTGAAGTCTGATTGCATTTGCATTGTCTGTAACTGTCTGGGTTTGCCTCCAAGATATTTTAAATAATACAATGTCAACAGAGAACCTTTTAGAGATAAAAGTCATGTGAATGAGACTCTTCAGTGCACTTTTATAAGCAGTGGGGTCTAGCGAGTATTTTGCAGACCTCTACCCACAGTTGCCTAAATATGTAGCCATGTGTGGTGACATACCAGGGTCCCTTTGTATCTTCTCTACTTATTTCTCCATGTTTTTATGATTATAAATTTTGTGGATTCTGAATATTTTCCATCATATTTGATTCATGATTGGTCTAATACATTAGCTATTTCTCTGTTGCTTTGACAAAAATACAAAGACCAAAAAGCAACTTATGGAAGAAAGACTATTTTCACTCATGGTTCTAAAGGGATGAGCCCATCATGGCGGGGAGGCATGGCATGAAGGAGCAAGCAGAAGCAGAAAGCTGAGCGCTCACATATCTAACCCAGAGAGGGAACTGGAAGTGGGATGAGGCTAAGTGCTCTCCACGCCCATCCCCAGTGACGTGAACATTCTCCCTCAAACAATCACAACTAGGTGAAAAGTGTCTGGTTTCGGGGCTCAGGAAGGTGGCTCAGTCACCAGGGTACTTGTTGTTCAGGCATGAAGACCTGCATTTAGACTACCGGCTCCTATAGAAAATCCATGATTAGCTACATGTACCTGAAACCCGTGTGCTGGGGAAGTGGGCATAGAAGAATCCTCTGGGCTTGCTGGCCAGCAACTGTTGCTGAATCAATGACAAACCAGGTACAATAAGAGATCTTATCTGAAAAAATAAGACAGAGCTGCCGAGAAAGATGCCTGACATTGACTTTTGGCCTCTGCATGCACGTGCACACAAAAAGGTAAGGATGGAGTCTTCTGACTGTGTCACCCAGCCTTGCTGACTCAAGGTTGATCATGTGATATGAGAGGTCCTTCTCTATGCTACAAATATGTGTTGCTTTTATTGGTTGATAAATAAAGCTGAGTTGGCCAATGGCCAGGCAGAACACAGCCAGGCAGGAAATTAAAAAGAGATGTGGAGAGAAGGAAGGTGGAGTCAGAGAGATGTCATGTAGCTGCCCCAGAGGCAAGGTGTGAGGTAACAAGCCACGAGCTTCTTGGTAAAATATACAATAAGAAAAATTGGTTATATTAATTGAGAGAGCTAGTCAGTAATATGCCTAATCCATTGGGCAAACAATTATAATTAATGTTAAGCCTTACAGTGCTTATTTGAGAACTGGCAGGCAGGATGAGAACCCTTCAGCAACAGTCATGCTCAGGGCCCCCACACTTTGTCTTCCTAGTCCCTTTTTGGATGGTCCTGGGTATAGAGCTCCTGGATTTCACAAAACAAATATAGCAGGAGAATTTTGAGGAATGCCATGAAATGATATTGCAACTCTCTTGTGGAATGCAGGGTTCTCCCTTAATTCTTTGGGTCCTTAGGTAGTGTGGTATTTTGAATGTATTGACCCTCATAAGTTCATAGGTAGTGGCACTATTAGGGGGTGTGGCTTTATTGGAGTAGGTATGACTTTGTTGAAGGAAGTGTGCCACTGTGAGGATGGGCTTTGAGGTTTCATATATGCCTAAGCCATGCCCAGTGCCACAGTCCACTTCCTGTTGCCTTCTGATCAAGTTGTAGCTAGCACCATGTCTGCCTGCATGCTGCCATTCTCCCCATCATGATAACAGACTGAACCTCTGAACTGCCACCTCATTAAATGTTTTCCTTTCTAAGAGTTTCTGTGGTCATGGTGTCTCTTCACAGCAATAGGAACCCTAACGTTGGCAGACAGCATCCTGCACATCTGGTTCCCGGCTCTTTCCAGGTGCTGTCTGTGGAAGCCCATCAGATGACCCCTCTTGGTGTCTCCTCCTCACAGTGTTCAGAAAGTTGTCACTTGTGTTCTGTTGAATACATTCACTCTTTAGCTCTATGGGAGGAATGTAGCCCTTGGGCATGCAGGTAATTCAGAGGACAATTGTTAATATCCTTATTTTAAGTTGAGTGCCAGCTCTTTTAGGAAGGCCATTTGTTTAGATCGATGCCTTCCTGCAGAAGAGTCAGTGTGCAAGCTCCATCCAGTAGCATCCTTCCCAACAGGTCTACCCTGTTCGAAGGACCTGATCCTCAGCTTTAACTGGAGAAAAGCTAAGAGGTTATCATCCAGTTTACCTAGGATCACAACATGCTCTAATCCTTGCTCCCTGTGGATCCTCACCTGAGACCCATTCATGCATGGCCTGTGCCTGTAATTCCTCCCCTTATACTTGAGCCTTCTACAATCTTCTCTCTCATCCTTGCTGTGAGATATTTCTTTTCCTTCCTTCCACTCTTCCTTCCTTTATGCATTTCTTTATTCCTTCTGCTGATTTCTTCTGCCTGTCTAAGACTTTGTCATGGGGTCTGGTCTACACTGGCACTCTTCTCAGTTTGTTCCAGTTTGAACTTGGGTGAGGCAGGTGGAGATGCTCAGGGAGCAGCTTGAACTGAAAAGTCCTGCCTTTTCCTTTGGAAACTAAGAACCTAGGGCAACATAGAAGAATTATTTGAGGCCATCAGAACTGTGTTATTCAATGTCACCTTGTAAACCTTCAGCTCCTGTTTTCAAATTACATGTGTAGTGACCTTGACCAAGCAAGTCCTTGAAGTTTCTGAGCCTTGGTGCCCTCCTGGGCCAAGTAGGTCTCTCTATTGCCTGTGGATGGAATGTGCTGGTTTGGAGACTGTCTCAAACACTTTCCAACTGTCAATCAAACACTGGCAATCAGCCAGGTTCCTGTTGTGTAGGCAAAGGCACCAACCCATGGTGCTTAAAAATCTGGAAATGAGACAGTATTCTAGAAACTTGATGACACTTGTCCCCACATCACAGAAATGTAGCTGTCTCTCAACATTGTCGTTTACTTTGTGAGTATCTTATAACTTGCCTTAAGTCATCTCTCCTCACAGCTACAGGCCAGGTTTCCCCTGCTTGTTTGCTATACACCAATAGCTTTCTGTCAATGATGCGTTTCATGGGTGATGAACCAAAACTCAGGTCTAGGCAGAGGAAGGCTGGAGATGCTGCTGTCCTGGGCCTTTGTGAGCGGTGTGCTTCAGATCCTGGAGATCTGCGCTCCTTGCTGCAGACAAAACAACCCTGGATTGACAGGCTCCCTAGGAGATTAGGTGCTTCCACAAATCTGAACTACGTGACCTGATGTTGTGATACCAGCCACCTGTCCAGGTCACTTGGGTGTGCCATCAGTGCTTACTAGGCCAGAAATGGTAATTGTGTGATTGCAACAGGATGTGAAAACCAAGGCAGTAGCAGCAGCATGTCAGGGCCCACGGTGGGAGCAGGCTTCTTGATGTGAGGCCCTAGCTGAATGAACGAATGTTGGTTACTTTAGAGATGTGCTTACTGAAGAGCCACTTCCTGCTGGGTCTTCTACAACCAGCACCACTGTTTGTCACGGACTGAAAAGGTCTACTTCTCTGACACTCACATACCAAAGCCACAGCCCTTGCTCCTTAAAAAGTGATAAGGTTTAATGAGGTCACAAGGGAGGCAGAGCCAGGATAGGACTAGTGTCAGGAAGCAGCCCTCAGCAAGAATGGGAGCCACCATCAATCACCATGACCTTGGAGTTCACCTCTAGAGCTGCGATAGGGAAATTGCTGTTGCTGAGTGACCCCCCCCCCTTACAGCTTGCTTTAGTAGAAGAGACCTATCTGTCCATCAGAGCTGTGTGGTAAGAGCCTCCTCCATCTTTAAATATCATAGACACCGATCATATCTGGCTTATGATCACTTCAAATGTAGTTACTGTGATAGAGAAGCTGAAAGTACAGATTGCATTTAGTTTTCATTAATATAAATGAATGGGAGTTAAAGTGGTCAAGTGGCATTCATAGGCACTGCGTCAGACAGCATGGATCTAGAGGAATTTCAATCACTAACCATGCTTAAAGACCTAGGAGAAGGCTGGCTGCAAGCTGGCCTGTGTCCTCACCCATCTAGAGCCCCAGGATTTCAAAGCCCTGTGCTGCTTTTGTGCATGCTTAAGGTGTCTCTGTTCAAACCTTCCCATGTCCTACATTGCATGTTTGCATTCTACATTCTTCCCAGGATGAAACACATAGCCACCGAGTTCCAGAACGTAGCAGAACATGACCAAGCCCCAGAGCAGGGGGTCACTGGATGCCACATGACTTCCTCTGTTGGCCTGTGTTCTGAGAAGTCACAGGAACCCTGTGCAATAAACAAGGCATTTTCACTTTTCTCAAACGTGAAGGGAATGTCAGAGCATTGTAGGACTTGTTCCCTCTGGCCGTATCCATGGCTGGTACTGCCACTGCTCATTCTGCCCTGAGAGATCCCCAGAGAAAGCCCCAGGTGTTCCTTCTTTAGTAGGGGACATTTCCAGTTACACTGCCACCTGTTCCTGTCAAGCTTTCCTCATAGCCACCCAGTCACCACCTAACAGAATACAAGTTCAGGGCAAAGCTACAGCTACATTCAGGGACGTCTGCCGTTCAGACAGGAGTCTGGCCATCACAGCACTGTAAAGATTTGTGGCACCTAATGGTCTGTGAGTCCTGAGCACAGTAGACTGGGATCTGGGAGGCCTTTCTTCAGTTGAATTTTGAGATCGTGGGGGCTTGGTGACTTCAGACAAACCCCTATGTCCCCCATCTTTCTATTGAGTGTCCACCACCTCCAGGCTGATACAAATAAAAAGCTAGTCACTCAATAGCTGCAGGCACTTGACCCATACCTGCCCAAGGAATAGTTAATGTTCTAACGTTTAAAAGAAACAACTCATGTACTGCCCTGGGATACACTGTAAAATTTGGACACGTTAAAATAGAACAAGAGGAGCATATCTATTTTTGAAATCGTTGACATATCTCTTCTTGTTTGTTTCTGGTGGATGCTTACTGGAAGCCCCTTGGAGCAATTAGCAGCATCATTAGGAAGAAGCTTTGAGGGGTGTGGCTTGGTGTCTCTGACAGATAATTCAGTCCTCTACCAAGCATGTTGTCTCTTCAGACCAACTTTTAGTTGACTAAGCAGAGTCCTTAGATTCGTTATTTCCAAAGGACCAGGAGAGTTAGAGACCATTGATGTTCCAGTGCAAGCCAGCTGTAAGCCACTCAGGTAATTTTCCACCAAAGAAATGCAAATTAGAACTACTTTGAGATTCCCATCTTGCCCCAGTCAGAATGGTCATCAAGAAATCAAATGACAGCACAGACTGATGAGGGTGTAGAGGACACTTGGGAGTACAAACTGGTGCAGCTACTGGGGAAAGTCCTCAAATTCCATAAACATAAGTGCCATATGATCCAGCTACTTCACTCCTGGGTGTCCTACTACAGAGACATCCATGTCCATTGCCTTTCTATTCCTAATAGATAAGAAATACTATCAGCCTAGATGGCCATTAGTGGACAATAAACATATGGCACCTTTATTAAATGGACTTTTATTCAGCTATAAACAAATGGAATTATGAAATTTGTAGGATGGAACTTGAAAAAAGTCATACCAAGAAAAATATAATTTGGGCATGTAAGCAAGCACAAAAAGACAGAAGTCATATGTTTCCCCTCAGATGCAGATACTAACTCTTTATGTACAACTTGGAATTTTTATAGAAACCTGAAAAGTAGAAAGAAGCCACAGGGACAGAAATGTCTTAAAGAAGATGGAATAGTAGAATGTAGACAATGTGAACATAGAGGAGGGTATCAGTATTGGAAAGACTTAAGCAAGGATAAGAGGGGGTAGGGGAAACAAGAGAGGGGAGGAGGCCAACTAAAACCAAGTGGATACGAAGAAGCCACATAGAAATCTAATTCAATTTTAAAGGTCCAAGATTTCAAAAGGAGATACCCAGCATGGCTAGAAAAGTGCTCCCAAAAGCTGTGGGTTATTAAACAAAACCCCAGTGCTAGGTGTGTGATACCTGTTTATGAGTTGTTGGCCAGGGATACCTCAAACTCTCCAAAGCTCAGGCTTCTATCATTCCTCCTGGTTGCACACCAGAACTAGATGAGAAGATCCTGTTGCTTAAGGCACTTTGGCTGTGTGATACAAAGGTATGGAGATGGAGCTGCACTGGGAACATCCTCCCTGTTGTCTAGCTTTCTCAGAAGGTGCTATTTAGGCTGCTAGGGGAGAAAAAGTATAAATAGTCTTACCAAGATGAGAACTCTACTGACCATGAGACCAATTATCAAGACAACATATGCACATTTAAGCAAAAGTTGCACCACAGTTATGGAGGTAACCAGTCTTTGAATTTGAGATCCATCATTCTACAAAAGGGAGCCAGTGCCTGGTCTTATAAACCTGGTTTAAAAAAATAACAAAGAAAAAAACATGCCATCAGGTGGGGGCTAATACTTCTGTTAGCTAAACAGACATAGTACCAAACCACCATCTAAATATTTATGTTTGTACCCATAGGAAAAATACTACTCTCATCCTTATTCCGAGAAGCCTTTTCATGCAGTGAATGGTGTCACATGGAGCTATGAATAAGTCATTATTGAGTGCTTGGCCTTAAGACACTTACACCACTCCCTCTGAGATTCAGGGAACAACTCAGAAGAGGGCAAAGAAGGAATGCAATAGCCAGAAGACAGGGAGAAGAGCTGAAGGATGCATCATTTGGGAAGACACAGTATTGACCAGGATGGTTGCCTTCCAGTCCTCCATCCTGCAGTAGAAGCAGGTCCTCATCCAGCCTCTGCTGGCTCCCATGATTCCTTGTGACCATTTAGCTCTCTTCCTCTGGTCACTGCTCTTTGTCCAGTTGGCCTTCATACGGAAGTGTTCCTAGAGCTGTTTAGACCCTGGATGTGAGATCGTCACTATTGGTGAAGACCTGATCTAGCCCAAAAGAAATGCAGTCATCAGGACTAGAATTTGGTTTCAAATGGTACCTGTAGGGTCTGCTGTGAGCTCCTGCTGTGTCCAGACAGGCTGTAACATCAATTCTGCAAGGTGGATCAGAGGTGCTGCTAACATGAGAGTCTTCAGATCTCCTGTGACTTCTAGACATTTTATTTCCTTCTGTTTCCCTGAAAATCATGGCCCAGCAGAGCTGAAAGACTACTGGGTTCAACCCTGTCCTTAGGTGAGGATGCTGTGGTCTAGCTGTCAGAGTCATAATGATGCTCCAGCCATACTTCAAGGCCAGGTTTGGTCTCTTTCTTCCCTAGCAGACAGCCATCACCTCCAGAAAAACTTTCATCTTAACCTGTGTGTGCTAGAATAGGGGAGAACTCCAGGAGGGTCTCAGGACTTCAGTAGGTGGGAGCCCGTTGTTGGTGCAGATCCAAGGCCCAAGGTCATAATGTGGATACAATTCTCACAGAGATCAAACTATCCTGAGCCAATTTCAAGTAGGTACACTTCAAAGTAGGTTGAAGTGTAATTTTCCAGTCTTGCTCCTGATTATATTGATCCCCTGAAGCAGATTGGGAAAGCAATGTTTCTAGTCTGTGGAGTACCAGTTCATGTCAAAGATCTCACCAGCCTATGTCCAGAATTAGAACTGTTTGATTTTGATGTGCCCGGTGTGGAGACTGCAAGGTAGCAGCTGGGTCCTCTGTACCCACATTCTAGCCTTTCCCAATGCATAGCTAAATGCCACAACCCATGAGAAAGTTGCTGGCCCTTGGTTTCAGCATGATCCCAGAATCTAGTCACCCAAGTGCACCTGCAGTGTCTGACATCTATCTTAAACGAGAAAGTCGCTCTGCATGTCTTGATTTCCACATGACATTCAGACTATTATTATCCGTGACTGACATCAGGATCTATTTCACCCCAAGCAAAGGCAGCGTGTGGATTCTGTCAGCATCGTCTGACATTATGCTGCATCCTCTCTCTTGGAAGCATTGCAAGCTCGTGCAATACCAGAGATGTTCCTGTCTGTCTGAGACAGATGTTGAAGATGAATAATGTTTGGAAAGGATTAGAGATGTTGTCACAGGAAGAATCGAGTGCCAGGAGCGACTGCTGAAGGTAGCACAGGCTCTGATGATGGCCACGTGCCCACAGCACTCTGCTTCCTCACTGTTTTTCAGATGGTGGGATCTCTATACAAGTGCCCAGTGGGAGGCTACAAAGGCAGGCAGAGCCTGGGAGTAGCACCCACTCTTCTAAGGAACCATTAGCAGAATGGCACCTACTTGAATATCCACCTCCTTCATTCCCCTCCTCCTCCCGTTGCCCCACCAGACTGCAGAGCACTGGGTAGAAGGGCAGCTCCTGCTCATGCCTTGGGGCAGACAGTGGCCACTGCTGCTGTCAGAACTTGGGCTCCCTGGTATCCTGTAGGGTGTGGTGCTTAGGAGGACAAAGGTCTTCAGTGACGGGTACACAGTCTGGCTGTCACCTGAATTTCATCTCTAGGTTTCATTTGTCAAGTCTCTGATATCTTGCTGGTTTAGGTTTCAGGGGGTGGCATAGAAGCAGGCGAAAGTAGTGAGGGATCATTTGAACTGAAAACTGCTCACTGCGCAGAGAAGCAGTGAGAGACCGAGGCTGTAGAGTGGCTGACATGCTTGGGTGCCATGCATGCATGCATTGTCTTATTTAATCCTTTGGATGAACCTGGGAAGCTAGTGTTGTAATACTACTTTTAGAAATGTAGAAACAAAGGTTGGGAGATGACTCAGTAGGTAAAGTGTTTGCTGTGCAAACATGAGGACCCTGAGTTTGAATCCCAAGTACCCGTGTAATTTGGGTGTGATAGCACGTGCCTGTAACCCCAGCACTGAGTCAGGAGACAGGAGAAACTTGGGGACTCATGGGCCAGCAAACCTAAAAAAAAAAAAAAACCCAAAAAACAAAAACACAAAACAAAACAAACAAACAAGAAAAACAAGCTTCAGGTATCAAACATAAATTTGAGAAGTGATTAGAAAGGTAGTCTGATGTCAATCTCTGGCTTTTACATATGCCAGCACAGCAGACAAGTCTCCTCTATCACACACACACACACACACACACACACACACACACACACACACACACACACACACGCAAAGCTCCACACAGTGTGAACCACATCTCTCAGGCCGCCTGGAGGCCTTTAGCATGGTGTGTGCGTGTGTCTGCTGTGAACTTGATGGACACTAGATGAAGAGATACACCTGGGATTTCTCCTTCTCTATCATGTCCTTGTTTCTGGCTCTTAGTTCCTCTTTTCATGAGCATCACAGAGCTTCCTGCAGTCCTCTGCCATTCCCACCCCAGGTCTTGCCTGCCACCACCTGCCTGGCCTCAGATGTAAGCTTCTCCCAGGCCCATCCTGCTCCCAGTTTCTAGGGTATCATCATCCAGGGAGCCCTCCTTCACATCCAGGTTATTCCACGTGCTCAGCTGCCCCTCCTGCTTCTCCATGGCAACGACTTCCATCCCAACATGGATCTGAGAACTGTCTCTTGTTTGAGCTCTTCACTTGACCTCTGATTCCCACCTGCGTGTGATTTTGCCATGCAAGGGACACCTAGGCTTCCTGGAGACATTTTCTCCTGTCTTATCTGGGAGTGCTCCTGGTATTTAGTGGGAAGACAGAGATGCCACTCAAGAATCTGCCAGGCATGGGATGGTCCGAAAAGCACTACTCACTGCAGGGTATAATCAGTGTCAAGCCTGAGAGAGCCCAATTACCCCAGACAGAGACCCTGGCACTTTCTCCTCTGCCCTTTATTTTGTATGTAGTTACAAGCACTCAGTAATGTTGGCTGAATATTTCTGAACAAATAGAGTAAAATAGATAGCAAGATTCATGATGCTTTCATCAAAGAAATCAGTCCACTTGTTGGAAGACTTCTCACGGTAGCTGCATATCACCATGGAAACCCTTCTCTCTGCACCCTCCGCACTGTAGGAGCTCTATCCTTATCAAGGACTGTGTTGTGGGTGTAAGCTAAGCATATCAACAGAAGGGATGACCTGCCCTGCTGAAATGCATTATTGTATGGTAGTGTTTTCCCTGAATGTGTTAGGAGAACTGTATTCAGTGACCAGACCAAACACATGCTGCAGGCGATTAAATGGTTCGGATTAGAAATTACTTGGCAGAGGCCCTTCTTACTACAACTTCGAGGGATTTCTTCTACTGTTTGTTCTAAGTGAGTGCAATTAATGAAGAAGAAACCAGGTTTAAACCAACACCCATGAGATCTGGTTGTAAGTCGAGGACTCTCTAGGAACAGACTGAGCTGAGAGCATGTCCTGGAGCTGGGGTGGACAAGGCCAGGTTCCTTGTTAACTAGCCAGGCAGCTAAAACATGGAAACTATAGTGAACTTTCAGCTGCAGGAAGATGAGAATCAGGGGACCCTTCCAGAAAATGCATGCTGTGTGTGATCCTTCACCCCCACCTTTAGCCCACCAGATCATCTGAAAGATTTTAACACTATCTTGCGCTTAGAATTTTACGTGTAGCATCTTATTTTTAAACCATCATTGTAACACATTTGCACTAACAAATATCACCATATCTCCCACCTTACACAGTCCTCTCCTGTGTAGTGAAGGGACTCACTACTGGTTCCCTTAGTAAACTCCAGAAAACAGTAGAATATAGTATGATAGATAGTTTTCTGTAACGACCGTCACCACACTGTACACCAGGATTCTAGAACTTACTCATCTTATCATTGCACCTTTGACCAACATCTGCCTCCCTGTTTCCCACCTCCTGCCTTTGGCAATGACCATCTTAGCTGTCTTAGCTTCCTTTTATAAGTGAGGACAGACAGTATTTTCCCCTTCTGCCTAGCATATTTCATTTCATTTTTCCAGGCTCATCTACAGCAAAGGTAGGATTTCCTTCCTTGTTTAAGGATAAATATTGCTCCTTCATGCTTTTTTGTCACATTTTTTTTTTTAAATTGCTTTGACGATGGATGCAGGCTCTGTATCTCGCTACTGAGAGTATTTCCAACATGAATCTGGAGAAGCAAGAATCTTTTTAACACCACGATTTCAATTCTCTTTGGACATATGTCTCACGGTGAGATTGCTCTATCCCATGGTAATTCTACTCATAGTTTTGTGAAGAGCCTCACATTGTCTTCTGTGATGGAGGTACCAATTCACACTCACACCCAAACCCAACCTTCCTAATTCTGGGACATTTTAATACATTTCCTTTTGTTGCAGTGACCCTCCAACCATAAAGTAGTTATTTTGTCACTTCTTTATAACTGTAATTTTGTTACTGTTATGAGTTGTAATGTAAAAATCTGGTATTTGACCTCCAGAGGGGTCATGATCCAGAGGTTTAGAGCCACTTTCCTACATCAAGGCTTCTTTGTGGGTTTTTATCCCTTGGGTTTGCTTTTTTGATAATCACTATCCTGGGTGTCAATATAATCTTACTTTGGTTTGGGGTTTGCATTTCCAGGATAATTGTTGATGCCATTTTCAAATATTTGTATGTCTTCTTCAGAAATGTCTTTTTAGGCCTTTTCTTTTTAATTGGTTATTTCTGTTGTTGTTATTATTGGATTGAGTTTACAACATAGTTTTATATTAGGTCCCTATTGGTATAGAACTTGCAAACATTTTTCTCATTGTGTGAGTTGTCTTAACATATTGTTCTAATCTTCATGACTAATGGTCACTTAGCCACATTTCATAAATGAAATTTGTGAATGGCATTATATAGTTGAGCATGCTTAATTGATATTTGCAGCGTCAGGTTTTGGCCGTTACTAAAATGGAATCAATTAGTGAATTAAAATATGACTCATTTGAGAAAGGACTTGAGGCAGATGAGATTCATATGATGCAAAATGGGAAGAGAGGGAGGTGAATTCAGACAAGAGAAGTGAGGTCAGCAGTGAATTCCACAGGAAGCACACACGTCAGTGCTCTGCACATTGGCTGAAGGAGAGTGATCGCCCAGTGCTTTCTGTCTGCTTTTTCAACCAAAGAGGATGGGGCCATTGAAGGTGTCATCGTGCTTACGCTTGATAATGTGGCAGTCAAAATGGAATTAATCAATAAGATCCACAAACATTATGTTAAGATCTACGAACTAATGTGGTTCATCTTAGTTGAATTTCAAGAAGTTTCCCAAACTTAATTATTAGATAAATCGGCTTTCAACTTGTATGTGGTTCTCACAGGTACAGGACTGAAGATCTTGCTAACTAGTAAATCTCTTTCAGATCTGGAGTGGTGGCCATGAAATATCTTTAAACACCAGAGCATGGAGGTGGTGAATGTTCAAGGCTGACCATCTTCTGTTTTCACTTTGTGCAGATGAGTTAGAACATGCAGGCTTCATTTTTTTAAGTTAGACCTTAGGATTGCAGAAGGAAGTATAACAGATGAGAATTATTACACTTTTGACTCTCAGTACCCCAGTGCCAGCTTGCAGAGCTGTGAGCTCTGCAAGGGCTCTCCACTTACAAGATGGAGGAGGCTGTTCCCATGTGGGCCTTGATCATAGGACCATAGACATGACTCAGATATAGGATGAATAGTATGTGTCCTTTCAGAAGAAGCCCCAGAACAGGGCTGTGATGTGGGATGCTCCTCTGTATGTTGTGGATATGTTTTATTACCACTGGCTAATAAAAAAGCTGATTTGGCCAATAGCCAGGCAGAATATAGCTAGGCGGGAAATCCAAATAGAGATACAGAGAAAAAGAAGGCAGAATCGGAGAGATGCCATGTAGCCGCTGGATAAGTAAGATGCCAGAGCATTACTGGTAAGCCACAGCCACATGTCGATATACAGATTGGCAGATATGGGTTAATTTAATTTTGAGAGATATTCCTGAGCCATTGGCCAAATAATTATAATTGATATTTAGCTACAGGGTGATTATTTTGTAAGTGGCTGTGGGACTGGGTGGGACGCAAAGAAACTTCCAGCTACACTGTCCAGTAAGGTGCCACTGAGCACAGGTAGCCACTGACCTTTTGAAACATGTCCTACCTGAATGGAAGTGTGCTTCAGGGACAAAGCCCAGAAGCCAAGGAGCTGGCTCAGAGGGGAAAGTGCTCCTTGTGCAATAATGAGAATCTGAGTTTGGATTCCCAGCACCCATTCAAAAGGCTGGAAGCAGGGGCTCCCATTTGTGACCCAGACACTGAGGGGGTCACTGCATTGGCCAGCCAATCGGGTCAGGTGTCTCAAAAATCAAGTGGAGAAGATATTCCACTGCAGAGAGGAGCGCAAGCGTGCACTGCTTGATTCGGGACCAAAAGGTGTAGTTTTTGTTTGTTTGCTGGCTTGTTTTGACAATGTACAGCTGGAGAATATTTTCTTCCTGGAGACAACCAGAGAAAGAAGGACAGTGAGGAATTCATTTTGGCCACAGAGCTTGATTTGCTTCTCATGAAGAGTTAGACCTACGATTTCCCAGGTGCCTGTAGGACCCAATGCACCATGTCATCAACCTGAATAAGAGAGAAGACAGTTGTGTGCCCCTGGGAAAAAGGGCCCCACAGTTTGTTTATGAGGCAGAAAACCCTGGGTAAATTCGGCAGACATTTCTACTTCAAAAATCTGAATATTGTGTCAATGTGAAAACAGTCACCATTGTCTCCCTGAGAGAGGGGGGAGATGGAAAGAGTCCCAAGGGGGTAGGAGGAAGGCTGAGCCTGGAATCTACAGTCCTGTGGTGGGGGAACCTTAGCGAGTGGTCTAGATCAGAATTCCTTTGTTAGGCTCTCAGACAGTGTCTGCTAAAAGATAATACTGAGGCGGGGGTGGCCCCAAGAGGCCATGGATGACTGAGAAAATAGATATAATAGTCTTGATTTCACCTAGTATGACTCAATCATTTGAATCCAACCTTAACAACCTGGAGGATAAAGTGGGTTGAAACTCCTTTAGTTACTGTGGCCTGCTGTGGATGTAAGTATGGTTGCCTTTAGTAATTGATGAGAACCCCAGAGCAGGCTCGAGCCAGGACCAAATGTACTTGCCTCTGCCCAACTGTGGCCTCATTGTCTCATCACAGGATTGCTGGCCAAAGCCTCAACCTCTGCTTAATGCAAGCTAGCATCATTTAATTGGTGTCACTTCTACAATTCTGCATTCTAGAAAATAGTCCATGTCTCCTAGTGAGTGAACAGATATGCTTTTTGTGTACATACTAACAAAGACCCCATTGGCACTCCTTGACCATGCTGTATGGATATCACCAAGATGGTTGGTGCATGTCCCATCCCCCCACACCTTTCATATCCCTTATTTATTCACTATTAATAGTTCACACACACGTCATGAGAATAGAAGTGAGCCTCTTAAGGTTCCTGAGTTTGTATCAGGAGGATGATCCAGGTATGTGCTTATTGAATACCTGCATCTGTGGGCATTGGGCTCAGGGCAAAGGTGCTGTGATGAGCAGAGATGAAGCTCTTGACTAGGAAGGTAACATGGTTGAGTTTAAGTCATAGCAGCTGCTGTAATACCAATTAGTTCCATTTGCAAAATGATTCCATATACCATTATCTGGAGAAGATGTGGAATGGTTCCCAACAAACAAGAAACATTCCCTGTGGTGTAGAGTCCATGTTCTGGGCACTGGTCCACAGCTGGCAGCCAGCACTTGCTCCAGTAATGCTGGGGTTTGAGTGGGGGCTCTGAGCAGCCTCATACTTCTCTCCAGGGCTCTCTGTGTGCTTCTGGCCAGGCTTTGAGTTGGAGAGCTGCAGGCTAGGACTGAGGGGGGTCAATATCACCTAGCCTTGGATTCTGCATAGCTCATTTGGGCCTGGGATAAGCATCCCCACAGCTGGTTCTGCAGACTTCAGTGCTGAGCAAAGCTGTTCCCAACACTAAAGAAGTCACGGACTTTAAAACAAAGTTACATGACAGATTATGAGTCAAACATCCAGGAAGTTGCTCAGTGTGTGTACCTGTCTGTGTCTAAGGGAAATGGAGGGGACAGAGGTGAACTGAAAGGAAGAACAACCCACTTTAACCAGGACCTCCTTCCTTCCCCAGGGATTTCATTTTAATAAAGTCAGTTTGGGTCTTTCAATTAAAGTGTTGCTGCTGATAAAGGTTACGCTAACAATTCCTATTGAGTCTGAGGAAGCAGTGATCATGAGATGCTCACTTTCTATGTGTTACTGAGAAAGAAGACACCCTGTCAAACTATTTGGTGTCATTCTCTGTGAGACGGTTTCTGATTTCAGAGATATCAAAATATGAAATAATGTATCCCAGCACAGTACTGATGCCTACAGTGGAAAGACTTGACTTACAGATTGACTAGCTAGACAGACACATATACACACAGATTAGTGCCTGAACAGGTGACAGATGACTATTGATGCATTAGAAATACATAGCTGTGTGGACAGACAGCCATGTCCATGAATAGGTAGCTGGGCAGCGTTCCCACCGAACACAGGGCAGCCAGTCTTCTCTTTGGCAGGTGGCACACAAGTGGATTCTACACTGGTGTTTCAAAATAGCTATTCACTAACAGAAAGCTCCAACCTGGACCATCCCTGTTCCTCTAACCTTGAGTCTTGGACCTTCTCATGCTGATTCAGTCTCATCAGGGCACAGGACTACCTGTGTGGGGATGGTGGACCAGTTACCCGCAGCATTACAATACTTCTGAACAGTGAACCTGATGGCCAGAGCACTGTGCCCAGCTTGGGTCACATCAGTCATAGAGGGCCTCAAATTCCTGTGAAGAGCACATGTGCTCATCTTTAGGAAGTGGAAAGATGTGAAGCCATTGTGGAATACTAGTTGCATTTGTTTAATTCTGTGAAGCTGTGTTACTTAGCCTGTTTAAAATACCTGTTTGATCTAATAAAAAGCTGAACAGCCAATAGCTAGGGAGAAGAGAGGAACCGGCAGGGCTGGCATGCAGAGAGAATAAATAGAAGAAGAAATCTAGGCTAGGGAGGAGAGAGAAGAGGGAGGAGTGAGGTAAGAAGGATGGGAGGCTGCCAGGGGCCAGCCACCCAGCCAGCCATCTATGGAGACAAGAAAGACATACAGAATAAAGACAGGTAAAGTCCAGAGGCAAAACACAGTTAAAGAAAAACAGGACAATTTAAGTTAGAAGAGCTGGCTAGAAACAAGACAGGGCATTCATAAGTAAGAGTAATCCTCTGTGTATTTATTTGGGAGCTGGGTGTTGGGCCCCCAAAGACAAAGAGTAAAATAAAACAACTACATGTATCTCTGGAACAGATAGCATCTACCCCACCTCAGAGGCCTCTCCATGAAGCTTCTCTGCTCCCTCCTTTCTTACCTGTCTCTTTCTCTGCTGCATTCTAGCTTTCTATATGCCTTTCTTTTCTCTTTTTGAGACAGGTCTCATATAGTAGATGCAGGCTTTGAACTTCTGATCATTCTGTCTCTGCCTTCTGAGTGCTGGGATTACAGTCATGTGCAGCTATGGCCAGTATGTTTCCAGCTTCCAAGTGTCTTTCAGTACTGACTACAGGCATCCTGGCTGTCAGCAAAGGTGATACGGTTCTCCACTCACTTTTCCACTGTTGTTCTAGCTGGCGTCGTGGACTCACATAAGAGTTCCCAGGGCTTAGAGCAAAATGGAGCACTACAGCGAGACTCAGGTGAAGCAGCTGAGACGAAGATTCTCAGTGAGGCAAACAATAACGAAGTGGCTTCTGGGAGTTTAAAATTCAATTGTGCAGAACAAAGAGGCATAGGAAGGGCTCAGTGGTAGAGCATCCTCCAGCACTCAGAAGCCATGGGTTTGATCCCCAGCATCACAGACCCAAACAAAAGCAACCAGATTAATTACACAACACCAAAGACCAGGGATAACTTTAAATCAGGAGATGTTTGATAGATACTCTGAGTGTGTCAAGCAATGTTGACACTGGGCTTCAGGATGAAGAGAGCTAATTCTAGTCATAATCACACATGACTCACAGGTGAGGTGTGTTTTGAACTTACAGGCCCCAAATGCAGGTGTAAGGAAGTCGCCATCAGGCTGTTGGTACCGCTAAGTGTTATCCCTCATCAGAAATGAGAACCACTGGCTAGCTTTGCCTGGCTTGCTGGACAGCTGCCTTTGCCAGCTGAGCGGGATTCAATTTTGTACCACAGTTGTGAGGCTGGGGAATGTGCTGGAGAAGCAGTGTCTTCCCATCTCCTCCTCCAGCCCAGATTCCTCAGACGGCCCCAGCCAGCTTGCACTTTGCCCTTAGGACACCTGTCATTCATCCACAGCAATCAGCAGGCAGTGGACAACCTCAAGGCAGGGAGGGGCTGGGTTTTAGTTCCTCTGACCCCCACTGCCATCTTTTTCTAAGCATCTGATGTATGCTGAGCATCGTACTACTGGCCTGTGGAACAGCAGGGATGGGGTAAGGTGGGGGAGGTTGTCTTCATTCCCTAACTGCTATTCCTGCTTTCTCTCCTCACATGGTGGTCTTGGAGGCCTTTTGTCTCAGATGGGGCTGAACAAAGTGGCTAAGAGCGGGCAGCAACCAATGGGACACAACGTCACTGGTCATCAGGGTCCTGTTCTTGGAAACAGCCTGAGGATTTGGATTTTAGTCTGTAATTTGTCCCCCTAAACTTCATGACAGTGCTGTACATTTGAGACATATCTGTATATTTGTGGCCTCCTTGGGTAGGTTCTGAAACTGTGTTTGTATTTCGGATAGACTGTCAGCTAAAGTAAGGCAGCCGAGGACAGGACACCTTGTCTGACAGAGGTGGTGAGGAAGATCACAAGAAACAAGACAGTGGTGTTCAGCACCCTACCAGCTCCCCACTATCTCTGAGGGGCTTAATCTTTGCAGAACCATGTAACTACAGGTGTAAACGTTTGTGCAAGCCTTCCACACCTGAATCTTTTAGGCAGAACAAGATGGACAGCTCCAGGAAAGGCCTTGTCTGCAGTGTCTTCAGTAGGAAAGAAGTAGAACTGAGAGTTTCTGACCTTTTCTTATGTCATCAGGGGCAAGAAGCCCATATCCAGGAGGTAGGCAAGGCTTTGATTCTTTCTTGCTTATAACTCAGCTCTGGGGTCTTCAGCATTGCCGTAAGTGGGCAAGGGTTGAATTGTGGGTACAGTCCACTTCCAAGGAGATCATGGGGGAATGAGGACAGCCCTAGTGAATGGTTTACCTGTCAATAAATCACAGCTCCTTGATTGGGTTAAAAACCCAAACCCAATGTGTGTTGCTTATAGGCAGACAAAATGAAAGAGAAAGAATTGGAAAGCAGGATTGTATACATGCATGCAGAAGAGATGGAAGAGTTCACATCATGCATAGTAGACATCAAAGTAGAACACTGATTGAACAAAGACAGTAATTTTATATTGTAAAGGGTCCCATTCATAACAAAGATATATAATTGCTATCACCTTGTACACACTGAATTATACTGTCTTTAAATAGCTAAATTAATGTCAGCAATTTCAAAGACATGGACAGAAACAAAATGTGGTGGGAGACTTGATGTGTGCCTGTCTCTGACAGGTCAGTCAAGCAGACTGTAAACAAAGCTAGAGTGGGAAGGAACAAAGGAATTAGGAATGACTTCACACAGAAGCAGGTATCCTGGGGAAAATGTAAATTTCTCTGGATACCCAGGGAGAAGGTGGGAGAAACGCACTGAGTTCTGTGCTGTAAATAAAGATCTCAAGCAGAGGCAAGCAGACTGAATTCTGAGAGGACAATGTGCAGCCACAGAAAGAGAAGGAAAAGGAAAGGGGACAGGAAGAGAAGCAGGGAAAATAAGCTGAGACGCTTAGAGGTAAAGGGCTTGAATACAGACATGGGGGCCAGAGTTCCAATCCAGAGCCCATGTAAAGCTGGGCACAGCAGCTTGCATCATAATCCCACTGTTCCTTCTGCAAGATGGGAGGTAGGGTTAGGGACAATCTATGGATACTTGTGGACCAGCTGTCCTGATTAACTCAGTAACAAAAACAAGAGACCCTGTCTCAAACAAGGTAGAAGGTGAGGACTCATACTTAAGATTCTCTTCTGACATCCTAACATGTGCTTTAAATGCACACATACACACACACACACATACACACATACACACACACACACACACACACACAGAGAGAGAGAGAGAGAGAGAGAGAGAGAGAGAGAGAGAGAGAGAGAGAGAGAGATCCTTATAATTCTGAGATTTAAAAGGAGACAGAATTTAGTTGCAGCTCCTGGGCCTTGATCTGTGCCATGATGACAGTGGATGTGTGGATGGTAAGGGCCCTATGGTGTGCGGTGTGCACTTTGGCTGCCCACCTCACCTCTTACATGCCTTCTTTGTTCTCTGATACCCAACAATATCACTTGCCTTCTTGTGGAACTCTTTTCTCAGAACTGGAGCATTTCCTCCCAGAGGGAGACTAGTCAAGATTCAGGAAGTAGGCATAACTCACAAGTCTCAGGAAATTTCCCAAACAAGACTCCCAAGGCCTTTTGCCAAGGTTAATAAAGCAGTGGCCATTGCCAGGGAGAGGAGACTTTTGAGACTGGCCCAGCTTCCTGCAAGCAATGCAGGGAGTTCTGGGGATGCAGGTTTTGTGAGGCTTCAGCCATGTTTGGGTGGGGTTTTTGGTGATGTGGCTCCTTTAAAACCATCGGTGTTTTGTATACAGTAAACTCTTGGCCTTATTCCGATAACCACAGCGAATACGTTGGTTCAGGAAACCAGTTGTGTAGAGTAGATTCTTTGGTCTGTTGTTGGTGCCCTATCTGGAGTGAACAGACATTTTTCATGTTTCCCCAGGAAGAATCACACAGCACCCATGAACAGGCAGAATGTACTCCTCCTTCGCCTGCATTTGGGTCAGCTCTGTAGCCTGCTTTCACCAACAGACTCCTGGGCTAAGCCTCCGAGATCTGCAGCTTCTATCTGAAAAGCATGCTCTCTGATTCATATATTGGGATGAAGATGCTTGAGCCAGTCCTGTGGACAGCCAGACTCACAAAGCACGTAGGGCCACATGGGAATTTCTAGCTATGGGCAGCTGCAGCCTCACCAGAGACCCAAGCCAACACCGGGACTGAAGTGCTACCAGCTGAGTGCTGCCTGAATTCCCAGTGGTGAATGTGACTCACCCCGAGTGCGTATGTATGCTGGGGTTTCCCTCTTCATGGAGATGGCAGCTCAGCTCACTGTGCAGCTTTGCTGCTGGCCAGGCACTCGAGTTAAACCCTGGCAAGGACAGCAGATCCTATGCAGAATCAGTCAGGGCTGCTAGTTGCTTGAGTTTTTTAATCCTTTGAGACTTTCATGTATGACTATAATGTGTT
The DNA here is from genome assembly GCF_943737965.1 of Phodopus roborovskii. Taxonomy (NCBI): domain Eukaryota; kingdom Metazoa; phylum Chordata; class Mammalia; order Rodentia; family Cricetidae; genus Phodopus; species Phodopus roborovskii. The sequence goes on along the minus strand of NW_026126571.1, from coordinate 27,346,735 downwards.
TTCATCAATTTTTACCCCATTTTCTCCCTTACTCTCCCAAAACCTCTCATGCTAGAATTCCTGAAAGAAAACTGTCCCGCCCAGAGCAATCACTAACTGCCAACAACTCCTCCGCTAGGGGCAGAACTTTGTTGTGACCACTTTCCTCCATGTTGGGATTTTGTGTGTGCTGACCCCCCCCCCATCTTGTGCATTTGTCACAATTGCTATGAGTTCATACATGCAACTGCCATCTTGTGACCGTGGAGCACGGTTTTCTTGTGGTCAACCACAAGATTGTAATCTTTCCACCCACCCCTATTCTTCAGTGATTGCTGAGCCTTGAGAGGACGAGGATAAAGATGTCTTCCTAGGGCTGGTTGTTCTTTGGTCTCTTATTCTCTTCATGTTGATCAGTTCCACCTCTGTTTTGTAGGGACCAAACCTATTAAATATAACTATGATGGGGGCCTATGCCTGGATTCTCCAAGTCTCAAAACATGTGGTAACCTCTGCCCAGCCTATCAGGCTTCTATCATTTTGGCTTCATCTTCTAGCAAGAGGAAGAGCATTTTTATAGACATCTACTCTACTCTTCATAATAGACCAAGAAACTATTTTTTGAGGTCTTCTAACTTACAAGTTTGTCTATTACAGTTTTGTATTCCAGGATGAGAAATGACAGCTAGGTAGGCCATGACTACAGTGGATCCTTTGCATTCCAGTTATTAGCAGTTTGCACATTCCCTCTAAGCAATGAGCCATGGTGACCCTGGGTACCTGTATTGCGGTAAATAAGGATCAGGATAAACAAATAGGCCGAATAGATGTTTATTCAGGGAGAAATAACTTACAACCTAGACAGATGAACACCAGGAAATTCAACCCGATCCTCTCCTGTCCGAGTCACGCCAGAAAGAGAGCGCCTTCCCGGCCCCCTCTGACCTCCTTCCTCAGGTCACTTCCGCCCATCGCTCCACCCCCCAATGGGCGTGGTCAGTGCTACAGAAGGACTATCTCACTACATACCTGTCCTAGTTTCTGTTTGCTGTGATAACCTACCCTGACAAAGGGTTTATTTAGTTATCATCTGTCAGTGCAGGAAGACAGGGTAGCAGGAACAAGAAGCATCTAGTAACAGCCATTCATGGTCAGGGGCAGAGAGAGGGGAATACACCTGTGCTTGTCCTCAGCCGGCTTTCTCCCTTTTATATAGAGTCCAGGACAAAAAGCCAGGGCATCTCCCAACTTTGAGGTCGACTCTTTGCACATCAGTTAACATAATTGAGATAATCGCCAACAGACATGCCTATAGGACCACCTGGTCATGACAGTCCCCCACTATGGTTCCCTTCCTGGATGACTCTAGAGTATGTCGAGTTGACAAAAATAACTGCCACAGTACTCAATCAAATCAGACCCAGGGTCCACAATTCTTGGATGTTTTGGCTCCTGCTTTTTCCAGACTCGTGCTAAAGAATTGAATGGCTTTTGGTTCCTTCCACAGAAATTCCTTTAAAGTCAGTATGTGGAGTACAGGCTTTCAAAGTATGAGCTGAGATTGCTCTGCATTTCCTCTGTGTCCGTTGCTATGCCTCCCTTTTCATTTCTGAGTTTAATTTTCATGTTCTCTCTCTGTCTTTTGGTTAGTTTAGATAAAGGTTTGTCTATATTGTTGATTTTCTTAGAGAACCTCTTTGTTACATTGATTCTTTGTATTGTTTTCCTAGTTTCTACTTTATTGATTTCAGCCCTCAATTTGATTATTTCCTGGCATCTACTCCTCTGGGGTGAGTTTGCTTCTTTTTGTTCTAGTGCTTTCAATTGTGTTGTTAATTCTCTAGTGTCACTACTCTCCAGTTTTTTCAGGTGGGCACTTAGGGCTATGAACTTTCCACTTAGCACCACTTTCAAAGTGCCCCATAAATTTGGGTATGGTGTGTCTTCATTCTCATTAAATTCTAGGAAGTTTTTAATTTCTTTCTTTCTTTATTTCTTCATCGACCCAGGAATGATACAACAGCACATTGTTCAACTTTTGTGAGTTTGTAGGTTTTCTGAAATTTGTGTTTTTGTTGAATTCTAATTTTAAAGCATGATGGTCTGATAAGATACAGGTTCTGGATAGATATCACTTACCAAAATTAAATCAAGACCAAGTAAGCAATTTAAATAGACCTATAGCCACTAATGAAATTGAAGCAGTCTCCCAACAAATAAAAGCCCAAGGCCAGATGGTTACTGTGCAGAATTCTACTGGAAATTCAAAGAACAGCTAATACCAATACTCCTCAAAGTGTTCCATACAATAGAAGCAGAAGGATCATTGCTAGACTCTTTTCACAAGGCTACAAGTTATCCCCAAGCCACACAAAGATAAAACTAAGAAAGAGAACTACAGATCAATATCCCTCATGAGCATTGATGCAAAACTACTCAACAAAATAATGGCAAATTGAATTTAAGAACACATCAGAGAAATCATCCAACATGACCAAGTAGGCTTCATCCCAGGGATGCAGAGTTGGTACCACATACGAAAATCCATCAATGGAATCCACCATATAAACAAACTGAGAAAGAAAAACCACATGGTTATCTCACTAGATACTGAAAAAGCCTTTGACAAAATCCAACACCCCTTCATGATAAAAGGTCTTGGAGAGATCAGGGATAACAGGAACATACTTAAACATAATTAAAGCAATATACAGCAAGCTAGCAACCAACATCAAACTAAATGGAGAGAAACTCAATGAGATTTCTCTAAAACCAGGAACAAGACAAGGCTGCCCACTCTCTCCATATCTCTTCAATATTGTACTTGAAGTTCTAGCTAAAACAATATGACAACAAAAGGAGATCAAGGGGATACAAAATGGAAAGAAGAAGTCAAACTGTCACTATTTGCAGATGATATGATAGTTTACATAAGTGACCTGAAAAATTCTACCAGAGGACTCCTACAGCTGATAAACACCTTCAACAAAGTGACAGAATACAAAATTAACTAAAATAAAATCAGTAGCCCTACTATATACAGATGATAAAGGGGCTGAGAAAGAAATCAGAGAAACATCACCCTTCACAATACCCACAAACAACACAAAGTATCTTGGGGGGGGTAAGGCTTACCAAAGAAGTGAAATACCTATATTATAAGAACTTTGAGTCTTTAAAGAGAGAAGTTAAAGAAGATAGAAGAAAATGGAAAGATCTCCCATGCTCTTGGATAGGTAGAATCAACATAGTAAAAATGGCAATATTGCCAAAAACAATCTACAGATTCAATGCAATCCCCATCATAATCCCAGCACAATTCTTCATAGATCTTGAAAGAACAACCCTCAACTTTATATGGCAAAACAAAAGACCCAGGATAGCCAAAATAACCCTGCACAATAAAGGAACTTCTGGAAGCATCACCATCCCTGACTTCAAGCTCTATTCTAGTGCTATTGTCCTGAAAACAGCATGGTATTGATGCAAAAATAGACAGGAAGACCAACAGAATCTAAATGAAAACCCTAGCATTAACCCACACACCTACTAACACCTGAATTTTTTTTTTACAAAGAAGCTAAATTTATACAATGGAAAAAAGAAAGCATCTTCAACAAATGGTGCTGACATAACTGGATGCTGGTGTGTAGAAGACTGCAGATAGAAACATATCTATAGCCATGCACAAAACTTAAGTCCAAATGGAGCAAAGACCTTAACATAACCCAGCCACACTGAACCTCTTAGAAGAGAAAGTGGAAGGTACCCTTGAACAAAACACCAGTAGCACAGACACCAAGATTGACAATTAATGAATGGGGCCTCCTGAAATTGAAAAGCTTCTTTAAGGCAAAGGACACAATCAACAAGACAAAATAACAGCTCATAGAATGGGAAAAGATATTCACCAACCCCCACATCTGACAGAGGGATGATTTCCAAAATATACAAAAAACTCAAGAAGCTAGTTACCAAAACACCAAATAATCCAATTAAAAAGTGGGGTACAAAACTAAATAGAGAATTCTTAATAGAGGAGTCTAAAATGGCTAAAAGACACTTAAAGTATTCAACATCCTTAGCCATCAGGGAAATGCAAATCAAAACAACTCAGAAATACCATCTTCTGTCAGAATGGCTAAAATCAAAAGCACCAAACACAGTTTATGTTGAAGAGAATGTGGAGAAAGGGGTACACTCCCCTCCACTGCTGGTGGAAGTGCAAACACTTTGGAAATCAGTATGGTGGTTCCTCAGAAAAATGGGAGTTAGTCTACCTCAAGATCCAGTAATTCTACTCCTAGGCATATACCCAGAAGATGCACATTCATAAAAGAAGGACATCTATTCAACTATGTTCATAGCAGCATTATTTGGAATAGCAAGAACCAGGAAGCAAGCTAAATGCCCCTCAACTGAAGAATGGATGGAGAAAATGTGGTACATTTACACAATGGAGTACTACTCAGTGGAAAAACACAATGGAATCCTGAAATATTCAGGGGAATGAATGGAACTAGAAGTAACCATCCTGAGCGAGGTAACCCAGTCACAAAAAGAAAAACACAGTGTGTACTCACTCATATACGGATTTTAGACATAGAGCAAAGGATTCCCAGCTTGTAATTCACACCACCAGAAATGCTAGGAGGATCCTAAGAGAGATATACATGCTCCTCTGGAGAAGGTGAAAGGTACAAGATCTCAGGAGCAAATTGGGAACATGGAGGGAGAGGAGAGGAGGTTAGGAGAAAGAAAAGGAGGGAAGAGGAGGGGAGAGGTGGGCATGAGGGAGCAGGAAGATTGAGATAGAGAAAGAATAGAGGAGAACAAGAAAGATATATCATAATAGAGAGAACCATTATAGATTTAAGGAGAAATCTGGCACTAGGGAAATGCCCAGAGATCTAAGGATGAACCAAACCAACACTCGAAGCAATAGTGGAGAAGCTACCTTTACTTCCCTTCCATGATAACGAGATTGATGACTACCTTATATGTCATCCTAGAGCCTTCATTCAGTAGCTGATGGAAGCAGAAGCAGACACCCACAGCTAAACACTGAGCTAAATTCCTGGAATCCAGTTGCAGAGAGGGAGGAGTGATGAGCAAAGGGATCAAGACCAGGCTGGAGAAACCCACAGAATCAGCTGACCTGAACAAAGGGGAGCTCATGAATCCCAGTCTGATAGCTGGGTGTTAGTCAGGAGGACTGGGCAGTCAATGAGACCTCTAGTAATGTATCAGTATTCATCCCTACTATATGAATGGACTTTGGGAGCCCATCCCATACAGAGGGATACACCCTCAGCCCAGACACATGGGGGAGGGCGTAGGCCCTGCCCCAAATGATATGACAGACTTTGAAGACTCCCTATGAAGGCCTCACCCTCCCTGGGAAGCAGAAAGGGGATGGGCTGGGGTTTGGTGGGGGTGATAGGGTGGATGGCAGGGTGAGGGAACTGGGATGACATGTAAAAACATCATTGTTTCAAATTTAAATAAAAAGGGCGGGCAGAAACATCGAATCAGATGACTATAAATAAATAAATAAATAAATAAATAAATAAATAAAGTCAGTATGTGTGTTGGTGACAGTTTCAGCCTTTTGTCCTGGTCACCAATTTCTGCTTAGTGTATGAGGTCTGGGCTTGGGAATTGGGCAGAGGAAGCTGTGTCCTGTTGAGGTGGCAGTTCCTTTTCAGCTTAAAAAAAAAATCAACTACAATGAATGAATAGTAAAAATTAATTTTTCTGGGTATAAAATATGCATACAAAGTGAGAGCTTCCATGTAGAATAGCAATAGCAATTCTAGAAACGCAATCGACAAAAGAGCCACTTTTCAGGAGACCAACAGAAAGTACTAGCTCAACTCCAGCTGTCCTATCAGAGTTAAACATTGCTTCCAGGAAACACCCTCCTACACCTCTCCAGAGACTTATCTCTTTGTTGACCCCAGGTCCAGAGAAGTTGGCCACCAAGGTTAACCAGCATACACTGTTTGTGGCGTCATGTGACAAAGGGGACTTTGCAGGTGTGGCTGGGTATTGTGAGATGAGGAGAGTGCCTTGGATTATCTGGGTGGGGACAAGCACAGATGTCAGTCAAAGGCAGGCAGAACTGTCATGGAGAAGACAGATGTCAGTCAAAGGCAGGCAGAACTGTCATGGAGAAGAGTGGGGTGTGGGGGCTCGGTGCACATGCAGAGGCAGTTAGAGGGCTTTGCACTCCCCTCAGCTTGCTTTGGGGTGGAAGAGCAGGAGCCTAGACTCTCTGGAGGAAACAGGCCCCATTGACACCTCAGTCTTCGGAGCCTTGACCGCAGACCGCAGGATTGATCATGTCTTTCGGGGATAAGTGAAAAATTTGCAATTTCTGAGGGGGGAGGGAGAAGGGTTTGGCATAATCTTTTGAGAAGATGTTTTGGTAAAATGTGTTAACTTAAAACTGACCTAGTAAGTCCACTCCTAAAAGTTGTCTCCAGGGGACTGCAAGGAGGCATATGCAAAAATTTATCTTAAATTGTGTTTTCATTATTTATAATATTGCCAAAATTGAAAGTAACGCAAAGGCCCTATGATATAAAATAAATTAGTGATTTAGAACGAATGCAGAAAATGCAGGCTAGCATTCAATAAAAAGAGATAGTGGTATACATTTCTATCCACTGATATGGTCCAAGAGACCATGAGGTATATACATCAGTGAAATAGAGATTGCACAACAACAACAATAACAAAACAAAAAACTATGATACTAATTTGAAAAAGCCTAAAAAATATTCATGCATGTACTAATGGAATTCTTTTCCCTATTATGGCATGACTTAAGGGTGATTTTAGTCTTCAGTTTGTGTGTATGTGTGTGTGTGTGTGTGTGTGTGTGTGTGTATGATTCCTTTCTTTGAATGCATATGGACAATATCCATGGTTCGTAGAGATGATAAATCAAAATTAGTTACATGATAGAACACACAAGGAATAGATTAAGCACTTCAAGGAGAGAGGACACTGGGTCACTAGGAAGAACCAAGAGATGTTCTTAAAAAGTAACTTAATCACAATCATTCATACATACACTCACATACGTGCACACCATGAAATGCACAGTCAACAAAGGTCTGCTAAAATTCTTAATTCCCATGAGCAGAGATGACTGGAACGTGTTTCCATTTCTTCCATTGTGCTGCCTTAGAAAAATCCCCTCAGTGGGTTATGTCTATAGTCTCTGAAAGTCATGCCTATTTCCCAGGGATCTTTAAATGTCCACACAACTGCCTTTCCATCTTGCATACACCCAGCTTTGAGTATGAATGCTGAAGCAGTTTCTGATTGCTTTGCTGACTTAGGTCACAGCCACCATGATGGCTCTACTGGATGAGTCACCTGAGTGCCACAGTATTTGGCAACTTCAGTGTCCTGCAAGGAGAAGGCTTGGTCTTTTTGCCAAATGAAAGGCCAACATCTTGTCTACCACTTGGATGGAATCCCACTGAGAACTTTAAGACTATTTTAACTTGATTAATTTCCCCAATTTATAAAGCTTGAAAGATTTTTTAAAAAAGGCACAATTGCATTATCTCATGGAGCTGTTATAGATTTGAACCACTGATCTGCATTAAAATAGCCATAATTAGAGGGAACAGAGCATCTCTGTTGGTAGGGTCCCTGGTCTCTAGCCGCTGAGCTGCTATCTAGACACTTTATCTTCAGTGGGGGACACAGTGTTCTGTTCATTCGGATATATCCATTCATCAAAGCAGAGATGGAACTCAACTTCAAAAAGTGACCTTGCAGTTAGAAGCTGGCATCTCAGCCAGCAGGAAGTAGAGGGTGTCGCCTGAGAGCTGGAGAGGCCTTGCAGGGAGTCCCTGAGACAATGCCAAGATTTGAGAAAACAAAGCCTGTGTGGTTTCAGGGACACCCATGTTTCCCCTGGCATCCTCAAAGGAATGGCTGCCCTTTCTGGATCTGATGTCTGATTCTCCAGCAGCACCTTTCTCCACTGCAGATTAAAATGTGGATGCTTCAAAGCAGGGAACATGGGGAGTTGTGCTCAGAAAGATGATGAATGGCCCATGTCTGAACCTTTGCAAAACCGAAGGACTTGGGTTGTCTGAAGGTCAGTACTTCATCAGTAGAAGAAACTGGCTAATCTCAATTCTTTCAAAACCAAGTGCAGCACCGAGCAAAACAGGGTGGCTACCATTGTCCATTTAAGCTGCAATTTTCAGGTGATGATATCAGTCTCAAAATGGAGACTTGATTCCATTAATAAAAAGCAACAAATGAGTAACTAACTGATGATACAGTCATCTCCACTTTCCTTGGGCTCTACTTTATATAAAGGCAAATGTCAGGGCTGGGGTGTGGCTCGGGCGGCAGTTGCCTAGCATGTGTTCCCGAGTTCAGTTTCCAGCACCATATATTAGATGTGACATCCCAGCACCATATATTAGATGTGACATCCCAGTCTATAATCCCAGCTGTACACAGGTCGAGGCAGGGGGATCTCAAGTTTAAAATCATCTTGGCTACTTCTCAAGACTCCATCTCAAAAACAAACACATACAAATAGCAAGAACTGAAAAACAAGAAATAACCCCACCCGACTCCTAGCCCTCCTTGTCCTGGAGCTCTGGTGTTCCTGGTCTTAAGGTGAGTCTTGAGACTTAGCACTGCTCTTTATGTCTGCAAGCTCTTTGCCTGGTTCCACCAACCAACCAGGCCACCGTGGCAAAGCCTCTTCCTCCCTGCAGCCACAGCCACAGCCACTGGTTTTACATGCTGTGAATGTCAAAGCAAGTGAGAACATTGCGACTTTATGTGAGGCCCCATCATGGTAACACTAGAAAAACATAAAGCAAGACACGTTAAACCTTCCAGGACTACCAGACCTGCTGCTTATTTTGAGATTTTCAAGGAGATTTGAAAGTGACATTGAGAAATAGCAGGAAGCTGGTGTTGCTATTTAAGAATTTCAGTAGGATAGTAATCCCATAATGTGGAGCTTCTGGAAACCACTCTGGAGCTGAGGTAATATTTTTAAAGATCACAGTCATTTCCAAGCCCTGGAAGTGGAGTGAGGCACAGTGACAGGCACCAAGGACATGTGTGCTGAGATGTGCCAGCAGCCCGGATTCTCTCAGTAGAGCCAGGCAGCATTCAACTGTGTGATGGGGGAGTCTAGGCTTCAGAGGCTGGAGGCCATTCCAGACAGAGATGTTGCTTGGCATCTGGAAGTTGAATTTCTGGGCAGCTCCAGGTGCTGGGAAACCCCTCCGCTGAGCTGGAATCTATCTTCCCCTGGCTGTCCCTGCTGCTCCCAGCGATGTTCCTCCCCTTCCCTCCCCTCCCCTTCCCTCCTCTCCCCTCCCTTCATTTCCCTCCCCTCCCTTCCCTCTCCTCCCTTCCCCTCCCCTCCCTTCCCCTCTCCCCTCCCCTCCCCTCTCCTGCTCCTTTCCCCTTGCCATGGCTTCTCTCCAGTTAAAACATCCATTATTGGTTACTTGCTTCTTAGCACTTGGCAAGTTTGGCAGAGGTACGGCCATGGTACCTATGAATATTTGCTAAGTAGGGGTTCTGTCTGGGCCTGAAATTCAGGGCAGCTGACATCTTTTTAACTCCGAGGAAAGGGATATCAGTGACCTTTCTGTTCCCATTTAAATTGCCCCTATCTGTCTGCCTCTCCTGGTACAGCTCACCTGGAATATCTCTGAGAAAAGACTAGAAACTCACAGGTGGCTCTCATCCCTTGTGACAGCACCAGGCTCAAGTTAGGAAGTGGAAGGCCTTGCCGTATATGGACTATGACAATGTTGTGTGATGAAGAGTCAGGTTGCTCTTCTCCAGAGGGCCACTACCACCACGAGTCCCTGTGACCTGGGCTATTATAGGTTCTGCCCACTGATGACCCTGCTCTAGAGCTGCCTAGAGATGATGGGTATGCATAAATTAATGGTGGATGCTGGCTATGCATGGAGGTATTAGCAGTTTTGATTGCTTTTCTATTGCTGTAAGGAAGCATCATGACCAAAGGCAACTTAATAGAAGAGTTTATTGAGGTCTTACAGTTTGGGAGGGTGAGTCTATGACCATCATAGCTGGGAACATGGAGCAGGCAGGCAGTAGCTGAAAGCTTTTATTGCTTTCCAAAAGTAGGGTGCAGAGAGAGAGAGAGAGAGAGAGAGAGAGAGAGAGAGAGAGAGAGAGAGAGAGAGAGAGAGAGAGAGATCTGGCATTGGCTTCTGAGCCCTTGAAGTTCACCTGCAGAGACATACCTCCTGCAACAAGTCCTCATCCTTCTACCAACTGGGAATGAAGCATTTAAACACGGAAGCCTCCAGAGCTATTCCTAGTCAAACCACCACAGCAATGATCTCTTGGGAGATAAAACATTTCGTCTTAAAGGCAAGCTTGCTCTAAAGGGGGTGGGAGATTCCATCCTGCAAAGAGGCTCCTTAACACTCAGAAAGTAAACATCTAAAAGGCTTCAAGAAATCCATGAAACTGACCAGATTCACTGTGGCCTGCCTTCCCCAAGCGTGTGTAAGCAGTGGGTACTGCTGAGAGACTCTCCAGCAAGCTGAGCTGCTGAAGAGAGACGGCTGTACTCCTTGCAGGCTGTGCTCTTCCCTCCAGCTATCCAGCTCTCATGAGCCACCATCCACGCCAGGGTGGACTTTTGGTGCTATAGCTCTCAAGATATTTCTGTTCCTGTAAGTAATTCCTCACACTTCTGAAGTAACTCTGAAAAACTCATTGGCTTACCAAGTAGGACTTCCCGTGGTATTGCTATTTTAGTGTGTCATTGGGTTTCCTATCTGGGGTGAGAAGAGGGTTACTCAAGTCTTCCCCCACCCCCAGGAATAGCATCATGAGCAGTTAGCACTGCCACATCTCTTCTGTGGCTACCATGTGGTACCCTGATCATTACAAATGACAGACAGCAAAACAGACAAGAAACTGGGTTCAGAATGATAAGTCCACACACGTTTCAACTAGGCGCAGAAGTCAGTGAATTCAGAGATGCTGCTGAGGGTATGGTATAACACAGAAGTGACACAAGCGATATGGGGAATAACCTCAGACAGGCCACTTGCTGTCTGGTCTGTACACAGTGCCAGCTGTGGGCAAAGGGAATCACCTGCCAGCAGACAGTGGCTACGATCATGTGTCCTGTAGAGTGTTCCTGAAGGAAGAGCTTCAGGATGATGCAATGAGCCATTGGATGTGTGGGCAGAATGAACAGGGGGTGGAAGACAAGGGCTCAGTCCTGTCCAAAGCCCGCAGAGGAGCATGTTAACGCTGACTTGCTTTGGGGAGCTTGGGGCATTTAGTTCACCCCTTGTAGATTGGACTGGGACATGGGGTTCCCAGAATTGCCAGCTCCTCATGTACATGTTGAATAAGTATCTGGAACTTTCTCACCTGCACTGAGACCAGCAAAGTCCAAGGTGATAGTTTTTTCAACTCTGTCACCCCCCCCCCCCAGGAATGGCCCCAGGGAACTTGGAGGGACATCATCAACATCTGCTTGAGAAGAGATGACATTTGAAAGCATGGAGCTAGGCAATTCACACCAGTCATTCTCATTGGCCACAGAGATCTCCAGGACCTGTCAATGGGGACATAGATGGGAGCCTGGGGACACAGGAGTAAGACAACATCTGTTTGTTTGCTTCTGGTTCCTATCAACATTGCCTGAGAAACCACCTACACCTGTCCATTTGTTTTGCTGTGACTAATTGTCCCGAGGCCAGCTCCCAGGGTCTCCGAAGGGCTTATTAGATTTGCGAAAACCTTCTGAGTTCTTATCCCAAAGTCTTTCCAGTCCTACAAGGACTACGGTTTTCTTGGAGCCTTTTTAAACCGTTAGTTCTATTTATTCATCATAAGTCAGTACTTATTCTGTTAAAATCTGTGCTATAGTTGTGTGTGTGTGTGTGTGTGTGTGTGTGTGTGTGTGTGTTGTGTATAACAATGCCATAATGAAACTCACATTTGTATGCTGGATTAGTTACTTATTATGGTGTCGGTAGATGAAAATTCTTGTCCTGCCCCACCCTGCAGCCATTCAGTCCCAAATAAACACACAGAGGCTTGTATGTCCTACTGCTCAGGCTTGTTACTAACAAGCTCTTACAACTTAAAATAACCCATGATTCTTATCTATGTTTAGCCACATCTCTTGGTACCTTTTCTCAGTAAGGCAATCTCATCTTCCTTCCTCTGCCTGGCTACTGTCTCTGCCTTCCTCTCCAAGAATTCTCCTAGTCTGTTAGCCTCAGCTATTATTTCCTGCCTGGCTACGGGCCAATCGGCATTTTATTAAACCAGTACAAATAACAAGTCAAATAACAGTACAAATATCATTGTCAGATAATACCTGACGAAAGTACCTAGAAAAAGGAATATTTATTTAGGCTCTCAATTCAAGTTGATGTTGGCAGGAGCATGAAGTAGATGGTCAACACTGCGTCTGCAATCAGGAATCACAGAGACATGAATGCTGATCCTAGGCTCACTTCCACATTAAAAAAAAGAAATCAAATCCAGGACTCCTGCCATGGAATGGCACTACCCACATTTAGGAAGGGTCTTCTCACTTTGATTAACCTACTTTAGAAACTCTAGCAGTCATCCTAGAGGCTTGGCTCCTAGATGATTCTATGTAATATAATCTAAAATCTATAGTATATTAATATACTGTATAGTATATCAATCAATATGTGAAGACATGCTGACAACAACAAGAAATATGGGCTGGGTTCCTTTCCCCTGAGTGTGCTCCGAAGGCTGGACACCGGGCCAGTCAGGGTAAGATAGGGAGTATACAGGGCCTGTGGAATAAGCAGCTTCCCAAGCAAACCCAGAATGGCAGGACTCGGGCAGGTTAAGGTGACCCAAAGTTGGTAAGGCTATGAGGTCCCTGTGTGTGTGTGTGTGTGTGTGTGTGTGTGTGTGTGTAGAAAGGGCAGGACTTCTAGTCCCTGTGAGAGAATTCCCCCCTCAGTCTCTGCCTTAGTCACTGTTCTGTTGCCATGAAGGAAGGGACACCATGGTGGTGACAATTCTATAAAGGAAAGCATTTAATTGAGGCTGGCTTACAGTTCAGAGGTTGAGTCCATTATCATCATGGTGAGAAGCACGGCAGTGTTCAGGCAGACATGGTGCTGCAGATGGAGCTGAGAGTTCCACATCTGGATCCACGGGCATCAGGAGAAGTGAGACACTGGGCCCACCCTCAGTGATGCCCTTCCTCCAACAAGGCCATACCTCCTAGTAGTGTCACTCCTTAGTGAACAAACATTCAAATACATGAGCCTATGGGGGACCATTCTTATTCAAAGCACCACAGCCTCCACGAGGCCAGAAGGCTTCTAGAAAATTCTGTCTCCCTCTTGAGAACAAGAAGAGAGTGTAGAATAGAACTCTGAACAGAGAGATTCAGTCAACACAGTACTAAAGATGAATGACTGGCCCAGAAAGCATGGACTGCAGCAGAGAGGCCTTGAGGTTTATGGTGTCAGGTAAAGGGATGCCATTCTCCCCCAAATGCAAAATGAGGTGGTGTTGAGTCTGCCATGGTTTGAATGTGTCCCTTAAAACTCATATTTGGAAATCTCCACATAGTAGGGTGCTTAGATTTCATCCTACAGACTTCGTTCTCAGGGATTGGATTGGTCAGTGTCCTTACCAGGGCTGGACTAAAGGTGAGCCTCCAGCTCCTACTCTCTTCCTTCACTGCCTTGTGTCACCACAGGTTGCCCTCCATGTCATCCTCCAGCAAAAACATCACCCATCAGACGCAGGTACATGGACCTTAAACTTCCCAGTGCCCAGGAAGGAAAAAGCAGGAAATACTGCCTGGAGAGGACTCACTTACTCAAGCGATGTTGTCATCTGCTCAGTGAATGCCCAGATGTAAGACCAAAGTAATGAAGAGGATGATAGATGGACAGATACTGTATCTAATAACAGGAGAGCTAAGGACAGTTCCCAACAGTAGCAATAACTAGTTTCCCAGGCTCTGTAGGTACCATTCACATACCTCTGGGACCTTTCTGTAGATGAGACACCATAGGGAAGGCCTGACATCAGCCTCCCTCATTCCAACAGCAGAAGTCCGGGTTTGGTAGGCATGTGCAATAAGGCAGGGAATCCAGCAAGCCACCACCAGGCTCACTCTTCTTCCACACCGAGGTTTCTCTTTCAAACCCCTGTCCGTTTTCACACACGCTTCAGCAACCTCACCTGTTGTCTTGGGAAGTGTGGACATGGGGGGGACTGGCTCCTGTGTGAACACACACGTGTGTGCGTGTGTGTGTGTGTGTGTGTGTGTGTGTGTGCCTAGAATAATCTATTCTTTAAGTTAATCTGTTTGAGCTCACCAATGGCTTATTCTCAGAGATCAAGGCAAGGACAACATTGAGGACGGAGAATGGTGGTCACAGGAGCTCAGTGTCTGGTGGACTAGCTGTCAGTTACACACACGACTGGAAGCCCCCCACAGCTCTTGTGGCATACATACACTTTTTATATGAGAAAGGGGAAACATGCATTTTAGACCAGACATCCTCTGCCTACCTTCCAGGAGTGGTACCATGGAAACCAAGGGTTTCGGGTACCATGGCAACAGAGCTGCAGGTCAATCCAGGTGCTTCCTGCAAAGATGAACAGTGGGACCCTGTCCTACAGGCTGTAGTCCACACAGTCTGAGGCTGTATCACTGTCCTGGTGGGGTGATAGGCTGCCACAGGCCAGATAGGTGGGCTGAAGTGGGTTTTGTTCTTCCTTTTCCTGTGAGGTGTTCTCTGGGTTTCAGCAAGATGCAGAAACCATGGCATCTAGTGATTTCTCAGTGTGGTGATTCAGCACTGGAAAACACACAGCCTTTGGTGCTAAAGAGTGAACAGAAAAAGCCTCATGACTAGACAGTAGCGACCCTGGATTACCTACAGGACAGACCCCAGCTGTGGACCTGGCCACTTGTCAATGGTCTGCACAGTTCAGGCTGGGCAACCATGAGACTTAAAGAATGGTTTGACAGTGGGGTACTAAGGATACAAAGATGTAGACTTTCCATCCGGGCTCTGGTCCCATCCTGGACAGTCAATATGTGTTCAACAGAGTGACCAGAGAGTACCTTCCACACTGTGCTGAAACCCCCAAGCACTTTACAGCATCCCTTGAGTCTAGCACAGGGTCAGAAATCCTGAATGTCTGTGTGAATTCATCCAAGAAATGGACCAGTGCCCCACTCCTCAACAGCAGTACCTGTAAAATGGTACCCTAGTTGTTTAAAGTTGCACGTGTTTGAGGGCTACAGTGTAACATTTCCACCTATGCCTGAGCATCCCCCCAGCCATGGCAGTCAAGGCTTATCTTTCAAATGGCTACCTGGAGAGCAGGTAATTTAAAATGCCAGAAACCATTTATTTTCTAAGCCGATAGAGCAGTTACAGTACCCCCTGGAACACCCTTACCTGTTATCTGCAAATGTGGGTGAGTTCTCTGAAACCTCTGACGTAGTATTGTTGCTCCTTTATTTGCTGGTGGCCCTGGCAATATTCTGTGACACTACACATTTCAAACATGGACCACCAGAGGCTTCTCCTGACCCAGAATCCATTTCTAACTATCAAAAGTGTGCCAAGCAAATCAAAAGCAGTCAGATTTTCTCCACTGACCTAGGGCCAGTGGGTGGGTGGGTGGGGTCTCGTGGCTGGGTTGGGCAGTGATAGATGTCATGGAATTGTGTGACTTGAGGTGGTCACATATGTGGGCTATCTTTCTCATTGGTGAAATAAGGGGAGGAATGGATTTTCTGTTGACCTCTAACCATCAGGGTACAAGTGTGATGACAGGAAAGATTCTCAGAGGACATGGAGCACTGTGCCTCATTATAAAGACAGTGTCACTGCCAGGTCAATCAGGAGCTTGGCTTTTCAGGGAAGCATTGCTGGCCATCAGATCCCAGTCACCTAGTCAGAGAGGTAGAATAAGCACAGGTTCTCTGGTAGATTGTTGTCAGAGGTCAGGCACAACACTAGCAAAAGAGAGGCCTGTCATACTGCTTGGGAACAGAGCACATCTTCCCACAACAACAGAGCTATGGAACAGTAGCTCTTGATTCATTGTGCTTTGGGCACATAATATTTTCTGTGTCAGCTCAGGCCACAGGAACTAGTTTGCAGTGCTGTGAGGACCAGCTCTGTAGAGTCTTCTCAGAGGGCTAGAACCATGGGCTGCACCCAGAGCCACCTGTCGCCTCCCAGCCCTTTAAGGTTTGCTTGCTTTTGTTCTGTTCTCTTTCAAACTGAAGATGTCTTCAGGGACAGTAGCATGGTGAACCTTGGCACAGACGAGTAAGAAAAGCTCTTTGCTGCAGGTTGGCCATGGCAATAGTGGAGAATCTGGAAAGCCATCCTGAGAGAGAGGAGCAGGCCAGATGGGGAGGAGACAAAGGGAAATGGCAAAGAGAAAAGCGGGAAGAGGCCACGTGCATGCAAGGTACCGCACAGAGCAGGCGAGGTGAAAATGTGTGTGTCCCAGCTTCCTTTCTGCTTCAATGATATGTCAATTGGACCCAAAGCAGCTTATGGGTTTATTTCGCTTATCGTTCCTACCTCTGAGAGAAGTCAAGGTGAGAACTCAAGCAAAAGCTGCCTCACAGCAAAGGAAGTATAGCAGAAACCATGAATGAGTACTGCTTATTGGCTCAACTGATGGGAGATGTCATTCTGTAAATATGGTTCTCGTATTGGTTAATGAATAAAGCACTGTTGGCCAATAGGAAAGCAAGATAGGCGGGACTAGGAGACAAGGAGGATTCCGGAAGTAGTAGGGAGGAGTCAGCATGTAGAGACTGGAGAGAACAGGTCTCCGGTAAGACGAGACCACATGGGAATACTTAGGTTAATAAAAATGGGTTAATATTTAAGATAGTGCTAGCCAATAAGAAATGCTAGTAGCAGGCCAACAGAATTAGATCTAATACAGCGTCTCTGTGTGTTATTTGGGGCTGACGTGGCTGTGGAACCACTGGTGGGAAAAACTGCTCATAACAAAATGGCATCGGCAACATGGCTAAAAAGAACTTCCACTTAAAACTTGACAAAAGCTTAAAAAGGGGTTTTAAAAACAAAAGAACAGAAACAAGCAAGGCTTCCTAGTAACAGCATTTTTCTTGGTTGGACTCTGTTTTGCTAGAGACAAGCAGAAATTTGTGTGGCTCCTTTAAGGGAGGTTTCCTGACTCAGCATAAGCAGCAAACCCCACAAGGTTTAAGCTCTGCTAACAACTTAATGGTGTGTATGAGAGCTGGCAATGGCAGTGACCACATCTCCAAGCCGGCAGCATGCTGCTGGATGGCAGCGTAGTGAGCACAGCTCTCAGTTCTGGCAGTAAAGGTGCCCGCCGCCATCTTGGATAGACCACGGCGAATACAGCTGTGGCTTTCATTTTAGTGATGTTGTTGTTTACCAGATAAAGACTCATGGACAGAAAAAGTCAAAGATTTACATTAAAGACAGATTCAGATTAAGAAAAACCTCTGAAGGTTTACACTGTGTTTTAAAATATACGTAGGCTTGAAAGAGAAAAAGAAACAGAATAAAATTGTTTTAAAAAGAATAATAGAAAGAAAGAGAGTAGCTGGGTGTGGTGGCACACACCTTTAATTCCAGCACTCAGGAGGCAGAGGCAGATTTCAAAGTAAACCTGGTAAACAGAGTTAATTCCAAGACAGATAAAAATTACACAGAGAAACCCTGTCTCAAAAAATGAAAAAACAGAAGTAGAAGAAATAGAGTAATAAAAAAGCCTTGTAAAGATGGAGAGCACAAAAAGAGTCTCGATACTATGTGCCGTTCTCTTGTCTTTGCTGAGGAAATAACAACAACTGTTAAAATAAATGCTGCTGGATTAATACAATTTATATATTTTAAAAATGCTTTGACTCCAAAATTTAAGTCTAAGGACAGGTTACTGGGGAAAAGGATTTCTATTTTTGTTTCCACAGAAAATGAAAACCTGTGGATTCCTTCCAGACTAACATGGTTTGATCAAGCAAGACCCCTTAAAGCATTGTCCTGGGGACAAGGCAGCCTGACAGACCACTACAGCCAGGATTTCTGCATCTTCTTGGGATGCCCATGACAGCATCCCCTACCACCAGGAAGCAGTTTGGAAAGAATGACACTCAAATTCCCGAATATTGTCTACAAATTTTTGTTTTCATTTGAATGGGGTTGGTTATAAATGGTTAATGACCACAACCAATCTTTTTTTAAAGGTAAAAAGAGGATTATGTTATACAAATGAATACTTTGTTTTGTAATGGATTTTCATTGGACACAATTTAAGGTCAATTTTGTGATATGTATATTTCTCCTGTTGTTTAGGTATTGTGTTCATATAGCTCATTTAAAATGTATAATTTAGTATAGATTTTAGATAGTTACCTATGAAAATCAAAACTTACAGTTAAGTTACTTAGGATTTCTAGATATACAGAGATGTATTTGAGATGAGGAATTCTTCAAACCTTTCAAAGACCTATAGAATATGGCATTTAAAATGGTTTAGGGTTTTTCTTGACAATGAGGCACAACTGCTCCTGGCAACACTACTTGTGTCAGAAAGGAAGATGGACACTGAAGAAACTCGTTATGGAGTTTGCTTTCAATATGGCAAGACTAGCCATTTGGTTAAGATACTGGTCTTGTCTGGACTGTTTTACTTTATGCTGTATAAACTGGATATGCAGGACCCACAGGAAAGTGACTGCTGATATAAGATGGACATTGCTACAGGGTTCCTGCTTCATGGAAGAGTATGCTAGATATTCTGCAGGACACAGAGAAAAATGACTGACAAACTGCCAATACAGGTGGACAGTTTAAAGTTTCCTGCTTTGCTGAGGAGTCTGCTAGACACACTACAGCGCATATGCTGAAAATGGAACATTAGGGAAGAACTTCGGGTGACTGACCAGGCAGTGAGTTGCCTCTGCCATTTCTAGAGTTTATATATTATCCTTCTGTGGTCTTTGATACAGTTGAAGAGAGATAGTTATGGTTATAGTTTTCCTTAGTTAGGATTAAAGATAAGTTACATATAGGACTTTAGACTCACAAAGATAGGATAGATGATAGAATATTTTCTTTAAATCTTGCTAATGTTAATGGACTGAACATTGTTAATTGTGGTTCTTATTTGATTACTCTTTTGTTATATATTTTGCTATGTTAAGGTTAAAACCCTCTTTATTTTAGATAGAAAAGAGGAGATGATGGGAGATGTCATTCTGTAAATATGTTTCTCGTATTGGTAAATGAATAAAGCACTGTTGGCCAATAGGAAATCAAGAAAGGCATGAAGAGGAGACAAGGAGAATTTAGGGAGAGGTAGAAGGAGATTCAATATGGAGGACGGAGAGAGTAGAATGCTGGGCCCTCTCTCCAGTAAGACTATGTGGAAATACTTAGATTGGTAGAAATAGGTTAATATTTAAGACAGAGCTAGCCAATAAGAAACACTAGTAACTGGGCAACAGCTTAATATGTAATATATCCTCTCTGTGTGTTATTGGGCTGGCACAGTTCTGGGGCCAGACCAACAGGGAGAAAACATACTCTTAACATACTCAACCACGGCTTATTCATACCCATATTTTTTGAACAGCCCAGAGGTACATGCCTAGTGGCAGTTTCATCAATTAAAAATCAGGACAATCCCTTACAGACATTCCATACATTAATCTGATCTGGAAAATCCCTCAATGGTGATTCTCGTCTTGGTTAACCCTACGTTGTATCAAGGTAACAGTTAAAGCTAACAAAGACAATGCTAAAAAATAGCTTTGGGGAGCAATGAGCACCTACCACTAGGTCTCTTTTCACACCACATACCAACCTCAATTGTGTTTTGTTCTTGGTTAGGTTTTACTTCCCCTTTAAACCGTCACCCACAGTAGTCATTTCCTTAAGTGGGGAGGATTTGGAGGCCAGTTATAAACTTATGTCTCCAGGAACCCTCAGTACCTTATGCTCTGGTCTGGTCTTTATAATGACAGTCACTGTATCCTGGGCAACCCTCAAAAGCCTCAACAGAGCAAACACAGAATGGAAGTCCTTACACAGGAAAGTAGCCTCTGTGGTACAAGACCCAATCCTGGGCATGGACATGAGTTCAAAATTGAGCACCCTCCTCTCTAGCTATATGGGCCCTTGAGAGGGGGACAGTCAGACTTTGGGAAGGTACTTAGCACTAAATGGTAGAAACATTTGCCCATTTATTATATGACTCATTACATAGACCACACAGAGGACATGTGTGTAGCAGTTTCCTTCCAGACTTACTAAGATGCAAAGAGTTCTAAAAGGAGATTTTAAAGGACTGGAACATAAGCTCAGAAACTGACCAGATGCACTAGGCACCTCCCTCCCCAAGGCAAGGAGACTCAGAACAGGACTACTTAGAAGAGGCATTCTTTGGATTAGTTGAACTGTCTGCCAGTCATGCAGAGAGATTCAGGGTTATATATTTCATGGGGTCATCACACTGGTGTTGCAGCTGGCTCTGAGTCACTCATACTCTTACAAATAACTTCTTGCCCTATTCCTATTAGTAAGATCAATAAATCATTGATTTACCAAGTTGGATTTGGGCTGTATCCATATTTTGTTTTGTTGTTTCCTTTTTGGGGTTAGTGGTTGCATGTTCATGTCGCACACAGCACTCAGGTCTGTAGAGAGATGCCTAGTTGTCCTCTCTGCACAAAGTCTAACATCACTATACCACCATCTGCCAAATGAAACATATTTACTTTTCAGCAGTAGCAATTATTAGTGGCTGGGTTCTTCTGTTCATTTCTCGGGAAAGTAAGTGGATTCTGTTCTTTGCAACTGCTAACAATGTTATGACTGAATTTATCTCACCAGTGTCCAAATGAAAATCTCTTGAGGCTCCAAGTGTTTGTTTGTATGGCAAAGGCTGACAATTTAGGGGAGCATGCTCTTCTGGAGAACCGTCTCTGTGGCTGTCACTCTGAGGTGAGCTCTATAAACTGGAATAGGATGTTTTGTTTGTAGTGAATCTTCACTGGGTCCTGAAAGGAGGAATTAACTCAACATGAACACAGATAGAGGAGCAAAGAAGCCCAGCCAGCTTGTGATGCAAACAGACTCTGGTGGCCAGTCCAGAAAGCTGACTCCTGTTTAGACATCATCTGGAGATTAGACAACAGCTTTGTTTCCATGCTGCTCACTCCCCCACCCTATCCATCAACACCACTGTAACTTGTTTATCTGTCTGGTTTCTGTGTTAACACACATAGAAAGTATTCTTTTTAGTGGGGGAACTGACCCTGAGTCTGAATATTTGGAATAGCTATGGCTATTTTGATGGGGTTAAGTTAAAATCTAGAACCCCAGCCAAATTACTTCATTAGTGAGTATCACCTGGACCTGTGGGGAGAGCCATGGGCTCCACCCAACCCCAGAACTCTGTCTTTTTCCTTTTGCAACCAGCTATGGAACTCAATATCAGTGTGAAGGAGCTGATGGACCTCATATCAGGCTGAATTTCACACCAGTCTTCTGAAATAGAATTAGAGGTTTTCTGTGTTTTCATAAATTAGCAGACAAGAGTGAATGTTAATCACCCCTGATTTATGATTCCCCAAATCAGAATCTTTCTCAGAATTCTTAGTCAGGAGAGTTTCCCATGAACTTGTGCTGGTTTTATGCTCAAGTGCAAGTTTAAATAGCCAAAGCTCTCTAGAGGAATAGGATCAGAACACCCCACACACACACATACACACACACACGTGATGTTTTATTGGATTGGTCCAGCAGTGTGGCCATCTGCAAGCCAGAGAGGCTGAGAACGCAATGGCCAGGTTCACAAAGCTAGATGCCTCAGCAGTCTCAGTCTGCTGTTCAAAAGCAGAAGCTTCCTCAAGGGCCACTGGTGTTGAGCCCATGTGGGAAAGCAAGTGTCTGATAGTGGCAATGACAGACACTCTTGCTCAGGAAAAGTCATGAGGGCAGGCAGATGACATGGCTTTTCTCAGACTCATCATAGTTGGGTTGCCTCAGAAGGCACCACCCACTTTGAGGATGGGCCTTTCCTCTTTAATTACACATCTCTGGAAACATCCATGTGGACACATGCAGAAGTGTGTCTCCTAGGTGATTCCAAATCCCATCAAGTTGACAAAGTTACTGTCACACCTGCCCAAGGAGAAGCAACATACACTTACACAGTCAAAATGATTGTCAAATACTCAGCCCTAGGTGGAGTATCTACACCACTGTCCAAAGCTGAAGGAATATCATGGAAAAGGGAACAAAAATAATAGAAAAGCCAGAGGATGAAGAGTGAGTGTTGTAGAATACCGTTGTCTGCGTATGGTATGACTGGTGTATTCAGGAATTCACATCAGCTGTGGTTAGCTGAACAAGGTTAGGCCTGGCAATGTCCCATCATAGATAAGGAAAGGCAGTTAATGGTTGCTGGTGGAGAGGTGAACTTTTAGAGGTATAGCTATTGGTAAGTTGCTTGTGCTCTGGTTAAAAAACGAAAACAAAAACAAAACCCCAATGCTCATTCAACTCAGTGAGTCAGACTTGCACATGCACGGACACCCACATGCACATGCATTCACACACAAATACAAAGAAGAAGAGGTCCAGTGAAAGACAGAGGAGATTAGAAAGGTTAATGGAGAGCGAACATGATGGAAACATATTATATGTATGTATGAAATTGTCTAAAGCTAAATTAGTGCAAATTAAGAAGACAAAAACTATGCATGAGACAAATCTCTGTTCTCAGAGAGGAAGCATGCCTGCAACTGCACAACAACTTCCCCTTCTCTAGAAAGGGCAAGCAAGATCTAGAAAACCCAGGTCTTTTCAGCATCTTTGCTCAATCACAATGTCTCCCTGGCCCAGTGAGGTCTTTCTATGAGTCACTGGTATAGGTGAGATGGGCTGAGCCAGAGAGTTCTATGATAGGCCAGTGTGGTAGTGAGAAGACCCATATTGGGAGATGTTACATGTTCATTCGTGTAGTTAGAAGACAGTTTCTTTGTTCAAGTTTTCAGGTGCCTGTTGCTTTTCCTTGGATGGATTTTCAAGGCAGGTGTGACAGTAACTTTGTCAATTTTGTCACCTAGGAGACACACCTCTGCATGTGTCCACATGGATGTTTCCAGAGATGTGTAATTAAAGAGGAAAGGCCCATCCTCAAAGTGGGTGGTGCCTTCTGAGGCAACCCAACTATGATGAGTCTGAGAAAAGCCATGTCATCTGCCTGCCCTCATGACTTTTCCTGAGCAAGAGTGTCTGTCATTGCCACTATCAGACACTTGCTTTCCCACATGGGCTCAACACCAGTGGCCCTTGAGGAAGCTTCTGCTTTTGATCAGCAGACTGAGACTGCTGAGGCATCTAGCTTTGTGAACCTGGCCATTGCGTTCTCAGCCTCTCTGGCTTGCAGATGGCCACACTGCTGGACCAATCCAATAAAATGTCGTGTGTGTGTGTGTGTGTGTGTGTGTGTGTGTGTGTGTGTGTGTGTGCGTGTGTGTGTGTGTGTGCATGTGTGCGTGCGTGCATGTGTGTGTGTGTGTGTGTGTGTGTGTGTGTGTGTGTGTGGCAGTGGTGGTGTGTTCTAATCCTGTTCCTCTAGAGAGCTTTGGCTATTTAAACTTGGACTTGAGCACAAAATCGGCACAGGTTCATAGAAAGCTGTCTAGAAATTCAGCACTTTGACCCACAATGAATGTCTACATTACCTTCATCATCACATTTACTGTGAAAAGAAGTTTTTTTGACCACAGTTGAGAGCATCATAAATCTTTGAGTATAAACATAAATTGGTGGAAGGAAGTTTGACAATACCTCCTCTCTGCAAAACAACATAGGTTCCTGTTATGTCCTATGACCTTCTCAGCCCTGCACTTTTTACCATGTTTTCAGTACTGGGCATGAATTCCCACCTTTGAAGTGGGCCTCAAATTCAACCAGAAATTGGTTGATAGCTCTTAGAACAGTCATGCCACTATAGCACCAATAGGTATATCTTGCCTGATGGTTTAGTTATCTGGCGCAAACAGTCCACAGCTATCTGCTGACACATTGTCTTATCCGGCAGGCTGCAAGGCACCTTCTGGCACTATGGCAGGCATCCATCAGAGCTTTCATATCAGTTCCAGCTTGATTTCTCTATGTTCTGCAGCTAAAGCTTAAGATGCCTTTAGCAATAGGGTCTTACCATTTAGCAAGTTGGCAAACAAAGCAGTGGCAATAGAGTATGTTGTTCCAGGGTAATCTCTGATCATCATGGGTGGGGGGAGCCCGGCCTGAAAGCTCTCTGTGACCTGCCTATGGCCACATTAATCTTGTGTTTCACTTAGTATCACAGGAAACACCCAAATGTTGACAATTTGAACAGTTGTGTTCTTGAGTTGTGTCAATCCTCAGACGCTGTGGGGCCTTTGGCACAGCCCATGTCAGCTGACAGTGTCCTTGGGTATCTTGCTGTCTGCTCCTATGCCATTAGAGGTACAAATAAAAACACTGGGAAGTGAAGGGTACAGTATCCAAATGCAGCTTTCTAGAGCTAAAAGAGGATATTTGGGTGGCCCACCCCACTTCACTTGCTCCCAGATCAGGGTCAGCCTCTAGTGTCAGGCTTCACTGGTGGCCATGATGGTAATTGCACAGTCCTGGAGCAGATGTGACCTCAGAGAAGGCAAAGAAAATCCTGTGCCATCAGGATCCCTTTCCACTCATACATGGCCACATGAATGTTTTCTCTTCAGCATCTTCTGCTCACTGTGCATGGTATATTCAGATTTCCATTCATGCCTCTCAGGATCTTGTGTCTGTGATCTCAGGGCCATGGGTGTCCAGGGTTCCCTTGACTTTGCCAGAGCTGGGCATTCTCATCAGTGTGGCATTCTGGAATCATGATGCGTGAGTGCAGGCTTTGTTCCTCGTTCTCAGTGTCACCCGACCAACTCCAGCATCCACAGGCTAAAGTTGACATCTCTCTTCTCTAGCAGATGGCATCATACTGTCCATTCATTCACCCAACAAGGCAAAGGGCTCTGCTTAGGAGCTTCCACCAGGAGAGCTCTAGCAGGGTTGCCGCCCAGGACTGCTCCCACGTAGGTAGACCTCAGTTGAGTTTCCATTCTGACTTTCCTCTCCTCTGCAGTGAATGCCCTTCACTTGGACCTTCCTGAGAATTCAGAATCTTCCTGAGAATCGCAAAAGGACAGTGACAGGATGTGAGCAGCATTTCCATCCTATGGCATTTCCATCCAGGCACACCACGACCTTGCCAGCCATCTTGGAGTAGAGATAATCAGGGCCTGGTAGCCATGGCAACTAAATGAGAGAGCAGGTGCAGGATATAGTGACAGCTAGGTCTTCTGGAGTGGTAATGGAGCTGCTGGCGTCCCACAGAGTGTGAGAGTCAAAGGACCCTGCTCTTGTGTCCCAGCCATGCCTCTCTCCTGGCCCCTGCTCCAGCTGCTAGGGGTCTTGGGAGCTGCTAGAGTGTGTGGGAGGTGGAAGGTCCACCAAAAGTGGAACTCCATGATTAGTTTCCATGAGGTTATCATTGTCATACATGATGGTGGGTCTTTGGGGTGATATAGTTGCCCTGGGATCAGCCACACTCCTGTGATCATGAGCCCCTCCCCCACGTCCTGTAAGGAAGCCCGGTAACTCTGTTGGTTTTCTTATCTGGACTTTGGTGGGATCTTTACTGTGTTGGTACCTTATCTGGTGTGAATTAGATGTTTGTTCACATCTAGGAAAAGTTATCACAACAAGCATCCTATGGGGGTCCTCCCATGCCCTGAAACAGGGCAAAGTGTTTGTGTAAACACCCAAGTATCTGTCTGTGGGCCTGGTTTCAGCACCAAGGTAGCAGACATGACATCTCCTATCATGTTTCCAAAAACAATGAATTTAGGGAGTTAATTCAAATTGCAGACTATTCGGCTAAAAGGCCCTGGAATGCCTGGTGACAGCTAACAAAGAACACATTCAGTCCCTGGGGTGCTCTGCTCATCTCCACCCTCTTGTATCAATGTTTTGACTGCCACTTCTGGGTTATGTTGGTAGGACCAAGGTTTTCCTGTCAGTATGACAAAATAATTTGTCACCAAAGCTTGGCTCCTTTATTCCCCTGCACATAAATGCCGTGAGTTAGGTTGCTAGTGGAAGCACCCGTCACCAGGAAGGAGGTCTCCCACACCTTTGCAGGCTGCCCTGGTTTCTTAATTGTTTAATTGTATTAATAAAATTTCCAGCAACACAGTTTTGGGGAATCAATGTAGCAGGCACTGCCAATCAAAGACTTCCCTGCATCTTGAGGAGGTACTAGCTAGACTTTCAGTTTCTTTGTGACAGACCAAGGAAAGGCCGCATCACCACCCCCCCACTCCCCCGCCAAAAGATTAAATCTTTAATTTTGCGTTATTTCCAGCCATCTCTACAGAACAAAGTGGGTTTTACCTGTTGAATATGGGCTTATGCAACTTGAAGGACCCTTGAGACGTTAAGAGGCGGCCGAGAACGCTCTCTGAGATTTAAGCGGAGGGGAATTCTGAAGGGATTACGACTGCATTTTCCATAAAATGAGAAATAAAAACAGACTTAAGCGTCGCATGATCATAAATGCATTCCTGCGGCGATGGAGGGCCATTCCCACTGCTGCCCTGGGGCCCAGGCAGGAAGCTCACACACTTGTGCGGATTTGTGTGAGTCCAGCCATAATGAAGCGAGGGCCTGAGGCTTTGGACAGGCCGGCTACTTTTAAAAAAGAAAAAGATACTCTTCCTCTCTTTCTGGCCCAAAGGTGAGAAATGCGGGCTTCATTTTGACATCATTAAGATATCTTTTGTATGGAGGTCTAACCTGCTTTGACCAAGACCGGATAATTCTCTGTAGAGTGAGGAAGAACAAAGCGATTCCTGGGAAGATTTTCCTCCACTGATTAATTATGTGTTACAAAAAAAAAAAAAAAAAAAAAAAAACCCTCACACTGATGTCTTCCAAAGACTCAAAGAAAGTGGGGACCCCAATTAAAATCCCATCCTTACTAATCAGCTTAAGAAATGCAACTAAAACAAAAGTCCTATTAAAAGAGAAGCCGTGCTCTGGGGCAGGCGTCAGTCACTCAGCAGAGCCCACATCACACCGCGTTCCTGCATCCTCAGTGCAGGCCTGCAAGTTAATGACTGAAACAGTGAAAGAAAGTGGGTATAGATGAATAAATGCAGGGCTGGGTGATGGGTAAATCTTAGTTTGAAGCCTATTAAAAACCAAAGATTTCTGAATTTAGGGGTGTGTGTTGGATATAAGTTCTTGAAGAGAGGGCTCGTTCCTCATGACCACTCTCCCCATTTTTTAATGTTTTAAAGTTTTGTTGTTACTAGATCCAGTGTAAGAGCAGTACATTTATTGTGTGTCCCCGTTGTGCAAAATGGCAGGCTTCCTTACGACATTTCTGCAGGCACTTAAGTGCACATCTTCCCCCAGCGCCTGAGCTGCTTCCTCTCCTGCATGCATGCCTTCCTCTTTGCCCCTTCCACCTCTGCACCGACGCTTCTGGAACGTGCACTCTGCAGGAAAGAAAGCATGGCATGTTTGTGACTCTGGTTTATTATCCAACATGGTAATTTCCAATTCTACAAGTTTTCTTTTTTTTCTTTTTTTCTTTTTTCTGCAAAGGACAGGGTTTTGTTTTTCTAATGGCTGCTTAATACTTTATGGTATATATTTAACACACTTTCTTTATCTATCTATTTATTTATTATCTATTTATTTGTCTATTTATTCACATATATGCTATCTTATCCAGTCTGACAATAAATTAATAAAGGAAAATAAAGTTTGGGGCTGATGGCTCATCAGATCAGAATACTTGCTACAGGAACACCAAGATCCCAGCTGAAAAAAAAGTTGGGCAAAGTCCCACAGACTTATAATTTCAGCAAAGGAAAGTGGGTTGCTAGCCACTATGATAGTGAAAAAAATCCTCAAAATAGTAATCTGCAAATTCCATGAGAGGGGATAAAGCGGTGCGCTAAGACAATGAAAGACACTCATGATCTCCTTTGGTTTACACACATGTGTGCAAACACACACTTACACACACACATACACACATATATATACATATATGATGAGAGATGCCATTATGTGTATATGTTTCTCATACTGGTTAATGAATAAAGCACTGTTGGCCAATAGGAAAGCAAGAGAGGAGGGACTAGGAGAGAAAGAGGAAAGAGGAAGTAGGAAGGAGGAGTCAAGATGGAGAGTCTGGAGAGAACAGAACCACCAGCCCTCTCCCTGGTAAGACCACGTGGAAATACATAGAAATGGGTTAATAATTAAGACAGAGCTAGCCGATAAACTAGTACCTGGCCAACACCATGATATCAAATACAGAGTCTCAGTGTGTTAATTGGGGCTGGAGCAGCAGCGGGACAAGACCAGTGGCGGGCCGAAAAACCTACTCCTTAAATATATATATATATATATATATATATATATATATATATATACACACACACATATATATATATGTATATATAAATATATATCTATATGCCTCAAACCCAGCCTGTCTTCCCTCACACTTCCTGGCCAGCTTCCCAGACTGCTCAAAGGGTTCTGGTCCATGGTCAGCCCTGTAAGTGGGGACTCAGAAAACCAGCATGAAGCTCTATTATTACAACCTCCACCTCTTCAGCCCATGCCTTCCTGACACTTGGTAGGTTGAGCTAGCAACAGCCTAGCAGACCTAAATGGACTTGCTGGGTCTGCTGAAGCCATGCAAGGCTTGGCACATAAGAATGGCCCTACTTTTTTTAGGATCATGTTGACTGACTATACTTCAGGATGTGGGGATACCACAGGCATAAGTATAAATCTTTCCAGCCAGTGAATGCATGTTTGAGGGTTTCTCATGTCACATATAACTAAAACCCTTGCTGAAAGCAGTTCTGAGGGATAGCAGGTCTCATGGGATCTACAGAGTGGTTGCAAGGAGGAACCAATCCTTGGGTAGATGAGAGCCACAGGACACACCCATTGTGTATGAGGAAGTCCTGTTCTAGAAAGACTACTCAAACTACTCATCCCTGATGTTGAACCTGTGGGGATGAGTGCCCAAGATGGCCACAGACACAGGAAAGTGATAATGTCACTCATCATGTCCCTACAGGGTCTTTGTCACCCTCCTTATACTCTGTTTTCTGGGAGCTTGGGATTGGAAGGATCCTGAGGGTCAGCCAGACACAAATCCTATACCATGTCCTGGTTCAGTCCCAATCCCACTGTCTTCTATGTGACCTCTTCTGTGTCATCCTCATCAATGACTTTGAAGTTCTGCTCTTCTCATTTTGATGACTTCCAAGGACCCCAGGTCCTACAACCTTAGCTGTGAGGCTTGGCATGTCCCCTACATGAAGTCCTAATGATGTTACCTAGTTTGCTTTTAGGACAAGGAAAATACACTCAGTCTCTGCAGTTCAGTTATATCTGGAATGTGGCTCCACCCTCCAGGAACAGCCTCCCTAGAGACTGCCTAATTTTTTCAAGAACCTTACACAGTGACATGTCACACCAAAGGCAGTCTAGACGATGGTAGGTTAAAGGTGAGGCAAGATTGTGATTAGTGCCTGTGGGTATCTCTCCATGTCCCCACAGGTATCTCTATTTCTAGAGTAATACACTTGGTTTTCTTGATATCTATTTAATTTCCAAGTGGCAATTCCTTAGTATTCTTAAAACTGACCCATGCTGAGGAAATGACTCTTTGAAAATGGATGCTCAGAAATACTCATTTGTTTTAAGACTATGTTGGTGTCACTCAAGTTTCAATGGATCCGGTTACTTTTCTGTAGCCAGTGGAGAATCAGAACCCTAAGGAGCTGATGGTGGCAGACAGTGCACACGGGGTCCTTGAAGTCACTGACATGGAGGTCCTTGAAGTCACAGTGCTGGGAGCACACGTCAGGATTGGCGATTCAGGTATGCAGGTCTGGGTACTACTCCCCAGCCACACTCCATCACTGTGTACAGTTAGCTGCTGTCTGCTCATGAGGGCCTGTCCTCAGCACAGGGCACATGAAGAGCATAAGAACAGGGTAGTACTCTCAAATTAAAATAAGGAAATCAGGTTTCCAGCCTGCCTTCCAGTGCACTGTTTGGAGCCTTCTGAGGTGTGGGGACTACGTGCAAAGGAGCCCATCCCCACAAACTGGCCTTTTCAGAGCCTGCCAGCCTCCTTGTCTTACGAAAGGAGCCTGCTTTCTGGTGCCCTTCTTGGAGCCTCCTGAATACTGGGACCTGTCCCAGTGGACTAGCCTATCCAGAGTCTACCAGCACCCTAGTCCCACCTCCACCCACTGGAAGAGAGGAGGCATTAGAGTATTGGACATGCTTGCACCCACTGGAAAAGAACCTTGGACCCTTACCCCAAGGAAAGAGAGAGATCCCCACAGGTTCATGCTGGAAGAAGGGATGGGTAGATGACGGTATAATAACACAGCGGACAACAGAAAGATCAATATGATGCCACCAGAGTCTAGGGACTCCACACCAGCAAGACCTGAACATCCCAACACAAATGAAGCAGAAGAGAATGACCCTAAAAAAAACTTCATGAAGATGACAGAGACCCTAAAAGAGGAAATGAAATAATCCTTTAAAGAAATGTAAGAAAAAACAAACAAAAAAAAAGTAAGAAGTCAACACATCTCTTAAAGAAAGCAAGAAAAGACAGGAAAACACAATCAAACAGATGAGAGAAACAATTCAAAACAGTTCATGACCCGAAAACTGGAGTAGAGACAATAAAGAAAACACAAACTGAGGGAATTCTGGAAATAGAAAAGCTGGGTAAATGATCAAGAACTTCAGATGCAAGCATAACCAACAGAATACAAGAGATGGAAGAAAGAGTCTCAGGCATTGAAGATATACTAGAAGAAATAGATTCATCAACTAAAGAAAATCTTAAGTGCAACAAATATCCAGGAAATGGACACTGAAAAAAGGCCAAACCTAAGGATAATAGGAATAGAAGAAGGTGAAGAAACCCAACTCAAAGGTGCAGAAAAATATATTCAACAAAATCATAGAAGAAAACTTTCCCAACCTAAAGAAAGACATGCCAATGAAAGTACAAGAAGCTTAAAGAACAACAAATAGGGTGGACCACAAAAAAGTCCCCTCACCACATAATAATCAAAACTCCAAATGGACAGAATAAAGAAAGAATATTAAGAGCAGCAAAGGAAAAAGACCAAGGAACATATCAAGTCAAACCATCAGAATTACACCTGACTTCTCCATGGAAACTCTTAAGGCCAGAAGGTCCTGGATAGATATTCTACCAACATTAAAGACCACAGATGCCAGCACAGGCTATTAAACCCAGCAAAGCTTTCAGTCAGTATAAATGGAGAAACCAAGATATTCCATGACAAAACTAGAATTAAACAATACTTAGCTACTAATACAACCCTACAGAACATTTTGGAAGGAAAACTTCAACCCAAAGTAGTCAACTATACCCACAAAAACATAGGTAATAGATAATCCCATTTTACCAACAGCCAAAAGGAAAATGGGGGGAAATCCATACATAATACCACAACCACCAACAAGTCCAAAACAAACAAGAATTAACAATCAATGATCATTAACATCCCTCAATGTTAATGGTCTTAAATCACCTATAAAAAGGTCACAGGCTAACAGAATGGATACAAAGACAGAATCCATTCTTCTGCTGCATACAAGAAATACACCTCAACTTCAAAGACAGATGTTACCTCAGAGTTAAAGGTTGGGAAAAGATTTTCCAATCAAATGGATCCAAGAACAAGCAGGTGTAGCAATCCTAATATCTAACAAATTAGACTTTAAACTAAAATCAATCAAAAGGGATGAAGAAGGTAATTTCTTATTCATCACAGGAGAAATTTGTCAAGATGAAGTCTCAATTCTGAACATCTATGCCCCAAATACAAAGGCAGCCACATTTGTAAAAGAAATATTACTAAAACTCAAATCGTACATAAAACCTCACACACCTATAGTGGGAGATTTCAACACCCTACTCTCAACACTAGACAGGACCACAAGACATAAACTTAACAAAGAAACAAAAGAACCAACAGAAGTTATGACCCAATTGGGTTTAACAGATATTTATAGAACATTCCATCCAAACACAAAAGAATATATCTTCTTCCTTCTTCTCAGTGCCACATGGAACCTTCTTTAAAATTGACCACATACTTGGCAATATAGCATTCCTCAATAGGTACAAAAAAAAAATTGGAATAACCCCCTGTATCTTATCAGACTGCCATGCTTTAAAGTTAGAATTCAACAACAAAAACACAAATTGCTTAAACCCCACAAATTCATAGAAGTTGTACAATGTATAATTAAAGACTTCCTAGAATTGAATGAGAATGAAGACACAACATACCCAAACTTATGGGACACTATGAAAGCAGTACTAATAGGAAAGTTCACAGCACTAAGTGTCCACGTGAAAAAACTGGAGAATAGTCACACCAGAGAATTAACAGCACAACTGAAAGCCCTAGAACAAAAAGAAGCAAACTCACCGCAGAGGAGTAGACTACAGAAAATAATCAAATTGAGGAGTGAAATCAATAAAGTAGAAAATAGGAAAACAATACAAAGAATCAACGTAACAAAGAGTGGGTTCTTCAAGAAAATCAACGAGATAGACAAACCTTTATCCAAACTAACCAAAAGGCAGAGAGAGAGAACATGCAAATTAACAAGATCAGAAATGAAAAGGAAGACATAACAACAGACACTGAGGAAATCCAGAGAATCTTCAGGTCATATTTTGAAAACTTGTACTCCACAAAATTTGAAAATTTAATGGAAATGGACAATTTTCTGGATAGATATCACGTAACAAAATTAAACCAAGAATAGATAAGCAATTTAAATAGACCTATAACCCCTAATGAAATAGAAGAAATCATCAAAAGCCAACTAAAGAAGTCCAGGGCCAGATGGTTTCAGTGCAGACTTCTACCAGAAATTCAAAGAACAGCTAATACCAATACTCCTCAAAGTGTTCCATACAATAGAAGCAGAAGGATCATTGCCAGACTCTTTTTACGAGGCTACAATTACCCTGGTACCCAAGCCATACAAAGACACAACTAAGAAAGAGAACTACAGATCAATATTCCTCATGAGCATTGATGCAAAAATACTCAATAAAATACTGGCAAATTGAATCCAAGAACACATCAGAGAAATCATCCAACATGGCCAAGTAGGCTTCATCCTGGGAATGCAGGGATGGTTCAACATACAAAAATCCATCAATGGAATCCACCATATAAACAAACTGAAAAAGAAAAAGCACATGACCATTTCACTACATGCTGAAAAAGCCTTTGACAAAATTCAACACCCCTTCGTGATTAAGGTATTGGAGATCAGGGATAACAGGAACATACCTAAACATAATAGAAGCAATATACAGCAAACCAACAGCCAATATCAAACTAAATGGAGAGAAACTCAATGCAATTCCTCTAAAACCAGGAACAACACAAGGCTATTCACTCTCTCTATATCTCTTCAATATTGTACTTGAAGTGCTAGCTAGAGCAATAAGACAACAAAAGGAGATCAAGGGGATACAAATTGGGAAGGAAGAAGTCAAACTTTCACTATTTGCAGTGACATGAAAAACTCTACCACCTGATAAACACCTTCAGCAAAATGGCAAGATACAAGACAAACTCAAAAAAATCAGTAGCCCTACTATGTACAGATGATAAAGGGGCTGAGAAAGAAATCAGAGAAACATTACCTTTTATAATAGCCACAAACAACATAAAATATCTTGGGGTAACACTTACTAAACAAGTGAAAGACCTATATTATAAGAACTTTGAGTCTTTAAAGAAAGAAATTAAAGAAGATATCAGAAAATGGAAAGACCTCCCATGCTATTGGATAGGTAGGATCAATATCAATAAAAATGGCAATCTTGCCAAAAGCAATATAGAGATTCAAAGCAATCCCCATCAAAACTCCAGCACAATTCTTCACAGACCTTGAAAGAACAATCCTTAACTTTAAATAGAAAAACAAAAGACCCAAGATAGCCAAACAACTCTGTACAATAAAAGAACTGGAGGCATCACCATCCCTGACTTCAAGGTCTATTATAGAGTTATAGCCTTAAAAACAGCATGGTATTGGTGCAAAAATAGACAAGAAGGCCAATGGAATCGAATTGAAAACTCTGATATTAATCCACACACCTACAAACACTTCAGTTTTGATAAAGAAGCTAAATTTATATAATGGAAAAAAGAAAGCTGGCATAACTGGATGCTGGTGTGTAGAAGACTGCAGATAGATCCATATCCATCACCATGCACAATATTTAAGTCTAAATAATCAAAGACCTCAACATAAATCCAGCCACACTTGAACCTCTTAGAAGAGAAAGTTGGAGGTACCCTTGAATGAATTGGTACAGGAGACTACTCTCTTAATATAACACCAGTAGCACAGACACTGAGATAAAAAATTAATAAATGAGACCCCCTGAAACTGAGACACTTCTGTAAGGCCAAGGACAGATTCAACATGACAAAATGGCAGCCCACAGAATGGGAAAAGATATTCACCAACCCCACATCTGACAGAAGGCTGATTCTAAAATATCCAAAGAACTCAAAAGGCCAGTCCCTCAAACACCAAATAATCCAATTAAAAAGTGGGGCACAGAACTAAATAGATAATTCTTAATAGAGGAACCTAAAATGTCTGAAAGACACATAAGAAAGTCCTCAACAATCTTAACCATCAGGAAAATGCAAATCAAAACAACTCTGAGATACTATCTCACTCCTTTCATTTAGAAACACCAATGACAGTTTATGCTAGAGAGGATGTGGAGAAAGGGGCACATTCCTCCACTGCTAGTGGGAGTACAAACTCATACAGCCACTTTGAAATCAGTATGGTGTTTCCTCAGGAAAATGGGAATCAGTCTACCTCAAGATCCAGTAATTCCACTTTTAGGCATATACCCAAAAGATGCATATTCCTACAGCAAGGACATAATGTCCATAGCAGCATTATTTGTAATAGCCAGACTCTCAACTGAAGAATGGATGGAGAAAATGTGGTACATTTATACAATGGAGTACTATTCAGTGGGGAAAAAAACAATGGCATCTTGAAATTCACAGAGAAATGGATAGAACTAGAAGAAAGCATCCTGAGTTTGGTAACACAGTCACAAAAAGACAAACACAGTATGCGCTCACTCATATATGGTTTTTAGATATAGAGCATAGGATCACCAGCCTACAACCCACACTGCCAGAAAAGCTAGGAAACAAGGAGTACCCTAAGAGAGACATACATGGTCCCCTGGAGAAGAGGAAAGGGACAAGAACTCCCGAGCAAATTGGGAGCTTTGGGGGGAGGGTAGGAGGAAGAGGAGGAGAGGAGGAGAGAGTTGGGCATGAGGGAGTAGGAAGACTGAGACAGGGAAAGAATAGAGGAGAGCAAGAGATGCAATAATAGGGGGAGGCATTATCGGTTCTAAGAGAAATCTGGCACTAGGGAAATGTCCAGAGATCTGCAAGGATGAACCTAATTAACAATCTAAGCAATAGTGGAGAGATTACCTTAAATGCCCTTCCCTGATAATGAGATTGGTGACTACCTTAGATGCCATCCTAGAGCCTTCATCTAGTAGGTGATGGAAGCAGACACAGACACCCACAGCTAAACACTGAGCTGAACTCCTGGAATCCAGTTGCAGAGAGGAAGGAGTGATGAGCTAAGGGGTCAAGACCAGGAGAAACCCACAGAAACTGCTGACCTGAACAAGGGGGAGCTCATGGACTCCAGTCTTATTGCTGGAATGTCAACATAGGACCGACCCAGATTGTCTGAATCTGGTGTTAGTTGGGAGGACTGGGCAGTTTATGGGGCCTCTGGCAGTGGATCAGTATTTATCCCTAGTGTATGAATGGACTTTGGGAGCACATTCCACTTAGAAGGATACTCCCTCAGCCCAGACACATGGGGAAGGGCCTGGACCCTGCTCCAAATGATATGACAGACTTTGAAGACTCCCATGGAAGACCTCACTCCCTGAGGAGCAGAAATGGTATGGAATATGTTTGGTGGGAGGAACAGGGGAGGACGGGAGGGTGGGGGAACTGGGTTTGACATGTAAAACAAGCTTGTTTCAAATTTAAATTAAAAATTATAAAAAATAATATGTAAAATTATATTCATTCTTCTCTTTGGCATATATACTTTAACCTCTGGGAAATGATAAGTTTTGTATTGAAACGAATAGTTGTTATAAAGTCCTGACCTTGCAGTGTTAATGAAAAATAAGGAAATCAGTTAGCAGCACTGATCTGACCAGTCAGGGTTTCGAAGCCCCTTAGGCAGTTGAAGGCATCCATGTCTTTGCTCAGGCTGCAGATTGACTGTCCCCATTGATGGAAGCTTTGCCTTCGTTTATAGCTGTGCAGAGGTGTGGGCCTCTGACCTATAGATCAGAGAGGAAGAGCCACCACGTGCCACCAAACTCCCACTATCTAAACTTCAGCCTGTTGTGTTTCCCCGTGAAACACACGCCATCCAGAGAGGAAGCCATTTAAGGTCACTTCCAAATCATGTCACTTAGCAAATCTGAAACACCACTGGCCATCCTTCCCAGCCTCATGCCATCTTGCAGTGCCATCGGGAGTGCATCTGATCAGAACTGTTTCCCCATGCTGAGATGGTGATGGGGCCAACCCTTGTTCTTGCCCTCCTCCTGTCTTCTCTACTTGTGGAAGAGAAATGTTCCCTGCTTCGGTGTGGCCCTCTGGATTCTGAGTAAGTCACAAATCTCAAGCCCTCACATAAAACCAGTTATTCACTTACTAATAACAGGAGCTGTTACTGGTGGTGGTGGTGGTGGTGGCATAGAGGACTGGGAGTTTCTGGGAGTTTCTGTTGCAGAAATGAAGTGGAACCTGAAATGGTCATTTTTGTGGACAAAGATTCTTAGGTGTAAAGGCTCCCAAACTGCTCTGTTTAAGGCATTTTCAAAGAACATCAGAGAAAATAACAAGAGATTATCCAGGCGTTTTATCCAAAATGCAATGTCCTGAGTGGGTTAGCACCTGGACTTGGCAGAAGAACACACTCAGGACCCTTCAGGTTCCAGGAACAGACTTGTCAAAGAGAATTCCAGAGTGAAAGCCTAAAGGTCACAGCATCCCCACAGCATCAAACCTGTCTTAGTTACTATTCTATTGCTGTGATAAGACACCGTGAACTAAGTAATTTATAGCAAAAACAGTTTCTTGGAGGTTTATAGTTTCAGAGAGTGAATTTACAACCATCATGGCAGGCAACAGGCAGACAGGCA
Organism: Phodopus roborovskii; assembly: GCF_943737965.1. Classification (NCBI taxonomy): domain Eukaryota; kingdom Metazoa; phylum Chordata; class Mammalia; order Rodentia; family Cricetidae; genus Phodopus; species Phodopus roborovskii. The sequence continues at coordinate 27,309,235 of NW_026126571.1, read as the reverse complement.
TGCAGAGCCAGGGCCCTGGCTATCTACCCCTTTCCTCCTTAGGGATATACCTCTTTCCTATGAGTCTAGTTTGATCATTAAAACAGGATCCTAAAACAGCTTTCTCCACTGAGGAACACTGGATTATAGACCCTACTCGCTAAAGTCTGCCTCGGATGCCCCTGTCCTGAAACACTGGGGCTTGGGTTTAGCTGAAAGTGACTTGTTTCAGATTTCCCCACACAGAGCACTAGGACATGGGTCCCCACCCCCTCACTCAGCTGCCCAATTTTCAAGCAATAGTCTACAGGTTCAGCTAACAAGGGTCTGTCCCAGACGTCTCACCCTGGAGTACTAAGTTGTGCCTTCAGCTCATAGGCTTCTTCTACAATATCCTTAAATTGGAGCTCTGGGCCATGGGCTCTGCTAACAGGGTCTGATTTAGCTGTCTCCACAGATACAGCTGACTGTCCCAGAGGTCCCTACCATGGCCATGGGCTCTGCTGAGAGCTGTATCCAACCTTGCAGCACCAGCTCCTGGCCTGCTCTCAGGGTCGGCTTCTTCTGTCTTATACTGTGTCCAGGCAGTGTGCCCGCAGCTGGAGCCATGCCTGGCCTCACTGTGCTGGAACTTGTGCTTGAAAGCCCATGCTCAAGTATCATGAAACTCTCCCCATGGAAAGATCAACCCCCAGGAAGGTGAGAGTGTCTAGCACAACATTTGCTGTGGAAAGTGTTGGGATTCGACTCTATTTCACATAAGAGAAAAGACAATGGTCTGGGGTAGAAACTCTGTAGTAAAGAGCTCAGGGAATTTAGCAGAAAGTGTGTGGCATGGACCTTCAGCTGACTCACATTTTGTTTGGAGGACTGGAAATGTGGTTTTTTGTTTGTTTGTTTGTTTGTTTTTTGTTTTTTTTTGTCTAAGGATCACTGACTTTCATCCTTTACCAGCCTCAAGGGGACTCTAATCTTAGCCAGATATTCCTGTGGCTTCCACTAGCAACTAACATATTTCTTATTTTTGGAAGCCACTGTAGCTTTGAGGTTGTGCCCTGGTATCTGCTGTATTGGAGCAGATGAAGACCCAGACACATGGTCCCTAATAGATGCTGCATACAGAACTGAGATAAAATTGCCCCTTCAGACTGTGCTTAGTAAACTCAATGATGTCTGATCATTTATATTACAATTTAAATAAACTTAGAGAGGAAACCTGGTGCCGAGTGCAACTGACAGGCACACCCCAGAACCAAGGGAAAGTTTCGGAGTCCTCATTTGGCTTGGCCAGTGCCATCCTTTGCCTCTGTTCTCCCTGTAATTGCTCAGTTTCTTAGGCTCTGTACATGGAACCTTCCACCCTGTGTTCTATGGGCAAAATGTGGCCTCGAATTGCCTAAAGGAAGAGGGTCCTGCCTGACCGGTACTCCTCACAGCACACACAGTCAGAGCACACATGAAGAACGTAGCGCACTGATTTCAGAAGTGGCATAGTGTTATGACCTAGCAGGGATTTCAGATGGGTGGGGAGGGCTGGGGTGTGGTCTCCCCACTCTGTGTCTGTATGGATCTTTCAGTGGGAATAGTTTATTAATGACTGGGCATAGTGCATCTGTTTGTTTTGCTCAAAAGAAGTCATGTCTGTCCTTGCCCCAGGTCCTCAGAAGAGCAGTCATTGCTGAGAACCAGGGAATTAGGGCCAAGACCATTGAGGACAGTTTAGAAAGCAAATGTCTTCCTGCTTCCCAAAGCACTCTGCAGCTGGACAGACCGGTCTGGGCAATCACCGTTTATTGTGAGGTGAATGATATCTCAGATGACTACATTCTAAAAAATAGATTAAAGACATTTTTGTCATTTTTAATGTCTTACTACTAGTACTTCATAAAAAATATCTGAGATGATGTTGACAGACATTTTACAGTGAGAACACTTTCGGGATGCTTAATGGCTCACTTATTACTAAGCAGGAATTCTCCAGGGCTGCCTTGGTTTTTAATTCACGGTACCATCTTTGAGCATTTTGCTGCATACAAGGCAGTGTAAGCAACAAGGGTGAGATACTGGATAATAACATGCATTTTGCCAGTTGATCATACAGGCCTTCAGAGCCAGCCCAGGAATGAAGACAGCTGAGGTGGAGGAGGACACAGTCTGCAGAATCCTGTTTATGTGAAACTCCAGGGGATGTGAGCTGAAGGTGGTATCCACAGAGCTCAGAGCTTCCTTCTACACTTCTGCAGGCGATGTTTAGGTAGAAGACTCAGTACAAATGCAATTGCCACACAGCTAAGAGGCCCCACACTTTAGGAAGAAAAAGGACACCTACCTTTTAAAATCATCACTGAATGCTTTGAAGAACACACTTGGGCTCTCAGTTTCTGGTAGGAGTGCTCGAGGAATTGAAAGGGTGGGTGGCATCTCAGGCCTGTTCCCATGTCTTCCTAAGGTGGGCTGCAAGTCAATGGGCAAAGGCAAAGTCTGCACAGGATGATGACAGGAGAGAGAAGGATGCAGACCTACAGTCACTTTCTCAGACCCTCCCATAAACACACTTTTGAAGCCATTCCTTCATAGTCACCAGATAAACAGTTGTATTTGAAACCTTCATGTTTTGGGACACACACTATGTAGGTATTCCCTGTTGAGCTGAACTGCAAGTTTGCCTGGGATCTCAATTTTTATTTGTAAAGTCTAACACAGTTCCAACAGATTCTGCGTTATTGATCTCTGAACATTAGCAGACTGCAATTGGGCTACATAGCTTAAATGCTGGCAACCATGAGGGTCAAAACCAGAAGGAAGAGGCCACTCTCTTGTGCGAGCAGGATGCTACTGACATGTCCTTGGAGAAAGGTGTCTACAGAGCCAGCCAGGTAAAGCACAGGTCTGGGAGTTCCACACCTGGCACACTTACCATCACCAAGTTCCTATTCTGCCTTGTGACAATGGAGCTCACGGGGTAAGGGTGACAGGTCGAGCTGAGTTCTGTTAGTGAGCCTGTGCATTGTTTTCCTCCTGTTGTCCTACAGAAACCCAGCACAGAAAGAGGTAAAACATTTGCAAGACCTTGTTAGCAAGAATACAGTTGACTCTGTGTGATAGGGTGAGGGCTATGTGTGCTCATGAGCTGTGTAGTGCATGCTGGGGGATTGCTCACCCACCCATCCACCTTGGCATCTAGACATACAGAGTCCTCTTTTGGACAGACAACAACACTAACCAAAAGGATACAGTGCTGGACAAAACAAGCCAGCAAGACATGGGAGCTGAAGAACTACCCCTGAGACAGAGATACAGAGGGAGTAGAGATTTCCAGAATGTTCCTTGTGGATGTCTGTGTTCTGTCACACTGTGTTGGTCTTCAGTGAAGAAGCGTTCTCTCTCTGTCTCTGTTTCCATCTCTGTCTCTGTCTCTCCCCCCCCCGTGAGTGTGCCTGTGTGTATGTGTGTGTGCCTGTGTATATGTGTGTGTGTGTGCCTGTGTGCATACATGTCTGTATATGTGTTGTGGTGTGTGCCTGTGTGTATGTGTGTGTGTGTGTGTGTGTGTGCCTGTGTGCATACATGTCTGTATATGTGTTGTGGTGTGTGTCTGTGTGTGTGTGTGTGTGCATGCACATGTGTGCACATGCACGTATATGTGTGATGTACAATCTGTCATCACAGCAATGCCCAGGGTGTTACAGAAAAGCAGCTTAGCTGAGGATGAGTGGGGAGTACATCTGTCACAGCCAGCATCCATGGGAAATCAAAACCCTATGGGCAGTCTAGAGCTAAGTGGGATAGTGCAGCTGAGAGCAGGAATTACAGGAGAGAAGAAAGCAGAGCCACAGCTGGATTCCTGGAGATAGAGGGAAGGTCCCAGTGTTCCCAGTGGCAACACCTCTGAAGAGAAATATTTGTAAAATAGATGGGTAAAAATAATCTGCAATATAGCACACAGAAATACCAACATCCCTGAAGTATGGACATATACCCAGATTTTTAGACTACAGGCATACACCCACTTTCCTGGAGTACAGACATATACCCACTTTCTTAGACTATAGACATACACCCAATTTCCTAGACTATAGCCATATACCCACTTTCTTAGACTATAGACATATACCCACTTTCCTAGACTATAGACATATACCCACTTTCCTAGACTATAGACACATACCCACTTTCCTAGACTATAGACACATACCCACTTTCCTAGACTATAGACACATACCCACTTTCTTAGACTATAGACATATACCCACTTTCCTAGACTATAGACATATACCTACTTTCTTAGACTATAGACACATACCCACTTTCCTAGACTATAGACACATACCCACTTTCTTAGACTATAGACATATACCCACTTTCCTAGACTATAGACATATACCTACTTTCTTAGACTATAGACATATACCCACTTTCTTAGATTATAGACATATACCCACTTTCCTAGACTATAGACTATTGCGGTTAAATAAGGATCAGGATAAACAAATAGGCCGAATAGATGTTTATTCAGGGAGAAATAACTTACAACCTAGACAGATGAACACCAGCAATTTCCACTGGATGCTCTCCTGTCCGAGTCCCGCCAGCAAGAGAGCTTTCCCCAGCTCTTCCTCCGACCTCCTTCCACAGGTCACTTCCGCCCATGGCTCCACCCCCCAATGGGCATGGTCAGTGCCACAGAAGGACTATCTCACTACAATTCCCCTTTTAGTCTAAAGAAAAGATTTAGGCTTAATACAAAACTATATACAAAACAGTGATTAAATAGTGTGCTCTAAGGAAAGGAAAATCGAGAACAAAATGACCTACATATCTAGTCCTAGGGTGAAGGCATAACAGAGTTTACAATAGAGTTGTCCTAAGCTGGAAAATGTAAGTCTGGTACCTAATATATCTAACTAGGAAGAGAAAATAATAGTTGTGATAGTTTAATCTTCAACCTCATCAAGACCTGAGAAGGAAAATAATGATACTAGAGTAGACAGGAAGTGCAGATGGACAACTTCCAAAAGGTGCAGCAAGGACAGAAACAGCAAGCCACCTGGACAGTCACCCTAGGTCTCACAGCAATGTTGGTACACCCAGTTTTGGCTAAGGCCAAGAGAACTTGACAGACCACAACAACAGCAGGGAGGTAGAATGGCTGTCTTACCCTGACATGGCAAGGTCCAGCAGTCTTCTATATTTGTCTCTTGCAAGCACATAGGACTGCATGTCCAAATCAGTGGTCAAGGTGGGGGCAATTCTTTGCCCAACAGGCCATTAGCTGAGGTGAGAATGAACTCCAGCTGGAGCAACAACAGTGTCCAACATATTTTCGGGAAAGTGCACGGTGCTGTCAGGAGCAACAGTGTCTCGTGTCAACGGAGTACTAATATTAAAACATTTAAATGTCATGTTCTGCATGTCTATGAAGTGATTGAAGATTAAGCATCTATATCTGACTAATCTCATAGGTACAGGAAACATGAGTGAAGATAATCTGTAATACTCAGGAACTTAGCTAAAAAACTGATTAAAACTTCCCTGAGTAAAGCAGGAACAAATGGAACAGATGGAGAGACTGGGGAGACTGGGGAGAAAAGACACTGGCCCCTTTCCACGGTAAGAAGAGCACGTGGAAATACATAGAAATGGGTTAATACTTAAGACAGAGCTAGCCGATAAGAAACAAGTAATGGGCCAACAGAATTATATCAAATACAGAGTCTCTGTGTGTTAATTGGGGCTGGCGCCGTGGCGGGACCAGACCAGCGGCGGGAGGAAAAACCGTACTCCTTACAAATGGCGCCCACGTGGCTAATAAGAACTTCCACTTAAAATTTAACAAAAGCTTAAAAAAGGGTTTTAGAAACAAAAGAACAGAGACAAGCAAGGTTTCTTGGTTAGCAGCATTTTTCTCAGTTGGACTCTGATTTGCCAGAGACAAGCAGATATTTGCACGGCTCCTTTAAGGGAAATTTCCTAACTCAGCAAAAGCAGCAAAAAAAAAAAAAAAAAAAAAAAAAAAAACAAAACAAAAAAAAAAAAAAAAAACCGCACAGCTTTAAAAAAGCACTGCTAACAATTTATTGTGTAGGAGAACTGGCAATGGCATTGATCACATCTCCAAGCAGGCAGCATGCTTGCTAGATGGTAGCGTTGACCAGGGCAGTGACCACAGCTTTCATTGCTGGCGGAAAGGTACCCACCACCATCTTTGGTAATCCGCAGCAGAAACAACTTATCATTTTAGCAATGTTGTTTGCCAGATGAAAGACTCCTAGCCAGAAAAAGATAAAGATTTACAGTAAAGACAAATTCACATTAAGAAAACCTCTAAAGGTTTACAATATGTTCTTAAATATATGTAGGCTTGGGAGAGAAAAGCAGTAAAATGGTTATAAAAAGACAGAGAACAGCTGGGTGTGGTAGCACATGCCTTTAATCCCAGCACTTGGGAGACAGAGGCAAGCAGATCTCTGTGATTCCAAGTAAACCTGGTATGCAGAGTGAATTCCAGGACAGATAAGAGTTACACAGTGAAACCCTGTCTCAAAAAATGAAAAAAATAGAAAAAAGATATATATATAAAGCCACTTAAAGATGGAAAGCTCAGAGAGAATCTGGTTACTGTATGGTGTTATATTGTCTTTGTATCTTTTGACTGCTGAGGAAATAACTGTTAAAACAAATGGTGCTGGATCAATCCAATTTATATATTTTAAAAATGCTTTGACTCAAAAATTTAAGTCTAAGGACAAGTTACTGAGGAAAAGGATTTCTAATTTTGTTTCCACAGAAAATAAAAGGCTGTGGATTCCTTCCAGACTAATGTGGTTTGAGCAAGCTAGACCCCCTGAAACAGAGTACCAGGTGATCCTCCATTCAAAACAGCTGAACAAAGCAGCCTTGCAGACTACAGCCAGGATTTCTGCATCTTCTTCGAATCCCCCCATGACAGCGCCCCTTACCAGCAGGAAGTATTTTGGAAAGAATGGCGCCCAAATTCCCAAATATTGTTTATAAATGTTTGTTTTCATTTAAATGGGGTTGGTTATAAATGGTTAATGATTACAACCAATATCTTTTTAAAGGTAAAAAGGGATTATGGTATAGATATGGATACTTTGCTTTGGAATGGATTTTCATTTATTGATACAATTTAAGGTCAATTTTGTGATATGTGTATTTCTCCTCTTGTTTAGATATTGTGTTTATATAAATCATTTAGAAATGTATAATTTAGTACAGATTATAGATAATTACCTATGATAGTCAAAACTTACAGTTAAGTTAGTTAGGTTTTTCAAGATACACAGAGATGTATTTGAGATAGATAGGCATTCTTCAAACCTTTCAAAGACCTACAGAATATGGCATTTAAAATCCTTTAGGGTTTTTCTTGACAGTGAGACATAACTGCTCCTGGCTACACCACCCGCCTCGGAAAGGAAGATGGACCTTGAAGAAACATGTTATGGAGTTTACTTCCAATATGGCAAGACGCTAGTCTTAGACAAGATACTGCTCTTGTCTGGACTGTTTGACTTTGTGCTGTACAAACTGGACATGCAGGACTGCTGATTCAAGATGGACATTGCTACAGAGTTCCAGCTTCATGGAAGAGGCTGCCAGACAGTATGCAAGACACAGAGAAAAAAGTGACTGACAAACTGCCAATACAAGAAGACAGTTTAAAGTTTATTGCTTTGCTGAAGAGTCTGCCATACACACTATGGCCTATGGGCTGAAGATGGAAGATTACAAAAGAACTTTGGGTGACCAGGCAATGAGTTGTCTCTGTCATTTCTAGAGTTTATATATTATCTTTCTGTGGTCTTTGATGGAGTTGAAGACATAGTTATGGTTATAGTTTTCCTTAGATAGGATTAAAGATAAGTTACATATATGACTTTAGACTCACAAATATAGGATAGATGATAGAATAGTTTATTTTAATCTTGCTAAATGTTAATGGACTAAATATTGGTAACTGTGATTCTTATTTGATAACTGTTGTGTTTATATTTTGCTAAGTTAAGCTTAAAACCCTTCTTTTTATTTAGACAGAAAAGAGGAGATGATGGGAGATGTCATTCTGTATATGTTTCTTATATTGGTTAATGAATAAAGCACTGTTGGCCAATAGGAAAGGAAGATAGGAGGGACTAGGAGACAAGGAGGAAAGAGGAAGTAGTAAAGAGGAGCCAAGATGGAGAATCTGGAGAGAATAGAACCGCCAGCTGCCTCTCGCTGGTAAGAGCACGTGGAAATACATAGAAATGGGTTAATAATTAAGACAGAGCTAGCTGATAAGAAACTAGTAACAGGCCAACAGAATTATATCATATACAGAGTCTCTGTGTGTTAATCGGGGCTGGCACGGCAGCGGGACAAGACCAGGCGGTGGGTGGAAAAACCCTACACCTTACAATAGACATATACCCACTTTCTTAGACTATAGACATATACCCAGTTTCTTAGACTATAGACATATACCCACTTTCTTAGACTATAGACATATACCCACTTTCTTAGACTATAGACATATACTCACTCTCCTCAAGTACAGGCATATGCTTTCCATATATCTATATGGAAAAACATTATATATATATTTTCCTATACTATAGTCATATACCCTCTTTCCTGGAGTACAGTATAATCTTACACTACAGTCATAAACCCACTATCCTGGAATACAGGCATATACCCACTTTCCCAGAGTAAGATGTCCACAGCCCCCAAGACCTCTTCAAACACTTCAGACATACATCCTTCCAGCCACCACCCTCCATCCACCTTGAGGCTGGCTGACAGGGCCCCCAGATGCCATGTTCCAGGCCCTGGATGCTTAGGAAGACAGATGACAGGATCTAGCCGAAGTCCTGTCCTCATGAGTTCAGCCGTCCAGATGAGGGTCAGCCACAGCTTTCTGAGATATACAAAGACTTGGTCTGAATACTCAGCAGCAGCTTGGCAGTGCCAACAGCTGTGGCTCCTTCCTGAGCAAACACACAGCTGTGGGCAAGAAAACTGCACTTGTGGCTGTGAAATGTGAAGTTCATGTGGTTTTCATGTGTTAGAAAACATTATCCTCTCTTGATTTTCCCAGCCATTTCAAGTCATAAAATTATATTTAGTACACACGACTTCAGAAGTCCAAACAACAGAAGTGATTTACATTTTTATCACCACAAGGACACTAAGGACAGCTCTAGGTGGGGCTGCCTATGACCTTGTACATTTTTGGCAATGCCGGGGATGATGGAAGAAAAAATAAAATGGAGAATGTGGTAACACAAGGCATGAGGGAACACAAGCCAGGTGTGATCACAGTGCAATATGTATACAGTGCAGGTGTGAACACAATGCAGATGTGTATTCCATGAAAGTATGTATACAGTGCAGCTGTGGGCACTGTGCAGGTGTGCATGCAGTGTAGGTGTGGGCACTGTGCAGGTGTGCATGCAGTGTAGGTGTGGGCACTGTGCAGGTGTGTATACAGTGCAGGTGTGGGCACAGTGCAAGTGTGTATACAGTGCAGGTGTGGGCACTGTGCAGGTGTGTATACAGTGCAGGTGTGGGCACTGTGCAGGTGTGCATGCAGTGTAGGTGTGGGCACTGTGCAGGTGTGCATGCAGTGCAGGTGTGGGCACTGTGCAGGTGTGTATACAGTGTAGGTGTGGGCACAGTGCAGGTGTGTATACAGTGCAGGTCTGGGCACTGTGCAGGTGTGCATGCAGTGTAGGTGTGGGCATTGTGCAGGTGTGTATACAGTGCAGGTGTGGGCACAGTGCAGGTGTGTATACAGTGTAGGTGTGGGCACAGTGCAGGTGTGCATGCAGTGTAGGTGTGGGCACTGTGCAGGTGTGTATACAGTGCATGTGTGGGCACTGTGCAGGTGTGTATACAGTGCAGGTGTGGGCACAGTGCAGGTGTGCATGCAGTGCAGGTGTGGGCATTGAGCAGGTGTGCATGCGGCACAGGTGTATATTCAGTGCCAATATGAGCACTGTACAGGTATGCATGAAGTACAGGTGTGTATGCAGCATAGATGGACATGCAGAGCAGGTGTGAGATGGTGCAGGCGTGGGCACAGTACAGGTGTGGACACATTACAGGTGTAGACACAATACCAGTATGGGCACTGTTTAGATGTGTGCACAATGTCTTTGTCGACACTGCACAGCTATGTATACGGTACAGTATGTATACAGTGAAGGTGTGGAAGTAGTGCAATGCAGTACACGTGTTTGCATGCAGTGAAGATATGTATACAGTGCATGTGTGTACAGTTAAGGAAAGGACCCAGAGCAGACATGAACATGCTGTATGTACAGACCTTGTGTAAGTGTTGGCCTGAGTGTAGATCTGGACCCACTTCAGGAGTGAGTTAATATAGGTATAGACCCATTCAGTTGTCCAGTGCAGGTATGGGTCCAATGCCGGAGGGGATCCTGTGTGTGTGTGTGTGTGTGTGTGTGTGTGTGTGTGTGTGTGTACCCACTGTTACTGTGAACTTAGTGCATGGGTGGGGCCTGTGTGGGTAAAGTCACAGAGCAGGTGTGCACACAGTGTGTAGTTGGTACAGCACAGGTGTGACCCTGGTGTGGTTAGAGTACCCAGTTGAATATTGCAAACAGTTGTGGAGTGTCATGTCTGCTGACAAGTGCTCCAGCCAGTTCATGCTCCAAGACTGTTCACCAGAGAGAGGGCAGTGATCCTGGAGTGCAGCAAGGACAGCGCTCATCCCTGCTCTTCCTTCCAGCTCTCCCTCCTCAGCTCTCAGACTGATGTGCTGCAGGTAGCCTTGATGTAGGCTCTCCAGCCTTGGCCAGGACTGATCCTACTCATGCTTGGTATGTGAACACTGTCTCTGGTCTGGGTTTCTTGAGTCCTACTAGACATTGCCTGAGTTAGGGTGCAGATTGGCTGATGCAGACAGGTAGCTGTGCAGGACACTTGCAGAGAGACCTGGTGGCCTGCTGTCTGCAAGGTTTCTGATTGACTGAGCCAGGGTGAAATTGATCACTTTGAAGCCGAAAATGCAGCTACTTAGTTTGGCCTTGTACTGTGAAGCCATTTGCTCTGAAGCTCCTGGATGCCCTGGCCAACACTGAAGTTGGCCCCTCCCCATGTGGGAACCTCTTACCCTTTTTCAATGTGCTATGCTGCTCCAGCTTCTGTGCATCTCTGCCCCTTCCCTGGCAGCCTCCCTCCACCTGGCTTTGTGATTTCCTTCCCTTGCTTGCCTGCGCCTCAGGGTTCATATGTACCAGGGAGGCCTGATGAATTCCTCTTGGTTACTTATTGGCTGGCTGATAGTGGCCTAAGGCTATAACCCCTATCACTTTCATTTTTGTCAAAGGATTCACCCAGAGACCAGGGGACACTGGGTGGGGCTCACACTCGCCACCAGCTCCAGAATGAGGCCTTGTTCTACTACATCTTGTTCACCTGCTATCTCAAAATCACAGAAGGACCCCCACCCCCACCCCCGGGAGAAGTACAGGAGGTGAGGAGGAGCCCTGGGGACTTGCTGGTTGTTTTTTTTTTTTTTTTCAATGTGACACAAATCTAGACAAAACTTGGAAGAGGAGATCTCAACTGGGAAAATACCTCCTTAAGATCAGTCTATGGTCAAATCTGTCCAGCATTTTCTCAATTAATGATCAGTGGCGGGGGGGGGGGGTCAGCCCATTGTGGTCAGTGTCACCCCTGGGCAGGTGGTCCTGGGGGTACAGGAGAGCAGGCTGAATAAACCGAGGGAGCCAGCTAGTGATGAGTACCCTCCATGGCCTCAGTTCCTGCCTCCAGGTTCTGGCTTCACATTCCTGCCCTTACTTCCCTTGTTGATGAACTAATGTGGAAGTGTAAGCTGAAATAAACCCTTTCCTCCTCGAGGTGCTTTTGGTGAAGATGTCTAGTAATAGTAATACAAACCCCAACTAAGACAGGGACATGCCATCCCTTACATGGGAGGGGCGGGACATGTGGTCAACATTGACCTCTTCCCCTGGAGCACATCTGGATGTCAGCTGGGGCCTGGAAGCTGCAAGCAAACACCTGCTGAGAGCCAGGAAGTTTCAGGGGGGCGGGGAGAGAACATGAAAAGGCTTTCACTGGAGCACTTGGCTACTGCTACAAAGCAGCCTGGAAAAGGCCAAGATTAAAGCGAGATATTGGGAAACTGAAAATGAGGAGCTCAGGCAGGTGAACAATCCTCCCCAAACAGCTGAGGCGGCCCCTGGACACCAGCTTGGGCCACGTGTCAAATGCGGCTGGGGGAGGAGCGATGGGACCTCTTGGGACTGGGGGGGGGGGGGGTTACACACCTGAGTTCTCAGGTGACTTGTTGAATCTCTGAGAACAGGTGAGACCCAAAGGTTCACGGTGGGCAGCACCCAGCTTGCTCCACAGTATCCGGCAGGAGCTGGGAGGCAGCCAGGGAGATGCTCACAGAGTCTGCTGCCAACTGAGGAAGCATAGAAGCAGCCTACCTTTGTGAAGTGCGTGGGCAGGCTGTGCTGAGGGCAGTGTGGGCTGAGGAGGAAGGTGGAGAGGAGCCGCCCTGGCTCAGCTCTCAGGTCTTCCCGTGAGGCAGGAAGTTGGCTCCAGGTCCAGGTCCCTCAGGTAAGCCTGCTCCATGCTGTCAGTGTGTCAGAGGGGCTCGGAGGGGAACCATCACCATCTCCAGACTCTGTGCTCTCCAGAGAACACTGCATCCCCGCGCCTCCTATCTCAAACAGCTCTCAGAGTTGCCGCTGTGTCTCAGAGCTGCTGCACTATGCTATCACCCACCGCACACGGTTGCCCTTCCTAAGCATCCATTTGGGACAAGAACAAGGTGTGACTTTGGCATTTCTGGGCCATAGAATAGATGTGAGGGGACTGTCCCCTTCCTCTGTGTGTCCTTTGGACTCAGACAGAGCTGCACAGTGTAGACGTCTATGCTGTTTCCTGCGAGCTTATTGGAAGGCTCCTTTCAGTGCAACCATCCACAGACAGAATTTGCTGACCTTGCCTTGCTGGCAGAACCCGTTCACACTGCCGCTGGTGTTGGTGGTGCTGTGGGCAGTCACTGTACCTCTGACAGTCCTGGAGACCTGGTCCTGCGTAACTGCTCATGAGATGCCCTCTCAGACCTGACAGGACACAGAGAACTTCCTCTGTGCCATAGGCAACTATCTTCTAAGTCAGTTTTCCCTGGATACCAGGAGTATTAGCTTGGAGGACAACACAGACCTAACCTTGCACCCAGAGCTGAGCAGTGGGAGCCCCACTCAGCGTCAGAGCAGCCAGCAGAGTCCTTCATGGGAAAGGGCAATGCCACAACATGCAAATATGACTGCATCCCCTTCCAAAGCTGAATGACAAGGGCAAGCTCTTAGGCTTCAGCTCAGGATTCAGGCTGGCACTGCTGACACACTTCCCCTGTGTTCTGGTTCTTTCAGAGCCTGGGTGTGTAGGGACATCACTTTCCATGCTGTTCCAGGTACAGTTGTTTCTCTGGCCACAGGGTTTGCAGCCATCTCCCCAGCTGAGCTGATCCATTATGGCTTGGACTACTTTACTCACTTTGAAACCCAAACACCATAGCACTGGTCCCCCATCAATAGGCCATTGCTGATTATGGAGTAGAAAACCATAAGACAAATAGGCTTGAGTGGCCTGAGTCAGTGGAGGGACAGCAGCCAGATGCTCCGCCTTTGCTGGTGCTCTGGAAGGTTGCAAGCTCTAGGTGATACAGACAGTACTTTGGACAAGGAAGGCATCCACTTAAGGGCAGGGCGTGGGTTGTGGAACCTACCCTTTACAAATGTATGGAGTGGGGGGTAACTATATGTAAAGACTGTTCGAGGAAGCAGGGCAGGCTGCCCAAGCACACATATGTGTGCATTGGACCTCTCTAAACAGAAGGCCAACTAATTGATGGGTCAGTCTCCTTCTACCTTTCTTTGTATCAAACCATCTCCTTTCTTTTGCAGAAAAGCCCAGTGCAAAGTGATTATCTGCTGCCGTGAGCATCCTTTAACACACTCACTGGTCTTCCCTGAGCAGAGTGAGCAGGGACATGTCAGTGCTAAGAGTATGGGATACTCCTTCAGGAAAGACAGTTTGTGCCAGGGTGGGAATGTGACCCACAGGTGGAGGTTAGATCCACAGCTCCATGAGCTGGGAGCTGAGTTTTGCCTTTATCTCTGTACTATGTAAGTCAAGTGTGCTGTAGAAAGTGCTAACTTGTTTCATACAGAAGAGTACCGCCCCCTCCCAGCCTCTGATCTCCCAATCCTCAAGAGTCTCTAGCTGAAAAGGCTTAGAGAAGTAAAAGCATCCTTAGCTACCCTAGTCCTTGACTCCAGCAATCAGCCACAAGACAGGATTGACTGTTGATGAGTTCATCCAAAACAAGGAACTCAGACCCTCCTAGAATGAACACCGGCCCTGTCTCTCATCTCCTCTCTAGGTCTATCTCTGTTTTCACGGAAGCATTGGCTGCCCAGGTCCCACCAGGCCTGGGCTGACTAAGACCCTACCCTACCCTACCCTCATTGTGCCTATGTTCCTTCTAGCCTGTGGCATTCCATTTGTCTTTCCTTTGCTGCGTGTTGGGTGTCACAGCATATGGCCAGGTGCAGGGCAGAAGCTTGGGAGAAAAGATGACTGACACAGTCACCAGGGCTCCTGACACTGTCCTCCCCAGGAACCTGAGTGAACAATCTGGATGCTGTGGGTCTCAGCGTGCAAGCTCTCTGAGTGGCAAAGATTCTCACTGCCCTGCATGACAGCTCAGGGTGTTCCCTAAGCATTAGGATGGGAAGCAGATGGAGTCAATGGGGAGTGGCCAGATGTGTTGGCCTGTGCTTGTAATCCTAGCACTCAGACAGGTAAGGCAAAGGATCTCAAGTTCAAGACCAGCCTGGAATACATAGTAAGTTCCAGCCAGTTAGTAGTGAGACCCTATCTCAAATGCATTCCCCCCTGCAAAAAAAGCAAAGCACCATAAAAGTAAAACCTGATTTACACAGAGAGCCAGACTGTATGCAGTCACCCTCCACAGGCTTCAGGTCCACACTGGCTTAAGACGAAAGGAAAGACACAAAAAACTGGATTTTCAGGTCTCCTGAGGGGATTTCAAAGGCAGAAATCCCAAGTTGCCCTACAGAGATGTCTGCTTGATATGTAAGTTGTGGTTACATGGAGCTCCCAAGCACACCCTAGAACTCCATGACAAAAGTGGCTTCACACCTGAGCTGCGATTCTGAAGGGCTTGGTACTTGCCTCTTCTCAAGAGAACTTGCAACTCTGACTCATAAATATTGTCAGTGTGCTCCTCCAGCGAACATTGTTCTGACTTAAGCTCTTTGATAATGTTTTTAGAACTACACCGATCTCCTGCCCCGCCGCCGGCAACTGCAGTGTTTGATTGCTGTCTGAGGCTTGTGGCGTTTCCTATGAGAGAGTTATGATTTCAAAATTTCCCCAAGTTGTGAATGGAGTATTCCACCCCCTGTCTCAGCCTCAGAGGGGACACAGCTAGCCCATGGGTCTGTGGCTTTCCGTGTGGAGGGAGACTGCATATTTGAAGAGCTAAGGGAGAACTTAGCCTGGAGAATAAAGCCTGTGACAGGGCTAGTGTGCTCTGCCTGAGAGGGGACTCGGCAGGCCTCGCATACCCATTGTAAATACCCCTCTATGTCCATTTTCCCGTATTCACAGTCTCAGCCAGTAACATCTGATAATCCCAGGAGGTTGGCTGGGCTCCAGAAATGACATGCCTTCTACCCTTGGCTCATCCTTACCTGGTGTGAATCTGGGAGTTTTCCAGCACTCAAAATGCAAACGAACAAGGCTTGAAAGAGACCTTGGGTCCTCCAAACCTAAAAGCCATATTATGTTGCCCATGGCTTAAGTAGAGTCTTCTCTGCTCTGGAGACAGATACCTGAGAGGTGGCCTGCAGGACCTGGCGTCCTGCCATGTCCCTACTCTCCCACTATCTATGGAGAGAAGAGGCACCATAGGGAAGAGCCCTGTGTCAAAGGAGTCTATGGAGGATAAGAGGAACAGTTTTCTGGGCAACACAAACTGTGAGGGCTGTGACTGCAGAGACTGTGGTCTGTCTCTCTGTAATGAGCTAGGGATGAGGCTTGAGGGCTGTACCATATGGATTGGGATGTAGTGGCATGGTGGGAAAGTGACCAAGGGAGGTTTGACCTCAATGTCACCCATGCTCAGAAATCATCTGGTGCCTTCAGAAAAGGGAGAGTAGAGCTCAGGACTTAGGAAAGGCAAGGAGCTGAACCCCTGGGTCTGGTAAACAAGCATTCTGCTCACGTTAGTCAGTGCTGACTACCTGTCAGTTGATGACAAATGGGTAGAGAATGAGGGTGTGAAGGACCTGGGCTTCCATGTCTTCAGTAGTTAGGGGTGTGTTGTGAACTTTATGTAAACAATTTAGGCAGCATGCTAGCTGCACACTGATCTCAGCCCACAGCAAATGGGTGCTTTCTATGCAATGCAAAGCGGAGCTGTCACACTGGTGGTACACATCAGATGTGAAACTGAACCTCTGGAACACCTGGTCCTCGGAGAAGGCTAATGAAATGGGCAAGAGTTAAGACATGCTGTGGGCTGGGAAGAGTCCTGTTGGACTGTCTGCAGACACTTGTGAGTGAGTAGTTTCTCCAGCCTGGTTTTACCATGTCATGCTCCAAGCATCATGCTGAGGTCTCTCAGGGAAAGAGGAATGTGAATCACCCCCACTTGAGACTCAGAGGGGTAAGACACAACTCAGTGATCTGCCCTGTGTTCAGAAAGTCAAAACTGCAGTGGAACTTTGGTGCTCCTACCAGAATGGTTGAGTTAGATGATGAGCACAGGCTGGAGTGTTAGCCCAGCCATACTTTCCCTGGGTATATAATCAAAACACCATGGCCCACATCTTAAAGACATATAATAATAAAAAAAGATAATTTTGTTAGACAGTACTGCTAGAAAACTACAGGGAAAGGGCTGGCACTAGTTCGGAGGGGTCAGAACTTCCTTGAACTCACTATGAGGTATGTTTCTATCAGGCCAGGATATCTGCAGAGACTCAGGCCAGGCCTACCATGGGGGGAAAAGTCACCAAGGATGATGATGGTACCAGCCTATTCTGCCACTAACAGGCAGTGGGGACTGTCTCAGACAGTTCTGTACCACAAAGGACATGTTGCATAGGGAGAGGAGGACTCCTTAGCCCAGGCACACAAAGAGGCAGTTTATCAGCTCTGACCCCTCTGCCTGTGGGAATCATGGGCTCTGTGAAGTCTGTTCTGGGTCGCATTGCTGGTCCTTGCAAGTCCAGCTCTGGATCATCATTGGCTGTGGCACAGGCCCTTCCTACAGTGCGCAAAGAGTAAGGGCCAAATTATTAAGCCCCGGAGAGAGCGATGACAAGAATGACACACCAAAGTGACTTTCCTTTCACTGTAACCAGTTACATTAGCAATGGCTCTCCTGGAAATAATACCATCATCACCCAAGTGATTGTCATTATCACTCAAGATCAGGAAGCAATCAGAGATGCCATTCCATGAGTGACCCACTCTTGCTGCCTCTGAGTAAGAGCAGAAGGGCACGGCATTGGCGTGTTAGCAGCATGGCGGGCAGCGTGACTGCGGGCCAGCCTCCTGGGGTGCACAGTTTCAGATCCCAGCTGCCTGATGGCCTATCCAATCAGGTGTGATTGCTTAGGTTTTAAGCCCTGGAATAAATTTCCTTTGTCATAGTTCTGGAGAAATGGAAAGAGAATTTAAAGTGAAGAGTGAAAAGCCATCAAGGTTGGCCTGGACCTGTCAAATTGGGTCTCATTTTTTCCATTCTAACCACTCAATTGCTGCCTCCTCTCAATTCCCCTGCTTTTCTGTTGAAGGCCTGAGCCTGTGATGAGCTCATCTGATCGCATTGTTTTCTCCCAGCAGGCCCCTAGTCCCTCCATACTCAGCATCCAGTACTGTTAGCTGGGCAGTTCCCAGAGAGCCATGTCCAGAGAACCCTCAACTAAGGTGACCCTCCTCTGCCTCCTAGGAGAGTTCTCATGGAGGGTCCCTCCTGCCAGTCCCAGAAAAGTCTGTTAAGACATTTTTTTTTATATTGAGATGGTGTAAGCAGGGAGCAACTGGGAAGACAGAGACCAAAGGAGAGAGGGGACAATGAGGAGTACAGGAGGGGTAGCTGAGCTCCTTGTGTGCAGCTGGACAACAGAAGCAAGAGGGTTAGACCTGAACTGTTGTCTACACTTGTTCATGGCAGTGGGGATGGAGTCATGAGGGAGCAGGCTATGAGGACACTTACCCAACCTGGCTGCAGCCTTGGTCCCAGGCAGCAGAAACCCCAAATGCAATCAGCTCATCCCAGGACAGCTCTGTCTACGAGAAATGGGCTTCATGAAGGAAAGTAGGTCCTCAGAGCTTTGGAAGTGAGCAAAGATGAAGATAGTGTCACCTCTGCAATGAAGCTGGCCTCAAGCTGCTCCCACGTGGCTTGGGGGCTGTGTCTGAGGGGAATTCAGCTCTCTCTCTCTCTCTCTCTCTCTCTCTCTCTCTCTCTCGCTCTCTCTCTTTGTGTGTGTGTGTGTGTGTGTGTGTGTGTGTGTGTGTGTGTGTGTGTGTTTGATGCTATGGCTGATCTCAGTCTTGATTCTTACATACTGTGGTCCTGTTGGTTCTGGTCTATGACCTGGCATGCTCCACATGCCACAAACATGTGTCCTACATAGTTCCTGGAGAGTAGTCTCCTGAGTAAAACAGGCCAGGACAAGGATCCCTTAGGTAACAGATAAGTCACAGAGCAGAACTGTTTGACTGCCTAAGGCCAGGAGAATTCTCATGTGTGTTCATAGAAACCAAGGCCAACAACAGGATGAAGTGAGTAAAGACAAAGAACAATGCTTGAGGATTGTTGTGATCAGCCAGGGGACATAAAAGCTTCTTATGTACTTCCCAGCCCTCCGAGAAGGAGTGGCCATCTCTGCCCTCTCTTACACGTGGGACTCTCTCCAGAAAGCACAGGCCACACTGCCATAGGACTCCCAGTGCCCTGTGCCATTGAAGCTGGCTGTTGCCCCTCTGCCACACTCATCTGCATATTTGTTCATTCACACGTGAAAGGCATGATGTGAGGCATGGGTGAGGGCAGGCCACTGTGGAGATGGCATTTAGGAGGACACATACTCACCTCTGAAAGATTTAGGAGAGAATGGGATGAGAGACAAGGCATTGCCCTGGGCATGCAGTAAGTATGAGTAAGTCTCTCCAAGACTAGCTTCCATTCTTTGGAGGAAATGTCACATAGCATGCCAGGCCCCCTCGTAACTTAAAAGAGTAAGAGCTTAGACACAGCAGACAAGAGGAAGCCTTAGAAAGCACTCAAAGGGGATTCATGGTTGGACACTCACCAGTGGCTTTGGGGACACAGCCTGGCCAGGGAGGAAGCCCACTGGAAAGTCACAGCAGGTAGATTGCATCTGTACTTCTGCAAAGGCCTAAGAGGAAGCTGGTGCTGAAGCCCTCAGGCAACTGAGGCTCAGTGGGAAAGGTAGATGGGGGCTGAAGCTCAAGAAGCTGTTTCCAGGCAGTGTGCACTGAAGAGCAGAGCCCAGCAGGACCCAGGAGAGGGAGGCTATGCTCAGAGTGGGGATGAAAGTAGGGTGCAGAGTGAGCAATGGAGAGGGTTTGAGTGGCAGGTGAAATATGAGAGGTGAGGCTTCATATACGCAAATCATTTACCCAAGACTACTCGAAAGCATGTTTGAAGTCCATCTAGTGAGTCTCCCTGACAAAGAAGTAGGCAGTAATCACAGGTCAGTTGAACCCAGCCCAGCCTGGCTCCTCACAGCCCTGACAAGGCTCCTGTAGACATCCCTTATTTGGTGACACCAAGACAGGTCATCTCGGACTGTCACAGGTGCCAAAGGGACTTCTAGTCCCCGGGATCCCACTCTCTCACTGCTTTGGATTTCTTTCCTTCAAGATACAGCTGTGGATCAATGTGGAGTACCAACTCAATCCAGCAACACCTTGTGAACCTTCTCATCCTATATCCCAAAAGCACAAAAGGACCTTTTCATTCCTGCTTTTAAAACTTGAATTTTCTCATGATCCAGGGAGAAAGGTAAGGTTGGGTTTTGTAGATATGGAGAGTTTTGCCCATGTCACAGTGTCTGGCATCCATCTTGCTTCCTAAGCTTGGTTTGTGGAAAGGCACAATGAGACCAAACTGTGGACAGTGTGTGGTTGGCCCCATGTCCCTAGCTGTGTCTTGTCAATACAGGCATAGTGGCAGCTCATTCCTCTGGGCACATACTGTCATTTGATGAGCCTTCAGGTGGGTGGGAGCAGAGACTGTGGGTGCACATGTTCATTGTTGCTCCTTGAAGTTCAATTTCACCTGCAAAGACTGGAAACCGATATCACGGGTGACAGAAAATGGAGAGGCATCCATGGAAGCTCATAAAGGTAGCTTTGGCTACTTTTCTGTTGCTGTGATAAAACACCAAGGCATCTTATAAATGAGTTTGTTTGGGCTTATGGTCCCACAGGGTTAGAGTCCATCGTATTAGGGAGGTAGTCATGGAAGCACCTGGAGCAGGAAGCTGAGGGATCATATCTTTAACTCCAAACACAAAGCAGGGAGAGCAAAGTGGAAGTGGTGCAAGTCTATAAACTCTCAAATCCCTCCCTCCCCCGCTGGCATGCTTCCATTAGCAAGCCTGCTCCTCTCCCGTTAACTGAGGACTAAATGTTCCAATATGGGAACCTACATGGTACATTTCTCACTCAAGTCATCACAGGCACCCTCACAACAAACATAGTAATTGGTAGATGTTGGTACTCTGGCCCTAGGGCTGCAGGTAACACCTGTGATTGGTCGGATCATGACTACTTTATTCTCTGAGAGCCCATAGGCTACACCAGGGCTATGCAGGCCTGCAGAGGCGGGAGTATAATGGTGGGTGAGTGAAGGAAGATGGCTGAGTTCTGAGATCCTAACATGGACAGGGGCCACATGCAGTCATAGGACTGCAGTAGGCCAGAACACTGTGTTCTTCCCTCTTGTGACTGTAGGGATGTTTCCAGGGTCCCGAGGCCACTTGAGCAGCCTCCCCTTCACAGCCAGATGAAGCCAGTTCATCACAAGCATCACATGAATTTGGGGATGACTGGACTTGGTCTCAGTCCTCATATAGGACTGGTTATCCATTGACCCTCTGTCCTCTTCCCACTTAACCTGTGTCCATGGGGAAAACTAGAACACATACACAGCATTGACAGAAGTAACCCATTGACCTGAACAAGGTCGTCTTCACCACCTCAGGGAACTGAGCTCCAGTGCAGGCCCATTCTTGCCCTCAGCTATTGACAGGTGTGTCTATGTCAGGGTTATTGCCTCTCTGGATTCACAGTTAAGCCCCCATGACCTCACAATGTGACTGGGGCAGGAGACAGGGCCTTTAGGAAGTAATCTTTTATGTGAGATCCTACTGCTATCTGACAGGAAGAGAGCAGAACACTGACACACATAGAGGTAACCATGTGTGATCTCAGTGAGAAGCCATTTGTAAGATAGGTGTCATGAGTCCTGGGAGGAACCATCCTAAATACTGATCTTGGGCTTTTGGCTCCTAGAATCCAGGGTCCATCCATTCTGGCATTCTGCTCCAAGTCTGCAATGCCATGCTGGGTGAGCTGATTTGGCCGAGGACATTGCAAAGAGGTGGTGAGGATAAGCTGTCATGTCCCCTCGAAAGGGACATTATCTTGGCTCCTACCCAGAGAGCCAAGTCTCCAGAGGGCCATCTGTATGTGCCCTGAGGATGTTGGGGACATACAGGGATGGCGACTAGAGACAAACAAAAGACAGGGCTGGAACTGTACTGTGAGGATACCGGTCACAGGGCCAGGGCCAGAGCTGCATTGAAGGAGTTAGGAGATGTGGCCAGAGCAGGAAGCCAGAAAGTCTCCTGGGTGTGATATTTTCCCCCTTTGGCTCAGGCTGTGGGACCTCCTCACAGGCCGGGAGAGTGAGTTCCAGTGTCTGGATGCCCAGGCCAGGAACACCACTGGTGACACAGTGGTTACAATTCCTTACTGAACAGGATCAGAGAGGATTCGGGCCTCTTGGGGGACAGGCTTAAAGGAATGAAGCAGTGGTCAGGATGTCCTTGAAGACTCAAATCTTGCTCATTTTCCACTGTATCTCCCAAGATTATTTCCATTCTGAAGTGAATCGGGAGTGACACAGCACTTGGCAGCAATGTTCCTTCCTCTGCAGTCTGCAGGGCAGACCCAGACTGACTACAACCTCAAACTTTACTCGTGGTTTTCAAAATGAAAACATGTGATCAATCTTTGTTAACACACACACACACACACACACACACACACATACACACACACACACACCACATTTTGAGATGAAGACTTGAAAGTATTTCACTCTACCGGCTCTGTCCAAATTTGAGAAAGAAAATATGAAACAAATTATTTTCCCCTTCAGAAAAACCGTCTCAGGACGGGGAGGTAGAGGATGGTTTGACAGGGGCAGAGCACTGGAGGTGTGGTGCTGACGAGGCCCATCCCTCAGTGATGCGGCGAAGACCTGAAAATGAATACAAATATTTCCCAAACACTTGGAGATGGTCTGTGCCTGTGAGTCAGAAAGACAATGGGACAGACGGGATGGAGCCTCCACGACATGGCCCTGTGCCAGCCTCGGGACAGCTGTGCTGTGTACAAGAATCACAGCAGCTGTATTTAAACTAGAAATTAATTCTCCTTTTATTTAATGTGCGCAGCCTTTTTAGTTATCAAAAAGGAAACATTGGCAATTAGGCTGCGTGCGTTTCAGGGACCGAGCTGGATTCGCTGTTTTTGTTTGCCACGTCTGTGATCTCTAGTCCTAAAACAGGAGGGTGACGGCTCAGCCAGGTTTCCTGAAGAGAGGGTGCTTTATTGCCACCTTTCCCTTTGTTAGCAAAGGGAAATCCCAGACATGCCCTTGTCCCCACTCTGCTGGAGGGATCTTATTCTCTAGGGCAACTGGCTGGTTTTTGATTTGGATTGCCTAGGCTGGGCAAGAGAGGGAAGAAAGGGTGAAGCCGAGAGAAGGGGGTAGGAGGAGAGAAGAAGAGAGGTGGACGAGAAAGAGAGCTCTTGCCTGCTCAGGCCCACGCAGGAGAACAGCAAGACAAATAACATCTTTGCAGAGACAAAGGCACAAGTCTTCCGGAAGACGCTTGGGGGGGGGCGGTGTCTGCTACTCTGTCTGCCCCGAGGTGGCCAGAGCACTGCCCTGTGGTAAGTTCACAGTGTGACCTGGGGTGGGGTTTGGGTTTGGGGTGCTGCTCTTCTCTACGATCCTCCCTGCATCTCCTGAGCAGCTCGTTTGAAGACAGAAACCTGGTAAGGGGGAAACTGATGGCACCAAGGTCACAAGAATGAAGAGGTGTGCTGGGTCGGGGTCTCCTGTGAGGCTGGCTTTGAACCTTAGATTCTCAAAAAAGAAACCAGTCCTCCACTACCTCCAAGATAACAGCGTCTTCTAGACCCAACACGGCTGATACATGCACGAACTCAGAGACTGTGCAACACACACAAGGCCTACACAAGTTCAAACCAGACAAGACCCCAGCACTGAGAAGGGGAGTAGACACACAGTCTCCAACCCCTCATCAAAAAGCTATTTAAAATTGAAACCTGTGGGAAAGGAAAAATAGTTTTCCCCCAATGGAGTGTTACTGGGTATATCAACTACACTCCATGCCTAGGAGTAGCTGGGCAATACAAAGAAGACTCCATGGTTTTTCACATTTGTGTGTGTGTGTGTGTGTGTGTTGTGTGTACATCTCCCCCCTCCCCATTTGTGGATCTTTTTATTTTTGAGAGAGAGAGAGAGAGAGAGGGAGAAAAAAACAAAGTTGTGTGGTTAGGGATGTGGAGAGAATTTAGAAGGAGTTGGAGGAGGGGGAATGATATGAATGAAACATACTGTATGGGAAAGAATAAAAAGGAAACCCAAAGCATGGCTCCTGCCTTATTCTCTAGCCACTGAACCTCAGGCCAGAAGCCTGTGGGATGTGAGGCAGCCAGAGAACTCTCCTTGATGATTACAGCAGCAGCAGCCTCTTTAAGGGTTCCCTCTTCTGTGCTACACAGAGCACACCCCTTGTTGGTTACAGGTATTTACAAGACCCCTTGAGTAGGAGGCTAGGTCTTTACCTGAGAGAAGAACCAGGCTCAGGTCTGCTCAGCATCCTTAGAGTCCAGTGTAAGATCACAAGGGAGGGTGTGGCACCACTGAGAACTTCCTGGGAGCCAGACGAGGGAGAAGACTCCCCTTCCTCTCATTCCCATTCCCATTCGTGTCTCCACAGGAGCAGCACAGAAGCCAGAGGGCAGAGCCTCTGGGAGGAGCAAACCTCTATGATGCCATCCAGGGAAGGAGGGTGGGGTCAGTTATACCAAGGTACAGAAGGCCATTGATAGCAGCTAAGGTCATGACTGGCAGAAGTCAGGCCCTACCTATGCGATGCCTTTGGCGCCTTGCCTTCGTGACCAGACAGGTTATGTGGGCAAGACTTGAGCAGCTGTGCTGTCACAGGAGCCTATACAGGACTAAGCCAGTCAGTCCTCACAGGGACAGATCATTGTCACCATGAAGCGGGTAGGGATAGGCTGGCTGGAGTTAGTGCTAGGTGACTCCTTTCTGCTGGGATGGAAGGCAGAGAATGGCTTGCTGGCTCCTAATGAAACACCCAGAGATCGAAGGCCCCACGACCTTTTCACTAGAGATAGAGACACTTGACCAAAGGCAACTGGCAGGCAAGGCGGGTGCTCACAGCAAATGTGGGTGTTTAAAACATAGGGTACCTTGGCATGCTCGACACCATGCTTCATAGTAGAGACTTCCACAACAGACACTTGCATCACTTTCAGAGACATGGTTTATGGTGAATTTAACACAAATGCCCAGAGACACTCTGCCCATTTCCTAACAAAACTATCAGCATTTGTCTTTCTTAAAAATAATCCTTAAAAAATGATTTATATTGTATGTATATGTGGTGTACATGTGTGTGTGCTTTCATATGTGGGTGCACATGCATGTATGTGCACGTATGTGGAGGCAAGAGGCTGAATCAGATGTCTTCTTTGCTTGCTTTCACTTTACTGAAGCAGGATCTCTTGGTGAGCACAGAGAGCATCAATCCAGCCCGTCTAGCGAGCCATCTGGCCCCATGGCATTCCCTTCCCTGTCTGTTTGTGAGCACAGGGATTACAGGTGGTCCACCTTGCCTGGCCAGCTCTGATAAGAGTGTTGTGGATCCAAACGCTGGTCCTCATACTCCTGCAGCAAGTGCCTTGTTCTATGGATCATCTGCCGAACCTCAGTGTATTCATTTTAAAAGCAGTAGACAGAGTATTGCGTCCCACTGTGGCATTTTCAAACAAAATTTATTTCTGTTGACCCTTCTTACTCCCTCTCCTCTCCCATCCCCACCCCTTACACCTTTCCATCACCATAGCCTTCTTTCTACCTTCATGTCACATGTGTCCTATTGTCCTACCCCCTCCTCGACACCCATTTCTCCACTCTGGTCTTCTTTCTAGCTTTGCAACATGTACCTGTGCTCACACCTGTGTACGGTACGCAGGGAACTGCTGAGTACAGGTTCAAATGCACAAAGGAGGGTTGGGGTGCCAGGAGGGATTCCAAAAAGGTCCCAGGTAGAGGCAGATAGCCCATGCCATACCCAGAAAGAAAAGAACATTCCAGGGAGGGGCAGATATGAAAGGGGAGCAGTTGCCTCTAAAAGGAGCTACTGGAGGAGGGTGAGATGGCACCTGGACAGGAGGGTGGTTGAATGGGACTAATTGTTCTGTTCATTCCTATACCCACCCTCACCCTGTATGCATGTCATTTTAACCCTTAGAAAGAGTAGCACTTCCTATGATGCCATACTTCCAGGAGCGAGTGGCACTGCGAACAGTATGTGTCTGTTCAGAGCTAGTACCGAGGCTGCTGTGTACACAGCCAGACAAGTGCTGGTGGGAAGATCATCTTGCAACTCAGAAGAGCAAGCAAAACCCGCAAGCAAGGCATTGACTTTCAGAAGGCTCTCCAGAACCATATGCCAGAGGTCTGCTGGCCATGAGTGCCACTTGGTGTGAACACTCAAGGAGCTGGACCTGGGCCTATCCTGGGCTGTCAGTCATGGCTACCTTTCCTTCTTAGTCACACTGATGAGTGAACTTGTCACTTGACTCAGAGCTGTCTGTTTGTAAATAGAAGAATCAGGCTTTCATTCAAAAGGGAGATGAAGTATTTTCCCAGGACCTCAAGAATTTCTAGATGGTTCCAACTTTTGTTTGAATCCCATCAGTTGGTTAGCAAGCAAACTCAGGTGCTTTGTAGAAAATGTTCTGTTGGATTTCAAGAGTCCTGAGTCTAGTTGATTGGAAGATACATGTCCTGAGCTAGCATGGCGGGAAGGACTCATGCCCATGCTTCACCCAGGCTGGACTGGGAGCCTGCCACACCTTCAAGCCATTTTCTTTGATCTTATAGCAAGTATATGTCCAGCTGAGGTACATCACAATGTAGGGTGTGTCTCTTTAGTTCTCTCTTGATTGGAACAGAGGGACTGAAGAACAAATGTGGGCATAAGGAGCTGGTCACCAGTAGCACAAAGGACTCCAGGGTAGCTGAGGAGGTACTTGACCCCAATATGGCAACTGTCATGTCTGTCCAGGATCTTACAATGTGATGAGGTAAAGGTCCCTCCAAGAGGCTAGGACTGAATTCCTTTTTGTCTACTGTGCCATCCCAGGCAGTCTATCCATGTTGTGACCTCCTGCTAATAGGAGGCTTTCCTTGAGCAAAGGCATGAGTGTTTTAGTGATTTCTACAAGTCTAAGGCCACATGGCCAGAATTACTTTGATCCTTGTGAAGTTTTTTTTCCCCATAAAACCATCAGTCAATGCATATCAAAACTGAGGTAGCAAGGAAGATATAGTCTAAAAATTGAACAAGGGGTAGGGGACAGGCCTTAGTAGAAGTCAGATGACTCAGCCCTGCAAGGCCAAGTCCATGCGATAATTGGATAAAGAGGTGAAGTAGATGCGGGAGTGTGAGGCTAAGCTGCAATTTCCATAGTTAGCCCAGAGATCTTGGCTCAGGCTCCCTGTACTAGAAGAGACCCTGGCTGACAACACTAATTCTGTCCCTGGAATTTTACAAAATATGCTAAGGTGGAGGTGTGCTCCAGGATGTAGTCCATACAAGATCAGACCTAAGTCAGAAACACACATGCCTCACTCAGCATTTCTGTGGTTCAAACTTCCATTCATAGTGTGTTTGCCAAGTTTAGAGACCTGTCCTGTCTTCTGGGTGGCTTTGGTACTATACAGACAGGCTAGCCAACAGAAAGCAGCTCACCCTCTCTGTACACACAGACCGGCACGCATACACACAGATGGGATCTACTTTGAAGCTTTAGATCTCATAAACTGTCAGTTCTCAGGATGTCAACAAGACCATTCGGTGACAGTCCATCATTCCCAGGGAAAGCTTGGCTCTATGCTCATACCCTCCACTCTTGG
Source organism: Phodopus roborovskii (assembly GCF_943737965.1). Taxonomy (NCBI): domain Eukaryota; kingdom Metazoa; phylum Chordata; class Mammalia; order Rodentia; family Cricetidae; genus Phodopus; species Phodopus roborovskii. The sequence goes on along the minus strand of NW_026126571.1, from coordinate 27,281,619 downwards.
AGTCCAAGTAGTTAGAGGGTGCATGGTGGAAATGGTAGAGGGGTGGAGTCCTCAGCTGCCAACGTGTGCACTTCAGAGCCAGAGGAAGAAGACAGTGCAGTGTGCACACCGAGAACACATGTTTGGATAGAGCACTTGCAAGAGCTGTAGTGCCTTGCTCCCTGTGATCTTTTGGCTTCTTCCCTCCAGCACCCAGAGGCCAGGCTCCCTCCCACCTAGCACATCCTTGTCTGGTCACTGATGGAAGTCTCACACATCAGGCTTTCACTATGGGTGTAATTTCAAGAGAAAATCACTTACTCAATGACATTTTGAGGTGGAGAAGAGGCCCGCACTCCTGTCTCCTTGCCCCTTACAAAGCCCAGTAGAAGAACCTGAAAGCCTTCCTAATTGAGCCATTTTCTGAGGCTAGTCTTGAGTAGACTGAGGAATGGGCTGAGCAGAGTGGGAAAGCAGGAATGGTGGTGTGGCTAGAGCCACAGATGAGTGACAGGTCTATCACCCTTGACCTTCAGGGGCACAGAGGTAAGTGGCACTCTAAGGGACTAAGTATCATGGAAGGAGTCCATGTCACAGGGAGACAGCCATCATTAAAGCATGTGCCTGTCACAGAACACTCCACTGTAGGTGTCGCTGTGAAGCTGACCTTCAAGTTCAAAGCCTCCTTTGGAATAGGAGATGCTGTGTGGCCATGTCCTTCCTTCCTTTACACCCCCTTCTCCATGTCAACATCCTGAAGAACACGAAGGTTCTGCTCCTGAGAAATCATCTGGTTCTAATGAAAGTTCCATATGCTGTCCTGGACAGCCATTTATGCCAGGGCTGAAGGACAGCTGGAGGTCACTTCCATGTTCCCTTCCTTGCCCTAACATGGCACTAGGATTGGCCTCTCAAGTCAGACTGGGCCAGTCCTCATAAGCATGCTGACCTTCTTGTCTTCCTTGAGCCAAATCATTGCAAGCTTATCTTACAATATGACTTCAAGCCATATTTTAACTAAAAATAGCAAGAAACAACAGTACAATAGTACTATACAAAACTTGAATAGAGATTTGACAAATGTGTGGTATTACTGTATGAAAATATTCAGGTTATTGAAAAACTGATTTTTACAAAGGAATGTGACTTTTAATAGAAAACCAAATAAAAAGCAATATGAAAATTACAGACTACTCTCACTTTAAAACAAAATTGCCAAAAATTTACAAATAAAACGTTACCATGACATTGAGGGAATAGGAAACCATGACCACGCAGATGGCAGGAACAGCAAGCTATAAACGAGACAGGGGTGTCATCCATCACCTCAGCAAGTCAAGGGCATCAGTGGACGCTCATCTGAAATCAGTGGACACTCATTTGAAGTTATAGCAGCAATTTCTAATGAAAGCTACATGCAAAATAGAAGGAGAAAAATATAGATATGTAGATCTTATAGCTCTGGGAATGTAGCTCAGCAGCAAATCACTTACCTCGTGTGTACAAAGTCCTGGTCTCACTCTCCAGTACTACTCCCAAATAGACTACTAGTCAATAAATCATCAGCAATGTTAAGATAATAAGTTATCTTAGTATGCTAGTATTTAGTTGTGTTCACTTTCTTCAAGCAACATAATTTTGTTGTTCTTTATGGCTGAATGAAACTAATTTTGACTACACATCACACATACGCATGATTACATCCCTCTCTTATTCATGTGTGTGTGTGTTGCACGCATGTGCGCGTGCACACACACACACACACACAGAGAGAGATGACAGAGATAGCAATCACACCTTCACATCAAAAGGAGTACAGGGTGCACACTGTCAGAATCCAGGAGAGCCTCTAGTTTGCATTCCACATGCATGTGGACATCTCCTAACATCAATTTGAGATATATGTCAGAACTGGAACTGACTTCCTATGACATATGTCCTTGTTAGAGTTGTCACCATTTCTTGAATGACCCTGCCTTCCACCTAGCTATGAGAGCCAGCGCTCCTTCCTCCCTTCTCCATCCTCCCTCCTCCCTCACCCTGTGTCCTATGAGTGTCCTCCTCACTCACCTGACAGCTTTCCACGTCTCATCTTTTGTTCCTGTGATCTGTCCACTCCCAAGTGGTGCCCAGGATCTGCACCTTCTCTTTACAGAATCCACACCAGATCCAGAGTCTTCTCCAAGGCTGTGAGTCAGATCCCGTTCCTTGTTTCTTACCACAGGATACACTGACACGGAGCAGGGCTTTGGTTTGTCTGGGTTTGTCTCCATGGGGAGACACTGAGGTACATGGGTTTGCACATACAGTTCAGTAAGTCTTTCCCCCCCTCCATGCAACCCCACGGTCCAGATGCCATCTCACTGGCCTCCAGTCCCCATGCAGAAATGAGTTTCTCACTGCTCCAGGAGCTGCTGAGTCTAATTAAGGCAGATTTGTGATAGGCGTGGCTGCCTCCTCTTCATAAATGGGGTGCCTTCTCTGTGCCCTCAAAGCAGATAGGGGGCCGCCTGTCCAGAGGAGGAAACATGAAGGCTAACAGATATATGCTATTGAATGACTTTCCCCAGGGAAATTTAAGAAAAATCCCTGTCCACCTCAGACAGGGTTCTGACAACAGGACCAAAGAAGCAATCCCACCTGAGTCAAGCTTGGGGAGCCAATGACTCGTCTATTGGGTTACATACGAGATTGTGAGTGAGGGCGTTCTTACAGGCACATGGGTGACTCAAAGGCAGGTACATCACCACAAATCCACCCAGCCTGGGACATCTCTGCTGTTCTCGGGTGGTATGTAGGCTGTCCCAACGGAGTCTCCTCCATGGCAGTTACTGCACACATAACCTTGGGGAGGGACCCTGTGAGCCCTCCTTCTTTCCAGTTCATGGAGCTTCCTTGTGAATCTCATGAACTACCCTACTTTCTTCCAGGAGGAAATGTCTCAATTAGGAGGTGACAGCCGTGTAACAGATGTCAGACTGCACAGGGAATCTGCGGACAGAGGCTGGGCAGCAACTGCATACATAGCTGCTACTGTGCTGGCCTGGCTCTGGGAGGGAGCTAGCGCAGAGCTACAATTCCACGGCATACCAAACAAACAGTGTTTCCAACCATGTGACAACAACACCTGGGAGAAGACAGGTGGGGGCTGCACCTTGCACTGCTTACTGCGAACTGCCATCACGACACAGTTCCATTCAGCCCGTTATTCACGTTTGTGCACAGCCATAAGCCAAGCTGCCACTCTGTTCCCTGGGCTCTGGAGCGAGGCTGCCTGGCCTGTGTGCTTCCCTTTAGTTTTCTGTACACTGAGATGCTCTTTCAGCTGCATCGCAGTCCCCACCCACATGCTGGGTCTGAAGACTTGACAGGAGCAGTGTGGTACACCTGGTCGGGAGATACCATTTTTGCTGGGGCCGGGGCAATGTTACTGTGTAAACATGAAGACCTAAGTTAGGATCTCCAGCACCTGTGTAAAAACTGGACAAAGAGGGAAGCATCAGTAACTCCAGCCATGGGGGGCACAGAAACAGGCAGATCCAGGGGGTGGGGAGGCTGCTGGCCACATGGTCCAGGTGAAACAGAAAGCTCTAGGTTCAGTGAGAGACCGTACTCTCAGAATGTAAGACAGGAGTGACTGAGAAAAATACCCAGTGTTGACCTGTGTCCTCCACACATGATTGCATGAGCACACTTTCAGATATACAGAAACACACGCTCATGCACACAGCATGTTACATATGAATATGTAACACAAATATATCCATACACAGAATGCACACATAACTATATAATCACACATGGAAATATATATATATATATATATATATATATATATATATATATATATACAGTCACACATGTAAGCACACATATACACATACTCATTACACTTATACAAACACACACACACATATATATATAATGCATACATACATATGTATACAATCACACAGGAACACATATAACCATATTCATGCATACAACACACACATCACACATACACACATGTAAATAGGCACACATACACATAATTACATATGTTCACATACAAACATATACTTGTACACACAACACACACACATGACAATACACACAAGCACACATACACACATGCACCATTCTTACTGGCTGTGGTGATACAAATCTATAATCTCTGCACTCAGGAGGAGGGGGAAGACAGATCATGAGTTCAAAGCTAACTCTGCAGCTAGTTCCAAACCAGCCTGAGTTATATAGAAAGAACCTGTCTCAAAACCAAGGACTGTGTTGAAACTCAAGCTGCAGGGCACTTGCCCAGCATGTTCAAGGCTCTGGGTTCCACTCTGGAGGGGAGCCTCCTCTTTAAAGGAGATGTCCTGTGCACTTGTTAGTTTTTATTGTCAACTTGACACAACCTAGATTCTGGAAGAGGGAAACTCCATTGAAGAATTGCCTCCATCAGATCGGCCTGTGGCCATGTCTGTGATGAATTAAGTGATGATTGATGTGGGTGGGTCCAGCACACTGTGGGTGGCACTATACCTAGATGGGTGGGCTTTGGAGTTATGAGAATGCTAGCTGAGAAAGTCAGACAGCAAGCCATTAAACAGCATTCCTCCATGGTTTCTGCGTTCAGGTTCCTACCTTGAGTTCCTGCCCTAACTTACCTCAGTGACAGACTTTGGCCTGGAAGTGAAGGCCAAATAAACCCTTTCCTCTCCAAATTGCCTTTGGTTATGTTTATCAAAGCAATAAAAAGTAGACCAGAATACCCTGGTAGGCAAGCCAGGGAGTCTGCTGTTCCTCTGTCTCCGAATGCATTGTTCTTTAGACAGACAGCAATGGACCAATTGAGCACCAGCACAGCTGCTTGGACATTGCAATTGTCCAGAGTAGAGCCATTGCTTGGACCAGCGTCCCATTGTCCCAATTCCTGGCTTTGTTGCTTTGGACAGATAACTTGGCTCCTGTGCCTCGGTTTCTCATCTGCAAAGTCTCAGAATGATCATGGAGACTCCATGAAGCTACTATGACTCAGCAGTGAGAACAGCAGCTGGGCACACAGTAAACCCTGAATAAACAGTGCTCTGGGACTGCTCCTCGTGTTACTACAACCCATTGCTGCTACTGATTCATAGTCACTGGTAAATGCTTTCTGCTTATGAAATTACTTTAAGTGCGCGTGGTCTTTTTGTCTTTAAAATTAGTATTACTTTTATTGGCATATATAATTCATTGTATGGAATGTGTTTCTTTCAGGTATATCATTATCATGCACTTTGACAACACTCACACCCCATGTCCTCTTCCTCCCCTCTGGCCCTTTGGCTCATTCCTTTTTCCAGTCCCCTTTCACTTTCGTATCATATGGTTTATATATCTATGTATAAAATCTGGGATCCACAGATGAGAGAAATCATGCGGTGTTTATCTTTGTACATGATCTCTCATTTTTAGTCAAAAATAAGAAAGCTTTATTTGAGCAATCAGACATAATCTGATAGCTAAAACTGCCTGAGTGATACCTGCAGGTAACCCTTTGCTCAGCCCTGCCCCCCTCACTTACCTGACTGGGCCAGGAACTATGAACCGAGGATGCAGCATCAGTGGTCAAGCCCTGTGACACCTAGTGACAAGTGACATAGTGGCACCGTGAGGGTGTGGAGTGGTCATTACCTGAGCTCAGAGAAAAGCCATACAAAGATAGTTTTAGGAAGTTACCTGGGAGCAGAAGACCAAGAAACTGTCCTCCTGCCTCAAGCTCTAGTAGGCCTGGAAATCTCATCTTCAGTCCACCAGAAAAATCTGCACTCTAGAGGAAAGAATCTTCACACATAAAGCAAGGGACAAGTGGCACTGTCAGGGTGAGGCAGGGGTAGGATTTTCTTGGCCGTACCCAGGAACCTTCCAGTTCCCCAAACTCCAAAACCATTATGCAAAATTTCAAGGACATTTTGGGAGTGCATTTAAAAAACTATGGAGGGGATTATTTAAAGTTGTTCATTAACTATAAAATGCCACCCACCACAAGGTCCTCAGCACTGTCCATGGCAGTGTGGTACCATCAATACAGCTGTTACACACAAGACCACAATTTCAGAGCAAAGTCTTTGTGAAACATCAAGGTGTGGTCGTTGGAAAGGGCAGTGAGTTTCTGTGCCCTGGGGAAGAAGATGCTTGACTGGCCTTATACAGAGATGAAAGCTCTGTCCCCTTGGTTACCGAATGGCTACAATTAGCACCTTTCTTAACTGGGGATAATGCATATTGTGTGCATGCCATCATGTCCACGGCAATAGGGGCATGACGTGTGTCCAGCAATATCCCAGACAAAAATGACTGTTTTCCCCAAACAGCAGAGTTTCTTTGTTCAGGCTAAGTGCATGAGTATCAGATAATGACAGGGAGATTTGAAGCTGTCTGCCATGAATAGAGAAAGCCCAAAACTCCAAAAGCGATGGCCCTGTCTTTTCAAAGGTTCAGATTAAGCGGGATGGTTCAACTTCACTAGTGAAAGCCTGAGCTGTTGCAGATTTTCCCCCAGTTCTTCCAGACTCCACTGGCCCAGGAGATTATCCACTGGTGGTCAGATCCTCTGACCACCATATTCTTCCCATATGGCGACTTCCCATATTCTTCCCATATAGGTCTTTTGTTATTAGAGCTTTGCACAATGCCCAGATGTGCTCAGGGAGTTACTGCTTGCTCATCATATTATAGATCAGGTTGATGATATTGCATGCCCATCATCTTGTGAATAGGGTTCATAGCCTCTGGAAAGGACAGGGCTTGCCATGGCCTTATGCTCACCGCTGGCCTTCTTTGGGTCTTTTTAGTCAGGGGCTGCAGCGTGGGGAGACAATCCCATCGGGGCAGGTGTTCCTTCCAGTCCAGATGGATTACTGTTCTTTCCTCCTGCAAGGGGAACAGCATAATCAGATGGTCAGTGAGTGGCTGGTTAGCCCTGGTAGAACACAGCACCAGCTTCTGCTGCCATCATGATGCCAGCATTAGACACAAGATGAGCCCTTGGAAGAGGGACCCATGCCTAGCACACATGTGATTTCTGCTGGAACACCTCAACCTTTACTGTCACGTTCCATTGGGTCAACACTCTGACAATTGTTGCAGCTAATGTGGCTTTTTGGAATTAGAGGTTTGCTTTAGGCTGTCAGTGTGAAATCTCCTTAAAGACATGTACACTTTTTTCTGGCTCCCCTGTGGGTGCTACCCAAGCCTTCCTTCTTAGACTCCACTTTCTCCTTCCTTGTCTAGGTTTTCCTTCATTGCCTGATGCTACTCTGTCTTTACACCCTCTGTAGTAACTGTGTCCACTTGGCTTCTGGTATTCAGCACTCACAGCTCTCCAGTTACTGCAAAGTACCTTTACTGCCATTGCTGTTGGCAGTGTAGTTAGCTCTTGGTGAAGGGACTCCACAGTAGTGAAAGAAAGTGGCCTGAAGCCAAGGCAGAAGGTGTTAAAGAATGTGTGTACATTCTTCTTTGACCCCAGGGCAGGCTGCAGGCACCAAGGCAAAGCCTGACTTGGTCAATGGTCTACCAGCAGTCAGAGATCAGAAGCCCCCAGGGAGAGCTCTCTACCTCAGGCAAGCAGCTCCTTCTGCTGGAATGAATCTGGAGACAGGAAGTTTTTGGGGCAGTGCTCCTACAGACTGGAGACTGAATGGTCCTCTTGCTGGGGACTGAGGGTCTGGGGGGAGCACCTCAGCATCCTCTTTGCCACGGCTCAGCACCCTCCTGGGAGGCTGAAGTTCAAGTGCAGAGATGGCTCAATGTCCTTATTGCCCTAGTTATTTTATCCTTCTTAGAATGAAGCTGCCTCAGTTAAAACCTAATCTCATCACTATGCAAGTGACCTTTTCTATGTAACCCTCCTGGTAAAACCAATATAATTCAAACCATAGGGCCTTCGTGGGTAACCGAGAGCACCCACCATAAACCCTTCCACAATACCCGGCCCCTACCAGCAGTCCTTCAGTGGCCCTTGTCTCCTGTTATTAGTGACCCTTTCTGGTCACCACACTTTCCTGTGCCTTCCTCAAAGGCACAAGCATGGCCTTTGCCACAGCGATTGCCACATATGCCCTAGGTCATAGATTGTGTTCCCAGCACCCCAAGTGAAAGACATAGCTGTGCCCTGGAGGCTGCTCACCCAGAAATCCTGGCAGCCTCCTTCTCCACAGCTCTTAGATGGCTACAAGAGTGTCCCCTCTAAACTGGCAGTGTCAAGCCTATCCAAGAGCTGAGTTCTACACCAGTGCAGGAACAAAGATGGTCAGGGATGGAAAGTCAGACATGGGCCTCCTCCAAATATTACCCTGGACAACTCTGAGCTCAGAGCTTAGGGGCATGCCTGCATGCCCCTTGCCTACCTCTGGGGCAGCCCCTTATGATCAGGTACCTGTGTGTCTTGTTCATGTAAGGCCCTAAGGAACCAGACAGAAGCCATTGTGAGCAGTGAGGTGGTGATGAGGGAACAAGGCCACCTGGCCATCTGGAGTCTAGAAAGTCTGTTTCACTCTTGGGGGCATGCCATATAAACAGTTCCATACTCCCCAAATCATTTTACATGTCTGCCTATGTGGGTCCATTGGCACTGCCAACTTTGCCCTTTGAGGGAAGTTGAGTCCCAACCTCCTGCCTACCAAGTCATAATTCTGTAGAGCAGATTCTACAGATAACTCATTTCCATCAGTTTTGCCACCAAGATTTTAGCAAGAAGACCCTGCTAGGAATTTTCTAGTGAATGCTGACAGCTGTCTGGAGTGCTGAGGGGAGTAATTAGGTCATTTCATACATAAGCTGCAGCATGAGCTGAGGTTGACAAGGCAAGCGAACTGTCTGTCTGGGCACGAGGGAGCAGCGACAAGGATACTTGCCATCTGAACAAAAGCAACGTGTTTCTCTGTCGCTGGTCCTTAAATTAAGATATACCAGAGCTAAGTGTCCTCAGGCTCAGTAGGCGGACAGCTCTGCTTGTCGGAATTACTTGAATGCCCACATGAAGTTAATCCACTCCGCAAAGGCCTGCAAGAACCAGACCACAATAAGTCTACATAATAAACTCTTTGTGTTAGGCAATATGAAATAAATTGTTTTAAAGCAATCATGTTTAGGTTAGTAAAGGGAAAAATGGCTTCCTACTGTGAGTTATTTTCTGCACAAAATTAAATATTATAAAACCATATTATTAAATTCTGTCAAAAAGGTATTAATCTTGTTACTTTGGCATGGAAGCCACAGTTCTCCATAATTATGGATCGCTGTAAACTTGACCTCTTCGGTATGTGTAACAGAGGCTGGAAGGAGTGGCCCAGAGAAGCCGGAGTGCCCTGTGGGAGCACATGGACTGGGCCAGACCCTAAACCCAACCACGCATCAGGCTTGGCACGTTTCTGCTTAAACACATGTTAGAAGCCACAATAAAGGCAAAACATGAACATGGCAAACATAGACTACATGCACATTCAAGTCATGCAAACACGCATCACACTCTCATACACATCCCTCAAAGATGCAGGTCATACACATGCACTGAGCACACCCACTGTACATACAACTATTACACATACTTACCCCTTATCCCCACATGCACTGTTCTACACACACACTATACATGTACTCCACATACACTGCATACCCACTGTTACATGTCCTCATACATGAACTACTTTATGCACACATCATACATGTATTTCATGCATACATACATACACATACACACACTCATACACCACACACACACACACACACACACACACACACACAGCTTCACACAAATCACATACATCCTTTGTTATACACACTTACACCACATGCCCATGGTAAATACATAACTTCACACAAATTGTTTATGCACATGCACTGTTACACATGCATATATCACATATCCATGGCAAGCACATATTGCATACATGCTGTATACACATGTGCACTGTTCTACATATGCACAACACACATGCCAGGTGGACATGTGCTGCCACACACTCCACGTGTTCTTTCCTTTTTCTCTGTCTTCATCTGAAACCTGTTCACAGTATGTAACAGGAGCTCTATCCCTCCCCAGCCACAGAAATCATGAATGTCCCCTGCTATAGAACCAAAATGGCTTCCTATACGCAAAGCTGGTGAGTTCTCCAGGATCTTTAAGCAGCAGAATTCGCCAAGGTCCATGTCACCAGGATTCACCACCTTTAGAGACAGGTAAAAGCTAACCTCTCCACACAGGGCCATGTGTCACTCATGGAACAGCATTGTTAACCCTCAGGACAGGACTCTGAGGGGCACACTATTACTGTACCATCCTTCAGAGAAGGAAACTGAGGCACAAGTGGTAAGGTTCAGCTGCTGTCTCAGTCCAGCATCAACACCTCATACACTGCCATACAACCGAGCAGCCCTGATCTGTCCAGCATTCCAGACACTGATGTGGACCGTAACCTGGGGCTCAACCCCAGGCAGTAGAAACTCCTTCTCACCCAAGTCCACCAAGTTCTTCATCAGCAGACTCTGCTGACCTGTCCACCCTCAAACCCTCTCTGACCCAAGAACCCTCTGCCCCAAGCACCCTCTGCCCACAATCCCTCTCCAACCCCAAGCCTTCTTTGCCACAAGCCCTCTCTGCCCCAAGCCCTCTGCCCTGTCACATTCTTTGGCTGTTGCTCTTTCTATCCTTCTCAGAATCTCCCTCCTTTCTCTCCAAATGATCCTATAGGCGACACCATTACCAAAGCTAAAATCAAGCCACCACCTCTGCTCCCAGCCCCAGATCTTAAGACCCTAACACTCCCCCAACCTCTCTGACCTTTACTGTTGGAGGGGAAAGAAGGGGAAACGTGCAGGACACTATATCACAGAGCCAAGGGGAAGGTTTACAGTGCTGTGACACATGTGATACTTACAAGTCCTGCCCCACAAGCATTGCAGCTATTGGGCGCACACTGCGTGGCTCTTAGAAGCCTGTGATGGGTAGACAGGGTTGGAGCTTTGGTCCTTGGCAGAACATCACCATGCTTCTCAAACCTCTCATGCTCACCACGTCCTCTGGCTCATGGACTGCCTTTTGAACTAGTGATTATGGGGTGGCTCTCTATGTCATGAGATCGTTGGCAACGCTGTCAATGTATGTGCACTGACTACTAAACAGGCTAGCTCCCCTCGCAATTGCTCTGCTGCCTGGATGGTGTTCCATCCAGCCTCTTACAAAATGCTGACCTTGGTAGGATTCAGAACATGGAGTGTCCATCCATCCTTTCAGAAGGAATATAGTTTAGGATGCAGGACACAAACTAACACAAGATTGCAAATCCTATTTAAATAAGTCCTTGAGTTTGAGCCAAGCCTACTGCATCTTTAAGGGATGAAATGTCTCATTTGTGCTTCTGAGAATTTAATTTTCCAATACCTAAGCACAGAGGTGAGTGGACACCACACCGGGCATGGTGACATCTGTGCAGTGAGGAGTCAGTCCTTTGCACTCTGGAAACCTCTGTTTTCCCCCTATGCAGATAGAACATGCACTTAGGAACCACTCTATCTTCAGTCCCAGGAGGCTCTGGGGTTCAGCCCGCAGTGAATGCAATAGCTGTGGCCTCCACAACACCGGTCCCTAAGCACATTTATTGTTGAATCCTTGGTGGGGCTGAGGGAAGCTGCCATGTCCTATACCTCAACCATGCCTGCAATCTCTATCTCCATCCCTGGCTGACTCCAGGAAAGTCCCCTTCTTTAGAGACCCCATGTGTCCAGTGCCTGGAGCAGTATCCATCCATGGGATGGCTCCCAGTTATGCCTGCTGGTCAAATGCTGATGTGGGAGATGGTGGCATCGAAGAGCACCAAGGGAGCTTGCTGATACACACCATGTGTTAATTGAGAAAGGGGGCAGCTTTTTTCTTGCACAAACCATTGCTTAAGCATGTGTTTAGTTTTGGTCATTGTCAGCATGCTTATGGCGATCAGCTCTTAGTGTCTCCAGGGTACTTCTCTGGGTACCTTGTCCTTCATGGAACCAGCACATGCATAGGTGATTTATGAGAATAAATCTAGGTTTATCATATGGTGGCCTATTAAACACAGATATCAGTCAAGCCTCCACGAGGACAGGGTCAGGAAGATGCACTGGCCATGTTCTTGACTCATAGCTATTGCTTGGGTATCAATGTCTGGCTCCACCCATGTCCCACACTTGCCAGGGAAGCATCTACTCCATGCTTGTTCTCAAAAGGACCTGACCTTAGATCTAGTAGAAGTAGGGTCAGGGTCATACTGATCAAACATCCTACTGGGGACACTTGCAGATATTGAACTTATTGGCTCATCAGAGTGTGGGCCACCTGTTACCTGAATGTTGAGGACATCAGAGGAGATGTATTGATTCTGGTTTTCGGCTGGTTGAGAGAATTCAGTGATGGAGAGAAACTATCGAAGGAAACTTAAAAATTGTAGGAATCTGAAAGAGTGTAGACAAGTAAAGAAAAATAGGAAGACAGGAAAGGAAGAAAAAGGAATTAGAGGAGAGTGACCTATCCCACAGTGAGGTGGGTTAAGTACTCTATATCCAACCTGCCAACTGCCCTATGAGTTACCTCAGTCCCCAGCTGCTGGAGTGTTGTCTGAAGGTGTCCCCCACTGTCGAATCATTTCAGGGGGAGAAAATCCCTGTTCCACTCTTATTCCGGAAGGTGACTGCTCACATCCAGTAGCTGTTTCCATCGTCCTTTTTTTAATCACTAGATTCCTTTCAGCATTCATGATGGGAAAGGGATCCAGCTCCAGCTCCCTGGGATGGTGGAAGGTCATCAGCTTCTCCTTCTGTTTCCCAAATTTCTATCCTGTAACTTATTCCCAAGTTCTGGGACATCTCCTGGTATGCCACCTTCAGACAATGTGTTTCAGGCTCTGTTTTCCAGTGGGTGGTCCCAAGAACCTGGTGACGATAGAAATTCCTGAGACACCTGAGCTTTGGGGGTCATATCCTTGGAAGGATATCCTGAGCATTGCATTTGGCTCCAACTTCAAACCCCACAACCCCAATTTGAGAACCCTGAAAGCTCCCAACTTCAGAAGACAAAAGACCCCAGTCTCTAAGAATGTCAGTGCCACCAGCTGAAGATTCCAGGTAGTTCTTGAGATCCAATGCCCTGTGCTGGCCTATTGCATGATGGAGATCCCTAGGTCCTCACCTGCTTCCTGACTTGGTAAAGGCAAATTCACCTTAACAAAGTGTGCCATGTGCAAGTGTGATGTTCCTCTCTGGGCTGCTGAGCTCTCGATGGGCACCGATGTCCTTGTCTTCCCTGCTACCTCTTGGGGAATGCAGAGAACTGATGTCATTTCAGGGGAAGTTTTCATCTATTTTGGTAGCTTGTGGGTAGCATTGTGGAGCCTGTAATGAGTGTTAAATGACTTATAAAACAGTGATGTTATATAGCTGGCAAACTGTCCTGAGCCATGATCATAGGATTTCCCCTGTCTCCTTGTATAAGCCTAGTTGAGGTGGCAGGGGCAGTCAGGTTGATGGCCTCCTACCCAACCTACCTCACATAGCTCTCTCACAAGTCCCTAGACTTGCTCCAAACTATCCTCCATGAACTGCTGAGTCCTCTTTCTTCCTGTAAACTTCCTTTGTTGGAGCAGAGAGGATCATGGGAAGCTTGGCCTGTATAGTCAGTCTCCCTTTTGCTGATGTCATCCATTAGGACTCACTTGTAGGGAATCACGCCCTCCCCAATTTTATGGCAATTGTCCTTGGCACATTAGTGTTGAGACAGACCCTGTCACCCAGCTGGGTGTTTTACATATAGGTCACCTCAACATCAAATGAGCTCCTCTCTCCAGTCTTGGGGGAGACTCCCAAGTCTTGCAAACACATTTTGATATAACACCTAGATTGTGTATGTTAATGGTCTCCTGGGTTAGGTTCCTATGAAGAGATAGTCAAAGACTCCTTGAAGGCTGCCCAGTCTCCCCAGCAGGGGTGCAGGACAGTCAAGGCGCAGCTGCTGGGTGTGGGGCAATGCTCTCTGCCTTGCAGTTGCCAAGTCACAAGACTAGCCTCTTGAGCCATCAATACTCCATTCTGAAGCTGGCAAATGGTTCTGTGGTGACATTTATTTGTTCAGGCATATTTTGATATGTGGTGAGCAAAGGAGTTATAAATAGAAAAGGGTGGTTTTTCTTTTAACCAACCCAAAATGGTTAAGAGGAGAATTTCCTCAAACCTTCCAGAAAAAAAAAATCAAAACCAAGACAGAAAATCCCTGGGGATGAAGATTGCTCAGGGAAGCTTTTGTCTTGTGGGAAGCAGATCCAGAACAGTGTGTGGAATGGATAATAAAGGACAAAAGATCCAAAGTCAACCTACCCACAAAAAGAGTCCTGCAGGCAGCACGATCTAGTCACCATACTACAGCAAAATAATGTGTCTACTGCAAACACCCAGATCACTTAGGAAGGTGGCTTCAATTAACTGTATGTGGCCAGAGGATGTCGAGGAGCCCAAGAATCCACAGAGACTGAATGGCGGCACCATGTCGCTTTGTCCTCGAGCACTGCAGATCCTGAAATACAGCGTTAAATCCTCCCCGTGGGGTTGGTTGTAGAAGATGTTTGTTATGCATTTGGGGCAAAAATCAAACAAGGGCATATTAATTCGCAGTGGGCATGCAGAGCCTCCTGAGGTAAGAGATGAAAGGCTGTGTCTTCCCCTCACCTTTTATCCCAAAGTTAACACCTTCAGGAAGCTGGCTTAAAGAGCCGCTGATATCTGAGAAAGAAACCAGAGGCCTGTTATTATATGACTTGTTTTTACATGGACCTTGCTTGGATCAAATCACGCCCTTCTGAACATAACATGCCCTGCCACTGCAGCCAGGAACGGCGAATCTTAGGCAGTGGCTTCCTTCAGCACATCTCAAAGTAGGCAGTGGCCCATGTGGTGATAACCATATGCAGCCCGCTTGTGGATACCCTTTGAAGGGCTCTTATGAGCCAGTCCAAGTCACAGAAACACTCAGAGTACTCACATGACCTTGGTGTAGGCCAAGCCACACTTTATTACCTGTATCTGCTTAGATGTCCAGCCTCCCTCAACCCTATTCTCTGGGGAAGCCATAGGTGTGCTATAACTCCCTGGTTGCCTAACAAGCTAGGTTCCCTGTGGGCACAGTTTATCCAGCATGCATCAGGGGTCTGGTACTGTCCTGACTTGTTTACACACAGACCCAATTTCTCAAGCTCAAATTCCAGTAAATTCAGCTGTAGATTCCAATGAGAATGTTTGGGGTTTTATGAAAGGAAAGAGGATAGAGACTACATTATCACCATCATCACTGTCATTGTGTTGGGCATAAGCCAACAGGGTACAGTCACTTTCATGACTGAAAAAAAAGACAGCTAGCTAAGGCTGGGTCTGCCCAGTCAGTCCCCCAGGCCAGGTGTCATGAGTACCTCCATGACCTCTAATGTGGAAGACCTAAAGGCTCTTTATCATCTTTGTACCTGAGGTCTCATATATAATGTATTTCAGCCTTTAGCCAACCCTGAACTTCTGATTCCCCAGAGACAGAAGGCCAGACTCTCATTAGATGGCCAGCTTTAAAACAAACTGCATTTACAAATCATTGCGGCAAAGATGCCAACAACAGGAATGTGTGTGGCCCTTGGGGATGTCGGAGAAGCACTTACAGGCCCATCTCCAAGGAGATGTGGTAACTGTCCACACAGGACTGGGAAGCCATGAGCCTGTCATCAGCTCACTCACTTGTTGGACATATCAAGAGTCCAGTTAATACAAGGGAGGACTTTGCAGGTCAGTGTCCTCTGTCCAGAGTAGTGAGTCAGACTGGAGACAGAGTCGGGGTAGATGAAAACTCAGAGCTGGCTTTGCTGGCAAACATTCCTATAGCAAGGCTAACAGAAACTTCTTAATTTTAAGTTTTTCTTTCTTTTGTGTTTTAAAGAGACCATCACTGCTTGGCTTGTTGACTGTTGACTTCTTCTCACAGAGATGGAAGGAAGGGAGGGTCATTGAGCACTCACTTGGGGTTCCAGAAACACTTCCTAGACATCCATGTGCAATACTGTCCTAACTGCTCATGGCCTCTGTGGTCTTGGGGATGGGCTAGAATATCCAGGCTGGAGAAGATGAACTATGCAGCTATAGGGAAGCTGGCATCCATGGCAACTTCAGGGTACTTAACACTCCTGCCAGATAACCCCTTGTTCACACTCTGTGGAAGCCTAGTGAACTCCTTGGTTCCCAGGGTGAGCTTTAGCAAAATCATGCTTTGGTTTGCTGTTGACACCTTAAGAGGAGGGAGTAGACCTTTCTTCTATGTCCCCAGGGAAGAAATTCTCACAACTAGACAGCTCTGTCCACAGCAGATGTCCTATGACGTCAGGCTATCCTACTTCCCCCAGCCACTGCTCACCCAAAGGCTCTGCATCACATGGCTCCTTTGTCCTCTGTCAGGATCTGGTGGGGGCAGTGCATCTCTCTGGGTTGGGATATAGCTTGTCCTCAGAAAAGATTTGAAAGACAGGAGAGGCGGAGCCCTGTGCACCTCTTCACACCCTCCAGATAAAAGGTATTTTCTTAATGAATGTTTTTCACTAGCGTCTCTCACGGTTCCCATGTATTCACGGCCATATGCGCCGGTGTGAAGGAAAATGACCGTTTCTATTTACCTCATGGTCTGAATCTATTCCATTGTCTGTCTTTCTCTTCAAAATCCTAGGCCTTTAATAGTCTGGTGGGTTGACAATCTGTGTATCTTGGTAATTTTATCAAATAACTGTTTATGGGGATTATGGCTGTCTGTAATTGTGTCTTTGTTTTCCCCTGTGAAACTCTGGGGGCTCTGGCTATTTTGCTAACTCCTCAGGAAGGGGGACACACAGCATCACTTACCCTCCACACATGAAAGGAAAACATCACTGCTAGTCTTCCCACCGCCCTGTGAGATGCCGCTCAATGTCTCCCCATTGATCCCTGGGATTTAAAGTCCTGCTCAGCTTCTGAGACCTGCGGGGTTGCCTGTGGGAAGCTACACATCTGAAGTATAATTTTGGAGGTCAGGCTGGGACAACCATTCCTTTGAGACCCTGAGCCTGGGCACACAAGCAAGACAATGCTGGGCAAGGGAGGGTGGCAGGAGGCCAGCAGTGCTCTGGGGTCTCAGGCCAGGTGCGTCTAGCACTAGGGAGGTATTTCTCCATGAGAACAAAACGAAGGGTCTACCTGCATGCTGCAAGTCTGCCAACATAGGTCCCAAGCTAGAAACAAATCCTGGCATTTCTTGCACAAGTGTCTTCAGCTGAGTCCACCTTGCTTGTGGTCATTTGTTTGACTTCTCTTGGTTGGGAAATTTAAGTAAGGGCCATCTCCCATGTTCTTATCCACATAAACTAGTTAAGGAGGTTTTCTTGGCACATTGGGCAAGTTTCCAGAAGCCAGCAGGATTCAGTTACTTTCATGCCTAGAAAAAGTCTGCCCAGGTGGTTTGTCAATCAGATTGGACATCACAAGCACCTCCTTTGTCTTGGATTCCTTACCACCTCTGTACCTAGGATCTCATAGATAGGATTGTTCCACACTTACCCCATCCTTTACTCTTCTGGGTTCATAACCATGTATGTCTCCACAATGCTCAAGACTGCTGTCTACAGAAATAAACAAACACGGCTGCTTTTCAAGTACCTCATTTACATAAACAACAATAGAAATGCAGGAAGCCTATAAAATGGGAAATGCCCAATACTACGTTAGACTGGGTCACCAACCTAGGGTCTATGTGAAGTCCCACAACCACCCACATAGCATGGTAACACTATACCATCTTAGTCAGGCACAGGAGCCCATCCACCATCCATGCACCAGGTAACTGACCACCCCTGCACCTGCACCTCACCCACATCTGGCCTAAACAAAGAACACAACTCTTTTCCAATGGCCAAGCACACAAACACACCTCGGCACATGCATGGCTGAATGGCAAGACCTGTGTGTAAACACTGAATAAGCTCTAATCTGCCTAATGTGACTTGACCTCGGAAGTCCTTTTCAGCAGAGCAGCCCGGTTTTTCTGTAAGTTGCCTCAGTCCATGTGGAATTCAACCCTGAGTGGGTCTCCGGTAGAACGAGCCCTGTATGTTAACTGCCTGGTCTGTCAGTTCACATTACCTTCTCCCCTGCCAGGAGTCCCCCCTTGCATTTCTTAACAGTACTCACATCTGAGCATCACTCTCTGGTCCTCTGAAGGTCCCCGAAGAGCCTCCCTGGTGTGCAGTGGGAAATCCCTGCTTTCCAATCCTTCTAGAACATATTTCAAATTGCCCCCAAGCTTCTGAATACTGCACAGATGGAAGCTAATAGAGAGTCATGTAAATCCTCGTGGGATAAAGAAGTCAGCAGAAAATGATTTCCTGAGGTGTCAATGAAGAGTTCAGGAGACTTGTGGAGATCAAAACAATCTCCAGGCCAGCCCAGTCTTCTAGGTCACTAAACAATTAAGGTGCAGTTAAGCACATGTGGATGCAAAGAGTGATCGTAGTGTGAAGCAGTGAGGCTCAGGGTGACAGATACCATGTGCTCCCTCATTTGTGGATCCTAGCTCTTAGATAGACAGCTAAACTCAGTCATATATGTATCACAAAAGTAGAAACAAAACTGAATGGAGAAGAAAGGAAACCAAGGACAATATGGAAGTGGAGAAAGGGGATTCCTAGGGGATGAATACTATCAAGCATGCATGTGACGTACTTGCATGAAAATTTCTTCATGAAACATGTTGCTAAGTGTATGGATATATGTCAGTAAATATTTGTTAAATAAAGGAAACACATGTTGAGTTGTCATTAATCCCGTTCCTATGAGAAAAGCAGGATTACCGACACAGTCATTTGTCGACACAATTCCACAAACCAGAGAGAAGAGGCGGCGTTGGATAGTGTTTAATGTACTCACCCACTCCACCCCATGCTGGCCCCTAGCACGTTTCTTTCCCTAAAATGTGTTCCCTTGACTTAAGTGCCAGTTTTCAATGTATCCTGTAGAGTCTTGCTTATTTGTCCCCTCTGACTTCGTTTCCTAAATAGAAGGTAATGGTTTCATTTAAGGCAGATGCTACCATCGAGGCAGAGATGGCCATCCCCTCAGTACTGGAAGCCCATAGCCTCTAGGGTAACTACCAGTGGTCTTCCAGATGAGTGTGTTTATGTGGGGGGGAGGCTTACAGTGCTCAGAAGAAAGGTCTCTGGGGAGGTGTCCCTCACCTGCCACCCTCCAAACTCAGACTGTGTGTTTGCTCATCACTTTGGGCGCCATTTTGTTATGAGTATGTTTTCCTGACAGCCTGGTCCCACAGCCGCACAAGCCCAGATAACACTCAGAGACGCCATATTAGATATAATGCTGTTGGCCTGTTCTAGCATTTCTTATTGACTAGCTCTGTCTTAAATATTAACCCATTTATATTAATCTAAGTATTTCCACATGGTTTTATCTTACCAGAGAGAGGGCCCAGAGTTCTACCCTGTTGGTTGTCCTATATCTTGAAATTTCTCCTACCTCTCCCCTGAATCTTCCTTGTCTCCTAGTCCCGCCTATCTTGCTTTCCTATTGGCCAACAGTGTTTTGTTCATTAACCAATAAGAGAAACATATTTACAGAATGGCATCTCCCATCATCTAGGTTTAATGTAATGGCATGCAAAGAGAGCAGTAAAGAGAGTCAGAATGAGGAGACCTTGCCAGATCAGACATAGGTAAATAGGTGGCTGTCCATGGTCTGGTTCCACCCTGACTTCTAAATTTGCTTCCTGCAGGAAGTAGCAGTTTGCAGTCATGTTTGCAAACTGTCCTTTTTTGTTCTGGTCTTCCTGTGCTTAGAGGAGCAGACAGAGGAAACATTGCACGTGGGAGCAGACATATTGACCACTGTTTTGAAATAGCAAAGTTGACATCAAAATGCTTCCTACATGAAGGTGACCATAAAAGGAAAGAGATCTCCCAGAGCACACTGTCACTCCAGTGGGAATGACACTGGGCTCTTGATGGGTTCTAGGCCAGTCTTTGAGTCTCCAAGGGCAGGCTGAATATTCCGTGGCATGTGTTGTGCTTCCCTAAAATCCACAGGTAAGGTGTGAATCTCTATTCTACACATGCTCATATCAGCTGGAGACAGCTGCCTCTGCCTTGACATTCCTTATTGTCATTGGGATGGAGGATAGCCTGATTCCAAAGATAGCCAACATAGAAACTCTGCTTAAACAGTCTTACCTGGGGCCTTGATGGAAATGGTACCCTGCTTACTGCCCCAGAGTGCCTTGAACATGAACATCATTTATGCCCAGAAATGCTCAGAATTCTCCAGTCAGTTACTGGGGACTCCCCTTCAGGAATAACTCCACGAAGGGCATGGAGATCAGATGAGCATTACGAAGGCTGGGAAACAATGGGAACCCTACGTCCAGGGTATTTTGTATTTATAGGGTATTTTGCTCCAGAACCTTTCCTCTTATTGTTTTGGTAGCACAAGCCACAGTGGTAGGACATGAGGTAGCAATTATAGTGTTAACTTTTCTGGGATATGTTCCTTTTCATCTTGATCCTACAATAGGAAGCCTCTAGTTTCTGGAGGGTTCAGTGTCCCAGAGAAGAGTTTTATATACAACCAATCAGGTTCAGCCACCAAACATGATCAGAGGTTAGTGGGGGTGAACTCACTGATAAGAAAAGACAAATAGAAAAGACATTTGGAAATAGAAGCATGGTGTGGAGTGGAATGTGAGGTTCCCTAGAAGTCTCCTTTGTGCTGTCGTGTTCAAGGAATGGAGAAACACCATTGTCCTCCAGCAACCAGACACCACAAGAGCCAAGGCTAGCATGCAGAAATGGGCGAGCAGAGTAGAGGGAGGAGGATGGATATGCCAGGCAACCCCACTGTAGCTGTGAAGCTGCCTGGGGGTTTTATCTCCTTTGTTTGCACAGTGAGAATGGTGTTTCCACTTTCTGCTTTCTATTAAAAAAACATACTGTATGCCAGTGCTGGCAAAATCTGCCATGCACCCTGGAGGTCAGCACAGATTATAGCAGGATTGTTCTGGAGTTTGGCTGAGTGCCATCAACCAGAGAGACCAGACCCGGAGCTGAGACCCCACCCATCAGCTGTGGTAAGGCGGTTGTAATGTGAATTGGGACATTTCTCCCAGAAGTTAGAACATGAGTCTATTTGCCTCATCAGAGGCAGAGCTGTGCTGTGTTGGGGACACCAACACGAGGCATGAGCTATGTGTTTGGGGTCAAGGATGGGCTGTATGCATGGTTGTACATCAGTTTCGCCAGATGTTCTTCCAGGCAGACATTTTTCAGGCAGAAAGGTGGCTGACATGGTGGTGCACTCACCGAGTGAGCCGTGATGGAGACAGCGGGGTGCCGCTCTCCTGTCAACCTGTATGCCAATTGCACAGGATCGGAAGGCAGTGTGAGCCCAACAGACATGATTTCCATGAGCTGCTGCTACAGCGGCCTGAATTTCTGAAGCCCCTCTTATGGACTGCTTATTTTTTACTTTCTCTACTTTTTAGTCAGTTCAAGCCTGTTTCTGTGGCTCTTGGAATCCAAACCACCCTAACACCCAGGGTACATATGATGGAGAGAAGCAAGGGCCATCATACTCATCAAAGGAGCTGACCTTTAGTCCCCAGCTTCCTCACTGCAGACAGCACACAAGGGAACTTAGTTCCTGGTTGTCCCAGGAAGCTGCAGTAAAGTCACACTGATTAGGAAGGCACCTGCAGGAAGCACTTTAACCCCAACACACTCCCAGGCCTGTAGTTAGCTTCCGACAAGGCCCTTTGGGGCATCAACTATTACAAGAGCCTGAGCAAGGCCAATGGGATTTTCCTGGACCCCACAAACAGGAAGAGGAGACTGCACTTTCAACTTTGCCTTGGCAAACCAAAGGCCATACATGAAAGATTCTGCTTTCTCTGCTTTGGCCTATGCCCAGAGAAAACAACCCTTGGGAGACTCATCTTTGGAGAAAGGCCAAAATCAGAGGAGAAATCACGTTCTCTGCTGCAGATCACCATCTCCATGCTCTCAGAGTCAACCTGATTGCTTTCCCTGTGAGGAAGAGAATTCCACAGGAAAGAAGCTACAGGAGAAGTAGGTGAGTTCCCGGGTCACCCACAGAGCCCTGTGCTAGGCTTCCAGCTCCTGTTGCCTGAGGGATGAGTGCTTTTTGACTTTGAATGCAGACATCAAGCCTGTTTGGGGATGACTCAGGATCCTGGACTTGAGGTTCTGACCCATGCTTCCCCATCGGTCTTTTGAATCAGGGCGTTGTTCCTTTGAGCTGAGAGGCAGGATGGAGACATACCTTTTAGACTGTTTGGGACTCTGACACTCAACAACTTTAGTCAGACTTTTCCAGGATTTTCCTTTGTTACTGTTCTGAGATAGGGCCTCACATAGTACAGGCGGGCCCCCCTTACAATTGCTCTGAGGCCAAGCATGAACTTGAAATTCTAATCCTCCTGTCTCCACCTTCAACAGTGGTGAATTTACAGGTGTTCACCACCAACACCTAGTTTAAATTGTGTAGAAACTGAAACCAGGTCTTCATGCTAGCTAAGAAAGTACTCTACTAACTGTGTGGCATACTCAGGTTCACAGAGAACTCTCAGGGTACTGATGCATGAGCTTATACAGCTGATCCTTGGCCTTGACCAAGTGATGTCCAGACTCTTATACCCCACCAGATCCCTCTGATCTAAATAACCATTGTTAGCTTTGTTTCCTTCTGTTTCCATGTAGGACCTGATGTCATGCTATTCAGGACAGCTTTTTACCCACAGAATGGCTTTGGGAAGCTTGATACTCCACAAATAATATTGAATAATGGAAGATGAATGAAAAGATTATAAACTGTGTTGGATACATTGAAATTTCATTTTTTTTTTTCAAATGTCTTAAAAACTTACCCCTATCACAGGCCAGTTGATACATGCAATGGAAGATAACTGGAGAAAGATACAATCTGTCTTATTAAACCTTGGCTTGGAAAATGATGGAATGAAGGGTGGAGAGCATTAATGCCTGGTGTACAGTGGGTGCTGGGTGAATAATGATGAATTTGCAGGCATGTACAAGAACCAGAGTAGGAAAGAAAATGGAGAGGGTGTGGAGGGTGTGTGAACCTGAGAATCAGAAATTCTGGGGATAATCTACATTCTTGAGGTTCAGCTGACTCAAGCCCATGTTGAACACTAGCCTGACTAGCATGTGGGTGTTTTCTAGAGGTCTCACAATAGAGAAATAGGAAGCCAGGGGAAGGCGGTCTAGTGCACAACCTTGGTGACAAGGCTTCCATCTGATGGAGATGGGTATTGATTTTTCCTTCCTCTTCTCAGCCTGTAATGTCCTAAATCACTTCCTTTGTGCAATTGCCCAAACACATAGCCTGGCTCCCACAGTGAGGGACCTGAAGGTTAGGGCTCCAAGGGGTGGGGCCGCCCTCCACATTAGGAGCTGCAGAGGATCCAGCCAAGACGAGCAGATGGTGCAGAGACGGAACCCCCATCCTGGACAGCTTTTTCCATAATGGAATCCACATTAAAAATGATATTATCTTCACTTTTAAAGGCCCTAATGGATGATATTTATGTCCATGAAATATGTTCCTGACTGAGGCACACAGTGTAAGAGAAATGCGCTATCAGAAGAGCGCTACTTCAGAGACAAGTACACAGGTGTGGGTATATTTCCTTTCCAACACGCCAATCAGTAAAATATGTTTTAATACAAGACAAACAGTAGAGTTTGTCTGTTCTCCCCACAGAGCATGGCTAGTCGCTGGCTTTAATGGGACCTGACAGCCGTGTGATATTCTCTGCCATTCTCGTTGTGAGCAAAGTGCTCTAAAAACGCATCCATAATTTATTTATGGGACCTGTCAGTTAACTCGTGAATAACCAGGGTGTTTCCGAGGGCATTAAGACCTGATTCTTTCCCTTTCTTTGGGAAACACTGCTAACGGCATCCAGGAAAGTGATGGATTCCTGGGCCTTTTGTGCGAGGGAAGGGTAACGATGGAGGTCAATTGCTCCTCTCTGTTAGGATGCCCAAGTGCTCCGTTAAGTTTGATATTTATCTGAATCTCAGGAGCTTTGGTCTTGTCATCAATGACTTAGTGTTTGTCAGGGAGCAACGTTTTGAATGGAAGTATGAGTTAATAGCATTTAACAATGGAAAACCTCTAATATCTAAAATGTAAACAAAACTCACAGCCTCAAAACTGTGTACATTTGACTCAACTGAATTCCTCCCGCTACACCACAAATGGTACATAAACTTTGCTGAGGGTCATGTTTTACCCTATATGATCAAGAAACCAGGACAGACTCACAGACAGTTCCATTGCAAGTGTCTTCCTTTGCTTTACCTTAGCCAAGTTCTGTGTATACTCACCAGACAAAGCACAAGAAGCCACATACTCTCCCCCCCCCCCATGACCACTGTCAATAGCCGAGAGACCAGGAGAGGTAGAAGGTTGCTGTGTACCTGCTTCCCCTCAGGTTCTCTGTGTGGACCCATGAAACATCCTATTCCCCAGTGGCTTGCCTGTGTGACTGGCCAAGACTCCAGGCTCCCTGGTGTGCAGACCTGTTGCTGTAGACATGAGCCCTGTATGCCTCATGGTGGCACTGTATGGAGAAGCATCTGTACATCTCTTTATGCTCCAGGTGCCTCCACACTGGGGACCAGCAAGATGGCAGTGCAGTGGTCCATCCTCATCTGTGGCTCCACTTTCTGCACCATCAGTCACAGCAATCAGCTGGCTTCTGTGGTCCCCTTGCTGATGCATCCTCAGAGTCAGTAACAGCCGAATGCTATGTCACAATGTCCAGGCACTGAGCTCACTTCCTCCCATCACACTAACATACCACCCCCCACTGTTCAGTACATGGCATTATTTGGGGGAGAGGGACATCATGTTTGTTACAGTGTTCTGTAATGTGTAGTTGCTGTTGTCCACTCTTTACTGTGCCTATTTTATGTATCTTTATTGTAAATATGTATAGTATATGTGGTGTTTGACTCTGTTTGTGTTTTCAGGCATGTGCTGGAGTTCTTGGGATGCATCCCCCATGAATGTGGGGATAATTGTAATTGCTGACATGGCATACAAAGGCAGCCAGTCTATAACATACAACACACACATGCTTTGTTTGTAGATGACATATATTACTAACTCTTCCAGAAAAAAAAATTTCCTAAAGATGAGCTGAAAGTGACATTTCGCTGAATAATTGAAAATAAGGCAGAGATTAATATTTTGTTATATTTCTTACTTCTATTTTGAATTTAGCACCTATCTATACTATACCCTAACTTCTCCTAGGTTAAGTCTGAACTTATACACCGGCTCCAAAGTAGACTTAAATTATTTGGTTAAAAGTCATTCACGACTTAGAAGCCTGCATGCATTCTGTTTCTGTTCTTGTTTGTAGATATGATGTCACCAGCAGTCTGAACCTCCCTCTGCCAGGACTTCTCACAATCATAGACTATAATCTCAAAACATGTGCAAAAATAAACCTTTCCCCCGAGAGTTGATTCATGGGGTATCTATAATCACAGCACAGGGAAACAAAATTAGGAGAGAAACTGGCACCAGAAGTAGGATTGTTACTGTGGCAAGCTTGACCGTGTAGCTTTTCAGCGTTGGACCAATTTTGTGGAAAGAATGTGGAAGAATTTGTACAAAGGGCTAGCAAGCCTTTGAATTCTTGAAGCAGAGCGTAATGAGCTATTGTAGCGGGAGCTTGGAAGGTAGCATTGATGAGGGAAAGACAATCACTGAAGGTGTGGCTTATGATGTTTTAGGCAGTAATGAGGACTCTGTTGGGAACTGGGCTTGGTGACATTCAGGTGACACTTTGGCCGGGAATGTAACTTCATTCTGCCCATACCCTGAGAAACTGAGAGAAGCTGAATCAAGAGGTGATGGACTGATTTGCAGAGGAAACTTTGGGATGGGAGAACATTCAGCCTAGCGTTGAGAAAACAACTGTAACTATTAAAGTGGTCAACATCGCTGAGGAGAAAGAACACTGAGCCAACAGGAAGGGTAGAGAGGGGACCCCAGCTGCCGCAGGTCCACTCTATGAGGCTCTAAATTTATTTAAGGGACAAAATGCAAAGCTGGAGGAGTTTCCTGCTGGAGGAACATGTCTCTGCAGGTCAGCACACAGCTGTGGTTCACTGGGACCAGGCAGCCTCTTGAGCTAGCAATAGTACTTGGCCATGTCATAAACATTGTCTGAGTCATCCAGGTTCTGAAAGTACAAAGATTCAAGACTGAAGGAGTCATGGAGAGGCTCAGCCCTGTGTAGCAGAGCTGATGATGTCCATCCAAAGAGGTCTTTGCAAGAATCTATGAAAGCTAGGCTTCAGTTGCAATGGGGACATTGGGCTATTGGAGATGCTGGAACTGTGGGATGCCTGCCAAGGACAGCCATGATATGGATGGAGTGAAGCTGCCCTAATAGCTAAGAGAGCTGTATTGCTGCAGGTGGCAGAGTTAGGGGGATGAGCCTACCCGTGTCTTTTGGAGACCAGTTGATTATGTCATCAGTGCCAGGCACTGGACATGGACCTGCAGGAATTGTTTCTCTGAAGATTCTGATTTTGCTGAAGTGTAACTGTTTATTTGATGAGGCCTCCTCCTCCTTTCGAAGTCAGAATACATTCTGTGCCTTTATGTGTTGAAAGTATACAACTTGATTTTTATTTTATGGGAAGCTCCCAATTATGGGAGTTTGAACTCTTAAAGTGTGACTGAGTGTATTCTTACATTATGAGCTAAATGTGGTATTTTGGGGACAAAGGATGGAAGGTATGGCTTAGAGCAATGTGTTTGCATAAGTTAACAAGAGGTGGAGTTGTGATGGTTAGCTGTGCCAATTTGACATATTATGGGATAATCTGATCTCAATGAGGAATTGTCTAGATTAGTTTGGCCTGTGGGCATGTCTGTGAGGGATTATTTTTAATTATAAACTGATGTGCAAAGAGTCGGGCTGAAAGTGAGTGGCACCATTTCTTGGGGTAGGTCCTGGATTGTTACAAAACAGGAAGTGAGATGTATGCAAGCAAGCATCCATCCTCCCTCTGCTCCTGACTGTAGATGTGATATAACCACCATCATTGACTTCCCCCACAACAATGGAGTGTGACCTGGAACTGTGAGCCAAAATAAACCCTTTCTCCTCTAAAAGGCAAAGAAGACATTTTCTGTGGCTTATCAGTGACTAGCCATCTTGAAATACTCACGTTTCACCATCGTCAGAACTGGATTGTTCCACGGTACATTATGAATGGTAACTGGACTTCTCCATGATGGCAAAGTAATGCCAACATCTCTTTGGCTGTGAAAGTCCAATTTTGCCCCTAAGTAATCTTTACACAACCCTACTGTGTTGCAGCCCTGCCTCTCCTGCTGCACAGGCGGACGGAAGTTGATGCGAGAAGCGAAGGCAGTGGGAAAAGGTTCTGAACTTTGCGAGTGGTAGAATGAAGAGGATAGAAGAGCTGGGCAAGGTGCCATGGAAGCTGCTCTCTAGATCACTGGCATGGTCTCTGATAGTGTGTGACTGTAACTGGCAGTCAGCAGGGAGAAGTCACAGGCAAATGGGGCAGAAATTTTCTCATGGGCAGGTGGGTAAAATGCCACAGCAAACAGAACAAACTGTGGAATGCTTGTAACCCTGGCACTGGGGAGGCAAAGACAAGCAGAGGACCGGGGCTTGCTGGCCAGGCACCCTATCTTACTTGACAAACTCCAGGCCAGTGGGAAACTCCAGCTTGACAAAAAAGGTAGACAGCTCTGAAAAACACTCAAGGTTGACTCCTATCCTACTCTCTCTCTCTCTCTCTCTCTCTCTCTCTCTCTCTCTCTCTCTCTCTCTCTCTCTCTCATCTGTGAAACTGCAATGTGAATTTGACCATCATTGCTGTCATCGGTGGAGGTGTTTGTTCATTCCTTTTTATAGTAAGTACTGGATCAGCAGAATAAGAGTCAGCTTTGGTAACTAAACTCAGCCCCAAACTTCATTTGACTATTATGATATAAAGGATTGGATCCAGGGAGTTGCTCACCTGGTTGGCCAGTGGCTCCACAGGTGAAGGCCTTCTAGGATAAACTACATGGTAGTTCAGCATGTAGAACTATGACACCTTCCTGGAGGTCACATTGGCCGTGGAGGGAAGATTCACACATCAGATCAGCACACAAGTATGTATGACCTTCCTGCTGCTGTCAAGGCCCCTTTCCAAGCACAGAGGAAAACCACCAGTGACTATCCTTCTCAGACAAATGCTGTCTGTAGTCTGAGTTGCTGAGCCAGAATGGCCTGGGTGAGTGGAAGGAAGCTTGCTGAGAGTTGATACCCACACCCTGAGGTCCCCTAACACACACTCTCTGTTTAAAGCAGGGCATTCTTATTGGTTTAGACAACATACTTCAGCATTCTTCTACGTATTTCATCTCTAGGCTAGGGCATAAGAAGTCTTCATGCAGTAAAATGCCTTCTGCATTAAAACTCTCCTTGGCCTCACTCATGTAGCTAACTGTGCCACCCAGAAATGTCTGCCAATAAATACATGTCACTTAGCATTTTGTGCTAAGCCTCACAAGCAATCAGAGATTAAGAAATATTTTCACATTAAAACTAAAATAGATGTATGAGGGTTTATTTCCCCCTAAGGGACCCTATAGCTACCTGGAGGTCATGCCTGTGACTCCCCAGCGTCTTCCTGAGCATCTGCTGCAGGATGCAAGTGGTCTCTGCTGTGTCCCTAAGGCTCTCTTAGCTCACTGAAGACAGGAGGTCAGAAAGAAGCCCTGGCTTTTGGTACAAGTCCCCCTGCCAGCTGCTTAGGTAGAAATAGGCCCAAGACCCCTCACTTATTGTCATCCAATGCTATGGCATGAAGCCTGTCAGTCCACTGTCCTCACTCCCAAACCCAACTCTAAGCACCAATCCTTGCTTATTTGGTGTGCAAATCCTGTCCTGAGCTGACATGAGGCTATTTTTAGCCTTTATTTATTCCTCTTAGTGTGAATATTCATGTCTCCTTGCAGAAGGGCTCCAGAGCTGGATGCTGAGGGCTGCTCTACACTGCCTGGGTCTGTTGCATAAACTATGTGCCCTGCATCCCCTCCTGAGTCCCCAATCCACTGAGCCTCTCAAACAGAACAGTGGAGCCCCAGATGGGTGCTGCTTGTACCTCCCTCATGGATGGAATGAAGCTCCCCTAGGGTTCCATCTGTCCAAGCCCAAGGAATGTCTGTCCTGTTGGGAGTACAGTCTGATGAGGGACTAGCTGTTTTGATGACCCCACACTTGTGTCTGAGTTCTTTCCAATGTGAGATTTCACGTGGAGACAGAACTTACTGAAAATCAAATGTTCTTGTGAACTGTGCTTATAAAGTTTAGTCTCCACTATTCAACCCATGAGGCCAGGGGAGACCTTTGGTCAAAGTAGATTGTACATGTGTGTGTTTTCATATATGTATACACACATAGATGAAATTAAGAAAAATAAAGCACTTTATATGCAGGCATGAGACCTTAGTTTTGATATCTAGAATCCATATAAAGACAGGCCTGGCAGCCAGGTCTATAATCTTGGTGTCAGAGACAGGAGCATCCCTAGAAGTTCCCAGGAATAGCCAGCCTAGTGTACATAGTAGCAAACAACAACAGCCACTCAATGAGGGTTCAATGCTGTACATATCCAGGAATACAGAGCCAATGCATCAGGAATCAGTTCTGAAGGGACCTTGAAAATATGGGACAAATTGGCTGGCTTTCAAGTCTACAGAGGGATGAAGGAGAGGGGCACATCCTAAGCATTCAGACATACTTGGCCTGTGAGGACTGAGAGTTTGAGCTGTCACCACCTCAGGGACAGAGATCACAAGAGAATACAGAGTCTTTCAAGATCCCAAGAATGTCTCTTAATACTCTCGAATTTTCTGTTTTAGCTTGCTAGAAGATGACCCTGTTTTGATGTTAAATTCAAATGTGTAATGGAGGATGCTATCTTGGCTACTATCTGAATTTTGAAAAATATGACAAAAATAATTTGATTAATTTGTTACTTTACTATTTCATGTGTGTGTATGTGTGTGAAAACATACCTTGCCCAAATTCTCCCTTTTGTGTCTCACCAAATGTCTTTTTCTTCCTACTTTTC
Organism: Phodopus roborovskii; assembly: GCF_943737965.1. Taxonomy (NCBI): domain Eukaryota; kingdom Metazoa; phylum Chordata; class Mammalia; order Rodentia; family Cricetidae; genus Phodopus; species Phodopus roborovskii. The sequence continues at coordinate 27,251,368 of NW_026126571.1, read as the reverse complement.
CCAAATCCCCTCTCTACTTTCACAGTATATGTGTATATATGTATGAGACCACTACAATTAATTAGGGTTACCTGTGTGAGTAGGTAACCTGCGTGAGTGTGAGTCATTTGCTTGAGTGGGGGCCAATTTACTAGTGGCTTCATCACTGAGTCAATTGGCAAAAAAGAAAAAAAGGGGGTGCTGAAGAGAAGGCTCAGTGAGTAAAGCACCTGCATACAAGCATGGCACCCTGAGGATGGACATTCAGAACCCATGGAAGGTCAGACCTGGCCGGTGGCCATAGCTCACTGTTCCTATGGGAGATGGAAGTTGGAAACAGAAAAATCCCAAAGAGCACAGAGACCAGATAGCCTGGTGCACACAGTGGCAGACAAGAGACCCTGCCTCAAACAAAGTGGAAGTAGAGGGCCAACATCAAGGTCATCCTCTGACTTCACACGCCCTCTATGCTGCCATCTAGTATGGCACACACACAAAGATACAAAGTGACATATAGTTACCATTACAGCAAGTTTCACAAACAAGGAAAAATGAAATTCATATGGTTAGTTTCATGTATTTCCTACACAGTATACTGATCAACAGTTTCTGTCAAATGTTGGTTTCTGTTCTAACAGCACTCACTCTGTTCATTCATGCAAAGTGGATTTAACCCAAGGTCATCTGCCCATGGGTGATCAGAGCCTTCAGTGTGGTTTCTAGTGCTGGTGACTCCTCACACCCCTCTCCTGCTGTGTACCTGTAGTTAAGCTGCCACCGGCTATGCTGGGAAGTCAGGAAGCAAGGGTACGGGGATAATGCAGACAGCCATTTGATGTGGTAAAGATGATGAGGGGGTCTAGATACTAATTGACACTGGGAGAAAGGTGTAGAAAGTAACCACACACCTCTAGGAGAAGGATCAAGCCCCTTTCCCTGATGGGTGGGCACCAGCTGCTCCTGGCATTCTGAGAAAACTGCCCTGTGGTACTTTCCTCCTGTCTCTCTTCTTCCCACTGGAGTCTTGTGTAAGAAGCTTGGTTCTTCAACCAAGCACAGAAAATCCTGCAAGCATGGGAGGTCACTATCACAGGCTTCATGGGTCTCCCTTTCATGGCACCCGTCCACTGTCCCAGCCAACATAATCAGTGCCTTTCTCAAGCTAGGATCAGAGACAAGGCAAACTTTGAAATATGTCCTCAACTGTCAGGGTCATCAAGACACACACAGAAGAAAGAAAGCTCTGAAAAAAATTCTTGGGCAATATATCTTCTTGATAATTCATATTGAAGTCAATGGGCTGCTAGAACAAAACCCCTTGGAAGATAATTTATACAAACTCTTTTCCTCCTGTTTTCTTTCTTACCGAGCCACTGTTCCTAGACCCAGCTGCAGAGTTCTGCAGGGCTGACTCTGGGGCTTCTCACTGTGGTGTACTTCCCCTTGTTCACAATAGGAAGTTCAAAAGGAAAAGCCAAAGAACTGCAAATAGTCTCCATAGCTCATACAATAACAGCTTTTCCTCAAGACAGTGGTGTCTAAGTTTCTCTCTCCCTGCTCTCAAGCCTTGTTATAGAATGTCTTGGTTTGTTCTAGAAACATGGCATGGTGTGTTTAAGCATACCCTTGGTGCTGGATGGATGGACCACCTCTGCCCCTTTTGCAGACAGCAAACACTTAGCTCCAAAGGCACTTTGGGAATCTCTGATTATTCCACAGTATAAACTGCTTAAAGTAGAATTTGTGCATAAAGACATAGCAGTCTTTAAAGCTCTTAAAATCTTGTTGAGACAGAATTAAATACAGGATATGCTAATTTTGTATCATTTGCATATTTGATAAATATTCTCCAACTTCAGGTACACACTAAAAGGCAGCATCTAACAACAAATCAATAATGCCTGATGTTATAATTTTATCAGACTTTTAAAATCCTCAGCTTTCATTAGCCATGTACTAAGCAACACTGGCTTAGACGGTTTCAGTCCTTCTGGGAACATGGAGTGGACAGTAGCACCTGTTACTTAGTGACTCTGGGGATCTGAGGTTTGCTGAGTTCATGAGGGGATTGGTTTTCAAGCTGAGGTCTGTCAGCTTCCTCTTTGCCCAGCCTTGCTAGTATATACACTGTGTCTCTAAGTCTATGCCAGGAATCTGGTGGGTCCACCCAGCCCCCAAGTTGTAGGATGCAGCATCCCTCTGGGCTTCCTTCATGACCATTGTTAGCTGTTGCCCCAGTGTTCTTCAGGGTGGGTGTGAGCAGTGGAACCCAGGGTGTTTGGATTCTGTCTGCCTATTTTTTGTGGTCTTCACTTGGAGATAAACTGATGTGCAGAGGGTGGGGATTAAAGACAATTGAAGAAACAATGCTGCCAGGAGGCCCCTGTCTCCAGAGTGTGCAAGCTTCTGCAGTGGGCAGCCAAGAAGACAACTGTATAAGGGACTTTGAGGGCTTAGCTACAAAGGCACATGGCAAGTGGAAGTCTCCAGAAGAGCCTTGATGTGACCTCATTTGCATTATTGCTCTGGCCTCCCTTGCAGTTCACAAATGGCTCCCAACTCTTCCTGGCTCCTGCTCTCTTCTTCTCAGAGTTTCTCTCCTGGCTGCCTCTGGTCTCCTGCTTATTCTCCAATAGACTCTCTCTCTCCTCTAGATCCTGTTCCCCACTCCTCTCCAGTGCTGACCCTGCAGCTCAGCCACCTCCTACCTAGGCCACCTGGGTGGGATCTTCAGCCTGCAGGGGTCCCAGGCAGGACCTGACATCAGGCCTCAACAGTATTAGGATCAGTTGTTAGCTCTCAGGGAGTCACACATGGAGACTGTCATGTGCTGGGGCCGTTAGCTGCAGAAGGTGGGGTGAAAACTTCAATCCTGTACTGCCTCCATTAATCACTATTAACAGTGTGAACCTGTCAAAACAGGCAGGTGATGTGTGCATCGAGACCAGCTCCTGAGATCAGAGCTTTGACATTTCAACCCCAGTCATTCCAGCTGTGGGAGGAAGGAGGCCAAGACAACCTGAATCCAGATGACACTCCTCTCTCTATCTCTCTGTCTCTCTCTCCCCCCTCTCTCCCTCTCTCTGTCCTCCCTCTCTGTTATTCCTCTCTTCCCCCTCCCCTAGCAGAGGAGCTCTGTAATTCTATGCAGTGATGTACACAGATGTGTGACAATGCATACACCTGATCTGAGCAGTATACATAACCACAGCATATGACACACATGTGTGGTATGATGGATGAGCAATTGTGCTTCCTCGGAGTTCAAATGGGAAGAAGACACTACTGTGGGAGACAGGGCTCCAAGCTTGCTCTGGGTAGATAGCTCCTGCCCATCCCTATGCTGGACACATAGCTGTTGAAGCTATAAGCTATTCACACATCAGTGTTTTAAAATTAAAAGGCATGCTTGTGTCAGAGGAGGGTGAGCTGTAAGGAATTCTAGCATGTCAGACAGCTCTCGGGGTTCCTCAGATCACCCAACTCACCCACCAGACTTGGAGTCCCCACTGGGGCATTCCCTAAACAACTTGAGATGTTGGACGGGTCCTGCTGAGCTCATCCCATTGGAGGAAACACCTGGATTGATCATTTTCCTCCCTCTTTAATGTTGGTATTGACTTTGGCCTAAAAAATGACAGGTTTGAAGACTGTCATTAGTCTCCATGGTAAACAGATTACATGTTGATATAATAAATGTTTTACCTTTAATTTTTGTTTTAGTATGTTTTCATAAATGGGTATCAAACTGTGTTGAACCTATTTATTAAGCTTTCCTCTGAAAGATGCCTTGGTTGCAAAAGGAAATGCTCCTTCCTTATCAGGCTCAGGGCTTCCTTAGCTACAGTGGGGTTTGGGATCTGAGTGGGACAGCCATGCTTGCCAGGTAGCAAGGCACCTCATGGATGGCCGGTCCTGCTTCTGTCCCTTCTGTTGCTTGGTTGCTTGTTGTTCCACAGACATCACCTCTCCCCTGCCTGTAAAACTCTACTCAATTTGGCAAAGCCTGGTGTTATGGGCAGAGCTGGATCTCACCACTACTCTGAACTCCCACACTGAAGACTAACTCCCAGATTGCCGAAGTCACCACATTTGGAAAGAGGGCCTCGATGAAGGCTGGTAAGATGAGGGGAGTCTCAACACAACCTTACCACTGTCCACTTATGAGCAGAGGGAATCAGGGCCCATGGAGAAGACCACCATGAAAGAGCAGAGGGAGAAGACACAAGCCAAAGAGAGAGGCCTCAGAGGGCCAGCTCTGTGACACCTTGACTTTGGGCTTCCTTGTAAGACCAGGAGACATGAGATCTTTGCTGCTAAGCACCACCCAGTCTGCGGTCCTGGGTCACGGAGCCCTCACCAACTCTTACACCCAGTTAATGACCCTTTTTAAACACTCACCCAGAGAAAAGCCAGCCCCAAGCCCAACAATATGTCCAAATAACACCCTTGGCCATGATATGAGTTCCCTGATTACTAGACTCTCCTGGAGGCAGAGACTTCTTGTCTCTAGCTTGCACACAGCTGGTGCTCAGGCTTTGGAGGCAGCCATGAATAGGCTTGGCCTCATTCACACTTCAAGGGCAGCCTCACCTCCCCTGGTTGCATGGTGGCCATGCCCGGGAGCATTGATGGTTCCAGAATCAGCCTTTGGCACAGACCTCCATCTCAATCTGCAACAGAGCGAGTGTGAGCAGAAAGAGAAAGAGTCATGCAACCTGCTGTGCGGACTTCTCTCTGCTTGCAATGTGCTCAGAAGCAGGGTCTCGGAGTGACAGGGTAATGGGATCCATCCAGTTCCTGATGGTTCAGAGTCCTGAGTCCATAGTGGCCAAAGTTACATGACATGGGCTACATTTCAAACACCAGAGGCACAATTGGCCAGTTTAAATATTGGAAAGGGGCAACTGGGACAGCCGTGATGTGGCTTTTTGAAGTCAGAACGAAGGGATGAGCAGCTACATAATGAAAGGGACATTGAAGAGCCTGCAGATCATGGCTGGGCTGTCCAGCAGCAACCAGACAGTCAAGGAGCAGTTCATGGGCAGGGTCTGGGCAAAGTGGTGACTAGAGTGGCCAGTGCGTACTCGCCACTGAGGAGAGGCTTTCAAACTTTCTTGGCTTCCAAGTACCAAGCTTAAGGTTCACATCAACAGCTAGAGATAAAAATGAACAGAAGTGACAGGACATACTGCAATCCTAGCAGTCAGGAGGCTGAGGGAGGGCAGCGCTGCTTGGCCTGGGCTTTTTCTCCTATTGCTGCATTTGTTTTTAACTATAGTATGCACTCACTTGCCTTGCTATGGATGGCTAATTGGAGCCCTGTAGACTCCCAGGAGCTAATGCTCAAGGGACCCTGAGGCTCCACGCTGTCAACAGCTGGGCAGCAGCGAGTCCTGCTGGGTGATTTTGAGGCGGGTCAGAGCAGAGAATGCCAGCACCTGTAAATTTTAGTTCTCCTCCTTTCCACCATTCTCCCCTATCTATCCCCTTGTTCTTGGGTATTTCTTCTGATTGAGGGATTGACTGTCTATATATATATGTGTGTGTGTGTGTGTGTGTATGTATAAATATTTCTCTTAGTCTCTCTAACACACACACACGTCCTCACTTATATATATACACACACACACATACACACGCTTTCTCATTTACATACACACACACATACACACATGCATCCTCACTTACACACACACACACACATGCGTCCTCACTTACATACACACACACACACATGCGTCCTCACTCACACACACACTCATTCATTCGCTCTCACTCCCTTACACACTGTCTCCTTTGTACACTATCAAAGACACATATTCTCACTCTACTCCTCCCACGCCCTTCCACATTCCTTCACACACACTCCTTGCACGCTCTCACAGACACACGCATGCTCATAGACTCCCTCACTACACTCTACTCCCTCCCTCCCACAAACACATATGCATCCTCTTGTACAGTCACACATGTTCCCTCTACACTCTCAGAGACACACTGCCCCACAGCTGTCAGTCACACACATGTGCAACCCCTTGTACACTCTTTCACAGACGCAGCGCCACTTTCCCGTAGACTCACGCACATGCACTTCCTATGCACCCTCACAAACACACTTTCTCATCGAGTCACTCCTTTACACCCTGACTATTCCCTCTCTCATACGCACATGCACACTCCCTGTACACTCAGACATGTTTGCTCCTAGACTCACACCGGGGCACAGTCCCTCACACACTACCTCAGATACTCTCTCTCTCTCTCTCTCTCTCTCTGTGTGTGTGTGTGTGTCTCTCTCTCTCTGTGTCTCTCTCTATCACACACACACACACACACACACACACACTCTCCCTGTGCACTCCGAGACACATTCTCTCATAGACTCAAACACTCACACTTCTTCACACCTCTTTCTCATACACACCCCGTACACACTCCCACGGACACACACTCATTCCCTCCCATGCTCCCTTCAATGCACATATGCTCACACACTCTCTCTCATACTTTCTGCTAGGTAAGGAAGTGGCTGGAGTTTTCATTGACAGTGCTCTCAAGGACCAAAGCAAAGTTACTGACTATAAAAAGCCTTATGACATTTTATGGTTGTGAGGACACAAGGCTCTTTCACAAGCCCGGACCTTCCACCTTCACCATGGCTGTGCATGGTGATAGCCTGTGTCCACTTCCACTCCTGGACATGTGTTTGATTGGCGGCTGAGTGGTGACTATGTCCCTCCAAAAATGCTCCAGTGCCTTTCCCAGAGACAGCAGGATTGGAGGCTCCACGCAGGCAGAGCTGGGGGCTGCAGAGTCCTGGGAGGTTCCCCGGCCTGGGCAGAGTTGCAGGCAGTCTGCAGCCTGCGGGAGCACTTGGCGACTGCTGGCCAATGATTTCAGGGGCAAATGAGTGGGTGTGTGAAGTCATTAATTATCTCCACCTCATCACCCATTTTAAGAGTTTCTGTGGCTGCATAATTAAAGATATGGGGCTTTATAGGGATTATGGGGGCGCATACAATGCAGCCAGGTGCTAAGGCCCCAGCGTTGTCTGGAAGTTGTAGAGTCTCTGATGGTGAACAGTGTTCCCAGCTTGCCTGAAGCTCCCAGGCTTGCTTCCTTGCCCTAACTGCTTCTGGGCAGAAAAGCCTGGTAAGACAGGGGCAGCTACCCACTCTTGCTGGGTACAGAAGGAGCTGCTGACAAGTAACAGGCCTGAAAGTGCTGCCATCTCCCTTGGGGACAAGATGTACCAGAGCTCATGCTGACAGCTGCTTTCTCATGTGAACCTCTGTGAGCCAACTCTATGGATCTCTGTTCTGAGTGGCCACAACACCCAGTGACATGCTTTAATGCTTCAAGAAGGCATGGCAAAGCTGGTGGACGCCCATGGTGGGGACTTGGTCACACTGGCCAGGCTGATTGTTCCCTGGTGGCATTCCCTTCCTATTGACTTGGTGGCCAGTGCTCCCTGAAGAGTGAGCTGTCAGGGACTAGAGTGCAGGGTAGCACTGGGGGCCAGATCCTTCACCAGCTGAGCCTAGAGACGATATCGCCAGCTGACACCTGACGAAAGGCTTGTAAGACCCCAAACCAAAGCCAGCCAAGCAATGCCTAATTATTTATCCCCAGAAACATGCTGTGGGCACTTGCTGTTACAAATTATTAGCCCAGTCAAGTGACACTTGGGACTGTGGCAGGCCTATTTCTTAAACACAACTACCAGGCTCCTGAGATGTGTGAGCCATAGGAAGAAATGTGCTGGTTTCCATGCACTGGAGAAGATGACATCCATGAGGAAACATTTATCTCTGTTCCATATACACTGTAGGTCACCCAGTTTGCCTCCTGCTGTGAGGCTTGGATTTCACAGAGCATGAGTCATGTCCCATCTCAGATTCCTGACAAAGACCAGGACATTCCTCTGGAGTCTCAGGAAAATATATGACCAAGTTATCTGGAGGCCTGGGGATGCAGCTCAGGTGGCAGAGTGCTGGCCTTGCATTCAGGAAGACCTGGGTTCAATGCCCAGCACTACCAGAAGCTGAACCTTGTGGTGAACTCCTATAATCTTAGTACTCTGGAGGAAAGTGTCTGTAGACAAGAAATTTCAGGTTATCCTGGCTACACAGCAAGTTAAGGCCAGCCTAGTATCCACGAGACCCTTCTCAGAAAAAGGCAGAAACAAAAATAAACAAAATCAAAAGTCACATAAGCATCCCAAAGAAGCAAGGAATGTGTAGAGAGGATGGGGCCAACAGCAAAGGGAGACCAGTTGGCGGTAGGAAGCCCGGGGCAGTCCTGCCGGCAATGTCTAGGACTCTCCTATCCACTTATGAGGGTCCTGCCCAATGACAGTCATGCCTGCTGGAGGAGAAGTCACTCCTCCATATCATGGCCACACATAGACTTGTCTGAGAAGTTACTTAAAAATAACACAGTTGAGCATAATAATAAGGCATGTGCATGTCCATCGTCAGGTGTTGGCACTGGAGGGACTCCAAGTGTCAATCATCCCTGAAGAGCTGTCTAAACAGTGCCAGCCTTTGAGGCCCACTGATAAGAAAAATGTAGGCTATATGACCTAAATTAGGGAAGCAAGCCCCTCCCACGAAACACACACACACACACACACACACACACACACACGATTTCATACCATGCCCCACTTTTAACGTGTAGGACTTTCCCCTCCTCATTTTTCTTTATCTATTTTAAAAACCATAATCAAAGTTTTTCTTCCTTCATCTTCATCTTCCCCCCACAGCCACAGAAAAGATGCAGCAATACGATGAGGCTGATAAATGCTAGGGACACTGGGAGGAAGTCATGTGTAGCTGCCTTGTCTTCCTTTCATATTGGCTTCCATTGGCAGCGCCTGTCAAGCAGAAGTCTACATGTCTGTGAATTAGAATCAGGCCCTCATTCTGTCTTCAGAACTTCAGTGCAGACACAGAGCCCTCCTCACCGACTCAGGGGTCATGTAGGCAGCACCATGTTCTGCTCACATGTGGCACTGGATAGGCCTGAGGAGAACTAGGAGACAGGATCCACCTCAAGGAATGAATTTAGGCTGAGCCAGCAATAAAAGCTTAGTAGAGGACCCAGAGTAGAAACAGTGTGGATCCAGAGGAGTATACAAAGTGGTCCACAGGGAAGATGACTCAGTAAGGTGTTTGCCTTGCAAGTACAAAGATCTGAGTTTGAGGGCCAGAACCAGATCTGAGTTTGAGGGCCAGAACCTACATACAAACAATTGGGTGTAGTGACACACACTTGAAATCCCAGCACTGGGGAGGTAAATCTCTGGAGCTTACTGGCCTACCAGCCTAACCTACTTAGAGAGTTCAACAGGAGAGCCTGTTACACACACACACGCACACACGCACACACACACAACTCTACAGCAGCAGAAGAACTGGGGGGGGTGTTCTTGATCAGGATAGACTGGTGGTTCAGTGATAGGGGTCAGTGGACATGCCTGTCAGCAATGACAGAGAAGATAAATAAGGCAAGCCAATTGGATAAGTTACATTGACTTGGCATTTGCTCTCGTGGACTCTTAAGGATAGAATGTGGGGCCCAAAGTTCAAGGCAAGGCTGAAGTATAGATTTGAGGGTAACTCCCTGCAAAGTTCTCATTGGAGGTCTTCATGTGAAGTGCTTAGGGAAAAACAGGGTCTCATGGCAGCTTAAGTTGAGACCCTGCTTTATAGTGCTCTGTGCTTAGTTGGACTCCAGCCCCAAAGAAGCAATGTACATCCAATTTCATATCCAACCTTGAGGAAATCGCCACAAACGAAATTCCAATAAAAATGAGCTCATCCCAAGAGAATGAGTCAGAAGCAAAAGAATAGACACACACAACAGTGTCCACAGAGACTCAAATGCCGATTGGCAGGAGAGGCTCCCTGTCTCTTCATGAAGGATGGATAGTGGTTTGCACCCCATGACTGTGACAGCGCGATTGTGAGCAGGCAGGCCTGGGTGTGCTCTGAGGGTACAGTCTACAAGAGCTGCAGGGGAACTGTGCAACAGGTGTAAAGGATAGAGGTCAAGGATAGCTCTGAGGTGGGACCTGAAAAGTAGAGAGGCCTGGGCCTAGCACTGCCAGAACCAGGAGTAACTGAACCAATGACCTCCACGTGCATCAGATCTCTCCTGATGCCCAGCAGAAAGCACTGTGATCTTTGTGTTGCTAGGGCCCACATTCAGACTTGGGGTGGGGGACAGCAGAAGCAGAGAGGAGCAAAGGGGCTTAAGGTTCTGTTCTGTCAGGATTTCAGACCATGTCATATATATAGACAATGTGCAGCCCTAGACACTGGTAGTAGATGTCAGGGCTCAGGATGTGATCTGGTTCCTCCCCAGCTACATAACTCCAGTAGAATCTGAGAGCATGAAGATGTACAGAAGAAAACTACACCAAAGCAGTCTGAACAGTATTTTTAAGGTGCCACAAGATAAAGAGAACCCATCAAGGAGACTTGCTCATGGAGTCCGCTATTGTTGACCAGGGAACAGACTGGATTGGAAAACTTGGAGACTTTTGGTGACTGGAAGCAGTGCAATTTCCCTGAGATAGTGGGAGAAAGACAGCTGATTGGACTGGGTTAAGAAGACGGTGGGAGGGGTGGAATGTCAGAGAAGAGAGAACCAGCATGTGTTAGCAGCTGCTGGGGAAATGGTGAGTGGATCAGGGTGTGGATGGAGACAGGGTCTTACAGTGACATCTGCCTGTGCCCAGGGGAGAAAGGCCTTATGTATCTAAAGGGTGCTGCATCAAATGAGAACCAGGAAGAAGGAGAGACTCGAAGCTGAGGATTGAGGAGAATGGACACAAACCAGTATTCCTGTGTTCCTTCAGAAGGGCACTAACCTCATGCATGAGGGCCCCATCCTGTGACTGAGACATTACTCAGAAGCCCCATCTGTTGGTCTCAGCATGCTGGGAACCAGATTTCAGCATCTGAACTTTGAGCTACAGCATTTTTCCTTAGATTACCCAAAATGCATGTCCTTCTTGCCTGCAAACTGTGCTCATTTGAAGTACTAAGAGTGCCCAGGAGTCGCCAGTCTAATTAAAGACCAGGTTGGCCAATATATTAAAACTAGAGGAGTAAGCAGAGTACGGTGAGATGCTCTTCTCGGTACATGACATGGATGTTGCACACGTGAACTCACAGCACTTATATGCACCTACACAACATGAAACTAGTTAAAAAATTCCAGAACAGACAGCAAAGAGCTCCCGAGAGCCCACCTCTTATGCATAAGCTATTGGCAGTTGATGGAGAGGCACTTGTCTTTAAGGGTATGCACTAGCAAGTTACCCATCCCAAATGGATGACTCCTGATCTCTGCACATGTTGCCAGCAATAACTGATCTGTATGTATTTCAAAAACAAAAAGACATGAAATTGGAAAGGAGAGTGTGAAGAAAATCTGGTGGAAGTTGGAAGGGGAAATACAGAGGATATTGGGTAGATATGATCAAGACACATTTCATACATGTGTGTATGAAATTTACAAAGAATAAAATACTTTTTTAAAGGCTACCCTAAATGAAAATGAAATCACCTCCATAACAACTGAAAATAATAAATAATAAATACCAGGTTGGCTGAGACAGGGAGGAACTCCAGGTGTAATGGAGTAAACCTCAGCCCACCCATGAAAGCAAGCTGGTTATGTACTTCTAAAACCCAGCAGTGGGACAGGCATAGGGCTGACACTCCATTCAGAAATGGAGAGACTAGTAGGACTGGGAATGCAGAGCAGTTTGCGGAATGCTTACCTGGAACTCAGGAAGCTCTGTGTTTGGTTCCCAACACTGAACTGAGCATAATGCTGCAATCCCAGAGCAAGTGGGTCAGAAGTTCAGGGTCATCCTTGGCTACATAGTGAGTCTGAGGCTAGTCTTGGCTATATGAGACCAAGGGGCAGGGGCATGGGGAAGGAAAAATAATTTGGAAGGCAGAGATAAGACCCAGCAAGGCAAGCAACATTCAGTATTAAGGCTTTAAAGTATTTTTCTGGTGTAGTTTTGGCCAACAGCTAAGAGTACTGAATGGGCTTTCAGAGGAGCTGGGTTCAGTTCCCCGCATCCATATGGCAACTCACAACTGTCTGTAACTGGAGTTCCAGTGTTTGCAATGCTCCCCTCCAGCCTCTGAGCATACTAAGTTCACACATGGTAGGCAGACATGCATGCAGGCAAAACACCCATGCACATAAAATAAAATTCTATAAACATTTTTGAAAAGTCATAGACATTGTTTTTTACCCCAACTCTTCTTCCAGTGTCTCTTTACAGTGCTGAATGTTTTTCTTTGCCTGGATCCACACACACAGACACACACACGCACATGCACACGTGCATACACACATGTACACACATGTACACACACGCATGCATGCACGCATGTATACATTCACGCACTACACATGCACCCATATACCCCACACATGTGCATACACACTTCAGTGTTTCTAACTGAATTGTGATAGATCCTCTCCATCTCACAGGGATTTAAATTATGTAACTGCCTGTGGCTGCTCTCATTCCCAGTCTTGTCTCTGACTACAGCCTACGTTACAAAGGCAGGCTAGGATGACAATGCTCAATGGCTTTTAGAGCTCTGGGGTTCCAACTGGCTTAAAGGAACCGGGAAATTTGGGAAGGTGGAGCCCAGTGACAGTTTGCTGCTCTCTCAGGCGCCAGGATGCTAATGGTCGCTTCCCTGTTGCCGGGCTCCTGGACAGAGTGGGAGGGGTGGCCTGCCATCTGACAATTCTTGCTGAGTCTGAAGAATCCCTTCAAGAGCCAGTAATGAGTGAAGCCATAGCCTGATTACAAACTGCATCAGAATGCCAACTACCGGCCGGCACGTGGGACACAGCTCATCTTAACCACAAAGCATGGCAACAGGACAGGGCTGTGTGTATAGGGCTCAGGCCTTTCCTATTGGCCACCCTACATCTGGCAATAGGGACACCAGAAGGAGGCTTCATCCACAAAGCAGGTCTGCATGGGGCCTGGCAATATGTGCCCAGAGAGGAAGCCCCTGTAGCTGGATGGCTCCAAGAAGCTGCAGTTATCAGAACCAGTGTATTGCTAGAACCCCTATTACTAAGAACCTCTATTACTACTCAGACATCCAAGACACTCATCCCATAATGTATTCAGGAACGTGGGACTAATGAGGACCTTCCGAAGAATGTCCTAGGATGGAAGTGCACAGACGGGATGCCACAGTAGGTAAAGAGAGGCAGGGCTGGAGAGACACAGGATGGGGTGCCATTGACTTCTGTGCTATCTCTAATGACTAGACGCTCATGAAAACAATAGACCAAGAATAACTCCACCTGCCTCACCACTGATCTCCTTCGCAGGACCAGAACACAGATGCTATCACTCATTCTGACTCAGCAGCATGGCCACAGCTGGAAGCCATAGTAACACTGATTGATGGCGGCATGAACACTGAGGCTAACTGAGCCAGTGACAGAAGATCGCACTCGTGTCCACAGTGCCACTTACACAGTCCTGGCTGGGTCCTGGAACAGGTTCTATGCTTCTTCACTATGAAAGCCTTCCATTCCATAACAGCCCTGTGGGGAATTCATGTCATCTGTCACACAGCCTGCCCTAGCCACTCACCTGTTAAAAGTCTCCTGATCTCAGTGGGTAGAGCCCTCATCATCTTGGTGGCAGAAGTCAGACTATAAGTGAAGCCTCTCATCACTTTTCCCAGACCCACGATGTCCAGGGTGACCACTGCAGTGACGGCAGGACCCACCATGATCACCGCTGAACTGGTGTGGATGAGTTTCATAGCCTCATCCTTTCCCGCTGTGGGTCAGTCTCTCTCAGCCCCCTCCCTCTGATGCAAACCTCATGGGAGACAGGGTCAGACCTTTCCCAACATGTCCTCATTTGTAGGGGGATATGTCAGACTTCTAGCAGCATTTCCCAGTCCCCAATGCTGATACAGTGGACACACTGGGCTAGACCGACTGAATGTGTTTGTCTATAAAATGTAAAAAGTTGAAAAAAAAGAAATTAAAGTCTTGATAGCAGGCTCCGGCAGACCATACAAAGGGCTCACCAACTCCTAATCTTTGACACTTTCTCTTGACAGTTTTAGCGATAGCATCCCAGACGAATGGGTCCCTCAGGGATGACCATTTCCCCTGAGCCTGCTGGAGCCCAGCCTCTTTAGGCAGGGGGTGCACACCAACAGCCAGGGTAAGAAGGAAGCCTTGCTTCTTTTGAGTTTTTTCACAGTCAGCCAGAGGAGACAAGAGCAGAGTCCATGATTCTGCTTCCTACCTCCCATCCCCCAACAGCGAAAGGAATATTGCCAAGTCTGTGATACAACACATATTTCTTTAGCAGGAACATGTATGATGTTAGCTCTTTTCTCTGAGGAACTCTGAAGGGCAGAACACTGGACAGGTAAGCCTCCAGAGGGGGAGAGAGAATGGCCAGACCAATGTCCTCACCTGCTAAGAAAAAAAGGGGGGCTGTTGTGGCCGGGCTGGGCAGCAGCAGCAGAGCAATCCAGGGGAAACGCTGTGGCTGCTTCAAACTGGCTAGGTGGAAAAACTAAATCCAGGCTCTCATTACTTTAGAAATAACAAGAAAATAATTGGAGACAGTGTTTCTATTTTTACACAGAGTCCCAAGCATCCCGGCCTGCTGTTTGAGCAGAGAAATAAAAGAGAGGGAAGCAGCTGTGTAGGCTCGGAGCGGCAGCCCAAAGCACAACATGCTGGGTTAAGTGCTGCTTCTGATGCTGTGGGGACCACACTCTGGGCTGAAGACAGAGCCAGGTACTGTGACTTGATCCTTTTAAGGGCCTGGGTCCTGGGCAACCTTCTGAGGATGGTGGCAGACTTTCTGGCTGATGGGATGTGCATAGAGCCCCAGGGACTGCCTGAGCTGCCATGTCACTAATGTTGACACTGCACCGATTCCGGTGTGAATTACCAGTGCTGCCGAGACTCGGAGCCAGACTCCCAGCAGATGTAAGAGAGACCAGGTGGCCTCCAGAGGCAAACAATTTTAGCATTGCCTCTCAAAGGCCTCAAGCTTCCGTCAGTGTCCCTGACAGTGGCAGACAGCAACCTTGATTCCCCGCCTGTCCTCAATTGTCCCCAGACACCTGGATGTCCCAGATGAAGAAGAAAGGGGATAGCAAAGACAACTGGGGACACTTCCATTTCACAACGCGTTGTTATGCTTCTGGCCTGTTTCCAAGCCTGGTCATTGGAGGAGGCTACTGCTTAAAAAGCCAAGGAGATGTATGGGACTCTTTATAGGGAGGCTACAGGGTTCAAGATGCCAGAGTAGCAACCACAGACACACAGACACACAGACACACAGACACACAGACACACAGACACACAGACACAGACGTGTGTGTGTGCGTGTGTGTGTATGTGTGTGTGTGTGTGTGTGTGTGTGTGTGTGAGAGAGAGAGAGAGAGAGAGAGAGAGGATGCTGGGAGGAAAAGAGTTAGCCTGGTTCCTTCTCCATCCTTCTCATTGCACACCGGCAGACCTGCTGGAGGCCACATTCACAGAGAGCTTTCTTGGCATGTTGGCATCTTCCCTCCAGCATTCCTGGCTAGAGCAGAAAACAGAATAATATCTAATCATTCTGTTGAGAACTTAACTAGAACTGACAGACACATGTCACTTCATCACTGTAGTGACAAAGCTTCCTAAAGAGGAAGAGAGAGAGAGAGAGAGAGAGAGAGAGAGAGAGAGAGTGTTCAGTATGTGCACACAGAAAGTAGTATACATGTATTGGGAATGTTATATTAGGCTGTTCAAGCTATGTGTTGTGTGCATAGTGTGTGTATAAAATTGTACAAAGTGAGTAGCATGCTAAGTTTGTACATACATATGAGATGTTATACAGTGTCTATGTAAGATAGTGATGATGAGTTATATCCAATGTGTTATATGTACAATGTGTGTGGTGTATGCACATCATCAGTATCTATATGTGATATGTGATGTATGTACCTGGTATATGTATTTGTGGTGTGGGCCTGGTATGTATGCATGCGTATGCCTGGTGTGTGGTAGTAAATGGCACAGTGTGCATGGTGTGTGCATGGTGTCTGCATGGGGCATGTGTACCTATGTGTTGTGTGCATAATGTGTAGTGTGTGGGTGGCATGCGTGCTGTGTACCATGTGCAGCAGGCATACTGTGAGAGAATGAGCAGGCAGAGGTGGCTTGCAGCAACCAGGGCCTGTGTTTCAGGTCCCCCTTCCCAGCAGCCCTCCCCATTTCTGCAGGAGAGGCTGGGGTCTGAAGGGCCCTCTGTAGAGCCCTGGTTCCTGTGCAGAGCTAAGGTCTGCAGGGTCTCCGCAGGGTCTGCAGCTCTGCAGCAGCAGTTTTCATGACCTGTGTTGTCCCCTGAAGTTTCTGCAGTAGGCAAAAGTGTTGCTTCCCTCCTGAGGTGAGAGGGTTCACTCTAGGTGAGGGACGTGGCCTCGCCTGATCCGGGAAGCAGTGTCTGTGGTGACACAGACAAGGTACTATTTTTCTCAGTCATGATGTAGGTCACAGCTTCCTTAGATTGGCTATTGCCATGGCAACCAGAGCTTTCTGCCTTTGTACAGGGACTTGCAATACTATTCCTCAAGGTAAAAGAAACATCCAGAATCCTATAAAAGAGGCCTCCCTGACAGCCAGCACACACTACCCTGTTCCCCGCGCCCCCTCCTTAGCCAAAGTCAGTATGGCCTCACTTTGAGACCCCCTCTCCTTTCTCAAAGATGAGCATGCCGAGCAGCTCTGGAGTAATCTAGAGCTAGATGCAGTCTGTGCTCCATGAAATCTGGGAAATCAAATCAGCGTCGTCCCCAAAACCCGGTGTCTCACAGTACCATGAGGTCACTGAAGGAACACAAGCTTCCTGTCTTGTCTACCACTGCCACCCATCCAAAAGACACCCTTCCATGTTCCTTGTCCACTGTCATCTGGGGCATCTTCTTTTGTTTTCTCAGAACTTTGCAATGACCTGCCTTGGGTCTGAAGAAGCCACCCACCACTCATTTGAACAATGTCTGAGTTGAACCAGGCCCTATTCAGTAAAATTCAGGGGCATAGCTCCTCAGACCTCACACACCTCTACCTTTACCACAGAGCCCAAGTCAAGGTATGTGAAGCCCTTCTCTCTCTGGGAGGTGTGCACACCAGCATTCATATTGTGTCAGATCTGCAGAACATGGATGAGCAGCCCATAGCAAACACTCCAGAGACCTGGGCTGGGGAAGGATAAGCCTAAATCCTGTGACTGGGACAGGCTGAGCAGAAAGATTCAGCAGAATCATAGGTAGATGCAAACTCCTCCAACATAGAACTGGGCTAAAGCTTGCTATTCACAGTTTGAGAAGGATGTTTGCCTGTCTCTGTTTAGGAAACCCACCATCCAGAGGTAGAGCCTGAGGGCAGATGTGGCTGGTAGGATGCAATGAGGGCCCATGTTACCCTCCTTGGGTCTACAAACCTATGCAGCACTACCTCTCAAACTAGGAATAAAACTATTCTCAAAATTAGGTTGTGTCTGCAGCAAGCTAAGGGATTTCAAAGATGTAATTGGAGTCCCCAGCGAACAGACTTTCCATCAGTGAAAATGCAGACTGCCTGGGGTACCAGCCTCTCCAGGTGAGGCCAGACACAGCCTGGGATTCTCTCACTGGCTGCCAAGAGGCAAGGCCATGCGTTTTACAGCTCGAAGAAGATGAACTCTTATGATAGACACACAAGCTGGGCCACACCCTTCGTTGTATGGCTCCTGGGATCCCAACAGAGAAATAGCTCATCCTGCTGGGATCTGCTGGCATGCAGAAATGGTGACAGGACAGAGGTGTGCTGTCTTCAGCAGCTTTTCTGCAATAAATTGTTACATTGCTGTAGAAAACAAACACCCAGGCTCATTTGTATCTGATGTTCTTGTGGCAGCTTCAAGTGCCTCTCTCAGAGTGGGACTTTCAACATGTTGGGGTTGTGCCACAGTGAGGCCGCGCACTGTCATGCCACCCACTCTGGCACTGAGTGCACCTTAGCAGAGGCCACAGGTATCTCTAACACCAGGAGGACTGGCTTGCCTACAAGGTTCCTTTTGATTCAGCTTTTACGATACTATTGAGAACAGTATTTTTTTGTAGTATTATTTTTTATTTATTTAATTTAGAAAGAATCTTATTTTACATATCAATCCCAGTTCCTTCTCCCTCCCATCCTCTCATACCCCCCACTATTCCCCCCATCCCACCCCACATCCACTTCCCATGGGGGAATCATCAAGTCTGTCACATCATTTGGGGGAGAACTTAGGCCCTCCTCCATGCATATCTGGGCTGAGAGTGTATCCCTCCATGAGGAATGGGCTCCCAAAATCCATTTGTACACTAGGGATAAATATTGGTTCCACTGTCAGAGCTCCCATAGACTGCCCAGGCGTCCTAACTGGAACCCACATTCAGAGGGCTTGATTCTGTCCAATGCTGGTTCCCCATCTTTACGACTGGGATTCATGTGCTCTCCTTTGGTTAGGTCAGCTGTTTCTGTGGGTTTCTCCAACATAGTCTTGACCTCTTTGCTCATCTCTCCCCCCTCTCTACAATGGGATTTCAAGAGTTCAGCTCAGTGCTTAGCTGTGGGTGTCTGCTTCTACTTCCATCAGCTACTGGATGAAGGCTCTAGGATGGCATCTAAGGTAGTCATCAATCTCATTATAGGGGAAGGGCATTTAAGGTGTCCTCTCCACTATTGCTTAGATTCTTAGTTGGGGTCATCTTTGTGGATCTCTGGACATTTCCCTAATGCCAGATTTCTCTTTAAGCCTATAATGGCTCCCTCTAATCTCTCTTCTTGCTCTCCTCTGTCCTCCCCCACTCAGTCTTCCTGCTCCCTCAGGTTCTCCTCCCCCTCCTCTTCTCCCCTTCTCTGTTTCCTATCTCCCTCCCCCTCCCCCTGTGCTCCCAATTTACGCAGGAGTTCTTGTCCCTTTCCCCTTCTCCTGGGGACCATGTATGTCTCTCTTAGAGTCCTCCTTGTTTTCTTGCTTCTCAGGAGGTGTGGATTATAGACTGGTGATCCTTTGCTCTATGTCTAAATTCCATATATGAGTGAGTACATACCATGCTTGTTTTTCTGTGACTGTGTTACCTCACTCAAGATGGTTTCTTCCAGTTCCATCCATTCGACTGAAGAGAACAGGATTTTAATTCAAGAGGCTTAAAATAAGCCATGCTTCAGTCTCCCTGTAACATTCAAATAACAGGAGTCATCTTAAACTGTATAAGCTAAGTTAAAACAAGGATCAAAAAATAGGAAAACACAAAATTGTTTAGTTCTATTGGTCAGCTGTGCTGTAATAACAAACAACACCATTAGTTTCGTCATCACAATGGACCATCCCAGATGGAGACCTTCAGTGCCTTCATATCCATCCAGACGCCTTTCTTGTCCTGTATGAAAACCTTTGGTACCTCCATACCCACCCAAGAGTCCCTCCTGTCCTGGATGAAGACCTGCAGTGTCTCTATACCCACCCAAGTGGCTCTGTTGAACTGGGGGAAGACCTTCAATATCACTATATCCACTCAGGTGTCCCTCCCCTCCTGGATGAAGACCTCCAGTGTCTTCCAAAGCCTTCCACTGCTTCTCAGTGCCTCTTTGTTCCCTAAGGATTACCTGTGTTTTGGGAGTTAAAGGACTTGATTCTAGTTCTAAACTGCTGTCACCCTTCCCTGATGTGATAGTGAGGGACTCCTATCCCTCTGGAACTTAAACCAAATGAACCCTTCCTTCTATAAATTTCCTTGGTCATAGTGTTTTATCACAGCAATAGAAAAGCAATTAATAAAGAAATACACCATCACACTGGTCCAGCCCATGCTAATGACCCCATATTAATTTAACTAGCCACTGTCCAATGGTCCTATACCCAAGAAATGTTAATTCTAAGGTACTAGAGGTTAGAGCAACAATATAAAATGTTGATGTCACAAATCAGTCGATAACCCACACTCAAGAGTGGCCATTACCACAGCCAACCCCACTACCCCCTCTCTGAGAAATATTTGCATGTGTCCTTATTACATCCTTAAATGAAATACGTAATTGAATTTACCTACATACACATCTTTAAAAGTATTTAATTCTATTTTCCTGAGGGTAATTTAAAATAAAAATTAATTTGTAAGAAAATATGTAATTTAATGTGTGTTGAATGCTTAGCTTTGAATGCTTAGCTAACATTTATGCTGGCTGGATGCTGTCACATCCCAAAGAAGGGAAGCATTTCTGTGTGTCTGAACTCAGGGACAGCACCATCATGGATGTGATTAACCAACCCAGGAAGACAAATGAAGCTGTCCCCAAACATGCGGAGAGCAGATTCTCAGCTACTCCAGTCTTGATTGTGGTGCAAATAATTTTGTATGTTGTCCAGGTTCTTAAAAACCCATATGCAAGTTAGTTTACTAACACTGTGCAATGGTGTGATGGATGCTCTTGTATCAAGAACACATTTTCCACATATTTATGTGCTTCTGTACCACAATGCCCTTAAATCCGGCTACTAGACCAAATGTTGAAGTCATCCAATTTGGTTGTATAAAAACACATCAACAAGTACTGAACACAAAGTTTAAAAGAGAAAGAAGTGAAAAATAATAGTTCTCCTCTTCCCACTCTTGGGTTCCTGGGAACCACTTCACACCCACAGCAGGGGATTTGCATGCACCTTGGAGGCGGTTTCTAGCTTCCTGTGGGGTTCATCCCCTGGGGCCTCACCTCACTTCCAAGCACCTGCTGCAGGAATCCAAAGTGCAAATCCGCTCTCCTGTGCTGGATCTCCACCTCCCAATCCTAGGTTCAGGGAGGCACAGGTGAGGAGCTGGTCTCTTTCTTCCTGTGACAGGATCTGAAACTGCTCTCTGGTGGGTCCTCGGCCTCTGGGTGTGGTGATCAGTAGCTGCAGGTGCCATCATGGAGTGTGGCGCCTTGGTCACCAGCAGCCTTGCAAAGGGTGAACCGGCAGGGGAGGGCTTCCTGAGATAACTCTGAGTGTGCAGGGCGTGGGCCAGAGAGAAGTGCCATGGTGCTCACACCCTGCAGTCTTTCTGTGAAAGACGCAGCTGCAGCGGATGGCAGCTTGAGCTCAGAAGTTCAAATGATCAATCACCCCAGCGTTAGTCTTTCTTACTGGGAAAGAGGCACACCTGCTGGTTGCTCTGCTTTCTGGGTGTTACTGGGCCTGAGGGATGAAGAAGCAAGCCGTACCACCTGCACCCCAGAGAGGGTGGCATGGTGGCAGTGCGTGTCCACTAGTGCCATCTGTTCCCTTCCCCCCTCGGTGAAGTCGACCAGCACTTAGACATCCATTCAGATAGAAACCATGCCTCTAACCAGGACAGGAAGGAGGCAGATGAGGGAGCCCTGCTTCCTGTTTGGGATGCTGCCTGCAAACCAGAAACCAAGAATGTTCCAAAAGGAAATCTAAGCTTGTGTGGTGTGTTCTCAGCATACAGGGTGTGATGGGGTGGGAGGGAGCAGGATTGGAGAGGACCTGCTGGAAGCTGGTGTCTTTGCCACAACTTAGGTGACAGGGCACCCCTTGGGACAAGTCCAACCCTTACCCAGACACTTGGGGTGTGGCAAAGGTTATAACCTCATCCATATGCTAGATGAGTTCTTTTGCTGCTTCATTGGAAGGCTCATCTCACATGGTGTTCAGGATGCACAGATAGGGTACAACAGCTCAGTAAATGTGAACTGAAGTTCCATCATGGCATCTGAAGCAGAGGCAGGAACACATGTTTGTGGTATGAGGACACTAGGGACGCCATTTGGGTGACAGGACAGTGCAGATCCTAGCGGTCGGTCCCCATGTGTAGACCCATTTACTAGATGGCCTGGAGAGTTTGAGCTGTGGCCCTTAAGCATGAGAAGGATCTGGGCCCCTCAAGCCCTTGATGGAGCCTGTCTAGGCATCTGTCTAACTGTCCGTTTTTATTCCTTCCTTCCTGCCTGCCTTCCTCCCTCCCTCCCTCCCTTCATTTCTTTTCATGAGACAGGGTTTACTGTGTTGTGTAGCCCTGACTGTCCTAGAACTCTCTCTGTAGACCAGGCTGGCCTCAATCTCACAGAGATTACCCTGCCTCTGCCTCCTGGGTGCTGGTGTTAAAGGAGTGTGCCTCTAGCAGCTACACCCGTCTTTCTAAAACTGGCAAGAAGAGTGTCAGCCACACTCTACTCCCCATAATAGGCCCAAGGACAGCTTGGAAATACAGGTGTGTAAGAGAAAGGGGAAGGCAGCTCTTGAGGCATGTGGCTTCCTGTGGGAACAGTTGATGCTGATTTGTGAACCTGTTTGTGGTCGGGAGACTAGCAGAGGAAAGGTAGGGGAAGGTAGAAGAGTCTAACAACCAGAATGATGACACAGGACAGGCCATGAGCTACTGCTTCCCCTACCAGCTCCATCCCACTCCACTTCTCTTTGTTCTAAGGAGGTGGCATGCTAGGGTACACTTTCGAGTGGAAGATACTGAGTCCCAAACACACGAGGAACACGGCCTGAAGCTACTCACTAAGTGAAGCCCATGAAGCTACCACATTGCCTGTGATAGATACAAAGAAGGTTCCAGAATGGTGGTGTTGTCTCTCCTGGGCACAGGAATTTCTGTCTCCCCAGAGATTTCCCTATCTGTTTTTAAATGCAGGTCAGGGAATTGCCAGCACACCTGCTCCTGGTTCCCATCTTCCCCCAGTGACTGTGGTCTGGCAGGATTTATGGCCACAAGACTTACATGTTCCATATGAACACTTGTGTGCTCCCAAATTGATAACCCAGAAGACGGTGCTGGGGGAGAGCCCGTAAGGGATGGTGAAGTTAAAATGCTGGGGCCTCATGAATGGAATTCATATTTAGAAAACATCATAAGCCCAGAAAAAAGACGTCACCAGAATCTTGATCACCAGCATCTACAGCTATGAAACATGTATACCTATCATTTCCAAGACACCTGGACTGTGCAATAGACACTGATTGACTGGGACATCGAGGCCAGTCTCAATATACAATGACCTGTACAAGACATAAGAGTACATCCCTCCCCAGGTGCAAACCCTCTTCCAGTGTCCCGTCCACCTAGGTAGTGTCTACAGAGCTCATGCCTCAAAGACCAGCAGCACACCTTCATCTCACATACCCCAACCCCTGCATTCCTTGTGTATGTGAGCAAGTGCCAGGTTTCCTACTTGCAGCAGCCAGTGGCCTCAAGCCACACGGGTGTCTCCTTAGGTCCTCCTACAACTGTAAATGTTTACCTCCATTACAGGAACCCGAACAATGAAGGATGTTTCCCGATCGCCCTAGAGTTCCCCTTTAACATTAAATGAAGAGAGAAGAACGACAATGCCAATCACCCAAGTGACAGGAAGCCTCCTTGAGCTCACTGTCCTTTCTGCATTGTTTGGCTGGCGAGGCGAGGCTGCCCTCTTCTCCACTCAGCCTCTCACTTGTGATTCCCAGAAATTCTTTTCCTGTCCTTGGCATGTATAAATCAAGGCTCTCAAATGTGGCCCAGGATGTGGGCCAACCTCTTTAAAATTTCTGTAGAAAGGGACACTATAAGGGGATGCTGCTGTTGTCTTTTTTGTCTATTGTTTAAAACCTGTAACAGTTCATCAGGGATAGAGTAGGTTGAGGATAAATTCCTGTCTTTGAGGCCCAGAGGAGATGTCATGGGTGTCACCAGTGGGCCTGGATACCCAATGTTCACATGAGACAAAGTTCAATCTAACTGCCAGGTTTTAGTGTATGGATAACTGCAGTCAAATATATTCTTTTAGGTAGAACATAAAACGTTTTACCTCAGGGACTGATGAAGATTAAAATCTCAGCAATGGAGCTGGAGAGAGGGTCAGGCGAAGAGAGCTCTTGCAGAGGAACGGTGTTCGGTTCCCAGAACCCACACGATGGCTCACAGCTGCCTTTCATTCCAGCTCCAGAGGATCTGGTGTCCTGTTCAGGTCTTCGTATACACACAAATAAAAATCAAATCTTAAAAACACTTGGCAATGTGAAGCATTCATAAGCATGCAAACTACTCCCACTATACATAAAGTACCCACACCAGGCTTGTGATGGAAGTATTTTAAATCTCTTTTGTGTAGAGAGAGGATGCATGCGTGCATGTGGGGAAGGGGTGCACCCCTGTGTATATACACTCTAGGCCAGAGGAGGATGTGGACTGTCTTCTGTTACTCTCTTCCTTACTTCTTGTAGCCTGGTGGGCCACTAAACCTGGAACCTGTGTTTGGACTAGCCTGTCTGGATGGGCAGCACTAAGAGGGAATTTCACCAGCTTTGTAAATTCTGAAATTTAAATAGTATTTGATCAATCATATTCCCTGCTACACGATTCCCCTTCAGTTTTGCACTCAAAGGCAGAGGCACAGTCGGGGCGGTCACTGCAGCTTTTGGAAGCAGCTGTCTCCCTCAGAGTACAAAAGAGAGGTATCAAGGCAGCATTCTGTGACACCAGGATGGGGAAAGCCAAACTCTACCAACTTGCACAGAGGCACAGCCAAGGTTGTTCACAAGGAAGGAGACGGAAGAAAAACTTCTTACTATCTTTAATTTGACACATGCTAATTATTTATCCACAGAGAGCCCAATGTGACCCTCAGAGCATACGCTGTGAATCATGAGTAAATCAAACTAATTGGCTTCTCCGTTTCCTGAACCACTTATTTGCTTCTGATAACCCTTGACTTTCCTAGTTTAGTTCTCTGTACACTCACACACTGTTACCTGCAGTCGGTCCCCACTCAGAGCAGCAGGAACTTACTACCCTATCTGCCTGTTTTTGATGGCAACATTGATTACTTTTTGTCGGCCATTGTAACAAAATTCCCGACAGAAGTGTCTTAGAAGGAAGGATTTGTATTGGATTGGTATTTCTGTTCAGAGATTCATTGTATCATGCAGGGAGGGTATCATGTGGGGGCAGCCTTATGCTTGCGTGCAGTGAAACCAGTGGCCAGCCTCTATCAGACAGACACACACCCTCTCTAAATAGTATCACCAGCTAGGAACCAGGTGTTTAAACACAGACTAGCGTTGCTCCTATCAAACAGATCCAGAGCTTCACACTGTCCCCAAATGGCCCCATTCCCATATGATGAAGAGATCCCCTTACCTGTCCACAATCCAGCTAGGAAGCTTCTCTGATGGGGAGAATGACTCCATACCTGAGGAGGGAAAAAAAAACAACAATATGAAGAAAGATGCCAAACACGATGTAATAAAAAAGGTGCTGTCAAAAAGGAAGTACTAAATGGGTAACAAAAGAGAGCCCAATACTGACAAGCCATGCAGAGTCAAGAGAGGTTATTCACGCATACAAAAGAGCAGCTGACATGAGAAATAATTTACTAAGATAAGAATCTCATGGATCAGAAGTGTGAGTGAAAAGAAAGACAGACCTCAATGGGAGCTTTCAGTGGCAGAGCTAGTAAACTGGGGTCAGATCTGAGCTACTAGGTAGTAGCCCATTTCCCATGGCTATAATGTGTAGCGAGATGTTTCACTCTTGGGTTTTTGAAGGGTCCACCATCCAGCTCCCAAATAAATCACACATAGAGGCTTATTCTTAGTTATGAATGCCCAGCCTTTGTTTGGCTTATCTCTTGCCAGCTTTTCTCAAATTATCCCAACTTTCTTTGGCTTTGGAACTCCATTCCTGTATACCTTTCCTATCCTTCTTACTCTGTGTCTGGCTGTGTGGCTGTGTGGTTGTGTGGCTGAGTGGCTGGGTGGCTGTGTGGCTGTGTGACTATGTGGCTGAGTGGCTGGGTGGCTGGGTGGCTGGCTAGGTGGCTGGCTGGCTGTTGGGTGGCTGGCTGGCTGCTGAGTGGCTGCTGGCTGGCTGGCTGCTGAGTGGCTGCTGGCTGGCTGGCTGGCTGGCTGGATGGATGAGTGGCTGGATGGCTGGGTGGATGGATGGATGGATGGATGAGTGGCTGGGTGGCTGGGTGGCTGGGTGGGTGGGTGGATGGATGGATGGATGAGTGGCTGGGTGGCTGGGTGGCTGGGTGGATGGATGGATGGATGAGTGGCTGACCCCTGAAGTCTTCCTCCTTCTCTCTCATTCCCTGATCTCTTTTTTCCCAGGTTTCTCCTCATGTTTATTCTCTTTGCTTTCCAGCCCCACTGGCTGTTCACTATTGGTGTTCTAGACAGACACAGTAACACAGCTTCACGGAGTTAAACAAATGCAGCATAAACAAAAGTAACACACCTTTAAATAGCATTCCCCAATGATAATCAAATACCGAAGGAAGGCTACTAAGAAGGTTTACTTAGCTCACAGCTTCTGGGGCTGAGATAGTAAGTGGCTCATTGGCTTGGCTTCTGGCAGGTAGCATCATGGTGAAGAGTATGTGTCTAGAAAAATCTATATCACAAATCACAAATTCAGAGAGGCTGCGTGACCAGAGGCTATCTCCTACTAGGCTCTACCTCCTCAGGAACCAAGCTTTAGGACATCTAAACCGCAGCAGTTTCCTTCCCAGAAGACAATGTAAACAGAATCACAGACAAGTAAAGAACTGCTGAGACACAAGACTACCAGCTATCAGGGGGATATGCTCAAAGACACAAGAGAAGGCAGGCCTAAGTAACGGCTGTTCGTCAATTGGAGAGGCCTGGGCACAGACACAGACACAACTCTGAGATTCCAGGCCGATGAAGCCCACCTCATACCCCAGACTTGTAGTTCCTCCATGATAAGACTGTTCCCCAGCTCATTGCTAGCAGTATCCACACATGGACATGAGATAATGTCTCCAAAGTTTATATTTGGGAGCTGGAGTTTGGGAGCCTGTTCAATTTTTATACAAGCACAAGGGCATGACAAAGTTGTTTTTGAAAGCCGATCTCAAAATTTACCCAATGGTTAAAGCTTTCTGAAGAAAATCTTGGTGAATATATCCCAGCAAACAAAACAGAGAATTTAATAGAAAATACCTATTTGAGCTGTTGAAAGTAGCAAAACAGCTCTGAAAACTCAAACATAGACTGAATTGTTGAGAGCATAGTTTGGAAGCCCAAAGGAAAATACTATAGAAACATACTAAGACCGTGAACATGGGGGGATGCTGTCCTGTGAACAAGGTGCTGACCCAGTGCACAAGGCCCTGGCTTTGATTCCCAGAGCTGCCCTGTTATCCTAACACACAGGAGGAAGCGGTGGGAGGGTCAGAAGTTCACAGTCATCCTAAATGACACATCCACTTCAAGTTCGAGTCCAGCTAATCATTTCATGAAGGACGAGAAGGAGGAGGAGAAACAATAGACAATGGAAAAAAGCAAACAACAAAATTTGTAACTAAAATTCCAGATGACTTCTACTGAAGAGAGGGAGCAGGAGAGAGTGAGAAAAGACAATGAAGTCTCAAGACGGGAGAAAAAAGTGCATATACAGCATCCTGAATCACACGTCTTGAGACAGCTGAGTTGGCAAGTTGGAAGCCTTTCAAGAAATGCTTCAAGAAATATGTTATCGAGCTAAATGCCATGTGCTCATGCCAATGATATGTGCAGAAGGACACGTGAACCCTCAAAACTGCTCAGGAGCAAGACACTTGATAAGATCCCTTGAAACAAGAGGGTGGAGAGCCAAGGGACCTGGGGACCCACAGTAGACTGCTGGTTACCCACATGATGGGGAATTCTCAGCACACTGAAGGACTGGGCTAAAGGGAACTATTCTCTTCGATCCTATTTGGGCAGGTAGAAGTGCTGTGTGTGGAATAATCCTCTTGTACACTGTAAAGATTTATCAATTGAATTGGTAAAATAAAATGCTGATTGGCCAGTAGCCAGGAAGAAAGTCTAGTTGGGGCAATCAAACTGAGGATAATGGGAAGGAGAAGGGAGATGGAATCTGGAGATGCCAGCTAGATGCAGAGGGAGCAGATGAGCGTGCCATTCTCATAAAGGTAATGCCACGTGGCAGAGTGTAAATAAGGAAACTTAAAATGTAAGAGCTACTTAGTAATAAGTCTGAGCTATGGGCCAAGCATTTATAATTAATATAAGCCCACGAGTGATTACTTGGGAGTGGCTGTGTGGACAGTGACCTTCTACATGGTAGGCTCCTGAAGATGACAGGGATAGACAGGGGAGGAGGTGGACCCTCTGTCTTGATCATCACATGGAGAAATTATGGCTAACAGAAAATTAGAGAATGAATTGGTGACAAATACATTGAAAATGAAATGGAGTTTGCTGTCTTTGGGGCTGGGAAGGAGCCATTTCCTTATGAAGTGCTTTCACTTTTAGTCACACATGTATATGTTGATCAATGTATGAAATAAAGGTCATGGGTATACTGGACAATGATACAGTATACCTTTCCACATTGTAAAATAGCTTTAGATGCGTGTTTTAGTGGACAGTACTACCTGTTACAGTGTTACTCACTGTCAGTGCCATAGAGTCCAACAGACAGGTGACTATGGGGGGATCATTGGCAAGGTCTCTGGGATGTTTGCAGGTAGGTGGGTATCATTGGAAAGGAGCTCAAGGTTAGCTAGAAGGTGAGGACACCAGGGATTTGGGAAGTAGAAACTGACCAGGAATTGGGAGAACCAGCAATCACAGAGATAGCTTCTGGAGATGACAACACAATCTGTAAAACAACAGGCGTCCATCTCCATAGAGACATTTTGTTTCAAGAGTAGAGATGTAGGAATCCCGGACAAATTGTACCCAGTGATGAAGAGATAACAGACAAAGAAAGAAGAGACCTTGGGTCTTAACAGTAGATGACACATGGTAAAAATAAAAATATATCACACACACACACACACACAATTTCTCAGAATAAAAATCAGTGCCTGGAGCTCTCAAGGATTTGGTTAGGGTTGGAAACCCCCCTTCTAGCGAGTGTGACCACCTCTCCCCTTCTGAGTGTGATCCATTTTTAGGCTACCTCCAGCTAAAGGTGATGGTACTATTTTGACACTCAGAGTGTTTTTGCTGTTGTTTTAAATTCATGATGTTACACCACCATCTCTACTCCTTGTTGGAGCAGCCCTGAGATGGTAGCTCTATGTATGCTTGGTTGAAATGTGCCTCACAAGCCAGTCTAACAGCCTCTCCTCATTTATAATCCCAGTTTTATTGGGAACTTACTTAAATTAAAGTAATTGAATTACATATAAATTGTTAAGATGAAAATCATTTGTAATAAGGGATTCATGTTTCTATAAGCGTACTTTATACAATAACACACAGCCTCATACTTTGGAACCAATAGTGTATAAGTGACACTTACATGTAAACCTTCTATCAAGGGGTCTGCACCTGTGAATTAGGGCACTGACAATTATCCCCAAGCAATGCTCATGTAGAGACAGAATGAGACCCACAAGATACTTGGATCCCATAGAATCCAGTTCCAGTAAGCCAATGATGCAGGGACATAGTCGAGATTGTGTTTATAGTAAGTGTCATGTGTCAGCCAGCATGCTGTGATGATTAGGCTCTTCATTCACTCACAGACCATCCCACCCATCACCCTCACCCTGTCCCCACATTCCAGCACCTCCCCCAGAATTCTTGCACCCCACACATTCCTATCAATTTTAATGATGCAAGTGACATGGCCCCTTTAAGGGTGTGTAAATAAGTGATGGGACAATGAATCCCAGTATCGATCAATTTGGTAGTGGGAATGGGGCATCAACAGTTCATTATAATGTTCTGTACTCAATTATTCTTTTTGTTCCTCTTTTATTTCCTCTTAATGTTTCATGGCGAACTAAATAGCTAAGAAATTGCAAATGTGCAGAGCTCATAATTCTCATTATTATGGTAAATTAAATAACGCTTTCTGAGACGTGTTGTGGCAATTATCCCTTCCCATCATCTTCTTTTCTGTTAATTTAGTTCCTAAATTTATTTCTGAACTGTGGACTTTAATAAATAGTTGTTTTAATGAGGTCTTTTTAGATGCAAGTGATGTTGATAAGCTTGATCTTAAGATTGTCTTGAGTGTGACAGGAATTCCAGGTGATTTGATGAAAAGCCTGGGATTTCTTGGGGAAAAGAAGGTTACTAATGAGAGTGTTTAGTGAGGATCTGAGCCTTAGGAACATTCATTCCTTCTATCTCTCCATTGCACCCAGTTTGACCAGTTAGATGAGATGCAAGCCTGTATATCCCTCAGAATATAGCCCAGGACTGCACGACCCCAGTCGTTGAGGACATGGGTTGCTCTGTCTCTGCCTGAGGGTGTCCCTACAGAACCCAGCACCCTCCCCCGCCCTCTGGATCTATAATACAGCTCCCAGCCTTGCTGTGGGAATGTCAGCAGGGACCTCAACCTCGTAACCCTGACAAGTGTCTCATGTAGCCCAGCTGCTCTCAAACTCCTGTAGCTGAGGATGAGCTTGAACCTCTGGTCTTCCTGCCTCTGCCTCCAGGTGCTAGCATAACTATGGTGTTCCCCCATGCCTGGCTTTTCTACCCCTGGCTTGTTATCTCGCTAAAACCAACCAACAGACAAAAAAAATGATATTTCAATTCAGAAAGAAGCAGAGAAATTATTCTGAATATGAAATGTACACATTTGGGAAAAAATAAGACAGTCCAGCTCCACATTTATGACTTCAGATATACCACTGAAAGGCCAGAGCTCAAGTGTCCTTGTCACCGTCCAAGTCATCATGACGAGGCTTATGGCTGCCCCATAGCCCCAGTTCCCAGTGGTCTCCCTGTGTGCCAGCCCTCCTGTTCTCACATGCTGGTGGGCTGCATTTCACTGCCAGTGTTGGTTCTATGGCTTCTCACATGTAGTGTCCACCTCCTGAGCACTACACGTGGCTTTGTTCCCTGGAGCCCCTTGTCCTTCAGGGTAGGACCTGGAGTTTGGAAAATACCTGAGTGCTGGCCCGGTTCTAGGGCATCAGGCACAAATGCCCCCAGTGTGATCTAAATAACAGAGCACATAGCCAGGGATGGTTGCAACTGAGCCTGGGGTGGTGTTCAGCCTGCATGAGTCTACCATTCCTCAGTCTTTCTGGTGTTGGTTTAGCTTAAGGTCAAATGTCTGTACAAATCCAAAGTGTGCAGCTCAACAAGTTTAACACACAAACTATCTCAACACCCATTACTTCTGACCCAGACTTCAACCCAGAACACACCCAGTCACCCTGGAGTTCCCAGCACCCTCTTCTCCCTGTCCCTACAAGGAACCACGGGATCACAGATGAATACACTGCAAGATTCCTCTTGGTCTGTCAATCATGCAGTGTGTCTCAGGATGGCAGACATTCAGTGCTGTTACCAGTTATGGGTGTCTGCTGCTATGACCATTTCCTAGGACAGCTAGGAGCATTCTGTCAGCAGAGCCTGACCCAGTACCTGAGGATAGCTGCACTTGAACACTTGCAGGCCCATGCAGAAACTTTCATGTCTGCCTTGCAAGAAGCCAGTGAGAGGTACCAGAAACAGTCCTTTGCTCCATTTCCTGTGTCCCTTACCCTCAATTCTGTGAATGACAGACGTTGAGTATTGAAAGGGGAGAGATGAGCTGGAATTCCAGAATTCCTGATTCTGGCATCCTCCACTTGCCTAGTCTCAGATTCTGGAGACTTTGGCCATTGTCCTGTCCAACTGTGGGTGGCCCTGAAGCTGTGTGGAGGCTCCGACTTCACAAAGGTTTGTCTGTGTGGGTGTCTGTTTGCCACCCCCTCTTGTAAAGACAGAGCCAAAGATGGTGCCTCAGACCCTGTACTAGAGAGGAAACACAAATCTAAGCTGTTTAAAGTAGAAAGTGGATAGTATCGGAAGATGTCACCCCTGGAGGCCACCAGTCCCTGTCCTGTTTCCAAGGTCATGCTGCAGAACACTTCATGCAAGTTTCTGGCATCTGTTTTTCCTGAATGCCCTGGAAGCCAGTGAAGCCACACCTTTTGTATTGGTTTTGTTGTAAACTGGCCATTCTGCCCTGGTCACAGTGGCATGCTCGTCTGTTCTTAGAACGCAGCGTGGAGTTGGTCTGGTGTACTGAAACTGCTGTGTCCTTTTCTCCCACCCTATCACGCCTTCAGGTGAATTCCTGAAGAGAACGCCTCCAATAGCCACCAAGTGCCCCATGTGAAGTGTGATAGCGCCCACCATCTTTCTTTCCATCCCAGCCACTGTACTCTACAAATCCCCAAATGGACCTGAGTCAACATCTTTGTAAACATATCATTTTAAAAGAATAAATTAATGACGAGGTGACCACCTTGCACGGCATTTTGGATAGTCATAAAATCCAACAAGAACTCCAAGACTTTTTGACTGTGCGTATGAACATTCTATTTTATATTTGGGACCCCAGATTCTTATTCTTCAGCTATGATATAAGAATCACATTAGGGCTCACACATACCCCCAGTAGGTTTTTATGTGAATCAATGAGCTCACAAAAGAAATGTGCTTTAAAGCAATCCTGTAGGCAGTCAGGATCCAGGAGATGCTAGTCGTTCTCACTAATACTGATGTTTGTTGGCTAATTCAAATCTACAGGTGATATTATACAACACTGAGCCACTAAGTCACATACAGACCACACTGTCTGGGCTTTGTTGGTTTAAGAATGACCTCTCCCAGCTCCTGAACTCGCATCACTAAGGTACTAAGTGCTACTTTCAAATGACAATTTTGATGTGATGGCTACTGCTCTTAGGATCTTTTGGATCCTGGTCATGTTTCTGAGTTGAATCAAGAAGAATTTGTAGAAACAGACCAAGTTTGTCCAACTCCTTCTCATCATTCCCAAATCATCTGATGCTCTACAAACTAAAGAACATGATTTTTTTTTCTGTCTTCTTTTATTTCCTTCCATGGTTGAGAGACAGAGAGAAGGAACTCAGGAAGGAAGAGAGTGAGCACTGGAGGCAGTAAGTGTTGAGTGGTATGCAGAGAGTGCCCTGGCCCTTCCTTACTCCACCCTGCCCCTTGCCCAGACACAGCAGGCACACTGAAGCCCTGGTCTGTGTGTGTGTGTGTGTGTGTGTGTGTGTTTCCCAAATTCCTGCTGTGACCCAAACACAAACAATTCTGCTTACTTTTTAATTTTTGTCTCTTTTACCTCCAACCTAAAGCAATGTTTAGACTGTCACAATTTGGAATTGCTTGATAAATGTCAGATGTCAGATATTCGGAGCTGACCAAATACTTTCTTGTGCATCCATTAACCTGGCTGCTTAGTGGTGTGTGCAAATGCATTTAGATATGTCAGTTCTAAAGAAGCCCCTTTCAGAAGAGGTATGCGGTTCTGTTGTGTTTGAGGCTCTCGTGGGCTGGAGCCGTGATAAACCTCCTTCATTGATCTTTTTATTCTACAGCCCATGAAAGAGAATGCTAGACTCTTCCATTATTTCCTTTCCTCCTCTCCCATCCCTCCTCTCCATCCACCCCAGCCTCTTAAAACAGTCATTAGAGGCAAACAGAGGACCACACTTCTGCCTTTTAATTGGGTGTTTAACAGGACAGTGTTTGAAAGCAATTAATGGGGAAAAACATTTTTGTCCTGTTTTATCAATTGGTCTTCAAGAAAAATGCTCACCAAGGTAGCGATTCTGTGT
Source organism: Phodopus roborovskii (assembly GCF_943737965.1). NCBI lineage: Eukaryota > Metazoa > Chordata > Mammalia > Rodentia > Cricetidae > Phodopus > Phodopus roborovskii. Next base: position 27,217,699 of record NW_026126571.1, on the reverse strand, counting down.
GAGCCAGAACACTGCTGTCCTTTTCAGTTTTTCCCATGTCACAACTTATTCATTTAATTCAGCTCTCCAAAATTACTGCCGTGCCAATTATCTCTGTGTGTAGAAAATGAGTTCGGCTCCTTCAGCTCTCCCTTCATCTGACGCCTGCTTTTAGCTTTTCTTCTGTGCCTGAGTAATGTGTGAATCGAGAAAAAGGGAAGGGTCTTCAAAAGCACGTGAAGTGGCCGGAATGGCTTCTTGGTACCTGTGAAGGGTCTCCTCGAAGCAGCTTAGGGGACAAAGGCAGGTTGCGTCTGGCTGGGGTTTATTTTGCCCACATGATCCATTTCACACGCACCCAGGCGCCTGATGAATGAAGGATTAGCACACGTTTTCACCTTATTGAAATGAGTGATTCAAAGCAAACAAATAGGGCCAACTGGTTAGAATATGAAATTAAAGATTCTCTAAGTCTCTTTGTGGTCCTGCAAGTCACATTCACACTCAACTGAAAATTATGCAGATAGACACACAAATACCACGTGATTGCATCTGCTTGTCCAGAGAGGGTTGGCTTGCACATTGGATATGCAAAGCAAATTGTGTCCCTGTTACAGAATCTGCCCATAGAATCTGCTCTCTCTTAGAGGATGATGGTATTTGCAGCTCACCATCAAAAAGCAACTTAGTCTACTGTTAAATTCTTTGATTTCAAATTAAAATTTTTAATTATCACTGTGAGTATAGGTTTTATGTTGAATAAATGGAGACTAATGCTAAAGATGCCATTAATTGTATATCTGGTAACTTTGTGGGACACGAGAATTCTTCCTGGCTGTTTTGAACTAACCCATTGTCCTGGACTCACTGTATCAAGGAATAGTGGCTCACAAGACCATAAATGCTCACATCTTTTGCTGTCTGTTCCCCAGTGAGTTCAGCTTCTTTTTCATACTTATTGTATTCTCATGAACTCTTTGTAATTTGTCTTATGGTAGTCTTCCTGTGGGCTTGAACTCTGAGCTTTTTTATACTCAGAAGATATAAAGAACACTGTTGGGGCCACCTGCAACAGTTTCTTCAGGAGAAATCTAGCTCCTCTCTCTAGGAGGGTGTGCTTTTAATTCTATCCTGTTCTGTCTCATACTTCCAACACACACACACACATGTGTTTGAAGATTTTATGAAGTAAAATATTCTTTCTGTTTCATTTTTAGTGTTAGTAAGAGTATAGTTTGGTTTTTAAATAAATGTTAGAAGCTTTCCAAACACACACACACACACACACACACACACACACACACACACACACTGCTACAGCCACAGTCCCCAAATTTACTTTGTGTGCCAGCATAAAGCTTACTGTGGACTACTTCATTCAGTAGTTTAGTTTCAGACAATCATGTCCACATCTGTCTTTAATAATGACCTACTCATTACTAAGCATGCTTCCCAAGTGTATGCAGAATGTGGCCTCAGCTTCCTCCCAGCACAGCTTCAATAAACAAAAACAAATGAGGGAAGGAAAAATGACAGTTCCTATTAAGACTTTTTATAGTCATTGAAATGAGAAATTGTTCAGAGGAATAAAATGTTATTGATTTATTCAGACTATACTCGAGTTCCTTAAAGATGCACAGCATGGAATTAATTGAAGAAACAATGAGAAAAAAGTAATACCCTCTTTTGGAAATTCATAACTCAGGGGCAGAGAACAGGCCCACAGATCCACAGATTCAAATGTGTACCACACTGTTGGATTGCTGGCTTGGCATTCAACAGAAGGGGAGGTTCAGTGAGCTGACATCCTGGGATGGAAGATGAGCCTGCAGAGATGCTTCTCAGGAGGGAGACTGGGATGCCCTGTGTCTGATAAGAACCCACAGGTGGAGAGATGGAGGAGGGGAGCTCAGGGAATGAAGGTGGCTGAGTGGAGCCTGAGAGATGTGAAGGACTACTCTCTGTGAGTCCCCACACCTCAATGCAGCAGGAGGGGCTGGGCAGCAGGGACCCGCAGTACGGTCTCAGTGGAGGGAAACCAAGCCCTAGTGTTAATGTGGAGCCTTGTCCCGGAAGGGAATCCCAGCTGGAAAGCCAGGCAGGGCCAGGGGAGATGTAGATCACAACTACAACCTCTCAGGAAAGTGACCCAGGAACCCCAGGCTGTGCAAGCTAGACCTGAGTCAAACCTCAATGACAGCAGGCCAGGATTAGGGACACACGTGGACAGCAGCCGAGCCCAGTTTGGATGCGAGGGAAGGACTGGTATTCTTTCCCCATCACCTCCTGTTCAGACAGCTCTGGTGCCTCCTCACCTGCCCACCACCCACACCCACAGTTAATTCAAACGATCATCGTGGGGCTCGCGTTACATATTACATAATCCCCTTACATTTTTGAGTGGTGTGTCTTCTTTTTATCTTTTGGGAAAGTCCTGCATTAGATGATGGACTTCAGGAAAGACTGGGTGAGTTTAAGTAGGGAATTCATTGGGCTGAAAAGCACGCAGTGCCAGCCCCGTTGTTGTTGCTTTAGCGGTTTGAGATCCATGGAAACAGGGGGATCAACCATAAATACAACAGGCTGTGTGAATTCCCAAGGTGCTCCAAAGCAACAAAATTACAGTAAACAGAAGAACTCTTACCACAGCCTGTTTTAACAGACATATCTAAAAGGGAGAGATAAAATGAGTAATTACGACTTTGAAAAGCAATCTACACAGTTGGGTTTTCAGCTGTCCACGCCACTTTAGAAGGAAATTAAGAAATGTATGAAGACCAGAGTTTGGGTCCCCAGAACCCACAGAAATGCCAAGTGGGTGTGATAGCCTGTTTGTAATATCAGAGCTTTGGCGGCAAAGACAAGGGATCCCCAAAGCAAGCTAGCTCAATAGACTACCATGTCAGTGAGCTGTGTGTTCAAGGAGAGACCTTACCTCAGAGGAAGACAACTGGCATCAACTTCACATGCAAGTATGCATTCACACACATAACACACACACACACACACACACACACACACACACACACACACACACGTAAATGTGGCATTACTCATTATCCATCAGAAACTACTGAAGCCTGATTAAAGCATCACTTGCCTTAAGTACTGTTGACCTATTTTACTCAATGATGTCTTCTATACTGCTAGGATATCCTGTGAGCAAACAGAACATTGCTGACACTGGGAGTTCCCGCCTACAGGGCAATACTCATCCGTGGTGACATCACTCTCCAAGCCATAAGCTGGACTCTCAAGCTGGAGAGCCACAGAGGAAGAAGGTATTTCCTATCAGGTGTGGGGAAGTGTAGGACTCTCAAGGCCAGCCTGGAGCTGACCCTGGAATTAATTTCAAGTCCCTGGTGTTTGAAAGTGACTCTACCACCCACCCGTTTGACACTAGGCTGAATCCTGTTCAAAGCTGACCTGCACGTTTTCTCACTTGCTCGTCTTACTCTGCCATTGTTGATGTCAGCGTCAGACATAGTGAGAGATGCTCTCTAGTAGTGAGAAGTGTTGTCCTTCCTAAACCCACCACTGAGCTGTAAGCACTGCAGGTATATGCTGCCCCCCATGGCCTCTGTGATGGCTCATCTTCAAGGTACACTTGATGGGATTAAAATCACCCAGAAGACACAGCTCTGGGCATGTCTAGAGGACCTTTCTAGCAGTTTAACAGAGGAAGGAAGGGGAAGATACATCCTGAATGTAGGGGACACTATCTGTGGTTGGGACCTAGGGCTACACAGAAAGGTAACCCCAGGTAAACCCTTCCTTATGCTGCTTCTGTCTGGAAATTTGACACAGTATCAAGAAATGTAACTCATACAATAGTGATGGAAGGAGAAGTATCAGAGACCAAAGTTTCCAATGCAGCCATGAGGGCAAGTCTCCACAAGGGTGACAGCATGGAGGCAAGGCCAACTGTACTGCAGCAGGTGGGGGGTGTATGTTACCAATTTGTGTAGCCAGAAATGTTGCACTATTAGGATATTTGCAATTCATAGATTGTGTGAGTTACCTCTTCCTACAACTGTCAGTGTAAGAGGCCAGAACCAGGACATTACAGCCAAGGTCCTGTAAATGCATAGCAGATCTAACTTAGAGACATCCTCATGGGGCACAGTGAAGGTAGAGGTTGCTGGAAGAAGGCACCACTCTTCAGATGCGGGGGCCTACCTGAAGAGAACCTTATTGTAACTTTAAAGAAGGAATTGAGGACACAGGAAATAGGGGCAGGTACAACATAATATAAGGAGGCAAGGTGAGAACAGTAGCCGTGGAGGTAACCCATGGGCACTGCAAAACATGGCATCAGGCTCCCATGCCAAACAGTGCCCACACAACTGAAAGAGTACACACAGCTAATGCCAGCTCAAGCATGGGCAGCAGATGGCAGGGTCTGTCTAAGGCTCGGGAGGGCGGGCCTCTTCCTCTCAGTATGTCTGAATTGCCCTCATGTGTTTGGAAGGCTCAGTTACATTTGAAGGGCAGGAGGCTCCAGTAACCATACTCAGGAAAACACAAATGCACAGCCTTAGCCAATCCTTGCAGCATTCTCCTGGGCCATATCGGACATTCCAAAGAAAGCAGAGCAAAGACCTGCACCGTGGGCATGGTGCTCTGAATAGTCCCTATCACACAGAATTGATACTGAGCTGATCTTCAGGCTACCAGTCTCCTTAACAGCATTTGCACAGTCAAAAATGCCCAGAGCTGCCTCTATTGGGCCATTTCTCTCCTAAGGACCCAAGAAGGTATTCTAGCCCCCCCTTCAAAGGCAAGAATGGAGAGAAGATTGGTAACTTCTCAGGGGCATGGGATGGAAGTGGGAAGCTCCCAGCTACTGACATACTATACCTGGGGAGAATTTTCCATCAACACAAACCACCCCAACAGTTTCTTTAGGTGTGTATGCGAGAGAGAATTTTTCTTCAATTCCTTTAGTACTTATGAAATGATTTATATTTTACTTTGGTCAATCTATAGCCTTTTGATGATCTAAGAATTTACCAATCCTACTTGTAGAAAATTGGGCTAAACTTGTTTTATTTGGAGGTGTTCTCATATGGCCTACTCTGGCCTCTATGGTCATGATGTAGCCAGAGATGACAATTTCTGACCCTCCTGTCTCCACCCCACCCCAGTGCTGGGGTTTCTTCTGCCTTGCCTGACTTTAACTTATTCTTCATAACACTATTTGCTTCCTTGTATCAGGATCCGGAAGGGTGGCTTCTCCTTTCAGTATCAAGTTAACTGTTCTTTTTGTTTGTTTGGTTTGTGTTGTTTTGTTTTTCGAGACAGAAGTTAACTGCTCTTATCCTTTGTTTTTCTAGAATTCTACTTTCTTTGTAGTTTTCTCTCATCTTTCAGTTGCTTGAGCTGCCTTTTGTCTTTTAAAAAGAATTAAAACATTTTCGCCTGTGTGTGTGTAAATGTACATGTATGTAGGTGCCAGTGAAGGCCAGAACAGGGCATTGGATCCCTCAGAACTAGAGTTACATGGTTGTGAGCCATGTGAATGCTAGGGACCAAGCTCAAGGACTTGGGAGAATCAGTGAACACTCTTAACCACTGAGCCATCTCTATCCCCTCTTCTTCTTTTAACAGCATCGCACATCTGTCTCCTCCTGGGAGTTCCCACTGCCATGTGTCCAAATTCCCCAGTCCTTTCTCCATCACCAATGGATCATTCCAGGGCATTTGTCCATCTCAAACACCACAGCCGTCATGTCCAGATGTTCTGGTTTGGTATCCTTCTACCCCTGGTGTTCCTTCTTGACTTTTTGGGTATTTGAGAAGTGGCTTTGATGTCCCCACTGTGCTGGTGTGCCATCCCTTCTGGGTTGGAACTGACTGGTTGCTCCTGTCGCTGTGTGTTGTCAGCTTTCCTGTTTGCATCCCTGCTCACCTCTACTAAACACCACGCATCACCTGGCCAGGTACTGCTCTTGTATTTCCCCAGCCCTGCTCCATCACTTCCCTTTTCTCTCTGTCTAAAGACAGGGTCTCATATAAGCCAAGCTGGCCTCAGACTCACCGCGTACTTGAGGACAGCTTTTAGCTTCTGCCTCCATCTCCCAAGTTCTGGAATTACAAGCATGTAGTACCATACTCCGTGTATGTTGTGCTGGAGATCAAACCCAGTGTGCCACACATGCTAGGCAAGCACCCTATCATCTGAACCGCATCCCCAGCTGGTTTTGATATGTCTGTGAATCCTCTTGAACTTGTGGACAGAGGCCGCTGGCAAGGTACCCCTCACTGACAACCTGGTTCCCGGTCCTTCTTAATCCTTAAGGAGTTCATTCCTGGTCCATCTGGCCTTCTCAGAGTCAGATAATCTGGCTTACTCTAGGCAATGAGCAGGAGAGGTTTCAAGGGTAGCAAACACAAGGTTACTCTAGTACTAATAGCTAGGCCTAGCACTAACTTCCAGCTGTCTTGAGATCATTCCTCTGGCTGGCTCTGTGGTTTTCTTGACACCATAGTCTAGAGCTCAGAGCTAAGGAAGAGAAATGGGAATAATTGCAAAAACATCCATCTCCACCGAATGCTCCCATACTCTCAGGTCTGACTCCCACTTCCTAGGGCTCTGCTACTGTCTGCCCAGTGAGGTCAGCTGGCAATATCCACTGAGGACCTGCTTACCCATCAACTCTTATCTCACCCTGAATCCCCTGCACTGGCTTTAGACAGAAGGCACAGCCAACCCCATTTGCCCCTTTCAATCAGACTTGCTTTTTCCTCTTGCAGATAACTTAATTATTTAACTGCATGACTCTCTTGAATTGTAATCCTAAACTCCAATTGGCAATCAGCGAGTAGAAAGTGTTCCAATTAGAAAAATCAAATTAATTCTTTTTTTAAATAAGAAGGAAAAACTACTTATTCTATGCTCCTGGGAAGTAGAAATTAGGTAGAAGTCTTAACAGGGACAATTATATCTCCTTCATTTGTATCATCTGTCTCCCCTCTCTTTTCCCCCTGTGTTCTCTGCTCCCCGAGCCACAGAACATCCCGAGGGAGGAGTCACTCCAATGGTACACACTCAACCAAGGTTCTTTCACAGCTTCTCTGAGTGGCCACAGACTAGAACACCAACTGCATGAAGTCAGGAAGCTGAAGATGGAGGTGAGGGGATCATAGAGGCTGCCTCGTAGAGGACATGACCCAGGTGAAGATGGTGAAGATGGAGGCCATGCTCTCCTGTGTTGTTTTCTGGTTCTTTTTGTGCCTCACCGTGAATGTGTTTTCCTTTACCAGGTGCCGTTCTTTTAAAATGGGGGGGGGGGATAAAACCCACTGTTATTCTGCTCAGAGACAAGCAGTTGCTGAGAGTTCAGGGAGAGCTGTAACTATCTCAGTTACAAAAACCATCTTTTAAACTTCACAACTGTATGCAGGAAGAGAAAAGACTCTAATCCAGGAATGGTGGCATACACCCATAATCCCAGGACGTGGGAGGCTGAGGCAGAGGAATCACTGAGAGACTGGGCCCAGCATGGGCTACAATGTAGTGAGAGCCAGGTCAGCTTCTGGTACAGTGTGAGACCGAGAACGAGGGAGAGGAAAGAAGAAAGCGGAGGGGAGCGCTGAGTGGAGAAGGCTGGCATCTTAACTCCAGCCACAGCCGCTGCTAAGTAGCAAGTGTGCTAGAGTGTTAGTTAGGTCACAGCTCATGGAGATGATTCCCCTGGTTGCTCACTCTCTCTAGTCTCATTTGTGCAGTCTGCTGGTAGCCTTGGTCCCAGATCAACATGAAATTACCATTTTGGTGAATGTTTGTGAACTCATTTTTGGCTTAGCTGCCAATGATACTGTCTCATCTAAGTACCTGATGACCTAACATATAGGACTAACACACTGGATTGCATCTTAAACCATCATAAAACCTGAGCAATGAGTTGAAAATATGGCAAGAGGGTATCTCAGCAACAGGGGTCTTTGGAGATGTAGGAAGCTAGACATTCAATATTCTCCTTCTTCCAAGACTAGGGAAAGGCACTGAACAGCAATGCCAGAATCATTGGCATAAATGACAGCAACTGAATTTTCAGGGTCATGACAGCCTGAGATAACTTGTAGATGAAGGAAGAACACTGGAGAAAGGAGAGAGGTGGGAGAGACAAAGAACAATTACATATAAGGTATGACTCCTCCTAACTATAGTGGTAGCAAAGACACTCACATTCCTACACTGTGGACCACCCCTAAGAAGGCTTTTTTTGTGTGGAAGTTCCATGCAGACTGGCTATCAACAGGCAGGCCTCTTGCTTGTCATGGGCTGAGATACTGAAGATTCTCAAGGTGGCTTAGCATGGTGATAGCAGGCAGCTGGACACAGGTCCAGATACAAACAGCACCTTGAACTCATCCGGCAAATGCTTCCCAGCCCCAGAATTCCTGCCCTCTAGGCACAGATCTGGAGACCCATGACACGTATACTCTCTAACCAGGGCAGATAGCAGTCTTAAAGCTGGAATCTAAACCCCTTTCTCCTTCACCAAACTGATTCTCAGTACTAACAACGCACTTTTGGCTAATTCTTGTCTCCCTCATCTCTAAGCCCCTCAAAAGTCATCTAGAATTTGCCTGTACTGTATAACCTCTCATTTACCTTTAGTCCATCACTTGCTGGCCTCTCCACTGATTAAAATAGGAATCCTTGGTTTCTGTATTTGTTAAGGAATATGGGTATTTATCTTGCTTGACCCCACCAAAAAGCAGGAAGAAATTTCCCCTTCTCTAAGATTGTGCATGTCCAAGAATCTATTTTGTTAGGTCATAGGAACAGAGGTTCACAACAAAAATGGCAAAATGGCAAAGGGGGTTATGGGTGCTCATCAGAGGGCCATATACAAAGGAGGATGCTCTCTGTATTGACAAGTGGGCCCACAGCTAAGACAAAAGCCTACAACTTAAAGGGAGAAGAGAGGACCAGTCAGGATAAAGTACCAAGGAATATGGTGGCTTGCACAGTGTGGAGATGGTGTCTAGGACACAGACTGTTTCCTCACTTGTCCAGGACCCAAGAAATCATCTTACCCTTCAATATTATTAATGGAAGCTCTTCTTGCAAGTGGAAAGCAATGAAAGACTTTATCTCTATACAAAGAAAAGTGAACAGCACCATAGCAAACACATGGGTAAACTGCTGGACAAGCATCCCCTGACCAGGAATCCCATTGAGAGGAGGATATTATGAAAATCAAACACGCATAGGAGGAAAATGGGTGCCAGCAGGAGTGTACAGTCCAGTAGGGACAGACAAAGGGCCACTGCTGTGAGGATCCATTCTACACATTATGATACAGATGAGCCATAAAGCAACCATTGAAACAACAGTGAGAACCAAATAAAAAGCCAGCAAGAAGGTTAAAAATTACAATATCCTAACTAATCCAAAGAAGGCATAATATGGAAGAAAAATTTTGCAGAGAAGAGCTAGAGGTGAGTTGGACAAAACCAACAAGATGGAGGACTAGAACCTATAGGAGCAGGAACTACATGAAGTATAAAATATTCCCCATGGGAGGGAATACTGAGTCCAGAAATAAGCTCTGAAATATACCGCTAATTGATAAAGGTACGAGACAATTCAATAAGGAGAGGCCAGCTTCTAACAAAGGGTGATGAGAAAACTAGGTATTAACACATGGAAGATTAAATTCAATCCATTGTCCGTGCACTGCATAAAACTTAACTTGGATGGAACAAAGTCCGAGTATCAGTGTGAAAAAATAATGAAAGAGAGGAACATGGTGAAAACCTTCATAACATTAAGCTTGTTAATGACTTCTTGGATAGGACACCAAGAACACCAAATAAAAGAGAATGTAGATAAATTAGGATCCACCAAATCTTCCATGCATTACAGGACAGCTCACAGAGACAGAGAAAATATTTACAAATCTGGCAAGATATTAATATACAGAATAAGTAAAGAATCTTATAGCTCAATAATAATAACAAACCTCAGTTTAAAAATAGGCAAATGACTTTAATAGACATTTCTCTAAAGATACACAAACAGCTTATAAAGACATTGCTAATCATCAAAGAAATGCAAATGCAAAACCATAATGAGACCTACTTTACAGCTGCTGGGATGCTAGTATAGTCACTGTTAATGGAACCTGCAACAGGAAAAAATGAGACTGCTGGTGAGAATGTGAAAGGGTACAGCCTCTGTGGGCAACAGCTCATCTGTTCCCTGGGAAACCAAGCATGGACTTTCGCTTGAGTCTGCAGTCACACTTCTATGTATACTCCCAGACCTGAAGGCAGGGACTCAAGTAGATATTTACATACTAGTGTTCATATCAGCCAAGCAAATAACCAAAATCAACAGATGAAGGGATGTACAGAATGTGCTGTGTCTATACAATATTGCAAGCATTGTTTCCACAGCTATGTTAGGGGCCATCCCGACGTGTGAGTTTCCCACGTGCCTCTTGCAACTCTATAACCAGAAAAGGAGACAAGAATATGACTCAAGCTAGAGCGTTCCTGTGGTCTTAGGGAATAACATCCCATGCTGTGTGCCACACTGCTGTTCCTCTTGTCATCTTTGGCACTCTAGTGGCTGGAGGTAAGTCATGGGCCCTATCCACCATCAAGACATGAGCTCCAGGAGGCAGGAATCATGGGTCCTAACGAGTATCTGCTTTACCAGGGTCATTAATGATGCATGAGCAATTCATCAAGAGCACAAAGCAATCTCAAGTGTCTGTGCTCAGTGAATAGAACTTCAATAGGTATAAAGCATGGGCAAGGGAGATGGCTCCCTGGGTAAAAGCAGTCCCTGCACGAGGCTCATGACCTGAGCTCGATCCCAGGAATCCACAGAGCAAAGAGAACAGATCCCTAAAATGTGTTCATGGGGAGGAGTATTGTGAAATACTGTCTCCTACACACGACATGGCTGTTGCACTCATGAACTCACAGAAGCTATGGCTACCCATATTAGAACTGCACAAGATGAAGCTAGCTAAAAATTCCAGCATGGAAACAGGGTGGGGGTGTGGCAAATCCGGAGTCTCCGCCTCTGGCTGAGGAGCTATCAGGAGTTGGTGGCACCTGGGGAAGGAAGAGTCACTTTTCTTCAAAAGCTGTGACCATTGGTAGGCTCCCCAAGTCCCCGTGGATTGCCGCATGTCCATGTACATATTGACAGTGGATTAGAATAAATAATAAACAAATAAGGTCATGGTGACATGACTGGGAGTCCTCAAGGCAACTGCAGATAGGAGTGAGAGGTGGGTGTGATCAAGATGTAGTATGTACATGTATGAAGTTTTCAAAAGTAAATGAAAAGTAAAATGAATAGATCTCAAGTTAATGATCTTAAAAAACTAAAAGGACAAACCAAAATCTAAGCATAAAGTATTGATAATGAAGTGCAAAATGAAAAACTATGAAGACAAATAGAGATCAGTATAGAAAGCAATAAGTAAAATAAATTGTTTCCTTAACAAAATCAACAAAATTGGTAACGGAGAAGCAGGAGATGACATGGATGGGGGTTGGAGGTAAGAGGTGCATCAGCTCTAGAGCCTATGGAAACCGAACAGGTAACAGCAAACCACACAATTTATGCCTATAATTTGACATTTGGCATGAACCAGATGAGTCTCTTGAATAAATGAATAATATGAATCCCTTGAAATCTAAGGAAACCCTTCCACAGTGAAGCCCATGCTCAAAAGTCTTCTCCCTGAATTCCTCAAGTGTCTTGAAATAAACAAGAACAACGCTGTGCAAACCAGGAGCCTGAGGAGGACTGAGCGGAGCTGTTACTCCTCACCAGGAGAAGCCTAACAGGCACTACAGTCAACACCACAGATCATGAGAATTACTACCTGACCCCAACAACATAAAGAGGCCGATGCAAAGTGACAGTTTATGCCAAGAGAGCCTGTGCCTGTGTTCTGGGTGCAGTGGTGCACATCTGTCAACCCAGCATTTACCCCTTGGGAGGCCTGAGTTCAAGGCCAGCCTGGACTACATAGCAAGACCCTATCTCCTCCCACCCCACCCCAACAAAAAAAAGTCATGTGTAATTCATCTAATTAACAGACTGAAAGCCAAACTATATGATTATCTCACAGAAAAAAACATCTGACAAAATTTAACAATCATTCATGATTAAAAATCAAACACATCAAAGTAGGGGAGGACGAACCTCTTCAAGCTGATAAAGGCATTTATGAGGAACCTTGAGCTGACGTCAGACTTAATGTGACAGGCTAAACGCTTTCTCTGAATTCAGGAGCGAAGCACCGACGGCCGAGCCCTGCTCTCTCTGGTCTGCTCAGCCTGTGCTTATGATTCTAGCCAGCGTGATTAGCCAAAAAAAAAAAAAAAAAAGAAAATTTAAAAATCAGATTGGAAAATTGGGGTTTAAATAGAATCTATCACCACATGACATGATCATTTTCTAAAATATTCTATGGAGTCTACAAAGACAGTGCTAGAAGTGAATTTAAAGAGGTTGAAGAATGTGAGCTGTGTAGTGCATAGGATGGATTCTGTCACCCCTGTCCCTCATACTTTAAGGTTGAAGTCCCAAGCCTCAGTACCTCAGGATTTGTGTTTGATAATAAGGACTTTTAAATGAGTTCTTTAGGGTGGGCCCTAATATAACTTGAATATGACAGATTTTAACAGGCATGCACAGAAGAACGATTCCATGAAGACAGGACAGGCAGGACTGGCACCTGCCCCAGATAAACCAGCCCTGGTGCACCTTGAACGTGGATTTCTCTGGAACAGATAGGTGGATTCTGTGGGCTAAGCTGCCTTGTTCCTTCCTGTTATGGGGGCTCTAGCAAGCAAACAGAAGGGTCTATATGATATTTGTTTCTGTCTCTTCTAGACATCAGCAAGGACAAAACTTACACTCACAAGGAAAACTTTCTGTCTTTTGAACCCACAAATGGAAAGAGGGAATTGACTTTTCTGACCTCCACACATACTCCATGTTCTGGACATCAAAATGGGAATAATTAGGAGGTATGATCACAGTATCAATAGCATAGTTATAAAATCTATATGCAGCTCTACGTGTGAAATTACAAGATGGCAAATTTCACATTCATATGTGTCTGTGGGTTCAGGGGATAGAATTCAGCCTTATGTAGCAGGAGCCTTTACTCTCTGAGCTACCTCTTAAATGAATCATTTCTCCAAGGGTCCCCTTTTCCTTATATCATAGAATAGTTTTAGTGACCAAGAACTAGGCCTGGGGTGCTCACTGCTTGGGAACATCAGAACCTGTTTGTGGAAAAAGGTGTTGAACACGTGCAGCCGAACTAAAGCATATGTCCAGCGAGCCAGCCAGTTACCCTGCCATACACATTATAATCAGGAGCATGCTATTGCCTCCGGTTCCAGTAAGAAGCTACTGCAGGCTTTAAAGGGAAGAATTTCATTTTGAAGGCACTCTTCTAAATAAAGAACAATGTCAAAAGAGCACCTAGGCCCAGATACCCAAGGACCTACCCAAAGAGAAAGACCAGGGAAGCCAACACCCTGCTGTCCTCCCTGGGTTCACAGAGCTTCTCTTTCTCATCCACCATGTGGAAAAGAGCCTGCTGTCCCTCAAGTTTAAAAAAAGTGCCCGAGGAGAGAAGGCCCTGTTTGGAAACACCCAGTATAGCCAGTAAGAGCCGGGGATGGAGGCTGTGAAGGGCTCACTAAGAGACTTGCTGAGCAAGCATGAACGTCTCTGTTCAAACCCCAGTGCCCATATGAAAGCTGGTGAAGTGGTGTGTACCTGTTATCCCCAAGCTAGGGAGACATAGACAAGACAATCCCTGGGCTCATTGACTGCCAGTCTAACTAAACCAGAGAACTTCAGCTCCTCAAAAGGTAAGGCGGAAAGAAAGTGGGAAACTCCCAATGTCAACCTCTAGCCTCCATAGTAGCACATACAAGAGCACACGCACTCACATGCACATGCGTGCACACCTACAACACACACACACACACACAGATACAGAGAGGAGTGTGGGAGAGAAACAGGCCCAGAGGCAGGCAGACAGACAGACAGACAGAGAAAGAGAGGAGAGACAGACAGACAGAACCCGGGCAGGAGGACATGACTTTCAGACCGATGGAGTGGCCATAGCTGAGCTGAGTGTTACAAAGTACTTAACACACAGCACCTAACACACAGTATGGCCCCGGGAAGCAGCAGCTCCCTTGTAGTGGAAATGGGTGGTCCAGAGGTCTATGGAGGGAACCTCTGTAAGGAGGAAGACACAACGAAGCCATGTAGTTAGGCTCAAGTGAGTGTTTCTCTCTGCCAACGTCAAGTAACGGAGGCTCACCTTCATGGCAGTCCTTACCCCCATCACATTGGTACTCCTTGTCCTTCCTTAGAGTCCACGGGCTTCCAGATCCTGCAACCCGGGAGCTGCTACCCATCTCTGTGAGAAGTGGCCTCAGGGATCCCCAAAGCAGGGCTATGCCCAACTCTCAACCACTGTGCCCAGAGCTCAGGTCTCACACGCCCTGCCACACTCATCTACAGCTTGTCCCAACAGAAGCAGAAGACTGGAGCCAGGCCAGGCACACGAGCTAGTGACTGGGGCTCATCAGAGCTGGCTCTGTGGAGAGAACAACAGGAGGGGCAAGTGGGACCCCAGGGTCATCACACCATCCCTGGTCAGAGCTGGGACCAGCAGGACCATACTCAACCCAGCAAGAAGCTCCAGCGGGGGTTGGGGTGGGGAGTCTGGGGTTTCACTAGGATGCTTTGGAGCTTTATGGGAAGAATGCCCAATATTAGAGAGGACCTGGGTTCTGACCTCTACCTGCCTCTGATCAGCAGGAAAATTGGAACATTTGTCAGCTCACATTTGAATTCACACAGCCATGCGTGCCTGCAGAACCTGGTGATTTATTTTTATTTACCCATTTAGTTAGTTCACCCATTTGTTATTCAGTGGTCACAGACCACTTGAGAGTGTGATGAAGGCCATCAACCCTCTCCGCGGAGCACCCATGTGCACAGAGCCACGATGAGAATCCCTAACAGACGCTCGTGGGGACTTCCTTCTTCCAACACTTTTGTGTCTATTATTTTATCTTGCCCTTGTCTCAAAAATGAAATAAGAGTTCAGCCTTAACACTCCGGTTGAATTCAAGACCCTCAAATATGACAGAAGGAAACACCGCTGATAGAAACACTGAGAAGACAGCCACAGGGCTTAAAGCACAAGACAGGCCCAGGCCCCTGTGGAGTTCACAATCAGTTAATTCTCAAGCTCAGAACCATTCACAGCAGAGAAATCTTTGGAACAATAAATGTGGTGAAAGAAAGTGAAAACCAGCTTTGCCTTCCTAAGGATGGAGAGGCCCAACTAGGAACCAGCAGGCAGCTTTCCCGAACTTCAGAAAAGGGGCTAAGCTCAAAGTAATCACATGCAAAGTGGAAGACACAGTGGTAGCTGAGGGTTGGTCCCTGGGAGTCCAGGGTCCCAGCCCCCCCCATGGCAGCCCAGCACGGGGCCTTCAGGGGAGGGCCTTGGGGTCTCATTAACACCCCAGAGGAAGAGGGTGGATTACAGGGTGGCCAGATGAATTCAAAGGGGCATGATGATGGATTCCCCTCATATCGGGAGCAATCAGCATAATTTATTTCCAAATCAGCCGAGTGGCGCAGAGGCAGGCACGCCTGACGCATGGGCAGCCGGTGTGACAGAAATTGTTTTTTAAGTAGTTGCCCTCTGAAAATATTACCCTCTGGCTGACACCCAGTATAATAAGGCCCTGATTATCTGTCAGGCCTGTAAAATCAGAAGTCCTTATCCGGGACACGTGACCAGCGGCATCCACCCCTTCCAAAGTGTTCTGTTTGTTCTCAGCTCTTTGTCCTTAATCTCAGTGCCCTTTGCTGGGCTCTTTCCCGATGCCCCCTTCCATGCTTGCCCTTGGGTAGGAGCATCCTTTCAGGCCCTGGACAGACAGGTTAAAAGCCATGCATGGATAGCAGAGGGGACAAGGCGGGGTGGGGGGTCAACCTCAGAGGAATAGCCTTTCTCTGCCATCCCAGTTCTTACAGTGATAGGGGACAGAGACGGGAGACATGCACTGTCTCTGGACGGTGCCCCTGTCCTGTCCCCACTGTTACTTCCCAGTTACACGGGGAAACTCGGGATAAGAGGAATGAAAATGCCTTTCCTCTTGGGGGCATGTAGTCTTGCTTCCAAAAGAGGTTGGATTAAGGAGGTCTCACACTCATGGGGCCCACAGGCTTTCAAGACTGAGCTGTCCTTTAAATGCCCAGATGTTCATCATTTGTATCATCATCCGCAACTCTTGTACACTGTCCTATATGCACAACAAGTCACCTGTAGGCAGACCTGTGGTGGCATTAGAACACCTCTCCTGGAGGCTGGGGAAATGGCTTGGCGCAATCCAGCATTTATGGCTTCAGCATGAGAACCTGAGTTTGGATTCCTGTGACTTATATAAAAAGATTGACATTGCTGTGGACATCCGTAACCCCAGTGCTGGGGCAGAGGGAGTAATGGGAGGAGTCAGGAATATTGCTGGATCTTGCTGGACAGCCAACTTAACCCCAATAGAGAACTTGAGATTCAGTGAGACACTGATGTTCTGCTCTGGCCTTCCACACGTGCACAGGTATACACTCACACCAACCACCCTCACACACACAAAGGCATGGCTATCCCCAGCCCTCGCCCTGCTATTATTCCCTCTGGTCCCTTGAGGGCTCCTCCTTTGCTTCAAAAGAAGAATCCATCCATTTCATTTCTTTTTATATGTTCAGTGCTTATATTACCCAGGGGCCTTGAAGAGACACGAGGCTGAATCTGTAACAGATTCTACCATGGGGCAACCTCAGCGCAGTTGAGTGGGGTGGTAAACCTCTGTAATCCCATCACTGGGAATGGTGCTTTTCATCCCAACCTTAGCTACATAGGAAGAGTTTGTCTCCAAAGAGCAAGGGCCAGGGGAGGCAGTTCAGTGGGAAATACCCAATTTCCTGAAAGGCGAAGTTCCACAAGCTGGCATTGTGAGGCGTTGTTAGGTATCTTTTTATGCAGACACATTGCAGTTTGTATGTGGTCTTTGCTGTGCTTTGCTAAGTGATTAACAGGCACCTACTTTGGCAAAAAGGCTGAAAATGTTTCCAGGCATGACGTTATAATTCTGTTGTTCCCAAACACAGAGTGGCACCAGAGGACAGTATCCTTTGTACAAATGAAGCCCTGCTGGTGAGCCCCATTCAGAAAAAGGAATTGGGTGTGTGGAACAGTGAGTGGGTTCTCGGCTGCTCCCCATCTAGATGCCTTAAAGTACTGAGTAGGGCTGTGTCTCCAGCCTGGAGCCACAGCAACCCTACGTCCCACCCAAAATTATCAAGGCGGGATCCTCACCCTCTTTGGAAGGATGATCACAGCTGGCTAAACCAAAGGGGCAAACCACTAAGTCTCTCATTGCGGTCCAGTTCTGCCTCCAGCCTGGCTAGTGGAGGGACAAAGTAAGCACAGGACGCTGTGCAGTGGCAAGACAGAAACTCCTTGGTCACTGCTGCTGCTTTGTGTTGCAGACGTGAAAGGTCACAGGGCCTACAAGTGGCCCTCCCACAAGCACTGCTGGGCAAAGGCCGCGCCTTTCTCCACCCATCCCCACTATTTTAAACCACAGCATCTTGCCTGCTTTATTGAGGAGTCACTGATAACTAGTAGCTGCCATCTTTAAACTTAACAACGACACTGTGGGGTAAAATAATCACACTGATGTCAGATTTCCACTTCACATCGTCACCCCAAAGAGAGCTGTAAGGATGTATGAATTCTTGTCTCCTGTCCCAGTGCCCAGTGTACATTGTAGTGACACCCACCATGCTGTACACCAGACAGCCAGCTCCCATTCATCCTGAATGATGGGATCCCCTATAA
Source organism: Phodopus roborovskii (assembly GCF_943737965.1). Lineage (NCBI taxonomy): Eukaryota > Metazoa > Chordata > Mammalia > Rodentia > Cricetidae > Phodopus > Phodopus roborovskii. The sequence continues at coordinate 27,199,781 of NW_026126571.1, read as the reverse complement.
CACCATTCTGATGTCATGAATTCTTTCTTGGCTTCCACATATGTGTCCTCTGAGTTGATCCCTATGGTCACAGCAGACAGATCTCCTTACTTTTCAAATGCTGAATAGTGTCTTCCTGTGCATATCGGGTTTTTTGTTTTGTTTTGTTTTGGTTTAGTTTTTTTGTTTGTTTGTTTGTTTTAATCCATCCATCCACTGGCAGGGACCAAGTTGTTTCCATGTCTTAAGCTGTGATGATTGGTGCCTTAATAAACATGGAGTACACAGTTCATGTTCATTTCCTTCCTGTGTGTACAGGAAGTGAGATCCCTGAGTTACACAGTGCTTCTGCGTGCTGTTTCTGCAGAGTCTCCTGCTGTGGTTGCCAGGATGGTGCCCAGGCCTCTCTTTTTTTCTCCACACCCTGGGCAACATGCCTTATCTTGCACACTCTTGGTGACAGCCATTCTGACAGCAGTGAGATGACATTCCCCTGTGGTCTGGCTTGCATTTCCAGGATGATTAGTGGCATTGAGCATTGTTCCTTAGACCTGTTGGCTACTTGCATATTTTCTTTGGAGCAACATATATTCAAGACATTTGTTCATTATTTAATTTGGTTGTGTTTGTTTGCCTTTGTATTTTGTTATTCATTGGTTACATCTTTTTGGATGCTAACACTTCTCAGATACGTGGCTCATAAATATCTCCTATTTCCTCAGCTCATGCCTTCACTGTGTCCCAAGCTTCTTTGGTAGTATGGACACAATAAAATCTTGCTTACAATGCATTTTTTTCAGCGCCATGGGGCTCATACTAAAAATGTCATTTCTCAGACTAATGCCAAAGGGGCTTTGTCTCTACATTTTCATCTGGTCATTTTGTACTAGAGGTCTAACATTTAAATCTTCCCTTCAACTGGAATTGTCTATCATGTTAGGTGAAGCTCTATTTTCATTCAACATGTGGATAGCCAGTTTTGCAAATACTGCTTGCTAACAAGCCTATCATTTTTCTGTGTCAGCACATTTTCCAAAAACACTTGTGTATGGATTGACTTACAAGCTCTCTATCCTGCCCATTTGTCCTTATGTGTGCTGTAATGCTGGTAGTATGTTGTTTTGATTGTTGTCATTTTGTAATATATCTTAAAGGCCGGCAATACGGTGTCTCCAGAATTGTTTTTGTCCAGGGTTATTTTGACTACCCAGATCTTTGGTGTCTCCCTGTGACTTTTAGAGTTGCTTTTCTATCTGCTTGTGAGGGAGCCAGGCAGAACAAATGTGGAGACGGACCTGGGAAACCCATTTTATTTCTGTTCTTACACTGCTGTGGGCCGTGTGCTGGGATATTTGTGTGGTGACTTCTTCCTCCTTTGACTTGTACTTAGCCTGCTTCACTTTTCTTCAGTCAGAGATCTTTGAAGGCGCTCAGCATTCTGAACCTCCAAATTGTTTCCATAGTGGCTGTTCTTATTTACATCCCTTCCCACAGTGCACAGACTTCACCAGGACGTATCTTGTGTCATTTTGACAATGCCATTCTTAAGGTGGTGAAATGGTGTCTCACTGTGGTCCTGATTTACCCAATGGCTAATGAAAAAAGGAAAAAAGCTGTCACGTGATCCAGCATATACATATATGCTAGGGATATGTGCAAAGGAACATGCTATATCAAAGAGTCGTGTTTGCTGTGGCACAACAACAAAGAAATGGAAACCATGTCTATCTGCTGCTAAATGAACACAGGCAGCATCATACATGTGTGCCATGGGACACTGTTCAGTCATACAAGAGAAAATGGAATCCTGCCATTCACAAAATAGAGACCCTTGAATTAAGTGAACAGGCCAGGCACGGCAGGATCTGTGTGTGGAGCCTATAAAAAGCGGCACAGAAGTTGAGGGGGAAATGTGGTTACCAGAAGCTGGGGACAGAGGGGGACAATGGGCTACAAACAGACTACAGCGAGAAGTCCTGGCACACTATTACCCAGCAGCACTGAGGCAGACGATGATAGTATTCTGATCTTTTCAAAGCTTTCCTTCCTTCCTTCCTTCCTTCCTTCCTTCCTTCCTTCCTTCCTTTCCTTCTTTCTTCCTTGAGACAGGGTTTCTCTGTGGCTTTGGAGCCTGTCCTGGAACTCGTTCTTTAGACCAGGCTGGCCTCAAACTCACAGAGATGCACCTGCCTCTGCCTCCTGAGTGCTGGGATTAAAGGCCACCACCACCACCCAGCTGACCTTTCCACAAACTTTAAAAAGGGGATTTTAAGTGTCTCACAATAAGAAATGGTCAATGTGAGGAGAGTGATTCATTTAATGTAGTGTAAGCATTAAGCAATGTAAACATGTATTGAAACACCATGTGCATTCGTTCATATGTACAATTTTTATGTTTTTATGTAGCAGTTAAAACATGTTTCAGCCTTGGAAATCCATTCAAGCTGCACTTTTTCTTTGACCATGTGCGAGGGCACCAGCAGGCACAGTGGCTAACGCCAGGTGTGTTCCACTTGTGACACAGACACTTCTTAATATGCTTGCTTCCCTTTTTTGCATTAATCCCTTAGAGTCATTCAGTTTACTGTTAGTAAAAGACTATCAAAAGACCATTTGTAAGTCAGCACAGTGGCAGCTGGGGATTTAACTCCACTATCTCTGAAAATGTGCTATGAAAAAGCTATATAACTGCGTGAACATGGAGAGTCACGTGAACACATAGACTCATAGTTTTGTTTGGTTTAATGCTATAATCTCACTGGGGGGAAAAACACCTGCACAAAATAAAAATCTCAAAGAATGGGCAGTAGCCATTGAGGAGAGTGTTAGAACAGGTGTTACGTGGAGATCTTTGATCTCGAAGGCCCTTTTAAAAGTGTCTGAGACAAAGTACATGTCTGTGTCAAAGAGAAAGGCCATGTGCGGTGCAAGGCTTCCTACAGGAAGGGAGGACTTTGTTGGAGGCAAACTTTGCTCTACCTCTGATATTGTGTAGGACACATTTGAAAAGATGAAAGCCAAGCCAGTGAAGCATGTGGTACGCAGGGCACTGTGACTTCCTGCACCACTGAAATGCCAGGAAAGTGGTGGCAATGGGTTGGAGGAGACCCCAGGAACATTCTAGAAGGGAGCTAGACATGGACACATGTCTGCCTGGATACTGCTGCAACAGCAGCCTGGGAGCCAAAGGAGGGCTGAGAGAGAAAGGGGGCCAAGAGAAGGCACTGCCTGATAGAACCTTGAGGCCTCTGCTGCCTTGAATACTTTCTTAATACAAGGGAAAGGGCCAAGCAGTGTTTGGAAAGCATAGAATTCAGAGTCAGGTGCCCAGGGGTGCTGGATGGGGGGAGCAGTGGACGTGCCTGGAATCCAAGTGTTCCAGACAGGTACCCTCTAGGCATTACTTCAGCACTTGGTTTCAGTTCCTGTCTGGTCTGGAAACTACGAGGACCTCCCCAGGGCTTGTGTGTATGGGGGTTACTTGACTGGCATTTACTGTATTAAAATTTACCATCTAAAAGAGAGATTTTAATTTTTTAATTAAAAATATTTTTAGTTTATTTCTCTGAGAATTTCATACAATGACTTTTGATCATATTCACCTCAACTCCTTTTCTTAGCACCTCTCAGATCCACCCTACCACCCTAACCCTCAACTTTATGTCCTTATTTTAAATAACACATTCCAGTTTGTGTTATCTACACACTCCTGAGTATGGGCCCACCTACTAGAGCAGGATGGGTCTACCAGGAGCCACACACCCTTAAAGAAAACCAACTCTCTCATAGTTTGAAGGAAAATAGCCCCAATTGGCTCATGTATTTGAGTGTTTGGTACATAGTTGGTGGACCTGTTTGGGAAGGATTAGGAGGTATGGCCTTATGGGAGGAGGCATGCCACTGGGAATTGGCTTTGAAGTTTCAAAATCTCATGTCCTTCCCCGTTAGCTCTCTCTGCCTTGTGTTTGTGGGTTAGTATATAAGCACACAGGCACTGCTCCAGAACCACGCCTACCTGCTGCTGCCATATTCCCTGTCATGATGGTCATGGACCCACCCTCTGAAAATGTAAGCCTCCAATAGACTATGTTTTCTATAAGTTGCCTTGGCTATATTCTTACCACAGCAATTGAAAAGTAACTAAAACACCCTCCCTCCACCAGACCCATGTTACTTACACACTTTTTGCTTTTCAGGGTAGCCATTCCCATGGAGTGAGATGGAGTGTTGGTGTAGTTTTGATTGGTGCTTCTCTGATGGCTAAGGGTGTTGAAAATTCTTCATATCTTTACTGTCCATTTGTGCTTCTTTTGAGAGATTGTCATTTCATTTGCCTAGCTGTCCAGTGGGTTGTTTTGTTCACTATATTAAGGAAAACAAGTCAAGACAAATATCAATGTATTCTCTCAAACATAGATCATTATATATACATATATATATATGATCATGTGACATGTGTGTGTATGTGTGTGTGTGTCTCCGTGTGTGTGTGGTGTTGTGAGACTAGAGTGGAAACTACATGGGAAAGGGGACGGGATTGTTAAAAGAAAGGAGGAGGGGGAATGAGTATAGTTAAGGCACTTGAGGCACTTCAGTAGATTGTATTTATGAGATCCATCACTATAGCCAGTGAATTTTTGAAATGCTGTATCTTTTGGAAAGTAGTATGTTCCCTGAAAAAGATATAATTTTCTGGGGAGAACAGCATTGTTTTGCACTTTTATGAACGTCTTTTCTGTCTGGTTGTAGGCAAGTGCTGGGGGGGGGGGAGTGGCATAGTGTGAACTGCATCTGTGTCTAGCACCACTCGGGCAGGTCATCTTCCACCTGCGATGGTTTTTAAAACTTAATGATGGTAAGGAACGCGATAAGGACTGGTAGTTCCACACTTTGAGTTCTAAATGTGCTATTGTTCTTGCTGGCAATAGTCTTTCATTGCAGAGAGCAGCAGTTCCCCAGACATGCCACCATCAGGAGGGTAAGCCACTCACACAGTGAGTGCTCAGCTGACAGTGTGAGGGTAAGCCGCGCACACAGTATCATGGATCCGGCTGTTGCTCAGCTGACAGTGTGAGCAGGCTCCTAACGGTCTTTTCTAACTTTTGACCTTGTCTCAGAGCTTTGGTAGCTGCTGAGGAAGGGGATGTCAGTGGTTTTTCAGAGTGCCATAAACATTTGATCTCACACTAAAACCTGACCTGTAGTTGCAGGAAGTTTTCCTGTCCCAGGGACCACTTCCAAATAACCACTCTGAGGCTTATATTAATTGTAAATGCTTGGCTAATAGCTCAGGCTTATTAGCAACGATCTCTTACATTTTAAGTTAACAAATATTCCTTATGTATGCTCTACCACACAGGAGCGCCTTTATTATGATGTCACATTCATCCCCTGGTCCCTCAGCATCTGGCTGGTGACACCTGACTCTGCCCTTCCTCATCCCATCATTCTCAATTTGGCTTTCTAGCCTAATTGTATCCTGATCAGCTACTGGCCAGTCAGCTTCTTTATTAAACCAATCACAGCAACATATTTACACAGTGTAATGGAATATTCCACAGCATGTAGTCATTTGCTTTGAATTGCTGTTTTGAGACATGATTTAGGTAACCCAAGCTGTCCCCAAACTTTCTGTTGCCAAGGATGGCCTTCAACTTCGGGTCCTCATGTTTCTGTCTCCCCAGGAGTATCACAGCATGTGTCACCACACCCACTTTATCTCATGCTGTGGATTGAACCCAGGGACTCATGAAATCTGGGCAGGCCCTTTACCTGCCCAGATTTACTGGTCATTTGAACTGGTCATTTGTCACCATTGTCACCTGTGATTCTGCTGTGACAAATTCTCCCGTAACTGCAGCAGTCTGAGCGGACACACCCATACCTCCTGTGACACACCTCATCTGCAGATCTAGGCATTGACTCGTTGTATTGCGTAATATCTATTGCCATATAACATTTGTTAACATTTTCAATGATCTCATTAGGAATGTCAAGTTCACAGTGGCAAATTAGACTCTTTCAAACTTCTAGCTTTTACTTTTGAAAGGCTGGGTTTTTCTACTGGCAATAAACACTTTCCATGGTTTTCCTTGAGGTGACAGGTTTATACATTCATTTAAAAGATGCCAAACATCAGATCTCTCTCTCTCTCTCTCTCTCTCTCTCTCTCTCTCTCTCTCTCTCTGTGTGTGTGTGTGTGTGTGTGTGTGTGTGTGTGGTGTGTGGTGTGTGTGTATATATGGTGTGTGTGTATGTGCATGTGTGTCTGTGTGTGGTGTGTAATGTGTATGTGTATGTATGTATTTTCTATCACTGGATCCTTCTTAGAAAAAATGGAGTTGCTCACTCCTAGATGACACCTATCACTTTAGCACATAGTGGGGCTGTAGCCTAGAAAATGTTACCTTAGCACATAGTGGGGCTGCACCAGCGCTTCCTACACATCATCTTGAAGAACCTTAAAGACAGAGGCACTCTTGGGCTGGAAAGTAACACGCAGGGTTGTTTTCCTCTTCCTTGAAAGCAGCCATGACTGGCGCTGTTTTCTGCTGGTTTTCTGTACTAGGCAGTGTGATGGTACTAATGACTGTCAGATAGGGGTGCTGTTACTTTTCCCATTCCTGTGACCAAATGCCTAACAAGAATCAACCTGTGGAAGGAAGGGTTTGCTTGACTCATGGTTTAAACAGGTATAAACTCATCGTTGGTAAGGAGGCATGGAGGCAGGTAGCTGATCACATTGTGTGAGCAGTCACAAAGCAGAAAATGGCTTTCGCCTCACAGGACATCTAGAGGACACTAAAAATGACACTCTGAGACATGCACAGGACAGGGCCATGCCTGGGCTCTCAATTTCCCATGGAGGCCCGAGAAGGCTTGTGGAGGGAGGTGGTGTGGAAGGGAAAGTCAGTGAATAAAGAGGAAATGGAAGGATACGCCACACAGAGGGACAGATGTGACAAGGAGAAGGACTCACAGCAACCTCATCCATTACCACCTGCCTGCAAGGAGACAATCTTTTTGCCTTACCATCTGTCCCTCAGATGGCAGTAGCTGGCTCCTAAGTTGTTCCAAGAGAATGATGGATTTTAAGAGGTTTGCAAGGCATGCGCTCTGTGTCTGTTCCTTCTCTTTCTGAGGAATAGACCCTGGCAAAGGTTTCCCCTACTTCCCCAAGGCAGGTCCCTGAGTCCAACCCCTAACACTTTCTCAACTTTTATCTCTCATCGCATATCCTTAGACACCTAAGAGTCTCTCTATGATACATTAGAATTCAGGTAATAATTAAATGAATGTGATAATGTGTGTGTAGCTAGAATGTCTTTCCAGCCTGCTCCCGCAGATGATTAACCCCAAATAAACACACAGAGACTTATATTAATTTATAAACGGTTGGCTGATGTATAGGGCTTCTTACTGGCTAGCTCTCTTAATGATTGGCCCATAACTACTAATCTGTGCATTTCTGCATGGCCTTAATACCCAGGACATTCTATCTTCCTGGCTTCTACATGGCGTCTCTCCCATGGCGCCTCTCCTGTGGCTCCCTCTCTCTTCCTCTCCCAGAATTCTCCTCGTCTGGTAGCCCCACCTGTGCTTTCTGCCTGGCTACTGGACAATCAGTGCTTTATTCATCAACCAATAAGAGAGGCATATAAACAGAAGGACTTACCCATCATGTGTGTGACCCTGTGCTTGAATGTCAGTGTTTGTGAGTGACATCTAACTTGATTACAACTTTCAGAGCCCTAGGTGTGGTGCTACCAATTAGTTCATGCCCGATGAAAAGAAACTTTCAGAACACATTTCAGGAAGTGTGACTGTGGACAGGGACTCAGCTTATCAATTTAGTGGTCACTATGTAAACATACCAAAACCTTGGAAAGGCCCTGTCCTAGTTATCTTTAACTGTTAACCTAACCCACTTCCTCAAACGAGGGACTGTCCAGATCACATTAATCCATGGGCATACCTGTGGGGGCTGTATTGACTATTAATAGGTATGAGGGTCCAGCCCACTGTGGGTGACACTGTTCTAGATGCTATAACAAATGACAACTTGGGGAGGAAAGGGTTTATTTCATCTTATAATTGTCAGGTCGCACTCCATCACTGAGGGAAGGCAGGACAGGAACTCAAGCAGGAACATGGAGGTCGGAACTGAAGCAGAGGCCGTGGAGAAAGGCTGCTTACTGGCTTACTCGTCATGGCATGCTAAGCCTGCTTTCTAATACCTCCCAGAGCTACCTGCCCAGGGTGTCATCCCTCACAATGGGTTTGTGCCTTCCCTATAGGCCAGTCTGATGGGATGCTATTCTCATTTGAGGTTCCCTCTTCTCACATGACCCTAGCTTTGTCAAGTTGACCAAAACAAAACAAAAACAAACAAACAAAGAAAAAGTCATATATCATTTAAATAGGAGGTCCTGGGCTGTGTAACGAAGCTATCTAATCATGAGCCTATAAACAAGCCACAAGCAACATTCTTCCATGGTTTCTGCTTCAAGTGTAACTGTGACTTAGAAGGGTAAGCTTAAATAAACCCTTTCCTCCTAAAATGCTTTTTCTCAGAATGTTTTATCACAGTGACAGAGAGTGAACTGGGATGGAACCCTTCTTCATGCATGAACTTCTACAGTTATTTCAAGGGCTCTGAATACAACTGCCCACAATGAAAAGAGAATTGCTGTATTTTCAAGTTAAGTTCACACACACACACACACACACACACACACACACACACTCACACACTCACACACACATACATACTTTCAAATTTTAAAATTGATTATGCATAGTAACCTATGGTTCAAAGAACAGACTGAAAATTTTAAGTGAGTGAAGGTCTGATGGGGTCTTCACCCTTGGTGAGATGAGCCTATGACCACCACTTCTGAATCAGCACAGTGGCAGAACATTCACGAATAGTCTTGCCAGTTTCTGATTTTCTAATAAAAAGCAACATTTGGTTTACCCTGTGTGTTTCCCTTACACTCCAGATGCCCTGGCATCACAAAGTGTCTGTTCCTCCCATTATGGAAGCATTAACCTAAAGAAAGTTGGAGCTTGGAGCTACAGAAGAGATGCTTGCAACACACTTTCCTTCACCTGGGTATGCCAGTCACTCTGCTGTCATGAGCCATTTACGGTTCTCTCTCTAAGGCCCAGTACAAAGGGTTACCCTCTGTGAGGCTGTCTACAAGCCTTCTAGTCAGAATTAATCACATGCAGCTTGGCCCCAAACTCTTCGGGCCTTGATCAGATGCAAGCTCCCTCTGCCCTGTAACCAACCATGTGGCTCTGTAACCATGTTTCTTATGCAGCTGCTCATTGTCTATGCTTGTTAGCAGTATCTGTGCCCAACTAGACTGACTTTCTATAGGGTTGTTTCTCCCAACAAACAAGAAAGCATTCTTATAGAGCAGGTGGTACAAAGGCATTTTCTAAACTGCACATTCAAGAAATCAGAAATGTGTCAAAGTGAGCATTAGAACTCAAATCCATTTGGTAGCACAGTGATGTTTCCTGTCACAAAATGACCCAATCTACATAGTTGGCTAAATGTTCAGCAGCCAAAACTTCCCATTATGTCCATTAGCAGTTTACATGGCAGTCCAAACCACCAAACTCCAGAAGCCTCTATAGAGATACACATAGTGACAGCCCCTCCTCCTCATCCACAATGCTGCCTATGATGGGCTCAGCCAGCTCTATTAATGATGATGGCCATCTTTACCAAAATCTGGGCTCACCTAAGAGACTAACATCCTGGCACACCGAGGAGGGGTTATGTAGGCTCAGCTGGCCTCTGAGCATGCCTATGAGGAATTATTTTGATTAAGTTAGTTAAACTGGGAAAGCCTATCCTAAAGCAGGGTGGTGCCATTCCCTAAGCTTGCATCCTGCACTACATGGAAAGGCTAACGCTAAATGAGCATAGTCATCTGTTGCTCTCTCCTTCCTGACTGAGGGCACAATGCCACCAGTGGCTTTGAGCTCCTCCTGCCCTCACCTTTCTGTCATTATGGACTGTGGACCTTGACCGATGAGCCAGAATAATACCCTTCCTTCTTTAAACTGACTTTTTTCAAGGTATTTTATCAGGGCAACAGAAAAGCAACTAACTCTTACTAATAGACACCAAGAAATACTAACAGATGCTGTCAGGTACCAACAAGTGCTAGCAGACACCACAATATGCCATCAGATTCCAACACTTATTATGAGATATCAAACATGAGAATAGAATCCATTCAATAGTATCACATACTACACAAACACCACAGGGTACCACCAGATACCAATAGATATGATGAGACACTATAAGATACCAACAGATACCATGAGTCATTATGAGATACCATCAGATACCACAACACACCAAGGAGACTACAAGCCACTAACAGATACTATGAAACACCACAACATACCATAAAACTCTTTGAGATACCATCAGACAAGATGCCATCACCAAGTTTTCACTCAAAGCCAGTATTGCCTAATCAAAGAGTTCACCCCAAAGTTGCCCCTTCAGTTCCTTCTCTGTGGAGGTTTGTCTTGGCTGCCCTTCCAGGATTTTGCAATATAATTCACCATCTATACCATAGTGTTCAGCACTGCTCTTTGCTGCAGAGCCAGCCAGTCTGCTGGACATGGAGAATAAAATTCAGGACACGGTGCCCCTGTGCGCTAAAAGGCTCACCTTGGAGCCTGCTGTCCCTCTGGAGACACTGCTGTGTCAGGTTCCAGCAGAATGCTCTAGGGGGTCACCTGTATTGAAGGTGCTCTGATGTAAAGTTAATCCCCATCAGCTAGTCTACAGTCTCATGCCAGAGCAAAGGTCTTTACAAAGCCAAATTTCCCGAAGCCACCACGGGCTCCAGGTACCGTTGTTCAGCATTCCCGGAGGTGTCTTATGAAAACACTCAGCGGCTTAGCAGGGCACTTAGTTTGTAAAAAGGCTCCTCTCTGCAGCCTGTGTCTGCAATAAAAAAAAAAGCATTCAACATCTTGGGATTACAAGAGCAACAATTAAGGCAGGGTCTGAAAGCTGACCTCGCTCCTCAGAGGCCATGCGCTCTTGCTCAGGCTGAAGAAAACTATGTCAGACTTAGGTGCCGATTTTTACATAAGCCCTGAATCTCCCTTTAGCAAACAAAAGCTAAAGAAAAATTCCAGGGCCTCCCTGGACTGGGGAGGAACACAAACAGGGGACGTGGGGGGAAGGGGCACATGATGAAAGCTGGTTTGGGAGGGAGCCACCCCTCACTCCGCAGCCGAGATCCCTCCAACCCCTTTCAGACTGAAAAGGAAAACACGAAGCTTTTCCACACAATCCCTTCGGTCAACTTAGTGAGGATGGCACTTTGGCGACTCCTTTCACACAGTCCTGCGAGAGGCCTAACTTGAAAGTGTTCTTTAATGTCTTGAAAGCAGAAAGCAAATTGGAGAAATAGTTGCAGACACTTTGATGGGCCTGGGAGCTGTTCTGGCCTTTCAGGACACAGTGAAGCATGGGAAGAAAAGCCTTTTGTGGCTGGGCCGCTTCTCTAAACCAATGCTTGCCTTCCACACGTCAGATCACAGGGAATGTGGAAACCAGTGGAAGACTTGTCAGCTTCCAGAGCCGGCTTGTTTTTAACTGTCCACAGCAATTAACAGGATGGGGGAAGGCTTTCTTTCCTCTGCCTAACCAGAGCATAAACAACAAATAATCCCACCGTTAGTAAAATCCATGCTTTCGAATGGCTTCCTCCTGTCACTGGCCCCATATGCTTTATGTGTTCTGAACTAAGTAGCATGGGCAGAGTAAGAAACAGAAAAGTGAACACTGTCACAGTCACAGAAGTAAATGAAGGAGCATGTCTCTGAGAATCCACACCAAACAGAGACATTTCCAGAGAGGAGGGTGAGTGTGAAGTCCTTTATCACACAAGGCATGGCTCATACCTCTGAAGAGCTAGCTGCATGGAAGGGTACCATTGAGACATAGTGGCATCACCGCCAACTGCAGCCATCCCCAAAGTCCTCCATGAACAGTTCTGTTCAATACCAGTTTCCTCTCCCAGCACAAAGGATGGGATGGTATTCCAGTCAGCCACAACCTTCTGTCTTCTGAGCTTTAGACCTTTCTCTATACCCTCCCATCACAAGAGCCCAGGTGTCCCTATTGTATGCAGTGGGCAGCCATACAAGCCAGAGGCAAGGGTTCAACTGTTGGCCTTAGGAAAGGGCATTGCTATAGTTGAGCCAACTTGACAATCCTGCTACTTACACCGGTTCATCTGGACTGCAATATCCTGACCTTAACTTGGTATAGACATCTTTGAGTACAGATAAGCACAGTTTGAACCCTGAAACCTACTGTTTGCTAGACCTCTGTTTACCTCACTCTCTTCAGTTCCAGGGAATTTCTCTGCCATCCAGTGAGCTGCTTGGGAAGTCCAGGAGCTTTCAGCCCAGGCATGTCTCTCAGGAAACCTGCATCTGTCCTGCGGTATTAGCAGGCTCAATGGGCTCTTCCCTAAAGAAGCCCTAGACATCTTGTGAGTCTGCAAGAACACGAAGGAGGAGCCCCACTCAGAAACTCAATGCAGATATAGTCACAAATGGTCTACGTGTCTGCCAGACATCTACTCTGGGCCTGGAAAGCCCCCAAAGCATCCAGCATATGCACCTGCCATAGGAAGGTTCTGTCACTTCTCACTTCACCAGACATGTATGGAAACAAAGGCCACAGGCAGCCAACACATCTGCCAACCAGCCGAAGGCTGCTGTCCACTCCCCCCACACCAAGATGACCTGCCCAGGGCTATTTCCCTTGACAATCATAGTCATGCTGCAGCCTGAGCCCTCTACAACTTAGAGAGAAAACCCACAGCCATCATCTTTAACCCTAGAAAGACAGCTTTCAGTTGACCTTTCACCAATCAAAGGAGAAATATGAACTTGGTGTTCATATTAGATCATAATTTTGAAATGTGACTTTTCACAACAGACAGACTGACTTACTTATGGCTGTGATCCCAAGCCACTGGCTGATGGAGGCATCCGTTGGTGGGAAGGCAAGCCCCCTGAGCATTCTTGGATCACACTGACTTTGGTCGAAAGGCCCCAGAGTTGGAATCTGACATGCAGAGCTTGTCAGAGCTTAAAGCTAGAAGCTTTTTTCTTTGAAAAGATTCTTGAAATCTCATGGCTTTCTATTCTAACACATGGGGGCTAGAGTTTTCTTTGGATTTCAAGAAAATTTGCTAAGTACGCCTCTGTTCGAAAATTGGACTTTGATGTCATTGATATGTTGGTCTGTCCTTGGCTTTCTATCTGCATTGAGTAGACATTCGTTTACATATCCCCAGAAATAGTCATACAACAGGGAGATGTTCAGTAGATTCTGAGTTGTCACCAGCAGCTGAGGACAGGTGCCATATATCTGCATTCAGAGCAGCTGCAGACAGAAAGAGTTCTGTGAGGGCATCGTGGCTTTATTGTAGACATACTCAGACTGTGCTCCGGTAAGAGCTGTGGGCCAGAACTCAGACCTAGCGCTGAAGTTCAGCATCTAGTTTGGAAGCCAATACTTGAAGTTGGAGCAAGATTGGCCCCTGAAGCCATGGAGCAGGGAGATTTACTCTGCCGTGGTCTCTGTAGCTCTGAGAGACTCTAGACATACGTCACCCTGCTTGTGCTCTATCACTACCTATGGCACATAGGCTTTCCCTTTTTGTTCCAGGCTCTGCTGACCCCAAAGCTGTTGCTAGGTGGTAACAACAATCACGTTTATTCAGAACATAGTTATATGTTGATAGTTTACACATGCATTACAGGGTGACAGTTTATGAGTTACAGGGTGACAGGTCTAAACCCTGTACGTAAACTGATTTAATATTTTCAAGTATCCTGAGGTGTGTATCATACATTGCCATAGCAATGTATGGGACCAAACACAATGCTGTATCCACTGCTCTGCTGGAGACGTGATCACGACCTGTGACACAGAATGTCCACAGAAACAAATACTCCTATTGCAGGCAAAATCCATGTGGTCTTTTGTTTCCTGGGTCAGAGCAGCAGGCAAGAATTGTCGGCAAGAAAGGGACAGTGGAAATCTGACCTGCAGCTGCCTGTTAGACCCAGTGAGCTCCTGTCTTTCTTTTCTTCTTTATTCCTTGATCCTCACTAAGTTGCAAATGATGTCCACTATTTTAAATGCCATGAAACCTTGCTCTAAAGAATTCTCCACTGCGTTCCCAGCACTGTTGACACTTTCCTGTCTTTGTCTTTCCTGCTAGGCCTCTTCTTCTAACTCACTATTTCATCGCGTTCCCCTGCTTCCCCAGATCCCAATCTCAAACCACAGGGCCATGCTGTGTCTTCCACACACTGTGTCTACACTCAAAGCCGTCCATGGCTTCTTTGAGATGGAGTGGTTGGGCGGCACGCCCCGTCTTGAATACCTTCTTATGGGACAACTGCTGAGTGCTGAACTTGGATCTTCTGAGGTAGTTCAGGCTGAAGGCAGGGGCATGCCTGGGTGAAGGAGCTATAGATAAAGTGTGCTTACTCTCTGTAGAGACACACACCAAGGTGGTAGTGTCTGGGGTAATGAGTTGAGGTCAGGTGGATCACATTATCAAAGCAATTTTCACTTTTATGGGAAACTGTTTACAGTGCCTGCTGTGGAATTTAAAGCTGCAGAAGAGGTTCACACCGGCCTTCTATCCAAATTGTCATCTTTGTGGTAAAATGAGAATGCCAGAGGTCTGGATACAAGCTGAGGCTGTGGCTAAAGAGTCCAAGGGAAAGCTGCCTAAGACACTAGGTCTGGGGACAGTGGTCCCTAGGATGGGTTGAGTCTCCCAAGTGCCAATGGTGTCCACAGTGTCCATTTGAAAGGGCAGGGGTGGCTTCCTGGTGCTGGGACAGGGACAGGTATGAGGTAGAGGTCACAGAACCCCAGCCTAGTCAGCAGGAAGCTGAGACCTGTGGAGATCTTCCAGACACACAGGGAAGACAGGGAAGCAGGAAAGTGAGATCTGAAAAACTGTGAGGACACAGCAGGTGGCTGGGGTAGTATCTGATGGCAAAGCAGAGCTGGGAATAGGCTATGGATACCTGATCAGGTTGGTAGGTCCAAGCATGGATCTTTTCATGATGTCTGACAGTCACGGTGAAAACACACCAGTGTAAGAGATGATCCTAGATTCTTCTGTGGGAATTATTTCAGGCCTCTTGAGACAGACTACAAAATCAATTTTCCAAAAAAGTTATACTAACCAGAGGACTGATTTTTCTCTAGTCTGACCTCTTTCTTGTTTAGTAGGCAGAGGTTGTTATTGTAGTAGTAGTCTAGGTATAACTCGTGTATATTTGGCAGCTTATGTATATAATAAATGTATGTACTCCGTAAGGTGTAACCCTGATTCTGGCTGATGCAAACAGTATTACTTATATAAATGTGCATGTTTAGGTGTGGGTGCATGTATATGTGTATGTATATGCATGTTGGGGTGCACATACAAGGGTATATAATATGTATATTTTTGCTTGTGTGTGTGGAGGTCAGAAGACAACCTTAGGCACTACCCATCTCTTAGCTTTTTTTCTGAGATGATCTCTTACTGGCCTGTAAATCACCAAGTAGGCTAGGCCAGCTTCGCAGCAAGGCCCTGGTGTCCACCTATCTCCACACTCTAGTAATGAAAATCTGTACCGCAACACCCAACTCTTTGCCATGGGTCCTGGGGATCAAACTCAGGTCCTGTAAGTACCTTACAACTGACCACTTCTCCAGCCCAATAGCATTATCCTAACTTCAGTTTCCAGCTGCTCTCACCAGCCTACACCTACAGGATGCTCTTGTAGCCAGCTCTCATTTGGTAAACATTATAAATTCTCATACATTTTAAGGAATTGTTTTGGGTTTTCTACATTGGTAATCTTGTCAATATGAAAAGATGATTTACCCTTTATCCCCTATGAAATCAATTTTATTAATTATTGTCATTAACTTTCTGTATATATACTTTAGTTGCTATAATAAGTTCAATGTTGAGCAGAAAGCATGCCCTTGCATCTGTCTGGCTCTGAGGGAGAAAGCACACACTCATCAGCTCTGCTGTCTCACAAGGCCCTTTTCCAGACTTTAGGGCTCTCACTGATGCCCCATCTAATTTTAGATCTATTCTCTATGCCCATTACCATCATTATCAGTCAGAATTATTGGAAGTTCTATTCAAGTCAATAAGAAAAAACAATTAAAAAAAAACAACAGTAACAACAAAATCAGTGGAGATCCTTACAGGAAATTCTGTCAGATCAAGAACAAGGGACCAGGGTTCATGGCGCACACTCCACCTTGCTGACTCCAGAAACAGCTCATGGAAGATAATGTGGTGATGTCTGTCTATCAAGCAGAAGAGATATATAGTCTTTTCTGTGCAATAGGGCTTCTGAAAACATGTGGAATATTCTAAAGCCCACCAGAGTTCCTGTAAGAAATGTGGCAAGCATTAAACCCTCCAAGTGGCACAGTACGGGAAGGGCAAGGACTCTCATCTGTCCAGGGAGAGCAGGGTTATGGCAGGAAGCTTGGGTACAAAGAATACACTAAGCATCTTTCCAAAGCAAAGGTTGAAACTACAGGGAAGATTTACTTTTAGGAGATGCAAGCATTATGAATTGGGAGGAGAGGAGAGGAGGGGAGAGGGGAGAAGAGTGGAGGAGAGGGGAGGAGAGGGGAGGAGAGGAGGGGAGAGGAGGGGAGAGGAGAGGAGAAAGGGCCAAGTGACAGCTCGAAGTTGGTATTGTTATAAGACAATAAAGCCATGAGATTAAATGCATTCCAATAACAATAATAATATTGCACAATGCCAAACAAGTGAGGAAACTATTAATTACTCTCAACTTTTGTAAAAGAACCTGTGCCAAGAGAGTAAAGAAAAGCTAAATCAATGGGTAGATGGGCACTGAACTCCATCAACATTAACTGCTGTTCCTTAAAAAATGCTATTAAAGAAAATAAAAAGACAAGCCACCAACTGGGAAAAGAATCTTGGACAAAACCTATCTGATGGAAGCTTGGGCCAAAATCTATAATGAACTCTTAGAATATAATAAGAGACAAACTGATTTTTTTTAAGAGAAGGGATGGGCAAAGGGTTTGAACAGACACTTCACCAAAGAGAATACAAATGGCCAGTTAGCCACGAGGAAGTGCTCACTACCAGTCCCCATCCAGAAAGTGCAGCTCACCCATACTGAGACATCATTACCTATCCACTGAGAGGGGAATTGCTGACATGTGGAATGCTCCCACGGATCACACGGGCATGGAAATGGTGCCTCTACTTTAGAAATGAGTTAACATCGTCTTGTGTCAAATTGAACACACACTGTAGAATCTCACTCCAGGCATTTACCTGAGACAAATAAATGCAAATATCCCCATGGAGACTCACACATGGAAATTTAGATTTGCATGCTTCATTAGTGCCTGTTGTCCCAGCCAAACAACTGTCATCTTCAGAAATTCACTAGGCCTGCTTACAAAATTGTCACAGCTGGGCTTGTTGACTGTGAATGTCTCCTCTTGAAAGAATGGGGGTTGGTCATGGGACCTTTATCCTAGTATCCAGCCACTTCTCCCAACAGTTCTGTCTTAATTGCAAAGGGTCTCTTGGTCTCAGGGAGGGAATCGAGTAGGCTAGGTGGGCAGGGATAGGGGAATGGGGCTCCATTTTGTCATCTTAGGGAACTTACTGTCCATGCTGGATGCAGACCTTCAAGTGTGGCTGCTTCAGGGTCACCTATGCTTATCCCCCTAACCTTTTACCAATGCTCTGATAGTAAGCCGGATAAACTTGTTGGTCTCCCAGGGTGAACTTCAGTGGAATAAAACTTTGCTTTGTCATTGGGACCTTAGAAGTGAGGAGAGCACACCTGCCTAGTCACCTCCAAAATGAAAATTCTTGCAACAGTGTCCCAAACTAAAAACAGCCCACATGCTTGCCAACTGGAGAATGGATTAGTAATTGCCAGAGGCTGGGCACAAAGCCTACCACGTACAGTTGTTGCCAGAACAATTCAAAGAGATGATCTATCAAGGCAGGGTATCAAGTCACAGTTTCCAAGACCTTGGGTCAGAAGAGCAAATCTATTACAAATGGCAAGAGTAATTTAGGGGGACAATGGATGAGTGTTCCATATTTGCTGTGGTCACACATATTTGCTGTGGTTACACGGGGCACTTGTCATGGCTCCTGTCAGTATTCTCTTTAACACTAACCAGACTTTAGTAATCACAGCCCAGGAAACAGAGGCCAGAGCCCAAACATAGCCAAATAGTAATCTCTTCCCAGAGGGCTTTTAAATTGTACCCAATATTCTTTCTTTTGAACTATATTAAAAGACGAATACCCTGATAGTGTGGGACACAATAAAAACTTCCTCCACCAGGGGCCAGAGAGACAGCTCAGCTAACAGCACTGGCTGCTCTTCCAGTGGACCCAAGTTTGATTCCCAGCACCTACGTGGCAGCTCACAACCCTCTGTAACTCCAGCCCCAAGGATCTAACCTTTTCTGGTCTCTGTGGACACTGCACATGTGTGGTGCTCATAGAAACATGCAGGACAACACTCAAACACATTTAAAAAACTCATTTTTTGAGACAAGGATGTCCTGAAACTTGTTATATACAGAAGTCTGACCTAGGGCTCACTGACTCCTGACTGTTGGCATTAAAGGTGTGTGTTACCGTGCCAAGGATAAAGATAAAATCTTAAAAAACAAAACACTTCCTCCATCATGTATCCTTCAACTCTGGAAAATATAGAGACAATAAGAGCATAGGAATTAAAACAAATAATCTTGGTGGAAGCAGTCACAAGCCTAAAAGGGGAGACACTGGCTACTCCTAACAATGGGATTAGAGCCCCCAGAGGGGCTCAGAGGGGCTCAGGAGACCATGGGAAGTTTTATCTGTGACCTCTGATAACTCTCCTTTGCAAGAGGGTGTGAAATGTCATCAGGGTGACACCAGCAAGTTGGACCAGAAGAGAAGCAGCAATGTCTGCAGCAGAGACTTGTCATTCAAAGGACAAAGTCTGGCTCCATCCTGATTGTGTCTCCTTGTACTCAGCAGTCTGTAAGGACAGAACCTACCAGGTGAGCATCTTCTCTTTGGGGCGTAGAGAGATGGTTTTGCCCTGCCGGCCTTGCCCCAGAGGTGCAGTTTTGGCAAATGTGGAAGCCTAAAATAGCAGTAGCCTTGCTTCTGTGTGGGAGAGGCTCCCTACTTCCAGCTCTAGTGTGGAGAAGAGCCTTCTACCTTCATGCAGAGTTTCAACAGAAGCATCTTTCATGTTTAAGGGCCAGGCTGAGTTAGGACAGTCTATTGCTGGGAAACACAGGAACACTCCAAGCATCTAGCTGTAAAGATCTCTAGGCTGTACACGCATGGGAGCAGATGCTGACTGCCAAGCAGAAGGGACTGGGCCCCTCCTGTCAAGCTGACCAATGCTCACACAGCCTGTCCCCAGGCAGCTCCTCCTCTGCAGTCTAGACCTCACTTTCACATCATTGCCCTGTTAGAGCAAAGTGTCCACTACGTTTTTTTTAACCTTTCTTTAAACAAGTCCTATTGTCAAGCAAGCAGACTCTTTCAGAAAAGAGCCTCTGAAGAAAAATGTGGTATCCACTACCTAGGAGCAGTGGAAGCTGCTCATGTGTGGATAGTGGGTAATGGGAGTAGCAGGTACCTGGCAGCGAGTCAGTCTCAGACCAGGATAGACCCAGGCCCTAATCCCTGCAGGTGGTGATTCTACTGACTCCTATGGTGACAAGAGGTGCTAAGAGGGCAAGGGACACCCCAGATCACTGTCTACTGGAATCTAGTGCCTGGGCTAAGAAAGCATCCACACTGCACAAATCCCACTGATATCTTCACTGTGCTCACCAACGATAGAGGGCTAATAGTGCCCTTGACGATCAACACAGAAGGAGGAAGTCTGTCATAGTTCAGGTTGTGATGGGCTAGCCTGCTGTTTTGGATCTGTGGCAGCCAAGGACACCATGACAAAAGTATATGGTAGGCAAATGCAGCCACATGGCCAAAGAGAGAGAAAGGCCAGAACCCCATGTCCTTGAAAAGACACAATTAGTGACCTAAGGCTTCTCATTAGGCCTAAGACAGACTCCCTGGGTACCCTGGGTACCAAACACGATATAGGCTTTGGGGGAAGTGCAGCATCCCAACCAATGCAGAGCCGGCTCTACACAGTCCATTCCTGCCTCTCTAACTACACTGTTAGGCTGGGCAGGTGTGCTATAGGAGTAGCTGTGTTCACATACCCACTCATACTCACACAGGCACAAAATATACTCACACACACGCACACACACACACACACACACACACCCTTTCCCACTCTCACACATTCACACTGTATGACACCCCTCCCAAAATCACACATCCACACCCACTCACATATTCACATACTTCGGTACTCCCCACACATAATCCACACATTCATATATCCCTTATACATTCACACACCCAGCTAGCTCCTCACACTCACACACCCAGACAACTCCACACACTCACACACAGAGACAGCTCCTCACACTCACACACACACACTCACATGCCTACACTCACACACCCAGACAGCTCCTCACACTCACACACACACACTCACATGCCCACACTCACACACCCAGACAGCTCCTCACACTCACACACACACACACTCACATGCCCACACTCACACACCCAGACAGCTCCTCACACTCACACACACACACTCACACACCCAGATAGTTCCTCACACTCACACACTCCCACACCCAGACAGCTCCTCACACTCACACACACACACACACTCACATGCCCATACTCACACACCCAGACAGCTCCTCACATTCACACACACACACACACAGCTCCTCACACTCACACACACACTCACACGCCCAGATAGTTCCTCACACTCACACACACATACACTCACACGCCCAGATGGTTCCTCACACTCACACACTCACACACCCAGACAGCTCCTCACACTCACACATTTATATACACAACCCTAACACACTCTCACCCTCTCACACATGGTTACAACACTTTCACATTCACAGATATATGCATTTACACACCCACACACGCTCATACACACACACTCACACAACTTTTCACCCCTCCCCACAAACTCACACACTTGGTAATTTGTTCAGTTGCACAGACTCACACCCATTCACACTCTCATACACACTCACACGATTGTACAAATGCATGAGTGACACACACGGTCATCCTCACACATATTCACATACATCCACATAGTAACACTAGTATAGACACGCTGATAGTCCCATACACTCACATACTCACCCCCGCACACATGATCATATACACATACAGCTACACAGTATACTTTCACATTTGCAGTCATAGTCACATTGGCACACTCATACATACACACTCACACACTCACACACGGTCATGTTAATACACTTTCATGGTCACAATGACAGACACTGACAATCATGCCTTCTCTCCCTGACAACTCTTTCACTTAACACAGACAACAGCTGTCTGGATGGCGGCTGTTCACTGAGTCTCCATCAGCTGAGACTGTGGCAGGGAGCCACACTCCCTGCTGTGGGGCAGGTGAAAACCAGAGGCTTTGCTCTCACTTCTGCTTGTAAAGACCACTTAAGTCCAGAGGGCCATTTGTACCTATTCGCCCTCCTCGTACGTGGATCGAGGCCCACAGCTTCCAGGAGACCTCACTCCACTGTGACTCTAGAGTATTAGAGGCAGATTTATAAAGGAACCATCTTTAGAACCAAAATGAATAACAAAGTCACTGCAATGAACTGGACCTCTCGGGAGCCTAACCCAAGAACAGCTACTAGGAGACCAACACTCTCCCTGGTCAGGGTAGAGCTGTAGGCCCTACTGGCAAACCCCTGGGAACCTGGCCTGCACTAACTTTTCCCAGGACATCTCTCACCAGCCTTGGCATGTCATTTCACAATGGTCAGACCAAAGGAAGCTGGGCTGAGAGCTCATTAACTCCAGTCCTTCCCATCTCAGCCTTTCCAGGTGGCTAGCATAGGCAGACAGTAGGTAAACATTTGTGGACAGATTACTGCAGGGATGTGCAGATGTCTGTGTTGTTGGCCCCTTCGTAGTGAGGCTCATGGGCTCTTGATGCTGGGGAGACAGAAAACCTGGATGTGTGCCTTTTCTCTCCACTTTGACCTCAGAACAGCAGGACTGGGGACGGGATAGTCCCTTGCTCCCTTCAGGAGATGAGTCTAAAACTTGAGACCAGTCTCCCCTCCCCCAGCTAGGACTTAGGAACTCCATATCAGGAGAACCAGGGAGTAAAAAGACAGAGGTGTAGTCTGGATGCTCTTCAGGAAGCAAGGTGGAGGACTGGTCTCAATCTCCAAGCAACCACACCAGAAGGTTCTCAGCGGGAGTGTTTGCCTTTCATCTAAGACTCAGTTGAACCCTGCAGCTGGGAGCCTTTGTCGGAACGTCTGCTGAGCCTGGGAGTGGGCGAGCCTCAGAAGGAACCACTTGAACCATCTCGCACCACACCGGGCATCTCCACCTCAAACGGTGTGAGCGAGCTTCATTAATTAACACTCCTAAAATGCTCTGGGCTCCGTGGATGAAAGGGACCTCTCCAAGTGCAACGTGTCATTACTATTAAAATGATATTTAGTATTGGCAGACGGACCAGATGCTGAGCACAGATACGCCTCGGCCACAACAGAAGAAAGGTTTGTGAGGATGTTTCAGAGCGCTGCTAACAGGCTCTCCCAAATTACCCCTCCCTCCCATAATGATGATTTGAAGAGAGATAGGATCTTAACCGCTGCAGAACCCAAGGGTATTTCCATGGTGCATTTCGAGGACCCAGAGCCTGGCGCACAACATATTTCCTGCCTTGCTCTACCTTGGCGCACTAGATCTAGAATAAGCTGTGTCAGAACATTAATAGTAGCGACCAGATTCCCCTGGACTTGCATTTGAGGACAATTCCACATATTCTCATGTCACTTGGGCCTCTGCACTGTGCTGTGTGCTGTTGTTTGGAGGCAACTCTAGAGAGTGAGGAACAATGAAGAGTTAAAAGTGTGTGTACAGTGAGTCTGCAGAGAAAATCCCCGGCTGCTCAGTCAAAGGCCTGCGCCTCAAGCTGCCAGCCACAGACAGAAAAGTGCCGGCGAGCAAGTCCCAACACGCACGCCTTTATTAAATCTTTCTTTACAACACAGAAGTTAACTGTCTCCTGAAAAATGTGGGGTGTTTAAACGTGCCACAGCTGACAAAAAAAGTAATTTTTAAAGTCTCTGCACACGATTATCCATGGAAACAACATCTTGCTATCGGTCTCTGCTCAGTGTGTTGTAAAGGGGTAAAGGCAGCCTCTGGGGCAGCCTACCACTTCAGTCCACATGTTCACCCCTGCATGTCCACACCACGTGGAGATTAGCCAACCAATTTCTTCACCAAGGAAAGGGTTAGGGAGAAAACGCCTTCACTGTATCAGTAGCCGCTGCAACCAGCAACAGAACTAATATGGCCAGCGGCTGGTGGCCTTGAGTTTAGTCAGTGTGGCCTAGCTACCTTCTAAAGGTCTCACTTGTCAAGATTGCAGTGCAGAGCATAAGGCTCCTAGCATGTGGACTCCAGGGGAGATGCTTAGACCATGGCTGCCCTCCGTGCTGTGTCTGGAGCACAGATAAAGAGAACAGAGCTGGAACTAACTCAGCAGCATCACTGTAAGTCACCTAGACACAGTGCTTCTGTGAAAAGTGGCCTTGACCTAGCCCTGGAGGGAAGAGGGGGTCTCACTGTTCCTCCCTTGAAGGACTTCAGGTTCCAAAGCCCACATGATCCACTGCAGGACGGAACTGTGAATAAGCCTGCAGTGCTCCTTGGAGGTGTGTTATCACTGAGGTCTAGCCTTCCACCACTGTTCCCATCTTACCAGAGACCACTCAGCTGATCCAGCCTGATCGCCATTATTCCTGACCAGCCGTAAATAGTTTCGGGTGGGGTGGGTAGGGGTTTTGTTCTTTGCCCCCCCCCCAGCATCACAGCTAATCTGCATACACTTCTTTTTCTAACACTCAACACTAAGCCTTTCTCTGTTGTTTGTGTAGACTTGGAGTTGGGTTTCTTCTTAGATTTACTTTCAAGTGGAAACTAAGTAACCAGTCAATATTCACAGTTAGAATACACAGGTATTTGAATTTAGCTGTCAGGACCGCTCTTTTAAGGACTGAGGGCGGCAGCTCACAGGCTATGTATGGTAGGTATGTACTGCGTGATCAGTACTGAGAGTCAAGACAAGACTTGGGAATCCAGCACAGAGTCCATCATGTCATGACAGCAGCAAGGATCCAAGCTTCTCCCAGGGGACACAGCTTTAAGAAGTGACTGCTGCAATAGAACTTCTGGCAAGTCCTTCTTTTACCAACAACACAAATATTGCCTGCTTTCTTGAATTAAAGCATCTAATGAAATTTGACAAAGGACACAGAGGTAAATTTCCTTGAGGCATGGATTGCCCTCTGGGCTCTGCCCTCAGTCCTCCCCAACTTCCTGAAGGTAAGTTTGGGTCTCCATACTAAGGCCAGTGCTGCAAGGCAAGCATCCCAAGGGACACTTCCCTTCACACAATGCCTGTGCTGCCCCTGGATGTTTAGAGGTTTCTTAATTCAAAGTTCTATTCTTAAATGCGACTTCCCTATAGAGGTGTGACCATCATTGTACCATCAAGACAACCATGAAGATAATGGGGATGATGACATCATAGATAACAGCTCTTGGAAGTGACCCAGGGAAAAGTGTCTAAGGGCTAAAGTCTAACTTCCAGATGGGTTGCAATCACCGCACCCCTGAGTTCCTTGGAGTACCCAGAAAATTTTAGCAAGCTTGCCACAACCTCCTTCAGCTATGTGAGGCTAATGTTAACAAACAGTACTCAGCCACACAAAACAGTGCTGCCCCCAACTGCTACCAGACTGCTGAGAGGCCCACTGGGGTTCCGGAGAAACATGGAAACAGATTTGATAGCAGTAAAGTTAGAGGGTCATTGTTAAATGTATCACATAATCTTCACCATTGGGTTTGAGTATTTCTAAGATTCACAGTTGAAGGACTGAGGGACAGATTGTCATTATGTCTGCACTTGCCCTGAAATGCTTTCACAGCAAACAGCTGAGGCATACCGGGTAGCCTCTCACTGAATGCAGGTCAGAGGTACTATGATGGTTTATATTCTATATACATATATCCTCTTTCCTTTTACATTAATAATCTTTCCTGTTGATTAAATATACCAATATCTGCATTATTAAAAGGTAAGGTACTGTGTGGGTTCCAGAGACTTTGGGAGCCAGGAGCAGGGTCTAGACCAGTGATTTTTCAACCTTCCTAATACTGTGATCTTTAATGCAGTTCCTAATGTTATGATGACCCCCAACCATAAAATTACTTTGTTGCTACTTCATAACTGTAATTTTGCTCTACTGTTATGGATTGTAATATAAATATCTTATCTGATATGCAACCCCCCAGAGGGGTCACAACACATACATTGAGAACCACTGATCTACATGGTTCTCTCTTTTTGACACTCTACCTGAGGCCTCTGTGATAGTGCCAGCCCCTTAAGTGCTTTAAAGTGGAAGATTTTTTTTTTAATTCACTGGAAGAGCAGTATTAGCTGGTTCATTTTCAGAGGTTGAGAAAATACTTCTGCAGTCTAAGGACTGGAGCGATTGTGTAGAGTGGATGCTCCCTCCATTAGTGCTCTGCCTTTTCATTATGTTTTCATTCAAGACAAGGCCACCAGACCATCAGGTCCTGGTTACCCCATGGACTAGTAAAGTTCTAAGCAAGAGATCTACCATTAAGCTACATGTTCAGTCCCTGCTTTACTTTTTAATACTTATATTTAAATGGCCCCTTCTGTCCTGTACAGCCCAGAAAAGCCTTGAATTAGTGATCCTCCTGCATCAGCTTCTTTCGTAGTTAGGGTTTCTATTGTCATGAAGAGACACCCTGACCATGGCAACTCACATAAAAGAAAAAATTTAATTGGGACTGGCTTATGGTTCCAGAGGTTTAGACCATTATCATCATGGCAGGAAGCATGGTGGTGTGCAGGCAGACATGGTGTGGAAAGGTAGAGTTCTATATCTTGAACCACAGACAGCAGGAAGAAAGATTGTATGCCACATTGGGTATAACTTGAGCAAATGAGACCTCAAAGCCTGCCCCCAACACTTCCTCCAACAAGGCCACACCTTCTAATAGAGCAACTATCTGTGGGCCAAGCACTCAAAATATGAGTCTATGGGCCCCTTACTATTCATACCACCACAGCTTCCCAAGTAGCTGGGCTTACAGGTCTGTACCACTAAGTCCAGTTTCCAAACCATCTTTCAAGAACTCCTCATCACCCCAAGGCTAAACCCAAACTACTGCCTTGTGCTGATTGTAACAACTTCTTGCATATGTAGTGTACCACCCCTGAGTCTGAAGCTTACTGTGCTCCTGAGTGTCATCCATGAATGAGCACACACACACACACACACACACACACACAGAGAGAGAGAGAGAGAGAGAGAGAGAGAGAGAGAGAGAGAGAGAGAGAGAGAGAGAGAGAATAGGATGAAATGTGAAATGTATGTATTTCCTGTGTTTCCCTACAAGGAGACCAGGGTGTAAAGCTGCTGCAGAGAAGAGATGCAGACCAGAATGGGGAAGGGCGGCCTCCGCTAGACTTGGCCCCACTGCAGGGCTTCGCTTATTCAAAGGCAGAAGCTTTCTGGTCCTGTTTCAGTTGGTTTCCTCTCTGCAGGATTTAAGACATCACTAGATAGCTATATGCAGAAATATGTATCAGCATCACTCTGACTGGACCCCATCCATTCCATTTGGTTTAACCACCTGCACAGATTCTTTCCTCTTTGATTAATAAAAAGGCGAGATGACAATTGTGACAGGTGCAAAAGAACCAATTTCTGTATCATCGCCGAGAGGATCACTGCCCAGGGCCACTTGTGGCCCCAGCCCACATTCTGCTGACTGGCTGCTGGGAGAGCCTGCTTTGATGTGCTCAGATTTCATTTTGCTTTGCCTCAGTGAGATGTCATCTGGGGATGTGCCCAGAATCCTGACACCTTTCAGATGTGAGTCTCACTTCCCTTCTCACCCAATGATGCTGCTTTTGATCGCTCTGGAATCTTTTTTTTTTTTTTTTTTTTCAACCTGGCCCTTTTTACAGGATGACTCCTATATATTCTGAATGTGGCGATCTTTTGTCTATATTTGTCAAAGGTGTCAAAGAGGTGATCTTTGAAACAACAGGAATTTTTCACGTTCTTAGCCTCTGGTTGTCAGAAAACTACCCCATGGCAGTTTAGGTTTTCTGTGTGCATGTGTGCGTGCGTGCGTGCGTGCGTGCGTGCGTGCGTGCGTGCGTGCGTGTGTGTGTGTGTGTGTGTGTGTGGCAGCCTCTATAGATAAGCCCATGCTCTGAGCTCCACTGAACCCAGAGTTAAGGTTGGGGCTGAGCTTGCTTCAGGCAGCACCCAGAGCCTGGAGCTGGAGAATGCATGTTTACTGTTGGGTTGTCAGCCACTGCTTTACTTTTCCTCTTGCAAATCTATATTGTTGACAATATACTCAGATAAACTCAAAGAACACACTAATGTACTGAGATGAAGCCCAGCTATGCAAGTTTCTTGTGTGTTTGTATGTCTCTCTCTCTCTCTCTCTCTCTCTCTCTCTGTGTGTGTGTGTGTGTGTGTGTATACATGTGCATGAGCACATGTGTGTTTTAGGGAGTGGGTTCTGTAACATCCTAGGCCACATGTGATTGGCATTCTTCCTTTCTCAGGCCCATGCTAGCATTGGCTGAGCTCAGGGCCCCTCTCCATACCCAGGCCAGCTCCTTACCTTCCAGTATGGTCTGCTTTCCTCGTTCTGATGCCCAGAATCCCTCCCTATGTCCAGACTAGCTCCTTACCAGCTTGTATATCTGGGGTGGCCCACTCTTCAGAGTCTGTCCCTCTGTCCTGCTTAGTTCTGATGACCAGGGGTCCTATTGTTCCCTAGTCATTCATTTACTTCTAGGGCCTTTTGTGCACTAAGTGGGGTGTGGCTTTGGGGACCCTGTGGTAATTCTATGAATCAGTTTTGGATTGGAGAATTCAAACTGGCTTTGAAATATCTGTACATTTACCCACTGTCCATTTCCATTTCATTAATTTCCTGAAGGATTCCACTCTTATGACTGCCTGCACATAAGCCAGCCCAAGTGCAGACCTTCCTCTCTGGTGGGTAACCTGCCTTTAGGCTTTCTATGTGACACTTCAACATCTATTTTCATGGGTCTGGGGACTGAACTCAAAGGTATAAACCATCTTTAGCAGGGTCTGTGCCCTTCCTGAGCCCACATTTTAAAGTCTACATGGGAAACTGGCTGGAGATATTTCAGTTGACTTTAAAGGCTGTGAGACAATGTGTGCTTGCTTTGATCAACTCAAGGACAAGGTCAAGTATTTTGAGATCTCTTAAAAGAAAAATAAATGTTCCTATAGTCTTATTTCCACTGCCTCTGGGTGACATTGGGTGAATACTCACGTGGCTTTCTTTGCAAGGTGCCTTCCCAGAATATCTGAGGACTGGGTGGCATGGCTTGCAATCTGAGCTATCTGCCAGCCTCACCATGAAGCAGGCACAGCAGAGATGCACTCTAAGCACACGCAAATGGACATCTTGGCCCAGGAAATGACAATGTCAGCAGTGGCAGCAGCATCTCTGAAAATGAAGGACAAATGATTAAAAAAAAAAAAATCCAGGATGGAGGCAGGAAGCAAAATGTCCTTAGGACATCACAGAATGGTTAGTGTCCATTTCTTTCTTCTAATGGTTTCCCAACTTGCTGGCCTTTCTCACTGGTCTATTTGGAGGACTATTTCCCATGTGCCAGATGTCTCGCTATGTTTGGGTAATTATAACTATTTGAGGAATTTCAGGAAAATGCCAGCTCATTAGTGGCTGAGAGTACTTGACATTCTCTTTCTGATAAAAATCAGGATTTAAAATTCATACAACACATGGCACAAAGCAGGATTCAATTCGACAGAATCAAAATGTGAGTGAGCAATATATGGGCAGTGGGACATGACCACAGACAGTGGCATTTTCTAACGAATGTGGTCATGTGCCTGCGGAACCTATTTTTGAAGATTTTCAAATAACAACTGGACTATGAAGTAGGAGAGCTAAGTCTTTGTTGATACTGGAGAAAAGACTTGTCTAGCAAAGCATGATATTGACCCAATAATTACAGAGAAAGCTCTTTTATTCTGTTATTATTGTTCACTGTTCAATGAGCCAGAATCATCATTGAATTTTTAAATGACCTTTGCTGCTGAAGATGCTACAGTGTGACTCAAGGTCACTGTCCTCAGGCTCCACACCTATGACTCGATTGAGGGTTCTACCTATGACTCTATCAGGGGTTTCAGTCCTGTGGGTTGTTATGACATATGGGGACAGGGCTAAGTCTACAAGGACTCCAGGAGAGTGGAAAATAATAGTCCCACTTTAAAAAAGACTTCTTGCTCTTTAACTTGAAATTAGAATATGTTGTGACTGGTAATACTATTTCATGTAAACATGTACACTGCAACTACATGAAAGAAAACATAAAGGAAAAGTTTAGAGGAATAAAATAATATTAGTTTCTAACCATTTCATTAGCAAAAACGGTCTCAAGCCATCAACCAAAGCTATCACCTATCTCTTAGTATGCATTTTCCAAAAGAAGCCCACCATAAACCTGCTGGTACTTGACACCAACACATGAGTAAGCAGCAGTAGATACCCATGGTCTCAAGCTAGGCTTCCTGGGTTCAAGCCTTGCTGTTCCTACTTCTAGCCTGTGATCTGGGAAATCTCTAGACATCTTTAAGGCTTAGTTTCCCCATCTGTGAAGCATACAGTGGTGCTCACTATGCAGGATCTCAGGATCAACTAAGAACACCTTTGCCCAAGGCTCTTTGGAAGACGTATGTAGCCCTGATTACTGGCATCTTGCAGCTGCATGCCTGTGCTCTGGGGAGGCTTGTTCATGACCCTGACAGGGTACAATGGTCAAGATGCCATTGGTGCACCCCAAGATGGATGACCAGTAGTTGTAAAGGGCACTCACTGGTTCAGCTTCCATGTCAATGATCTTGAGGTTATGTCTTTAACTGAAGAAAGCTTCTTCCAGTGGAGGTCATAGTATCCATTAACAATGTGTTAGAGGCATGGAGTGCTCATTTTGGAGTTCATAAATGCTGACCCAACCAAGCAGTTGATAAAGAAAAGAGACTGAGTCTGGCCAGTGTAATTTTATTCGTTTGTTTTTGTTTTGTTAACAGGGTTTCTCTGTGTTATAGCCCTAGCTATTGCCATAACTTACTCTGCAGACTAGCCTGGCTGTGAACTCAGAGATCCAACTGCCTTTGCCTCTCGAGTGCTGGGATTAAAGGCGTGCCACCATGCCTGGCGCCAGCATGAATTTTTAAACTATATCCAACCACTGCAGGTGACACACAAAGTTAGGAGGGACAGGGGTAGGACTGATGTGAACCAAGACTCACCGTTGTCCACAGGCTGGATGCCTGCTTAAGGATGTGCCTGTAATTTGGGTGGAGCCAGAGCCAAAACCCCACCCTTGCTCTTTAGAGACACTTGCCACCCTGTGCTTGGGAAGCCCACTTTATCCTTCAAGCAAATGAAAAATGCAAGGACCAGCACTACAATCACACAGTGTCATAGGAGCATGCTCAGACACATGTGACCACCAACCTAAGAACTTCAGGAAAAACACAAAATAAAACCATTGCTTTTACTAGCCTAGTGTACTACTCAGGGATCTCTAGGAAACAGACCCGATAGAATGAATATATAGTAAATAGGTCTTACACAATACAGTGTGGGTATCCTGTCAATGGCTTCCTCATACTGGAAAGGACAAGAATGTGGTAGTCCAAGTGGTCCATAAGGGAGGCTGATGTCTTGGCAGTCCTACTCTGGCACCAAAGGGCCGGAAGATTCCTAGAGAGCTTCTGGTCTTCAGTATGCAATGGAACCCTGAAGAAGCTGGTTCTCACCTGTGAGAGGGTACAGCAGTGGCGGAGGCAGTGGAGAGGGACTTGCCAGTGTGAGTGAGGACAAGCAGGCAAAAAGCACAGCTGTTCTTCTGTGTCCTTTTATCTGGGCTCCCACCAGAAAAAGCTTCCCAAATTTAGGATGGGTCTTCCTGCTTCAAATAATCCAAGCAACAAATTCCCTCATGGGGGTGTATGCCCAGTGGCTGCCTATAGCTGATTCCAGATCCATCACACCTGAAATTCAACATGCCACATTCAAGTTTGAGTGAAGCATTTTAATGGTGATGAGTAGTTAGACTGTCCACAGAGGAACAAGCAAATGAGAGCACCGATGCCATTTCCTGAGCCATTCATGGACCACAAGGGTTTATGGGTCCCAGACGCATGTTGAATGTGCACTGAACTGACATAATCACAGAGGCTTTCTTGATCATTTTCAGAATAATTTTATGATAGGAGTTTTATTTATATTGTATAAGTTTAAAAATAGTGATTGGTAACCTCAGAAACTTTAACAAACTTGCCTAACCTCAGCTCCAGGCTGTCTCTAAAAGTGCAGTTCCTTCCACTGGATAAAATAGTATAGCAGTAAGAATGGCTGATGAAGAAAAAGGCAGAGAGTCTCCAAAATTCCCAAGGTACTTTTTTGTGACTCTGGAAGAAAAGTACAGAACTATTAAAAAGAAACCAACGACAATTTTTATAACATAAGGAAATATTGTGTAGCCAAGCTGGTCCAAACAGAGTGACCTAGCCACAGATAACAACCATTGTTGAGGAAGGACCCTGCATCAGAGATAGCACTAGTTCACATGCTTAAAGAGAACCTTGCAATTCTCCTGGTCCCACCCTGAATTTCACAGACTACAAGGAGCCTATTCAACTATAGAGTGTACTGTAGTCCTGTGCAGTTAGTAAACGGATTAAATGTTAGGAAACAAGACATTTTAGCCCTTGGGATAGTCATACATAAATAAGCTATTTTAAAGTGTTTTTCTTTTGTTTCTTTTTGCTTGGTTGGGTTTTTTGTTTGTTTGTTTTGTTTTGTTGTTGTTGTTCTGAGGGGGGTTTTGTTTGTTTGCTTGCTTGCTTGCTTGTTTTTTGAGACAGGGTTTCTCTGTGTAACAACCCTAGCTGTCCTGATACTAGCTTTGTAGAGCAGGCTGGTGTCAAACTCACAGACCCTACCTCCCAAGTACTGGGATTAAAGGCATGTGCCACCCACTACTGCCTGGCTTTAAAGTATTTTTCTAAACTCTTAAAATTAACACAGTAATTGACTGTTAATTTTCTTATTGCTGTAACAAAATGACAAGAAACAATGTAGGAAAGGGTGAAGTGATGTTTGAGTGAGATTGTTTCCTTGAGCTCATATATTTAAAAACTCTGTTCTCATTTGTAGAACTGTTTGGGAAACAGGTGTAGCCTTGTTGGAGAAGGTGTCATGGGGGCAGAATTTGAAGTATCAAGAGCCCATGCCATTCCGCGTGTGTGTGTGTGTGTGTGTGTGTGTACGCACGCACGCGGCATGTGTGTATGTGTGTGTGCGTGTGTGTATGTGAGTGTGTGTGTGTGTGTACGTGCATGTGTGTGTGTGTGTGCGTGCATGTGTGTGTGTGTGTGTGCGTGTGTGTGTGCGTGTGTGTGTGTGCGCTCAGCTACTCCCCCATGCCATGCCAGCCTACCTGCTGCCATGTTCCAGTCATGAAGGTCATGGATTAATCCTCCAGAATAGGAAGCCCCCGATAACTCTTTCTTCTCTATGTTGTCTTGGTCAGTGTCTTACTTACGACAGCAACTGGAAAGTAGCTAAGACGTATCTGGGCTTGTGGTTTAAGAAGAGTTAGAGTTCACCATAGTGGGGAGGGCACTACAGCAGGAATGTGAGGTAGTGGCTCACATTGTGTCCACCCTTCAAGAACAGAGTGAGGGCCAGAAAACTTCAAGGCCTGAGCCCATCACACTTCCTCTAGTGAAGCACCACCTAGGTCCTGCAACTTCTAAAGCAGCACCCCAGCTAGGTTCAAACACAGCAGTCCGGGGAACACTTTACATCCACATCACAATTTCTCAAAGTCACTTCCTCATTCCAACCATAATTTCAGTCTGAACCTCATGGGACCCCTCTGTGGAATTAGACACTGTCATGTCCTACCATACTCTATGTTGGAATCATCATAAGCTGCTTTTCAAGTAAGTTGTGAAAGAAACGAACTAGCTTCTGCAGAGATACCACCACGCAAGATAGACAGTCCTGGTTGGGCACAGGCAAGAGAGATGCAGTGACCCGAGCTCTCCTCAGAGAAGGGGGTTCCTAGTGTGTGCTGGGTTTGGGGTCCTATAAGATGGGTAGAGGCTTGAGCTATGCCTAAGGTGAATACCTCCATATTTGATGCCTTCTCCTACCCAGAGTATCTTCCTGCAGCCCACCTCATGGCCTCCCTTCCTTGTTGCCTGTGTCTTTCTGACACCCCCAACCCAAGAAGAAGACAGAGAAGGAGGGCGCTGCCGGTATTGATCTTGTTGAGAGCAGGGCTTCATGGGGGTGAGAGAGGAAAGAAGTTTATTTGCCCTTCACTCACCTCTGGCTGTGAGCTTCCTCAGAGGTCCTAGAGGAGGCAGCCTGGCACCTCTAATCACACTCAAATACTGTTATAAAACATACTTAATAAGCACAGAGTTACTCTGTGCTATCTGAAAATAGAGGGTTTGTGAGAGAATGGGCATTCATCTTCCATCACTTTCTTTAACAGATGGGGAACCAGGATCCCTAAGACAGGGGTGCAGGGACATGTACACAGAAGACAAAGGCATCGTCTGTAGGTGAGACTCAAGCTAGTAATAACCTTCTGGGAAAACTAAAGGTGAAGAAGGAATGTGGGCTGGGGGTTGACTGCACAACCAATTTGCAAGTATCAGTTGTGGCCAGATGATCTTCTGGAATCCATGTCAAAGTGTGGCTTCAGAAAGGCAGTGTGCAGTCGACAATCCTATCATTCATTAAGAATATCGTTGCCTTACAAGTGTCATGACACCACAGAAAATATATACGCATGGCTTGTGGAAAAAAGAACCACTGCTTGTATCACACAGCTGGGGGCAGACCAGATGCTCTTGGGCTTGTTCAGGACTAGAACAAGTTAAAAGTTGTAAAGTCTAGACATTTTCCACAGAAGCAAACATTAGAGGCTTGTTATAAACAACTGGCTCTCCTGGCCATGGGACTGGCATCCAAGGTCCTAGAAGGGGCTGAGGAAGCCGTCCTTCTTCAGGAAGCTCAACTTTGTTCTTGAAGCCCCGAGTCAAATGGAGGCCAAGACACATCAAAGAGGGTCACCAAATTTGCCCAGTGTGAACGTGTGTAGTTCTTAGCCACATCATCATTTCCTGGGGATTGGCCTGGTCAAAAGAACTTAACATACACACTAATGTGCATGCATATATACACACAGACACACACACACACACACACACACACACACACACACCGGCTCCAGTAATACTACATACCAGTCTTGGGAACTAAACAGCCTCTCGTTTCATGGCATAGGAATATGTACCCTCCCCCCAGTTAACCCCTCACAAGGCCACTGCTGCATCCCCTCTACTTCTGTGACAGGAAAGAAATGAAGATGGCCGAGAAAGAGAAAGGTTGCCAGTAGAGACCAGTGATGTTTGATGCCATCTTCGACTGGAGTAGATACAGAGTCAAGCCAAGCCACATTTGATACTCAGAGACCCCAGGAAGCCTGGGGGAGGAGCTTGGCTTAGGAGATCCCAGCTGAAAAACTGGGAAAGGTCTGTGGCTGGGACAAGGAACCTCGTTAAGGAATGAACACCACAATAACCCACACAACAGGAGAGGCTGGTGACAATGGGACTGAATGAGCTGTCACTTTACTATAAAGCCTTGTTTTGTTGTTGTTGTTGTTTTTATGTAAGAACAAGACCCACAGCTAAAGTTGAACTAGAGCCTCCATTCAACAGGGCTGAGCTCCAAGGAGCAGGCCAAAGTGTTGGGGGTGAGCCCAGGTACAAGGCAGGACACGTGATCATTAATAATTGGCAGGTTAAACAATTACCTATTCCTCCTGACGGAGGTAGGAACTGGGGGAGGGGCAGTGTATAAGCTGAAAGCCTGCAAGGAGAGAAATTAGCAGTCATCTGAGAGGGGACATCAATGAGAAAACTGTCCGCAATGGGAACCTGCAGATTTCACTGAGCAGGAGACACCGGTGCACCTTTATTGTAATGACCCTGGGAAATATGTGAAGAGTTTTGCTTCAAAAGCACTTCCCAGTGTTTCCTCTAGGTAACTTCCCAGGCCTGGGGATGCGGTCCACGGGTAAGGAGATCATCTAGCAGGCAATAAGCCCTGTGTTCGATCCCTGGCACCATATAAAATAAGTCCATAACTCTCCAAGCACAGAGCTTGTTAATTCCTCATTGAGGAATCACATGGGGATTTTAATGTCTTAGCATCTGATGTTGATCGAGAATCAATCTGAAATTAGGGTTAAGTTTCCTTTCTGAAGTGATTATTTAAGGCAATAGAGAAATGTGTTGAGATTTTGGAGAATTCCATTTCCAGGCAACATTTAGGATGACATCACAGCCATGGGTCAACACTTGAACCACAAAAAGCATTGAAGATAAAACTTCCTAGCCAAGCTACCCCGTGCTGTGAAGAACTCTCAGTATCTTACAGAACAGGAATTACAGGATATACTATGAACAAAATGGTCAGTCAGTGAAGGTTAAGTGGGGATTTAACTTCTCGTGCCCTAGAAAATATCCCTGGGCCTACCAGTTCTTCAGTCCCCCTTTCTAGGCCAAGGGTCCTCCAGACCTAACCGAGCGAGGGGACACACTACACTTCCAGGCCTCCTCCTGCAGGAAGAAGGGCGGGCATGAATGCCATGAAGCCAGCACAACCATCATTGTGAAGCCAGAATAATAGGACTCACCCCATGGAGCAAGGACACACCCCACCATGGAGCCAGGATATACTCCACTTTAGAGCCAGGACCCATGCTACCATGTCAGCACACCCTTCCATGGTGGCAATAGCCATCCCACTATGAAGTCAGCAAACACCCACTATGGCATCAACATGCATCCCACCACGAGTCCAGCATAGGTCTTCCCAGGCCTGCATTAAGCCAGCAATCAACACTGGGCCCAGCACACCTCCCACATTCCCCGCAGGGTTGCAACTTGCTACACTGTTTTCCCATTATCCCCTGGCTCTCTGCTGTCATGCCTGACCTGTCTGTGTTCCCTGTTCCCTCTCTTGATCTGTTGTTACCATGTCTTTGCCTCACTCCCTTACTGAGCTCTTCTGCATCTAAATCAGATCATCCGAGGCATGCGTTGTCTGAGTTTATGGCCTCGGGTGCAGATGTAGCCATGTGCTAAGCACAGTTTCTACCTCTTCAGGTCATATCATAGGGGACCTTGTCCTGGCAATTGTGCTGACAGATTCAAAAAGAAGCATGAGTGCTAGGTCACTAAAGACAAGACAGAGCCCTAGAGGCCAGCAAGGGCCACTCCTCCACCGAGGAGGGCGGCTGTGAGGCAGAGGCAGAGACAGAGGGGGCCCTCACTCTCAGGGATGAGCCCTATCTGTTTCTTGCCTTCCAGTTCCTACCCCTACATGGGAGATCTGGGAAGCAGGTCCCTGTGATGTGTAAGGAGAATTGTTCATAAAGGGGGAATAATTAGAGGAGGCATGGAACACACACATACTCACACACGCCCACACACACACACACGCACGTGCACGCACACACTTGCACACACACGCGCACACATGCACATGCACACATACGTGCGCACGCACACACACACACACACACACAGTCTCCTAGGCCATCCTCTGTTATCTACAAAGTAGTCCCACTGTCTGTAGCATGAGTGCTGAGGTCCTGTATACACAGGGTACAGAGCCACACCAGCTTAATGAATCTTCAGCCCCAGACCCCCTGGGAATGAAAGCCAATGAGGGTCACTGCTAGGGTGAGCTGTCATCTTGCTTGGGGAGATTCAGCCAGAGAAGTGACATAGCAGCTCCAAAGGTGTCAGAGTGCATCAGAAAAGCTCCATGCTGGGCTTGGTGTCAGGCCCCATCCATATTACCTGATAGGAAATACAGAAACGCAGGGCTCCAGCTCCAGCTGCAGAACCCATGAATCAGCTTGCAGTCTTACTCCTCACCTCAGTCAAGGCTTTTCCAGCCAGAGCCTTGAGGCCTCAGAGACACTTTCTGCTCCTTGTCCTGGTGTGCTTGCCTTTTGTCCTGGCTCAAAATGTTGACCATGGTGAGGCACAAGTTATTTCTACTCTGGCACTTAATAAGAAATGCCATTTCTATTAATTAAGCATACAGGTGTACAGAAAGGATATTTTTACATGTCACAATGGCAAGTTTCATGGTAAGAGCAGGGCTTTGAACAAGAAGTCTCTCTCATTAAATTCTCCTTAGAAACATTAGCTATTAAAGAAACAGGTCAGAGACAGCAGAGAAGAAAGCCCAGGCCTCAAGCATTCTTCATAAAGCATGGCTTAGGACCTCTCAGCCTCACTCCTTCCCTCTAGAGCAGGCTCTCCTCCCTAGCAAACCTGGCTGCGGGGTCTCACTCACATACACCGCCCGCTGCGGGGTCTCACTCACTCACATACACCGCCCGCTGCGGGGTCTCACTCACATACACCGCCCGCTGTGGGGTCTCACTCACTCACATACACCGCCCGCTGCGGGGTCTCACTCACTCACATACTGCCCGCTGCGGGGTCTCACTCACTCACATACACCGCCCGCTGCGGGGTCTCACTCACTCACATACACCGCCCGCTGCGGGGTCTCACTCACTCACATACACCGCCCCGCTGTGGGGTCTCACTCACATACACCGCCCGCTGCGGGGTCTCTCACTCACTCACTCACACCGCCCGCTGCGGGGTCTCACACTCACATACTGCCCGCTGCGGGGTCTCACTCACATACACTGCCCGCTGCGGGGTCTCACATATGTGCACATTCTACCTGCAGTCTCCCCTGCTGCCCTGAGATGTTCAGAACCTCCTCTAACTCCCCTCACTAAAACTAATGCTCTGCCGGGTTTGCCTTGATGGCTAATGACTGTCTGGTCTGCAGAGACCTTGTCTCCAGTGTATACGTGGCAGTCCACCTTACTGAGATGACATTTTGATCAGAGCCACGGACCCAGGCCCTGGTATCAAATGAACTAAACAGACCCCAGCTGTTCTCAGGGTTGTCCCTGGACACTGCATTTGTGCCTTTCCCCCATTCTTTGAATGGGCTCAGGCACCACTAAGCGATCTTGGAGCATAACGATGGCCTTCCAACCACTAATGTGAGAAAAAAGCAACAAGGAAAAAAAATGTTCCCAATGGCACTCCCAAAATATTGCCCCACTGACCTACCTCTCCTGCTCCACTTTGTCCCCCCGAAACGAGAGCTCAGGAAAGAGGAGCCTGAATCCTTTTGTATGTGACATTGAGCAGCAGTGTGATTTTGTCTGAAATCGTATGACTGTATCGGTAATTAAGCACATTGAGTCTTGTAATTCAGTGTCTGCTCCGCAGTATTCTCTGCCATTTATCCCAGAGGCTATGGAATTCCCAGTAGGAAAACCCTAAAGGTAAGATGTCCCTGGGGCCTGAACTCTCGGAAACCTTAAAGCCTGCTACATTCCAGTCTAGGCCCTAGTAGGATTGAAGGACCAGAACGTATCTCAAATCCTGTCCCCAAGGGACTGCACTGAGAAGGGGCTCCATTCCATTGCTGTTTGAGAGCAATGGTGGGTTCTTGGAGGTATGAATGCTGCTCGTCACATTTGGGGTGGGGACCTCTGGGGAGGCTAATCCATGCAAGATCCACACAGGAGTTCCCAGGAGATCCCAGGAAGTGCCTTCCATCCTGTCTCCCTGCCACTCACCACCTTGGCATGGCCCCTTTCTCCACCTCCATTTAAGATGAGAATGAAGAAGCCTGACCTGCCATTGTCAAAAGTCAAGTAGATAATGGCACTACTTTTGTAATTCCCCCCACGTGAGGCACTCATGTCACCATGAATGCGGGCTTGGTGGTGGAGCATGGCACGCGATGCATGGAGTGGCCCAACCTGGAACCACATTTTCCATGCGGTAAGGAGTTGGGTGGTGGGAGTCAAGCTGAGCAAGTGTGGAAATGGCAGAGAATGGTTCAGGGATCTGAGGGTCACTCTGCTGCTTGGCAACAGGTACAGGACATAGATATGAGTTGAGAAGTGTTGGAACCATTGCCAGACAAGCTAAGACTGTGAATCTCTTCATCTGCAGTTGACACATAAATGCTGGCAAATTCATCTGTAGTGCCAGTGGCATTATGAACACCCTGACTGTGTTGTGTGCCTACTAGATGTCTAGTAATAGATGCCCTGGAAATATATAAAGACAGATTCCATGAGTCCCCATGGGGAAGAGAATCTACCAAAATACATACCAGGTGCACTGCACAGACTAGGGTTAGCATGTGGACAGTTCCTTCATGCTGAAGTCCAACACAACCAGTAAAGTAAGCCACCTCTCACCAGCCCCCATCAGCACCCGCCTCTGCAGCCTGCTCCTCTCAATGTCCCTTCAGAGCCTTTCCAGACAGTTAAGAGTCCTGGTAAGTATGGGCATACTACCTCCAACTCCATTTTTCAAACTTTTGTTCCATGTGCTATCACATAGAACTCAGGGCAGCTGATCTAGAAGAAACCACAGACATACCAGTGTGGCTGTACTTCATCTCTGACATACAAGTGAGACTGGGAAAACAGAGGGGCCTCCTGTACAGGCCTGATACACCCCAACGCTTGCTACCCAGCTTCCCAATGTTCTTTTCAGAAGCATATGTTCTCTCTAACACACAGATCCATGGCTCCGAGTGATCATGTGAGAAACTATTAATGAGTAGAGCCTCCAGCCTGTGAAACCCAACTTTCCCTGGGCATGGGTCTTCCTGATCCCATGTGTAATCAGTACCAAGCAGGATGTGCTCCTCAGATGCTCTCCACTGACTGCCTACATACAGCAAAACCAGGAAGCCCCTCTTAGGCCTTAGCTGAAGTACAGACTTGGGGATGGCTCTGTGTAGTGGACACACATTCTGAGGCAGCAGAGCCCCTCTGTTTGAGCTCACACTGACTGCCCACCGTTCTCCAGACTTTACCGTGGTGCTGGAGCACATGGTAGACACTAAACAAATGCTCCCTTCAACACAACTCTGCATCTTATCAATGCTGGCTTTGGGGATGTTTCCTCCAAATTCCTCAACAATCCCAGTGTTGATCATCCAGGCATCTGCTCCATTCTTACCATTAACCCCATCTGGTGGGAATTAAAGAAATTAAGATACATGCCAGGCTAGGTATGTGGCTCGGCAGCAGAGTACTTGCCCAGCAAGAGGGCGGGGATAGAAGGCGGAATGGAGAAAGGGAGGGAGGTCCTTTCTGAGATCCTCCATCTGAATTTAGTACTTGCACCATTTCCAGAACCTGTAGGGCCATCATGCAGCAGCTACCCTCGTTTCTTCTACATTTAATAGAAAAAAAAAAGCCACGAGAGTTTAGATGATTTATCCAAGGTCATCATCCAGCCAATAAAGGTTTGAACAAAGACCAAGCCTCCTAATTTCCCAGTCACACAATATGGTGTTCTTGTTTAGCATACCCTTAGAATCATTTATATGTGGAATGATGGGGTAGTGAGTAGTAAATGAAGAGAGAGTCAGGCAGAGATGAGGGGAGAAGGGAGGGGAGAGGGAAGAAGAGAAGAGAAGAGAAGAGAAAGAAGAGGAGAGAAGAGATGAGAAGAGAGAAGGCAGCAGAGTTTGGTGCTTCCCAAGTTGAACATCAGTGGTAACTTCAAAGTAAAGAATGGGTCTACTAATTGTAAAGCAATTAAAAGAAGATGAATGCAATGCACCATGTAAGCAGTAACTTAAAGGCATAGTTTACCTGGGCCAATCAAAGTGCTCACCATCCTATGGCAGTTTTACTGGGATTTGTATACCCATAGGAGTTCAACCACATCAAGGGCTGTTTGCTGCCACGCAGCACCTCACAGCTAGAAAGTGAAGGTTGGAATAAAAACGCAGAATCGGTGTCTCTGGTATCACATTCTTCCAGAAACATGAGGTAGAAATCAGAGGAGAGGCATAATCCTTAAGATACTTGGGTAACTTTAACAAGGACTCATGGGGTGGCCGATCAATGACAGAGAAACGAGTATTGTGGGTAATAGTAACATAAAACATGAAATGACACAGCTCAGCCAATCGGGGTAGTTAGAGTTGCCTGCAAATGGAAAAGACAGCACTTCCACGAACCTGTGAGAAAAGCTTCATCAATTGCTATGACAAGGCCACAGTTCCTTCTTCTTCAGCATTAGAATAACTAACCAAATCACATGGTTCCATGACTCTGGGAATTCAGGGAAGACTTGGTGTGTGAAGTGAGACCCAAAGCAAACAAACAGTAAAGAACATGTATCTTAGGATGATCCAGTCTTGGGTAGAAGCACTGCCAAGAGGCATGTTTTTAAGGAGAAGAGCTGTGAAGCTTCAGAGTGCAAAGGATCTTTTGGGCCCATACCCCTCCTTGCTCAAGAAACGCTGTTTCCCCCTTGCCCAGGGCTGTGCTTGCAGTTTTAGAGCAACTACAAGTCTACACTGCTTGCTTCTGCTCTTGTTACAGCACAAATGCTTTAACCTGATGATCTCCTGAACAACCATGGAGAAAACACAGCAATTGGGAGAACACACGGCATCGGTGATCAAACACAAGCGAAACAGTTGAACAGTCAGGCAGAGATTGCATTCCTGCAAAGTTGCAGAGAAGCAAAGCACGTGGCACGTTGTACGGTGACCTCCAAGGGTGCATGGCAATCAGCTAACAAGACAGCTACTGAGCCTTCACTGCACCCAGCCTCATCACAGAGGTCACGTGGAATACATTTAGAAGAGGGACTTAAGGAGCTCATCAGTTAGCAGGGGATCAAATCTTTCAAATCAGAAGAATTTGAAGAGCAATTGTCATAAATAAGAATTCTGAAAAAGAAGAGATTAGAATTGGTGGAAGTTGTTGAAAAGATGTAGAAGAGGAGATCTTGGGAAGAAGGCATAAATGTGACTCTCCTAAGAATACAGGGACATGCTGAGAGCGTGGGCTAGTGCAGAGGTCACTGATAAGTGTGCATTCGCCTTTTACACAAAGCATAAAAAAAAAAAAAAAACTCACACACTACTGTGTATGTTGGTTTTCTACTTAAAATCAGGAGAAGCCACTTCCCAGAAGTAAGTCTTAACTCAAACCACTGTATAAAATCCTACTAGCTAAATGGTATAAAAACCAGGAAGTTTAAGATCAATGCCAGCAGATAACTCCCGTCTGTCTTGAAGCCTCTTCTCAGCTTGTACATGTCCACCATTCTGTGTGCACACGTGGCCTGCTGTGCATACAGGACTGGGAAGTTTCTCCCTCCCTCTGGAAAGACCCCTCTGAACATGTAACTCATTAGAATTACCTCTGCAAAGCCTGTCACCAGACCAGGCAGTCATTGGTGCTTTGGACTTCAACAGACGAATTTTGGGACAAGAGAGTCAGAAGTTCAGGGTCATCCTTGGCTATATAGCTCTGCCAGGCTCCACTGTAGAGACAACTGCAACCTCACAGATTATAGGAGAAGAGAAACAGCTCCCAACACTCAATGAGTAGGGTGCTGATGCCTCATAAACCATATGGAAATCATGCTATTGAGAGCACCGACTTGGCAAGTTGGATATGGTGCCTCTGTTGGTGTCATCCTGACCCCTGGATCTTGAAGCAACACCAGAGGCCCCATTCCATGCCAGTCTTTGTTTTCTAACAGTGTAGTTTATGTTTGTTGAATTATTCAACTCGTCTAATTGTAGAACACTTTCCTGACTTGTACCTTAATTTATTTAATAACCATGTTCCCTGAGTCTTTCTGCTTTCTGAGAGTTCCAGCCTGAACTTCTGCTCCACGGTGGTAATTTCCAAAGTCCCACAGCTTACAGCTGATTTCATCTGACCATAAATTGTTCACAAGCTCTTCTATCCTGCTTTTGTACTCTTGTTTTATGAAGGCAAGCTGCATCAAGATTGCTAAATATTCATGGTGAAAGTGTGGTCACAGTGATGCTTCTCCTCCTGGCCGTATTTTTCAAGTCTGTTCATACTGTGAATTCAATTAATTTCCTTCTGGTATCTTAAAGTATACCTCTTGAATCCCAACTGGTCACTGAACGGGAAGATTCTTCCTCTATAATATTTCATGAAGCACCTGTGGCATAAGTCCAAGGCCACGCAGTAAGCAGAAAGGAACTGTCCTGATCCTCCAGGTTACCCATGTAAATAAGCTTATTTACATTAACTTGGCTTCAGCCAATCAGGGCTGCTGATCTGTGCAGAGCTTTTCTGTCCTCTGCCTTAGCAACACACCACTTTTTTCTTATTTAGAAGTATCAATTACTATACAATTCCCCTGCCTCCTCTGCTTCCTGGGACTCTGTGGCAAGCTGCCTCAGGACACCTGCTCCTGGCCCAATCATCTTCTAGCCTTTTTCCCGGATATGGTGGCTGCTTTTCCCTGGGGCTGGGCCACTGAGTCTCCAGCTCTGCAGCTGCGGGTGTCCTCCCAGCCCTCCTGGGCTTTCTTGGCCCTCTCTCTCCTTGGCAGCCATCCCTCCTACATTGTGTTTCAGACTTACAGATGTCTCTGATTTTGTTGTAAAGACAGCATTTGCATTTTTATTCTCATTCTTCTTGCTGCTTTTGAGTGATTTTTTAAGAGGATGGGAAGGAAAAAGCCATCTTTACACAGTGGTCCTAGAAAGGGATCTCTCAGTAAATCCCAAACACAGTTTTAAATGCAAACAGACAGGGAATAGTAGAAGGGGCCTGATGCGGTGAACACCTTCCTGTAGGACAAGTAGGCAGAGCTGATCCTGTGCTCTCATGGGTGACAGGCCAAAAGAAATGCTTCCTCCCTTGGGTCTCATGCTCTGGGAGCCCCAGCAGTTTTGTTGAGATCAAGTGCAGCTGCTCAGAGGTTTAAAAACATGCTGTGATGGTCTCACTCCAAAGCCACTGCAAGTCTGTGCTCACAGAGAAAGAAGCCCACTGGCAAAGCGAGCTTGTTAAGGTAGCTGCAAACTGGCAGTGTCTAGGAGTTCAGCCCTACAATGGAAGGGTCTCAGTGTGTAG
Source organism: Phodopus roborovskii (assembly GCF_943737965.1). NCBI lineage: Eukaryota > Metazoa > Chordata > Mammalia > Rodentia > Cricetidae > Phodopus > Phodopus roborovskii. The sequence goes on along the minus strand of NW_026126571.1, from coordinate 27,155,315 downwards.
ATATCATGAGAGCAGGGGCATGCCCTTGGAATTTCCCCTGGCTTTTTATTCCCATTGCTTTGTAGTGAAATTCCTTTTAGAACTAGATTACAGCCTCTCTTCCCCCACTCCCAACATCATTAAAGTAAAAGAAGAAGGAAACAAACCAGATTTTATGCTGTTTAGTCCACAGGTTAGCTAGGAAATGTTACTAGCAAAGACTGACTGGTTTCAGGAAAAGACAAAAATATTCAAAGGTGCATACCCAACTGGCAAAGCATTGGGGGAGTATGCATTTTTGTGTCCTTGAACACTTGTGTGCATGTGTGAGAAAACGTGTCTGCTGGTCCTTTGTGCACGAGGGAGAGAGGAAGGGAAATACTTTGCATCTGTTTGGTTGGATAGTAGTCATCTTCCTGACCATACTTCTCCATATCCACCCTTTGTATCAGAACACACTTGACTATAACTGATCTACAAGCAAGCAAGGTAGGGTGCAGGTGAGAGACCAGGGTTCTTATCGGCTGGGAGGAACAGTGTTCTGCGAGGCCTTGGAATGAAAGAGCTGAAACCAAGCCTGACTGCGAGCTAGGGGGTGCCTAGTATGGCCCCAGCTCTTTCTCTGCCTGTCCAACACCCTCCCTCTCAGAGGTGAGCAAGCTGAAGTGAGATTCATGTGTCCCACGCCTCCTTCCAAAACTGAGAAACAGGATCTGCACTCTCACGCCCATTGCACGGCTGGCTCCTCCAGGCCATCCGTTCCTGATGCATAATTAATAGTGGGATAAAAATGTGGAATCCATTTTCCAGGATTTCTGATTCCCAGATGGCACAATAATGAAGCTTCGTTTCCAAAGGAAGTGTTCCTCTCTGAGATGGCTATCTCTGGGGCGCAGAGAAGGGCTTTCTAGAGAAGGAACCCCTTACCCGAGCTGCAGGGTTTCAGCTAGGGGTGACTCCTGGGACCACTCCTACAGGCCCAGACTGATACTTGGAAGTGTTTCATGAGGATGTGACACCACAGTGACACCCAGCAGCCTCACTTCCCCAAGCTGATTCTGTTCACTCTGGGTGGCTGATGTTTCTTATGAAAAAGGCCAGGACCTTTCCTGGGTTCAAAACACCCCTTTCTTCAGCTGAAGACAAGGAGCTTTGCATCTGTCTCTCGGAGAATGTGTCCTTTGAAGCAGCTCGATAAAGGGCAGCAGCACTAGAAAGGAAAGACAGGGCCCCAGGATGTGCTACTGTGGTACTCTCCACTGGATCACAGGGGCAGCCAGCCAATCAGCTTCCTCCCAGAGCAGACCCTTCTGCAGAGTGATTACCTATGGCTTTTCCCTGAACAAAACTCAGAGTGAGAGAACCTTCAACCAATGGCTGTCATGGTAGCTGATGGATGCCTAGAGCACAGGGATTCATTATGGGAGGACTTCGAAAATCAAACTGCTGCCTCTCCTCTACATTGGGATGAAGCCCACCGTTTAGGCTACACAGTTACAGTGGCGCTTTTAATTAATTATTTCAGTATTTTATCTATATTCAGGAAATTACAAGTGTCCTAATGCTTAGTGATAGAAGCTGGCATATCAAAGGACTCAGGGAAACATAAACAGACATAAATCACCTTCACACTGCCCCTCCCCAGAACTGAATTCCCCATTTTACAAAGACCATGTAATCCTTTCGTTTTCAAACAAAAGCCGCTGCAGCACTGTGATCCCAGAGTAAGCCAGCATAAATCTTGCAACAAGGGGCATGTTTAGTGTGTTCTTTAATAGTCCACTCCCAGGGTTCCAGCCTGACATCACTGGAGCCGAGTCTGAGGGGATTACATGTGTCAGCCACTCAACTGGTGGCAGTCAGCACAGTGGACCCACCTGAGAACTCTCCACAGGAAACTATGCACCACATTTCCCTGCCTTGTAAAAGACAGAATTAAAAAGAGAAAAACAGCTATTAAATTAATTGGCACTAAAAGCATGTAACGGTTATCTAATCTACTAATTTTTGGTTTAATATTAACCCCAGTGTCTGCTATGACACGCATTTGACCTGCTCAGGGAGCCAGCTCACTGCTTAGGTCTTTGAAGGGAGGCAAGAGGTTGGGGGAAGGACAGGGGTTGGAATTCTTTCACCCTGACCTTGTATTCCAGAACTGTGTTTGCTCTGAGACGAGTATTGACTTTATGTGAGGCCGAGCTCGTTGAGCCTGATGTAGCATGTTCCTCCGTAAATTTTAAAGGACCATGGGTTCAAGAGGCAGCTTTTAACTCGCAGGCACTTGAATCAGCTAAAGTGATAGCATCTCTCTTCAAAGGGAGAGAAGCACTGGGTCTCAAGGGAAGGACTTCCCAGGGCCACTGGGCAGGACAGATGCTCAGCTGGGACCTCAAGCCTTTGTTTCCTACTCTCTACCATTTTGTTTGACTATGGAGAAGGCTATTGAAGTTTCCATCCTGGACTCTGGGAGAAAAATCTTGCAATGAAAAGCCCATAGTTTGAAAAAGATATACCCATAATGCATTCACTCTTCAGACCATCTGTAGTAGCTACAGGTGGAAGATGATGAGGATGTTCAATGTTATCTGGAAGTATCTGATGGTGACATCCACGATGGGAGATGTCATTCTGTAAATATGTTTCTCTTATTGGTTAATGACTAAAGAAAGCACTGTTGGCAAATAGGAAGGCAAGATAGTGGGACTAGGAGTCAAGGAGGATTCTGGGAGATGTAGCAGAGAAGAGTCAAGATGAGGGGACAAGAGAGAAGAGGTCCTGACCCTCTCTCCAGTAAGATAAGACCACATGGAAATACTTAGATTGATAGAAATGGGTTAACATTTGAGACAGAGGTGTCCAATAAGAAACACTAGCTTCTTATTGGCTTTATATTTAATACAGCGTCTCTGTGTGTTATTTAGGGCTGACACGGCTGTGGGACCAGGCTGGTGGGGTAAACTGCTCATAACACATCCATATGAAGACTTCCTGTTGAACTGTCTCAGGTACTTGGATGAGATGGAATGACCACTGGCTGAACAAGACCTGCTTCCTTGCTCTCTGTCAAATGTGGCCACACATGGACACCCCTTTCTTTTACTTCTCAGTCCAGGCTCTCCAATTTCACCCACTGAGGCTTGCAGAACAACAAAGGTGTTTGAACTTTTCATAAAACGAAACCTATTTAGGAGACTTCCCCAAGCATTAAAATGTGACATTACATGCCAAAGTCATCTTCTAGAGCAGAAGGAAGGACATGGAATAGCCATGGGGCATTGTACTGCACACTCCAAGAGGAAAATAAGGAAATGAATGCCTATTCTTTGGGATGGATTATCTGCAGGACCATGTATCCAATAGTACCAGGTTGCAGTAGGCTCTCTTTCCAAGGTACCTATGGAGACACACCTAGTATGGGTTGCTCAGAAGTTTCCCAGAAGTCATCTCTAACCCAGGATTCTCTCTAGTGAGGACAGATGAGACAAATCAAGGGAAAGCCCACAGGATGTCCTGTTCTCCAGCCTACTGTGTGGGCACTGTGGGAAGCCTATACCCAGTGTGCTCCCAGCATGGAAATGACACCTCTAACTCTATCTGCTCTGGTAAGTGTGTACCACAGAGATACACTGTCATTGTAAAGCGTGTTCCCAGCTGGCTTGAGTTCCTATAGACACACATGCATTGTGCCTATTAGTAAAATGGTCCAAAGATCAGTTCCAAAGATGCAGCTGCTGACTGCCTTCAGTGGGCAGGGTGAGTGTGGCTGTGCTGCCGAAGCATCCTTGAGCATCCAGAGCCTGTCCATGGGCAGTGCTGGGTCAGCTCCCTGTCTGTCTCAGCCCCTGTGGGCTTCATGCCACATTAGCTCATGTCTGTTGACCCCTCTGTCCTGGCCACCACAGAGAAGACACGTGTCTCTTCAAAAGTCAGAACTTACCAGTGCCCTGGCTCCTCATGTCCCTCAGAACCTGTCCTTGGGTAGGGAGGGAACACAGGACATGCGTGGAACTGCAGCTGCCACATTCCCCTCTCTTGTGATCCCTTCCACCTCGTGCCTCTGAGAGTGTGCCTCTCTTCTGGCCCTGTGTTTATATTTTGTCTGGCATTCAGCTTTAGGTTGTGTAGAAATACCTGACCCCAAAGCACAGACTATTGAATAAGATGAGAACAGTGTCAGACGTGGCTGTACCCTGGAACAGGTGACACACACCACCCCACCCTGAATTTGTGCTAAGTCATTTACTCCTGACCAAGACTGGGTTTCTGCTTTATACAGCTATTTACATACTGCATGGTTCATTTGATAGCAGCCAACATTTGTTGAGCAAAAATTCCAGATATTCTTCTAAGTGTTTTGTATGAACTACTACCTATGGAAGTATGTAACCTCATAGAAGATTAAGTTATTTCCACTTTTTTTTTTTTTAAAATAAGGAAGCTGTTAAGTGTGGGGAGGTATAATAACACATATATTGACTTAGGCCTTTATGTGTGCTCATGCTCGACCAACATTTTGAGGGTTTGGAGGTGTGTGTGTTTGCTGCACCAGCTGCAGTGGGGAATGAGGACTTTACTGATTGATGGATGCTATGGCCATGGTTCCATCTGGAAGGGCTTGGAATGCTGTGATACTGATGCTGTCAAAACGTCCTTAGACCCAGCTGCAGATACTGCTGTCTGTGGTCCTCTCGCTCAGTATCACTGGCCATAGGAAATGCTTTGCCCCCCTCCACACACACACACATCCTAAGAGAGAAGTCCCCAGCTCTGCCTTGGAACCTTCAGCTCTGGCTCCAGAGTATGGGATCAGTGTGGGTTCCCTCAGTCTCTACTCCTGGTGTGTTCAACAGAGCACCACAGGTGCCTTGCTGGAAGGAGCAGGCGCGGCCCAGCCTGTGTTGGAAATAATCTGGATTGGGTCTTGGCTTCTTCAGATCTTGGGAAGGTAGAATGGGATGCTTTTTAACCCTTCTCCAAGACCCAGTTCTTCCTCTCTCTGTATAAGCCTGACTACTACCCTGCCTGGCCTTCCTAGACCCATGTGCCGTGAACCACTTTTTCTAGAAGTTTAAGACACTGGTCATCTCTCACCATCTTCTGTAGAAGATAAATTTCCCGCAGACTGGTGCATGACATGACTGTGATCTCCTCCTCACTAGGGACCCAAGCGCATCCACTGTTTCCCCCATGCTGCTATAGGTGTAGAATATCAGTGAACCTTCCAAATATTGCTAGCTACTTATACACTCAGCTTCTGAGGCCAGAAAGGCCTGAGCCAATATAGGTTATTGTACCTCCCCATACTCAAGCCTCTCTGACCAGGTGGCCCTGAAGGCCCTGGAAATGCTTGTGGCCCACACCTGAGCCCAGAAGGAACACGGGGGCAACCTGCAGTGTCAGTGCCAAGGCTAGCACTCAAGCCAGCCATTGTCTCTTGGAAGTCAGGGCCAGGACTCAAGGTTGTTGCCACCCCTTCTCCCAGGAAAGTTATCTAAACACACTCCTTTCTCAGTAGGTGTCCACTATAGCAGCACTGGGATATGCCCATCAGGAGTCAGAAGGGAATGGGATTTTGTAAAATCAAGATGGTTCTGTAACTCACAATGAGTGTCCCCTCGAGGGTATGCCCACGGTCATTACGATTCACACTTAATTTGGGCCAAGTTAAAAGATGAATCAGGCTGAGTGAGGCCTGTTCTCAAATTCTTCTGATAGAATAAATATCGGTGCACTTCAGAGATAAGAGCCAGAGGTGGGGTGCTCACAGGACCCGCAGACCCAGAAGCATGCTTGGAATGCAAAGCCACTATGGAGATGATGGAATGTATGTCACTGGCAGCCCAAAGTCCTTCAGAGTGGAATGAAGGGCTAAGCAAGGAACAAACATGTCTCTTTTTCCTCCCCGAGAGAGGAAATGTGTGTGGTAGCAATTTCCTTGCAAAGGACAGCCTGTCACTTTGGATGCCATTTGTCAGGCCAAAGCCATCCTCTGTCTGACAGGGAGCCACCTTCCCACAGTGACACCACAATAAAACGGTATAAAAACTTCACCATAGCACACTGCATGAAAGTGCTCCTATTTTCACCTCTGCAGAAGAAAACCAGCCTGTCTTTACCAAGTACAGCTTCTCTGGTGGCCCTTGGCTGCCCCTTCCTCAGGTCCAGCCTGAAATGTCTGGGCTGGGATTGGTCACTGCCATGCTGTGGCAGAAGCACACCTGCTCCGCTCACAAGGACCTGTGGGAGGAGGTCAGTGTGCAGGCCCGGACAGTGAGGGATGGGAAGCACAAAGATGCCCACAAAATAACTTACACTGAAAAGAGCCTTCAACCCAAACGCCTTTGAGGGACACTCAACATCTAAACCGAAGCGGTGCATCTGACAATGGGCCAGGGTAGCCATTCTACAATATGTGTGTGCTTCAAAACACTTTGTGTGTTCAACCCACATTATTTTGTGTGTTAATTGAAACATTAGTTAAGTTTGAAAGAACAAAAGACATAAAAGCAGCACAGCCATTGGAACAGTGGAGTGCAGGTAGGACAAGACTGCAGCAGGAACAGGCTGGCCTCTCACTGCAGAGCTGTGCATTGCTGCAGTGGCTGCAGAGGAGGGCCCACCTCTAGCTGTTAGGCGTGGCCTTGGTGCGAAGTCCCACAGTGGGTCAGGGACAAACGCGCCATGCAGACCAAGATTATGTAGGGAGTTTTATTGGGTGAAGGGAAGGGAGTGGGGGAAAGGAAGGAGGAGAAAGGAGAGAGAAAGAGAGAAAGCAAAGAAAGAAATATGGAGAGAGAGAGAGAGAAACAGAAAGAGAGAGAGATGAAGACCTGCCTGCCTCTTCAGGGGAACACGGGAGGGGTGGGGCTTAGCTTGTCTCTTAAAGAGACCTTTGTGCCGGTGTGCAGAGCCTTGGTACTGCTTGCTCTGTGCAGAAGGATGACACTCTGCCATGTCCCCAATGGGTAGGGCCAAGATGTGCCTGGATGCTAACACTAGCAGTACAAGTGAAAGGGTGTAGCTGTAACTCATAGAGGCGATGCAAACAGCGCAATTGAGGTGAGTAAGCTACGGGGTGCCCCGCTCTGACACAGCTGTTTGTGCCTCCCATTGAGACAACTGATTCAATGTCCCCTGCTCCACAGGATCTGGGGATACCTGCATACAGCCACAAGTGGCTTCCAGTTGCTCAGCACGACTCAGAAAATGGCATTTTCCAGTCCTTCACCTAGTGTCTGGCCACCGCTCCCCAGGACCCAGGCTGTAGCAGTGAGTAAGGGACAAGGTGAACAGAACGGTCAGGACCTTTTTGCTCAGTGCTCTGGGCCCAGCGTGAAGTAGGCTACAAAAGATCAAATCCACCGTGTGCAAAGAGTAACCAAAGAGAAGTGCCAAAGCGAGAGTGTGGATGGAGAAATGGGGGGCTGCGACGGAAACGGATGTTAAAGCTGGAACTTGAAAGGGAGGAGGAGGAAAAGCAGAGCAGGAGCTCTCGCTTCCTGATGACCAGGCAGCAGAGGTGTGAGGGCTCCCAGGAAGAGCAGCTCCACTTAGCACAGGGATGCAGCTGGGACAGGCACCTTGTGCCAGCCATCTCCATGGGGACCATGGAAAAAGACCGATGCTCTGTGAACATAAACAACTATCATCTTTATCTTTTCCCATCTCTTACTGAACATGCACATTCTTCAGTGATCGGTACATGAACCAACCAGTCACTTGTCAAACGTCACCTCGTATGTCTCATATAATACTTAATGAAGCCAGCTCAGAACGCTAGGTGCTATCTCAGAATTATAGTGCCTGTCGCCAGATTGTGTTTAACATGTTACTCTACAACCACATGTATCACTACAGCATCAGCCTGCTTCACAATTTGAAAACACATGTCCTTGCACTGGCACAGTTTAAAGTACTTTGCTTAGCTAAAACTCCATTATCCTATTTTATGTACAGAGTTATTATTCTGGAAAGGGGTCCTGAGGCTTCACAACATCTCTGTGGCAATCAGTCACTCACTCAATCAAACAAACCACCAAAATAACTTCTCTTAATGCTCTTAGCACAATGGATGAAGTGAGCACCCGCCACAGATTCCTCCAGTTGACTTTCCTCCCCTTAAAGGGTTCTTATTGGTCTGAACTCATTGGATGTAATGCTGAGTTTGAAAAGTACCACTTTTTAAAAGTATATTGTGCATTTTTACCATACTTCCCTTCCTCTCCATATTCTTTTACCTCTCCCACTGGTATTTGCTTTCTGAGCCTGTCTTGTTTCACCTACTATGAAAATCCCCAGTTATACCCCTCTCCTAGTAGATGATGCGCCCCTTTTGTTGGATGGTGGGTTAACACTCTGCTCTCTCTCTGTGTGTGTGTGTGTGTGCACGCGCACGCGCGCGCACGCGCGTGTGCCACATTTGCTTTGTTCATTCATATGCTGATGGGCATCAGTGAGGGTTCTTGCAAGTAACCTTTTTATAACTGAGCAGCTGCTCCAGTGTAACTCGTCACAAGAAAGGGAAAGTGCACAGAAGCATTGTGATAGAACAACAAAAGGTAAAATTAAAGTCTGCTTGTACTTGGAAAGCTCCTTAGCAAACTGTGAGGAGAAGACATTGATCTTAACCCAAAGCCAGGTGTGGTCATGAAACCCACAGCCAAAATATGCTGCTTTAATTGGGGGAGTGTAAAAACAGTCCTTACCATTTCCTTCCGGCACTGTCCTAAAAAATTTAGTCCTCCATTAAGACAAGAAAATGAACTATAAGGTATGAGGCTTGGAACACAATAAAAGCATCCCTGTTCGAGGTGATTTAGCTAGGTAAGTTAAAAATTCCAAAGGAATCCATAGACAATTTCTGGCTGAACTGAAGAGATCACTGGAGTGTGGTCAATATAGAAAGTTGGATGGATACCCACCTAATGGCTGCAGCAGCTGCTGTGGTGCCAATACTCCCTCCTCCTGCCAAGCTGACTTCAGCACAGCATAGGTGGACAGCTCCACACTCAGCAGCTTCCCAGACTGAGGGGTCTCTACTTCCAGACTGTAGCACTGATTCAAGCCACGGTGTTCACCACTGACTGCATAAGGGGGTTCTCAGAAGTCAGGGACATCAGGGCTCAGTGGGTAGCCCTCAACCACTGGAGGGTGTGACTTCTCACAGTGGCCCAGTCAGCCTTTACCACAGAATCTCTGCAACTATCCTACTGCTCTACTCTGAATCTTGTGATCAACATCCAAATAAACTGCCTGCTCCTGTGACCCTATCTTGGGCTCCTGTTTTGAGAACACACAGAGGCTATTCTCCCTGCCCTGGATTAATTCAGCTTACAAGTAGATCTCAAAGGAGATGTTACTAGGAGAATTTAAAGAGTTGAGTGAATGAAAGTATTTGGTGCATTCCAGGACATATGGTGAAGATATTAACTCACTCCAAATTGATCTACATTCTAAATGTAATTCCAATAAAAACAAGGCTTGGGGGGAGACACTTGGCAAGCTGGTTCTAAAATTTTACAAAAATCCAAAGAGCAAAGAATCTTGCAAACTCTTGAACAATTCCACATGGAAGATGTACTAAAATACTCAGACGTTTTAAGGTTTCAGTAAACAAGATATGGCATTGATTAAAGCATGTGATAACTAATTTGCCTTGATTGTCACCTTGACAGGACTTACAATCACAATGGAGAAAACACCTACATATGCTTTGAGATAGTTTCCAGAGAGGTTTAAGCAGAGAGAAAGTCCACCTTGAATGTAGGTGACAGCATCCCATGGACTGGGATCCTGGGATGAATGAAAAGGAGAGAAGGAGCTAAGCACCAGTGTTCATCTCCTACTTTGTGACTGTGGACACAATGTGACCGACCGGCTGCTGCCAACCCCAGTAGCCACACTTTCTCCACCATGTTGGACCACACCCTCTGACTGTGAGCCAAACTGAACCTTCCTTCCTTCCATTGCCTTTGTCAAGTGTCTCACTCTGTCAAGTGCCATGGGGAAAATAACTAATACAGGTGGTAGCGACAGAATAGGCTAATAGTACCTGGGGGCAGAAATAATGCTCTTGTTTACCACAAAGATGAGGAGATATTATTCCCAATAAAGATTCCAGATAATTAGATACATTTATAAAGAAGACATGATGACTATGTCATATTGTGCTTATTAGTTGACTTTACAAAGACTATTGAACTAACCAGGAAAATTCAAAACCAGAAGAGATCACTGAGGGTGATGGAAAATATCTTCATGAGATCAAGACAGAAAAAAGGCTTCTCACTAGGAACCCCCTCCCCCATGCAACACTATTAGTCATGGAGTTCTGATAGAATGGGCTTCATTGTGCTTAATAACTCCTGATCACCAAAAACCTAATCAGTGAAGTAAGGGTCCAGGATGGACCCAGCAGACACAGAGTACATGAGTCAGGGTATGCCTATCAAAATGACATTTAGAGTAACTGCCATCCAATAGACTAAAGCGATTTTCTGTGCACACAAAGATGAAATGACACAGTATATAACACCATGAACCTCTATGGCTCAGTGAACAGTAAAGGCTCTATAGAGAATGTGACAACAAGGAGAAAGAATAAAGCTATGATAAGGCTAGAGCCCCAACCAGCCCCTATCATCCCCAGATTGTCACAGTAATTTTGAGTTTCCAAAAAAATCATGTCTTGAAATTTAAAATATTATAAACACAATGAAGAGAGAACCTGTGTGGTTGGAAAACAAATTTGACTCCATTACCAGTAGGTTAAAAAGTGGAAAATTAAATAAAGTTAAGACTAACTACAAAACTAACAGTTGTATAGAAATAATGTAGCAAGGACACAGCCACAACATCATGTGGATATTAGAAAAACATGCTAAACCCTCTGACACCCAAAAGAAGATTAAAAAACATTGCAAATGCCCCTTCCCTCTAACCAGTGTTGGGAGAAATGGATAGTGTCCCATACTGGGAAGCAGTGTGACCTTCCAAAGGCCAGCCTGGGAACAGACTTGTAGCTAGAACTTCAAAAACATCATCCATTCTATTGATGATCTAGAAGTGGATGCTCCACTTCATTGTCCTACCAAGCCAGAAGTGTACAAAGTACACAGCAGAGTAGTGATCCAAGCCCTGGGCACTATGCAAAAAGGGCAACTAAGTTCTTGGTACATCCTTACAAAAGAGTTATGTCACACTGTAGAGATGTACTCAGCCCATAGAAATGTGGCAAAAGAAATATTTGAGGGCAGAAGTATCATTTCTAATGTAGATTGAGAGAAGGAGAAAGGAAGCAAGAACAAGAAGGAGGGAAAGAGAGGAGAAAGGGAAGGGGGGATAGAGAGGAAATGGAAAATGGAAAAAAATTGACCATTAATTATAAAAGTGGTCTTATCTTTTTAAGTGGAGTTTTTCTAACAGTGAATATATACAACTATATAACACCCTAGGGGTTTGGGTAGGGACTTCCAGATTACACAATGAGCTAAAGCTCTGAAGAAAGGCAGGTGGAAAAGTGAGTGGCAGATAAGTCAAACAGACAGGGGAAAAGCTAGTGTGAAAGTAGCAGCTTGGACCATATGAGGAGCCAGGCTGTCTTAGTCACTGTTCTATTGCTATAAAGAGACACTATAACCAAGGCAGCTCTTACAAAAGAAAACATTTAATTGGGGCTTGCATATAGTTTCAGAAGTTTAGTTCATTATCATCATGACAGAGAGCATGGCAACATGCAGACAGGAGCTGGAGTGGTACCCAAGAGTTACATTATGATCCATAGGTAAAGAGAAAGATTCTGGGTTTGACATGAGCTTTTAAAACCTAAAGCCCATCCACAGTGACATACTTCCTCCAACAAGGCCACACCTCCTAAAGCTCTTAATCCTTTTAGATCTATGGGGGGTATTCTCAGTTTGTTTTTTTGTTTGTTTGGTTGGTTTGTTTTAGTTTTTCAAGGCATGTTTTCTCTGTGTAGCTTTGGCTCCTGTCCTGGAATTCAGTTTGTGGACCAGGCAGATCCACCTGCCTCTGCCTCCTGAGTGATGAGATTAAAGGCACATGCCACCACCACCTGGCCATATGGGGACATTCTTATTCAAACCACCACATAGGGTGTTTCTCTCACACTGTAATGGCTGAGTCTCAGGACGACATGAGTGTGGCCTAGAATGAGGGTACTGAAAGGCCAGCAGAGGTTAGAAACAGACAGGGAGAATGTTTCTCCAATTGTCTTAAAATGCAAAACTGGTTTGGAACATCCCCAAACAGCATGGGTGGCAGCACTAAAGATGCAGATTGTCAGTCCAGTAGGTTGCAGGAATCAGGAGGCAAGGAAGCAATGATGGAGAGGAGAGGATTCCATTCAGCCCCACCCAGTTCTGCCAGGGATGCTGAGCCATGAAGCCCGGTGTGGTGGCAACAGGCACTGGTAGGCTCTTATGAGTGGCACTGTGTTCCGTTCAGATGCTAGGGAAGCAGAGAGGCATGTGGGAGACACCAGAGGCAAGAACCCAAGAAGACACTAAGCAAAGAGTGTCGAGAGAGATGGGTCACAGTGGTGGGTCAGATGCAGTTTCTCACACATACCCACTCAGTCATAGGACAGGCCGAGGAACACGAAAGGGAGTGGGGATGCTCACCTGACACCACTCAAGCTGCCAGATGAGTCCAAGGAGAGTTAAAAGACCCCAAACCTTCCCCACTGAGAAAGTGAGGCCAGTGCTTCTACAGGCTGTGCTGCTTGCTGTCACCTTACAAATAGCACCTGCCATCTGATCATCTTTTTAAAAAGTATTTTATTTATGTTCACACGTGTGTCTGCATGTAGATATGTGCATGAGTGCAGCACCTGCAGAAGCCAGAAGAGAGCATCAGATTTCTTGAAGCTTGTGGTCCAGGCTATGGTGTGCTGGAAGAGCAGTGTGTACTCTCAGCCACAGAGCCATCTTTCTGGCCTCAGGACCCATTTTTCCCTTACTTTTTCCTCTTTTAAAGCATTTTTAAACATATGTTTCTAAGAGGTAATCCTCATTTTCTTTTATTGAAATCTATGAAACACTGTGAGGGTATAAGCTAAATTTTGAAAATTTATAAATTGAATGACACTTTTTTATAATTTAACTTTCATAATTGACTCTTTTTAAGCAACAATACCTTGAAGATGTCCTTGATCCTATTTGATGACTTCTATGCCCAATAAGATTATAGACAAGATTACATACAAAATTCCTAGGCTGGGGAAGGCTAGCAAATGTCACTCCAGGTCATCCCTGATAGCGCATGCTTAGGCATTCTAAAATAGAATGCCTCCCTGTACTTCTCAGGTCTAACTCCAATCTTGCTTGCTGCTATTTAAGACCCTGCAAGTGATGCTATGAGAGAGTGTTCTGGTATGTCCCAACAGGAATATAAGGTGACAAATGAAAGTCAGAGGAAGACTGGGGGCTTAACATAGAGCTGTGCTGGCGCCAGCCTAGGGCCCTTAATGCCTCCAAAATCCAATAGCAAATTTGTAAATCAAATCAAAAGCACACACAGTGAGAGCGAGTGGGAGAGGTAAGTGGGGTGAAACCAAAGAAGAGAGGCAGATTGCGTTTTGGTGCTGAATTTTAAAACGAGAGACTCTTGAAGTGAACTAATCACTTTTTGGCAGAACAATTTCCCTCCAGCAAAAGTTCCTCTCCAGACTATCAAGTGTTGTTGGAAATAGTCTCGGCCTCATATTACCTTTATCCCGACCTTCGAGACTGTCCTGAGATCTGCTCAGCTCCCACTGTGGGAGAAAAGGGGCTCACTGACCCAAACATACTGGCAAGTGCAGAGCTGCTCTCCTCCCCACATGGGCCAAATCCCCCAGCTTCCTCCCCACCTGCTCCAACTTCCCACCTCCTCCCCACTTGCTCTAATCACCCACCCTTCTTCCCACTTGTACCAAGTTCTCCTTCCCACTTCCTACCTGCTCCAACTCACCCACCTCCCCACATGCTCCAGCTCCCCCATCTTCCTCCCTACCTCCTCCAACTCCATGTTCTCCTCGCCTGCTCTTACTCACCCACCCTTTATAGTTTGAAGTGTATATACCAAACTCTATACCCAGCACTCCACTTCCCATATGTGCACATCTGAGTAGAATTTCTTCACAACCCCTCCTTTTTTTTTCTGAAATTTTTCTAAACCATAAACAAAGGGACATTACTATGGTAATGTCCTCACTGCTACCCTTGAAGTCTGGACAGCCCAGGTGTCATGGAGAGAGGCTGGAAGATGGAAGCATGGGTGAGCATTCAGTTAGAAAGACACACGCAAGCAGACTCCAACATGTTACATGCACATGTAAGCTCTGTGTGTATGTGTGTGTGTGTGTGTGTGTGTGTGTGTGTGTGTCTGTGTGTGTGCCTGCACATGCTACAACTGCATCTCAGAGTGGACAGGGCTCCATAATGGTGAGTGTAAAACCCAAAGACAAGTCATTGCTTTGGTTTTAGTCTGGGACCTCTAAATGAAAAAAAGACAGACACTCACTTGTCCACAGCATGGCCAGGCCTAGAGGATGGAGGAATTTCTTGGGAGTTGGAGCCTCCTTACATGGAGTAACTTGTCTCTTCAAGTTTTGTCAGACCTGGATGTTGGCAGTGGAGTTTAGAAACAAAACCAGAGCAAAAGTATAAGTCCTGACAGCGTATGGGTGCTGACTTCCTCTAGGGACTTGATGAGTGCTGGTCCCTAGACAGCCCTCTAGGGTCCATTCCCTGAGAGCACCCTGCTGCCAAGGTCCATGTCTTACATTTCCCTGTCAGTGCACACAGTAAATCTCTCCCACTCAACGTTGTTTTATCCTTTCCCTATCCTATCCATCAGCACCTTCTTCCATGAGTTCCATGCATACATAGCCATGCTCATGAACACACTGTTTTCCCGCAGCATCACATGCAATCCTGTTCCCAAGAGAATCAAAGGTGCTGTGGGCCACAGGTCTTGATTTATGCCATGCTCCCCAGGCATCTCCAGCATCCACATGAGGGGCACAGCGGGAGCCCAATGAGTATTTGTTGATTAATGGGACTTAAGCCATGAAAGACAGCCTCTTTGGGGAGCTCTATCCGTTAAGTGGGTCAATTAGCTTGTCTGCCCCCCTTGTGACTGATGGGATATTGTGAATTCCTCATGTCTACAATCAGCAGATTTAGACCCTCATCACTGCGAGTGGCTTTTTACTGTTCCAGCTACAAAAACAGCTGTAGAGTAAACTGCCATTATGCAAGAGATGGTAAGATTGAGTGTTCTGATGAATTAAACATTCTGGTCAGTGAGAAGATCATATATGCACAAGACCATCCTTTGCATGAACTTAACACCCAAATGATATAATTGCATCTCTCAAAGACCTACCATGGCAGAGCTGTACCCTCCAGGCAGGCCTTCTTTGGTTTGGGGGACTCTATGAGACACAGATTTTAAGAGTGGCTTGACTCTCTCCTGACTCCAAGAGAATTCAGGAGCTACCTCTCTGAGACCTGGTGTCATACAGTATGCCACAGATAACCAGTAAGTGGTTACATGGACTCCATATTTTCATTCTAGAAATAGGATAATTTAAACAATATAATTTGAGAGTTTTAAAATGAATGAGAAGATGCTTCCCAAGTAAATCTGTAGTGTGTATCAGTTCTCCACTCTCAGAGCTTTGCTTGTGTTGTAGGCCTCCCCTTTAAGGCCTCCCCTTTAAGACATTCCCTTGGCCATACATACTAGCCTACAGACTGAAGGGGACAAAATCAGTTATGGTTTCTACTTAATCTTTTAGGAGATTTAAATTTTTCTACACATATATGCTCAGCAGTCTCCAGCTAGTGAGTATATTTTTTAACAAATAGTCAGCATTATGGCATAGTGAAATTCAACATCCCCATAGTGCTATGTCTATTCTACAATCTTGGAACCCTGGAACTTTCTGGATAGACTTTCCCAGTCTACACAGAGGGCATCTCAATTACCATTCTTATGTGGTCTAAGATACCCTTGGCACCCGTATTTCTAAAACTTTGAGAGATCTTGACCAAAATGAAGATGAAACTGAGCTTCTCCACTGAATTGTTTTAAGATGAGATGTGCTGGCTTCAACCACGTGAAGCAAGAGTGAAGCTTACGTGTGTCTAGGAAACGTGCTCCTGGGATGACCCATCCCCTGCTAGACACCATCTGTGAGCACCCTGTTTAACTTCCCATTTAGCAGGCTGCTCTGAGCTGGACACTCTAAACCTTTAAGGAAACCATATCGACAGTTTTCATCTTTCTACTAATTCAGCAGTGGGCAGATTCTTCAGACAGTCCTGCAAACAGAGGCCCGACCACTGGCTCCTGACTGTTTACACTAGGCACACAGGCTGGGGAACCAGACAGCATCTCAGTATGGATCTGGAAGGAGGGACACCAAAAGCTTCATATCACGACATCAAAGCTTGCAGAGATGAAAGGGCATCTTTATATTTGCATCATAAACACGTTTTACATACCCTGATATTCCAAGAATCTTTCATTTTAGCAGCTGGAAAAACAATGGCAGAGGCACCTATGTAAAACACAGAGGCTGGCTTGTGGCTGGCGATTAAGTGTTGCGTGGCTTTGATATAACCACCGCAATTAAGTGCTCTGATGAGCAAGGACTTGTTGGGCTCTTTACAGGGTACAAGCTGTTTACTAATCCTCAGTTTATGTGATAAATCCATCACCATCGGGCACAGCTGCAAATACGTCTTTAAAGGGATAGTTTTTTGTTCAGCACAACAAATTCCAAACCTTTTGCCTCTTTCTCTGAAGGTTCGCTGTCAATGGGAAGTGGTGGGGTGGATTCCAGGCTGTCTGCCTGGTCAGTCTGTTTGGCTGGAAAGTAACTGCTTAACACTCTGTTGTTCTCAGCCTGAGGATGCAGGCTTCTGGTCCAGCTAGTGAGTGGAGAATGTGGACAGGTATACTGAATACCATCCACACATTGAGCATGCTGGCCTACTTGAACACCCTGAGACTGAGGTCACACAGGGTCACACGGGGTGGAGGCCCTCATACCTGGCACCTCAGGGATGCAACAACACCAGTCACATGCCTTCTTCTCCCTCACCCTGTTGAGAGGACAAATACTGAAGGCTTTAAGAAAGAGTAAGGTATGAATAATATATATATATATGAATGTATGTATGTATATGTATATATACATATATGTATGTATATGTATACATATATACACATACATACATATATTAATATACATACATACATACATACATACATACATACATACATACATATTCTGGGCTAGCTTTGAAGGTTGGCCTTAAACTCTCTAGGTAGTTAAAGATACCCATGAAGCCCTGATTGTCCTGTCTCTATTTCCCAAGTGTTAGAGTTTTGGGCGTGTGACAGCATTCCCAGCTCCTGTGGTACCCCATCAAACCCAGGGCTTAGTAATTGTGAGGCCAGAACTCTACCAAATGAGCTACATCTCCAGCTCCCATATTGGTTGTATCTAGAAATGTCTAAAACATCTTGCTCAATTTTATTCTATTAGGGCAGGTGGGTGGTTGTGTATATGTGTACATACATGTGAAAGCCAAAAGTTAACCTTGGATATCATTCCTCAGGGCTCTTCCACCTTGATGCTGATAGATTTGTTTGTTTTCCTTTTTTTAGCTTTGTGTGTGCTTCACATGTGAGGGCCAGATAATAAGCTCAGGTATCTTTACTCAGGCACCATCAACCTTGTGTTTTGAGGCAGTATTCTCAGTATTTCTCAGGCCTTTCCTGTATAGAAAAAAAAAAGTCATCTTGTACTTCAAAAACAGTTTGTTTTAGGGACATACTTATAAGACAAAGAGACTAAATGTATATAAGTAAATCAGCAGCTGTTTAATGACACTGAGAAGATACATTTCCCATCGGCATCATTGATTTGTTTTGAGCATGAGTGAAGGCTGGCCCACACACTGTTTCACAGGGGCTACATCTCCCTGAGAAGATATATGGACCAGTAGCTGAGAGTAGGTGAATCTGAGATTGAGCATGCCTCAGTTATGAGGAGTTACCATCATCTCTGAATTCCCTCAATCAACTAATCTATGTCAATTGCTGGGGAGAGCATACACATTAGAAAGTCTGATACTTCCATAATCCTCTACACTCTGCCAGAAGGTTGGGACAGATGCAGTGGGCCCACCATCTAAGTATGACAAGCCATCAGCGTTCCTTACATGTGGGTAAGAGCCAGTGGATATGTGGTTTTATGGCCCCAGGGCAACAAGAATGGGGCATGGTGCCACGCAGGGTCATAGCCTTGAAGCCTGAAAGCAGTCCAAGTAACTAGACCCTCATTATAAAATCCCCATATACATAGCTTCTTTTTGTCACATTCCCTAGCCTCTGTTTGTACTCAGGTGACCAGGCACCTCTGTAGTTTCTCAGCAGGACCCAAGGAATATCTAGATTCTTTTACCCTTGAAGAAAACATCAGGGAGGCTGGGTGACCTGCCAGCTGGCACCACATCTCCCTGCCGTGCCATCTTGGATGTGATACAAGTTCCTCTGGGTTTCACACAGGATCACCAAGTGATCCCTGTGTTCATCTAGCATGTGCTTCCCAGCTAGGACCACAGCTCTATGGGGGAATATCAGGGCACTTTCTGTCCTCTCCTGCTATCAGCCCCCCCCCCCCAAGCCAGCTCTCTTCTACAAGAGGAAGTGAGTTGATCACACCATAGCTTTGCCTTAGGTCCTTGTCCATAGATCCATTACTCAATCGCAATGAGAATAAGGTATTTAGAGATTTCCAGTCCTGACAAGGATGGAGGACATGAGCATCTTATCATAAGGATCGGAATCATAAGCATCTCAACATAGAAGGATGGGAGTCATGAGCATCTCAACATGAGGGATGGGAGTCATGAGCATCTCAACATAAGGATCCTGGCTGATAGGGCAGAATGGAAGGCTGGAGACATTTGACTCTTTTTGTTCCTGAAGAGACAATTCTAGTCCCTCTAAGGAAGGGAAGATCACCAAGGGGACAGTAGGGCAATTGCTAAGTGTCATTTAGATTTGTCCTATTACATGGATCATCGGGACACCTCCTACAGGAACAAGATTTGAGTTCCTTTCTAAAGAGAGGTGTAACAAGGTTGAGCTTGTTTAGGAGGCAAATGAAGACAAATTTGAGCAAAGGCATGAAATAGTTCTAAAGAGAAGTGTGAAGTATCAAAGTGGAGTTCATGAATGTAAGACCTCGTGGAACCTGCTTCTGGAATATGTGTGCACCCATACTCATAAACACATACACACAGAGAGAATGAGAGAGGGGGGAGAGGGAGAGAGAGAGAATGTAGCTCAGTGGTAGAAGGAGGCTTGACTAGTATGCACAACAAGGCCTTGGGTTTCATACCCAGCACCAACAACAATAACAAACTTTCCAGTCTCTCAGACACTTACTTCCACTGATCCCAGTCTATAATCTGAGCACAGATGAGTCCTGCTGCCCCCAAACCCACAATGGCTGATTTGTTTTTCTTTTGCATGAATTGGATGTGGGGAAATTCCTGAAACCCTGTCAGGTGATGCAAATGTCAAACCTTGTGTTTTCTTGAGTCCCCATGTGCACTGAGATCCTCACAGTAGCCTGGAGCCCTGTTCAGGGAGGGGAGCAAGACTGCATGAGCACTCCTCCGGTACCCAGCACAGCCTGGCTCTGCCCTGCCTTCTCTCCCTCAGCAGCCTGTCTTGCACACGTACAGGCCTCTGTGGTCCTGCATTATGCTTCCAGAGGGACAGTTCTTGACACCTGCCCAACAGCAGCACCAAGATCTGATGACTGAGACACCTAGTCAGGGAAGCCAGAGCTGGCACCACCTCCTGATGGGGTACACAGACCTGGCACTGGGTGCTAAAGAACCCTCAGGGACCATCTCCCAGCTTTACAATGACCCAGATGCCCACACTGCTGTTTCACAGACCTCCACCCACTGCCTGTGACTGCCCACATCTGACTCTACTAATACCATGCACCCTCTCATAGGCTGGGTATGAGTAACTACACCAGTCTGTTCATCTTTCAACCGCTGGAAGCCACTGAGCCCCTGCTGGCACTAGACATCAAGAGTAAAGGTACAGACATTCCTGATGTGTGTTTTCCTTTTGTTCTGTTGCTTGCCTACTCCTTAGAGATATATAAATGTCATTGCTATAACAAATGATCAGTACATGTTTAAGTTTTATCAGAAGATGTTAAGGGATATTACTATTTAAATGCCCTCCATAAACTTCAATTTTTTACCTTTTTAAAATTGTGTGCTGCTGGTGGATGTGTAATGGTGTAGGCTCATGATCTCATCGCTTCTTCCTAGTTTATCATGACATTGAGTGAGTCTTTGTGGGCTCATTTTGCCACGACATCTATTCCATCGTGTCCCTGACTACTTAGACCCTTCCTTCAGTACCTAGAATAACTTGTCTTCTTATTGGTTAGAGGATCATACACACTATTTCCTCCTAAGTGGAACCGTTTGTTTTCTTTTAAAACCATTTCTTTAAGAACATATGATTTTTGTGCAGTTTGATTAGGTCTGTTTTCTCACTTGTAGATAATTGCTTTATATGCTCTAACAGACCATCACTATCCCCAAGTTATGGAAATGGTTCCCAGCACTTTCTTGATGTCTATGATCCAAAACAAAGTGATAACTGGTTATGATGTGAGTTACACTGGGTGTTATTGACTTGTTTAAGTTGTTTGCTCATTTTGTGCATAGATATCACATTATCTCAGTAATTCATACTGATATTTATTCTTCTTGTTAAATGTCTTAGGTGACTTGGTTAATAGTCAATAACTAACATTAGTGTGGGCTCGGTGCTCTAACAGCATCTGGTCATTTTACCTCCTAACACACAAAGTAAGCAATCATAAACCCACCTTTTAAACTATTGTCTATTTTGTCTTCCTAATAATACCACTGTTATAATCAGCTACTTAAACTTTTATTGGATTGTAATTGTGACTGTATAGAATATAGAGCTCACATCGGAGATGGCTGCCAACCATTCATGAACATGGTACATCTCTTCATTAATTTAGGCAGTCTTCATTTCAATGTAGATGTACTCCACATCTTTTACTCTCTCTGTTTCTAAGTAGTTCATGCTTTTTGAGGTTATTTCACATGAATTGATATTATTTTTTTTCATTTTTTGCTGCTTTTTCATAAATTAAAATCCAGGAGTTTTTAAATTTTGAAACCTTGTTAAATATACATATTTTCTCTAATAAAGTTTTTCCATTGCCTTGTTTTATTGTTCTTGACAACATTTGAGGTCTCCAGTGTAAACAGAACAGCTTTGCGTCTTGACATCTGGTATGTAAGCTTCTTTTTTTTTTTTTTTTCTTGTCTTTCCATACTAGTTAGGCTCTCCTGTCCAAGGTCGAATGGGAGTGATGATGGGGAGACCTTTGCCTTTCTCCCAGGTGGAGCAACACGCTCTCAGTTTCTCAACATTAAGTACTGTGCTACATGAAGGTTTTGTGTAGGCTTTTATCACACCAAGGAAGGGCAATTCTTCTCTGTACCTCATTTCCCAAGAGCTTCTATCTTGAAGGGGTTTAAATATCTATGGAACACTTTCTCACTCAGATAAATGACAGTCTTCTACTTTATTCAGTTGCTTTAGTGGATTTTCAAGCACTGAATCAACTCCATGGGCTTAAAGCCTGCAATGCTATCCTTTCCTGTGTGACTGGGTTCAGTGGGCTAAGATTTTATTACACATGTCAGCATCCATGTGCACAGTTTTCTTGTGGTTCCTTTCTCAGATCTTGACAACATCATAATATGCATGAGGAAGTATTCTTTTTCTGTTTTTAGAAAAGAATATTATGATTGTCACTATTTCTTATTTGGGGATTACCTTTGGGGAAAGTTAGTTTTGATAGAAAACTTAGTATTTGGTACTTAACTTTTATCCTATATCATTTTTTAAACTAGAATGTTTTGAGTTTTTTCATCATTTGTCATTTTACTAAGTAGTAAGTTATCAATAAGTCGGTGTGTGTTTCATTGAATTTGTTATATTTTGTTTTACTTTTGATGTTGGTTCAATCTAAAATCCTTTTTTAGTAGCACTATTAGTTTCTGTTTTCTGAGTTTCCTCTGAATTATTCATGGGAAAAGCTGAGGCATGGTTTAGTGTTTTCCAACCTGGGCTGGTTCACCCATCCTTAGGCAATTTGGTGGTTCCCTGCTCCCAGGAGATCTCACCATATTGATGCTGAAGTTAGTGCAGACTACAGCCCAGAACTGGACTGTAGAGATCCTCCTGTCTCAGCCTCCCAGTAGCTGGGACTACAGGCATGCATCATCACACTGGGTGGCATTAGTGTTTTCAAGAGTCCTGGCTGGATGTTGTTGTCCTCACTTGCTTATGCTGTCTCCTGTTTTGTGTATTTAACTATGACATTGTCTCTTTTTTGTTTCAACAAAGATTTTAGGTATATATCTGTACTAATTTTTTAGTTATATAATTTAAATATGTTGGTGACTTCTCTAAGGATTAAAATATATTGTATTACTTCATAATAAAACTACAGTTCACTTGTATATTACATCCTGACCACAGTTTCCCCTCTGTCCACTCCTTCCAGTCCTTCTCCCAGCCCCGCTTCCTCAGATCCACTGTTTACTTCTAAAAGTAATTCAATCTTCTAAGCACAACTCTTTTCGTGTATGCTTTGTTTACATTTGTGGACTGGCCACTTTAAGGCTCTGTTCCTCTTCATTCCTGAAGAGGACACAGGTTTTCTTGTTTTTTCCACAACCAGTTGTTACTAATGTTAAAAGGTGCAAATCACTATGAATGAGCCATTGTGGAACCCAATGGACTCTTACATCTCTGAAGGACTCTTCTTTCATCAGACAGTTTACTTAGACTCAGCCCCCACTCTCTGCAGTGGGCAGCAGCTTCTAGAGGACTCCCCCAGCTCTCACATTCAAGTTGTAGTTGAAGGATCAGACATTGATCTGAGGAGATTTTGCATGTAGATTTTGGTAAGACCTGGTCAGATCTCCCTAACTTTCCAGATGATCTGCCAACTCCAAACTCTCCTCATATCAGCCCAAGAACCCTGTTGGTTTCTCCTGTCTTGAGCTATTACTGTAAAATGTTCTGAGCTTGACATTTTCACCAAGTTTAATGCCTGTGTTTCAAGACTGGATGTCTACTTGTTTCTGTCTACTGGAAGACTCTCTCATTCTCTCCAGGGCCCTAGGAGTTGTTCACTGTCCTCCTACTTCCAACAAAGGCACAAACCACATGTGTCTCATAATGATCTGAACTAGCATCAGATATTTCTCTTTGTTTTCCCCAGCAAAATTTCTCACAGCATCCAGAAAGGACACTAGGTCAGAACTAACTCCATGCATCTCAATCCATGAAGGACAATAAATTGAAAAACAGCCTGTCATACTGATCCTCCAAAAGATACGACCCATGAAACAGTAACCTCCTGCGTATATGGTCACTTCCTGTGGACAGTAGTCACCCATGGCCATAGTCACCACTTACACTGGTGAGTTTTAACTGTCAACCTGAGAAAACCCAGATCATCTGCAAAGAGAGTTTTAATGAATTGTCTAGCAGGTTGACCTGTGGGCATGTCTGTGAGGGGGTGCCTTAACTGCTAGTTGGTGTAGAAAGATCTAGCCCATTATGTGTAGCACCATTCCTTAGGCAGAAAGCCCTGGACACTATGAGAAGAGAAAGCTAACTGAGAGCGAGCTAGCAAATGAAGATGTGTCTATATTCTCTTTGCTCTTCACTGTGGGTGTGATGGGACTAGTTACTTGGATTCCTTTCCTGTTGAATTCCCTGAAAGAATGGACTGTAACTTAGAACTGTAAGCCAAATAAATCTTTTTCTCACCTAAATTGCTTTTTTGGTGAAGGCATTTTATCATAGTGACAGAAGCAAAACTAGTATCCCCTGTGGATATACTTACTGTGTACAAAGTCACTTCTCACAGTCATACTCACCCTCTTTAACATTGTCACCTCCTGAAGACATAGTCGTCACCTCCCACGACGTCACTCATCTCCTGTGGACACAGTCACCACCTGCCATGGACAGCATTATGAACCACGTGTTGATATCATGTTCCTTCTTAAAACTAATTTGTGGGGAAATAGTCCAGAGGATCCAGGAGTCTTCAACAATGCCCCTGGTACAAAATGCCCTCTCAAGTCCTCCCCTGCCTAGATGAACACTGGTGTGCTTTGTGCTTGCAAGTTGCAACCTTAGGTTTTACTGGAACCCTGACATGAAAAAGCAGAGGAAATCTTTGCTACTTCTTGAAAGCCAGCTGGCCCTGGGAGGAGACCCAGGCTGTGGCTAGCCTCAGAGTTCTTTACATTATCCTGCATGAGACTATAGATATATTTCCCTCTGTCAGCCAAAAGTCAGATTTTGCTATATGTCTAAAAAAAATAAATCAATGTCACTTGACAAAAATACAGACAGATAAGAATATAAATTTCTATTTAAAAACAGGACAAATAAACACAATAAACACTCCCTCACACCCTACCGACAAGACTAAGTGCAGAGAAATTGAAACTCCCATCACAGCTGGTGCCTATGAAAACAGCCACACTCATTCTGGAAAACAACTTGACATTACTCTGTGCTGTTGAGTCTTTATATGCCCTCCAACCCAGAAACTCCAGCCTTCTTCATTCATGTCCTAAATAATCCTACACATATGTAAAAGAATGGGTTATTTCTTTCTACAAGTTAGTTTTGTTTTGTTTGTTTTCATAATAGCCCAAACCTGGAAGTAACTCAAATAATGCTCCATAGGGGAAATGAATCAGTATGTGTCCTTTATTCATAGAAAATTACTGCACAGAACTTAAATAACAGTGGTACATAGCATCATAAGTCAACTTCATTCACTCAGTTAATACTGGGCAAGAAACAACAGAATCAAGACCACATGATGCCATTAATATGAAGTTCAGACAGACCTACTTTAATTACGCGATTGAAGGATGCTCACAAAGGTGTTAAAACGGGAAAATCCCCATGTGTGATATATTTTACAATAACATCTATACATCTATAAAAATGTAACAACACTGGAGGTATTAAGTCCCTGGAAACCTCAAATTTATTCCCTTAGTGCTTTAAAGAAATGTTCTACATACCATCATGATTATCATTGCCTCCCAGCAGTGCCCAGCACTTGTCCTATTGCTCACTGATTCCAACACTGTCCCCAGGGTTTGTTCAGATGTGTCACTGATTGCCAAGCTGAGCCAGTGAGGACAGTCATGGAAGTGTATTTTCAACACTGAGGGTTCCTCCCTAACCCCAGGAATTGTCATTTGCTAAAGCTGTCTCAGACAAAGCCCATCCAGTTCTCAGAGGAAATGCCACAACCTCCTCTGCAGGGGGCTGAACTCCTGCCTGATGAGGAACTGACCCTCAGGGACAGGGTCGCAAGGTCCTGCAGCAGTACAGCTCCCTACCATCCCCAGGTTCAGCTCCACAACATCCAGCCTTGACCTCTCTGGTCCCACAGTGCTCCCAACTCTCATTTCCAGTGACAGCTGTGTCCCCCACAGTGGCTCTCTATACCTGGTCACATCCCATAGCCTCTCCTCTTTCACCCTGGCCAGCATCACTGCTTACCAATGAGCTTCCACCCATCACACACACCATCCCTCTTGCTCTGGCTGCACTCAGGCTATGTACAGGTGTGCTCTCAGGATGGCACAGCCTAGCACAGACACTTGAACTTCATCAGCACTCCAACACACTGTTCCTGTTTTGTCCTAAGAAACCAAACATCCCCCAAACTTGGACACCTCTCCATTTGCCTGGTCACTCCCCCTCATTCATGAGTGCCTGAGAGCCCTATTCTTTCTCTGACCACTCCTTCATTCCTTCTAGTGCCCCCAGGAGCACCTAAGATCAGGGAGTCTCAACAGCACCACTTAATCACATTTCAGACCAGACAATTTGGTTCTACTGTACGACATTCAGCAGTAGCCCTGGGTTCCATACTGTGACTATGGAAAATGTATTCACACAATACTGATGTCTCCTGTCCACACTGCCCATCCAAAAAGGTTCAAGGGTTAATAAGAAACTCCCCTCTGCATCCTGACATGATAACTTCCTCCACTGAGAAGTTAACCAAATTTCTGTTTTCTACAGTGTTCCAGCTGGGCCCTTCCACAGTGCTAGTGCCTGCTTAGGACCACTCAAAATGGAAGAAAGATTGATTCCTGGCCTCTCAGATCTGTGTCAGTGCAGCAGGGATTACAATAGTACTGCAAAGAAGAGCTTTCCCACAGATGAGAAAGTAGAAGGAAAATACTCACATAGCACCCTGAAGTGAGAGCCAGGCCGAGTTTTAACACAGTAAACAATGCACTGTTCACTATGCTCTGCTTGGCACATTGACTCATGTAGAAATAGAATGCAAGAGCACATGATACACATACCACGTTCCACCTGTGTGCCTCTCTGGCTCCTGCCAGAATCCACTTTGCCATGTGGCAAGGAGAAACATCTGCAGCTGTCACTCAAGCCTGCTCTGGGATGGGGCTGTCTAATCTGACCAGCAGGGAGATGACCAAAGTCAGGAAGAGGAATGGATGACTCCATGGCGATCAGCATTTCTGAGCTGATGAAGGAGGTTGCAGTGGCAGAGAAGAAACCACTCCAGATCATTTGCAAATGCAGGAGTTTCACAAATCTCAAAGGTCATCTCTGAGAACTAACATTTAGTCTTAGCAGAAAGTATTGCTATTTCAACAAATTGTGCATCCATAATTCTCAGTTCCCCACCACCTCTCCCCCAACCTCAAAAAACAACAACAAACAAATAAACAAACAAAAAACTGGAGCAACAGCCTTGGCAAGAAAGACTTGTTCCCACCAATGGTCTCACCTTGGTAGGTGAGTCACTCCCCACACTCCTTTCATGAATACAATCTTGAAGGGGTGAGGGCATTCTGATAGGGTCATAGTGACACCCAGGCCAGGCAAAGTGAGGGCATTTTTAATCTGTCCTTCTGCAAGGCTGAACAGTCTTCATTAACGTCACAGATACCCTCAGATGCCAGCCCTACAGGCTGATAGCCACAATGTGGGAACAGAACCCACCAGGACTGCAGCCTTACCTGGACTCTGGGTCCCTGAAATGACTGGGCTGTGTTCTGAATTTCTTATTAGCTCCACTGGGTTTATCCCCAAATATAGCTCTTGGGCTGGAAATGTTCATAGTGTCTCTTCCCTTTGAACAGGGCTTTTAATTCCTCCAGCTCAATTATAATTAGAAAGTATCTACACTTTACCTTGGTGGTTTGGCTTTTCCACTAATAACTGGATCTTCAGAATTAATCCCTTGAAGAAACTCTCCCTCAGATCCTTACTTCCAGTTTCTGAGCACATTACACTGGCAGGTTTCTGATTTCTTTTAAATGTCCAGGAAGAGGCCAGGAATGTCCAGGCAGGAATGTTGCTGTCTCCCCTTATGCTATCAGTGTTTGAGGCAGATACTTCTCCGATGTCTGAGGTGATCACTGACCATTCCTATCACAATGAACTGATCAAACAGTCATTAGTACAAGTCACTGGGCTCTTAAAGAATATTAACAATGTAAGTATATTATTGGTATTACAAAATACCTGATCAAATCTACTTAAATGTCAAAGGGTTTATTATGAGCTATGGTTTCAGACCACGGTCAATTGTCCTGTGAAGAAGTAGACCATCACATCAGAAAGGGTAGATGGAGCAAACATGCTCACCTTACAGAGACCAAGAAAAAGAAAGGGACGAGAGGGGACACAGGAGGAAACGGTGAAGCTGGCCACATAGGGCCAGCGCTTACCACACAGGGTCAGTGCTGAACATATACGGTCAATGATGGCCAAACAGACCCAAGATGGCACACAAAGTCAATGTGACCACGTGGGGCTGAGCTGGCCATGGAGAGTCAGTGCTGGCCAAGGGGGTGGGGGCATTGCTGACCAGTGCTAATGAAAAGTTTAGCCATCATGTTATAAAGAAAGGCAGGCACATAATATGGCTTTCACTGCATGCTAAGATAAACGAGGGAAGATGCAAAGCATGAAAGCCAAGCACAAAACAGGCAGCTGTGGAGCTGATTGTCTTCCCAACCTTCAAGGCTGTCAGTCAAATATGGGTTTCTCCTACAGGGACTGAGTTAGGATTGTCACAAGGAGGTCCACTTTGGTTATACTAAAAGAGAATTTTTTTTCAAGCACAGAACTGGCTCCCACAAAATGTCATCTTTTCTAATGAGATAGTTGGGGTGGCAGGGAAGTCTCAGGACAGGGGTCTCCTCAGAGATTGCTGGAATAGCTTCCTCTTTCATGGCAGAGAGAACTTGTCTGTACAGACACTGCAGTGCAAAGAGATGCCAACAGGGACCAAGGGAAATGGAGTATTGCGTATATAAGTCAAACCCAGGAACCATCTTCCTTTTTGCATCATGGTGCATGTCAGCAAGGTAGCACATCGGAGAGACCTACAGTTTAGCTGTGTTTAACCAAATGTTTTTCTAGCATAAGAGATCTCAAAAATCCTTCCCGCCAAATAGCAGTTGACACCTCAGGGAACTTCTGCTTGGAGACTGTGGCTCAGAGAAGTGTAGACTGGCATTTGGAGCCTACAATGGAAGAAACAGACCCGGAGAGAGTGGTAGACAGAGATAAAGCCTTCCAGATTCATGGGTAAGCTCATCTTGGTGAACTAAAATGACCTCAGTGTAGAACTGAAGCAGGTTTGTAATCTTCCTAAGAGTCTAAAAGGTAATTTGAAAGATAACCATCTTTACCTCAAGAAATGTTGATTTTGTAAAGATTATTCATTTAAGTTCATTCTTGCCTTATGTTCATATACACATTTGTTTGTATGCACACATGTACACATAAGCACTCTCTCTCACACACACACACACACAGAGAGAGAGAAAGAGAGAGAGGGGGGAGTTCCCTATGGGCTGGTGTTTCCGTAAGTGCAGTCTAATTGAAATGTAACTCAGAAAAGCACTCTGGCTCACTACAAAGGTTTCAGACACAACCACTAAAAAGACTTTAGGCTAAACCTGGAAAGGGGGGCTGGGGGAATCTTATTATGCAACAGTTTCGTGTCTTTGCCAAACTCTGATGCTTGGAAGTTGAGAAGAGACAGCCGGCACACCTGTGTCCATTGGCATAGAGTTAAATCGATACAAAACAGTAGGCAAACAGCCAATTACCTGTCACCTAAAGACTCACTTGAAGGGTTTGAAGGCATTTTTTACAATTAGGAATTTAAAGCTTCCATACCTATAAGGAAGCCTTCCTCAGATATTTAGAGACATTAAGACTGTATGTAGCAAATTAGGGAGTTACCTTCTAACAGCATCTGGTAGCCGAGCTGTACACAGCCTAGGGGACCCTGCAGAGGTCTGAGCAGTTGATCCCTCACCACCTACCACTTGTTTTTGTCTTCACCCCAGTATTCCTGGCTCCACTGTCATGACAATCATGTAACCACATATAACAGCAATCCTCTCGGATACCCACTGGTATTCATTCCCATGGCCGTCATCACGCAGACATTAGCCACTCATCAGATATGCCTGCTGAGGAGGGGAGAGGGAGGGCACAAGACCCAAGCAACCTGCCCTTAAGAACTTTTCATGCCAGCAAGGATCTCGACATGACCACAAGTTTTGCTCTGTAAACACAATATTATTATCAGGGGTCTTTTTCCCCCACAGCAGAAAATGAAATAGATGGAACATCTAGATAACATTCTATCACTCTCATAGATTACTTAAGCCTCCATATATTGAAACAAGAGCTCATAAGATGCTGTGGTTTGGATTTTCAGCATCCCCAGAGGCCTATGTTAAAGGTTTGATCTCCAGCCTGTGATGTCAGGTGTACAAGCTTTAGGAGGTAGGCCTAGTCGGCAGAGGTTAGGTCTTTGGTAGTATGTTTGTGAAGGTAACACTGGGAGCCAGCCATATTATTTCTCTGTCTATATATCTGTTTATCTATTATCTATTTATCTGTCTGTCTGTCTATCTATCATCTATCTGTCTGTCTGTCTGTCTGTCTGTCTGTCTGTCTTATTCTTACCATCTCTTTTCTTCCTAGCTACCATGCAAAGCTTTGCTCAGCTACCCAGATGATAGTTCCAACTAGTCATGGACTAAAACCTTTGAAACCACAGCCTAATAACTTACCCTTTCTTCCTTCCAGTTGCTTTATTTCAAGTATTTGTCATAGCTATGAAATATGTCTGACATGCAAGGAACTCCCATGACCAACAGGCAGTGATGGGGCATGAATTCAATTAAAAGGTCCCTCTGTGGCTTCAGGAGAGTATATGCAACAGCAGAATGGCCTGTCTCCATGTCCTTTCATGCAACCATAAAAGTGGGCAGTTCTAAGACAGGTTTATTTTCTTTGGGGTGTCATAACACAATGGATAAATGATGCCCACCACTGAGAGTTTTCAGCATTTTGTAATTACTCAAGTACTTCTTAGAAGCAGTTTGTATTTGGAACCATATTATCCTGAATGCTTGGAAGCACTTCCCTGTCACACATAGCCAAAGCATACTGGCTCCTAGACTTGGCTCAAGGCAGCTCACCAGTCGACATCACACTTGGTCCTTACTTCATGTCTCAATGGTTCAGCCTCCCAGAGTGTCTTAGCCCATCCTGGGCTAAGGCTCCCCAGACATGTTAGTCTATGGAGAATAGATTTACTGCTCACAGCCCTAGAGGCTGACAAGTCTAAGACCAAGGGGACAGCATCTGGTGAGGGCCTTTGTGCTGTCGTCCCACAGACAGCAGAGGACTGAAGGTCCAGAGAACATCAGGAAGGAGGGAGGCATCAGGGGCACATGTGCATCTAACAAGCCCACTTTATCTTAGGATAGCTATATCAATCATCCCATTAAAGAAGCATCTCTCAGCACTGTTACATTAAAGATTTACTTTCAGGGCTAAAGAGATGCCTCAGTGGTTAAGAGCACTGCTGCTTCCAGAGGATCTGAGTTCAAGTCCCAGCACTCACATGGCCTCTCAAAACAGTCTTTAATACCAGTCCTAGAGAATCTGGTACTCTCACACGGACATGTATACAGGCATAACACCACATAAAAATGAATAAATCTTTAAAAAAATTACTTCTGTGATGATGGGTGATCTTCAACTCGACAGGTTAGAATCACCTTGAAAACAACTCTGGGCATTTTCAAGAGTTGTTAGGGAGATGGGATGGTCCACCCTGAATGTGGGTAGCATCCCCCAGTGAGTCAAGGTCCTGGATGGAATGAAAAGGGAACATGGGACAAACAAGCTGAGGACTTGCACTCCTTCTCAAAGAGGTCTGTGACTAGCCTGTCTCAGACTCCTGTGGCCACACTACCCCTCCCATGATGGACTGTACCCTCAACCCGTGAGCCACAATAAACTCTTGGTGTTGGTAGGTTTCACTGTTAGATGAACATGGCCTAGATCATCTGGGAACCTCGGTTGAGGAATCGCCCATAACAGAATGGCCTGTCAGAGCTTATGTTGATTGATGGTTGATGTGGGAGGCCTGAACCCATGGTGGCAGAGCTGTCCCTACAAAGATTAGCCTGAGCTACATAAAAAGCTGCATGTGTATGAGCCAGCAAGTGATCAGTATGTGACATTTTTCTGTGGCTTCTGCTCCAGTGTCTGTTTGAGTTCCTGGCCTGATTTCCTCAACAATGACTAAACGCAGTAAAGTGAAATAATAAACACTGTCTCCCTAAATTGCTATAGGTCAGATGGTTTGGTTTTTTGTTTTGCTTTGTTGTTTTTGTTTTCCACAGTCACAGAGGAGCAAACTAAGCACACCCTTCCTTATTCTTTTAAATATTTATTTTCACTGTTTTTAATTATGTGTAGGTGTGTGTGCATACATGTGAGCATGAGCACATGTGTGAAGATACCCACAGAGGCCAGAGGCACTGGGTCCCCTTGGAACTGGAGTTATAGATAGCTGTGGGCTGTTTGACATGGATGCTGAGAACTGAACTTGGGTCTCATAGAAAATCAACATATACACTTAACCTCTGAGCCTCGTCTCCAGCCCATGCCCTTCCTTCTTTAAGTTGCTTTTCCAGAGGTTTTGTCACAGCAACAAGAAAATGAATACAGTTTCCCGCATCAACTTTGGAGACCACATTCAAGCCACAGCATCCCACCCCTAGAACCTGAAACTTTCATCCTTCTTAGATCCTTCTTACACTCAACCCAGTAGTTCTAAAGTTTTAACTCATTTCAGCATCAGCTCAAATGCCTGAAGTCCAGAATCCCCCCCCCCCAACACAGATGGCCTCAGGATGTGCTTCACCCTGAGATAGCATCTCCATGCTGCGAGCCCACAGTATACAAACCAGACTTGCCCCAAACCCAATGGTGGGGTGGGCACAAGGACATTTTCACTCCAAAGGAAGAAACAGGCAAGAAGGAATGGGTCAGACCTTAATCCAAAACCTGGCAAAGTAGAAGCCATGAACTCTTTAAACTCCAGGATGACCTTTTACTCATATGCTGCCTCCTGATTTCAGGTCACTGGGCTCAGCCCCATTAGCTTTGCAGTGGAGTCTTGTTACTGAGGATCTCCATGCTCAGGCAGTACATGGTCTCTGTACTTCTCACAGTCAATGCCACTACTGTGGTTCTACAAAGCTCTGTCCTGATAGGATGTGAAACAACAGGGTCCCTGTGACCAGCATCCTCTTAGGTCCCAGGCTGCCTATTGTGCTCCTTGGAATCTGATGGGGGCTACCATGGGCCCACAGCTCTCACGCTGTGCATCATAAAAATCAGAACCAGGTGATCATTGCCCCAGATCCACACTCCTGACTCTAAGCAGGGGCTCAAGCTGTATCCTGAGCCCCCAGAATCACGGCTGGAGTGACCAGGAGCACTGTTCCCATCTGCTGAGCAAAACCCCTTTGATGGGAGATGTCTGTAAATATGTTTCTCTTATTGGTTAATGAATAAAGCACTGTTGGCCAATAGGAAAGGAAAATAGGTGGAACTAGGAGACAAGGAGGATTCCAGGAAGTAGAGGGAGGAGTTCCAAGATGGAGGACCTAAAGGGTAGGATGCCGGTCTCTCTCCCCAGTAAGATGAGATCATGTGGAAGTACTTAGATTAATAGAAATGGGTTAATAATTAAGATAGAGCTAGCTGATAAGAAACTAGTAAATGGCCAACAGAATTATATCTAATACAGAGTCTTTGTGTATTATTTGGGGCGGGTGCAGAGGTGGGACCAGGCTGCCGGGGGGTTGGGACGGGGAATAAACCTTACTCATAACATAATGGCATCCAACAGGGACCAAAGAACTTCCACTCAAAACTTAACAAAAGCTTAAGAAAGGGTTTTAGAAACAAAAAGACAGAGACAAGCAAGGTTTCTAGGTAACAACATTTTTCTCCGTTGTACTCTGCTTTGCTAGAGACAAGCAGAGACTTGTACAGCTCCTTTAAGGGAGGTTTCCTGACTCAGTATAAGCAGCAAAAAACCTCATGGCTTTTAAGAAGCACTGCTAACGATTCATTGGAGTGTATGAGAGCTGGGAATGGCAGTGACCACATCTCCAAGCCAGCAACATGCTGCAGGATGACAGCATAGACCAAGGCAGTGAGCACAGCTCTCAATTCTGGCAGTAAAATTACCCACCACCATCTTGGATAGACCGTGGCTAATACAGCTGTGGCTTTCATTTTAGCAATGTTGTTGTTTACCAGATAACAGACTTGTGCCAGAAAAAGATAAGATTTACAGTAAAAACAGATTCACATTAAGAAAAACTGCTAAAAGTTTACAGTGTGTTTTAAAATACATGTAGGCTTAGGAAAGAAAAAGAATAAAATGGTTTTAAAAAGACAGAGTAGTTGGGTGTGGTAGCACTCGGGAAACAGAGGCAAGAAGATTTCTGTGGTTTCAAAGTAAACCTGGTATACAGAGTTAATTCCAGGACAGATAAAAGTTACACAGAGAAACCTGTCTCAAAATATGAAAAAACAGAAGTAGAAGAAATAGAGTAATAAAAAAGACGAGTGTGGATACTATATGCTGTTCTGTTATCTTTAAATTATTTGACTGCTGAGGAAATAGCAACAACTGTTAAAACAAATGCTGCTGGATTAATCCAATTTACATATTTTAAAAATGCGTTGACTCCAAAATTTAAGTCTAAGGACAAGTTACTGGGGGAAAGGATTTCTATTTTTTGTTTCCACAGAAAATGAAAAGCTGTGTATTCCTTCCAAACTAACACGGTTTGATCAAGCAAGACCCCCTGAAACAGCATCCCAGGTGATCCAACATTCAAAACAGTTGGGACAAGTCAGCCTTACAGACTACAGCCAAGATTTCTGCATCTTCTTAGGATTCCCATGGCAGCGCTCCCTACAAGCAGGAAGCAGTTTAGAAAGAACAACACCCAAATTCCCAAATATTGTTTATAAATGTTTGTTTTCATTTAAATGGGGTTGGTTATAAATGATTAATGATCACAACCAATATCATTAAATGTAAAAAGGGGATTATGGAATAGATATTAATACTTTGTTTTGGAATGGCTTTTCATTTATTGCTATAAATTTAAGGTCAATTTTATAATATGTATATTTTTCCTCTTGTTTAGGTACTTTGTTTAGATAGCTCATTTAAAAAAATGTATAACTTAATACAGATTATAGATAGTTACCTATGATAGTCAAAACATAAGAGTTAAGTAAGTTAAGTTTTCAAGATCTACAGAGATGTATTTGAGATGGATAGGCATTCTTCAAACCTTTCAAAGACCTACAAAATATGGTATTTAAATGGTTTAGGGTTTTTCTTGACAGTGAGACATAACTGCTCCTGGCAACACCACCTTCATCAGAAAGGAAGATGAACATCAAAGAACCTCGTTACAGAGTTTACTTTCAATATGGCAAGACTAGCCATTTGGGCAAGATACTGCTCTTGTCTGGACTATTTGACTTTATGCTGTATAAACTGGATATGCAGGACCCACAGAAAATTGACTGCTGAAACAAGATGGACATTGCTACAGGATTCCTGCTTCGTGGAAGAGTCTGCCAGACATTCTGCAGGACACAGAGAAAAAGTGACTGACAAACTACCAATACAGGTAGATAGTTTAAAGTTTCCTGCTTTGCTGAGGAGTCTGCCAGACACACTATGACCTTTAGGCTGAAGATGAAACATTATAGAAGAACTTCAGGTGACTCACCAGGCAGTGAGTTGTCTCTGCCATTTCTAGAGTTTATATTTATCCTTCTGTGGCCTTTGAAGGAGTTGAAGACAGATAGTTATGGTTATAGTTTTCCTTAGTTAGGATTAAAGATAAGTTACATATAGGACTTTAGACTCACAAAGAAGGATAGATGATAGAATATTTTCTTTAAATTTTACAAAATGTTAATGAACTAAATATTGTTAACTGTGATTCATATTTGATAACTATTGGTGATATATTTTGATATGATAAGGTTAAAACCCTTCTTTTTATTTTAAACAGAAAAGAGAAGATGATGGGAGATGTCATTCTGTAAATATGTTTCTCTTATTGGTTAATGAATAAGCACTGTTGGCCAATAGGAAAGCAAGATAGGTGGACTAGGAGACTAGGAGAAGAGAGGAAGTAGGAGGGAGGATATCCAAGATGGAGGACAGAGAGAGAAGAACCCCAGCCCCTCTCTCTGGTAAGATGAGACCACGTGGAAGTACTTAGATTAATAGAAATGGGTTAATAATTAAGACAGAACTAGCCGATAAGAAACTAGTAACTGGCCAATAGAATTATATCTAATACAATGTCTATGTGTATTATTTGGGGCTGGCAAGGTGGTGGTACCAGACCAGCTGTGGAAAAACCTACTCCTAACATCCCTAGGCAGCTCAGGCAGTGTTCTCTGGAATCTTGGCCCTCTGGTCCACCTCTAGACCTCCAAGAACTGTCTCAAAGTCTGAATGGAGTCTTCCTACTGTGAACTAGCACGTGGCCCATTCTCTTATAGTGGGCAGATGAAGGCATGAACCATTAAAAGGTGTTTTGCTGACAGAAACTCAATGAGGGTTTTCTGCATTTGGCTCTGAAGTTGAGCTCGCTCCTGAAAATAAACCTATCTCATTTCTCACTGTGAGGACTTTGCCTCTGTTTTGATCTTATATTTCCAATACTGATTGGGGCAGAAATACTACATCTTTACACATTTCTGCTTGTGTTTCTTTGCTATTTGCCTGCTGGTTTCAGACAGATCCAACCCCCTCTCCAAGGGGGGTGGGGTCTTGGGGGTTGGGGGAGACCATGTGCCCACATGCAGCATCCTTCTTGGCAGTCAATGGGGTCAAGTAGCTAGAATGGGTGGGTGTAGACTTGAGATAGCTCTAGGGGATCAGTCTGGGCTCATGCTGTGTCACCTCCAGTCTTGTTAGTAATTAACATTAAGAAAGAGAATCCAACTTTGATACTGCCAAGATGCTGAGGCAGAGGTCACCTTTCCTTAGACCTCTCCTTCTGCTCAAGTGCAAACATAAGGACTTTATAAAAAAAACTCTTGAGCTTCCCAACTTCAAATGAAGATCTCCCACCTCCAGCATTGACAGAGATGGTTGCTTAAAAACAGTTATCACTGTTTTGTTAATGTCAAAGGGTAACTGCTCAAGAGTTTATGTTTCTGTCTTGTCTTGATCTAGGAGCCTCAGTGGTGTCATCTCTGGAAGCTGAATGCTGTTCTTGGGATCCATCAATATCAATGGCTAACTACACTCTAAAGCTGTGCATTGCAAATACAGACTTCCTCTGAAGCAATAGTTCCATCAGGAGTGCTTTAAGTACTTTATCACTGTGACTATATGCTTGCTGCCATCTCTGGCAATAAACAGCAACAGTAATAATGGAAGTTTCAAATGAAAAATTACCAAGGTCATAACACATCCCTGGACAGGTTTGGTGGCATGTGTTCTCAATATCTACAAGGAAAACTGTCAAGTCATCCCATTTCTACTTAGAAGTGCAAAAGACCAACATATCATTTACTCAAGAAGCTTTCAGAGTCCCTTCTAAGACTCAGTCTGGGAAGCCTTTCTTGGGAACACTGTCATAAAAAGGAGACAGTGACCCTTTGCAAGCCATCAAACTTGCCCAAACTCTGATCCATAAAGTAGAAGGTGAAGAAGACCAGAGGAGCGAGTGCAGAACACTGTGAGTCCACAGAGGGGAGGCTGCTCTAAGCTCAGCCTACAATTGAGATTGAAATGTCTTGCAATGCATCTAGAAATTGTGTCCAACATTTGGTCATTGAGCCAGGATGTTACCTACAAAGTTCATGCTTCAGAACTGGCAATGGAACTACCAAATAAAACCCAAAGCCAAATTCCTCACAATGTTTATTATATTGGGTTGTGTCATATTCATAGCTATCTTTGGCCAAAAATGAACCAAGCACAGGTAATGAATTTGGATGTGCTGCTGCTTGAGAAAACTACGAAAGGTCTGAATTGAGTGTAAGTAGCTATCATGATCTAGGTATGTACTACTGGATGCAGGAGCTTAAGGGAGAATAGAAAAAAAAGGGTTCCATAGGACTTCAGGGTCCCTGACATTTTCAGGGGTGCTCGTGTCTTCAGGTTACTTTCAATCACTATGTGAGCAAGTTGCTACCAACTAGCACTTTCCAAGAAGTACAGGACTATAGAGAGACAAACCTAACTTAGCTCCTCCTCAGTAACTCCAGGGAAAACTAGTGAAGCTTAAGTTATGAATTGGTGACCCATGCATGAATGAGCTGGAGACATTACTGTCTAGACCATATCTCATGCATAAACACTAGAAATCAAATGAACAAAGCCAGGGCACTACAGTAATGCCTCACTGTAAGGAAGTGTGCAGACCTTGCTGGCAAACCCAACTACATTTTAATCCAGGTCCTGGGGCATGACCCTTGGCTCAGAGGACTGGAGAAATGACAATATGGAAAGGCTCCAGACCTTTCTTCCCATTCCATAGAGCTGGGTTAGGTGCTTTAACTGAGGCTTTAGGTTGAATTTTAAAACTGGATTCTGTTATCCCCAAAATGCTGAGAATTATGTCACTGGATGATCTCAGTGATCTCTCATCCTGACTCCCAGTGCAAACTGACATCTGTCCCCTGTACTGTTATTGGGATACTGATGTTATTTTACTGGGACACATGGATACTGTCAGTCCCCACCTTACCCTACCCAACAGCATAGAGGACATTGTGACCCTCCCTGTGGCCACTCCATCACCTGAACCCCAGACTGGAAGTGTTATCTACTTGCTATAGCTCTGCCAATGAGTTGCCAGCTAGGCCCCTCTCCTGAGGCCAAGCATGTGTCTCCCCCCAGTTGCATCTCAACCTTAACTTCATCTTGCTGTTCCCAAACCAGCACTTCCCTATCCCATCTCACCATGCTTGTGTATGACATTGTGACAGTCTTCACATGTTCATAGGCTGCTATATGTACATGAGTGTCCATGCACACATTTATATAGCATCCACATCCTCCATCTAGGTGAGAGATAGAGACCATCTCTCTCCATCATCACAGCATCTACTGGTGAATGAACCAGTAGATGTGCCACTTTCTCTGGTTCCAACAAAGCACTCCAGCTGTAAAACTAAGCAGGCTCTGAATCGGTGGGTAAATATTCCAGGGAATGCAGCTGAATCTTACTGCTATTCTAGAAGCAAGGGTAATTCCAAATGTTTCTGACCCTTAATTGTGTACAAATTTAGATATCATCGGAGGCTGTACAGCTCAAAGTCACTTTCATCAAGCAAAGTCCTGTTGAACATTTAAAATGTTGTGCTAGCTGTCTCCTACTTATTTAACAAAAGTCTGCCCTGTTAAAACTAAATAACTTTATGGTTCATGTTATGCTGTACTTTCAAGACCCACAGTATTCTCCATTTATATTAACATTTATTGATAGCAAAAATGCTATTACCAGAATGACAGAGGAGAATGTTAATATATACACAATGACATCAGTTTCCATTCAGAGATGCCATCAAGCTGTGGCCAGCAAGTACACATAGATATCTTGGTTGCCTCAATCAGACCTTCAAGACCCTAGTGACAAAGAATACTTTGTAAGCATTAATCACATCTAATGTGTGAGTCAAGCACATTCATTAACTGCCCTTTGTTTGTATTAAAAAATGCAATCAGCACATGTTATTTGAATGCCTTCTTCATTCTGTATGAGGCTATTCAGTGTGGTAGCTCATCATGCACTCTCCTGGATCTGGACAATTCATCCATTCCCATTGTCCATTTGCAATGCATCCAGTTGGCTATATCTCAGGAGGAACCAAGCCATCATACTCCCCTCCCCGGGAACCCAGACTACAAGCCATCTATTACATCCCTTTCAAGCCACAGCTCAGACCTCCATCTTGATCTTCTCAAGATGTCATGCTGTTCCTGAAAGCCTGTGAACACATTTGCACAGACAGGCATTTCTTTAAGAAAAGTGTTCAGGGTAAAAAGAAAAATCATGTCTGGTCATATCTAGTGAATTTTTAAGCTGTTTTTGTATTAAAGCTTTTGTCTTTCATGGAATTAAGAAATAATCTCTTAACTTGGAAATTTTGAAGTGGGATATTTTAATCCAGTTTACATTTTTTCCTCTAATTTTTTGTTATTGTTTTTCTTTTATTTTTTGTTTTTACATTCCTAGTTTCCCCTCCCTTCCCTCCTCCTAGTTCCTCTCCCTGCCTTCACCAGCTCCCCCCTGTTTCTCTTCAGATACAAGCAGGGCCTCCCATGGATATCAGCCAGCCATGGCATGCCAAGTTGCAGTGAGACTAGGCATCTCCTATTAAGGCTGGATGAGACAATCCAGTGGGAGGAAAGGGCCCCAAAAGCAGGCAACAGAGTCAGAGATAGCCTCTGCTTTCACTGTGAGGAGTTTCACACAAAGACCAAGTTACATAAATTTGACATACATGCAGAGGGCCTAGGTCAGTCCCATGCAGGCCTGGTTATCGATTTGGTCTCCATAAGCCCCTATGTGCCCACCTGCTCCTACAGTCCTTGTTCCCCCTCTTCTGCAGGGCTCCTCAAGTTCTGCCTAATGTTTGCATTTGGGTTTCTGTTCTGTTTCTATCAGTTGCTGGATAATGATGGCACCAATCTGAGTATAACAGAATATCATTAGGAACCAATTCATTGATTTCTTTCTTTCTTTTTTGCCAGTCATGTTTGGTTCTAACCAAGTCTCTGAAGTATCCTTTCTCTGTGTTCTGGCCCTCAGGAGTGAGCTCCCTCTCAGGGTATGGATCTCCATCTGGGCAAGTCATTAATTGGTCACTCCCATAATTTATGCTCCATCTTTACTCCTGCACATTTTGCAGGCAGGACAAATTGTAAATCAAAGGGTTTGTGGCTAGGTTGGTGCCCCAATCCCTCCACTGGAAGTCTTTCCTGGTTACAAAAGATGGCCAGTTCAGGCTCTGTATCCCCTATTGCTCAGTTTTAGCTAGGGTCACCCTCATAGACTCTTGGGAGTTTCCATTGCTCTAAGTTTCTAGCTCATCCCAGATATTTACCCAGATACCAGTTGTCTCTCTGAGTACTCTCTCCTCCATACTCTCCAAACCTAATCCCCCCTGTTCCCATTCCCACTCAACTTCTAGACCCCTCCCCACTCCACTGGCAATGTTCATTCTATTTATCCCTTCACAGTGAGATCCATGCATCCCCCACTTGAGCTCTCCTTGTTACTTCACCTCTCTGGGTCTGTGGATTGTAGCATGACTCTCCGTTACTTTACCGCTAATATCCACTTATGAGTAAGTACATACCATGTTAGTCATTTTGGGTCTGGGTTACCTCATTCAGGATGATCTGTTCTAGTTCCAACCATTTTCCAGCAAGTTTTCTGATGTCATTGTTTTTAATGGCAGAGTAATACTCCTTTGTGTAAATGAACCATATTTTCTTTATCCATTCTTTGATTGAAGTACATCTAGGTTATTTCCAGGTTCTGGCTGATTAGGCTGCTATGAACATACCTGAACAAGTGTCCTTGTGGCATGGAAGGGTGTATATGGGTGTATGCCTAGGAGTGTTGTAGCTGGGTCTTGAGGTAGATTGATTCCCAGTTTTCAGAGAAACCACCATATTGATTTCCAAAGTGGTCAAGTTTGCACTTCCTTCAGCAGTGGAAGAGTGTTCCCCTTGCTCCACATCCTCTCCATCATGAGCTGTCACTTGTGTTTTTGTCCTTACCCATTCTGACAGATTTAAGATGGAATCTCAGTGTCATTTTGATTTGCATTTATCTGATGGCTAAGGATGAACATATCTTTAAGGGATTCTCCATTTTAAATTCCTTTGTTGAGAATTCCCTGTTTAGATATGTATGACATTTTTTAGTTGGATATTGGGGGTTTTGATGTCTAGTTTCTTGAATTCTTTATGTATTTTAGAGATCAGCACTCTGTGAGATGTGGGGTTGGTAAAGATCCTTTTCTGGTGTGTGAACTACTGTTTTGTAATTTTGACAGTATTCTTTGCCTTACAGAATCTTCTTGGTCCCATGAGGTCCCATTTGTTAATTGTTAAACTTAGGACCTGCATGATTGGTGTTTAGGGTGTTGATCTGTTCAGAATGTTGTCTTCATTGACAATGTGTTCAAGGCTATTCGCCACTTTCTCTTCTGTCAGGTTCAGTGTAACTGGTTTTATGTTGACCCATGTGTCTGTTTTTATGCCAGTACCAAACTGTTTTTTATTACTATAGCTCTATATTAGAGCTTGAGGTCAGGAATGCTGATACCTCCAGAAGTTCCTTTATTATACAGTATTGTTTTAGCTATCCTGTGTTTTCTAGTTTGTTTTCCCATACAAAGTGGAGTATTGTTCTTTTGAGGTCTGTGAAGAATTGTGATGGAATTTTGATGGAGATTATATTGAATCTGTATATTGCTTTTAGTAAGATGGCCATTTTTACCATGTTAACCATACTGATCTATGAGCATGGAA
The DNA here is from genome assembly GCF_943737965.1 of Phodopus roborovskii. Lineage (NCBI taxonomy): Eukaryota > Metazoa > Chordata > Mammalia > Rodentia > Cricetidae > Phodopus > Phodopus roborovskii. The sequence goes on along the minus strand of NW_026126571.1, from coordinate 27,113,188 downwards.
AATCTTTCCATCTTCTGTTATCTTCTCCACTTTCTTCCTTCAAAGGATTGATGTTCTTGCCATACAGGTTTCTCATTTGTTTGGTTAGAGTTACCCCAAAATATTTTATATTGTTTGTGGCTATTGTGAAGGGTGATATTTCACTGAATTCTTTCTTAGCTCATTTATCATTTGTATATAGAGTGGCTACTGATTTGTTTTTAATTAATTTTGTATCTAGCCACTTTGTTAAAGATCTTTATCAGTTATAGGAGTTCCCTGGTACTGGTAGAATTTTAGGTGTTCCTTAAGTACACCATCATATCATCTGCAAATAAAGATACTTTGACTTCTTTCTTTCCAATTTGTATGCCCTTGATCTTCTTCAGTTATCTTTTTGCTCTAGATAAAACTTCTATATTGAATAGATAAGGAGAGAGTGGACAACCTTGCCTTGTTGCTTATTTTAGTAGAATTTCTTTGAGTTTCTTTCCATTTAATTTGATGTTGACTATTAGATTGCATATTGTCTTTATTGTATTTAATGTATATCTTTTGTATCCCTGATCACTCCAAGACTTTTATTATGAAGGGATGCTGGATTTTGTCAAAGGCTTTTCCAGCATCTAATGAATCCATAACATGTTTTTTTTTTCTTTCAGTTTGTTTAAATGGTGTTGAATTGCATTAACCAATTTCATATGTTGAACCATCCTTGCATTTCTGAGATGAAGCCTACTTGATCATGGTTGATGATTTTTGTGATGTCTTCTTGGATTTGGTTTGCAAGTATTTTATTATTTTGCATCAAGGTTCATGAGGGATATTGGTCTGTAAGTCTCTTTGTTTGTTGAGATTTTGTGTGGTTTTTGTATCAGGAAGTACTGTGGCCTCATCAAAGAAATTTAGCAAGTTACCTCTGCTTCTACTTTTTGGAATAATTTGAGGAGTATTGGTATTAGCTATTCCTCAATGGTCTGGTAGAATTCTGCTCTAAAACCATCTGGCTCTGGGATTTTTTTTTTTTTTTTTTTTTTTTTTTTTTTGGCGGGGAGCGGGAGGGGGCTTTTAAAGGCTTCTATATCCTTGGGGTTATGGGCCTATTTAAATTGTTTATTTGATCTTGATTTAACTTTAGTAAGTGGTACTTATCAATAAAGTTGCCCATTTCTTTTAAGATTTTTCAGTTTTTGTAAAGTACAGGTTTTTGAAGTATGACCTAATGATTCTTTGGATTTGCTTGGTGTGTGTTATGTCCCTCCTTTCATTTCTGAGTTTGTAAATTTGGATATACTCTCTCTGCCTTTTGGTTATTTTAGATAAGAGTTTGTCTATCTTGTTGATTTTTTTCAAAGAACCAATTTTTTGTTTCATCGATTCTTTGTATTGTTCTCTTTTATTGATCTCAGCCCTAAGTTGATTATTTCCTGCTGTCTACTCCTGCTGGGTATGTTTGCCTCTTTTTGTTCTAGAACTTACAAGTGTGCTGTTAAGTCACTGGTATGAGAACTCTCTAATTTCTTTATGCCAAAACTTAGTGCTATGAACTTTCCTCTTGGCACAGCTTTCATTATGGCCCATAAGTTTGGGTATGCTGTTTATTCATTTTCATAAAATTCTAGGAAGTCTTTAATTTCTTCTAGGAAGTCTTTCTTATTTCTTCCTTGACACAGTAGTAATTCAGTAGAGAGTTGTTAAGTTTCCATGAATTTGTAGACCTTCTGTTGTTTCTGTTGCTAAAATTCAACTTTAATCCACAGTGGTCTGATAAGGATACAGGGGATTTCAATTTCTTATATCTGTTAAAGACTTGCTTTGTGACTGATTATATGACACTTTTAGAGAAGGTTTCATGAGATACTGAGAAGATGTATTCTTGGTGTTTTGGTGAAATGTTCTGTAGATATCTCTTAGGTTCATTTGAGTCATAATGTCTGTTAGTTCCATTATTTCTCTGTTCAGTTCTGTCTGGATGATCTGTCCATGGTAAAGTCTCCCACTATTAATATGTGTGACTCAATATGTAATTTGAGCTTTAGTAATATTTGTTTTACAATGTGGATGATGCCTTTGTATTGGAGGCACAGATGTTCAGAATTGAGATGTCATCCTGGTGGACTTTTCCTTTAATGAATATGAAATGTCTTTCTCCATCTCTTTTGATTAATTTTGGTTTGAAGTCTATTTTGTTAGATATTAGGATAGCTACACTAGCTTGATTGTTAGGTCTATTTGATTGGAAAATCTTTTTCCAACCCTTTACTCAAGGTAATGTCTATCTTTGATGTTGAGTGTGTTTCATGTATGCAGCAGAAGGACAGATCCTGATTTGTATCCATTCTTTTAGCCTGTATCTATTTTTGGCAAATTGAGTCCATTGATATTGAGAGATATTAATGACCACTGATTGATTGTTCTTGTTATTATATTGTTAGTGTTAGTGGTGATGGTGGTAGTAGTAATAGCATGTGTTTCCCTGATGGGAGATGTCATTCTACAAATATGTTTCTCTTATTGGTTAATGAATAAAGCGCTGTTGGCCAAAAGGAAAGCAAGATAGGCAGAACTAGGAGGAGAGAGGAAGTAGTAGGGAGGAGTTCCAAGATGGAGGACTGAGAGAGAAGAACACCAGCCCCTCTCTCTGGTAAGATAAGACCATGTGGAAGTACTTAGATTAATAGAAATGGGTTAATAATTAAGACAGAGCTAGCCGATAAGAAACTAGTAACTGGCCAAAAGAGTTGTATCTAATACAGAGTCTCTGTGTATTATTTGGGGCTGGCGCAGCTGAGGGACCAGACCGGCCTGAAGGGAAAAATTACCCCTAACATTTCCCCTCTTTAGATTTTGCTGGTATGAGATTATCTATTGCCTGTGTTTTGGGCTGTAGTTAGCTTCCTTGGAACCCCCAGACTGATAGCTAAGAAACCATCATTAGAACAACCAGACCCCTTTAACATGGGTCTCAGTTAGAAGGCCTGGGCAGTCTACGGGACCTCTGACAATGGAAACAGGATGCATCCCTGATGCATGAAAGGACTTTGGGAGTACCTTACCCATAGAGAGATACTCCCTTAGCCTAGAGACAGGAGGGAGGGCCTAGACCCTAGAGCCAAATGACTTGACAGATTTTGATGATCCCTCCTGGAAGGCATCACCCTCCCTGTGAAGTGGGTGGGGAATGGGGAATGGGGAATGGGACTGGGGTGTGTGGGGGGAGGTAACTGGGACTGATATGTAAAATAAGAAAATAAATAAATATATATTAAAATTTTTTACTTTGTCTTGTTTTCTCCATCTATAGTAATTGAACATTCTGCTGGGTATAATAGTCTGAGCTGGCATATATGGTCTCTTAGAGTCTGCAAGACATCAGTCTAGGCCCTTCTGGCTTTTTCAGTCTCTGTCGAGAGGTCTAATGTAACTCTAATAGGTCTGCCTTCTTATGCTACTTGGTCTTTTTCCTTTGCAACTTTTAATGTTCTTTCTTTGTTCTGTATGTTTAGTGTTTTGATTATTATGTGATGTGGGGACTTTCTTTTCTGATCCAATCTATTTGATGTTCTGTAAGCTTCTTGTACCTTAAAAAAAAAGGTTCATTTATTTTATGTATCTGCATATATGTCTGTTATCAGACATTTCTCCCACCCACCAGTTCCCAAACAACTATTCAGAGGCTGACGATGAATTACATACACTCAGCTAGTAGCTCAGGCTTATTACTAACTAGCTCTTACAACAGCCCATTTCTATTAATCCATGAACTGCCCAAAGGCTTTACCTCTACCCCATTTCGTGTTTCTGACTCCTCCTCTGTCTGGCTGGTGACTCACCTGCCTCTGCCCTTCCTCATCCCAGCATTCTCAATTTGCTTTCCAGCCTAATTTTATCCTGTTCAGCTATCGACCAGTCAGCTTGTTTATTAAATCAATCACAGTGCCATATATTCACACAGTGTAAAAGAATATTCCACAACCCATATCTCTATGCCAGAGAGGGCATCAGATTCCACTGGTGATGATTGTGATCTACAACATGGTTTCTGGGAACTGAACTCAGGACCTCTGGAAGGGCAGTGCTCTTAACGAGTTCCTTCTTATACTTTTATTGGCATGTCCTTCTTTAGGTTAGGAAAATCGTCTACAATTTCATTAAATATATTTTATGGGTTTTTGAGCTGGGATTCTTCTCCTTCTATTTCTATTATTTGGCTTCCAACCAACTCCCAAATGAAGAAGTATCACACTTGAATGCTCAGCTTTAGCTTAGGCTTGTTCCACTAGCAATTTTAACTTAATTTAGCCTGTTTCTATTCATCTACATTTTCCTTGGGGCTTTTTTGCCTTTATTTCATTCTGTATGTCCTACTTTCCTCTGTGTCTATCTGTCTGGCCCCTGGCATCTCCCTGGTGTCTGCCCAGAAGTCCTGCCTATACCTCTTCCCTCAGTATTGGCCATTCAGCTTTTTATTAGACCAATCAGGTATCTTAGGCAGGCAAAGAAAACAGCAGCATATCTTTACATAGTTAAACAATTATTGGTAACATAAACAAATAAAAGAAATGTTTACATAGCTAAACAAATGCAATACATCTTTGTATATTTAAACAAATATCCCTCCTTTTGTCTAAATAAAAAGAAAGGTTTTAGCCTTAACATGGTAAGACTATATACATAAGAACAATTATCCAGTAAAAATTATATTCACTTTTCAAGAGGCAGAGGCAAGTGGATCTCTGTGAGTTCAAGACCAGCCTAGTCAACAGACAAGTTCTAGGACAGAAAAAAAAAAATAATTTACAATATTCAGTCTGTTTGTATTTGGCAAATTCAGACAAAATACTCCACTATCTATTCTATCTTTGTGAATCTAAGTTGCTTATCCACGTTGCATACCCACATACTTTCTATCCTAACTTGTATTAGCAACCAAAAATTATCTTTTTAGACCTCAAAACATTTTCTTAGATAAAACAATTTAATCGTTTATATGTTTCTCAATCTTATAAACTTTACATCTCTATATTAGCTTCCTTTCCTAATCTGCTAACAAAAAAAAAAAAAACAAAAAAACAACAAAAAAAAAACTTATAACTATGTCATCTTTAACTCCATCAGAGACCTGAGAAAGATATGATATTACCTGAGTAGACAGGAAGTGCAGAGCAAGTAACTTCCAAAAACTTTATAAACAACAAAGACATCAGACTGCCTGAATGGTCACCCAAGATTCTTCTGCAACAATCCATTTTCAGCCTACAGGCCTAGAATATCTGATAGACCTTTCTGTGTTGCCGGAATTTTGACTTGATAAAGTTAGCAGTCTTTTTCCTTTGTGTCCTCCTTGTCCAGTTTGTACAGCAGCATACTGTCAGCAGTCAAGGAAATGGCAATTTCTTGCCTCAAGTGTCTAGCTTTGCTACAATGGAAGCAAACTCTATATGGAGGTTCTTTGATGCCTGCCCATTCTTTTACGAAGTAGATTGGTGCTGCCAGGAGCAGATGTGTCTCACTGACATGAAAAGTCTTAGGTTAATAAACATCTTAAATGTCATATTCTGTAGGTTTCTGAAGCATTTGAAGATCACTTATCTAAAATATATCTGTTTAACCTTAGAAACATACTACCAAACATGACTACAAGTTTGATTACTATAGATGAGTAACTACTAACCTACTTACCTTAATTATCCTAAATAGTTTGTAATAATATCTTTCAAGGACTAGAACTTTATATTACATTTAAAAATGAGCTGCATATGTACAATACCTTAAACAAGAGTAGAAACACACATACAGCATAACAAAAATAACCTTAAAATTGTATCAATTTACAAAAATACACACCAAATACATAAAATACATAAAATATTTGAGATGTAATAGTTCCCTTTTTATCCTATATTTCTATACTCCCATTAAATGATGACAAATATCCATAACCCATTGAATGACCAAAACCACCCACTCCACCTCTTCGGAATGTGGGTTTTGTGTTCTCTAAACTGCTTCTTATTGTCTGAGGGTGATGGGATCCCCAGGGAACCCTAAGAAAATTGAGATATGATAAAAATCCTAAGGAAACTAGATATAACATTTGTTTTCCAGTCTCTGTATAATGGGAAAGTGCAGGGATTATCTAAAATCCTGGCTAGAATAGTCTGTGTGGTTGGACCATCTCAGCCTTGAAGTTGTTCTGAACACAGAATTCTTAGGAAATAGCAACAGAGGCTCTCTGAAAGGCTTAATGAATCACCTGGCCCACTCATATTCATTGGTGTCTGGTCCCCTTGATCTAAAAACACACAAAATTTCAAAGGTAATATACATATCTACATTAACACAGCTATGGACTATGCATTGTACACAACCCAGCCAAAAATGGTTTTTTGTTTTATGTTTGAGCAGATAAAAGACATCTGTCAACTTTATAAGTTTGTTTGGACTATATAACCAAATCTCTATCCATGTCATATGAAAGGATGGCATGTAATAATAAGTCTCAAGGACTCTGTAACCAACAAGATTTATCATACCTCATCCAGTCTCAGATCTGTTCCCATGGCAGGGATTAGCATATACATCACTGATCTTGTAGTTCTTCTAGATTTATTTCTTTTTGTCTGTAGCAATGATTTTCAGGGGATCTCTACCAATTAAATCTGGTCTCTATTAATTTTGAAGGAATCCACACTCTTTTATTTCCTATGGAAACAAAAGCATAATCTCTCCTCCAACACAATGCATTTTCTGAATTCCATTTTAAAGTTGAGACATCCCTAGTGTATCTAGCCTGTTTTAATTCAACAGTTCCTTCTACAATCCCATGTCTCTCAGCAGCTGCCATTCACTTACCAGCATTCAAAAATTCATTCAACAAAGCACAATACAGGACCCAGACTCTGTGTACTTTCTATCTTTATGTGGCTTATTCCTTTTATATTACTTTACTCTTTCTTTAAAGTCTTAATTATTATTTTGTTTTTGTTGTTGCTGTTTTGTTTTGTTTCGGTTGGTTTTTGAGACAGGGTTTCTCTGTGTAGCTTTGGAGCCTGTCCTGGAACTTGTTCTGTAGATGATGCTGGCCTCAAACTCACAAAGGTCTGTCTGCCTCTGCCTCCTGAGTGCTAGGATTAAAGGTGTCTGTTACCACTGCCCAGATTTTTTTAACTATATTTTTCCTTTCTTTTCTTTCTTAAACACCTACATATACTATAACCTCTTGAAAGGTCTCTCTCTCTCTCTTTCTCTCTCTTTAGGTATAGACCTGTTTACTGTGCACCTGTAACATTCGCTAAACGTGTGAACCACGTTTAGCCCTCTGCTATGTGGTTCTGGTAGTTGGCTCTGCCCCCTCCTGGGGTCTCTGAACACCAAGCCTCAAGGCCTGGCCTAGAGTTGCTTTTAACTGGGAGCTGTGTTTAACTAACAACTGCATTTAACAGCCTCAGCTCCAGGAAGTCTGTTCCTGCCCTGTGGCCAGTGTTTTGACTTAGCATGCTGGCTGCCCAAGTGCTGTGCTGCACAGCATCATCTCTTCTTATTTATTTATTTATTTATTTATTTATTTATTTGGTTTTTCAGGACAGGGTTTTTCTGTGGTTTTGGAGGCTATCCTGGAACTAGTTCTTGAAGACCGGGCTGGTCTCGAACTCACAGAGATCCGTCTGCCTCTGCCTTCCCAGTGTTAAGGTGAAAGGTATGTGCCACCAATGCCTGGCCTGGCACAGCAGTGCCTTTTTAAAGGAGCCACATCAAAACTGTTTTTCAGCTTTCTCAGGCCCGATGTGGAAATTTGGGCCCCACATTGGGTGCCATTTGTCAATGGAAATTTCTTTGGGCTGCCAACCAGCTCCCAAATAAAGATGTGGAGATTTGTTATTAATTATGAATGCTCTGGCTTAGCTTAAGCTTGTCCCACTAGTTATTTTTAAATTAATTTCACCTGTTTCTATTCATCTACATGTTGCTTGGGGCCTTTTACTTTTCTTTCATTCTGTATGTCCCACTCTCCTGCTGCCTCTCTGTCTGTCTGTCTGGCCCCTGGCATCTGCCTGACGTCTCTTTCTTCCTTTCCTTTTTTTTTTTTTTTTTTTTTTTGAGCTTAAATGCCTTCTCCTACTTACATTCCCAGCCTAGAAGTCCTGCCTAGACCTCCTTCCTCAGTATTGGCCATTCAGCTTTTTATTAGACCAATCAGGTGTCTTAGGCAGGCCAGGTAAAACAAACAGACAAAAAAGCAACACATCTCTACATAATTAAACAAATATTCTGCAACATAAAAATACAACACATCTTTACATAGTTAAACAAATATTTTAGTGATATATTCACCCTCCGCACCTGAAACACTGACCATGTCCCCTAGGGTATGGTTACAGGTGTGGACATGACTGGAAAAGGATCCAGTTGGGGTCAGAAGCCCCTTCAGGTCACAGAGAGCATCAGGGTGGCAAGGTCTGCATCCTTGGGGCTAGAGAAATGCAATAGTCACTTGTTTCCTGTGTAAGTTATTTTCTCCTAATAAACTCCACATCATCTTACTGGTCAAGCATCCTGATTAATATGCCTATATCTGGTGTCAGAAGTATTCTGCAATGCTATTATTCTTAGTGTTTTCATGACACCCCAGATTTTCCTGGATGTTTTGTGTTAGATTTGTTTAATTAGAACAATGAATCTATTTCTTCTATTGCATCTTCAGTGCCTAAGACTCTCTTCTGGCTCTTACCCTCTGTCGGTGAAGATTGTTCATTTGTCCAGATTCCCTTTCCTGAATTCCCTCAGTGTGTGCTGTCTTTATTGCTTCTATGTCAAATTTTGTCTCATGGCTAGTTTTCCTTCATCTTTTTTCCCCTGGCTTTCTTGGCATTGGTTGTTTTCCTCTCCCTCTCTCTCTCCCTCTCTCTCTTTGGTTGTCTTTTCCTCAATTTCTTTAAGGGAGTTTCCTCTTTAAGGACCTCTATCATCTCCATAAGTTGTTTTTAACGTCATTTTCTTGCATGTCAGCTGTTTTGTAATATTCACGTCTTGCTGAGCTTTGGTGGGATCATATTGTCCTGGCTATTGTTGTGTTTCTACACTGACCTTTAGGCATCAAACTTTGGGATGATTAATTCTAGTTCCTGATTTCTGAGTTTGTGTTTGTTGGATGGGTGTTTTGTTCCTTGGTTTCTGTTTTCTCTTTTGTTTTCTAGTCTTCATGGACTGGATTTCTGGTGGCTTCTATGATCTCTGGTCTAGTAGGGAGTGTCTGTCTATGTCAAGAGCTGACCTTGTGGTGGTTTAGCATGGTGTTTGGTGAAGCAGGGGAGGAGTCTCTGTTAATTGTATTGGTGTGGTTTGATCCATTCTGACTGGTGTGACTTGTGCCTGAGTAGTGGAAGTCCACTGAGGTTGGGGCAGTGCCCAGCAGAAGGATTGATGTTGAGCTGGAAATGTGGGGCCATGGGACTGGTCCCAGGAAACAGAATCCAGAGAGAGGAGCAACTCTACCATCAGGCAGATTATGCACCATTTCTGACTGGTCCTCATTTTTATTGTCTGTCAAATCCCCCAATTTGAAAACCATTGAATGTCATTGATGTTAATGGCAATGATGGTTTCACAGATGTGTGCTAAGCCCAGTGCATCAATTGCATATGTTAACCACATATTGCTTTTATATGCCAATCATGACTGGATAATAAATTTGCTTAAATACACAAATATAAACATAAACTATAGTGTTGCCACTTTGAACTCTAGCTCTTTTCGTCATTCTCCATTTGCTGAGGGCTTACCATGGCTGCTACATTGGAAGCTTACAGCCCAGTAAAGCTAAAGCCAAACTAAACTCAACCTGCTTTCTATGCTACAGTACCATGACATGAAAATCTCAAGAGTGCTGATCTTGGGTGGCCACACCCCGGCTAGGACAGGAAGAAGGTTTGCTGATAGAAGACTCAAGGACTGGCACAGCGTAGCCAGGGGTGGTGAGGAGGAAGGAGGGGCAGCATAGGGGAGATTGCAAAGAACCAAAAGTCTCAAAAATACCTTTATGTGTATGATGAGAATAGGAAAAGGGAAGCAGGTAAACTTCAGGATAGATAGGTGTGTTCATTTGGGAATATGCTTGAGGTACCTGTGGGATGAAAGACCAATGTCTGTCAGAAGGCAGAAGACTGAGACTTGAAGAGGGAGATCAGGCTAGAAACGGGGATCTGAGAGAACATAGCATCAGTCTGTGGAGAGGGAGGCAGATACTCCCCGGGGGCCTGTGCATAGACAAGTTTGAGGTACGGAGTTGAGGCGAAAGAACCACGGAGCTAGGGAAGATGGAAGCAGCTCCAGGCTGTTGCTGCGGGAGGGAGGAGGGGTAGGAAGAGCAGCTGTGTGCCTCAGGGGCAGATGCCAGATGGAATGAGCACTAAGAATACCATGACACTGCATGGCTAGGTCAGGGACTTGGGTACCAAAGCCTGGTAACTGCAGACTGAGGAGGGTAAAATGGCTCAAAAAGTTTGGTGATAGAACACTAAGGAGCATGGTGCAAACAGGGGAAAAGAAATGAAGACTCCAGTAAGTTTTGAGGGTGAGCCATTTCTTTTTAGCTTTTGAATTTCCTCTATTTTTAATTTAAAAATTCTACACAATATATTTGATCATCTTTTCTTCTCCAATTCCTCCTAGATACTACCTTCTATCTGCCAACTTTATATTCTTTCTCTCATAAAAAAAAACTAAAACTAAAATCAAAGCAAACAAAAAACTATAAGTCAAAAGGGGGGGCAAAAAGCTGGGCAGCGCTGTAGCACACGCCTTTAATCCCAGCACTTGGGAGGCAGAGGCAGGAGATCTCTGAGTTTAAAGAAAATCTGGTCTACAAAGTGAGTTGTAGGACAGCCAGAAATGTTACACAGTGAAATCCTGTCTGGAAAAATAAAAGCCCATTTTAAAAAATGATATCTATTCTGTGTTGGGCAACTATTCCTAGGCATGGACTTGCCCTGAATTCTCTGTTACAGACAACTGGATTTCCCTTTGCCAGTGGGTATCAACTTCAAATAGCTTCTTGATTAAGGGTAGGACTCTCTCTACTTCCTCTCCTCTGCTGGGACCCTGTCTGGCTTGAACCTGTGCAGGCCCTGTACATGCTTCCATTGCCTGTGATTTTATATGTGCATTAGTCCTGTTGTGTCTGGAAGACAGTTTCCTTGACATTTCTGTCACTCTGGCTCTTACAATGTTTAGATTCCTGAGCCTTAAAGCAGGGGTGTGTAGGAGGCTTTGGTGACGACATCTCAATTAGAACTGAGTGCTCCAAAACCTTCAAATTGTCCGTTGCCAGTGTCTATGTTAATTTCCATCTACTGCAAAAATAAGCCTCCCAGATGAGGGTTGAGCAAGGCACTGATCTGAGATCCCATATAGTATCTGAACTCTTTCTTTTAAAAAAAATTGTAGGTATTTTTCCTGTATGTATACCTACATACCACTTGCATGTCTTGTTTCTAAGGAGGTCAGAGATTCCTAGAAATGGTGTTATAGATAGTTATGAACTGTCATGTGGGTGCTGGGAAACAAACCTCTATAAGATCAGCAAGTTCTCTTATCCACTGGCCCATTTCTCCAGCCCAGGCAGTGTTGGTGGAACCCACAGGATAGATGAGTGACTCCAGCAAGTCCAGAAGAGTGTCCAGATCGTATGGAGTGCACACAGAGTGATACTGTCTGATGAGAACATTAGAAAAGGTGGGTAGATGAAAAGTTCAGAAACATGTAAAGGGTAGGACCCCCATCATCAAGAGAAGAGAAAGCACATTGACATATCCCAAGCAGCATAAGGTCCTTGATATAGCATCCTCCTTACACCTTTTGATACAATTTCCCCTCTCCTTTAGCTCCTGTCTTATGACTAAATCTATAACAATGTGTGTGTCTCCAAATACCCACACATTAGCTAAGGCTTCTCCATTTTTCAATCAAAACAAATGGTGACAAGTGAACTTATTCCTCAGGAGCTCAAACACGATCTATACAGCTTCACACCACATTTCCCTTTCCCAAATAAGTCACAATACTTCAACTCAAGAACATAGCTTAACCACGGCTGAGCCACAACAGCCCCTCATGCACACAGGGATGTGGAGCTACCATGTAGGGCAGCAATATGCTCACAGGTACTCTAGGCTGAGGCCCCCTGTGTTGGGAATCTGGACGTGAAAATAGATGGCACATTAATTAAACTCTCAATGGTGCTCTGAACCGTCACTGAGCGCAGAGCCAAGCTGGCAGAACTTGGAGCCTGGCCAGAGCCATATGGGATGGCTCTGTGCACGTAACCTTCCAGTTGCTCCTTATGTCTGAGGAAACATGGAGGCCTGAGACCCTGTTTGAGAATGGGGACTCGGATCTTCACATTCCTGAACTGTGCACTGACCTGAGACCACCGCTTCCCCAGACCTGTCCCTCTCTCTGAGTAAGTGCTCAACTGGCCAACCTAGTAGGTAACTGCCCCCAACCCATGGTAGTTATTGTATTAGTTTCCATCCTGTTGCTGTGATAAAACACCATGACAAAAAGCGACATTTGGAAGTGTTTATCCGGGCTTATGGTTACAAAGGGAAGAGAGTTCATCACAGTGGTGAGGCAGGGCAGCAAGAAGCAGGCATAGCAGCAGGGATCTGAGAACTCACATAACTAACTGCAAGCGTGAACAAGAGACAGAGAGGTTAGAGAGATAGCTGACAGATAGGTAGGTGGGTAGGCTGACAGACAGACCAACAGACAGACAGACAGACGGACAGACAGGCAGGCAGGCAGATAGACAGATAAACTAGAAGTGGGGCCAGGCTATAAAACTCTAAAAACCCTGTCCCCATTAACATGCTTCTCCAGCCAAAGCACACTTTCTCAATCTCCTCAATGGCTGACACCAACTAGAAATCTGGTGTTAAAATGCTGAAGCCTTTGGGAGATGTCTCTCATTCGAACCCCCACGGGTGCAGGAGGAGGGGAGTCTGGAGCACTCGTCCTGCAGTGGCTCCTGTCTGTAGGTAGAGTAACTCAGGTTCCCCTGTGTTGTGCCAGGCTGGTGGAAGGGTCGTGATGAGAAAGAGAGGTACTTCCCTGAGGTCTCCCAATCACCTCCACACAGTTCCACACTCAGATAGGAAATGTGAGACCAAACCAATGGGCTGCATATGAGGTAAGAGCTAGCAGAGGTGCTAGTCAAGGTGTCCTCACAATTATCAAATTAGAAAACAGAAATACGTGTTGAATTTCATCATTCAATTATAGATGAAGTTCACCACCTAAATCTGTGGGCGATAGTCCCTTCCCCCAGGGCACCTAGCATCCAAGAAGGAAAAGGACAGAGGCTCTGTGCCCTGAAAACAGAACAGACTGCATCCTGTGGCTTAAAGAGAGAAGGGTTCCATTGGTGGGGATGAGGGCCATTTCCATGGCATTGGTGAATTTTAAGTGAACCATACATAGAAGTCGGGTACCACTCACTGTTTGATGGTGTGAAGTTCATGGGTGGTGTGGACATGAGGTGAGCAGATTCTTCCTGGGAGAGGGAATAACCCAGGCTAAGGCCAGTGAGCCACACAAAGACCACAAATATGAGGAACTAGAGCAGGGGTAGACACAGGTAAATGAAAACACATACACACAGTCTGGATCCACTGTGCCTGGATGCATCTCGGCTTTAATAGTGAACAATTAATTGCAGAAGCGGCCATTCACAGCTCAACACAAACTTACAAACTTACCCTGTAAGACATAAAGAAAGTAGCATTCCAGAGTAAACTCCAGCTAGAGATGAACAATGACAGCTGAGCCTGCTGTCATTGTGCATATCTGCGATTCTGCAACTCTGGAAGTGGAGGAAGGAGGATCAGGAGGCTAGCCACAGCTACAATGTAGTTGGACCTTTTTGTAGGGACCATTGGCTTCCCAGTAATGACAAAGAGACTTATTAATTATAAAAGCTTGGACATAGCTCCTGCTTGTTACTAACTAGCTCTTACAACTTAAATTAACCCCTTTCTTTTCATTTATGTTCTTTTATGTGCCTGGGTTGCCTTTACTTTGTAATGGCCATGTTGCTTCCTCTGCATCTTACTGGTGACTCTGCCCTTCTCCTTCCCAGCATTCTCTCTGTCTGGATAATATCCCGCCTATACCTCCTGCCTAGCTAAATGGCCATTTAGCTTTTCTTAAAGGAATAAGAAGGCACCTTGGCAAAGACACACCTTCACAGTGTACAAAAAAGATTATCTACAATACTACAAAAAGAGTTCAAGGCCAGCCTGCTATAAGACCTTTTCTCAAACAAAAAGAAAATTGAATGAGTTGCTCTTGTCTGAGGAGGAAAGGCACTGGAGGATAATAAATGGTGTGGGACACTCTGCTCCAAGCACAGTAATGCTCACCTACATACTAAGGATTTTCATAACAAACACCTTCAAAACCAAGTCATCCTTTGGCTGCAAAGATGACTCAATATTTAAGAGCAACTATTGCATTTACAGAAGACTTGATTCCTAGCATGCAAGAGGACTCACAGTCAACCATAACTACAGTTACAGAGGATCCAATAACCTCTACTGACTTCAGTGGGTACCAAATGTGCAAATGGTACACATGCACACATACTGGCAAAACACATAAAGTAAAATGAATACATCTAACAAAAATTAAGGGTCAAATTTGTCACTCACTTTTGAAAATGGCTGAAAGAGGTTTAGAGTGCTGTGATTTGCATATCCCCAAAGTCTGCATGCTGGGAACTGGGTCCCAAAGCAGCAGTGCAGACAGGTGGGCTGTGTGACAAGCATTCATGGATGGATCACATCCTGTTGCTGGAGGAGTTATTGTGAAAGTAGCTTTGGATTTCAGGCCTGCTTTCTGGAACCCTGCCTGGTGGAGCCTTCTGAGGACTGGGGACTGCATGCATGGGAGCCCATCCTGGTAGATCAGCTCATCCAGAGTCTGCCAGAGTCCTACTCCCACTTCCACCCACTGGAATAGGAAAGCCACGGGAGTATTGGACCTGCTTGCACCCACCGGAAGAAAACCTTGGTCCTGTACCCACCAGAAGAGGAGACCCTACCTGTATACACTGGAAGAAGGGATGGGTAGACAACAGTATAAGAACACAGTCAACAACAGAAAGATCAATATGATACAACCAGAATCTAGGGACTCCACACCAGCAAGATCTGAACATCCCAACGCAGATGAAGAAGAAGAGAATGACCCTAAAAACAAGTTTATGATGATGATAGAGACCCTCAAAGAAGTAATGAAAAAAATCCCTTAATGAAGTAGAAGAAAAATTATAAGAAACAATTCAAGCTTGAAAACTGAAGTAGAGACAAAAACAAAAACAAAACAACAACAAAAACAATAACAAAAAACACAGTCTGAGGGAATACTAGAAATAAAAAAACTAGGCAAATGATCAGGAACTACAGATGCAAGCATACCCAACTGGATACAAGAGATGGAAGAGAGGATCCCAGGCATTGAAGATACACTAGGAGAACTAGATTCATTGACAAAAGAAAATCTTAAGTCCAACAAATCCCTGACACAAAATATCCAGGAAATATGTGATGCCATGAAAAGGCTAAACCTAAGAATAGTATGTATAAAGAAGGAAAAGAAACCCAACTCAAAGGTACAGAAAATATATTCAACAAACTCATAGAAGAAAACTTTCCCAACCTGAAGAAAGATATGCCAATGAAAGTACAAGAAGCTTACAGAACACTAAACAGAGTGGACCACAAAAAATTCCCCTCACCACATAATAATCGAAACACCAAACATAAAGAATAAAGAAAGAATATTAAGAGCAGCAAAGGGAAAGGGCCAAATAACATATAAAGGCAAACCTGTCAGAATTATACCTGATTTCACTGTGGAAACTGTAAAGGCCAGAAGGTTCTAGATAGATATTCTACCAACACTAAGAGATCATGGATACCAGCCTAGACTACTATACCCAGCAAAGCTTTCAATCACCATAGATGAAGAAATCAAAGTATTCTATGACAAAACAGATTTAAACAATACAAATCCACTAAACCGGCCTTACAAAAAGTTCTGGAAGGAAACTCCAACACAAGGAAGTCAACTACACCCACAAAAACGTAGGCAATGGATAGTCCCACTTTACCAACAGCCAAAAGAAAAATGGGGGAAAATCCACAGATAATACCACCACCAAAAACAAATCCAAAACAAACAAGAATTAACAATCAATGGTCATTAATGTCCCAGATAAACAATTTAAATAGACCTATAACCCCTAATAGAAACAGTCATCAAGTCTCCCAACCAAAAGAAAAAAATAAAGTACAAGGCCAGACGATTTCAATGAAGAATTCTACCATAAATTCAAAGAACAGCTAATACCAATACAATAGAAGCAGAAGGTTCATTGCCAAACACTTTTTACCAGGCTATAATTACCTTGGTACCTAAGACACACTAAGAAAGAGAACTACAGACCAATATCCCTCATGAACATTGATGCAAGAAATACTCAATAAAATACTGGCAAAATGAATCTAAGAACTGCCATGACCAAATAGGCTTAATCCTAGTCATGCAGGGATGGTTCAACATAGGAAAACACATCAATATAATCTACC
Source organism: Phodopus roborovskii (assembly GCF_943737965.1). Taxonomy (NCBI): domain Eukaryota; kingdom Metazoa; phylum Chordata; class Mammalia; order Rodentia; family Cricetidae; genus Phodopus; species Phodopus roborovskii. The sequence continues at coordinate 27,096,560 of NW_026126571.1, read as the reverse complement.
ATATAAATAAACTGAAAAAGAAAAAGCACATGATCATCTTACTGGATGCTGAAAAAGACTTTGACAAAATCCAACACCTCGTCATTACAAAAGTCTTGGAGAGATCAGGGATAACAGGAACATAACTAAACATAATAAAAGCAATATACAGTAAACCAACAGCCAACATTAAACTGAAAGGAAAGAAACTCAATGTGATTCTCTAAAATCAGGAATAATATAAGAGTGCCCAAGCCTCCATATCTTTTCAATACTGTACATAAAGTACTAGATAGATAGAGTAATAAGACAACAAAAGGAAATCGGGGGATACAAATTGGAAAGGAAGAAGTCAAACTTTCACTATTTGCAGATGATATGATAGTTTACATAAGTGACCTGAAAAACTCCACCATGGAACTCCTACAGCTGATAAACACCTTCAGCAAAGTGGCAGGATATAAGATTATCTAAAAAAACAAAATCAGTAGCACTACTATATACAGACAATAAAGGGGCTCTGAAAGAAATCAGAGAAACATCACCTTTTACAATAGCCACAATCAACATAAAATATCTTGGGGTAATGCTAACCAAACAAGTGAAAGATCTACATAATAAAAAGTTTGAGTCTTTAAAGAGAGAAATTAAAGAAGATAGCAGAAAATGGAAAGATCTTCCATGTTCTTGGATAGGTAGGATCAACATAGTAAAAATGGCAATCTTGCCAAAGCAATCTACAGATTCAATGACATGACCATCAAAATCTCAGCACAATTCTTCATTGACCTTGAAAGAACAATCTCCAACTTTATATGGAAAACTTTATATGGAAAAACCAAAAACCCAAGATAGTCAAAACAACCCTGTACAATAAAAGAACTTCCAGAGGCATCACCATCCCTGACTTCAAGCTCTAATATAAAGCTATAGTCCTGAAAACAGCTTGGTATTGGAATAAAAATAGAGAGGTGAACCAATGGGATCTAATTGAAAACCCTGATATTAACTCACATACCTATAATCACCTGATTTTTTTTTACAAAGAAGCTAAAATTATACAATGGAAAAAAGAAAGCATCTTCAATAAATGGTGCTGGCATAACTGGATGCTAGTGTGTAGAAGACTGCAGATAGAAGACTGCAGATAGATCCATATCTATCACCATGCATGAAACTTAAGTCCAAATGGATCAAAGAACTCAACATAAATCCAGCCACACTGAACCTCTTAGAAGAGAAAGTGGGAGGTACCATTGAATTAATTGGTACAGGAGACCACTTCCTGAACAAAACACCAGTAGCACAGACACTGAGCTCAACAATTAATAAATGGGACCTCCTGAAATTGAAAAGCTTCTGCAAGGTAAATGACACAATCAACAAGACAAAACAGCAGCCCACAGAATGGGAAAAGATCTTCACCAACCCCACATCTGACAAAGGGCTGACTTCCAAAATATACAAAGAACTCAAGAACCTAGTCACCAAGACACTAAACAATCCAATTAAAAAATGAGGAACAGAACTAAATAGAGAATAGAGAATTCTCAACAGACAATTCAAAATGGCTAAAAGACACTTAAGAAAGTACTCAACATCCTTTGCCATCAGGGAAATGCAAATCCTATCAGAATGGCTAAAATCAAGAACACCAAAGACAGTTTATGCTGGAGAGGATATGGAGAAAGGTGTACACTCCTCCACTGCTGATGGGAGTGCAAATTTGTACAGACAATTTGGAAATCAGTATGACGGTTCCTCAGGAAAATGGGAATCATTCTACAGCAGAATCCAGCAATTCCACCCTTAGCCATATACACAAAAGATGCACATTCATACAACAAGGACATCTGTTCAACTATATTCACAGCAGCATTATTTGTAATAGCCAGAATTTGGAAGCAACCTAGATGCCCCTCAACTGAAGAATGAATGGAGAAAATGTGGTACATTTATACAATGCAGTACTACTCGGCAGGAAAAAAAAAATGGAATCTTGAAATTTTGAGACAAATGGATGGAACTAGAAGAAACCATCCTGAATGAGGTAACCCAGTCACAAAAAGACAAACATGGTATGTATTCACTCATAAATGGATTTTAGACATAGAGCAAAAGATTACCATCCTACAATCCACACCACCAGAAAAGCTAGGAAACAATTAGGACCCTAAGAGAGACATACATGGTCCCCTGGAGAAGGGGAAAGGAAATAGAGCTCCTGAGAAAATTGGGATTATGGGGGGGGGAGAGGGAGTTAGGAGAAAGAGAAGGGAAGAAGAGGATGGGAGAGAAGGTCATGAGGGAGCAGGAAGATTGAGTCTGGGGAGGAATAGAGGAGAGCAAGAAAAGAGATACCATAATAGAGGGAGCCATTATAGGTATTAAGAGAAATCTGGCACTAGGGAAATGTCCAGAGATTCTACAAGGATGACCCCAACTAACAATCTAAGCAATAGTGGAGAGGCTACCTTAAATGTCCTTCCCCAATAATGAGATTGATGACTGACTGACTACCTTATATGCCATCCTAGAGCCTTCATCTAGTAGCTGATGGCAGCAGAAATAGACACCCACAGATAAACATTGAGCTGAACTCCTGGAATCTAGTTGCAGAAAGGGAGGAGTGATGAGCAAAGGGATCAAGACCAGGCTGGAAAAACCCACAGACACAGCTTACCTGAATGAAGGGGAGCTCATGGAATCTAGTCTGATAGCTGGGAAGCCAGCATAGGACCAACCCTGACCCCCTGAATGTGGGTATTAGTTAGGCAGACTGGGCAGTCTATGGGGCCTCTAGTAATGGATCAATATTTATCCCTAGTATACAAATGGACTTTGGGAGCCCATTCCACATAGAGGGATATTCTCCAAGCCTAGACACATGGGGGAGGGCCTGGGCCCTGGTCTTAATGATATGACAGATTTCAAAGACTCCCCATGGAAGGCCTCACTCTCCCTGGGGAGCAGATAGGGTATGTGATGGGGGTTAGTGGAGGTGACAGGGGAGGAAGAGAGGATGCAGGAATTGGGATTAACTTGTAAAACAAGCTTGTTACAAATTCAAATAAAAAATTACCAAGAAAGAAAGGAAGGAAGGAAGGAAGGAAGGAAGGAAGGAAGAAGGACGAAGGAAGGAAGGAAGGACGAAGGAAGGAAGGAAGGAAGGAAAGAAGGAAGAGAAAGAAAGAGAGAAAGGAAGAAAGTAGCTTTGACCCTCTCCTGTTACCCTCTCCTGCCTTCTATTACAGGAGAACCTAGAGAGAGGGTCCTAGGACACCATTGTCAGCATCATCACCCAGGCCATGGAGATGTGTCAACATGGCAGACAGGCTGTAGTTCTTTAAGGGCATTATGCCACTGAAAGGCAGGGATTGCCATTCCATGAATGTACCACACAGTCAAGATTCTGTACTGGGTGACAACCTCCCAGGCACCAAGTCTTACAATCAGCCCAGATCACTGATATCAATACCAGTCTTCACAGACAAGGAGGCCAGGGATCAAGGGGAATGCCCCATTTATTTCGGGGCAGGAAAGTAGTAAATTAAAAAATTAGAACTGCTTTATTAACCAAAAGTTTGCTTTTGAAATGAAGGAAAATTCTGAAACCTAATTCCTTCCACTATGTTCTTTGCTCAACAGGTTTTATTGGGTTTTCCTGAGTCAGCACACTCCTCACAGTTCAGACACAATGAGAAGATTGCCCTGGCCTGGCTGTTGTCTTCAAGGAAACTCCAACTTGGCCCCCATAAGATGCTGTCTGCCCAGTTCTCCTTCAGGAAGGTTTGCTGGCAAGACTCAGAAAGAGGATGGAGTCATGACCCGGTGCCCACAGCCCCACAATCACCCTTCAGCAGCTTAGTCCTCACAGGTGGAAATCATGAAGATAAGACCAGAGAGTTCCACCACCGACACTGCAAATGCCAGCATATCTGGTTGTGAGAGCCCTGGCTCCTCACTCCTCACTGTCCTTTCCCCCACACAAGCCCAGGCCTCACATTCACCCTACCAGTGAAAGACACGAACCCATTGAGAGCTCCCCTCTGCCCGAGTTAGGTAGCCATTTACTCAGGGAGGAAATATTCCTTCCTACAGGGAACAGAGTGGCTTGGACAAGTGACAAGGCTCAGAAAATACAGAAACTTACAAGACTCACAAGGAACCGCCCCCGAGGTTATATAAGCAGTAGCCATTGCTAGGGAGGAGACCAGTGCAGACCCGAGGAACCAGTTCTCCTGACTTGTCACCCAGGCTAGGCGGGCTTGTCTGGTGATGCAGCTGCCTTTGAGTCACACATGCCCCAGTAAGTTACCCCAATTGATTCAACGATTCTCCTGGTAAACAGGGGAGATGATTTCCACTGTCAGTTTCCACTCTGAGGTTAGTAGATGTTTGTTCATGAAAAACCAAACAGGGGAAGGAGAGGGAAATGGGATTGATATGTAAAATAAAAAATAAGAAATAAATAAGAAAACAAAAAGAAAAAGAAAAAAAGAAAACCAAACAGTACAAGGTAAGACTGCACTTCACCCTGGCTGAACACAGCTCTGGCCTTGCCCACAGGAGGGCAGGGTGATCCTAGAGGCTTCTCCTCTAATGTGGGCCTTGAGGCCCCAACACTGAAGGTCTCCCAGCCTTATTTCCCCTATGATGTGCTAAAGCCAAGTTAAGCTCAGCCCTGAAAATCATGTTTTCTGCCTCAGAGCTAAAAATAGTTGGTGAGGCTTAAAGCAGTTCTGCCCCAGTTTATTTAAGGCGTAATCTCAAATATCCCTTTGTCCTAATTATGAGATATCCCCGAAGGCAGAGCTCAGGGAGAATCTGACAGCAGCACGACATTTTATTTTTGATCTTAATTCAACTCTCAGATATTTACAAGTCCCCACAGAGCGCCCTCCACTGGCCAAGTGCCTTTGATTTCACTGCATGGTGGAAATTAAAGGGGAATGGAAGGAGGAAGGACAAAACTCATACAGAATCAGACGCTTGCATACCAAAAACTTTAAGATAGCTGATATATTGATAGACCGACAATTGTTCAACACTGGCCACCATTTTCCTGACCCTGAACTGGGCACTCGATGGCTGTCAGAGGCCTCTTCCTGCTGTGTCTGAGTGGGGCTTCTTGGCCTGGGTACCGTTCTTCACGGCCTGCTGTAACACTTGACTTTCTTACCACAAAGTCAGGATCGTAGAAATCTATTTTTAAAGTTATGAATAAATAAAGAGATAAAATGCTTAAGAAGACAGTTTGTTTCAAGGTGCTGGGCTGAGCCACACACTGAGCCAAATCTGAGCCTTGAGCCTCTAAGATGCCTACACTAGGCCCTTCTGTGTGACTGTAACAAAATGCCCAAAGAAGACTCCTGTATGAAGAAAAGGGGATTATCAATTTAAGTTCTGACCCCTGGTGGAAGGACAACTTCTGGTGGTGGCCTTCTTATTAACAGAGCCCCAGCTATGCTGAATGTCACATGGCAAAAGACTGGAACATGAGCTATGTCCTCTGGTCTCCCTCTTCTTATAAAACTTTCAGGATTTAACCAGGAAGCTCTCCCCATGACATTACCTAATCCCTCCAGAGGGCCTAGCACTACACCCCACAGTGAGATGATGTTCCTTTAATGCTTCATGATGGAAACTGAATTCAACATAGAAACCTTTGAGGAAGACTCAGCCCATGGCTTCTATGAGAACTAAAATCGTCCTTCAAGCACAGTGTGGAACAGAGAAATGCCAAACTGGAGCATCAGCCTGAGGTAGGCTCCCCAGTGTCCCACCTGGCTTCCTCCTGCAGACCTGGAGATTCTGGGCTCCAGTTCTATAGTGGAACCATCTTTGATTATGTGTGTTTATTGTTTATGTGGATTTATGTATATGCAAGTGTGTGTGTGTGTGTGTGTGTGTGTGTGTGTGTGTACAAGTCAGTCAACCTTGGGAGCTGTCCACAGGTGCAGTCTATCTTGTGTTTTTGACACAGGATCTCTTCCTGAACCTGAAACTTGCTAAGTAGGCAATGCTGGATGGCCAGACAACCCCAGAGGTCCTTGTCTCTATCCCTCCAGCACTGAGATTATCAGTGTGTGCACAATTCCCAGTGTGTACATGGCTGTTGCAACCGAATCTATGTCCTCTTGCTTTCTTGACAAGCACTTTATCAACTCTCTCCAGACCAGAACTATCTCTTTATGAAAGACTAAAATAGTACAACATTAAAAATCACTTCTCCCTTCATCCCCACTCCAACTAAGTCAAACTTGGAGAAGTAGCTGCTAGGTCATGCCCCAGTGTCAGATGATATTTATTGGGCCTCTACTAGGGAATAGGGCCATCCTGGGTGGTGAGGTGGTCTTTGGGGCCATTAAATTGTATAATAATTCATTTTTTTCTGTGTCTAGAATGCTCTATAACACCCCCAGAGTGCTCTGTTGGGAGGAGCCTTAGAAGGTGGCATGCTGGCTATGAAGGATTCATCATGTCTATAAATCACAAAACACAAGCAAGAACCTTACTTAGATGAGAAGTACTTACTTATAGTTGCTTTCTTTCATCTGTTTAGATTTAAAGCTTTGTTTAGGAAGCAGGGGGTAAAAATAAACCTGTGGTTCTAAGACCAAGTGGATTATGGTCAGCTGCAGGTTCCATGTCTCTGTCATATGGTTGGGTTGTCCAGGTGACAATTTAAAAACATCCCTGTCTCACTATGGCACTCAGGGAGATTCACTGATGCTAACTCAGCAAACCCAGAGCATCTGAGATACATAAATTCAGATGCATTGAAAGTCTTAAAATAGAACACTTTAAATTATACATGTACTACTTCTAGAAGTTGGTAGAAAATTTTGAAATAATTCTAAAAATAAGATACCATAATTCCCAAAACAAAGCACCTTAATCTATAAGCCAGTACTATAGCTGAGAGCCAGAGAGTGTACGAGACTAAAAACACAAACAAGAGAATACAGTTCTTAGAAGTGTGCAGTGGCATATAGCCCTCAGCAAGGCCTGCAACCTCATGAGTGCTGGGGCAAGCTTGTGTGATGCCTTCAGGCACTCTGTCCTCACCCACTGGGCTCAGTATGGAGTTTGGAAACCATGACAGAATAACTTTTTATCAACTGGGTTTTAAGGGTCTGCTCATAAATTGTGTGGAGAACAATGCTCAACAGAAGGTTCTGGTCATTTTGAAACAAGGTTCGTTAGAGGAGTTTCCAGAAAGTTCCTTTGTGCCTTATGCAGCCAGAGGCCTTTCTGGAGTTCAGTAAACAATTACTTCCTAATGAAAAAGCACAGCTGGAGGAGTGATGAACAGCATTCAGGCTCCAGCACAGGCCTTAAATATCTGATGGAGGCTTTGGCTGTGCTGTATATGTGTACACATGTGTACATGTCTATTTGTGTATGCTGTGTATGTGCATGTGTGTGATAGCACACACACAGTGGTATCCACAAATGTATGTGTATGCATGCTAGTGGAGGCCAGAGATCAATGCAGGCTCTCCTTTTCCATTACTCTCCACTTTACTTTTTTGGGATACAATCTCTCACTGAGCCCAAGCTGTCTAGCTGGTGGGCCAGAGGGATCTTCCTATCTCCACCTCCCCAGCCTGGTATTACAGGCACATGGCCCATGCTGCCATGCCTGACTTTGGTTTATTGTTGTTTTTGTTCCTTTTAACATGGGTTCTGGGAGACTGAACTCAGGTCTTTATGCTTGCCTGGCAAGCACTTACTAGTTGAGCCATCTTTCCAGCCTCTAAGTTATGCACAGAAAGACTGTTTATTGCTTTGTCACAGCATTGAAGGCATGTGGCCAGTAGTGTTTTTATAAATGTGAAAATTCTCTATGCAAACACTTACAATGAGTGTCCTGGAGGGAACTGGAGCTTGTGTGGGGATGTCTGGCCCCAAGGGATGCCGTGTGTGGTGATGGCTCCTTCGTCCCATCCCTTTGCAGCCAGCACTGTCTTTTCCCTATCTGACTACTCAGAGTTCTAGGCCAAAGCCACACTAAACCACTCACAGTGAACACAGAAGCAAGTGGCCCACTCCTTCCCTGACTAGCCACTCACCCATAGGCAGCTCTGAGAGGGGAAAGGTATCCATGCTAAGTCCTCAGTTTAAAAGTCTCTATGGAGAATTATGGGTAATGGAGAAGGAAAGGACTTTAGCTAGCAGAATAAAGGGACCTGAGTGGCCTCCATTAGGTTGAGGTAAAGCACCCCTTCCCCATATGCAAATTCTTCTTGGAAAGGAAGGGGGAGGAAGAGGGAGTTGGAGCAAATGGGTACAAAGCCAAAATTTTGCCGGTTGAAATGCCTGTCTAAGTACTCATATCTGGGGTCACTGGGCAGTGATGCCAGCTGTGACAGTTAATCATGAAAGAAGTTAGGCACCCTCCCCAGGGCCTCTCTTGGTGAGGCCTCCATTGACCACAAGGAAGGAGAAAGAGAAAGAGGAAATAAAAAGGAAGGAAGAAAATGAAATAGGAAGGAGAATGAAGAGGAAGCAAATGGAAGGGATAGAGAGGAAGAAGATGAAGTAGGAAGAGAACAGAAGACAAGAGGAGAGGAGGGAGAGGAAGGAGCCAGCTGCTTACCAGAAGGCAGTAGGTGAGATCTTCAACAAACTGATGCCTCCTCTACTTCTACCTAGTAGTTTCACTTTTGAATCCTTGTGAACCCCTAACATTCACCCATTCCATGAGGAAGTCAGTGCTGCCCAGCTCTCCTTTCCAAACAGCTGTCTAGCTGCCAGCTTCACTGACAAGTCCTTAGAAGAGACTGGCAGGGTAGTGCCTACCCTGAAAGATACTGTCCCAGTTAGCATTGCCATCACACAGGCCAGACATCATTGTTCCACCTAAAACATCCCCAGATCCAGGCAACCTGCCACAGGCTCCAACAGACCCATTCCTGGTCCCATCTCAGTGTGTACCCCTCACCCTTCCCAATGCCACTGCCATGCTAACAGCTCCTATAGTTGCAGGAAAAACTGTGTCATCCTAGCCATTTTACAATGCTATCAAAGCATCAACATCAATCATCATGTCTCCTTACAATAGCTCCCCACATCAGCAGCCAGTCCCTTCCCAGCACCTTGTCAAGCCTGTATCCCATCTGACTGTATCCCACAGCCCCCCAGCACTGTGACCCAGCCCTTCTGCCTTCCTCCTGTCCAGTGTGCTCCCACCCGGGCTTATACCTACTCACAGTGTTCTTCACATCTTCATTGTATCCTTCATCCAGAACTGTTATACAGTGAGGGCCCTGTCAGGTCTGGAGGTGCCGGGGCATTACAGGGCATTGCTGCAGAACCCAGGGTGTAATATAGGATGTCTTACCTCCTTTCTCTCTCACAGACAGGAACAAGCCCCTGCCTTCTGTACCCATGGGGCCTAGTGTGGCTCTACTGCCTGCTAAGTAAGTCATTCAAGAGAAAATAAACAATCCATGCAGTTCTGTGCCACAGCAGACCCAGGAGGTGGGTTCCTTCAGGAGGCTGAGCACTCCCCAACCCATTCTGGGAAGACAGGGTCAGGGCTTCTCACTGGCAAGAGCATACTCAGAACAGCAGGACCACTGCAGAACACAGCTGGACAGCTACACACATACAGATACTAAGCCCTATGGCCAGCCTACCAACCAACCAACCGAAGTGGAGACTAAGAGGGAAGCAGCTGGAGAGCCAGACCCCAATACTCTCCTTGGCCACATGTGACTGACTGCCAGGGCCTGAATCCCACCATAAGCAAGGGGCCAAAGGTGGAGGGTTTAAGACCAGCTCTAGCACACAGGTGCAGGGACTTGACGGTAGAAAGAGACCTATCTCCAAGAGCTGGAGAATCTGATTTTTGTAAGTGAATGGCTTGCTCTCCTTGGAGGAGGAGGTACCAGCTGCAGACAAGTAGCCAGAAGTCATGTATCCCACAGAGGGACACTGTACACTGGGTCTCATAGTTGCTCTCTAGAGCCTTACACCCCTGCTGTTTGGCAAGCCATAGTTAGATGACACAGAGTCCTGGCCCAGGGTGCATGGCTGACCTCTCCTCACTTGTTACCTCATAAGATGTAGGAAATGAAACTGGAGGCACATACTGTGCTCCTTAGGAAACATTTGCCTTCCAGACCATGTGGCATTCACCAGACTGCAGCATGGAGCTACTTAGCAGAACCAACACCAAGCCAGCCTCCACCCGCCTCCCCGATCCACCTCCTCCAGTGCATTAAGACATTTTAGAGTTTGCTTGCAAGTTCCAACCTTAAAACCCTGATTATTTATTTATGCCCTTTTTGTCTAAGAAGTTAAATCCCCAAAGCATCTCAATTTAGATCAAAAGCAATTTACCAAACTTCACCTGGCACACCTGTGCCTTATGATTTGTTAATTACCTGCTTAGCATTTCTAGAGCTGTGAGGCAGAGATGTGGCCCCATTGGCTGCAGGGAGAAACCTCTGATACTAGCCTCCTGTGCCAGAGTGTTCCAGAACGCCTGAGGTGTTCACAGGCAGAGCTGCTCGCTCCACAGTTCCTAAGCCACATGCATTTCTCCAAATCGCTCTTGTTTTCCAGAGTGAGGAACCCGACACTGAGCAAACAAAAGGGTAAATGTAGGTGAAGTTGCTGACATACTTCTTGGCTACCCCAGTCAAATTATATAATGGTGCTAATATATCTTATCAACAGTGTTCTGCCACACTCGGGCTCAGCAAGCCTGGTACCCACTTACTCACCCAGCTAAGTTGACAATTTGGCTTTAGGATATTAGGAATAACAATAATTACTTGCTTTTACGATGGCTTCAAATGAAAGAGATTGTTAACACACACATGCATGAAAAGGTGATCTCATTTCTAAGATGGCTATGCATGTCTTTTCTCTCCTCCTGATGCTAAGTTAGTCAAGGGTGCTTTTGATTACCCAGCACAGGGGATAACAGAGAGCTGGTTACGACAGCATGGATGCATTTGCTCTTTTCCTTTCTAGTTTTCTTGAGACACGGGACGTACAGCCTTCTATGAGCCCTATCATTGGCAACGGGTTACAGGAAAGGCTGCCTCAGGCTGCTGGACTGCTGAAGTCACGTGCTGCCAAAGCTTTTGAATCCTAATTTGCTAACTACTTTTGAAGTTAAACTCAAGGGAAGTTAAATGCACCCTGTGCTTTGAAAACACCTAGAGAATTAAGATTTGTTGGCTCATGGACGTGAACAGTCAAGAATCAAGGTGTGTATGTAGCTCTACTTCGGTCCCAGATACAACTCTGGGTCTCCGGGCAGAGGCACAGCCCTCCCTCCCCATTAAGCAGGTGTTCTGCTTTTGTTTTCTTCTGCAAACAGGGTCTCAGGTAGCCTGAGCTGGCCTGGAACTAGTTAGGTAACCAAGGATGACCTTGAACATGCTCCTGCTCCACCTCCAGAGTGTGTTTGCGGAGTTTATAAGCACAAGCCACCATCTCAGGCTTATGTGACACTGGGCACAAGGGCTTTCACGAATGCTACAGTGAGCACTCTGCCTACAGTGAGAGCCATAGCCCCAGACTTCTGCTTTATTTTTATCTCTTCAGGAAACTTGCCAGACTTTGACTTCAGGGCTTTTGCAATTATGTCTCAGCCCATTCATTTTGTTAAATGTCCCTTCCAGGTCATAATCTATCACTGGCTACCGATTGCATCCCAGTTCTACCCCAAACTGTCTTCCATCCATTTTGCGCGTGCGCACACACACGACAGGGGGGCTGCAGTGGGGCCCTCTGGTAGCAGAGCCTTTCTCTTTGCTTGCCTCTACCTGGTCCTTGCCCCACCCACACCAGCACTTGAACTACTCCACATCATCCCAATTTTGATTAGTGTCCTAAGATTCCATCAGAAAATTTTAATTATCCCACCCATCCCAGCCAGTCTCATCCCAAGATCTTGCTATCTGAGGCTAGGAGAAAAGGCAATGCCAGTGTTCACAGTTATGTGACTCCAGTGTTAATGAAATAATGAACCGACCTCACAATCACAAATGAGCTGTCTTCCAATCCAGACAGAGTGGGGAGCAGCCCTTAATTCACAAACACACTTTGTGATGATGCAACACGGTGATGTGTTACCCAAAGTCCCACAAACATTTGCCTATTATCTAAATGCCATCTGCCCTCACGTGGTTCAATAACACCAGTCAGACTAATTCCAAAGCAACACAAAACAGAAACATTCAACAACCGCGCTGCATGAAGGAGTGGGGAGAGTGGGCCCAGCCTCTGACTCCTCGGATTCCAGCTCCCTTATTCACATGAAAGGCAAGAGGTTCAACCAGAATTTCAGGAAGGAAAATCTCCACCCTGTAACAGCAGCACACAGCTCCCAACACATCACAGGCAAACCACAGATATGTGGAGGAAGAATCAGCTTAGATATCTGGGAGCCCAGGGCTCAGTCTTGACAAAAGCTGGGCAACAATTATTTTCAGTGGACACACACACACACACACACACACACACACACACACACATCGACCAAGGGTACTACTTTCCTCATTGCTGTGACAAGGCTTATGTCAGATGAAAGAAGTTACTTAAGAGAGAAGAGGTTTACTTTGGTTCACAGTTCAGAAGGAGCAGTCCATTGTGACATGGAAGGCATGATGGCAGGGGTGTGAAGCACATAGTCACACAGCAGTGGTGGCAGGAGGCAGAAGGCTTGCATGGAAGTGAACTGGGCTACAGCCCTCATCTTGTCCCCTTGCCAGGTGGGTCTCACCTCCCGAGGGTTCTACACTGGGGACTGCATGAACTTGTTCATATTATTCCAGTGGGAACCCATTGTTGCCCATCATATGCAGCTGGTAAGAACCAACCAAGTCAGGCAATGTTCCCAAAGACACCTGTTATACAGGACCACAGGGGTACATTAAGCATGGAGCTTAATGTTTGAGTGAGTCAAGGTCCCCCTGCACTTCAGACTCCTACACTCTGCCTATTGCAGAGCAAACCTGTTTTCATTATACGGGGCTGCTAGAGCAAATGGCCCCACGTTGAGAAACTTGAAGCAATAAAAATGTATGTTTTCCTAATCAGCAGGATGGAGAGCTGAGGCTAAGGCTGCTCAGTAGAGAATCGGCTCCGTACTCACCTCCCCTTATGGCAGCATCCAACAACCCTTGGTGTTTCATAGCTACAAATGCCCTGTCCTATTTGTCCCCACCACCCCATCACCTTACAGCATTCTTTTAGTCTGTTCATATTACAGGGTCAATGTTCATTCAGGATCATTTCTTGAGAGCCTTGCAGTTACCTTATCTACAAAGGCCCCTCTCCAGGTGGTGCCCCAGCTCCAGGGAGACACGTTGGGGTGAGGGGTCCCATTTATCCCAGTTACATACTCTGAAAGGGCCACTGTAAAGAGGGGTTTTCTCTTATCTCCACTTCCTCCATGTCTGTCAGTGAGCCTCACACAACCATGGCCTCTTTGGAAAGCATCAACAACAATGCTCCTCCTGCTTGTTCAAGCTGTTGGAGAGAGGAAGTGGTGGGCTTGACTCTAGTAAGATGAGCACATTTGAGAAGCCTGAGTGTGAGTGAACATCAAATTCCTTTTACAGTGTGCAAATTCTTCTCAGAACAGCTATGGTTAGACTATTTGGTATTCCCTGCTACTGGGCTGTCTGCATGGGGCGGGGGGGGGGATGGGGAGGATAAAACTAAATAAGCCAGAGAAGCATTCTCTTCCAGGCATTCATTCCACAGGCTGTAAGTGGCCAGCACTGGAAATGGAAGAGATCAGAGGCCTACTCTAAGACCTCACAGCTCAGCTGGTGATGCCAAGAAACACTCAAGTCCCCACCCACCCCAGAGACCAGGTAACAATGAACCTTCAAGTTTGAGGGTGGGGACCCAGGTCTCAGAAGCAGCAGCCTATGGTGGGCAAACATAGAAAGACACATAGAGCATGGGCCATAAAGTCATAAAGTCCTAGGGTTACTGCTGGCTGATGTTGCAACAGGAAATAGAAATCAGAGTAAAAAATGACAGTAGAGGCTGGTTTGGAAACTGCCTTAGAGGCCACTCTGAACTCCTATCTGCACACATGGGCTATCCCAAACATATCAGCTCTCCACTTCCTGTGGCTGAGACATCCAGGCTCAGCCTGTGCATGGAGAACTGCAAGGGTTAGCTCCTGCCATCAGACTCCAGCACAGGGGCAGGCTGGCCTGGCCTTCACACCCCTTCCCACCCTCAACAGTCCTTCATATGAAATGCAGACTTTAGCAGTCAGATATTTTGGGACTTGAAAGTAACACCAGTCCTACATTAGAACTAATCAGAGTGAAGCTTGACAGACTGTCATGCAGCTTGTTGGTAACTCCTGTTAGCATTTACAACATATAAATAAGTCATAGATATTGTAGCGAGCAGAAAGCTTGTGATGAGAGGACAAATAAGAACGGGTAACAGGTTGGCCAAATGGGGATGTCTATCAGGGTATTACAGGGATTATTTTAGGAAGAGAGCATAAGAACAGATTTATGAGCTGGAAAGGAGCTTGCACTGCACACTCATGCAGATGGAGAAACATGGCCACACTGTCAAGGGAGGTTCATGGAGAGCAAATGGGACCTGAAGAACAGATACAAGTGCCCTGGACAGAGGCAGTTGGAATCCCTCTTTCCAGGCCTCAGATGACAGCACCTACAGAGAGAGGTTGCCTCCCTATTTTACAGAGCAGACTCTTAGGAAATTATCTTGTATCCTGGATATCAAATACAATTACTGTGAGGGCTGAGAAAAAGACACTGATCCCTTGGACACTGGGAAGACCGCCATGCAAGTTCCCTTCATGTACCCAAACCTCTCCTCCAGACTCATATTTAGCCTCTAATAAATTGAAAGATGAGCAGCAATCAATCCTGCATGAAAATTGAAATTAACAGAGAGCAGGAATTCAACTTCTGCCTGCAGGTGGAAATGGGGAGGAAATGTGTGTGGGGGCTTGGGCTGAAACACACACATGCTGCAATATACACAGCATCTAAACTCCTACCCCATAGCCTCCAGCTCTGAAGACCAGGCGCTCGATACAAAGGAGATAGACGGTTTGGAAGAGGTTCAGAGATGAGCGCAGCAGCAACAACATTAAGGGGCTGGTTTCCAGGATTGATTTAGGAAGGAAGATTAAGGACGCTAAGTGTGTACAGCCTTCCTAATCACCGACTAAGTGAAGACAAGACGAACATCAGCGGATGTTTAAAGGTAGGAGTGGTAAGGATAGAGAGGATTATATAAGCAAGGTTCTCAGTTTATGCAACATCATGTAAACTGCCTTAAAAGCTATGGGGTGAAGTCTTGGCTCCTGCTGTGGCTGAGCTGGAGAGAGAGGATCTTGAGCTGAGATTCCTGTAAGGAGGAGACGCTCTTCCCAGACAGAGATGGCAGGAAAGCTGAAGCTGTGCTTTGTTTATGGGACAATGGGCTGTGTTCAGAGCAGCAGACCAGGGTTGGGTACACAGTGGGCTGGCCTGAGTGGGATCAGCAGAGATGCCATTTGTGCTTGCCCTCATCAGATTCACCTCTTCCTGGTGCACGAGAGCAGAGTGAAGCTGAGCAAAGCCTTGGGGCCAGCCCTGTCTACCAGTGCAGAATAAGATCCCAGTGTGTGGCTTCCTAGTTCACCTTCCTTACACTGCATGTTACTCACTGTTATTTTAGTTCTCAGAGTCTAACCCAGGCTCCTAAGTTCTTGCTATCCCTGATAATGAGATGGGGTGTTTTATAGATTCTATGCTTGCTACTGCCTTTGTGCAATCCTCGGGGCAGTTAAATTAGTGCCATGGTAGTGGTGGTATAGATAGCACCGATGGTGGTGATGGGGATGAAGTGGGACTGGCATGGGAGTGGTCATGATGACATTGGTGGATGGTGCAGGCACAGATGGTGATGGGTAAAGGAGTTAGGATAGCAGCAGTCAGGTGGCAGTGCTGATGACGATGGTGATGGTAGTGGTGGGAATGGTGAGTTTTGTACCAGTGAGGTGTGGCAAGTGGTGGTAGAGGTAGCAATGCGGTGGTGATGATGATGACGGCAGAGGCAGTGATGGGGAAGGCGGTAGAATGGTAATGATGGAGGTGACAGAGGCAGTGCGGCAGATGTCACATGGAAGCAGGGATGGGAGTAGTCCTGGTGGTGGTGATGGTGGTGACAAGGGTGGAGCAGTGGTAGAAGGGAAGGAGGTGGTGTGGGGGACTGGAGGAAGTGACAGCTATGGGATGGAGTGGGTTCATGTGGCAGGGGAGCACTAACGGTGGCAATGGTGGAGGTAAAGATGATGGAGTGGTAAAGGGGAGCAGAGGATGGCAATAGTGACATGCTTACAGTGATTGTGAAGGTAGAGGTAGAGGTTGTGGTATACATGGCAAATGGTGACGGTCATGGTGATGGTGGAGATGATGGTGATGGTGGAGATGATGGTGATGGTGGAGATGATGGTGATGGTGGATATGGTGGAGATGATGGTGATGGTGGAGATGATAGAGATGGTGGATATGATGGAGATGATGGTGATGGTGGATATGGTGGAGATGATGGACATAATGGTGATGGTGGAGATGATGGAGATGGTGGAGATGATGGTGATGGTGGAGATGATGGTGATGGTGGAGATGATGGTGATGGTGGATATGGTGGAGATGGTGGATATGGTGGAGATGGTGGACATGATGAAGATGATGGTAGTGGTAGGAGAGGCAGTAACAGTGGAAACAACAGGGCTGCGCCTGTTTCTTCATAAACTCATGGGCAGATAGTGAGATACCTACAGATGAGTATCACAGTCAGTCTGAGCAAACAAGTCCTTTCTCCTCTATATTCTTCATCCAAACTCTACCTTAATCCCTCTTCCACACAGACACTCATTTTAATCACACACACACACTATTCTCTCATGATTACATCTCTATTAATCATGAAAATGCAAAATGGGGGCCTCTATTCTATTATTTCCAAGTAAGTGTTTACCCAAAAATTCCAAAACACTTCTTCATGTTCATCAATCCACCACCTCAGGAGGAACTGTGCTCTGAACGGCTCCCAACATACACTGTCCCTGTCTTCAACAGACAGCTGCATGGGACTATGATGACAGTAATTTATTTAGATGGTGGTGTGTGGTTTCTTGTGTATAGCTTTGTTTTAGACATTGTATTAACATTTGGGATCCTAAATATAAAATCATTTGAATTGGGTGGAAAATATCATATCAGTGACAGGTTTGTGCCTAAAAGTGAAAATGAAGATGAATTATACTAGGGGGAAATGTTAAGAAAGGCACTCAGTTTAGAATACCTGGAAGGACAGGTTAAATTATACTGATGATAATAAACTAGGCCCTATTCTATCTCTTACTGCAGTGGTACTGTTTTTATCAAGGCTGGATGAAACCCAGTGGTATCATTTACAGCTACCCTCATACTCTATGGATTCACTGGCCATATACGACTGAGCCATTCCCCCTTTGGTGAACCCCCAGGCTGCTTCCTTTGACCACATTTAACAGAACAAACATGAAACTATGGACCCAGACTAGAGATTCTCAGGGGCACACTCACGAGTAGGCTTACTATGTCATAAGATATGTGAACATAAATGACATTATATCTGTGAATATTTACTTTACTGTGCAAGTACAGATTGCTAACAGAATGCCTGACCCACCCTGGCTGGTAAGTGGCATGAGAGTTGCCTCTGTGCTCCAGGCCTGCTCACCCAACTGCAGTATTTTGATAGTGAGCTAGCCACCCATCTGTTCATTCTACGCACACTGTAACCACTTAGCCACATTCCCTGCAGCTTGGAATATTTCTGTCATGCAACTCTTGCTCGCCTCCTGTCTTTGAAACAGATGCTGTCATTTGGAATTTGCTGCTCTAGACACAGAAGCAGCAAGCCCATGTCCACAGTAGTGTTTCCTTCCACATCCTGACTAGGATAGACCTGCTGAGCACCCACACCACTCCCTGTCTGGACTCCTTGTGAGAGTGTGTCCTCTGGGCTTCTTGGCTCAAAGGAAAAAGCTTTGCATGTTATGAGCCAGGTTCAACTTTCCAAATCTGTGGATGGATGGGCCTCTGCAATGGACTAAGTGCTTTCCCCACATTGCCTATGTTGGATTCCACCACAAGGGGACAGCATTAGGAGGTAGGACCTTTGGAATGCTGTCAGATCATAAGGATAAAGACTCATAAATGGCATTAGTGCCCTTATGAAAGGGACTAAGGGAACTTGTTAGCTGTTTCCTTCATGTAAGGATATAGAGAGTAGGGGGCAACCTACAACCCAGAAGACCACCTTCACCAAAGCCTGGCCACACAACACGCTTGTCCAAGACCCTCAGGCTCAGCATTGTGAGAGTTGTTGTAATCTTCCTGACCTTTAGTATTTGGTCACAACTACCTGAACACCCAGCTCCCTGGAAGCAGCATCTGAGATTAAAAGACACATATAGAAATTTGTATATGAGTATGGTAGTTAATCTAATGTTAACTGAGCCACAGGGGTTCCAAGTTAAACGTGGTTTCGGGATGCTCTGACACAATGAATTCAAACCAGTGGAATCAGTACAATAGAACACTCTGCCTAATGTGGGTCCTTGACCAGTCAGAGAGGCCAGGAACGGAAGAAAGGAGGAAGGAAGAGAGGGAGGAAAGAAGAGTAGGAAGAAGGGAAAGCTGGGGGAAATGAGGGAGGGGGAGAGAAGGGGAAAGAAAAAAGAAAGGACAGAAGGAAGGACAGAGACAGAGGGAGGAAGGGCAGGATGGAGAAAGGTAGGGTGGATTTTTCCCTTCTGCCTTCAGATTGCATGCCAGTGGAACACTGGGTCTTCTTTCAGCCTTGGTCTGTGACTTGCACTGTTGGCTCCCTGGTTCTCAAGCTGTCAGGCTCAGAGTGGAATTGTACAGCTGGCTTTCCTAAGTGTTCAGCTTGCCCATGACAGATGGTGAGACTTGTTGACCTCCACAGCCCTATGAGCCAATTCTTCATAATCCCTGTGACTGGCATCTTTCTCTAGAGAACTCTGGCTACTTCAGGGATGTTCTCATCAGATATAAGATGGGACATGGAGAAGACTGGATTATGCAGGAAAATAAGCAAGCCAGCAACGTGGTCAATGCTAAGGCTTCAAATGTGTCCCAAACAGCAGCCAGGCTGGGCCTTGTGTCCTCATGTAAATGGAGAAAAGGCTTATCCTGGGCCAGGCTATTCCCTGTAGCTGTGGGCAAAGCCCAATGAGGTGAGAAGCTGAAAACCCCAGTAACAGGGAAGTGTGTATCATGGAAAGGAATCTAGGCAAAAAAGTTCTGGAAATCCTGCTTATTAAGTCCAGGTCACCATCAATGAGACCTTTTAAACATTTGGTTTTTTGTGTTTGTTTGTTTTTTCTCCTAAGAAATCCTTATCACACATCATTTTTGTCTGGTTTTCTGTTTGAGTTCTTGTGTTTTCCTAGATCATTTGCATATTCTAGGTTACTGATAACTTCCTACCTACTCTATGCCAACTTGAAGGTTCCCTGATGATCCTTTACTGAAGAGAAGTCCTGAGAAGAAGGAAGCCCCTCCAAATTCTCTCCTTCCCACAGCTGGGATCTTCCTGCAAAGTCTTCATGCTCAAGATCAAAAAGATATCTGACATTTTCACCGTTGCTTTTATGAGACAGGTTGTTTGTGTTTTGTCTACATGTTTTGCCTGTGTGCATGTATGTGTACCATGTGTATACCCTGCCTGCAGAGTTAAAAAAAAGGGGTCAGGGTCCCTGAAACTGGGGTATGGCTTGTGAGCTTCCACATGGGTGCTGGGAATCAAACCCAGATTCTCTGAAAGAATAACAAGTGCTCTAAAATACTAAGTCACCCCTCCCGCCCCACGACAGCTTAACTCTGTAACTGGTATGGATTGTAGATCCAATATTATCTTACACCTAAGCAATGTGTTCTTCTGCCAGGCATGGAACTGGTCTGCTCAGATATAAAGTTACACACTGTGATTCTGTTTCTGAACTCTCTTCCTGTCTACGGCCATCTCTCATCAGTCTCTCGCCAATGCTGTATGTCTTAATTTGCTCAGTTCTGTGCTCATTATTGCTTCCTAATGTCTTCTAACATGTACTTTGGAAATAACCCTCCTTTTTAAAATTTACTTTTCATTTTACATAACCCCAGCTCTCCTTCTTGCCCCCTCCCCCCTCATACCTCCCATCCTACTTCTCAGAGGGAGTAAGGCCTTCATTGGGGAGTCAACAAAGTCTGGCATACCAGGTTGGGGTAGGACCAAGCCCCTCCCCACTGTATCAAGGCCGAACAAGATATCCCACCATAGGGGATGGGCTCCAAAAAGCCTGTTGATGCACTTGAAATAGGTCCTGGTGCTACTGCCAGAGCCATCTCAACAGATGAAGCCATGTAACTGTCACCCACATTCAGAGGGTCTAGTTTGGTCCCATATAGTTCCCCCAAGTATCAATCTGGAGTCCGTGTGCTCCCACTATCTTGGGCCAGCTGTCTCTGTGGTTTTCTCCATCATAGTCTTGACCCCCACCTCTTGTTCATATGATCCCTCCTCCCTCTCTTCGGCTGAACTCCAGGAGCTCAGCCCAGTGGTTGATTGGGGGTTACTACATCTGCTTCCATCAGTTACTGGATATAGATTCTATGACAATTAGGGTAGTCACTAATCTGATTTACAGGGAAGGCCCATTCAGACACCATCTGCACTATTGCTAGGGTCTTAGCTAGGGTTATCCTTGTAGATTCCTGAATTTCTTTAGTACCAGGTTTTCCCTAATCCCATAATGGCTCCCTCTATCAAGATATTTCTTTCATTTGCTCTCCCTCTCCATCCCTCCCCCAACTCAATCTTCTTGATCCTTCATGTTCCCATCCCCCATGTCCTCCCAGTTTACCCAGAAGATCTCAACTATTTTTCCTTCCTGGGGTCCTCCATGTGCGTCCCTTTTAGGGTCCCCCTTTTTACCTAGCTTCTCTGGAGTTGTGGATTGTAGGTAACCTGGTTACCATTTGCTCTATGTCTAATATCCATTTATGAGTTATTATATACCATGCTTATCTTCCTTGGTCTGGGCTACCTCACTCAGGATCATTTTTCCTATTTCCATTGACTTGCCTGCAAATTTCAAGATTCCATTGTTTTTACTGCTAAGTAATACTCCAATGTGTAAATGTACCACATTTTCTTTATCCATTCTTCCGTTGATGTGTATCTTGGTTGTTTCCAGGTTCTGGCTATTACAAATAATGCTGCTATGAACATAGTTGAGCAAATGTCCTTGCGGTATGATTGTGCATCCTTTGGGTATATGCCCAAGAGCATTATTGCAGGGTTTGTGGTAGATTAATTCCCAATTTTTTTGAGAAACCACCATACTAATTTCCAAGATGGATGGATATACTAGTTTGCACTCCCACCAGTAATTGGATGGGTGTTCCCCTTACTCCACATCCTCTCTAGCACAAGCTGTCATAAGTGTTTTTAGTCTTAGCCATTCTGATAAGTGTAAGATGGTATCTCAGAGTCATTTTGATTTGCATTTCCCTGATAACTAAGGCTGTTGAGCAATTCCTTAAATGTCTTTTTCTGTTGAGAATTCTCTGTTTATAATTAAGCCCCCATTGGCTTATTTGGTATTTTGGCGTCAGTTTCTTTAATTCTTTTTTATTTTGGAGATTGGTCCTCTGTCAGATGTGGGGCTGATGAAGATCAGTTGCCATTTTGTTTTATTGACTATATCCTTTGCCTTACAGAAGATTCTCAGTTTCAGGAGGTCACATGTATTGATTGTTGCTCTTATAGTCTATGATACTGGTGTTATATTTAGGAAATGGTCTCCTGTGCCAATGTATTCAAGGCTACTTCCCACTTTCTTTTTTATCAGGTTCAGTGTACCTGGATTTATGTTGAGGTCTTTGATCCATTTAGATTTAAACTTTGTGCATGGCAATAGATATGGATCTATTTTCATTCTTTTATATGTCTATATCCAGTTATGCCAGCACCATGAAGATGATTTAAGCTTTAGTAATGTTTCTTTTACAAATGTAAGTATCTTTGTCTGTGGGGCACTTCATCTTGGTGATTTTACCTGTGATGAATATGAAATATCCTTCTTCGTCTCTTTTTATTGATTTTAGTTTAAAGTCTATTTTGTTAGATATTAGAATAGCTACACCCACTTGTTTCTTAGGTCCATTCCTAACCCTTTACTCTGAGGTAATGTCTGTCTTTGAGATTGAGGTGTGTGTCTTATATGCAGCAGAAGGATGGGTACTGTTTTTGTATCCATTCTGATAGCCTGTGTCTTTTTATAGATGAATTGAGACCATTGATATTAAGAGATATTAATGACCAGTGATTAGTAATTCCTGTTCTATTTGGTTTTGTTAGTCATAGTGGTAGTGTTTGTGTTTCCCTTCTTTGGGGTTTGCTGGTATGAGGTCATCTGTTGCCTATGTTTTTGTGGGTACAGCTAACTTCCTTGGGTTGGAGTTTCCTTCTAGTACTTTCTGTAGGTCTCAACTTGTGGATAGGTATTTTTAAATCTGATTTTGTCATGGAATATCTTGTTGTCACCCTCTTAATATGTCTTTTAATATTTTTCAAAAAAATCATCCAGGTAATAGATGGTCCTTTGTTCTTTGAAATAAATAAATTTCTTGGGTCCCCAAAAAGAAAAAAAAAAAAAAAGCTTACTAGAATTTACATTAAGACAACATTAAACCCAGAACTCAGAAGAAAAGCAGGCAGATCTCTGTGATTTCAAAGCTAGCCTGAAATAGATAGCAAGTTCAAGCCAGTTTGTGCTACGTAGTAAGACTCTATTTCAAATAAAATAAAATGAAATATTACATTGAAATCACTGATTAATTTGGAATATACCAACATCCTTACAATGTTATATTGTCCTATACATGAACCTAGTATATGTTTTTATATATGTTTTTATTCATTAAACTCTACTTTATAATCCATAATAGACTTTTAATTATTTTCCTTAATTCCTTCCATTCTTTCCTTTATTCATGTGTATGTATCTTTAAGTATGCTGTGTGTGTGTGTGTGTGTGTGTGTGTGTGTGTGTGTGTGTGTGTGTGTGTTATCCATAGAGTCCAGAAGGGGGCATCAGATCCAGAGCTATAGTTAAAGGCATCCATGAGCCATTATGTGAGTGCTAGGACACAAACTCAGGTCTTCTGAATGACCAGCAAGTGCTACTCACTGCTGAGCCATCTCTCCAGCCTCTACATTTTTCTCATAAAGGCCTTTTGCATCCTTTGTCAGTTAACACAGATGTTTTACTATTCTGAATAGTGCTTTCTAGTATATAACCTAGTTGTCTTACATCAATGAGGGAAATATTACTGAGAAACATGGGCTAACTTTTATTCCAGTATTGTACTAATTTTAACAATTTTTCAGTTGGTTCTGTTAGGTTTTCTGTGCATATAATCACATTGTATGAATGAAGTGTTGTCTCTCTCCTTCACACCCTTACATCATATATCCTTTAATCTAGATTTCTTGTCCTATTCCTTTGATCAGGATATGTGTTGACTACACAAAATGTCAGTCACTCTTGTCTTGATCCTAATTATAAACAACCTAACTTTTCCTTTTTGTCTGCACAGATCTTAGAAAGCTAAGGAAATGTCTTTCTAGCCCTGATTTTTGAGGTGTTTCCCCATAAGTAGATAGATGCTCTTCTTCATCTATGACTGTATTGTGTGTGTGTATTATATATTTCTAAGGATAAATACCTCCTGAGAATGATGCTTTTTATTGCATACGCACGTGTATGCATGTTTGTATGAGTGTGGGTAAACCTGTGTGTAGAGGCCAGAGGTTGATGTCAGATGTCTTCCTCAATTGCTCTAAACCTTGTATATTGAAGCAGGTCTCTCACCTAAACCATGGCTCACCAGTTTGGCTAGTCTAGATTACAGCTTTCTCCAGGGGTCCTCTGTCCATATCCTGAGCCCTGGGATTACAGGAAGGCTACCATACCCAGCTGGCACTTAAATGGGTACTGGGAGCCCTAAGTCTGGACCTTATACTTACACAGTGAGTGCTGTGAGTGCTTTACTCATTGAGACATCTCCTGAACCACACTTCTGACACTGTTGGGTTAGTGACTTACCATTCTTTCAGATGGCCTGTTGTGCAATAGTAAAACACACTTATACTTAGTTTCTTTTATGCTCCTACAAAGATATCTGAACTTGGCCCCTCTGCTGGGTATTTTCTGCCCTGGTTTCACAGACATGGCTCCTTCTAGACGCTGAGGTCTCATCTTCATGTCATATCCTCAGGAGGCCCTCTCTGGCCTCCCAAGCTTGCACAGTGTCCCTGTTCTTACATCAACAGGACGTGTAGCATCCAACCCTGTGTAATGCTTTTTCGTTCCTGTTGTTATGCTCATCTGAAAGATTTCAAGTACGTTTACAAGGTGATGTCCCCTGCTGAGGACTCATTTGGAACACACAAGACATTAGGGACTTGATGTGCAGACATTGTAAGTGGTACAAAGCACAGATTATACCAGCAGACAAGGGACTGGCTTGAGACACTTCCAATAATCTAAAATCCCATACAGATTTTCAGTCAGTAGCACACTGTGTGCAGACTTGGGTGCAGGTTCCCTGCAGTGCTGATTCTGGTATGAATCACTGATACATCTTGGAACACAATGCCAAATCCAAGCACTCAGTAAACACACCTAGGTCTGACTGTGCAAAACACCCATCAGAACTTCAACAGAGCTACAAAATCAAATCCTCACTCTCCCTGACCTTGATTGAGTCGTGGAAGGTCCATGCACAGTAGGCTCCTTCTTCTTCATCTTTCTAATTAAAATTTATTTTTTATTATTTTACATATCGATCCCAGTTCCCTCTCCCTCCTATGCCCCCGACCTCCCCTTCTCGTCCCATTCCCCACCCATTCCACAGGGAGGGTGAGGCCTTCCAGGAGGGATCATCAAAATCTGTCAAGTTATTTGGGATAGGGCCTAGGCCCTCCCTCCTGTCTCTAGGCTAAGGAAGTATCCCTCCATGGGAAATGTGCTCCAAGTCTTTTTGTGCATCAGGAATACATCCTGGTTCCACTGTCTGAGGTCCCTTAGACTGCCCAGGCCTTCTAACTGAGACCCACGTTCAGGGAGTCTGAGTTGGTATAATGCTGGTTTCCCAGCTTTCAGTCTGGGGGTCCATGAGCTCTCCCTTGTTCAGGTCAGCTGTCGATGGGTTTCTGTAGCCTGGTCTTGACCTCTTTTCTTATCACTTTTCTCTATATATATAACCTAGATATCCCTCACCTGAAGAATGGATAAAGAAGATGTGGTATGTTTACACAATGGAATACTACTCAGTGGGGGAAAAAAACAACGGAATCTTGAAATTAGCAGACTTCTTCTTATCTTCTTCCACGACAACAAGAGCCACAATAGTTACTTAGAGGAGGAGGACCAGGGACCTCTAGTTGCTGAGAAGCACACAGAACAACCAAGAGCCTCCTGTAGGCTGCAGAGTGCTGAGGTCAAAGGTGAAACTGGGAAGGGTGGCAGAGAAGCTGCAATCTCAGCTGACTCCCTGGGAGAAACAAATTCTTCACTTAAGGTCCACATCCATGCTTCAAGAAGGAAAGAAGCAACGCAAGATGCAGGAGGAAGTGTTAAATGCTGGGCTGGGCTCTAGACACTTCCCACACCATTCATTGGTCTTTATCACCATGGCATTCGCTCACTTCGGTTTGTGGACACGACCCTTCCCTAGTGTGTGAGTATGCACAGTGCCTGAGCACCACAGCCCCATGCCAGAGTTAGGAAAGAAATGTCAAAGCCAAGTGCCCACAGGGGTTTCTCCTATGGGGTGGAGGGTCCCCAATGTGGCAGTCCAAATACTGACACTGATAGTAGGTATCTTCTGTGTGTGACCCTCAGAGGGCTGGAAGCCAGCTTTGTGTTTGGCCATTTCTGTCATGGGCCTTTGTTTAGGGACTTCTTGCTAGGAGGCCTTTGATCAACTGAAATCCCTCCCTGGAGAGACACAGTGCCCCTGATTCACTGCTCAAAGGCACGGGTTTCCGGGATTCTAGGGACCTAAGAATCTGTGCAGCTGAGACAGTCACTAGCATTCATTACTGACTTGCTCAGTAACATCGAATCACCTCACGCCATTTGGAAAGTGTCTTGCTTTTCCATATTTTGTGTTTCCCACAGACGAAAGGCTGTGTTAAAATGCTGGTAGCCTTTAAACCGCATGAGTGCAAGTGATTTCTCCTTCCCTCACCCAGCACGATGTGGCTGTCCTTATGGCTTGGGCTATGTTATTTGTGTACTGAACAACAGATGGTACTAGCTTTTAAAGGCGAGAATGAACTCCAACTCAGGCCACTTCAGAATTTTTTTTTAAAGTTCTACAACTTCTTGTGATTCTAGGAAGTATATCATTAATTCACCCTGAGTGAAACTCCACAGTGTCCTTACTTGCCCTACTCTTATCCTTGGTTGAACTTGCCACATGTGCAGAGCATGTCCTCATCACTCCTTGTTCATAGTACAAGAAGTCAAGTAACTACTGGGTGAGGCCCTGCCAGCACCTGTCCTTTCTCTGTGACCCTGACTGCATCTACTCTAATGCCCTGTGTTTTCCAGCATCTCACTCTATTGTCAAAGTGAAAACTCTAATGACTATCATACCCATCTATAAGTTTCTGTCTCCTATGTTCCAAGTCTGGAGATGGGATCACATAAACTTACTTCTATGTATAGAATTAAATCAACATACTTCCCCAAACATAAACTGTTTCCCCCCATATCTAAACCAACAAAGACACTGTCACTGAACAGCCATGAAGAAGTTCAATAGCTCTGGGTTGTTTCCTTGATGATTTTTCCAGTGGGTAAATAGCTTGCCTTGAAAGCACACAGATGTGGATTTGACTCTCAGCCCCCACATAGAAAGCTGGATGTGGTGGCATATCACCTGTAATCCCAGCACTGGAGAGGTGGATACAGGGAGCTTACTAGACAGCCAGCCTTGCCTACTTGCTGAGCTCCAGGTTCAATGATAGACACTGTCACAGAAAATAAGGCAGGCTGCTCCTGAGGAATAATACCCAAAGTTATCCTCTGTGTTTTACACACACACACAACACACAAACATGCACACACATGTACATACACATGTACATATGTATACACACATGCTCAGGGCAACACACACATACATACACAGACAAGAAAATTCTGATTCTTCCCAAGGCAGCTTTTCATCTCTTGCTTCTGAGCCTCTCCTTCATGGGTGTCATCCAGCAAGGGCTGGATGGAGAGGGTCTCTTACTGTGAGGGCCCTCAACGAGCGGGTGAGGGGCACTGACAGGTGGTCACTGGACAAAGCTCATCCTGGAGACTGTGAAAAGGACCCTTAGCATTCTAAAGTTGCCATGGCTCTGAAAGCATGAACTGGGGGGGGGGGGTAATTGGCATAAATCTCACTAGAAAGGGGTGCATTTCTGATTAACAGTCTCCCTACAAAGTCCGATAGTCTCCAACAGGCACATGAGTACCTGAGGTGGTCCACAGACATATAAAGAAACTGTAAGGCAGAAAAGCCCCCTCAGTACACTTGGCCTAGAAAGAGGCTGCTCCATATGGGTGCCAATTAGGCCCATATCTGTAGCCACAGGACTGGCTCCAGCAGGGGCCTAATGGAAGCTGTAGGCTTGGGCCCTGTGTGAGCTGTGTTTCTCTCCCAGACCCACGTGGTCGAATTTACATAAGTCAAATGTAGATATGGCATGACTTCACCCTAATCCTTTCCCAAATGCCATTATATGCATCATCTTATGAGTCCCACAAATCCCATGGGTGGATCATAGCTATTATCCCCACTTTACAGATGAGGAAATTGAGGCTCAGCAAGGTTAAGAAACTTTCCCAAAGGCAAAGAGCAAGCTAATGACAGAGGTGAGCGTAAGAGTCAAAACTCTCCAGCTTGCAGGTCTGTACTGTGTTCAGCCAGCAGTGTGTCCCTGATAGCAGTGACACTTGTTCCTGTTATCAACAGGGTGGCAAGAGGGAGGCTGATGAGATGTTTTTGGGCTCGGAGGCTTAAAACAAATCCATCTTTTTAATGGCTCAATTATCAAATAAACATGAAGGAGGAAAGGCTCGTGCTTTGATCTCATATACTTTTGGTCACGTTAAAGTGCACTGCAATCGAGTGAACCACATTTGGTGTTGGAAGCTCCCTCAAAGATTTCAGCCACTATCTCAAAAGTCCATTTAGGGAAACTGAGCAGCCCAGGAACGTTTAAGTCCAGGACAGCTAAACTGCTAAAAGTAGTAACAGCTTATAGAACACAGTAAACTTTTCCCCCAAAGAAGTGTGAAACCAAGAGCTGGAGAGACAGCTCAGAAAGGAAAGTACTTGCTATGCAAGCATCAGGACCTGAGCTCAAATCTGCAGCACCCGGGTGAGGCCAGGTGTGGGAGCATATATCCAATCCTAGGGCCTATATGGGAAGATGAGGGTAGAAACATGTGGGAGCAAAAGGCTAGCCAGCCTGCTGAACGACAGAGAAACACTGTCTCAAACAAGGGGAGACATGAGGACTGACACATGAGGTTGTCCTCTGACCTCCACACATATGCATTGGCACACATGTGCTGACACTCACACATAAATATACATACATACATACTGACCTCCACACATATGCATTGGCACACATGTGCTGACACTCACACATAAATATTCATACATACATACTTACATACACAGATATTTTAAAGACAAAAAAAGAAAAGAAAAATGTGTGAAAGTAGGTAGCCTAAGGTTTTCAAAACCATAGCATCATCTTCATGGTAGAGAGTGGACCTGTGACTATTGGGTTTCTATGTCACTTGCATGGCATCAGTGTGAAATGCATACTGTTCTCACTGCCACAAGAGTGTGGCGATGGTGATACCATGATGTGGAGGCTCATGGTGTGAAGCCAATCCTGGAGGAGGTCATCCCCTTGGAAGAAGGGAGCACAAAGTACTTGAAGCTGGGTTGAGAAGGGGGGATTTCAGAATGCAAAGATGGGATTTGTCATCCCATTTCAACTAGTCACCCATACACTGGCCCTCAGACAGACATACACAATGTCAGGTGAAGGATTATAGCAGCCAGGCCTTGTGGGTGGCATCTGGTGCTTTGGCCTGCTATGTGTGCATGGAATGTGTTCCTTTCCCAGGCAGCACAAGGGGAACTCACCCAGTAACCCTAGCTGATATCCATAGTTCCTGTGGACTCACCTAGGGAAAAGCAATGCTCTGGGTCTCATGACACTAAAACCTAGCTGGGAAAGGCCTTGCTAATACACGGGATGCCAAAAGGTATTCTAGCCAACTAGACATGATCACATCAGAGCTTTCCCTTCTCATCCAGTCTTCAACACACCCGAAGTCCCTTGTCTATGCCAATACCTAAGCCATCAGAATTCATCCCTGGTTTAAGTTTCCAGAGCAGGACTTCAAGGCCATCAAGAGTTAAGACCATCTGCTATGATGTGGCTTGTCTATGAGTTAACTACTGTCCACCTTGCTTTTAGCAAGGGACTGCCACGTCACCAAGTCATGACACAGCTGGCAGTGAGGGCTTAGAGACCAGAGCCAGGACAGATGCAGAGAGCAAAAGAAGAGGCCAAGGATCAACAGCAAAGGGAGTGGAGGCTGCTGCTCTGAATCTGGAATGTTCCACAGGGTGAGATGGAGAGAAAGGCAGTTGAGTCTGAAGGGAGAACATAGACAAGGCTACAAAACAAAGCTGAGCCCCATGGCACGTGAATTTCATGGGGGAAAGGGCCAATACCTCCTAAACAGACCTCTCCACTCACATCTTTGCCCTGTGAATGTGAAGCTATGAATTATTGTCCGTTTTACAGAGAAGGTGCAGCCTTCCTTTAAGTAGGACCCTGTGCACACAAGCCAGATTGCCACTGAGCCAACAATGAAACTCCAGAGCTATGGTCCATGAACTAAAGGAGCTGTCACTTCATGAGTGGAGCTAAGAACAAGCCAGCGGAGTGTGGACCACTGGAGCTAGCCTGGATCTGTATGAGAAGCATAAAGATAAATGGGTGGGAAACACCGACCTCAGCCAGACTTCTAAAGAATGGTGAGAGCCAGGAGGCTAGGGAGGAGGAAGAGGCAGTTAGGCTGGAGGAATTGGGGTCCGAGATCTTACAGAACAGACTGTAGCATCAACAGGAAAGAAGTGAGACAAGGCACATCAATGTCCCCACATGGAGAGTGAGGGAAGCAAATGGGCCACATGTTCAGCACTGAGTCATGGGAATACCATGGGCCATGCCAAGAGGAGGCATGACTGCTGGCCACCATCAGGTTTTAGTTTGATGAGCTTGAAGGAAAGTCCTTGTGTGAAGGAGATCTCTGATGCAGAGATTTTAATCTGAGGGCCCAGAACTTCCAAGATGTCTTAATGACTGGGAAAGAGATCGTGGCTGAAGTCATTAGGATTGAAATTACAATATTAAGAAACAGAAGAATCAGAAAGCCATTAATATAATGATCTGTCTCACCATCCCAGGTTCCTGTCCCACAACTAGGGTGACTTAACTACTTCCTCCCTACCACACCCATCCCCAGGCTGACACACTGCCCTCCACAGTTCCTGTGGAAAAGTATCCAAATGCTAACTCTTCCAGCCCTCAGCCTTGAAATGGCCTTGCACCGTGACCCTGAGAGTTATCCTACTTTCTTTCTGGGCATTGCATCCATCTCTCTGCCCCTGGATTGAATCCCTGAACTGCCCCCCATGTGCCTGTTCCACAAGCAAAGCATCTATTCAGTGAGGCCCAACTACTCCTCTCCTCACCCTGAATCTAGGCCCAAAAGGAAGACATGCATTTCCCTAGCTCTTCCCTAGCAAACACTGAGTTGGATCCTGACACAGTACCTTGGGGACTTAGACCATTACTGCCATTGCCATGCTTGTCAATCCCACAGGTCACTGCAACACAAATACACCATGGTGACAAGGAGAGTCTCCGAAGTTCTGAGCTGAAGAAAATCTGAGCTGAGCCTTTGAGAATGAGATAATGTTTGAAGATTTGGAGAGAATTAAGAATGCCAGCTTTTGAGTCCCTGTTCCTCATACTGGGTTGCCTTGTTCACCCTTAATATGAGGGGAGGTGCTTAGTCTTACTGCAACCAATATGCCAGGCTTTATTGATACTCATGGGAGGCCTATCCTTTTCTGAATAGAAATGGAGGAGTGGAATTGGGGGGGGCACGGCAAAGGGCAAGTAGAGGAGAGGGGCTGAAAGGAGAGGAGGAAAGGAAACTTCGGTCAGGAAGTAAAAAAATTTTCAATGAGAAACATTAACCCACACAATGCCAGAGAATCAGAACAGCTCTGGTGTGCCCAAAGACGTCCTTTCTCCAGCACATCCTATGAAAAGGAAGTCAAGGTAGCTGCAGACCTACCCCAAGAACCACTTACCCAACTAAGAGCCTACTTGTGAGGTTGGTGGCCCATATCCAGGGGATAAGAACAGGCCTAACTTAAGAACTGCACGTGGGAGTTCCACGTTGGCTTTCAACGAGTTCTGCACTCAACAAGAACACAGTTTAGACAATTGTTCATTCCCATTTCACTAACAAGCAGCAACCGTGTGTCCATACTTGTTAAGTGAAATGCTCAGGTGTATGCAGCAACCGTGTGTCCATACTTGTTAAGTGAAATGCTCAGGTGTATGCAGCAACCGTGTGTCCATACTTGTTAAGTGAAATGCTCAGGTGTATGCACAATGCTCAGGTGTATGCACAACCCACATACTTGGGTCTGGCTTTGCAAGTCACAGGGAAAGAGTGGCAGTGCTTGTGTCCTGTGGAAAGAACATCAAACTGTCAGAACTATGTTCTTCATAAGTCCCCATGAAAACAGGCCCTGGGAACACACTTACTGGAAGCAGTTGCCAGCTTAATGAGTTGGCATTGATATGATTACCAGGCTACCATGGAAAGGAAAACAGGGCTAGGTAGATGGCCAGAGGTTCAAGAAAGGTGGGGGCTATTTCCACCCCCTAGTGGCCTGGGAAAGGGAAAAGCCCAATCCTAGACAAGTCTGGGGGATGAGTCTGGCCTTCCCAACTCTCTCTTTTCCTGCTGCTGTCCTTGCAAACTATGCTCTTGCTTTGTATTTTTGAGTTTGTTTTTGAGCTACATCTCTGCCCCCAAATAATCCCTGAATATATATATCCCTCTCCCTTCCCCACCCCCTTCTATCTTTCTTTCCCCTTTCTCTCTCTCTCTCTCTCTCTCTCTCTCTCTTTCTCTCTCTCTCTCTCTCTCATTTATTTTGGTGGTATTAAAAATTGAGCCCAGGGCCTTATGCACATCAGGCAGGTACTATGACACAGAGCAATATTTCCAGACTTTAGCAGTTTAGTTTTTACCTATTTACTTATAGTTTATGCATCTGAATGTTTTACTTGAATGTATGAGCACCATGCATGCCCAGTGCCTCTGGAGGCCAGAAGAAGGTATCAGATCCTCTAGAACTAGAGTTTCAGACAGTTATGAGTTACTGTGTTGGGATCTGATCCTCTGCAAGCATAGCCAGCGCTCCTTACCTCTGAGCTACCTCTCCAGCCCCCAGAGCCTAATATTAATGAGATATAACTCAAATACAGGAAGGATGAGTGCTTCTCTTGGGCAGTGGGGCCAGGACTGGAGCATTGTCCAAGCAAGGGAGTGACTGGAATTCCAGTGGCTGTCTGGCAGGTGCCTGTGCAGTTATAACAAGATAATTCAGGCACTGAAGCATTGAAGTTCAAAGCCAATGACAGAAAGAAAACTGTGATATGAAGTTCAAAGTCAACTAGCAGCAAGAAGAAACTAACACTGATTCTCGAAGCTGCTAATTTGGCTCCTTAAAAGGCTTTGCCTGCATCTCTGGCTAGGTGGAGCTGGTCTGTGGGTGGAGCCCAGCTTTGAAGTTCATGGAGACAACTGTGAGGAGAGTGATCTTTGTGCAGGTGGGGCCAGTGAGGGGCGAGGGCATCAAAGGCAAACTTGGCTGCTTGGCCCTATGCTAAGGGTGGGGCCTGCTCGGGTTTCAGCTGCCTAATCCATTGTGCACACCACTGTTTGCTTAGGTTTAACTCCAGGTAGAATTCTGGTTTTGTTTCTCACTTAGAGGGGGGGAAATGCAGCTTTGTAAAGGGAGGTTACTAAATAAAACTTTGAGAACTCTACTCACCCTTGGAAGATGACTTCTGCCTTGCAATCTGATCCCTGCTAGGTTACTGTTCAGGTATAGAATTCCCAAGAGAACAGAAAGCTCTGGAAGAGATTCTTGCAGAAGCCTACCTTGCCCTGGTAACCAGCTTGAGCCTGCCCAGCTCAAGCTCAAGAGACCCAAAGTCTGAACTAGCCCAACCTCACAGGATGTTATCAACCAGGCAGGGGGTTAGGATGCATGAGGCTTATGAAAGTATCTTTTTAAAATCCCCAGCTGCCTTCAGGAAGCTTACACTGCAATGTGCACACACCACTCTGCTATCAGGTCAAATGAGAAAAGCTAACGGCTCTGAACTAAAACTTAGAGAGTAAGTGCCATAGAGTATGACCAGTCCTGTGACAGGTTGGCACACACTCTGGCCCAGACGGAGCTGGTCTGGCTGATACCGCCTGTGCTGTAAAGCATGAACTCTGGTCTTGAAGGTAGACCACTGGCAGTGCCACACGGATGTATAAGCACACAATACGGGTCTAGTTTACTTAATTTAGATGACTGCCACATCTAAAATTTGCCTACTCCTATGATTATTCCTGGTGGAAAACAGGCTTGTAGGACAAGGTGGTGCCTTTTCAAATACACACAAACACAGGCTATGGTCAGTAGACCATCAGTTAGAAGATGCCTTTGGGGCTATCTGAATGAGGCCTATATGTGAAACAAACTCGGAGGTGAAGATTGTATGTGGGACATGTGCAGGAGGCCTTAGCATCAAAGCCAGAGGGGAGAAGTAAGCAGGTGTCTGTCTCCATGAGTTCAGAAGCCAGGCCAGCTCTTTAAAGGTCTCCGTAGTGAGCACAACACTAAGGCTCTGTACAACTGCTCCATCAGTTTGTGGACACTGTCTCTACAAGGACAAGACAAGCTCTGGACATGTGTAGTTGTTACAAAGAAAATGGCCCCCACAGACCCATAGGAAGTAGTACCATTAGAAGGTGTGGCCTTGTTGAAGTAGATGTGATGTTGTTAGCTGAAGTGTGTCACTGGGCTTTGAGGTCTCAGAAGATGCAGCCAGGCCTAGTATGCCTTCTTCTCTTCCTGCTGCCTATAGATCCAGATATAGAACTCTCAACTATCTTTCCAGCACCATGCCTGCTTACATGCTGCCATGCTCCCTGATATGTGATAATGAACTAAACCTCTGAACTATAAGCCAGCAGCAATTAAATGTTTTCCTTTATAAGAGACGTCATGGTCATGGGGCTTTTTCACAGTAATAAAATCCTAATGAAGACAGTTCGTACCAGGGATTGGGACATTGCTATGATAGGCCTGATCATGTTTTTGTTTGGAGGAATGTGGACTTTTTGGACTTTGGATTAGAAAAGCAATTGAATTCTTTAAGTGGGGTATAATGGGCCACCACTGTAGGAATATAGAAGACAATGATGCTAAGGGTGATTTGAACTATGGTGGCCTGACTCAAGAGGTTTCAGAGGAGAAGAATATTAATATGTGTGCTAGAGACTCTTCTTATGTTTTAGTAAAGAATGTGGTTTCTTTCTGCCCTTCCCCAAAATATCTGCCAGAGGCTAAATTGAAGAGTTATAGATTAACAGCTTTGGCACAAGAAATGTCCAGAGAGCCTAGTATTAGCTGCATTTCTTGGTTGTTAGTGGCCACACTTTTGCAGATTTCTAATAAAAAGAAACAAACTGAGCAAGGAAAAATACAAAAGATTCCACTCAGCTAAGCTTCCAACTTGTGGGAAAAAAAGTTTAGAGCCAGGCATTGTAACAAGTAAGGTTTTTCCTGCCGGCCTGGACCGACCGCGACGCCAACCCCAAATAACACACAGACTAGCTGCATTTGATATAATGCTGTTGGCCAGGTACTAGTTTCTTATTGGCTAGCTCTGTCTTAATTATTAACCCATTTCTATTCATCTAAGTATTTCCACGTGGTCTCATCTTACCGGAGAGTGGGCCTGGACCTTTGTTCTTCCCAGTCTCTCCATGTTGACTCCTCCTTACCACTTCCTCGAATCCTCCTAGTCTCCCAGTCCCACCTATCTTGCTTTCCTATTGGCCAACAGTGCTTTATTCATTAACCAGTATGAGAAACATATTTACAGAATGACATCTCCCATTAAGGCATGACAGTACATGACTTTAATCCCAGTACTCCAGAGGCAGAGGCAGGCAGATCTCTGAATTTGAGGCCAACCTAATCTACAGATCAAGTTTCAGGATAGCCAAACTTTAGGCAGTAAAGCATCAAAAACAGAAATCTAGTGAAGATGTAATTGAACAAGCAGGCCATGTTCTAGCATCAGCAAGCAGCAGAATTTGGAAGCTTCAGCCACATGGTTCTGGCTTTAAAGGCAAACATAAAAGAAAGGGGTTATGATATCTTCCTCCAAGACTAACAAAAACCACTGAGTCCAGGCATGTGTCAGGGGTGTCCCTGCATGGAGACCTATGAAGCCTAGATTCCCTTGTAGATTCCAAAATGTTGGAGATGCCAGAGTCACTGTGGAATGCCTGCTGAGGAGAGCTGCTAACAGGAAGTGAAACTAATCTAAGAGAAAGAAGTGTGTTGCAGGAAAGCTGAAAGGAGTTGGAGACCTGAAGAGCACATTGACATCAGATATGGAGATGCAGAGTTTAAAGTTTTCCCAGCTTGTTTTTGGTCATGCTTTGGCCCAGTATTTCCTCACAATGCTCCATTTCTTCCCTTTTGGAACAGTAATGTATATTCTTTGCCATTGTATGTTAGAAGAGTGTGCTCTGCTTCTTTATTTTGATTTTATAGGGGATTACAGGTAAGAGATTGCCATGTCTCAGAAGAGACTCTGGACTTCTGTGGAGTTGAGACTATTAACGGCTACCAAGTTGGATTTAATGAATTTCTGCATTATGATATGGCTACAAGCCTATGGGTGCCAGGGAGTAGAGTATGGTGGTTTGAAAGAAAATGGCCCCCACAGGCTCATATGAAGTAGTACCATTAGGAGGTGTGACATTGTTGGAGGAAGTATGTCACTGGGGGCAGGCTTTGAGATCTTAGAAGTTCAAGCCAGGCCTAGTGTACCTTCATCTCTTCCTGTTGCCTGAAGATACAGATACACAACACTCAGCTGCTTCTCCAGCACCATGCCTGCCTACATGCTACCATGACAGAGCTCTCATGCATTTAGCATACAGCCCTTAATTAACACTCCAAAACCCTGGTTTTAGTCCTTAGTTGGACTACCACATGAGTGCATGGCCATGTGGAAACATGACAGGAGTTCCATCTTTACATTTGACACCCATCCTGGCATCAGTATGTGCACCAAAATAGACCACAAGGGCAAACATTCTCCAGGAGCTTTTCGTTTCTCTTAGAACAAACCCATGCACTTGAGACAATACAGTACATAAGATATACACAATGCAAAGCTATACACTCTCCAAAAATGCACCTCTCATCTATCTACTGCTGGGCTAGAAAGTGAGTGGGAAACCACACACAGCAGGAACTGCCCATCATCTGAGTTGGCAAATAAGACATTCCCACAAAATCACCAGATTCTATGTACAGGTGACTTAATGCTGACCAAACATGCTGTGAGATTTCCAAGAAAGGAAGCATGAACACAGGATTCAGTGGTAAGAAGAGGTCCCACAGAAGGTTGATCCTGGGCTGCCCCTTGAAAGGGGAAAGACAACAGGTAGAAATAGGTATAGCTAAAGCAGGGCAGACTTACTAGCTCTTATGATGTCATCTAAAACAGGAAAAAGTGGGGCTGGAGAGACAGCTCAGTCATTAAGAGCACTTACAGCTTGTCTTAGGGTTTATCATGCTGTGATAAAATACCAAGACCATAAGCAATCTGGGGAGGTAAGAGTTTTTTTATCTTACACTTTGTCGTCCATCATCCAGGAAATCAGGGCAAGAGTTCCAGAGAGGAACAGAGACAGAAACCGATGCAGAGGCCACAGAGGGGTGCTGCTTATTGGTTTGCTCCTCATGGTTTGCTCAATCTGCTTTCTTATAGCACCCAAGACTACTGGTGGCTCCATCCACAGTACTTGGGCCTTTCCAGGTCACCCATCAATTTAAAAAAAAAATGCACCAGAGGCTTGTTCACAGGCTGGTGGGGACATTTTCTCAACTGAAGTCCTGTCTTCTAAAAGTCCTCTGTAGCTTGTGTTAAGTTGACATAAAACTGGCCAGCACACTGCACTTTCCCAGCACCCACATTGGGCAGCCTGTACTCCAGATCTAGAGGATCTGATGCCATCTTCTGGCCTCCTTGGTTAACACACACACACACACACACACACACACACACACACACACACACACACACACACAAAATCTTTAAAAGTAAAACAGAAAAAGTACTGAACAGAGTCAGAAGCTACTTCTTGGGACTAGGAGAATATTCCAGCCATAAGAGGGAATCATTCTGAAGGATACTATAGTGATTAGTTTATGGTAGTGCCCTGTTACTCTCATATGAGAAATGTCTAGAGGCCTCCCATTAAGCCAAATATAACTGCAGACTTGACAAAGATGAGATTTTAGTCATCAGTCTTGAGCTGAAGCATGTGGATAATCACATCATGGCTCCTGACTGGCTTGGACTTTTTGGCTAGATATCACTGTGACTAGAAAATGGAAACTGCTAAGTACTTCAGTACCTCATGAGTGAGAGATGCATGAATGCCTGTTGCAGGGGAAATGGACAGGGACTCAAAGAACAGGCTCAAGAGACAGATTAAAGACAGCAAAATATCAAGAGCAGATGTGGAGTGAGGTGGAAGAGCCTCTTGGTAACGTGCTGCTAAGCAACAAGTCCTACCTTCCTACACTACATATTTCCAGGCACTTCCATCAACTGCATTTGAAGGTCAGGACCTGGTCCAATGTTCCTAAGGTACATAGATGCCTTTTATCTTTTATCCAAATGAAGATCATTTATCCCACAGCTGCCTGTATTTACACCTAGAAACTCTCTGAGGCTCAGCTTCATGTGTCCACTTGCTGGAAGCATCTCAGACTAAAAAGGTCCATTCCTAGCTCTTTAGCTTTCTGTCCACATCTGCAACTTCCACACCCATTTCCACAAAGGAAATGCCTTCCAGCCAGCAGCTGTCACTGGAAACTTTGGACTCCTTCTCCCTTCTCCTTCTGTCTCCAGTATCTAAAAGTGAAACATACAGCCTCACTTTCAAACCATATTTGTAGAGCATCACTGTTGAGCACTGTCCATTGTAGCTGGGACTTTGTGTCTACCCTCTGCCTTACCTGCTAGTCACAATGAGAAAAGCAGGGACTACAGATGATGCTGCAGAAACACTTGTGACAGGCCAGAGGTAGTAGACACATGAATGGGTAAATGTCCCTAGAAACAGGGACATTTGGTCATATGCTATAACATACAAGAACCTTGAAGGCATTATGCCCAATGAAAAGCCAATCATAAAGGACAAACACTACATGAATCTGCCTCTGGAAGCCACCTAAAGTGGTCCATGGAAAGCAGAAGGTAACACCAAGGACATGAGGACAGAGTTGGAGTTTGGAAATGTAAAGGCACCTAGAGATGGACATTATGTTGGCTACCTAACCAAGCAAATGCTCTAATACCAGTAAATTGTGCAATGGAAATTGTAGCAAGGTAGACCCTATGTGTAGGTGGGGCTTTTCTGACCTGCCTGCCAGCCCTGTGGCTACTTAAATAACCACTCAGAGGTTTAATATTAATTATAATTGTTTGGCTAATGGCTGAGACTTATTACTAGCTAGCTCTTACAATTAAATTAACCACTTTTTATAAATGTGTGATTCTCCACGTGGCCCACGGCTCACCAGTGATGCTAGGACATCTTTCTCCTTTGGCAGCTGGACGGCATCTCTCTCAACTTCACCTTCTGTCTCCCTGTATCTCTGCTTGGATTTTCTACCTAGCTATATTCTGTCCTGCCAAAGTCCAAAGCAGCGTTAGTCATCAACCAATAAAAGCAACACATGTTTGCAGCATACAGAGGGGACATCCCACATCACTATGCTATGTGTATTTTGTCAAAAATCAAAACAAGGGGAACCAGAGCAATGATTTTCAAGCATAAATCAGATCATCTCCCTATTCCATGTGACACAAAAAGACTCTGTACAGCTTTATCTCTCTCCCTCTATCTGGAATTCCTGCTCAGTCTGTCATTCCATCCATTCCCTGACCCCAAGCCCCTCCCCCAGCCTCCTTCGTGGCACATACCTTTAGATTCCCTGATGACATTCAAGTCATACTTATGCCTTTGTCCTAGCCTGCTACAAGGTACCTTCCACGACCCTGATCTCTCTGTCTGACTGAAGTGGGTCTTATGCTCATTTGCTGATCTATTGTTGTCCCATCATAAGAGAAAGCCAATTCTATTAAAGCCTGGTTTGGATTTTCTACATTTAATATAACTGGAAATAGCACAACTGTCTGGCATGGAAGATATACCCTTCCTCCCACATCTGCTGAGGGAGTGAGTGAATGGACAGATGAGCAAATTAAAGAGTCATGCTTTTTGTGCCCAAGAGAGGAGGATGCCTTTTTGCTAAGAATTTTTTGTTGTTTCTCTTGTGTGTATCTAATATCATTAAAAGGAGATCACATGACAGGTGTATACAGAGCACAGGGTATCCTAATCAGCTGGGAGCGGCTGGTTTACCATGCTCTCTATAAATTACTATGTCATGATGGTGTTCAAAAGTTCAGAAGCCAAACTATGAATGAACAATAAAGAGCTTTAACAGACATAGACTTACAGCCTAGCTGGGAAAGGAGGAAGGAGCAACATTTTACTCATAGGGTACTCTGTAATAAAAGACCCAGCTACCGCTGCTACTGCGATTTCACACGGCTTCAAAAACCTGAACTGAAGGACTGCATGTCTGAAGGTCCAAACAGGTTTGAGAACTCCTCTTGAAAAATGCCCATAATATTTAAACAAATAGCTGGATGTTTTTGGAAGAGAATAACATTCTTTGCTCCCAGCATTTTCTCTAAACCTCAGCTGTCAACACCAGCTAAGATCCCACCTATCAGATGCCACTGCTACCTGCCTTCCCCTCACCCACCAGCCACTTAAAATACTTTACTTCCTTTTAATCAGAATAAGCTCCGATTATCTCCCTTCAAACCAAGATTGTTGTTTTCATAACGCTAACAGTCTGAAACGGAGCATAGCGAAGGATCCGGGCTGGCCCCCTTCCTCCTGGCCTTGGAAAAGCAGCCCCAATCTTAGAGACAATGAAACACATGTGAGACACAGGTACACCTATCACATGGCAGGAGGGAAAACTGTGTGTAGCTTCAAGGACAACAGTACACGGGGTTGATATAGAGATACAGAGACAGAGCCTTTAGACCAGAAGTGAGTCATTTCAGAACATTAACAGAAGTAAAGAGGGTGGTAAAGTTGGATTCTGCCTTCGCTTGCTTCTTTCTAAGTGGATAGAAATAAAAGAAAAATGAGTTCATGAGCTCTAAGGAACACAGGCAAAAACCTGGGAGGCTAGAATAAATTCAGAACTAGAAAGAGAAGCCCTTACCTAAGGCTCCGAGGTCAATCAGGTTTCATTAAGGTACTAAGTGGCCCCTCCACCTAAGCTAGAAGAAACAAGAGAAGGGTTGGTTCCAGTTTTCTGCTAAAAACCATTTCTCTCAAATTATTTGCAATAAGGTCACAGCTCCTGTTACCTACACAATCTGATTACAGAAGAAACCAAGAACATTCCTTCTCAGTTGGCGCCATGGGCCAAAAGAAAAAGAAAGGTCAGTCCCTGGGACCAGACAGACCCATCCTGACACTGTGTCTCTATTTTTCATGTCACAGCAGTTAGCTCAGCTTTGCTAGTGGGGCGGGAAAGTCGGTTGGAGGAAGGTAGTCCCTTTATCTGAAGGAGTGGCCTCCCAATGCAGTCTACCCAAGGGATTCACAAGCATGAGAATTTCAAAGCAAAAGTCCCTGCTCCACACCCAGCCTCCCTTCTTCCTTTCAAACTGGTAGGCTGCTTTTTCAGCCCAGCTCGCACACCCAAGCCCTGTGGACCAAACCACTCCACTAGGAGGTTCTTGTGGAGTTGGAGTGGTGGAGCTAAGATCCTGCCTGCATCGCAAGCTTTAGGTAAACCACCATCTACCAGGATGGGGTGAAAAGGGAGAAACAGCATGTCACCTTACCAGGGAAACTACCAGATATGCCACATGTTATTGTGACAGGGTCTTAAGCAAACAATACTATGGCTTGTCTTATTCAGTATTGTTGAAGCAAAGATCCAGTTTGGGCTAGGAAGATGGTTCTGTGAGTGAACTGCCTACTGAGCAAGGATGAAACCTTGTATTTAGACTCTTGACACATATGTAGAACCAGGCACAACCAGTCACATGCAACTATTACCCCAGGACTAGGGAGTGAAGACAGGCAGGTCCTGGGGCTCACTGGCCAGCCAGTCTAACCAAAATGGCAAGCTCCAGGTTTAATGAGAAATACTGCATCAAAAAAAAAGTAGTGGAGAAGAAATTGAGGAGGACACCAAGATGCCTGACATCAGCATCTGTCCTTCATATATACCCACAGGAGCACATGTTCATAGATGCACACAAACACACACACACACACACACACACACACACACACACACACACACGTACACATGCACACACACACACACACAAAGACATTGCATTGTATGTGCAAAGACATGTCTCTGCAACTGACTTGTGGTTACCAAGCTCTTGTTAAGAGTTTACCACTCGAATGAGTGGTTTTCAAGATTTTCGTCACATCATTAATAACTTCATTCAAAGATCACACATTCTTATTTCAAACAAAGCATTCAGCTATGTAGTCAACATCTTATTGACCTCACAATCTTTGACAGTCAGGCAGATGTATAAATAATTGCTTATTGCATGTCTTTACTTTTAAACTACTTCGTAGATGTAGTTAATTATCTTTCCACAGCTGTACAAGGAAGGCACATGAAAACAGGAATCTGTTTTTTAATCATTTTATAGAAACAAATGTATAGAACTATGTGTAAGAAGACAGATTCTTGTATATTACAATAGTTGCATGGTTTTCCCATGAGTTCCCTGACATGAGAAATCCATGCAGCTTTCTCCAAGCCACAAGTTTACATGTAAAGGTTGAATTATTGGTGATTCATGTAAGTTTATAATACAAAAACACAATTGACTGGTGACCTATTCCAACACCACAAGATGTACCTCAAAAGCTCCTGAGTTGTATGACTCCATCAGCAGACGAGCCGCCCGCAGACACCTACTATGGGTCACGCACAGACCCATCACTGCTAATGGCAGTGAAGTGAGCTAGTCTTTTTATAATGTTAGCGGTAGTGTGGCCCAATTCAATGCCCTTCCTCAGTCCTTTCAGCCAACAACAAACACCAGTAAGAAAATGATAAGACTCTCCAGATACTAGACAGTATTCAGTAGAGTGAGTTGGACAGTGTGTGGAGCAAAGGGCATGTAAAATTGCCAGAACTCCAACAGCAAAACTACACAGAACTTAATGCAAAAGCCCAGAGCTGTGTAACCTCCTCTCTCACCAAGCCAGGTGACACAAAAAACCTCTGGGACCCCCCTGTTCTTCCCCCACACTGTAGCCTCAGAGTTTTAAAACCCTCAGAATAGGAAATGTCGCTGTCCACATGTGCTGTGGCTGGTAGGTGTGTGTTACTTCTGTGTAAATACATTTTGAGGAGATTTTAAAACTTTGTCAGTAGATACATACACTTGGCTCAATTAGACTTCGGTTCATGAGATGAGTGATCATTCAATTCATTGCCTTCATCAGCTTCACTTTGCAGGGTGGGAGATGAAGAAAGGGGAGGTCTTGGAAGTTAGAGCTCTATTTATCTCAACAACAGTCAAGTCAGAGTTCTTTCAGGGTCTAGAAATTATTTCAGTGCTCTTTTTTAAATTACTGGAAGTATAGAAAGCTCATCTTTATAAAAATTATTATACCTTTAGTTTGCTTCCTGTGGAAAGGTCAGAGGGCCTAGATCCAATTAATGGCAAAAATCTTCTTCAGTCCACGGCATAATTTAGTAGTGACTATGTTTTATTGTTCTTCCAATCTCTTTGAGACAAAAGCTACTGCTGTTGTTACCTGAGCCCATTTAGACTTTGACACAGTGAACTAACATTATATCTGAAACAACAACAAAACAGAAATTCTACAAATTCTCTCACAATGGATTGGTCATGACAAATAAGCTGCCAAAACCCACATTCCTGCTCTATAAGACAGAGGCAAGTGGCCAGCCCTGCCCCACAGTAAATGGCTAATTAGATGTGCTTTGTGTGAGGGGAGAAAAGGACAGTACCCTTCGGACACTGGTCCCTCTCTGGGTCGGCACGGTTTTTTGTCACTTAAGAGCTGAAGTGGTTTTCCTGCCCGGAATGGTTGGAATTCTTGAGCAGAGAAGAGCTGAAGTCAGGATGACAGGAAAGAAAAGCTCCCGAGTCAGCCACAGTCATCAACTCTGTGGTCCTGTCTGGCTTACACAACAGCCTGCACTTCCTGCCAAGACCAGGCATTCTTGCTGACTCCCAATGGTGCCTAGGGTACAGCTTTCTCCAGGATGGAGGTAGTGAGTTAGAGCATCAGGAGAACTGCAGGACCCATGCCTGCCCTGGGCAGGAAGCCCAGGGCTCAAGTCTGCAGCCGTGCAGACAGTGGGGTGCATGGGCCAGCAGCTGCTGAGGAGTGAGTACCCACTTAGCCAGCAGTTCACTGCTCCACCACAGTGTTCACAGGAGCAGTTGGAATAAGAAGGTTCCCGAAGTCTTTGAGTGGACACTTGGTCAAAGGAGCCTCTAACACACCATCACTAACATGGCCCAAGAAGAAAGCCAGCCATAGTCCATGACTCAGTGGATGGATGAGAGACTAATGGAGGGGTTGGAAAGTGGGGAAAACTGCCCTGTCATCTGCAGGTGGCAGAAAGTCTGTCCCTTCCTCATCTGTCTTTTCCCTGGCTTCCTTCCACTGATACCCTTGTGTGAGCTAACCATCTTAGCAGCTCTTGCTGCCTTTGTGGGCCTGGTCTCAGCTGCATCAGGAAGGTGGACTCTTGCTTAGTTTCATGCTGGTCTCTGCTGTTTTGAGTTTGCAGCTGTCCAGTAGGCAAGAATCACAACCCCTGTCTAGACCAGCATCCAACACATTCATCCTTGGGCATAGGATCATGTGTTTGAAAGAAAAAATAGTTCCACAATTTATTCCTCCCCGGTTCATTGTCAACACCTAAACTTGGCAACTATAAAATTCATTAATTATGTCCCTCCCACATGCTGAAGACTACCTGCCATTCTTTATAGGCTATGCAGAGGTCAGGAAGGCCCCAAGGGCATAGAATTGGCAGGTAGTACAGAACCAGCTGGAGGCTAAGCAT
This sequence comes from Phodopus roborovskii, assembly GCF_943737965.1. Taxonomy (NCBI): domain Eukaryota; kingdom Metazoa; phylum Chordata; class Mammalia; order Rodentia; family Cricetidae; genus Phodopus; species Phodopus roborovskii. The sequence continues at coordinate 27,051,810 of NW_026126571.1, read as the reverse complement.
GGCAGATCTCTCAAGGGCAAAGTCTGTGTGATATAGTGGAAGGCCCAGTACAAGACAACCCTAGAACACACTTAATCAACACTTGCTGGGTAATTGATGGAGTCAATAAATGTCAGATGATACAATAAAGAGCACACTTCCCTTCTAAGCTGAAAGATGTAGGTCTCCGTTCCACTGAAACGAGATTGCAAGGGACAGTTACTAATTCTTCACAGAATGGTCAGGGTTAAGACATGGCCTCCAATGAGCATAATTAATATGCAAGCGAGTTTATATCATTCTCCCATCACAGAACCCTTCACTGTGCATGGTATTTACCCTCCTCGACTGTTCACTTTGGTGGTGGTCCACAGTTTAAGAGATTATTAACAATCCTGACTGGAAGCTAACCATAGATAAGGACTTTGGGTACAGGAAGCCTGGAACATCTCCTCATAGGCATGCTGCAAAAGCTGAAATGGGGAAAATTAAGCAAAGTGAATGCAGAGTGTGGGCACAAAGCCGTGCTGCACATACTCCAACCCATCTTACTCTCTACAAGTCAGAGTCTCTACAAGACTCAGAGAATCCAGCACTGATCCACAGCCCTGACCTTATTCCCTAAAGATCATGTCATACAAATTCTATTTCAAATGTCCCCTGGCCATGTACCTCTGCTTCACCTCTCAGCTTTCCGACCTCTCATGGGTGAGTTTGCTTTCCTCACTTAATTGACACCCCTGCAACAGGCTCTGAAGGAGTGGCTCCCAGCTCCTCTTTGTCACTCTGTCCTGGTAGCTGCCTGTCACCTCCCTATGGCACCCTCTGTCTTATGAACAGAGGGATGCGTAGTCTTGCCCAAGGAAGAAAAGACTCTCTGAACCTCAAAATAGACATTCAGCAGGAGAGGTATTTTGGTAAAAATAAAGGATCATCTGGAAGAATGTATAATCCAAGCTGTAATTTCAACAAAGGAGCTACCGTGATTGTCTGAAGCACCTGTGGTGTGTATTGTTCTGCATTAGCTATGAGGGTAAACAGTGCTTTCAAACAGGAGTGCATCCATTCCAGAAGGACTGCATGTGACATCTTCCCTTGTCCCTTTGCTTCACATTGCACAGAGATCAAATCAAAGTTCCAAAGAGGTTTTGTTTGTTTTTGCTGTTAATTATAAAGTCATGGTGAACATTCTTAATTTTAATACTCTTATGAAAACAAGGAAAGTCCAATTTTTCTGGATAAATGGCACTCAGCATATCCAATGGCTGGTGTCTCTGTTATCTATAGACACAGAGAACACTGGTAGAGCTAGAGGGCCAGAGTAAATGAAAAGTAAGTGAGGTGTTCTATTTTGATTTGGGTTTATAGACTGTGTGTGTGTGTGTGTGCATGAGTCTACTTGTCATAGCACATGTTTGGGAATCAGAGTACAGCTTGTAACAGACAGTTCTGTCCTTCTACCCTTGGGTCCCACAGATCAAACTCCAGTCATCAGGCTCAGAATAAGCACCCTTAACCCCTAAGCCATCTGCCAGGCCCTGGTTGTGTTCCTTTAGGATATTCTTCTAAGTCCACTCTGTGGACCAGGCTGACCTCAAATTCACAGTGATTTTGTACTGTCAGTATTACAGACATGTGCCACCCAAGGCTGCTATAGATGTAAATCTTAAGTTTTCCTTCACTGGTTTGTAACCAAGACCTGAGGCTCTGCCAGCAACCCAATCATTTATAGAACTATCATTCTGCATTTATTCCTCCAGTGAAACAGCCACTAACATTATAATAGTAGTAGCCCTTAGAAAAAATCACTTTTCAACAGGTTACAAGGAAGAAGAAATCTTTTTAAAACCATAAGGGAATCAAAGGCATCTGAGCTTTGCCTCATAGAGCCTCTGGGAAAGTTGTTTCCCTGGCTCTTTCTCTCCAAGTTAGAATGTGGAATGAAGTCAGGGGCCATCAGTACAGGCTCTGAACCTCTCATCCACAAACTGAAATATAAAACAAATTCTAGTAAGCCCAGAATGGCAGCAGCCATTAACACCCCCCCCCCCCCATTCAGTTTTAAAGTAACAAGCTAATACATGGTATAAGACTCTACAGCTTGGCGCCCTCTGGTGCCCACAGAGAGCTGATTCAGGCAATGCAAAGTATTAATTATTCTTTGTTAGCTAAGGAGCAGAACACAGAAAACATTCACACACAACAGTTGACTTTCAACATATGAAATCATGGAATGCAAACAATGAACCCAACCAAAAGATCAGCCTGGAAACTGTTCGCTCTCGACAGCAAAGATCTTATTTTGAGGACAATGTTAGGCTCTTCTACTATTAACCCAGAGCCACCCACCACAGTGACTTCCACTGATCCTTCCCGTGTACTCCCAAAGTGAGACTGCTGCTACCTCCTGTGTTACCAAATGCCTGACACCGGTACTTTCCCCTTTACTGAGGCCACACAATATTCTCCCTGTTATCTATAGACACAGAGAACACTGGTAGAGCTATAAACCCAAATCAAAAAGTGATTTGAAGAATTGAAAGTTAATTCTTCATGGTTCAAAATAAGGAAATAAAACTGAAAATGGCCCAGAGTAGAACATATTTGCTTCCCAAGACAGGAGCATCCTTGTAATGTACATCTGTCTACACACAGCATGGGAAGAAAGTCTGTCCTGGTGGAGTTCCCAGCGTGAGAGACAGTGACCACCATGCCTAGCCACACAGACATGGAAAGGAGGACAGTTGTCAGTGATGTAGATGGTTACCTGGCCAGTCTTATCCTTGGCTCTAACTTCTCTTGGTTTCAGTGTAACATGCAGACAATTCTCATGCCAGCTTTCATCTGCATTGTCACTTGCTCTGCAGAGAAAGCCCAGCCATCATAATTCATCCTGTCTCTTGGAATTATTTTTTAAGACAGCGTCTTTCCATGTAGCACAAGCTGACCTTGAATTCATGCTCAGCCTGAGCCTCCAGAGCGGTGGGATTAAAAGTGAGCATCACCATGTACGTTTTTATTTTGAATTATGTGTCACTTTCCCATTTAGATCATGACCATGTTGAAGTTCAGTGCCCCTCCTGACAGCCTCTTAGAGTCCTTGGATACTCCAGTAAAGCAGACTCAGGCCTCTCAGGATGCTGCGTGACTGTCCTGCTTCTGTTGCATTACTTGAGTGCATCCTTCAGGATTTCTTTTTCCATCCTGCACTGCCATCTTCTCATCCAGAGACTCAGCTGACAGCCATCCCCTCTGAGAAGCCTCCCTGACTCCCTCAGCAGAGCTGCTCCTTCCATGCCTCCTCAGATCTGCCCTTCATTCTAATCCCACTGCACACTTGGTCAATTGGATTGATGCATCCTTGGCCATGTCCTGCCCGCTCTCAACCCACTACATCCAGTAGGAAGAGGGACAAAGCAGATTTTAGACTTAAAAAGGAAAAAAAAAAAGGCTTCATTACAATTTGTGTTCCCTGGGATTCATATGTTGAACTGTAATCCCCAAAGTCATATGTTAATATTTACAGACAGGCCACTGGGAAGTGACTGATCATGAGAGCAGATCATATGTGATCTTTAACAGGTTAATGGATGATGAGCTATTCTAGGAAAGGCCCTGTTATAGAAACTATCTCTCCCTCTCTACCTCTTTCCCTCTCCCCCACCCCACCCCCATCGATGAGGAGGCCAAAAGCTCTCACCAAATGTGCTGAGTAGACACTGCACAACAAAATGAAATAAAACAATAAAAAACCCACCTGCTCTATAGAAACTTCTGGCCTCAGCCATCTTGTTACAGCAACAGAAAGCAGACAAGGACAAGCACCTGCCTCCTCTCTGCATGTATGATGATGTCCTTGCAGGTGAGTCATGCATGGGCAGATAAACACATAAACCTTAGTCTGTAGTTTTCTTAGTCTATTTTGATCCTCATTAGGGGATGCATGGAAGCAGGGGATTTGAGCGGGCTCTCATTGGAAAATGTCGCTGAAAGGTCTGCTGTCTCCAGCTAGCTTCAAGAACAGATTCCAATGTTTTGAAGATGTTGTCTTGCTGCTCTGAGTTTTAAAGCTCCACCCAGCTGTGGGCCCACAGGGAGGAGGTATCTCCCTTATCTTTGGACCAGCCAAGGAGAGCAGAGGTACTCTCAATCCAGAGTCTCTCCTCCCAGAAGCTCTGCTGTGACCTCCAGCAGCCCATAGTCAGAGCAGAGAGGCACTCCCCACTACTTGTGAAGCTCAATAACAAAATGACTAGGGACTGGGCCTTTGGGTCCCATCTCATGCTCACTGTTCAGAGAAATCTCTTTTGTGTGCACAATCAAGACTGCCATAACAACTGCTTGGGGAAAGTGAGGACAAAAGAAATAGAAACTCCCTACATGATTGTCTTTCCATAGACAATAAACTCAGAGACTCTCCGAGTACGGGGAGGGGTGGACTGTAGAGAACCTAAACTAACTTCTTCACAATACAAGGGAAACCGAGGCCCACAGAGCTCTATGGCTTCCCCAGGTTGGGTTCTAGACCCAAAAAGTGGTGATGACCTATTGGCTCCTAGAATCAGATGACTTCAAGTGTCAGCCAATGCCACCATCCATGTCTGAGATCCCTTATTTGAGAATTTCTCAGCTTCCTGCCCCCCCCCTTTCCCACTATGCACCCAGAAGCCTCCTCACTGCACCATACCGCTGCTTCTGGCACCCAGAGCAACTCCCAAGCTTTAGTACACCAGCTGTGCAGCCCAGAGCCTCCAGCTCTATGGCTGCTTCTTACACCCACGGCTGCCTGACAAACCTGCTCCACACCCTGCAAAGCTCACCCCCTCCTCCATCCTGGAAGGTGTCCCGAAGCTCTGCTTGTCCAGTGGCCAGGGCTCAGGCAGCATGCCCTCAAGGAACTGTCTTCCCTTTATGCTGTGACAGCATGCTCCGGTCTGTGAAGCAATGCTCACCTACTGTGTGACTCAGAGCCCTCCCTCACTCCCTCCCTCCCTCTGGGAAGATGAGATATATGCTATCTTGTTTCTGACTTCACTGAAGCAACCAGTGTCCAATGGATAGGTTTATTTTTTTTTTATTGAAAATAGTCTTCTATCACACACTACATCCTAACCACATCTTTCCCTCCCTCCACTCCTCCCAGCTCCCCTGCCTGCCACCACCTCCCCTCCCCTTATATTCCCCCTCTGTTTCCTTTTCAAAAGAACAGGCCTCCAAGAGACAACATCCAAACAGAACAAAACAAGATACAATAAGTCAAGACAAAAGCCCTCATATTGAGGCTGGACAAGGCAACCCAATAGAAGGAAGAGTCCCAAGAGCAGGCAAAAGAGTAAGAGACACACCTGCTCCCACTGGTACGAGTCTCTCAAAAACAACAACCACAGTATATAGGCAGAGGACCTGGGGCAGACCCTCCCAGGCCCCTTGTTTTCTGCTTCAGTGTCTGTGAGCCCATATGTAGCCTGCTTTGTTGATTCAGTAGATGATGGTCTCCTGGTTTCCTCCACCCCCTCTGACTCCTACAATTGCCTTCCCCTCTCAGCAGGGTACCTGGAGCTCTGAGGGGAGGGACCCAATGGAAGCCTGAAGTTTAGATTCTCTCTCCACATAATGCCTAGCTGTGGATCTCTACACCCACTCCCGTTTGCTGCCAGAGGAAGTCTCTCTGATGATGATGGGACAAGGTACCTATCTGTGAGTATGATGAGTATAGCAAAATATCATTAGGAATCATTTCATTGATTTATTTTTGTCAGTTGTGTTTGGTTCTACCTCTGGGCTATTCAGTCTCCAGTTCCAGTGGAGCATCAGCTGCCTCTCATAGCGTGGGCCTTAAGTTAGACCAGACATTGGTTGACCACTCAGATAAGTTCTGGGCCACCATCACCCTAGCATATCTTGAAGGTAGGACAGATTATAGGTTGAGGGGCTTTTGGCTGGGCTGGTATCCAGGTTTCTCTGTCCATAGCCCGCAGAAAAGTTTCCCACACCAAAGAGAATAGAATTTAGGGGTAGAGGCTTCATAAAGTACCAGTTCAACATGTCTGTATTCAACGAGCTGCATGGATGTTGTCCTCAGCAATGGGGCCCTGATAACAGTTTACAGAGAGCAACCTTCTGTTCTTGCATCAGCCTGGGTAATTTAGGGATCTCCACAGTACACTGCCAACAACTTAACCAAATGCAACCCAGTCTCACTACTAGAAGCCTTCTCTAGCTTCAAATGATGGCCAGATCCAGACTCCCTTCTCTTGTTAGAATATGTTTTTCCATCGGCCTGGTCCCACAGCTGTGCCAACCCCAAATAACACAGAGAGATGCTGCATTGGATATAAAGCTGTAGGCCAGGTACTAGTTTCTTATCGGCTAGCTCTGTCTTAAATATTAACCCATTTCTATCAATCTAAGTGTTTCCACATGATCTTACCTTACTGGAGAGAGGGCCCAGCGTTCTTCTCTCTCTGTACTCCATCTTGAATCTCCTCCCTACTACTTCCTCTCTCCTCCTAGTATGCTAGTCCCACCTATCTTGCTTTCCTATTGGCCAACAGTGCTTTATTCATTAACCAATAAGAGAAACATATTTACAGAATGACATCTCCCATCACTCCCTATTCTCTATTACTAGGAGACCTCACTAGGATCACCCTCACAGATACACTGTGCTGTTTCCACACCACCACCCCCCAAAGCCTCCCATTTCCAACTATCTTCCTCCTCCTCATCCTTCCAGCTCCTGTACCAACCCACTCCAAGTTCACTGGCAAAATTTATTCTATTTCCACTTGCCAGGGATACCCTTATACCCACCCCCAGAGCCCTCTTATTTAACTAACCTCTTTGGGCCTGTGGGTATTAGTTTAATTATCATTTACTTAACTGCTAATATCTTCTTATAAGTGATTACATACCATATTTGTCTTTCTGGGTCTGAGTTACCTCACTTGGGATGATGTTTTCTAGTTGCATCAATTTGCCTGCAAATTTCATGATGTCATTTATCCACTCTTTGGTTGAGGAATGTCTATATTGTTTCCCATTTCTGGCTATTATGAATAAAGCTGCAATGAACATAGTTGAGCAAGTGTCCTTATGGTATAATTGAGCACCTGTTGGGTGTATGCTCAAAATTGGTATAGCTGGATCTTGAAATAGATTTGAGTCTCAGTTTTCTGAGGAACTGCCATATTGATTTCCATAGTGGATGTACAAGTTTTCATTCCCACCAGAAGTGGCAAAGCATTGCCCTTGATCCAAATCCTTGCCAGCATGAGCTGTCACTTGTGTCATTGATCGTAGCTATTCTGACAGGTATAAAATGGGATCTCAAAGTAGTTTTGCTTTGTATTTCCCTGGTGGCTAAGGATGTTGAACAATTCTTTAAGTGTTTCTCAGCCATTGAGAGATTCCTCTATTTATTCTTCTACTCTCTATTTAGATCTGTAGTCCATTTTTTAATTGGATTATTTGGTTTTTATTTATCTAGTTTCTTGACTTCATTATATATTGGATATTACACCTCTGTCAGATGTGGAGTTGATAAAAATATTTTCCCGTTCTGTAGACCGCTGCTTTCTGGTTAACAGTTTCCTTTGCCTTAGAGAAGGTTGCAGTTTCATAAGATCCCATGTATTAATTGTAGATCTGTTCAGAAATTTGTCTCCTATGCCAATGCATTCCTGGATATTATTCACCACTTTTTCTTCTATCAGGTTCACTGTGTCTGGTTTTATGTTGAGGTCTCTGAGCCACTTAGACTTGAGTTTTGTCAGGATGACAAACATGAGTCTATTTAAATTCTTCAACATGACAAACATACTGTTTGACCCAGGACCATTTGTTGAAAATTCCTTATTTGTTCCATTGTTTTTCTGCCTTCATCAAAAATCAGGTTCTGTGGTATATGGATTTATGCATGGATCTCCAATTTAATTACATTGATCAATGTGTCTGTCTTTATGCTAATACTATGTGGTTTTTATTACTATAGCTCTTGTAGTACAACTTGAAATCAGGGATAGTGATAGCTCCAGCAGTTCTTTTATTATTCAGGATTGTTTTAGCTACACTGTTTTGTTATCTGTTTGGTTGTTTTTTTTTTTGTTTGTTTGTTTGTTTGTTTGTTTTATTTTTTTTTCATGTGAAATTGAGCATTGTCCTTTCAAGATCTGTAAAGGACTGTGTTGGAATTTTGATGGAGATTGTGTTGAATCTGTGATTGATTTTGAGGTTTTTTTTTTTGCCATGTGAACTCTGCCAATCCATGAGCATGAAAAATCTTTCCATCTTTTGATATCTTCTTCAATTTCTTTCTTCAGAGGCTTGAAAATTTTACTCATACAAGTCTTTCACTTGTTTGGTTAAGCTTACTCCAGGATATTTTGTATTATTTGAGGTTATTATAAAGGGTGTTGCTTCCTTGATTTTTTTTCCCTCAGTCTATTTGTCATTTATATATAGGAGAGCTACTGATTTTTCTTTTTTAGTTAGTCTTAGATCCAACCATCTTGCTGAAAGTGTTTACCAGTTTCCCTAGTGGAATTTTTAAGGTCATTTATGTATACTATCATAATTCCACTGCATATCATAATTCATCTGCAAATAACCATACTTAGAATTCTTCCTTTCCAATTTGTATTCCCTTGGTGTCCTTCAGTTATCATATTGCTCTAGATAAAACAGATATGGAGAGAGTGGAGAACAAGGCCTTGTTCCTGACTTCAGTGGAATTGCTTTGAATTTCTCTCTATTTATTTTGATGTTGGTTATAGGTTTGATACAAATTGCCTTTATTATGTTTATTTATGTCCCTCTTTAGGATTTTTATCATGAAGGGGTGTTGGATTATTTTCAAAGGCTTCTTTTGGCATCTAATGAGATGATTGTGTTTTTTTTTTCTTTCAGTTTATTTATATGGTGAATTATATTTATAAATTTACATATGTTGAACAATCCCTTCATCTCTGGGATGAAGCCTACTTGGTCATGGTGGATTATCTTTTGACGTGTTCTTGGATTTGGTTTGGGAGTATTTTATTGAGTATTTTTGTATGTATGTACATGAGATAAACCGGTCTATAATACTCTTTCTTTTTTGAGTCTTTATACAGTTTGGTTATCAGGGTAACTATGACCTCATAAAACGATTGGGCAATGTTCCTTTTGTTCCTATTTTGTGGAATAATTTGAGGAATATTGACATTAATTCTTCTTTTCAGGTAGAATTCTGCACTAACACCATCTAGCCCTGGACATTTTTTGGTTGGGAGACTTAATGACTGCTTCTATTTCAGTAGAGGTTATAAATTTATTTAAATTTTTATATGATCTTGATTTAACTTTGACAAGTAGTATACATTGAGAAAATTATCAATTTCTTTTAGATATTCTAGTTTGGCTTTAAAGTGTCCTTGTGATTCTCTGGATTTCCCCAGTATCTGTTGTTATGTCTCCTTTTTCATTTCAAATTTTATTAATTTGGATACTCTCTCCATCTTTTAGTTAGTTTGGATAAGGGTTTGTCTATCATTAATTTTTCTCAAATAACCAACTCTTTGTTTCATTGATTTTCAGCATTGTTCTGTTTCTATGTTCTTGATTTCAGCCCTCAGCTTGATTATTTCCTGCTGTCTGCTCCTCTTAGGTATGATTACTTCTTTTTGTTTTAGAGCTTTCAGATGTGCTGTTAAGTTGCTAGTATGGGATCTCTCCATTTTTTTTTAAGTATCTTAATGCTATGAACTTTCCTTTTAGTACCACTTTCATTGTGTTCCACAAGTTTAAACATGTTGATTTTTTCATTTTCATTCAATTCTAGAAAGTCCCGGGTCTCTCTCTTTATTTCCATCTTGACCCATTTTTCATTCAGTGGAGAGTTGTTCAGTTTTCATGAGTTCGTAAGGTTTCTGTTACTGTTGATATCTTAGCTTTAATCCATGGTCTTCTGATAGGATTCAGGGAATTACTTCAATTTTATAGTATCTATTGAGATGAGCTTTGTGTTTGAGTAGGTGGTCAATTTTGGAGAAAGTTCTGTTAGGTGCTGAGAAGAAGGCATATTCTTTTGTGTTTGAGTGGATTGTTCTGTAAATACCTGTTAGGTCCTTTTGGTTTATGACATCAGTTAGCTCCATCATGTCTCTTTTTTAGTTTGTCTGGATGACCTGACCATTAGTGAGAGTGAGGTACTGATGTCTCCCACTATTAGTGTGTAAGGGTCAATATGTGATTTAAGCTGTAGTAGTGTTTCTTTAAGAAAAGTGTGTGCTCTTGTGTTTGGGACATAAATACTAAAACTTGAAATGTCACCTTGGTGGATTTTTCCTTTAATGAGTATATAGTGTTCTTGCCCATCTCTTTTGATTAATTTTGGCTGGAAGTCAATTTTGTTAGATATCAAAATGATTACACCAGCTTGCTTCTTAGGTCCATTTGCTTAGACTATCTTTTTCCAACCCTTTACCCTGGGGTAATGTCTATCTTTGATGTTGAGATGTGTTTCTTGTTTGCAAGAGATGTATGGATCCTGTCTTCACATCCATTCTGTTAGTCTGTGCCTTTTTATCGGGGAAGTGAAACCATTAATATTGTGAGATATAAATGACCATTGATTATTAATTTATGTTGGTGGTGGTAGCTGTGGGGGGGTTAGAGCAGTTGGGTGTTTCCCTTGTTTTTGTTTTGCTAGTGTGAGATTATTTATTTACTGTGTTTCCATAGATGTAGTTAACTTCTTTGGATTGGAATTTTCCTTCTAGCACCTTCTGTAGGGTTGGATTTGTGTGTGTGTGTGTGTGTGTGTGTGTGTGTACATACATACATACATACATACATTTTTTTTTTTTACTTCATCATAGAATATCTTGTTTTCCTGAGCCAAACCCCTGGAATCCAGTTGCAGAAAGGGAGGAGTGATGAACAAAGCAGTCAAGACCAAGCTGGAGAAACCCACATAATCAGCTGACCTGAACAAGGGGGAGCTCATGCACCCCAGTCTGATAGCTGAGAAAATAGCATAGGACTGATCCAGACCCCCCTGAATATTGGTGTTAGTTAGGAAGACTAGGCAGTCAGTCTATGGGGCCTCTGGTAGTGGATCAGATTTATCCCTAGTATATGATTTGGGAGCCCATTCCACATAGAGGGATACTCTCTCAGCCTAGACACATGGGGGAGGGCCTAGGCCCTGCTCCAAATGATATGACAGACTTTGAAGACTCCCCATGGAAGGCCTCACCTTCCCTGGGGAGCAGAAAGGGGGTGTGGTAGTGATTGGTGAGGGGAACAGGGGAGGAAAAGAGGGTGCAGGAACTGGGATTGACATGTAAAACAAGCTTGTTTCAAATTTAAATTTTAAAAAAATCTTGTTTTCTCCATCTGTGCTAATTGAAAGTTTTGCTGGACATAGTAAACTGGGCTGGCATCTGTGGTCTCTTATGGTCTGCAGGACATCTGTTCAAACCCTTCTGGCTTTCAGAGCCTCCACTGAGAAGTCAGGTGTAATCCTAGTAAGTCTGCCTGTATATGTTACTTGGTCTTTTTTTCCCTTGCAGCTTTTAATATTCTTTCTTTGTTCTGTATATTTCCTGTTTTTATTATCATATGGCAAAAGGACTTTCTTGTATTTTCCAGTCTATTTGCTGTTCTTTATGCTTTTTTTTTTTTTTTTTTTTTTTTTTTTTTTTTTACCTTTATAGGTATCCCCTTCTTTAGACTAGGAAAAGTTTTTTCTATGATTTTGTTGAAAATGTTTTCTGGGACTTTGAGGTGGAATTCTTCTTCCCCTATCCCAAATTATTCTTAAGTTTGGCCTTTTAATAGTGTCCTAGATTTCCTGAATATTTCATGTTAGAAATTTTTTAGATTTAACATTTTCTTTGACAATATATCCACTTCTTCTATCATATCTTCAATGCCTGAGATTCCCTCTTCCATCTCTTGAATTCTATTGTTGAAGCTTGCCTCTATTGTTCCTGTTTGCATTCCTAAATTTTTCTAGAATCCCCTTAGTTTGTGTTTTCTTTATTCCTTCTATTTCTATTTTCATGTCATGGACAGTTTTGTTAATTTCCTTCAATTTTCCATTTTTTATTGGCTTACTAATTATATTATTATATTAATGAGTATTTTATTATACATTATATATCATATATTAATATAATATAGTATTTCAATTATTATTTTATAATTTATAAATTTAAGAGATATATTCATTTGCTCCAATTGTTTGTTGATGTTTCCCTGGCTTTTTTGAGGGTTTATTTATTTCCTCCCATTGTTTGTGTTTGCCTGGACGTCTTTACAGAATTTATTCATTTCCTCTGTAAGGACTTCTACCATCTTCATAAGTTGGTGTTAAGGTCATTTTCTTGTGCTTCACCTATGTTGGAATATTCATGGCCTACTCTGGCATCTAGACATCTGGGTTTAGGGTGAGTATAGGTCTAGGTGGTGATTTCTGCATTTGTCTTTTGGGGTGGGTGTTTTGTTCCTTAGTTTCTGTTTTCTATCTAGGTTTTTCAGAGAGCATGTTAGCTGTATGCTGCCTATTTTACTTGCCTGCTTCCCTGTGTGTTCACAGGGAATGCTTGCTGGTATTAGAGGTTAGGGGAAAGGGAGGCCAGGGAGAGAGAGCCTGTTGCAGCACTATGGGTGACCCTGGGGATTGGGTCTTGGGGAACAGAGCGTGCAAAAGGTTCACAGGCAATCTACCTTGTCTATTAGAGGCATATCCTGTGGTAAGCAAAGGGTATCTGCCCACGTTGGGTGTTCAGTTGCAAAGACAAAGAAGGGATGGGGGCTCGGGCATTGTCTATGGGAACCACAGATGGTATGGGTGCTGCAGCTGTTGTAGTGCTAGGGTTAACCCTGAGGTTTGCTTCTGATCTTTCCCAATGGATATGTTTAAATGTCCACGATCCAAAGCTGGGTATAGTAAAACAACTCCCACTGAGCTCTTATGCCAAAGGTCTGAGACCCAGAGTGTGTGCATACAAATGTATGCATGTCATTTGTGCATGTGTGAGTGTATTGAAAGAGGGAAGAAATGTAAAATACAAATAGAAAGGTAATCTGGCATATACAAAGATGAATTTGTGGCTCTCAAGGATGGCAGTGATTTTTTTTTTTTTACTTTTACCTTTCTTTTTATTATTATTTTTTTATTTTATATATTGGTCCCAGTTCCCTCTCCCTCCCATCCTCCCATCCTCCCATGCCTCCCCTGACCCCCACTCCCATCCCATTCCAACCCACTCCACAGGGAGGATGAGGCCTTCCAGGAGGGATCATCAAAATCTTTGAAGTTAGTTGGGATAGGGCCTAGGCCCTCCCTCCTGTCTCAAGATTAAGGGAGTATCCCTCCATGGGGAATGTGCTCCTGAAGTCCTTTTGTGCACCAGGGATACATCCTGGTTCCACTGTCAGAGGTCCCATAGACTGCCCAGACCTTCTAACTGACACCCACATTCAGGGAGTCTGGGTTGGTTAAATGCTGGTTTCCCAGCTATCAGTCTGGGAGTCCATGAGCTCCCCCTTGTTCAGGTCAGCTGTTCCTGTGGGTTTCTCCAGCCTGGTCTTGATCCCTTTGCTCATCACTCCTCCCTCTCTGCAACTGGATTCCAGAAGTTTGGCTAAGTGTTAAGCTGTGGGTGTCTGCTTCTGCTTCCGTCAGCTATTAGATGAGGGCTCTAGGAAGGCAAAAAAGTAGTTATCAATCTCATTATCAGGGAAGGGCATTAAAATGGCAAATAGCAAATGTTGGTGAGGACATAGGGGATTACAAGTATTGTGACATTGCTGATAGGGACAGCAAATGGAACAGGCAGTATGGAAAATAATTTGTGGATCCCTCAAAAACTTACTGCACGACTCATTGATTTCACAACTAGGTCTATATACAAAGGCATTGAAATTGGTATTTGTTTGAATGAAAAGATACACAAACCTTTATAGCAGCATTGCTGATAATAGAAAAAGGTGGAAACAGCTTAAATGCCCGAAACGTGAGTAAATAAAGAACATGTGATGTAGCCACACAATAGAACACTTCTCAGTCAGTCATCACAGCACTTTAAATGTGTTATAGGCATGAGAATGGATCTTAAAAACATCCTACAGAGTAAAATAATCCAGATATATAAAAGATGACATATTGTATGATTCCATTTATAAGAAATTTCCAGAATGGGTAAACCCATGGAAATATAGTGAAAGTTCAGGCTTATCAGGAGCTAGAGGAGGAGGGAAGCAGGCATGCAATTGTTTAATGAGTAGGGATTTCCTTTTGGGGCAATTAAAGGGTTTGGGAACCTGAGCTGGTGGCTATACAAATGTACCAAATGCCATGAGACAGTTCACTTCAAATGTTTAATCGTTAGTAATCACTGAATGTTTAATTAGTCATGTAAACTTCACCTCATTATAAAAGATAGTCATATTTAGTTTGGGATTTATTAGGGATAAACATAATTAGACCTTTTCTTTTGTCTTTTGTTGTGGAATTAAGACATGTAGTCAAATTTAGAGTACCCATTTCAGGCTTTCCCCTTAGTTTCCTAAGCCTCGAAAGGAGGGAACCATCTCCCGCAGGAGACGCAATGAGGTTGCCAGTCCCATCAATCAGTGCAGAGTATGGTGACGGCCTAGAGACTCAGTATAGAAGCATTGCTGCTGATCATGATGGAGACAGCTCGGGCCACCTGCTAAGAGCTTCCCAGCAGTCTCAAAATGCAAGACATTGAAGGTATGAAGCCTCTCCTGTGGGAACCTGAGCATGCTGTTTCAAAGCAGAAGGGGCTTAGCAAAACACTTGTGTCTGCCCCCTTCTACATCTAGGACCAGAGCCTGCCACATGCTGAACTCTGGATGGGAAAGCTTCCTTTTCATATGGACAGTGACTAGAGTTTTGTCTTGATGCCTATGTAGCTACACAGGCAGCCTCTGTGCTGGGGAGAGTGATGTAGACAATAGTACCCACGGTGCTGCTTGGTATCCTGAGAACTCACTGTGTGTAGATTCTAATCGTCTTACCTTTCTTTTTGGCCTTTCCCATGATCAATATCAGAGCCCCCCACCCCTGCAAGATACCCCTTCTAAAGAATAGAATCTGCTGGTTGGATAAACAGTGTGCTTGACTCCCATGTCATAGATGACTAAAGGCATTGCTGGTATAATTCAAATATACCACCTCGGCTGTGCATCAGTAGTGACAAAAGAGGAAAACTAAAAGTGTATAAACTCAACAAATGATCAGTGTGTTTCAGTATTTGTGGATATGGGAGGGGTGAGTGTGCATTCAAGTGACGGTGTGTTTGGATAAACATGTGAGGTGTATGTTTGGATGTATGTATGTGTTTGGGCATGTAAATGTTCACATATGAGTGTGTGTTTGGGTGTGCATATGGGTTGTTTATGTGTGTGCTTGTAAATGTTTGGGGATGGGAGTGTGTGTGTGAGTGAGACTGAGAAGTATGGGTGTATATGGGTTTGGGTATATAGAATGTGTGTCCAGGTAAGGATTTGTGAGTGTATATCTGGGTGTTTATTTTGGTGGGTTGAGTGTATGTCTGGGTGAGGGTTTGTGAGTATATTTGGGTGTTTGGTGTGTGGAAGGTGTGTCTGAATGAAAGTTTATGAGTATATATTTGGGTATGTTGAATGTGTGTCTTGGATTGCAGAATAACCTTTTTACTATTAAAGAAACCAAAGCAATGGTAAAAAGATTTTTCCAAAAAAAAAAAGAAAGAGAAATTTTTACCACCAACAAAGTTTTGGGAAACAGACCCTTCTAATCTTGTACTATCTTTCTATCCTAGAGAATGAGAGAAGATAAGCCTTGTCCAGGAGGTCAATGCAGAATTGGCACCCAGTTTAGACAAGATCATGCTCACCTATGAATATGTATGCTGAGGTCCTAAATAAAAATATCAGCAAATTCGACAGCAGCAAGTAAGAAAATAAGATCTCCCAGGACCAGGCTTGGGGTCTTTCAGAGATGTAAGGTTGTTTTCATATTTGAAAGTCCATGAACTTCATTCACCAAGTCCACAGATTAAAAAGACTATGGTATACTGATTCAGTTGTTAGGGGAAAATGTGTTTGGCAAAGCCAAGCATCATTCAAATTTGAATGAGAAATATCCTTCTCCAAACTGGCAAAGTATGTGGGTATCTTCCATAAGAAAGCCTGACATCTCTGTTCTAGGCCTGGAGCATCCAAGATGCTCCTCTGTGGCCTCACATTTTGTCCTAAGATCCAAAGAAGTATAATCAGGCCACAAAGATATGTTAAAATCCTATGGATTTGGTGGGAGGAAGCAAACTTCAATGACCACAGAAGACATTGAACACACAGGGAAATAAAAAAACACTAAACATATGGACATTTGACATCACCAGAGAGTGCCTCCCTGTAAGCTGAGGCCTTTCTAAGATATCCCACACCGGATGCAACAGCAGAATCAGGCTTCTGTCAGGACCCACGTATGCAAAGCCAGCAGCCATTAGCTATGCAGGGTGACTGAACACCTCCTCAGAAAGGAGATTGCTGCTGTGTGGTGTTGTTGCACGCATGCAGCAATGCATCTGAGCCCAGTGGCTGTCTGCAGCAACGCTAAGTCTCCTCTTTACCCAAAGAGCTTTGAGATAAAAGCAGACGACTCATCAAGGAGGAAATCAGCATGGCTGGGGTGGCAGACCTCAGAGTAGATGGAAGTACGTTCAGAGATAGACATATTGTCTGAAGGATACCTGGTGGTGAATGGGGAGGTGTTTGCTGTGGGACATCGTAAGGTGCTCTGAGTTTCCCTAGTCAGGTGATACAGTCCAGAGACAGAAAGGTGTAGGGAGGGAAGATCACAGCATGATTTAAATTATCTTGCTAAGAGAAGCACTCTGCAAAGCAGACTGCATGAGAATCTCTCCTACGCCATCAGGAGACTGAGTGGACTTCCAGAGCTTGAGACGAACAGAGGCGAGAGTCACTGAGTTGGGTCAGAACCTGCAAATAGGCACTGGATGGGTGTTAGACATCCTCCTCCTCTGGATTCTCCAAGTTCCAGTACATGAAGATTCCCAGCTTAAGAGGCAAGCACACCATAAGCTTGGGGTTGCTTTTCACATGCTTTTATTTTTGCTGTTTTCTGGAAATAAGTCTCGTGTCAGGCCTGGAATCAACAGGGCATCCAGAACTTCATTTCAGTTCAATTGCAAATCCTTCTTTGGTACTTTACATCCACTCTCAGGAGACGCCACTGGTTGATTAGTGGACAAGTCCCTTAACCTCTCTTGTTCACAGGATCTTCAATTACTAAGTCCACAAGCCCATTCAGGTGCCACCTAGGGTCCTTTCCAGAGTACAGATCCACAACCCCCACCTGCCTACACACTTCCACAGTAGGCATCATTGTTATGCAACTGATCTCTTACAGTCCAGCAGATTGACAACATATGTGCTCATCATGGAATCTTAGGTCCAGACATCACAACTTTTTTAGGCTGTAGTAAATCTTGCCTAAAACGTAAGACATTCCTAGCCAACAAAGTAGAACCCTGACCACATTCCACTCAGATGCATGCATAGGCACAGGGATGTTAAACATAACTGTAAAGTTGTCAGGAGACAACTGGGGGGCTACTGTGCTGCTAAGAAAAAGAGAGACACATGATTGTGTCGCTATCTCATCCTAGTGAAACCCTCCAGATGGAAAGCATGGCATATTCAAGGGCACAGACTAAGGAGGCTCATGATAATACCCAAGAAGCCCAGAAAGTCACGTGATTCACAAGTCCCTCCCCAAAGTTAGAAAACCAGTAAACATCTGCTAGCAAGAAGAGTCTCTTTGGTGGGGCTGCATTTAAGCGTGTACAGGGCTCCAGGGATAAAGCTGCCAGAGTCATCAGCCATGCTGGGGCGAGCTTTTCCATGACACCTATTACCTGAAAGTAACCTCTCACCCATTCTCTGTGAGCAACCCCAGTGAACTCAATGCATTACCCACATTAGACTTGGGTAGCATTATTCCCTTGGTCTGTTGTGGGTGTCCTATCTGAAGTGAATAGCTCTTTGTTTGTGTATCTTCAGGAAAAGCCACACACAAAATTATGAGAAAGACCAAAATATGGAGCATGCATTCAAGTTCTCCATATGTAACAAAAATATTTAGATTGTCACCAACTTTAAACCTGCATATACTAGACCAAGGATTCAGATTGGTGGGTATGCATGCATCTTCAGCCTAATGACAACTAAATTTTTATCAGTTCTTTCACCAAAATTCATATTGCAGTTCATTTTGCTAGAACACAGATTAATAAAGCAGAGGAATAAACCAGGGTTTCCAGAGTTCACTTCCGACTAGAATCACCTATAAGGCTGTTTAAATGCTGATGCCAGAGACCTATCCCAAGGCAGTCTGATTGAATTGAGCTAAGGCACAGTCTGAGGTTTGGAATTAAAAAAAAAAAAAGAAATCTCAAATGATTTTTGTTTAGAGCCAGAACCAAAAACCAGCAAAGAAACAAGGGGAAAAAATGGAGGGAAAGGATGAGTTTGGTGGTGCATGTCTTTAATCCCAGCATGTAGGATACAGAAGCAGGCAGATCTCTGCTGAGTTCCAGACCCACCAGGGATACATGGTGAGACCCTGTCACAAAAAAATCCGCACCCCAAGAAGAAAATTCTACAATGTTAAAGAAAATACTTTAATTAATTTAATTAATACAGAAACATTATAATAACACACTAACAAGAAAGTTTTACACAACAGTATTTGCAATGTATAAATATGTGTATGAATGTATATTCATATGTGCATATATACACATAGATATTTACATTATCGTAACAATTAGGTGAAAGACAGAGTTTAGAAGTCGCTTACTGAACAAACATATTAAACAGCTCACCACTTAGTGCAGCAGTGAGGTAAATTTTGTTTTCTTGTATTTGTCTAACTGTATTTTCTGTAAGAAGATGTACTACTTAAGGGATTTCCTTTTGAAATGATTTTAAAACAGAATTTTTAGGGTTTTGTTCTAAAAGGAAACGTAAGTTATGGAGAAGGAAATAAATATAGTGTACAATGATGTAGAATTCTAGAGGTCAAAAAGGCCCTGTGGGAGATGAGAACTAACGGGTGCTGAGGTTATTGTGATCTCAAATGAAAGGGTGGTCCAAAGTGGACATATGAAAGGACATCTATGAGGAGAGAGGCCCCAGCACATCACTCCCTGGATACAATGCTTGCCAACAATCCACCCAAGGCCGGTACAAGGCATGTCTCCCTCATGCAAGTCTCAGCTCACTCATGAGACCTCACAGTCTCAAAAACGAAAAGACACCTAAGATACCTGTACTCCACTCAAAATATCACGACACTCACCCTTCACACTCTGTCTAGGAAGATGGTCACCGTCAATATTCATATTATGGATACCAACCCTCTACAGCCTACACACACTCTACAGTCCAATAGCATAGCACTGGTCCTCTACAACACTCATTTATGAACATTCACCCTCAAAACTGAACTATAAAGACAACTGCCCTCCGTGATCACAACCATGTTCAAATGAGGGAGGAAGACACCTACTTGCCACACAGATAAAGTAAACACTACAACATTCTTTAATGGCTGCTTTTAGACAGATTTATAATGAGAATCCAGAACAAAATATAAAGTAGAAAGTTTTGAAAAACATACAAGTTTAGCAAGAAAAGAACGGGAACACATGGAAAGTTTCAGACGCAGCAGGACAAACTATGAGGCCCTGTGATGAGGAAATAAGAAAATGACTCTATGAAAACCCCAGGTATAAAAAGGCAAGTGAATCCAAAATATTTTCCTTTAAAAAAAGAAAGTGTCTGAAAAGATAGAAGCCTGGAGATGTACTGCTGGAAAAGGGCCACTCAGGGACAACATTTTCCTAGGGTCATCCAAACAAGAACTCAGAGCTACCCCAATTACATCCCAAGCAAGCATCAAAACTTGTCCAGCTGATTCTGATGATTCCTCATGGAAGGGCCTCCACCCTCTCTGAGAAGTGGATGGGGATTGAATGGGGGATTCTGGGGGGATCATGGGAGGATGGGAGGGAGAAGGAACTGGGATAGATATGTAAAATAAGAAAAAATATTAAATAAAAAATAAATAGAAAGCAAGGAAGGAATGAAGGAAGAAAAAGAAAGGAAGAAAGTTATTTAACTTCATACAGTGCTGGTTTTTCACTTATGCAGAACTCAAGAGTTACAAGGTCATCAAGGTTTACACAAAGATCCCAGAGAAAAGCCAAAGAGGAAATGTAACATGGAAAGACTCCTTACAGGGAGGCCCTAAAGTCAGTGTGAAGCTGAGTGGATGTAGCCCGAACTGCCGTAGAGATCCCAGTACACTGGAGTTGCCAAGGAAGCAGGACAGCTGAAGAAGAAAGCAGCAGGCACCCAGCAGGGAGGCAGAGAGAGGCTCTGTGAACTACAAAGGGAAGAGCCATACAGGCTGTGCTGCCCACATCTGTTTGAGTCCCTGTCATGTAACCATGTGACTAGACTACAGCCAGTTCTATGGGATTTAATGCTTATCCTAATGAGCATCCACCTTGCTTTGGTCTGGTCTTCCTTGTCTTCCCATCCATCCCGTTTGAAGCAAGAATATCTACTCTGCCCAGTTGCATATCACAAGTATGTTACTTGATTATTTTTATGTTGTAGAGGCTCATAGCTGAAATAGTACCTTTATTCTTAGTAGTCTTGCTATACTTTGGGCTTTTTTATTGTTCAAGATTATATTAATTTTCTCAATCTTGCTTTTACATTAAGTTTCTAAAATGTCCAATAAGCTGGGTGAAGTTTCACTTTTTAAGAAAAGTTTCTCACTTATTAATAGTGTTGAAACTATTAAGATTGAGAGCTCTTCATTTTGCATTCTGAAATGGCTGTAAGCCTTCAGAGCCAGAAGTAGATAATATATATTACAGTACAGATGAACTATACATCAGACGAGGATGACACTAAAAGAACATACATTTCCTGCACACAAAGAAAACACCCTCTCTATACTTAGGCTAGGAAGACATCTGCCCTCCACTGTCGTTAGGGAGACCCTGTACTTCTACAGAGCACTCTGCCCTCCATAA
The DNA here is from genome assembly GCF_943737965.1 of Phodopus roborovskii. Lineage (NCBI taxonomy): Eukaryota > Metazoa > Chordata > Mammalia > Rodentia > Cricetidae > Phodopus > Phodopus roborovskii. The sequence continues at coordinate 27,030,697 of NW_026126571.1, read as the reverse complement.
GAGAAATTATATTTCATCTTATTTATGGGATTTCAGGCCCTTTGAGGCATGGTTTCATAAGCTTTCTATACAACTAAATCTCCCTTACCTGCATGAGTATCTAGCCAATGATATGTAGCTCTAATAAATGTTTGAAGAAAAAGTACGTGTCTTTAGATGTCAACTGAAAAACAAAGTTAGACATTATAAAGGGTTCAAATACTAACTACTATGGGCTTTGGAAGTTAATATAAACATTATTTTCATATGTACCAACTGCCTAGGTGAGTAGGTTGGTTACCTTGTCTACTTTTACCTAATTGGTTAACATCAAGCATCGTCTAGTAGTTGTCACAACTGGCCTCTTTCTAATAGACAGTAGGCCACAGAGAACATCAGGAACTCCCAGCATTAGTCACTCATTTCAATTAAGAGGATGGTAAAATTCAAACTTATTCTCGAGGGGTTTATTAGCACATGACAGCACTGTCACTTCCATACTTGGGTTCATAGGTTCTCCTCTAGGTAATAAGACACACCTGAGTGTAATCTAGATGGCTTACGACGCAGACAAATTCAACCAACAGAAGAAAACTTGAACATCAAGGACACTGTTAATAGGACTAAAGAAATTTATGCAATACATTCACCTGCATGAAGGGGTGGGTGGGTGGATGGTCAATTGAACAGATGGATACATGCTTGCATGCATGGGAAAATGAGTGGGTGGGCAGATGGCTAGAAAAAGGAGGGGAAAGGAAAAGGTAAGGGAGGGTATCAGTTGCAGAAATCTTTGCTGTGGATAAACTTCTTGTTAGCCACTTCAGAGAAGGGTTTTGCTGTCCTTATTTGAAAGAACATACAGCTTCTATAGAGTAAAGACTTATTCATAGTCAGTTCCTGAGTTAGTGGAAGGGCCACTACACAGTGTGAATCTGAACAATTCTTAGTGCACACACTACTAAAATCATAAGTATAAGTTACATAGGCCCTTTCTTGACCCTATGGGCATAACAGGGCATCAAATCTGTTCCAGTGAACACATCTACAAAAACACTCCTTCATCTAAGGCCCAGGGAACATTGTGAAAGAGAATGCAAAAAGATTGTAAGAGCCAAAGTCCCAGGGAGTCAGCTGTGAGATTGTATTATATCCAGCAATTAATGAAAAAAGAGGCCATGTATTTGAAAGAGAACAAGGAGATATATATGGGAGGTTTTGGAGGGGGAAAAGGGAAGGGGAAAATGATGTGACTTTATTGTAATTGCAAAAGGAAATATATATATATACATATGTATATATATACACACATACACACACATACATATATATATATATATATATATATATATATATGCATAAAGGAATTGTTCTGGAAAAGGAATGGATGAAGTGGAGATAATAAAGCACACTGGTTTAAATGACAAAAACGACTGTATACAGTACCTACTCTGAGGTCACAGTGATACAGCTCAGGTCACAGGGCCTTATCCATCTTCAACACTAGAGTTATGAACACTGAGTGCTGTGTAGCACTTCCCTGAAGAATGTTTCACACGTCACCAGCTCAGCCAAGTTTTCCCAGATGGTTAAAGGGAAGCCTCAGATGGGGGATTTAGCCATGTACATAGCAGAGAGCAAACTCCACAGCACACTGTATATGAAGGATGATGATATCCTGATGCTAACATGCTGCCCTAATTAAGCATGATTTACCTGTCTGGGTTAGAGACAATGCATTTCAACTCCCATCTACTCCATAGTAGATCTTTAATGTCCTTCTTGTGTTGTATGGACCAACAGATTATATCTAAAATGAGCCGCTGAAGAAATGAAGTTACTAAATAGAGTTTTAGTATTTAGTATCATCTATCAACATAGCAAGGAAAAATCAGTGAACATTACAACTAGGATTGAGAAATGATTTCATTCTAGATACTCTTGGGAATGATTTGATAAATCTGGACTCCTCTGTAGGTCTCTAGAAATGTGAATGAAGACTCTGCCAAGCAAGACAAAAAGCATCTGGCCTGTAGAGATGATAAGATAGTGTATATGTGTTACACACTGAAGGTCTCAGCACTATTTACACCAATCCACATAGGAGTTTGATAAAGGAAAAAAAATCATTTCAACCTCCTGATATTCATGGTGGCATTACAATAAGACAGCTACAGAGGCATTTAAAAACTTAAACCAATATTAAGATTATGCAAATTGTCCAATTAACATTATCTGTCTATTGTGTCAAAAGTTGACGGTAGATACATAAATTCTATGAAATGTCTTGAAAGATTCTTGACAGATTTTTTTTTCCTATTGATTAGAGAAATCCATGTTTTACAGTACAAACTAAGTCAGAAGGGAGCAGAGATCAGGAAAGAAAGTGACTTGAGTATATATTAAGGGTAACAAATCTAGGGGGCTGCCACAGTCTGGGGCTCTGCATATTCTGGTGTCACCTAACAAGACAATAGAGCAGCTCTCTGAAAGCAACATGGCTCTAAGGAAATAGGTGTCCTCTCCTGCCCATCCTATCTTCTGCAAAGGCCATAGCAGGTCCACAGTTTCCTCTAAGAAGGTTGAAGGTGTTTGATAAAGACAGTGCTCAGGGCTCAGAGCTTCTTAGTGTGTTCAACCTTGAGTAACCAACGCACAGCTCTCAATCGTGGAATTGTCCGTTGCATCCATTCCTTTGTCCAAAGAACAGATTCAAGTGGCTAGCTGAAATGACTTCACTCGCGCCACAGTTAGTAAGAAGCATACCTGGTCTGTTCCTCTCTCACTCTGCACAAAAGTCTACTCCAGATGGACCAAGGATATCAACAGAAGACCCGCTACCCTCAGTCTGACAAAGGGGAAACTGAGGGACACACTTACATTCACTGGCACTGGAAAAGTGTTTCTGAAAGGGACTCTGGTAACATAGTCATTAAAACCATAAATTGAAAAATTGGACTTCATAAAACTGGAAATCTTCCATACAACTAAGAATACTATCATTTGAGAGAAGAGGTAGCCCACAGAATAGGGGAAAAATCTTTATCATCTACTCAGCTGACAGAGGGTTGGCATCTAAAATACACAAAGAACTAAAAACTTAAACACCAAGACAAAGAAACAATGTATAAGTGGAACATGGACTCTCAAAAGAAGTGAAAACCAACTAGACAAGAAATATACACTTGCAAGTGTTCAATACCCTTAGCCATCAAGGAAATACAAATTAAAATTATTTTGAAATTTCATCTTAACTTTGTCCTAATGGCTAGGATTTTTAAAATAACAAATGCAAACACTTACTACTGGTAAGAGAGCAAACTGGTACAGCTGCTATGGAAAGCAGTGTTTATGGTCCTCAAAAAGCTAGAATTAGATATACCACACAATTTAGCTATGCCACTCTTTGGAACATACCTAAAAAACTCTCTATCCACTATAGAAATACTTGTTCATCCATGTTCACTGCTGCTCTATTCACAATAGCCAGAAAATGGAAACAGCCTAGGTGTTCATCAACTAATGAATGGCCAATAAAATGTGAGTAATTTATAGACTATTATTCAGCTATAAAAAATTAAATTTGAACTTTGCAGGTAAATAGACTGGAAACAGTCCTTCCGAGTGAAGTAACCCGGACTCAGAAAGACAACTGCTACAAGTTGTCTCTCGTGTGTTGATGCTAGTTTTGAAACTTTCAGACACATGAGTTTAGAGTAGCCATAGTAGGCAGGAGACTAGTAAGGGGCCATAAGAGGAGGATTCAAAAAGAGGCGGCTAGAATCTAAGTAGTAAGAATTGGAGGAGGGGATTCCTGGAGCGGGAAGAACATAATGAGATGGAGGGATGAGAGGGCAGGATAGAAGATGGTCCATGAGAAGGGAGGACTACATTAAAACCTACTGAAAGGGTCTGGAGAAATAGCGCCACAGCTAAGAGCACTTGCTGCTCTTCTAGAGGACCCAAGTTTGAATCTCAGCCCCCACATTTCACAGCTTACAACCATCTATAACTTCAGCTCTGGTGGCTTCTGAGAATCTACATTCATATGCATATACCCACATGCAGACACATACAGCTATGCATAATTAAAATAATCTTTAAAAACCATTATAAAAGCAAGATTAATTTTGAAAATTCCGTAGAAAAACTTACTACTGTAGAAGCTCCCTAAAATATACACATGGAGTTACTCTATAGTAAGAGGACAATGCCTTTCCAAGATAGCACAACTATCAAATGAAAAGTCCAGTGTCAAGAGAAAGTTACCTCTTTTTGAGTTGTTGATCAATGGCGTCTCACTGATGCCCCTGCAACCATACAGGCTACGGCCTTTGCTGTTGGTTACTCAGAACTTCATAGGAGTATCCTATTGCTGAAGACTCCGCAGATCTGAAAAATAGGATATGAGGAAACCAAGTTGGTACTGACTTGAAAGCTTTATCCCTACTATCTTTCATAATGCTGGAATGTTCTGTCATGTTGCCAGGAAAGAAAAGTCATCAACAGTCATATCCATCTGTGAACCCTGTGAACTACAATGATACATAGCCTGGCAAGATATTCCCACTGGTACAATAGTGGCATGAATGTTATAAGGATAACCAACAACTTTCTTATTAGATTTAAAATCTACTCCATATGATGGAACTCATGCCTAGTACTGTTTTTTGTTTTTGTTTTTATTATTAATGAAAAGTATTCATTTATTTTATATCCCATTATTTTATTTCCCCTCTCTCTTCACCTCCCATCCCCTCCTGCAAGCTCCCCCTGCCCCTCCCTCTAATCCACCCCTCTGTTTCTGTTCAGAAAGGGGCAAGCATCCCAAGGGTGTCAACAAAACATGGCACATCAAGGTAGGACCCAGTTCCGCTCCTGTATTAAGGCTGGACAAGGCAACCCAGTTTGAGGGCTGGAAAGCAGCCGAAGTGTTCAGGATAGGCCCTGTTCCCACTAGAAGTGCAACAAGTAGATCAAGGTACACAACTGTCACATACATGTAGAAGGCCCAGGTAAGACCCATGCAGGCTCCCTCGCTGTTGGTTTAGAGTCTGTGAGCTCCTTTGAGTCCAGGTTAGTTGTTTCTGTGGGTTCCCTTGTGATGATCTTGACACTCCTGGCTCATACAATCCTTCTTCCCTACTTCAACAGGATTCCCTAAGCTTAGCCCAGTGTTTGGCAATGGATCTCTGCATCTGTTTCCATCAGTTACTAGATGAAGGCTCCCTGCTAACAATTTGGGAGGTTACCAGTCTAATTATAGGAGATGCCATTCTTAGTACTGTTACCTGAGCCAAAAACCTGTGGCTGACTAAGTCTCAGGCCATAGAGTAGAAACTAATACTATTTTTCTACTAGTAGCTGTGAGTGTATGAATAAGACCTGCACAAGATTAAGTCAACCAACCAAAATCCCAGCATGGATGGGCTTATGGGTCCCACCCCTATCTAAGGAGCTATTGGCAAATAATGGCTTCCAGGGAGGACAGTCAGTTTTCTTTAGAGCTGTGAGTTCATAAAGGCTACACATTCTTCAGTAGATATGCCACATCCATGCACATACAGATAGCACTAAATGAACTCAGTGAGAGCAAGGGAAGTTAGAAAGGGGGAGTGATGGAAGGGATAAGAGAAGAATTGGAATGGAGAGAATGGAAGGTAGATGTGATCAAATACATTATTAGCATATGTGAATATTAAATTTTTTAATTTAAAAAGAATACCTCGATCTATGTCAGTGTTTTTTTCATAAGCAAAATTATTTTCAAAGAATACATTTTTTTCTCAGTACATTTTTTTAAATGATATTGAACCAAAGCAGACACTAATTAGGGACTGTGTTTCAAACTGGCATTTTTTGACCCATCACTGTTACAAGGTTTGAATCTGAAGTGTCCCACACAGATTGAAGTCTTGGATGCTATTTATGGAGGATGGTGCTACTTTGGAACTAGGAGGTGAGCAGGGATGAGCCTTGAAGGGTACAGACAGTCTATAGCTCAGGCTGCTCTCTCTTTCCTGGGTCACCACGATAAAGACTCTACACATGACTTCATATCCATGCCTGTTCTATCAGGACATCTCTACTATTAGGGACTAAGGTCTAAAACATGAGCCAGGATAAATCTCTCTTCCCTTAGTTATTCTGGTCAAAGTGACACAAAGTAACTTACAGTTTAAAGAGTAGCACCTAGGAGTGGGGCCAAAGTCACACATGCTCTCAATAACTTTCTATCACCACTGACAAAAATACTCCAACAAAAGCCACATAAAGGAGAAGGGGTTTATTTTGGCAACACTCACAGAGACTGTGACAGCATGCACAAGACTAGTCAATGCTCACAGAGACTGTGACAGCATGCACAGGACTGGTCAATGCAGACAAAAATCCAGTGCTGAGAACAGAAAGTGGACACATAGCCACATAAAATAAGGTGTTTGCAATGGATGCCTGCTTGGAAAGGGAAAATCAGTTTTCTCCAAAGGAGTGTCACTGGGTATATAAATCACACCATAGGGCATGTTCTATGCCCAGGAGAAGTTGGCCAGTATAAGATGGACTCCATGATTTTGCTTTTGTTTGGAGGGCTTTTTTGTTTGCTTGTTGGGGGAGGGCTTTTTATTTTGTTTTAGTATTTTTTGTCTTTTGATATTTTTTGTTTTCATTTTCATTTTTGTTTTGTGACTTTGAAGAGAGAGGGGGAAGTTGGATGGGTAGGAAGGTGATAAGGATTTTAGAGAAGTTGGGAGAGGGGGAAACATGACCAACATATATTGTATGAAAAAAATAAATGAAGCAGAAAGACATTAAAACATCACCTTGGGAGCACACGTGCATTGTGGCCTGAAAGCAAACGCATACAAAGCAGCTGTGAATGTCAAGAGAGAAGGGCATATAAGGTACACAAGGCACTTTACACTGGGGTGCACTGAGCTCCAACATGTAAAAATGCACTTATTTAAAAGAGGGTTCCCCAAATTGTACTGCTGGGCATGATGCTAACAACCTCCCCACCAGGAACATGTACAAAGTTCAACTATACAGGACCTCAGAGGCTTCTGCAGCATGATCTGGGGCAGGACTGAGAAACAATTACTTTTCACATTGGCATTTCTTGATATCATCCATGTGGTGCTGGCTTTTCAGGCATGCAAAATGCAAAAGGTACCCGGTCATGGTGGCTTGTACCTAGGTTCCAGAGAAAAGTCTGGCAGGCAGAACAATAAATAGCAGGGTCAGATTCCCTGCTGGAAGCCTCTGAATGAACTTGTAGAAAGTTTTTAAAGAGAAGCTTATGTCACAATTGAGATTCTAGGATGCGGGAGATGCCAGGACTGGAGAAAGCCCGCCGAGGAAAGCTGCAAGAACTAAGTGGAACTGAATCAAGAAAAAGGCAACATGTGCTGCTAGCACAAGGTGATAGGAACAGGGTGCCCGTGTGCCTTAAGTGCCAGACACTGCCATAGGAGCTAATGACTGCCTTACTAGATTTAATATTAGTCTTGCTTAGGTCTAATATTTCCTTAGTGTCCTCCTACTCTTCCTTTTTGCATATCTATGCCAGCAGAGCAACTTCACAGCACTGACCAGAACAGTCTAAGGCAGGTGCCTTGCTTGGTCTACCCTGGAGGTCACCACAAACAGTCCTCAATAACAAGTCTTTCTGAGTCATTTGGTCTTTCTGGAATGTTCTGTGGCCCTGGGACATGCTCAGCCTAAGTTATCAAAGACAAAGATGGTAGAGTCTCAAGACAGCCTCAGCTCAGGAAAGAGGGTTATGAAGAAGATGCCCACGTAAGAGGGCTCTCCATTAATTGGGCTACCTAGTGGTTGTACCATCAAAACAGCTGTACAGGCATGCCTGGCTTCATGCTCTGCTGGCACTGTTTGAAACTTCAAGTCATCGGTGACAGGGACCATGAACTTCCCATTTCACTGTGTCTTGCTGATTATACAGCTGGCTGTTTATGGGTGTCCTCTCTCAGGTGCTCTTTAGTCAACTATTTGCATCCCAATCTTTGTCTGAGGCTTATACTCACGAAACTCCAATTCAACCATCAGAAAACCTAATCTCCCTCCATGTCTAGCAATCGTGGATTTGCTCACAAAGTGTCCGGATAGTGTGAAGTTCTTTGACTTGGTCTTCATCCTCTTTATCACCCAAAGTCCAGGTTGGATGAACAGAGGTTACACAGACAACACATGCTCTGAAAAGTAAGGGAAATGGTGTCTTGCAAGAGCCACTACATGGTCTTTGCACTTACTCCCTTCTGGATATCTTTAAACACACTGTAAAAATGCATTACACAGATTCACATATGTGCTCTGACTTCTTTTGTAGAGATGGCTGAGGTCAATGGGCTCAACTTTATCAAGCTTGCATGGACCTCCTCTGTCCTCAGACTCTTCACATACACAAAAGTGCTGGTTACTCATTCCTGTGACCACATCTATTCTTTTCAGGGAGACCTTTAGTCAAAACAAAATATGCATCTGTTTTTCTTTCTTTCTCTTAGCTATTAAGTATAATTTATAAATTTTAAGAATTATAAATGTTTAAGGTAAAGGGGCTGAGAAAGAAATCAGAGAAACATCACCCTTTACAACAGCCACAAACAACATAAAATATATTGGGGTAACGTTAACCTAACAAGTGAAAAACCTATATAATGAAAACTTTGAATCTTTAAAGAAAGAAATTAAAGAAGATACCAGAAAATAGAAAGATCTCCCATGATCTTGGATAGGTAGGATCAACATAGTAAAAACAGCAATCTTGCCAAAAGCAATCTACAGATTCAATGCAATCCCTATTAAAATCCCAGAACTATTCTTCACATACCTTTACAGAACAATACTCAACTTTATATTGAAAAATAAAAGATCCAGGATAGCCAAAACAACCCTGGGCAATAAAGGAACTCCCGGAGGCATTACAATCCCCGACTTCAAGCTCTACTACAGAGCTATAGCCCTGGAAACAGCTTGGTACTGGCACAAAAATAGACAAGTAGACCAATGGAATCAAATTGAAACCCTGGTATTAACTGACACACCTACGAACACCTGATTTTTTACAAAGCTAAAACTATACAATGGAAAAAAAAGAAAGCATCTTCAACATATGGTGCTGGCATAATGGATGCTGATGTGTAGAAGACTGCAGATAGATCCATATCTATTGCCATGTGCAAAACTTAAGTCCAAATGGATCAAAAAACTCAGCATAAATCTAAACACTTGAACCTCTTAGAAGAGAAAGTGGGAGGTACCATTGAACAAATTGGTACAGGAGCCTACTTCCTGAACAAAACACCAGTAGCACAGACACTGAGATCAACACTTAATAAACGGGACCTCCTGAAATTGAAAAGCTTCTGTAAGGCAAAGGACACAGTCAACAAGACAAAACAACAGCCCACAGAATGGGAAAAGATATTTACCTACCCCACATCTGACAAAGGGCTGACTTCCAAAATATATAAAGAACTCAAGAAGCTAGTCACCAAAACACCAAATAATCCAATTAAAAAGTGGGGTTACAGAACTAAATAGAGAATTCTCAATAGACAATCCAAAATGGCTGAAAGACACTTAGCCATCAGGGAAATGCAAATCAAAACAACTCTGAGATACCATCTTACTCTTGTCAAAATGGTTAAAATCAAAGCACCAAAGACAGTGTATGCTGGAGAGGATGTGGAGAAGGGCATACACTCCTCCACTGCTGGCAAATTCGTACAGCCACTTTGGAAATCAGTATGGCAGTTCCTCAGGAAAATGCAATCAGTATACCTCAAGATCCAGTAATTACATTCTTGGGCATATACTCAAAAGATGTACATTCATACAACAAGGATATCTGTTCAACTATGTTCATAGCAGCATTATTGGTAATAGCCAGAACTTGGAAGTAACCTAAATGTCCCTCAACTGAAGAATGAATGGAGAAAATGTGGTACATTTACACAATGGAATACTACTCCGGTGAAAGAAACAAAAACAAAAACAACAACAACAAAAAAAAAAAAAAAACAAGCAATGGAATCTTGAAATTCACAGGCAAATGGATGGAACTAGAAGAAACCATCCTGAGTGAGGTAACCCAGTCACAAAAAGACAAACACGGTATGTACTCACTCATAAGTGGATTTTAGACATAAAGCAAAGGATTACCAGCCTACAATCCACACCACCAGAAAAACTAAGAAACAAGCAGGACCCTAAGAGAAATATACATGGTCCCTCACAGAAGGAGAAAGGGACAGGATCTACTAGGTAAATTGGGAGCATGGGGGAGGGGAGAGCAAGTTGGGAGAAAGAGAACAGGAGAAAAGGAGGAGAGAGGTGGGCATGAGGGTGCAGAAAGATTGAGACAGGGAAAGAATAGAGCAGAGCAAGAAAAGAGATACCATACTAGAGGGGGCCATTACAGGTTTGAAGGGAAATCTGACACTAGGGAAATGTCCAGAGATCTGCAAGGATTACCTGAACTAACAATCTAAGCAATAGTGGAGAAGCTACCTTAAATGCCCTTCCCCAATAATAAGATTGATGACTACCTTATATGCCATCCTAAAGCCTAGTAGGTGATGGCAGCAGAAGCAGACACCCACAGCTAAACACTGAGCCAAACTCCTGGAATCCAGTTGCAGAAAGGGAGGAGTGATGAGCAAAGGGATCAAGACCCTTCTGTGGCTGGAGAAAGCCACAGAAACAGCTGACCTGAACAAGGGGGAGCTCATGCACCCCAGTCTGATAGCTGAGAAAACAGCTAGGACCTATCCAGACCCCCTGAAAGTGGGTGTTAGTTAGGAAGACTAAGCAGTCAGTCTGTGGGGCCTCTGATAGTGGATCAGTATTTATTCCTAGTATAGGAATGGACTTTGGGAGCCCATTCCACATAGAGAATTATTCCCTCAGCCTAGACACATGGTGGAGGGCCTGGGCCCTGCTCCAAATGATATGACAGACTTTGAAGACTCCCCATGGAAGACCTCACCTTCCCTGGGGAGCAGAAAGGGGATGGGATGGGGGTTGGGGGGCAGGAGAGGAAAGGCAGGCACAGGAACTGGGATTGACATGTATAACAAGCTTGTTTCAAATATAAATTAAAAATATCAAAAAAAAAAAAAGAGAAAGGAATTTAATGTGGTGTTTTGGTACGTACATTTTGTGAAGTAATTTGTAAAAACATGACAATGAACTCAAAATTAAGTCATGAATGCTAACTGTGCCTTTGTGCACTGTTAGAGGCTATAATTACCCATTTGATTCTACTTAACTGTAGAATCTCAAAGGAAGGGACTTTTATCTCTTGGACATTCTATAGTTAGAAAAATTCCATTAAATATCTAGTATTAGACCATTTCCTGGCCAGTGTTCGATTATTAATTTGAGCTGATGAGACTACATAAAATCTTATTGGAGAAGTAGCAGAAAAAGAAAAATGGAACTAGTCAAAGTCTTCTCTGCCCCTGCAAAATGCCCTGTGCCGGCTGCATAGCCATTACATTACAGTTAATATTCATTTAGTATTTTAAATCATTGATTCTATCGAACTTCATATGTATCTGTCAGGCACCTGCTACAAGTTCAACATGGCCTAAACATTATGGAGACAAAAGATATACCAAAGGTAAAATCGCAATTCCAAAACTGTTATAAATCTGTCTGAGAAAGCAATTTACTTACACATGAAATTTTTGATCATATCAAAATATTTAGGTGGGCTGGAGAGATGGTACAGTGACTAAGAGCACTGAGTTCTCTCCCAAATGGCCCAGGTTCAGTTCCAGTTACCAACATGGAGGCTTTCAACAACTTCCAGGAGATCTGACACCCTCTTCTGGCCTCTGAAGGCAAAGCACACATGATGCAGAGAAAGCACACTCAGACATAGTTTAAACATACACACATACACACATACACACACACACACACACACATATATATATATATATGTATGTATGTATGTATACATATATTACATATAAATTCAGTAGTAGTCCGTATACAGTTCTAAAAAAGTTATATATGGGAAACAATTAGATGTTCCCTGGAGGCACTGTGCACATTATTACTTCACTTTCCAATTCTTCTATAATGTTCTTTTCCTAAGATACCTCAAGGGCATCCTTGCTCAGTATATTCAAGTCTCTGCTAGAATGTTTAGCATCAATAGGGTCTTCTCAGACCACGCTAATAACAACCTTCCACCTGCCCTTCCCTGTATCTCCTTTCCCTGTAGGCATTCCATTCCAGAACCTGTCAGTGCTTACTACTGGTTCTCTATAAACTAGAAGTTGCTATCTTACTCTCCATGGTGGAAGTCAAACTCTGGGAAAACATGAACTTATATGCTCACTCTTCGTCTCTGTCATCTGCAAAAGTGCCAGCTCACAGCAAGCATTCCAGGCGCACTTCTTGAGTTAGTGCTACTTGAGGAATGAATCATACAATGCCACTTACTTCATAGTCTGATGTCATGTGAATTAAGGCCTTTTCCAGGAAAGACTGTACCTCCCCTACAGAACAGTGAAATTCCCAGGAAACACAAGTCCTCTCCCAACATCAACTCTGCCCCGTGTGTCACGCCACCGGGATGCAACAGTATTCTGGATGGCATGACTGTCCCAAATAAGCACAGAATTTGTCCAAGTGCAAGCACATGCAGATGGGGCCATCTGTGATCAGTGACAAAGACACTAGTGAACACATTCTAATTCTGAGCATGTGTACTTAGACAGGTATTAATGTTTGACACCCACACAGTTGTTACAAATAAATTCCATGTGTACCTGAGCTGTTTTCAAAAGATCAATCCTGTTCAGTATGGCTCTTAAAAAGGAGAAACAAAAGCAATCAGACAGAAGTCTGACTTCCTAATGTCAGTCGAGTGCTCTAGGATCAGAAATGGTCTTCTCCCTGTTGTGTTTTCCATGCTTGCATACTGCGTTTTTGGGTGTGTGTGTGTGTGTGTGTGTGTGTGTGTGTGTGTGTGTGTGAGTGTGTGTGTGTGTGTGTGTGGGTGTGGGTGTGGGTGTGTGTGTGTGTGTGTGAGTGTGTGTGTGTGTGTGTGTGTGTGTGTGGGTGTGGGTGTGTGTGTGTGTGGGTGTGTGGGTGTGGGTGTGGGTGTGGGTGTGTGGGTGTGGGTGTGTGTGTGTGTGTGTGTGTGAGTGTGTGTGTGTGTGGGTGTGGGTGTGTGTGTGTGGGTGTGTGTGTGGGTGTGGGTGTGTGTGTGTGTGTGTGTGTGTGTGTTTCAGTCTTGGTGTTCATATTGAGGATCCTGAGTGGAGCTAGGAAGAGTCGAGGGAACTGGAGTAGGAGGGCAAAAGCTTTGGAGTCAGATGAATGAGGCCAGCTTCCTACAAACGCCATCATGGTCCGTCCCACAGCTCCTTTGGGTTCACTACCTGCAATGTACCCTGGAACATCTCTGGTCTTCACCTTGCATGGCTTGCTGTCTAATACCTGAGCCACATTCTCGAGTCAGGAGTTTAGGCCCTCTGTCAGGACTGAATGTACGATCTTCTCTCAGCCTAGATACAAAGGGGAGGGCCTAGGTCCTGTCCCAAATGATGTGACAGACTTTGATGATCCACCTTGGAAGGCCTCACCCTTCCTGAGGAGTGGATGCCCAGTGGGATGGGGACGGGGATGGTGAGGGAATGGGAGGGTGGAAGGGAGAAAGAACTGGAATTGATATGTAAAATAAGATTGTTTTTAATTTAAATAAAAGTAATTTAAAAAAACAAAGACTCTCCTATAGTGCCTAGAGGACTCAGGTCTAATACTTAGACTGACAGCAGCTCTGTGTTGGCCACTGGCAGGCAACTGCAATGACTACATTCTATGCCAAGAATCTGGAGCAATTTAGCAGTCAGTGCCAAGCCCAGGGACGTCATCCACATGGACACAGTTTCTGTTGTATTCTCTGTCTACCTGAGTAAATCTGTCTTCATGACACAGCAGCCTCTAGCTAAATGCCAACAAATGAAAGCTTTTATCAGTTTCATTAAATATTAAAGCAACTCTACTATAACAAGAAGGCATTCAAACAAAACAAAAACAAGGGGGAAAAAAGAAAGGAAGGAAGGAGGAAGGAAGGAAGGAAGGAAGGAAGGAAGGAAGGAGGGAGGGAAGGAAGCAGGAAATGCTGGAGAAAGCCTCCTCAGCCTGGGATAGAGAGGCAGCCCAGTCTCCCTTTGAGGAGCTATTACAGATTGTACAAGGCAGACAAACCTGAACTGCTCATAAAGAAACTGTTTTTTGCTTCTGTTGTTGTCTGTCTCCCTCTGGCTGGAACTTCTGATCATGGCAAGGTGTACAGCCAATCACAAGCCATCTCCCTCCCAGAAATGGGCAAATGCACTGTCCTGGGGAGGGTGGGGAGGGAAACCTTGAGATGAGGAGCTGCTGGGTCAGGACTGTGCTCTCTCCCGTCTCCATATGAACCGAGCTCTGCATGACTAACTCCTCATTCGAAGCTGATCCTATTGCCCAATTTTTTCATGAACCACTATGAAGCTTTAAAACCAAATCCTGGTAGGAAAGGGAAATTCATCCATGAAATGTTTTCAATGATGTTAAAAAAAAAAAAATCCCTACCCCCCCCCCAAGTCCTTACTCCAGATCCTAGGTACAAAGCAGGTTTTATTAACACAAGGCAAGTGCTCAATTTAAAGAGGACGGTGGGCATTAAAGCAGATTGTTTTATGTCTCTGACACGAATACTCCGGGCGGATGAACTATCAAGGCCTGGGTTTAAGTGTGATTAATGCCTAGTCCTTGGAAAGCATCCAGACTTATTAAATCTGATGGAGTAAAACAGCATAACTTTCTCGTATTATTTCCAAGAGATGTGATTAGCCCCGGCATAGCAGTGAATGAAACTGCGGGAGGGAGCTCTTCAAGGGGAGGGGAGCATCACTGTATTTACAAAGAATTAACCAGAGAGTGGAGCATTTTTAGCATGTACAGGCAGAGTTCAATCACCTCCACCCAAAGAGGAGTAAAGGCTGAGAACAGTCAACACAACCTTCCTGCATGCTCTGTCATTTCTTCCATACCCTACCTAACAGCATACTTATTGCATGAAGAGAAAGAGAATAAAAGCCTCTTCCTTCCACCTGAATGAATAATCAATAGCCACATGCACCATACACACACACACATCCCCCACACACACATCCCCACACACACATCCCCCCACACCCATAAGCACCCACACACACACACACACACACACACACACACACACACATCCCCCACACACACACACACCACACACACACACTAGCATACACCACACACACACACAACACTAGCATTTACACATCTGTTATTTCACATGCTGGGTGTCCCAGGAGTAGCAAGGACCTATTTGCTGCCCCTTTGTCACAAAGCAGAAGTATAGAGCTATGACAGCCTGGTGTGGTTCATTCCGGCCAAAGATGATTGATAGGTGTGACAGTTTAGGGACAGTATCCATGTCACTTTTTCTATGATGTTGTTTGTCTCCGGGGCATAAGGTTCAGGAACAGTGCGAATTCCTCCAGTTTACTGTGAGTAGAAGAGATTTCCAAGAAACCAAACCCACAAGAGAATATTATAAGCAGAAATGAATGAATAACCTCCACCCCATATCCAGTCAAAAAAAAAAAAAAAAAAAGTATTCAGCATTGCCCCAAGCCAGGAGGAAATGTCATGGAAAGACCAGAGTACTACTGGCCACTGGAGACACATTCTTAGCCCAGCACACCCTGTGTACTCTGCTGTGACTTTAAATTCTAGAGATCAAACACTTGGATACTTGGACTTAAGTCTCTTTGGTAAGAAATGGGAGCATAACAAAAGTGTTTGTACTATCAGAGCCCATCCCAGTCAATGACAAATCCCAAGCAAACCTGAATGTGAAAAGGGAGGACCTCCCCCACCTGAGTCTCCGAGCTGATAAAAGAATAACAAATACAAAAAATCTGCCAAACAACAAAGCTTCAATTTATTATACATGCTCATCAGTTTAACCCAAAACCCTTAAAAGCCTGAGGCTGATCCAGCCCCTTTAATACCGGTCCTGAGCACGCCCGGATCAAGGCCCGGCCCAGCCTGCTTTGTCTGCGAAGATGAAAGCCAGGCGAAAACAGGTGAAGGCTTTTTTGAATCATCACCTGCAATTAAGCAAAGGAAAACCAAGAGGTAAGCTGAACTCCCTTTACAAAGACACCCCCGCAGCAGGTGGACACTTGTGCAGACTGCCTAGTGTCTGTCTGCCGACACACTCACCAGAGAGGGAGCCTTCTCAGAGGATCCCTGGCTGACAGACGTCTAGGAGGAAAAGTACAGGAACACAGGCACACACAGACACACAAACCAGACACAGAAACACACAAATACACATCCAGACACATACATAGAGGTACAGTCAGAAACACATAGCTGCACCTAAAATATACACACACCTATACAAAGAAGTATAAATAGACAAGACACAAATGCACAAATATATACACCAGACAGAGCACCATACTTTCAGTCAAATGTACACACAGAAATGCATTCAGGCAAGGTCACATATACAGACCAGACATAGAGACTCAGATACGCACCCAGATGATGTACATACAAAGATACATATAGGCATACATGGTTGCACATAGATACAACACAGACTAGACACACATTCACAGACATATACAATATACAGACTGACAGACAGACAGATTCCTGGATATACACACAGAAATCTACTCCGACAAGTCCTAATAATCTAATAACTACTGCTGAGGTTTTGTTGTTGTTGCTGTAGTTGTTGTTGTTTCTAAGAGGCAAGGAGTGTGCCAAAGCACTCAGAGTGGTCTGTTTCAGGAGAGTGAGGGTCCCATGGTGCAGCTTCCACATTCTTAAAGACTGCTGTGACTCAAATGAGGTAGCCACACTCCACACCACACATACATCAGTGGACGCCCAGTAGATGGTCCCGTTATAGGCTGTGACTTCAGAAAATCTAAGTGAATCACAAGAAACCAACAAGAGAATATAAGGCTGACTTCCACCACAGTGATCTCAAAGCTTAATCTTCTCCTTCAAGAGGGTTTGGGAAGAGATCATGAGCCACTCATGTCAGATCTACTCAGACCTTCTCATTTTCCAAGCACTGCCTTCAACTTGAAAACCAGTAAGCAGGATCGAGCTGAGGCAGTTTGCTACCACAGAAGCTAACAGTGCAGATAATGCCTGGGACTAACAGAGATTCTAGGGGTTTAGGACTCTGGGAGGAATCCTCTCCAAGATGTAAGTAGAGGTGTTCTCTAATGGGACTTTACTTTTAAATCTCCCAACCAATGAGAAAGCAGAGAATGGCAGACATTCAACCATGGCCTCACACTGCTCTTGGGCTTCTTCCCCAACCCTCCCAGGAAATCCTTTGAATTGGTTCCTTTCCATCTCTCTGGGAACAATAAGGTAGAATTTTCATCTCTGCTCCTTCTAGCCCTTCTTTCCTCTCCCTACAAGACCTGTACCATTCACCAGGATCTGTACCATACATGTAACCCTTCTCACACAAATATAATTTGTTATATAAAACTGGGTCTTCTAGCTTCAGTTGCCACCCCAGAAGGGCCTCTAAGCCCCCAGACTTCCTAAACTAAACTATCATGATCACACACAGCCCCCCAAAAAATGCTATTCTGGAGGATTTTTTAAAATTCATGTACTAAGAATAGGGGAACTAAGGCAAGAAATTCACTTGGCCTTCTCAGTTTCAATTGCCCATCTGCAAAGGACACTTAATAATGACATGCTTGTGTGCCCTTTTAATACTGGCAGTTCATGATTCATAGGAAGGAGTTCAAATAACAGGTTCTTTCTCTAGTAATTCTCAAGACAGCTTAGGTCAGAGCCCAGAACCTCCAATCCCTAGGGTCCATGCAAGATTTGACATGGTTGAGCAAGAGAATGTCCTCCCATCTGCTCCCCATGGGACCTCCTGGCAGGACTCTTGAGCTCTGGAATAACTGGAATAAACCTGTCACAGTAGACCTGGCCAAGCCTGTGATGCCCTGTGAAGACTTGTCCAGATAGTCAGACAGGAACAGCAACTCAGTGGACTGCAAGTTCTACTGCTTCTGCCAAATCCCTTTCTTCCACCTTTGAAAGGAGGACAGGCAATCCATGGATTCTTCTGGGAAGAAATGCTCCATCTGAGACACCTCCTTCACCTAGTGACTCTGCCTTTAGCAATAATAATTTGGCACTTTAACAGCATGCCCCGTTTTCAAAATGTTGTTTTAGACTCTATCTTCAGCTTTGTTTACCCTGTGTTTTTTTTCCACTTTTAACATTCATAACATCCAGGCCACTTGACAAGAGGACCTTGGTCTTGTACACATAGTCCCCAAAACTCACACAAGGACCGATAAGGGAGCAGGCGACTTGGCAGGAAAGGTTCTCCTAGTCTTTCCCTTTGTAGTCAGCCTCTGACCTCATCCATATACCAGCAGTCACAGGATGCCCCTCAGCGCACTGTTTCTGAAAACAAGAAATCATGTGGGAGCCACCTTAAGCAGAATCTTGCTTAGGAGATCATGGAGACATGGGCCTAGTGTCCAATAAGGATGCGAAGATGGGTACCAGGAAGTACAAGAAATGGAAATTAGCTCTGTTTGGGGTGTAGGGGCATGTGGAGGCCATGTCTGGTGTGGAAGCAAAGAAGATGGAACTGAACATGCGTGTGAGGAGGGCTGGAAAACAACAGATTCTGCGATCCCCACCTTCCAGCACACCTGGTACACAGGACTTGTCTTCAGCCACATCAGTGCTTAGAAATTTGAGCCAAAGGCTCCAGAAGAAACCAAGCACTGTGATGGCAGTGAAACTGAGTCTAGAGACAACACTTCAGCCTTAAGCAGAGAGAGAAGCCAGTCTGTCAAAGGAGAGGATGTGGTAAAGATGGGACAGCTCAAGCCTCTGACCATTTGACCCTACTTCCAGTTCGCAGGCGTCTTGGCTGTCTCTCATTTCCTGTCTTTGGCACTGATGAGTTCCCTAGTTCCTTAAAATGCCCCCTCCTCCCCATTTTAAATTAAGCTAGTTTGGAGGAATTTATGGTTTGTGCAATTGAAAGAACTCTGTAACAAGATTAACTGTGAACGCACAGAGGACCGAGCAGAGGGCAGGAGGCAGCTGCAGGTGGCCAGAAGAGAAGCTTCAGCAGTGGGTACCACAACTGAACTAATGTCTTAACCTGGTGATTCCCCTTCCTGCCCTCTGCACTGAAGCCACCATTGATAAAGCATCAACCATGGGACCAAAGCATATGAAGTACACATTGCAGGTAAGGGGGATAACACCTTATTATTTCCTGGATGCTTTTAAGATTGAAACAAATCCTGAAATGTAATATCTTAGCCCTATGAAAGCAACTCTTGAGAGCAGAATCCCAAGTACCAAGGCACCTGGCAATGGAGATCAGTTCTGTGTAAGCCTAAGCTGTCACCCAAATCCTCCTACCCCAGTACTTTGTGATCACCTTAAGCCAAGTGTGTGACAACTGAAGCACAATGCTATCACAACACTCTTCATCTAAGGACGGAACTTAGCAAAGGAAGAACAGGGACACATGCACATCCCCATTGCCCGTGTTCCTGCAGGAACATTTGTGGTTGCACATGAATCAGTATCTAAGTTGGGATATAGGTGAACTGATGAGTACCATGTTTGACTGGGATTGCAAAACCTGAGCATCTACCACCAGCTCTATAACTATGATTAAACTCATGATCTCTCTCAGTTTAGCAATTTCTTTACTTCTCACAAAAAGAGTTGGCTTGCTATCAAAAGGCTCAAATAATGATGGGCAATATAGTGACATCAGGGATCAGCTGAGGAATATCTAGTTCAACTTCCATGTTATCACTTTATTAGTTACTTTTCTGTTGCTGAGATAAAACACCATGACAAAGGTAACT
The DNA here is from genome assembly GCF_943737965.1 of Phodopus roborovskii. Lineage (NCBI taxonomy): Eukaryota > Metazoa > Chordata > Mammalia > Rodentia > Cricetidae > Phodopus > Phodopus roborovskii. Next base: position 27,010,742 of record NW_026126571.1, on the reverse strand, counting down.
TTGAAAAGATAGCATTTAAATGGTCTTTTAGTTCCATGATGGGAGACTGATATCATGGTAGCAGGAAACAACTAAATTCACATCTGTAACCGCCATCAGGAGGCAGAGACAGACACACTGAAATGACACAAATCTTTTGAAACCTCTAAGTCCACCCCCAGTGATACATCTCCTCCAATAAGGCCACACCCCCAATCCTTCCCAAACAGTTCTGCCAACTGGGGACCAAGTATGCAAACATATGAACTATAGGGGCCATTCTCATTCATACTACCACAGACATGTTGTTGTTTCCACAGGTGGAGGAAAAGCTGACTCATATTAAATCGACAGCATTATTTTATAATATAACTTTTTTTTTATAACATTGGCAACCAAAGCAGAAGATTACATAAAGCAGTGGTATTTTTCAAGTCATCTTCTTTCCTCACCATAGATGGTTGCAATTTACAATGATTCAAATCTGTTAGTCACTGGGACGAAACCCTAAGGAAATCAACTGATCAGAAGAAAGGGTTATTTTTGTTTCAGAGGTTTCCATCCAGGTTTGCCTTTGGGCCTGTGACAACTCAGGGCATGTTGGCAAGAGCACATATTGGAGAACACTGCACACCTTAAGACAGCTGAGAAACAGAGAGAAGAGAGTGCATCCGTAATATTCCCTTCACGTGTACAACCCCAGTGACCTAACTTCCTTCTGCTAGGCTCCACCTCCGACAGGAGCCATCATTGGGTGAAAGTCAAGCCATCAACACACAAGCTGTGAATGAACATATAAAGTCCAAACCATGACAGATCCTCTCTGATGATGTTGGAACGTAATCATCACCTGCAGCTTCCAGTTGGCCTCACAATTATGAGGGTGAAAACCTTACTTTATAGTGGATTGTGTGCTAATCTATGGTTCTCAGCAGTTTAGGAAAACCAGATGCATTTTTGACCTATGATATTTTTAATTTATCATGTGTTTGTGGGATGCAACCTCATTGTAAATAGAGTTGCACCAGAGTTCACTTTCATATTTCCTTAAGGAGACAAAAGTGATTGATGGGTGATGTCCTTCTGCATATGTGTTTCTCTTATTGGTTGGTGAATAAAACAGTGATTGTCCAGTAGCTAGGAAGGAAGCATAGGTGGGGCTACCAGACGAGGAGAATTCTGGGAGAGGATGCAGAGATGAGCTGCCAGGGGGATGGCATGTAGCTGCTGCTAAGATAGGACTCTGGGCATTCTCTGGTAAGATAAGGCCATGTATAAATACATAAATGAATAGTTATGAGTTAATAATTAAGAGAGAGCTATCCAGTAAGAAGCCTAAGCCATTGCCCAGTTTATAAGTACTGAAGACAAATGTGCTAAGCTTGAGAGAATAGATGGGAAACGGACAAAAGTTGGAAATTATCAACAGAACCAGATAGAAATGCTAGAGTTAAAAAGTACAGTAAGTAACATAAACACCGAGTTCACTGGGTGAGTTCAAAGCTGACAGGAGGTGGCACAGGAAACAAAGACAATAACTTGAAGACGTCAATGAGGGATACCCAACCCAGAGGACAGCGAAGAGAAAGACTGAAGAAGGTGGAGCAGAGCCTCAACTCTTGTGGAATGCTGTACACATGGGCAAGCATGCAACAGGGATCCCAAAATCAGAGGACGAAAGGGGCAATGTTCAAAGAACATCGTATAGAACCTCCCAAACACGGCAAGAAGCAGTAACTTAGCATTTCTATTTCCAGCTCATCTATCATTCAAACACAGAGCTGGATAAAGACAAGCTGGCCCAGACTGCTGGGGCTTCTTTCACTGTGGTTTATGGTAGGGGGATGGCTCATGTTTAATGAAAATGAGTCAGATTCACAGAAAAGAATAAAACAAACTAGAATTGGAAAAGTATGTATGTATATGTATGCGTGTGTATGTCTTTAAAGCAAAAATTATAAAATCATAGTGCTCTATTGCTAGACTTTAGCATAGAGTGTGTATGATCATGGAAGACATATATTTTTATATTTATATGCAGTGTATGTACATCCAACTCCATTGTTATGCATGTGGAGTTTAGATGCAGACAAAAGATGCTTGATGAGTGTGGACACTAACAGAGGAAGGGAGAGAGAATGAAGCTGTACTCATACAAAGTGTTCATTTTTGCCAGAAAAAAATGTTGATATTGATTTGTAATAGATTGTGATAAGTTAAAAAAATATTTGGGCCCTATAGCAACCACAAAATAACAGACAATAAATTATACAAATAAATACCCATTAAAAAAATCAATGAAGCCAGGAGGTGGTGGTACACATCTTTAGTCCCACCACTTGGGAGGCAGAGGCAGAAGGATCTCTATGAGTTCTAGGCCAGCCTGGTCTAGAGTGAGTACCAGGACAGCCAGGACTGTTTCACAGAGAAATCCTGTCTCAAAAAAATAAATAAATAAATAAATAAGAACTTAAAAAAAAAAAAAGAAATGAAAAAGAAAAGTAAATGAGGAGCTGGAGAGCTGGCTCAGCAGTTAAGAGCACTGACTGCTCTTCTGGAGGACTCAGGTTTGCATTCCAGCATCCACAAAGTGGTTCACAACTATCTACAGCTTCAGTTCCAGGGGATCTGACACCCTCTTCTGTCGTCCCAGGCCACGAGGCTCCCATGGTTCTCATATGTACATTCAGGCTAACACACATACACAGAAAATAAAAATAAATATTTTCTAAAAGTCAAGGTGGTGGTGGCACACGCCTTCAATCCCAGCACTCAGGAGGCAGATACAGGCACATCTCTGTGAGTTCCGGACAGCCAGGGCTACATAGTGAGACCCGGTCTCAAAACAAAACAAAATAAAATGTTCTACTTAAATATTTAACACACAAAAGGGAGAACAACAGAGAATGGCAGACCTGAATTCAACCACATCAGTAAATATATTAAATATGGCCTTACTACCACCCCAGCCACAAGTTAAAGGTTGCCAGGCTAGATATAAAATAAATTTATGCTGCTTCATACGGCAAAGCATAAATTCAAAGACAGAGAGAGGGAGAGGGAGAGAGCATGATGAAAGGCTATACAAACTAAGTACAACAGAGGGCTTGGGATGGTTTTATTAAAATCAAGCAGAAAGTGTTGGAATAAACAGTATTACTCAAGAGAAAGAAGTATGCTGCATAATGATACAATGTTCAAGAACACTCAAGACAAATACAGTGATATAGTATTGTTAGCACAAATAATAAATTAGGTGTGCACTATATAACTTCAGATGTCCAAATACAAGAAGAAGAAATAGGCAAATAATTATAGGTGATAGGTAGATGCTTAATAGTTATTCTCTCCATTTTCCATAGACTGAGTCAACAGCAAAACCAGTGAGAGTGAAGAAGACTTCATCTGTCATCAGAGCTGGGGCAGGGTCAAGGCTTACCTAGCATAGGATAAGCTCAGGGTCCAAGCCAAGCACAAAAAATAATGAGGGAAGCAGGAAGGGAGGAAGAGAAGAAAAGCTATTGAGAACTGCAGACAACAACAGAAAAGCCACACTCTTCTCAAACACATGTGGAGCGTTTGCTAGGACAGGCCACATGCCACCCGTAAATCAAGGTCCACCATATTTAGAAGACTGCAATAATTAAAAGTATATTCTCTACCCACGTTGGAATCAGTTTTTAAACTGAAAACAGAAAATATGTAGACATTATGCAATGTAAATAGCCACCAGGTCAAAGGATGAATCTTAAGAAAATGTGCTTTGAACAAAGTGAAAAATGAAAACACAACATGCCAGAATTTGTATGATGCAGCTAAGGGAGTGTTTAGAGTGAAAGTCCCTACTAAACACTTACATTGGAAAGAGGAAAGTTTGTGGTTGATAATATAGAATTCCCCTTTAAGAACCTAAGAAGAGAAAACATATTACACAGAGGAAGAAAGAAAAAGATGATTAAGATAGTAAGAAGTCAATGAAGTGGACCATGGGTAACTAATAGATAAAAGTCAACAAAGCCAATAAATGGCTCTTGGAAAGACTGATGTAATTCACAGACCTTAAACTCACCTAAGGAAAGAATGCATTATGGTTGGGTATAGGAAATGGAAGCCATTTCTTATTAAGTTAAACACACACTTACCAACAGACTCATCAATCCCACTTCTAGGCATCTACCCAAGAAAAATGAAGAAATATGTCCACATGAAAACTTTTATGTGAATACTTATAATAGCATTTTTCATAATAGCCCCAAACTGGAAAGAACCCAAGTGTCTATCAACTGATGAATAAACAAATATCAACCACCCAAGCAGTGAAATGTTACTCTGCAATAAAGACAAATGAACTATTGCTACACTGACTACAGAGGAACATGGGGGGATTTGAGACAACGAAAGGGCTCTAAGCCTTATTGTCACAGTAGGTGTGAAGCTTTACATTTATCCAAGCTCAGTGAACAGAGATGTAGTTCGTGTAAACTATCATTAGTAAAGCCTGTGTGTGCACATGTGTGTATGTGTGTGCAGCCCCACACTGCTACCTTGAATTAGCAAGCATGCTAATTGAATTGATCATTCCAGCCTGCTAAGGATTTTTAGCTGTCACTCTCCTATTCACTTGACAAGTATATGTGTCTAGTTTTCTTAACCACCAATCACTTACTGCTTCTGACCTAAGTACTTATTCTGCCATCTCTCCCTACTCCGATCCCAGGAACCCATCAGAGCCAACTCAGCTCTAGTTTCTGCGTTGCCCTCTCCAGTCCGCTTCTCCTTCCTGCCACCCCATCTGGTCTTTCTGATCTAAAAGGGCCAGTTCTCTCCTTGTGCTTTAAGATCCCATCCTTTCTGTGCCATTTCTCCTTGCATGCTGTGCACTAGGCAAGTTTGTGACTGCCCTGTCATTTCCCTTGGGAGCAATTGCCAGCTTCATTATCCACACATTTCACACACCATAGAGGATACACAATCTTCCTGAGTAGTTAAAAAGCAGAGCTCATGCTAGTCATGCATGTCCCTCCCCACCTGGCTGTGACTACTCCAGCCTCCTAGTGCCAGCAGCTGCAACTTCCCTCTGCATCCCTCTCAAAGCTGGTATCAACCCTAATGGCTAACTGAGCCCTGATTTGTTCCCAAAGATGCTTCCCTGCTATCAGGTCTGCACAAAGCTCTCTCCAGGTACCCAGGCCCTTGCCTCCCTACCACAGAACAGGGCTGTAGATGTGCTCTAGGCTCAACCTTCAAGCTGCCTCTCTGTAAATTCTTAAAGAATTTATCTTCTCACACGGTTTCTGAACTGTTCCCTAAGGACTAGACTAGACTCACCTCATCCAACTTCCTACCTCTACCCTCTTCCTGAAATCTCCCTCTGTTAGACACTCAGGGTTTTGCAAGCCAATGTGAGACTCTTTCTCTCAAATGGCTCTTTAGTTACCTCCTCTGTTCCTGCCAACAAGGTGTCAGCCATTCAAAACTGACTTAACAAATGCTTGCCTGCTGTGTATGTATCTTGTCCCAGTGATGTCACAGTCACTTCTCAAGGGCAGGAGCCAAATCTTACTTATCCGAATTTAAAAGACACAGTCCCTACTATTCCATGAGCAATCAACAAGGTTTTTACTTGAAAAGCCCCCTTTCTCCACAGTGGTATGTGCCCCCCCCCAACAAACACTGCTGTCATTTACATGCCTTGCTCTGACATGTTCATGCATGATCATTGCAAACACACTGAGTGCCCTGCTCTTGAAGGCTACATTTTATGAAACCATTCACGTCACCTTGAATTTCATTTTGAGAAAGGCCCTGCTTGTCCTGGAGGATATAACCTGTTGCTCAGTTGAATGGGACATTTCTAGTTGTCCTCAGGGCCCACTCCTTGATTCTTGCTGATCCTGTAAGATGTATCTGCTTCCTAGCTCATTAGCCTAAGCATCCCATCCCCCAATCCCAATCAATACTTCCCTCCATTATGGAGTAGTCTGTTCCCTTAAAGCCTGTAGGGTTTATTGTCTCTACCATAAAGCACATTTTAGTGTTTCAGATGTGACACTCTTCTGCTTCTAACAAGATTATACACTACTTGCCACAGAGGGCAATGCTTCCATTTGTAGCCCTCACAAAACCCAGTACAATCTCCAAGAACAATACTGCATGCTGTTAAAAGGCCACTATGGTGGGACTCTGGCAAAGAAGTGTGAAATAATAGCCATGCCAATCTACTCTATTCACTCCCATCATGCAAGTTCTACTTAAAACTGGGCTCTAGATGTCTTCCAAAATTACCACACTTTCATTTCCATTATAATTATTTTCTCAAGAAATAGATCCTGGAGATTTTTATTGTTGTTATTTATGACATAATTTAAGGTGATAACAAACTTGTCTTTGTTTGTGACAGGAAAGTTTTGAACATGGAAAACTGCATTTGATTCCTTCAAGTGACCTCTGAGAGCCTTACACTAGGAAAATTGTTCTCCCCCCCACACACACACACACACAAAAGACAGCAAGAACCAAGAAAGAATGGACAGGTGGAGTTAGCATCTGTTTGGAATCCTGAGACTCCATGAAAGAGAAACCCTTTCTAACACACACCAGCAGGGTCAACACTGTGTCCAGCAAAGTCGATGGGAAATGTAATGAGGTTTTTTCTCATCATGGACACTATTACTAGAACACCAGGGAGGGGAACTAAACCTTTACATTACTCCTACAGTCCTCTTGCCAAACTCTCCATCACGTGTGCAGTCTAGGTACTTAAACACAAAAGCCAGAAGCATCTATACCAGCAGTTCTCGACCCATGGGTCAAGACCCTTGGGGGATCAAACAACCCTTTTACAGGGGTTCGCCTCAGACCATCAGAAAAACAGATATTTACATTGTGATTCATAATAGTAGCAAAACCACAGTTATAAAGTAGCAATGAAAATAATTTTAAAGTAGGGGTCACCACATTAAAGAGTCCCAGCATTAGAAGGTTGAGAACTACTGTTCTATACACTCAACCTTTGGCCTCTTCATTCATGTTCCTTCATGAAGTCAGTCTGTCTGGACTTAACTCTCCTCTAAGAAACGGGAAAAATACCAATGGTGGCAATGAATGCAGAAGTACTTAACGCTTGTGTTTAGTAACACCACAGTGATCATCACGTATGCCTATAGTGACATAAGTCATTCTCACCAGGAAGTTTGCTATCTGGATGGAGTATCACACCAAGACCACTAGGTTTTGTCACATACAGTTGGCTATACTGTACATGCTCCATTTATATGGCTTTCTTGAGATTCTGGTGCCCAGACCAAAGAAAGGAGCTATGCAGAGCCCCATCAAGCAGTGAGTTTCACCAAGGTCGTTTTCATAGTATTTGGGAGGACATCACTGGGAAAACCTAGGAGGATAACAGTGAGGACCTGGGAAGACATTGCTGGAAGTACCTGTGTGCAAAGAAAATATAAAGAAAAACACAGTCACCTCAGGATAAACAGTTATTGAGCATTAACAGACTGCAGCTAACTATAGAAGCCTTCTACATATGAGTTTGTCATCTGCAGAGCAATCAAGAGAAGCACCTTCCCACACAAACAGAGCCAGAATTTCCAAGGGCAGACTAAAGCAGTCAAGGTGCATACTGGGTACTTGGCCTTCAAGTTCTGCCCCTCAAGGTGGCGGTGGGGGGTGTGTGTGTGGAAGCTAAACCTGTTGAGGGAGCCAGTTCCTTATGATCTCTAGAAGATACTTGGGTTAGATAGTAGGAGGTAGATGCCTTGGATGTCAGCCTGTAGGAAGAAGCTCTAACAGTCACCCACAGGGGAAGAGAGATCTTGGTATCCTGAGTGGTAAGACCTGTTTCCAGGTGTGACTTCCACTGACAGATTGCCTAGCACTATCCCCAAAAGAAAGCATTTCTACAAATTTCTCTTACTAGTTCCACCTTACCCTCTCTGTCTACTTTTCCTTCGCACTTGTGTTTTGAATTTTCTACTATTTGCTCTGTTATATCAGCACCTTTTTCAACCTTATGTATTCACATATTTCCAGTAGCACACCTTGGTTCTATACTGGTTGGCTATATTTAGCTGGTCTGTACTTGACCTTTTTTATTTTATGCTCAAAATCAAAGTCTTCATTACATCTACTTTTTAAAAAATAAACAACACAGTAGTACACTCTCTGATTACTGGCTAAGAAGTATCATCAACCAAAAACCAAGTATCAGACAGGCAAAAGGTAAAACCATCTTCTCTCAAAATGAGCTCATTTTTCCTAAACACAAACATGGTACAATCTAACACATCATTGGTGTTTACTATGTAGTGTTATAAACAGGCGGATCTGTGAGCTCGTGAATCATGGTGATAACAGTTAAACTGCACTCTGTGTGACCGTCACCTATCCATAGGGAAGGTGTACTGAGGGACAGGTCAAATAGAGTTGAAAGACAGCCTGCTGTATGTGTCATGACTATCTGCTGGCCACATGCCTGCAGCTGTTAAATGACATCTCCCCAATGTAATACCCACTACCTCACCTTGCATTTGATAGCACTAGCTTTGAAAGGAAACAATAAGCATCAAGACTTTTCAAGTGTTTTGTTGTCCATCTGTAGAAATAAAAATGTGATGAAGTCTATGAACAAATTCACTCCCTTAGGAAAGATTTTCAAATAAAGATCTCTTCCAGAAGGAATAAATGCTATGAAAGTGATTATAAACATGTGACTTAATAAGTACCCAAGATATTGATAATTATAAAGAAAACTGCATCAAATCTCTGCAATTTCATTAAGCCTTGATAAAGGCTAAAGGTAAGCACCTGCTTCTCACAATATTTAAGAACATTAGGGCTTCCTTTTTAATTTAAATTTTGTTACATTTGTTCATTCGGTAGGGTGGGACATATGTGTGGCAAGGCACATGTGTGGAGGCCAGGGAACACCTTGAAGGACTTTGTGACTTACCTTTTATCATGTGGGTCCTAGGGCTTAGACTCAGCTCGTCAGACTTGGCAATAAGCACCTTTACCCACTGCCAGCCCCCAAATTAGGTTTTCTAATAGACATTTCCTTGTAAGAGAAGCTGATGCTCTCAAGTGCTCTCTCTCTTTCTCTCTCTCTCTCTCTCTCTCTGTGTGTGTCTGTCTGTCTGTCTGTCCGTCTGTCTCTCTCCCTCTTTCCCTCTGCCCTTTCCTCCATCCCTCCCTTCTCCCATTCCCTCTTCCACCTCCTCCCCCTTTCATCATGGGGTTGATACTTCAAGCCTTGCACACTAGGAAGCTGCTCTGCCACTGAGTCACACCCATCCCCTACTTCGCTTTTCATTTTCAATGTGCTTCTTTTGTGTGCTCCTGTTATGTGTCTAGTGAACATTAAATAACTACATACTATAGAGATCTTGGAACAGTGTGTAGCACTAAAGAGTGTTCAATAAACATTAACTATTTGCATATTTCTTTAAAATGTCAAATGCTTCAAAATGTGTTATCCCATTTAATCCCTAAATGATCCCTTTGGCCTTGGTAAAGTACCTTGATATGCATTCTGGCCAACATCTCTCGATGTTCCTTTTGCACTCAGTCTTGTGATGTTCTGGGAAAGCTGTTTCCTAAGCAATGGATGCTGACAATCATGGAGTTATGCAGCAAATGTTTCCCAGGTTGGAAAAGCTGCTCCCTGAGACAGCTGACTCTTGAGGGTTCCTTCAGTGACAAAACCGGCTCTAAGAAGACCAGAGAAAAACTTGTCAAGAAGCATAGCACCAACAGTTTTCAAACAACATCCTGCACAATATCCACAATGGGTGTATGCTTAGGCCTCCTTGGGAGAGGGAATCTGAGGGGCCTGAGAAGAACAGCAATGATTGCTTTCGGGCCAACAGGAGCAGGCAGCCACCTTCCCCGCTGTTGAGAGTGACTTTCTGACCTGACTTGCTTTTGCAAGCTGAACTGTGTGAGCACAAAAATCCCACTGTGTAGCCTCAGCAAAAATCTAGACAGACATCTTCTGAGTTTTTCCTTCCCCCCTAGACTGTTAAATTCCAAATTATAACTATAACCTTCTCCATGAATCTAAGTTCCAATTCCAAAATGAGCGAAGCTGGATTTCTGTACTGTGTGTCCTGACATCTTTTTCCCTGCCAAGCTTTGGCAGAGCTAACACTATGCAGACTTGATTACATAGTGCCAAGCACTTTTCATTAATGAGTTCATTTATTTGTCCTGTTCAGGATTAATCATCAATAGTCATGAGTCTTATAAGATCCTTGGCTAGCACCTGGCACCATGATCAGCATCTACTAAAAGGCTTAATTAATTTGTGCAAATTAGAAGGAAAAACAGAAAAAAAGAAGGATGCAAATATGATGGGAGAAGACAGGAAGCCTGAAAATGGAGAGACAAGGAAAGGTCATCCACAGAGAAAGCAGGAGCCAGAAGATGACCTCAGCCCCCACAAAAGGTCATAATTACTGAGATTATGCAAACCTGAGTATGAGATCCTCCAGTTTCCTTGCAGAAAAAGCAAGTGGCAAATAAAGGAGGTGGTAGCCCATGTAGTCACTGATCTAAACAAGGAAAACTCTAAGAGGGGCCATGGCAGCAATGATAAGGGAAAAAAGCAGTAGATACCTTCATCACATGGGTGATGTAGCAAAGATCGCCATAATCAATACTCTACTAGTCAGTCCCTTCACTTGGAGCACAAGGCAGTCTCCCTGGGGTTCCTTCCTGATCCAGCCAAGCATGACTCAGATCCCTCTGCCTGTTCCATCACAACTCACTTCTATAAGAAAAACTTGCAGGGAAAATGGGGGGTGGGGAAGCACCTGCCATTAGAGGCATACATGTTAGGAGTTGCCATGCATCCTAAATCAAAAGGGTTAGCAACATTGTAAATGTTTTCATTTGCTCCCTTGTAACAAAGAACTTGGCCAAAGCAACTAGGGTAGGAAAAGATTTATTTCATCTGACAATTTACAGTCCATCACAAAGGGAGGTCAGAGCAGGAACCTAATGGCAGGAACTGACGCAGAAGCCATGGAGGAAGGCTGCTTACTGGCTTACTCCCCATAGCTTGCTGAGCCTGCTTTTTCATGCAATCCAGGACCATGTGCTCAGAGATAGCACAAGCCACCATGGACTGAGCCTTTAGCAATCATCAACCAAGAAAATGTCTCACAGACTTGCCTACAGGACAACTGAATAGCAGCAATTCCTCAGTTAAGGATCCTTCTTCCCAAACTGACAAACTACCACAGTGGCTATCAGAAATACTCAATGTTTTAGAGGTACTGAAGTCCCTAAAGAGGTTGCTTGCTTGCTTGCTATTGCATAGCACACAAACTAGACACTAGGGATAGTTTAAGGGAATATCTATTTTTAGAACTTGACAGAGTTAGATCCTATTGCTGAAGACACTACATTCTTGAATCATAGAACAAGGAGAAATCAGGTCAGTGCTGACATGAAAGCTTTATCCCTATTGGCTAGTTTTCATAGTGCTGGAGAGGAAGAGAAAAATAAACTTCAATCTTACCCAATTGTGAACCCTGAAAGCTATAATGACTATCCTGGCAAGACATCCTCCACTGACACAATAATAACATGAATGACATGGGAGTAATCAACTACTTTCTGGTTGAGTTTAAGACCCACTCTATAAGATGAAACCCATACACTGCACTATTATCAGAGCCAAAAACCTGTGGGTAGACGGATCAAAGACTCTATAAGAGAAACTACTGTTATCGTGCTAAACGGGCATTGTGTTATACTGACTCCTAATGACTTGATATTATACCCAGAGATTAATTCATCTCTTGATTTTCATCAGAGAAGCTTCTTTTTTCAGTATGTGAAAATTAATACTGAGAACTACAACTGTCCAGGTACAGAAAGCAAGAGACTGCAGAATGCACAGAGGTGAATGGGACATCAATATCATACCCCTTCTCTCAAGGCTCAATGATCACAGAGGAAGAGGGCACGGGAAGACTGTAAGAACCAGAGGCAGTGGGTGACTGAAGGAAACGGTGTTTTCCTGACACAGCAGGGAGGTTGTACATACCAACTCTGGTGGTTGTATCATGCGGATCGATGCAATCTCAACCCACACAAAATTAAGTTCTCAAAGACTTAATAAAATCTCAAAAATTAAGTATAATATTACAACAAGAATAAAAATAATTCCCCTCACTTCTAATCATCAAAGTGATTTTCTACTATATTCAAGCTTTTGTTCTACATTCCAATAACTGTTTGACAGTTGGGGAACAACCATGAACTACTCGTTAAGTAAACATCCCTATAATGCATATACAAGAGACAGCAACTAGTTAAAAGGACAAGGGTTAATTCTTCACCGCACAGGCACAGCATTCATATAGTTTGCAAAATGGGTAAGCACACAGGTGGGTAGATAGGGAGATGGATGTGTAAGTGTGTGGATTGGATGGCTGAATTGGTGAGTGGGTGAATGAATAGATAAATGGATGGGTGAATGGATGAACAGATGGATGGATACTGTAAAAAAAATATACTCAAAGTGTATGGCTTTTAAAACTCAGGCTTAATGAGTAAGGCTTAAGTAAGAATGATGAACACCAAAAGCTTAGGAAAACAGGGAGGGGCAGTCATTGTCTTTAGTTGCATACTTACTGATGTGCCCAAATCCACAATCACATAGATGATTCTGGTTAAGTGTAAGTGAGTCACAAAACAAAACAAAACATAACCTTATAATGTGAGAAAGACACTTGTCGAGAAGACAGGAGGTTAACAGGTAGGAGGGAGATAGAGGGTGAGAGTAATCAGAATGCATTATATACATGTTTATTAATATGAATTCATCACACTACTCACTGAGTCCATGAGTCAAATCCTGAGGTATGAGCTCTACACTCCATCATCTAAGCCCAACAGCACCACTGGGGAGCATTTGTCCTCTACATCTCCCTTCTGAGGCTGAGTTTAGTTCCACGGTGCTAAGGGCAACACAGTCCCAGACTGTACCCAATGTTCTCGGGTTGGTCTACATGGAAAATGTAATGAAATATGCTTTAAGAGTCCTGACCCAGACAAACTGCAATCTTTTCAATACAAGGAAGATGAGTTTTATTTACTGGCATTTGTCTTTTGGGACAAAAGTAACATAGTCATGGAGTTTTACAACCAAGGAAAAGAAAGAGCAGGAGCCTATGAACAACAGGTTCACTGCAGAAGGAATCAACTGGGTTACTCCTCAGGATACATGTCCTGTTTACTGAAGTTCAGATGGAGCTTTCCTACAATTTTCCAGCTTTACACTTTGTGTTTAATAAAAATTTAAGTCATTTTACTCCCTAATAAGTTCTGGTAATTCATGAATTTTTAAAGGTTGTTACATTTACTAGCAAAATCTTAGCATTGAAGTTGTGTCTCTCTTCATGCTCTAGTAGATGGTCCTACATTCATATACACATAGGCAGCACTAATCGGATGTAAGAATTATAGGAGGTAAAGGAAAAAGACACTTTATAGAGTGCATGGTAGGAGTTGGAGGGGGAAGTAGATGGATAATATCAAAATACATTTATATATATATATATATATATATATATATATATATATATAATACATTTTGAAAAATATGCCTCTGAAACAGCATGATGGTGCATGCCTATCACCCCAGTATACCAGAGGAAGAGAAACAGAAAATGCAAAGTCATCTTTGATTATACAGAAAGTTGAAGACAAGCCTGGGATAAATAATACCCTGTCTCAAATAAAAAGAAAACAAAAGAAATAAAGAGTTCTTTTTATATTTTGGATATTAGCCCTCTGTCAGATGTGAAGTTGGTAAAAATCATTCCCATTCTGTGGGCCGGCACTTTGTCCTATTGAAACTTTGCCTTATAGAAACTTTTCAGTTTCATGAGGTCCCATTTATTAATTATTGATCTGAGACTGGTGTTCTATTCAGGAAGTCTTCTCCTGTGCCAGTGAATTCAAGGCTATTCCCCACTTTCTCTTCTATCAGGTTCAGTGTATCTGGTTTTATGTTGAGGTCTTTGATCCACTTGGACTTGAGTTTTGTACATGGTGATAAATATGGGTTTATATGCATTATTCTACATGCTAACATCCAGTTAGACCAGCACAATTTGTGAAGATGCTTTCTTTTTTCACAAATGAATTTTTATCATAATTCTTTGTTTTCTGGCTTCTATATCAAAAACCAGGTGTCCATAGGTGTGTGGATTTATGATCAGGTCTTCAATTCAATTCCATTGATCAACATATTCATTTCTGTGCCAATTCCATGTGGTTTTTACAACTACAGCTTTGTAGTATGGCTTGAAATTAGGGATTGTGATACCTCTAGAGAGAATTAAAAAAAAAAAAACAAGAACTTAGTAATGGAAGCAATGCTTGTTAGTATTTTAAACATAACTGTGCTTGAAGCATCTTCTATGATTAAAAAAATCTTTTGCAACCCAAAAGCAAATCAATCAATCAATCAATCAATAAGGAAAAAAGAGGGAGTAGGGGAAAGAAGGGAAAAGAGGTGAGGGGAGGGGAAGGAAGTAAGGGGGGAGAGAAATAGAGAAATAACTGCCTAGGAGCAGTTATTAAACACTGGCTTTACTTCTTTTCCCTCTTTTAAGTTCTGACCCCTAAGAACTAAGTGTTATTGTAATCATTGGATATTGTCATTCCACACCACCATGCTTCAAGCATTACAGGTAGAGTTTTTCAAGAGCTAAATCCACTGATGCTAATTATGTGGCCCCAGTTTTATCTCCTTCATGGAAAATTAATAATTTCATCAAGTTTTGGACTAATAGTATAATTCTATTTTATACGACGTGAGATTTAGAAGACTTGATTTTATGATTCACACATTTTTGGTCTGAACAAAAAGCCTGGAAGGTGGGCAGGATAGCTCACTTCTCCAGACACAGCTAAGCCTAAGGCCATGAAAAAGAAGCAAAGACTAGGAACGGTATTGGTATAGGAGAAAATTCAGAAAAGGAATTATTAGAGAGATAAGGGGAACTGTTGTACCTAAAAATAGACCTTTCAAAGGACTTGAAGGACCTTCTGGTCCCACACTTCCTGGAGTATATTTACAAATTGTGAGTCACAGGGTGTGAAAGGGTGCTACACACTAGGAAGAAGTGTCCTGATACTCAAACAACTTAGAAAAGTTTTCATTTTGATCACATTACCACATGTTGGTTGTTTGGTTGGTTGGTTGGTTGGTTGGTTGGTTGGTTGGTTGGTTGGTTGGTTGGTTTGATTTGGTTTGGTTGTAATTTAAGGTTTTTAAAGACACTGACTCTCCAGGACAGAAAGAAAAATGTTCAGTGTTTTCCAAAGATCCTGACAATGGACTTTTCTGCAGAAGCATGTACAAGCTTAAAAGAATCTGGCTTTCTATGCCTTGGGATGCAGCTCCGTTGGTAGAGGTCATTCTTAGCATGTCTGAAGCTCTAGGTTCATTCTTAGCATGTCTGAAGCCCTAGGTTCAAGGCCTTGCACCTCAGAAACTAGGGGTGATCATGAACATCTATACTATGTAGTTCCAGCATTTAGGAGGTACAGGCATGAAGGTCACACGTTCAAAATGGTCCTAGGACCCATATTCATGTACACATATGACTCATGTCAAATTTGGCAATTTTGAGATCACCCTGGACTATATAAAACTTTGTCACAAAGATAAAAAACTAAAAACCAGAATCAGGTCTAATAAATCTAAATTTAGAATCATTTATCATATCACCCCCTTTTCATATCATGGAGGTAATAGGAGCCAGATGTTTTTGGAAGTTTAAGACTAGGAATTCAGGTCCGCCTTCTCATATCTGTTTCCTTTAGCATCCTCCTTGCCATGTCTATATAATTCCTTCAATTCCTAAGTGACAAGCTACATTGTGTTAGGACAGTGAAAGGTTTGGAAAATCTGAGAATCACTTACATGTTGGCGGCAAAATGGCCACCTACTGTGTATATGCCACAGTCTCCCTGGTGCTAGGGAGAGCACTTGGGCTTCAGCTTCTCATTTAATTGCATCAGAGATCTATATGGAGAAAAACAGAAGTCTTAATATTACCCAGGGTCGCCAGGCAGTGGTGGTGCACACCTTTAATCCTAGCACTCAGGAGGCAGAGGCAGGTGTATCTCTGTGAGTTCAAGGCCAGCCTGTCTACAAAGTGAGTTCCAGGACAGCCATAGCCATTACACAGAGAAATCCTGTAAATAAATAAATAAGAAAGATGTGTTGCTTCATGGCTAGGCTCCTGTTCTTCTTTCACTACACCAGGAGTCCCATGAAGACTTCTATTGACCCTCTTAAACAAAGTCAAATCCAAGAAAGTAGAGGTGGCAAAATATTTCCCAGAACAAGAGACATCAAGTGCTTCTTGCCATAAATTTTTATCATAAAAAGGCTAATGTTTTATTTTAAAGCAATATTAATCAAGATTACTAAATTGGTATTACTTCTCCATTTTTTCTCTCAGAAATGAGTAGTAGGTGTTTTTGAGTTACTAAGCAAAACTGCTGAGCTCCAGCTGGTGTGTCATCAAGGCAGCTTTCATGACATAAAAGGTGCCCTGCCTTTGGAAACTATTTATTGCAAAGATGACACCAAGAACATTTTTTAAAGGATAGAACTTGAAGTATGCTAGACCCTAATATAAAATTTATGGTTAATTACAAGTCAATGTTTCTCTTATATGAGATGAATTAAACCCTCAGAATACAAAGTTTAAAGTTGTGTTTCCTTCATACAAATACATGGACATTTATGTCCCTTGTTGCCTACTTCATGTATCCAGTGCTGATAGACCATAGATATTTAGTGGATAATTAAACCAGCAGGCTTGGTCTTGTGTGTGATGAGCTTCCAGGATCCATATGACTTCTCATCCTCTTATCAGGTAACCCCTTTGCTGTTGGTGGTAGAACTAAGTACCATTGGCTAGGTGATTGAATAACAGAAACCTATTCTTCATATCCTGGTTGTTGAAGGCCAAGATCAAGATGCAGCAGGTAGATTCCTCCTCAGCTGGTAAGTTCTCTCCTTAGCTGGTGTGATGTCTGGTGTTGCCAAGTTGGCTGGAAGCGATGAATATGATGGGTGACATGCATGGGTAATGGGTCACATGGGACAAAGACTGAAGAAGAAATATGTATGTGAGCATTACAATATCATGAATGTGAACAGCACAATCCAATGGGCTGGGAAGGTAAAACAAGTTCCTTTGTTTCCTGACCATGTGTGTCTATTCCTGCTGCCATTATCTGCTGATGGCAGACTCCATTTTCGTTGGCCTTTCTATATGATCTTATTACCAGCACCTCTCCTGGAGGTTTCTAGTCTTTCAACATGGTATTGAGCCAACCAAGGATCCAGCTTCATGTACTATGAACCACTAGGTTCTCTGTCTTTCCAGAGTACAGACAGCAATTGATAGACTACCACTCTCTACCATGTAAGCCAGTCCAATAAATCCTGGTACCTGGTGTTATCTCACTGTGCTCTCATGTGGTCTGCCTCTGTGTGTATCTGTGCTATAATCCCTTTCTCTTATAAAGACATCAAACTGCATTAAAGCCTACCCTAGTGACTTCAATTCTGGGTAACCATCTTGGAGTTAAGACGTAGCTGTGTTTATGCTGAGAGACCTTGTGTGGAGTCTTTCTCTTGCATGAATCAAACCTGAGGAAGTAAAATCCATGAAGGATCGATAGAGTTGATTAAGACCAGATATTACTTTGACATCATGACCAAGGATTCCATTTATGTTGTCATCCAGAGCCCATGACATGATGCTTATCCAGGAAACCATGAATTTGATTTTTGGCTTCTATTTTTATGTCAACTCAGCATGGAAATGATCTGTGACGTGACATAGCTGCCTATCCTGAGAGGGATATACCATGGGTGGTATATCCGAGGACACATAGCATCCTTCCCAGACCAATGGTGTGAGAAGGGTTCAGTCTTCTCCATCTCTCATAACTCTTACTTCCACACATAGATGTTACATCAAGTATAGCACTTTGACCCTTTCAAAAAGATCAAGTTTTGCTTTTCATATTCTCAAACAAGTCCTGTGAGGAAGAAAGCACTGCTCTTATCACCATTTAGTGAGCACAATATAAGAATAAACAAAACTGAGGTTCAGGGACTAGAACTAAAGTGACCTATCAAATTGAGGGCACACAGACTACTGAGTGATCAATGCCAGCTTTGTGTGGTATGGTAATGGCAATGTGGTTACATGGGAACATAATCCGGAATGGATTTGTCCTGAAGCCCTAGGGGGATGATGTGTCCCAGTATCCATAACATCCCTCCTGTACTTCCAGATGCTTCAGCAAAATAATATGGTAGTACATTAGTGACTAATGAAAGTAATTGGTACCTATCTATTGTTATCCATTGTCTCATCTCTCTTTTTATTTGAACATTTTCATGATAGAAGAATGAAGTCATTCACCACTACTGTTTGGCACACATCCTGATTCCGAGAATATTAATTCTAGAAGCAAACTGAGGTCTACTGTAACTAATTGTGCTTGTTGGTGTGGCAAGCAGGGAAGAGCAGTCGTTTCAGTTTCTTGTAGTCTTAATTCATCACACAGGAATTAAAAACAGTTCTATCTGAGTCCTGCTAGACAGTGTCTCCTTGCATCATTAGTCTCAAATAGTGTCAGCCAAAGCCTTGAAGAAGTACCAACTTGAAGCCAGACAAAGGCATGCCCTTGAGAATGACATTTAAGAAAGACTTCAGAAGGTGTGCCAAGGCAAACAGTGCCATCCAGGAGAGTGACTGCTATCAGCCTTGCCCTCTGCCTGAGCCTGTGTCTTGCCTTCTTGTTTTATTTGTTTTTGAGAATTTCATACATAAGTGTAACATTTATGTTATTTCCTTCCCTCTCTCTCCCCACTCCAACTCCTCCCATAGGCCCCTACTCCCTCTCAGATTCATAACCCTTTCTTCTATAATTATTGTCTAACATATACACAGCTTGAAGGGATTTTTCTTTTGTCTTATGTGGGGGTTTTGTTAGATGGTCTATGGCTCTTAGAGGGAACATGATCACCTCATGTGATGTAACTTCATTTAAATATATTTTTACTTTAGCCTTCAGATTCCCTCTTGCAAATACCAGATTCCATGGAACAGTCTCACTAGACACTGTTACCAAGCTTCTTGGGCACTTAAAAACTGAGACTGATCACTTGATTTTGTTACCTATTTCCTCTAACTTTCATCAATTCAACTTTGTTAACTGGACCATACAAAGATCTGACAAGAAAATTCCATACATACATGCTAAAGGTAATTAATTTTGTGAATAGTTAAAAGTTAACATTCCTAAATCCATCTAAAGATTCAATCCAATCCCCATCAAAATTCCAGTGTAATTTTACATAGAAATAATTAAATTTCACATGAAAATAAAAAGCACAGGATAGAAAAAATGGTCCTAAATGACAACAAAAACTACTGAAGATATTACCATATCAGATTTTAAGTTATACTGCAGGGCTATAGTAATAAATACAGAATGATAGTGGCATAAAAACATATACATATACATACACACACACACACACATACACACACACACACACACACACACACACACACACACACACACATATATATATATATATATATATATATATATATATACCCACACTCATCCATCCACCTGAAACAAAGGGCCCAAAAATACACAGAAATGACAGCATCTTAAAAAAAATGGTGCTAGTCAAACTGGTTAACTACATGATGAAAATGAAACTGATCCTTATCCTTCACCCTATACACAACTCAATTCCAAATAGATAAAGAACCTCAACATAAGACTTTATGCCTAAATCTGACCCAGGAGAAAGCAGAGAACATATCTGAACTCACTAGCAAAGTGAAAGACTTTCTAAACAGAGCCTCACTAATGTAGGCATTAAGACCAACAGTTGAATGAGACCTCTTACAACTAAAAAGTTTCTGTACAGAAAAGAACACCATTGTTTGAATGAAGAGGCAGCCTAAAGAATGGTGATTAAAAAAGAAAAGAAAGAAATTTTTACCAGCTATTCACCTAATGGAGGTTAGTGTCCATACTATACAAACAACTGTCCATACTATACAAACAATTCAAAAGCTATCCAATAGAAACAAACAAACAAACAAACAAACAAAAAACAGAACAAACAGACAAAACTGAGACCTAGAACTAAACAGAATTCTCAAGAGAGGAAATACAAATGGCTGAAAATATTTTTTAATGGTCAACATTGTTAGCCACCAGGGAATACAAATCAAACCAATGTTGAGATTTCACCTAACTCTAGTCAGAATTGGCTAACATTTTTTAAAAGGAAGAAAAGAAAGCAAAAATGCTGGTATAGGTGTAGGAAATGGGGAATACTTACTCATCTCTGGGAGGAGGTCAAACTGGTGAAGCCATTATAGAAATCAGTATGGATATTCTTCAAAAAAAAACCCATATATATATTCCCCATGATCCAGCTATAAAGATACCCATCCACATTGATTGCTGCTCTATTCAATGGATTCAGGGTGTGAATCAGAGTAGAGTGCTCAGGAAGATATAGGGTAATACATGTTTGCAGCTGTGTTTGTGCATGTGTGGATGAAGGACTGTGATGTTCTCTTAATAAGGCTTGCATTCTTCCCTACTTTGAACTACATTGATCTGACAGGAATAGTAAGCAGAAAACACCAGGATCAGATTTGTGTTGCTTACTTGTGGCATGGTGACCAAAGAGCTTTCCATTTCCCTTTGTTTTGCTACTTTAAAATTAAAACTACACATGTGAACCCATATACCATTTCTTTTTTAAATGGATGACAGAGTTCAATTTCTTATTCATGGAATGGGACTAGGTTCATGTTATAGTCTATGTGAGATACTTACACCCTCAGAATACAAAGTTTAAAGTTGTGTTTCCCTCATAACAAGCACATGAGCATTTATGCGCCCAATGCCCATTGCATGTACTCAGTGATATAAAATAAATATTTGGTGAATGATGCTTAAATCTGCATGCTTGGGTTTCCCCAAGTGTGGTGAGCTTCCAGGATCCATGCAGCCCTTCCATTCTCCTGTCAGGGATCCCATGTAGGGTAGTATGATCCTTTGCTGATGGTGGCATAACAGGGTATCACAGTATGGGTGGTTTAAATAACAGAAACTTATTCACCATATCCTGGTTGAAGAAGGCCAGATCAAGGTGTAATCAGGTGAGACCTTCCTCAGGATTCTCTCAGGCTTACAGATGGCATCCTTCTCTTGTGTACTCACATGGCCATGGCCATCCTTGCCTGTTGTCTGAGTCCTGAGCTCCTCTTCCCTTAAGTGTATCAGTTACAATGGATTAGGAATAAGTCTGATGAACTCCCTTTTTATGTCATCATCTCTTTGAAGGTTCTAGTTCCAAATGCAGTTACATTCTGAGAAGTTGGGACTTGAATGAATGAATTTTAAGAACACAATTAAGAACAATGAAACCCATGGGTCCTTTAGAAGTGTATCTAGGCACAAGAGCTCTGGGTTCTTAGATTAAAGTCTAGGTTACCTGATGGTCCAACAGAATCATTCAAAAGTCATAACAGTAGTGACGAAAGAAGAGAAACAGAACAGAGATTCAGTTGCAAATACAGGGGGGGGGGAGTGGAACCACCAAAGCCTATTGAAACAGAACAGAGTCAAAATTTGCTGTTCTCAACAGAGAACTTGTGTGCTGAAGGACAAGTGTTCAGTGTAAACTGTGAGCTTCTAGGTTCACATCTCCACAGGGCCTTAAGCATCTCTTCACTTCCACAGAGAGTTGGTGGCAAGCTCTCCCCATGACTAGAAATAATCTCTAAATTTGTATTACATTTGTTTGTTTGGTGTGTTTCTAGATCACAATCCATCATTGAAGGAAGTCAGGGCAGGAACTTACAAAGGAAATAAAGCAAAACTCATAAGAAATGTTGCTTACTGCCTCATTCACTGGGTCATACTCAGCTAGCTTTATACAGCCCACAGTCACCTGACTAAGGACAATGGTACCCACTATGTGTTGGGTCCTCCAAAATCAATTATCAGTCGAGACAATCTCTCACAGACATGGCCACAGGCCAATCTGATTGAGATAATTTTTCAACTGAGGTTGCCTCTTCTCAGGTGACTCAAGGTTGTGTCACACTGACAATAACAACAAACCAGCACCTTGTATGTATGTGGGGAATAGAGTGAACACATATGCCAGGCCAAATGTCTGAAAGCCAGGGACAATTTTGGAGGACTGATTCCAGGGATTGAGCTCAGGCCATCAGGCTTGGAAGCAAGAACCTTTACCTGCTGAGAATCTTGAATATCAATTTTCTCATTTCTGCTAAAGCGCCCTCACTCTGCAAATTTCTATGTCTTTATGCTGACACATCAAAGTATCCTAGGCCAGTCAGTTTATAAACTGGACATTTATTTTCTTGAGATCCACAGCTAAAGTGTTAATGAGGGCTCTCCTTGGGTTCTCCTCCTTGTTGGTTCTCCCATGACACAGAACAAGCTCTAGTGTCTCTTCCGCATTCAAGTTTCATTAGTCAGGTGACCCATACTATGATCTTACTTAGTGTGTATCACATGCCCCATTCTCTAAATATCATCACCATGGGGATGAGAATATCAATACTGGAAGTGAGGGGGAAAAGCACACAATACATGTCTTTCAGAGTCTCTCTCAATCACTATGTGATTTCCAGTTCCATCCACTTTCCTGTGAAAACAAAATTTCATTCTTCCTTGTGGGTGAATAACACTCTATGGCATGTATACAATATTTCATTTATTCCTCTGTTGACAAGCACCTCATCTTGTGTTAAACCTTTACTACTGTGAAGAGTGCTGCAATAAACTCAGATTGCACAAGTCTCTCTAGTAAGCTGAATGAACCTTTGGGAAATATGTCCAGAAGTCATTGACTGCTCATATGGAGGTTCTGAACTTCAGTTTTTGAGAAATATTCACACTTACTGCCATAGTGGCTATATTAGTTAACTCCCACCAGCAGTGGATAATATTTCCTTTCCCATGTATCCTTGTCAGCATTTGTTGTTTGTTTTCTTGACGACCATTCTGTCTGGAATAAAATAAAATCTCAGTGTAGTTTTTGTATCACAATTCCAAGACAGTTAAATTTGGTGAATGTCTCTATGTTAAGGCAGTTATCTTTTCAGTGTATGTTTAGGTACCTTTCTCAAGAATCACATCAATATCTGTGTGGGACTGTTTCTGGGTCTTCTGCTTTATTTCATTTGGCCTATGTGTTCTGTTTTGTGCATGTAAAGTACTGGTTTTGTTATTATGGTTCTGTGATATAATTTGAAATCAAGTACTATGATTTATCTAGCATAACTATTTCGGAATAGAATCACTTTGGCTCTGTGAGGCCTTCTGTGTTTTCATATTAATTTGGGGGCTGTTCGGTTTCTGTAAAGAATGTCATTGGAACTTTGATGATGATTCCATTGGATCAGTATATTATTTTTGATGATGTCAATATCAGGTTTGCAAATCCAGGAACATGGGAGGTCTTCCATCTTCTAGTGTCTTTTTCAGATTCTTTGGTGACTTACAGTTCCCATTGCTTAGCCCTGAAGGATATGATAATCTCTATCTGTCGGTCTTCTGCCTTCACATACACTGTGGGACTTCACTCTTCGGTCAGATGACAGTCTTCCTTCTTTAGTCCTTTGTTACCACTGTGGTTTTAGGAAATTCTGGAAGAATTAACAGGTCCCACAGGAACTATCTTCAGTAGATGCTTATGTAAAACCCATGCCTAGCATGAGGAGTTTTTAAGGCAGTGCTTTAGGACTTGAGCTTCTGAAATTGAAAACTCTACCTCTTTAGACAAAAGGAACAATTTGTTGATACTTGTGCCTATAAACTCTTAGGAGATATACACTGAGCTGTCTTCTATCCTTGAAGCTACTACAATTTCCATGTCAGCTCTGTGACATCAAACACTTTCTTGCTCTCCCTGTACTGCTCCATGTCAAGACAGACCCAAGATGAGCTCTATTTCCCAGACTCTTGTGAGTGTGGCTTTTGACCCAGTTCACTGGGAGACACAAGTAATACGTACTATAAACGGACAATCTGAATGACACTCCCTATCCTTACTTCTCCCAGATCTGCTAGGCCTGTGTTAAAGTCCTCTCTATTGCTGCCCTCTGGATGTCTCAGCTTCATGAGTTTGCCTTCTAAATCACAGTCAGGCTCCTAACCCTACACCACAGGTGGCCCCTGATCTGACACAAGTTCATTTTCATTCTATTTTTGCCCAAACCTTAGTTGCACATTGATGATAAAGGGAAATAAGGAAGAATCTCATCAAATTGTGCTCCAATAAATAGACTATGTACCTCTTACTTCATCCCAAGTAAGCCATGGGTTCTATATTTTAAAGAGTTGGCAAGTGCCTAGAGGTCTAATTATCTGAAGTAGTCAGAGAATGAAGACACTGGTCATAGGTGTGATACCTTTATTGTCCTGTTTAGACACTCACAGTCTTCAATGTGATCCCTTTTCATAGTCATGATTGGCTGTGAGTTGATGCTGGGTATGCTACAAAACACCCAGGATAACTCACATTGTGGGGGGCAAATTTAGCCAGCCAGGCTATTTGCCTGCCTCCATAACCCACTCCTGCATTAGCCACCCAAAGATTCTCTCCTTACCCACATGTCCACAAGACGCCATCCCTGAAAGGACATTGTATCTTACGGAATGGCAGATAGAACATAACAGACAATGAGGCTGAGGGGACCACCATGCAGCCATCTCCCAGGATCTGAGCTCCCTCCAGTGATTTGTGAAAATAGCCCTATGAGAAGCCTCTCCTCCCAGATCAGCAGCATTTTTAAAACATCAAATGACACTATAACATGATAGTAAAGACATCACTACTCTTTACTAGAATAGCTTTCTGAATGGGGAAACACTCCTGGTCTCTATTATAGGAAGAGAGATTTTGTTCTAAAGCTACATGGTTCATTCTTCTCCTGTGAGCTTTAACTAAATCCTCCAGACTTTCCTAGATCCAGATGCTCCAAACAGGGTTAAGCAATGGGGGAACATGTGCTATTTACCCCAGCCTGTGGCTGAGGACTTTCCAAGCACCAGTGCTATGTTCCCACCAGAAGACTCATCGACCATCAAAGTGTTCAGAGCCAGCTAACTTCATCAGAGCTGGCAGGACACTAGAAAACACTCTGGCAGCAGCACAAGCCTTCACATGAGACCAAACAAAAATGCAGGTTGTGAAAGATGCTCCTGGGCTGGCGGAATTCCCCTCATTAGCAGGAAGCCAGGCTACTCCATCCAGAGCACGCCTCCCCCTGCATGCCTGGACTCTACTCTTGCTCTCACTGGGCTTGCTTCTGACAAGACAGCATCACCTAGTGGAGGAGTGCCAGGAGGACTCAGGGTGCCTGCATCACTGAATCCCTGGGGTCTTGGCTCTCAGCTAAAAATGGAGATAATATGTCATCACCCCTCACTTCTTAAGCATTATAAAGACAAGTTCATCCAGTAAGGACTTCTCATTTGTCAGAGGACCATAAAGGTAGAATGAGTCAACCTGCTGTTAGACATTCTCTCTCATGTTGCTATTCAAGCTCACTGTGCAATTAAAGCTTCAGGTGGGTCAGGTAGTTGGGAGGGGAAAACTTTGGGCTTCTGTGCATCCCCTGCCTTCCAGCTGTCTCTGCCCCAGGGACTCTCATGATGTTAGCAAACATCAGCACTATTTGCACAAGAAACTATGGGAAAGCCTTATGTGCCTAATGCTTGGAAGCTGGGGGCCACTTCTCAGGTCTGTGGGAATCTTCTGGTATATTATCCCAAGGCTATCATTCCTCTCTAGTAAACCTTTCCTTAGAAAATTATCTGGACTTACACACAAATCAACAGCTCAAAAATCTAGATAAAGTAAAAGATGGGAAGAACATTTACAACTGACCAGAGACATCAAGAGAGAGGACAGTGTTCTGACAGGCATATTTCTAACTGTAACTACTATTAGTATGACATCATCTCTGTCTTTGCACTGACAGATAGGGATGTATCCAGACTCACCCAGCAGAGCCTTCGGGACTTCCTTTCAGTGCACACTGAGCTACCTTCTGCAAGACTAGACCTTAGTAAGATACTGCTCTGTTTTTAGTTAGTTTTACGCTGCCATGAGACTCAATCTACTCTGGAGTTTTAAAAAGGGGTTTTTTACTTGTATTTTTTTCAAATAAAATTTACCTTAATGGAACATTCAAAATTGTCCCCAAATATGTTCACATGCTGGTATGGCCCATTTTCAAACAATTATTTCATTTCAGGGTATCCCAAATATCCAAATTACCCTTCCCATGTCATTCTGCCTGCTGGGTCAGTTTGGTCTCATGAGGTGATGTCAGAACTAAACTAGGAGCATGGAAGATTGATGGGGGATTGCAATCATGCATCCTGGTACTTTCTGAGAGACTAGGGAACAAGGGCCAGACTGCCCTTGCATTCTGATACTCCCTGCCATGAGGCAGGAATGAGGTGGCCACAGACATCTCACTCATTTGCAACAGGTCCTTTACAGATTCAGCTAGGAGTACTGTTGGAATGTGGCCTCTGCTGAAAAAAACAAACAGCTTTCCCAGGTACAAGGCTGGAGGGTACTTGCTGCCTACATCCTGGGAAAGGGGAGAGAATATACTCTTCTACAGTTAGTTGGCACCCAAGGTGCACAGACCCACCTCTCCATGATAGCCCAGGTGCTCTTTTCCTTCCTGAAAATTCTCAGGGCAGGGAGACCTGGGGATAAGGTTACCTCAGGGGACTCAGGAAGCTACTGACAGCCAGTCTCTCCTCCACAGTCCACACAGACACCCCACACTGTTATCACAGTAGCAGGTTTGTATGACTTACAATGGTATGTACCACATATACCTTATTATTTCTCAGGCTATCATCAAGCAAGTGAAATAGAAGAGTTCCATAGGAGTTACTCACTGACCCTCAAAGTCATAGTAAACCTGTCTCTTCCATGGGGAATGGTCACCTACATGTATTCCATACCCCGCATTCTATCTACGTCCCTGAACTAGAATTCAGAATGCCAGTTAGCATTTGGAACTGTTGTGTTACCTGTAAAAAAGCTCTCCTAGGAAGGCATGACCATCCCTGAAAATCCCAGTATAGTGAAGACCCAGGTCATATGTACTAGGACCTATGAGGCCACCCTTTCTTCAGTCCTGTGTCTGACTTCTAAGGGAAACAGGCCACATCCCTTTGATTTTCACCTCCATCTACCTATTAGATCACCCAGTTCTCTGTTAGGACTGTGGTTCTCCCAGTAACTATAGATCCTCCACTGTGACTCTGACATAGCAGAAGATCTTGCAGGCTAGGTGCTGGTGCATCAGTGAGGCTGGGAAAGTAGGAGTGGGAAAAGAAGATGCTCGGAGGTACAAAATCTTAGAGGAATAAGTGCTATGAGCTAGTGAACTGCATGAAGACCACAGTTGATAATGAGGACAAGTGCTAGTAGGATGCAGGAAGACAGCAGGAAGACACTTACTTATGGCTGACAAAGAAAAAACTGCTTCAGCCACTACAGAAATCAGTGTGGATGTTCCTCAAAATGCTAGCATTAGATTTACCACATGACCACTCTTGGTCATATACCCAAAGGACTTTCTATCCTACTATAGAGATACTCACTCATCCATGTTCATTGCTGCTCTATTCACAATAGTCAGGAAATGTAAACAGCCTAGATGTCCATCAACTGATGAATGAACAATGAAAATGTGGCACATTTACACAATACAAATCTTATTCAGTCACTAAGAAAAACAAAATTATGAAATTCGCAGGGAAATGAATGGAGCATGAAATGATCATTCTGAGTGAGGAACCCCAGACCCAGAAAGACAAATACCCTATGTTTTCTCTCATATGTAAATGTGAACTTTGAATCTAAAGATATGTGTGTTTCACTTGGAATGACATAGAAATCAAGAAATTAGTAAGATGTCATAGGGAAGATTTCAAGGAAGGGAAGATAGATCACAGTGGTATAATGGGTTAAAAAGGAATCATGGAAAAGGAGGAGTTAAATTGGGGTGGGGGTTGGAAAGGCAAGGTAAAGCAAGGAATACAGGGAGATATAAATAACACTTGACTATTTGGTGAAAGTCATATGGAAACATATTACTATAGAAGCTTCTTAAAATACACATATAATCATATATAAAGAGTTAAAATTGGAGTTAAATATGGACTATAACAGGGTGGCAATACCCCAACTAGACATCAGAGCCTAAAAGCAAAAAAAAAAAAAAAACAGCTCAGTACCACATTGGGTTACCTCTTTGGGAGTTATTGGTCGCTGAAATACTACAGATGCCCAGACATTACAGGCTATTGCCAATGTTCTTTATTACCTTCAGAACTTGGCGGTAAGACACTATTGTTGAAAATATTATATACTTACATCACAAAACATGGAGAAACAAAACTAGTACTTATCTAGAAGCTTCATTCCTACTGACTAGCTTTCATAGTACTAGAAGCACACTACCAAAAGAGAAAAAGAATAATCAATTTTACCCATCTGTGAATTCTGCAAGCTATAATAATGGTTGGCCCTGCAAGAAATGTCCACAGGTACAACAGTGACATGAATGTCATGGGAGTAACCAACAACTTTATGGTTGGATTTAAAGACTACTCTATAAGATAAAACTCATACATGGCACTATTATTGAAATAACCTGTGTCTAGACAGATAATAGGCCCTAGGGGAGGGAGGCTCTAGTACTATCACTTTGCTCAATAGGTACAATATGAGACTGAACCCTAATGAATTGTCATTGCACCCATTGATGAATGCATCCCTCAGTCTTCATCAGAGAAGCTTCTTTTTGTGATTAGATGGCAGTTAATGAAGACAGCCATAATTCATCAAAGTGCATGAAATAAGACGCCACGGAATGCTTAGCATCTATATATATATATATGCTCTTCTCCCGAGGTTCAGGAATCATTGAGGAAGAGGGGGTGGAAGTTTGTAAGAACCAGAGACTCTGGGTGACTACAAGGAAATAGCACTTTCCAGACACAGCAGGGCAGTTGCACATATGGACTCAAAACAGTTATGGCAATATGCACAAGCTCAAGAAACACTGAATCTTGATATGGAGAAGGGAGGTGAGCATGAGGTGCCAACTCTAGCTGAGGAGTTTTTGACAACTGGTAGCTTCTGGGAGATAGAGGATCCAATTTCTCTAAGAGTGTAATTACCAGTCTACAATCCACATTTCCAGAGAAGCTAGGAAACAAGGAGGACCCTAAGAGAAACATATCTGATCCCCCACAGAAGGGGAAAGGGACAAGATCTCCTGAGCAAATTGGGAGCATGGGGGAGGGGAAAGGGAGTTAGGAGAAAGAGAAGGGGAGAAGAGGAGCAGGGAGGAAGTCATGACCGACCAGGAAGATTGAGTCAGGGGAAGAATAGAGGAAAGCAAGAAAAGAGATACCTTAATAGAGGGAGCCATTATCTGTTTAAAGAGAAATCTGGCACTAGGGATATGTCCAGGGATATATACAAGGATGACCCCAACTAAGAATCTAAGCAATACTGGGAGGCTATCTTAAATGCCCTTCCCCTATAATGAAATTGATGGCTACCTTATATGCCATTCTAGAGTCTTCATCCAGTAACTGATGGAAGCAGAAGCAGACACCCACAGCTAAACATTGAGCCAAACTCCTGGAATCCAGTTGTAGGAAGGAAGGTGTGATGAGCTAAGGGGTCAAGACCATGCTGGGGAAACCCACAGAAACAGCTGGCCTGAACAAGGGGGAGCTCGTCGACCCCAGACTGACAGCTCAAAAACCAGCATAGGACTGACCCAGACTCCCTGAACATGGGTGTCAGTTAGGAGGCCTGGGCAATCTATGGGGCCTCTGGTAGTGGAACAGCATTTAGTCCTAGTGTACAAATGAACATTGGGAGCCCATTCCCCACAGAGGGATACTCTCTCAGCCTAGAAACATGGGGGAGGGCCTAGGCCCTGCCCCAAATTATGTGACATACTTTGATGATGTCCCATGGAAGGCCTCACCCTTTCTATGGAGCATAAGAGGGAAGGAATGGGGATTAGAGGGGAGCATGGGAAGATGGGAGAGAGAGGGAACTGGGATTGATATATAAAATAAGATTATTTCTAATGTAAATTTTTTAAAAAAGGAAAAAAATAAACAACTGCTCCTTCAAATTTTACCTTTTAAATTCCTGAAAGTTCAAAATAAAATAAAGAGTATAGCCTCTGGTTGATAGATCATGCTCCTATAGAAGGTCACACATCCAAGAGTATATGGGCAGCATAAATTAGAATCAATATGTATAAAAAAATAGACACAAAGTTGGGTGGTTGGGGAAGGGGGATATAATGGGGGCGGCAGAGAGTGAATATGATCAAACCACATTATAGGAAATTCTCAAAGAACTAAGAAAAATGAAAACATAACACATTATAGATAGCAAATTTGCCAAAAGAATAGATATTTAATGTTCTTCTCAGAGAAAAGATGAGTTGGTGAAGTGATGGATGCATGAATTAATTTAATTAACTTTATGATCCAAATATAGATCAAATCACAATACACACACTCCTCATTTGTAATTAAATGTTTTGGGGGGGGGCAGAAAGATGGCTCAGCTGTTAAGTGTACTTGCTGCTTTTGCAGAGGTTAAAGATTCATTTTGTAGGAACCCCATGGCTGCTCACAACTATCTGTAATTAAAGTTATAGGGGATTTGATATCCTCTCCTAGCTTCAGCAGGTACCAGGCATGCACATGGTGCACATACATACATGTAGGCAAAACACTTATATACATAAAATAAAAACAAATTCACTTTTTAAAGTTATAATTTTATTTTATTATTTATTTAATTATTTATTTTTTTTTTAGGCAGGGCTTCTCTATATAGTCTTGGCTGTCCTGGAATTTACTCTATAGACCAGGCTGGCCTCAAATCGGCCTGCCTCTGCCTCCTGAAAGCTGGGATTAGAGGCATGGGCCACCACTGCCCAGCTAAGATTTAATTTTCAAAACTAAATTATTATACTTTTAATAAAGTTATTTTGACTGATTAATAAAGAAAGAACAAATTGAGCACACTCCCAAAATAAGTGAAGAGGAAAAGGAGTGAACAAGGTATTCAGGATAAGAGCAGAAATAAAAGCAAGACTTTCTTGGGCTTATCATCATTCACGTTTTAATGCTTTGGATGGAGAGACTGAATGGGTGAATGTCACCAGACATAGAAAAATACAACCCAGACATACCAGCTGCAGAGAGCAGAGATGCAGGAGCGATGCCGCACCCAGCACAGAAAGGCGTCCTAGCGAATGGTGACCAATGGAGCCCATGATGTAGCCCCAGCATCAGGAGTGCATGCTGACCTGCTCTATTAACTCATCCAGAGCAGTCTCAAGGGCCACTTTTAGATTTACGATACCTATTATTGAGTTGTAGATCAGCCTAGATATTGCATGTCAGTATAAACACCTTTTCACACTCTTCATCATATAACTTGTCATTTTTAATCTCTCACACTGATGTTCAACATCTCCTTACCATCACAGTGTAAATACAGCACACACCATATTTTCAATGTGACTAAAAAAGAGTGATTGAAGAGCTGATGGGGGGGTTGATTTATTTCATCTGAGGTTCCCCAGGAATATGCTATGATTTATGTCCCCACACAGATGTCTGATTAGTTCACTCTGGGCTAAAAAGGCAAACCATTAAAGGCATTACGATTTCAATGAGAACATTACCAGTAAGCACAACAGTGACATCTTGTGCCTTGGAACACATGCATTAGTGGAGACCTGTGCTTCTTAGTTAATATCAGAATGATGAGGCAGATGGGGCCAACCAGAACAACCAGCAACTGAAATAATTTTCAAACACCAACATGGGATCTGCAGTGATCCTTTAGTCAGTGAAACACTTGTCTCTGAAACATGAGGGCCTGAGTTCCTTCTCTAGCCCCCAGGGAAGGCCTAAACTCGTAATCCCAGAAATAGTGAGTAAGAGGCAGAAACAGTGGGGCCCTGATAGCTCTGGAAGCAGCTAGCTTTGCCTACTGTGCAGAGTGCCAGCAAAAGGAGAGACCCTGTCTCAACAGACAAATGGAAGGCCCTTGAAAGGCAGCACCCAAAGCCATCTTCTGACCTTTATGTACACATGTGCACCCACATACATACCTGTACCCACACACATGTATGTCCACACAAACAGAATAAATAAATTAGTTAAATCTTTAAAATATTGAAATGTCTCCATAGATGAACCACTCCCAGCCAAGGAACTCTATACAACTCAAAAATATAGACATATTTTGGGGTTGGGAGTGAACAGTTCCAATGGGATGTCAGTTCTTTGTTTTATTCCAGACATATCATACATATGTGGATTCTAAAGTCCAAGGGGGAAAGAGCTACTAAAGCCACAGGATGGACTTCCCAGCAGGTTGCTGAGAAATCTGGAACTTGAGGTTGGCACCTGCTAGGAAAGAGGCTTTTAGGAGAGACAGATGTGTGGCCTTGCCTAAATCACAACTCACAAACCTAGCCAGGTGGTGCACAGCCCTCTAGGAGGTGCCACACAAGGCTGACAGTCATTCACACAAAATGCCTAGCATTTGGGGTACCATGTGTGTGAGGAGACAGGACAATCTAATCAAACAACCAAAAACAAACAACTAGAGGAAAGAGACCCATCTTTGATGGACCTACTGAAATGATCAGATAAGGAAGTATAAGCACTTATGAATATGGTCCGGGAACTGATGGAAGAAAAAGGAGGACTGGGGCAATCTCCCCAGAAAATCAGCGGTGGAAAGAGCCAAGTGGAGACTTTAGAACTGAAAAACACAATGATTGAAATTAAGAAGTTGACAGATGGGTTTCACAGCCTGTGACTCAGCAGGAGAAAGGCTGTGAGCTGGAACCAGGATGTGAGAGATGCAGGGAAGAGCGTGAGAAAGCCCTGAGGCATGGGGAAAGGCCTTCCCACACCTTCCATTTGCATAAGGAGACCACTGTGTGAAGAGTAAAGATTAAAACTCAGCCATGCATGGTGGAATAATATACCTGTAGTCCAGGCTACTCAGATGGATAACATGCCCAGGAATTTAAGACCCGCCTGGGCAGCATAGTAAGACCCCTCCTCAAAAATAATCCAAGACCCCCTCCTCAAAAATAATTTTTCTCCAGTCTTGTTTGGTTCTGTCCTAGTTCCCTGAGCCATCCAGCCTCTTGGTCCTGGCCCTCTAGGCTGTGTCAGTGGTGAGTTCCCTCTCATGGTACAGGCCTCAAGCTGGACCAATCATTGCTGGGCCACTCCAACAATGTCTGCACCACCTTTACTCCAGAATATCTTGTAAGCAGGACAAATTGTAAGTGGAAGGGTTTGTGTATGGGTTGGTGTTCCAATCCCTCTACTAGAAGTCTTGTCTGGCTACAGGAGATGGCCAGTTCAGTCCACATCCCCCCATTGCTAGGAGTTTTAACTAGGGTCACCCTCATAGATCCCTGAGAGTTTCCAAAAATTCAATGAAATGATTCCTAATAATATTCTGCTATGCTCATAGATTGATGCCTAGCTCAACTGAGATTAGAGAGGCTTTACCAAGCGACAGATGGACACAGATGCAAAGACCCACAGACAAACATTGGGCAAAACTCCAGGAAATCTTTGGAAGAGAAAGAGGAAGGATTGTAGGAGTGTGATGGTTTGAAAGAAAAAAGTACCCAAAGAGAGTGGCACTATTAGGAGGTGTGGCTTTGTTAGAGTATATCTGGTCTTGTTGGAGGAAGTGTGCCACTATAGGGGAAGGCTTTGAGGTCTCTTTTTTCATGCTTTACTCAGTGTAATAGTCAGTTGACTTCCTGCTGCCTTCTAGTCAAGATGTAGACAGTATCAGATCTGCCTGCACACTGTCATGTTCCCCATCATGATGATGATGAACTGAATCTCTGAAACTGCAAGCCATCACCTCAATTAAATGTTTTGTTTGTAAGAGTTGCCATGGTTATAGTGTCTCTTCACAGCAATTAAAACAAATTCTAACTAAGAGAAGGAACCAGATGGGTCAGGGGCACCATAAGAAAGCCTACAGAATCAACTAACCTGGGCTCATAGGGGCTCATAGAAACTGAACCAAAAACAGGAGAGCCTGCATGGATCTGACCTAGGCTCTCTTCATATATGTTACAGTGTATATAGCTTGGTCTTCTTGTGTCACTCCTAACAATGGGACCAAGGGCTGTCTTTGAGTGTTGCATACTTTGGGGATCCTTTACTCCTACTGGATTGCCTCGCCCAGCCTTAATAGAAGAGGAAGTGCCTTGTCTTACTGCAACTTGATATTCATGGCCTATTGGTATCCATGGGAGGTCTGCACTTTTCTGAAGAGATATAAAGGAGGAGTGAGTGAGTAGGAGGATGGGAGAAGGAGGGACTTGGATGACAAGAGTGAGGGGAAACTGTGGTCAGGATGTAAATAAATAAATAAATTTAAAGTCATAATGAAATAGATTTTACAAAGCTAACAACACCATCCTCATCCAATCATGAATGTATAAACCAAAGCAGGATAAATAGGGAGCAAAGAGCATCAGAGGAGCCATCATCTTGCTTGTGATGTAAAACTTTAAAGCACAGCAAAGGGGCTGCAGAGACGAGTAAGTCATAGCCTGGGAGTTGCACAATTCATAAAACCAACAAAAGATTAAAAACAACATATTTTAAAATCAAAGATCAAAGAAGATGTGCAAACGAATTATGTATCCAAGTCCAAGAGGCCTTGAGCTGCTTCAGGGAAGACTTGAACCCCAACAGAGCTCCAAGATCTGAAGTGCAACAGTTGGCATGTGGGTCCCTTTGACTGTGGATAATAGATTCTCCAAATGCCTTTCCATAATGTACATGGTCACTGTCTCTATAGACCACAATTCCATTTCTTCATGCTGTCCCCAATATTTGTTAAGTGCACATAACCAAGAGTTTTGTTTTAACCGATCTCATTGGCAGGCTCAATTTTCTCTTTACTAACTGAACCCTGCCTCAACTATTGTAGAAATAAATAAAATAGAAAATTTTTGCACTCCAGTTCACAATCCAGAGTGTTCCCAGTACAGCTCAAAGAAGAAGGGGAGGGTAGAAGGAGAGTGGGAGGGAGGAGAGAAAGGGAGAAGAAAGGAGACGCAGGGAGGGAGGCAGGAGACAGAACAATACTCAGAACTATACTGACATTTGAAAAAATTATGCCTGATCCTTATCTCATATCTTACATTAAAATAAATTAGAAGTTGATTAAAGTTGAAGGGGAGGAGGTAAGACCAAAAAGATAATAGAAATAATTATGTGGTTATTGCTGCAATCTATAAGTAGAAAGGACTCTCTAAGATTGACATCAAAGAAGAAACCATAAATAATGGCTAATATGAACATGTGAAGTATCTGCATGCCAAAAAGAAAATACTGTTTATTGATTCAAATGCAATTGTGATATCACAGTGTTAAAGGTGAGAGAGGTCTGTTGGGTGACAGAACATAGTTAAAGTCCTCATTAATCACAGCAGGAAAGTAGAAGGCATTGTGCAGGCTGGTTCTACCCAGAAACTGCAGACACCACTACAGCAAGATCTGGAGGGAATTTATTATATCAGCGAGAAGGAAGGGGTACTCTAATTCCCCCTCCTCCATAGAAAAGCATGTAGTATTGTTTGCTCAACAAATCTAGCAAGACATAGACAATTATACATCCATCTTTATATCAATTTCCATCTCTCAAAGCTAGGAGTATTTGTATTAGTCATCTATACCCACCCTCAGAAACTGAAAACATGTCTAAGTGCAGCTCAATGCTACTGAATCAATTAAAAAAACAACGAGACAGAACTAAACAATCAACTCAGAGGTATTCTCAGGGTTGCTTATTGTTTATTTATTAAAAGATATGTACATTTAAGCAAAAAGGAGATGTGTGTAAACTCATCTATTATGTATACATCCATACAGGACAATCAACAGATGCCTCTCAGCACATCTGAAAATCATGTTGCTTGCATGGAGAACAGTGTGAGAGTACACACACAATAATTTCTGGTTTAAGTCTAACAAAAATTCCAGACCAATGTTGAGACAAAAGAGAAATAGTAGAAAGAATAAAAACTTACATTGCACACAAAATGTGCAGCTATCTGCATTAAATGTTATGTGTTTGACCTCCCACAAGGTAGTTCATGTTTAGATGAACTTCACTTCTTCCTTGTATGTTACCAAAATGTTTTACAATATATTTTGATGTAGCCATAAAATGAGGTGTTTGGGGTGCCAATAGATGTGAGGCAAGGTGAATTTAAAGTAAATAGGGGGTAGCAAATAATATAAAGGAAATCTGAAAGCAAATAGAAACTAGAAAAAATATTTTTGTGAAATTGGTTCATGTTAGGTAGAAACAACGAATAACAAAAGAGACTTCACAATAGATATTTCAGATCTAACAAGAAATGCTACTAACTCCCATGGGAGTCAGCAGCTTAAGCAAAAATGAATTCTGTGAATTACACAGATAACCAAGCTCAGAAATACAAGGAAGATGTAGAAATACAAAACCAAGTCAGAGAAATATTCAGTGACTTTAACCTTAGCAAACCCCAACTGCAAAGTCCTAAGCCCAGATGTCTTCACTGGTAAATTCTATCAAGTCTCTAGGAAAGCAAAAAGACAAAAAGCAGTTGTGTCAATATAAGAATAAGCTATAGACAATCATTCTAGAGAATATGAACATACAAAATGTTTAAATATTAGCAAAAGTTATCTGCAATGTACAAAATGATACAAAACAGGTAATATATTAAGTACATGATTTCCCAATATCAGTAATATTTTAGCCAAACTTTTAGCAAACCAAGGATAAAAGGATTCTTCCTCAGACTGAAAGAGGTGTCTGGATAAAGCCTACAGGATGGCATTTAACAGTGAAACAACGAATGCCTCCTTGGGCCTGGGGCTCAGACAAGGAAACCACTGCTACTTCCCCTAACCTGCATCCTACTGGAGAAAGACAGTAAACAGCGAGGGCAGTATATGAGAATATATGAGAAAAGCCAGTCAAACCAGAAGTTTATCAAAGCTTCAGATTTCAAGATCAGAGTACAAAAATCAGGCCAATGAGATAGCTCCTAAATGAGATTGCCCAGAAAGACTGACAACCTGAGATTGGTCCTCAGGACCCTTTTGGGAAGATAAAACTGACTTCAGAAAGCCATCCTCTAGTGACCATGTGCACTGTAGCATGCACACACCCATGTACCCACACTCATGCACACATATCTCTTTCACACACAAATAATAATAAATATAATAATTTTAAACTTAAAAATGCATCTCTATAACAAGTGAAACATTTGAAACTTTTAAGTATCATTTACAAGAGCACCCAAAATTCTAACATACTTAGAGACTAAGTATTATAAGACTTATACTTTAAGGTTCTAAGGCAATACTAGGAAGAAATAAGAGAGAGTAAAATAAGTAGAACACTCTCCTCTGTTCATGGATTGGAAGACTGATTCTAAGATGGCAATTGAACCCAAACTTATGTATGGATCCAATGTAATTCCAAACAAAATCTCAACTTTTTTATTAGTATTATTTAATTGTTTTCTTATTTTACATATCAATTCCAGTTCCCTCTCCCTCCCATCCTCCCATTCTCCCCACAGACCCTCCCCCATCCCACCCCCATCAATTCCCCAGGGAGGGTGAGGCCTTCTATGAGGGATCCTCAAAATCTGTCAAGTCATTTGGGGTAGGGCCTAGGTACTCCGCTGTGGAGAATGGGCTTCCCAAGTCTGTTGGTTCACCAGGGATACATCCTGGTTCCACTGCCAGAGGTCCCTTAGACTGCCCAGGCCTTCTAACTGAGACCCACGTTCAAGGGGTCTGGGTCGGTCCTATGCTGGTTTCCCAGCTTTCAGTCTGGGGTCTCAACTTTTTAATTAACCACAAAGTTAATTCCAAAATATACAGAAACACAAAGAGCCCATTTTATAACAAAATAATTATACCACCTTATTTCAAGACTTAGTATAATGCTATAATAAAGAGCACACTCTGGAAAGGACATAAGAGAGGCTAAAAAGATGCATGGTGGTAAAGTATCTACTGTGCAAGTGTGAGGGCTCAGTTCAGATTCCCAGTACATAAAGGCCAGGTGCACCAGCACATGTCTATAACTCCAAATAGTGAGTGACATAAATCATGGGTCCCTGGGGCTCCCTGGCCATCCAGATTAGCCAAAATGGTGAGCCAAGTTACATGGGAGACTCTCAAAAAATAAGATGGAGAGCAGTGGAGAAAAGGACACCTGGGGTTGACCTCTGACTTCTGTTCTTTTCTAATGAGAAACAGGAAAGGAGTGGATCCAGATGGGAGAGGAGGTGGGGAAGAACTGGGAAGAGTAGAGAGAGGGGAAGCTATATTCAGAGTATAGTGAATGAGAAAAGAATCTACGTTAACAAAGGAGGGGTGGGCAAAGAAAGAAACAAGGACCAAAATGACAGCTGGTACTGCAGACAATCAAACCTTTTAACTTAGATGCAATATAATTCTGTCTAAATAACATTTTTCCAAACAATAATTTCATATTGCAATAGTGTTAATCATCAAGTGAGAAAATCTAGAGTCATGGTGGGAAGAGTCTCAGTTTAGGACTATCTATATCACAGTGATCTGTGGGCATGTCTATGAGGGATTGTTTAGATTATGTTAAAAAAAATGAGGTGGAAAGACTACTCACTGTGGGTGAGTAGCAACACTCCCTAGACAGGGGATGCTGAACATGGAGAAAGCACGCTGATACACTCCCAGCTCTCTGTCCTTTATTATGGATATGAAATGACCAACTCCCTCAAGTTCCTACCATTGTGATTTCCCTGTTACAGAAGGATGTAACCTGGAATTGTGAGCTAAAATAAATCTTTCTTTCCTAAAGTGTTTGATGGGGCATTTTATCACAGTAAACAGAAAAGAAACTAAGACATATTATTATTTTCTAATTTAAAATGGACTTAGTATGCCAGAATAACAGTAGTTCAATTTAATACTTTAGTTACTGCATAATTTGAATTATATTGAGGTTTTTTTCAGAATCAACTAGTTTACTATTTACTGTCAACAATGTTTTCAATTATTAGCTCAGAACTACTGTGATGCTGTAATTCAACAGAATTCTCATACTTGGAGGCATTCTGAATTTAATATTGAAAGTGCTAATTAGCATTAAAGCTGCAAATAAATTATTTTAAAATAAAAATATAAGAATAGGCAGTTTAAAAAAGAATAAACACAAGAGTTCTCATGCACATGAAATAATGTCTAAAATTAAGAATAAAGAATACATCAGGAATATGCCCAGGCCTATAATCCTAGAACTTGGAGAGACTGAAGCAGGAAAATACAAGTTCAAGGATAACCTGGGTTACACAGGGAAGCTGTCCTCAACAATATGGACAATAAAGAATACAAATCAAAACTAAGCCAATCTGGTATAACAGATTGGCAGTGATCTAAGTGGTGACCTCTAATGTATAGAATTTAATGAAACAATATCCTCACATGTTGTCAATAGGAGCACATATTGCTACAAAACTGTTAGAAATTAAAAAATAGATATTAATCTTTTACCATACCTCTCATAATCAGCCCAGTGGCAAGGCCAGTGTGAACACTGGAGAGTGTCTATTGCAAGGTTGTTCGTATGAATAACTACAAAAACCAGAAATAATTTCACCATTTATAATGGTGTTAAAATAACAGAGTTAAATAAGAATACATCCTTTACATTCACAATAGGATTCTGAGGAACGGCAATACCAATGACATAACTCTATACTTAATGAATTAGAAATTTGTTTCAGTATACAATACATACTGATATAAAGCTAGACTATGATATAAAAACATTTGGTTTCACTCTGTAGCCCAGCCCAAAGTGAATGTGTGTAACTCAAACTGGATTTGAACTCATAGTCTCCCGAGTGCTAGAATTACAGGCATAGGGTACCTTGTGTTTTCAAGACAAAACTCTGTGTGAATTTTTATCAAAATAATGACTATTAGAAGACAGTAAGGTCTGAGAGAGGGGGAGGGGAGAGAGAGAGAGAGAGAGAGAGAGAGAGAGAGAGAGAGAGAGAGAGAGAGAGAGAGAGAGAATGTGTTAGTTGAACAGGTTTGATTTTTTGAAACAGGTTATTATATAGCCCAGGCCAGCTACAAATTTACTATGTAGCCCTCATTGGCCTTGAATTCTTAAAAATACTCCTGCCTCTACCCCCTGTTGTTCTTATTATAGCTGTGTACCCAGACTGCTTTTTATTTTTACTTTAAAGCTATTTCAAATATTTCTACTGACCCCATGTTAATTTCTGTATATATGTGCCTGTCTGAGGGAAAGGTTGCACATGAATGTGTATGTGTAGGCAGAGGTCAAATACTAAGTCAGGCAGTGTTATTCCTCCAGGGACATCCATCTTGAATTTTAAGACAGGGTCTTTCCTTTGAATCTCTCAGCCCTAAATTAAATGTCTTAATTACATCCATCCTGTTAAGACTTACAGATGGACTGGATAGTTTTAAGTCAACTTGACACATGCTTAAGTCATCTGACAGGGGGGAAACCTTAGTTAAGAAAATGGCTCCAAAGATGAGGCTGTAGGCAAGCCTGTTAGGCATCTTCTTAGTGATTAATGAGGGAGGGCCCAGACCACTGTGGGTAGAGCCATGTCTGGGCTGGTGGCCCTGCGTTCTATAGAAATAAGGCTGAGAAAGTCATATGGAGAAAGCCAGTAAGCAGCACTCCTCCATAGCCTCTACATCCGCTCCTGTCTCTGGGTTATGGCACTGTTTTGAGTTCCTGTCTTGAATTCCTGCAATGATGGCCTATGATGTGGAACTATAAGCCAAATAAACCCTTTCCTTCTCAAGTTGCTTTCACCATGGTGTCTCATCACAGCAATAGTAACCCTAACAAAGACAGGGATCTATATGGACGAAGAGGCAGCAAGATTATAAAAGACAGCGGTGGTGGATACTCCAAGGAAACCACAGGGCTGGTGCACATGTGGAGTCTGTGGCAGCCTACACAAGACCTATGTAGGCTCAATCCGGACAAAATCCCAGCACATAAGAGGATATAGGCTTAAAGCCCACCCCTAGCAAAGAAGCTATTTACAGCTAATACCTTCTAGGAAGAGGAAGTCAATTTTCTTCAATGGTGCAACACTGGGTTTGTCAACCACATTCCAGACTAGGTCCCTTGCTCAGGGGTAATTGACCAATACAAATTGGACTCAGTGAGATTTTAGTTTTGTTTTTATTTTTGTTTGTTTGGTTGTTTTTAAAAGACAAAAAGAACATGAAATTGGATGGGTATGGGCACTCTAGGAGAAAATGGGGAATAAGGAAAGAATATGAACAAAATATATCAGATGAAGTTTTTTTAAAAAAGAAAAAAAGATGGGGTCTCTTACTAGTCTGGGATTCCCCAACTAGGTAAGCCTAGTTAATCAGTGCCCCATGGGCCAGCCTATCTCTGCTGCCCTAGCTTTGGGATTGTAAGCACATGCTACCACACCTAGCTTTTGTGATGTGGATTCTGGGAGACAAACTCAGGTCTTCATATTTGCAATAGCAGCACTTACCCACTGAACCATCTCCCCAACCCCACTTACCACTGAACTATCTCCCCAACCCTATATTAAATGTTAGGTTATAGATTTAAGGACATGAAAGAATCCTTGCCTTTCCCATATCAACCTCTTACAAAAGTCAGCACTGTGAAACAAATGGCACTGAGCAAAAGTCCCCTTTCTACCTTGTACTTCTGTGCCTACAATGAAAACACTTGGCAAATCAGACTC
Source organism: Phodopus roborovskii (assembly GCF_943737965.1). Lineage (NCBI taxonomy): Eukaryota > Metazoa > Chordata > Mammalia > Rodentia > Cricetidae > Phodopus > Phodopus roborovskii. The sequence continues at coordinate 26,968,686 of NW_026126571.1, read as the reverse complement.
CAGAGTGCTGGCATCATCCACACTCTTATCTCATTGCCTGGCCGGCTGCCTGATAGATGAGTTCTGACATCATAGTGTGTGAGGTTGCATGCTTAAGTAGGGATACTCCACTGAAGCTAAAGGGAATGAAAGGAAAAGTAAAAATGTGACTATAGAGGGAAAAAAAATGTCATGGTTATATACCATACATTTTTATAAAAAGAATTCTAAAATTCCTCAGTTCATGGAACATCAACTCTTCAGTTGATAATCATCTTAGTTTGCTTTCTGTAGCTGTGCTAAACACCATGATGAATACTGACTAGGGGAGGAAAGGGTTTATCTGGCTTACACTTACACATCACAATTCATCAGGGAAAAAATTCAAGCAGGGCAGGAACTTGGAGGCAGGAACTGAAGCAGAGACCAAGGAGGAATACTGCTAATTGGCTTGTTCCACTTGCTCAGCTTGCTTTTTAATGGAGCTCAGTACCACATGCCCAGGGGTAGTACCACCCACAGTGGACTGGGTCCTCCCACAGATTTACCTACAGGCAATCTGATAGAGGCATTTTCTTGACTGAGGTTCTCTCTTCCCAGATGGTTCTAGCTTGTGTCAAATTGACAAAAACAAACCTGTACAATAATAAAGTTCCATATATCTTAGAGAAAAAAATAAAGAAGCAACCAGCTAATATGTTCTGAATTTTAGCACTTTTAAACTTGGATCTTCAAATGAAATAAAGCAGTTGGAAAGACACTTTCAAGTCTGGAATAAATGAGCCAGTGAACACTCCGTCCTTAGTCTGTTGTCTGGTGTCTGGAGCCTGGAGCAGGTGAATAATAAGAATGTACATATTCTAATGGCTGGGAAGAGTCTATGTGAGAAGAGTGTACATCCTATAGGAAAGCAGAGACACACCTAGCACTGGGACCACTCCAATGTAGGAATTACACACCAGTGTTCCAATTGGACCCAACACTCTTCCCCGTTAGAAACTATAACCAACGAATATAAATAAAAATCCAGAAACAGACATGATGGGCCCCTAGCTCATATCTGTAATTACTAAAAAGTGTGACAGGTAATTGAGACGATTCCTACCCTTTTCATCCTGTCTATCACACCATATGCCAGCCTTCTCAAGCAGATAATACAATTGAAGGCACTCAAAAAGCAAAGTCTTCCCAAACTTATATTTATTACTTCACATAACATCAGATTATCTAAGGAGGAGATCATTTGGTCTGATAAAATTACCCATATGCTTGTTTACTCTGCCATCATTATAAAACATAGTTCAAAAGTCTCTCAAGATACTGGCACCATATTCTTGGTTTTCCCAGACTCCAGGGAGACAAATAAACATCTATTGTTTACAAATGACCCAGTCTGTCAGAAAACAGACTAAGACAGAAATCCTGGTGCATCTATAGGAATCATGTAGGGATCTACAAGCTCAGTGAACTTTGAAACAAATGAAATAGACAAGGTTAATAAAAAAAAAAAAAAAAAGTGACCCCGCAATGCAGCACTGCCCCACAGAATAAAACTATCGTAACATAAATGGGGGCCACAGTGAACTGCCAGGACTTTTGTCCCACTGATAAGATAAGTCTTCCCAGATGTGACTTGGAATCTTGCTCACATTCCTGTGGCTGTGACTCATGCTCTTTAGGTATATCCTACCATAGTCCCAGACTTTTACTGCTATTACATTATAAATAAAGCAACATTCTGATTTACTGCATTGTATTACAAGTTTATCTAGATAAATATGCCAATAGAACGGAAAACAAAAACTTTACAGTTAGACCCTGGCTCCTTGAACATCACCATGCCACCTACCCACCACCTCCTGAAAGTAGTCAACTCAGCTTCCTTGTAATCTCATAGTTTGCCAATTGCCTATGAACATTTTAATTTTCTCTCCAGGTTAAAAATCTATCCTTTATGTATCATGAAAGTTCTTTGTATCTGGCTCAGCCAAGCTCCTCAGACCCAGTCATCATCTTTATTGCTCCCTATTTCTCAACAATTCTCAACTAGTATCCTGCTCACCTGCCCATACATTACATGCACATGAAGGCACATACACAGATACTTCTACCGTTGCGCCTTGTGCTAAGGAATTGCTTTTCTTTTGAGCTGTCCAACCCTCCTCCCCGGGCCAACTATGATTCCCCTCTCAGCTCCCACTGCTTGTCTCTGCTCTATAGTTACTTCACTTAACACATGATTTATCTGCCTTCCCCAGACTGGGAGCACAGAGACAAGCCATTCTATAACTTGACTTTTAGACCCTGGGACTACAACCTGTTAAGTATGTGCCTTACAGACTGCATAAACTATTAGGATGAGATGCAGCTAAGAGCCAGTCTCCCACGGAGCAGCAGTATGGAAGGAGGGGTAGAATGGAATGGGATGGGACTACAACTAGCCGTAAGAATTGTTGAGAGAAAGGAAATTGTGAGTTTGAGCTTCAAGAGGATGGAATCTCAGGACAATCAATCGTTCAGGATAATCTATGAGGAGCATCCAGTCATTTGCAAAACAACCCTTGGAACTGCCTGTGAAAGCCAACAATTTGTCTAAGTTGGGTAAAGAAATTATACCCAATTTATAATATACGTTCCAAACTCAAAAAACTACTCTCCACCCTGCAAAGATGTCAAAGCTGAAGGAAACTTGCAGGAATACCCATAGGCTACTGTGGCTTTTAGATTGCAAGGGTCTCAGTTTATAGCCCCATCTTTGTAAATGATGTCCTGAACGAGGAATAATTTAGAAAATAAATCCACTTAAACTGCTGACCATTAGAAGGAGGAAAACACTAAACCCAACCAGATCTCATAGGAATCACAATCAGTGTTTCAGGTAAGGACTAACTTAATGCATTGGTATTCTGCATTCCTTCTTACCGGTTCACTTCTATGAAAACAGCACTCCACATTCAAATGACAGATTATTCACCATGCTTTCAAAGGGAGGAGGCTGCATCTTACAATGTTGTAACAGAGTTGGACTCCCCAGCTTTTCTGATCAGTTTCTCCCAGTCATTCCTCCTTCTTACTTCTCTCAACCTGCCTGCTGCCCAGGTCTTCCTGCATTTCTAAATAAAAGCAAACAACAGTTAACTTTAGGAAGACTGGTGTGTGTGTGTGTGTGTGTGTGTGTGTGTGTGTGTGTGTATACTTGTGCTAGGACTATAGGTCAACCTTGGTTGTCATTCCTCAGGAACATCTCTCATTGGGACCTGGGGGTCACAAATTAAGCTAAGCTGACTGGTCAGTGAGCTGTAAGTGTCCCTCTATCTCTGCCTCCCCAGTACTGGAATTACAGGCATGTGCTACCACATCCTACTGATTTTTAATATGTTCTGGGAATTGGACCCAGGTTCTTATGTGCAAAGCAAACACTTTACCAATTGAGCCACCTCCCTAGCCTTGGGGCTCATTTTAAAAGGTCTGGCTGGCTCAACCCTGATCAGCACTCACCCAGGCCTGCCCAGCTGCAGCCATGGGTGCTCAGGCCACATAGTCATGTCTATTACCCAAGCCACTTGGACAGGTCAGGGCTCAGAGAAAGCAACTGGTTCAAGGGTTAAGTAAATGCTCCAAAATGTATCTATTTCAGTAATTTTCCCTAAAGCATTCCGGAAAAAGAGCACTAATGATTTACGCTAATGTCCATTACAAGATGGAGAAACTTATTTTTGTGCTTGTGAGCATTTAAGAATCTTAACTATCCTATGTCAGCACAGATGACAGTGAGTCAACCCCCACCCCACCCCCGCTCCTGGCTGTCTTCTGTGCTGTCCATGTGACTGTCCACATTCAATAGAAAAACAATTAACAGCGATGATTATTCTTCCTCTTTGCCTCATCCTAACGATGGGAAATCCATCATGAAGCTAGTAATCCAGTGATCCATCAGTGACCACAACTGGAAGGTAGGAATGAGTGAGGAGGATCAAAGCACTCTGCTAACCTGGGGATGGTGGAAACTGTACACACAGTCTTTACATTTACTCTTTCCTTTCTCCCTACTCCCTCACCAAATGCTCTCTATGAATTCCAAAACCTCATAGTCAACCCATTGATTAAACCCATGCCCTTGGGGGTAATGGAAGCAGCGATAGTGGATTTGAGACTGATGGGATAAAATGATAATATCCCAGCCATGAATGGCTCCCAGGAGAAGCTAGGATATACCTAATCTTCACAGATGCTGATTTCAGAATTAATCCTACAGCTCATGTGCCCCAGAAAAGGTGTAATTAGTAAGCATGTAGAGAAAGGAAAGGGAAGGAGGAGAAGAGAGAGAGAGAGAGAGAGAGAGAGAGAGAGAGAGAGAGAGAGAGAAAGAGAAGGGGAAACTCAGAGAAACAACACTGTGGGCAGAAATGAGATGTTGTGCTTAGGGAAAGAAAATATAACCTGCTCTAGGAAAATAGAATAACTTCTCCTCCTGAGACAGAGGATCCTGTCATTCCAAAGTCAACTGAAATCCCAACAGAGTCGTAAACAGCCAGTGCAAATACCTCCTGGGCCCTCCAAGCCGTAGAACTGTGGTCCTTTATAGCACATATAATGTCTTGCTTGCCTTGCCCTAGAGTTTAGGGTTTGGGCTTTTGTTTGAGGGAAGCATTTTTCCACCAGAGTGCTAAGTTATTGGAGAATCTGAATAGTGCTATCCATCTTTTAGTAGGTACTCAACATGTGTTTATGGAAAGAGAGAGGGAAAGAGGGAAGGAGAGAAGAGGGATAAAGGGAAGGAAGAAGAAAGGGAGGAGACTAAGAAGGAAGATGAAGGACTTGCTTTGTTGTTTGGAATTCTAGTTATCTAGTTTGATTGCTTTTGAGTGGCATTTTAATACATTGTTAATGTAACTAAAAGCCTTGACTCCTTTCTCCTTTCACTTATTTTCCCAACTAATCACCTGAGCCAATAACTCACTGAGTTTGAATTTATTTCTTAATTTTCAAGTTTATAGAGACACATTCTGAAATCCCATGCCCTTCCTATGTAAGGCCCCCACCCCCTGAACACCTTCTATCCTTACAAGCAGCCAATGACAGATAACACTCTATCCTCACAGGCCTCTCATGACAGATAACACTTTATCCACCCTCACAGGCCTCTCTGTGTCCCTTGCAGACAGTGGCTTCTCCATTCTGCACCAGTTTCCTGGGCACTCTTCTACCTGTAGCTGTGTAACCCTCCCTGACACCTTTCCTGGACATGCTGTAGCTCCAAGTGCTTAGAACACACCTGTACTTGACTTTCCCAGGCAGGAGCACAGGAATCCTCTACCATATTCACCTGGGTGAAGAGTTCTTCCTCTTGGGAGTCCTTGGCTGTGCTTTATCACATTACTCTTCTTAGTTTTAATATTAACAAATAAAACTGAAAATCCTGAGCTCATACAAGTATTTTTGGCATGTGTTGCTTAACCAGAATGAGATGTTGAGAGAAGAAATATGAAGATGGTGATTTACCATCAGTGAAGCCAGCCCTCTATTTGGTACCCCGCACTTTAACACAAAGCAACTGGTCTAGAAGTGTCCACTCAAGAAAAAGCCACCTGCAGATTTGACCTCTTGGGGTGTGGGAACTTTTTCATCTTTATTGTCCCAATTCCTGCACATAGATATTCACTAATTAATTAAACATCAGTCATTATTGAAGGATTCAATTATTTTTATTACCTCATACCAAAGCTTTCCCTAAAACTTTGGGTCATTAAATAATAATGGTTACCATTTTTTCACAGCTCCTCTGTTAAGACACACTTTACCTAATGTAATCCGTGTAAGAACCCTTAGAGGCAAAGATTGGAGTGATGAATAAAAGCGATTAAGTAATTTGCCTGAGTTCAAAACGCTGGTAAACGATGGAACTAGTTTTCAAATCCAGATCTTTTTGATTTCAGATAAAAGTTAAAATAAGTTTTAAAAGAATGCTCTTTGCTGGTTGACTCTCAATTAATCACAACATCCATTTAAATACAATTCCCCAGGCTCCAAAACTGTGACCTCAAGTAAACCAACAAGCCTCACAGAGCTGAAAATGTGACACACAGGGACTGGCTTTTCTTTCCTGAGATCAATGTTGACCTGTCCACTTGCTCCTCATAGCAAGGAAAAAATCTATCTTTCATCTATTCAGAGAGATAAAAATGACAGTGCATTCACAATACAGATACAACAGTACACACACACACACACACACACACACACACACACACACACACACACACACACACTATTGCCTACAGAAAAATTTCTTTGCAAAACTGGTCCTTCTCCAGGACAGGTGGGTTAGTGGAAGCTGGAGAGGACAGTCACAAACAGCATTCTGACCCTAGCATTGAACATCTAGAACAGAGCTGTAGGCTATTAACTCCTATCACTTTGAACATCTGAAATGCAAAGCTGTAATTAGAGCCCACGCAGACAATCCTAGCACAGCAAACTCTGTCAGCCTGCCCTGCCTTTCTCCACGTGCCCCTTAGGTCCCTGCCATTCTTTATCAACCTCTGCTCTAATTTATCCCTGTCAAAAGTGATAACTCATTAACCAAGTCTACTGGTTTGATTGGATTAAATACATGTTGAGGGCTGTGAATGGGCATATTATCAGGAAATTGGCTGAGGAATGCTTTGTTCTAAAGGGACAGCAGTTTCCAGAGCCTGTCTGAGGTTAAGGACTCATTCCTAGAGCAGCAATCACAGAAACATTGGGATCCAGATATCCCCAAACTTCTACCAGGACTTCCTCACACACATTAAAATATCCTCAGTTCCCTGTACCCCAATGTCCTCTATACCATAAAGTATGCCACCCACCTGGGCCTTCTGCAAAGATACTAAAGTTTTCACATATTATAGTTGCCTGACACTTATTGCTCACATCTGATCTTAAATGTCCCCCAAGGTTCATACACTGATGGCTCAGTCCTCAGCAAGTGGCATTATTGGGAGGAAGTGGAATTTTTAGGGGGGGGCTAGTGAAAGGAAATGCTTCAAATGAGGGTGCAACCCTGAGAGGGACCCTGGGACTGCAGCTCTTTCTTCATCTTCATTTCTAGCTCCTAGGAGGGGGACAGCTTCCTTCTCCATGGTTCCAATATAGTGTGGTAACTCACCACAGAACAAAGGGCAACAGAACAACCCTGGACTGAAACCAGTACCAAAGTAAGCCTTTCCTCCTGGAAGCTAGTTGTCTTGGTGATGGAAGCTAATGCACCAGTAGCATGGAACCAACAGAAAAATCAAGTATCAGATAATCACAAGGTGCTCAGAACCATAAAACTAATTTCACATATTACAAAGTCCTTTTACCAAAAGATATGCATAACTTGATTCACATTAGAGAAAAATAAACAAATTTTAAACCATAAATAAAAATGCCTTTACCTTTAAGGTATAAAACATATTTGGAGCCACATTTTATTAGCACATCTTAAAATGAATTTAATTTAAAAGTGTTCATTGTTGATAAATAGACAAAAAAAATCAATGCCAGAAAAGTCATCATTAGACTAATAGTGGTAACATTAAAAATCTTGTCGCTGATGTGGAAGCCATGAACAAGCTCTCTGCAGTAGAACCAAGTCTTCCTCTGGAATTAATACAACAGAGACCCATAAAAGATTAATCAGAACAAGAATCAATAACTTCTCAAGTGCTAATAAGCGCTGCCTTGTTCTGTGATGTGTTGGGCAGTTTATCATGGTTAGCCACATGGAGATTTATGGAAAATCCATAGTTAGAACCAAAGGATGAGGTAATGCACACTTAGTAAATGAAGCCTAGCTACATCTATGCCTGATACTGTGAGCTCCAGGGCTACAAGACACATCTTTGATTCTACACACACACACACACACACACACACACACACACACACACACACACACACACATTTTTAAGGATATTTTCAAGGATAAGGAAAGAGTCATGTCATGTAAGCCACACCATTAGGGAGATAACTGAAAAACATACAACACTGATAAGAGGAACATCTGCCTGCTTGGGAGTAGAAAGTAGAAACAGATTCTAAAAATCAACTTCTTTTTTCCCTTCTTTTTTATTCAAAGATTTTTTTTCCTAGATTTTTTTGAAATTTATATAAAATTCCTTTAGGATCATTTAGCTCCTTATCCTTATTCTCAATCAAGCTGATGGATCTTCAGGTCATGTGAGTGGATGAGTTAATGCACAATTAATAGTTCATAAATTGTAGGTCCTGACCATTAGGTTATGTCACTGAGTTTCATAGTGTGTGTATGTTATTAATTAAAAGAATCAAATTATATGTTTAGTAAATTACTATTTGAAGCAATAGTATAATCACAAGAATATGCCTAATCAAATAGATTGGACCCAATAAATGTGTCATAAATCTGGAAACATAAAGTGACTGTAAGTAATTACAAACAAGTAAATTCTGGTGGACAGTCAATGATTAGAAAGACCGTATAATCTAAATAAGATAAATCACTAGTTTAATCAAGGTAGCAGATTCTTAGTGGTTGTCTGTGGCCCATGTTACCACAGGGGGCCATAGGAACCATTCAGCCTAAAATCAGAAGGCCATGCTAAGCTGGCCCTGCCCTTTGCTGGCCCTGCCCCTCACTGAAGAGAGGTGGCCCAAGACCCTTAAGGAAGAGCAGGCCCCAGTGTCGTCCAGCCTGCTCTCCCCAGAACTGCTCCACCCCCTGCACTCAGAAGAGATAGCCCCACCCTTTACCACAGGCATGGGAGAACTGACCCTGATGGTGTGGGTATAGGAAAGCTGGCACTACCCCTTTTCCTGACCTGGTACTGACCAACTCAGCTACCCCGCCCAGTCTTACACCCGGAGCCTTCAATTGGCCCACACTAACACCTACCCCATCTATGACCTGCTGGAGCATGTGAAGGCACTAGTCCTCCAGACCAATAGGGGCTGGACTCCATTACTGGGGTGGCAGAGGGATATTTGAGAGAAGCTTCAGCAAGGGTCCAATAATAATGGTAAGCTAGAGATCAGAAGCTTTGAACCAGACTAATGACTCATTGCAATGAACAATAAAGCTGACTGAATAAAAGGGTATACTGTGTGAAACACGAAGGCTTCCAATGCCACTAAGATGGATGAAGAGGTGTTGGAGAGGAGGGAAAGACTAAGGAGTGGAGAGGTTTCTTTTTGTTTTGTTTTTGCTTTTTTGTTTGCTTTGCTTTGCTTTCTATTTTTTATTTTCTTTGAGGAGGAGGACACTGCAAGGGTGACAGGAAGATATGGGGGAAATGAGTAGAACTGGGGTGCATTTAGAAAGAATCAGTAAAGAAATTACATTATGTAAAAATGATAGGTGAAATAATTCAAATTTCATTGATTAAAAACTAAGTTTGCCACAATAACAAACTGACAAATCATACATTTTTATAGGAATGTGATAGATTCTTGATGATAAAAGAGAATTGGAGGTGCTTTGGGTTTTTTGTTTTTGTTTTTGTTTTTTTTTTGTTTTGTTTTTTGTTTGTTTGGTTTGTTTGGTTTGGTTTGGTTTGGGTTTGGGTTTTGGGTTTGTTTTTTTTTTGTTTTTTTTTTTTTTTTTTTTGTCAAAAAGACCCAGTGACTGCGATTTACACTACTGATCTGCCTGCAAGATTTGCTGCTGCAGTAGTAGGCACAGACACTGTATGTAGAAGCAACCGCTCTCTCATTAGATTTCAGACTCAGTCCAGGAGTTGGAACCCATGCCTGACACTTCTCAGTGGTCATGAGCCTTCTACTAAACAGGCCATGGGCCTTTGAGAAAACCAAATGCTATTGTTCTGCTAAGAGAACACACCAATAAAATAAATCTGGCAACATTCTGCTGTACCCATAGATCAGTGCCTCACTCAGCCAACATCTGAAACTATATGAAAACTACCACAGAGACCCATAACTGGACAATTGCAGACAACGAGAGTTGCCTCCATCAAACCCCTTCCTCGGGGTTCAGAGAGCTAAGCAGAGGAGGAGGTGGAAAGACTTAAGAGCCACAGAGGACAGATGATTCCAAACAGGACAGGAGGGATGCACATATGAACTCACAGGACCCACACAGGTTTAATCCAGATGGAGTTCCAGCGTGAGAAGGGAGGTAGGCAGGCCCCCACCCTAAATAAGAAGCTTTCTGTAAATGACACCTGTTCAAAAAAGAAAAATTTGTTTTCTCCAGTGAAGTCTCACTGGGTATATTTACCACACCTAAGGACAGTTCCTATGCCCAGCAGTAGATGGCCAATACAAAACAAATCAATGGTATTTTTTAGATGTTTTGTTTTATATTGCCTTGATTGAGCATTTTTGGTCTTTTGCTTGTATATTATTTTTCCAAATTTTGCATTTTATGGGTTATGTGTGTGTGTGTGTTTCCTGTAGATTTTCTTTCCAGTTTGATGTTTGTTTGCCTGTTTTATTTCAAGAGAGAGAGACAGAGACAGAGAGAAAGGGGATGGAGTTGGGTGGGTCAGGAGGTGGAAAGAATCTGAGACAAGTCAGGAGAGGGGAACTGTATGAATTTTTGTTTCAATAAAAAGAGAAAAAATAAGTCTGGTGAATAATAAGATTAAATAAATTCTATTTAATAATGAAAACTAACATGCTTAATTTTACAGAATGCTACACCTAGCCTGTTCTGTGTCACATGCTAAGTTGACTTGTAGCCTCTGCTGAAGTGTCCTTCACAAGCCCATTTAGTTATGACAGCTTGACTTGATAGTGCCAACAATGTCAAGCCTCTTTCTACCCATGTTCCATTTTGAAACAAGCCTGGGCAGAAATCTTAGAAGCCAATGGCATAAACACAAAGCTACAGGACAAAAGTTCAAGCTACGGAAGATCTGAAGAACACCAGACTGAATGTCCCCTCTCCTAGCCAGTGCAACTTTGCCTTAAAGAGTAGGAAGACTGAATCACAGTGGGTAAGATGACAAGGCAGTCCCACAGATCACAGGCCTGTTGGTCTCCCTGACTGTGCATGTACTAAACTCATCCTGTGGACATTGTTCTTGTGGCTCAGAGGGTGGCATCCATGTGTCTTTTAACTATTGTGAGAAAGTTTTACCTGACTTACTTTATAACTGGGTAAGGCTTCCTTCTTCACCTCTCTTGGCAGAGCAGAACCACTCCATTCCTGAGTTTCTGTCGCTGTAAAGACCTCTGGAATTGCTTTCATGTCAGTAAAACCTGCCTCCAAGGGCTGGTCCTCGGTGGAGGGAACACCTGAGCTACATACACAAAGCCCTAAGAACAAGGCCCTGTGATGTGGAAATGTGAGGTATATAATAGCTGTTTATTGGTGAGGTCATCCATGACTCTTTACTACTGCACCTATGGATTGGAGCGCTCATTTGCATGTAGTTAGTTTCCTACTCACCCAGCAAGATCTGCCTCAACAATTTAATTACCTCAGAAACTGTAACTAATTATTAAAGTATAGTTCAAGGTCACAGCTTGTAATCACAGGATAATTATCTTTACTGTATAAATCACATCATTTTGATGAAATATAAAAGTTACATTGCAAATAAACATCTAATTACACAGCAGGGTAGATCTAATTATTATTAAGTAATCTATCAGAATATGAAATCGCTGCTGGATGTGGTTATAATGATCTGTCTTGTTATTGCCAGAGAGTTTGCATGCCTACTTGTGTATTATAAAAGACACAATTCTAAAATGACATGATATTAAGACAAAATAAAAGGCTTTTAGGGGGTCTGTTTGATTTTGAGTTTTGCATTTACCAAATAGAATCATAAATCTTTTTATCAAATCTCAAATGCAAATACTTTAGAAATCTGAGAGAAAAATGGGAGAGAACTGAAGAAATGAAGAAAAAAGGTACAAATGCCTCCTGATCTGCATGAGACCCTGACAAAGAACACAACAACTGTTAGAAAGGAATGAGGAGGGGCATGAAGGGAAGGGAAAGTGAAAAGGGGGCAGGGAGGGATCAGAATAGAAAGTCTGAAGTCCAGCAGGCATTGAAATGAACCTAACAGTGTGGAGCCTCCAACTTAAAAGTGTTCCGTTGTTAGAATTTCAGGACACACACAAAAGATGTTTCCCTTCCTATCTCAAAGGAGAACAGATTCAATGGTCTCTATTAAAATTACTCTATTAAAAAAAACGGGGCTGGAGAGGCAGCTGCCCTTACAGCACTGGCTGCTCTTGCAAAGAACCCACATGGAATAACTCTAGCTCTAGGGATCTGATTTTCTCTTTTGACTTCCACATGCACCAGGCACACATGTATTTTATATTGATACATGCTGAAAAACACTTATACAAACAAAACAAAATAAATAAGTCTAAACCAAATCTTTTTAAAGCGGGGCGTGGTGATGCACACTTTTAATCCTAGCATTGGATTGTTTTATATAGCAAATTCCAGATCAGCCAAAGCTACATAGCAAGACCCTGTCTCGAAACAACAACAAGAATATAATAAATTTTAATTTAAAAAATTACTAAACAAAGTTTGGAGGCCATCACTTCTACCTTTCACAAGGAAGCAATTACATGCCCTTGCCCTCAAGTCCTGTTCTTCTATAAATTAAAATAAGACAATTTCATAAAAGTAACAAAGAAGCAAGTGCTGGTACTCATGCTAATTAGGAAATACAAATGAAATTAAAGCCAGTGAGCTCACACAGAGTGATGCCTCTCCATATTCCACTTGGTTGTGCTTGTTTTCCATCATTTTCCCCAATTACTTTTGCTTTTATTTCTCTAACTCTATAAATATTCTAGTTTTCATTTATTTTGGACTCCAATGAGTTTCTCTATTTGTCATACATCTGAGAGCATTCCTCAACTATCTCTTTTGTTATTTCAAAGACATTATAGCCTATTCCAAAGACTCAATTTTATGTCAACTAATATTGAGTTAACAGGAGTAAAGTTCCATTTGTTCAAGAAGAAAAAAGGGAAGAGAACAAAACTGGAGAAAGTAAGACTCTAATATTAATTTATTTAATTTTCAGGTAAACTTGTACACTATATACAGTTAGCCTTTGATGAAGTCCCCAAGTCCCCATATGGGCGTTTCTTGGAATTTTCTGAAAGATCCACAGAGAATGCCTAAAGCTATATATCCTTCTATACTTTGTGTTCAATTTCTACTGTGTTTCTGCTCGATCATTGCAACCCTGTCTTCTCAATGTCTTCTTTTAGCAAAAGGATGGATAAATTTCCTAAAGAGCTGATAAAAATTGGAGTTTAAAATAGAGAGAAATAGTTGACCTTAAGTTATGTTGAATTAGAAAGTTTTCCAGAAAATCAAGTCTAAGTGTCAAATAGATGGATACCTGTTCCTATAATCCTGGCAGGGAACAAGAGACCTGGAACTGAAACATAAAAGAAAAAGATTTGTTTGTTTATAAAAACACAGGAAACAACAAATGCCCACAGAAACAATCATCTAGACGAGACAAAATAATAAGATTTTCATACCAAGCCTTACAGACTAAAGGTCCAGCCAAGATGCCCTCCCCCAAGAAAACTAGAAAGAGTAGATGGAAGGAGAGGACAAAGTCCTAAAGAGAAGCTCAGTACTACCAAAAATAATAATAATAATAATAAAGCATGGTCAGTAGGAGGCCTGGGAATCTTTTTAAATGGACTCAGGCAAAGGCCAGATAGGTGGCAGGCCAGGGAGGGGGCCTCATGAATGAAATGGACAGAGATAAGAAGAGACAGTTCTAAGAAACCTGCAGCCAACATTGGCACAAAAACCCTTGGCAGGCCCTCCCAAGAACTCGCTTAGGTAATAAGCGAGACTTTTCATGGTCATAGATATCTAGCCTTCATCCATAGGGTATCCTGGAACTGACAGACTGAAGGGACACACCAAGGCACCAAAGGATACAGAGGCCCAAGGTAAGTCACATGCTTGCTCTAAGGAAAACTTAAGGTTTTCTTCCATAAGTGAGATAAAATTAAATGTCACATTAGGAAGATGACTCAATGAGTGTCGGTACTTTGCCCAAGCCTGATGACTTGAGTTTGATTCCTCAGACTCACATGATGGAAGGAGAGAACTGACTCCTAACAGTACCCTCTAACCTCCATGCATATTTTAAAAATCAAAAAGTTCATATGAAACCCTCATCTACTATTGGTGGGATTATAACTGATGTAGCCACTCTGGAAATCAGTGTGAAGAATTCTCAAAAATCTATATGGCTCAGCTGTATCATTCTTGCTCTGTTCACAATAGCTGGGAAATGGAATGACCTAAATTCCTTCAGCTGATGAATGGATAATGGAAATCCATAGTAGCCACTATTCAACTGTAAAGAAAAGTGAAATTTGAGGTAAATGAATGAAACTAGAAAATATAATGAGTGAGGTCATCTAAATAGAGAATGACAAATATACATGTTCTCTTTCATCTGTGGTTCCTAGCTCTAAATCTTAAGGTGTAAGTGTGTAACTTAGAGTAACCACAGAAACCAGGAAAATAAAAATGTATGGGGGGTACACTATAGAATAGCAGGCTATAAGTGATATGGAGAGGGGAATGAAAATAGGGAAGGGCTTTAGTTGAGCAGAGGAAGTCAATACAAGAGGGAAAAGAGAGAGGAGGGAAAAACAACACTAAGGATGACTGAAAGAGCCTAAGGATCTTATTTTTTATCTAAAATTACTTGTAATACATACAAATGTATATGTACACATAGACATAGTTTAAACAAAGTTATGTCACTTAGACTGCAATACTCCCCTCAAGAGCTATAGACTATCTAAGAAAAAATCCAGTAGCAAGTATGAGAACCCTCTTTCACGATGTTGGTCAGGGGAGTCCAACAAATCCCAAAACATTATTAGCTATTGCTGTTGCCCTTGATTGTCTCCCAGAGATTGAAGTCCCTATTAGTAAGATACCATGTGGTTCAGATCCAAAACCCAGAGAGTCAGAACTGGATCTGACCTAGAAGGACTAGCTCTCATAGTACTGAAAAGTATTAGGCAAGCTTCTACAGGAGGGAAGCAACCAATAGTGCTACCTAGCTGTGATGACTATGAATCACAAAAATGACCAAGATGGCAAGATTTCCCAAAGGTTTCAATAGTAGTACTTGTATCTTAGCAGCAGCCAACAGCTATCTAAGGACTAAGGTCTGTTCAACAGAAGGGAAATCATGCTTGATAGTGGAAATCTAGCCAACTACCCAAGACTAGTGAGGTCATAAATCTTAGAGGAAAACCTACTACTCCCACTTGACTAAACAAACATAATTTCTAACTGTATTCTAAATACTTATATCTACAGATAAGTGAAACACTCATTCCTTGTCAAAGAAGCTTCTATTCACAATAGATGGAGACCATTACAGAAAACCATAACTGATCAAAGTGCAGATAAAAGCTAATCAAGACTTGCCCTTGCACTGACTCAAATTTACCATGCTGAACCCCAGAAACCCAGGAGAGTTCAAAGTATACTGTCCCATGTTGTACTAGGAACAGGAAAACTAGTCCACAGTAATGAACAAGTAGCTTCAATTATCCACACATATGCAAACTGATCTACCAGTTTTATAGTCCGGATGTCCTTGCTTGTAGCAAGTTCAGAGGTACTGACTGAGGGCGGCTATATAACAGTGGGAAGAACCCAAGAAAACCAGGTTGTGAACTTGAGATTGCTCACTGTTTATAACTGAGATAAGTTATTTAATGTCTCTGTATTATTTCCTCACTCTCTAAAGACAGGCTCCCTTGCTTGCCTCCTTCTTCACAAAGCTCAATGCATGAAATGCCATGGACTGCAGTGGGCAATCTCCCTTGCTGGTCATGCTTTCATGTGGAAGCTTTCCTACTTACTATAACCACATGGAGCTTCCAAGCTGGTAATAAGTCAGATTAAATGTCAGAAAAGGGGGATTGGATGGGGGAAAGATTTTACATTTCTAAATGGCACTAAAACCAAAACTGTGTTGACAAACCCCCATAAGCTCAGCCAAGATGTCAGCACCTTGTGATTGGGAGCAGATAGTCCTGCTTCTGTGACTGCCTCTCCATCCAGGGCTGAGGAGACACTACTGCCCAGATGCTTTGAGGAGCATCTCCCAGGGAAGCAAGGGAAATGCATGCATGTGCTCTGAACATTTTTCTCCATCTCAAAGCACATATGTTTTATTTGTGCCCAATATGACATGTATAGGGACAGAACAAGATAAGACAGCTAGCTTTGCCCCAACTTGCCCCCAGTACTGACCTTGTACCTACCATCTCAGCAGGTTTGTGTACCTTACACACAGCAAAATACAGCAGTGACCACAGGTTCCAGACAAAGGCCAACTCAGTTCCTACAGTCACTCAACCTTCTGATACCTATATTTCCAACATATACAAGTGGGAATAATGGCAGGACACATCTCCTTACAACACAACCCCATGTTAGGAGTAAGGGTTTTTCCTGCCGACCTGGGCCCAGAGCAGCACCAGCCCCAAATAACACACAGAGACTCTGTATTAGATATAATTCTGTTGGCCTGTTACTAGTTTCTTCTTGGCTAGCTCTGTCTTAAATATTAATGTAAGTATTTCTATTAATCTAAGTATTTCCACATGGTCTCATCTTACCAGAGAGAGGGGCCGGTGTTCTGCTCTCTCCAGTCTCTCCATGCTGACTCCTCCCTACTACTTCCTGGAATCCTCCTTGTCTCCTAGTCCCACCTATCTTGCTTTCCTATTGGCCAACAGTGCTTTATTCATTAACCAATAAGAGAAACATATTAACAGAATGACATCTCCCATCAACACCACACAGTGCTAACCTGCTAAAACCTTGTTTTATTGAAAGGGCCTGGGTGTAGTGTTGAAGGACATACATGCCTGACTCAGGGGAGTTTACATGTTCAGGAAAGGTGGCACCCAGGACATAACCAGGATCCAAGTAGTCTGAACACCAAGGTCATTAGTAACCTAATATCCAAGGTGGCTTCAACTATCAACTTAATACAGCTAGAATCATCTGAGAGAGTCTCAACTGAGGAACTGCCCAAATCAAATTGGTCTGTCTTGATGTGGAGGGTCAAGATCACTGAGGGCAGTACCATCCCTAGGCAGGTGGGTCTGAGCTATATAAAATTCCAGCTGAATATGAGCCAGTTAAGAGAGTCAGAGAACAAGCTGGTTTGCAGGATTCTTCCATGGCTTTTGCTTCAAGATCCTCCTTTGAGTTGTTGCCCTAACTTCTTTCAGTGATACCCTGGACGTGCAAGCCTAAACGACCCCTTTCTTTATAAATGGACTCAACATTAGAGGAAGCTCAACTCAATAAGTGTTCTGAGTCCCATGTGTCTGTCATCATGCTAAGCCTAGAGGAAGCAATGATGAGTATCTTAAGATGATAGCACATTTCAGGAGGGACACCTGCTCTGTTGAGAAAGTCCCTTGGAAGTCCAGGGAGAAGTGATGATTACACCAGAAAGTGCAGGAATAAGCTGGAGGAAGAGAGTCCAATCAGAGGCGACATATTTGAAGACTCAGATACAAGAAAAATCACAGAGAGACAAGGAAAACAGTGGTGACAGGGAGGTTCCAGCAAGCTGGGGTAGGAAGAAATTAGTGAAACACTATAAAAAGAATTTAAAAGACTACAAGCACAGAGAAAGAGCTGGCTGTCCTCAAAAGGTCAGCAAGCCTACGGAGCAGGGTAGGACTTAAGCAGCCACCAGTGTTAACTGTTGGCAGTAAGAATGGAGGGACCAATGTGAGGAAGTCAGGAGAGATGTTACTAATCCATAAGTCTAGTCTCATGGGTAAGGGAACTACTTGGAAGTAAAAATATAGAAGGAGAAAAGCAAGGAGGATGAGTCCTGAAAAAGTAAACATCTAAACTGGGTGATGGTGGTGCACGCCTTCGATCCCAGCACTCAGAAAGCAGAAGCAGGCGGATCTCCATGAGTTTGAGGACAGCCTGATCTACAGAGTGAGTTCTAGGGCATCCAGAGCTGTTGCAGAGAGAAGCCATGTCTCAAAAACTAGAGAGAAAAAGAGGGAGGGAGGGAGGGAGGGAGGGAGGGAGGGAGGGAGGGAGGGAGGGACAGAGAGAGATCTGTCCTAACTTAAAACAGCAACCTCTGCTTCTATAAAATTTCTTCAGGTGTGGGAGTGAAAAATTATACCATAGAATAGTTACATAGATGATATTATGACAATGTTTTGTACCCTATATAAAGGTACAAATCTTGCAGCATGAGCCCAGAGCCCCTTATACACTAATCTAGGTCCTGCCTGCCTGCCCTTGCATTTATTAAATATGAGTTCTCCTTTCTATCTGAGTGTGTGTCTTCTCTTTGCTGGTTGGAATTTACCTACCAATAACACTTTCATATTTTGAGAATTTTGTGACATTGTATGTGCTACAATTGCCAATTTTGAAATTGAAGAGCCAGAAAAGTTTCTACCCATTCCTAGTGACCCACTTCTTTCAACAAGGCCCTACACCTAAAGATTTCAAAACCTTTCAGAATATCACTACCAGCCTGGGACCAAGCATTCAAACACATGAGCCTGTGATTGACAATTTTTCCATTCAAACCACATAAAAGCTCCTCCTTATAGGCCTTCATTGCTAATGTTTGACCAAAAGGAGTCTTCTGGCACTGAATCCTAATGGCTTGTCACTTCTTCTCTGACATGAGATTGGATCACGCCAACTGAGACAAATATCACACTAGCATTGAAACATACTTAAGATCAAAATGGTTAAGCAGAAAGGTCTTAAAAGAAAATTATATAGAGACAATAGAAAAATTAGCAGAATAAAAAGTCATAACAAGCATGATGCAATACAAAGCTGAGGATTCTGAGTTCCTGAATTCAAGTCCAGCTTAGAGCACATAATCAGATTCTGTCTCAAAACCCAGCACAAATACAGTCACTTGTGCAAGTCCTATCAAATGTAAAGCTAAGAGGTCATAAGGAAGGGATTCTAATTTATGATTACTGATACCAACTAAACCTCTAACACTGGCTCTACATAGTTTTATGTCCATGGTATTTCTTTTAAATACAGGCCTATCTCAACAACTTTCCCATCAGGCTAACAAAATATAAACAAAGTCCCAAATCCCTCAAGATTAAAAAATGCTATAACAGGAGCCCTAAAGAATTAAAAATTTCTCCAGGAAATCTCAAGCTTGGGGTGAGAATAATCCCAAATCCTGGTGCTGAGAACACTCTACCAGAGGAAGAAATGTTCCCTGGAAGAAATTAATCTCATGGCTACACATGTACAATTCTTGTCTTTTGATTAATATTTTCTAAATATTCTAACATTGCAACTAGTAAGATGGAAAAAAAAGCTGAAAATTTACCCCTCCCAAATTCTAACCAAAAACTATATTGCCTTTTATGATCACTGTCTCTTATTTGTTTGTCTGTTTATAAGTAGAGAGCCTAAGATTCTGGTTATGGTAGCAGAGGCCTGTTACCTGCACTTTCCCATCAGCCTGGTCCCACAACCATGTCATCCCCAAATAATACACAGAGACACTATATTATATATAAAGCTGTTGGCCCATTATTAGTGTTTCTTATTGGCTAGCTCTGTCTTAAATATTAACCCATTTCTATTAATCTAAGTGTTTCCACGTGGTCGTAGCTTACCAGAGAGAGGGTCTGTACCTTTTCTCTCAAGTTTCTATATCTTGACTCTCCCTATTACTTCTCCCAGAAACCTCCTTGTCTCCTAATCCCACCTGTCTTGCTTTCCTACTTGCCAACAGTGCTTTATTTATTAACCAATAAGAAAAACATATTTACAGAATGACATCTCCCATCATCTCTTTTCTGTCTAAAATAAAAAGAAGGGTTTTAACTGTATCGTTGTAAAATGTATAACAAAACACTTATCAAATAAGAACTATTGTTAACAATATTTAGTCCATTAGTATTTAGCAAGATTTAAAGAAAATATTTTATCATCTATCCTATTCTTGTGAGTCAAAAGTCTTATATGTAACTTACCTTTAATCCTAACTAAGAAAACTATAACCATAACTATCTGTCTTCAACTCCCTTAAAGACCACAGAAGGATAGTAAGTATATAAACTCTAGAAACAAAATAGACAATTGCCTGCCTTGTCAGTCACCTGAAGTTCTTCTGTAATGTTCTATCTTTAGTCTATAGGCCATTTTGAGTCTCGCAGACTTCTCAGCAAAGCAGGAAAAGCACCTGTGTTGGCAGTTTATCAGTGACTTTTCTCTGTATCCTGAAAAAAGAAATTGTACACAGAGCCCCAATATTCAAAAGTATTACCATGCATTCAAGGCTACTTTCCATTTTTTCTTCTATCAGATTCAGTGTAACTGGACTTTTGTTGAAGCCTTTGATCCACTTGGACTTGAGTTTTGTGTATGGGGATAGATATGTATCTATTTGCATTCTTCTATAAGTTGACATCCAGTTATGGCAGCACCATTTGTTGACAATGCTTTTTTTTCATTGCATAATTTTGTCTTCTTTATCAAAACCCAGATGTTTATAAGTGTGTAGATTAACATCAGGGTCTTCGATTCAATTCCATTGATCCACATATCTGTTTTTATGTCAGTACCAAGCTCTCTTTATTTTTATAGCTCTATGGCAGAGCTTGAAGTCAGGAATGGTGAGGTCTCTAGAAGTTCCCTTATTGTATAGGATTATTTTGGCTACCCTGGGTTTTTTTGTTTTGTTTTGTTTTGTTTTTCCATATTAAGTTGAGTATTGTTCTTTCAAGCTCTGTGAAAAATTGTGTTGGGATTTTGATGGGGAATGCATAGATTGATTTTAGTAAGATTGCCATTTTTACTCTGTTGATTCTACCTATCTAATGGCATGGGAGATCTTTCCATTTTCTGGTTATTTTCTTCAATTTCTTTCTTGCCAAATAAGTCTTTCACTTATTTGGTGAGAGTTACCCCAAGATATTTTATGTTATTTGTGGCTATTATAAAGAGTGATGTTTCTCTGATTTCTTCCTCAGTCCAATTATCATTTGTATATAAAAGGGCTACTGATTTGTTTTTTTTTTTTTAGTTAATCTTGCATACTGCCACATTACTGAAGGTATTTATCAGCTGTAGGATTTCTCTGATAGAATTTTAAGGATCACTTATGTGTACTATCATATCATCCATAAATAGTTAAAGTTTGGGACCACTTCCTAAGTATAACACCAGCAGCACAGACTCTGAGAGCTACAGTCAATAAATGGGACCTCCTGAAACTTAGAAGCTTCCAAAAAAGCAAAGAATACAGTCAGTAATACAAATCAGCAGTCTACAGATTGGGAAAAGATCTTCACTAACCCCACATATGACAGAGGAACGATCTCCAAAATATATAAAGAACTCTAGAAACTAGATACCAAAATACCAAATAATCCAATTAAAATATGGGGTACATATCTAGACAAAGAATTCTCAACAGAAGCAACTCAAATGGCTGAAAAACATTTAAGGAATTACTCAACATCCTTAGCCATCGGGGAAATGCAAATCAAAAAGAAACTACTGATAACAGATTATGCTGGAGAGGATGTGGAGAAAGGGAAACACTCCTTCATTGTGGTGGGAGTGCAAACTTGTACAGTCACTTTGGAAAAAAGTATGGCAGTTTCTCAGAAAACTGGAAATCAATCTACTTCAAGACCCTGATATACTACTGTTGGGCATATGCCCAAAGAATGAATGATCATACCACAAGGACATTCACTAAACTATGCTTATAGCAGCATTATTTATAATAGCCAGAATATGAAAACAAACTAGATGCCCCTCAACCAAAGAATGGATAAAGAAAATATGGTACATTTACACAATGGAGTACTACTCAGTGGGAAAAAAAATCAATGACATCTTGAAACTTGCAGACAAATGGATGGAACTAGAAAAAACAAAAACAAAACAAAACAACAACAACAAAAAACATCCAGAGTGAGGTAACCCAGACCCAGAAAATTAAAAATAGTATATACTCACTCATAAGTGAGTACATACATAAAGCAAAGACTAACCAGGCCACAATCCACAACCTCAAAGATGCTAGGAAAAAAGGGGAGACCCTAATGGGAACACACATGAAGGCCTCCAGGAAGGGAAAATCATTAAGATTTCCTGGATAAACTGGGAGGGGGTAGAAGGGAATAGATGGGAATATGAGGGATTGAGAAGGCTGAGTTGGGAGAGAGATGAAGGTGAAGAGCAATAAAAGAGATATCTTGATTGAGGGAACCATTATGGAGTTAGGGAGAAACCTGGAACTAGAGGAATTCCCAGGAATCCACAAGGATGACCCCACCTAAGGACCTAAGGCCCCTAGCAATAATGGAGAAGGTGCCTGATGGGATTTCCTCTTTAATCAGATTAATTAAGACCCTAATTGTCTACATAGAACCTACATCCAGTAACTGATGCAGGTAGATTCAGTGACCCACAGCCAAGCCCTGGGCTGAGCTCCTGGAGTTCAGTTGAAGAGAGGGAGGGGGATCATATGAACAAGGAGGGTCAAGAGCATGATGGGGAAAACCACAGAGACAGCTGACCCAAGCTAGTGGGAGCTCATAGACTATGGACTGATGCCGAGGAAACTGCATGGGACCAAACTAAGCCCTCTAAATGTGGGTAATAGTTATATGGCTTGGTCAGTTGGGGAGTTGCTGACAGTGAGATCAGGACCTATCCTCCGTGCATGAACTGACTTTTTGGAGCCCATTCCTTATGGTGGTTGCTCAGCCTTGATACAGCAGGGAGGGTCTTGGTCCTACCTCAATTTGGTATGCCAGACTTCCCAAGGAAGGCCTTACTCCCTTTGAGGAATGAATTGAAGTGAGAAGGGGGGGAGGGGCGGCAGAGAGGAAGGTGGATGGGAAAACTGGGGTTGGTATGTAAAATGAAAAAAATTTTAATTAAAAAATATTACCATACTAAAGGAAATCCATTAAAATATGTGATGAACACTTTCAATCAGGAATTCCTAGTTCTATCTGCACCTATCTCAATTTCTGCAACCAAACTACTTATTAGGTGTGGTGGTTTGGAAGAGAATAAAGCCCAAAGGCTCATAATTGAATATTTGATTCCCAGTTGGTAGACTGTTTAGGAAAGATTGGGAGGTGTGACCTTGTTGGAGGAAGTGTGTCACTGGGGGTGGGCTTTGAAGTTTCAAGAACCCATACCAATCTGTCTCTGTCCTTCTGCCTCTGACTTACGGATCAGATGTGTTCTGCTACTACTTCAGTGCATGCTGCCGTGCTCCCCTCCATCATGGCCATGCACTCACCATCAACTAAATGCTTTCTTTTACAATTGTCTTGATTCCCATCAATACAAAAGTAACTAAGACATGGGGTTTTGTTTTGTTTTATTTGTCTGATTGTGTGGTTGTGGGAGATTTGTTTCTTTGTTTTATTTTGGTTGCACATTACCCTTCAAAGTGGAAAACAATGACAGTTTTTGCAATCTCAGGTAATCCTTCAATCAAACTGATCCAGAAGTTTGAAAGAATAGTGAACTATGAAAATAAAAGTGCCAGAGATTCATACCTAAAATATGCAAAGGCATGACAGCATGATTCATGCTTGTTTGTGGTTACTGGAGGGATTTGAGAAGCTATCACTGGATACATGCTGAGTCAACACTTGCAAATCTGTTTTGTCTCTGCCCATTGACAGAACAGTCAACAGGACAGATATATACAATTCTATGCCAGTACATATACATACACATCATGTTTCACTTAATTCAATGTGAGTGGGAATCACAATGAAAGTTCCTAAACATTATTCTGAAATTTCTAGAGTTAGTTATTGTGATGATTATTCTTTGTTGTCAACTTGACTACATCTGGAATTAACAAAAAATCCAAATGTGAAGGGATTTTTGCTTAATTTGAAGTAAGATGATCTATGTCTAACCCAGATGATACATCTTTAATCCACCAGATATTTTGAGCTGGGAACACCC
The DNA here is from genome assembly GCF_943737965.1 of Phodopus roborovskii. Lineage (NCBI taxonomy): Eukaryota > Metazoa > Chordata > Mammalia > Rodentia > Cricetidae > Phodopus > Phodopus roborovskii. Next base: position 26,944,697 of record NW_026126571.1, on the reverse strand, counting down.
ACCTCTAATCTGGTCCATGCCTTCTGCTGGAAGATTATATAAGCACATGGAAGAAGGAAGCTCTTGCTCTTTATCTACTTGCTCTTGCACTGTCACTAAATTCATTCCTTCACTGGCATTAGAGCTCACTTCTTCGGGATTCTGATGTGTAACTGAAGAGCAGTTGACATATCCAGCCTGATATCTGGACCTAGAAACTACTGAATCCTTGGACATCCCATTCCTAGCCAGCTATTGCTGGATTAGCTGGAGTACAGACTGTAAGACATTCCAATAAATCCCCTCTCTCTCTCTCTCTCTCTCTCTCTCTCTCTCTCTCTCTCTCCGTTTCCCTCTCCCTCTCCCTCTCTCTCTCTCTCTCTGTGTATATGTGTGTGTGTGTGTGTGAAGAGATTCATTCTGTAATTTCTATTAGTCTAGAAAATCCTAATACAGTCAGAGAGTTATAGAATTATAAGAGGTTAAATATATAATTTGTCCCCATAGTAGGATCATCTTGAAGTTAAAACATTTCCCAAAGAAACTACTCTGAAGTACAAGTGAATGACTTCATATTTTGGTGGTTTCCAGTGTGCTAAGATATAGACTCTTGTGCAATTGAGCGCAGTGCTTTCATCACAAGTCATGCACATACTCTGAATTACAGTAATCCATCCTAGTCCTAGGTATATAAAAATTGTCTAAGGTGTAATGCCCAGTAGGACTGTGAAAGTGAACAAAGTTCTTCAAATGTGGCCAACATTATTCTGCAATTATCCCTCCTTACTGGGAACAAATACAAGTACTTTTGCTCTGGGCATTTCTAAGCCCTCCCATTAGGGGTGCTGTGCTAAATTGAGGATCTACAGTCTAGCATAACATTTTCCAAGTGTCAAAAGCAAAACAGCAGACTGATTGTTTCCAAGATTTTTCTTAAATAATGTATTGTTTTGGTGCTGAGTAATTTATTAACAAAACTATTAATGCCTGAAATATTTTCATCAACTTTTGCAAAAATAGCATAAATATTTAAAATGCCATCTACACAGGCTTGCTGCCAGAAGAAAGCAAGTCCATTATATAGAACTTTATGGAATATTTATAAGACCCAATTTAACACAGATCCAGGCAGTCAGCCAGAGTGCAAAAGAGTTGCTTCTTTTTATAATTTAAACTTTAATGAAATCCAACAAAACCAAAAAAGAGAGAGAATTCAAATAATTGTAGGTCTCCAAGAGCACTCTTCTAGAAACTTTTCAGCAAGAACAGAGGTGCACTTCACACAGTTATCCACTTCTCCTGCTTCCCAAAGAATTCCCAAGATCACTTCACAATATGCCAACCCAAAATTGCCAAGCTTTGTGGATTTCAGTTTTATCAATTTATTAAAGTAAGTAGGACTTTAGGGAAGAGTCACAGCCTGGAAGTACCCCTTACAAATGAGAATAGGGGGCCAGGCTTGGTGGTGCACACCTTTAATCCCAGCACTCAAGAGGCAGAAGCAGGTGGATCTCTGTGAGTTTGAGGCCAGCCTGGTCTACAGAGTGAGTTCCAAGACAGGCTCCAAAGTTACAGAGAGACTCTGCCTCAAAAAAACAAAAAATAAAAATAAAAACAAAAAACAAATGAGAACATGGAATACCAAATTATTTACACCAACAGCAACAAAGCCATAATGGGAGTAGGAAAGACTTTGCAGCCTGTCTCCCCAGTCCTACCCTCTTGAGAGGACCACCACTGTGTATGCAATGACTTGCCCCTGCATAGACACTTACACTTATTACACTTACATTTGAGAGTATGGCAAGATGGCTCATGCCTACTTTTTTGCCATAGTTCAGCATTTTATTGGGAAAGGTAATATATATATATATATATATATATATATATATATATATATATATATAGTTTGAATCGAGATGAATTGTATGATTGAATGAATTGTACACATGGATTTTTTTAAGGTTAAGACTCTAGGCCAGTTAAAGGAGTCATTACTTAATAAAACAAATATTGAACTTGAACATATGCCCTGGTAAGATTACAGATTACAGCCCATTTTCAATTATTTTCACATAGAAAAGCTCATCTAAAATCTAATCTGTTCAAAATATATAGATAAGCTTAATAAAAAGAAAACTCCAGAAGCCAGATGTGACAAGAGAAGCCCAAAAGGTAAGAGTGGTAGCAGATATTCTGGTGACCCAAGTCCTTTGGGCTAGGACTCCTCTGTGCCATGCATGGTCCTTAATGCATGACCTCTTCCTACAGCAGATACATGATGAGCCCTACAGATAAAATGCAGAATCATAAAGGCTGCCCCCATGGGTGAGCAAGCCAAAGGTGCTTCTGGCCATTCTGGGATTTGGGAGGCATAGAGACTCTGCATACTGCCTGCAGAGCAGGATCCCCAAGTAAAGAAATATCTTTAAAAACCATACCACAGAAACTCATATGAACCCAACCATCAAAAATGAGAATAATCTGAATGGGGAATCCAAAGGCCAGGAAAGATAGCATACTAAGACAGGGTTCTTTAGAGTAACAGAACTTACAAAATGAGTGTGTGTGTGTGTGTGTGTGTGTGTGTGTGTGTGTGTGTGTAAGTATGGGATTTATTAAAATGACTTATACTCTGTAATCCAGCTAATCCTAGATAGCTATGAATAGAACATCCAAAAATCCAGTAGTTGCTCAGCCCACAAGGTTGGACGTCTTGGGCTCCAATGTCAGTGAAGGAATGGACTTGCTAGCAAGAGCAAGCAGGCAAAGAGCAAAAGCTTCTTTTTTTCCGTGTGTGTGTGTGTGTGTGTGTGTATGTATATATATATATTTTTCCAGAAGAAGGTGTGGCCCAGATTAAAGGTGTGTCTTCCCACTTCAACAGTATATTACAAGTGGTCTAAGATGAGATCCTGGCTGAAGAGTCCTGCTCTCTAGGCCCTAGTCCCTACTCCTCCTCCACCCATGGCACCCCCAGTAACCAGGCAACACTCTCTACTGGCAACCATCCCCACCATCACCTCACCGGCAATCACCAGACCCACAGGCTCTGCCTACACCCGAAGGAACAGTGACCACCAGAGCCCAACTGCACCTGAAGGAAGAACAACCACCACAGCTACAGGCCCCATCTGCGCTGACTGAGGGAAGAGATGGGTATATGACAGTGTAACAATACCTACAATAACACCAAGAGCAATATGGCACCACAAGAAACTAGTGGTCACACGTCAGAAGGTCATGCATCAGCAAGACCTGAGCAGCCCAACAGGGAATGAAATGACCTTAAAAATAACTTTATGAAGATGGCAGAGGCCCACAAAGACGAAATGAAAAATTCCTTAGAGAAATGGAGAAAAAGACAAACAAAAAATGGGAAGAAATCAAAAACAAATCCTTAAAGAAAACTAAGAGAAAAAACAAACAAATCCAAGACTTGAAAACTGAAATAGAGGCAATAAAGAAAACACAAATCAAGAGAATTCAGGAAATAGAAAATCTGGGTAAATGAACAGGAACTACAGATACAAGCATAACCAACAGAATGTAAGAGATGAAAGATAGAATCTTGAGCATTGAAGTTACAATAGAGGAAATAGATTCAACGATCAAAGAAAATGTCAAATCCAACAAAGTCTTAACAAAAAACATCCAAAAATCTGAGACACCATAAAAAGACCAAACCTAAGATAGGAATAAAAGAATCATAAGAATACCAGCTCAAAGTCACAAAAATCATAGAACAAAACTTTCCTAACTTAAAGATATGATGCCTATGAAGGTACAAGAATGTTACAGAACACCAAATAGACTGATGCCCAAAAAAAGTTCTCTTGCCATATAATAATCAAAACACTAAACATACAGAATAACGGAAAAATGCTATGAGCTGCAAAGGAAAAAGGCCAAGTAACATATAAAGGCAGACCTATCAAAATTACACTTGACTTCCCAATGGAAACTATGAAAGCCAGAAGGTCCTAGACAGACATTATGCAGACTCTAAAAGACCATGAATGCTATCCCAGACTACAATACCCAGCAAAGCTTTCAAATCACCATAGATAGAGAAAACAAGATAGTCCATGATAAAAACAGACTTAAACAATATATACCCACAAATACAGCCTTACAGAAAGTGCTAAAAGGAAAACTCCAACCCAAGGAAGCTGGCTACATCCATGAAAACCCAGGCAATAGGTAATCTTACACCAGCAAATTCCAAAGAAGGGAAACACACAAACACTACCACCACCACTAACAAAACCAAATATAACAGGAATTAATAATCACTGGTCATTAATATATCTTAATAGCAATAATCTCAATTTGCCTATAAAAAAACACAGACTATCAGAATGGATATGAAAACAGGACCCATCCTTCTGTTGCATACAAGAAACACACCTCAGCCTCAAAGACAGGCATTACCTCAGAGTAAATGGTTGGGAAAAGATTTTCCAATCTAATGAGATTGATGACTAACTTATATACCATCTTAGAGCCTTCATCCAGTAGCTGATGGAAACAGAAGCAGACACCTATAGATAAACACTGAGCTGAACTCCTGAAATCCAACTGTAGAGTGATGAGCAAAGGAGTCAAGACCAGACTAGAGAAATCCATAGACACCGCTGACCTGAACAAGGGGGAGCTCATGGATGCCAGACTTGTAACTGGGAAACCAGCATAGGACGGACCCAGACACTCTGAACATGGGTGTAAGTTAGGAGGCCTAGGAAATCTATGGGGCCTCTGTTAGTGGATCAGTATTTATTCCTAGTATATGAATGGACTTTGAGAGCCCATTCCACATAGAAAGATACTCTCTCAGCCCAGACCCATGGGGGAGGGCCTAGGCCTTGCTCCAAATGATATGACAAGACTTTGAAGATCCCCCATGGAAGACCTTACCCTCCCTGGGGAACAGAAAGGGGATGGGATAGGGAGTTGGTTTGGGGCAGAGGAGGAGGGGAGAGAGAGGGAACATGGGTTGACAAGTAGAACAAGCTTGATTCTAATTTAAATTTTAAAAAAGGAAAAAAAGAAGGGAGGGGTATTTTAAAAATAACTTTAAAAATATACTTTAATTAAAATTGAATTATAACACTTCCCCCTTTCCCTACCTTCCTTCAGCCCCTTCCATACTCCCCCTCTAAAACTCATGGCCTCTTTTATTTGATTATTGTTATATATGTATACATGTATGCATATGTATGCATAAAGAGATGGAGAAGGATAGTTCATATTCATCCCATGGAAAATACACCAAGATAAAATCTCAATTCTAAATAGCTATGCCCCAAATACAAGGGCATCCACATTTGTTTAAAAAAAAAAAAAAGAAACATTACTAAAGCTTAAATTACATATCAGACCCCCACAAACTAATAGTGGGAAACTTCAACACCACACTCTCATCATTGGACAGGCTTGGGAGACAGAAACTTAACAGAGAAATAAGGTAACTAACAAATGTTATGACTCAAATGAACTTAACAAAACATCTATAGAACATTCTACCCAAACACAAATGAATATACCTTATTCTTAACACCTCCTGGAACCTTCTCTAAAATTGCCCACATGCTCAGTAACAAAAAAAAAAAAAAAAAGGAATAACCCCTGTATTTTATCGATCACCATGGCTCAAAGTTAGAATTCAACCAACAACACTAATTGCAGAAAGCCTACAAACTCATGGAAATTAAACAATGCTTAACTAAGTCATCATTGGGTTAGAAAGGAAGGAAGGAAGAAAGGAAGGAAGGAAGGAAGGAAGGAAGGAAGGAAGGAAGGAAGGAATTAAAGACTTCCTAGAAGCACAACACACCCACACTTACGGGACACTATAAAAACAATGCTAAAAGAAAAGTTCACCACACTAAGTGGCCACATAAAGAGAGTGGAGAAATCTCACACTAGCTATCTTACAGAACACCTGAAATCTCTAGGAGAAAAAAAAAATCAAGCTTACCTAGGGGGAGTAGATGGCAGGAAATAATCAAACTGAGGGCTGAAATCAGTAAAATACAAACAAAGATAATAATACAAAGAATCAATGAAGCAGAGTTGGTTCTTTGAGAAAATCAACAAGGTAGAAAACCCTTATCCAAACTAACCAAAAGTCAGTGAAAGAATGTCCAAATTAACAAAATCAGAAATAAAAAAGGGAACATAACAACAGATATTGAAGAAATCCTGAAACTCACTAGGTCATACATTGAAGACCTATACTCTACAAAATTGTAAATTTAAAAGAAATGAACAATTTTTGGATAGGTACCACATACCAAAATTTAATCAAGACCAGATAAAAAAACTTAAGTACACCTATAACCCCCAAGGAAAAAGAAGCAGTCATCTGAAGCCTCCCACAACAGTTTCAATGTAGAATTCTACCAGAATTTCAAAGAAGAGCTAATACCGATATACCTAAAGTTGTTCCATATAATAGAAACAGAAGGAACATTGCCAAACTCTTTTCAAGAGGCTATAGTTTCCCTGATACCCAAACCACACAAAGACACAACTAAGAAGGAAAATAAAAGACCAACCTCCCTCATGAACATTGACACAAAAATAATCAATGAAATACTGGCAAACTGGATACAATAACACATTTAAAAAATCATCCACCATGATCAAGTAGGCTTAATCCCAGAGATGCAGGGATGGATCAACATACAATAATCTGTTCATGTAATCCACCATATAAATAAAATGAAAGAAACCACACAGTCATCTCATTAGATGCTGAAAAAGCCTTTGAGAAAATCCAACACCCCTTGATGATAAAAGTCTTGGAGAGATCAGTGATACAAGAAACATAGCTAAACATAATAAAGACAATATACAGCAAGCTAACAGCCACCATCAAACTAAATGAAGAGAAACTCAAAGCAATCCCACTAAAAAGAGGAACAAGACAAGGCTGCACACTCTCTCCACATCTGTTCAATATAGTACTCAAAGTTCTAGGTAGAGCGATAAGACAACAAAAGGAGATCAAGGGGATACAAATTGGAAGGGAAGAAGTCAAACTTTCACTATTTGCAGATAATATGATGGTTATACATTAATAACCTAAAAAATTCTACCAGGGAACTCCTACAACTGATAAGCACCTTCAGTAATGTGGCAGGATACAAGATTTACTCAAAAAATATCAGTAGCCCTCCTATATACAAATGGTAAATGGGCTGAGAAAAAATCAGAGACACATCACTCTTTACAATAGCCACAAATAACATAAAATATCTTGTGGTAACTCTAACAAAAAAAGTGAAAGACATGTATGACAAAAACTTTAAATCTCAAAGAAAGAAAATGAAGAAGATACCAGAAAGTGGAAAGATCTCCCATGCTCTTGGATAGGTAGGATCAACATAGTAAAAATAGCAATCTTGCCAAAACAATCTACAGCACAATTCTTTACTGACCTTGAAAGGACAATACCCAGCTTTGTATAGAAAAACAAAAGACCCATGACAGCCAAAACAATCCTGTACAATAAAGGAACTTCAGGAGGCATCATCATCCCTGACTTCAAGCTCTACTATAGAGTCCTGAAAACAGCTTGGTATAAGCACAAAAAATAGACAGGTAGAACAATGGAATCAAATAGGAAATCCTGATATTAACCCACACATTGACAAAGAAACCAAATTTGTTCAATGGGAAAAAAAAAGCATCTTCAACAAATTGTGCTGGCATAACTGGATGTCAACATACAGAAGAATAGATACATATCTATCCCTATGCACAAAACTTAAGTTCAAGTGGATCAAAGGCCTCAACATAAATCCAGTTACACTGAACCTGATAGAAAGGAAAGTGGGAAATAGCCTTGAATCCATTAGCACAGGAGACCACTTCCTAAATATAACAACAGTAATGCAGACACTGAGAGCTACAATGAATAAATGGGACCTCCTGAAACTAGAAATCTTTTGTAAGGCAATGGATACGGTAAATAATACAAAAATGAAGCCTAGAGAATGGGAAAAGACCTTCACCAACCTCAAATCTGACAGAGGGCTGATCTCCAAAATATACAAAGAACTCAAGAAACAAGACACCAAAATACAAAACAAACCAATTTTAAAAATGGGGTACAGAGAATTCTCAACAGAAGGAACTCAATGGCAGAAAGACATATTAGGAATTAGTCATGAGGGAAATGTAACTCTAAAGACTCTGAGAATGGCTAAGATCTGACTATGTCAGAATGGCTAAGATCAAAACACTGATGACAGCTTATGCTGAAGAGGATGTGAAGAATGTGGAACACTCCTCCATTGCTAGTGGGAGTGCAAACTTGTACGGTCACTTTGGAAATCAGTATGGTGGTTTCTCAGAAAACTGGAAATCAATCTACCACAAGATCCTGCAATACTACTCTTGGGCATATGCCCAAAGGATGTACAATCATACCACAAGGACATTTGCTCAACTATGTTCATAGCAGCATTATTTATAATAGCCAGAACCTGGAAACAACCTAGATGCCCCTCAACCGAAGAATAGATAAAGAAAATGTGGTACATTTACACAATGAAGTACTACTCAACAGTGAAATAAAATGACATCTTGAAACTTGCAAGCAAATCGATGGAACTAGAAAAAACAAAAACAAAACAACAACAACAAAAAACATCCTGAGTGAGGTAACCCAGATCCAGAAAGACAAACATAGTATGAACTCACTCACAAGTGGATATTAGACATAAAGCAAAGGCTAACCAGTCCACAATCCACAACCCCAGAGAAGCTAGGCAAAAATGAGGGACCTTAATGGGAACACACATGAAGGCCTCCAGGAAGGGAAAATCATTAAGATTTCCTGGGTAAACTGGGAGAGAGGTAGAAGGGAATGAATGGGAATATGAGGGATTGAGAAGGCTGAGCTGGGAGAGCAATGAAAGAGATATATTGATAGAGGGGACCATTATGGAGTTAGAGAGAACCCTGGAGCTAGAAGAATTCCCAGGAATCCACAAGGATGACCCTACATAAGACCCCAGCAATAGTGTGGAATGCGCCTGAATGGGACTTCCCCTTTAATCAGATTAGTGACTAGTCTAATTGTCATTATAGAACCTATATCCAGTAACTGTTGGAAGCAGATTCAGTGACCCACAGCCAAGCCCTGGGCTGAGCTCCTGGAGTTAAGCGGAAGAGAGGGAGGGGGGATCATATGAACAAGGAGGGTCAAGAGCATGATGGAGAAAACCACAGAGACAGCTGACCCAAGCTAGTGGGAGCTCATGGACACTGGACTGACAATGGAGGAACCTACTTGGGACCAAACTAGGCCCTCTGAATAGGTGTCAGTTATGTGACTTGATCTGTTGGTGGAGGCAGGGGATGGGGAGGCGGCAGTGGCACCTGGACCTATCCCCAGGGTATGAACTGGCTTTTTGGAGCCCATTCCCTATGGTGGGACACCTTGCTTGGTCCTACCTCAACTTGGTATGCCAGACTTTGTTGGCTCCCCAAGGAAGGGCTTACCCCTTCTGGGGAGTGGATGGGGGTGGGAAGGATGGGAGGTATGTGGCGGGAGTCAGGGAAGAAGGGGGAACTAAGGTTGGTATGCAAAATGAAAAATAATTAAAAAGAAGTATATCTACTTCAAATTAAACCAAAAAAAAAAGCCCCTCACGGGTATACCCTCCATATTGGATTTTAGTTAATACCAAATGTAGTCAAATTGAGAACCAAGAATAACCATCATACATGTACTCACACACATGCATACACCATATTTGCACTTGCACTTAAAAACACACACATCTATGCACAAACCAAACTAACAACTTTGATTTTCCTATTTTTGAGATGAGGAAACTAAGTCTACAATTTGTTCACTCTGAAGGGAATAGTAAATATTAGAGCTATTATTTGGATCCAAGCAGTATAGCTGTACAATCCAGGTTATAAAGCTTGGTGCCTAAATACAATACTTAATAAATGGTATTATTGCACTCACATAATCAAAAGAGATAGGACCATGCTGACCATCATTATTTCACAGAGAAATTACAAATCTAGGCAAAGAAAATAAATGTGCATGTGAAAACCTATGAGAAAGGTGTTTGTGACAACATAATGGAAATACTTAGTTTTATGTGCATGTTTGAGAAAAATTAAAAATTTAGTATATAAGCATAAGCTTGTAAATTCTAAGAAAAAAGAAATTGTATATAGGCTGTTTTAATAAACCTTTAAGTGTTAAGCTCCTGTCCCCTGAATGGCTGCATTTGAATATAGATTTTTAAAGAATAATCAAGGTTAAATGTAAGAGTAGTGCCCCCACCTGTTAGAACTGGTGATCCTATAGGAAGGGATCCCGGAAAGGTCACTCATCCTGATATGCTACCACCTTGATAATTGGATTTTAGCCCCAAAACCCTGAGAAAATAAGCTGACATCATTTAAAACACCCAGTGTCCAGTATTTTGTGGCAGAAGCCTGGGATGAGAAATGAATGACAATTAGGGCAGAAATAAAATGTAAATAATGAATGGCAAGTTAACACAGTCAACTGACATCACACATGCACACACACACACAGCCCTATGTGCATATGCACCTTAGCACTTCAATCTATGATGACTTTATGTGACAATGAGATGACTCATTCTCCAACTAGTTTTCTTCAAAATTCACTTTGCTATTCTTGGGTCTTTCTCATTTCCATGTAAATTTTACAATATCTATCAGTTTCTATAAAATATCGCTGGGAATATTTAGATTGGAAATGTACCAAGCCTATTTTCACAATAATGTGTCTTCCAGTTCATGAATAGAGTCAGTCTGGGGAATGTCCAGGACCATGAGATATGAAAGTCATTTTTTCATTTATTTCCATGAGGTTCTGTAATTTTTAGTTCAGTGATCTCATCACTCACTTCTCTTACAACTGGGTATTACTATGCTACGTTAAATTATTAAATTATGATTCTAATTATATAATGATACTCAGCAGAAATATAATTAATAACTTTGTAACCTTCAACCTGGAAAGCTTTTCCTATTAATTTCAATAGGCTAATTCTTATAGTGTTTTCTTTTTCATTCAGTCTACTACCTGAACTATTTTCTATTTGTATCTCAGACAGCATGTCAGTCTTTGATCTGCTCATCCTCTTCAAGCTCACACAGTACACTGTGTGAACACCTACCTTCCTGCAAGTCTCTGTGCTTCATGCCTTGCTGATGTGTTTCCCCCATTTCAATGGCAATTCTTTATCTGCATGGTGCTTCCTGAAAGGCAGGGAGTACTAAGTGAACAGCTATAGAACTGAATCAAGCCAAGTTATCAGAGCTCAATAATAACCCAAAGGTTCATAGTGTGCTCTAACTCAATTTTCATGAAAATCTTTGCAATAGTAAGGGCAGATGTACATAACAACTTAGCTACAGGAGCCCATAATAAAAATAGATGCTGTACATCCAACTCCAGGATTGGGGATCTTGGTGTGGGGTGGTCCAGGGCCATGAGATCTTCCCCGTTGTGGGCTATTTCCTGGTGGACATTTAGAGTGATCATCCCGTCTCAGTTTAACTTCTTTAGGGGGAGTTAAAATTCCTTAATTTTTTATTCCTGGTACCACTACCACAATGTAATGAAAAGAAAAAGAGAAAGCTCCAACAGATAAAAGACCTCAGGAATGTACATCTAAATGACACTACATTGTATTAATCAATAGCTGAACCTTTTGCAAACTATGGCTATGACAGTCCTGAACAAGAAGGGTTTCCTGTTTAAGCTGCAGTAACTTTTTTCACTATGGATCATCATTGCAATAACGCATTTAGGACAATCGTCTCAAAGTAGCATGTAGCTTTCCTGACAACTCCTCGCTCTCTCTCCTGCTGTTTTTGTTATTGTCTTTTGTTTGCTTTTTAACCTTCTGCTTCCATATCCACCACTTCCACTACCAGATCTGGATGGCCAGAGTTCTCAGTTTAGTTTCTAATTGTACCTCACAACCAGCAGCACCTTCTAGGTATTGCTGGTCAGGGCAAAAGGCATAGATAGATTTCAAGTAAATTTATGGCAAGTGCCAATAAAAAGGAACAGACTGAATCTGTTCAATAAAACCCTGGGCCTTCTGCTCTATGCTTGATGTATGATTGTCTAAAACAAACCTATGAAATATATACACAATCCCCAAATTCAGGTTGTCAGCCTTAGGACTGAGAAACATAAGGTTAGAAAAACACCTAAGAATAAGATGTATTTCCCACTTTTTAAGCTCTTGACCTCTAGTGAAATGGGGAGGAGGCAAAGGCCATTGAGCTCTATGGAACCTTTTAAAGATCAGGTGAACAATAACTCTTGGAGGTAACACAGATAATCAATAGCCCCCAAAGCTACCAGGGCAGTGGCATCTATGCCTCACAAATTTTTAAAAAAAAAATGAATTTCACAGATAATGAAAGGGTTAGTTTTATTATAGGTAAGAGCTCAAGAAGGATGCAAGCAGAGTTCCTACACAGAAGCAGATTCCAATAAAGGGTTGCCTCGGAGGATCCCTATCTAGAGTTTAATATGGCTTTATTGGGTTGAGGCATGGGGGTGAACTGGTCAACCCACCTACAAACTGCTCACATGCCTTTCCATCCAAGGATCTAGATGGATCTCCAGGCATCTTCAAAACCAACAAGCATCTGGTTATGCACTGCTTTCCAGGAAGCTGTGCTCGTAAGTCACTATGTGAACATTGAAGAAATATCAACACAAAACAACAATGAAAAGGGACACAAGAAACTAGATCATGAACCAATACCCCAAACATTTTTACTATTTCTCTGTCCAAGACAAAGCTAGAAATAGACCCAAGAACAGTTCCAGCTTCTGGCCAAACTGGTTGTCAGGAAAGCAGAGCATGAAGCAGAATTGCTCCTTCCTGTGTTCCTAACCCTAAAATGCCTGACAAGTTTCCATCTCCTGTTCTCATCACTAGGAAGTACAGCAGACCCAGGTGAACTGACCATTACCAGAAAGCTACCTCACCAGTCTGTGTCTCTTTCCATATGCACCCCACTACCACAGTGGCTAGTAAGAGACCGAGCATGTAGATGCCCTGTCAGATTCTGGGAACTCTGATGTGGAGGCATGCAGGCCCTGCACTGCCCTGTCCTAGCTAATTAGTTCCTTTCTCCTTGAGGGACTAAGAAGTTCCCCAAGATTCCCCAAGCAGCAGTTTCACCTAAGGACTATCTAACTGGGATACTTTTCATGTTGAACTCCTAAAAGAAATGTTAGCACGGTTTGTGGAAATGGCATGCAGGACCTCCCACCATCATCCCTTTCAACATTTGTATGTGAATCCCCAACTCTGAAGAGCTCACCTTTCGTTTCAACTCTGGCTCCTCTGATTTCTCTGGCACATGCCATTCAAAGCCCAGTCTCATATTTGACAACTAGAACTATTAAAAAGGTCATTTCCCTTGAATGTTCATGCTGCTTCTCCTTTAGTATTCCCTGGGGCTTTGTACTTTCTTCCCAAGGCCAAAACATTCCCAGTAAATACCCCTTTCTCCTTCCTTTATGCACAGTTAGTCACAGAAAAAGAAGTGCCTTATAGGGTTTCCCACCCCACAGCGCAGGACCCAAAAGCTGAACAACTTCTCCCCATTGGCACTGATGACAGTGAGCTAAATTTTCCTTCAGTCTAGCCACCAAGATGAAGCCTGTACTTGGAGGTGCCTGCAGCCACTCACCAAGCTGGGATTTAGTCACTACAAATGACCAGACCTTTGAAAAGTACACATTCCTGAGTAGTGTATTTGTTCTTATGCTAATCTAATGTAAAAAGAAAAAAAAAGAAAGAAAGAAAAAAACAGGTTTCCCTTTCAAGAAAGGCATGTGATCTAAGCAGGGAGAGCAAGTTTTAGTGAAAACAAATGAGAAGAAGGATCTTATTCATTGTGACTAACTACACAGACCTTTGAGATTTACCCTTGTCCATTAGGGGTCTAGGTAACCTCTATCTCCCCTTGTTTGTGTCAGTCACTTAGAACAAAGTAATTTCTTTGCCCTTGCCATTAGCCAATTTAAAGGGGACAGCTTAATCTATTTAGTACAAATACATTTTCATGTTTATTTCCAAAAAAAAAATTAAAGTAACAGACAATCTGAAACCAATCAATGCCCAGAAACTTCCAAAGCCATAAGTCCTCTTGCTAGGTCCTTAAGCAACTTTGTGTCTACTTCACACAAGCACACAGGGTCCATAGTAACTGGTAAACTTCCTCTATTCCTGAAATGTTAGGAACAGAAGCTGGCATGTTTAATAGCTGGTTTCAATTTTTACCACTCTGTGATGCTCAGACAATAAAATAATAATAGGCATTGCTTTGAACAAAAAATAAAAAAAAAAAAAAAACCCTTCCAATACAATCACCTCAAAATGCTGAAAAAAAAAATTAGAATCAGCAAAGCATTTACTTGAAGATAATATATGCCTATGGCTAGGTATAGGTAGGGGACAGATAGGTAGGAAGGCAGATAGATGGACAGACAGACAGATATGAAAGCAATACTAGGGATGGAGCCCAGCACATTACACATGGCAAGTGCTCTACCACTGAGCTACACTTCCCAGGCTGGTCAGCAGATGTAATATACTTAATGGGCCAACAATGGCTTGTAACCTCATAGCCTGAGGCTTTTGATCAGTCATTCTGTGGTTACTGCGAAGCACAAAGTACAAAGTACAGATTTCAGGAAAATTTTAACAACAGATTGCAAGAGAAGACCACCATAACTATAATGTCTGCTTGCTTATTATTTTTTAAAGATTAGGTAATACTTTAAATTGAGTTTACCTATAAAATTTCCATAAAATAAAAATACATGATCTCATAAAATCAAATCAGTCTTTAATTGTAATAGTAAAAATTACATTTCAGTAATGGTGTCTCTGAGTTAATAGCTCCATAAAATAGAAACCATACAGCCAGTCTCTTCCACCTGGATGGCTATTTCTGCAATTAGAAGGCAGGGCTTGAGGCAACCTGCTTGGAGAGGCTTCCCAGGGCTAAGCATTGAACCCTGTATCACCAAAAAAATGACATTAAACTAGGAAACTTAGGAAATTCTCACATTGAAGTTAAGGTAGAGGGATAGTAACTACAATGACTCAGGAGGTGAAGGTAATTTTCACAGTATCATGCAGTTACTACTGATATTCAGACCAAGGAATTTGTAAGTATGACACCTAGTTGTTGTTTGTTTTGTTTTTCCATTACTGCATCTTAAAGCCACCAATGAAGAGATTCCATTTTGTATTTCTAAGAGAGGCTTCGGTTCATACAAATCTTCAAGATCACTAATGAAAGAAGCCCAACTTCTTCAATATGCTTCCAGCACAGAGCCATAGTATTTGCATGTCCCCGCCTTACTTCACATCCATCAACCTCCTCCCTGGCAAGGATGCACTCTCCCTCAACCATCTATCCTTCTCTTGTGACCCTCTGAAGTCTAAAGTCCAGCCCACACACGTGAGTGGGGACATCGTCAGCTCAACAAAGCTAGGCACTCTCTCATACCCTACATCAGAGTCCAAATGCCTTCTTTGTCCACCTCTGCTTCTCTACATTCCCCACACGGATGCCCTGAGTTCTATGATCTCCACAAACTGGGGATCGCCTGGGCTATCTAAGCCATTGTGGTACCTATGAAGGCTGCTGGCTAGATGAGGAAGCCTTCTGTTTTAAGCCCTGAGTTGTCTATCTAAACACCATCCTGGCCACACCGATTCCTCTTGAAGAAGCTATATCTCCTGCATCTCCTCAAGAACAGAGGAGGCTTTCAACCTGGGCTGTGTCTGACTCCCAAGACCTCCCTCTCCCTTCGACTCTCCATCCTTCCCTTTCCATGACTTCAGAGGATCATATAGCTTCTTCCACGGTTCCAATGACTTGGTCCCCTGAGGTATGGTTTGTCATCCCCTCCTTTCCTGAACAGCAATCCTCTATTATAAGCCTGTGACGACTCTAAAAAGCTACCACCTCCCCTAACTCCCTGAATATTTGTCTGGTGTGAGCATTTTGTCTGAGTACATAATTTAACTCTTTGGTGATAACTACATTAACCCAAATATCTCTTTCCTGCTGACTAGCCTGTGAATTACTGCAAACATGAACTTCAACCTATTCTTCTCCCTCCCTGTGCTTAGCACATGACTGGCAATCAGAGCGATTGTGAGTTTATAATCACACTCAAGCACACTGCTGGAAATCAGGAAGATGGTGAATGAATGAGCACATTCAGGACTTTTCCACTGACTGTGCCAAGATTACATTTTCCTATAAACTATACTGGTCTTCAAGAAGTAAAAAGCACAACAATTAGTAAAGTATAAATGGAACTTAAAAAATTAGCTTTGCACTGTCTAACAAGTAACTGTCCAGAAGAGATATTACTCAATTCCATGTACAATAGCACCAAAAATTAAATAAGACACTTAAATCTGGGTGTAATAGTGTAAGTCTGTAATCCTAGCACTTGGGAAAATGAAGCAAAAAGTAAGACTCTATAAACAAATAAATTAAGTAAATAAATCCTCAGGAATAAATTTAACCAAGGAGGAAAAGACTATCCACTGAAAAGTGAAAAGAATTGCTGCAAGAGAAGAGAGCTCAAATAAAGGTTCAGGAGATGATTCAGTGGGTAAGGGCACTTGTTGCCAAGACTGATGACCGAGTACAATTCCCAGGTACTACACAGTGAGAGAGAGAGCAGACTCCTGCAAGTTGTCCTCTGACCTCCACATGTGCACACATCATAACACACACGCCTCCTCTGAGGACAGCAACAGCAGGAAAGAGGAACTAGAGGCAGAGGGGAGGGAGGGGGCAGGAGGGACAGACAGGCAGAGAGAGGGAGAGAAAGAAGGAAAGAGAGGATGTTGTGAGGTTGGCAGGGCCCTTCTGTGAATAGTCACAGAAGATTCACTTAGTGGCAGCAGCTGAGGATATATCTTGTCAGAACTCCAAAGGCAGGCCAGTAAAATGCCTAAATACTAACACCTATGTCTGTCCTTTCAGAGAGACAAAGCACAGAGACAGTAATGTTTTCTTCTAGGATTTTGCAATGTACAAATGCTCTCTCTATACTCCAGGCATGGTAATACAAACCTCCGTCAGAACTTAGAGGTAAGGGCAGGGGCATTAAGAGTTACAGGCCAGTCGGGGCTACATAGGACCTCAAAAAAAAAAAAAAAAAAAAAAAAAGTTTACTCTAGGTTCCAAATTCTCATAAAGCTTAAATCTCAGAAATGATCACAAAGATTAGTGTGATATGTGTCAGGCATCTCAAAGTAAAGTTCCTAAAACCAAAGGTAACTCAGAAATCAATATAAAAGTCACTATTGTGGCACAACCAACAATCCTAAAAGAGTTTTTAAGGTATTTAGTCCTTACCAAATCAAAGTCTTACATAAAAGTCTGCAAAAACTGCAGATCTGATGCAGCCCATATTCAAGCCAAATATCAGACTTGAGATGTTGCAAGCTACACATCAATATTCCCAATCAAATGACCATAGTGAATATTATTCCAAAATAACAAGAAAGGGAAGGGTTGTCATACTTCAAGTGGAGGTTTGTTCAGATAGAGGAGACTAGGCCAGAGGCTTAACAAAAGTGGCTGACAACTAAAGCAAATTCAGACTACCACTCGTCACCCACAAATAATGCAGGCACTGATCATCACCATTGTTCACCTTCTTGTCTAGGTCCCCAAAACAGAAGTTTCTTTGTGGTTGTCAATTATATTTACCAGTCAGCTTGGTGGGATCCTTTTGCTCTAACTAGATAGAAAGATGGGTGTACAGGGTAAATCTCTTCAAGTGTTAGTCTTTGGTAGCTGTAACACAAGTTCTAATCAGGCTTAATAAAACCCAGTCAGACATCAGAGAAGCAGAGCAGCCAGCCACTAGAGCTCTTACTTCCACAAAATCCTTAGATTGAAAAGAAACCATTCCTGCCTCATTCTGACTATATATCCCTCTCTACCCAGCCATCTCACTTCCTGTCTGTCTGTACAGACACCTAGCAGCTAGTTCCACCCTCTGATATTCAGGCAAGCTTTATTTGTTAGAGTATAAACATTTCCCCATTTTTGTCTAAAAAGAAAAAAGAAAATTACAATTATTATAAGAAAGACTGTATGCAATAAATAACTATGTACAATATATACAGGCAATAAATATATCAAGTGTCTAGTCCATTAAAAATTGACAAATTCAGAGAAAATACTCCATATCTATCCTATCTTGGTGAATCCAAAAGTTGTACCTAATTCACTTTCTATTCTAACTTAGATTACCAAAACTACCTCTTTATGTATGTTTATTGTTTTTACTCATTTTACTTTATGGGCTTTTGTAAAGGGGCACACCATCCAGCTTCCAAATAAATCACACGGAGGCTTAATCTTAGTTATGAATGTCCTGCCTTAGCTTGGTTTGTTGCTAGCCAGCTTTTCTTAACCCATATACCTTTTCCCTCTGGGATTTTATCTTTCTTATTCTGTATATCTTATTTTCCTTCTTACTCCATGGCTGCATGAGTGGCTGGATAGCTGGATGGATAGTTGGCTGGCTGGGTAGCTGGGTAGATGGATGGATGGATGGATGGATGGATGGATGGATGGATGGATGGATGGATGGATGGCTGGGTAGCTGGGTGGGTGGATGGATGGATGGATGGTTGGTTGGCTGGGTAGCTGGGTGGGTAGATGTATGGATGGATGGTTGGTTGGCTGGGTAGCTGGGTGGGTGGATGGATGGATGGATGGTTGGCTGGCTGGGTAGCTGGGTGGATGGTGACTGGGTGGCTGGGTGGCTGGCCCCTAATGTCCTCCTCTTCTTGTTCTCTTGCTTCTCCTCTTCTTCCTCATTTCTACTTCCTTTTATACTCTCTGCCTGCCAGCCCTGCCCATCCTTGCTCCTGCCACACTATTAGACAGCTGTTCAGCTCTTTATTAGACCATCAAGTGTTTTAGACAAAGAATCACAGCTTCACAGAGTTAAACAAATGCAGAATAAACAAAAATCACGCCTTAAAATAATAGCCTACTACATTTGTCTCTCAACCTTATACACTTTACACCTCTTTAGTGAATTTCTTTTCTGAATCAAGTAACAAGGAAAATTATAACTACAAAGTCTTCAGCTCCATCAGAGATCTGGAAAGGAAACAATATTACCTGAAAAAGCAGGAAGTACATGCAAGCAACCTCCAAAAAAAAAAATGACAAAAATAGCTGGATGCCTGGACAGTCATCCAAGGTTCCTCTGCAACATTGGGGCATCCATCTTTGATCTACACACTTAGCATACCTCACAGACTTTCCTATGAAGCAGGATATTCTGAAGGGCTGTTCTATCTTGTCTTTGCAAAGTTCAACAGTCCTTTCCTTTGTGTCCTGCTTGTCCAATTTGGACATCACACTGTCAATAGCCAAGGCAAGAGCACTTTCTTATCCAGTGGCTAACTTCTGACAAACAAAACCCCTTATTGAGTTTCTTCAGTGTCTATCATCTTCTCTGAAATAGATTGGTCCTGCCAGGAATAAACATGTCTCATTGTCATTAAAAAAAATAAAAAAGAGGCTAGGTTATTAAAACTTCTTAAATGCCATATTCTGTAGATCTCTGAAGTGTTTGAAAACAACCTGTATATCTACAATATATCTGTTTGACCTGGAAACCGCACCTAATTTGACTACAAATAGGTGACTAATTACTAACCTGCATTTTCTTATTATCCTATATAGTTGGTAATAATAACTTTCAAGGGCTAAAAATTTGCATTACATTATTAAATGGGTTGCATAGGTACAATACCTTAAACAAAATTAGAAAAGCATGTACAGTATGTTCTAACAAAAATAATCTCAACTTTGTATCAATATACAAAAATTGTGAGCCAATGTAAAATATTTAAAACTAGTAGTTGCTTTTTTGGTTTAAAAGTAGGTTCAATAATCTACCTTTCTAACCTATATATTTCTATATACCCCCTTATTTTTTTCAGAGTAGATTCAATAATCTACCCTTATATCCTATCAAATCAGCATCCCTGAAGAACTCTGAATCTAATCCCCTTTGTTCAATATTTTTCCTGACCATTACCAGTAGTAACTTGTAACGAAGCCCCCTAAGCAATGATAAATATCCATAACCCATTGAATGACCAAAAACTACCCACCGCCCTCTTGGAAATGTGAGTGTCATATTTTTAAATTTTCTTCATGCTCTCTGGGGATGGCAACATCTTTAGGGTATCCTGAAAAAAGAAACAACTTTGGATTAATTGTCAAGTCCTGGGATAGGTAGCTGTATCATTTGTTGTCCAGTCTCTGCACAATGGGAAAGTGCAGGGCTTGTCTTAAGTCTGGGCTAGAATAGTCTGTGAGGCTGGATCAGCTCATCTAGCCACCTCAAAATTGTCCTGAGCAGTTTGTAGTCCAAAACCAATCTTTAGGTGGTATTTTTTTCAGCTTAGTGCTGTTATCATAGTCCTGATGCAATGGTCGTTGTGGGGCCCCATCATCCTTTTGGAAACTTCAAAGGTCACTGTTAGGTGTGGTAATGGTTCACTGAAGAAAACATAAACATAACTTAATTCTTAGATATCTGATACAGACTTAAATCCAAAATCATGTATAGGAAGCTAGATGCAGCCTTTTTCTAGATTAGTTAGTACTCTATATGACCATTAATAACATAACAACTTTAAAATAAATATGTATTAATCTTATAAATTTTTAGATAACATTTATACATCAAGAAAAGCTTCAATGAGTCAAAATAAGACCAAATAATTATTAAATTAGTGGCAATAAAATAGTCCCTTAAGTTTTGTTTTTCTTCTGCCCCATTATCTGGTGGCTCTTCTGATATGAGACAGAGATTTTGTGTCTGTAACAAACATGTTTGGGTTTAGAGAAAGAGAGAGCCACACTCCAACTCCAAAGCCAGCTTTAATTTTTAACTGGTCTGGGACTACAAAAAAGACCATTTGAATTCTATGTCTGTAGAGAAAACCATAAACAAACATTTGGGACATTTATGAAATTGTATCCTATTGGAGATGTGATATGCTAATCGGCCAAATTCCTCATTTTCTTGGGACTTTTTTCTGAATGATCTGCCCTTTCCCTTAACATGTCTTATTTATCCAGTGGTTTTCAAATTCCTTAGCTGGATGACTTAATTCTCCTAATGTGACAAAAACAAAATGTTTCCCCAACCCTAATTTTAGGGAGGCTCCTTTATGGCAAATTATATCTGATCAAATGAAAAGCATTTGTTAGTTTTAAAGTTAGTTTAGATTAAATGGCCATACTGTTTGATTAAATATCACTTCTTCTAACCAAGGGGTGTATCTTGTTTAAATATAATCTTTATCAATTTTGAGGGTAACCATAGCTTTTCTTATCCTATGGAAATAAAAGTAAAAACCCTTTCCCAATGCAACACATATCCTAGTTTCCATTCTGAGGTCAGCACATCTTTAAAGTATATAGGCTGATTTAATTCTGTAGTCTTTCTATTAGCCAATGCCTCTTAGCAGCTATTGTCCCTTTCTCATTAGCATTCAGAAAATTCAAAATTAATAAAGAATTATGCAATCTATTTCTGGGGGGGGTCTTTAGTATCCCTTTCTGTTTATTTAGTGTATCATTCAGAGTTTGATTTGATCTTTCTATAACTTCCTGCCCTATATGACCATGTTTTATACCTGTAATATGCTTTATATTATAATAAGCAAAAACACTGTTTCATTTTAATAGAGACATATGTTGGAGCATTATCAATATTAATTTGTACAGGTATACCTACCCATGATGGCCATAACTTCTAATAAATGTGTGATTACAGAATCAGCCTTTTCAGAACTCAAAGCAGTTGCTCGTTGAATCATGACTACGTATCAAAGGTATGGTGTACATATTTTAATTTTCCGAATTCTACAAAACAAACACATCCATCTGCCAGATTTCATTCCTGTGAGTACCATTTGGGTTACTTCCTGCAGGTAGTAGAGTTTAGTTGCATAAAGAACAAGTAGGACATTTCCTTATAATTTCCTTGGCTTCTTGCCAAGTGATGGAAAAATCTTTTTCAACCCTTTGTTATTGACATGATTTTTTTTAATGAAATTCTGAGGCCTTTAGCACATTTCCTATAAATAGTTGATCAACTTCATTACCTTGTGCTAGAGGACCTGTCTGTCCCATATGGGATCAGATGTGTCTTGTATGGATAGAATGATTCCTATTCCTATTCTTGTAACTAAATAAATAATACAGTCAGTTCTATATTATCTGGTATAAATTCATCAGTTTTAATATGAAAAACAACTCTTTCTGCATATTGCAAATCAGTAACTCTGTTGAGAGGTTCCATAACATCCATTAACACCATGAGAATAGCATATCATTCTAACTTTTTGGCAGAATCATAAGGGCTTTGAGCCACTTTGCTTAAATTTCCTGATTTGCAACCTGCCTTTCCTGATTTATTTGCATCAGTATAGAATGTAGGGGCTTTCAGATATTGGTGTTTCCTGTATGATACAAGGAAGGATCCAGTTAGTTCTCTTTATAATTTGAATTCTATCGCTTTTGGGATATTTGTTGCTAATTTTTCCCAAAAGATTATTGCAAGTTCTTTGCTGAGGTCCACTTTCGGCCCAGAATTTTTCAATTTCATCATTAGTAAAAGGTACTACAATTTCTGCAGGGTCTGTTTCTGATAATTGACAAAGTCTCAATTTTCCTTTTAGAATCAACTCAGAGATCTTTTCCACATACATTTTTTTTTTTACTCTGTTTATGTGGTTAAAAGATTCAGTATAAGATAACATCTTCCCTTTGCATTAATATTCCTGTAGGAGAATGCTTAGAGGGTAAAATAACCAAAATGCAATCAAGCTTTGGATCCAAATGATCTGTATGTGCATCCTGTAATTTCCTTTCCTGTACTATTTAAGTCCTTGTCACCTTCTAAGATTTTGAACAAACTACTCAGTTCATTTTTTCCTATTCCAATCATGGGCCTTTGATAGGAATGTCTCCTAGCAATCTTTGAAAGGCATTAAGATTCAGCAATTGATCTCTCCTAATTTGCACCATTGTGGTCTAAACTTTTGTAGACCAATTTTAATTTCTAAATAACTAGTAGAATCTCCTCTTTGTAATTTTTTAGAAGAAATTTGTAATCCCCAACAAGGCAAATTTTTCTTTACTTCTTCAAGCATTATTTCTAAAGTATCTGTATTTGAGTCAGCTAATAAAATATTGTCCATATAATGGCAAACTATATAATGGCACAGGGTGGGACTATTTAACATTCCCTTTGGGTGAACCTTCCATTGATATCTCTTAACAGGCTGAGAGTTATAAGTAGGCATCATGAAGGCAAATTTTTCTCTATCTTTTACTTATAAAGGTATACTGAAGAAACAATTTCTTAAATCAATAACTATGAGAGGCCATTTTTTTAGGCAATAGAGAAAGCAAAGGAATTCCAGACTGTGGAGAGCCCATTGGTTAAATCACCTTAGATCTGTTGCCATTCCCCATTTTCCAAATTTCTTTTTAATAACAAATACAGGAGAATTCCAAGAGCTGGTTGATTCTTCAATATGTTGAGTATTTAGTTGCTCCTGTAACCAGCTGTTCTAAGGCCTGCAGTTTCTCAGTTAAAGGCCATCGTATAACCTATACAGGTTTATCTGTCAACTATTTTAAAGGTAGTACTGTTGGTGCCTTTGAAAGATCAGTAGCTGTTGTGCCCTATTCTTGAACAACCTGAATGTCTTTTAATATTTTTCCCAGAAACATACATTAATTTACAGTTTGTTTCTGAGATTGGGGGAATGTTAATCTGAGTATTCCACTGCTATAACAAATCATTTGTCTAATGCCTGCCTTTGCCACGTCTTCTGCATAATCCAGAAAGGAGAGGTATTCTGTTTGAATTATGCTTGGGGAAAAAAAAAAAAACATTATTTCTAGGACACCCTGCCTAAATCCCTTTTTAAGTGATCTTGTTTGCCATAATTGAAACTTTTGACATTTCAATTTTTCTTCAAACCTCTGGAAATCACCTCTCCTATCCATGCATCATGATGGTCATGAGATTCAATACTGATTGTATCTTGAACCCATTCCTCCAAGGGTGCTGACCTTGCCTTTTACAGCATAATTACCCCATTTGCATTGTACATTAGCACTTTCAAAAGCCAGAGATTCAATTATCATTTGTAAGGAAACAATAAAGACTTATTTTGGGCCCTGTATAACTTTAGTAAATGGCTCAATTTTCTTTTCTACTTCTCTAATTCTGTCCCAAGCATTCAAAGCTGCTGCATGGTAAAAATTCAGGGTGTGGTCATCATATAGAGATTGCCTTTGTACATCAGCATAATCTCCCCCTCCAAGAAATTAGTCTTGGGATATTTCTGTACCTCCAACCCTACTTCATTGGTCAGTGGTCTAGCCTCATCCTTCTATCAGGTCTTCCATTGTAATTGAGGACCATGCTCCAAAGTTTTAACCAAGTCTCTCTAGTCTCTAAGAATAATTCTATTATAAGGTGACCAAGAATTAAACATCTGCTTCACAATAGGTAAATGCATGCCATATGAGACTATCACTTCCTTGAATCTCCTTTAATCTAACATTTCCACAGGAGTCCCTTTAACTCTTACACAGCCTTGGGAATATCTATCATTTGGTGGTTAGTTGTTCCTGTAAGGTGACTGGATAAATTAAAGGTGGTTGTTTGAAAGCCTTAGGCTGTTCCTCTCTAACCTTATAATGCAATGCTGATATTAGTTCATTAAATTGCTCCATTAAATTCTTCTGTCTAGGTCTGAAAATCTCTATGATCTGTTTTATTAAGATTTTCTAAAATTTGTATCTTAGCACTCATACTAACAATTTTAGTGATAAAACAAAAATGATAAAACTAATGTTTATAATTGACATTACGTAAGTCCCATCTACATTATTATCTCATTTAATTGTTCCATTGTCAAACTGTCCAGTGTATTTTCATACAGAGACCTAAATCCCTCCATTGTAAGAGTGTTTCTCATTTTTTATTATGGGAAAATCTCTCTCTGTTAACTAATTCCTCCCTTTAAGAGTTCCCAATTGTCTTATCAAATCTGCTGACAATGTCAGTGAACTTAGCACGGCATGTCTGAGCAGAGAACACCCATGGAAGAGAGGGGGAAGGAAGGGAGGGGGAAGGAGAGAGACAGACAGCTATCTGTAAACACACATGGGATGGTGGGGAAGAAGCCTGTGTGGTGGGAGCTGCATGAAGACAGAGCCAGCCAGTCTAGGGTGAGTAAGTCCTGCAGCTTTGGAACCCAGATGCTTCTGGAGTTTGGGTGGCAGCTGGAGACTGTTTCAGAGAGACTACAATAGGAACATCCCAAATTCACTCAGAAGCTTGGGGGGGGGAGAAAAACCTAGCAAGCAGGGTGGTGACTCTGGTGGGAGCCCCAAGTGAGTTCCAGCCTGTACTGGTGGCTGTAAAGGCACAGGCAAGCAACTTTTTCATGAATTCACATCTTTAAATTGGCCGCCAACATGTAACACAAGTTCTAATTGGTCTCAGTAATAAAATAACAGGAGTCAGGTATTGGGGGTTAGAAGTTGAAAGATCAGAGAAGCGGAGCAGCCAGCCAGGAAACCCTCAGACTGAACAGAGACTGAATTCCTGTCTCATCCTGCCTATATTCCTCCCTCCACCCTGTCATCTCACTTCCTGTCTGTCTGTACAGACCTCCAGACCTCTATAGTTAGCTAGTGGATAGCTCCACCCTCTGATCTCCAGGCAAGCTTTATTTGTTACATTATAAACAAGATATCACCACAAGTAGCCTTTGTATCTCTCAGAATTTGACAGCAACTCTATCACAGTTCAAAAGCAAGCTTCCATTAAGGGAACTCTTGGCTCTGTGAGTGTCCAACTCATTTTTAGACCTAGGAAGTGAGAATTTTCTTAGTCCTGGGAAGCATTTAGCATTGAAGCTTCAGGGCCTGGGATGTCTGAGACCTTTGACCTCTAAGATCTTTGACCTCCCAGCAATCTGAAATTTTTTGTGAACAAGGTTTCAATTTCTCTTCTTGGCTTTTTACAGCCTTCTATCCTTCAGCCTCAGTTACTAACCTTTCTCTGCTTCCACAATTGCTTTTGCCACTGCCCTAGCTACTCCTTCAAATTATTCAGCTGCCTGTTACAGCTTTGGCAGCTTTCATAGATGCTGCCATTTGGGGAGGCAGTCTTGGATGCTCTTTGCTGCTGCTGCTGCTGCTGCTGCTGCTGCTGCTGCTGCTGCTGCTACTACTACTACTACTACTACTGCTTCTATTGACTATGGCTCCATCCCTTTTGCAGCTGTCAGTGCAACAAACATTCACCACTTTTGCAGATCTTTCTGCCAATCACCCAACTCTGATTCTTCTTCAGCTTGCAAACAGCTGGCTGCCTCGCTGCTCTTGCAAGTCATCCTGCCTAGTGGTTAGATGTCATTACTGCTGCTTCTCTACTGCCTCTGCCATCAATACTGTTCTGCTGTCTCTATATTTCTTCCTTCCTATTACAAGCTTAGCCTGCTCTAACAAAAGTGGGCAAGAAAAGAGTATACATGAGAAGCCATTTGTTGGGCCTAATGATGCAGTATTGGAGAAGCGGCACAGGAGACAATCTTCCAGCATTTTCACAAAATGAGCTAACCTGCCTGCCTGCCTAAGTAGACTGAGAAGGTGTGTTTGCAAATAAAGGTCTGTGTTTGTACCAATCATGGCAATGTCCCTTTTGCATGGAGCAGCCCCTCTGTCAAGCCACCAGAGAAAGTGTTCCCCCTTTGGTCTAGGTCACTAGTTCTCAACTTGTGGGTCACGATCCCTTTGTGAGTCAAATGACCCTTTCACAGGGGTCACCTAAAACCTTAGAAAACACAGATATTAACATTACAATTCACCATACAATTAGAAAGGAGCCATGAAAATGATTCTATGGTTGGAGGTCACCACAACATGAAGCACTATATTTAAGGGTCATAGCATTAATAAGGTTGAGAACCACTGTTCTAGGTGGAAGTGCTTGTAGGCTTATCTAAAGTCCACCATGGCTGTGACAGCAAATGTCCAGTACAAACTGAAACAGTCGTGGCTGGTACTTTGCCATCAGAAGCCAACACAACCAACTACCATTACAGCTCAGTTTCCTTGAGACATCCACAGAGTGCTCAAAATCAAAATGACCATATGAGTAATCCTGATAGTTTCAAGAGAGTCAGAGCATGTAGCTGGAAAGGATTCAACAGCTCCAAAATAGGTAGAAGTGTCTAACTCCACCCCCATCAATTCTTGAATAGAAATGTCAGAAGGAATGCTTATGTTATCCGTAGGTTTACTGAGATTGATCAGTGGGTAAAGGCACCTACTGCCAAGCCTGAGGACCTGAATTCTATCTCCAGATCCCACTCCTGCTATTTGTCCTCTGTCTCCACGTGCACAATATGACACCCACAGAGTAAATAAATAGATGTAAAAGAAATTTTTAAATAAATTGTCATTAACACAAATACTGACAGTGCTTCAACATTATCTAATGCCTGCCTAGTGCCCCAGACAGAGGTGGTCCCTCTCATCTTTTCATTCCCAAATCAGCCTGTGAATTTAGTTCAATTCAACAAAAATCCCCCAAGAACATTTGTGCATAAATTCACGCTGATCCCATATAGATAATGGAAAGGCAAAGGAGCTGAGACCGTCAAACATCTGTGAGTTGTTTGACATGAAAGAGTTGAGGACAGAACTGACAGAATGAGTTGGAAGACACCCACAACACAGAGTGGATAATTGCTCTCTTACTGCAGCAAACAATTATCAGCTAGATAGGCAGCAAAGAGGGTGGAAGAAACACCTGCCAGTAGAGCAGAACAGACTCAAAACCAGACCCTCACAAACATGGCCATTTGATCAAAGACACGGGGGGCAGTCCAAGGCAAAGGCCGGTTTCAACCAGTGCTGCTAGCACAAACAGATGCTCGGAGAAACTAACTTCACTCAAAAACTAAAACCTGATGGAAAAAAATTAACTGAAATGTAACTATAAATGCAAAATGTCACTCTAAAAACCTTTTAAAAGCCATAAGGAGATCCTGACATCAAAATCAATGAATGAAAACAAAAACTGATTAACTGAACTTCATCAAACTTATGTTACTCAACAAAAGACAGTTAAGAAAACAAAAACATATTACCATAGACTGGAAGAAATTATCTCTTTACTACAAAGGACTTGTAGCTAGAAAATACAATGGACTACAATAACTTTTTTTTTTTCAAAAAGTGGGCCCAAGGATTGAACAAATATATCACCAATGAGAGTGTGTGACTAACAACGAAGACTCAGCACCATTCTGAATCTTGGAAATACAAACCTGATGAACCTGCATATTATACACTATTAAAAAGTGGAAGAAGAGAGGAAAAGCCAATAGTACTATATCCTAATGAGTGTGTGAAGCACATAGAACTCATCTATTGAGCTTCGGAATAGTGGCAGTATTTTATAAACTTGGCAAATTTGAACATACTGACCATAGGACCCAACAACTCATATATTTACCCAACATAAATGCAAACACAGAAATCAGTACAGGGATGTTCATAGTGAATTCCCTGTAGTTACCAAAAGCTGGAAAGCACCAATTGTCCATCAACCACTAAAGGAATAAGTAAAATGAGATGCCTTCCTTGATGGAATAAATCTTAGCAACAAAAAAAGCTGTGCATGCATGTAGAAGCATGCAAGAGTCCCTAGTGCATTCTGCCAAAGGAGAAGACCAAAATTTCAAAAGTTATATATTGTAAATCTTCCTGAATATAACACTGTGTAATAGACAAAGCTACAGGCGGTTCAAACTGGTGAGTAGCTGCCAGTTGCCACAAAGGGGAAGAACCACCACAAGTAACCTTAAGAGAGCATCTCCATGGCAGTGGTTACGCTGTAAAGGTTGAGTATGGAGATGGTCATGTGACTGCATTTGCCATAGGACTGGGAAATGTAAAAGGAGTATGTATTTTTCCCTCAATATATTTGACTTTAAAAACACAGATACATCAATGCAATAGGACCTCTCTTACTATAGAGCTTGAAACAAAAGGAATAGCTGTAAGTACTTAAGCAGATTATGACACAGGTACTGCCCACACTGTTCCTGTGTGATGTGGAAATACACTCGCTCAAGTTCTGAGAACTCTACAAATGCAGATGAGTGCAAAAGCAGCATCCGAGGCTCGCCATATAGGAGTCAGTCTCACATACATGTAAAGGTTCCGATCCCAGTCTCTATAACATTTCTTTATTTTAGCAATTATTTGTTTAGAACTAGAAAAAAGACAGAAGTAAATTAGTGCTGAGAAAGAATCTTACAGAATAAGAACCTCCACTCAATAAAAGAATCTGAGACCCAATGTTCAGATTGAGATTATATACCTTTGTTTTTCATCCAGTTTTTATAGTGTTTAAACAAGGATTTTTTTTTAAAGCCTTGACTTTTAAAAGGTCACATTGTGCAACATTTTTCTAAATCTTTGTCTGGTCTCACAACAAGGTAAGTTTCCTTAATGCTGCTACAAACCAGGTAAAAGGCATGCCGAGGTGAAAGTTAAATAAAAAAGCTATCTCAAATAGCATTTTTAAAAGGCAAACATCAACCTTGTAAGCATTAAAAGCACGTTCTAAAATCCACTCTGATGACAGTTTAAGAAAGCCGCTTTTATGTGCTGGGAGCCTGGCTCTGCAAGGTCTTTTAAATGCCAGTGTTTACCTAAAAATGCAGGCGAGGACCAGAATCTGGCCTTGAAGAGGCGCCTTTTGACTGAACACAGTGAACCCAATCTTTAACCAATAAATTGTTCTACACCTTTGTCTCTGCCAAGAGACGCAGAAGTCTGCTCTCACAAGAACGCACAAGCCTCTTTAAAGTCAGGTAGCTTTTGACTCTGCACCTCTGTACTTGTTGGTTTAGAGTCTCTGAGTGACAATGCACATCACTGGTGTTATGGGGGGTTTTGTGCTGTCATCTGTGCTACTGATTGTACTTTGACTTAGATCAAAGTCAAAAGCTTCTAGAAAGACACAGAGACCACAATGTGACAAATAGCATGCCACGTTTGACACGGCAAACAATAAATTACTTTCATCAACCTGATTAAGAATCCCATGTTTTCAATGCTAATTCTGATGTCTGAAATGATAGAACTTTCTACATTCTCAAACAAGGAGTTTCAGATACGAAGGAAAAGACATAAATAGAGCTCACATACCACAAGTTCTGAAATTCCTACTGTTCAAAGAACTGCGGTTTCAACCTGCTATTGTACAAAGCTCATTGTAAAGCTTAAGTTGAATAGTACACATTCAAATCAAACATGCTAACATACCACTATTTTCTTGGTTGCAAATAATTTGTGGTGTATATCTCCCAGACCAGTCTACCTCACCAGCCCTGGCAATGTTTAACAGTGCTGCAACAACCAGAGGCTTTCCTTATGAGTCTCAACTGCAGGAGCGCTCTACAAGGAACAGCATCAGACAGAGCTGGGATGGAAGTAACTTCACCTGGACTGTCACACTCTATCAAAAATGCCACGGTCATCACATACTCAGCTCTTGCTGAATGCATTACATATGGTCTCACTCACTCCTTATAGAATTCTGCAATATGGGAATTATTTCTTCATTTTCTAGATAAAGAAATTGAAACATAAAGCCTCAACAATTTCCCCCAAGATGTCAAACATTGAGTAAGTGATCCAGTCTGGATTTGAACCCCCTCCACATCTCTTTATTCTTTGTGGTACTAAAGATGGGCCGTGCATGTGCTAGACAAATGTTTCACCACTGAGCTACACTACCACCCCTTGTCTTTTAATTTGTACAAGCCAAATGCTATTACATTATGCCAGCATCTTCTTCTAACATATGCATTAGCATATACATTTATAACCATAGAACCAAATAGACAAATAGCAAACTCTGGGGTCCCAGAGTCATTGGCCCATCTTTTTTTATTGAGCTAATGAGTGACAAAGTAGAAAAAAGTTGTAAGAAGTCCTGTGCAAATGGCAACCATAGAAATGAAAAAGAATGGTTTTAAGCTGTACAAAAGCAAAACATGATAACCTGGCTTTGCATACTCACTTACCATTTACAATGATAAACACATTTTAAAGGTTATGATTGAACTTCCTTTCTATTAGGAACTTTAAATCCTCCTCCCACATATAGTATTATGTGATATACGTGACATGAATGTAGAGGTCAAAGGACACTTTTCACGAGTTGGTTCTCCCTTTCCACCTTTTCATGGGTTCTGGGGAGCGAACGCAGGTGGGCAGCCTAGCACTTTATGCACTGACCCATCTTGTCAGCTTTGAGTATTCTTTATATCTGAGTCAATAAAGGGAGACTCTGGCCCAATATGGCAGGACACATTTCCTCCTCCTGCCTTCACATATTCAATTCCCAGGCCTGCCTGAAGGCCTGCCATCAATGGGATGGCAATACACACACCTGCAGCCCACAGGCTTGCATGCACACATTTGAGGCCCAAGTACTTCGAGATCTACATATCAGGAAATTTAAAGTTAGGGCCCATATATCCCAAGGTCTACACAATTTGTAGGTTACACATACACCAAGAACTTCACACATGAAGTCCATATTCCAGGTCTATACACCTAGAACCCTACACTGGGGTCTGCATTCCAGGTCTATACACCTAGAACCCTACACCTGGGGTTCTCATACCTGAAGTTCTTATACCTGTAGTCCACATTCCTGGTGTCCACATTTCTGTGGTCTATATACCTGGAGTCTACATGACTGGAGTCTACACTCCTGAGACACAGACCTCTGGGGACTATAAATCTGGAGTCTTTATATCTGAGGCCCATACTCCAGGTACCCATAACTCTAGGGTCTATATACCTGGGGCATGTGCAGTACTCATGCATTTCTCACTCTTAGGGATACCTCCCTTCCTTCTTCCTGTTCAACCATGTCCTCTGAAGTCTTAGGCCTTAGCTTCTCCACCTACATGCCTTGTTACTATTTCCAGATGCTTCCCATTCCCTTACTTTCCAATATCTTGATATTTGCTGATTCCTAATGCCATTATTACTCCAAATCTTATGATTCTAGAGTCTGGCCTCTAAATCTAGATGAGGATTTTAGATAAGAAAGCATTTCTGAGCAATCTCAAGAGGATACTGACACAACTAAGGTACTAGACCCAGCTGCACTTAAATATAAATGTCCTTAAACCCATGGCTGTTTTATTTGAGAATAAACACCATTTCTTCATGATTCATTTTAAAGACAATAAATGGATAGTGTATATTGCAAAAAAAAAAAGATATAATATGTGTGGAAACATAACCTATCAGCAAGACCAGTTTACTGTTACTTAAGAAATTGTCAAGACAAAAGAAATTGGTTTTTCTCTGAGGAAAGTCCTTAATGATTCAAAGTAGGAGTAAAAACAAATATTCTAAGAATTAAAGAGTCATTCACAACTTTAAATTTATCACAAAAAGTATTTACTTCCAAACTCTTATTTTCAGGTACATAAACCACAGACTAGTAGTTTAGTGGTCTCATTTTTAATACTGATTTGTGAATTCATAAATACTCAGAATTCTTGGACTGATATCTTACTTGAAAGGATAAGTAATGATAAGTTTCAAATATAATGATTCAATTAAGCTGTCTCCTCTTTGTGTGTTTATGTGCAAGCATTTTCACTTACCTGGCCAAAGCAAATCACATGGCTATAATAGAAATAGGGGACGGCCTCTTTAAACCTGGTTCATATCTCTCCTGCCTATCACAGTACCAAGCAACTCTAGCTCTGAGCCCGGCCACAGATTTACTTTGACTAGTAACATGACTAGTAACATATCTGCAGAAGAGCTGAAAAAGCTCTTCTCACACCAGGTGTGGCCCTCTTAGCTCCATGAAGAACTTACCTGAGCCAGCACAAAAGCCTTATGGAGTATGACTAGATTGTCTCATCATCCCAGACATGGCCTGCTTAGGTGACCCAGCAGCCCATTGGTGCCATCTGAATATTACCTCTTTTTGGGGTTTTCTTTCTTTCTTTTTTCTTTTTTCTTTCTTTTTAGAAAATCACCTTTCATTCCAGATGAGACCTCCTACTTAGCCTATAGAGTGACTCATCAGACAAATCTGTCTTGCTCCTTGATTCCCATGGCTAGCAGTAAAGAGTGGTGACACAGCCTTAATGGAACAGTGGGAACTGATGCAGGGCACAGAATCACCGAGACTCATAGACAAAGGGACAACCGTCAGATCCTATATCATGGAAGTATATATACTGGCCCACAAAGAGTAGCAACCAGCCCAAGAAAACCAACCACAGTTAGTGTTGTGAAGCAGTTTCCTCCATGATAAACCTTCATGTTGGAGGGAGGCTTTAAGACACAGGATATTCTAAGAGGTCGTCAAACATTCCATCCTAAAGGGAAGTTGGCTAAGATAAGAAAGTAAACAACTCAAAGCTTCAGCAAGTTCCTGAAATTAACTAGGCCTGTCCCTCCCCAAGCAAACAGAAGCAATAAGGACTACAGAGAGAAGACTCTCAGAACAGCCAAGCCACCTTGAATGAGCAGAGATCAGCCAAGTTACCTAGAATACTCTCAAACACGCTGAACTGTCTACAAGAGGCTCAGACACCTGAGCGTCCTGAAACAGTCTCCAACCTGCTGAACTGCAGGCAGTGCAGTGAGCTTATCCGTGAGCTGTCAGGCATGCTAGAATGGGCTTTGGGTGATGCTGCTGTGATTCATTACTGTCTCTGTAAGGAACTCCTCCCACACATTCCTTTAAGTAATCCCAATAAAACTCATTAGTTCACCAAGTTGGGCTTTAGGAGCATCCTTTCTTTGGTGTGTTGTCAGTTCCCTATTTGAGGTGAATAGATGTGTGTTCATGTCTGCCCAGTAACAGTGTCACACAACACCATGATACAGTTAGTACGATGAGCTCCTGTGCATCCTGCCTTGTTTCCTAATTATGACCAAACAGAGAAAGCCAACTATGTCTATCTCTACACTGACGGACACAGAAGTCATTAAAAACTCCCAAATAAAACCCAAAGACACTGTGTGGGGTGATCATGGAGAACTAAAATCAGACTAGAGGATACTGAGTACCTTGATCTCCTTCCTGCTCCAACAGTCAACAACCCTAACCTAAGAAGCCTCAGATCTCATTAATACTAACAACCTATTGGCTTTACATCATATCACTCAATGCACAAGTCCAGCTTTCAACAGGAAAAGACAATGCATGCAGGAAGGCAAGAAAATGCACTTTCTGAAGCAAGAAGGCACAAGAGTGGCCTAGAGTCTGAAGCTAACAAAGATGATATTTAAACTGTGATTAATGAGATATGGCTACTATGGTTAGGATGTTGTCTTTTCTGCAATGGTTATGCTAAAGGCTTGTTCTTCCCCAGGCAGTGATAACAGTAGGAGATCTCAGGCCACTGGAGCATCCTTGTGGGAAAAGTAAAGGTAAGATTAGGATTATGGCCAAAGTCAAAGGATCCAAAGTTAGTTCTTTTGTTACAAAAATCCTGAGACAGGCTCTGACTCACTAAGGCTTCTGGTTAATTCACACAGCCTTCTTCCTACAGAAACTCTTACCATGCATAGCATTGAGTATGAGGCTTTCTCCAGAGTCAAGCACACCACGCCTATGAAATTCCAACATCAAGCTAAATAATCCTTTTTTTTTTTTTTTTCTTTATAAAGTAGCCTGCCCTGCTTTGGTAAAATAAGTATGCCACCTGCAAGGGCAGATGGGAAATAGGAACACAGAGAAGGAAACAAGACAAAATCAAAAGGAAATACAAGTTGAAAACACTATAACAGAAATGAAAATTGCCCATCAGAAGAATGGACATGCCCAACCAGAATCTGTGGGTCAAAGATTGGTCGGTAGGGCACTTCCTACTAAAGGACTAGTCCATCACCACATCATCAGTTATTAGGGAGATCCAAAACCATAATCCCACCTCCTAACTAACAGGATTTTTTAAGTAGGAGCCAGGCATGGTAGCTCATATCAGAATTCCGCCATGTAAGAGGCTGAAGCGGAAAGATCATGAGTTCAAAGCAAACCTACGGTAATAATGAAAGTCTGTCTCAACATCAAGACAAAAGTAGAAAACAACAGGGGTGAGGAGAGCTGAGAAAGCATTTAGGCCTCAGACCTTGCTTGTAAGAACAAAATGTGGAGCAGCGGCTGTGAAAAGCCGCATGATAGTCACATGATACCAGTGATTTCACATACACAGAAGCGATATGAACAGACATGCAAACATAAGTCCATATGATCACAGAAACAATTGGGATATAAATGTATAGCACTGGTACATGCTATGACATCAAGTGACCTCAAAAATGTTAAATAAAAAGAGCCGGACACCAAAGGTTATGTAATGTATAAGTCTAAGTCTATGGATACAGAATACAAATGGGCAGCTGCTAGGGGCTGGGATGGGCAGACACTATTGCACAGATGTGAGATTTATCTCCACTGGGCAGTATAGGAGTATCTTAGAACTACAGAAAAGTACTTATAAAATGCCACTGAGCTTTTCACTTTATGATGGTCAGTGTTGTTCTAAGTGGATTTTACCTCAAAGAATTTCTTTTAAAATTTGATGCGAAATGTTGGGCATGATGGTGCCCAACTGAATTCCTTGCAATCAGGAAAGGGACAGCAGGACAGATGTTGATACAGGGCCACCCTAGGCTACACAACAAACTACAGGCCACCGAGGAATAAACAGTTAGACCCTGTCTAAAAACATGCAATGTTTAACAAATGAAAAGTCCAACAAGCTGCCACCAGAAGACTTTCAAGAACTGTCCAGAGAAGCCCTGCAGAGAAAAAGAAAATAACTTAGGACAGAAACTCAGAGCTAGTCTGTTTTTCCATCTTTCAGACTGGCCCATTGGTTCAATGAAAAGGAGTGAGAACTGAGTGCTTACAACGATAAGAGGGATGAGTGACATGGAACTAGAATTCACACGATGTTATAAGGGATGGGTAAGGGACTGGGAACCCTTTTCATAGTTGCCTTCACTGGCCAGGACATAGTACCACATTACTGGACTCAAAAGAAACTTTAAAAAAGATTTGGAACTAAATGAAAATGAAACCACTAGTCTTCAAATTTTGTGGGATGCAGCAAAAGCAATGTTTACATAAAAACATAAGCCAGACATAATGGTTCATATATGTAGTCCCAGATACTCATGCCACTGAGGCAGGAGAATAGGTTAACCTAAGAGATCAAAATCACACTGAGCAACATAAAAGACACCTCCTAATGGGGATAGAGGAGAAAACATATAGCAAAGTAATAATGACAAGGTTAATTTTTCAATCAAAGACTAAAGAAAAATATTTATGACTGAAGAATAGATAGCCTATTTCAGATAGCAAAACATCATGAAATTTTAATCATTTGGATAAGGTAGGTAATTTTAAAATGAGTTTTTTTTTTTTTTTAGAATTTTATAAAGTTGAAGAAATACCTCAAAACAGAGTGATTAGGAGGCACTGTCCAAAGCAATTTACATACAACATCATATTCTAACTTTATCACAGCTGTAAGGTAGTAATAAAATCTCTATTTTCACTGAAATTCTTCCTCCTCCAAGAAACAGAAAACCAGACCCATGATAGATGAAGCAGGTTAGGGAAAAGTCCAAGATCTGGGCTAGCTCCGGGGCTCAAACTACATCACCCATCTTGGACTATGTCCAAATCCCAGTTCTGCTGCTTCCTGTGTAATCCTCCTTCTGAGGTTCACCTGTGGCCCCACACCTTCAGGCTGTTACCCCATGATGCTAATGGAGCAGATGCAGCTGTGTTTCGTGTCTTTTCTTGTTCCTACATTCAGTAAGAAGAATTAAAGGAATTTTCAAATTGCCGCCACCCCCCCACACACACACACACACACACACTTGAGTTCCTGTGACTGGCCCAGCTAGGCCAGGTACCTCCCCTTGGTGATGTCACCATCATCATGCATAGTACCAGAGTTTCCAAATAATTTAGATCAGTCACATGTTCACTCACAGAATAATGCCCAAGACTATTAATGGGGATAACTGATAGATGTTCAATGACAGGATTCAGCAAGGCCTCCTTTGTAAATAAGAAATCCATAGTTTAGGAAAGTAGAGTTGCCCCCCCCCAAAAAAAAAAAAAAAAAAAAACCAGACATTTAGAAAATGAGTGTATGTTGTTTAAACTCAGGTCTAGTAAAAGCTTTAACCACTTAGGCTTCAATAAAGACTAGTCTTAAGACTGTAAAAAGGTGACCTTACTGCTTTCCTAAACCCATCACTCGCTGTAACATAGCATACTTTTTCCTCAAAACAAAATAAAAACAAAAACCAAAGCAAAACAAAAAAAACTCCTGAGCTACCATGTGAAAATTCATAACTTAAAACTGTGAATTTGACTTTTAAAAGTTTAATCTGCTTTTATGAGCTTCAAACAATAAGAGCTAGTTCAGAAAGTTCATTACCAAGAAAAAGTTGTAACGTTTAAGTTCCAGAAATATGTTATGTATACCAGATTCATATCGGCTTTGGGACCTCAGTGACAGAAGACCTATTTTCTGGCTCAGTAACCTCTGTAGACTTTACTTTGTGGAGAACCTTGCATCCTCCTGTTTTCTTTGCACTTCCACGTGAATTGTATTCCAATTAATGTACAACATTAATTGTCATTCGGAACAGGAGAAAATCAATAGAGACTTCTGCTTGGGACCAAGATGCAAGAGACTCTCAAAGGACCCCAGTGGCTCAAGCTTGGTTCAATGGACAGTGCGGGAGTGCAGATTTGAGAGGGATAGGTAATGTCACTGTGAGCTGAGGGATTAGGTCCCCGGGAGGCCAGCAGCCTCAGGGACAGCTCTCTCCATGTTTCCCTTGGCCTTCAAAGCAACCATGAGAGACCCTAAGGCCAGGAAGGATCACTGGAGGTGGGGGCGAACGTGAAAGAGCCAGCACCCGGCAATACACAACAGGCCAGGAGTATCAGGTCATACCGGGAGACAAGGCTGGACAAACAGTCGAGAGACGGCCAACAAAACTCCCGACTTAGGGGGCGACAGCAAACCCACTGCGAAAAGCCACACGGGCCAGCGCACCTTCCGGACAATGCACAGCCCGGCTGGAGTAGGAGCTGCAGGAAGGATGTGAGATGGCACCAGACGGCCTAGGAAGAGTGGGAGTGGCTGCGCACGCACGCCTCGCCAATCCCGCCCTCGGCGCGCTCCTCACGATGACGTAGCCGGATTCCCGCTGACGACACGCGAGGGGCGGGGCCGTGACGCAAGCGCCGGAGCATCAAGCGGCTCGCGCAGCGGATAAGTCGAAGTGGGCTTGTGGCCCAGCCCACCGGTCAGCAGGGCTTGGCAAAAGCAGCGAGCGTGCGCATTCAGTGCCAGGCTCCGGCGAGCATGCGCACTCCGCAGTACGGAGGCTGCTAGTTGCCGTGGTAACTAGGAGCAGTTGAGCCGGTGGCCCCGAGGTGGGGAGGCTGGTGTGCGTTTGCGCTGAGGCTTGGAGGAGCGCGGGTGCTGAGGGAGGCGGCGAGGCCAGGACGCCGGGTAGTGTTGGGGCGGAAGCATGGGTGTCGCGGGAGGTCCGGGCCGTGGGCGCCCCGCCTGGCGTGTGGTTTGATGAAGGACCTCATGGGCCACGACCAAGGACATCACTCAGCTCGGCAGGAGTATTTAGAACTAATATGCCGTGTCTCGTGTTCCTTTTTATTGATGTGTATATAAACTGCCTTCTGTTCAGTTAGAGCAATAGGTGACTAAAGGTCATGTCACCAAGTGCTGTGTCCTCCTACCTGGCACAACCTGCTACCCATGTGCAAGCTGAGATTTACAAACAGGCAATTTTCTGTTGTCGCTGTTAGTGCCTGGCAAAGGTTAAGTTTACCACTTTCCCGTTGCCAAACTAACAGGTCACCTCTTCTCCGTTTATTTTCTCATACAGCTGGACTAAACCTGGTATGTTTCGAATGTTTTTTTAAAAATTATAGAATCTGCTGATTAAGGTGGGACTTTGATGAGACAGATTTTAAACGCTTGATATTAACCACAACGGTATAATAAAAACTAAGTGAAATTGTAGACTAAATAGCTACCTATGGTTAACAATAATATGAATCCTGCTGGAAATTAAACAATACTTGGTCTATACTGAATTATAGGCATTTTGAACTTGGAAAATTATGGTAGTGACCGTGCATTATTTTACATCTCCTTTTCCATCCTAAGCCATGGCAAGGAACATTAAATACAAACTTCTTTCATAGATCCCCATGCCAGAACTGAAAAGGAACAAGGAGGAGGGCACAG
The DNA here is from genome assembly GCF_943737965.1 of Phodopus roborovskii. Taxonomy (NCBI): domain Eukaryota; kingdom Metazoa; phylum Chordata; class Mammalia; order Rodentia; family Cricetidae; genus Phodopus; species Phodopus roborovskii. Next base: position 26,905,167 of record NW_026126571.1, on the reverse strand, counting down.
TGAAAATTATCTAGGCTGCTGAAGGAGCTGAGCAGCCACTGGTTCTTTTCTTACTCTTGAATCAGGCGCCTCACACATTAGTCCCTATGGAACTCACTTCCCTGTAATCTTTTACATTGTAGTGCGGTGTATAATGCGGTGGTTTAAAACAGGGCCTCTTAGCATGCCGGGAGACTACTCTGCCAGCACCCTTCTAGAGGTCCTTTGATGCTATTCCCTAGGTTGCTTTTTTAAAGATGCCCTGTTTCTCTTCACTGTGGAATACTATGAACTCTTGCCTTCATAAAAATAACACCAATAAATAAATAAATTTATTAAATAAAATTACTGTATGAAATTCACAAGATATTAATAAAAACATTGCAAACAGAACAAAAAAAATATCACCATGGTCCCCAAACTAAAAGAGGCAATACCAGATACTTCCCTTGGCTTTGAAAGGGAATTGGAGCAACAGTAACCATTTACAGTGTATCTTGTGCAAAACAGTCCTAAGCCCTTAGGATGTTTTGTTCTTTTGTACAAATAATCCTGCAATGTCAGTGTTTTTTGTGTGTTTAAGAGGTGCAAAAGCTGAGCTGGAGATGTTTAGATAGCTTACCCCAAAAAGCAGAAAGCAGGTTGGGACTTGGTGAATCTTCTCCCTATTCTATCCCATCTGTCTGATGGTCAGGTTGAAGGTAGCCAACATGCCCTTATACCCACTTCTTCATGGTTCCTTTCTCCCTGAAAAACAAACACAACATGCTGTTTTCCTGAACAACTTTGCTCTTGCTCATGTTATCTAGCATGCTTATTTCTCTCTTCAAGACTTAAATGTTGTCTTTAAGGGTTGTTCACTTCCTTGGTGTCTGATTTTGGCCTGAGACTTTGTCCGAAAACTCCTGTTTTTGCTTTAGATTGTTCTTTGTATTCACATTCATTCTAGCACTGTGGTAAGCTATTGGAGGACAGGGATGGATTGGGTTATGACTGTGTAAATTGGAAGGCGTAGCTCCATGCTGCCCTGTAGCTGGCATGCCCGGTATTATATCCATAACCCTAGCAGATCTGAACATTTATGAACACTCTTACTTTCTGTTCACAGCCGAAGAACAGAAGGAACTGTAAAGTGTTGCTAGAGTTTGTTGAAGCCACACCACGGTGTTTCCTGATTGATCATGTTAAAAAATAAGGTATTCCATCTTTCTCAAAACTGACCCTTGGTTTCACTCATGGGATATAGTCTAACTGGACCTTCTTTGAGTGTAAAAATAATTTACAAACCTTGTGTCCATGAGGAGCTGTGAGCAGGAGTGGGAGGTGTATGATGTGGGTAACAGACAGTAAATCACTAAGTACTGCTTGCAGGCTTCTCCTGACTCAAGGACCTTGTCCTGCAGGAAACGCTATTAAGGTTTCACCAAATAGCTTATGCTTAAGAGCATAATGTTTGCCTGGAGTCTACTTTAGTTATAGCAAAACAGCAGGGATTCATTTAGACATACCCAGGTTTAAAAGTATTGGTCTATATTTAAGGCTCCAGTAATTATATGAAAAGGTTTCCTTTGTTTCTAACAGACATTGGGCCTGGGATTTGCTCTGATTTGGGTACAGTGGCTCTGGCATTCCTTTCCATTGTTTTGGTAATATGCCATTAATGGAGCACCAAGCTTCAGCTTTCTTCTAGAAGTTGTTGTTACCTATGTTATATACTGCTCCAATCAATAAGATAATCCCAACTTCCTACTTTTTAGGATTGTTCATCTAAAAAGGGTAACTTAGCAGTCAATGCAGTTGCCTTACAGGACCACATTTTACATGATCTTCAACTTGGACATCTCTCAGTAGCAGACCCTTGTAAGACAAAAGTGAAAAAGAATGAGAACAAGTCAAAATCTCTGAAGAGAGACATAACAGCCATAATAGATACTGGGATTAGAAAAACTATAGAGGGCCCCAAAGTGGAAGATCCAGAAAAGGAATATGTTCTAGATCCCACGCCACCACCGCTAACTTTAGGTAAGCTATCTGGTCATTTGTCGGCTTCTCAAGCTGGACAGTACCCTATTTATAGGGCTGAAAAGCAATGGTGTATTTGGGGTAAAAATACAACCTTAACATTTTCATTTTATTGGCAGATTCTGACAGCCAAGTATGTTATTTGTAAGTCTTTAAATGCCAACTGTTCACCTGCCAAGGTTTTGTTTTTTGTTTGTTTGTTTGTTTTTCACTTCTGAGATGAACTATTGGTAGAATTGTCAAATAAACAAGAAAGCTGTCAGCAATACTCTTAAGTTACAGCAACAGGGCAGGGGACTTGCCTTTGGGAGTGAATTCCAGGCTGTGTGCACTGTGCCTGGCTTTATCTTGTGCCCTGTGGCACTCTACATAAAGCCAGAGTTGCTCTGTGCTTCTGTTTGTTTGCATATTTTTGTTGGCTTTGGCCTTCAACTCTCAATCTCCCTGCTTCGGCCTTGTGAACGCTTGACTTACAGGCATGTGTCTGCATCTTTGTGTTTGGTGAATGTAGTTTCCATCTGGCATTTTCTAGAAGAGCCTGGTTCCACTGAATTAAAGACAAATTTCAGGTGGTGCCTTTCCTCCTTAACCAGCTTCCTCACCTCCAGTTGAGGCAGCAGTGTCTTTACGTTGGTGCACAGCCCCAGCAGTAATCCTTCTACTCCTCAGCCCAAACCTTGCCTTGAATCTGTGTAGTGACTCCTCACTTGAACTAAATGCCTTGATGGTCCTCATTTCAAGGGACCCTTCCCAAAATTTTCACAGGTGCAGTGCTTTCTGGTGAAACACTTTGACATCAGTTTAAATACCATCCACAAATTTAGTGCCTTTTCTGTCTTAATTGGATCCCTGCTATACACTGCAGCCATAATTTTTTTTCCAATGAGAAAAGGTCTCACTGTGTAGTTTGAGGTGCCTTAAACTCAACCTTCCAGACTCTGCTTTCCCACCATATTACAGGGGTAAATAAAACTGTAAAATTCTCATGAATCTATTTTTTTGTATTTATTGTTTGGCAGAATGAAGATTTAGTTTTACCTTGGCAACCTCAGCATATAATTGTTTTCTATGACATCAATAACTTTCCCGTTTCACTTAAAGAAAGCCCTTTAGTTCCTCTCTTGGGCACATCTGAGTGGCCCGCATCTCTGCTATGTTGCTCTGGAGCCTCAACAAACCCTAAGGCTGTAGTACTGCCATAGTCTGTCTGACCACTAAGACTACTGAAGAGGGACAAGGGTACATCATATATACAGTCTGATAACTAGACAGGAATGGAACACAGGACAGTGAGATTTCGTTTAACTGCTTAGATGGGCAAAAATTGAACTTATGAATTACTTCTGGAATTTCCCATTAAATATTTTCAGATTATAGTTGACTGTGACTCATTGAAACCCCAGAAAGTGCAACCACAATAAGGAATCATGACTTCAGTGGATAATTAGCTCAGCATTAATTCCCAGGTTTCTATCACTATGGTAGTATGGTAAGGCCACAGAATTCTTTATACCATTCTTATAATCTTTTGTAAGTCTGAAGTTGTTTTATACTGGGAAGTTAGAAATAAAAGATTTCTAAGTGATTAGGCATGGAAAATAGGTTTGGTTAGGGCTGTTGTGTTGTATCATAGGTGACAAAGACTAGAGGTAGTAGAAGGCCTGCACAGCACACAAAAGAAACTCTCTCATCAAGCAGTTACCTGTTTTGCACCCATTTTGTTCTTTTAGCTGCTGAGGTAAGGAGCAGAAAGTTCACACGTTTGGTTACAAGTACAGAATAGCCAGCCAAGAGTGACAAGAATAGCTATTCAAGAGTGACAGGCTGACAGGCACCTTGAGAGAAAGCCTTGTCTCTGGAATTCACCAAGAAAGCCTATTCTCTGCTCTACTGCTATGAGGTACTGCTTTGAGGTACTATTACAGATACAGGTTTGTGCAGTTCAGAGTATGGCCCTTGACAGTCATGTCACCTACAGTAAGTCTAGGCCCATCAGTAGTCTAAGAATAAATAAGGGCTGAGCTCATTGCCCAGTACAATAGGAGAGGCTCTGGGCTCAATTCAGCTTTTTGTTTCTTCTCCTGATGATTTTAGTGTTGGTATATTTTTACCAGAAGTAAATCTAGTGAAGTAAGTTAATCTCACCTGTATTATCAGGTGAGTTTGAGATATAGGTGCTTTTCACGGGATTTTTGTTTGTGTATGATTTCACAGGTAAAGGTGTGTGTGTGTGTGTGTGTGTGTGTGTGTGTATGTGTGTAGAGCACAGGTTGGTGTCAGTGTCTTCCTCAGTCACTCTCTACCTTATTTTTTGAGACAGGGTTTCTCACTAAACTGGAGCTCACCATTTCACCTAGACTGGCTAGCCAACAAGCTCTAAGGATCTCCTGATTTGCCTTGCCCACACTAGAGTTATAGGTCTTTTCCATAGATGCTTATGTGGATGGCCCTTTACTGGCTGAGTCACTCTACACAAACACTTTGGGCACTCATTTTATAATTATCTCCTTTTCTTATTCTGTATTTTTCCCTTGTGCTTTGTATTTTATCTAGATAAATTTCATTAGAAATGTCTCTTTGGAAAAAAAAGACATTTTAGATTTATACCTACTATTAGATCTGGTTGCATTTTAGCCCGTTTTCTTGGAATTTCTGCTGTTGTCATTTCCTTTTTGATTCTTTCACTTTGTTGTATTTCCTTTTCCTAGCATCTTAGGTAAAACATCTGTTTGCAGACTTTGTTTTCTGGCAACTGCATGCAGATATACCCATCCCTGTGAACTGCTATTTACCTCCCATGTTGACACAAATGTTCTCAGACCTACTTAGCTCTTGGTACTTATGTCTCCCCAATGTCTTTTTGGTTTTCTCTACACCCCAAATTATTGATTCCCATGGGTTGTGCATCTGTTATGTGTCTTTTCCTGGGAAAACATAGAAGTCTATTTACCTAGAAAATATATCCACTTTCTGTGAGATTACCTTTATGTTCTAGCCTTTCAAAGTATATTCTTACTTCTTCCATGAATTTTTCTAGGACCAAGAGTACCTTTCTGATGGGCCCTCTGTGCTGGGTTGATTTTTTTTTTTTTTAATGTACCTCTACTGCTATTTAGCAGTTTGTAGATACTGGTTTACATTTACAGTCCTACCAGCCCTATGCCCAGGAATATTACTGGTACTTTTTCAAAGTGAGTCTCCCATGGGATATAAGCTCAAGTTATGGGTACTTATAAGCCTCTTACTTAAAGAATGTATCCTTACATAGCATGTTATTGATGTGCACTTTATAACTGTCATTGGTGAGGGCAGCAAGGCTAAGTGGAAGAAGGCAGTGCTATAGGCTGACTGTTAAATTAGGTGAAAAACAAGAAGGAAAAAAATCAGTGTTCTTCAATTTCTATACAACTAAATGTCAGTCCTCTTGCTTGAAAATCACTCAGCATTCAGAATGATGACAAAGTCTGTATAATAAAAACATAAATCATTGAGAGTGCCAAATATGATCACTGCCCTCCATAGAAAAGCACCTTGCTGTGTGTTGTGAAAGGCTGCATAATGCCTCCCTAGAATATCTGCATGCAGATTGTTTCTTAAAAATTACATGTGGTGACAACTAGGGTAGTCAGTAATCCAATTAAAGGGGAAGGCCTGTTCTGACACCTTCTCCACTATTGCTAGGAGTCTTAGCTGGGGTCATTCTTATGGATTCCTGAGAATTTCCCTGGCACCAGGTTTCTCCCTAACCCATAATGACTCCCTCTATCAAGATATCAAGTTCATTGCTCTCCTCCTCCGTCCCTCCCCCAACTCAGTCTTTTTGATATCTCATATTCCCATCCCTTCCCTTCTACCCCCTCCCAGTTTAACCAGGAGATCTTAACTATTTTCCTTTCCTGGTAATTGTCATCATAGAACCTACATCCAGCACTGGGCTGAGCTCCTGGAGTTCAGTTGAAGAAAGGGAGGAGGGATCATATGAACAAGGGAAATCAAGACCATGATGGGGAAAACCATAGAGACAGCTGACCTGTGCTAGTGGGAGCTCACAGACTATGGACTGACAGCTGGGGAACCTGCATGGGACTGAACTAGACCCTCTGAATGTGGGTGACAGTTATGTGACTTGATCTGTTGGGGGGGGGCAGAGCTGGCAGTGGCACCAGAACTTATCCCCAGGACATGAACTGATTTTTTGAAGCTCACTCCCTATGGTGGGATACCTTGCTCAGCCTTGATACAGGGGGAAGAGGCTTGGTCCTACCTCAACTTGGTATGCCAGACTTTGTTGACTCTCAAGGAAGGCCTTAGCCCCTCTGAGGAGTGGATGGGGGTGGGAAGGGCAGGAAGCTGAGGGGGGAGAGAAGGAGGGAGAGGGAACTGGGGTTGGTATGCAAATGAAAAATATTTTTTAAATAAAAAAATTATATGTGACTATGTATGCTAAAATACACAAGCTTTCATTGTGTCTTATCTTTCCTGTAGCCCAAAAACTGGGCCTCTTGCCACCTCCCCCATTGCCACTGTCATCAGATGAATGGGAGAGGGTGAAGCAGAGATCCCTCCTGCAAGGGGACTCCATGCAGCCATGTCCAATATGTAAAGAAGAATTTGAGCTCCAGCCCCAGGTACCTAACATAACAGACAGAGGTTTAGATCAGCAAGACAGTGCTTCTCCTGTGTTAGCCAGAGTGACACCCAGTTCCATGCTCCCTTGCAACTTTCAAATACTTAACATTTTCTCTACCACCCCTAAAGTGTGTGTGTATGGCTGAACACCATCACTTGACACGTCCACTTACTGGTGTGACACAGTCCAAGTATGCCATTTGCATCAAAGGATGCTTTGAATATCTTCAAAGAACTATGGAAGCATCCTGGTACACAGTAAAAAATCTTTATTCGCACATCTCTTAACATAGATGGGTGGTTATCCTGGTGTATAGAAAGCTCATGAGCTGCCACACAGACTCATTGCTGTGCCTGACTAAATTTCCAGCTCCAAGGAGCCAAGGTCACTCATGCTTTCAGAATTTGGGGAGAAATGTGGTTTCCCCAAAATGCTTTTGCATAATATAGCCTTAGCTTCTACATTTTAGGCAGCTGAGAAAACCCAGCATGCAGCCAGGCTTTGGTCCCAGCCAAAGATCCCAAACTACATGGGCTATCCTGACCTCTCAAGCTTAAAAATGCTTCATTATCAGCAAAAAGCTCACTGTCACTACACTTTTGCTCTTCAGTAATGTGAATTAAGATGCTTAAAGTACACTTTCATTCTAGTTCTCCCAGAAAACCTAATCTTTGTAGGAGTTGGATATTGGAAAGATTTCAGTCAGCCCTTGAACCACAGAACTGTCATAAATAGTATATAATTTAGTGCTGGAGTACAAGATCATTAAAGAAAGCTGCAGGGACTCTTCCAGCCTAAGCAACTCATTTATTGTCCTGTACATGTTTAACCTGGCTGGATGAAGAATGAAAACTTAAATATCTCAGAGTGTTATGTAAGCATTTCACTAATCTTTGTCATTTTGTTTGGTTAAAGATACAAACACTATCGTGTTAATCTTGCATTTTGTTGTAACAAAAAATAAAAACTCAAAGACTGATATTGAGGTTCAAGTTTCAATCTGAAGAAAGAGAAGTGGCCAGCCACTAGCTCTTACCTCTATCTCAGCCTGAAAGGGCTGATCTGTCTCCAGAAGTTCTCCACCAAGCCTCAGACTGCTGCCTCTCCTCAGCATGGCTGGAGAATAAATCTCTAATAAGATCCTTTAGTTTCTCCTTTTATACCTGTCTCCACCCAGCCATATCATTCCTGTCTCCACCTCTCCAGTGCTGGGATCAAAGGCATGAGCTCTGTTACTCTTTACTTTTATGTAGCACAGTGTGGCCTTGAACTCAGATCCAGCTGCCTATCCTGAGTCCTGCAATTAAAGGCGTGTGCTACCCTACCTGGCTTTATGGCTAGCTAGTACGGCACACTTAGTATTCCTGTATTAGATTTCTTCCTAGTTAAAAACCGTTTTTTTCTGGATTTGAGAGAAGGCTCAATGGTTTAGAGTACTTACTGGCTGTTCTTCCCAAAGACCCAGGTTTGATACCCAGTACCCATACAGTGGCTCACAACTTTAGTTCCTGGAGATCCTATGCCCTCTTCTGACTTCCATGGGCACAAGGCATACAAATCAGATATACATGCAGGCAAAATACCCACACACAAAAAAATAAATAAAAACAAAAATCAATTTTCCCAACATAGGGTAATTTTGAGATACTTTCAAGTAATCTCTTATCTCTGGAGTAGGTGATACCATTTAACAGTGAGAACAGGATTCACAACAGGCCAACTCAGAAATTATGGCAAAACAGAAATAGATTTAGTCCTCACTTGTGTAGCTATCACCATAATCTGTTTGCCTGTAATGAATATATGGATATCTCAAAGTATAATATTCTAATATAGAATGATATAAAAATATATTTAGACCAGATTGATATCAGTTGATAAAAGACTTTGAAAAATTACATTGAAAAAAATCACAGATGGTTTTAATACAGTAGTTTATTAAACTTAAACTTACAGTTGGTAGAACCCAGAAAAGGTTTTAGGGGGCTTAACTCACAAGTTAAAAGCACTGGCTGCTCATCCAGAGTACCGGGGTTCAATTCATAGCACTCATAGGGTGCTCACAATCACTTTGAACTCCAGTTCCAGGAGATCTAATGGATGTGGTACACAGACATACATACAAGCAACATACCCATACTCCTAAAATAAAATATTTTTTTAAAAAAGGGGGGGTTTCCTTAATCCCACTTAAGAAAAGTACAGAGTGAGCACTAAAAACGGTAAGACATTCATCTACCCATTCACTTTCTCCACAACCAATTATACCTACCCATGGCTAATGGTCTAGGATCCTTTCTCCTTACTGAGTTTAAGCTAGTTTTGTTTTTTGTTTTTCCAGGCCAAATATCACTGATAGGTGGGGAGTTTGACTCAAGGGTGAAGTTTGCTTATGAACATACTTGCTCTTCATTTAAAGAGAAAGATGTAATTTGTCTCCCCAATGTCTTGCTATTTAAATATAAGACTCTCAGAATTGTCATAAAAAGCTTTGATTTTAAGTTTAAGAGTGTAATTTAAATGAGCAAAGTCCTGTAAAAGATGTTGCTTATTGTGTCTCTGTTCCTTCTACCAAGTCCACACCACATGTACGGGTTCCTTCCTGCCCCTCCCCATCTACCTAGCAGTGTCTACCTTGCCACTCCTCTTACTGGCTTAATATGAAGCATGATGTGTTTTCCAGTATCAGGGTCATTGGCTTTGTTTAGGTGATTTGTTTAGGCTATACTAAACTTACAAATGTACGTGTGCAAGTGTTCAGCTGTCTGAATACTAACCTTTGAGTATTCAGATGTGCTTGTAAAGGGTGCATTATTAACCCAGACTCTGCTCTCTCCTGGTGGACAGGTGCTGCTTTCCTGCTCACATGTATTCCACAAGGTAAGTAAGTAATGCTATCCTGGGCCTGGCCTCCTTCCTCACGCATTTGAAGAGCCATCTGTTGATCCATGAGCACCATTTGTAGTGAGAAACATGGCTTTAGGGTAGACTGCAGCTCATCCTGCTGTGAAAATCATGGGTTCTGTGTGACAGAACCACTGACGTTTATGTAGCAGATTGTTAGTACTGCACATCAAAGCTACTGATAGCTTAATTCCTGCCGGCTGTTTGCAAAGCAGTCTGACAGATAGCATTTTACCTTTATGCCATTGACTTTCAGAGGGTTTTGAAGTCTCTGCATGCATGTTCTTGTGGGAAAATCATTTTTGGAACAGGTTTCATGAGGAAGGTGTTAACATCTGATGAAACCACTTCACTTCATAATATAAATTGGACAGAGTTTCAATTATGAGAAAAAGAACACTGTAATTACATTAGAAGTAAAAATGTTGTTTATAAGTAATTACTTGTAAAGTTTTAAGTGAAATCCTTTTCTTCAGGCATGCCTTCAGGCTTTTGAAAAGTTCACAAATAAAAAAACCTGTCCCCTCTGTAGAAAGAACCAATATCAAACCAGAGTGATACATGATGGGTCCCGCCTGTTCAGAGTAAAGTGTGCCACCAGGTAAGAGTGTCCTCAGTGCCCTGCAGAGGGGAGACAAATGTTTGCAGCTCAGGCTGTGATTATTAATCCAGATGGTCACCAGAGCAGCCCAGACTGGGAGGAAAACTGATTTGTTAAAATAAGACCACTAGGGGCTGGAGAGATAGCTCAGTGGTGAAGAGCACTAACTGTTCTAGAAGACCCAGGTTCAATTCCCAGCATCCACATGGTGTGGTTCACAACTATCTATAACTCTAGTTCCAGGGAATTGGCTGTCCTCTGACTTCCATGGGCACCAGGCACACAACATGCATATACATATTTTTAATTTAAAAATGAGGTAATTAGGTGGTCATCATTTCTACATGTGTTTTAGAATCCAAGCCTACTGGAGAGGGTATGTCGTTAGAAAGTGGTATAGAAACCTGAGGAAAATAGTCCCTCCTACAGATGCCAAGTTAAGAAGAAAGTTCTTTGAGGAAAAGGTGAGTGTGTATCACTACCTGTCTACGCACACACACGGTGAGTGAATATTTGGGACTAGTAAAGCCAACAGGAAGTACAATTGCATTTTGCTTCACTTTTATAGCTTTATGCTCAAGTTAGTGGCCTCCAACCTCAGTGCATAGAAAAATGACATTCAAATCAGCTTTAGCTTGACCATTGTGTGCTGTTTGGTGATAGCTCGCTGAACCTTGTGGGGTCACCTCATTACAGAAATAGGCAATTCCTGTCTGTGCTCACATATGCTCACTTTCCATTTTTTATGTTACATGACAAGGCTGTCTTAGGTAGGGTTTCTATTGTAAAGAGACACCGTGACCACAGCAACTCTTATAAAGGAAAACATTTAATGGGATGGCTTATAGTTCAGAGGTTCAGTCCATTAGCACTATGGTGGGACATGGCAACATGCAGACAGACATGGTGCTGGAGAAGTAACTGAGATTTCTACATCTTGTGCAGGCAACAGAAAGTGGTCTGAGGCACTGTGTGTAGCTTGAGCATGTATGAGCCCTCAAAGCTCATCCCCACAGTGACACATTTCCTCCAACAAAGCTATACCTACCCCAACAACACCACATCTCCTAATGGTATCACTCCCTTTGGGGGTGTTCTTTTAAATCACCACATGGGAGGTGCTTGTCTTACAGTTTTCTGTGTCTCCATTTGAACAAAAAAGACTGACAGGTCTAGCCATTGTGAGTAGGTACTTTGGGATTCTTTTTCTACCTGGGATGTGAATGTCACTACTGGCCTAAGAATCAGTTATAAAGACAAACATAGTAAGCACTAGATTTTGTATTTGTTGCAAACATTAGTATCCTTCCAACTTATTTTTCATGTACCTTGTTTTAGGTTTGCTAATATTCTGTGTTTGTTTATCCCAACATGCTGGCCTCAGATCACTGGGATAAACTCCTCAGCCAGACATGATGATCCATGTCTATAGTTCTAATGCTTGGGAAACTGAGGTAGAAAGGCTGCTTGAATCTATAATTTTAGGCCAGCCTAGGCACCATAGCAAGACCCCATCTCAAAAAAGAAAAGGATTGGGCTGGAGAAATAGCTCCATGGTTAAGAGCACTGGCTGCTCTTCCAGAGGACCTGGGTTCAATTCCCAGCACCCACATGGCAGCTCATAGCTGTCTGTAACTCCTGCTCCAGAGGATGCTGTCTGTAACTCCTATTCCAGAGGATGCTGTCTGTAACTCCTATTCCAGAGGATGCTGATGCCCTCATACCTGCAGGCAAAACACCAATGTACTAAAGTGAAAATAAATAAATTATAAAAAATTGAAAAGAGAGCTGAGATGTTAGTTCAGGAAAAAGAAAGAAAATAAAAGAATCAACTTGTCATAATCACACTGTGCTATCATCCCCTATAGAAGTATATCACTGACAAGCTTAGTTTCTTTGGTTTTCCATTTAGGATGATGACTATAACCACGACAGCCTTTAATGAAAAACATGGTTCCTTATTTTCTAACTATTTTCCTTATTATTGCCACCTTTAGCATAAGACTAATCACAACCACATACTCCCCTGTCCCAGAAGAGACTCATTTACCTCAGAGGAAGAAATGCATGTGTCTGTGACCCTGTGTGTGGTTTTTCCCTTACCTGGGTGAGCCAGCCCACTCCAGCTGTGCTAGAACTCCATTGATTATAAAGCAATATAATTTTTTTAGTATGTTTCCTAGGCAGTAAAGGGACTGGTATCAGCACAAGACACCCCAAGACCAAGTTCTCAGTACAAAGGAGATTTATTTGCCCCACAGGGACAAAGGACAGGGAATAAGAGACAAAGACAGAATACAGAAGAAGGGAAAAGGGGGAAGAGAAAAGGGGAAGGGGACAAGGGAGAGAGGAAGGAAAAGGTATTTGTCGTAGAGAGGCAAAGGAGTGCCTCTGGATAGAGAGGAGACAGGCAGGGCCCATAGCAGTTCATGGATGTAAAAGGGGAAGTCCCAGTGTTAGGATGAGGTGTTTAATTTTAATTGGGCATGTTAACTGGGTGAACTAAAGGAGACTTCTGATTACTGGACTTCAGTATTTGATAGGTGAACCTTGGTAGTCAGCCTCAGGAGGAGGAATTGGCCAAATGAGGGAATAGACATTGGTGGCTAGCTTTAGGAATGTGATCTAATGGTTTTTAGCAAGGAAGAGGGAGTAGGGGGAGGGGCAAGACCTTCCAGAGCCATGTTTGTCATGCTTGGACAGCTAGAGCCCCTTCAGGCGTCAAATAAGTATTTGTTCCAAGCAACAGTCATTAGAATATGTAAATCCTTTGGCATGTTCCTGTCTACTGTTGGGTGAAAAGTTTCCTGTTTTCCCACATTGCTAGCTTCTTTCTCAAACACTGCCACTTGCAGAAGGACTAAAATTGAGTAAAAGTCCTGCTCATTATCTAGATGAAAAGAATGTTTCTGTTTGCACTTCCCGGGATGAGTTGTTTTCCCCACACAGAAGACAGCATGCCAGCCTCCCTTCAGGTCTGACCTCAATCAGGGCATCATTAGTCAAGACAATATCCTGAATAAAAACCGGGATTGGCACTCTGGGCCAGTTTATCATGTTCCAGACTTAGAGCTCATTTTCATCTTCCCTACAGACTGATGTCTTCTGCAGTTGTTCATATCTTTATGTGTCCTTCTGTGCATTATATTCAATCGTTTGATGGTCATTGTTCTCTGAGTCATTCTTGGTAATTTTTTTATTTTATTTTATTTTATTTTATTGTCTTTTTTCTTGAGAGAGTCTCACTATGTAGTCTAGGCTGGTCCTGAATTCATAGGTTGAAGTCTAAGTGGTGACTACAGGTAAACACCACTGAGCCAGGAGCCCCTTATGAGTTCTAATATACAATAATATATGGCTTACAGGTCAAAGTCGTTGTTTTTGTAAAATTTTAAGCTAGACTTGATAACCATCTATATGTGGATAGTTCTTTCGTGTTGACATGTAATGGCTTTGGAATGGCTAGGCTATACTTTGCTTTCACATAAAGCAGTCATGACACTCAGTTGATGGTTCTCACTGCAGTAATATTTATCTATGAGGTTGTGACACAGCACATAAACTCATGTGGTCTGAGAACATGTGAAAGACACAATGTTTTCAGAGCCCACCTATGATATAGAAGTTTATAAAGCTCTGTTCTGAAGCAAAGGGAGAGCCTGTAGTGTCTGAGGCCCATAGCTCTGTTCCATGTCTCAAAATGTTTTTCAGACACTGAAAACATTTGTTGTACCTTTACTTGCTACCCCATTGTTATTTTCCCTAGAGGTTTTTAAAGTCCCCAAATAATTCATTCCATGTAAGAAAATACATTTTTAGTTTCTTTTAATGACAAGGCAAACTAAGACCAGCCATCAAATGAAGGCAGATCTCTGCTCACCACCACCTTCTATCCTGCAGGGAAGAGCTGGGAACCTTTGCAGGCCACAAGGGCCCCTCTGGCTTTATGTGTCTATCACAGCATCAGTTCCACTTCTCTGAAAAGGACAGCACTTTGGCAGTTGAGTCCACTGTGGTCTGAGACTCTTGATTAGTAATCAAGAACAAACCATTTGTTGTCCATGGGAGGGCAGGAAACAAAAGTGAAAGGATGGATGTGGCTATTCTAAGGAAGTAGAAGCTGAGCATGAGCAGGAATAGATATGCTAACAGCTGAGAAGACAGGTTTGAAGGGTGGAAAGATGGTTAGCTGATAAAATGCTGCACAAGCATGAAGACCTGATGCTCAACACCCAGATAAAAATATCACACACTTGTAATCCCACGTGGGTACAGGAGGATCTTGGGAGCCCAGTGGCCAGCCAGCCTAGTTAAGTGAAAAAAAAGTTAAAGTGAAGAGCAATTGAGAAAGATACTAGACATCACCCTCTAGCATACACTTGTACATGCATACACACACATACATATGCATATGCATATACATATATACATACATATATATATGACACATACACAAGAGAAAAAAGCAGATTTCAGCCAGAAATTTGAAACAATAAATAAGGTGATTATAATTTTATAAAGTAACAAAATCCATCAAGAATATTCAGTAAAGGCTGGGCGTTGGTGGTACACACCTTTAATCCCAGCACTAGGGAGGCAGAGGCAGGCGGATCTCTGTGAGTTCGAGGCCAGCCTGGTCTACAGAGCTAGTTCCAGGACAGGCTCCAATGCAATATAAAGAAACCCTATCTTAAAACAACCTCACCCCCCCCCAAAAAAAAAAAAAAAACATGTGCAGTGAATGTAGTATATAAGCACTGGACATTTGTATCCCCTACTTCTTAAATCATACACTCTTGGATATTAAGAGTCATATAGGTCCAGATACAATAATATAGGATATAATTACCCTGACTCTCACAAAAGATAAGCTAGACCAAAAACTCAACAGAGAAAACTGTGCCATAACTCAAGATGACATGTAGGGATTGTTCTACCCAACAGCTATGAAACAGAGATTCTTCTCAGGAGCCTATGGGCTTTTTCTCCAAAATAGATCACATTTTAGGCCATAAAGGAAGAGTCAATAAATTAAAAAAATAAATCAAAGTAATGCATCAGATCACAGTGGAATAAAACAAGAAACCAGTACTGAGAACTTTAGAACCTGTACACATGTATGGAGACCAAGCAAATTTGCTTCTAAATGACTGTGAAGACACTGGATAGGAAAGTGTCAAGCAGCATTCAGAATCTTGTCAGTGCAGCAAAGGCAGTGCTGTAGGGGAGTTCATAGAAATGGGGCTCATTTACCTTAAAAACTCAGTTACTGTAAGTTGATAAAGATGGACCGCAAGACCTCCAAGTAGAACAAAGTGAACCCAAGATCAGAACTAAATGATACAATTGGAGCAGAAGTTGACGAGATGGAGACTGGAAGAGCCCAAGAGTCAGCAAAACGAAGAACTGGTTCTTTAAAATGATATCTGGGATCAACGAACATTAGCCAAAGTAACCAAAAGATGTAAAAAGCCAAAAAATAATAAAAATTAGAGGTGAAATGGAGACATTACAATACACCCATAAAATCCCAGAGGATCACTAGGGATATTTTGAAAATATTCCCAAACATTAGAAAGATTAAAAGAAATGTATAAATTGCCAGCTACATCTGATCTACCAAAATCAAATCAAGAGGCTATAAACCATCTACACACAAGATTGAAGCAATAATGACATTTCTCAACAAGAAAAGACAAGAACCAAACAGGCAACTGCTGAGTTCTACCCCAGTCTTTAAAGAACAGAAGGAATGGTCCTCAAACTACCTGTCAAATAAAAAGGAAAAAAAAATGTTACTAAATCCTTTCTTGAAGCTAGTATTAGTCCTATTAACTTTTTCTTTTTCAAATTTTATTATTTATTTTACATCCTGGCCACAGTTTCCCCTCTTTTCCCTCCCCCCTGCCCTACCCTCAACCCACTCCTCTGTTTTTGTTCAGAAAGAGGCAGGCCTCCCATGGATATCAACAAAGCATGGCATATCAAGTTGCAATAAGACTAAGCACCTCCCCTTGTATTAAGGCTGGGCAAGGAAAACCAGTATGAGGAATGGGTTCACCTAAAAGCTAGCCAAAGTGTTAGGGACAGCCCCAGCTTCCACTGTTAGGAGTGCAACAAGGTACACAACTGTCATGTATATGTAGAGGGCCTACGTCGGTCCTATGCAGGCTCCCTGGTTGTTAGTTCAGACTCTGAGTTCCTGTGAGCTAGTTAGTTGTTTCTGTTAGTTTTCATGTAATATCCTTGACCCTTCTGGCTTCTACAATCCTTCCTCCCTCTCAGGGAATCAAGCACGATTTCCCAAGCTTGGCCTAATGTTTAGCTGTGGGCCTTTGTATCTGTTTCCATTAGTTACTGGATGAAGGGTCTCTTATGACAATTAGGGTAGTAACCAATTTGATAATAGGAGATGGCCAGTTCAGACTATTTACTTATCGACTATTGCTAGGAGTCAAAGCTTGAGTGATCCTCATAGATTTGTGGGAGTTCCCTTGCATCAGGCTACCTGAGCCTGAAACCCCACCCCCTTCCAGTTATATCCTTTAGTACTTTCCCTCTCCATCTCCTCCCCAACATAATCCCTCAAGTTCCCATCCCCACCTGCCCCTAGTCCACCTCAGGAGATCTCTTCTATTTCCCCTTTCCAGGAAGATCCATGCAGCCCTCCTTGGACCCTCCTTGTAACCTAACCCCTCTCCATGTGTGGATTGTAGCGTAGTTATCCTTTACTTTACAGCTACTCCACTGAGGAGTAAGTACATGCCATGTTTGTGTTTCTGGGTCTGGATTACCTCAGGATAACTTTTTAAAGGATAAAACAATAAATTACAGACCAATTCCTAATAAAGTACTAGGCAAGCTGAATTCCACAACACACTAAAAAGATCGTGCACCATTGTGTTATGTTGCTGTGCTTGTCATAGTCACTATTGTGATGAAAACTCATGACTAAAGCAACTGAGAAGGAAAGGGTTTATTATCAGTCATCACTGTTAATCATCAAAGGGAATCAAGGCAGGAACCTGGAGGCAGGAGCTGATGCAAAAGTCATGGAGGAGCACTGCTTACTGGCTTGCTCCCCATGGCTTGCTCAGCTGCTTTCTTAAAAAACCCAGAACAACCAGCCCAGCAGTGGCTCCACCCACAATGTTGCCTACAGTCTGATATTAGGGAACCATTTTCTCAATTGAGACTCCCTCCTCTCCTATAGTTGACATAAAACTAGCCAGTACAGTTTCTCCTTGCTATGAGAAATTACCAATGGAAAAAAAAGTTGGAGAGGGTTATTTTGGCTCAGAGTGCCAGAAGGGGAAGTCCATCACAGCAAGAAAGAAAAACTGAAGATGTTCACCCCTAATGACGGGAGTTTATTCACACCTTGGTGGATCACAAAGCAGAGTATAGAACCAAAAGTCACAGTCCCAGATGTCCCATATCTTCTCAAAACAGTGACACCAGCTGGAGATCAAGTGTTCAAATAAATAAGCCTACATGCAATACATCACATTCAAGCCATGACAGCCATAATGAAGTTGGTTTCATTCTTGCAATGGGTGGGTTCAACATCTGCAAAATAACAAATGTAATATAGCACATAAATTCAGAAACAGAAATCAATTATGTGATCATCTCATAGATGCAGATAAGGCCTTTGACAGTTCAACATCCCTTCATGATAAAAAGGTTTGAAGAAACACAGGAAAGAACCAAATACCTGAACATAATAAAGGGAATATATAACAAATGTTAGGCACCTTCATACTAAATGGGGGAAACCCTCAAAGCATTCCTCTTAAAATCAGGAAAGAGACAGAGATATCCACTCAAAAATATCTGAAATTTTTGACAGTGATCAATAAGGCAAGTGAAAGGAATAAAATGGGTAAAAATAAGAAAAGAAGTCATAGTGTGCTTTGCAAATGATATGACCCTGTTCTTAAAAGACCCCAAAGGCTCCATCAGATCAGAAAATGCTCCTTGTGAACACTTTTAGCCAAGTAGCAGGATAAACTAGAGAACCTTTTCTATGTACCAACAATAAGCATGATGATAAAGAAATGAAAACAGACCCATTCACAATAGCCTCAGAAAATAAAACACCCAGAAAC
Source organism: Phodopus roborovskii (assembly GCF_943737965.1). Classification (NCBI taxonomy): domain Eukaryota; kingdom Metazoa; phylum Chordata; class Mammalia; order Rodentia; family Cricetidae; genus Phodopus; species Phodopus roborovskii. The sequence continues at coordinate 26,886,920 of NW_026126571.1, read as the reverse complement.
CAAGCAAAGAGTTGAAAAACAGTGGAAATTAAAACACTGAAGGAATTGATGGAGGCACTGAAACATGGAAAGACTTCCCATGGTCATGGGTTACAGAATCCATTTTGTGAAAACTGACCATGTGAGCAAAAGCAATTTACAGATTCTGTATAACCTCCATCAAATTTCTCATAACATCCTTCACAGGATTGAGAAAAAAAACTAAAATTGATATAGAAGCACAAAATAGCCAAAACAACCCTGCACAGAAAGAACAGTGCTAGAGGTATAATGCCTGTTCTCAAAGTATATGACAGTCATAATAACAAAACCAATGTGATGCTGACACAATGGACAAATGGACCAATGGGATAGAATAAAGGAGCTAAAAATAAACCCACACACAATAGTCACCTAATTATTGACAAAATGTCAAAAACACATTGAAAACAAATCTCAATTGATTGTTCTAGGAAACTGGATTTCACAAGAAAAATTGTGCTAGATCCCTCTCCTGTAGGAAATTATATTCCAAATGGAACATGTACCTTAATGTAACACCTGAAACTACTAAAGAAAAACATAAGGGCACCACTTCAAGATCCAGACATAGGGAAGGATTTTCTGAAGAGGACTCCAACACCACTGGAAATAAAGCTGAGAATTAACAAAGGGTGTAGCATGAAACTTAAAGTGTATACACAACTAAAGAAACAATTGGGTGAAGAGACAGCCTACAGAATGGGAGAAAAAGTACTTGCCAGCTATTCATCTGACAGTGTCTAGGCTATATACAAAAAACAAAAATGAACCCAAAACTCATCCCGTCAATAAATGGCCAAATAAACTGCACAAACAATTCTCAAAATAAACTCAAAAGGCTAATAAACATGAAAAAAACCACTAATTTAGTCAAAATTAGGGAAATGCAAATCAAAACTATATAGATAGTCCATCCTACCCTGTTCACAAAAGTTAGTATCACAACAACAACAACAACAACACACTAGTAAGGATATGGGGAAAGAGGAACTCTTACTGCTGCTGGGAACAGTTATTGGTATACCCACTGTGAAAGTTAACATGGATGTGTCTCAAAAAAATAATCTCAAAATTAAACTATCATGCACTATAGCTGTGCCACTCTTGGGCACATACCTAAGTATTTTGAATCATAAAACAGACAAAACTGCACAGCCATGTTTACTGCACCAGTATGCACAACAGATAAGGAAAGGAACCTGCCTGCATGTCCACCCTGATGGATAAAGAAGGAAAATAGGAAATGTGGTTGACATAGATATACAATGTAATTTTATTCTGGCAAAAAAAAAGAAGAAAAGAAAAAGAAATTAGGTGGAAAATTAATAGAGTTCATGTTATGTGAAATAAATCCTATTAAAAAAACAGACAAATATCAATGTTTTCACTAGTATACAGGAGGTAGATTTATAAATATATGATGTGAAGGCATAAGGGGGACCACTTGGAAGAAAAATTTTTGTCAGTGAGGGGGAAATAGAGGGTTTAGGGGAACAAACATGAGCAGAGTATTGTTTTATATTTATATACGTTATATGTTATATGTTTATATAATATATATGACAATTTCATACTGACCTATTAGTTGATATTCTAATTTTTACAATCTAATAATTAAAATGTTTAAAAGAAAAGGAAAAGTATAAAATATATTTAATGTATGTTATATCTGACTTCTGATTCTGGGGCTTCTGAAGTGATTCTAGAAAATGTTAGTGCACAGAAGAAAATGCTAAGCACGGACATTGTTGTTGTGTAGAGCAGTAGAGATTTCTTCTTCACTGAGTTTTCTGCTTTTCATAAAATAATTTTAAAATATTCCTGTTTGGCTGAGGAGATGATTCTGTGGATAAAAGAGCTTCTGTACAAGTATGAGAACTTGAGTTCGAACCCCGAGAACCAATGTAAAAGCCAGAGAGCATAGCAGGGACAGCTCTAAGTCCAGAGCTCCTAGGAGGAGACAGAAGTAGAGACTGGAGGTACTGCACAGGCTCTGGGGCCAGCCAATTTGGAGCACAGAGTGGGGCAGAATAGAGAAACCCTGTCTCAAACAGGACGGGAAGCAAGGACTGACACCCCAGTTTGTCCTCTGATCATCACATGTATGCCCACACACACAAATATTCTTACAGAAGTTAGGAAAAGGGGAAAGGCGGCAACAAGAAAGGATAATGAGTAGAAAAAGTGATGAAGGATTAAAGCATAGTAAGAAATCAAATATAACTGAGGTAAATTCACCTGCTATATAACAAACTCTTGGATTTCATTGATCGATGTAAGACACTTAAAATGAAAAATACTCAAAGTAAATTTATATTAAAAAAACAAATAAGAGCAGGCATAGTGGCCTATAACTAGGATGCTAACATAAGAAGACCTTGAGTTCAAAAGCCAGCCCAAGCCTACATAATATCCCCTTGTTTCAGAAAAAATAAACAAGCAAAATAAAGAAAAAATGATGCTGGGTGATTGTTCAGTATGTAAGGTGCTTGGCTGTAGGCCCAAAGACCTGCACTCAGATCCCCAGCAGGAGGTCTCCCACCCCTGTGATCCCAGCTCCAGGAGGCAGAAATGGGAGGGTAACGAGTTTGAGACCAGAATAAGTTGGTCTCTAACAAAGAGACATACAGACAGATAGATAGGACGGAAACTCACATGAGCATTTCAACTCCACTAAAAAGATACTCATGTGTAACTAGTCATCAATATTCCTAATCCTGACCACCAGTACCAGAACTAGGATGGTATTTGTTACAGTAAAGGCTGTTCTTTGGGACTGGGGATGTAGCTCAGTTAGGCTTCTTGCTTGGTGTGCATACAGCCCTGATTTCATTCAGTCTCCAATACCACATAATCCAAGAATGACAATGCAAACCTGTAGGCATTAGAAGTAGGCACTTGAAATAGGCAAGAAGATTCAGTTTTCAAGATCATTCTTAGCTGCATGCTTGGGCCAGCCTGAGATGCAAGAGACCCTGTCTGTCTGTTTCATTGTTTTTTTAAGACAGGGTTTCTCTGTGTATCCCTAGCTGTCCTGGAACTCACTCTTAGACCAGGCTGGCTTTGAACTGAGAGATCCACTTGCCTCTGGCCCATCAGTGTATATGCATAACTTGGTCAGCCTGAGGCACTGCAACACTGCCTTATTAAGTTCAATATGGTTTTATAATAATAGAAACATTTTTTTTCCAAGACAGGGTTTCTCTGTGTAACTTTGGCTGTCCTGGAACTCACTCTGTAGATCAGGCTGTGTGTACCACCATCCCTGGCCAGAACAGAATTTTATTTTTTAACAAGAAAAATTGCTTCAATAAAGAAAAATAAGTTTGATGTTTTCCATTTAGAATGGCTATAAAGAAAAGTGTGTGTGTGCATATATGTGCGGGTGTATGTATGCATGTGTGTGTGCACAGGTATGATTGTGTAAGTGTGTGTACAAGTATGCATGTGTTTGTGCACAGGTATGTTTGTTTGTACAGGTGTGTGTACAAGCATACATGCATGTGCACACAGGTATTGGTACAGGTATATGTGCATGCAGGTGTTCATGCAAGAGGTATGAATGTGTGTGTGCAGGTCTGTGTGTGTGCTGCTGTGTGCTCAGCCAGACGTGTGTCTTGCTATACTAGTTTCTACCTTCTTTCCTTAAGACAGGGTCTCACACTGCACCAAAGCTTGCTGTTTCAGCTAGACTGAAAGATCAACAAGTTCCAGGAATCTTACCTGTCTCTGTTGAGGTTCTGGGCATAGGCATCCATGTCGAGCTTTTTACCTTGATGTTGGGGATTAAATGAAGGTCCTCACATGGAGCACTAAATGGTCTACCCCTTGGGCCATCCCCCAGCCCCAAAATATTGTAACATAAAGTTGTAAATAAAGATGCTTTGAGAGTTAGATTAGTATACCTAAAATAAAAATGTAACTGCTAGCCCTGGCTCCTTAGTATGTAACTTTTCTATCAAATGTAGTTAGCCCAACAAGGGCCCTTATCCCCCCCAACCCCCTTCCCTTTCAAGCCAATTAACCAGTCATATCCCACCAGTAGGATGAGAAGTAGTCACTTCCTGCATGACTATTTGTGTGTTAATGAAAGATGAAGGCTTGACCAAGTGTGTTTACTAGCATGGTTTGGGTTCCAGAGAACCCTTTTTATTTTGGTTTGTGTTTTTTGGTTTGGGATTTTTTTTTTCAAAAGAAATTGTTTTACTAAACTTACATTCATTTTCTTTGTGTTAACCCACGCTTATTCTTTTCCCATGATTACATGCAACCTTACTTTATATTTCTAAAAGATTTTTTTTTTTAAGTGACTGAGCTTGAAGGTCTTCAAAAACAAAAAATATTTACTAAAATTAAAAGTCCAGTTTGAGGTGAACAAGTATGTCTAGAGGTTTCCTAGTAGTAACTCCATTAAGAACAAATTCCAAAGCCACAATGAACAATGGCTCTAGCAAGGTTCCTTTGGGTGAAAGACTAGCTTTGTAATACAGTTCACAGCATTCCAGGAATACCAAGTTATTCTAGGGAGACAGAGGCCCTAGGTTTTTTTCACATGCCTTCTGGCCAATCTTGACTGCACAAAACTCCAGATCAGTAAACAACAGAGCCTGAAGGTTTGGGTGTCAGACACTGGAGATTTTACTAACAGGCTGTAGTGACTAGCATGTGGAGGCGGCAAATTATGGAAGGCAACAATTATTTTAATCTGGACAACACCACATAGTTAAGATATCGCTCCCTTTTCACCATGATCAAAGAGTAATGTAAATTTTAAAGTTTTAGTCAGAAAAGAAATTGCAAGTTACTAGGAGAAATAAATGTAGTGGCTCATTGCAGTGGGAGATGGGTAAATTCTGCTTCAGGGAGGCAGTAATGCAGAAGCGACAAGCAGCCCCTTCCACACAGCCATTGTGGCCTCAATGGAAACCAGAATTAGAGACTTTTTTAAAAGACAAAATACCATTTATCGTGGTATCATGTAATGGCAGATGGAACAACAGAAACCAAGGCGGTGCACCAGGAGAATGGCTGACCTCACCCTTGCACTGCCGCCTTAGCTGGCGCGTGCGCGCACAGGGAAAGTGATCTAGGACCACTGGCCTGGATCCAACGTAGAGTCCAGGTGGAGAAAAGGAACTCTAATGAGTAGAAAAGAAAGGGGTAATCACCTGTTTGGGAGCTTTAAATGTGAGCACTTTAAATGTGAGGTGCTAGTGTCCTTGAATGCTTCCTGTGCTGAGATGGATGTTTTCAGGACTCTGGGTCAGTTTAGCTCCGGCCATTCTGGTGGTATAATTTATCTTGCTTACACACAATCTGTGGTTCTGCATTCTCCCCTTCTCTTCCTGGGAGAGTTAATGACGTCCTTTTCTTTGGTTTTTATCCATCTAAGTTCTACAAACAAGATGTTCCTGTACATTAGGAAGTTCTCTTCTCAAGGTGGCCTGGCTTTAAAGTATCATCGGCACATTTTAGCAAAACAGAAACAGGGCAAAGTGGTGTAGTGTGACAAGGCAGGTTCTTTTAAGCATACTGAACTTTTGTGGTAAGAACCACAAAGGTCAGGTGTTGGATTTTGTATGGGTGAGTGTTGGGATTAAAATTCAGTGAGGGAGTGTTAGACCTGTCTAGCTGATACAGTAGTCCTGGTACCTTTACTTGCTTGAGAACTCAGATCAAAGGACCTGGAAAGGTTGGGAAAGCTGATGTGCTAATTCCCCAGCAGTGTGTACAGAAAGCCTAGTGTGGCCCAAAGTGCAGTGACCACTCCTTGGATGCCTTTGATCCTTATCTGTAAACTCTGCTAGCATCTGTCATATAATTGAGGTACAGTCTTTTATTGCTGCAATTAAAACTTTCCAAATGCACTATGTTATCTCTGCCCCAGCTAAAGTCCAGACCATTGTTTGAAAGGTGAGGCTAACAATGTGTCAGATGCTGGACTTGAGGGCCCAGCTCTCACACACCCCCAACCTGTGACTTCTCTAGCGTTTTCATTTCCATCTCACCAAACAGCATAATGGTCCTGAAGTTTGTTCATTCCTTTGACTTCCTTTATCACATAGAGATGGCAAACATTCTGTTGCTAACTTGAAGTGGCTCCAAGCTGCAAGCTTGGAAGGATATTAAACCAGTAAAAGCTTATCAACTGATGCATTGATATGCTGTAAATTCCAGGCTTTTCATTTTGCTTTTGAGGGTGGCCCTAAGTCAACACATTAGTAAGCAATTTGCTGACATGAGATGGATCACTTAAGACTCTCCTGAGCAGACAGAGTTCACCTAAATGCTTTTGTTAGTGTTTTTTTTTTAATGTTTAGCCAGTAATTGCTTTACATATCAATGACCCAGGCTCCTGGTTATTAAATTTATCAAATATCCAAAATAGGAGCCTTAAAGGGAAAAATATCTTATGGTACTCATTTTTTTCTAAATTGAATTTTTATACATTTTGTGCTTATGTGAAATTCATAATATTAAACATGAATGTTTACAAATGAGAACTAAGTTGACATGTTTTTCTTGTCATCCTTGCCCTTTCAATTATGAAGATTAGCAACTCACATAAGAAATGAGGAAATAAGAATTCGTGAAAACAAGAATGTGACACTTCAGAAATATTTGGCTACATTGAACCGTCAGTACATGTGTGTTGACTTTTTCAGTATTAACCTAGAGCCTCACACATGCTAGCACACACTATCCTACTGGCCAGAGCTCTATCTCTGAAAAGATTACTGTTGCTGAGCTGAACACTAAGACTTTAAAGAGCAAGAGCAGTTCTATTTGCCCCTGCAGAAATGCACCCTGACAGCCTTCAGGGTCCTGACAACCTCACATCCATGCTGTGGTTTTAGCTCAATACTGGCATTTTACTGAATTCTGCCACCAGAACCCACTTTAAAATCTAGATAAGCATTGTTCTTTTTCACCTTTTCCCTCTTCCAAGAAGGCATTTGTATTGTGCTGCTTCTAAATATGTACATTTAGGGCATATATTTGTTCTCATCGCTAATCTTTTGCAAACCTAAAGTCAACTTTTTTCAGTGCTAAGGACCTTAGATAAATTAATCAGGTGCTTCCCTAGATCTATGGTACTCATCTGAGGAGATAAGAAATGTACACAAAATAGATAACACGGGTCCTCAAGAGCCAGAAGTCCACTGGGTGAATGGAGGAGAGATCACTTTCAGACCACAGCACAACACATAAAGTGCAGGAAGAAGAAAAAGAAGTTATTCACAGGACTGAGCAAACGCATGGGCCAGACCATACGATTCCTTCAAGACAGCTTCTGCTGAAGTTAGTGGTGACCAATGACACAAACATGGGAGAAGCTGGTACAGCCTCAGCTCTGGCCACCTGAATTGTAAATCACAGTACAGTTCCCTCTCCTCACCTCCAGGGAGCCTGCAGGTTCCCAAGTCAGTGGTGTTCCTACTACTGTAGTAGCTCTTCATTAAAAGAACAGTGTTTGTGGTCTTTGATCCTGGGGGAAGTACACTGCCTATTAAATACTAGGTCAGTTTCCAAGCTGTTTTAATAACCAGCCCCACAGAAATGGTACAAGCCTTAATCTACTTCATCATGTAATGCCTGTAAGTGATAAAGTGAAATTTAGTTTAGATTGAATAACATTCATTTAATAGTTCTTAACCATCGTTACATATGAAGGGAAGTATTTTTGCTTAAAAACTATTTCTTTAAAACTAATAAAGTTTAAAATAACTAAGTCTATAAAATTAGAAAGGAAGGAAGTGTAAAGGTGGTATTACTCTGATTGGCAGTGAATTCCTCTCTGAGTTCGAGGCCAGTCAGAGCTACAAATTGAGATTCTGTCTCAATAAAACAAACAAAAAATATTAAAACTTCAAGGAAAAAGGAGTACCATGAAGGCAGACATGGAGAAAGGAAGGGAGCAAAGAAGGTTAGTCTGGATAAGGGATGTGGGAAGATGAATGTGAACATAAACAGCCAGTGGGTCCCTGCTGTCTCACCTCTGTGATGGCAGGGTCCAATGTGTCATTGGTTCATAAGCAGTGCCCGCTGGGAAAGTGCCCAGGGACAGACCACTGAATCCGCTCATGAGTCAATGAAGGATCTTGAGGAAAAGATGCCTACAGGTGTGGGCCTGTGATTTGGGCGCATATCAAACTTAGCTCTATTTGGAACTGGGGAGGGTGCCTTGGGCTTGCTGCTTGGGGTGCCTGAGGGATCTCAAAGTGAAGTGCTTCCTGGCAGCAAATAAGCAGGCCTAGACTGAGGAACAGATAGGATTCAGAATTGCAGTACGCTGCAGGGTGCGGCAGGAAAAGGGCAGAAAAAAGTGGGACTCAGCAGCTAGCCAGCAGAGAGAGAGAGGGGGTGGGAGAGAACGTGTCTGGGAAGCCCACTTACCTCTCATGCTCCCAGAAGGGAGTGACCGGGTGTGGGTGTGCGAGGCAACCTTGCGCCCCAGCATAGTCTTGTCAAGAGCGCCTCCTAGAGGACAGGCCTTGGGACCCACTGGCTGTTTATGTTCACATTCATCTTCCCACATCCCTTATCCAGACTAACCTTCTTTGCTCCCTTCCTTTCTCCATGTCTGCCTTCATGGTACTCCTTTTTCCTTGAAGTTTTAATATTTTTTGTTTGTTTTATTGAGACAGAATCTCAATTTGTAGCTCTGACTAGCCTCGAACTCAGAGAGGAATTCACTGCCAATCAGAGTAATACCACCTTTACACTTCCTTCCTTTCTAATTTTATAGACTTAATTATTTTAAACTTTATTAGTTTTAAAGAAATAGTTTTTAAACAAAAATACTTCCCTTCATATGTAACGATGGTTAAGAACTATTAAATGAATGTTATTCAATCTAAACTAAATTTCACTTTATCACTTACAGGCATTACATGATGAAGTGCCTGCAGCAGATGACAGTCATGTGAGGGATACAAATACCGTGTAGTTATGAAATGAAAACAGAAAAATTTTAATACAATTTTTCTCTGCCCTTTTAAATTGTTGTGATTGGTTGTTTGGAATAACATTCTAAATTATTAGCACGAGCTAATCACTTAGCTTTAAACTGTGTGGTGTCTGCTGAAGTGCAGATGTGAGGACTGAATTCACATGTGGAAGCCTAGAGTTACCATTTCCCGCCTACACACATGCTAGTCACCTCTCAGCAGAATAGCTGCACCATAAAAGGAGCTGCCTGCCTGGCCTGCGGCCCCACTACAATTCCAATATTCTACTGTTCATACCTCAGATCTTTCTCCTCACCAGCACATTGTGTTGAGTATCGTGTGACACTGCTCTGGGAAAATGTGAACAAGTATCTCCTCATTCCAGAAAGGGAAGCAACAACAGAGCAAAGTCACAGTACCACTAGAGGCCAATTTGGTGAACCAATGAGTTTACTAAGGTTATTGGATAACTCAAAGGCACAGCCATCACAGAAAGCCCACCACAGCATGGAGATGCCCTCTACACAACATCCAGGTAGTTGGACAAATCAGTCTCCTCTCTATAGCAGTCCTTATGCTTCTATAACCTTTAAGGAAGGGGTCATGTGTGTGCTCAATTTCAAGGACTTCCAGAGACTATGAGTTGCTTACTTCCTGAGTCTTAATGAGCTTCTCTCTGGGATGGAATTTCTACATAGCCCTGGGTCACTGGTGGGCACTTTCTCCCACAGAAAAGGCCCTAGCTACCCTGGTTGCTTTTCCTTTCTCCTTTCCCTGGACAAGTCTCAGAGAAGTCACAAGTGGAGAGGTTATAATAGGCTCCACCTTGTTATTAGAACTGAGAAGGAAAAGTGAATGCATAGAACAAAGAGAACAACTTGAAGCAGCAAAGGAAAAGGATTTTCCAGATCTGAAGCTAATCCAGACCAAACTTAAGTGGTCAAAGACCCTCAATATGACTTAAAAGGGGGTCAGTGTTCCACCTAGTAATGCTGTGGAAGACCTCAGGAACAACAGGGTGTTCAAAGGAACAGCACGGCACCACACAGATGTCTCAGAGGTTCAGCATAAGCCAAAGGTCTGGGCATCATCAGGGGGAAGTGCAACAGCCTAGAATTCTATGAAAACTGTAAGAAGAAGAGTCTGAGAGAGACAAGAGTTCAGACGGACAATGCCGTTATGACTCCAAAGTGTCTTCTTGGGATGAGCACTGAAGATTGTGTTTCCTAAAGAAAGAAAATTACCCTAGATGGGAGTTTGTGGTATAAGTAGTAAGTGAAGAGAAAGAGGGCTATCTCATAGGCATTGAATCTGCCAAACAAGAATAACAGTGTGTCCTCAACAAGTCAAGTCAGAGCGTTCTAGTGTTTGCAAATCTGGACCGGAAAGGGATACTTGAGTGAAAGCATTCTGAGACCCTCATATTGGCTCAGAAGATAAAGATCCTGGTTAACTTTGGACTGTGATGATCTAAGCATGCATCTCCAGGGTGGGAGCTAAAGAATAAGAGTTTTCACCTTTAAGGTGCTAGAGAAAAAAGCTAAAAATACAAACTTTGTATTGGAGAACAGAGGTTTATTTGTTTTGTTTTTAGTGTGGGATGGCTCAGCAGGTCAAGGCAAGTGATGTGGAGCCTGATGATTAGAGTTCAAAGCCCAGGACCTACATGGAAGAAGACAAGAACTGAGTCCCAGTAGTTCTTTGACCTCCACACTTAGGCCGTGATGTGCACACCCACACAGGAAATAAATGCAATAGTGACGAGTAAGGTGATGGAACAAAAGAATACACAGGTGTCAGTAATTACACAAATGAGACTGATCAGTTGTAGGGTAGTGTGCACACACCTGTGTGCAGTCACACTCAGGTCTTATTCACAGGTGCAGACAGCCAGCCTAAGCATCTCCAGTCACAGGTGAATGGGAAACAGTTTCTAAGTGAGACCCAACTACTGTGGGCAGCAGATGAGCATGTGATGGTCATCTGTCACTGTACCCTTCTTACACCAGTCTCCTATAGTCTAATTTCCCAGCTCTTAAGATTGAATCCAGTGCCTCATTTATGCTGGTTAAGTGAACTGATGCCAAGCCCTTATATTTTGAAAAAGGAGCTGTGGGTGGCCCTGAATGAGATCCCTCTCCTGCCTCAAATGGCACTGATCTCATCTCCTAAACTGCTTGTCTTTCTGAGGCATCAAAGTCCTACACAGATGACCACAAGCCAGTTGGCTTTAAATTCTAGGAAAAAGGCGGGTCTGACCTGAGATGGGGAACAGCATGTAAAATGCAAGTGGTAAAATGGTATTCTGGATATACTGGGTAATGAAATACTAAATTTATAAGCCTATTCAACATGGTTACTAGAAATTTTAGCACTGTTCATGTAGCTCCAACTACATTCCTGACACAGTGGTGTTGTATAACTAACTCCTGAATCTTTCAGGTCCTCAGAGCAATTATATTATGGCAAAAGACTTATAAATACAGCATGTGATGCTATGCAATAACTAGATACACCCAGTCTTGGAAAGTGATTTCCTTAACAGAAAATGTTCTTCCTCTTGCTCAGAGAGACCAAATCTTTATAGTAGCCTCATTGAAATCCAGAGAATTATTCTCTTTCCCAGCCATCTGACTCTTGACCCTGCAAGCTCTCCCTCTGTGACTGTGCTATTACTACTCACCTGAGCATTCTGCCAGTGTAACTGTCCCTAAAAACTCAAACTGGGACTAAAGTAGAGCACAGTGCTAGAAGCAGGCGATGCACAGCCATAGTGCCCAGGATCTAGGGCCTTGCACCTAAACTGGACACCCAACATGAAAAGATGATCTCTTCTCTATGGAACATCCTAGTGGGTAAACAGAGTCCCTCTGTTTATCTTTAGCTGGGCAGCATATAAAGATGGGTGTCACCTGTGAGTTCCTGGTCTGAAGAACCTGGCCATAGTTTCTCTTCCTATCTGGAAAGGCTGAGCCCAGGAAGGCAACACTGGTTGAAGAGATATAAATAATCTACTTGTTAAGAACAAAGAGCTAGGTTAGCTGACCTAGTGAATTATATTAAGTATCTGTGAAAAAGGAAACTCAGTATGATCAGAGAATGCTCTTGTGCCTGTCATACCCAGCTTTCATAAATACTGGTATAATAGAAAACACTGTGAAATTTCATTTTCTAAATTTATTAATTATAATGAAATGCTGTGTGAAGTGGTACCATCCTATTTTGTAGACATTTGAACTTCTGTCTAGAAGGTAATTGTGAAGAATTCCCTACAATTATGTTTGAAGCAAATAAGACCACAATTGCAATGGCATTTAAGCACAGGACATTTAATGTGCATTTTAATGCATGTTCTAATTAAGAAAAATAACTCATGAAAACTTACAGGAAAAAATGAGTTGGAGCAGCTCATTATACAACTTTGTAAGCAAACCACTAACAACAAAAAAAAAAAATCTCTTTGAAACTGGCTTTCATGTAGCTCAGGCTAGCTTCAAGCTTTTGATCCCCTGCCTAAAGTCTCCTGACTGCTTGGGTTATAGGTGTGCACCACCATGCCTCCTTACTATCTCAATACAAACCCCACTAAAGTTTAAGGCATGTTACACTTCTAATAAGTTATATAGTACTTATAAAACTTTGCTCTTTTAAAATAAGGCGACAGCATCTTGAGGAATGGGCAGGCACAGTGTCAAACCATTGTAACTGTAGAAGGTAAAACCACAGACGTCAAAGAATCACAGCAGACGTATCCAGATGAGTCAGGAAGCAGGCAGGTTAAGGTCTATTTAATAGCAGTAGGTAAAGCTAATGGGAAACTTGCCCGGGAATACCCAACCTTCCTGTGTGGGTACAGTAGTTCACTCTAGTAGGTGCTTAAAAGAGTTGGGAATCCTGTTCATGCCATTCGAGATGACTACATGCCCTGCCTCAGCCAGCCAGCATCTAATACCCAAGTCATTTGTCCTAAGACCAGTTGCTTTCCTAAATCTGTTTTTGTATGATTTTATAATTATGTGTCTGTGTGTGTGTGTGTGTGTGTGTGTGTGTGTGTGTATGCTCATATATGTACATATATAACTTTATAAAGTAACTGGGTTTAGAGGAACACTAGAGACTTATTTAAGGTTAATACTTCAAATGCTGCATATGCTGACTCTATACTGACACTACTAGTGTAGAATTCAACCTAAGTCCCAAGGGATCTTTCTGTAGTGGGGCATCTTTGTTATCTGTGCTAAGAGGAAGATTTTTAAAGTCATTCGGCAAGGTGTGTTTCAAATTGAGACCTTAGAGCTTAATGAAAAAAAAAAGAAAAAAGAAAAAAAAAAAACCAAAGCAAAGCAAAAAGACAAACCTCCTTTGCTTGGATTCCCTCTTTTCTGCTTACACTAAGAGCACCTATAATCTAGAGCCACAGCTTCACAGGCTGATGAGCGAAGCATAAGAGATAACTCCAGTCCCCACATGCCTGGTGGCAGTGCCAAGAAGTTACACACTGTGCTGTGTAAGTCCTCTAAGATTCTAATTCCTCCCTCCTGCCAGCTTTAGTCCCAGATACATTCCTTGCTAACTGCAGCAGAGGAAAAAGTATCTTCTCTGTTTTTACACTTCCCTAAATTGTTGAGCTGGAATCCTGTGAATCAGACCAACAAAAGACAGATTAGCAAGAGAAAAGTATAAACACTTACTTAATAAAGTCTCCTGGGACATGGACACCTTACAGAAATAAAGACCTTAGTCAACAGCTAAGCAGCAGTAAACTGGGCTCTCACTGATGAAGAATGTAAAGTCCCAAAAAGGAGACAGCTGAGGACAGAAAGACAGGCAGTTTGGCCTGACCTATTCTAGGTTTCTCAGGACTGCTGTCCTCAGAGATTACAGTGGGGCCTCATGACAGCTTCTGGAGAAAAAAAGAAGCCAAGTTCCTCCTTCAGGAATGACTCTGCCCTGTCATTCAGATGCTCCAGCCTATGCCTCTGTTCTCAGTTCACAGAAATCAGCCACCGAATCCTATGCTCCTACAACACCAACATAGATGAACTCTTCTCAGAAATCGACCTCTGCTTGGCTGTAAATCGTAGCATTCTTCAGCAGTTAGATGAAAGGTGTGGCCATGAGATCACTGAGGAGGACTGGGAGAAAATCCAAGTGCAGGTAGGCTTCAGGCCAGCTTCCTTGCTGCCTCTGCAGAATGGGCTGCAACCACAGGTCTGTAAGGGTGAGAGCCTTGGTGAGGTCTGCCGTGGATGGGGCACCCAGGCCTTTGCCATGAGCTCAGTGATGACCATCAGGGTCTTTCATTTTGAAATGTTAAATGTTCTAGTTTTGGTGGTGGGCGTTAATGAACAATGAAAACCCAGAAGGGCAAGCCTACGCTTCCTGCCCTGTTCCTATATCTGTAATAGCCTAAGGGAGGGAAGCAGGGCTCTTGAAGGACTCAAAGCCAAGATGTAGGGGAAAACATAAAACATAGAATTGGGAGTTTAAAGAAAAAAAAAAAAAAAAAAAAAAAAACAGCCGGGTGGTTGTGGCATACGCCTTAAGTCCCAGCATCTGGGAGACAGAGGCAGGTGGATCTCTGAGTTCGGGACCAGCCTGGTCTACAAGAGCTACTTCCAGGACAGCCTCCAAAGCCACCTGTCTGGAAAAACCAAATGTTTTTCCACTTTTAATTAAAAGGCACTATATATGCTATATTATTAATGCTCAGCATTTTAAAAATATTTTTGTTTTAAAATGCTAATTATAATCTGTACATCTCACATCTTAAATATTTAAGATTTTTCAATGCACTGCCCATTTTCAGAGGACCCATGTCTTGGAATTTAGTTCTCACTGTAGGTCTGAGTAACTCCTATTACAAATCACTATTGCTTTGTGCTGCAGGCTGCTCACAGGGAGATCTATGAGTGTTCCATCTGCCTGACTCCTCTCTCCCTCCATGGTGACTGCCGGCAAGCAGCTGTAGGAGCCAGCAGCCAGCGTCCCCGTGAGACAGTCCTCCTGTCCTGTGCCCACCTGTTCCACCATGCCTGCCTCCTGGCCCTGGAGGAGTTTTCACTGGGAGACAATGCCCCTTTCCATGCCTGTCCTCTCTGCCGCTCCTGCTACCAAAAGAAAATTCTTGAATGCTGAATTCATGTTCAGGAAGTTAAGACTAGAACAAGAAAGGGGCTAAAAACCCCACCTTGGTTTTGGGTCTGTCCTTTGTGATTATATAGAGGAAATATAAGGACCCATCTAACTGTAATCCTTATTATATAAAAAGTAGTTTGCGCATTTGTGAGTTTAGTCACTTGAAATAAATGAGGAATAGTGTTACTCAAAATATAGCTAATGTCTGACCAACAGTCAGGAAACTGACACACTTATCTAATGCATAAGTATCTTTACTTGGTTTTTATGTAATAGATTAGTAGCATGGTGAAGTACTTTTAATATCTAAACTGAAAAATATTAGTGGTATTCCAATCAAAACAAGTTAAACCAAACGTTAGTAACAGTGGTGCAGAATCCTGTGGTCATATATGAGACAGACAACTGAGAATCCTTGGAGCCCACAGAACTGGTGCCAGTGCTCCAATGCGACCCCACAAATGTTCAAGACCCAGATATGAAGTGGTGCGTTATTCCCTTGTAACTGGCATACATCTCTCCATTTGCTTTGACGTCACCTCTAAACATAATGCCTAGTATAGTGTAAGTGCCCTGCGAACTGTTGCTGCACTGTATTACTTAGGAAGGACAGGAAAAAGAAAAAAAATGTGTGTGGGGGTTCAGCGCAGATATAGTGGGGTTTTTTGTTTGTTTGTTTTGTTGTTGTTGTTTGGTGTTTTGTTTTGTCTTGGTATACTTTAAACCCCAGGTTGGATACAGAGAATGGTGCTAAGGTTGGTGTGTATGGTAGTCAGTGAGCAGCTCTGCTCTGGTGGTTCTTGTCCACTGGAACAGATAAAGACCCATCCAGCAGAATTAGCAGTATGATAATCAACACTGGAATGTCTATCTTACAGATTTTCAAGCTCCCTAGCTGTTTCTGTGTCGGGGATTTAAGTCCCCTTTGCCTCAGCCTCCACCAGGGAATCTGTTTTCTCTGGAAGGCAGTGTCCATGTGAAGCAGTGTCCCCGGGAAGGGACCAGTGTTAGCTCAAGACACCAAGAGCAAGTTCTCAGCACAAAGGAGGTTTATCTGCCCCACAGGGACAAAGGGTGGGGAATAACAGACAAAGACAGGAAAGACAGAAGGGAGAGAGGGAAGAAGGGGTATCTGTCCTGGAGGAATAAAGGACTGCCTCTGGACAAAGAGGAGACAGACATGGCACATAGGCAAGTGGCAGATTTTGAACGTAAAGGGGGAAACCCCAGTGTTAGGGTGAGGTGTTTATTTTAATTGGGCATGTTAATTAGGTGAACCAGAGGGGACTGCTGATTGCTGGGCTTCAATATTTTTTGATAGGTGGACCTTGGTAGTCAGCTTCAGGAGGGAGAAGTGACCAAATAAGGGAACAGACATTGGTGGCTGGCTTTCGGAATGCAATCTAATGGTTTGTAGAGGGAATGGGACAGAAGGACAAGGCCTGCCAGAGCCATGTTTGCCATGCTCAGGCAAGCTAGAGAGTCTTCACCCAACCTGGATGGGAGAGCAACAGAGAAGCAGGTAGCAAGCAAAGGTATATGCCAGGATTCAGAACTGCCCCCTACACAATGAAGGAAGTGTTTAAAATCCATATTTATATTTTTTATCCTTTTTAAATGGCTCTTTTTGGTTTATAATATAGATGTATAATTTGTGGATAAGTATGCATGTATTAGGTTAATGTTCAAGAAGTTCTAAATGATTAGAGACATTCTACTACAGCATTTGGAGACTCATTTGGAGAATACCTTAAACACGTGACAGAAATAAGCTGTATCTCAGAGTCCAACTTTTCTACTCAGAAAACTCAGCTGCAGGTGTCTCTGCCTCTAATGGGGATACAGCAAGGTTCCAGGGTCTGACTGCTCTGACCTTAGAGGGAGGCCATACACAAGCTGAGATGGCATTGCCGTCCCTGGAACTTGTGAATGTCCACAGTAAGTTCTGCTGCTGAAGTAGCGGAGTCCATTTCCACTGGCACAGGAATGGATGCTAGTTGTTGGCAACAAACAAGTCCTTAGGATGACGTACACAGCAGGCATCAACTTAGTTAGGGTTCTGAGCACTGTGAAAATTCTAGTGTTGAAGGTAAGGCCTCAGGCATCTTGCAATAGTCAGTGACAACTCAAGTAAATTTCTTATGAAAACTACCCTTTCAAGAGGACATTGCAAACTTTTACCATTCTATCATGTCTTTAGTTGGCTGTCATATGGAAATTAGTGCACTGACTGGGACACCACATGCCAGTAAGAAGATTCAGAGGCCACATAACTCTCAATGTGGCTTCTTCCTCAGAGCAGTCTTTATTGTAATGAACTGATCTCTCCCTTAGCTTAGCAGATATCTCAGCGTTATTGCAAGATAAAGCCTTCTCACTGCCCCTTCCCACTTGACTTTACTCATACTCAAGGAGCTGGCATCAGGTCTTCCTTTTTAAAACCCCACATGATGGACAGACATGAGCTCTTCCACACTTATGAATCTGTCTGGTTGCTGCTTCAGCAGGCCTAACTCCTCCCTAGGCACTCTCCTCACTAACTCATGGACTGAGTAAGACACTGCCCAAGAAGCACATCCTCAGGGCATTTTGGTCCAGAAGTGGTCTGTGCGAGCCAACCACAGGTTTTTCTGAGGCTTTTCCCAGGTCCTAACAGAGCAGTGAGAACTCTAGAAGGCTAAAACAAGCTTTGTAGGACTCTTTTCTTCCTCTCAAAGCACACGAGACAGCCACATCATTATAAAACTGAAATGATGCATGGCCCTCTATTATCTATCCTTACCACTCAGGACAGAGGTAATGATTTGGAAATGGGTTATAGATTTTTTTTTTTTTTTTAAGTACCTTTAGTTGCTACACAGGGCTCCCTATGTGGCCCTGGGAATTCCAGGGCCAAGGCTGGTACCAACTTTTCAGGCAACAGCTACAGAGTTTCCTAATCTGCAGTACAGCCAAAGCTGGACCTACTTCAGGCTTCCTGAGTCCTAAATAAAATTAACGTTTGACTGGAGAGAGAAAGCAAGTGCTCCAGGCAATGTGTGACAAGGGCAACACTCTAAGATAACTGTATTACTGTTTTCAAGCTCTCAGTCCTTGCAAATTACATCCATAAAACTGGTTTCATTTTAGAATCAAATCATCTTAGACACCTGCATATTGATCTGCTGCATGTAAAGAACAGAGGAAGAGGTTCACCATGTACAAGGTGCATGGGCAGACAAGCTAAGCCCCATCAGCACACAGGAAGAGTGATGCCTCCAAGATTTGTCTGCTGGCTGAGAACTCTGGACAAGCCAATGGGAGTCACTGGAATTCAGTGACCTACTTCTTTACTCAAGCATGGGGCAACCTCAAGCACCTTTAGTTTTCTTGGCTGTGTTCCAAAGCCATTAACTAGAGGTACACATGAACTAGAGATATTCATTCCCTGTTTCACAGGGTTCAGAGTCAGAGCTACCCATGTGTCTAGAAGTCCCTATGCCCCTGTACACCAGTGCCACTTCAGTCTCTGATGTGAGTTCACAATAAGAAATAAATATTATGACAAAGTGACCCACCCTATAGCCTGAACCAATGCAGGGCCAGTGAGATGGCTCATCAGGTAAAGACACATGACGAAAGAAAAGAACTGACTCCTGTAAGTTGTTGTCCTCAGATCTCCACCCATGAATGGACACACACACACACACACACACACACACACACACACACACACACACAGAGAGAGGAACATTAAAAAATCCAAGTTGAGACATATTGAAACTTTAATATTTTATGAAATTTTCAGACACCTTACCTTACAGATTAGCCAGGAGCTCTGTGTTTGGATGTATCGGCAAATGGTGTGCACTGAAAGTGATTGCAGTAGAAAACTGCTCTCTGATCTCTCCTTCACTTGTTCTGCCCAAAGGATGAATTTCAAGTTTCAATAAAAAGCAGAGCTGGCATTAACTAACATAGGCATAACGATGATGGAAATTTGAAAGCAGCTGACTTGCTTTGTGCTAGTACAGGAGCACACACTCAGGTATCTAGCAGTACTCATTGAAGGCATGCACTGAGTCACTCAGAGCCACAGCACCAATGGTCCTTTTCCCTAAAACTAACCTGGGAAACCAGGAAATGCTAAGATGTAAGTAAAGAAATATACTCCATGGCTTGTAAAAGTACAGCTAACTTTTCTTCTTTTTCTAAGTAAAAAAAAAAAAAAAAATTCAGACACTTTGTTTTTTCATAAATTTCTCCAAAAGAAACTAAATACAACAATCTGAGGGAAAAAAAAGTTTTACTTCTTTGTGAACACAACCCTGTTTTGTCACCCACATGGTGCATGTGAGCACCACTGTATTTCTGTGCATTGTGTACAGCCTAGGGACAGCACACGAGTGTGCACTCGTGTCTTTTATCAGTAGATTCGGGAGTTGAGAAACCATCCCAACAATTATTACAACTGAATGATTATGAGCTCATATTACACTGCGCCTGCACTTCCATGACCTTTAAGTTCTGGTAACTTTCCTGAGGTGGCGATTTAAGGTGGCATATATGAAGGTCACCATGAAGGTCACCAAAGCCTGAGAGACATGGAGGAGGAGAAGAAGAAGCAATTCCGTCTATGGGTCCCACAGGCACAACAAACACAGGAAGTGAAGCAGTCTTTAAAAAAGATTTAAAAAGTGAATTACATAGCCTATAAGGCAAAGTCTAAGTTACAAGTGTGTACAACGCTGGCACTGTGCTGTGAGAAGTATTACCAGGTGTATACACACAAATGGCCACACCTAACTCACATGTGCTTCCTGCTGCAGCTTTCCACAAACACAGTCCTGGGGCTGCCCACCAAGGCTCAGGCTTGGAAAGAGTCTAGTATTTTTCCATTGGCTTCAAGTCTAATGAAGATTCTGTAATATGAATCAGAAACTCTTGCTTTTGGTTTTTTAAGGGAATAAAAATTTTAGTTTGCTACTAGTCCAGAAGTACCAGGCAACTTTCAGGCAAACTTCTCAGGGCATAAAGCAAAGCATAAGAAAGTCCGAGTCTGTCTCATGACACATCTTCATCCAGATGGGTCCCTGCTGTAGACATACAACTTTTCCTCAGTCCCTAAGACTCAGGGTTTAACCAAAAGCTCTAGAGTCAATCAGAAAATTCCTATGAGAAACTGATTACAATGCCAAGTTCTCAGTGCTGATGAGAAGGCGGCACTGACAGGTGGGCCCAGACCCCACCACAAGCTGATGGGTGTCTGTCGGAATGTCAGGAATCAGGAGTTGTCAGAACTTGGCTGCAGAATGCTACTGAGCAATCGGATCTCACAGTGCTTTCTGATGCCCATTTGCAGAAGGCTTCGAAGTTTCTGAATCCCTTGAGGTATCCATCAGGTGAAGTTTGTGAAGTCCTGCAGGAAAAACAGGATAAGGATGAGAAAGGGGCAACTAAGGGACCAGATGACCAGACATGACCTGCTCAGCAGCAGCACAGCTTTCCTGTGGAGGTTGTGATAATGCTTCCTAAAGCTGTCTGGAAATGGAAGCTGGAGGCAGCTCTGTAGAAGTCACACCTCTTTTTCCAGGACTGGGTAACAGGTGGGATATGGCTCTTCTCAACACAGTGGGGTCCAACTTTTTTTTTTTGAGTGTATGTGCTCATGTGATTGTGCCTACAGATAGAAGCCAGAGAACAATCTTGGATGTCATCTCAAGTGCCATCCACCCTATTTATGAAGCAGGGTCTCCCACTAAACCTGGAACACACCAAGCAGGTGAGGATATGTCCTGGGGATCAAACTGAGGTACTTGTGTAACAAATAGGTTACTGACTGGGTCATCTCCCCAGCCCTTCAGTGTGGCTCTCTGCAGGGGCCCCCAAAGCATAATTCTCCACAGGCCAGAGGCTTCAAAGCACAGTTCACCTCTGCACTGCCTCTTCTGCCCCTCCCCCTCCCAGCCTCTTTCCAGAAAGCAAACTTGTCCTAACCCCAAAGTACACTGATATAGATAAATGACTCTTTTGTTTTCAAACACATATTCGCAAAGTGTGGGAAGAATACCTCAAAATATTAAGCATGTAATTCTTTTAAAGCAATGCAAAAAAACAACTATCAATAGTGTGAAAAAAATTACAAAGGAATAAATATACAAACACTCAAAGGTACTTTATAGGATAAACAACCATCACTACATTTTCAAGGGCATTAATTTCCATTTTCTCACACAGCAATTTCTCACAGTGCATCCACACAGAAAAGTCAGAGTTTAGATCATACTAAATCTTCAAGGACTTCAGCAAAAGTGAAAACTATAACATGTAAGAGTCCACAAGCAATGCATCCACAGGAAAGACTAGAATAGCACCCATGCTGCTCAGATTTTTAAATGCCTCAAAAATTAAGTTGGGGGTGGGGTGGCCATTCATTCTAAATTCCCAGTGATTTTCTCAATGGAAAGTTTTATATAACTCCTAAGCCAATACAGCCCCAGTACTTACGTAACTTAATGAAAGAAAATTTAAGCTTGAGCCTATAACTGAATTAAAAGAAAAAAATAAATCATTATAAAATAGTTTAATACCAGAAATGGCCAAACCACTGAGTAATCAGAGAACCTCTGAAAATTAAGACAAGCACTGAAAAAACTTGTCAGAAAAAGGGTAAGGGGAAGGTGTGGGGCACTGAGGGGCTTACTTGGAATCATACTGTCTCTGTGTGGGGAATGTGTACAATGCTGAATTTCAAAGTCAGGACCTTATACTTGTTTGGCAAGCATTCTACCACTGAGCCGCACTCCTGATCCTAGAACTACTCTCTTAATAAAAGACTTAAGAAGGTTCACTACCACTACTTTCCTCCTCCTCCTCCTCCTCCTCCTTCTCCTTCTTCTTCTTCCTCTTCCTCCTCTTCCTCTTCTTCTTCTCCCCCTCCTCCTCCTCCTTCTCTTTCTTCTTTTTTCCTTAATTTAGTTTTTCAAGACAGGGTTTCTCTGCATAGCCCTGGCTTCTCTCGATCTATAGACCAGGCTGGCCTAGGACTCAAAGAGGTTTGCCTGCCTTTGCCTCCAGAGTGCTGGGATAAAAGGTGTGCATCACCACCTGGCTAGGTTTCACTTCTTAAATCCAGGTGTGACACAGGACATGCATTCTGATAAAACTGCAATATTGTCATCTGTAGGCCTCCCCAGAAACAGTCCTTTGGTCACTACCACGGATACTGTGCAGCAGATGTTCTCTGAAAATACCTGTTAGGAATGTGTTAATGAAGTCAGATGTAACATCATGGGCCATTTGAACCTATTATTTAAAGAGGATCTTTCCTATACAAAAGGATTGCCTCCAAAGAATATACAAAAGGATAACAGAAAACATTTGGAAAAGAAAACAAGCAAATCTCTTGGGAGTTTTACACAACTCTTGAAAACTCCACTGTGTCTTAAGGTCAGATTGCTGACATGACACAGAGGGCGTGGCCTCTGGCAGGTTGACTACCTTAGCAGACTCTCCACAGTGAGACACCAGCACTGATACACTATGGCCATCTCAGTTGTAGCCAAGTGGGAATTTATCTGAGGTCCTAGCTACAAATGAAGTTTCAACTAGACATGTGATGAAGGGTTTCTTGACTCCTAGGCATCTGGCTGTTTTTAATGTGGTCAGTACTATGAAACCCAGGCACTAAAGTTCATAAATTTTCATTTTAGGGAAATATTTCAATCAGCTGTCCCCTCACAGTGCATGTTACAAATAAAATACACATGGAACAGTAACCTGGTGTTTTGTTTTGTTTTTTTAAGGTCATCCTTTCAAACTTCAAGGCCATAAAGGTTGGTGCTATGAAATGCCTTATTGATGCTACTTCAGTTTTCTGAAATTGGGCCTTAATGAGTCTATAAATATGCTGCCTTTTAAAATATAAAAACCACAGCCTACATGGAGCATAAGCATTCAAGTGGTATCAGGCAGATGAGTTAATGCCAAGGTTCCCTGTATTTCCTACAAGAAATTTCCTACCACCTTTCTTTGCTGCTATGGAGGTAGACGCTACAAGCCTGGGAAGCTTCCAGAGTGCTCCTCATCCTAAAGCACAAACCTTGGATCATATTCAGCATGAGTGTAGAAATAAACACAGCAAACATACATCACTCAGAGCAGACTTTGATGCCACCATAATACACAGGACATAGCACATGACAGCAAACCTCCTGTCCTGTCAGTACCAAGAATGCTAAATTGTTTTCCAGAGTTATCCAGCTTAGTGAAGAGAATTATAGGTTGTTTGTACTTAGAAAATCCAAGGCCCCTTCAAAAAAAAGGGGGGGTCTTCAATCAAACAACAGTAAAAGGCATCATTACCAGAAAGTAAACCTTCAACACCAAGTCATTCTCACCATGATTGTGATAAGAACAAAGGGATGGTTGCCATTCCCAAGTTCTCAGGGGCCCTAGGCAATGTACTAAGGCCCCACAAGAACCACCACAGTTCCTACCCACACCTTACAGATGAGGCCCCACAGTACAATGACATGCTTCCAAGCTAATCACAACCAACATGAGTCAAGAATGCAAACTGACAGCCATGCATACTTACAAACTAAATAAAGACACAAATGTCAAAGTCATGATTAGTAGAAAGAAATGTTCATAAACCTCAAGATTACCTAGGGCCTTGAAAAGTTCTTCTCGTACAGCTGATGTGAATTTTCTGACCAAACACAATGTTGTCACAATGGCAAAGAGTAAATTGTAGGATAATACAATATAGAAATTTCCCAGCCAATTAAATCTTCCAAAGTCTCCAAGTAGATCGAATCTAGTAATTCCTGTTAATAAATAAATAAAAGAACCCTTAATAAAATGAGGTGCATTCATATCTGTAGCAAAATACAATTGAAATCAGGTCAGAGTCCCCAAACTTTCTCAGATGTTTGTGGGATGCTCTGGGAAGGCTCTGCCATAAATCACATGACTGTTTCCTGGCAGGGCAACCCAAGCCAGCCCCAACTTTCATGTCTGTGCCAGTCGTTGCAAGTGATGTACAGCAAAGCGGCAGCATGAGTGCCTATCACCTATTTATGCCTGCATTAACAAGAAAGCTCACGTGCCATTCACTATAGCCCCTCCTTCCCACTAGTTACATAGGAACGATGTCTATTACACTCCTGCAACCCCAATTCCAATATCTTACACATTCTTAATGCTCGTCACATAAGTGAATGAATAGGACCATTTCCTTACAATATGCCATTAGCAGAATTTAATGCTACCAATTTATGAAGTAAGGATTGTATCGCACATGGATTTAAGTTACCAAATTCACCCACATACACATTTAAAGTCTTTTTAAGTAAAAGAATATTTAAATAAGTATATGTGCCAGGTCCAAAACTTACCAGAAAGATTGCATGAATAGTAGGATTTTTCTAACCATGGATAGGTAAATAAATTCTACCCATCAGATGGGTAAGTGGAATGAGAAAAAGGCCATGGCAGTCTTGAGGAAGACACTAAGGACTACATAGTGTTATATGGACCTATAACAAAGAGTTACAAGAAGCAATAGATACTTCCTATAGAACTATACAAACACAGTTATGTACTGCATATGCTACGGGCCATTTAAGGATTTTATGGGTGATTTCAAAAATACCTTTGACTCAATTCACATCATCAACTGATTTTTGAGTTTGGCTTTCAGCCCTGATCCAACACACTTCCATCAAACACTACTGCAAGCCTCACAGAGACGCTTATGGACAGCAGAAACTCTCCCTATGCAAACAGTGCCGTTAGAACAGGGCATTTCAAAAATAGCTCCATAGTCACTCCCACCTGGAACCAATGCATGTGAGTTTGAAAGACACTGCCAAAGTGTTTTAAAAATAGATGAAGATTAATGAAGACATTAGATAATACCTTACAAAAAGAAGTTTAAAAACCAGATACCAGAAAAGCATTCAGTGCCTATCCTGTATTGCTTTAAGATTATGACCACTTTGGCTTCAGTCTCTCAATGCTAAGCCTAAAAGAAAGGACTTTATTTTAAGGAATGGATGCCTAATCAAATACCTTACTTTTCAAACCAAGCTATGTAAACAGTTATGGTTCTACCAACACAAGCCTTAAGGCCTAAGTGAGACTCAAGACTGGCAACTGAATTGATCCCAAGATCCAAAGATCTCCTTACGTGTCCAGTAAAAGCCATAGTCACCTCATAAGAAAAGCAAACTCAAACTTCTGCATTTGTTGTAAGGCCCCCAAAGGAAAATCTGAGTTTGCCCTGGATGATGTCTACTATAATGGCTAAGAGCAAAAGGAGAGGACTAGTGTGGATTTAACACATGTATCATATATTTAATGTGTGCACTTGATTAACCATTACTATATTACTACTGACACTCCATATGGGCAAATCACCTTAACAGTCATAACAGTGATACAAATACAATGGCTAATATTTTATTAGTAAACCTGTATGTGTATGCAGACACCACTTTGGGCCTCTGCTGTCTACAGGACTATAAATAGCTTTGCAACATCCATGAAGAGCAGAGTTTGGAGGTCAAATCAGACACATCGAGCACAGAAGTCCTAGAACAGTGGGAAGAGATGTCACAAGCCCTAGAAATAGACCCCACTTGGCACCTGGAAAGATAGGGTCCAGACCTATAGGATGTCTAGGCAAAGGACAATCTCTTGTTCAAAGGCTTTGTTTTCAGGTGTTTCAGGCAGATATACACAGATACCCAAGAGGAACAAAAATGCTAGTTCACAGGCTTGGGTCTGAAGACACTATTGTTCCAGATGCACTTTAGAAAAAACCCGGCTGACCAACCAAAAATTATTCTGGATAGCATAATAGCTCTACTTAGAAGCAAAAACTATCATTTCTCTAAAATTCTGGCTAGACAGCTTTTGTCCCAGCAACAATTAAATAGTAAAAATAAAAATGTCTTTTTTCAAATTGAAAGCACCAACACTTAAGAAAAAGTAACAATGCAGAGATAAAGTTTATTATATATATGTACAATACTTCCAAACTTCTTCTTCTGGACAAAGGTAACATGGTATTAAGACAGTGAGTTTTAAAACAGTATCAAATTATCAAATACTTTTGGACAAATATCTGAAGGTCTTCACCTATCCCATCACTGTTAAAAGACAAGCAACACACACACACACACACACACACACACACACACACACACAAAGTTTCATTAGAGAGCAATGAGGCACAGGGTTATGTGACCTAGGTACAACACTTCATGACAAGCAATGTATTGCCTCCCCCATAAGGACTCAACTGAGAACGTATCGTAATTCCTTCAAAAACAACCTTTTTTCTATTCACATTTTTAAAAGAACTGGTGCACAAAATACAATGTCTTTTAGAAGGAGCAGGTTGCCCCACCCACATTGTAAGTCAATAGAACACATGTTCTTTCGCCCACCTGAGTCAACTTCTACTCTGAGCAAGCATGTTCATGTTGGCGAAACTGCACAAGGCCATTCAGAGCATTTGTAAAGTGTGGGATACAAAGGGCCTGAAAGTGATGTTATCAGTAAATTACACAAGCTTGCCTAGTACACAAGTATTTAACACAAACACCCATGGTTTTAATATGAAAGTGCCAAAATAACATATGTTCTTAGCAAATTTATTAACTAATTTTTATTAAAAATTAATCTCTAAACTCAAATAATGATTAGTTTCAATACCATCCTCACTATATTTCCAGATTCCCTCCCCTACTTCTGACATAATTTAGCTAAGATAGTGTCTAAAATAAGAATGACCTAGAAGCAGTCAAGCAATAAAATCTGCAATCATTCTAAACCTCCATGCTTTCAGGATTGGTATCAGCAACTAAGTTTCTGCTCTAGAATGGAAGATGAAAATTGAAAATCAAAGACTAACTTCTAATGTCTTCAATTTTTTATTTCGTTAAAATCTTTAAACATGTTTTTATCTTACATGTATGTGAGTTTGTAAGCATGTATGTGCAGCTGCATATGTGTGGGAGCCAGAGGACAGATTGTGAAAGTCGGTTCTCTCCTTTCACCATGTATGGGTTCCAGGGATTGAACTCAGGTAGTCAGATTCCACAGTAAGTGCCTCTACCCATTGAGCTATCTTGCCAGCCTCCACTTTTAAAAACGTTTGTTTATTTGATTGTTTGTTTAGGGGTTGTATATACCAGAGCACTCCTCTATGAAAGTCAGATTGTTCAGTCTTACTGTGAAAGTATGTTTTTGTTAAATTAATTAGAAATATGACTGCAGGCTTCAAGTGCTAGCCAAAAGGGAATAAAAGGGACAAGATTTTCCCGTCTACCATAATAAACTTAAAAACTGAGTATGAGATTGAAAACAATGGTTTTGAAAAGCCTGGACATCAAGTAATGAAGGACAGTGACTACTGAGAAATGAGAAATAAGCAAAGCGGGCCTGTGAGTGCTGCTGCTGCCTACCTCAAGAGGCCTTCCAGGAGCAAACAAGGCCAGCACACTCCCCAAGGAGAAAGGACTCAGCATTGAGCCTGAGGATGGCTTAGTGAGTAGAGAGCTGCTTAGAGTGGAGTCAGGCAGAAAACTGAGCGGGAAACCCAGAAATGACTGTTACCTGTGGCTACAACCTTTTCTATAATTCACAAGCTAGAGGAAGGATTGAACTTACTAAGTAAGTACACAAAAGATTTTAAAAGCCTGAAGTTGACCTATAAAGAAAAAGCACAATGTAAACTGGAAAAGCATACTTGATAGAACTAAGAGATGGCTAGATGCTACAGAGACTGGCATACTCAAAGACAGCAAAAGAACACAAAACAAAACAAGGAAACTCACAATGTCAATGAACTAAACTGACTCCCAGTGGCTAATGATGCACTTACTGTCCAGAGTCCCTGGAGATGAGTTCCAGAGATGCTTGGCCAGTTAAGTTCTTGCTATGTAAGAATGAGGACCTGAGTTCAATTCCAAGAATCTATGAAAGTATGAAGTCAATTCCTGGATGTTACTGGCCAGCCAACTTGACTAGCTTACACAGGTGAGCTCAAAGCCTATAAGAAACCCTGTCTGGAAAATCAAATAGACAGAGCCTGAGGAATGAAACCTGAGGTTGACCTCTAGCCTATACTCACATGCACATATGCATCAACACCTACATAAGTATACACACATCCCACACACAAATGCACACACACCACACATATACCACATACATAAATGTATACACAAGGGTACACACACACATACACACAGTCTCTATGACATTAAAAACAAGGATAAATTCCTTGAAGAAATATTGGCTTAGGGATTGCCAGCTGGAAATATTCCAAATTTGATGATACATATACATAATGAACTCAAAGACCAAAAAAATCTGAGGAGGTTCCTGCCTAAGCACAAAATAATCAAACTGCTAAGCCTCCCACAAGAAAATCATAATAATAATAATAATAATAGGAATAATAATCAGAGAAAACTTCTTATCAAAGCAATGCAAAGGGGAAAACAAATGAAAAGTATTTTTAAAGTATGCATAGAGGTTTGAAAGAAAATGCCCCCCAAAGGGAGTGGCACTCAGGAGATGTGGCTTTATTAGAGGAAGTGTGTCACTGTGGGGGCGGGCTTCCCTCAGTGTGACAGTCAGTCGACTTCCTGTTGCCTGCAGGATGTAGCGCTCTCAACTCCAGCACCACATCTGTCTGCAGGCTGACATGCTCCCTTCATGATCATACCAGACTGAATTTCTGAAAATGTAAGGAAGCCATCCTCAATTAAATGTTTCCATAAGCAGTGCCACGGCCATGGTATCTCTTCACAGCAATAATAAACCCTAACTAAGACAATATGAAACAAAATAATATAAAATTTTATGTCCAAAAATATCTTCAAAAATAAAGACATCCAAACAGCATGGAATTTATTACCAACAGCCTTGCATTGCAAGAAATGTAACACAAAGTCTTAAATTATTACCACAGAGCCATAGTAGCAAAAAGAGCCTAGTACTGGCTTGGTACTGGCAAAAAAATAAAATAAAATAAATTTAAAAAAAAAAAATCCGCCAATGAAGTAGAACAGAAGGCTCCAGAACCAAAGCACTGGAGAGAAACAGCTTCTAAACAAGCGGTGCCAGGAAGGCTGGGTGTCTTTAGTAAGAACCCAACCTAGATACTACCTCCCCTGCACAAAAGTCAACTAAGAACAAATTAAAAACCTGTAACCTATGACTTTGAAACTACTACACTAAAGGTAAGAAAATTACTGCACAATACATACACAGTTTTTCTGGGCAGAACCACAACAGCTCAGGGGGCAAACGCAAGAGGATGCAAATGGGACTGCATCATTAGAGAAGCAATGGTGAAGGCCTACAGAAAGGGAGAAAATCTTTGACATCTATACATCTAACAGGAGATTAATATAGAGAAAACATTTTTAAAACCCAAAAACTTAAACATCAAAAGAGCAAATAATTCAATAAACTGAACAGTTCTCAAAAGAAAAATTTTAAATGGCTAACACACACACACACACACACACAAATCTAACATCTTTATCCATCAAAATGCCACCAAGATTCCATCTTACCCCAGCCAGAACTGCTTTTATCAAACAAATAAATAAAAAACAAAAGTAACAAATTCTGGTGAAAATGTGAGGAAAGGAAACCTATTCGCTGCTAGTAAATTATTCAAGCCACTATGAAAATTAGTATGGAGGTTTCTCAAAAAAATTAAAACTTGAACTCTATATGATCCAATAGTATCCCTTCTACATTATGTAGTCAAAGGAATCTAGGTAGCTTACTACTGATATACATGATATACATGAACATGCCCTATTCACCAAATTGTAATACTGTGTAAGCCTTGACATAACTAGTCAAATAACTTCTCAGACTTATGCCAGTAGACCAACAGAGGAGGAGTTTTTCTGTAAGAATGCAGATGAAAAGGAAGGGGAACAAGGGAGAGATGATACGGACAGAAATGGGTAACAGATGGGATCACACCAGAAATCAAATTTGATATGAATGCTCCAGCTATTCAAATCCAGACAGGCCTACACAGCCATTTAGCATAAAGACACAGGTTTAAAGTATAAGAATGGAAAAGTGTCATAAGAAAGGAGAAATGGCATTTTAACATGACTAAAAGGGGACTTCAGAAAAGAGTTACCACTATCATAATTGCAAAGGCTAGTTCACTGGGGGCCCCACATTTATGCATCTGATACCAGAACGTTAAAGTATGTGAAGCAAACTGACAGAAGTACTCAAGAGAGGTCCACAATCCTAGCCAGTGCTTTCATAGTCGAAACAAGGGAACCCAAGGATCTAGGAGGCATGAGGGCACCTGCCAGCTAGTGGACCTGACCCTGGAAATGTAGACCCCAGTGAAGCATATGTCCTTTCCTTTCTACTGCGCCTGCCTTACACACAGGCTGTAAAGCCTGCTCAACAAATTAAAAGTACACGCAAAGTACATTTCTTGACATTGACATCAACAAAGAAACTAAACTAAAAATTACCAACAAGCAAATCTCCTAAACATCCTCAAATGTTTGGGAACAAAATACCATACTTAAAATATCCCATGAGTCGAAGAAAAAGTATTCTTAACAAAATGAAGATTAAAATGCTCTGTATGAATTTTGAGGGTACATAAATTAGGGTGATGTAGTTTTGGGGGCCAGCAGTACAGAGGCACAGGAAGAGACAGGTATGGAAGGGTAATAAAGGAGGGGACACAAAAGAGGGGTGGCACAGAGAGGTAGCATCTAGAACATGGGGTACAGCCGGAGGTAATGTAGAAACAGGGGTGACTGCAATGGGGAAGGGGTTACAACCAGCAATACTCAGATCAGAAAAGGAAAAAGACTTCAAAACTCAGTGAACTCAGCTCCAATTGCAAGAAAGTCAGAAAATATATTCCAAAGGACTAAATCAGTGAACTGGAAAGTAAAAGCGGGGGTGGGGGGATGGGGGGTGAAGAAATCAAAGCTGCTGCTGCTCTGAGAGGATCAATAAATCAATACATGTGTAAGCACACTGCTCGGGAAAAGAGGTAGAGAGCACAAAGCATCCCTGCCAGTGCTGAGTCTCCACGTCTACTGGTGGCTGAGGGAACTGTCCCCAGACCTGTCACTGCTGCTGACATTAACAAAGCTTGTTCAAGCTGAGTGGGGCTCTTCCCATAAAAGACACTCGACTATCGCTAAACCTTCTGTGAAAAGTAAATTTCAAACAAGATGGTATCATCAGTAAGCAATGGAACACTGAAGGAGAAGAAACCAATCTATGAAAACCATCCAGGAACACTCAAGTGTTCTGAACACTTGTAGGTTACAAAGCACTACATACACATCAAAAGCAGAAAGAAGCTTCAAACAAAAAGGGAGAACAATGTCATCAAAAACACCGAAGAAAAAGTCCTCAGCCAATTTTCATCATATTTTACCCAAAAGAAAAGATAATACATCACCTAAGAAACAGCAGACTAACATTTGAGAATTAATGTAATTCAACATATTTCAAGACTTTTAAAAAGTGTATGGTTGTCTCAATAGATGCACAAAAGGCATTTAACAAAATCTACCATCCATCTTGATAAGAATCCCAGCAAAGCAGAGAAAGAAAAGGGCATACTGAACTACAATAAATACATCAGTAAATAGACAACAGCCAAACCCTTCATGCCAGTGCTTGTCAGAAGACTGCTAGGACTTAGCTCAGTCAATAGAGCACTTACCTTTCATGTGCTTGCATGTCCAATCCCCAGCACTGCCAAGAAGAGGGAGGCTACGATAGGGAGGGGAGATGAACAGAGAAGGGTGGAATCGGTACCCCAAGGTGAGCACTATCTATACCACTCTGGCTACCCACAGTATCCTCTTCACCTGTTCCCTCCAACCCCGCTAGGGTCATGTTACTGGAAGGCAACAGAAACACTCAAAGGCAACTACATGGCCAAACAGTGAAGCCTCCTCATTCATGACAATGCCATGACAGGGAATAAATAGTACAATGCTTTCTACGCACATATTAAGCAATGGGTTTTCCTCTTAAATAACTGAGATGAAAGTCACAACATATAATTAACCACTTAGGCAAATAATTTGAAGGCATTAAATATCTTCTCCCCAGTTCCAACATAAGTGTACCTCTCCAAAGGGAAACCACTTCCACAAGGCACTTTCCCTTGAGACTCTATAGTCTTCACCCCTGCCCCTATCCCTGGAAACATACAGCATTTGGCCATTTGTGGATAGGCTATAGCATATGATTATTTCCAAGTTCCATCCACCTTGTGCCATATATCAAGACTTCTTTTTCCTTTGTTTTTAATTGTGGTAAAAGATATGTAACATAAAATGTACCAATATAAACATTTTAATGCACAGCTTGGTACTATTAATAATAGTTACATTACTTACAACCATCACCATCAAAATTATCTTGCAAATTTGAAAGTATTCCCAAGCAACTCTCCATCCTTCCTTCCTGGGCCTTTGGTAAGCCACCACCTGCCTTTGTCCCTGTAGACAACTACTGCAATTCCTCTTGGAATCAGGACCCCACAGTGTTTGTCTCTTGACTGGCATCTATGGTTAAGTAACATTCTATTTGATGTGCTGCATACCACAGTTTGCTTGCCCTCTCATCTGACAGGCTGTTTCCACCCTTTGGCTGTTGATGTAAGGGTCTTTTGAAATAATACCTGGTCAAACAAGCTGAAAGCATGAAAGTGATGACATGGAGGACTGAGGCAAGGCATCTGGAAATGACTTTACCTACACGCAAACAGCCATCGTCAACAAGAAGCTTCCAGGACATCATATGAGCTTATGAACTAAGGCTCTGTAAGACAAGAAGATGCAAGAAGACCGGCTCTCATCCTTTAAGGACTAAAAAGTTTCTTAAGAACATCAATTCAAATAGGCAGATGTAATGCAAAGTTGAAAGTGGAAAAACCTGAGACATTTTACCTGCAACATAGGCTTTTACTTCACCTCAAAGAACTAGGAGTCTTGGGATCGTAAAGAACGGCCAAAGGCAGAAGGCTCTGGAAGCATACAAACTAAAGCTTAGAGACAGGGAAATGTGTCTCAAATAATTATGTTTCATGACTGTTACTTGCTATGAAGACACTTTGTTCTAACTGAAGGCAACTTAATGAAGTAGCCAGGTGAACTTCAGTATGTAAACTCAAATAACTAAAATCCAATGATGGAGAATAACAGGAAGAGTCCAAGAAAGAACCAATTTCAAAGATGGAAACATCTGGCCCTTTCCTGAAGGAACTTTTCAGATGAGGCATTTTCTCTTTTGGTCTAGCTTCAAATCTTCTTACCCTACTCCCCTCAAAATTAAAAAGAACAAGAAAGCCCAGAATGTACTTAAGTGTGGGTTCCTCTCAGGTGTTCAGAGGAAAACAAGGTGGATGGGAAGGGGATGGTTGCAAGATAGCAGAAACACTACTGTAACTTTTATGTTTCTGATCTGGCCTCTTGGATGGAAGTGTCAAAGACTAATGAACTCTGCTTTTGCAGTGACTTGGTATTGAGTAGGCCTTGTTTGGGCAATACAGAGTGGGACCCCAGAGCAACCCAGAGTTAGGCTGATCTTTGATTAACATGGGGCAAGGTGGGTCAGAGATGTGTATTTTTGAACAAATGATAAGTGATAGTTAGGGAGCAATGGAGGAGACAGGTAAGGGATTGACAAAGGGGGAGAGAAAAACAGGGGGAAGTGGGTGGTAATAATGAGCAAGAGATATGGATGTGAGATCACAAATGTCAAATGCCAAAGCATGGGACAAGCCAGAAATCAGCAAGCAAACGCACATACAGACCTAATTAAGTGGTTTGGTTTGAAATTCACTTTCAGATGTCTGGGTGCTGATGGGAAATAAGTTCAAAACCTTTCCTTCTTAACTCCCCCTGGGCAGCATAGAGTTAAGACTTTAGAAGCAACAACAAAGCCAACAAAAGAATTTGAAACAAGGTAAAATGCAGATGACAATTAGCATTTCCTATAGAGTACATACACACACCTCCAGAAAAGAAAACCTGAAAAGCTATAAAACAAAGTGACTTTTGGAAACTGAAGAAGGGACTAGGACTAAAAGCATGATCTTTGGCCATAGTACATGGAGAAATTAAGTTGGCACTCAACTAGAAGCTTCCTCTCTTCTGGATAAGCTTTCACAGTACTGGAAGGTGCTGTACAGGTGGGAGGGGTCAGCAACAATCTCACCAGCTGTGAACTCTGTGAACTACAATAGCAACCACCAGATAAGCACACGGGTGCAACAAGGACATGAAAGTTATAGGGGTAGCCAATCACTTTCTGATTGGATTTAAGGCCTACTTTACAGAAGGAAATGTATGCAGATATTATAGATCTGACCAAAAACCCATGGTTGGAGAGCTTTATAGGCCTCAGAGGTGAACATACTACTATTATTTTCCTAAATAGACAAAGTTTCAATCTGCCCCCTAAATTAATTATCTCCATATTCATAGATTAGTGCAGCTCTCAGACCTCATCAAATTAGTTTCTTTGTGCAGTGGGCAGTAGTTAACATAGAAAGTCACAACTGATTAAAAAAAAAAAAAAAAATATATATATATATATATATATAGAGAGAGAGAGAGAGAGAGAGAGAGAGAGTTCTCAACCACAAAGGGGACATCTATATCACAGCTCCCAACCAAGGCTCAGATCTGATCAAGGAAGAGAGGGCATTAAGATTATAAAGCTAGGGATTAGGGAGGACTTGAGTCAAACAGTGTTTTCTGAATATGACCTCACAGCAGTTGTGATTGCCCAAACAAGGCCTGCTCAATACCAAGTCAGGCAACATTCCAGCATGGAGCAGGGAGGAGCTCATGAGCCCCACCCACTGTAGTTGGGAAGCTATTGGCAGCTGATACCTTCTGGGGAGGGGCAGTCAGTTTTCTTTAAAGATTTGATCCCAGGTAGGTTGTCTATGCTCCAGTGGATGGCCCCACACTATATGGACAACATAAATTGGTATCAGTGGGCTTTTAAAAAGGATACAAAGTTGAGAAGGAGTATTGGGGGGGGTGTTAGGGTGTGGATCTGGGAGGAGTTAAGGAGAGGAGGGTGAATACGATCAATATACATTGTATATACATGTGACAGTCTCAAAAAATTAATGAAAATCGTTTTAAACTTTTTTAAAAAATCATGTTCAGAAGCCTCTTCAGCCCAAACTAACACTTCATGTATTTAATTACATAATTATTTTTAAACATTCTCTACAACTGAATGGCCTGTTCCCCTATCTCCAAGTTGACTGCATGTGTTCCACTGTAGCTACTCCCTCGGCTAGGTTAAGGTTCTCTCTTCTTAGTATAAATGAGACTCTTATTATAACTGTCAAGCTCTGACATCTTCACATTCTAAAGTGTACCCTTAAGGCTCCTTCTCACCAGATGATTCCAATTGGAACAGCTATCATACAAGCTAAAGCTTAGGATCTCTATCAACAGGCAGCTACATATAACTGCCTTGACCAGCACAGCACTGGAAAGCATGGCCAGGTCAGGCAGCTAAAGACCATCACCAGATGCTCTTCTGGCTCTGACATATAATGCAAGATTATATGTCAGATCTTCAAATTTAATGTTCAAATATATAAGGAACACTAATAGACTTAAGTTAATTAAAAGTGCTTATTTGTTATTATCTTTAATTCAACTGGATATAATGATATTATAGATAATTTTCCTGAGAAATTTTCAGTATGAATTTTGAAACTACTTTTACATAGATACCATAATTGGAATATATTAAATTACACTTCTGTTTCACATCTGCCACTGATGGATTTCTATGAAGGCATCATTTACTTCCATTTTACTTCAAGAAACAGGAAACAGGCAAAGCCCAGAGGGAAGACTAACAGTTTACCCAAATAAAAAAATTCTTCAAGAAACAGTGATTTCTAACAATGTCTCTGAATCAAGATGCAACAAAAGAAAATAATCCACCTTATCTCCTGCTAGATGACAGATTGCTGGACTCAGATGAGGAATAGGTGGAGATACCTAAAATATGTACAAGCTGATCTAAAGGTATTTTTGTTTCAGTATCATAAATACTTTTTATAAGTCAGCATTTGGACCTTGCATAACTCGTAAGTTATAAAGTATATAAAAGGTTTCCAAGATAAAAATAAAAGTAACTTTGAAACATAATTAGGAAATGTATTTCAAAGACAACTGTCTGCAACTGACAAAACTTCTCTGGGACTTCAGATGAAGAATAATGAGAAACAACCCTCTACTGTTTTCTTTGCAGAGCACTATAAGGAACATGCTGTTAACTATTTGAGACAGATAGTTCAAAACAGAGAAGGCTGGGCATCTACAGATGACTGGTTCACTGCTATGAATTCACCTTTTTGCAACCATCTCCTCTAGTCACACTCAGACTGTACTAAACAGTAATCTATTGCTTAAGAGCATCCACTAGGCCAAAACAGGAACTCTTCACAACCACAGCCTGACCACACAGCAGAACAATGCAGCAGAATGTAGGCGGCACAATGCTCTTACAGGTTTTAAAGGGCTGAATGCAAGAATCTTACATTTGCTACATACAATAAACTACATTCATTTCATTGACTTAAAATGCCTGCTCAAAATAACCCTCACAACTTCTTTGTAGCAAGTGATAAGCTTATTAAGTTATTTAGTGGACATTTTTCAATGAATACATTTTCCCCATTCAAATGGAGCAAGCTATTTGAGAGTAATGCTTCAATGAGCATGTTATGTCACATCGTGCACTCAAACCTTGAGCTGTACACTGCAGTACCCATGATGCAGCAACAATAGCAACTGATAATTTTTAAAGGAAAACAGTTACAAGGAAATTCCCTATTTTGCTTTGTTTTGTTTTGTTTTGGAAACTGTATCACCAAATTAACTATGGCACTCTGGATTCAGTGTACTTTCAGTTCATTATTGAGATCATCATTGAAATAGAGAAAAGTTTTATGTTAGCTTCTATACTTTGTTCTGCTGTGTCCCATTTCTCCTAATGACAGGTGCTGTGGGCTGATCTCACAGGAGCAAAGGAGACCACGCTGAGGTCAGATCTCCTTGTGAGAGGCGAGGAGAGAGGGAAACTTTCACAGCTAGGAATGTGGTTAATGCACCCTCTATTCGGGTCTCAAGCTTTTCAGCTGGGGCATCACAATCCTGCTCTTCAGCAGGGGCACACTCACCCACCACCGCTCTCTGTGTCTCACCTTCTTAAATCAAAGACTCAATCCTAAAGCGTTAACAGAAGAATTACAAAGTAACTCTCTAGTTTGCATTTCCCATAATACTAAAATAAGGCTTTATCTCTAGTCTAGAACTTTGCTTTTCTAATACTGCAGAAAGCCTCCGTGAATCTGTTTAACGTATTTACTCTTTTCATCTATTCAGTGCCACTGGGCATAACACGTATTGCAGTGCGTGCCGCTGTCTTACACGGCGCCACATGACTCACTGTACCGCAGCGCACTCCACTAATCCTGTTTGGACAGCTGGGTCCAAGAGCTTCTCAGCTGCATTTTAATTGTTCCATCTTTTTTTCTTTTCCTTTTTATTTATCTCTATGGCAAACTACTCAGGAATTTAATTTGTCAGGCTTCAAAAGGTAAATTTTGCCATAATTTGTTTTCTTTGTATTAAGTCTATATGTGGCATGTGATTTTTTTCTCCCACAAAATCGAAATACATTAATGATTATCAATTACTTTTAAATAACGAAGTACAATAAATAAAATTTACAAAGGTTTAAAGTGGAAAGGTGGCTGATCACTACCATTATCTGCTGGACTGTGCTAACAGATATAGCATTTAGCTTCAAAAGGTAGCACTAATGAGCATGTTTTAAGATTAACATACTGTAAGCAGATGCACCCTACCAATCAGACATTTAAAAAAAAAAAGAAAAGAAAATACCCACTAAATAAATGGCTGGTGGAATAGAGGTCTCTTCTACACTTAGACTTTAATTCTATTTTTTATTAAAATATGGAAGACTTTGTAAAAAATTATGAAGAAAACTACAAAGCTCCCACTTTCTGACATGGCTGGAACACTGATGGCATGAGCCTTGAATCAATAACGGAGGCAGTGTCCGAGAAGAGCAACCCCCAAGCCTACAAGTGCTATTGAAACCACAGCCAGGGTTCACTGAGGAAATCTGTGTGGTCAATGTCTAATCATTAATTTCCAAAGTTAAAACCTAAGTCTAGAGAATTATATAGAACTGCCTAATAGAAACTTCTGCCTGAAACAATACTTAGCCAAGAACACACAGCCTAGAACGATGCTTTATAAAAAGGGCCAAGTGACTTATGACTCAACTCTCAGTGACTTTTAAAAGATGATGAAAACCTGTCTGCACACTGACAGTGTAAGGAGATGCTATGATTGGCAAGCGTGTGCTCCCAGGGACTGCACATCAACCTCAGCTCATTTTCATGGACACAAAGCAGCTTAAAATGGGTTTACAAATTTCTATTTTTCAAAACCACACATTAAACTATACATTTGGAAAGACACTTCATGTATAAAAAATTGGTTTCGTATTTTCTAGGTATTAAACTGTTTTTAAAAGTCATAATTTCCACACTAGAAGATTCAGAAGCCCAACTTGTGAATGTAGTGGGGGGGGGGGAGTCTATTGTTTAGAAAAGGAATGTTTTACGTGCTTAAAAAATAAATGGCCTTTGTTTAAGAAAAGCACTTGTTTTGGTATGACCCTATAATCAAATGAAAAACAGAATAATGTAAAAGAAGTACCATATGTTAAAGGTGACTTTGAAAAACAATTTACAAAGCAAAAGTTAAAAAGACTTAGTAAAGCCATCTATAAAGATATGGATGTTTAATGAATATTTCTCAGTAAAATTTACCCAGTGTTCTTGACATCACAGGCAGAGCAGAGCTCAAGACTAAGATTGACACACAGTTCCCAATGATCTGTGGAGAGAAGGAAAGAACAGTGAGCAGTAAAACAGCAGGTGGCAGAGAGTGGCTCACAGTTCTCTAGGAAGCCAGGTGCAGGGCAGACACCCAGAGCACTGGGCAACTTCTTGATGATACCATTAGAGTAGAAGTTAAACATAATGGGCCTTCCCATTTAAAGCCATCTCTATGAATCCCACAAAATACATATAATATAGGTGGAAATATAAAGTCATAGGATACTTAAATAATACACATTTTGTATCATTGATGCAGTTGTTAATTTGAAAGCTTCGACTATTAGATTAGAAAAAGAATACCTTTGGACTTCAGACTAAATCTTAAAAGTTCGTTGCTGCCAAGTTCTTTTATATAATATCTACTCTGATCTGTTTAACTATTATAAGATTCAGGCTTAGATTTGAAAACATTAGAAACCAAAATATCTAAACTCTTATAATCCATTTTCAATGTATCTTCTGTTTACTCTTCCATCTTCAATAAGAGCCACTGAAAAACACCAATTAGTATTTATAATCACCTCAACTAGATACTGGCTACTTATTGACTTTCAAGAATCTGTAGCCTTGGGGAGTCAACAAAGTCTGGCATACCAAGTTGGGGCAGGACCAAGCCCCTCCTCTTCCTGTATCCAGGATGAGCAAGGTATCCCACCATGGAAATAGGCTCCAAAACACCAGTTCATGCTCCTGGGATAGATCCTGGTGCCACTGCCAGTCCCCACCCCCAACAGATCAAGTCACATAACTGTCACCACATTCAGAGGATCTAATTCAGTCCTATGCAGGTTCCCCAGCTGTCAGTCCCAGGAAGGGGAGAGGTGAGAGGAGGGAGAAGGGGAGGGAGAGGGAACTCAGTTTGGTATATAAAATGAAAAATAAATTTTTAAATAAATTTAAAAAAGAAAAGAATGCTTAGGACAATAAAAAAAGAATCTGTAGCATTATGCATCTGGGCAGATGGATAGATATCCCATATATGTAATATGTATTGTACAGAGAGTTCTTTGCCATACACATGCATACATATATACAAACATATATACATAATACATAATTTAAATAGGCTGTAAATATAGACCACATAATAAAAAGGGAAACAAGCCAGCAGTTTTTAATCATTCTTCTTAGGCAGCCTGTGAGAATATTTTACAAATATCCATTTATTATGTAAGATAACAGTCTTTATTATTCTGGCCAATGGCATATCGTACAAAGTCAAATTAGCCTCAGACCACATTGCTTCTGAACAGAGAGCTCTTCCTTCTCACTTTAATTATTCAGAATTAAAATACTTTGTCTCTAATACTTGTAGCAATTAAGTTCTTCAGATTTCAGAAAAGTTCCTGAAGTACAGTTAGCATAGTCCAAGTTACTCATTAGCAATATGGTTTCTTTAAGAAGAAAAGGGGTCCTTTCAGGAGAATTCCACAGCTAGTTACCAAGTTCTGTAGTTCTATGCATTTACAAATGAATGGACGCAGTCCAAATTACACAGAGCACATCCTTTCCCAGTCACTCAACATTCCGAAAATCTTCCTTTGTGTGTTTGCTGCTTACAAATACCTATCAGCCCAGATGAACCATTCAGGGTGATTACTAACTAAAGCACTTGTTTGTCTTGGAAGCAAAAGAAAAGCCACCAGCACCTAAGACTTTACCTTACCTTTGTCATAGTTGTGTCATCCTTCTTTGGTGTAAAGTTTCCAAAAAATCTGAGGCTATAGAAACCAACAACAGAAGACACCATGAGATAGCTGTGAGAATGAAGGAAAAATGCTCCAAGAGAATGCACATATCCCAAAGCCTGAAGCCCACAGAAAAAGCGAAACACAACAAAAAGCTATTGAGGTTTGATAAGGACCTTCTAGCCAAATCTTACTAAATTACCATTGTCCCAGGAACTGACAGAAAACTTGTTAACAGACGTAATATTCAGCTGAAGAAAGGATACAAAATCAGAATGATTTCAAGTGCAGCTCCCACAAAGCCAAAAGTGGAGAGAGAGGCGCTTCCTATCCCAGGCTCCTGCAAGGAAGACACTCCTCAGAACCAGGGACCCCGTTACACAAGACAGTTCCAATTGGGAACAGTCAACACCTTAGAATAGCATGAATTCCCAAAGGCTAACTGACTTCATCACAAACTCAGCAGCATGTTAATAATTTTAAAAGGTTCAAAATTAACCTGATTTACCTCAACTGTACTTTTAAGTCCCTTGCCAAAATGATACCATTATAATTACTGCTATAAAATGGAACAATCTGCTATTGAGAAAAGCATCTTGAATATTTCAGGAAGTTTTTTAAAACAGACTAGTAGAAAATAGATGCAAACCAAGGCGGAAGCAACATATAAAAATTATACCATAAAGTCTACCAAATTTAAGATATATTTACAATTAATGTATATCCACTTTCCTTTTCCCAAATTTTTCCTCAATATTACAAATGTGTGACTGCTAGCACTTTTTAAAAAACTTAAAGTAATTTTAAAACAAAAAGCAGTGCATATATTTTCATAAGTATTAGCTCAATCTCACGACCTACCTTTACCAAAACTTAGACAAAACAGAATAATGTCCAGATGCTGATAACTGACAGCAAACATCACTCCCCACTAAAATAGAAACAGTACTTTTAAAGCTTACTGCTAGAGATTAAAATATGATCTCTGAATGTCCATCACCATTCCCTTGATTATCTTAAATTACAATACCAGAGGTAAAGCAAACTGCAGTCAGACTAATAAAATATAAACCAATAGATAATATCACACACACACACACACACACACACACACACACACACACACACACACACATATATATACACTCTAATTTGGACATAAAGGAGAATAAGCATGGCAATTCCATACATGATAAAGTCATGGCATGGGTATCATTTTTGTCGTTTAAGAGAACATGGACAATGCCGAGAGGTGGTGGTCAGATTTTGGACACACTATCCTAACTTGGCACCCTAGGAAGGCCCCTTGTTGTAGGTGCTGTGCTCCCTACCCCAGGGAAGAGGAGCCTCCTCCTCCCTGAAGGCAAGACCAGAAGCTGTGGAGATCATGATTAAGGAGCAGCACTCCACACCGTCATGGCCCAGCACGGCCACCACTGTCCACTGCTCAGCAAATGGAAGCTAAGCTTTCATAAAATTTATATTAAATAAACCAATCCACTTTTCTTTCACTATACCTTTTGCTACTCAGACCTCCACCTGAACCCTGTGCTGAATAAGGAAAAGACCCTACTTTCCTCCCCTATAAAGGTGTACGAGTCAAGATGGGAAAATGTTCTGGAATGTTCACTTTCTCAAGAGAGACTAGGAGAAAATTTTAAAAGGGCTCATACATTTACAGGAGCATGCAGGGAGCTCTGGAGGCACAAGTCACTGTACTGTGTAATACAGAGATGACACAAAATGCACCCTGCTCTTCCACCATATTAAAGTGTGGTGAAAGTCAATGAAAGTCACAGGACCAACTTCCTGGTTTGGGATTTTGCAATAAAGAAGACCAAGCTGAGCTACAG
The DNA here is from genome assembly GCF_943737965.1 of Phodopus roborovskii. Classification (NCBI taxonomy): domain Eukaryota; kingdom Metazoa; phylum Chordata; class Mammalia; order Rodentia; family Cricetidae; genus Phodopus; species Phodopus roborovskii. The sequence goes on along the minus strand of NW_026126571.1, from coordinate 26,844,256 downwards.
AGAGAGGAGTGTCCTTTGCCGAAGACACTCAAGGGAGAACTGCTGGGTGAATCAAGGGTGATAAGGGGGCAAGAGGTCCCAGACACACTGATAGTTGGTAAAGTCAAGAAAATGGCTAAAGAAATTAAAAGCAGGGTATCTTCATCTCACATGAAAAGAAAGGCATTAAGATAGGGACTGACTTTTTTCTAATGAGAAAAAATGCAACATCTGGCTTACAGAGATATGTGACATAACAAGTTCAGGAGGGTTTTTATGTCACCACTATGAGGGCTGGAAAGGCTACTGACCTAGGAAAACAAAATGAACTTTAAAATGTAAATCAAATACCACTTTATATATTCAAAAGCACCCAGATCTGGTGGCCCATACCTGTAACCCAAGTATGCAGGAGATAGGAGCAAGAGGATCATGTTAAGCTATCCTTGGCTCTACAGGGAGTTAGAGGCCAGGCTAGGCAACATGAGATCCTGTCCCAAAACATACACACAAGCATGTATTGTACATGCACAGACATGTGCATATGCATGCGTGTGTACACACACACCACCAGCAGCAGCAGAAGAGGGGTGTTTCCAAACTTTATAGACAGCAAGAAAAGTGTGCAAGCTACATATAGGGGAATACATCTGTAACCTCAGCACTTGGGAGGCTGAGGCAAGAGCATTGCAAAAGGGTGACAAAAGACAGTATGTTAACTATGAATATATAATGATATATGTCTTCCTAATAGAAAAGAAAGTCAAATATATGCCAGGATCTAACAAAATCATCAACTTTTTTATTTGGGATTATTTTTGAGATAGGGTCTTAATGTGTAGCCCAGGCTACCCTTGAACTCAAAATCACAACATTCAGTCTCCGAATTACATGCTAAGATTACATGCATGTGCCACCAATGACTATTGGAATCATCAATCCTTAAACCAGATAAAAGTTTACTCATGAAAAAAGCACATCTGGACTTTCCTCTAATAACCACACATCTTAAGCAATTTCATAAATTTTGTGATCCCTCTGACACACAATTCCCTCAACTTTTCCCAATATATAACAAATTTGTTTAATCTAGTAGATCTGCTCTTTATATATTACTATTTCATAGCATGCATTTTCTTTAAAGAAATACAAATAAAAATGTCAGTAAAAATCAACATCAAGTCTGACAGTCTATAAATAACCCTGATACTTAGAAAAAAAATGCCCTAGAAACAAAAGTGTGTGAGTGCATGCATGTGTGGTGTGGTGTGGTGTGTGTGTGTATGTGTTTATGAACATGTTTGTGAAAGCTCTTTATTCAGAGAAATTCATAGGACTTGGAATATTTATATCCAGAAAGGTGTTTCCAGGAACTTTTAGAAAATATTCAAACACACATATAAAAAAGACTTTTGAATGCATTTAACTTTACCCGTGTTCCCTTTGGCATTGCAGTCTCATCAACTAGCAGGCAAAGAATATTGCACGCCACCAAGAGGACCGAAATGGACTGCAACAGAGAGGGAGATGTCAGGTCTCAGTTTCAAACACTACTTTTGACAACACACATCACATGTCTCTTTCACAATGGGGGACAGTACAGTATATACAAGAACTCCAAGATAAATTCTAAACATTTATGACAGAAGTTAACAACAAAGATGGGTTTACTATGTAGACTTCCTAGTGAGAAGCCCAGAGCTCCACAGACTTTACTGGGGTGAGCTTTATCACACTTAATCTTGGAAGGGAACCCATTCCTGCAGCTTTTAGAGCAGCAGCCATGCTTTATGTTTCCTTAATTCTCCTCAAGCAAAACCTCAGTTCCTACTGCAGGAAGAAGTGCAACCTAAGGATTTATCTAATTATCATGCATTTCCATTTTTTGCTCGAGTGAATTTTTACAAACTGGGATACATTCAGATCTTGATTCTGTTGATAGAAACCAAGTTTACTGGAAACAGCTCCACTAAGGGAAACACCAAACAAGAGACAACACACTTTATTTAAGCCAGCAAGTAACTTCTTACTGTTTCAATAAGAAGTAGAACCATAACAGCAGGATACACCAAATTTCTCTCCCACGCCGAAGCCTTTTTTCGCCTCTCTATTAAAAAGATAACCAAAATAAAAATTTTCAGCAATTCCCAAAAATTCTCTCCAGGTTCATAATTCCATCATACCTCATTATATTGTAACCAGTCTACATAATTTTTGTTTTCCAAAACCAAAAAACATAAATTTTAAGATAGTTTTTTATTTTCCTCTACAAATTAAAAATCCATTTAAAATCAGCTTACTACATGAAAAGTTCAATCCCATAAAGCTTAAATTTCAGCACAGTAAAGACAATTTTGCTTTTAAGGAAATACTTTTGCTTTTAAGAATATATACTTGATACACATATATATACTGATATAGGCAGATATTTGAATGAATAAAGGAGTGTGAACAACAGTTCCCTCTAGTCTCAGGTCCAACACTGAGCATCTGTTTTCCAAAGATTATAAGGGAACTTCCCTTCTAGCTGAAACAAACGACTTTATACCATACCCATCCCATGCTATGAACACTAGGGAAGAAGTATTGAACTTGGAAACCATTTCTAGGTGTACTGGAGCAACAAGATAAGGAAAGAAAGAGGCTGACATTGTGTGGTGTAGTGGAGGTAAGCCCCAGCCCTCCCTGTGGGCATCCATCCCCAGCGAGGCATTTTTCAATATGGAGTTGACATGGGCCCAAGACTCTAAGAAATCAAGTGGAAACCAAGAGCCAATGAATGGCAAGGACTTGGAGTGGCTCAGCAGTCCAGAGTGGCAAGGACCTGGAGTGGCTCAGCAGTCCAGGGTGCCTGCTCCTCATCCAGAGGACCTGGGTTTGCTTCTTAGACCCACAATAGCTCACAATAGCTTGTAGCTCTTGCTACAGGGGTTCTGTAGGCACCTGCACATATGTAGCACACATACAATCGAGTAGACATGTGTGCACTCATGTGCACATGCACACACAAACAGAGAAAGAGAGAGAGAGAGAGAGAGAGAGAGAGAGAGAGACTTTTCCCTTTTCATTTGTAAAAGAGGCAAAAGCAGCAGCAATGTTGAGGCGAACCCTCAGGAAACCCAAAAGAGTCGGGGGAGGGGGGAGCTTGGAGAGAGCGAAATTCCAGAGAGAAGAAACAGGGAAAGAGGTAAGCCTGCCATGTAGATGCCTTCCTCCTCAAGGCCTCAGTAGTGGAAAATCTAAGAAAAGGCAGCGAGAGATGTAAATGAGAAGCCTGGAGCCCAGCAAAGCTGCCAGGCCCAAAGTTCACTAGGAAGCAGAGTCAAAATCAATTAGAAGCAATACCCTAGGAATATAGATAGCGACACAGCATATGGCCACTCTAACAGCATACCCAAAAGAAGAAAATATCCTTCAGTTTCTATAATTTTAAGAAATAGCCAAAAGTCAGTCAAACATTACCAGGAGACAAAGAGGGAAAGGAGCCAACAGAAACAGACCCTCAACTGGTCCACACACAGACTTCATAGGAAGAGACCTTAATTGATATTCAACTAAATAAGTGACAAAACAACAAAACTCACAAATCTGAACCAATGAATATAACCAAATGAAAATCCTAGAGCTGAAAAATACTGTAAATGTGAAATGAAAGAGTTAATAAAAAGTTCAAACAACAGTTATGCCACAGCTGAGAGGTACTAAAGTCAGAGCCAACCAGAGGACAGCATGAGAGGCTAGGGTGGAAAAAAAATGATAAAAGAGTGGGGGAAAGTCTAGTGTGTATTCAACTAGAACCCAAAAAAATCAAAGAAAATGGGACAGATAAAAAATTGATAAGGGGTCCTGCTGGGCACCATTAGAGCCTGGTGAATGAAGGACACACATATGTCTGCCCAGGGTGGCTTGCCCAGGATGGGGAAGATGGCCAGCTCTGGTGTGTGGGTTAATTTAAGAAAAGCTAGCTAGCAACAAGCCAAGCTAAGGCCGGGCATTCATAAGTAATAATAAGACTCCATGTGTGATTCACTTGGGAGCAGGGTGGCAGCCCCCATACACACAAAGGAGAAAAATATAACATAATAGTCTACAAGGAGTGGAGCAGGTCCCTCAGTACTGCTCTGGTCAAACCTATTGATATTTCAGAGCCAGGAAAGTGAATTAGTTATCTGCATTTCAAACCAGTTTCTTCCTCAAAAAAAGCCAGCATCCCAAAATGCCTATTTTCCCAACAAAAATTGCTAAGCATGCAAAGAAATAAAAACAATAATATGAAATAAAGCCAATAATTTGAAATTTATCAAGCACTAACAAAGATGTCAGAATTCACAGGCAACGAGATTAGATGTAGCTTTTGTATTAATTAGGGTTTCTATTGTTGTGATATACAACACCATGACTAAAAATAACCTGGGGAGTGAAGGGTTTATTTCAGCTTACAGTTGTAGTACATCATCTAAAGAGAAGTCAGAACAGGAAGTCAAGGCAGGATGTGGAGGCAAGAGCTGATGCAGCGGACACAGAGGGATGCTGCTAACTAGCTTGCTCCTCATGACATGTTCAGTCTGCTTTCTTACACTACTCCAGACCACCTCCCCAAGGGTGGTATCATTCACAATGGGCTGTGCACTCCCTCATCCATCATTAATCAAAAAGAAAATGTCCACAGACCAATTTAGTAGAGAGTTTTCTCAATGGAGATTCTCTGTTTCCAAATGACTCTAGCTCTATCTAGCTCAGACGTTCTCAACTTGCGTATCTCCAGCCCTTTGGGGGTCACCTAAGACCATCAGAAAATGCAGATATTTACATTCTGATTCACAACAGTAGCAAAATTACAGTTATGAAGTAGAGACAAAAATAATTTTATGGTTTGGAGTCAATACAACATGAGGAACTGTATTAAAGGATCTCAGAATTAGGAAGGTTGAGAACCACCACTCTAGCTTGGCAAAACAATAGACAACCAGCACAGATCTCGGAGGGGCTACAGAGACTGCTCAGTTGGTTAAGTCCCTGCTGTGCAAACCCTGAGTTTGAGCACCAGAATTGATACAAGAAAACCTAGTATAATGCACATGCTTCTAATACCAGGGCTGGAGGGGGGGAGGGGCAGAAACAGGAAGCTCTCTGGGACTTCTGGCCAGGCAGAGTAGCCAAATCAGTGCGCTACAGATTCAATTTAAAAAAAAAAAAGTAAAAATAAGTTGAAAGTCTAAACAAAAACAAACAAAGAAGAAAGCACCAAGGAAGAAATCTGGTATTAACTACTACTGGCATGCAGATGCACCCACAGGTGAGCACACATGCACACACATACTTAGAACGCTCTATAATCCTTCTTTTCCACCAGAGTTATAGGAAACAGACTGAACAATGTCAATTAACAGCATGAAGATAACAGGCCCAAGCAAAACTGAAAACCAGTGTCTGAGAACAAAACACAGCAGTTGGGATAAGAGACAGGCCAGACCTGCAGAAGAAAGGTTGAGATGAGTAAAACAGCAACAGAAACTATCAAAAATCAAACACACAGAGAGTCAGCCTTGAGCTACAGCCAATCTGCAAATAACTGAAGTCCCTGGAAAGGGTAACACAGAGGAGAAAAGAAAAATATCTGAAGAAACTAACAACTAAAATTTCTCTAAGTTATATGAAAAGTATGAATTCCCACATTCAAGAAACTTGATGAACCAAAGACCAAGAAAACCACATTAAGGCACATCATAAAAAACTACCTTCTATCACTCATAAAAATGACACCTTAAAAGCACATTTTAAAAAATAACATTGACAGAGATATTTTTACATATTATTTCTCAAAAATAAAACAAGTGGGGCTAACAAGATGACTCAGTAACTAAGGGTACCTGCCACCAGCCTGACAAGTCAAGTTCAATCCCCAAAGCCCACATTTGGAAAGAAAAAGACCCTATTCCTACAAGTCGTTCTCCAATCTCCACACCCACCCTGGAATGTGCAGTCACACTCAGGAAAAAATCAACTCAAGTGAAGAGACAAAAACCAAACATCTTTGAATATTAATGTATTTGAAAGGTAATCTCAGGGGCTGGAGAGATGACTCAGTGGTTTAACTCCCAAAAGGTGGTTCACAACCACCAATAACTCCAGTTCTAGGGGATACAAAGATAGACATGCAGGCAAAACATTCATACATATAAAAATAAATAAGCCTTAAAAAGTAATTTCAGAGAATATACACTTACTCTCTCCCATAAGAAGGATCAGGCAATGACTCCAAACACAGATAATTTTTAAAACAAACTAAACTTTCATAAATTTTCAAATATCAAGATTATTTATAGTCTTTTAATAACTATCCCAGACCAACAAATAAATCCAAAAAAGTACATTACCTAATTTTGTCTTAAGGGTCTTTACACTCTCAAGTTCCTGCTCCAATTCCCTTGTGTTGTATTCCACTGATGAGGACAGCCCTAGGAAAGCAGAGGTATTGTAAGTGCAGCAGTGGAAGCCCTCATACCAGAGAGCAGGTAGACCACTAGTGGAAATACAGAGCAGCTGGGCCTCACTGATAGGTGGGAAGAACAAATGATGCTGTGAGTCACACGAAAACTCAAAAGCTTGCCATTTGAAGCAGCAGCTCTCAGCATGTGGGTTGAGACCCCGCTGGAGGTCGAATGACCCTTTCACGGGGATCGCCTATGACCATCAGAAAACATAGACATTTCTTCTGATTCAAACAGTATCAAAATTACAGTCATGAAGCAGCATGTTTCTTAGAAAAACGTCTTTCCTTGCTTGATCTATTATCTTAATCTTTTTATGTACTTACTATAGCAAGAACAAGGAGTCAAAACCTTGCACTCTCTAGTTTGCTTTCCTAAGATGACAATTATCACCAGTGTGGCTGGGGCTTCCGTGGCTTCCTTCACATTCATATTTAACTTCTGTCTTACATATGGGTTTTCTCACTCATCCGAATTCTTAGACAAATGTCAAACCAGAAACATTAGTCGACCGTTTGCTGTTGCCTGTCAATAAACATTTCCTAACAGCTGAGTGTACATACCACAATCTGGGTGTGCTGTGATTTCACTCAGCATTATTTCATTTGTCAGTATTCTGGTGAACATTAATATAGCCAGTTCATTTGCTTCTATTATTTCTGTGAGACAGATTTCCAAACTTCAGAATGGTGGGCCATTTGCAGTTTTAAAAGTTCTTTAAAGTTTACAGTTCCCAAATATTTTTATGTACTATAGTAATTCAAATTATTGTAATAGTTTCAACTTCTATTAATAGCTTTTGAAAATTTCTATTTTCAAAATGCCTGTATCGTCACCAGCACTGGATGTGGCCAACTGCTGAACTTTTGCCAAAGTGGTGAACTACTTAAATGTACATTTTCCTAAATGCATCAGATCACATCTCATGTTACTTCAGGTATATGTCCTCATTCCCACTTTCTACTTTTCTCTCTAGTAGTCTGTGTATAATATCTTCTTGTCCTTTCTACTTCATCTCTTAAATCCTGAAACAGATAAATTTAAATCCCCAGATACAAATGTGCCAGATTGTGTTTCCTCCACTGTTAAATGATTATTTTTATTTTTATTATGAATGTGCATTTGTTTGCTGAGGGACTGTTAGATGTTTCTTTGAAAACATCATTTCATAATGATTATTTTCTTAAATGTTCTGCAACCAAAATTCTGTTTTGAGAACTTTAAAGTTTTCCTTCCTTTTTGGGTTTTATTTGCTTGGCATTTCTGTGAGTGTTTCACTGTAATCATCCCTTAGCTAAATCTTATTTGAAGTTCAATCTCTATTAGGTACCAATTCATTGGTAGCCAGCAGGTGGTGGCACACGCCTTTAATCCCAGCATTTGAGAGGCAGAGGCAGGCAAATCTCTGTGAGTTCAAGGCAAGCCTGGTCTACAAAGTGAGTTCCATGACAGCCAGAGCTGTTATACAGAGAAATTCTGTTTTGAAAAAAACCACAAAGCCTCAGGCCCATGGGAAAATTAATGGCAAAGCCTTCCTTCCAGGCCCAAGTGCAAATGTTGATTGTGAGTACAGAAAAATGTACACCATAGCCCTCCCCCAGGACTATTTATGGTCTGAGGACTGCTCGCCTACAGAGACTGTTATTGCTCAGATTAACTAACCCTGCCTCCTTGTTCAGCTCTGCAATAACCCTGCCTCCCTATTCAACTCAATATGATAAGCATTCTGAGTTTTGCTTGCTTTGGTTTTCCCATCAGAGAGCCCAGTCCAACAAAATTCGATTTCTTTCTGCGTCTGTCTTTTCTTCACTGAAACCTAGAAATAAGAAAACAAACCAGAATGACAAGAATAAGTAAAGTATAAGAGGTAAGAATGTCAGAGCTGCCTTCAGTCAGGTCTGTTTCTGGAGCCTTGATGAACACAGCACAGCAGGGAGAGGTCAACCTAATCATCTAAACCCAGAAGGAAACCTCAGGACTGCTTCCTTCCTCAGCTAGGAAACATAAGAGGGAAAGGGAAAACTGCAAAGCTTTGCTTTATCAGGGAAAAGGCAAGCAGGACCTGAGCAAGATGATGTGCTAAGTAGCTCACCCTCATTTATTCTGTTCTTCCATAGCCAGTTCACCCTATTACCGTCAATAAAGTGCAGTACCTGCTTTCAGAACAACCCAGTACATCAGCTTTCCACACTATTTGTCTTAGTCTTCGGTCAATTTTTAAAAGTTTTGTCCTTATCAGAATGAGATGTGCACAAAGCTCAGTGTCAAGCATTTGCTTGGGCTTCTTTCAATGCCTGCTTCTTCCTAATGTCACCTCACCAAGAGGTGTTTTGTTGATTCTTCACGCCTCACGGTGGCCAGGAAGCAGAAAGAGAGGAAGGAATCACAGACAGAATAGCCTTTCAAGGACATGCCTCCAGCTTTTTGAAGCTAAGAGCTACTTTCTAATGCAGTGTTTTTCAGCCTGTGGGGTCATGACCCTTTTACATAGGTTGCCTAACACCATCAGATAACACAGACATTTACAGTACAATTCATAGCAATAGCAAACTTACACCTAGGAAGTAGCAAAAAAAAAAATAATGTTATAGTTATGGGTCGTGACCACACAAGGAACTGCATTAAAGGTCTCAGCGTTAGGAAGGTCAAGAACTCCTGCATCTTGCAAACTAGCGCCACCCGCTGGAGCCTTTTGTCATGAGACTACAGCTTCAGCACTGCTTTTGAGAAGTCTGCAGCAAGTCTCAGTCTGCTTGTCAAAGACACTGTAAACTGCACAGGATCTTTGTTCCCAGTGCTCCTGCTGTGAATACATGTCAGTGCAGTGTTGGAAACACAGTGAGCATTCTCAATCCCAAAATTCATACACAGACGAGAGCAATTTCTTGATCCTGTCATTTTTTCATATTTTCTCTGTTAGCCTTGTCTGGAATTAATGTCTTGTTAGCTAGAGGCTGTCTCTACTAAAGTGGTCTCTAAAATTCTTACCTCTTATACTTATTTTTGTCATTCTGGCTTATTTTCTTATTTCTAAGTTTCAAGAGGCAATTTGATGTCCCAGGTGATAGAGCCTTGGCCTTTCTCATGAAGTGGCCTCCTTGTCCATCTGAGGGTATGAGGAGCATTTCTTCTTGAGTCATTCTTCCTCCATACGCCCCATATCCACATGCCCATGTCTGCTTGTGTTCACATGGGAGGCTTCCCCCGTCATCAGTCTTAGTTGTTTGTGTTTTAAAAATGAAGCTATGAGAAGTAAATGCTGGTCTGAACTTCAGACAAGATGAGTTTCACACGTAGGAGTCCAGTGATTCCTATTGCTAGAGCTGCAGAACTTTCCTCCTGGGCAGTTCCTGAGAAGAACCCTCCTGACCTCCATCTTGTCTGTACTAAGATGGACTAAGATGGACAAGAGGCATGTGCCTGGCACCTTGGATGGAAGCAAAGGGTATGGAGATTAAGCCACTCCATGACAGCTTTTCAATGAGCCCTAGCTATCTTAGTGCATTCTACCTTACCTGGTGGTGCCACTTTGTGACTTTGGGAGATTCTAAGGAATAAATCAAGCATAGATGACTTAGCAATAGGCTTCTTTTGTTCTGTTAAACTGGCTAATTCCAACATTTTCCTGTCTGCTAAATTCCAATTTTCTATTGTGGTTTTCTCCTTGGAATTTTCTGTCCTCTCAGGTTCATGATTTTCTGGTCTCACTACTCTCACCTGTGGAACTGCATGGATCCATCAGGATGCTTTCCAGTAGGTCACAAACCCAAAGTTAAGATTAGAATGTACGAGAAGAGCAAGCCTCAGTGTGGTTCTCTAGCAGCTCAATAGTGACATCAAAGGACTAAACTGTGCCTCCCACAAGCCAGACTGGTGTGTGAGGAGTGGGGCTTCTCCTCTAGGCAGGGCAAATGTGTGGATTATCTATTCTACCTTGTCTTTATTTTTTTCTTTTCCTTCTCTTCCGAGCTATAAGGATCTGTGTTGATTGTTTCCTGAGGTTCATTGGGAACTTCAGTGCTAACCTTCTTTCTCATTTGTAGTTCTCCTATTGGGATAGATTTTTTCATTATAATATCAGTATAAACAGCCTTCACCTACAGCCCGCTTTTATGTATAGAGAGTACTGTGTCAAGGTAAAACTCTCACCACCACATTAGCTAATCATTCCCTTATGGTTTCTCACCCTTCCCTTCAAATCTTCATCTTGCTGAAATAATATTTCAAGACTAATGCTACATTTTTTCTTTCAGTATAGACATTAGCATAGTGTCTGGCATAAATTCAGTTCTCAGTACAGTGATGTGAAATGAACACATGAATACTGTTTTTTGCCCTAACCAATAAGTGACATCTTGGGGAATGTGTGTGTAAAACCCTTTATAACTGCATACATTATTTAGTGGCCTATAGCAAGTTGCAGATGGTAAATTGATGCTGAACTATCTATCATTTTTTTCTGAGACAGGGTTTCTCTGTGTAGCTTTGTGAGCATGTCCTAGAACTCACTCTATAGACCAGACTGGCCTTGAACTCACAAAGATCCTCCTGCTTCTACCTTACGAGTGCTGGGATTAAAGGTATGCACCACCACCACCTAGCTGAACTATCTATTTTAAACATATATGTTTACTAAAAATAATTTTTCATATAATATATTCTGATAACTATTTCTACTGCCCCAACTCCAAATCCTCTTCACCTTCTTCACCCTCCTAACTATACTTTCTTTCTTTTTCTTTCTCTTTAGAAAACGAACAGGCAGGGGCTGGAGCACTGGCTGCTCTTCCAGAGGTCCTGAGTTCAATTCCCAGCAACCACATGATAGCTCACATCCATCTGTAATGAGGTCTGGTGCCCTTCTGGCCTGCAAGTATATAAGCAGGCAGAACACTGTATACATAATAAATAAACTTAAAAAAAAAGAAAAAGAGAAAAGAAACCTTGTCTCAAAAAGCAAAAAACAAAACAAAAAAAAAAAAAAAAAAAGGAAAAAGGAAAGAAAGAAAAAAGAAAACAAACAGGCAAACAATAAACCAAATCAGAATTTTTGTTGTTGTTGTTTTTTCAAGACAGGGTTTCTCTGTGAAACAGTTATAGCTGTCCTGGAACTCACTCTGTAGACCAGGCTGACCTCAAACTGAGAAATCCACCTGCCTCTGCCTCCCAAGCTCTGAGACTAAAGGCATGAGCCACCACTGCCTGGAAACAAATCAAGAAACAAAAAACACAAAAAACATATACACACACAAACAAAATCCATTTTAAAAAATCAGAAAACATAACTCACAAGCAAATAAGTAGTAAGGCCACAAAAAAAAAAAAAAAAAAATGCCCAAACAAAGCAATAGGAGACAAAAGTCAACAAAAATACCATTGAGTTCTTTTTGTTTTGTTTTGTTTTGTTTTGTTTTGTTTTGTTTGATGGTCATCTACTGCTGAGCCTGGAGTCTAGCCTTAAGTGTGGTTAATGTACCCCGTGAGACTCCATTGAAGAAAACCAATTTTTCTTTGCAAATGGTTTGTCAATTGGAGATGGTTTCTTGGTTAAGAATGGGAGTTAGCATCTACTTTCTCATCTCAGTGCTAGGACCCCATCTGGCTTGAACCTGTGCCAGCCCTGTGCATACTGCTATAGTCTCTGTGGGCTCGTGTGTACATCAGACCTGTTGTGTCTGAAAGACACTGTTTCCTTGGAGTCCTCTGTCCCCTCTGGCTCTTTCTACCTCCTCTTCTAGTTCCTGAGGGGAGGGGGAGTTTGATGAAGACATCCCATTTAGAACTGAGTGTTCCAAAATCCCTCACTCTCTACACATTGTTCAATTGTGTGTTTCTGTGGTAGTACCCATTTAACTTTTGATGATGGCTGAGCAAGAAATGGATGTGTAGGTATAGCAGAACAGATATACAGGAGCTATTTTATTATTATGTTCCTTTAGCAAGACAATAGTATTTGGTTTTCCCTTAGGCTCATGACCTCCATAGCCTCAGGCTCTTGGCTACCTGAGCAGTGTCAGGCCTGGGTTCTAACTCCTAGAGTGGGCCTTACATCCAATCAGAGAGCAGTTGGTGACTCTCGGTATCTGTGCCACTATTGCCCTGTGTATCATGCAGGCAGGCCACTGTTGTAGATCAGAGTTTAGAGCTGCATCAGTGGTTACCTTTCTCTTTTCGGAGCATGGAGAGTACCTTCCAGAACTACACTAGGGGGAAGGCTCTAGTTAGGCACCAGCTCAACTTCTCTGTTGAACTCTCTTTTGTAAGTAAATTTTCTATCATTTCTGGAAGTCCAATTCTTTAGGATAAATTATCTTTTAAACCCCTGTTCAGGGCCAGAAGCATAGAGCACTGACATAACAGAGGTATGGCTATGCATGTGGCAGTCTCTCCTATGACCCTCTCTGGCTTTGAATCTGCGTTCAAGTCTCAGCTTGATTGCCATGGATTTTTTCTTTATGTATTTTATCTTTTCTCATGTGTGCCTGCATTGGTACCTTACCTGTAGTCCACATTTATTATTTCATTAACGATTTCATCCTCCCATATTCTGATCTGTGATTCACAAGAGCTTTCCTACTACACTTGTGCTTCCATTGTCTTTCCCATTCTTCGGCCAGTCCCCTTTCATTTCATACCCTGAATGTCAGTACAATATCAAGACCTTTAGTCTGATCATACCTGCAAAGTAACATAGTCACACTTTCTAGGGATTAGGACTGGGCATCTTTGGGTAAGCATTATTTTATCTACCTCGAGGAATAATTTTTATTTGGTTTTTTTTTTTTTTTTTTTTTTTTTAAGCTCTGGGTAGTTTTGTTTTCTAATATAACTCCTTGGCCCATCTTGTTACTTTTGGAGATTAGGTACAAATTCTGTCTTGACTCTCCAATGCACTATTAAGTAGGTCTCAGTTGTCAGATGGTTCTCTTCTTCACTGGCCCTGAACACCTAATTAGGGTAGGTGGTCCTTCAAACAACTGGAAGGGAAGGTCACCAGCTCTTGTCTTGGGGGGACTAATGGGCAAGTAGCGAAAAGAACTGACCTAGAGGAAGGCTAGCCTGAGTACTAGGGCAAACATGACCATTCTCAAGCAAAGGTCCAAAGGACTGCTGAGCCACATAAGTCTCACTATGGAGATCAAAGGCCTTCTTTCCTAAGAGCCTAGAAAAAGTCACAGATCCTCAGTCCCCCAGTTGTCCCCTCTCATTTCTGATCATCTCTAGAGATAGAGATCTAGTGCCACATGTTGGCTAAAGTTCCATGCTGTCTCCAGAGTACCTTGGCTTCATTATTTTATTAAATAATATCCAACTTGCATTTTTACAAGAGTATGGCTAAATATAGAACAGTGACTCAGGGCATTGTGACCCAAAGCTACAACAGCTGGACTACAAATTTAGTTTTGAGATTCTGGCGACCAAAACAAAAAAGAAGCAATTAGGTTACAAAGTCAGTGGGCATCTCCAAAGGAAAGAAGACTTGCAAAGGAAGGACAGCACAGCACTGTAAGATTATCAAGTATCTTTAAATCAAAGTGCAAATTTGCTAACAGTAATATTTTACTTACAATAATCAGTTTGAGGCTTGGCAAATAACTGATGAATATTCTGAACTTGTCAGACAAGTGTCTGACAGTATCAATTTGAAATTAAGTAAAAAGACTAGTAGCCTACCTTGTGATATGTCTACAGAACTCAATACAAATGTCTATAATACTGAATGCATGCTTCTTCAAAGAAAAATAACTGAATTGACATTTTTTAAAATTCATTCTGTACATATGGGTGTTTTCCTTGCATGTTACATCTGTGCACCACATGCATGTAGTACCCTCAGAGGCCAGAAGAGAGTTTCAGACTCCCTGTAGCTGGAGTTATGGGTGGTTGTAAGCTGTTGTGTGTGAGTGCTGGGAATCAAACCAGGTTCTCTGGCAGAGTAACCATTGAGCCATCTCTCTAACACCCTGAAGTCACATTTCTGAAATGTGCTACTATTTTAGGTCACCAAACTCCAGACATACAAGAGGTAATTGGTAACTACTATCTTTCACATAAAAATCAAGAACATATTCCTACTGTCCTCGGCTAAGTCACCTGAAGTAACAGTTTTCCAAGGCACTCCCCTCCTTCATTACATGGTAATTAATAACCAAGCAAAAAGCAAGCTTTGTGGGATAGAACCCTTCATTATAAATGACCAAAGGCATTGTTGCAACAATGCCTTTGGTCATTTATAATGAGGACTTAAGACGTACTGTAAACAAACACTCAACTTTTACATAAACTTAAGCTGCATCAAAAATGAAAATATCCTAAAAACTATATTATCATTATTTTATTTCAAAACAAACCTAAAATGTTCAGTGTCAGCATTGTCTAGTCAATAAGTCAAATTGTAGACAAAAACCTGTTTAGACAAGCCCTGAAAAATAAAAAGGGATTCTCCAAGAAAACCACAAAGCAGCTCATTTAAGGTCAATTTCACGGTATTATTCTGTTTTTCTTCCAGCCCCGACATAAGATTTCACTACCTCAAAGGAAATTGTAAGAGTATCTATTTGCATTCCCCCCAGGTGATTGGCAGTTCAACACCAATTAGTTCAAAATTACACTGTTACTAGCATGCAATAAAAACAACACCTTTCATCTTCCTTACACAGGTAAGAATACCTTCAGAGCCAATAACTTTGATCAAATGGGTATTTTTGATCCTGCCCCACCCATGTCTTTGGATTCAGGAAAACTAATAGCTGAAGGCGTTCTTCCCAGCTTTATTCTTAAGCTGAAGAACTGGTATGGTACTGAAAACATTTTGCTCCCAAAATAACAGAATTTCCCAAACTCCCACATTTCTTCAGTAACTGAGCTGCCCTTATACTTTTTCCAATACATAAACAGTCTCAATATATATGATAGCTTCAGATGTTCAAGGGCAGATATTATTTAATTTAAAATAACAGAATATTTTAAAAGAAATATACATTTCAACTTAGGCATATGTATAATTCAAATAGCTTGATGAAATAAAATGATTTCCACAAAAACATGTACCTTAAATAATTCAGTCTCCTGTTAGTATTTTTTGGAAGTAGCAATATTCAGCATAAACAGATTATCTTTATATTTATTTTTTAATGTAGCATACAAGCAAAAATGGATAGATTGGAAAATCTGACACAAATAATTATAAAATTTTAATTGTTTACAACTTTAAATTTAACCAGCAATCCCATCTCCAAGAACAGGAGATTTTTCAAGTTCTGATATTATTTCAAGTAACTTGGGCAGAAAAGCGGCTGTTCAAGGCTCCTAATGGTTCACAGAGCAAAAGGACTGTCCCAAGAGTCACCACACAAAGCCCCATAAACCCAATGAATGAAGCACCTGGAGGCTGAAGCCTCATATCCAAATCTCCAGTGGATCTGTTTTTGTGTTCTAACACTGAGGCTGTCTGTAGAGGAAGCACAGACACACATACAAGCTCTATTTCTATGCCCACTCTATTTGCAACATTCATATTTATTAACATTATAGTTTCTATTAGCTTGATGTCACCTGACGATGACTATGAACCTGATGTTATACGACTTCTGATACCCAATACAACTGTGGGCGTGAAAATATACTTTCACTATTAGTAACTACAAGCAAGGGCAAAATATTAAAACAACCAGCTTTAGGAATATTATAGAATGCTAGGTACAGTCAAAACAATGGTTTGGTTCTTTCCTATTTCAGATACAAACACTGTAGATCTTGAACTAAACAAGATATTAAGACCACCACTTACCCTTCATATTTGATGCTACCATTAGTAACACTATCTTTCGCACAGACTGCAGTTGAAAGGGAGCTGAAATACACTGAATCCAAGTTCCATTTTTTAAATGTGAATTTTATAATACAACTTCTCTTATAAATCCCATAGACTGTGACACATGAGCCACACTCTTCTTGTTTCCCAAAGCTGCCCTCCTTCCTGACATTTTAGTTTATATTACCCACAGTCACTCATTTCATCTTGCAGCAAATAATTTGTCTGAACTACATTTTATTGTCATGAAAGTAACTATAGGGCCCAAGAAGCCAAATAAATTATGGCATCTGTCATTGTTTCATCCCTATATATACAAATGCTTTCTGCAGATACATAATCAGGTCTAGGCTGTCTGACTGTGCCCAGACATTTTGCATAAAAGCCAAGAGTTGAAGTTCAAGATATTTTCCCTACAGTGGCATATGTGTGTGTGTGTGTGTTTATATGTATGCAGAGGCAAACAGATACAGTTATCTTTACACATAGTCTACAATAGTACCCTACATGTGGTGTATATATCCCTATTCAAAGAAGGTATTCTTTATTCAGTGATATCGTGTGTGTGTGTATGTGCATGCACGAATGTGTGCATGCACATGTGTGGTATTCTACATGAATCAAGTATTCTTGGTGTGTGGAATGGTTCTTATTATTCAGATTCTTTGGCCAAGGAGCTTGGAAATGACCTCACTCCTATCACAAATAATTCTTCAAATGATCCTAAAACCTACAAGAATTCCCTACAAGAAAGTCAAGAAAGCTTTTGTGTTTTCCATATGAATAATGTCAGATAAGCAACAGCCCAACTGCCTGCAGAACTGCCAATGACACAGGGGAATGCCTGACAGAAGGCTTTATAAAAAGCAGCCATGGATACATCCCAAGTCATTATCTTCACAAAACTCTGAAACTCAAACTTCTAAATATTGACAATGACAGAGACTAGCTGAAGGTCACCAGGGTCCAGGAAGAGGCTGCACAGGTATTTCTTATTATTTTTAGTCCCTTTATTTTTCAGTGTCCAGAGGTATTAAAACACAGAAAAAGCTACTACCTCTTCTATGCTCTAAGAATAAAGAGTTAATGTAAGTTTCGATGAGAAAGGCTTTAAAAAAAAGATTAGAATCAAGAGACTGGAGACAGTCAGTAGTAGAGTGCTTGCCCAGGGCTCAATCTCCAGTACTAAAAAAAAAAAAAAAAAAAAAAATAGAATCAAGCAAACAAGAAATTGTTACCAAAAAAATTATATACAAATTTTTATCATAAAGATGAAAATAGTACCTGACATAATTGAATTATGGTTCAAAGACTATAATATTTTAAAATAAATTACCTTAAAAGAACTGTGAAGGTTTTGAACTCAAACAACAAAAATAATTTCTATTCATTATGGAGCTTCTAAAGTTACCCAGTACACCCATGGGCTATATACACACAAAAGCTAATTATTTCAATTAATGCTACTGCATTACTTAAACATTTAAGTATGTTAATGATATATGTATCCTCTTAACACTGGGGAAAAAATTATAAAAGATTTTCTACCCAATTACTGTAATGGACTTTCGGTCAGGCTCCTCTGCAGTTCTGGAAGCAAACGTTCTGATTACTCAGATTTTGTAGGCATAACAGCAGGGAAACCACCTCATTTCCACCTGCCCAAACTCAGCCATTTACTGTGGCCCAGTGTGTCACCCTTCCTAAACCTGTTCACTGGAATTCTGTTTAATGTCCTCTCACTGAATTTCATTTCCCCAACCTGCCTTCTTAATGCTCTGCCTTGTTTTTTTTTTTTTTGTTTGTTTGTTTGTTTTGTTTTGTTTTGTTTTGATATTTTTTTGTTTTGTTTATCTACCCAATGATGCAAGGAACACCCAGGGGATACATATATTCTATACACCCAGTCTGTACCTTGCATAGCAGAGGCGAACACTTAAAAAGCTTCCTGCTCTGAGAGGCTCTGTCCAATGTGGACAAATAGGAATGCAAGAGAATGAAAGGACTGTAGAAAGAAGGTGGGGGGAAGCAGTATGCAGTGGAGGTGGACTTGAGGGTGTATGACTAATACTTGCTGTGCTCATGAGGAGCACAAGAGTCCTGCAAGAGGAGCTTTTGAGATCAAGACCTAGGACATAGAAGGAAAGTCACTTATGTATCACAATTGCATGACTTGTCAAACCAGTTACTGAAGTTCCCAAGGTTCATAGCTGGGTAAACTCAATGATTACTTTTCTTCTGTGCAGCTTGCATAGCACCTCCCTGCACTAGGAAAGAGCTAGCCAGTAGGGATGAGCTTGATTTCTGTAGTATCTTCAGCACTTGGGACTTACTGTCAAGTTCAGAGGGGTAACCAAAAGCACTGGCAACAGACAGTAATGTTTAGAGCTCTATGGGGCTTCGCCAGCTAACAACTCACAAAGAGATAACGCAACCTGGCCTGGGTTTTTTGTTAGCCTATGGTATTTAGTAGGAGAATTGTTGCCCATTACAGGATAGCTCCATTTGAACTTTTTATATATAGTAATATACGTATCACATGTTTTCTCTTATTTGTTGATGTTAGCTTTGATCTTTAACATACATAAATGAGAGAAAATGTGGTATTTGTCTTTCTGAGTCTGGGTTACCTCACTCAGAATGACTGTTTTCAGCTTCACCTATTTATCTGTGAATGTCATAACTCATTTTTCTTAACAACTAAGCAACATTCCACTGTGTAAATTTATCACATATTCATTAGCTATTCATTAGTTGATGGACATCTAGGCAGTTTCTATTTCCTGGCTATTGTTACTAGAACATCATGAACATTGATGAGTAAGTAGCTCTATAGTAAGTCCTCTAGATATGTGTTCAAGGGAGGTATGGCTGGATCATGTGACAGATCTACTTCTGTCTTTTACATTCCCCCAACATCTTTGCCAGCACTTGTCTTCATTATCAACTGTGGTACAAAACTCTTAATACTTAACTCTCTAAGACTTTGTGCCTCTGAGCATCATCTCTTCTTTTTCCCACTCCTCCTTTTCCAGCCTCTGGCAGCCCTGCTGAAACACCAGCATCCAGTCTGCAAGCTGGATCTTATGCTGTCAGTCACACTGGAGGGCCTATAGTTTCTAGTAGCACCTCAGGCCTGACAGAGGACAGTCTGTTAGGCCAGGTGGAAGCAGAACTCAAAGGGGTGTGGTTTGTCTCCCAGACCAGGACCTTCATCATGCATAGTGTTCCCTCAGGGGTTCAGACACAGGACTGGGGAAAGGTTGATATCACAGATCCTGGTATGCATGATCTCTGTCTTCATTACACTGGACTTTTCGGGGCTGGTGCTGCCCTCCTACAGAATGTTTGTATGGATAATGTAAAAAGAAAATTTTCAAAAATGTATAGGTATCTCCATGCAAATGGAAATGAGCCAACTTGGAGGGGAGGGCAGAATGGTATCAGCTAAGTCCCTGGGTCAGTGAATAAAGACAAGTGCTGGCATCTGAGCCAGAACACAGCCATGACAGACACAGGGCCAAGAGAAGAGGCTTCACAGTGAGAGAAACAGGAAACAAGGTCAGCAGCTGAGGTAGTGAGGAATACCTCAGAAAAGAAAAGTCATCCAGCTATTGTGAATAAGGCAGCAATGAACACAGCTGAGCAAGTATCTGTAGAGTAGGTGTCAAGTCCTTTGGGCATATGTCAATGAGTAGGAGAGCTGGGTCATGTGGTGTGATAGTTTGAATGTAATGGTCCCCATAAGCTCATAGGGAGTGGCACTATTTGGAGGTGTGGCTTTGTTGGAGGAGGTATGGCCTTATTGGAGGAAGTGTGTCACTTTGGAGAGAGGCTTTAAGGTCTCATATATGCTCAAGCCATGCCCAG
Organism: Phodopus roborovskii; assembly: GCF_943737965.1. Lineage (NCBI taxonomy): Eukaryota > Metazoa > Chordata > Mammalia > Rodentia > Cricetidae > Phodopus > Phodopus roborovskii. Next base: position 26,824,102 of record NW_026126571.1, on the reverse strand, counting down.
TGTCTCAGTTAACTTCCTGTTGCCTTTGGATCAAGATAGAGACTTCTCCAGTACCATGTCGACTTGCATACCACCATATTCCCAGCCGCCATGGTCTCCACCATGATGGATCTCTGTGAGTTCAAGACCAGCCTCACCTACAAGAGAGTTCCTGGACAGCCAGGGCTATTACACAAAGAAACACTGTCTCATAAAAACGGGAAAAATAAAATCTAGAATGGTGACCCTTCCTTCCAACATTGTCCTAGTTTTCTCAGGATTGTTTTGGCTATTTCAGGTATTTTGTGGTTCCATATGAATTTTAAGATAGTTATTTCTATTTCTGTGAAAAATGAAATAGCAATTTTGATTGGGATTGCATTAAGTCTACAAATAGCTTTTGGGGGGGAGGTTATTTTCACAATATTAATTCTACTAATCCATGAGCATGAAATGTTCAATTGATGGGGGATACCCTGTCTGTCTGTATGCTCTGAATATACGTTTCTCTTACTGATTTAATAAAGCACTGATTGCCAGTAGCCAGGCTGAAAGCATAGGTGGGGCTACCAGACGAGGAGAATTCTGGGAGAGAAAAAGGCAGGTAAGAGTGCCAGAGACACACCATTTGGCTACCAGGAATACAGTACTCTGTCTGGGCATTCTCCAGTAAGATAAGGCCATGTAGAAATATACAGATTAATAGTTACAGGTTAACAATTAAGAGAGAGCTAGCCAGTAAGAAGCCTGAATCATTGGTCAGTTTATAATTAATAAAAGCTTCAATGTATTTATTTGGGACTAAACAGCTGTGTGACCAGGCAGAACAGAAATTCTGCTCTAGAACCATTTTCTAGTGACTTTCTCTATTTCTTCAGAGGTCAAAATTTTTCATTATACAGGTCCTTCACTTCCTTGATTATGTTTATTCCTAGGTATTTTATCTTCTTTGAAACTACTGTGAATAGAAGTATGGTAGTTTGAATAAAAATGGCCCCCATAGGAACCCTCCCTCCTCCATTGCTGGTGGGAGTGCAAACTTGTATAGCCACTTTGGAAATCAGTATGGCAGTTTCCTCAGAAAATTGAAAATTGATCTATCCCAAGACCCAGCAATACCACTCTTGGGCATATATCCAAAGGATAAACAATCATATACCACCAGGACATCTGTTCACTTATGCTCATAGCAGCATTATTTATAAAAGCCAGAACCTGGAAGTGATCTAGATGCCCAACAACCAAAGGATGGATAAAGAAATTTGGTACATTACACAATGGAGTACTACTCAGCAGTTTAAAAAAAAAAAAACAATGACATCTTTAAATTCAAAGGCAAATGGATGCAACTAAGAGAAACCATCCTGAGTGAGGTAACCCAGACACAGAAAGAAAAATATGGTATATACTCACTCATAAGTGGCTATTAGACATAAAGCAAAGATAAACAGCCTCCAATCCACACCCCAGAGAAGACAGGAAACAAGGAGGCCCCTAAGAGGGACATATACGGAACCACACACACACCGAAGGGGAAATGGACAAGATCTCCTGAGTAAATTGGGAACATAGTGGGAGGGAGGTAGAGAGAAAGGAGGAGGGGAGTGGGAGGAGAACATGAGGGATCGGGAAGGTAAAGTTGGGGGAAAGCAGAGAGAGAGAGAGAGAGAGAGAGAGAGAGAGAGAGAGAGAGAGAGAGAGAGGAGAGAGAGAGAGAGAGAGAGAGAGAGAGAGAGCAAGGAAAGAGATACCTTGATAGAGGGAGCCATTACCATTATGGAGTAAATGAGAAATCTGGCACTAGGGAAATTCCCATGAATCCACAAAGATGACAAAGCAATAGTGGAGAGGCCACCTTAAATGCTTTTCCCCTATAATGAGATTGATGACTACCTTAAACGCCATCATAGAGCCTTCATCCAGTAGCCAATGGAATCAGAAGCAGAGATCCACAGCTAAGCACTGGGTCAAACCCCTAAGTCCAGCTGTAGAGAGGGTGGAATGATGAGTAAACCATGTTGGAGAAACCCACAGAAACATCTGACCCGAGCAAGTGGGAGTTCACTAACTCCAGACAGACAGCTGTCTGGAGTGTCAGTTTGGGGGGCTTGGGAAGTCTATGGAGACACTCCCAGTGGAACCAGTATTTATCCCTAGTGCATGAATTGACATTTTAGAGTCCATTCCCTATGAAGGGATGCCTTGCTCAGCCTAGATACAGGTGGGAGAGGGCCTCAGTCCTGCTCCAAATGATGTGAGAGACTTTAATGATTCCCCATAGGAAGGCTCTTGGAAAGGTAGGATGGGGAGATGGTAGAGGGGATGGGGGAATGGGAGGGAGAGATTGCTTTAAAAATAAAAAAATAAATATTTTTTTTAAATGATCCCCATAGGTTTATATATTTGAATGCTTAATCATCAAGGAGTGGAACTGTTTGAAAGGATTAGAAGGATTAGGAGATGGGGCCTTGTTGGAAGAAGTGTGTCACTAGGGGTAGATTTTGAGGTTTCACAAGCCGACACCAGGCCCAAGCATCCATGTGCACTTGGCACATGTTCCCGCCTCCCTCCTCCCCCACCAACCCCCTCTGCCGCCTATGGATGCAGTTCTCAGCTACTGCTCCAGCTACTGCCTGCACAACACCATGCTTCTCACCTTGATGATAACATTAACCCTCTGAAACCAAAAGCAAACCCCGATTAAAGGTTTCCTCTTCTAAGAGTTACCTTGGTCATGGTGTCTCTTCACAGCAATAGAACAATGAGTAAGACAGAGTATGTTTGTGGGTGGTGTACAGAAAAGCTGTTGATTTGTGCAAGCTGATTTTTGTATCTTGCCACACTGCTGACTTTATTATTGCTTCTAGAAATTTTCTGATACAATTTCTGGGATCTCTAATGTGTACTATCATGTCATCTGCAAGCAGGGATAATTTGACTTCTCCTTTTACTATTTGTATCCCTTTAATTTCCTTCTCTTTCCTTATTACTCTGTAGGCCTCAACCCTACACAAAGAACTACAGGCAACTAAGTAATGCTGAGAGTGAGAGAAACAGTCTTTCCCAGAGATGAGCATGCCAAGTGGTTAGCCAACACCAAACGGTTAGCCCTGAGACAAACATACAAATAAATTATACAGACTGAATAGGTTGTATTTATGAATATATGTACATGTATGCGTGTGTGTGTGTGTACACACACACACACACACACACACACACACACACACACACACGCTCGCATACATGTACATAACAGCAATCAATGGGAAAAATAGCCATGAGTTTAAAAGAGAGCAAGGATGGGTGTATAGGAGGGTCTGGAGTTTGGAAAGGGAAGGGTAGGGTGATATAACGATATTACAATCTCAAAAAAATAAAAGAATTAATTTAAAAGAAAAGTCACCTAAAGACTCTAAAGTAAACTTAAGAAATGGTCACACGTTGGAAGAAAAAGCAGGCAGCATAACAAGGAGTAAGCACAAAAATTAAAAAGAGCAGGAGGTAACAGGGTTGAGCTTCGCCAGACACAGTACAGCCCTAAAACACAGGCAAGGGCCTAAGGAAGCACACAGGCAGGCTCCACTTCTAACCCTGGCCGGGCAATATAGCCTGGGCACGGAAGCTGGGGTATGAGGGGGATGGGATGAAGGCTACTGAGAGAGTAGCATGCTGAGTCTCTATTGAAGGACTGTGGGAAATGGGGGATGACAGAAAAGACCTGAAGAAATAGGAGAGCCAGCTTGGAGTAGAGATGCCTAAGTATGAAATGTGAGGGCATTGGATTACTTGGAGGGCAATGCCAAGGTGTTACAGGCAGATAGCGCACCAAAAAAAAAAGGAGGGTCAAGAAACTTCCCAAAAGGCTGGAAAGGCCATAACAAGCACAGACAAATCAAGATCAGAGAGTGCCATCAGAAAAGAGTTTTGAGGAACAAGGAGCTACTAGAACATGAGATGGTAGCAGAGATGGCAGGACCACAAGAGATCAAAGTGTTGAAGAGGAAGAGAGAGCAGGATGTCTAGCGAGTCCCAGGGGAAAAGGATAACATGTGGGGAAGAACACAACAGAACTGCACAATGCCAGAGTGAAGGCAAGCTGTAGGAAGTCACAGCACAAGGGTGATGGAAGAGCAGAAAGAGGAGGGGTGAGAATGTAGATTAATCTTCAGATATTAGCAGCACATGCAAAAGTTACAGGAGCTGGGTAACAGGGAAAGTCAGTCAGAAATAAGATAGTGATGCACGGTCCAGACACCAGAATCATCTACTGTCACCTATCACAGAGACTAAGAGCTAAGTACATTCTTTGCCTTGAGTCCCCAGGCAGCATCAAGGGAGACTACATGAGGAACAGAATAGAGTTCTGAAAGGATCACAAGGAATTCAGAAGCTGAACCTCTACTCCTGCTAATTAAGAGGGAGCATCAGGCAGTGGCTACCTCAAGCACATATGTAGAATTCGGTGTATCCCTCTTACTCTCTATGTGTTTGGGCACTAAATCCTTATTCATTTCTATTTTTTATTTATTCTCCATCAATCAACTAGTCTATCATCTTGAGACAGTCTTAATTCATCTGCACATCTGATCCAAAACCAGGAAGAGAAAGGGAACAGCTCAAGACAGAGTGGCTTCCTCTGGGCACTGATACTGTGAACACGTAGGGCTTCACTTCATTGACATGGCTTATGAAAAAGAACAAAAGCACTCAACAGTTTATACACCCACACTGTCAAGTGTCAGAAAACACTGGAGAAGCCACAGCCAGGCATCCCATGTTTCAGCTATACTAATACATTCAAAGGGACATGGAAACTCCATGCCACTACAGAGTGCTCACCATAACACACCATGCTACCTTCAAGATAAAACAAGTGTTAGCCTTACAGCAAAGTCCTTCTTACCACCAGCCAAGTGTAGAGTCTCTCCAGGGCACTTACTATAAGAATGCACTGAAGAGAACACATATCCCAAAGCTGTCTGTAATCATACCCCACAGCCCACACACTGATGAACTACTAGTAAAATGCCACCATCAGTTCCACAAAGCAGCATCATGAGTGCATTTTTAGAGTTTGAATCTCTTACTATTCTGTAATTTTTCCCAGCGCAAAGGTAAGACATATTTTGCTTTGTAATTTAAAATATAAAATAATGGCTACAATAAAATGCACTTAACATTATGTCATATTTAATGAAATCCATGAGGATGACTTACTAAGGATCTACTTCTGCTCTTTCCTAAAAGCAGCAAATCATTGGGGCTGTAGAGATGGCTCAGTGGTTAAGAGCACTGCATGCTCTTCCAAAGGAGCCAGGTTTATTCTCAGCACCCAAATGACAGCTCCGTAACACTAGTTCCAAAAGATCCAATGCCTTCTTGTGTCATCCAATACATGCAGGCAAAACACCCGTATGTATGTATGTATGTATGTATGTATGTATTTATGATTGTGTGTGTGTATATATATAAATATATATATATACTTTTTTAAGTTTAAAACAGCAAATTATGAAATGTCCTTTTCTTCTTGATTTTTTCTCTCTGTAGACATTAACCAATAAGCCACAGAAGCGTACAATTCTTAATAGAGTCAAATATCAACTTGGCCCTAGAATCATTTATATAATAAACAATTCAGTCTATTAGTTTCTACCTGAAATAGCCTACAGTGACCAATCACAGCAATACATTATTAAGGTGCTTCCCTAAAATCATTTTAAAGGCAGCTTGCCAGCCAGAGCAATTCCAATCAATGGTACTGGACTAACCCAAGGCTGGTATAAAAGTCACCCGAATTAAGAGTGCTCCTAAGGCTCTCCTAAGAAAAGCTACTCTCACCTTCAACTCTCAACAGAAAGGAAAAGAGCAGGCCCAAGTCACCAAAGCTGTGTGCAGACTGGCAGTGCAGCACCTTGTAAGTGCAGATGTCCAAGTGGCCACTGCCTACAGGAGAGCCAGCCATGTGGCCCTGCCCATCTTCCTTTGTCAGGAAGCTCCTTTGTCACTTGTAAGCCTCTGAGAAGGTATATATTTCCACTGTTCAATTGTCTGTCTCTGCTGAATTAGTTTTCCTGCCTGATCTAACCATGTTACATACATACCATGTAGTCTTCTTTGGAGTGCTTCTTCTTCTAGGGTAATCATATAAATTTGTTCATCCAAGTCTTCCAGAATCTAAATTGAAAGATAAACTACTCAATAATGCAGTGTCACACCCTCAATTGTTTTAAGACCATGTATTATATTGACTCAAATAACTAGGACTCCAAAATTAAATATCCAAACTAAGTATATTTTACATACTTTATATTTAATACATTTATGTTTTTTTCTATTTTAGTACTAACCAAACACTTCAAAAGTTGATATAACAAAATCTACATGCATCTAAATTAGATATCTTAAGGCTTAAAAAATTACACTTTATATAAAGTATTCTTAGGGGCTAACAATGGCATGGATTTTAAATAGAGAATGAGGCACAACAAATGCATCTTTATGCACAAGCTGTTATTTTAGAGCTAGAAGGAAGAGATAATCTAGTACAGTATTTGTCTCCTATGTGTTTTTACCTATTAGCTAAAGTTAGAAACCTGTAAGCAGGAGCTGGAGAGATGTTTAGTTGTTATGAGCACTGGCTGCTCTTCTAGAGGACCTGGGTTGAATTCCCACCAGCCACAAGCTAGCTTACAACCATATATAGACTAGCTTCATCTATACAGCAAGTTCCAGGCTAGCCAGAATTATACAATGAGACCCTGTCTCAGTATTAAAAATAAAACAAAACAAAAAACACATAAACTTATCAGAGACACACAGGACATCCCATATTTTACCTTTAAACATCAAGTTCTTCCATGAGTATTAGAAGCTAAGATCATAAAATCCATTTGAGACAAAGCCTTAGAGGAGCAGTGGAGGTGTGTGTGTGGGGGGGTGAACTCATCAATCACCAACTGTGTGGGATAGTGTCTTTACTGTCTTAAAAACTAATAAAACCTAAAACTTCAATTCTGGTTTTGTTAACATAACTGTCCTATGAGAAGTTTCTGTCTTCCTGGCTCTGGAGAAGGCATGAAAGCAGCAGAGTTGGTGGTAGTACATTCCATCACTCAAGCCCAAGCTACTAATTCCAGGAAAGCAAAAAAAAGGAAGAGTTGATAGAGTAAAGTAAGGATGGGAATAACTGTTTTCTGTGTACCTGACAAGTTGCTCTAAAATCATGAGGTCACCATTTAAAACCGTTCGTAAAGCAAGCCACTGTTTTCCAGTCCTTTCACAAGTATCTACGGTTCCCTTCAGCCTGGCACTAAGCTATCATTGAAAAGATGTAGCACCAAATCCACCCTGGGAGTAATAAAACAATAACAACAAAAATAAATAAGAAAAGGTAGATTTGGCTCTGCAGGACTGGTCCCTTCACATGTTCCAGCAGATCACAGATGGGGTGGATATTGGGGTGGGCCAACCCATAACCTTGGTTCTGGGCCTGGGCAGTTGCAGGATTGGTTAGCCCACCAGCTCTCTCTTGTCCTCGCCACCAGAGTAAGCTTTACAGCACTGCCTTGGCAAGTTCATCCTTTGCAGCCATGAGCAAGGGACATGACCAGACTCTTCGCAATGAGCACTTGCAAGTATAGATATGTGGACAAAGGGGTTACTTCGTGACTCACTATGTCACACTACAGCTTCCATGATGAGAGTTTTTTCCCTTTTTTCTCGGGGGGGGGGGGAGGGGGTTGCTGCAAGGAGAGAGGGTGGGTACACAGGGGTAGAAAATGAGAATGAGATACATGATGTGAAAGACACTAAGAATAAATTTAAAAAGTTGAAAAAGTAGATAATAGATAATGACACAGACTGGCCATCACATAGGAGGAGAAAGGGGAAGGAGACCTCTCCAGAGATCTTAGCGAGACTGAGAAGCAGCACATGCTAGAAAGCATGAAGTCCTGAGCAGGAGTGGTCCATGATAGGTCCACTGGATAACCATCAGGAGAGTAACCAAGACTGTTACTCAATGAGGGGGCAAAAACAAGAACTCTCCTCTCAGTCAGGGTTACCCAACACTTTCGGCTGTTTGAATTTAAATTGATCACATTTATCTGTCCTAAGTCCTAATACTTTAAGATTTTCATTTTACAGTCTAAATTATTGATAATTCAGACCACAGCTGAATGGCACCAGGAGAAGCACAGAGATGTATATCATGTACCTCTGAGCATCTTCCAAGGCCTTCCAAGGCCTTTCAGGGCCTTGACTCATCACTACTGTGAACTAACAGGAACTCAGACATGAGCACCCCCATGGGGACAGCAATGAAGATAAGAATTTCAAACAGTAACTTTGCGATTAAAATAAATGTCAAAACAGAGGCATAAATAAAATGTTAGCAAAGGTCAAAGAGAAAAAGTACTTCCACTTGAAGAGAAAGAACACTCGACAGTGTTTCTAATGGCTAGAATACCTGACCTGATTGACAGCCTGAATACTAAGAAGGGAACAGGCACTTCAGGTAGAGAAAGCCATGTGTAAACACAGAGGTGGAGAGAAGGCAAGTTCAGGAGGAAATCACTACTCTGGAGTTCTTAGAGGAAAAGACAACAGTGGTCTGGAGACTGGGCTCCGGGTTCAAACTTGTCTTTACACTGCTCTGTGACTAACTACTCAGCCTCCCCGGACTGAAGCCAATTTACCTACAAAATGATACCAACAACACCCAAGTTATAGTCTGTCATTGAGATGGCATGAAATCGTGTGTCACATACCTAGTACCTAGTACACAGCATGGGACAAATGCTTTACTCAGTAACTAGCCGCAGTCACTGGATATTAGGAACAAGGAAGGAAATAAAACAATACGGCTGTGACGGTGTTAACAGGCAGCATAGAGAGAGAGCAGTGCACAGAAGTCCTTTGGTTTATAAAGGAGGAGGTGGAGTGGGCAGCTCTGCGTTAGTCAACACTGCTTCACACTGTAAGTGGCTTCCTTGTCTTCTCATTACCATGTGCAGATAAGGCTCAAACCCAGACAAGGTCTAGAGCACAGGGCAGAGCAGTAACAAAACTTTAGAGGAAGAGTGGAAATTGAACACCTGTCTACAGGAAGTAGAAAACAAAACAACAAAATAAAAACAGAAGAAACTAGATGAATTCTGTATCCCAAAGCCTCTTTTAGAGAGAACTGAATGAGAGAATGTAATTTTCAAAATAAGAGTTTACTGAAAGATCGTCTACCATAATATTTGCCTCAATGTGTTTCCTTAATGAAATCACCACAAGGGGAGACAGACCCATGGCCAAAGTGGCTCGGCAGATATCCCAGGTTAGACACAAGCCGCAGACACTGGTACGTGTGGAGAAGGCAGTACAGTGGTTACAATTGTGACCACAGTGCTGTCTGAACTTCCCGCCAGGAGACTGCTGAGGGCTGTGGCAGGTGAGCAGCACTCCACAGACAAGCAAGCCCAGATCCGACAGCATGGAGCCCTGTGGACCACAACGGGCAGCTTCAACCTGCTTGAGAGTCTGCGCAGGAGCAGAAGAGGGGCGCAGCACAGAACACTGGGAAAACCCTAAATATGTAGACAGCTGAGACTTGAGTTTGCAGGCAATGGGGAACAAGGGATGAAACAAACACCAGATTTTCCAGGACTAGCTAAGTAGTTATTATCTGCAAAAATAGTTCAAAGATCGGAGAACGAGGAACAGATCATGATATTGCTACCCACTCAAAGTCATTTTAGAATAAATATATAACATTTCTGGGAGTAAAAGTATAATTCAAGATACAATGTGCATATTCTCAGAAACCAGTTTATAAAAATACAGCATTGATACAGTAAATTTTCTTTTTGTCTCTGTTTTGTGTTTGTTTGGGGGCTCTGATTGATTTATTTGTTTCATCTGTAGACAGTTCTCACTCTGTGGCCCAACTAGTCTTGAGCTCACAATCCCCAAGCCTCTCATACCCCAGAATCAGGGACATTAACACCATGGTCAGCTGTGTGATCAGTTTTGAAACAGATAAAATTACTGTTGGATTCACAGCAATGAAAACACAAAATACAGACACTTGGAAAGTTTGTCTTGAAATTTTCTATACAAACTGAAAGTGCATATAGTTAGTACTTTGAAATGCAAAAACAGATTTTTGTTCCCTAAAAAGGTGATTTTAAAAACTTAAAAACATGAATGATAAACCTAAAAAGAATTTTTAATCTTTATTACATAATCAAATATGTAAACACAAGTATTTAGCAAATCCAAATAAAATAAAATACTTACTGCTGGCTTCACCAACAACTGACCCATCACTGTGAACATACGGGAAAGGCCAACTGGGGTGCATACTGCAGAAATAAAGCCATTAGTGAGAAAACAGAAAAACAAGCCTAAAGAGCCTTTTAGGTACATCCCATCTCCAACTTAGCTTCACCAGGTACTCTGTCAGAAGGTCCTTCAACTCCACCAATAAACTAGGGCAGTGTGAGGAGGCCATGCATATCACATGAAATGTGTAAATGAAAGAAGGCTACAATAGTCAAGATTATAAAGGACCAACACTCTTGCTTAAAACGAATTAATAGACCCAGAAATGCACACACACACACACACACACACACACACACACACACACACACACACTATTTCATCTGCTAGAACCGAGAGCCAAAAAAGACTATCTAAAAGTGACAACTGTAGTCACAAGTCCTTTGAACTATATTTGACATTTTATATTATTCCTGAGCTAGAGTATGATGTCTTCAGTAAAACCAAACAAATTTTGAAATAAAGACTACAAAGTCATCAGAAAAAAATTTTACTCTCTCCATTTAAAGTAAATTCAGTGTTATACTTGGGCTAGAGGTAGATGTAAAGAATATGCACATGATGTAGGGGGATGGGGTACATGGGGAACACGTTAGTTTCTGTGTGTGTGTGTGTGTGTGTGTGTGTGTCCGTGTGTCCAACAGAGCAGAAAAGGCTTTCCTTAGTGAACAAAAGCACCCAATTATATCTAGGTTCTGCTTATTAAAATTTATCTGAAATATAAAAAAAAGTTAGGGATAACTCAACTGACAATGTCCATTGTTAAGGAATCTCATCAGGAAAACTGCCAAAGTTTTCCAGGGTACAAGATGGCTCCACTTTTCCTGCCAGTGTCACAATGAAAAGTACTTACAGAGAAGTAGCAAGCATCCCATCAGTGAAATGCAGGAGTATAAATACGGCAAGTAGAACTCCCAGAGATCTGTGAAATTATCAATGCATTTTAATTTTAATAAGTCAAAGTGTGACAATTAAAATAGTCTACATTTTATCTTAATAAATAGCAATATGAGATAAACATTTTAACTGCCTACCTGAGTATATAAACCATCTAACTTCTAATTAAGACTAAAAAGATCTAAAGTAAGAGAATAAGAAATAACCCTTTTGAGCACACACCTTTAATCCCAGCACTCTGGAGGCAAAAACAGGGGGATCTCTGTGAGTTCAAGTCCAACCTGGTCTACAGAGTGAGTTTAGGGACAGCCAGGGCTACACAGTGAAACCCTGTCTCAGAAAAAAAAAGGAAAGGAAAGGAAAGGACCCTTTTGAAAAAAATCTGTTTCAGAGGGAGAAAACACTCCATGGAATTTTAAGAACAAGAATCCATTAATCAAAAATACATGGAAAACTACGTAGACTTCTGAAACAATGAATATTCACTGTTTTGCATAAATATCACTAAAGACATCTAAATGTTGTAAATTACAGAGCTAAGCACACAAGGAATTATTTAAAAGTTTTTAAATCTATATAATTGTATCCCAAACTGAGATGCCCATCATAGGAACTGGCTAAAACATAATCATGTACCATATAAAGACTCCATGCTGGCAGCATCACTGTCAATCAGGGCAGAAGCTACCCACACCATTCCAAGAATCAGCAATGCAAGAAGCAGCAACATGACCAGAGTTTCCAAAACTCGGGCTCGGATTCCCTGAAAACACAACACAACAGCAACAGCATTTTAGTACTTTATATCACCTCATGAGTAGGTAGTCTTTTATTTGAAAGAATAAAACCATCCTTTGGGAGGAAAGAAAAATATATAATTTTACTTAATAAATTTATATTATGTTTTTCATATAAATCTATATTAATTAAAGAAAGCACTGAGTGTTTGTTCTTTATGTTTAGAGTGACTTTTCAAAATTGTGTTTTAAAAAATAATAAACTTGGAATAAAGTATAAAAAGAAAGAATCAACCATACCAGCATTTTGCAGAAACATTTTTAACTTACCAGAAGAAAGAACATTTGTGGATTTTCATCTGTGGTTCTAATCAAGGAATGCCAGACTGTCTGAATCACTGGAGACACCGGGCTAGGGCACCAACATCCACCACCAGAACAGGAAGGGCCCCCAGCAGCACCTTGCAGCCTCTGGGGTCCTCTAGTGACCAGCTAGCGAACTGCTTGCTGGACAGCAACTGTATTCCATTCATTATTCATACACAAATACACTAGTTTATGGGGAGACCTACTAGTTTATGAGGCTTGACTAAAATAAGGAATCATCACACATATTTTTAAAGTAAAACAGATTCTGATCTCAAAAAGTCAGACTGAAAGATCAGACTGGGAAACTGCTAAACAAAGCTAAGTTGAAACTTTCTTACTCCTAAAAAAGTCACCAAATGATTGTTTCTGTGAATAAGTTCAAAGATTTACATCCCTGTTTTGTGTCTCTAACTTCTAACAACAAACTTGTAAGTGTACCTGTTTTCTCAGTAATCTGGCATTCCTCCATTTCATACTGACAAAGACTCAGACACATCTCGATTTGGCTGATCTTTGCCTGCACTGCAGGAACAGGTACAAGGAACCCTGACATCGCATTTCCACAGTCCTGAACATGGGACACAGAGAAGAAATACACCAGCCTAGTGTTCTGACATTAGGGATAATGTGGCTTTTACCTACTACCCTTCCACAGTGCCATGGTCCTGTACAGGCTTTAATTACTTACTCAGATGTGTCAGCTCATGTGTATATGGCAAGGAAGACTACGAAACCAAAAGGAATCAGGCTCATATTGGAACACATCAGCTCTAGTAACAAGCAGCATTCCAAGAAAGGAGGAATCCAAAGACAAGGTGAGCATGGTTGCCCCTGCCTGCAATCCCAGCACTCAGAAGCCTGAAGCAGGAGGATTCAGAGTCCCTAAAAATATAGTCCAAGGCCAGTCTAGGACACACAGTAAGTTCAAGAACAGCCTGAGGTATGAAGTAAGATTCTGTATCAAAAAACTGATTTTAACTTTGGCTCCACCCATAACCAAGAAACTACCTGCAATTAATAACCTCTGGCAAAAAGAAAATCAGTTTTCTCCAACGAAGTCTCAATGGAAATATGAACCACACTTCAGGGAAGGCCCCATGCTCAGGAGTAGCTGGCTAACACAAAACAAAATCATAGTATTTTCATGTATGGACTTTTAGTTTCATTTTTCCTTGTTGGACTTTTTTTTTTTTTTTTTTTTTTTTTTTGCTTTGATTTTCATTTTTGTGGGTTTTTGGTTTTGGTTTTGGTTTTTTGGCTTGTTTTTCAAGACAAGGTTTCTCTATATAGCCTTGGCTGTCCTGCAGCTCACTCGGTAGACCAGGCTGGCCTCACAGAGCTCCATCTGCCTCTGCTTCTGTGAGTGCTGGGACTAAAGGCATGCACCACTATCACCCAATTCATTTTTGTGTTTTCATGGAGAATTTTTGCTTCTTGGTTTTTTGTTTTATTTTGTTTCTTGTGGGGATTTTTGTTGTTGCTGTTGTTGTTATTGTTGTTGTTTTTTGAAAGACACAGAGAACAAACATAAGTTGGGTAGGTAAGGAGATGGAAAGGATCTGGAAGGAACTGGTAGAAAGGGAAAACATCAAAATATATTGTGTAATTTTTCTACACAAAATAAATAAAATTGTGTTTAATGTTTAATGATTATTTATTACAGTTCGACTAAAAGGCTGACCTAAGGCTTCATGCTCACACATATGGGACAATCATTCACCACTGAGCCGAGGTATTTTTAAACTTCCAAATAAATAGAAGTTCCATGCTAACTTTATTTCAAAAATAATAAAATATTAAAGAACCTTATGAACAAATGTCTCAAACCCTAACAGACAACCTCCATTCCCTCTCCCTTCCAATCCTTCCAGGATGCCATTCTTACCTAGACTCTGAGGAGACCCAGTGTATCATATGATAACCCTGTATCAGTACTGTGTGATGTCCTTGTCCTTGACTTCTACCAGACTGACTTAAATACTCCCCACTGATGGGTTAGCCTTGCCTGTGCATCCTAAAGATTATCTCCTTTGTTGTTTATGTCAACACTGGAAATTTCAATGTCAGAACCTTTCCTGCCAACTCCTCTAGTGCCAAACACACACCCTAGCTTTGGCACTGACCCTCTTAGTATACTATGTGATTACAAATCATACTGGCCCCTCCTCTTCCCCTCTCCATGTCTCCACCCATTAACAAAGCTCGCATATGTCCAAGAGCATGCCTTTTCTATTACAGACCTATAAATACATCAAGGAAAAAATGTCTAAGATAAAGAGACACATGAGCAAACATCAGGCCTGAGAACACAATAATGTTACGAAGCCTAAAGAGTTCACTCCAGTACTGAGGCCTATCATACAAGTGGCACTGGGCCAATGCAATTCTTCACAAAACTGAAAAACCAACCTTAAAATTCATACAGACGCACAAGATATCCTGAATAGCAAAAACAATCTTGAACAAGAAAAATAAATCTGGTGGTACCTCCTGATCTCAAGTTATACTGTAGAGACACCGTACTAAAAACTGCATGGCACTGGCACAAAAGCAGAAACACTGCTCAGAACAGAACTGAAAACCTGATATAAGTCCCTGTACCCACAGGCATCTGATTTTTGACAAAGATACTAAAAATACACAGTGAAGAAAGACTGTGTCTTTGGGGGGGAGGTTGTTTTGGTGGTGGTTGTTGTTTAGAGACAGGGTTTCTCTGCAGCTTTGGAGCCTGTCCTGGAAACAGCTCTGTAGACCAGACTGGTCTCAAACTCACAGAGATCCACCTCTGCCTCCCAACTGCTGGGAATAAAGGCATGCGCCACCACCGCCTGGCTAAGACTCTGTCTTTAACAAATGGTGTTGGGGAAATGGGTATCTACACACAAAGAATGAAACCAGATGCTTCTTTCTCATCCAGCACACAAATCTACTCCCAATGGATCAACTGTTAGATCTGAAGGTCTATGAGAATAGGGAGTACACATCAGGATACAGGTTCATATAAGGACTTTGCAAATAGTACTCCAGCAATCCAGGAAATAAGAACAATTAACGATGGGACTTAGTGAAATTAAAAGCTTCTTCCTGCACAGGAAACTGAATTAGTTTATAAGGAACAAGAAAAAGCCTTTGCTATCTGCACATCTGACAGAGGACTACTAAGAATGTACAAGAACTAAATAAATAAACCCTAAACAAGAAGAAAACAAACAACTCAGTTTAAAAGGGCACTACTGAACTGAGAGTTTTCAGAAGAAAAACATGGGGCCAAGAAATATTTTTAAAAGCATCCACCACCCTTACCCATCAGGGAAATGCAAATTAAAACTACTTTGAGATTTTATCCTATCCCAGTCAGAATGGCTAAGATTAAAAAAATGAAAATCTAGCCTGGCAATAGAGGCACACACCTTTAATCCCAGTACTTGGGAGGCAGAGGCAGGCCAATCTCTGTGAGTTTGAGGCCAGCCTGATCTACAGAGTGAGTTCCAGGATAACTGGGACTGTTACACAGAGAAACAAAGAAAAAAAAACAAAAACAAAAAAACAAAATAAAAAAGAAAATGTAGGTTGAAATTTTCTGTTGAGGAAGTGCGGTACAGGGACTCCTCGAGAACTGCAAACGGGTACAGCCACTATGGAAATCAGTGTGGAAGTTCCTCAAAACCCTGGAAACAGATGTGCCATATGGCCCAACTGTATCATTCATGGGCATTGTGGTGGTTGGAATGAGAATGGCCTCTAAAGGTTTATTGGTCCCATTAGTTAAGCAACTGTTTGGGAAGGATTAGAGGTATGGCCTTGCTTGAGGAGGTGAATCACTGGGGGTAGGTTATAAAGTTTCAAAAGCCCACTCCAGGCCCAGTCTCAATCAGTGAGTCTCTCTCTTTCAATTCCCTTTCCCCTCCCCACCTCACCCCTCAAACCCCCCCCCCACAACTTAAGGATCAGACATGTGCTCTCAGCTACCACTTCAGGGTAATGCCAGCTGCCTGACCACATCCCCACCATGACAATCATGAACTAACTTAACTCTCTGAAATTGTAGGCAAGCCCACAATAAAATACTTTCTTTTAAAAGTTACCTTGGTCATAGTGCCTCCTCACAGCAATAGAACATTAACAAAGATAGGTATATACTCAAAACATTATACTTCCTACGACAGATACACATATTCAGCCAAGTTCATAGCTACTCCATTGACAATCTAGGACATGGAAAGCTGTCTAAATGTCCATCAACTGTTAAATATGTAATGAAATATAGTATCTATATACAATGGAATTTTATTCACCTACAAAGAAAAATGGAAATTTCATTTAAATGGATAGAGCCAGAAAATATACTGAGTGAAGTAACTCAGACCCAGAAAGACAAATATCACGTTATCTCTCCTATGTAGATCTTAGGTTTAGAATCATTAAATTCTTGTGTTTAATCAGGAGTTTGTGTAGAAACCAGGAAGCTAGAAAGGGACCACTGGTGGAAGTGGGAAGAAAGTTCTTAAAGGAGTGGGATTGTAGAACACATGTAATATGAAGGGGAAAGAAGAAATAATGAGGAGAAAGGTTGAAATAAGGAAAAGGCTATAAGGGTATGATGGGTGAAAGGAAATGGCCCCCAAAGGGAGTGGCAGGCACTATTGGGAGGCATGGCCTTGTTGGAGAAAGTGTGTCACTGTAAAAGCAGACTTTGAGGTCTCTTTTGCTTCAGCTTTCTCAGTGTCACAGACCACTTCCTGTTGCCTTCTGATCAAGATGTAGCCAGTAACATGTCTGCCTGCACACCACTATACTGCCCGCCATGATAACAAAGGACTGAACCTCTGAACTGTAAACTGCTACCTCAATTGAATGTTTTCCTTTATAAGAGTTGCCATGGTCATAATGTCTCTTCACAGCAATAGAAACCTAACTAATAAGACAATGGGTATGGCAAAGAATAGGATCTGAGAGGGATAACTAAAGATGACTGAAAAGGCAATATTGTAACCTACCATATTATAACCTTCATAAACACACACACACACACACACACACACACACACGAGTTTAATTGGAATTATCCAACACAAAGGATTGTGCTTCTTCCAGAAGCCATACGTTGCCAAATAAAAAAGTCCAGTACCAGGTGTGGGATATCTCCCCTCTAGTTGTTGGTCAGAGATCCTGGAGACCTCCAAAACACTGCTCTTGGTTGTTTCCCAAAACTATTACTAAAAACACCACACACATGAGAAATCAAGTTGGTACTAACTAGAGCTCCCTCCATGCTAGCTAGCTTTCATAGTCTTAGAAAATGCTATGATGGCTTTAGGAGACAAGAGTCAACAACAGTCTTACCTTGCTGGGAACCCTGTGAACTATAATAATGATTAGCATGGTAAGATGAACTCATTAGTACAACAGTGGCATGAATGTTATGGGGGTAACCAACTGTTTTTTTTTTTTCATTGTATTTAAAGCCCCCTTCACAGGAGGAAAAATATGTCTAATACTTCAAATCTTACCAACAACCCATGGTTAGGGAGCTCACAGACCCCAGAAGTGAACCTATGATGTTGTTTTGATAAGCAAATATGAAAGCAACTTGCTATTTAAACTCTCAGACCTCATCAGATGTTTCTTTGTGCAGTGGACAGTAGTGAACACAGAAGCTCATGACTGGTCAAAGTGCAGAAATGAGTATCTGTAGAATACTCAGCCTCAAGTAGGACAATTGTAACACTGTCCTCCCCTTGACCACAAGGCTCAAGGACCATCACAGAAGAGAAGGCAGAAGATTAGAAGAGCCAGAGGTAGTGGAAGACCTAAGTGAAACAGTGTCTTCTGGACATGACAGAACCACTGTAATTCAAGAACTCAGAGTAGCTCAGGTTACATGCACAAGATCAAGCAAGCCAACATTTCAGCATAGAGGGAAGAAAGCTGTGCAAGCCTCCACCCTAGCTAAAGGGACACTGACATCTGATGACACTGAGTGAGGAGTCAGTTTTCTTTAAGGGTATGGCTCCCGGGGGGTTAACCAAGCTCAAATAGATGCCCCCATGCCCAAGAATATATTGGAAGCAGACCCATCCAGTGGTATGTTAAAAGAAAAACAATAGGACACAAAGTCAGGTGGGTGAGGAAGGTAGGGATAGTCCTGACAGAAGTTAGAAGGAAGAGCGAAGTAATTTGATCAGAATATATTGCATGAAATTCTCAAAGAGTTAATACTTAAAAGGCAACTATGAAGTTAACAAATAAATAAAAGTACTGAACTGCAAAAGTTCAATATAATTCAAATGTGTGAGATGTGTCCCAGTATATACTACGTCACACCCAGAAAGGCTCTTTTCTTCTATTTCTATGCTAGTAATTATTTAGTTATAAGTTTCACATTTTAAAAAGTGACTGGAATCCCCAAACTCCCAGGCCTACTTCTAGTCACCCATCTCCCCTACAGGCTTTCTCTGATGAGTCTCTCAAGAACCAACCCTGCCTGCTCTATTCTACATTCTTGGGCCTAGATCCAGACATGTGGCTCAGGAAAGGGTCTTGCCTAATGGGTTGATCTAGAACATCATATGATTGTCCAATCTCCACACTCCAAAGTCAAGCTCCAAATTTTCTGTTCACAAACTAGCCTTGCCTGGTGTGTTCCTCCATACCCTACTCTGCATGTGCTATCCCCGTACTCCCAAGCCTGGCTCCAGTTGTGCAGCTTCTACACCAGCCTGGACTCCCACTTCAGACATAGAACAAAAGAAAGAAGTCAATAGACCCAGGTCACATCACACAACACAAACAATATGAAACACCAAGACAGTATGTCCCCATCAAACTCACTGGGCCCGATAGAAATATTCTCCAATGAGAATTACCTAGAGGAATCCCAAGACAGAATTTTAAAGAATAATCATAAATTAGGAGGATTTCCATCAACAGAATACTAGACTAGACTAGACATATGGATTAGACATCCTTATGAGGTCCATTTCACAAAACATTTCAAATGCTAAATAAAATATAAGTCTCCCTACAATCTCCTCTTTGTCTACTAACTCTGAGTAACATACCAACTGGTACTTCTTAGTGTCCGTGTCCTAGTTAGAGTTATTATTGCTTTGATAAACCACCATGACCAAAAGCAAGTTGAAAAGAAAAGGATTTAGCTTACACTTCCATACCATAGTCCATCATTGAAAGAAGTCAGGACAGGAACTCAGAACAGAACCAGAACTGAAGGCAGAAGCTGATGAAGATGTCATGGAGGGTTGCTGTTTACTGACTTGATCAACATGATTTACTCAGCATTTCTTATAGAACCCAGGACCACCAGCCCAGAGATGCCACCACCCACAATGGGCTGGTCTCTCCCATCAATTACTAATTAAGAAAATGCCCTACAACGAGATCTTATGGAGGCATTTTCTCAATTGAGGTTCCCCTTTTTAAATAACTCTAATGCAGTGGTTCTCAACCTAATGTTGTGACCCTTTAATAGAGTTCCTAACATTATGGTGAACCCCCCACCATAAAATTATTTTTGTTACTTATTGTAACTGTTGCTGCTGTTATGAATCATAATGTAAATATTTGTGTTTTCTGATGGTCTTAGGCAACCCCTATAAAAGTTCAACCCCCAAAAAGGATGCAACCCAGAGGTTGAGAACTGTTGCTTTTATATGTCAAGGTGACATAAAACTAGCCAGCACAGTCAGCTTCTCTCAAATGCTTATTTTTATTCATTTCTCTTTATATTTATGGACTCTTACCCTGTTTGTTTTCATTTTCAGGGTGTATATTCATTGTATGCAGTTATGTATTTCACAAAGATTTTCATTTAAAGATTCAAGTATCATGTACCCCCATCCCATACACTGCCCTTTCTCCCCCACCCCTTTCCGCTAATCTTCATAATCCCAAATAGACAGCATCCACAAAGATTCTGCTTTCACATCATCCATTCATAGACAGACAGACAGACACACTGACAGACAATTTGACTGAATGAATCGGGATCTTCATATGAGAGGAAAATGTAGTATTTGTCACAGTCAAGATTGTGAACATTGGCACAATAAACACAGACCTGCAGGTATCTCTGTGGTGTGCTGGCTATATAAGTTATTTTTTATTACCGTAATCAAATACCTGACAAGAAGCAACTTAATGGAGAAAAGGTTCATTTTGTCTCACAGTTCAAGATGTTACAGCAATCATAGCGGGGAAGGTAAGGCAATAGGAACATGTAGAAGCTGTCACATCATGTCTGAAGTCAGGAAGTTAATGGAGACAAATACTGCTGCTCAGCAGTATTCTCCATTATTCAGCCCATGAGATGATGCCATCCATATTCAAGGTAAGTCTTCCCTTTCTGCAAACATCCTCAAAGGAAATACACCTAGAGGTATGTTTCCATGGTGACTCTAAATCATGTCAACTTCACTAGAGCCTGGGTTCCCAGGAGAAGTATGGTTGGATCATATAATAGTTTGATAGTTCATTTTTAGTTTTTTGAGGGGATTTTTTTTGTTTGTTTGTTTGTTTGGTTGGTTGGTTGGTTGGTTGGTTGGTTGGTTGGTTGGTTGGTTGGTTGGTTGGGTTTTTTTTAGAAAATTCTAATTTTCAGAGTGGCTAGTCTGACTACATTCTCACCAGTAGTGTATGAGTGTTCCCCTTTCCTCTCATTCTTGACAAAATTTGGTTTTTTTGTTTGTTTGTTTTGTTTTGTTTTCTCTCTTAATGATATGCACTCTGATTAGGGTAAGATAAAATCTCAATGATGTTCTGATTTTCAGGGTTACTCTTTTCAGTATTTCCTATCTCGGGAGGTGGTGAGTCTTGTAAGTAGCCTTTGGTTCTCTGTACGTTACTCTTTTCATTATTTCCTATCTCGGGAGGTGGTGAGTCTTGTAAGTAGCCTTTGGTTCGCTGTACGTTACTCTTTTCATTATTTCCTATCTCAGGAGGTGGTGAGTCTTGTAAGCAGCCTTTGGTTCTCTGTACAGGCTATCATGCCACTTTCTCACAACGCTAGGATTCATATCCCCTCCTGTATCCCTTGGTGGGTGTTACTACTCTTGGCTGGTCAACACTCCCCACTGACCATTCCAGTCCTCATATTCTTCAGCCACACATTCACTTGAATTAACTTTCACTGAAACACGGTCTAAGGAAAATTTGGAACAGTTACACACAGACATTCATCAGAAATCTGCAGACAATATGTTAACAGATAGAGGCTGGAGGGGGGAAGTCCCAGAGGACAACAAAATGAAATATTCAGGTTGTGCATCATAAAGGGCAGACATCAACTTCATCCCCATCACACAAGCCATGTGCACTATCCTCAGTTAACTGTCCTTACCCATGGCCTTGTTCAGCCTCATTTGTCCATTCCCAAGTCTTGAGCAATTTCTTGATCTGACACCAGAAATTTTGTGTATACAAAATAAATGGTTAAAGTGGGTATCTCAGTCAATTACTATAGAGAGACATCATGACAAAGGCAACACTTGGAAGAGAATGTATTTAATACATTTTCAGAGGTTTAATCCATTATTATCAGGGCAGAGAACATGGCAGCAGCAGGTACAGATGCTGGAGAAGTAGCTAAGAGTTCTACATACAGAAACTCAGGCAGCAGGAACAGAACACTGGGCCTGGCTTAGACTTCTGAAACCTCAAAGCCCATCCTCAGTGACACACTTCCTCCAACAAGGCCATGCCTCCTAATCCTTCCCAAGTGGTGTTACTCCCTGATAACTAAGCATTCAAATATATGATCCGGTGGGGGTCTGTTCTATTCAAACTACCACAGTAGGGAAGATTAATAATATATTCTCACACTAATTACTAATATACAGTAACACAAATACAATGAATGACATGAAACACAATTTAGGGTTTAGCTGGCTTTCAATAAAACATTAAATATTATCAGGTATGGTGGCTCAGGCCTGTAATTCTAGCACTTGGAAGGCTGAAGCAGGAAAATTGTAAACTTGAGAAAAGCAAGATTTTTGTCTAAAATATTACTGAAAACAGCCAGCTGTCAATATGCACAGGAGAATTAGCCAAAACCATATGCTTATGAGGGTGTCCAAGCAAGCCAAACACAGGGGAAGTAAACATGAAGATTCTGAAGCCCAAGTTCACTCACTCAGGAAGGACGGGGAAGTAAACATGAAGATTCTGAAGCCCAAGTTCACTCACTCAGGAAGGACGGGGAAATAAACATGAAGATTCTGAAGCCCAAGTTCACTCACTCAGGAAGGACTTGGGAACTATAGTGTCAAATCCCTTGAGAGGATTTAAAATTACCTTTCTTAAAGAGGTTAGTATGGTCATGAGAAGCCAAAGCAGGAAAAATGGGTGGGTGGGGGGGGCCTATGTCCATCTTTGGAGAAGAAATCTGAGCAGTTTCAAATAGGAAACGTGAATCTTTTCTGAGCCAAAAACAAGGACAGAACATAAAGTCAGCAAGGAGTTATATGACTCCAAGCAAGAACTAAAAAGGAATCAGAGATTGAGGTTGAGGATGACAGGACACACATGGAAAGGGAGGAAACACACAGCACACCAAACAGTCTGCCTTTCTTAGCCCTGACCACAGCACCTGTGTGAGCAGTCAGTATTATAAACTGCATCTCACTATGCCTGAAGACAAATATGCTACCAACAGCCTGGAGAGCCCCTAAAAGACAAAAAGTAAGTGGGAACAAATTTGTGGAGAAAGGCCAGGAAACCACAGACTAAAATAAAAAATTTTTAAAAAAAAAAAGAAAGAAAGAACGAAAGAAGGAAAGAAGAGTTAGTGACAAATTCTGATGCTCTAAGCTCATGATCCAAAACTCCAAAATTATGTCTAACCATGAAGCAGAATTTAACATTAAGAAATAATAGGTAGAAGTGATATTGTTGTGTAAATTTTTCTAGGATAACTATATAACAATACAGATAAAAGTTTTAACTTGCTTTTTTAACCACTCTATAAAATTATCTAAAATAATATAAATATTAGATTCTTATAAAAACTCATGGAAAAAATATATAATTGCAACAGAATATACACTTGCTTTGAAAGGTTGATATCACCTTAAGAGCTAAATCAACTACCAAACTATCAAGAAAGAAGCTAGGAATAAAGATGCAGAAAAATAAGAGAAAATGTTCTTTTGGAACTGATTATGTATTGTTTATTGTCAAGTCTTAAGTTTTCTCACACAATTAATTTAAGGGATAGTAGAAAACACATTTCATAAGCACGACCAGGTTGTATCAAATAAACTTTATAAAACCTGCCTTAAATATGTATTATATAAACCACTGTTGACTAACACACACTTAAAAATATTATATGTTCAGGCACACACACATACATATAAAATGAAATATAAACAAATCTAATAAAAATTTTTAAAAAGTGGACCAAGCTTTCAGAGTACTCTGTATGTAATGCATGCAATATGAGTTTTGACAAGTTTGTTAGCTATTAGAGGCCATCAAAATTTTATGAAAGTTAGTTATATAAGCAACCATATGTTTAAGAGAACAAAATTAGAAGGCATTTTGTATGGAAAGGAAGACTAGGTCCCAAGAAAAAACAGATGGTAGTTGGACTCTCCAAGTGAGCAATCAGGAAGGTGAACCAACATAGTGGCAAAAAGAAAATTCCTCTCTGGGATCAAGGTATCATAGGTCATCTAATGGAATACATTCTTGCCACACATAATAAAGTTGTCTTTCACTAAATTTTTCCTAACAAATAAGTAAATAAATAAATTTGTGTCAGGTGTGGTGGCACATGCCATTAAACCCAGCACACCGGAGGTAGAGGCAGGAGGATCGCTGAGTTTGAGGTCAGCCTTTACAGAACAAGTTCCAGGACAACCAAGACAACAGAGAGACCCTGTCCCCCACACACATATACACACAAGAAAAAGAAACTTACACTAGAAATATGACATAAATTACATGTGTTTTGAAAAGAATAAAATAATTATTCAGCCAACAATTCTGATACCTTAACAAAGTTTTTAAATGTAAGTCTTGGAGGCCAGAGAGATGGCTCAACTGTTAGGAGCAATTGCAGGTCTTGCAGAGGACCCTGATTTGGTTCCCAGCACCCATACAGTTGCTCACAATCACCCATTAACACCAATCCCAAAGGATCTGACACCTTCCTCTGACTTCCTTAAACACTGGGCACACATGTGGTACATGTACATACAAACATACAAGCAAAACACTCATACACATAAAACAGAATAAATCTTTTTTAAATGTAAGCCTTTCATAATCTATGGTAAAATCAGCTGCTTATAGAATTTAAGACTCATTATTATTTAACAAAAACATTAGTAGGTAATCCCAGTTAGAATAAAAAAAAGTATAAATATTTAAACCTCCTGTTACAAAGTAATTTAAAATTTCTTCTTACATTGTATCCCAAGGAAAAATGGGAGCTGTTTTCACAAAAGTGATCATTTTACTATATTTAATTTAATATTCTGGTTATATATGTACCCTTCCTTTTTCAGTTTTTGCCTGCTGATCTCATTTTTACCCACTAAAAGATACATTTACATATGTAGTTTAACATGTCTGCTGTTTAAAATTCATCACCCCGTATGACTAGAATTTTCTTTAATTGAAGATGTGCACAGCAGTCTACCTGAAGTGGCGTCACTGTCAATGACTAGAGTAGTTCACCACAACTTGGAACACCATTTAAACTAAGCTGTCTGTCAAACAGTCTCACTGCCTCTTCTATCCCTGGCATACAAACCACATAAATGGGATGTCAGTTAATGCACTGCACCACGTTTCAGCCAGGCAGTTTCAGCTGTGTAGACTCGAGAGACACTGCCAAACATTTATTTGATATTGTAAATTGTTACCAGAGCAACATGCTGAAAAATAATTTTATAGGCAAGTAAATATGAGCTTCAATGCCAAATATACACAAGAACTACAACTTAAACTGCATGGTGCATGGTGAACACTATCTGGTAGGCCTGGAATCCTATAACTAAGAAGTCTCCAGCAACATTAAATCTGACATCTAACTTTACTCTCAAATAAAACTCATTTTAACCCAAAAGTAGAGAGATTTCAATCCCCCACACACACAAACTGGGGGGAGGAGTTTCTGATTAGTAATGATTATTTCTATAAAATTGTTGTCTGAATGTAAGGATTGGGACCACGGTAATTAAAAGCATATTACTTTCAAATGTGAAGCTGGTAGCTTTTTATTTCTTCCCTAACAAAGCTCTTTTCCTCATTTAACAGAGGACTGAACTATGAGACATTAGTTAATTTAATCGTCCTATAAAATAAAGTTTGAGGTTTGGTTCACTATGAAAGCAGCACAGCCCATCTTTTACAACCTGCACTTTTCTAAGTAAAACACAGCTTATAACTCAAGAGACAGATAAACAGAAGTGTTCAATGGCAATACAATGTAACTTTTTTAAAAAACCTGGTCTAATACCTTGTATGCCAATTGTACTTGCAATCTTCCTGCTTCTGCTGCCCAAGTGCTGCAATTACAGGTGTGTGTGCTCTCCCTGAAAATAACCCCCATACACAACCCTCCTGATGTCTCATTAGCACCTCCACATACTAGGCACACACGAGCACTGAGTACAACTGTGCTCCCAGCACACATTAGGCATGTTGTCAACACAGGTGAGAGCAGCTTCACAGAAAGACTGAGAAATACATCTTAGGCACAGTAGGCGAGGAGAGTCCAGGCTTGAGCCCAGAAACTCATTATTATGCAAATAAGATCATCTACCCTTAAAAGTAGTAATCCCTCATTTTTTATAGATGCAGAGAAAAAATTAAAGTAACAATTAGGAGAGCAAATCAAAGCCTGAGAGCTGAGTGGTGTTAAGATAACAATGTCATCAACGAAACCAGACATTGTAACTAAAGACATATATGCAAGGGTACTAAGAAGGTGGCAACGCAAATGTTAGGAGCTAAATTAATTTTAAGTCAGTCTTTATAAATTTGAGCAATTGTTTAATTCAGTGTTATATGTTACTTTCCTCACATTCACTTCCTCTGAGTTTCTTTCTGCCTGCGCCTTCAGATATGGAAAGCTCAAGAGACCCACACTGCCATCCTTCACAGAGCGGTGCTCCTCTGTTTTGAAAAGAGCCGATCCTACCCTTACTATTTCTGGGAAGAAAACAGGCCTCCCAAGTGGGGGAGGGCAACGAGTTCTGATTAATACATGACTACATCTTTTTTTCTTGCAGGTGTTGGGAGAATCAAATTAACACATAGCAACAGTTAGTGAGATATGACTTCATTTTCTGTAATAAATGCCAAGATCAAAACATGCCCAAGTCAAATTTCCTTGCAAGGTTCCCAGCAGGAGCCTTCCTCTTGTCTGTGATTTCCTCTCACCCAGCAGAAGCAGGCTGAGTATGCGCATTTGCCACTAACACTAAGCAGCACTTCCTTAATCGCTCATTTCCAACAATTTATGGATCATCAGTGGCAAAAAACGAGCAAAAATAATGAAAGAATGCAATGAAAGCTCATGGAGTCCCAGGCTGGACTTCCTACTCACTTCTGTTTAAGATGGAGGCCTGAGACAAATTAGCCACTGAGGGGAAAAGTCGTCTGGTCATAAAATACAGTACAAGGTCACTTTTATGTAAGTTTGCCAAAAGCGACATAAACCAGGGCAATCTCAAACTGTGACACAGGATAGAAACATATTAAAACGATCTTTGTTCCTCCTCTATCGTGCTGTCATGTTGCTTGGCTTTATGGACAGCCCCAGCCCAGCACAGAGCGCTTCGCCTCCACCTGGCCAGGGCAACTAATTAAGAGAGGAAGTGACCTCAGATTTTGTGCATTTTACTTTTATTATGAAAGCACTCTGTTTGAAGTTACAGGAGCTAACCTCTTAATCCTACAGATCATGTGCGAGGTTCTGGACACTCTAGGATGGCTGGATGGTTTGGATAATTGGTCAGGATGTTGCTGTCGTTACATTAAGTTTAAAGATAGGCATTAAAGTAAAGGGCAATATAAATCTGCTACCAGAAAAGTCCTGGGCAGAATTAATCTGTCATGATATTTACATTATACTTACAAAACAATCATGGTAAGATCTTTTCCCCACTTTAAGTTAATTTTGTCTTTACAAGGTTTTAATTCAAAATATGATGGTAACACACAAAATGAATCAGATATATTCCTCTCATTTAAACACTAGTCAGTGGATTAACCTCTGGAGTTCATTATGAAATCAGAAAATGTCACCTGGAGTTACTGCCAATAACCAAGAGGTCTTTTCTGAGCAGGAGAGGAATAAAACACTGTGCCAGTGACCAAAGGAGACAGTCACAGCAGTGTGGTCTGCCCCAAGATGATTCCAATCTCTAAGTCCCATTGACTCCCTCATACCAACAAACAAGGTCAAAACAAATTCAACATGGGCATTTCCTATCAGAGTTGAATTATGATTCAAGCACAGTATCAGGTTCAAATACACATGACCCAATGCCTAAGGCACTGCAAGTGAGTGGATACAAAACAGCCTACACCTATGAAACATCACTGCAGGAGGAAGTTAAATACCTAAAACAAAAGCAGGTTTCTTACCAAAAAAAAAAAAAAAAAATCACTTTTCAAAACTATGCTCTCTTAGACTTGAGAAATCATAAAAGAAATAGTGAGGAGATGGTCCTAATAAAGTAGCAACTCATCCCAGTATAAGAAGACAGAAGAAAGGCTCTTAAGAGGGTATGGCCAGCTCCCCAGCCCTAAAATGTCCTGTTTGAATTAACATAACTGTTTAATTAAAAACTAAGTAAAGAATTCTGCTTCATTGGATTTTCAACTCAAGCTCTGCATCCATCCTGTAGCCAGTGGCCAATTTCCGCATCTCTGCACAATATGCAAGGAGCTGTTTTAAAATCGATTGCCCAAGGGAATCCATGGATGCATGGGGGGCCATGTGCCACTTAGAGAATATGCCAGATGTAGACTCAGTAAAACAGCCCAGGAGGGTGGCCACAAGGGAAAGGGAAATGGAGCTAGCCAGACTGTAAGTTTGTCATGACTCAAATCACTGGTACATTCACACTAAGAAAGCTTCTACCCTCTCTCCAGTACCAGTCAGAAACACATAAGCCCAGTGAAGTCAACCAGCAAACAGTAGTGCAGGAGCATACAGAACTACATGTACTCATTAGCCAGCTTCATATACACTTTGATGACTGTGGTCAATGACAGCATGAGCAGCAGCCTGATAGGGAAGTTCACTGTTCTGATGTAGTCTCATAAACTATATGGTTGGCCATTGCTTGAGAAACACTAAAGGACCTGTGCAGATAATCCCCAGGAGTCAAATGTCACACTAGATTTCAAGACACTACAGGGATATTTACTGTGCAATGCCAACAGCCTTTGAAGCGTTTCTGTAACTGACTTTGAAACTGGAAAAAAAAATACATAAGCACTTTAAAATAGCATTGCTCACTTAATCTGAAAACTTTCTAAAAATTTCTACCAGGCTCTATTCTACACATTACCTTCGAGTGGCTTTTTGTCAAAGGATGCTACTCCTAATACTAAAACAGACTTGCTTTGCTTCTGCCCTCTCTGCTTCAAAGTACAGAAAATAATTTGGGATGCTAGACCACCTGATAATGTGTTATTACTCAGGGCTGACCACTGCTTTCGATAAGCACACTCATTAGCCGAGCACATTTACAGACTGCATGCTTCTTAATTAAATCACTGTGCTAAGTAAAACAGCACACTAAGTCCAGAGGGCTGGCCATGTCCTTTCAGGGCCTTTCATCTCTCTTTTATTTTTAATTGAATTTATCTATTTGCTTGTTTGTCAGGGGGCACCTGTGCCACAGTGCACATGTAGGGGTCAAAGGACGACTTGCAGAAGTCAGTTCTCTCCTTCTACCGTATGGTCCTGGGGACTGAACTCAGGTCATCAGTCTTGATAGCAGGCACCTTTGCTCACTGAATCATCTTGCCAGCACCCATCTATTTTCTTACTATGATGTAAATTGCTGTTTTCTTAGGGCCATCTCCTCGCTATTCCCCTTATAAAGATTGAGATCTAAGGAAACACAAATGGTTTTGAAAAAGTAAAAAAGAAAAAATTGTAGTAAGTCCTAGTCTATGTGTATTTACATAAATACTTCATTCAGTCATCAGAATGATACAGTGGAGAACTAGATGTGGTGGCAGATGCCTTTAATCACAACACTCAGAAGTAGAGGCAGGTAGAGCTCTCTGAGCTCCAGGCCAACCAAGGTTACACAGGGAGACATTGTTTCAACAAACAAACAAACAAAATAATACAGCAGAGTAAATATTACTACTGTGCCAACTATACAGAAAGAGAATCTACAGTTCAGATGAAGTAACTCAGTCAGCAGCCTGACATCAACCCTAATACACCCTCAAATCCCCCTTCTCCTTGGAGTGCCACTGTAGCCAGGTCTCCGGGGCACCGTTAACTCTCTGCACTCCACCTCCAAGCCACAGCATCTTTCTATCCTTAGCATTAAGAAACTATATTGGTTTCTACAACACCCATTCATCCTCTTGCTTCCCAAGTCAAATCAATGATAGTCACCCTGGCCTCTAGCTGCTGGCCTCTACCTACTGGTCTCTTTTTAAATCCCTTGTGGCTGGGAATCTGCTTATTTGATGTTACAGACTGTATTACTCAAACATTCAACACTTCAGTCCATTCAACACTTCAGTACCATCAAAGATGAAGAAAGGCATGGTGACCCTTGAAGGATTTTGAGAGACAAACATGGCTAAATATGTGTTTACCTAAATACATAGCACAAGTATTTCTTTAGCCATAGAAAAATTATAAGTAAAAATAATTAACAGCAAGAGATGTACAAATGTGGATGTGAGATGTTATGCTTGTCTCTTGGTTCCCTGCCCAACTGGTTCTCCCTGCTGATGTGAGGTATAAGACGATGGTTCTCAAACTTATGAGTTGCAACCTCTTTGGGAGTCAAATGACCCTTTCACAGGGGTTACCTAAGACCATCTAAACACAGATATTTTTATTATGATCTATAACAGTAGCAAAATTATAATTACAAAGTAACAAGGAAAATAACTTATGGTTGGGGGTCACCACAACATAAGAAACTGTACCAAAGGGTCACAGGATTAGAAAGGTTGAGAAACACTAGTCTAAAAGGAGGAACACAAGAGGTAATGTGTCTGGGTTTTGCCAACAGGTCTTAATTTCAGAGGGTGTTATTAATTATGTATCACAAGCTGTAGCTTTCCTGGGTGGTCACGGAAGACAGGGCAGAAGTAAGGACTATCCAAATCACAATCTGCCTTAAGTCAGGATCTACCTAATTAACAACTACATCTTCATAAAGAGTGTGAACAGAGCAGATAACCAAACAAGAATAACAGTATAGCAACAGTTACGCCTGTTGCTTGCACTTAGTTATTGCTCGCATACAGGCAGGATTAGGAAGAGGAGGAACTGTGCATGCAGCAGATATCAGACATCTGTGCACTGCTGCCTGCATGGCCACCTCCCCAACAGTGCTTGGCACCAGGTGACACGTGCTCCGGGGTATTCCTTTCCTTGAGGACAAATGAGAAACACTGAAATGCAAACTAATCGTTATACTTAAATGAAATGGTGGTTGTGAAACCCCTCCAGAAAAATCTCTCTCCAGCTCCCTATTGTCTACAACATAAAATCTAAACTACCTGCCAGAGCTGAAGCCTCCGGGACCTTACCCCGAGGCTCCCTGTGCCCGTGACTGCTCCCATCTTCTAGCACCCATCAATTCAATCAGAACTCAAGACCACAAGGAAGGCTTTGGAAGTCACTCTTACACGTCCTGCTCACCCTCAAGGCTCAGTACGATCCCAGCTGGCCACCTCCTCTGTGCTTGCCTTAGGATTAAGACAACACTTTTGTAAGTGGTCCACACAGTTCCTCGGCTATGTCAAGCTATGACTTATTTGTGTGCATTGCTGATTACCCCCCATTGTCTGCCCCTTGAGTGCAGAGTCTAAGCTCTTCATGAGCAGCCCCAGCAAGCTCCTTTAAGGACTTTAAGGACACTAACTCATACTTAAAGCTGCTTACTAAATTTCTGATGAAAAGTTCTAGCTCCAAACTTCCACAGACACTGACATCTGCAGAGCCTCCAGAGGCTTCCCCCACTGGCTGTCCATTCTCTGGAGTATTCTGTGAGGCTGTGCATTCTACACATATTCTAGAAGCCCTGTGGCCTCAGGTTTCAGGTGATGCCTTTTCATACCCTCTAACCGCACAGATCTCTGCTGCCAGCATTTCTTGGTCCTCTTGTCTTCCCTTTCCACATTCTGTCCTTGGTCATCTCCTCTTTCTTGCCAGTTTCCTCGTGCTTTCCAGTGTGGGACTACAGAGAGAACAGTGCCCTTTGGGAGTGTCAGATGCCATACCACTGCTATTTTACACATGGGGGTCTTTAGACAATTTAATGGTACTCAATACCTTTGGGCCTCAGTTTTAACCATATATAAGAAGAATTTGAACTAAATCAGTGATAAGACCTTGTATAATTCCCTCAAGAAACTATAAATAATAAAGCAACTTTGTTTTTTGGTTGGTTGGTTGGTTGGTTGGTTGGTTGGTTGGTTGGTTTTTTCAATACAGGGTTTCTCTGTATCCCTGGAAGTCACTCTATAGGTCAGGATGTCCTCGAACTCAGAGATCCACCTCTTCTTGCCTCCCAAGTAATAGAACTAAAGGTGTATGCTGCCATGCCCAGCTATAGCGGCTTTCTAAATTAAATTATTATATAATTTTCATTGTCAATCTTAACTCGTAAAGATAGAAAATAATTCCATCATTTAAAAAACCAGCTTTCTCAAGGTGAAGCTTGATAGCAAAGCACAACTGATTCTCCTCTCAGAACATTTACTACATAGGAAGTCAGCTGAGAGCTTTCAGTAGCAGAGTGTTCACATCTGAAGTAACTACAAGGTCAGTCCACAAAAGCACTTGACCTCTCGGTGGCCCTTCCCCTGGGTGGCTCAGACTATCAAGTGTTAAACAATTTCATTCCCAAGACCCCATGTGAACAACTCTCCTTTGACAGCATAACTAAAACTGAAACAGCACGGTTATCAGCATATCCCCAAACAAGGATGACACACAAATTCATGATGCATTCCATACTTTGTAAAGGTAGTGAGGGGGCTGAGGATGGAGCTCAGTCAGGAAAGTATTTGCCATATAAGTATGAGGACCTTAGCTCAAATCCCTAGCACTCACATGAAAGCTGGTACAGTAGTGTGTGTGTGTGTGTGTGTGTGTGTGTGTGTGTGTGTGTGTGTGTGTGTAATTCCAGTGCTATTCCAGTGCTAGAGAGGCAGAGACAGGCAGACCCTTGGAGCTCACTGGCCAACCAGCTAAGCTAAGTTGATGAGTTCTAGATTCACCGAAGTCCTGGTCTCAAAAAAAAAATATGGTGAAAGGAAAATGAGAAAGACACCCAATCTTGATCACTGTCCTGTATGTGTATATGTACCTGCATGAACACACTCAGACATACACACACACAAATACATATATGTCACATACCAAAAGGGGGGACAAGTTATGTGAAATAAAAAAGCAATAAATCACACGGTTTACAACTTCCCATGTGAAATTTAAGATGGTTAAACACAATTCGCTCCATATTACAACAGGAATAGAAGCAAAAATCAGAAAGATTTAAGATACCTCAACTGTAACACTAGTTCACTCTTTCGAGTATTTACTTAAATCTTTACATTATATTCCTAAATTATATTCCAAAGTTTATGGCTAGACGCTCTATTCAAAGTCAGAGTTGGGTATCCCCTCCGATAAAGTCATAGTATGTTTTCAGAGGTTCTCAAAAAGTTTCGCAGTGTGCTCACTGCCAGGCCTTCCACACTCGTGTAAGATGAGCCATTCTCAGTACTATGGGGTCTACCTACTGCAGAGTACTTACTTTTATAATGTGTTACTGTCCTGAAAATACAAGATATGGACTAGATTTCACATCAAGATGTACTTTAGGGGCTGGATAGATGGCTCAGTGGTTAAGAGCACAACACTGACTGTGCTTCCAGAGGACCAGGGTTCAAAGTCCCAGCACCTACATGAACTAACACCCTCACACAGATAAACATGCAAGCAAAACACCAATGCACGCACGCATGCGCGCACGCGGGCACACACACACACACACACACACACACACACACACTAATTCTTTGAAAGATGTACTTTAGGTGCATCCTACCAGCCTCTAGAGCAAAGGAGGCCTCCTAGAAAGGCCTTTCAGCTGAGATGTCAGGCTGCCACTTCCACAGGAGACACCCCTCCAGGGGGCCAGGGGGGTGTGCTGAGTACACAGGCCACTCACTGTGCAATGTTATTAATATCGTTAACAACAATGTATCAATATCATTATTTAATAATTCAACTGCTTGTTTAAATCAACTTCGAGGTTAATATGAGTGATATTTAATTCATCATTTAACAAATGCAATTCAGACTCAATTTACTTACCTTCTTCAGGCCCGCAAAACCTTCTGATTCCAGAAAGAAAAAGGCAAAGGGCATCAAGACGAATAAACAAAGGTTGGAAAATAAAGAAGCAAGATTCCACAAACCTATAAAGATGGCAATAAGAAAAATAAGAAAATCGCATTAGATACTGACAAGTCATTTCAAAGTTCAGTAAATTGTGATGCTCATCAAGATCTATATTTTTAATAATAAAAATCAATACCTATTTGAAATGACTATCTAAACTTGGCACTTAGAAAATAATTATATATTTACTTTAAACATTTTTATCTGTGATTTGTACCTATTGGAGAAAGCCAATATAGAAACTAGCTTCTTTTCCTCACTCCCCCAACTAAATTAACCAAGGATCTCATATACACAGAGATCCAAAGACACAGATCTTTAGACATCAACAGGACTGAAACATTGAAATTAGAGCCACTGACTGGCACCTGCTTACCAGTCAGTAGATACCACATTCACACCAAGGTTTCATATACAAGACCCATTAAGCCTCAGAAGACAGCCTAGAGGGAAAAAACACTTCCTGGCACAAAGGCTTACTGCTCCAAGTGCCCTGTAGACCTGTACGAACTCATTTCTAGGCACAGGAGTCCCTGAGCAGGCAGCACTGCTGACCACAGCACGGAGGTAGAGGCTGCCCCGTGCCAAGCTACAGAACATGAGTATCAAGGCAGACTACCGGGAACCCTGGAAACCACACACAGGAGTTCTAACAAACAATTCCAAGTGGGAAAAACATATGAGCCCGGGGGGGGGGGTAGACAGGCTCACAGAGCCACTTCCCTTTTGGCCATGTTATGGCACAATAAATGGTAATGAAAATAAGCACATTCAGAAAGAAACAATTTTAAGTATGTCATTGGCAGAGTGTTTAGCCCAACATCTATTTTTTTTTTTTATAGGAAAAACACTAAAATTCAAAATTGAACTTCAAAATGATGGTTGTAATGTTTAAAATGGAATCAAAGTTAAAAGTTAAACCAATGAATTCAGAGCACCGCATGCAATTAAAAGTACCAACTCAAACTCCCCACTGCCGTGGCATGGGTTAACATGGGTATGCAGCTAACAAGGAGTTAAACTCCCAAACACCTGTACCACTCATCTAAGACTTTTATTATAGTAGACAAGGTAATTAATAACATCAATTCATAGTTTCTTATCCAGAGATCTAGATTTAATACATGTATTATATACATTTAATCTTTTCAAGGCCAAAAAAAGTAGTTAGAAATCAACATCTAAATATATTTTTCTTTTCTTTTTTTAAGACCACATCACATGTATCCCAAGCTGGCCTTAAACTCTTGATCCTCCTGCCTCCACCTTCTGAGTGCTGGGATTAAAGGCATGTTCCACCACACCTGGTTAATGGTGCTAGGATTGGAACCCAGCCTCTCATACATATCAAGCACTCTACCAACTAAGCTACATCCTCAACTACTGTCTTAACATCTTTAGTGAAAGACTAATATGAACTTGGTAAAGTAAAAATTGCTTTAAAACACACTTGTAACCCCATATACTAGGGAGGTCAACTGGGAAAACTACTAGGAATCACAAGCTCAGGGCCAACCTGGATAAACTTAGAGAAAATTGCCTCCAAAAGGGGAAAAAACTGTATTTTCTTTATTGGTGAGCTTTAATTACAATCACCAGGAAGAGCATGTAGAATGAGAAGAACTAAATGTACAGACCTAAATCACAGACTTGGCTGTGGCAACCTTGCCAGGTTCCAGGTTCCTCATCTGAGGCTTTAACAACATTTGTATGGACATCATTAGCATTAAATGGAATAAGACATGGCTGACAACTGGATCAATGCCTCCAAGAACAAGTACTTCATGCTTTTCTGCTTTTATTAACCATCTTCCCCAGGGGCACCTAATTTGCAGGACTGTTAGATCCTAGCATGCTAGGATCACCACTATCTTGCCTTTCCCTCTTACTCCACCGAGGTGCATCAACTCCTGGTTTTCGTTACTGGCCATCTACATGTGTCTATCCACAGTCTCCCCACGCCCAACCTGCTCTGAGTGAAGGTTTCAAGACACAATTTATCAGGAACTGTATCTGAAGAAAGAATAAAGTCCTAGATCAAAGCTGTGGGTTGGGTCCAGTTCATAAACTTTTGTGAGTGGACTCTCATCCCTTTTTTGGGTGTTGAACATTATTTTCTTTAAGGCCATCCAGATTTGTGAGATTGGGCAGTAATTCCTTGCATCATTGAGACACATCTAATGTTGATATGTAGCTTTAGGTATGGTGGTAAACAGAGAAACAGAAATTTAAATAACCTGTATTATAGAAGATGCCATGTGTCAGGATACTCAACTTAGAGGAAATAGTTTTAATGCAATTAGATGGCATATGCCCTTTCAGAAAACTACTTTTTAAAAACAAAGAAACTATCTGCATCTGTTTAAAAAAAAAAAAAAAAAAACCTACTGTAGCAACATGGGACAGTACCCAATCCTTCAACAAGGGCTCT
The DNA here is from genome assembly GCF_943737965.1 of Phodopus roborovskii. NCBI lineage: Eukaryota > Metazoa > Chordata > Mammalia > Rodentia > Cricetidae > Phodopus > Phodopus roborovskii. The sequence goes on along the minus strand of NW_026126571.1, from coordinate 26,787,690 downwards.
TGCTCTACAGTCAACCTCAGGTTCAGAAATGTCAGATCAGGGCTGGAAAAATAGCTTAACAGTTAAGAGCATGTGCTGCTCTTTCAGAGAACCCATGTTCAATATCCATCACCCACATGGTAGCTCATAACCATCTGTAACTCCAGTTCCAAAGGATCCAATACCCTCTTCCAGCCTCCATTGGTACCAGCCTCCCTGGGAACAGGAACACGCATGGTACACAGACAAACATGCAAACAAAACAGGTACATATAACATTTTTTAAATGTTCAAATTTTAAAATTAGTAAAATAGTTCTTTTTTAATGCAAAACTGAAAGAAAACCAGATCTGAAGTCAGAAAATGGCTATACTGCACTTACTAATTTGTTCAGATATCCTTGGGCAAAATAAATCCAATTTCCTAAACTTCTCCTACTAATTCCATATGTCTGCAATTTTTCTTATTTATGTGCATGCATGTGAGCCTATACATGTGTACCATATATATGCAGGAGCCCTCAAAGACCAAAAAAGAATGTGGGTTCCTAAGAACTTGAGTTACAAGTGGTTGTGAGCCACCATGTGGATGCTAGGAATCAAACCAGGCTCCTCTGACAGAAACCAGTGCTCTTAACCATTGAGCCATCTCTCCAGCCCATATCTGCAATTTTATAATGAGAAATTTCCACATCCAAGCTCTGTAATACATCATACTGGTCTTCATCATTCAAGTCCCCAACTCCATCCTTAGAGCTAACTTTTAATTGTTTATATGAAATGAAGACAACCACAATGTGTATAAAAAAATAAAACATGTTCATCCTCACTGAGCAGTAAAGTATACACAGTGCTCTGGTTCAGATGTGGTTTGAATGTACCTCCCCAAGTGCCCAAGTCTGGGAAGCCTGGTATCCAGTGTGGCAATTTTGAAATGGTGGAATCTTTAAGAGGCAGAGCCTCCCAGAAGATGATTAGATTCTAGAGAGCAATGTCAAAGAACTAATACTTTTCTCATGGAAGTACATTCTTGTTCTTACAAAAAGTCATTGTAAAAATGTACCATTAGCGTGGTATACTACTTCTCTGGTGGGCAAGGATCAGGAACAGGACCCTCATGAGGAGACCCATATTCCTGACTGCCAGAACTATAAGGCAGACCTTCTTTTTAAAGCACCAACTCCAAATGTTGTTACGGCACATAAATCTGACTAATGCACAAAGTGTACAGTTTGGCAAGTGTTGACTCTATACCCACAAACAGATAATGAACATGTCTATTGCTCCAGACATTTCCACAAACCCTCACGGAATCTGTGCCTCCTGCCCTCTCTTTATCACCTTCCTCACCCAGCCAACCACTGATCCTACACTTCAAAAACTAGGTTTTCTACACTGATTTTTACGTTTTGTCTGGCTTCTGTTCACTGTGATCTGTGTCCATAGCACAGACCATACCAAACCTTTACTGAATTGCCCCACCTGTAGATGTCATCTTAGTTGTTCCCACCTTGTCGTTATTACAAATGAAGCTATCACTAACTATGCATGTTCAAACCTTGCAGTGGACACAGGCTATCACTCTGAGTAAGTGTGCAGCAGAGGATGGCAGAGGATGGGAGCTATTGACATTTTAGGAAACTGACAATATGGTTTCCAAATTGGTTGTATTTTCCATTCCCATCAGCAAAAGGAAGTTCTTCACATGCCCTGGAAACAAATCCTTTAACAGGTATCAGATCTGCAGGTGTCCTTTCCCAGTCCATGGGTTGTTTTTTGAAGAACAGGTTACCAAATTTAACAAAGCCAAACTTAACAACTTTTGCTTGATCCTGATGCACAGTGGTGACTCACAGAGACTCTCCTGTTTGCTCTGTACCTTTTGAGCTTTTACAGTTTACATTTAAGTCTATGATACTGCAAGCCACTTTTTTTATGCGGTGCCAGCTACAGACTAAAGGTCAATTTTTGTTTATGATTATCCAACTATTCTAATTCTATTTGTTAAAAATATCCTTTACCAACTAAATTTTATCCCTGTACCTTTGTCAGAAGTCAATTGGCAATACATGTGCATGTGCTCTTGGACTCAGTACCCGGCTGGGTTGACCACTGCTCAGTCTTTATGTTGCTATCACACTGTCTTGATCATCAGAGACTCAAACCCATATTGAAGTAAGAATTCCTCTAATGTTTGGACCATTGAAAATTCATTGACTTCTCATCTAAACTTTAAATCAGTTTAACCAATTTCCACCTGTGAAGAGACACCATGACTGAGGCAACCCTTACAAAGGAAATATTTAATTGGGGTGACTTGCTTACAGTTCAGAGGTTCAGTCTATTATCATAATGGTGGGGGGCATGAAGGCATGCAGGCAGATGTGGTGCTGGAGCTAAGAGTCCTACATCTTGTAAGCAACAGGAAGTTGACTGACTGTAACACTGTGGTAAGCTTGAGAAAGAGACCTAAAAGCCCACCCAAACAGTGACACATTTCCTCCAACAAGGCCACACCTCCTAATAGTTCCACTTCCAAGCCACCACACCATCCAAAATGCCTATTGGGGTTTTGATTGGCATTGTGTTGAATCTACAGATTAGTGAGAAGGAGAATTATTAGCCTCTTAACATTATCAAGGACAAAATATAACCAAACTCACAAACTGGAACAATAGTCCCCAGCATAATGGCATCTAGAGGCAGAACTCTGGAGAGGGTATAGTCCCTGTGAGAAAACAGGAGAACTAGAAGATCTTACACACAACAACCAATGGCTGTGAAGCCTCTCTTGGGTCAGGGTCCTATAACACTTTCCAATACCTGCTGCTGGTATTAATTCTTGGGAAAGGCGACCACACTTTCTATCTTCTCAAGACAAAGAAATGCTTTAAACTGAAAGGACGGCTTCTCTTGTTTGTAATGGGCTAAACAAAGATCACTGTCTCAATAAAATCCTTACACAAAAGAAATAAACCACTTGTGAGAATCCAATAGTAAAATATTTACATTAACTCCAAAAACAGCATAGATACAGAAATTTGGAGAAGAAAACAATCCTACTCAAAAGCAATTTTATTTTTTTGTTTAAAGAGTTTCAATAAATTCCCTGAGTCACAATGTCACGCCTGGAACTTGACTGTAGGCGTCTTTCTCTCTCCACTACTCTATGCCTCTCAAACTTACTATTCTGGGTGAGAAGGGCATCATAAATTAACTTCATTTTTTTTATCTACCAAAAGAACACATCAGTTTTGTAAAATTTTATTCAGGACATATTAGACAGATTAGCCTATTAATTCTGTTCATTGGCATAAAACAAAGTGCTTAACTGAGCCCGTGATCAGTGAGCCTATTAAACAGAACAAAGCAATAGTACAGTTATCTTTCCCGTTATATACATATGAGCATGCACACATACACACAGCCTCCCTAAAACACCTCTAAACTTCAGGGACATTTCTGGAAATTCAATTTCAAGCAGCTGGGGGACAGCTCACCTGGTATAGCGCTTGTTCTGCAAGCATGAGAGCCTGAGTTGAACCCCCAGCGCCCATGTGAAAATCCAGGTGGTGTGAAATACGTTTGCAATCCTAAAGCCAGAGGGGTGGAGATGAGTGGACCCCCAGGCTTACTGGCCAGCAGCAACCCTAGCCTAACTGATGGGATTCAAGCCAATTAAAGACTGAGTAATAGTAACATCTGAAGTTGACCTCTGACCTCCACATGTACACATGTGCACACAGAGCACCCACACAAATATACAAGCACACACACACCAAAAAACTTTTCAATTCAATTTTAAGAACACAACACATTAAATATAGTCTGTGTACCTAGTGCACTATACTGTCTTGGCCAGGTATTCACCCTATCTGTGATTTAAAGGAGCCAGCCTACCAGTCTTTACAGCAGTTACCTGAGTGAGAAGCACTTTACATCTGACAACCAGAGTTTGGACCTCTCAGCTGTCATGACCTTGAAAGGACTTCAACTCTGTCACTTGTCTTTCTCTGTAAAATGAATTACAACTCTGGCTCTTAGCAAGGATAGAAGAAGAACACAACCAAAATGCTTAAACAAAGGTTTAAAGGAATGAAAAGGTCTAATACACCAGCACTCAGACAAAGTAAGGACAAGAAAATGGTGTGAATTATAGCTAAAGCTAGTTCAACTCTTTCCTTACCATTCTTTAATTTTACTCAAAAAGGCTTACACTACAAAAATGCGATATATTATATGACATTAAAGATACATAAAAATGATGGTGACGAAAAACTAAGTGGGAGCCGGGACCTGAATCAATGTAAGTGCACTCACACTGCAAGCGTAAGGGCCTGAGTTTGAATCCAAGCGCCCACACCAGAAGCCAGGTGAGGCTTTGCCTGCTGTAACCTGGCACTGGGACACAGAGACAGAGCATCCCAAGAGCTTCCTGCCAGCCATCTCCACTTCCAGTTGAGGGAGAAGCCCTGCCTCAAGGAAATAAGGTAAGAGAGGACAAAGGAAAGGCAGCTGGTACTCCGCTCTGGCTCTCACATGTGTGTGATCAGGTGCATACATGACACACCACACACAATACTCACATATATACCCCCACATACACACAAACAGATACAAATAAGCATTTTAAATGAAACATAAAAATAATTGCCAAGAGATACACAAGTTATTAACAACACAAATCTGGTACACTGGTGGACTTTTCTTCCTATCTGCTATCTGCATAAATCTTCTATAAGAGGCACAGAAGTACTCTAAAATTCACAAGGTGTATATGTAAACACCTTCGTGACATACTTAAATCTCCGTATCACTGTATCCCATAAGTTTCCCCATACAATGCATTACAAGGGCAGAAAACAACAAAGATAAACTGAGCTGGTGACCCAGTCCATGCTCTCTGCTGCCAGGGAACTGTCCACACCATTGAAACATCAGCCTCAGAAAAAACAACCAAATATAAGTATGTAGATGCTAATGTCTGCTATATTTTCATAAACAGAAAAAAAGTCATTTTGTTTTGGTTTGGTTTTGGGGGGGTTGCTTGTTTGTTTGTTTTTGGATAAAATTGTCATTTGTAGCACAAAAGAACAAGAACTCCAAATTCTATGCAGACCAAACGTCAAAAAAGTAAAATTTGCCTTAGGCAAAAACTCACAGATCAAAAATAATAATGATAATTACTCTAACCAATTCACTTACTTAAAACTAAGATAGGGCTAGAAAGCTAGCTTGGTCAATGGAGTGTTTCCTGAATGAGTATGAGGGCCTAAACTTAGTCCCCAAAAACAATGTGAAATTGTCGGGAGTGAGGTACACGCTTATAGCCTCAGGGCCAGGGAGGTAGAGACAGGAGGCTCGTCAGAAGTTTGAGGGCAGAACAGGCAATGCAGCCAGTTCTGAGCCAGGCAGGCAGGCACAAAATGAGACCCCATCTCAAAAAAAGGAGCGTCGTCTGGACAAGTGAAAAAAAATTACAGAGGGTTATCACATAGTTATCCATATCAACTTAAAATTAGATGTCTTTGCCATGCATTTGTAATTAACTTTATTAGGCAGAAGACATAAATTGAACTAAATTATAGTGATCTAATTGCAGAATACCATACATATAAGAAGTCTAAACTCACCATTAGAAGTCTGTCTATCTGTATCTAACGCCAGGTGTGGTGGCTCACCTGCAACCACAGCACTTGGGAGGTGGAGACAAGGAGGACCCTGAGCACAAGGCTCGTACTTTCTGGGGGGGGGGGGGTAAATGTGCATTCAATACGCATTGCAAAGTGGCTTACCAACTTTTCAAAGCTCAATAAATTTAGTCTATCCTTTAAAAGCATTCTACAATTTTGATACAATTGAAAATTATTGTTACCAACATTACACGTATTTTATCGCATGTTTATACTAATTTATAAAATAAAAATTGTCAAATCTCTCTACTCCAAAACACTAAATTTATATGCTTCAATATATAGAATGCAAAACTTAAGAAAGGTGGTTTGTCAAAGTTAGCATCCACAGACAGTTATTGACAGTAAGCAGCCAGTGCCCAGCCCCATAAAGACATTTCAGTTCCAGGCAAACACAGTTCCAGAATACTACAGTTCTTTATCTTCTACTGCCACCTGCTGGTATCACAAAATAATTCAAAATACACTGTTAACTGGGTTGAGAGAACCTCAGGGTTAGAGCTTCTGGTGATCGGATAGACTTACATAGATTTGAGTCTCTGTACTACAAAATAGACAAGGTGAGGTGGAGCACATCTGATTGTAAGCACCCTTTATTCCAGCCTCTACCTAACAAGACATATGCACTGGCACTCTCTCAGCTATAGTGCGCAGCAAACCAATCCAGTTTGGGTCCACAGAAATTTAAGTCATTTCCCTATTCCAAACACCAAGGCTTTAGTATAATAAACAGTATCTCAATGTTTATCCCCTGTGCTAATGCAAACTTAGACAAGAAACTGAACTATCAGTGTCAATTCACTCACTTATTACTAACATTCAATGATGGTACAACAAAATTTAAGGTTTATCTTTTAATAACTATTCATAAGCAAATGTATCTTCCTTTAAGTTTGATTGGTGATAACCGAAAAACTTGTTTGACCTCTGGATCTTAAAAGCAGATTTTGAGAGAAAAGATGGGTTTTGCACTGTTCATTCATGATGTCCCCAGCTCCCTGTTCCTGATAAATCAAAACAAAGTGCAGTATTCAAAGAGAACAGCCAGATCACGGAAAGCTCATTTTTACAACTGAGCCCAAGCTGGGTACTCAATTAGTATATCTTTACACCAGCAAATAAAAGTGAAACAAATACTGAGTACTACTGGAAAAAAACACCTCCAACTCTGGGAAATTATCTCCAGGCTTTAAGACTAGAAATTAATTCTGTCACTCTCCTCTTTCAAAATGTTTCCATTATTGGCTTCTAATTTTAAACTCACACAGCGGGAAAATAGCCATTCTGAAGTCAGATCTCCAGTGGTATGTGGCATATTCCAAATACTGTGCAACCGCTGCCTCTGTCTAGTACCAGAACATGCCCTGCACTGTACCACTGCTCATCCACATGCAGAACTAAAGTTCCATATCCTTCCACTAACTTATTAACAATGCACAAGATACAAAAAGTAAACACCACTAATAGATCTTTCCATCTACCATTTATCCTTTTACTTCTGTTTTAGTTACATCAATTATGCCACTTTGTCACCTCTGCCTCCTCTGTCCCAGCTTAAAATATATGGCATGCTGAATCAAAGAATCACAGTGGAGGTTACCCTCTTTGGATAACTACTTGCCTTTTGAGAAACAGTTCTTGGCCTGATATTGAACTTTCACAAAGACTAAATCTTGGGGCTATGATAGGCTTGAGCTGCCTATCTTAAAAGAATATCGTATGATACTCCCAATCCAAAAATTATGCATGCACAAAAGTACTGTATCATCAAATGGAAATGCATAAGCAGGCCCTAATAGAACACGTGATTTCATTTAGAAGAGGCCCAAACACTCAAGGCTTCCTCCTGTCTGTGTAAATTGTTCTCAGCTGAGAGATGAAGGGCCCTGGGCCTGGTTTAGTCTGTAGCACTTGGAATCGCTATAGGTATGTGGGTGGATCCTGCTCTACAGCCCCCTCTGAACAAAAATAAAAAGTAAGATGACTGTATCCCATGAGGAGGTATTAACAATCAAAAGGATAAAGAGGACATGAAAACCCAAAAGGACAGGGGGTAGCTGTAGATTACAGTGGGCCTCTTTCTCCAGATACTGGTCATCTGTATGTGGGCCCATGAAAAAAACAAATGATGTTTACTTCCTCTTCCCCTGGAGCAAGCATTAGACAAGGCTGGTACTTTATACTCTGTATACATTCCACTCTCCATACATAAAAAAGCAATCGACTGGTTCTTGTTCTGCTCATTCTTCAGACAAAACACTCTAAGACTTGGAAAGCTTAAACAATTTGCTCAGGGTTACTAATACTAAAATACAGAGCTGAAATTCAAAGCCAGGTCTAGCTGACTCCAAAGCCAAGAAACAGACGCTCATGGGATAACTTCCAAAATAAAAAGGTATCATGAAAGCCACTACAGAGAGGGCTGGTAAAATGGCATTAGGACAGTGAGCTTTGGAGGGTGAGGGACAAAACGGGACTCTGTAAATCCCAGATAGAGTAAACAGCCAAGTGCAAACAAAAGTGCTGACAAGAAGAAAGTGTTTGTTAACATCCATGATGAGAGGGGATCTTTTACAGAGAGAAATAATTAAAGAAACCAAAGGAAGAAAAAGATCAGGCAACAAAAATATAAAAACTCCAGATCCCCAAACAGCATACAAAATCAAAATAGCAACTATAAAAACATTTATAGAAGTTTATTTTTACACATAAAGAAATCACATGCTCCAATAAAAAAAAACAGAAAAGGGAAAGAACATGACAAATTATGTATGTATTAGATGTCTGTAGAGAAACCTTAAAATTGAAAGATCACTTTCATAATCCTGAGAACTACTTCTTAGTCATATCCTTGGCAACAAAGATAGCAGTATTTGATGTTGCTGGGTTTATGTTAGGAACAAAGGCACCTACACCGTCTGTCAGAAGGATATTAGCAAGTATTTCTAGAAAATAGTCTAGCAATATTTATTAGCCTAATAATTTTGACCCTAATTATCTATGTAAATTATAAGAAACTCAAAAGTAACTGTGAAAATCCCCTGGATACCCAACAGGAGACAGTTCAGTAAGGGCCCACAGGACAGAAAGCTGCTTGGTAGCTGGGGATACACAGCCCTCATCTCATATCTGTCTGAAGTTGGTGAGCATAAGTGGCCTCGCTCCTAAAAGCTACAAGGTAACTCTGAAGGTTGTTGGGTGAATATATACAAAGCTCTGGTACAGGCACTAGAAATGTTTTCAAAGAATATGATGAGCAGGAAAATAATCAGCACAGATTCAGTGCTTGAAAAGATCCAAGTTACATGTGTTATAAACACACGGTGCATATATGTACAATAAAATTAGCCAATGTCATTCCCTGCCTTGTACATTTTGTTATTCTCACTCATTCTAGAATGAGCACATACTACTGCTGTGCTCAGTAAAGAAGTCACAGCTGCAAGTACAGCTGCCACTCCTCACACCCAGAGTCATCTCCTCAGCAACAGCATCCACAGAAAATGCCTCCTGTATTTTCACAAAATGAGAAGACATAAAGCTCTCGCTTGTGCCACACAGAACTGTATTTCTAGATGACAGCTTGCGGGTTCATAGCAACTGCATGACCACTTCAGACTCGCTGTCGCTCTGTGGAGGCTTCAGCACAAACATCACAACAGCAACTGAAAAGGAAGCTCTATTTCCCAGCAGGGCAGTGGGGCCTTCCCAGCAACCAGCATCACAACAGACAGTGCTACATGGAGAAGAGACTCCACCTCTCAAATATCAACTAGGGAAATTATAATACAAACAAGGTACCTTGGATACAGCCTTTTCTAAGTTAAGTGGCAAATAAGCCAATTTTTGTTAAAGGAAGACATTTTACTATTAACTCAAAAGAAGGCTCCTAAATTAGAAAAAGAAAATTTGAAATCCTTTAACTTAAAAAACAGTAATACAGTAGAGGGTGGTGGTGCTGCCAGGCGCCTTTAATCCTAACACTTGGGAGGCAGAGGTAGGTGGCTCTCTGAGATTAAGGCCGGTCTGCTCTATACAGAGTACTGTGGAACAGTCTTTTCAAACACTATAAATATGCACTACTCTTACTGGCTAATAAAAAGCTGATTGGCCAGTAGCAGGGCAGGAAGAAACTGAGCTTGAGAACCAGACTAGGAGAATTCTGGGAGAAGAAGGCTGGAGTCAGAGAGCTGCCAACAAAATGTAGAGAAGCAAGATGAGAATGCCATCCTGAGAAAAGGCACCAAGCCACGGGGCTAAGCATAGATAAGAATTATGGGTTAATTTAAGTGTAAGAGTTAGCTAGTAACTAGCCTGATCTACCAGCCAAACATTTGTAAGTAATACTAAGTTTCTGAGTGGTTACTTGGGAACTGGCAGGCAGGAGAGAAACGTCCATTTACATGGAGAGTTCCAGAACAGCCAAGGTTACATAAAGAAACCCTGTCTCAAAAAAAAAAAAAAAAAGTATATACTTGTCACTGACTATTCTTCAAGACAGGGTTTCACAGACTGTCTTCACCATTATAAAACACCTTCACTGGGATAAGAGAAAATGGTTTGTATCCCCACAAAATATCTCCGAGTGAGGTGTTCCAATTTTACCTGCCTTTTGCATTCATAAATAACTTATCTAACCTTCCATATAATTATCAAATTATATAAATATAATAAAAATAGCTTGACAGTAATAATATCATAATTAACAAGACTAGCCACAAAAATCAACACTAAAAATAGGAATGGTATGGACGGAAAGAGTAAGAAAGCTATCCAAGCACCCAAGAGCCATAATCCAGTCTAACAGACACCATAAAGAACTATCCTAGCAGAGAGAATAGTTTAGTGCATATATATAAATTCATACAACAGCTATCACATACTAAGTGCCTATTAAAGGCAGGTGTTTTCTATTAGATATGTTCCTAAAAGCAGGTGTGCAGAGTACACTTACCATTCTACTTAAGAGAGTAGTGGCCTGAGACAATACAGTGGCCCTGCCCAAGGTTGAACTGCAGATCTACTTCACTTCAGCTTCTTGTGATCTGTATTGTCTTGTGTGTATGTGTGGGCATGTGAGTGTGTGCATGTATGCATAAATGTATGTGTGTGTGTGTGTGTGTGTGTGTGAGAGAGAGAGAGAGAGAGAGAGAGAGAGAGAGAACAAAACATGGTTTATGGTCTCACTATCTAGTCCTAGATGACCTAGAACTCACAGAGTGCTGCATGCCTCGGCCTTCCAGTGCTGGGATTAAAGGTGTGTGCTACCATACCCAGATACCATTGTTACCTTTAAAATCACATTAAAATTTTAAATTGACAGTGTTTTTATTGTGTCATGTTTTAAAATGGCTAAGAAAACAAAATAGCAACTGTAGCCTCTGCTCTACAAGATCTTCTGTGGGAACTGAGGTCCTCTGACACATCCAGATGGACCAAGAAGTCTTTTCCTACAATATTTACATGAATCAAAATCAAGTCAGTACCCAGGCTAGCAGTTCACATCTGTAATCCCAACACTTGAAAGGCTGGAAGAGGAGAACTGCCATGAGTTCAAGGCCTCCAAGTCAATTCCAGGCCAACTGAGACTATTGTGTGAGGCATTATTTCAAATCACTCACTCACACACACATTCACAAACACACACACACACTCACAAACACATTCACAAACACACTCACACACGAGTGCAAAACTTATAATAAGTATGAGAACTGTTTCTTAACGAAGTAAAGGAAAATACCCAACTAAAGCTAGCAATGTTAAGTAAAAGCTAATTTCTGACTTCACAGAGGTCTTCCACAGTTAAACTGGTTAATTTTTTTTGTCAACATGACATAAACCTACAAATATGTATAAAGAGGGAATATTAATTAAGAAAATTTCTCCATAAAATTGGCCTATAGGCAGGTCTGTGACGAATTATCTTCACTAGTGATTGATGTGGGTCGACCCAGCCCAATGGACACAGTGACTCCCCTAGGCAGGTGCTCCTGGAATGTGTAAGGAAGCAGGCTGAGCACCTCCTGAGAAGCAAGACTGTAAGCAGATTTCCTCCATAGTCTGTCTCTACATTAGCTCCTGCCTCTAGGCTCCTGTCCTGACTTCCCTCAGTGATGGACTCTGATGTGGAAGGGTAATCTGAATTAAACCCTTTCCTCCCCAAGTTGCTCTTGGTCACGTTTATCACAGCCATAGAAACCCTAACAGGACAATGGTTTACTGGAAGAAGTTATAAATTGTAGAAAAAAACTAAGAAAAACAGTGCAGTTAAAAATTCAAGCATTATTCTTTTCCTCGGGCTGCCAGGAAAATGGTAGACATTCAGACCGAATGTGCTCACCAAAAGCAGAGCACAATCTTTCAAAACAAGAAGGGGCTCTGCTGTGAGAAAAGCTCCCTCAGTACTACAAAAACATCGGCCTAGGCTTCAAGACACCCAAGGAGGCCATCGAGGGCACCTACATAGACACGAAATGCCCCTCCACTGGTAACGTCTCTATCCGAGGTTAGCTCCTGTCTGGTGTCTTGACGGAGATGAAGATGCAGAGGACCACTGTCATCTGCTGGGACTATCTCCATCACATCTGAAAGTACAATCACTTTGAGAAGCGCCACACGAACATGTCTGTGCATCTGTCCCCCTGTTCCAGGGATGTACAGATTGGTGACATTGTCACCTTGAGAGAATGCAGGCCCCTGACCAAGACTGTGCATTTAAATGTGCTCACGGTCACTAAGGCTGCTGGCGCCAAGAAGCAGTTTCAGAAGTTCTGAGAAGACCAGAGTCAACTCCCTAGAACAAATAAAGTTATTTTCCAGCTTAAAAAAAAGTAAAGCATTAGTCATGATTGTATTAAGTAATATATACTAACCATGGATCAAGGAACCATTTAGCCACTGAATGTAGTAGTTTTGAGGAAAAGCAAGCAGGATTTCATTGCTGATGATTGAGAAGGGTAAAAGCAAAACAGCTCCAGCTGAAACCGCTAGAGTGAAGGTGCTCAGAAACAACCTGCAAGAGAGAAGAGGTATCATCACTGGGGGTCTGGAAGGCCGTGCACAGGAAAGCAACAGCCAGCATATTACATAAGAATCCCATTACAGATATGCAACTGAGGGACAAACAGCATGCACAGGATCTGGAAAGTGCAACCTGGTGGAATCCATAACAAGCTCTATGTATGTACGTATGTATGATATATTGGTGAGAGTGCTGTATAGTTCTAAGAAATTATTATTGTGTGTGGGTGTATGAGAGAGAGAGACACTGGGGTGGGGAGGGTGAAATGGCATGGATGTAAGATCAAGGACAACTATGTGGAGTCTGTTTTCTCCTTCTCCCTTTACACAGATTCCAAAACTGAACTCAGGTATCCAGGCCCTCAGAGCAAGTACCTTGACACACAGCCATCTCACCAGCCCCAATATCTCATTAAGCAAGGTTAAATTATAGTAGTAAATAGCAGAAAAGTGATAAATAATACTAATCAATATTTCAAACACTACTTCAATACTTTTTTGTGACTAAAGCACTTTATTAAGTGTGCGATTTGCAAATAGTTTCATAAGAAATTTTAAAAGCAAAGTTATAAACATTTCCAATAAAAAAGTACAGAGGTGACAGCAAAAATCACATTTTTATAGTACAATAAAAACAGTTGCTTCTAATATACTGTCTGAGCAGTTCATAGTTTATTCTTCAACTGCTAGCTGCAATGTGGCACGTTAATGAGACGTCTGGGGTAAACTCAACAATGACAACAGGTTCATCACAGAAACTGACTGCTTGACTGTGAGGACACAATAAAGAAACCTCGTCATCACCTAACTGAGGTCATGAGGTGTTAGGACACAGATGTTCTAGCCTTGCTTCTCTATTCCCTTCTGGAAAGAGGCATCAAGTAACAATACTGTAAACTTAAATTATACCTTAAAAACAAGCACCATTAACATACATTCTACATCAACTTACTTTTCCTTTTAAATGGCACTTGATTTTGGCCATACAGACATTTAAATCTGTCTTCTTTACAGGTAATTAAGAACAAGCAATTTAGCCCGGCACAGAGCATTATCAAATGTCACCTCATTCACAACAGAAAAGCACATGGAAAAAAACAGCACTCATTATTTTTGTCCATTTCATATACTTTCTTGAGAGCAGTTAAGACATTGTCAGAGAAATTTCTTGAATTTCAAAAGTTTCCAATTTCCAGTTCAGAAATAACTTTGTCATTACACATGTCCTTCGAAAGTCAACAGACCAATTGAATTGAAAGAGAAAACTCCAAAAACAAAGGACAGAAAATCACCCAGAGGTACTGGAAGCTTTTCTTTTCTATATATGTTAGAATATAAATTATATCAACCCCAGTTTCCACTCTATAATATGGATGATCCTGAAAAAAACTAATAAACAAAAGAAAACCTCAACTCGTAAATAATAGTAATATATGAACAGCTAATGAATGTCAGAAAACATGCTCAAATTGCCTCACAGGAACCAGGAAACAGACTGCAAATGGTCACGAGGGCCCTGGCTCCGCTGTACTCTCTCCGTGGTGTCCCCTATCGATTCTCTTCCCTGGGCTGAATCCAATGACAGACTATTAGCTGTATATTACTGCTACTAAGATCTTCCTTCCTTTTCTTTGAAGAAACGCTATACTTTTAAAATGCTTTAAAATACTAGGTTCACAGAGTTCTAACCTGAGTCACTTCTAAACCATCTTCACCTCTGAGATATAAAATTTAGAAATGGGAAGAAGAAAATAATCTGATAATCCCCAAAGTCTCTCTACCTTTGGCTGGGATGTGAGGTTTATACAACTTCAATATGTAAAAAAAGGGTCTAAAATAAATAAACTCAACAAAACAAACTGAAGAAAAACATTGACAATAAATACAAAGTAGGCTCTCTATTCGCACCAAGAAATGTTTACATATCATCAGGAAATGTGTTGTTCCAAAACCCATCATCATTTATACAACCCACAGAACAGAGTGCAATCAGGAGGGGCTTTTACTTCCCAGTTACACGTTTCTGAAAAGCTTTATATTTTTTTAAAACAAACACCTATTTTGTAAAGGATTTTAAAAATGAATAAATAGCAAGACAGAGGAAGGTGGATTTCTGTGAGTTCAAGCCAAGCTAGTCTACATAGAGAGTTCCAGGCCAGCCAAGGCAACATAGTGAGACCCTGTCTCAGAAAATAAAGGGTAGGGGGAGAGAAGGAGAAAAAGGAGGAAAAAGGAAGGGGGAAGGGAGGGGAGGGAAAAAGGAGAGGAGGGAAAGGGCAGAAATAGGTAGGTAGATAGTAGATAGATAGATAGATAGATAGATAGATAGATAGGCAGCAGACACAGCAGCAATAATGGCAAAGGAAACTTAATAAGCATTAAAGATAGAACATGAGTATCCATAACACTGAAATTAATACTCAAAGAATGTGAAAATAAATGTAAGAAAAAATTTTTAAAGTCATAGTCATAAGGTCAGGTAGTGGTGGCACATGCCTTTAATCCTAGAGCTTGGGAGGCAGAGGCAGACAGATCTCTAAGTTCCAGAACAGCCAGGACTACACAGAGAAACCCTGTCTTGAAAACAACAAACAACAGTCTTAGTAAATGTTTCACCACAAATTTAATCAAGTAACCTTGCACTCGATGCCATCCTGTGGCAAACAACAGAAACACATGCCTACAAAGCCACAAGTACCCTCAAAACCCCTGGGTGGTTTGGTAAATCAAAGGCCAATGACTATTTAATGTAGTTAGTGGAAAACTCCAAAAAAAAAAAAAAAAATGTCAACTCAGACTCAGGAGCACCATGAATTGATCCAAAGAATGAAGAGCACGAGTCCTGGAAAAGTATTCAGAAAAACTGCTCACCTGGAGTGGACGGCCAGTTCCGGTCCAGAGAGGACCATCACCCTAATTGACATCATTCCTGCCAACGTCAAAATCAAGGTTGAATGTAATACTCACCATCTCAGGGCCTGCACAGCTCTCCCAATACCCTGGGTTACCCAGCAGGACACATTTCATCTTACACTTAATCCCCAACCTGTTTCCTAACCCTCAATGGATTGTGTTTCCAGGCCTCTGCCTACAAGTTGCTCTGCTCTCTTTCTCTAGAATATCCCTACAACACTCCACATGGAAGATTGCCTGAATAGCAGGACAGACCTCAAATACCACTTGTTTGTGTCCCTTAATTCCTACCTTCTTGTTCCTCTCAATAAAATCATCCCCTCTTTCCTCTTATCTCCCATAACACTCTCACCACACATCAGGCCAACATAACTTCCAAATCCAATACTAGAACCCATGACCTGACAAAAGGAGTTCACTTATGAGACAAAGAGATAAATCAGGAGGTTACAAATGGCCCAGAAAGTCCATTGTATATGTCACCATTATTATAATGCTGCTTTTCAACAGCTATGGAGCCTCCATTCCATGCGTTGTTACTGTGACAGACCTGCCCAGAAAACAGAGAACCACTTTTGCTGCCTACAAAGAGCCACTTGCAAAAGGTTCCTGTAGAGTTAATACTGACAAGGGGTCCTTAAAATAAGGCCCTGAACTAGAAAACTATAGTAGAGACATTGTGCAATCATTAAACACACCTTTCAGAAATGTCACCTTCTAAATGGAATAGTAAAATAATAATAATAATAATAATAATAATAATAATAATAATAATAATAATCCTACATCCAGAATATTGCACCTTCTGTGATTATGGTAGTAGTAAAACACAAATATTTTTCTTGAATATCTGCCATTTGTGACTATTCTCCATAATCAGGAAAGTGTGTGAACCTCTTGGATGCTAAATGTTACCAGTGGCTCAGAAAGCCATCATTGACAGGTCACAGTACATTACTTCAATAAGCCTGCCACACACACTTCCAGGACGTTGAATGTTGGATCCTGAATATTTCAAGTGGGTAAGTACTTCCTTTTTTGAAATTCTACAACTTACTCAGCAATCCCTCCTTTCTTTCTACACACTCTGTGAAATGTACCAACATGTCAACCTAAATGTTTTGGTTTGAGTCTGAAATGCCCCCACAGGCTAACATTTTGAGGATGCATTCCACAATTTGTGACACCATTTAAAAACTGCTGTAGCTCCATGAAATGGGGCCTGGCTGGCAAAAATAATGGGTCACTAGGTTTCACCCACCTCTGGTTCCAGCCTACATGCTTGCTCTATTTTCTGGTCCATCTGCAGGTAACGAAACGCTGACATACACTGCCAACACTGTGGACTGTGAACTACACAAAAATAACCCTTCCCTCCTTCATTAGCTTCAGCCTGATGTTTCATCACAGTGATGAGAAAAGTAACTGTCCCAGCCTTTATCTGGCTAATCAATAGAGGCATGCTTCGTGAATTCAGCCCCCAAGTGCTCACTCTGACCAGTGCTTCTTAACCAGTGGAAACATCAGAATGGATTACCATCAAGATCACCCACAAGCAACACTTGAAAGGGCTTCTGCCAATGCACACACCACAGACTGACCCAGGAATCTCTTGGTGAGACTCACTCACCAAACAACCTTGATTCCGAGCCAGCACTGTACCTGGCATGTTAACACAGTAAACAAGACATGTTTTGCTTTCACAGGGCTTCTAAGCAAAGCTATCACTTAAGGCTATGAGCGCATCAGACAATAAACAACAAAACATTAAATGGGTGACTGCATAAGGTATTAAAGGTGATAGGCACTACAGAAAATAAATCAAGAAAGGAGAACTGAAGTGGCAATGATAAAACAAGTCAGACTCTGAACACAAAACCAACATGGCCCCTGACAAGAAACAGGAGAGGAGTCAAAGGCAACCGAGAGGCCAGGGGCCTAAACCAGAAGTCTGGTGTCTTGTGATGTGCAAAAGGCAGGCTGAACAGAGAGATGATAAAATCAGTCTTAGACACATGTAGTTTGATATTCACGAGACAAGACTATCACAAGCTGCTGCTTTGTGATTTTTCTCGGCTGACCACAGGTGACTTGGAATTGCTATCTCTCTGCTGACCCCATCTCCTTGGTCCCAGGTCAAGGAAGTGACTACCAGGCTGGTTCACTCTAAGATATTCTTCCTTTCAATTAGGATTTTGTGGAAAGGTAAGTTTGAAACTACAAAAGAAACCTGTTCTTGTCAAATTTCCAAACTATTCATCTACTGGTTTCTATCAGAATGGATTCAAGCTATCCAACTAAATGCAGTAGCTTCAAATCCATTACAATAATTACTTATTTTGATATTTAAATTGTCCCCAATTTTGTGTGAGGACCCTTAAGGGATTGTTTCCTTTAAAATATCCCAATAATTCTTACATTCTTATATTCTGTACAAGAAAAATCCAAAATTAACCTGGGCCTTTCCCTATCCAGCTCTTCAATTATCTCTCCTTAAGGAGTCCTGGTTCTACTTAGTGGAAAATTCTATTTAAATATGGCCTGCCGAATCCCTATGGCTGGGAGATATCCTCGGAAGACAGACAAGCTGAGGCATATAGTATGCAATCTGCATGTACAAACACATGGCCATAATCACTTTGATGAGAGATATGATTCTGTAAATATGTTTCTCATATTGGTTAATGAATAAAGCACTGTTGGCCAATAGGAAAGCAAGATAGGTGGGACTAGGAGACCAGGAGAAGAGAGGAAGAAGTAGTGAAGAGTCAGCATGTAGAGAGTGGCGAGAACAGAGGTCTGGGCCCTCTCTCCGGTAAGATGAGACCACGTAGAAACACGTAGATTAATAGAAATGGGTTAACATTTAAGACAGAGCTAGCCAATAAGAAATTAGAAACAGGCCATCAGCTTTATATCTAATACAGGGTCTCTGTGTGTTATTTGGGGCTGGCGTGGCGGTGGGGCCAGAGCAGCAGGAAAAAACTACTCATAACACATTTATACTGAAATTCTACTACTCGCAGGTGTTGAAACTATGTGTTCTGAGTGACACAATCCCAACTCCAAACCAACAACTCAGTGGTCACTGTTGTTCTCTCCTTTTCCCCTAATTTTTGGTTCCTACTGACTTTAATCAAACCTCCCCACTGTACAAGGAACCAATTTCCTACCATACTGATTCTAATTCTATACAGATACAGACCTTCCTGTCTGGGTAGCTCCCATTCTGGGCTGAATGGCCTTGACACTCAAGACACCTCCTTCCCCAGCTCAGCTCCAACACACCCCTGGAAGGCTTCCTTTGGCATGGACACCCTCTTAATCTATGGTGACATTGACACTCTCATGGAGACCTTGCCACCCTTTGGGTTCCCTGAAACTGAGTTAGGGATGGTTGTGAGTCACCATGTGGTAGGAACCAAACCCAGGTCCTCTACAAGGGCAGCCAGTGCTCTTAACCACTAAGTCACTTCTTCAGCCCCAGAATTCACGTTTTAATAGGCAAAATCTAATAGAAAGAACGTGTTTGCCATTCAGTTTAAAAATGAAAGTACATTTCTATCATATCTCCTCCACACATATAAGGAACCTAGAACGCAATCAGGCCCCTCTGTGCTCTCTCCAGTCAAATGTGTCACTCTGACCAGAAAAACTACATGCTGCTTTGCTTCAGAGAGTCTGCTCAGGACACAAAGCAAATGGCTGACAGCTTGACTGTTTTCCCTTTTACTCGGGGTCTTGCTGTGTGGTCTAGGCTGTCCTCAAACTCTCTACCTCTACCACTAGAGTACTGAGACCACAAGCCTGTGCCCGCTACACCAAACTAGGTCTTTCTTAAACAACACTTCCACCTTCAAGCTCCTTTCTTCATTAAAGGATAAAATCAAACTATTTTGTTTGTTTGTTTCTCAAGACAGGATTTCTCTGTGTAGCTTTGGAGCCTCTCCTGGCATTTGCTCTTGTAGACAAGGCTGGCCTGGAACTCACAGAGACACAACCTGCTTCTGCCTCCCAAGTGCTAGGATTAAAAGTGTGTGCCACCATTGCTGGCTAAAATCTGCCATTTCTTTAAATAAGCACTTAGCAGGGGAAAGGAATGTGGTCTCATGTAACCTAGGCTGGCCTTACTACATATCTGAGGCTAGCCTTGAACTTCTTCCTGATCGAGGCACCTCACCCTTACTATTATTAGGATTACAGGCATGTGCCACACTCAGAGACAATCAGTTAGTTATAAAGTAACCATGTGTATTTGCTTACATGTGCTTTTTAAGAATATGATTAATAAGAATTAGTACTTTAGGCAATTATTTCCTTCAGACTCTAACTTCAAAAACTATAAACAACAAAATTAGAATACTGTGGTGGTTTGAAAGAAAACAGCCCCCAACAAGAGTGGCACTATTAGAAGGTATGGTCTTATTAGAGAAGGTGTGTCACTACGGGGGTGTACTTTGAGGTCACTCAATGTGACAGTCAGTAGACTTCCTGCTGCCTCTGAATCAAGTTGTAGCACTCTGGGCTCCAGCAGCACATCTGCCTGCAGGCTACCATGCTCTCTCCATCCCGATGATAATCTACTGAACCTCTGAAACTGTAAGCAAGTCCCCTCAATTAAATGTTTTTATTTATAAGAGTTGTCATGATCATGGTGTCTCCTCACAACAATAGTAAACCTAACTAAGACAAATACATACGATATCCTGTTGACTACAGCATCCTCATCTTCTTGTTCATCTGCAAAAAAAAAAAAAAAAGTTTATAGTGTTACTATTTTATCTACAACAAAATGTTTCATGATTTTTTTCCTAAAAAGTACGAAAAAATTTAAAGTTTTAAAAATTCAATTACTGAATGAAAGACTTTCAACTTCAACTTTAAACTTTAAACTTCAACAAGGACCCAAATATAAATGTCATTATAGCGTGAGTTGTGATTTAAACAAAAAAAAAAAAAAAAAAAAAAAAAAAGCTGAATAACTAACTGACACATGTAAATTAAAGTTTTACAAACACAGTCACAAAAAAACAAAACTTCGGACCACAGGATGTTTGTGAAAAGCAGGTAGACAATGACAGTTTGTGTTGCTTGTGAATGAAATGGTCTGGTTGTTAAAAGACAACAGACATTTCTATTCTAAAATGCCATACTCTTAGAACTTCCCTGCTTTTCTTTAATTTGAATTTTCATTAGTAAATTAAATGCTAATATTTTCTTAAGCCATTCTAAACTACCTTGTATAGCATCACCTCAACAATTAGAAAGCATTGTCCAAGTTACAAACAGAAAAAATACCATTTTCAGCCAGGCATTGGTGGCACACACCTTTAATCCCAGCACTCGGAAGGCAGAGTTCAAGGCCAGCCTAGTCTACAGAGCTAGTTCCAGGACAGATTCCAAAGCAATACAGTAAAACCCTGTCTCAAACACACACACACACACACACACACACACACACACACACACACACACACACACACACACTTTCTGTATCTCTTTAAGTACCTAGCACACTTCATTAGGCTATCTCCTCCCGCTCCTCTTCCTCTCTCAGGCCTCTCAGCCACCATCTCTTTTGTCCTTGCTCATAAACTTAAAATGCAAAGAGACTGCCTAAGTACACAAACATTGCAAAACCCTCGCAGTCCTTCCAGGTCCTCATTAATCTCATGTCCTGCAAGGCTCTCCTTGGGTCTCTGATCCTCTGCTAGCCTACTTGCCTCAGTGTCAGTGGTGAGTTTTAGCCATTCTTTGTAGTGTCTACCATGAATTACAAACTGTCCAAAATAACTTTAAAGTCAAGGCACCACAAAATCTCACTCACAATTTTCATCCTGATGCTCCCCCACCTAATCTATCACCTAATCTGAAGGAAATTTTCACTACCTCTTTATCCACATCCATTCTATTTTTCTATTCCACCAGTGAGGTCTATGGTCTTTCTCATTCCCTGAAACTACTGGGTTAACCTGAAGATCTGAGTCTACAGTTTTCCTGTGCATCGCCCTTAAACAATGCATTTATGCTTTTCACTCAAACCCTCTCCTTTCTCCTGTGTGTAATCTATGAAACCATGTGACCAAGTACCTTTAAAATAACTGAGGCACTGTCTTGAATATGCAGTTCTTCACATTTCTGGCAGATTACATGATTCAAGGAGCACTTGTTAACAGTCATAGAGATGACAGATCTAAAACAACATACTGCAACAAGAGCTGTTCCTTTATTTCTCTCTAGTTTGATGAATTTTAAGCTGATAATATTATATCAAGGAATCTTTAATACATGTAACCTTTAAGTATCATAAAGCATTGACCATCAGCCCAGCACCACAAGTAGAAAATATCATGATTTTTTAAAAAACTGAGAATTCACAGAAGGCAGTAAGTCATCTGCTAGAGTACATATAAAACTAACTTTAAAATATGTGGATTGATCAGTCCATTAAAAAAAATAATAGAGACATGAAAAACCCTCTGATTAACTCAGAACAAAACGAAATAATACAAGGATACTATATAAATAAATACTGGTACAATTATGGCTACTCTAAATTCTGCAATGCTTTGGAGAAGGAAAACAGTGGCTGGAGAGATGACTCAGCAGTTAAGAGCACTTGCTGGTCTTGCAGAAGACCCAGGTTTGATTCTCAGCAATTATATGGAGGTTCAAAGCCATTTGTAACTCTAGTTTCTGGGGATCCAACACCTTCTTCTGGCCTCTGCAAACACTAGGCATGAATACAGTGAACAAATAAATATACAGGCAAAACACCCATAGCACATAATATGAAAATAAGTAAATAAACAAACACATCTCTTTTCAACAGGAGAGAGACAGAAAGACAGAAATGATGAGACAGTTCTGTAGTGAGAAAATGAAAGGGGGTGTGGTGAATAGGATGCTCAGTTAGAACCAGCCACAAGGAACCAAACACCCTCATAAACCTGCATTTCCCAGGTACTAAATAACCAATGCTATTCTTAGCCGGACATGAAAATTGTGATAAGCAAGGACTCTGGTCTAGTAAGGTGACCCTGAGCATAATCAGGTTCCCTTGGGGTTATTTTTAGTGTTCCTAGTACCAGGCAACTGTTTGCTCCGGCCACCAGCATATTCAGCATGGCTGCACTGGTGTGGAGGGGAAGCCCATAATGTGGAGGGGAAGGCCAGATCCCACCCACACACCCAGCTCTGATGAAAGCTCTAACAAAACTGTTTCTACTTGCCTGATTTTCTCTTGTATCTTGTAATGATGAAGTAGGAAACAACGTAGAGAATGGCAAAAAGAAGAAAACATATCTGAAATGAAAATTAAAAGGTCATTTATATTTTTGTCTGTCATTTTTATAACTAACAAAAGATACAATCTTCAGTATCTAAATAAACTGAAAGCTCTAACCTATTAGAAAGCGAAACTTCAACATCTTACAAATGTAACAATTTGATTTAAAAAAATATTAATGCATGGGAGTTAGTCAATTCTAAGGATCTGCAGTATTCTAGTTTAATACTATTTTGCTGAGATTTGCTCCTTTCATAACTTGATTAAATGTTTTTCAAAGTTATGTGAAAGTGTACAGAGTCAAACCATTATCAACAATTCCGAAAACTGAAATCAATGAGCACATAATTACCCTCCGGAAAAGCAAATCATGCTAAGAGCTTCAGTAATATGTAGAGGATGTGCTGGTAATACAACCTGACTGAGTCAATCAGATGAAGCTTTAGCATAAAGGAAGCATCACAGATCAATTTGGATAAAAATAACTTCAAAAAATATACCACATGTCAAAATTAAAATTCTTTATTCAACTGTAGTTTAAGTCTTAAAGATAAATTGCATTTACTTTGTCTAATAAAAACTGCAGTATTACTGTGTATGTTCTGAGGTTCTGCTACCCATGCACAGCAGTGCCCTCCCGCACTATGCAATTAATGGAGGGAGGAGCTTACCACCTTTACCGATTAGAACTTACAATATACTCTCGGGTTTTTAACATCCACACAGTGCACCGTTCTTCACATCACTATGCCACACAGCAAGCCTACTAAACTCACCCTCTTATGGCCACACCTCAACCTGGCAGCTCCCTTTCTGGTCCCTGAACTGTTATTCTACCCTCTATCTCTACAAGCTCAAATTGTTTAGCTACCATGTACAAATTAGATTATTCAGTGCCTGTTTTTCTACATATGCAGACTTCACTGGGCAGAATATTCCCAGATTATCCCAAGCAGCACAATTTCCTTAAGGCTACATCGTACATGTCAGGATTACACTCTCTTTATCCTACTGACACACATCAGTTTTATCTCTGTAACCCTGTGGTAGTGGAAATCAGGCTCCTTGACCCAGTGCAGATGAAGTGGAGTTTATTTGGGGAAAACAACTTACACAGGAAACAAGTGACTGTCGCAGGCCCTGCCACCCAGATGCTCTCTGTAACCCAAAGGGGCTTCAGAGCCCCAATACTTTTTTCTTTTAACCGGTCACACCAGCACCTGTGACCACGCCCAAAGGGGCGTGTTCAGTGCAGGAAGTGTGGAGCAGTGAATATGTCACTGCATAACCTGACATGGTGAGCCCTGAGCACATTGTCTCTCGTAACCCAATTCATTTCCTTTGACTGTGAAATCAGAATCGAATAGGCAGACCACTTGGCCTATTTGCTTTGCATTCTGGAGGGTATGGCAGGCTCTTTTGATGTCTGTTACACAGGTTCCTTTTTTCCATGTCCTCAACAGCACTTCTGTCTTGCTGTTTAGAAGCAGCCATTCCAAAAGGCATGAGGTGATTCTTCCTTTCCATTTCTCTATGACAAAGGGTGCTAAGTACATTTTTATTACACCTGTTGTACATTTGTATGTCTTCTTTTTAAGAACTGTCCACTTGGACCTTTTGCCCATTTTTATTTGGGTCATTATGTTTACAATGCGCTCTTCTTGTCAGAGCTGGGGCAACAAATGGGTAACCAGGGAAGGTCCATCAAAGATTAAACACTAAAAATAAAGCCTCAGTCGTGCTTATGGAGCATGTGGGAAAACATGAAGACTTTCAGAGTGTTGACATCTAGGGAGCATCCTGAGCACGAACCTGTCAGGATGAGTAGGGGGAATATAACAAAGACTTGGCACTCAGAAAACACTCACAATGGAGAGGGGCACTATGAACTGAGTGTCAATATTCTCAATACATGTGGGAGAGTGGTGAAAGACAATCCTAACACCTGTTCTGGAAGCCTGAAGACTGATAGAAACACGGGCTAACAAGAGGATGCTATCTGAGTTACAACCTACTCCTGAAGCCCTCTGAAGCACAGAAAATGGGTCAAAAGGGAAGCCAAACAGTGAAGAAGCATAAAGAAACAGTGGTATACAATGCCATGGAAGTCAAGCTCCAAGAGCAAGGAAAGAGGAGTGACTTGGCAGTAAAACAATAAATCATAAGGTTAAAGTCCCATGTCAGGTAGCTGACAGAGGCTTCCTGAGTTGATTTGTGGGGCATACTACATCCAGGAACCCATTCTAACACTAGGGACACTAGTGAGCAAAGGTGCACCCTTGTGATACTCATATTCCAGAAAGAGAAATAACAACACAAATAGACATCAGATAGCTAAATTACAGTATGTTTGAGGATGGTTAGTCTGGCCTAGGAAAATAGAGAGTACCATTAACAATGGAAGCTCATCTCACCAGGATGTCATCTGAGAAAGAATGATGGGACAAGAGGAACAAGACTAGCAGTGTGTGACACAGAGAATAATGTCAGCAGCCTGAGGCAAGACGGCTCGGTTGTGTCCAAACAAAGGGGAAGAATAAGAGATGAGCTTAGGGATTAATAGGAGTCCAGAACACAGAGGACTTTGTTCCAGGTGCTGGTACTTACACATGGTAACTGACAGGTTGATTCTGACCCTGAGGGAGACAGGAATCCATGTGAGATGGTGAACAGAGGGGTGCCATGATCAGATTCAGTGATGAAACTCACCCCAGTCGCCAAGACAGAAGGAGAGACCAGAAAAGAACTGAGCACAAAACGATGCAGAAGAGACATCACTCAGACCTGTAGAGTGAGGCATTAAGAAATGATTGAGTTGTGAGTGTCCTGAAAACAGGCCTGCTAGGACTCGTGAAAAATAAACACAACGCTCTAGTCCTGAGAAACTGGAAAGACTGAGTTGCCAAGTCCTGAGTCAGGGAAGATTACAAAAGGAATGGTCTGGAGAAAGGACAGGCTCTGCTGAAGGTAAAAAGCTGAGTGAGTAGGTCTGTATATAAATCTATACTGTTAAGAGGGAAAGGCCAGGTTACAAGTTAAAACATAGAAACTAATCAGCAGATGCCACACAATGTCCTAAGGCTGAGATGCAAAAGCAGGCAGAGAAGTCTGAAAACCAAACGCAACTCTCAGATGTTCGGCATCAGTTTGGAGGCTACCAGAACAGCAGTTAGAAAGGGTGGAGCACTAAGGGCCTGCACAGCTGAGCCACAGGAAGGAAAGGGAATTTACAACAGTGTCAAATACTGCTGACAGGTCAAGCAAGGTGAGGACAGAGAACTGACAACTGGGTTTGCTGCCACGAAAGTCACTTCAACCTTGACGAGTTGTTTTTCTGAAGTAATGGGGACAAAAGTCTGGCTAAAGTAGATTCCAGGAAGAGCTGGAAAAGAGAAATGCAGGCAAAAAGAAAGGCTCTAGAAGTCTTCCCTAGTGCCACAACAAAACAAAGGAATTGTGAAGAGGCACTCAAAGTCAGGAGGCTTTTTTAAAAGATGAGAAAAGTTACAAAAGACAGAATAATCCAGCAGCCCGGGGGGGGGGGGGGGGAAATGGGATAATGCTGTAAGAACTGCAAAGCTAACGGACTGACAGAAAATCTTTCTAAATAAGGGGATGGGAAATGAGGGGGAGAAAAGGAGGAGGACCGTAGTAATGGCAGAGGTGCAGTTGACAACTGGGTTAGGCACCATGTAAGCTACTGCAGCTTTGACAAGAGTTGTAGAGGAGACAAAAGCCTGGCTGATGTAGATCCCAGGAAGAGCTGGAAAGAGAGAGGGAGGCCTGAGAGGGCGGGAAGGAGGAGGAAGAGGGCAGTTCCACTAATCTCTGCCCTCACCCCCTGTTCTCCCCTTGATTTGAGCTCAAAGGGACCCAGGAAGTGGAAGGGATGGCCCAAGAGCCAAACTGCAGGTCCTAACGTTCCTTGGACTCTGTCAGGACTGTCCTTCCTTCTCTGATGGCTTCCCTTTTCCTCAGCCTTTACCAGCTATGCTCCTCTGACTCCTGGGTTGAGCACACTTCCGGTTCCGTTACACAAGTTCTTCACCTGCTGTATCATTTTCCCAGGTCTAACCTCCAACCCCAAGAAGCCCTTGACCATTATGAAAATGCAAAACAAACTAACATGCAAGAAGACTGGAAGACAGGGAAACTAAGGACAGGCTGAGGACCAGGTGAGCAGGAGCCAGAGCAGATATTTGGCTGCAGTAAAGAACCAAGGACAGTAGGAAAATAGATATTTTGGTGGAAGAAGAACCTGAAATACCACAAGAGCCAAAGGATTGGGGAGGATCAGAGAAAAACTGATTTTTGCACATGACAGGCTCACTGCATTCATGAACTCAAAGCACTTTTGGTTGCCTGAATAAGATCTGTGTAAGATCAAGTCAGTCAACTTGATTCCAGCATAGAGTGGGAGGAACTCACAACTTCTACCCTTAGCTGAAGGGCTACAGAGTGATAGGGGATGTCCTTCTGTATACTGTGAATATATGTTTCTCTTATTGGCTGATGAATAAAGCTGATTCAGCCAATGGACAGGCAGGACATAGCCAGGCTGAAATCCAAACAGGGACAGAGAAAGGGAATAGGTAGCGACCGAGAGACGCAATGTAGCTGCCAGGAAAGTAGGATGCTCAGGCATTCTCCATTAAGCCAAGGCCATGTGGAGATACACAAATTAATAGAAATGGGTTAATAATTAAGAGAGACCTAGCCAATAAGAAGCCTGAGCAATAGGCCAAACAGCTTATATTTATATTAATTATATAATTATATTAATTATATTAATATAAGCCTCTGTGTGTTTATTTGGTACTAAACAGCTGAGGGATCGGGCATGGCAGAAATTTCCATCCACAAGAGTTAAAGGCTTCTGAGGGAGGGCCAGTCAGTTTTCTTTGAGGGTATGCTCCTGGTAGGTCTGTCAACCACACTCCAGTAAATGGTCCATACTCAGATGTATATGGAAAGCACAAACCAGGCTTGATGCGAGGGGGAGGAAAAAGAGGGGAAGACAGAGAGGAGGAAGGAGTAGAGAGGGAGGAGGGGGAGGGGGAGGACAAGAGAGGGAGTTTGGTGATATACTCTTTATGATCTAATCAAGCTTGCCTGGAGATGAGAATGCAAAGCTAGCCACAGCCATAGAGGCCAGGCAGTGGTGGTGCACATCTTTAATCCCAGCAGCCACACTAGTTAGCCATAGAGGCTGGGCGGTGGTGTGTACGCCTTTAATCCCAGCGCTAGAGAAGAACATAAGACAGGGGCTCAGGGGCTCAGATATTCGGTTTCCAGTCACGGTAAGGACAGGGTCGCCCAGCCTTGGTAGAGGGAAGAACTCTCTGGTGGCAGGCTGCTTTGCTCTTCTGATCTTAAGATTAAACCCCAACATCTGTCTCTGGATTTGTATTACGTGTGCTACAAGGGAGGAAGGGGAGAAAGGAGGAAAGGGGAAGGCAGGGAGGGGAAGGAAAGGAGAAAAGGAAAGGAAAGGGGGAAGGGGAAACTGGAAAAGGGAAAAGGGGAAGAAGGGAGGTAAAGGAAGGGGAAGGGGAAGGGAGAGAAAGACAGGGAAGAGAGGGAGAAGAGAGGGAGAGGGGTGAGAGGAAACAAAGTTTGGAGCAGGTCAGGGTGGATCTGGGAGAGCTTAGGGGTTAAGTGGAGGATGAATAGGATCAAAATACATTGTATGCATGTGTAAAATTCTCAAGTAAAAATAGATCTTCAACACTCCCCCTAAAATAAGAATACAGGTTTTCACCAAAGATGTTTTAGAATTTTTAAAATGACATTTAAAAGTGAAAGGAATTTCGGAAATTCCAGAGAGTTCATGCCAAAGTGGATGACAAAGTTAAAGAACAAAAGGCCCTAGGAGCCAGAATGCAGAGGAGGCAACCAAGGGGGAGCAATACATTTAAGACTACAGGTAAGCCTACAAATTCTAAAAATGTAAGTGCTGCTCACATGGAATAAAGGCTACTGGCCACAAATATAAAAATACATGTGTAAAAGAACTGACTACAAATCTGTTGTTTCCCAAGGCGAACTGCACACAAGCTCCCCTCTAAATGAACACATCTTTTCTTGAGTGAACTGAAAGCATGCTATTCTGATGCCTTCGTATGTCCTGCACTCCAGGAACAGCAGCAGCAGCAAATTCCTAAGCAAAAGAGGATAAACTATTCCAGAAACTCACCACCAAAGGTGAGATACAGAAACAGTTGACAGGAGAAGATGGGCGAGCTCAGTGCCTGGCAGGCTCCGAGGACAACGAGCTTTCTTCTGCTGCCAGAGAACTGTCATGCTGCCACCCCTCCCAGAGAAACCCACAGTACTTCGCAGTGACATCTAGCCTGTGGAGAAGGTGATCCAAGCCCTTGGGAGCCACATGCCTTTGGGCCTGATTTGAACTGAGGGACCTAGTCCCCAATGTCCTAAGTTTAATACATATTGTCAAAAGTTAATAGTCTTAAATTCCAGGTATAGCATTGAACTTAGATATAAGCTGATTATTATAATGATATTTTACTATTTATTTTCTTATTTAAGCAGGACCAGAAACATCTCTACCCAGCCTGAGAGCCAAGAGCTGTTACTGAGAGGCTCACTGTCTGTACCAGATTTACTTTAATATCATTAGTCCAAAATATAAAGACATAAGAATTTAGAAAGTCTACAAACTAATCACCAATTAAAGAAAATTTAAATTGTACTTCTTTGAAATGACCCAACAAGGAAAACTTAAAACTCCAGATTAAGGAAAGATACAAAGACTTAAATAGCTATTTTTAAAAATATGTCAGAAGTGAAACAGGGACTGGGGAGATGGCTCAGTGAGTAAAATGCTTGCTATACAAAACATGAGAACATGAGTTCAGACCCCTCGCACACACATAAAAGCAAGGCTCAGCAGCAGCATATATCTGCAACTCCCAGTGCACAGGGGGCTGAGATGAGTGGATCCTGGGGTTTTACTGGCCAGCAATTCCAACCCAAGCAGTGAGCTCCAGGTTTTAATGTACCACACATGTACAAATGGATGGACAGATGAGTGGACAGATGGACAAATATGCCTCGGTTTCCCTACTGTAGCTCTATCTGTCCTGGAACTCACTCTGTAGACCTCAAACACAGAGATTCACCTGCCTCTGCCTCCTGAGTGTTGGGATTGAGTTTCAGTTTTTATTCCCAGATAAAACTGGAGTTACACTTAAAGTTATAAAGTAAATTAAAAGGTAGAAGTAAGACAAAGTATATCATTAAAATATTTCATAAAACAGAAAGGGAAGGGATACTTCCAAACTCATCCCACAATGCCAGTATTACCTTGCTACCAAAACTTTATATAAGATGCAAAAACTGCAAACCAGTATATATGGATACATATCAAAAATCCTTAATAAAATAGATATAAATGGAATTAAATAGCAAATTAAAAGATCATATGGCTGCCTAGTACACCCCATGGAATGGGCTTTTGAAACCTCCAGTGACAGACCCCCTCCAATGAGGCCACACCTAATCCTTTCCAAGCAGTTCCACCAACTGGGAACCAGCTATTCAAATATAAGAGCCCATGGGGCCATTCTCATTCAAGCAATCACATTCCACTCCATGGTCCCTATAAGCTCCCCTGGCCATATCATAATGCAAAATGCATTTAGTTCAACTTCAAAAGTCGCCAGTCTTTCACAGACAAGTCCCCATAGTCTTGCAGTCTCAAATCCATTCTAAAAGTCCAATGTCTCTTCTGAGACTCAAGGCAATCTCTTAATTGTAACCTCTTGTAAAATAAAGAAGCACATCCCATAGGTCATACTTCCAACATACAATGTAACAGAAAATACATTACTGTTCCAAAAGGAAGGAAAGGGGGTATAGTGAGGAAATACTGGACCAAGCAAAACCAAAACAGAAAAAAAAAAAAAAAAAAAAAAAAAAAAAAAAACCAGCAGGGCAAACTCAAAATCTTGGAGCTCTATCTCCAAAGTCACAGGACTTACTGGCTCTACCCCTCCAGCTTTGCTGAGTGCAACACAGCCCCTCCCCACATCTCTCTCACTCAGGTTGGTTCCTTACCCTGTATGAAGCTCTTCTTGGAAGTATTCCATGGCCCTAGCACCTCTAACATACTAGGTTCTTGTTTTATTTTTTTTAATTTATTTTTTACTTTTATTTTACATATCGATTCCAGTTCCCTCTCCTTCCCTCTCTCCCTCCCTCCGTCTCTCTTTCCCTCTCTTCCACCCTCCCTTTCCCTCCCATCACCCCCCACTCCACATGTAGGATGATGCCCTCCAGGAGGAGTCATCTAAATCTGTCAAGTCATTTGGAGTAGGGACTAGGCCTTCTCTCCTGTCTCTAGGTTAAGGCAGTTATCCCTCCATGGGGATTGTGCCCCCAAAGTCATTTTGTGCACCAGGAATACATCCTGGTTCCACTGTCTGAGGTCCCTTAGACTGCTCTGTCTTTCTAGCTGAGACCCATGTTCAGGGGGCCTGAGTCAGTCCCATGCTGGATTCCCAGCTATCAGTCTGGGGGCCCGTTAGCTCCTCCTTGTTCAGGTCAGCTGTCTCTGTGTTTCTGCAGCCTGGTCTTGTCCTCCCTCTCTGCATCTGGATTCCAGTTCGACTCAGTGTTTAGTTGTGGGTGTTTGCTTCTGTTTCCATCAGCTATTAGATGAGGGCTCCATGATGGTGGATAAGTTATCCATCGATCTCATTATCAGGGAAGGGCATTTATGGTAGCCTTTCCACTGTTGCTCAAATTGTTAGTTGGGGTCAGTCTTGTAGGTCTCTGGACATTTCTCAAGGTTCAGTTTTCTCTTCAAACCTATAATGGCTCCCTCTTTTATGGTCTCTCTCTCTTTCTCTCTCTCTCTTCTCTCTCCTTGGTTTTCTTCATAGCTTTGGAGCCTATCCTGGAACTAGCTCTGTAGAATAGGCTGGCCTTTAACTCACTGACTCCCAAGTGCTGGGATTAAAGGTGTATGCCACCAACACTCAGCTAAGGAACCATGACTTCTATAAGGCTATTTATAGAAGAAACATTTTATTGGAGCTCACAGTTTCAGAAGGTGAGTCCATGATCACTGTGGCAGGGGTATGGCAGTGTTCAGCCTTAACATTGCAGCAGTAGCTAAGAGCTTATATCCTGATCCACACACACAAGGCAGAGAGACCTAAATGGAATATGCATGGGCTTCTGAAACCTCAAAGCACTCCCCAATAAGACCATACCTCCCAATCCTTCCCAAGCAGTTACACCAACTGAGTATGAAGCATTCAAACTTATGAGCCCATGGGGTCACTGTCACTCAAACCACCACAATTTTTAAAAAGAGGCCACAAAATTTGAAAGATAGAAAGAAAGAATATTGGAACACTTTAAGGGAAGAAAGGTAAGGAGTAAGTGATATAATTATAATCTCAAAGATAAAAGAAATAATTTAAAAATAAAAATAGGTAGGAACAAATGTAATCTAAACCATTAACGACATCTACAATGAAAACTATATAGCAGTCAAAAAACTGAAGAAAACACTAGACAGAAAGACCTCCAATGTTCCTGAATTGAGAGAATTAATACTACTAAAATGGCATACTACCAAAAGCATCTACAAATCCAATGTATCCCAATCAAAATACTGACATTTTCCACAGAACTATAGAAAGTTGTAACAGGAATAATAAAAACCCAAGAACAGATATTGTGGTTCACGCTGAAGCTCAGCAAAGCAAAGCAGTCAAGCCCTAGAGATTTCTCACCTCTACCAATGCTCAGGCTGAAGGGGTGATTGTGACCTCTGATTGCATCTCCAAACTGCACTATTCTCCACCAAGCCTCAGACTGCCATCCCCCAGATCCTGTCTCTTCCCTCTTTATATTCCCCTCTCCACCCATCCATGTCACTCCTGTCTCCACCTCCCCAGTGCTGGAATTAAAGTTGTGTGATCCCAAGTGCTAGGATCAATTTTCTGTGAGCTGTTTCTCTTTTAGACTGAATCAATTTCATGTAGCTCAGTGTGGCCTGGAACTAACAGAGATCTGTCTGTCTCTGTCTCCTGAGTCCTGGGATTAAAGGTGTCTACCACCACCACTTAGCCTATATGGCTAGCTGGTATGGCTGATGGGATTAAAGATGTGTATCACCACTGCCTGGCTCTATGGCTATGGCTAGCTTTGCACTTTATTAAGTCATAAACAATATATCACCACAATTCCCCTTTTGTGTCTAATACAAATGGAGGCTACTAACTAACGTAAGAAAACCTACATACAACAAATACAATAAGTATACACAATATATACAGGCAATAAATACATCAACAATGTCTAGTTCATTTGTATTTGACAGATTCAGAGAAAATACTTCATTATCTGTCCTATCTTGGTGAATTCGAGGTCTTGTACCTAATTTGCTTTCTATTCTAATTTGCATTGTCAAACTATCTTTTAATGTCTCTCAACCTTATATACTTTACATTTCTTTAGTGAATTTCTTTTCTGATTCTAGTAAACAAGAGGGATGGATAAAAGACTGAATCCAAGCAAGGCAGAGGTTGAGCACACCTTTAATCCCACCACTTGGGAAGCAGAGGCAAACAAATCTCAGTGAGTTTGAGGCCAGCCTGGTCTACAAAGTGAGAAAACCTGTCTGGAAAAAACAAAGCAAACAAATAAGAATGAACTCAAAAGAGGGGGGGGGATACATATATGACAGGATAAAACGGGTAGATTATTGACTCTACTCTGAAAAGAGAAAAGGAAGGATACAGATATGATGAGATAGAGTAGATTATTGAATCTACTCTGAAAAGACAAAAAGGAAGATATATAAATATATATTTAAATATATGATAAAAAGGTAGATTATTGAATCTACTTTTAAAAGCAACTACTAGTTTTAAATATTTTACATTGGATTAGACTTCTGTATATTGTATACAAATTGTATATTGATACAAATTTGAGATTAATTTGTTAAAACATACTGTACATACATTTCTAATCTTGTTCAAGGTACTGTACCTACACAGCTCATTTAACAATGTAATGGAATTTCCACTTCTTGAAAGTTATTATTACCAACTGTTTAGACAATAAGGAAATGCAGGTTAGTACTTAGTCACCTATTATAATCAAACTTGTAGCCACATTAGGTATGCTTTCAAAGTAAAACATATGTTTTAGAAAGATAGGTCATCTTCAGACACTTCAGAGATCCACAGAATATGGCACTTAAGATGTTTTAATAACATAGGTTTTTTGTTTTGTTTTTTTTTTTTTTTTTTTTTTTTTTTTTTTTTTTTTTTGTTTATGACAATGAGACATGTCTGCTCCTAGCAGCACCAATCTACTTCAGAGACGATGACTGGCATCAAAGAAATTCCATATGGAGTTTACTTTCTTAGTGGCAAAAGTAAGCCACTGAGCAAGAAAGTGCCCTTGCCTTGACTACTGACAGCACGCTGTCCAAACTGAACAAACAGAACACAAAAGAGAATTACTACAAGCTTTGCCAAGACAAGGTAGGACAGCCATCAAAAACCCTGCTTCACAAAAAAAGTCTGCCAGAAATAGGCCTATAGGCCAAAGATGGATGTCCCAACATTGCAGAGGAACCCTGGGTGACTGTCCAGGCAGTCAACTATTTTTGTCGTTTCTCACATTTTTTGGAAGTTGCTTGCTTGCACTTCCTGCTTACTCAGTATTATTTCCTTCTTGGGTCTCTGAGGAAGTTGAAGACTAGATAAGAGTTTTCCTTGTTTACTAGACTCAGAAAAGAAATTCACTAAAGAAATGTAAAGTATATAAGATTGAGAGACATTAAGAGATAGTTTGATAATGCAAATTAGAATAGAAAGCATGTTATTTGCAGGCAAATGAAAGGAAATGAAAGAACTCATGTTAAGTGAAGACAGACAAGAAAGAGAAGTATTACATTTTTTCCATAAGTTTATTAAAGACCTGAAAGTGGAAGATAGGATATTAGGGAAAGGTAAAAGGACCAGGAGTTGTATAAAAGAAGAGGCGAGGGAAAGGGAGAAGTTTGGACTCAATCAAAGCAGTACATATGAGTACATAGAAATGTCACAGTAAAATCCAATCATTGGTACAGTTAACATGCATTAAATAGTTGTGATTGAAGCTGGAGAGATGACTCAGCAGTTAAGAGCACTGGCTGATTTTCCAGACATCCTGAGTTCAATTCCCAGCACTCACAGGTGGCTCATAACCATTTATAGTGGGACCTGATGCCCTCTTCTGGCATAATGGCATACATACAGATAGAGCATACGTGTATATAAAATAAATAAATGTAAATAGCTGTGATTTTAAAATGTTTTAAACCAGGAATGATGACATTCACCTATATTCTCAGCACTTGAAAAATGGAAGTAGAGGATCAGGAGTTCAAGTTCATCCTTAGTTACACAATGAGAGTTCAAGGCTAAACTAGGCTATATGAGACACTCTCTCACATAAACAATTAAAAAGACCTACTACAACACTTTATTTAAAATGATATAACCAAAAAATAATAAATATATAAATAAATAACAGCACACAAGGAAGAAATAATTGTTACGAATAATCAGATACCCCCCCCCAAAAAAAAAGAGAGAAGATGGTGCCAAAGTACCTTTTTAATTGGATAGGTATTGATAAATAAAACAGCTTTTTTTTTTTTTTTTTTTTTGCATGGTAGAGGAGGAGGTGGGTGGTGCACATGGCTCTGGTGTGTGCAGGGGCTACTGCAAGAGAATAGTTTCTGTTTTTTGTTTGGTTGGTGCTTTGTTTGTTTTTGGTTGGTTGGTTTGGTTTGTATGGTTGGTTGGTTGATTGGCTTTTTGAGACAGAGGTTCTTTGTGTAGACTTGGCTGTCCTAGAACTAGCTCTATTATAAACCAGGATGGCCTCAAATTCACAAAGACCTACATGCCTCTGCCTCCAGAGTGCTGGGAGTAAAGGTATGCACCACACCACCCAGACTGTAAGATATTTTTTTTAGCCACACTGAAAAGCTGAAGTATGGACATCACTATAAGGAATCAATTGGTAAAGCAGATACATGCTGATGAAGATGTAGAAGAGGAAGATCTTGATAAAGAATGAGTATTTAAATGGTGATGGGCCTGTTTCTCCTACTGAAGATTCATAACAGAAAATGAGGAGAGAACATATCCTGAATCTAATGAATGTGGTATCAAATCAGTAAAAGACAATTCATGGTAAGTTTCAAATTCCCAAAGAAGAGTAGGGAAATGTCAATATATAACAAGAGAAGAGTAAAAAAGGAAGCTACATTCTCTAAAAGGCTTCTAAGGCCAAAAATACTGGACAGAGGACAGAAAAGAGATGAACATGTGAATATCAAAGAAGGCTTGTCTTGAACATGAATGAGGTCAGAGATAAAGACACCTATGTACAGATGTTTGTTTCCATGTAACACTGGTGTATCCTGCACACAGACCCTGTATCCTGAATGTGATAGGAATAAATATGTCCTGAACTCATTCTTTAGAGACACGAGGTGTAAGTAGGGGAGAGGCAGACCTACACTAAAATGGTTCCTAAAGTAAATTGTTTGAAGAAATTGATATAAAGATTCTCCAGTGCAGAGCTTTGAATTTTTCATGACTATGTCTGTCTTTAATGCATGGACAGATAAAGGAAGTATGGGCTGATGGTGCAACTGAATTAAGCATTGGTTCTTTGAGAAAGAGCTATCTTCAGAAATCTTGAACTTCAGTGACCTTGATGGACAGTGAGGGAATCACACATGAAAGCCTTTAGCAAGGAGACATTAATTCATTATGAAAGAAAAAATAAACCTAAACCAAATAAGTAAAAGAAAATATGAATTTTGAAAGATCCTGAGATTAGGGCTGGAGAGATGGCTCAGCAGTTAAAAGCACTGGCTGTTCTTCCAAAGGACCCAGATTCAATTCCCTGCACCCACATGACAGTCCACAACTGTCTGTAACTCGAGTTGCAGGGGATCTGATATCCTCACACAGATATGCAGGCAAAACCTCAATGTACATTAAAAAAATAAGTAAGTAAGTCTTAAAACAAAAATAAAGATCCTAAGATTAGAGGCCCTCCTCAACTGCTAAAGAATACCTATCTACAAAGTATCGATAACAAACATACTTAATAATGAGAAGTGCAAAGCTTCTCTAAGATCTACAACAAGGCAAGGGCACCTTTTCTCATAATCTTCAACACAGTGCTAGGAATCCTAGTTAGTGCAAGAAGACAAGAAAAATTACTTAATAAGTAAAACTGCCTTTGTATACAAATAACTGTGCAAGCTATACAGAAAATCCTGAATGAATACATGCAAAAACCTAGAGCCTGATACATAATTGTAGCAAGAATGAAAGTTACAAGTTTAATCTACTGAAGTCAATCACTTTCTTATATGCCAGAATGCACAAGTGAAATTTTTGTTTTGGTTTGGTCTTGGTTTTAGGGTTTTGCTGTTGCTTACTTTTTTTGTTTGTTTTGTTTTGTTTTGTTTTGAGATAAGGTCTCACTATATAGGCCACCCTGTCCTGGAGTTCACCATGTAGACTAGACTAGCCTTAAAATGACATAGATCTGCCTGCCTCTACCTGTGGAAATGCTGGAATTAAAGGTATGCGCCACCCCCCCCACACAACCAAAAAAAAAAAAAAAAAGAAAGAAAGAAAGAAAGAAGAATGAGAGAAAGAAAGAAAGAAGAAAAAAGAAAAGAAAAGGAAAGAAAAAAGACTGGGAAATGGTGGTGAACACCTTTAATCCCAGCACTAGGAAGGCAGAGACAGACTCACTCTCTGTGAGTTAGAGGCCAGCCTGGTCTACAGATCTAGTTCAGGCCATTCAAGGTTACACAAAAAAATCCTGTCTTGAAAACAAACAAAAAGAAGTGTGTGTTACCAGCACAGGAACAAGTGAAATTTAAAAGTAAAACCGCACAGCATTTACACTAACATGACAATATAGATATATGTAGGTACATAGATGTGAATGAATTTCAACCACATATTTATAAATTAACAAAATACATTAAAATGTTCATTAAAAACATGAAACTCTGTCTAAAAATAACTTTAATGGGATAGCCTATGTTCATGAACATGAAGATATTAGTTCTTATTTGATCTATAAACTGAATGCAATCCCAATCAAAACCCAAGCAAGTTACTTTGTATATAGAAACAAATTGATTCTAAAGTTTATATGGAGAGACAAAACCCAGAATAATCAGCACAACTTAAAGAAAAATGAAATAAAATAAAAGGACTTTTGAAAGTAAAAATAAAGCTTAAGTAATCAAAATTGTATAGTATTGATGAAGTATTGACCAATAGTATAGAAAAAGAATGCTAGAAATATAACCGTATTATACAATTAGCTGGTCTTTCCCAAAGCACAAAGACCATACAAAGAGGAAAATAATAATTGTTGAAACAACTAGTCATCTACCCACATATAAAGAAGGAGTAACATTCACACATTTCACAAAGCAAGCACTTGAGCCTATCACCACACATTATGACACACCCACCTGCGCTCCCTGGGATTCCTGAAGACAGCCCTCAGAGCTTGAGGGCACACTAGTGCTGCCGAACCAGCCATGTCTCAGATCCATGGGTCTGCCAGAGCACATCCACCCAACTGAACTTTCAGGAGCTAACAGATGTCCACTACCGGGTTACCAGACCCAGAGGAGTGAGTGAGCCTGTCACTTCTCTGGGCCGGCACTGTAGTTCAATGGCAGAGGACCCACGTTTGGTGTCCAGTAGCAATGGGACAACCTACAACTACTTGTAACTCCAGTTCCAGGTGGTCTGGTGCCCTCTTCTGGCTTCCATGGGCAGCAGGCACATAAATGATATACAAACATAAATGCACACAAAACATTCATCATATAAAATAAATGAATAATTTTTAAAATAAACTTAAAATTAACCTATAGCTTTAGAAGCCAGAGCAGCAGTTACTCTTGCAGGAGACAAAAGTTACAGCTGTAGAGGAAAGGTGGGCCTCTGGCACAGTAGTAAAACTGTTTCTGCTTCTGGAACCATGATTAGTCAAGTATGTTTAGTAAGAAATTTATCTAGGGCATACTTAAAATTATAGATCCCTTCCTCGTGGCACAAATGTTGTGGGAGTAACAACCACTTCCTGATTGGATGTAAGGTCCACTCCACAAAAGGAAACCCATACCTGGTACTGTTACTAGAGACAAGAACCTGTGGCTAGAAAAGTCATAGGCCCGAGGAGAGAACCTATTATTTTTCTATTGCTAAATGGACATCATATTAAACTGATTCCTAATGACTTATTGTTATATCCAGATTAGTGTGTCTTTTAACCTTCATCAGAGATGCTTTCTGTGTATGTGACTATTAACAGGTCAAGAAGGTGCACTGTAAGAGACTAAAGAATGAATGCTCAGCCCTAAATAGGATTTCCATACCACTCTCCCTCTTCTTAAGGCTTAAAATAATTGTGGAAGAGGGGA
This sequence comes from Phodopus roborovskii, assembly GCF_943737965.1. Classification (NCBI taxonomy): domain Eukaryota; kingdom Metazoa; phylum Chordata; class Mammalia; order Rodentia; family Cricetidae; genus Phodopus; species Phodopus roborovskii. The sequence continues at coordinate 26,748,276 of NW_026126571.1, read as the reverse complement.
CAGAAAGATATTAAGAGCCAGAAGCAACAGATGGCCATACAGAAGCAGTGTTGTCCAGTTATAACAGGGCAGCTGCAAAAATGAAATGAGGATGATTGTGAAACACACACACAAAACCTGGGCAAGCTCAATCCAGACAAAATCTCAGCATGGAGATCAGAAGTGGGCATGAAGTCCCACTCCTAACTGAGAAGTTATTGGCAACTGATAGATGCTGAAAGAGGGAGAGTCTGTTTTAAGGGTGTGGTACCTCAAAGGTCAACCACACTGCAATGAATGTCCACACACCTAAGAGTATAACGGCAGTACAAATTGGATTCAAATGGGTTTTTAAAAAAATGTCATGAAGTTGAGTAGATAGGAAGAGGTCTGAGAGAAGTTGGAGAGGGGGTAAATATGATCAAAATACTTGGATGAAATGATGAAAGAATAAAAAATAAAAATTAAATCAAATGTACCATGCCAAATTCTATCAGCACAGACTTCTGCATCTTCTTTTACACCCATATTATTTGGCAAGCCAATTCTCAATTTTCAAAATCAGTAACTGCACAAACTGAACTTCTTTGAACCAGAATTTGCTCACCTCAAACAGAGGATGTGACTGGAGGGGGGTGGATGCAAATATGTACAACAGGGGCATACTTTACAGAATTATGGAGACACTGTAGTGTATCCTGAAAGGTGCTCATCACAGAACTTAGGCAGTCAAGTTGGCTTCCTGACCTGCTAGAAGCCCCAGAATGAAGCAGGCCTCTCCTTTCCGGAACAACTGCTTCAGAGCACTGTGGGCTTCTGCTGTCACCCTTCCCGGGAGAGACCTGCTTTCCCTCTTCTGGAAGTTTTTAACTGTCCTGGCTTGGGGGTGGGAGGGCAAAGGGAGGGATGTGAGTGGGAGGCCAGAGTCACTGCCAGGCTGGAAGCTTGGGAAGCCAGGCAGTCTGCACCGCCTACACCTTAGCCACAGCCAGCTCAGCCCAGGTACCATGCTAGAGGAAAAGCAGCAGCCACCCATCACCCTCCACCCTGACAGTCAGCAGACGATGAGGGATAAACTCCGGTGAAGAAGAGAGTGAAGCAGGTGTCTACGGGGCAGATGAGGTGCGTGAACACACCACACACACACACACACACACACACACACACACACACACACACACGGGCTAAGTGTAGGTGACTGGGACAAGTGACAGGAGGGGAGAACACCGTGATGGGAAGGGATGCAAATGACAAGAGGTGGTTGGTGAGCACAGGTGACTGGAGGGCAGGGGTCATAGGAGAGAGTGTGCAGGTGACAGGAGGGGACACAGGTGGCAGGAGGGGATGCCGCGGAAGGGGGATAAAGGTGATGGGAGCGGGGCAGGAAGTGCAGGTGTAGGGAGGGGGCATAGGTGAAGAGAGGACAGATAGGGGAGGGAGCGCGGGTGGCGCCAGGAAGGTCTACGAAAGGAAAGGGCAGCGGGCGACAGGAGAGAGACACAGGTGAGGAGATGGGGAACAGGTGACCGGGCCGCAGGTGACAGAGGACGTAAGTGACGCGGGGCGTCGGAGTCGGTCTGCAGCAGACCCGGTGGGGCGCTGGAAGGCCAGCATGGGCGGGGGTCCGGGGAGAAGCGAGGGGACCGTCCTGGTCTGCGCTGCGACTCCCGGGTCCGGCACGCAGTGCAGGACCAAGGGAGCCGCCCGACCACGCACCGTGGACTCTCGCACTTGGCTGTGGAAGTGCTGCTCCCGCGCCGACACCTCGTCCTGCCCTTCCATCCTCCTTCATGCCCGCCGCAGGGCCGTCCGCGTCCGCGCGCTCCACCGCACCATTGCCCGCGGGCGCCGGGGCTGCACGGCCGCTCGTTGCCGAACAGGAACGCCACCTAGACCGCAGCGGGCACCGAAAACGCCGCCCCAGCCGCCGCCTCGGCTCAGGAAGAAGAGGCTCAGCCTGCGGGAGGCGGGGAACTGCCACCGCCTGGGCGGGGTTTGAAGCCGGGGCGGGACTTGTGCGTCACTCGGAGGGCGCCATACGTCAGAGACGCGCGCCTCGGCGCCGGGGCGCTGGGCTGAGGGTCGCTAGGCGCCAGGGGGTGTGGCTGGCGGAGTGGGGGTGGAGTTTTAGGGCCCGGGTCTGAACTGGGTATTTAGCGCGTGCTGGGGCATTGCCTAAGTCTTGGAGCAGGGCCTGCGGTGATGGCATTCAGCCTTGCTGGCGATGCCGAGGCTCCAGGCAGGGAAAGATCTAGAGGCGGAACCCTTGGTGAGGGCGGGATTTGGAGGCGTGGTGAGATCCACGCACAGGTGCATCTCTTGCTCTTTCGCTTGCTGAAGCTTTTGGATGACCCACGGGTTGATCAACCTGCTCCTCCCCTGCTCTCCTCATCCGAGCTCAGAACTAGGCTCGCCTAACCTGAAGTCCTGGACTCACTGGGGTCTACTACAAAAATTCTCTCCCAAACAGGTGCAAAGCTAGAAAGCGGTTGCAGAGTAGCGCTCTGGGCGCAAGCCAGAAGCCCACCGGCTGCGGAGATAAGAGAGACGCTGCCTTTCTGGAAAACAGAGATAGCGTGGTTCCTAGCCCTGCACATAAGCAAGACAGATCAAGTTCATGGCCCTCTGTAGGCCTTAACGCGCTTATTTGGAGCACTGCTAAATATGCCAACACTGTAGTTTCCCTCCGTCCTGCAATTCTTTGTTTTAAAATGGTAATGTAAAGGATTATTTGTTTGGTTGGTTTGGCTTTTTATGGAACTCGGAGATCCTCCTGCCTCTGCAACCTTCTGCTGACATCAAAGGTGTTGGGATCAAAGACATGGGTCCACTGACACCACCCAGCTCTTAAAGAAGTATTCCTAATTTTGTTTCTGGGTTCACTGGTAGGAGATCTTGGAGTACCTGAGGCATGCTCCTGGCCTTTGTTCCAGACGCAGCAGGCTGCTCATCCTGTAACAACTTACAGCTGGTTGAATTCAAACCAGTTCACCTTTGATGTGTCTTAAAATGTCTCAACCCTAAAGAACGAGGAAAAGACTAGTATCCTGGTCTCTTTTTCTTGACACCCACATTCTGAGAGCTAGGTTAAACACCCATCTGAACTGATCTAGATGATTTCTGGGTAAATGTCCAAATGAGAGGCTAAACACATCAGCTTTTGAAGTGTGTGGAAGTTGGGCACCTATTCCAGAAAGTGAACGCATACAGTATTTCACATTCTTCCAATCATATACTGCAACCACTTATTCCTTGACATTTCTGTTACAGAGCCATTCACATAGGCTTACCCACCCTTTATTTGGTTGTTTCTCTGTCTTTGCCACTTTTGAAATTTAACCCAGGATGGTCAGCTTCAAAAATGGACAAAAACTCCCCCAGCCCCCTGTCAGGTCCCATGGCTCCCCTCTCTTCCCTCTGGCTTTGTCTCTCTTCCAATGAGAAGTCACCCTTAAATATGGCCCTGATTGTGTGACATGCTCTAGCCAATATAATTCTCAAATTTATGACATTATTGGGGGGGGGGGAAACTGTGCTTTAGCATTTGTCCTTCCCCTATCCCCTTGCAACTCCTGCAGCCGATAAAAAGAAGCCCCAGGCAAGCTGGAATTAGACAGCCCACTACTGAAGGAACACTACACCATGTGGTTCTGCCAGGCCTTACCCTTCTCTCCATTCCCTCTGCCTTGCTAGATTACATTCCTAAAGCCAGCCACCAAAGTCTATTCCCTTATTTAGCCATTTCCTCCTCCTGGAGCTGACCACCAAAGTCCAGCTATCAGCAGCCCCCTTTGGTTCACCTAATTAACATGCCCAATTAAAATTAAACACCTCATCCTAACGTAGGGTTTCCCCCTTTACCTTTATAAACTGCCATTTGTCTATGTGCCATGTCTGTCTCCCCTCTATCCAGAAGCAGTCCAGGATAAATATCCCTGCCCCTTTCCCTTGTCCCCTTTGCTTTCTCCCTCATCCTCTGACTCCTTTACCACACATCCTAGCCCATTCTAACACAGACCTTCCCTTTTGCTCTTCTTGAGAGAGACACCTGCAAGGTCATTTGCTGCTGTTTTTCCACCTGAGTCCGGAAGCTCCCTTTAACTTTTCTTTCCTGCTTAACAAAGAGTTTCTCTGTAAAAACAGGTGTTTGGGTCTCAGGGTCTGGTTAGGGAGCCCCCACTGTGCCAGAGTCCCCTTCAATTACTTCTGCTACTCTAATGAACACCCTTTTCCCACACCCTCATCAAGATTAATTGTGATAATACATTGTTTGTGATTACTAAAGCCACTGAAGATCAAAATAGCAAAGCAACCACACTAGTTAGCCATAGAAGCCAGGCAATGGTGGCACACACTTTTAATTCCAGGACTCAGGAGACAAAGGCAGATGGATCTCTCTGAGTTCAAGGCCATCCAGGGCTACATGAGATTGAATCAGTCTAAAAGAGTAACAGAGCTCACACCTTTAATCCCAGGATTCGTGAGAGGTATTTAAGACAAGAGCAGAGTCTCAGAGCTGGCATTCATTCTCCAGCCACATTGAGGATAGGAAGGCATTCATTCTGCAGCCACGCCCAGGAGTCAGCAGTCTGAGGCTTGGTGAGAGAACTAGAGACAGGGTTAATCCTTTTAGTCAGAGGTAGAGGTAAGATCTGGTTGTTTGCTTTTCTGATCTTCAGCTTGAATCCCAATATCGGTCTCTGGGTCATTTATTATTCATGTTACAATTAATTTTAGGTAAAATAAGTCAGACATAGACAGATGTGACATGTTTTTTACTCATTTGTGGATAATGAGTTTTATATTGATACCTAAAACATTATATATTATGTGGGGGAAGGAAGGGGACTAGCCAGAGGGAAAGGAGAAAGAATGAGGGATGCATGGAAGTGAAAGTATAAAAGTATACTGGAAAGAAAAGCTATTATAAACTGGGCAGTGGTTGTGCACACCTTTAATCCCAGCACTGCGGAGGCAGAAGCAGGTGGGTCTCTGTGAGTTTGAGGCCAACTTGGTCTACAGAGCTAGTTCTAGGACAGCTAGAGCTGTTACAAGAGAAACCCTGTCTTGAAAAACCAAAAGAAGAAAGAAAGGAAGGGAGGAAAGAAGGAAGGAAGGGAGAAAAAAAGAAAGAAAGAAAGAAAGAAAGGAGAAAGAAGTGGAAAAACTCATAATGATGTACAATGAACATACACCACTTTAAAATGAGTAATTAGGCCAGTAAGATGGCTCAGGTATAGACATTTGTCGCTAAGCCTGATGGTCTGAATTCTATCCCCAGGACTCACGTGGTAGAGGAGAGAACCAACCCCACAAATTTAACCTCCACATGTACCCTGTGGCACACAAACACACACACACACACACACACACACACCTAAGTAAATAAATGTAATTTTTAAATTTAGGAGAAATATTAATATTCCTAATATTATTGTCTTGTAAAGCCTTTGAAGATGTTAGCATTCTGGAATATTTACAATTGTCACATGACCTTACTGTATTTGGACACTGGACAGCAGGTAAGAGTGAAGCCATGAGGCTCACTGATAATTCAGAGCCCATGTATTGGGTTCATGTGGAGGCAGTCAAATGATAAGAGGTGTCAGTGCTATCTGGGGCAGACCTGTGCAGGCCCTGAGCACGCTGCCTCAGTCTCTGAGTTCATGTGTGCATTGATCTTATTGATGCAGAGGACCTTGTTTCCTTGGAGTCCTCCATCCCCTCTTGCTCTTACACGCTTCCTGCCTCCTCTTCCACAGGGCTTTCTGAACCCTGAGGGGAGGGTCTGATGGAGACCTCTCTTTAGGACTGAGTATTCCAAGGCCTCTCATTCTCTGCTCTCATCTGCTGCAGGAGAAAGCTTCTCTGCTGATGGCTGAGCAAGGCACTGTTCTGTAAGATAGCAGAATGTCAATGGCAGTCATTTTATTGCTTTTTTTTTTTTTAAAGATCGGTAGTAGTTTTGCCCTAGGTCAAACTAGGTCTCTGTGATATCTAGCCTCAGATTCTTAGTGAACCAAGCAGTGTCGCGTAGGGGTTTATTCCATCTCAAGGAGTGGGCCTTAAGTCAAATCAGATTAGTTGGTTCCTCCCACAAACTTTGTGCCACCATTGTGCTAGCATGTCTTACAGGCCAGACACCATAGCAGATCAAAGGCTTTGTAGCTGGTTTGGTGTATGCATTTCTTCTTTGGTAGCATGCTAAGGCCTTTCTGTACCATAGACAGTAGGAGGGGGAAAGATAGTAGGTACCAGCTCAGATTCTCGGTGTTCAGTGAGTTTTTATCCATGTTTTCAGCAATGGGGCCTTGCCATCAATTTGTGGAGATGAATCTATAATCTTAGCAATACCCTGGGTTGTTTGGGGGTTCCCATAGGTCTCATTTGACCAAAATCCCAATGAGGTGTAACCTAATCCTGGTACTAGAAGCTTCTTTTGGTTACAAAAGAAGGCTAGTTGGAAGTTTTGTACTGACACATGTTTCTCTTGGACAGGAAAACATAATGGGCCTTTGTTGATGGTTGCCAAACCTGAGGGTCATCCCAAACTCCACACTTTCCCACACGACTGTTGACAGTGTCATTTTAATCTCAACCACTGCTCCCTACCCACCCTATGTAATTCAAGGCACCTCATCCTAGCTAATCTCTGGATCCTCTCTTCTTAGCCTTTACCCCAACCCCAGCCATCCCTATGGCTTTCCATCTCAGCCTCTAACCAGTGACCAACACCTGCAGAAACCCCACACCACCACAGCTCACCCCCATGACCTTAGCAAGCTCCCCACCTTTACTCTGGCCAAGCCCCCTTCCCAGGGTGCACTCCATTAAGGGATATACTTCAAGGGGTTCATCAAGATTAGCATTTCAAAGAAGTTAGCAGACTTAGTAGCTGATCCAGTGCCTAAGCCCAACCTGGTGTTTTATTCTCTGCAAAATAGCACCACTGAAGTTACTGGCACATGGATCTGTTTCTGTTTGTACAGTGTAGCCATAACAGAGATTTGTTTGCTATTTTTCAACAACAAACACAATCAAGGGCCTGACATACAATAGCAGCTCAGTGAGTCTTTGTTGGCTAAAGAAAGAATTAAATAAGCAAATGGTAACACTTGCCTGGGTTACCTCCAATTGCATGCTGTGGCAAGCAGACACAAAATAAATGTAGATAAAATAAAACCTGGCCTCACCATGCATGACATGCAGCAAAACTACCAGGCTCTGCCCATTTTCTCCCCCTTCTAAATCATTTGGCAGCATTGGTAATGCTTAAGCTGAGTATGTACTCCAGAAAGAAGAAGAAAACAAAAAAACAAAACACAAGTAGACATCCTTACCATCATGAGTTTGAGGAGTAACAAACATATCAGAGCTCTCCAAAGAAACAGGTCCAAAGGGGCTGGAGAAAGACAGACATAGAAGGAGACAGTAAGGATTTGAGTCCCAAGAGCTCAGTGGGCAAGCTGGAGACCTGTAGGAGCTAATGGTGAACGTTCTAGACTAAAAGCTGGAAGGTCACCCCCAGATCTGATATTGGAGTCTGAGGACAAAATCAAGAAGAGACCAGTGTCCCAGGTCAAGCAGGGGGTATTTCTCCTTTACATGTGGAAACCCTGAGACCTCAGCTGATTGGGAGAAGGCCACCCCACATGAGGCAGAGCTATTTACTTTGCTCAGTTCACCAATCAAATGTTCATTTTGTCTAGAAACATCCTCACAGACTAGTGTCTCACAGAATCCTCACACTATCCTCACAGAATAGTGTCTGGCCAGCTGTCTGGACCCAGTCAAGGGTGTACATTTGAAGAAGAGATGTCTCTTGTGACTCCGCTCCATCAGGATGGGGATAATTAGCCTCTCATGCTGTTAGCTCCTTAGCCACTGCCTGTGGAAGGTTTCTGAACATTATCAACTAAAATACCTGTGCTAACCAGGCGTGATGGCACACACCTTTAATCCCAGAACACAGGAGGCAGAGGCAGGCAGATCTCTGTGAGTCTGAGACCAGCTAGGACAGCCAGAGCAACATAACGAATCATTGTCTCAAAACACACACACACACACACACAAATAAATAAAATCTGCATTAAGCCCAGTTACAGAGGGACAATTTGAGTTTGAGTGAACTGAGAAATTTAGCAGTTTCTACAGGAAACATCAGAAACACTAATCTACTATAGGTAACCTGAGTCATTTTTATCAACTCCTAATGAAATCACTCATATATCCTTTCCTTAATGCATCTTAACTCTTTTTTTCCAACTTCAGCATACACGGGATAGAAAGAGAAAAGAAATAGAGGGAAGCTGGAAATAATCAAACAAGCCATCTATACAACAGAGGAGCACAAATGTCCATGGGCCACCAGAGGAATGGCAAAAGTGTAAAGCCTCCAAGTCTTGCTGCAACCAAGATGCAGAGAAGTGTGCAATCGGGGGACTCATGCTTCCATTCTTCCCACCGGAACCCATCCCCATGGAGGAAAGATCGGCAACCACCCCACCAGCAGCCCGCTCTCCCCACTGAGTCACCCCATACCAGGCTTCACCCTCCACTGGAGGCAGATCTAAACTGCCCCATCCTTGTGGGATAGCAGCACTTCCAATCATAAGAAAATGGCTAAAATTAGAAACACCAATGGCAGCCTATGCTGGAGAGGATGTGGAGAAAGGGGAACACTCCTCCACTGCTGGTGGGAGTGCAAACTCATACAGCCATTTTGAAGATCAGTATGGCGGTTCCTCAGGAAAATGGGAATTAGTTTACCACAGGACCCAGCAATCCCACTCTTAGGCATATACCCAAAGGAATCACATCCATGCAACAAAAACATCTGTTCAACTATGTTCATAGTGTAAGAATGGAAAAATTTAGCCTAATTTTCCCTAGACTCTGCCCCTAACAGTGAGTAGGCAAAAGGTCATTCTTGACTGTTTACGATAGGGCAGTTTACGGACAGCACCTGTGAGTGAATGAGAACAGGAAATGAGCCGTGCCACACTACCCAGAAGCCCTAGGGAAAGCAAACTTCCTGGGCTAAGCATGGGCTTGTCATACTACCAAGGAGCCCTAGCGAAAGCAGACTTCCTGGGCAAAGCGCGGGCTTGGATAGTTCAAATTGATTGGTCCACACTGGATGCTATGAGATGATTGATTTGTGATGCGCGGGCTTTGTTGTAACCCTATAAAAGCTGTCTGAACCCTGTACCCAGGGTTCCCAGTCCTCTACCCAACATGGAATACGGCAGTGGACCCCAGTGCACTGGAATATAAAAGACCTCATGCTTTTGCATCAAGACTGCTTCTCATGAATGATTGGGGGGGGGGGCGCCTTTCCTGAGTCGGGGCATGAGGGTTCGAGCCCTCCGTGGGTCTTTCAATAGCAGCATTATTTGTAATAGCAAGAAACTGGAAGCAACCTAGATGCCCCTCAACTGAAGAATGGATAGAGAAGATATGGCACATTTACACAATGGAATACTACTCAGATTGAGTGGGTAGACAAATAGACGAGAGCAAAAAATAAAATAATAAAATAAAAGAGATACCATAATAGAGGGAGCCATTATAGGTTTGAAGAGAAAACTGACTCTAGAGAAATGTCCAGAGACCTACAAGGATGACCCCAACTAACAATCCGAGCAACAATGGAAAGGCTACCTTAAATGCCTTTCCATGATAATGAGACTGATAACTAATTTATTTGCCATCATAGAGCCCTCATCTAGTAGCTGATGGAAACAGAAGAAGACACCCACAGCTAAACACTGAGCTGAACTCCTGGAATCCAGTTGCAGAGAGAGAGGAGTGATAAGAAAATGGGGTCAAGACCAGGCTATAGAAGCCCACAGAGACAGCTGACTTGAACAAGGGGAAGCTCATGGACCCCCAGAGACTGATAGCTGGGAAACCAGCATTGGACTGACTCAGACCCCCTGAATGTGGGTCTCAGTTAGAAGGCCTGGGCAGTCTAAGGGACCTCTGACAGTGGAACCAGGATGTATCTCTGGTGCACAAAAAGGCTTTGGGAGCACATTCCCCATGGAGGGATACTCCCTTAACCTAGAGGCAGGAGGGAGGGCCTAGTCCCTACTCCAAATGACTTGACAGGTTTTGATGATCCCTCCTGGAAGGCAACACCCTCCCTGTGGAGGGGGATGGGATGGGAGGGTAGGGGGGTATGGGAGGGAGGAAGGGAGGGAGGAAGAAGGAATTGGGATCGATATGTAAAATAAGAAATATTATATATATATATATATATATATATATATATGCATGCATGCATGCATGCATGCATGCATATGAAAGAAAGTGGCCTGAGCTACCACTCCTTCTGCCCCATTCTGCCCGCAGCCATTGTCTGATTCTGTTTCTCAACTCTTTCAGCTGCATCTTGCTTTCATTCTACCACCATCCTTAAGGACTGCCTGGTTTTCCAGCTTTCACTTCTAGCAAAAGCAGCTCACAGGCTAGGACACACACAGTTCACGGGTGTTTTCTAACTCCACGCTCTGCCATCAGGTCAGCGTGGCATGCAGCCAGGCCAGGATGCTTATGCTCCCTCTCAAGTGTCGAGATTGAGCACAGAGGAAAAATGACACTCAGTGAATAGATACAAATGCCATAACTAAAACCCTCACTGATTGTTCCTTAACTCCTATTAGCAGAACATAAGGCCTCTTCAAGTCAAGTGTCCACAGAGCTAGGAAGGTCTAGGCCACCAAAAACATGAGCTGACTCTGCTGTTTGCTTTCTTGGTGGAGAATGAGAGCATACCTCATTTATGGACAGTATTAGGGATTTAACCCAGGGTCTTGCATGTGATAGACAAATACTCTGCCACTGAGCTATGTATCCTCAGGCCTAATCACCTCATTTTAACCATGTTTTTGAGGCAAGCTTTAAGTGAAAATATTAATAATTCAAAAATGATAGGCAACTGATGACAAATGATAGCTAAGTGGCTATATTATAAAAGATTCATGCATGATAGATGATAGATGTCCAAGTTTGCTTTATACTGTTGTAATAAATACCATAATCAAAAACAAGTTGAGGAGGAAAGAGTTCATTTCATCTTACAGCCTGTAATTTGTCAATCATGAAAGCTGAAACAGGAACCTGAAGGCAGGAACTGAAGCAGAAGCCATGGGAGAATGCTGCTTTCTGGCTTGGGCCCTATGGCTTGCTCAGCCTGCTTTGGGTACAACCCAGGAGCACACACCCACAAGTCATGAAGATGGAGTTTGGATCTCAGCACCCATAACCCCTCCCCCGGGCATGGTCCTCCAATCCCTGTAACCCAAGCACTGAGGGAGGGTGAAGACGGGAGGGTATTGGGGCTTGCTAGTAACCAGCCTATTATACAAGCAAAACTCACAAGCTCCACTTTCAGGACAAGACCCCACCACAAGGGAATCTAGTTCAGAGTGACAGAGAAGAATCCTCCTCTGGCCTCCACATGCATATACAGGCACTTACACGCAAAAACATGTACCCTCAAATCCAAGATAAATTAAGTCAAGTTAATTGTCTTAAAAAAATATTGAAAGACATAATGGGCCTGCCTTGCCATGAGGGACCATCAGGAACCCACCCTCACCTGAACCTTGGGCACCTTTGCCTTCTGCTTGGGACTATCCCGAGCCTGCCTTCCCCACATCATTGGCCCCGCTGTGGCTTCTGCTCGAGAGACCTCTAAGAGAGCTAGGATCATCCAGAGTTACTGACCTCAAAGTCCTGACCCACCTACACCCACCGGGAGAGCAGGGTAGAGATAGAGAGACTCCACCTGCACCTACTGGAAGAAGCAATGGGAAGATGGCAATACAAGAAAACACTCAACAATAGAAAGACCAGTATGACACCACCAAAATGTAGGGGCTCTACACCAACAAGACCTGAACACAACAAAGCAGATGAAGCAGGAGAGAATGACCTCAAAAACAACTTCATGAAAATGATAGAGGCCCTCAAAGAGGATATGAGAAAATCCCTTAAAGAAATGGAAGAAAAAACAAATGGAAAATTGGAGGAAATAGAGGAAAAGATGGACCAAAAAATGCAAGAAATCGACAAATTTCTTAAAGAAAGCAAGGAGAGAAAAAAAGAAAAGAAAAGAAAGGAAGAAAAGGAAAAAACCAAACAGATAAGATGAAGAAAACAATTCAAACAGTTCAAAACCTGAAAACTGAAATAGAGACAATAAAGAAAACACAAACTGAGGAAATGCTGGAAATAGAAAAGCTGTGTAAACAATCAGGAACTACAGATGCAAGTATAACCAACAGAATACAAGAGATGAAAGAGAGAATCTCAGGTGCTAAAGATTTGTCAACCAAAGAAAATCTTATTAAATCTTATCACAACAAATTCTTAACACAAAATATCCAGGAATTGTGGGACACTGTGAAAAGACCAAACCTAAGAATATTAGGAGTATAAGAAGGCAAAGAAACCCAGCTCAAAGTTGCAGAAAATATATTCAACAAAATCACAGAAGAAAACTTCCCCAACCTGAAGAAGGACACGCCTATGAAAGTACAAGAAGCTTACCAAACACCAAATGGACTGGACCAAAAATAAATAAATAAATACTTTAAAAGTTCCCTCACCACATAATAATCAAAACATCAAACATACAGAATAAAGAAAGACTATTAAGAGCAGAAAAGGAAAAAGGCCAGGTAACATATAAAGACAGACTATGAGAATTACACCTGACTTCTCCACGGAAAATCTGAAAGCCAGAAGGTCCTGGATAGATGTTCTACAAACACTGAGAGTCCATGGATGCCAGCCCAGACTACTATACTCAGCAAAACTCTCAATCATTATAGATGGAGAAAACAAGATATTCCATGACAAAACCAGATTTACACAATACATATCCACAAATCCAGCCCTACAGAAAGTACTGGAAGGAAAACTCCAACCCAAGGAAGTTAACTACACTAACAAAGCCATAGACAATAGATAATCCCATCAAAAGTCACCCAACGGAAAAAAAAAAAAAAAAAAAAGCCCAGGGCCAGATGGCTTCAGTGCAGAATTCTACCAGAAATTCAAAGAAGAGCTAATACCAATACTCCTCAAATGGTTCCACACAATAGAGGCAGAAGGTTCAGTACCAAACTCTTTTTACATGGCTACAATTACCTTGGTATCCAAGCCACACCAGGACACGACTAAGAACAAGAACTACAGACCAATATCCCTCATGAACATTAATGAAAAAATAAAATACTGGGAAATTGATTCTAAGAACATATCAGAAAAATCATCCAACATGACCAAATAGGCTTCATCCCAGGGATGCAGGGATGGTGCAACATAAGAAAATCTATCAAGGGGCCTGGAGAGATGGCTCAGTGGAGAAGAGCACTGACTGCACTTCCAGAGAACCTGGGTTCAATTCCCAGCACCCACATGGCAGCTCACAACTGTCTGTGACTCCAGTTCCGGGGGATCTGACATCCTTAAATAGATATACCAAATGCACATAAAATAAGAATAAATGAATCATTAAAAAAATTTAAAAAAAAAAGAAAATCTATCAATGTAATTCACCATATAAACAAACTGAAGAAAAACCATATGATCATCTCACTAGAGTCTGAAAAGCCTTTGAAAAAATCCAACACCCCTTCATGACAAAGGTCTTGGAGAGACCAGAGATAATAGGAACATACCTAAACATAATAAAAAGCAATATACAGTAAACCAACAGCCAACATCAAACTAAATGGAGAGAAACTCAAAGAAATTCCTTTAAAATCAAGAACAAAACAAGGTTGTTTACTCTCTCAATATCTCTTCAACATTGTACTTGAAGTTCTAGCTAGAGGAATAAAACAACAAAAGGAGATCAAGGAGATACAAATTGGAAAGGAAGAAGTCAAATTTTCACTATTTGCAGATGATATGATAGTTTACATAAGTGACCCAAAGAACTCTACCAGGGATCTCCTACAGCAGATAAACACCTTCAGCAAAGTGGCAGGATACAAGATTAACTAAAAAAAAAAAAAAAAAAAAAATCAGTAGCCTTAGTATATATAGATGATAAATGCACTAAGAAAGAAATCAGAGAAACATCACCCTTTACAATAGCCACAAACAACATAAAATATCTTGGGGTAACACTAACCAAACTAGTGAAAGACCTGTATAGCAATAACTTTGAGTCTTTCAAGAAAGAAATTAGAGAAGATACCAGAAAATGGAAAGATCTCTCATGCTCATAGATAGGCAGGATCAACATAGTAAAAATGGCAATGTTGCCAAAAGCAATCTACAGATTCAATGCAATCCCATCAATATCCCAGTACAATTCTTCACAGACTTTGAGAGGACAATACTCAACCTTATATGAAAAAACAAAAGGCCCAGGATAGCCAAAAATCAACCCTGGACAATAAAGGAACTTCCCAAGGCATCACCATGCCCGACTTCAAGCTCTACTATAGAGCTATAGTCCTGAAGACAGCTTGGTATTGGCCTAAAAATAGACAAGTAAACCAATGGAATCAAATTGAAAACCCTGAAATTAACCCTCACACCTATGAACCTGATTTTTGACAAAGCAACTAAAACTATACAATGGAAAAAAGAAAGCATCTTCAACAAATGGTGCTGGCATAACTGGATTCTAGTGTGTAGAAGACTACAGATAGATCCATATCTATGGCCATACACAAAGCTTAAGTCCAAATGGATCAAAGACATCAACATAAATCCAACCACACTAATCTCTTAGAAGAGAAAGTGGGAGGTATCCTTGAAGGAATCAGTACAGGAGACCGATTCCTGAACATAACACCAGTAGCACAGACACTGAGATCCACAACAATAAATGGGACCTCCTAAAACTGACTTCTGTAAGGCAAAGGACATAGTCAACAAGACAAAATGGAAGCCCACAGAATGGGAAAAGATCTTCACAAACCCCACATCTGACAGAGGGCTGATCTCCAAAATAGACAAAGAACTCAAGAAGCTAGAACACCAAACAATCCAATGAAAAAGTGGAGTACAGAACTGAATAAAGAATTCTCAGTAGAGGAATCCAAAATGGCTGAAAGACACTTAAGAAAATGCTCAACATCCTTAGCCATCATGGAAATGCAAATCAAAACTCTGAGATACCATCTTACTCCTGTCAGAATGGCTAAAATCTAAAACATCAAAGACAGTTTATGCTGGAGAGGATGTGGAGAAAGGAACACTCCTCCACTGCTGGTGGGAATGCAAACTTGTACAGCCACTTTGGAAATCAGTAACCCTCAGGAAAATGGGAATCAGTCTACCACAAGATCCAGCAATTCCACTCTTAGGCATATACCCAAAAGATGCACATTCATGCAACAAAGGCATCTGTTCAACTATGTTCATAGCAGCATTATTTGTAATAGCCAAAATCTGAAAGCAACCTAAATGCTCCTCAACAGAAGAATGAATAAAAAAGATGTAGTACATTTACACAATGGAGTACTAATCAGCAGGAAAAAAAAAAAAAAAAAAAACAATGGAATCTTTAAATTCCCAAGCAAATGGATGGAACTAGAAAAAAACCATCCTGAGTGAAGTAACCCAGTCACAAAAAGAGGAGCATGGTATGTACTCACTCATATTTGAATTTCAGACATAGAGCAAAGAATCACCTACAATCCACATAACCAGAGAAGCTAGGAAACAAGGAGGACCCTAAGAGAGACATACATGGTCCCTCACAAAAGGGACAAGATCTCCTGAGCAAATTGGGAGTAGGCAGGGGTGGGGGGTGAGAAGGAGATAGGAGAAAGAGAAGAGGAAAAGAGGAGGGGAGAGTAGAACATGAAGGAGCAAGAAAACTGAGTTGGGGAAGAATAGAAAAGAGATAACATAATAGAGGGAACCATTATAGGTTCAAAATGAATCTCACACTAGGGAAATGTCCAGAGACCTACGAGGATGACCCCAACTAACAATCTAAGCAATAGTGGAGAGGCTACCTTAAATGCCCTTCCCCTGTAATGAGATTAATGACTACCTTATATGCATCTAGCAGCTGATAGCAACAGAAGCAGACACCCACAGCTAAACACTGAGCCGAACTCCTGGAATCCAGTTGCTGAGAGGGAGAAGTAATGAGCAAATGGGTCAAGACCAGTCTAGAAAAACCTAAAGAAACAGTTGACCTGAACAAGGAAGAACTCATGGACCCCAGACTGATAGCTGGGAAACCAGCATAAGACTGACCCAGACCCCCATAAGGTGGGTCTCGGTTAGAAGGCCTGGGCAGTCGAAGGGACCTCTGACAATGGAACCATGATGTATCCCTAGTGCAGGAACGGATTTCAGGAGCCCATTCCCCATGGAGGAATATTCCCTTTGCCTAGAGACACCGGGGAGGACCTAGACCCTATCCCAAATGATTTGACAGATTTTGATGATCCCTCCTGGAAGGCCTCACCCTCCCTGGGGAGTGGATGGCGAATTGGATAGGGGGCTCTGTGAAGGGCGTGGCAGGATGGGAGGAAGAGGATATGTAAAATAAGAAAAAATAATAAGTAAAAAATATTCTTTTTAATATTGAAAGAGCCAGATGGTGGTGGCACACACCTTTAATCCAAGCACTTGGGCGGCCAAGGCAGGTGTATCTTTGTGAGTTCGAGGCCAGTCTGGTCTACAAAGTGAGTTCTAGGACAGCCTGGGCTACACAAAGAAACCCTATCTTGAAAAAAAAATTGAAAGAAAAAGTCTGGGAGAGTTTCTCAATCAGAAGTTTGGTTTGGGTTTGGTTTGGATTTTCCAGACAGAGCTTCTCTCTGTAGCTGTGGCTGTCCTGGAACTTTGTAAATTAAGCTGGCCTTGAACTCAGAGATCCATCTGCCTCTGCCTCCCCAGTGCTGGGATTAAAGGCATGCACCACCACCACCCAGCTCAGAAGTTTTTATTACAAACAAAAAAAGTAAACTTGTACCAACTGAAACTGAAAAGAGACTTATTAAGAGAATATCATACTGGAGAGATGGCTCAGCAGCTAAGAGTGTTCACTGCTCTATCAGAGTGGCCGAGTTCCAATCTCAGCACCCACATCTGGAAGCTCTGAGGGATCTGACACGCTGCTTCTGACTTCCATAGACACACACACACACACACACACACACACACACACACACACTAAATATACAATAAATAAAATATAAACAGACCTCCTTTTTAAAAGAGCATTTCTACGTTCCTTTACCCACAGTTAACTAAAATGGTGTCTGCAAAAATGTCAGAATAATGACTTCCAAAACTCCCCTCCTCTATTGACACAAAGAGAACCCACCCAGGCAGAAGTTATCAGAGTCAGCAGCATCAGCACTCTGGAAATTAACCAAAGGTCCACAGCAGTCTGTATCCAAGAAAAGAAGCTGAACCTAGGTGTGAAAAGCAAGGTCTGCGGGAGATAGAAACCCTGAGTGTGTTTTCACCACCCTAACTTAGGCAATGACTTCCAAAATACCACATGTAACACACCAACAACAAACAGCACAAGGTGAGGCAGGCTTTCCCAAGACAGCAGAAGACAGGCGACAGAGATGGTTCGATAAGCACTTACATTCATCTTGACGCAGACACAAGGGTATTGTTCTAGAAGCAACTGTAGATTCCCTCACATGCCTCTGGACTGATACTCTGCTTCTCTTCTGCCTGTCACATGAGAAGGACCCAGAAGCAATGACTTCCCCGGGAACAATGAGCAGACTCAGTATCGAGATATTTGTTTCTAACACTGATAACAGGCACCGAGAGCATGTGACATAGAAATAATAGAAATGAGGTCTAGACACATAGTCAAGCAACATAGGCAACAGGAAAGATTCCTTTGTTGGGCCTCAGCTTGAGCCAGCTAACTCAAGTCAAACTGATAGGAAGTACCAACCGCTCCCTTGAGCAAAGGAGACGACAGGCTTTTATTGATTTTTCTGGAGTTGTGTCTGAGATAGGGTTTCTATTGCTGTGAAGAGTTGCCATGACCAAGGCAACTCTTAATAAGGAAAACATTTAATGGGGCTGTCTTACAGGTTCAGAGGTTTAATTCGTTCCTTATCATCATGGTGGGAAGCTTGGCAGCATGTAGGCAGATATAGTGCTGGAGAAGGAACACAGAGTTCTACACTGAGTCACCAGGCAATAGGAAGACAGGGTGAGCCACTGGGCCTGGCTTGAGCTTCTGAAACCTCAAAACTCATGCTCTCCCCCCCATCCCCCAGTGACCACACTTCCTTCAACAAGGCCACCCTTACTCCAACAAGGCCACACATCCTAATAGTGCCACTCCCTATGGTCCCATGGGAACCATTTTCATTCAAACCACTACAGGTGGGCTCAAGGTTAGCCCATTAGTTGAGTTTTGGCACAAATATGCTGGCCTTGTACTTGATGGGATAATGGGCAGAATGTGATTCAGGAACTGTAGCAATACATCTGTCATGATGTCTTGCATTAATTCCCTGACCATGTGATAGGAGCGATGGTACTTGAGCTGCTGAGAAAGCCCAAAGGAACAGATCAAGTCCCCTGTGTTACCATATTGGATAAAATGTTTCGCAGATGACTGACATTTCTTCGTGCAAAACTGGGTACAGTCTT
The DNA here is from genome assembly GCF_943737965.1 of Phodopus roborovskii. NCBI lineage: Eukaryota > Metazoa > Chordata > Mammalia > Rodentia > Cricetidae > Phodopus > Phodopus roborovskii. Next base: position 26,729,670 of record NW_026126571.1, on the reverse strand, counting down.
AGTAAAAGGCTGAGGGAGGAAAGAGGACAGACACTGTCCATGAAAACATCTTCTACAACATATCAGATCAGGACTCCCCAGCATTGTCAAGGTCATCAAAAAGAGAAGTCAGAGATGCCGTCCCAGGCAGAAGTGGCTCGGATTAACAGTGTTCATTAGCTGTGACACATAGAACATAGTCGGATGTTGACATTGGGGGGACTGAAGTGAGGAAAATGGGAACTCTTCGTTCCATCTTTGCAATTGTAAAAGTTAAAGAGGAATTAGAATGCTACATGCCCAGCACACATCTGGGAAGATGGGTGAGAATAAAGGAGTGTCTCTACAAACCACACAACCAACTAACTCCTCAGGCAGCCACACAGCTCACTCCTGCTTCTCCCACACGGGTTACCTCTGCTTCTTTCTGGGCCCAGAATATAACTGCTGCTCATCATGATGGGCCGGGGCGAGCATGTCTGCTTCGCAGAGCCTGGGTCCTCTACTGCAAAGAAAGTATTTGGTATTGTGAGCTGTCATCCTGGGAGGGAGTCCTGGTTGTGCCAGAGATGAGGACTCTCGTTATAGGGAAGGAAGTTTTGAACACTGTTCAGCCAGGAACAGTACAACGCTCTCTGAAGAAACAGCACAGCCCAGTTATAAAATCTAAACTGTAAAGTAATGGACTTTAGAACTCAGTAGGTGGCAAGCAGGCAGTAGGACCTCAAGTGGCCATTGGCACTGGCTCCTAAGAGCTAGTGGTTAATTTGCAAGCTGGTTGTTAAACACAACCATTACTCTAAATTAAATTTCATAAACTTACACACCTTATGTATTCAAATGATAACATTTAAAAATCTATCAATTCCTAATCCCTATTATGCTGTGTTCAGTCCTTGCCTGATCATCCTCTTTATGTGAATGTGCTCTATATGCTGTGAATGTATGTTTCTCTCAGTACTTGATGAATAAAATGGTTTGGGCCAATGGACAGACAGGATTTAGCCAGGTGGGATTGAGAAGGGTAGTAGGTAGAGTCAGGGAGATGCAATGTAGCTGCCAAAGAAGCAAGAGACCCAGGCATCACTGGTAAGCCAACACCATGTGGAGATACACAGATTAATAGAAATAGGTTAGTAATTAAGAGAGAGCTAGCCAGTAAGAAGCCCGAGCCATCAGCCAAACCGTTTATAATTAATATAAGCCTTTGTGTGTTTATTTGGGACTAAAAGGCCGTGGGACCAGATGAGACAGAACTTCTGACTACACCAATGGATCATGGACAACTCTGATGACTTTATTTAAACTTAACCCCTGTAATGACCCTGTCTCCAGCCAGGCGGTGGTGGCACACACCTTTAATCCTAGCACTCAGGAGGCAGAGGCAGGTGGATCTCTGAGTTGAGGCCAGTATAGTCTACAGAGTAAGTTTCAAGACAGCAGCGCTGCACAGGGGAAAAAGGCGGGGTGGAGGGGGCTGTCTCCAAAGTCAGTCCCATTCTGATGTCCTGGGGCTTGGGGGATACAAATCAGCCTAAACCAGTATGTAAGATCTGTCTTCTGCTCACTCCTTCCTCAGGAAGTAGACAGCAAGCTCAGCTGGCCAAGGGGAGAGGTGAGTAGTGTGAGAGATTTCAGGAGGGAGAGGGAAGAAGAGGGAAGAATGAGGGATCACGTCGTCTGTGGTTTCTAGGCAGCACTGGGGCACCAACTCTTCAGTCCCCCTCAGTGACAGCATGGGTACCTGCCCCAGCACGGATGCCCCATCTGCTCAGAGACTCCATTAGCTAAACATAGTGTCATACTATGTTATGTGCTGGGCAACCCCTGGGTAAGGTTAGATGGGCTGAGATTCTGATCACTGGACAGGTTAGTTAAGATCCTGGTCTCGACATCGAGCAATCTGAATGCCAGCCTCACTTTTGGGTGCCTGACCTTAGTTGAGGACTTACCTGTTCTATGCCTCTTGTTTCAGTAAAATAGGGAGGATGTTGAGATATGCACCAGGTATGGTTGTCATAACTGATATAAGCCATCAGGCATAAGGACTTTCATAAAACTCAGCTATTGGCCATCATCTGAAACACTAGGTTCTGAGGGGAGAATTTGCTGACATTTGCAATGTTGTCTATATCATTATGCTCACAGTTTTCCAAGAACAAAAGGATGTGGAAAGCCTTGCATAGTGGTGCATGTCTGCAATCCTGTAATTCAGAAGGCTAACAAGAATAGAAGGTTTGAGAAATCTAGATGAGCCTGGATTATATGTCATGACTGTCTCAAAAAAAAAAAAAAACAAAAGTAAAAATGCCTAAATTGGAAGAAAGCAGCTTTAATTTGGAGTGAGGATTTGTGACTGAGGAAGCCACAAGAGGTGAGGTCAAAAAGAAATGATCAGAGGAAATGAATGGACCCAGAACTCAAGTTGGCTCAGAGAATCATAGATAGCTTATGTGCACACATTGTAACCTTAGCCTCCATGACTTCCACACATCTACTTAAAGGTTAATAGTGTACATTTCAGTGACTGACTCTCACTGAAGAATAACGAACAATAATCCTTGTGAAGCAGAGGGTCACCTGGATGAAATAGCAAGTTCAAGACCGGCCAGACATGGCAAGAACATATCTCCAAAAAAGGAGAATGATGAATGATCAAGAGTATGGTAGCAGAAGAGACAGAAGCATGACCACAACACTTGTCATCAGTTCAATGACATTATCCCCATGTGTGGTTGGTTTGGTTTAATGTTTGAAGTGATGGCAGGTGTGGACCCTGCAGTACTGCATGCATCACAGGGTCTCTGGGAAGCAAAGCCTCACTGGGCCTTATGTGAGAGACTTGTTCAGACAGCACATAATTCTTCTCTCGGCTCTGGACAGCAAAGACATCTAAATGCCTGATCCAGTGAGAGTCAGGTGGAGAGGGCTGACTGGGCTCCTGGGACACACACTGAATGGTAGGAAGTCAGCTAACAGGATGAGGAAAAAACTGGGCAATTTGGTTCATGATCCAGGAGAAAAAACAGGATGCTTCAAGGCCAGATGGGCAGAGTCAGGCAAAGGACAGGATGTTTTCCTGTGGTCCTTTAGACCCAGGTTGGGTTAGAAGCGCTGGAGGGGCTGATTAACCCACCCCTGTCTGGAACCCACAGGACAGTGAGTTCAGGCATGCCCATCCACAGAGTTCTCACATATGCCTTGCGAGTGAGCACTTCAAAGCCAAGTCCTGAAACTCTCTTGCTGGAAAACACCCAACTGGACAGTTGGCTCACAAATGCTCCAGGAAGGAGACCACGACTGTGAGACAGGCAGGCAACACCTGCTTCACACTAGCTTTTGAAGTGTATTTCCTGAGAAGAAAGACAGAGGCAGCAAGGGAGGCATGCTTGAGTGCTGTGACTTTCTTCCTCCTCCTGGGAACTGCCACTTTCGAGCATTAAGCAGCATCTGAGGGTAAAGTTCCTCTAGAATTCTCTGCAAATATGTAAGCACTCTGTAGCCTTGCCATTGTGATCTCAAGCTGGCTTAATGATACCCTTGGTTACTTTCCCAAGTATAGTACCCAGATCTTATTCTTTGATCAGTAGTGTGGCTGCATTTATTTAACTAGTCTCAGGTTACTCTCAGTGTTTATTGGCTTTGATCCCATTAAACAATGCCCAGACATACTTCACTGTCACACACGTGTGCAAACCTTGGAGGGTCTACTGGAGTGAGGCTGGGTATCCAGGTGGCTCCTGGAAAATGCTTCCCAAGGAAGAATCCCCTGGGTTCCTCCCCAGGGAGCATTCCAAAAAGAGACAGAAAGGGCCAGACCAGGCAGGACAGGAGACAGGACATGGGATTTTTTTTTCAGTCTCACTGGATGCTACTGGGTGGAGTGGAACAGTACTTAGAGGAACCTCAGTGATTTTCCCAGACTAAGCAGGCCTCATGCCGTTCCCCTGAGGCAGCCAGTCCAAAGCCTACCGCGCCCAGGAGCATCCACTGAGCATGAAGCCAGAGACCTGGTAAGGCTGGAATCACCTGGAGTTGGCTCTTAACCCAGGCAGAGGAAGAGGTTACTGCCCCGAGACATCAGGAAACAGGGATTGAACCCCTGGGGTCCCAGGTGCTGGCCTACCCATGGGGTTCCAGGCCTGAGCCCCAACTCAGAGGTGAGCTGGGGAAAGTGGAGAGGGCAGTGGGCTGGGGCATAAATCGACTAAAACTCTCCCTGCTCCAGATTCGGGGTTTCCAGGCAAACTTGATGTCATTTGTCATAGCCCCTGCCCCCAATCCCTAGTGACACATGAGTGGAATCGAGCTGGAAAATGGCATGCTTGCACTGTCTGGGCTTTCCTGACCAAAGAGAAGGGTGCCTTTAGGCTACAAGCCAAACCATCGAACAGAAACTTGTGAAGGAATTTCTGGGAACAGGCTTTCTCCCCACACTAAAGTCATCTGGACCACAGGATCCAGGGCACACGGAACACAGCAGCCTTTCTCCTCCCCCAGCCCGGGTTCACTGTGGAGAACCAGCTCCCAGCTGCTGGGGAACCTCGGCACCAAGCAAGCACCCTTGTAGAGCTGGGAGAATCCCACTGAGGTAGCACACAAACCTTGATGGAAAGATCTGGGTCAGCTTTGTGTCCACATACTACAGCATTCCAACACACCCTGCCACCCTCAGCTCTCCATCCTTGCATCCTCAAATGAATCTCCAAGGAGTATGCTGTGACCTCTGTGTTTAGGCAGTCTCTGGACTGTGCCCACCACACAGACCTTTAAAAGAAAGATGTCAGATGCAGCCAGAATAAAACTAATGCTTCACACAGCCCATTGCTTACAAATGGAGTACAAATCCTACAAAGGGTGTACAAATGCCATCAGAGAGCAGACATAAAGATCTACTGCCCAGTTGTAAGTGGGTAAGGTTTATGACTGGAAAAACAGAGAAAAGCCATTCACTCTGGACAGAGCTGGGTCATTTTACAGGAGTTTGCTTTCTTGGATGCTGTTTGAGACATCAAGACAAACACACAAAACCAAACAAACAGCAGATAAGAACCTTGTGTTGCTTTTTGTAGTTTAATGGGACAGTCCAAAGTGACTGTTGACATCACTTGTACTCCTATGTGTGTGGCTTGTCTTCTGTGGTGATACTCTTGGTTGTCAGCTTGACTACATCTAGAATTGCCTGTGAAGAATTTTTTTCTTAATTAAATCATTTGAAGAGGGAAGACACACTTTTAAAACAGATCTTCTGAGGTGTGAAGACCCACCTTCAATCTGGACCACAACCTTTGCTGGCAGCCTCTACAAAAGACATGGAAGAAGGAAGCTGGCTCTCTTTGCCTGCTTGCGCTCACTCTTGCTGGCAAGTTCTTCACTGGCATTAGAGCCAACTTCCTCAGGATTCCTACATATACTGAAGACCTGCTGAAACACCAAGCCTCATGGACTAAGCTACCACTGGATTCTTGGATCTTCCTTTGATATACAGCCATTGTTGAATTATCTGAATCAGTATGTATATATGTATTATATGTTTGGGATTTTATATATAACATATATGTATACTCATTTTATCAGTTCTGTTCCTCTAGAGAACCCCAACTGATACATCTTCTAGTATAGTTTTAGAAACTGAAGTTCCCAGAGAGGGGGAAAGAAGGCCAAACCTGTCTTGAAGACCCACTGATTAGAGATTCATGACTGTCAAGAATCCAAAAGTTACAGATTGAAATTATCTAGGGTTATTTCTAGTCCCCTTAACAGCCATTCATTGCCCACTCCAGTGTCTAACCTAACATCCTTGTGATGAGCAAAACCTTTAGAATGCATCCTTAGCAGACTACACTACCTTCCCCTAACCCAAACAGTAAGATTGTCATCAGATAGCATCTGAAACTTGGAGCAGAATCCTCCCTACTGCGCTGTAACCCACCTACCTGTGCTCTCCACCAATGTATTTGGTAAATGCTTTGACTTCCTTTTTCTATAGCTAATAAAATATCATGTACCCACTTCCTCAGTGGAGCTTGTCTTTCAGGGCAACCTGACCATGTTCCCAGGCCACTAAGATTTGGCTTTGGAATAAACTCTCTCTCTCCTTCCCTTTGAGGTGAGAGCAGTTTTGCACAGAAAGTTTCGGATCTTGCAAGGCAAGGACCACAGCCTTTGCAGCACCTAGCAGAGTTCTCACAGAGGTCCCTAGAAAACAGTTGCTGACAGTAGATGCAAGATTTAAAACTTCCAGTGGACTCAGTAATAAGTGGTTCATTTGTACATTGCTGTAACAAGTCCTTGAATGAAGCAAAATACTTCATATAACCTGCACTTAAAATTTCAACTCAATGTGAGGAAGGACACCTGCAAACCCAGCAACTTTGAACGTAGCAATAGGAGGATAAAAGCTCAAGGCCAGCCTTGAACACCTTTCAAGTTCAACTTCAAGGCCAACCTGGACTACATAAGGCCATATCTAAAAAGATAAAAGAAAAACATCTATGCAAAAGCTAGTCAAACAAGGACTTTGTATAATTCCACTTGCGGAAATTGCCTGTGTCTGGAGTGTCCCTGTGAGTCCGCACATGCAGCGTTAGAAAGCGGTAACAGAAGGTGGGGTCTCCCTCTCTGAACAAGAAGGCACTCTGGCTGACATTTCTTACTGCCACTCCATTCCTTCATTGGTCTAGAGAGAGGGCAGCCTTCTTGTGCAGCCTTTGGCATCGCTTTGGAGCAGTGACAACACACTGAAAGCCATGAGCACCGCTAGGGGGCGCTCGCGCCACATGCAGCTCTGGGTATGCTCCAAGCCCCTGTGTTCTGTCTCTTCTTGAAAGGGTTCCAAGCTAGCAGGCAAACGCCCATTGTAAATTAAGAGTATTGGAATAATTTTAACCAAAGTTAATGTTGCTTATCACATCTTTATCTTTATATTTAAAGCTTCCTAACTTGCCTTGGCTGGGCTCAAACTTAGGGGGAAGAGGTTCTTCAGTGTAATCAGCTGACTTAAACTCAGGGAATGTCTCAGGAATAAATCACAGTGGTTTTCTACAGAAGGAGCTTTAAAACAAAAACACACCCTCTTATTTTACCTCTCAAATGAGATCCAGAAATTTTAGTCAGTTATCATGTAGTTTCTTACAGGTTTCTACAGCACACATATTAAGTTTCATAATAGCCCAACAAGTAAAGAAGGACTGTGATCACTATTTGCAGATCAGGAAACTGAGAAACAATGGAATTAAATACAATGCCCAGGAATGCACAGCTAGCAAATTGCAGAGCCAATTCTAAACTGCACATCCCAGGCTAAGCCCATAACTCTCTCATCTACACTCATGGTTCTAGCATAGAGACAAGCAGGCAGGCAGACAGACAGACAGGCCAGGCACTCTAACACCAAAACAACCCTGAACACCAAATTGTGTGTGAGATGGACTGGAGAAATGTCTTTGTGATTTACAGCGCTTGCTGCTATTACAGAGGACCCAAGGTACAGTTGCAGCATCCGTCTGTTGCGATCATCTATAACGCCATTTCCAGGATATCAGTCCTCTCAGACTCTGCATGCATTTGGTACACATTCATACTCATGCACATAAACTGTGTGTGAGAGAAGAGAGTTAATGATATTGAAATATTTATGGAGACAGTCTAAATATGGCTTTGAGTATATATAAGCAAACAAAGACATATTACAATTATGGATATAGGTACTATCTATACAAAGATAGTGTTTTGGATGTAGGTATAGTTATGTATTAATAAATGTGCTAACATAGAGAAGGACACAGATACAAATATCCCTTCATACTGGCCACACTAAACACTAATCCACAGCTGGATCACACCTGTACACACAGTCCAGTCCCTAATAGCTTCTTCAGTCCATGCAAGTTCTAGCTTATGGGATGTAATATATGACCTTACCCGGAAATGATGTCTCTGAAGTTAAGAGTGCCGATTGCTCAACCCATTTTATAAAGACAGGGGCTCACAATGTAGCCCTGGCTAGCCTGGAACTCAATACATAGACCAGGATGGCCTTGAATTCACAGAGAACCACCTGCCTTTTCCCCTCCCCAACAGAGTAATAAAATTTAAGGTATGCACACAACAACTAGCCAAGCTAGTGTTTTAAAAGATTCCTATTTCTTATTATCAAAGTCTATTTTTCTATTATTACAAAATGTGAGTACTTCCTGGAATATTAATTTGTAAACTGTATGTGTCTTTCTATACTTGAGGATAAAAGTTAAAACTCAAAAATCAAAAATTATTATTGTATGTTTTTACTATTATTAAAAAATCTAATTTGGAGATAAAACACACTCCCAGCCACAGTAGTTTTTAAGGTAATTATGTATTTGTCCCTTAAATAATGTATCTGCTATCAACTTATTGCATTAAAGGTTTGCTTGTGAATTCGAAATTATTTTCAGATTTATAGTCCTTTCAAATAAAAAGGTTTTTTTTTTCTTCTTCTTCCTTTTTTTTTTTTTTTTTTTTCAGAAGTACTTTCGATTTCCTCTGTCTGGAGATTCACTTGCCATCAATAACCCCTCCTTCCGAGACCCTCTCAGATAAATCCAGCCTGACATTCCTATAATGTGCAGGGCAGAGGAGGGCTCTGAGGATGAGAAGTAACTCCTGCATGAATTATATAGGGCCAGCATATGAGAAAATATTCATCCCACAATTTATGAATTTGGAATGCTCCTAGAATGCACTTTGGTATTCTGAAGAGAGGTAGGTGTGTTCGCTGAGCTAACCGCCTGGATAGATGTGTATTGAGCACTGAAAACTGCTGATCTGAAAAACCCATCTATGATCATGATTTGGGTCCATCTGCAGTGCTTACTGCTTACATCTTCAGAGTGTAGGACTCTGTCACCCAGGCAAAGGTCCTCTGTGTTTGGTTTCTCAGTGTAAAATCTGTGTTCTGGCATCCACTGTAATCTCAGATGTGGCCTAAGCCTATACCTGTGCTCAGCACCGTGATGAAGTCTGTCGTCATCTGCTTAGGAAGCTAGGAAAGGTTGTGTTGAAGCCAGATAACTGAGCTGTATTCCAGCATAGTTGTGATTGTTCTGTTACGTTATTACCTTAGTGTTGGTATTTTATCAAGTCATCTGACAATGCAGCTACAATAAAAGCAAACACAATTTTGTGTGAAAGATACTGTAATGAATGAAAGATAAGGTCTGAGTTAAATGATACAAACTGGTCACACTGTTTTAATTCAGCACACAACTTCATTTTCTGTCCTGTGACTTTATCAGTAAATATGGAACTTGTTTGTTTGAGACAGGGGTAGCCCAGGCTGGCCAAGAACTCTATATAGCCTCGAACTCCTAAGTTTTCTGTTTCTCCCTCCTGAGTGCTGGGATTGCAGACATGTACCACCTCACCTTGCAGTGCTGAGGACCAAACCCAGGACTTTTAAAATACATAATTATTTTGGGCTGCAGAGATGGCTCAGAAGTTAAGGGCATTCATTGCAAAGAACCTGAGTTTAATTCCCAGCACCCACACGGCAGCTCACCACCATCCATAACTCGAGCTTCAGGAGATCTAATGCCACTTCTGATGTGAGTGGCACCAGGCATTCACATGGTGCACTGACACACAGCAAAACACTCATACACGTAAAAATGAAATAAATCTTAAAAATTAATATATATAATCATTTCAGTCCAATCTGTGAGAACTTCATTCATGTATATATGTATTTTAATCATATTTACCCCTAACTCCCAGATCCACCCTCCATGTCTCCCAACACTGTGTCCTCTTTTTTATTAAACCGACCAAATCCTATTTGTGCTCCCCATGTATTTATTCATAGCTAAAGGGTTGAAGCATGAGCAACCTACCAGGGGCCACACTCTTAAGGAAAACTGACTCTCCCTCCTCCAGAAGCTACTCATAGCTCCTAAGCTAGGGATGGAAGTTCATGAGTCCCTCCCTACCCCATGGTGGAATGTGGACTAACTCAATCTTACCCAGCTCTTGTGCAGGCAACCATACCTGTCATGAGTTCATATGCGCAACAGTGTCCACAAGACACTGTTTAGCTAAGGTCCTCCTGACCTTTGGCTCTTACAACCTTTCTGGTCTCTCTTCCAAAATGGTCCTTGAACCCTGGGGAGTAGGTATGATATTGATGTCCCATTTCTGGGTGAGCACTCTACAGACTCTTATTCTCTTCATTTGGACCTGTTGTGAGTTTCTGCATCAGTCACCATCAGCCTCTGATGAGATCTGAGAACGGCAATAGTCTATGGATAGATACAGATGTAGAGGAAGGTTGATACTATGTTTAGCAGTGTAACAGTAGTACCTTCACCACTAGGGGCTGTCAGCGCCCCTACCACAGGTTCTTAGCCAGGTCTACAGCATCAGGCATGCTTCTCCTCCTCTGGAGTGAACCTTACATCCAATCAGAAGGTAATTGGTTTCTTCTGCATGTTTGTGCCACATTTTATCTATGAGCTTATGAGCCACTCTGTTGCTGTAGCTGACAGAGTTCACAGGAAAGTAAGAGTGTCAGTGGCTTCTTCCTTTCTGAAGCCTGTATAACATCCTCTGGCACTATGAACACCATCCAGAAGGATAAAATCAGTACCAACTTGATTTCTCCATAGCCTGGGATCAAAGTGTATGGTGTCCTTATCAGAAGAGTCTGACCATCAACTTCTAGTAGAACACCAAGAACAATAGCAATAGGCTGTATTATTGGGGTCTTTTGGAACACCCCCCCCCCAGATCAACAGCTTGAGGGAAAGTATCTCATCCCTTAAACCCAGAGCTTGTACATTCTAAGCCAGCATTCTACAGTCTGAGCCACCTCCCCAGTGCCTCTTTGTTAGTTAAAGACTGATCACAGCACAGGCAAAGCAGGCAGATCTCTGAGTTCAAAGCCAGCCTGTTTCCAGGACAGCCAGGGCTACACAGGGGATCTCTGCCTTGCAAACAAAACAAACAGAAAAGGAGTTAAAGATTGAGATCTCAAACCTGTCCCACCATCAGTCTTCAGATTAGAGTGTGTGTGTACGCACATGCGTGGGTTCTTGAGGAACCCTGGAGGAGATTTCATAGCCTATCTTGGTAAAGGTGTTAGTGTTTGCACTCCCTGACACCACCCCTCTTCAACTGTACCCCCTTCTAACAATGTCTATGCACGTCATCGTCATAGAAATCCTTGTGGGCAGTGTGATAGAATTTAATTAGAAATTTTAGTTGTGAAAAGCAGGCAAATAAATACTTAACATTAAATGAAGAGTGGTGCCTTTTTATAGCCGCCGTATCTGTTTCTATAGTTGGGACATAAAATAATTAAAAAAAATTTTTTTAATTCCTCAAAGAGAAACAAAACAAACGCAATTTTAAAACCCACCATTTCTCTTCTGAGGGATTTGTACAGAAGCATTGCAATTCTCATGGGAATAAATCAGACTAATTTTCAATATTAGATGGGACAAACTTTGTTCTGAAAGGATGAACATTCTATTCCAGTGGAATTCAAGTGCAGATACTTCCTCCTAGGCATTTGACAGTACTCAAGCACAGACTGGTGCAGTGAACGGCCTTGGTCTTGAACAATAATTGAGCTGGCTTAGAAGCCATAATGTCAATGTTGTAAAAATTCAAATCTTCAGTGTCTGTCTCATTAGCAAAAATAGTGTCAGCCTCACAGACTGGTCCTGTGAAAGGTTCAGAGTCACTCACGGAAGAAAGGCTTGAATCCATAGGCAATTCCTTTCTCGAACTTCACCTTCCTCTTCTCAAAAGGCAAGTGAGAATGATAATAACATTTAGTAGTGTCTGCACATGCAATCTGGTCTCTGTGGAGGGCCTGAACCAGGAAGCAATTCAGTAATACCAGGTCTGGATAAGAAGCTCCTGCTTCATCCTTGACATGAAGGAGGACCCAGGAGGTGTGTAACCATAGCTGTTAATCTGGGCTCCAGGACCAATTCACACATTCCTATGTTTCTACATTCTATGTACATAGATGGAACATGGCCCAAAGAGGCACCAAACTCTTCCCAGGCTCCCTGCTTTCCAATACTGTAGTCAAAATGACCAGGGTGCAATAAAAATAGGACCTGTCATGTCAAGAGCCAAGAGAATCACAGTCTGAAGAGGGAATATGGATCAGACAGTGTCGATGTCAAGACCCATTAGGGGTCAGGTTTACTGGGCAAAAAACTGAACTGACCATGAATAAAAATGCTTTAGAGACTAGAGGTGCAGTTCAGTAGTAAAGTATGTGCTTAGTGCGTCTCAGGCCCTGAGTTTGATCCCAAGAACTAAAAAATAAGTTAATAAACCAATAAGAAAGTTTCTGTGAATAATTGTAAGTTCCCTGGAAACATGAAAAACTAGAAACTCCAATAAAGAAAATGAGTGTCATTTAAGAAGAAAGAACATTATAAAAACTGAAACTACAATAAGCAACACAGGAAACTTACTAGACAGACTTGGTGTGATGGCAGAAGAGAGGTTTGGGAACTAGAATCTATACCTAACCAAGAGGCCCAAGACACTGGGAAGGGCAGATCTCCAGAACCAGTGAGAAAACGACAAAATACACAGCATTAGGATCATCAGAGTCCCAGGCAAGAACAACATGAACACATTCAAGAAACTTATCAAGGAGCTGGAGAGATGGCTCAGAGGTTATGGACACTGGCTACTCTTCCAGAGGTCCTGAGTTCAATTCCCAGCAACTACATGGTGACTCACAACCATCCATAATGAGATCTGGTGCCCTCTTCTAGCATGCAGGCAGAACAATGTAAACAGAGTAAGTAAATAAATCTTAAAAAAAGAAAGAAAGAAACTTATTAATTCAGTTAGAAGACAAACTGACAGATTCAAGACACAAAGCACAGAACAAACCCTAAGAAATCCACACTGAGACCCGGTGAAGCACAACTAGGGAAACAAAGGCAGAGACCTCTCAAGGTCAGAGTAGGGACAGCACCTTCTCCTGTGGATCGGACACGATCAGAATGAAGCCTGTTTCCATGTGACATCACCCAGGGGAGGAAGCCTATTCCCCAAGGCTCAAGGACCATCTCAAAAGAGGATGCAGAGGTTGGGATCTAGGTAAATCTGTCTCGGGGACAGGACAGAGGAAGACAGGACTATTGCACTCTAGACTCAGCAGCTGAGATAAGACAGCCAACAGAGTGAGGAGGGGCTCATCAGTCCCCACCCCTAGCTGAGGAGCTTGGGTAGCTGGTGACTTCTAGGGGAGGGAGGGTTAGTTATCCCTATGGTGTGGTCTCATGTTGGTCAATCATGCTGTAGTGGATGGACTCACTCCCAAGAGTATGGTATGGCCTCACTCTCAAGACTATATGATGGCCTCACTCCCAAGAGTATATTATGGCCTCACTCCTTAGAGTGTATTATGACCTCACTCCCTAGAGTATATGGGCAACACTAATTGGACACACCAGTTTATGGGAAGATAAAAATAGAGAGAATGTAAAGTTGCAAAGAGGCTATTGAGGGCTTTGAGGGGGGAGTTCAAGGAGAAAATGGGAGGTAAACATGATCAAAACACATTATATGAATGTATGAAATTCCCAAATACCCAAATAATAAGTAAACACTTACACACACACACACACACACACACACACACACACACACACCAAATTGCATATGATGGTCCATGCATAACATCCTCAGAAGACAGGCAGGAGGACTGCTTTGAACTTTAAGCTAGCTAGGACTAGGGGATAAGCCCCTCACACACACAAAATAAAATCAAAACAGCCCCCCTACCCTCAAAAAAGAGTGAAGTAAACTTGGTGCAAAAATGTGGTCCCAGACATCGAGAGGCAAGATGACAAATTCCCAGACAGCCAGGCCTTGTCTCAAAAGTTATTTAATTAATGATTAAAGATAAGAAAAAAAATGAAAGAATTTGTCTCAGAACTACCATTAAAGAACAGCTAAAGGAGGTTCCTTAAACATCTGGGAAGTGAGAGACTACAGTCCTGGGTGGAAGCTGATGCTGGTAGATTTGAACTCTATGGCTCCCATAAGACCTGCATTTCCTGAGCCTGCATCCTCTGGCATGTTGTTGCCCAGCACACTGGGTCAAAAACTCCATCTCACAGAACTCCTTCCCTAGGCCTTTGATGTTATAGCATTGAGTTCAGCATCTTCAGGGTATTTACATTTTCTATGGGGACTTGCACACAGGCAGAGCTAAAAGCTAATTGAAGCAGAGACACAGCTGTACTGGTTTTGCAATCATTTCAGGATGTGAATCCCAGAGACCAGCTTTGGGTCTTCCATTGCAGTGGATTTCTGAGTTGGTGAAGGTAAGTACTGGGCTAGACCTTCAAACAGCTGAGAACCTAATGAATCTGGCCTTGTGAGAAGTGTGTGGATGATCTATTCAGAGCCAATGTGTTGGCTCTACCAGTAGAGAAGCAGGCAGCCCTGGAGGGAGCATTGGATTTCAGAGGCACTCAACCAGAAAGGTCTGGTAGACTCCGGGAAGCAGGAGGAAGGGGACTCCTCACTTGCCTACCATGGACAATTCTAAGTACAGGACAACATATCTGGTTAGCACAGTGCCTGCTTCCCTGCAGGACCATTCCAGGCCCTATCTGCTTGCTCCTCTATCTTGGCAGCTCATCGTCACACCCACTCTGTAACTGCACATGGAGGAAATATACCAGAGGTGGAACTCTAAACAAGAACAGTTGAGCCAGGCAGTGGTGGTGAACACCTTTAATTCCAGTGCTTGAGAAGCAGAGGCAGGATCTCTGAGTTCAAGGCCAGCCTGGTCTATGAAGCAAATTCTAGAACAGTCAAAGTTACACAGATAAATCCCATCTCAAAAAATAAAAACAAACAAACAAACAAACAAAAAACAGCAATTTAGGAAAAATCTAGAACATTCCAAACCACTTAGGCTGTCCTGGAAAAGTGGAAAAGGCAACTGTAGTAGTGTTGATGCTGATATTGGAGTGAGACCATATTTCAAAATATCATCTGCATGTGATTGTGAGCTGCATATTAACTGAGGAATTATTATAATTCTACCATAATTTACTACTTTACCAAAATAAACTAGTAAAATAAATAAATACTGCTGTCTATGCCCAGTTGACTAATATGACCCGAACAGAAGTAAAATATTAGAGGAGGAGATGTCAAGTTTAAGCTAGATTAGTGACAGAATCTCGGGGTCCTGTTTTGATATAATTAAATATATGATTTAATGTGGTTTTAGCTCCGAATCATCATAAAAGGTTTTGTAAAATAATAACACAGAAATGAAGACACCCTCACCCAGGCTACAGAGGAATAAAAGGTTGTCATATTTCTGTGCTCTCCTGGCAGGGCAATCCATTCCCATCAATCTCGCATACTGCTGAGAGACGCAGGGATGTTTTCCTTCCAGTCAGTCATGGTCATTATTTAATGGAGGGTAGCAGCCACCGTCTTCATCAATATATTAACCTATGGCTCAAAGAGGCCTTGCAGTAAACTAACTGACAACTCCTCATGACAGGTTTATGTCACAGGGCTTGGGGACATTAACCATCAGCAACAATGGCCTCTGGGAGAAGTCCAGTGTTCTCACTCTAAGGAAGACAGCTAGCCAGTGGAGAGAGAAGTATCCCAACATCCCAGCATCCCAGCTCACCATAATGACTCCAGGTCTAATACAGAAGAGCTAGTTTAAAATGCTCCTGATGTGGGGCTGGAGAGAGAGCTCAGCAGCATGGAGCACTGGCTGTCCCTGCAGAAGACCAAGGTTTGATTCCCAGCACCCACATAGTGGCTCACAACAGACTACAACTCCAGTTCCAGGGCATGCAGAGCCCTCTTCTGGCTTCCACTGGTCCAAGTGTGCATGTGGGAGGTGGTAGCCAAACGACCAGGAGTTGAAGGCCAGTTTGATTACATATCAAGCTCAAGACCAGCTTGGCTATGTGAAACCTTGTCTCGGAAAAAATAGAACTGTGTAGTAGATTCTTTGAAGCTACAGGGTCAAAGACTATGGGCCAGTGGATATTGTATGTGGGAAAAGGAATATGCACAATAAACTCATTTGTTTAGCACTAAGGAATGAGGGACTCCCCAAGTGGACTCCTGCATGCTAAAGCTTCCTAAGCACTTCCTTAAAAAAATAAAATTATAAAATATTTATGTATGTATATGTGTATGTGCATTCACAAGCATGCTTATACATGCATGTCTGCCACAGTCCATGTGTGGGGGTTTCAAGGACTACATATGGGAGTTGTTTTTTTCTTCTTCCTCCATTTGGGACATGGAACTTAAATTCACTTGTCAGGGTTGATGCAGATACCACTATCCACTGAGCCTTCTCACCAGTCCTAATGCAGTTCTTAATGTCCCTAGCTGTATCAAGTTAAAATCACAGACACAGACATATTGTTGCCAGAGTGCAGAGTCATTCACCAATATTCAAAAATCAAAGCATTTGCACTATGAGGTTTTTGTTTTGTTTTTTTCCAATTGCCTCCAAAATTGAGTCTTGGTCATTTGTTTTGAGAGTCTTGTGTAGCCCAGGCTGACCACAAATTCTCTATGTAGCTAACAATGACATTGAACTCCTGCTTTCTTGCATCTGCCAAGTGCTGGGATTATGGGTATTCACCACCATGCCGGATTTATGCTAGAGGTGAATTCTGAGCTTCTTGCAAGCTGGGCAAGCACCCTACTGACAGAACTGCACCACCCAGCCCAGATCCTGCTTCTTTGTTTCCAAATAACTCACAGCACCAGGCCCCTCACTCTGGCCCAGGAAAAACAAACAAAAAAAAAAAAAAAAAAAAAAAAAAACAACCATGGAAGCCACTGGGTACAATCCTTTGCAACAAATCATATGCTATACATAAAGCAGTCTCCAGAAAGAGCCCCAAGAGGCCATTGTAGGTGGCCAAGAAGCCTGGCCACTCAGCTGATGACAAGAGACCCTAAACTCATTTTTGTTTGTTTTGCTCGTTTGTTTTTTTGGGGGGAGGGGGGGTTTCTCTGGATAGTACTGGCCGTCCTGGAACTTGCTCTGTAGGCCAGGCTGGTGGAACTCAGAGATCTGCCTGCCTCTGCCTCCTAAGTGCTGGGATTACAGCTGTGCACTGTGCACTGTCACTGTCCATCAGTCCAACACTCTTGACAGAACACTGCAGCTCTCTCTGAGGTATTCTGTAGACCTCACTCATGACGGTGCTCTCCAGATCCAGCCCAGACTGATGGCACTCTGGCTACGCCTGTATACAGATAAAAAAGACTGTGCTCTGGCTTCACATAGCATTCACACCGAAGCCACATGCATCACAATCAGGCTTGTTCTTGAGGATGGCTTGAGGCTGGAAGTCATGAGGAATACCTTAGTAACAGACTCCAATGGTGCTGGGCTATGCACACCCCTCTTCTAATAATCCACTTAGAAGCCTAGCTCTCGAAACTGATGTGCTGTTCACGTGTACCCCTCTCCCACCTATGCACCTACAAATCTGTTAGCAACCTCAGACTCCCACCTATGTGAGCTACATACACACCCCACCCTGAATGATGAGTAAGTTTCTCCTCTCTGACAACTATCGAACTTGGACACTTTTTATTCAAATGTACACTCAATATATACAGGCCAGTCTGATCTGAGCTGGTTTTAGGTGCATGTGTCCTTGAGTGCACTTTTCAGGAGCATTCCCTATTTATGACCTTATTTCTGTGCATAACTGAATGTTCTTATGTTTAAAATCAGATGCATTATGGGAAGGAGTATAAGCAGTAGAAATATGGCTATTACCTAATTAATCAATCAAAACAGAGCCACCCTCACTATACTCTTAAGAACCAAAAGCTCTCCTTCTCTTTCAGGAAGAGGAAGGAAGCCTCAAACAGCACCCAGGGTCCTTGTGTGTCTTCACTATCAAGGTCCATTGCTCTCTTGTGGTAGAATCTGCCCTTTCTACCGCTTGCCCTTGGAAAGGTTTCTTGGCTACTTTCGCAAATCTGTGTAAGCCTTTATTTCAGTTCTTTGGATGAGAGACAAAGAACCTGAAAGCACCATCGATGACAGCAGAACTAGACACTACCACCCCTGTGTTCTCATCAGAACCACTGAGCACTGACTCTGGGCACAGGGCTGAGAGGAACGGAGCCTGGCCTGGCCCCTCCTGTGTTCATAGTTCCTCTCTGCTGCATGGCTACAGCATGGAGTAGCCCATCTGTCTAATGGCAAACCAGTGCCTCCTCACATAGGTGTTGTCATGAGACAGGACATGCTCTCCCCTGCCGGGTGCGTGGGAAAGTTTCAATGCATAATGGCTGCCTTTGTCACCATCTGAGTCACTGTCTCAGAGGGAAGAAAGAAATTATCTGAGGTGATTGTAGCTGTCTTTCTTCGATATTCTACCCAGGGCACACTCTGCATCCCTTATCTGCACTCCCCAGCTCCTCGGGCAGTCTGTCCATCTGCATATTCATGCTCTCCCTGGGGAGTCCCTTTTGCTCAGAGTTTAAGCTCTGCTGAAGATTTCCGGTCCAGCCAGACTATTCCCTAAGACACACGTGTCACCTCCCATCCATGCACCATGCTCAGCCGGTAAATTCGTTCTATGACACCGTGGAACACACATTAAGCAGAGTCCCAGGAGCACACATTCGGGTTCCAATACCCCAAATGACTGTAAGGGGCTGTGAGAGGTCTGCCCTTCAGTACCCCAGTTCTCCCTGCTTAGAGACCTCATCTCCTTTCCTTCCTGCTGGCGTTAGAATCCTAGGGTTTACAGACCATCCCCCAGAAGAGTCACCTCCCCAGGAACTGCTCAATGCTGGATGGAGAGGAGCCACGTGAGTCTTCTAAGGGATATGAGCTTCCTGATTCTTAGGAAGAGGGAATGTTTCCATACAGAACTGCTATACAACAGCCTGCATAGATACAATTGTGTTTCTGTTTCTAAGTGGTCTAGTTTGCTCTCTGTTGCTATGATAAACACCACAACCAAAAGCAACTTAGGGGGAAAGGGCTTATTTCACGTTACAGCTTACAATCCCTCATGAAAATTGGGACAGGAACTCACAGCAAAAACTGAGAGGCAGGACCTGATATTTAATAGAAGTCACGGAGGGCTGCTATTTATCATTCCTCCTGGCTTGCTCTACCTGTTTTCTTCTACAACCCAAGACCACTGCCCAGGAGAGGCAGCACCCACAATGTGCTGGGCCCCCCACACCAACCATTAATCAAGAAAATACCCCCAAAGGCTTGCCCACAGGCTGATCTGGTGGAGGCAATGCCTAATGGCCTGTCCTAATTGGGGGTTACTGTTACTGTAATAAAACACCATGACCAAAACAACTTAGGGAGGAAAGGGTTTATTTGGCTTATGCTTCCACATCACTGTTCATCATCCTGAAGAAATTCAGGACAGGAATTCAAACTGGGCTGGAACCTGGAGCAAGAGCCGATGCAGATGCTACAGAGGAGTGCTGCTTACTGGCCTGCTCAACACGGCTTTCTTATAGAACCCAGGACCACCAAACCAGCATTGGCATTATTACCCAGTGGCCTGAGCCCTACCTCATCAATCACTAATTAAGAGAATGCCCTTGCAGGCCTTTCTAGAACCTGATCTTTTGGAGGCATTTTCTCAATTGAGGTTCCCTTCTCTCAGATGACCATAGCTTGTGTCAAGTTGATATTAAACAAATGAGCACACCACCACACTTGGGGTGGGTTCTTAAAACTTTTTGAGCTTTCTTATTCTTATGAGTCTCCTCCTCTCTCCTGGAAGAAATGTTTCACTGTATAGCAGCTATACAACAGTGTACATAATTAGGATTGCTAGAATTTCTGTTTCTGTAATATTACTATAGACTGTCCCTCCCTGTCTCTGATAATGTTTCAATAATATTACTGTGTAATGTTCCTCTCTAATTTCTTTGCTCTGAAACCTACTTTTTTGGAAATTAACCATGCATTTTTCCTTTAATATTACACCAGACAGAGCTTTGCAAACTTTTTCTTTCAAACCACCCATCTCTGATAGCTGGCCTTAGTTCCTTCAAGCATGTGTGGCTGGTTCATGTTCTTTGAATCTCCTATGTTAATGTCTCTCCTTGACAGTATTTAGTATAGCTATCAGTACAAGTGTTCCCATGCCTGCCTTTTAATTTTTTGTTTTGTTTGCTATATTTACATCTGTGTTTTCCTTGCCTTCCTGGAGCTACCTGAAGGTGTTTTAGAATTCCTCTGTTGGGGCTGTAGAAATATCTCAAAGGGTAAACACGCCTGCAGCCAAGCCTGATGACTTGAATTCAGCCTCTAAGACTCTCACATGAAAGAAAAGAACTTACTCCTACAGGTTGTCCTCTGACCTCCATAAGTACACCATGGCATAAGCCACCCCAATAAATACATATGTATGTACATACATACATACAATAAAGAATAGGAAATCCCCCTTGTGATCTTTCCATAGTATCCTGTGTCTCTTTCTTTCTTTCTTTCTTCTTCTTCTCCTTCTTCTTTTAAAAATATGGAATGAGTTTGCGTGTCATCCTTGCACAGGGGCCACACTAATCTTCTCTGTGTCGTTCCAGTTTTAGTATATGCGCTGCTGAAGTGAGCGCCGGTGTCTATTCCTTAGTGTCGCTTTGCTTTGTTCGCGGTTGCTCCAGCCTCTGCCTGTGTCCTTTGGAGCTCCAGGGATGCAGTCATCAGATCTTATGCTCCCTGAAGCTGTTCTTCCCAGGCCCCGACCACTTCCTCTGGCAGTCCTTCCCTGTCATCTCCGCCACTCTCTTCCAGTTTGCTGCCTCTCGCTCTACCCCCTTCATCCTGAAGGTGAGCTCATCCTTTCCATTATTTCATTTTTTTCAGTTCTGAAACTTCTACTTGGTTCATCTCTGTGTTTTACAGTTATTTTCTGGGGTTTTTATTTCACTCAGTTAAGGCATTTTTTATCATAGCTGTGTCAAAACTTTTGTTGGATATTTTAACATCTCTACCAGACAGGTGTGATGTCCAGGCTTTCTGGTCTCCTTTGGTGGTATGAGTACAGACACTAGGCAGCTCCTTGTGGCCTTACGGTGGCTGTGCCCTCCTCTAGTCTTCACTGACACACAGTGATTATCCTGGTGGCTAGATCTCTGCATTCAAGAACAGCCATAGTCTACATAGCAAGGACAGCCAGCATTACAAAGTGAGACCTTATCACAAAAGTAAAATTAAGGAAAAAGCTTCCTTCCTTGGAGGCATCCCTTTCCTGGAGAGTTGGCTCGAGAAGGCATCTCTTTTGTCTGTGCAGACTGGGGTTTCTGAGTTTCTAGCTTCTTTAGCCCCAACTCTGAAATACACAGGTAGAAAGAAAACCGAGGAAACTCGGCTCATAGTGCCCTTGGGCTCCAACATCTCTACTGGATCTCTGTTCTTCACACCACCATCCAGTTTTTCCTGTGATTGTTTTCTATTTCCTGTGCAGTGATATTAGTTGTTTTTAGCAGGAGAAATAAGGAAATACTAATCTGTCTTTCTAGAAGCAGAAAGAATAACATTAAAGTCACAATAATGAAAATGCTGATTTTTTAAGTTTAGAGCCAACTTATAAACTGGATAGTAGATCTCATCATGGCCCCACAAGGAATGCACATGATTGTTCCTGAAAACATGATGGTCATGTCGTGTTGACGGGAGAGTCAGGAAGAGAGCAGGGTGAAGCCATCAAGAGAGTCACAAATGTGCTACCCGACAAAGTGGAGGTCAAAGGCAACGTTTCCAACTGTTGGAGCCAAGACTGATCTGGAATGCATGTTGCTTGAGGTACTAGAGTTACCAGGAGGAACCAACTGATTAACCAGGAATTGTTTCCCACTGTAAAGACCAGCAACAATGTTATTTAATAAAAATATGTACTTATATTCACAAGCATGCAAATATATGTAAAAGAATAAAACTACCTCTAAGGATGAGGCAAATAGCTCAGAAGTACAGTGCTTGCCTAACACGCACAAGGATGTCTGCATTGAATCCCAGCACTGCAAAACAATAACTACACAAACCACACTTATCATTAAACTACTCCCATTCTGAAGAATTTATACATAGGCACATTTTTTTTAAAGACAGGATCTTTCTATGTAGCCCTGCCTGGCTTGAAACTCTCTAAGTAGGCCACACTAGCCTCAAATTCAAGAGATTCGTCTCCAGAGTGTTGGGACTAAAGGCATGTGCCATCATGACAAGCCCATAGGCATAAATTCTAACTTTTGATCATAGTTGCTATGATCATTTTATCAATTCTATCTGTATCTTTGAAAAGTTTTCAAGTACCATTTAGTCAAAATGGTATTTTTAAATGATTTGCTTATTTTTGTTTTATGTATGAGTGACTGTGAAGTCAGAAGAAGGCATCAGATCCACTGGAACTGGTGTTGCAGATAACTTCAAGACAACACACGGATGCTAGGATCCCAACCTGGATCCTCTGCAAGAGCAGCAAGTGCTCTTAACCACTGAGTCCTCTCTCCAGCCTCAACATTCCTTACCACAGTTGGATGAGATGTTAGGGTCTTTGAAACAAACTTTCACTATGAAACCTAGGCCAGCCTTAACTCATGATAATGCTCCCAAGTTCTAGGATTATAGGTGTGTGTCACTAGGATAACAACATTGTTGGTTTTAACACGTGTGTGTGTATGTGTAATTACCACCACTCTCCTGACAATACAACCCAACATGGATCTAAACCGTATACTACGGTATTCTTATCAATCTAGCAGCAATTTAAAGCTCGTGAGAGACGATGTGTAGGTAAGTGCAAACCCTTGCATCACAGCAGCCGAGGGCCCTGAGCACTGTACATGTTGGAATTCTTGAGGTTCCTGACATCTGATCTCTGCAGACAGGGGGATAGCTGTGTCTCCATTCAGATGCCACAGTCGGCCTGATAAGAACAGCTTTCTAGCATTATCTGAGCTCTCTTGGCTGCTGCTCCTGATGCTAGTTGGCCAAAGGTTTCATGGCTTCCTGGGCTCCTGGGACAGTTCTGTGTCCTCAGCTGAGAGAGCCCCCTGCTTGTCTCATTTTAGAGGTCATATTGGAGAAGATGTTGAAACTTTTAGGTGCCTGGGATGTGTAAAAGGAGTCTTGTGAAAACATTTCAACACAGAATTTGATGTTAGAAGGCCATCACCACTCCCTCTGCCTTTCTTGGTGACATTATGAAAAAAGGCAAAAACTGCATTATTAAGTCTTGAATGAATCCATGTGTGCGTTGTAAAAGTCTGCCAATAGATAGTTTCTGTCTGGGGCTTTATATGTCAGACATAGGTACAATGGACTGGAAAATTCTGGTAGGATAACCAACTGCTCTGTGAAGCTCCAGTGAGCACTTGTCAACCACAGCTGCAGATCTATAATTCCACTATTAAATATACAAGCTAATGAATGAAATTTCTTGGGGGAGTACTCATTGAAAAGTGGTGGTGTCCTCGACTGGGCAACACAGTAGAACTGCCCTTAAGGTACAGGTGTGGGAGAACTGGCCCCACCCCTTTGCTCATCCCTGCCAAAGGTAAACTAGCCAGGGCCATGCTGGAGAACTCACCCTTGTGGTGATCGATTATTTATGATTTATTAAAGCTTGCCTGAGGATTCAGAAAGCAAAGCCAGCTACAAGCCATAGAGGTCAGGCAATGGTGATACGCACCTTTAATTCCAGCAGCCATACTAGCTAGCCATAGAGCTAGGTGGTGGTGGCACACACCTTTAATCCCAGGACTCAGAGGACAGGTAGATGGATCTCTCTGAGTTCAAGGCCACACTGAGCTACATGAAGTTGACCCAGACCTAAAGAGAAACAGCTCACAAAAAGGAGATCTCAGCACTTAGGATCACACGCCTTTAATCCCAGCCCTAGGGAGGTATAAAAGGAAGAACCTAAGGGTCTCATGTGGAGATTTATTCTCCAAACACATTGAGGACAGGCAGCAGTCTAGGGTTGCAGTTGGCAGGCTGATTTGCTTTTCTGATCTTCAGCTTGAAACCTGGACCCCAATATTTATCTCTGGGTTTTTATTATTCGTGTCACACACCCTAGTGGTGTAGACAAGGGAGAGCCGGCAGGCTGAACAACCCTGCAACTACCCACTCCACCATCCATCCCATCTATGATCTGCTGGAGGTGGGGGGGGGGGCGCTGTTCCTGTGGACCCAGGGCTACCTTTCAATTGCTGTGGTAAACACTGACCAAAAGTAATTTGGGGATGAAAGGGTTTCAGTTTTTAGTTCATGGTCCACCATGAAGGGAATTCAGGACAAAAACTCAAGGCAGGAGCTGAAGCAGAAGCCATGGAGGAACGCTGTGTGTGCGTGTGCGTGTGCGTGTGCGTGTGTGTGTGTGTGTGTGTGTGCACCTGTGTATGTCCCTGTGTAGGCCAGAAGTCAACAGCACATGCATTCCTCGATTGATTCCACTTTTTAAAATATTTTTTTTCCTTTATTGGTACTTGATGTGTGTGTTTTGCCTGCATGTTTGTTTGTGCAGTGCCTGTGGAGGCCAAATGGAAGCACTGAATCCCCTGGGAATGGAGTGATAGCCAGTTATGAGCCATCATGTGGGTGCTGGAATCAAACAATCTTCAGGAAGAGCAGCCTGAGTTCTTAACCATGCGCCATCTCTCCAGTCCCAACTTAATACTTTTTACAAATTTCTTGGCATTCATTTATTTGTGGCGATGGGGCATGTGTGTGCCATGGTGTTCGTGTGGAGGTCAGAGGACAGCTGGAAGGATTATTCTCTCCTCCTGCCTATGGGTCCCAGATATAGAAAACCCAGGTAAGCAGACTCAGCAGCAAGGATCTGGCCTGATGAACAGTTTCATTGGCCCTCTCCATCTTATTTCTGTTGTTGTTTTATTGCTTTGTTTTCAATTGGTTACTCTTTGGGAATTTAATACACGCGTACAATGTATTTTGATCTTATCCAGTCCCACCTCCTTCCATCCAGTGCCTCCCAGGCCCCATCACATGTCCCCAAGTTCATTTCTTCTTTTCATCTTCTTAATTGTTCTTCTACCTTCTTTTTTTAATCCACACACATTTTATTCTTTTATGTGGAGGGATAATGGTAGGAAAACATTAAGTCCTCTTTTTCTTTAGTTAGACTGGTCATTCTTTAAGAGCAGAAAACTTTGCATGGGCAGTAAAAATACTATAATTCATAACATGTGTTCCAGTGTTTGTTTATTGTGGCATGATGGCATGTGTAATGCAAAGTGTGTCTTGTCTGTTAGATGTTCAGAATCAGGGCTACAAGTGGTATGGTGTGGTAGCTCATTCCTGTAATCAGTCCTAACAGTCAGGAGGCAGAGTCAGGAAGGTCTCTATGAGTTCAAGTCCAGCTTAGTCTACATAGCATGGTCCAGACCAGCCAGTACTACACAGCAAGACCCTGTCTCACAAAATGAAACAGAACTGCAGCTGCAGCCGGGGCTTCAGTGAAGTCACATGATGCGACACAGGTAAGTGCTGCCGGGAAACCCTGGCTTCAGGGAGCACTTAGTTTTAAATTTGTTTTCACATTCAGAAACCTTTTACAGTTGCCAAACGTTTCAAAACGTATGTGTTTGGTTATGTAGTCCAGTAGAGACTTGTGACCCACAGTTGAGGAAGCTGTGTGCTTGACAATATAAAAACATAGAGAAAATAGAGGGAAAGTAAGGGGGAAATTAAAGCACTAACAGGAAAGGGCTCTCCATTCGAAATCCCACAGAATCAGAAGCAACCTTCTGCTGCCCAGACGGGTAAGGATCAGTCCACGGGGACTGCGCTGGGAACAAAGGTTTCTCAAGGACCTTAGTAACTGGGTGAGATTGATAACTACAACGGAAGCCACAGCATTAATAATAAAGGGATCAGTGACACAAACTAATATATTTACAAGTCACTGACTCAAGTTGAGGTCTGCGAAGCCCCAGATGCATCACCACTTTCAAATTTATTTATGGATCCATGTCCGAATGTGATAAACAGTTGACTTGTAAACTAAAGCTACTGAAAACTACCACATATAACTCCAGCTGTTTTTCTAATATTCACTGTGTGAGAGATGTCATCAAGGCCACTGGTCCAGGACAACTCCTTACTCATCTGATGAATGGATGAGTGTGTCAGAGGATGAGCAGCCTACAGCTAACTCTTCATAAACAGCAGCTCAGTCCCCTGTGGACAAACTTGGTGAGAACACCAAAGTTCTGCCCAGCCATGTCCCTCTGCAAAGCCAGTGTGAGCACACTATGCAGGCAAGTGCTGCCCAAGGCTCACGAGGGGAAACTGAACCCCTAGGCTTTCGGTTGAGCCGTTCCACAGGGAAAAGATGGAAGTTAGGACCTCTGAAACTCACCACCACTCACACTGCCTGAAAGCCCATCTTTCCTTTCTCCTTCTCCCCTCCCTCCTTCCCTTTCTGTCTTGGTGGTTGATTTCGCTGTGAAGAAGCATCATGACCAAAAACAAATTGTGGGGATGGGGTGGGGCGGTGGTGTTATTTCTCTCATAGTTCCATATCATTAGAAGCAGTGAGGGAAGGAACTCCTGTAGGGCAGGACCCTGGAGGCACGAGCTGATGCAGAGGCCATGGAGGGATGCTGCTTACTGGCTTGTTCTTTATGACTTGCTCAGCCTGCTTTCTTACAGCCCACAGGATTACCCACAATGGGCTGAGCCCTCCCACATCAATCACTAATTAAGAAGATGCCTTTCAGCCACATCTGGAGGATTTTCAATTGAGACTCCCTCCTCTTTGATGACTCTGCCTTGTGTCTAGTTGACATAAAACTGGCCAGTACACTTCCTTTTCTTCCCCTCCATCTTTTTTTTCCCCTTACCTTATTCATTCACTCAGCAAATGTCTGAATGGCTCCTGTGTTCCAGGAATGAGGAGGGCTATACAGCAGAAGCAAAGCAAGACTGAACCTGAGCTTTCCTCTCTGCAGACTGTGGCATGCAGACAGCCAATCCCAAATAATCACAGTTCCCACCAGTGACACCTCTCACATGTGGGAGCAGGGGTAAGGCACTACCTGGAGAAGCTGGAACACTAAAGCTGGGCAAGCCAGAGGTTGGTCATACCCTGCTTAACACAGGCTGGGGCTTCAAGGAACTCATCTTTCACTCTAATCCTACTTTACACTTGATTCTGTACACTAGAGACAGAGCTACTAGAGATCCAAAGCAGGGGAGTGGCCTAGGGAGGTGGGCTTTGTGGCCACAGCCTTGTGTTCCTCCTTCCTATACAATGCCTGCCTCCTCCACTCCAGCAAAGTGATCCTCATTGCTTCCTTATACAGAGCCAACCCACATCTACACCAACACACTGTCTGTGAAAATCCTCTCAACACATTAGGAAAACCTCTTGAAAAACTGGCCTGCATCCAGCTTTTTCAGAAGAATGTTCCAGCCTCCTCCATCATTCTCTACAATGTCTTCAAGATGGACCCTCCCTCCATCCTCCTCCAAACATTATTTACAATCTCCTCCAAATAAACCTCCCATCCTCCTCCTATAATGAACCAAGGTGGCACCACATAACTGGCTTGACCCCATAAGGTTAGAGAAATGTTTAAAGTGATGCCTCATGATGTAAGGACATTGAATACATTCCAAGGCATGCTACACTGGGTGAGCCAGAGCATCCATCGATGTAGGCCTCATCACAGGAATGTCTAACTTCTCCAAACAGACCCTGTATCCTCTTCCACCACACCCACTCCCATCTAACTCCTCTGGACACACCCCCCCCCCACCTAATTTCTTCAGTCAGGGGCCCCCTGTCCCATGTCTTAGGGTTATTGTGACTGATGAAACACCATGACCAAAAGCAAGTTGAGGAGCAAAGTGTTTATTTTGCCTACACTTCCACATTGTAGTCCGTCACTGAAGGAAGCCAGGACAGGAACTCAAGCAGTGCTGGAACCTGGAGGCAGGGGCTGGTGCAGAGGCCATGGAGGGGGCTGTTTACCGGCTTGCTCAGCCTATTATCTTACAGAACCCAGGACCATCAGCCCTGGATGGCATTACCTACAATGGGATGCCTCCCACTCCATCAGCCACCAATTAAGAGAACGCCCTAGAGCTGGATCTTTTGTGAGCGGTGGGGGAGGTACAAGACAGGTTTTTTGTTTGTTTGTTTGTTTTTTCTATGTAACTTGACTGTCCTAGAACCCTCTTGTAGACTAGGTTGGCCTTTAACTCACAATGATCCACCTGTCTCTGCCTCCCCAGTGCTGAGATTAAAGGTGTGCACCACCATACCCTGTTAGAGCTGGATCTTAGGGAGACTTATTCTCAATTGATGTTGCCTCCTTTCTGATGACTCTAGCTAGTGTCAAATTGCCATTAAACTAGCCAGGACACCCCTCCTTCAGACAGACCCTCCATCTGTCTCTCAGTGGGCTGTAGCTTTTGTTTTTGTGTCTCTGTGGCAGTGACAGAAGCAAGTTATAGAAAGACACACTTATTTGGGGTCTGTATCCAACATGGCAGAAAGGCCTGGAAGAGTGGTTAGGATGATGTCAACAGGAACATGAGTTACAGACTGCTCACATGGCAGCTGCCCAGGCAACAGAGGGAAGGACAACCCCAGTGCTCCCGGGCCTTCTCCCGTTCTTTCTTCTTGTTCTTTAGATTTATTTCTTTATTATGTATAAGCTGTTCTGTCTGCGTGTGTGCCTGTACACAAGAAGAGAGCTCAGTATAGATGGTTGTGAGCCAGCATGTGGTTGCTGAGACTCAGGTAGAGACTGCTTTATCCCAGGAAGTCAAGGTCACCCTGGGCTACAGCCTGAGACACTGTCTCAAAAGGAGAAAGAAAAAGGACACACAGAGGCCTTAACCCTGCTGCACCCACTGCTAGAGGTGAGTATTTGGCCACCTTGGGTTCAACACACCACCCTCTCCTTAGAACGTCCTGGTCTCTGAGACCTCCAACGCCTGACCCACCTACGCCCACCGGGACAGGAGAGGAGAAGAGAGAGAGAGCCCAGCTGCAGCCACTGGAAGAAGGGACAGAAAGACAGCAGTACAAGGACACAGGCAACAACAAAAAGACCAATATGACACCACCAGGATCTAGGGACTCTACACCAACAAGACCTGAACACACCAAAACAGATGAAGCAGAAGAGAATGACCTTAAAAACAACTTCTTGAAAGATAGAGGCCCTCAAAGAGGATATGAGAAAATCCCTTAAAGAAATGGAAGAGAAAACAAACAAAAAATTGGAAGAACTAGAGGAAAAGATGAATCAAATAATGCAAGGAATCAACAAATCTCTTAAAGAAAGTAAGGAAAGCCAAGAAAACATAATCAAACAGATAAAGGAAACAATTCAAACAGTTCAAAACCTGAAAACTGAAAGAGAGACAATAAAGAAAACACAAACTGTGGGAATGATAGAAATGCAAAACCTGGGTAAATGATCAGGAACTACAGATGTAAGCATAACCAACAGAATACAAGAGATGGAAGACAGAATCTCGGGTGCTAAAGATAAACTAGAGGAAATTGATTCATCAACCAAAGAAAATCTTAAATCCAACAAATCATTAACACAAAATAGTCAGGAAATGTGGGACACCGTGAAAAGACCAAACCTAAGAATAATAGAAATAGAAGAAGGTGAAGAAACACAGCTCAAAATGCAGAAAATATATTCAACAAAATCATAGAAGAAAACTTTCCCAACCTGAAGAAGGACAAGCCAATGAAAGCACAGGAAGCTTACTGAACACCAAATAGACTGAACAAAAAAAAGTCCCATCCCCTCACCACATAATAAACAAAAAGGCCAAACATCAAACATACAGAATTAAAAAAAAGACTATTATAAGAGCAGCAAAGGAAAAAGGCCAGGTAACATAAAAAGGCAGACCTATCAGAATTATACATTACACCTTATTTCTCCACAGAAACTCTGAAAGCCAGAAGGTTCTGGATAGATGTTCTACAAACACTGACAGTCCGTGCATGCCAACCAGACTACTATACCCAGCAAAACTCAGTCACTATAGATGGCTAAAACAAGATATTTCATGACAAAATCAGATTTACACAATACATATCCACAAATCCAGCTGTACAGAAAGTACTGGTAGGAAAACTCTAACCAAGGAAGTTAACTACACTAACAAAACCATAGACAATAGATAATCTCACTTTACCAGAAGGCAAAAGAAAAAGCGTGGCAAATCTACTCACCATACCAAGAACAACAACAAATCCAAAACAAACAAGAATTAACAATCAATGGTCCTTAATCTCCCTCAATAATAATGGTCTTAACTAGCCTATAAAAAGACACAGGTTAACAGAATGGATACAAAGACAGAATCCATCCTTCTGCTACATACAAGAAACACACCTCAGTTTCAAAGACAAGACACTACCTCAGAGTAAAGGTTTAGAAAAAGATTGTCCAATCAAATGAACCCAAGAAACAAGCAGGTATAGCTATCCTATTATCTAGCAAATTAGACTTCAAACTAAAATCAATCAAAAGAGATGAAAAAGGTCATTTCATATTCATCACAGGAGAAATCCATCAGGACAAAGTCTCAGTCCTAACCCTAACCCATATAGGTCTCACATAAAACCTCACACACTTACAGTGGGAGACTTCAACACCCCACTCTCACCACCAGACAGGACCACCAGGCAGAAATTTAACAAAGAAACAAAAGAACTAACAGAAGTTATGTCCCAATTGGGCTTAACAGACATTTATAGAACATTCCATCCAAACACAAAAGAATATACCTTCTTCTCAGCTCCACATGGAACCTTCTCTAAAATTGATCACATCCTCAGCAACATAACAAATCCAACAGATTAAAAAAAAAAAAAAGGAATATCCCCCTGTATCTTATCAGACCACAAAGCTTTAAAGTTAGAATTCAACAACATCACTAATTGCAGAAACCCTACACACTCATGGAAACTGAGCAATGTGCAATTGCACCATTCCTGGGTCAAGGAAGAAATAAAAAAAGAAATTAAAGACTTCCTAGAATTCAATGAGAATGAAGACACAACATACCCGAACTTATGGGACACTTTGATAGCAGGGCCAGATGGCTTCAGTGCAGAATTCTACCAGAAATTCAAAAAAGAACTAATACCAACACTCCTCAAATTATTCCACACAATAGAAGCAGAAGGGTCAGTGCCAAACTCTTTTAATGAGGTTACAATTACCTTGGTACTCAAGCCACACAAAGACACAACTAAGAAAGAAAACTACGGACCAATTACTCTCATGAACTTTGATGCAAAAATACTCAATAAAATATTGGCAAATCTAATCCAAGAATACATCAGAGAAATCCTCCACCATTAGCAAGTAGGCTTCATCCCATGGATGAAGGGATGGTTCAACATATGAATATCTATCAATGTAATCCACCATAAAAACAAACTGAAGAAGAAAAACCATATGATCATCTCACTAGATGCTGAAAAGGCCTTTGACAAAAATTCAACACCCCTTCATGATACAGGTCTTGGAGAGATCAGAGATAACAGGAACATACCTAAACATAATAAAAAGCAATATACAGCAAACCAACTGCCAACATCAAACTAAATGGAGAGAAACTCAAAGAAATTCCTTTAAAATCAGGAACAAAACAAGGTTGTTCACTCTCTCCATATCTCTTCAATATTGTACTTGAAGTTCTAGCTAGAGGAATAAAACAACAAAAGGAGATCAAGGAGATACAAATTGGAAAGGGAGAAGTCAAACTTTCACTATTTGCAGAAGGTATGATAGTTTGCGTAAGTGACCTGAAAAACTCTACCAGGGTCCTACAGCTGATAAACACCTTCAGCAAAGTGGCAGGATACAAGATTAACTAAAAAAAATCAGTAGCCCTACTATATACAGATAAAGGGGCTGAGAAAGAAATCAGAGAAACATCAGCCTTTAAAATAGCCACAAATAACATAAAATATCTTGGGGTAATCCTAACCAAACTAGTGAAAGACCTGTATAGCAATAACTTTAAGTCTTTCTAGAAAGAAATTAAAGAAGATACCAGAAAATGGAAAGATCTCCCATGCTCATAGATAGGCAGGATCATCATAGTAAAAATGGCAATGTTGCCAAAAGCAATCTACAGATTCAATGCAATCCCATCAATATCCCAGTACAATTCTTCACAGAACTTGAAAACAAAAAACCCAGGATAGCCAAAACAACCCTGGACAATAAAGGAACTTCAGGAGGCATCACCATCCCTGGCTTCTTGCTCTACTATAGCGCTATAGTCCTGAAAACAGCATGGTATTGGCCCAAAAATAGACAGGTAGACCAATGGTATCCAATTGAAAACCCTAATATTAACCCACACACCTTGAACACCTGAGTTTTGACAAAGCAGCTAAAATTATACAATGGAAAAAAGAAAGCATCTTCAACAAATGGTGCTGGCACAACTGGATGCTGGCATTTAGAAGACTGCAGGTAGACCCATGTCTATTGCCATGCACAAAAGTCAAGTCCAAGTGGATCAAAGACCTCAACATAAATCCAACCACACTGAATCTCTTAGAAGAAAAAGTAGGAGGTACCCTTGAACAAATTGGTACAGGAGACAGCTTCCTGAACATAACTCAGTAGTACAGACACTGAGATTATATATATATATATATATATATATAAATGGGACCTCCTCAAACTGAGAAACTTCTGTAAGGCAAAGGACACAGTCAACAAGACAAAACGGAAGCCCACAGAATGGGAAAAATCTTCACCAACCCCATATCTGACACAGGGCTGATCTCCAAAATATACAAAGAACTCAAGAAGCTAGTCACCAAAACATCAAATAATCCAAATTAAAAAGTGGGGTACAGAACTAAATAGAGAATTCTCAATAGAGGAATCCAAAATGGCTGAAAGACACTTAAGAAAGTGCTCAACATCCTTAGCTATCAAGGAAATTCGAATTAAAACTCTGAGATACCATCTTACTCCTGTCAGAATGGCTAAAAATCAAAAACACCAATGTCAGTTCATGCTGGAAAGGATGTGGAGAAAGGGGAACACTCCTCCACTGCTGGTGGGAGTACAAACTCGTACAGCCACTTTGGAGATCAGTATGGTGGTTCCTCAGGAAAATGGGAATCAGTCTATCACAAGATCCAGCAATTCCACTCTTAGGAATATACCCAAAAGATGCACATTCATACAACAGTGACATCTTGTTCAACTATACTCATAGCAGCATTATTTGTAATAGCCGGAACCTAGAAGCAACCTAGATGCCCCTCAACAGAAGGATGGATGGAGAAAATGTGGCACATCTACACAATGGAGTACTACTCAGTGGGGGGCGGGGGGGAATGAAGTCTTGAAATTCTCAGGCAAACGGATGGAACTAGAAGAAACTATCCTGAGTGAGATAACCCAGTCACAAAAAGATGAACACTGTATGTACTCACTCATGTATAGATTTTATACATAGAACAAAGGATTACCAGCCTACAATTCATACCACCAGAGAAGCTAGGAAACACAAGATCTCCTGAGCAAATTGGGAGCAGGCGGGAGGGTGGGAGAAGTAGTTAGGAGAAAGAGAAGGGGAGAAGAGGAGGGGAGAGGCGGACATGATGGAGCAGTAAAATTGAGTTGGAGGAAGAATAGAAAAGAACAAGAAAAGAGATATCATAATAGAGGGAGCCATTATAAGTTTGAAGAGAAAACTGGCACTAGGGAAATGTCCAGAGATCTACAAGGATGACCCCAACCAACAATCTAAGCAATAGTGGAGAGGGTTCCTTAAATGCCTTTCCCCAATAATGAGATTGATGACTACCTTATATACCATCCTAGAGCCTTCACCCAGTAGATGATGGAAGCAGACACCCTCAGCTAAGCACTGAGCGGAACTCCTGGAATCCAGTTACGGAGAGGGAGAAATGATGAGCAAAGGGGTCAAGACCAGGCTACAGAAACTCACAGGAACAACTGACCTGAACAAGGTGGAGCTCATAGACTCTGGACTGATAGCTGGGAAACCAGCATAGGACCAACCCAGACCCCCTGAACGTGGGTCTCAGTTAGGAGGCCTGGGAAGGCTATGGTAACTCTGACAACGGAACCAGGATGTATCTCTAGTGCAGGAACAGACTTCAGGAGCCCGTTCTCCATGGAGGGATACACTCTCGGCCCAGATATACATGTAGCAGGGCCTAGGCTCTACCCCAAATGATGTGACAGACTTGATACCCCCCCTCCATGAAAGGCCTCACCCTCCCTGGGGAGTGGATGGGGGATGGGTGGGGGATCTGTAGGGGGAATAGGAGGATGGGAGGGATAACTGGGATCGATATGTAAAATAAGAAAAAGTATTAAATTAAAAAAAAGATACATAAGGAAACAGTATTGACTGTCTTCCCTTGGGTACACATGCTTCATAGAAATGCAAGGGTGTGTGGAAGTTTTATACGTGTGGAACTTATAGCCGGTATGAATTCCACTGTGCACCCCAAAACAAAGCGCCGGTGTTTTGTTTTGTTTTGTTTTGTTTTGGAGACAGGGTTTCTCTTGTGTATCCCTGGCTGTCCTGGAAGTCGTTCTGTAGACCTTGAACTCAAAGATGTGCCTGCCTCTGACTTCTGGGCTTCACTTTTCAAAAGTGTCTGTGACTGCCGCCCTCCGACCAACAGAGGGCACCACCCTGCCATCCCAACTTTTTAGTCTCAGAGAAGCGCTCTCCCGGAAGTCCCACCCCTAGCGGAAGCATATAGCCGGGCACCCCGGAAGTTAGCCGTATCTGCAGGCATGGTCGCTGCCGGCCGTGGTGGCGCGCACCGGGGCATGGCCCGCCCGAAGCGTCGCGGCGGTGGCCGCGGTCCCGGTGGCGGGGAGGGGGCCCTGAAGCGGCTGCGGCTGGCCGTGGAGGACTTCGTGCGGGCTACCTCCGAGAGCGAGGCCCCAGAGGGCCGGGAGGGCGGCGGCGCTGCGGCACGCTCCCGGCCCGGCGGGCGAAAGAGCCGCAAGGAGCTTCGGAAGCAGAAGCGACACCTGAGGAAAGCGCGGCGCCTGCAGAGGACGGGGGGCTCCGGGGGCGGGGACCAAGAGGGTAGCGTCGGCCCTACCGGCGGCCGGGAGGCTCCCCCGCCCTCCGAGGCGCGGCCGACCCCCGCCAAGGCCAAGGCTCCCTCCGCTAACCTGAAGGCCGCGGCGACCCAAGCGAAGGCTAAGACGTCCGCTTCCACGGCTACGGCGATCTCTACTAAGGCCAAGGCTAAAGATGCTCCCGGGACTCGCGGTCCCGCCGCCGCCGCCGCCGCCCGGAAGCGGGCACTTCTAGCGGCCAACGAGGAGGAGGACCGAGAGATCCGAAAGCTGGAGCGCTGCCTCGGTCTCAACAAGCGCAAGAAGAAGGGCGACGGCAGCTCGGTGCCGCTCAGCTTCGCGCGCGACGGGCTGGATTACATTCTAGGGGCCCTGGAATGTGGCAGAAGCGGCGGCCTGTACGAAAGCAGTGAGGAGGAGGAGGAAGAAAAGGGGGACACTGGACAGACACTCATGGAGAGTGACCTAGAGGACAGTTCCGAGGAAAGTGGGGAGGACTCAGACTCGACAGAGCAGCGGGAGGATCAGGAGGATGCAAGCTTGCAAAATGAGAAAGAAGCAGAAAGTGGAACTCTAGCAAGTAAAGGGAGGAAGACAGTCCGTTTTGCAGAGGCGGTAGAAAAGAGCGAAAGTTCTTCGGAAGATGACTCAGAGCACCAGGTATGACGCCAACAACCTGTAGGCCCTGTGGGCTGTCATTCCAAACAGGGTGAGGGAGCAGGGGACAGAATAGTATTGGCAGTGACACACAGTGGCAGCCACAGCCTGCTGAGGGAAAGGCTGACCCAGGCCATTCCAGGCATTCACTCGGTAGAGCTTTTCTTCGTTTAAAAAATGGTGGCTTGTAACGACAGCTGCTCCAAATTCTCGTGTGGTTGGTATTAAGAATAAATAACGAGAGAAACTACTAAATTTACCCATCGTAAATTTTTTTTTGCAATTTTATTCCTGTCTTCAAGGAGAGTCACTGTGGTGAAAAGTACATCCCACCTCGGTTGAGGGTCGAGGAGACAGTGGATGCCCATAAGAAAGAAGAGCTAGAAAGGCTGAAGAAACACGTTAAAGGCCTAATTAACAGGTAACCTTACACAATTGTGGCATGTCATCACGTAACTCTAGAGGTCGTCTAAAAGGCAAATGATGGGGCTGGGGCTAGACAGCGTCTTGGATCCTTGTCCTTCGTGTGAGATAACTGGACCTAACCTTGAAGAGGTGGGATGCTCAGGTGTTTGACATTGCCCTTTCCATGTTTGAAGCCCTGCTGCAGTTTA
Source organism: Phodopus roborovskii (assembly GCF_943737965.1). Classification (NCBI taxonomy): domain Eukaryota; kingdom Metazoa; phylum Chordata; class Mammalia; order Rodentia; family Cricetidae; genus Phodopus; species Phodopus roborovskii. Next base: position 26,693,269 of record NW_026126571.1, on the reverse strand, counting down.
TTCTGAGAAGCAGGGAGGAACAGGGCAGGGCTCTGTGTCATCCCAGGAGTGGTCCAGCTGATGTCACCCCTCCCTGCCCCCCCCCCTGCAAAAGTGAATTCATCTGGGGGTGAACAGGGTCCCCCTCAGTCAGCATCCATGTCTATGTTTTTTATTGTCCATTTTAAGAGTAAAACATCAGAAAGGAGTCTGGAGAGATGATGGCTCAGCGGTTAAGGCTGCTCTTCCAGAGGGCCTGAGTTCAATTCCCAGCAACCATCTATAGTGTGACCTGATGCCCTCTTCTGGGGTGCATCAGTGCAAACAGTGCAAACAGAGCACTGATTCTTAAAAAAATAATTTTTTTTTTTCCATTGGGAGCCGAGTGGATGTCACTTACCTTTCCCTGTTGGCTGAATTGGAATCACTTGTCTAAAGCTTCCCCCGCCTTCTTTCATGTCCCTCATTCAGCCTCATTCAGGTCCTGTAAAGGTGTCCACTGTCCTGGTCTATGGCACCTCTCATTTTGTCAGATTTCAAATATATATTGTTCTTTTGTTGCTTGTTGTTATAGGCCAGGCTGTGGTGGTGTGCACCTTTAATCCAGCACTTAAGTAGCTAAGGCAGGCAGATCTCTGAGTTTAAGTCCAGCCACATCTACAGAGTGACTTCCAGGACAGCCAAAGCTACACAGAGAAATACTGTTTCAGGGAAGGGAAAAAAGGCTTATTATTGTAGATGATGGGGAGTTTAAAAACAGTGTTTGGGAGGTCCTTAGAAGGGCCACTTCAGCCTATACTACAGTTAAAAACACAGAGAGAGCTGGGGGTGTGGCTAAGTTGGTAGAGTGCTGGTCTAACCTGCACAAAGCCTGCAGCCCTAGCTTGCCAGACAACATAAACCAAGCATAGTAAAACATGCCTGTAATGTCTGTAATCCCAGGGCTCTAGAGGTACATGTAGGAGGGTCAGACGTTCAAGATCATCCTTAACTAGGAAGTTTGAGACCAGTTTTGGATACATGACCCTGTCTCAAATGAAACTGACACACAACTCCAATAACTTTTTCAGTTCTCATCATTTTTTTCAAGACAGAGGCTGAGACTGATTCTGTGGAGTTTTGTTGCATGAAGATTGGTGACTGCCGCCAATATCCAGATGTATGGCTGTTTATCACAAAAGGGTCTCAAGCCAGCCCTTGTCACACCTCCTCTTCCCTCTGTGCTTTTGATTTCTTTTTCATTAAACCTTAAGCTGAGGGGGAACTGGGCTTGGAATGTAAAATATAAATTTAAAAAAAAATGCAAAAAAATAAAAATAAACTATAATACTATATTTAAAAAAAAAAACCTCATGCTGTTTTCCTAATACTCTGTAATTCCACCATTACCTGTTGTTTTAACAGCAGGTTCAGTATTAAGCACAGGTACACAGTATAGGAACAAAGTATGTTTGTGTCACATAAGAGACTCACCGCCTAGGAGTGGTCAGTGCCTCTGGGGATATTAGGTCAGGCTACCTATGGGCATGTATACAGACTTAGAGGAGATCCTAGGGTCTCTGCTAAAAGATGGTCACATCATTATTTCAGGGTTCTAGAGTGTTCTGAGAAGTATGCACCAGGTTTTTGTGGCAAAGTCAGGGTGATTTCTGGGTCAGAAATATGCATAAAACAGAATGTATCAGTAACACTTTGCTCATACTCCACTACAGGTTGAGCGAGCCAAACATGGCATCTATAAGTGGGCAGCTGGAAGAGCTATACATGGCCCACAGCAGGAAGCACATGAACGACACCCTGACCGCTGCCCTCATGGATGCCTGTGTCACTGCCTCAGCCATGCCCAGCAGACTGATGATGGAGCACGTCCTCTTAGTCAGCATCCTTCACCACACAGTTGGGATAGAGGTACATCTATCTGTGCCTTTTCTCCATACCCTGACTATGTCAGCTATAGTAATGTCCCGCATGGAGTCAGTGAGTTTGAGAGTGAAGGTGTTGGGAAGGTCAGGACAGAGGACAGAGTGACTTAACTACCTCAAAAGCCCTGCTGTGCGAGATCTACTCTGACTGTCTCAGGAATTGAGCTAATGTAGCCCTAGCGCCCCCCCCCCCCATGCTTATTTTCACATGTGAATGCCTGAGTCCATTTTCTTGCCATTACAAAGTGTAATGGACGCCCTGGACAGCTTTCCTGGAGCCCCATAATCACAGTAATTGACACTGTTCTCTGGCTGCTGTGGTGTCTCCCCCATCCTACACCACACTGGGACAGTTCAGCAGACTTAATCAAAGTGATTTGAGTGCAGACAGCATTGCAGTGAGTTATTTTAAAAGTCATAGATGTGACCACCACAGCACATGAGGAATTTACTTGATTTGAAAACCTGAAATTATTGGTCCTACTTCCCATTTAAACCTTTGCTAATAGCATGAAGGACAATGAGATGACTTGTTCAAGGGGAAGTCATTATAGTACTTTAGCTAATGGCGTCCCCTAAGGCTTGTGCCAGATATGCTGTGTTCTCAGGATGCTGGTTCCCATTAAACTGTGCCGAGAAAAACCTCCCAGGGACTCATGGAAGGAAAAATATTAAAGATGTTCTTGGCTACTGTTTGCCTTCTCTCAATCACTTAACATTCAGGCCTTTGCAGATCTGTGCTAAAATTCACATATCCAACATGAGGTTTCTTTTGTTTGTTTGTTTTTGTTGTTTGTTTCTTTGTTTTGTTTTTTCCTATTTCTAGGTTATACTCATATGTTTAATTTTAAAAACATTAATAGAATCAAAATTTTAACCTTTTATATAATTGGACCTATTGTATACTGAAAACATACCTGAATTGATGTCTCAATGTTTCTTGCCCTCTGAAGCATCCTGACTGTTAACATTCTTCATGAGCTTAAGATAGTGGTACTGATCAGAGAGGATATTCTTAGGTTTTTCTTCAGTGAGAAAACCTGAACTGGGTATCAAGCCTCGGGCCTTTAGTTTTGGCCTCCAGAAATCAGTATTGCCAGTCTTTTCTAACGTCATTGTTTTGCAGTATAGCAATCCTGTGTGTAGTTGCCCATTACACTCTGAGTTATATGTGGATCTCATTTACCCTTGTACATCTACATGTCTTACCTGATGTGAATTTAGCATAAATATGCACAGGTCCAACTGCCATTGAACCAGATTTTGACCAGCATCCCACAACCTACTTAATCCTGTCTGGTTCCTGGAGAGCCAGACCAAATGCTAGGATTACACCCAGTGATGCCTACCCTGCCAGTCTGTCCCAGGTCACTTTATAAGCAGCCCTTTCTTTCCTATCTATCCCAGCTGGATACCCTGCGGGAGAAAGTAGTCACAAGACAGTGCTACTAACAGGAGGGTCGCTGCCGTTCCTACCTTCAGGTTTCACTGCCTTCGTTCAGAACCACCACTGGTTGAAATCCTGGCCTTCTTCCTCCCCAGCATTAACTTAGAAATTGTAAAAAGAATGTTCCAGAGCACCAAAAGAACAGTGCCGTAGTGACTTTGCCCAGCTTCATCAGGCATCTGCTAGGTCTTGGCCTGGTGCTGTCCCCTAGCTATCACCTTTATGTGGATTCCGACATCAGGCTCAGGTCACCAGGTGGGAAGCAAGCTCCTTTATGCGGAGCCATCTTGCCATCACCTTTTTAAAAGAAATTTTTCTAGAGAGCCACTTGGTTGTTGATTCTAAAGAAGTGAGAATATTTTTACAGAAAAGGCTTGTGTGCTGAGGCAATCACTCAGTACCATGTTTGTTATGTAGAATCTTCTCATCAGTATGTGAAGTCTGAGTTTCTGAAGTCTGTATTCTTAGCCACCAACTCCCCTGCTAGAGTTCTTATGCCCCCTGTATTCATGTTGTACTTTATAGGTATTTGTGCATTTGACAAGCAGGGTCCCAGAATGGCATGATGACATTCCTTCCGTCTCCTTCAGGTTGGTGCTTGCTTCCTTGAGGCTGTGGTGAAGAAGTTTGATGCCATCTATAAAGATGGAGGTGAGGGGAAAGAACTGGACAACCTGTTTACCATGATTGCCCATTTGTACAACTTCCACGTGGTACAGTCTCTCCTCATCTTTGACATTTTGAAGAAGCTTGTTGGAACTTTTACGGAAAAAGACATTGAGCTGATCCTGTTGATGCTGAAAAATGTGGGCTTTGCATTGAGAAAAGATGACGCCTTGTCACTTAAGCAGCTGATCACAGATGCCCAGGCCAAGGCCAGTGGGGCAGGCAGCAAGTTTCAGGACCAGAACAGGGTAGGAGTGCCACTTGACCTGCTGAGTGCCCCAAAGCACATAGAGTGACGAGCACAAATGAGTATCTGGCCAAAAACTAGTTCATGCCCTAATGCTCTCTGTCTTCTTCTCCCTTACCTGGTACTTTCCTGTGGTTTTGTCTTTGGCCTACAGACTGACCTGGGTTGTGAGGGATTTGCTTTTGTTTTCTTGGATTTTTGAGTAGTCTCACCATATAGCCCAAGCTGGCCTAAAGCTCTTGATCCTCTTCTGAGTGCTGGGCCTTGCTTGGACCTTGTTTCTTCATTAAGAACCATACATATTTTATGATCATAACTGATTTGTTGGCCAGTTGTCAGCCTGGGTAGGATGTGTGGCACTGCTTCTGAGCAGCAGAGACTTAGTCTTGCCAGCCAGCTTCCTCTATAAAATGGACTCACAGCTCTGACCCCATCTGAGGGTTAGGACAGCACCTGAGAAGCCCTCAAGGAGGAAGGAGAATGTCATGCTGAAGAGCACCATTTCAGGAACCTGTGGGGTTTGACCACAGAGAAGGTAGGGCTCAGGGAAGCCAGGTTTTTTTTCTTGGGTGGAGGAAGATCTGAGCAGATAGTTATTGGCAGGTGCTCTACTTTGATGGCCACTTTGACCCGGTGTAGAAGAGATTGGGCCAGAGCAGGGAGAACGGCTTCAGGAATCTCTAAACAAAAGTAGCATGTGTAAGTGTGGTGACAGTGGGTTGTAGTCTTGGGAGTCTGAAGTGAGTGACTTTTGGAGGAGCAGGAACATGAGATGGGAGTTTGGGGTCACTCTGAAGAACATACAGGAGGAGATGGGAAGTTGACTGCTTCTGAATAGTCAGCTTGTCATCTAGATGAGTTTTGAAGAAGTGTTTGCAAGGAAGGGTTCTGGGTCACCCTCATCCCAGGGCTGGGGTTGTGGGAATGGAGGAGAGAAGGCCTCTGGATAGTGAGATGCGTCTATTTTAAAATACTCTACCCCTTACTGAGATATTAAAGTCTCACAGACCTTCCAGTGCTCTCATCTGTGGTGTTTCTTGCAGCATTGAATCGTCAGTGGCTTTTAAATGGTGAGTTTAGATGGTTTTCCTTTTCCTTTAAGGTACGGTTCATGTTGGAGACCATGTTGGCTCTGAAGAACAATGACATGCGTAAAATCCCTGGCTATGATCCTGAGCCTGTGGAGAAACTAAGGAAGTTACAGAGAGCACTGGTGAGTGACACCCTATTCTGGTTTGTCCTGAGCCTCCATGTCATCCTGACCCATTGTGACTATGTTCAGCACAAGTCTTAGAAACTGTATGTCTATAGTGAGACTGGGGAACCTCCATGCACAGGAATCATCAGGTTAGTTGAGTGCCCAGTATGAGTCTCCTGAGGTGCTAAGCTAAGGCTGTATGGTAAGATCCTCTATTGATACTCAGAAGGCCAGGCCCCACCTGGAACCAAGAAGCCTCTCAGGTGTCCAACCTGTAGTCTTGCCATATAGCCTGAGATGGTTACCACAGTCATTCTAAGTTTTTAGTCACACAGACATTGTTGCAGAGCTCAGGTCACACACATTTGGATAATGAACCCATAGACTTCACAAACAGAACACTGAGAGTTGATAGCTCTTTCTGGCATTTTTCCAAACATGCTAACTGTTCCAGTTGTCCATCATTCATTGCCATAGTCATACATGGAAACTGCCATTTTCAAACAAAGCATGATAGAAATACAGAATGAGGCAGCCAAAACACTTCATGAAGCCTTTTCTTTTCATCAGGTACGCAGTGCTGGCTCTGGTTCTGAGACTCAGCTCCGAATCTCCTGGGATGGCATCTTAAATGCGGAACAGACTGGCCGTTGGTGGATTGTGGGGTCTGCATGGAGTGGGACCCCAATGATCGACAACAGTCATCAAACACAACTACAGAAGCCACTTGCAGGAACGGTATGAAGACCCCTGTTGGCTTCCTGACCTGCTGTGTCTGAAGTCTGCTCTGCCCAAAATAGCTCCCTAGTACTCCTGCGTATTCTTGAAATGTACCACACAGGCTTATCAGGAGGCTTCATAGAAGAAGTAGCTCCTGTTGGCATACGATTAATTCAGTTTCTGCATCTTAAGAATTTTTAAAAGCTCCAAAGCCTGCCGGGCGGTGGTGGTGCACGTGGAGCTTTCAATCTCAGCACTCGAGGTAGAGGCTAGTGGATCTATGTGAGTTCAAGGGCAGCTTGGCCTACAGAATGATTATAGGACAGCCAGGGCTACAAAGTGAAACCCTGTCTTGAAAAATGAAAACCAAAACAAAAAAGTAAGTTCCAAAACCCAATTCAAACAAAATCTAGAAATTGAATGGAATGAGAAAGGGGTGAAAATGGAATTCATTTGAGAGGAGCTATTGTTGGAACTTGGGCATATGCTGTTCCCAGGAGGTGTAGGTTCCAGTTCCTACTGTGGATTCGAGTTGTAACTCCAATTTCCTTTTTGTCTTTCCTTCCTGGGGACCCTGATCTCACTTCCTAGTTGTGGCCCCCAGATGCTGGTAGCTGCATATATCTGAACTTGATCTTCATTTGATGCACAGATCTGATCCACAGATTAGAGCCACCTCCTGAGAAGGCTCCCACTGAGCTTTTCTCCCTTTGTAAGAGTTGCCTAAGAATACAGACAAGGCATTTACATGCATACATGTACATATAGTTTACAATCACATGCTCAAATGTGTATGTTACACTTCAGAAATTCAAGTTCAGAACTGCTAAGGAACAGTGTCTTGTTTCTGAGGAGACCGCGCCCATTGGGATGATTGGAGGGTCAGGCAGGACACTGATCTCTTTCTTTTTCAGGTTAGCTCCAAGATGCTGGAGCTTGCAAGGAAGCAGAGAATGAACACTGATGTCAGGAGAAACATATTCTGCACTATAATGACAAGTGAGGACTTCTTGGATGCTTTTGAAAAGCTGCTGAAGTAAGCATTGGTGTGAACATTTTGATATGTTATTTAATAAACATAACAAAGTATGTTGATCTAGGTTTTAGCTTTTGGGTAATTTCAGTAACTGAGTCTTCCCCATTACTTTCCTCTCACCTGGGTTTCTGGGTCCCCTGTGACCCTCATAAGACATTGATCTCTACTAGTATACACTTGATAAGTAGCATTTGAGAACTTGGCTGGCCGTGTTACATAACCAGACACTTGATAGTCTGCCAAGGCTGTAATTGTTATATCTATCTTTCTCTTAATATAAAAACTTTACAATATAGTTTCTATAATTAGTTGTAAATTTTACAAAGTTATTATAAACAGTTGAATGTCAAATCCTTTATTGGTTCAAATTTAGATATAAGTGCAAGTCTTGATTGAGTTTTCTTTTTTTTTTTTAAGGTTTTGTTTGTTTGTTTGAGACAGAGTTTCTCTGTGTAGCTTTGGACTTGTCCTGGAACTCACTCTGTAGACCAGGTTGGCCTCAAATTCACAGAAATTGCCTGCCTCTGCCTCCCAAGTCCTAGGATTAAGGTGCGCCACCACCATCTTGCCTGATTGGGTTTTTGAAACTGAACCTTGTTAATATGGAAACCTTGAGCTTGCTTATGCTTCTGAGACCTTACTGTTTGCTCAGTGTAGGTAGCACTGAGTCCCCCAGTCAGTGTCTGTCTCTGAGAGACTTTGTTAAAGGAAGATTATACTGTCCAGTCAAAGGGTCTGACTTTCCATTGCTAGTCAACTTTTGTCACTGAGGCAGGATGTCTGAGAAAATCAACTTGAAGGAGGAAAAGTTATTTGGGCTTATAGTTTCAGTCCATGGTCACTTGGCCCTGATGTGATGGGTAGTGGTGGGACAGTACATCATTGCAGAAAATGTGTGGTAGAAGAGACCTGCTTATTTTGTGGAAGCTATGATGTAGAGACCAACCCCTCAACACATGACCTTTGGGAAATGTCCCTGTTCTGACACTGGTGTTCTTTATGCCAAAAAATATTTCCTTCACTGTTCTCCTATGGCTTAGTTAGCATTAACTGTCACCTTGATACAGCCTAGAATCAGCTAGAAGAATCTTAGTAATCGTGTGTGTCAGGTTGGTCTGTGAGGGGCTGTCTTAACTGATGTAAGACTCAGTCCACTGTGGGCAGCAGCATGCCAGGCAGGTGGTGCTGGGTTGATTAAGGAACTAGCTAGCCTAATATGAGTAAGCCAGAGGGTAAGCCAGTAAACAGCATTCCTCTGTGGTTTCTGCCTGGACTTTTTCAGTGATGCCAGATAAATCCTTTCCTCCTCAAGCCGCTCCTCATCAGAGTGTTTTTATCAGGAAACTAGAATATCTTGTTAATTTCAACATTTTCAAACCTTTAACATTGCCGGGTATGGTGGTATAACCTGTTAGCCTGGCACTTTTGAGGCTAAAGCTGGAGAATCTTACTTCTGTTAGGATACAAAAAAGTTCTATCAGACTTAACAGTGGTTCCCTGCCCACCCTACTTTTATTCATGAAGGTCATTAGCCGGGTTTTGATTATAACTCAACAGTGTGAGGCCCTTGACTCCAGCATTCCAGCACTGCAGATTTCTTTTCTTTTTTAAATCACTGCCTATTCTTGTAGATATGTAACTCCATGGATTATGTACAGCTGAAATGAAACTGGCTATCTGGGTGGCCCACATACACCTTGAACAGCATGCTGTTTTGGGTTTTGTTTGTTGCTTGGAGAAGGTTTGGGGGTAACATGGCAGCAGAGTTGCTGTTTGTCTCCTAAGGCATAGGGCATCTGCCTTGTCTATAGCTAATGGATTCAGAGGGTAGTCAGCTGGGGCTAGGGACGTGGCTCAGTGGTAGAGGGCTTGCTTGGCCTGTACAAGGCTGTGGGTTCAACTCCTAATGCCCTCCAGAAGAAAGGCGATTGGTTATTTTTAATCACCAAAAACTCAAAGGCCTTGTGTTCTTCCACTAATGGGTAGACTAACTGTGGGTCCTAGGTACATGTGTTTCTTGTCAGTCAGCTCTGCAGAAGACTGAGCAGCAAGGCTCACACCATCATGCATGGTTCTAAAATATTCCCTGCCCTGGACAAGGAACTAGACTTGGACAGCCACTTCATGACTGTTGACACAGCAGAATTAGAGAGGCACAGAAAATGCATCCATGGTGGCCTGTGTTTCAGGGAGATACCCTGCTGCAAAGGAAGGAAGGGGATGGTAGGAGCTGTAGAACTTCCTGTATCTCCACTGTGGTGGTTGCTGCCTGATCCACACTCACAGGGCTGTACACAGGAAAGAGTGCATTTTGTTGAGTTTTACCTGGGGGAAGGGTGTTTTTGGGGGTTTGAGAAAGGTCTCCCTGTATAGGTCAAGCTGGTCTTGAGCTCACAAATCTCCCACCTCATTTTCCTGAGTGTTGGGTAATTGTTATGTAGCATGAAAGCTGTCACCTTAAGTTTTAAAAGTGAGAAAATCACCTTAAATTATAAAAGTCAGAAAGTGTCAGGTGTGGTTGCCCACGCCTGAATTCCAGCACTAGGATCTCTGAGTTCAAGGCCAACAGTCTATAGGGCAAGTTCCAGGACATCCTAAGAACAGCCAACACAGAGAAACTCTGTCTCAAAACAAAAAAGCCTCAGAAAGTGTCTGCTGAGATGGTTCAGCCTTTAAGAGCAATTGGTGCTGCTGCTCTTCCACAGAACCTAGGTTTGATTACTAGCACCCATGTAGCAGCTCACAAACATCCGTACTCCAGTTCCAGGGCCTCAGGTGCCTGCTTTTCGTCTCCATGGGCAATAGACATGCAGGTGATGCACAGATATACATGCAAGCAAAACACCCATACACACAGAAATTAAAAATCTAAAAATACCGTTTAAAAAAATCAAAAAGTAAAGCCATTACCTTAACCATACCCAGCTTCATGGCATCACAGGAGAGTGCTGTGTATTAACTGCAAAAACCAGTATTCAGCTTTGTAGCTGCTTTACAATTGGGAGCTCACACATTTCACCATATTATTCGGAAAACTGAGGCCCATAGAAGCTAGGAACAAAACTGGGTTGTGTCCCAATATGTGAATGTCATCACCGTCTTTACCAGTTCACTTTCCACTGGACTCCTCAGACAGGGAGGGGCTGATTTTGCCATGAAAATTGAAAGTAGAATACATTCTTAGTCTAGCTGTTTGTCTACAGGCTTGGGCTGAAAGACCAGCAGGAGAGAGAGATTGTTCACATCCTCATGGATTGCTGCCTGCAGGAAAAAACCTACAATCCTTTCTACGCTTTCCTGGCTAGCAAGTTCTGTAGCTATGAAAGGAGATTCCAGGTAACTTAAAAGACCACCAGTACATCTGCCTGGCTTATTACCAGGAGGTCCATGTTCCCATCATGGATCTTGTCCAGGCTTACCTGAATTGAAGAGAAGATAGAACAGTGGGGCAAGGTAACAAGGGTCCAGAACATCCCAAGGCACCTTGTCTGTTACAGCTGGAAGGATTGGGGTCAGGCTGCCTGGATGGTCTCTAATAACTGGTTGTTGCTAGCAACCTCTCTTGAGAGAGACAAAACTACAACAAAAAGGGACTTTTTTTTTTTTTTATGCTGCTGTGGGAAGGGACAGTGAAGTTGCTTTTAGTCCTTATTTGGGTTAGTGACAAGGAATAAGAAATAGCATACCTTTAGAGTATGTTCATCTTGAGTTGTTCCAGTGATTTGTTACATTTTAACTTTTTTCTTCTTTACCCTTGTTAATTAGATGACTTTCCAGTTCAGCATATGGGACAAATTTCGGGACTTAGAAAATTTGACGTCCACTAAGTTCTCAAATCTGGTTCATCTGGTGGCACACTTGTTGAAGACAAAGTCACTTCCACTTTCTATCCTAAAGGTTAGTATAATGCAAGAAATTAGTAAAATTCTTTTTATTTGGTGTATTTTTAAAGTGTGTTTTCTGAGCTTCTGAAATGTTTTCTTTCTTTTTGGTTTTTGTATGTTTGTTTTGTTTTTTAAGACAGGGTTTCCCTGAAGCCTTGGCTGTCCTGGAATTCACTCTGTAGACCAGGCTGGCCTTGAATTCAGAGATCTGCCTGCCTCTGCCTCCCCAGCCCTGCTGCTGCCATCCACCCCTACTATCCCTAGATCATAGCCATCACAGACAATATCTAACCAATATATAATGTAAATCTACTTAGAGAATTAGTGTTCAGTTATAGGGTTTGCATTGTTTTTTGGCTTTGTTTTGCTTTACATTATTTATTTCATGTATGTATATGTTTATATGGGGGTAGGGGGCTTGCATGTGCTGAGGTCAAAAGGCAACTATCAGAAATTGGTTCTCTTTCTACCACGTGTTCTGAAAATCAACTCAGGTCATCAGGGTTGTCAGCAAATGACTTTACCTGCTGAGCCATCTCATCAGCCCAGTTACATGTTCTTTGATAATCAAGTCATAGTTTTACAATGCTGAACTGGGGGCTGGAGAGATGGCTCAGTGGTCAAGAGCACTGGTTGCTCTTCCAGAGGTCCTGAGTTCAATTCCCAGCAACCATGCTGAACTGGTCACAGCTCGGCTGGGAGCATAAAGTGAAGTAGGACTTTGTCTTCAGGGTTAGTTACTATTGCTATGATAACACAAAGACTAAAAGCAACTGGGGGAAGGGTTTATTTCACTTACACTTCTAGGTATCACCGAGGGAAGTTAGGCCAGGAACCTGGAAGCAGGAGCTGATGCAAAGGTCCTGGAGGAACACAGCTCAGCCTGCTTTCTTACAGAACCCATGACTCTGAGCCCAGAGATGGCCCCACCCACAGTGGGCTGGGCCCTCCTGAATCATTCTCTACAGCCCATTTTATGGAGACAATTTCTCAGCTGAAGTTCCTCCCTCTCAGATGACTGTCGTTTGTCTCAAGTTGACATAATACAAGCTAGGACAGACTTTCCTCCTTTTAAAGACATAGTTATGGATCGTCACTGCAAAATGCCATAAGGTTGTAAGTTCCCCGCCTAAGACATCAGTACAGAAAACAGTGAAGCCAGGCACAGGAGGCTTCCTAAAAAGTCCTGAAGGAGATAAATAGCAGAGACAAGTCAGAGTGCTCACTTCAGTGTCCTTCTGTGTCATTGCTGATCTGCAGGGCAGCCTCCTGTGTCCTGTATCTGTCCTTGACAATTTCCTGTGACTGTGAGAAGTGGGCAGGAGTCAGTTGTGGGTGATAGCTGTATTAATCAGGGTTCTCTACAGAAGCAACACATAGAGTAAATCTCTCGGTGTATAAGTAGAAAGGGGATTTATTAGAATGACTTACAGTCTGTGCTCCAGCCAATCCAGCAATGGCTGCCTGTGAGCAGAAAATCCAAGAATCTAGTATTGCTCAGTCCATGGGGTTAGATGTCTCAGCTGGTCCTGAGTGTGTGCTGGAATTCTCAAGAAGCAGCTCCAGTGCCAGTGAAGGGATGGGTGGGCTAGCAAGGCAGAGCAGGCAGGCAAAGAGCAAAAGCTTCCTTCTTCCTTGTGCTGCTGTGGCTTCCAGCAGAAGCTGTGGCCCAGATTAAAGGTGAATCTTCCCACCTCAAGCTCTGGATTAGAAGTGGATCTTACTAATTTCAAATTAATCAGAACCTCACAGGTGGGGTTTTAGTTTCAGATGTAGTCAAGTTGATAACCAGGAATAACCATCACAGGGCCCTAGACACATCCCTGGCCCTGTTCCTGGGCTCTTGTCTGTGCCCAATGTGGCGTTCATCCTTGTTCTTAGGCATGCTTTTCTGCTGTAAGCAGTGTATGTGGGCATAGCTCGGGCCTCTCTAGGCAGTGCCTTTTTGTTACCATACACTGTACTTCTGCAATCTTTTTTTTTTTAAAGCATAGGCAATTTTATTAGCATTTGAAAAAGGAAAAACTACAGGCAAGCTGTAAAATCTCAGCAGCTGCCTGGAAGAGAGAAGAAAAATGACCATGCCATTTCAGCTGGCACGGAGGTCAGTCACAAAACAAAATAAGCAGACGTAGGATGGGATGGGAGGCATTGGAAAAAGAATAAAGAAACCCAATGTTTTGGAGGAAAAGCCCTCAGTGTTAAGGAAAGCGTGTTTGGAAGAGCTTGGGAAGTTCTATTTAAATTCATCTTAGATTGTGTTTTCCCCATGTTGGTGTCTGGTTCTCTGAGCAGTGACTTCTGTGCGGAAGTCCACCATGGGGGAAGTAGAGTATGCTTATCCCACTGATGACATCGACATGCTTTGTACAGTCCCTGATGCTGTCCTGGAAAACGCGGACATATTCTGTGCCAATTCTCTGCTATAGCCTACACCCTCTGTGAGTTGTAACTGAAGAGTGGCTCCTTAAGAGGACAGAAACAATACTAAGTAAACTTCAGGTCTGGAGTGTATAAATCCCCTGTAGCTATGCCCCCGTTGCTTGTAGCCTAGGAGCCAGCCCACTCACCCTGCCAGCAGTACTCTGTGTACTTGCCAGCACTTGGTGTTGCAGAGAGCAAGTGTCACACAAATCATGGTAACCCTGAATCAGCAGAATGTTTTCCTACCTCCTAACCCTTAGGTGGTTGAATTCAGTGAATTGGATAAACCCAGAGTCCACTTCCTACGGAGAGTGTTGACTGAGCTGTTGATGGAAACAGAAGAAGAAGACCTGGGTTTAATTTTCTCAAGGTATGTGCCCAGTGTTTCCTGACAAGATGTGAAAAATGCAGAGAGATTGCCTTTTGAGCAAGCGTGGAGATTACTCCCATTTCACTGCTGGTGCCTTACAAAGCCAGGGTTATGCCTAGTGCATGATTTTTTACCTATGCACTGGATTGAAAGAATTGCAAGATTTGCCTAATAGAGAACAGTGGTTTGTAACAAGTACATATGTAATGTTCCATGGGTTTCATTTCCTTTCTTCTTATGAGGTGCTGGGACTTGGGCCCAGGCCTCTGTGCTGAGCATATGCTTCACTGAGCCTCATTCCCCAGCCCTCAGGAAGTTTTTAAGTGAAAGCTGGGCATCTGGGTTCACATTGTAATCCCAGAATTTAAGAAGCTGAGGAGAATTGTATAAGCTTAAGGCCAGCCTGGTGATTTTGAGGTCAGACTAAGACACAGAGTAAGACCCTGTCTCAAAAATAAAAAAAGAAAGAAAGAAGAAGAAAAAGTTATTTTACTGTTTGTTTGTTCATTTTATTTTGTTTTTGAGACAGAATCCCACTGTATATTCCTGGCTGGCCTGGAGCTTGCTATGAAGACTAAACTGACCTCAATAAAGGTGGTTCTTAACAAAGAATCCTAGTTTAAAAGAAGCTGGGTGCAACCAGTTATGGTAGCATGTTCCAGTAGTCCTAGCACCTTGAAGACTGAGACAGGAGGATTCCAAATTTGAAGCCACTCTAGGCTGCTTTGTCTTTAAAAAAGAAGCCAGCTGTAGTGACATTCCTGAGGTCACAGCTTTTCTAGAGGCAGAGCAAAGGAGGATCTCTTGAGTACAGGAGTTCGAGGCCAGCTTAGACAGCACAACAAGACTGTGCCTAAAAATAGATTTTTGTAAGTAAGGGGCAGGCTGGGGGTGTCTCGGTAGCAGAGCACTTGCCTATCTTATGCAAGACCTTGGGTTTCATCCCATCATCCAAAAAAACAAATGCCTAAAAGTAGGCTTTGCCTTGCTGCTAGAGGTGCCAGGCACTGAGATCTGGAAGACCAGCCTGTGTCCCTAACCTGTCTCCAATTCCTTTTCAGAGTATCTGAAAACCCAAAGCTGAGGATGCTGCAAGAAGGCCTGAAACTCTTCATTAGCCACTTCCTGCTGAAGCACACACAGACTCTCCAGAGTGCTGAGGAAGCCAGTCTGCTGAGAGAGCGGGCAGGCCTTGCATCCAAGTCTTTACAAGGCAAAGCCATACTGAGGATGTAGCCAAAGGATAGGGAACATTTGACCAAGAGATGTCATTTATGAATTCAAAGACCTGTTCCATCTCTGTAAGAACAAGAAGAATTATGCCATGTTCTGTCATGGTTTAAATACTATATTTTCAGATTTTTTTTAAAATCTAGGGTTGTACTGTGTATTTCAAATGTATATGTATGTATATAGCAGATCAAAAGGAAGGGAGAGAGAAGATGGAGCATTGAGCCATGAGAAGAGGCAAGATCATAAATTGATGAGGTTGTTTTGTTTTGTTTTATGGTATTTGTTTTGTTTTGTTAACCTTCTGAAATATTGGTTAAAAGTTCAGACAATTGGCCAAGCATGGTGGTGCATGCCTCTAATCCCAGCACTCAGGAGGCATAGGCAGGCAGATCTATGAGTTTGAAGCCATCCTGGAGCTGGAGTCCCAGGTAGTTGTGAGCTGCTAGTGTGGGTGCTGGGACCCAACCTCAGGTCCTCTTAGAATAGCACACACTCTGACCACTATGCCAGATCTCCAGCCCCAAATGTGTCTGTTACTGTTTGTTTTGGGTTTGTTTTTGGACATAGAGTATCTTCTTGTAAGCCTAGCTGTCCTGGGATTCAATATGTAAATAAGGCTAGCCTCTAACTCACAGAGATCCACCTGCCATCCCTTTTCCTACCCCAAATGATAGGGATTGAAGGTGTGTGCTATCATGCCAGGCTCCAAATATGTTCTTTTTTAAAAAATGTATTATAGCTACATTTGAAAAGTACTACAAGGTGCTGAGACAGCAACTTTCTCTCCCTCTCTCTCTCTCTCTCTCTCTCTCTCTCTCTCTCTCTCTCTGTGTGTGTGTGTGTGTGTGTACAGGTACGTGTGTACTTGTATACTTATTACAATAAAGGTTAAGAACAATGTATAAACTAGGTGTGGTAGCGCACATCTTTAATCCTATCACTTGGGATGCAGAGTCTGATGGGTTCAAAGCAAACCTGGTCCATATAGCAAGTTCCAGGGCAGCCAGGACTACATAAAGAAACCCTGTCACAAACAGCAAATATATGTATAGATTCACTTTTTAAAGGGGGGGATTTCATCTATAAAGATGTAAACTTTATTTAAAAATAAACTTCATTTGAGCTCTTTTCTGTAGTGCACCACCACTGAGTTCTGAGGCTGGCTTGAGTCCATTAGGAGAGACTGGCTTCTGCCATCCCAGAAACTGCTGACATGGGGCTGTGTGATATTGTTCATACTTGGTTGTCACCAGACTCTTCCCTTAATCGTGTGACATTTCCTGAAAAACAAAAGATGTTGGCTACAAAATGGCCAAAAGACAGGACAATTCTCTGAAAAGGCTACGTGTTCATGCAGACCATGTTCTCTTCGTCCATTCACCCATCTGTGGACATTCAGGCTCTCCTTCACCCATCTGTGGACATTCAGGCTCTTGCGCATGTTGCTGCAATGAACATGGGGTGCTGTGTCTTTGGCACTCCAGCAGTGGACTTAGTGTACTCTATGGCATTTCTGTTGTTAGTGTTTTTCAGGAACTTCCCAACTGTTTTGCATATGGCTGTACCAGTTTTCATCCCACCCACACAGTACAAGGACTCCCTTTTGTTCACACCCTTCAGTCACTTGTTATGTTCTGTTTTAGCAGGAGCCATACAGACAGCTGTGAGGTGATGCCTCAGTATGGTTTTTATTTGCATTCCCTCATGAGGAGTGATATGCAGCCTTTCCTCACTCCTGTTGGCCATTTTATATCTACTTTGGGGAAAACTTATTAAGATCCTTTGCCCATTTTTTTTCATTCATATATATATATATATATATATATATATGTATATATATATATATAATCAACTTTGGGGGTTTGTTGTTTATTTTTTATGTTTAGTTGTATGAGTTCCTTATGTATTTTGCATATTAACCACATATAAGATACAGGATTTGAAAATGCCTTCACCCATCCTGAAAGCTGCCTTATTACATTTTTACCTTGTAGGTAGGTCCTGGGGATTGAACTCAGGTACCTTGGAACACGCATCTCTACCCTCTAAGCTATCTTGCTAGCCCCTGAAGGCTGCCTTACACTGTTGTTTACTTGTGGGATCTTATTAGCTACATGCTGTCCCACTGGGCACTTTCTCAATTGTCTCTGCTTTGGGATTCATATCTGAAGACATTGCCAAGACCAGGGCCAAACAGCCTTTGCTGTTTTCCTCCAGACCCAAATGTAAGGCTCAATTAGGAGTTGGCTTCTGTGTGGCTTAGGTGCCTAGTTATAGTCTTGTAGCATGTGGACATCTGGTTTTCCTAGCACTGCTTATAGGAGACAGTGATTTCCCCATTGTTTGTTCTTTGCACACTGTGTAAGTATTAGTTGATCGTGTTTTGATCCTCTTGTGCCAGGACTATTCTGCTCTAATGACTGCCACTGCGGTGTAGTCTGAAACCAGGAGGGTGAAACCCTTGCTTTGTTTTTCTCAAGATCACTTAGTTCTTCATAATCTTCTGTGCTATAAATGAATTTTTGGTTTTATTTTGTTTTCCTCTATTTCTGTGGAAGGAAATGCCATTGGGTTTTGGTAGAGATTGCTTTGAGGGGTAGTGGGAATGTGGCACTTGAGACAGTTTAGGACACCACATTCCCTTTCCGTTTTTGTGGACTGACTTTCCCATTCCCTCACTTTCCACTTTCTGTAACTGTACAATGGGTTCCTGGTGTGCAGCAATAGTTGAATCTTGGGAAGGTGGAGAGGAGAATAGTTCCCATCTACCCACCTGTGTCTTTTGGTGGCAAGGTTAAGCTTTTTATATTGTTAGGGCTAGGAATATGGCATCTTCAGGGTTTTCTAGATAACAAATCACTTGCATGCAGTTCAGGTTTCAGTTCCTAGAACTGTAAAAATGAAACGTAAAGTTGATTTTTGCTGGGGCTGGAGAGGTGGCTCAGAGGTTACGAGCACTGGCTGTTCTTCCAGAGGTCATGAGTTCAATTCCCAGTAACCACATGGTGGCTCACAACCATCTGTAATGAAATCTGATACCCTCTTCTGGCCTGAGGGCATACATGCAGACAGAACACTATATACATGATAAATAAATAAATCTTTAAAAAAAAAAAGTTGATTTTTGCCAAGTAAGGCTATTGCTGTTTTTGCAGTTGTCTTCTGCCTTGGGGTCCCTGGTCCTTTGTTCCTCTGCTGCTGTTTTTGTTTCATTTCATTTTTCATGAGTCTTTTGTACTGGTGTACTTTGATTCCTTTCTCTTTACCTTTTCTGTCTCCATTACAGGTTTTTTTCTTTGTAATTATCTCAAGGCTTGCATAAAGGTCTCGTAGTTCTTAACAACTAACAGCAACTTAACTTGAATGACATATAAAAGCTGCATTACTGCATTCATATGGTTGTATCACAATTCACACACACTCCTTGATGTATCCACTAACAATTTAATGTAGTTGTTGTAGTTTGAACACTTCTTTCTTTTATGCTAGAGATAAAAATAATTTTTTACCCCCTTAACGGTTCACTTGTATTTTGGGTTTAAGAGTGTTCATTAACAATTTTTCAGGGTAGGTTTAATAGTGATGAGCTACCTCAGCATTTGTTTGGGGAAATCTTTACTCCCTCTTCATCTCCAAAGGACACAGTCTTGCTGGAACAGTATGTTGAGTGGGCTGGGTGGAATTATTTGGGATATTTATGTGACAGTTTTAATTGTTAAATTGTGGACATGGAGATTGACATAGGAAGAGATTCTATGAGGAATTGTCTAGATGAGATTGGCACAGGAAGAGACTCTGAGTCTAGATAAGATTGGCCTCCAGGTGTGCCCATCGGCATTGCCTTAATTACTTGGTGTGGGAGGACACAGCCCAGGGGGCATCATCTAGGGAAGTAGACAGGAAATCTTAGATTTTATAAAAGTAAGGCTGGCTAGCTGCATTCCAAGCAGAATTCATTTCTCCCTGCCCTTGACTGGATAGGAAATGACCAGCTGCCTAAGATCCTGCCCTGACCTGCTATGGTGGACTATAACCTGGAATTGTTAGCCCATGTCTTAGTTTGGGTTTCTATTGCTGTGAAGAGACACCATGGCCATGGCAACTCTTATAAGTGAAAACGTTTAATTGGGGTGGCTGGCTCGCAGTTTCAGAGGTTCAGTCCATTTTCATAGTGGGGAGCATGGTGGCACGCAGGCAGGTGTGTTGTTGGAGGAGAAGCTGAGTGTCCTACATCTTGCAGGCAACAGGTAGTGAATGAGGCTTAAGCAAAAGGCCTCAAAGCCCACCTCCACAGTGACAAGGCCACACCTACTCCAATAAGACCACACTCCTAGTAGTGCTACTCCCTTTGGGGGAGGGCATTTTCTTTTAAACCACCAGAGTCCTCCCGTTTTTGTTAGGGTCTATGGCTATAGAAATGATATTAGAACCAAGAGGCTGGTGTCTTGGGTTTGTTCTCTGTTATGACCTGGGAGCTTTCCCCCAGCTTTGAGGTTTCCAGTTACTTCTCTGTATAGCCCTCTTCCCCACTCTCTGGGACCCCATGCTGCGTATTTTGATGGTTTGTTCTGCCCTAAACCCTATAGGGTTCTTTGCTCTTCATTCTCTTATCTTTTTGTTCATAATGTAGATAGTTTCTGTGTCTGCCTAGAGATCGCTGGGTCTTCTGTCTGACTGCATGCACTGTTGAAACTCTGGAATTCCACAGTTCCAGTATTGTGTTCTTCGGCTCTGAATTTCCAAGAAGGTTCTCCTTGAGGTTTCTTTTTCTCTAGAATGCCTTGTTCAGGTGTTGCTTTCCTGGATGCTCAGCTATCCTACAGAGTTCTCTTGCAGCTCAGTGGGCTATTTGAAGATCCTTTAATTCCTTGTCAGGCTATCTGCAGCCCCTGGTGTCTTGGGTTATGTCTCTGGAGTTAACCCCTGGAGCTCAACTTGGTTCCTTCAGTGCTTGCTGTCTGTTTTCTCAAGCCTTGCATCACTATCTTGTGTATTAAGAAGCTGTTGCCTTTGCTAACCCGACAGAGAAAAGGCTTCACCAGCCACCCCAGCCAGGGCTCAGGGAGATGCTCAGACCTCTGGACACCTGTTCCTGCTTACAGCGAGTCCTGGAACTGTAAGCCTAGCTTGCATCCTGCAAAGCCAGGTTTGATGCAGTGAGCTTCCCGTTCCTGTTCCCTAGGGTGGTACCTTGCAGTGCTCTACCATCTGCCAGCCCAGCAGAGCGGAGCTGCTGCGAAGAGAAACACCTGCTGCTGAGATGGTCTCAATGGGCAGGGGTCATGTGACACACTGGGGTGTGCTTCACCTGAGGGGGTTCTGATCTGCAAATAAGTTGTCCTGGGGGGGGGGGGCTTGCTGGAGTCCATGCTGGTCACTGGGTCACATACCTATTGAGATTTGGTATTCAAACTGTACACACCTCTTTTCTCAGCAATCTCTGTGTGGTTTGGCTGTCTTGAGTCTTAGTGTTCTGGGGCAAAGCAGAATGCCCCACCCTCCAATATTGGGGAACCCACTTCCTCTTGAGTGAAATCACGACTGAGGGAGCTCTTTGAGGAGGCATGACACTTGTAAAATGTTGTCCTGGATGTTTTCCTCCACTGGGTCTTGGCACCTCCCACTAAGTACTCTTGTCAGTGAGTAGTTCCAGCTCCAAGGCTGGAACCTCCTGTCTTAGCTCTTCCCGTGAATACACATAAAAGAAATCTTTAGAATTGTTGTAAGAGAAGATAATGATGTCAAGGAAAAAAAAAGAACAGGTCATGGTGAAACATGCCTTTAATCCCAGCACTCACAAGGCAGAGACAGGTGGGATCTCTGTATTCCAGACCAGTGTAGTCAACACATAACCAGCCAGGGCTACCTAGTAGCCCTGTCTCAAAGTAGGAGGGGAGCTTGTCTTGGTTAATGTTCTACTGCTGTGAAGACACACCATGACTAAGGCAACGCTTATAAAGGAAGCATTTAATTATGAGCTTCCTTACAGCTTTACAAGGTTAGCCCACCATCAGGGTAGGGAACATGGCAGCAGGAAGGCTTGGTGTTGTATGTAGTAACTGAATCTTGACTCACAGGCAGGAGGCAAAGACTGGGCCTGGCATGGGCTTGTGAAACCTCAAAACCCACCCACAGCAACACACCTAACCCAAACAATTCAACTGGGGACTAAGCATCCAAATATATGAGCCTATGGGAGGCATTGGCATTCAAACTATCACAGCTATAGGTATGTAAGTGTGATGGGAGATGCCATTCTGTAAATATGTTTCTCTTTTTGGTTAATAAATAAAGCCCTGTTGGCCAATAGGAAAGCAAGATAGGCAGGACTAGGAGACAAGGAGGATTCTGAGAGCTGTAATAGAGTAGGAGAGCAAGATGTACGGACTTAAAGGAAGAGGTCAGGACCCTTTCTCAGGTAAAATGGGAACACGAGGAAACACTTAGATTAATAGAAATGGGTTAATATATAAGACAGAGCTAGCCAATAAGAAACACCAGTAACTGGCCAACAGCTTTATATGTAATGCAGTGTCTGTGTGTTATTTGGGGCTGATGTGGCTATGGGACCAGGCTGGTGGGAGAAACTGCTCTTAACAGTAAGTGTGCCAATCATTTTCTGAGATGGACTGTAGGTATGTGTCTTAGGGTTTCTGTGGCTGTGAGGAAACACAATGATCAAAAGTAGCTTGGGGAGAAAACAGTTTATTTGGATTACATATCCTGAATCACAGTCCATTGAGGGAAGCCAGAACTCAAACAGGATGGGGTCCTCAAAGCCAGAGCTGATCCAGAGGCCACAAAGGAGTGCTGCTACCTGGCTTGCTCAGCCTTCTTTCTTATAGTAACCAGGACCACCAGCCCAGGGTGGCCACATCCACAACGAACTGGGCTCTCCGCTTCAATCACTAGTTTTAAAAAATGCCCTACAGTCTTGACTACAGCACCACCTTTCTCAATTGAGGTTTCCTCCTCTCAGATGACTCTAGCTTATGTAAGTTGATATAAACCAGCCAGCACTCATGTATGCCAGTATGGCACTCATTCTGAGATACCACATTTCCTTCTTAGCCCCTTTAAAAAACAAGGAGAGAGTCCTATGATTGCTGTGTGTAACCCATGCATTAAGCCTGCCTTCACAGGATGACTCAGGTGCCCACCCAACACTCCAGCAGTCACCACCCGTTCCATCCCATATCTACATCTCTTCTGTGTGACAAATATGCACTTCCTCAGTCACACAGCACAGAGTGGTCTTAGGTCGGCTGACTGAAAGACTGTAGAGAGCTTTGTGATTAGGTCAAGATGTGCTTCTAAGTCCTCTGGGGTTGTTACTGTGGGGGTCGAGCCAAAGCACCTGATGCTGAGTTGGGAGGCTTGGTTCTCATTTCCATGGTCTGAAATGTAGATAACACCATTATTTCTGTTTGTATTCCACTTGAGCCCGCCCTCCGTCCTTCTGATTTATGGATTGTAAATTACTTTTAACAAACCATTATATTCATGGAGTTTTACTGTGTGCTGTGTCCTTCTGACATATTCCAGAACATGGAACCTTTGAAATTTCAGATATTCCTGTTTATCAGTAAACCAGATGTGGGTCTCTGGTGTGCCACAGCTGTGAAAGTATGGCTTATTGCCAGTGGCAGCAGCCATGTGCCTTTTTGTGGTTCTGATTACATGGAGATGCATGTACCAGTAACTGGGTTGAAGCCAACTGGCTGTTGTTCTCAAAGGGGCCCTCAACTCACCTTGCATACAGACCTGCGTCTTTGCCATTTCAGTAGATTGCTGAGATAGAATGAGGTGCCTAAATTCCCTGGTTTTCATACAGCCATCAATGTCCCATTTTAGCAGGAAGTAATCCTAGGAAAACAACACCCCCTTTCCCTACTGTTGGCAATAAGGGATAATATTCTACATAGGGTTGATTTTTAATTATATAGGGTTGGATATGGAAGGTGATACTCAGACTTGAGTATCTCTTTTAAATATGTGTAAGGGTATGGATGGGAAAGGTATGGTTAAGATGGGATATAGGTAGATTAACATATCTTCTTGTGAATTATATTAGTAACTATTAGCTATAGACAACCTACATTGCTATAGATTCTTGCATGTTGTATTCCTTTCTTGGAATACATATATTGTATTTGTCATATTGTGTAAGATTTTTCTGTTTATGATGTTTGGTACACAAATATCTATCATATTCTATGTATGTATGTTTCACATATGTTTAGGATAGTTTGTATACTGATACAATTTAGGATATTTTTATCATATTGCACTCTACCATTTTACCTCTATAGTCAAGACATTTCAGTACCTGCAGAATGTTATTTAAATGTTTTAATATTAATACTCCATTGACATGAGACACAATTGCGCCTGACAGCATGGAGCTATTCCCAGGAGTATGTTGGCACTGATATTGCTCCTTCTGGGGTCCATCTTCTCCTTGGCTAATGGCCTCTTGGGCAAATAACTGCCCCCACCTCACCCACTGACTTTGGACCTGCTACTGTGCTTCCAGGAGATAAACTTAGAAGACTGCTAAACCTTGCCAAGTCAGGGTTAAGACAGCCTTTCTACCTCCCTGCTTCTGTGTTGGTCAGTCAGATACTCTAGACCTTAGTGAAAGATGGATGCCCCTATGCTGCTGTGAGATTTTGGGTGACTGTCCAGGTAGCCCACTATTTCTGTCTTCACTGTAGCTTTTGGAAGTTGCTCGACTGCACTTCCTGCCTACCCTAGTATTGTTATACTCCTTCTCAGGTCTTTGATGAGGTTGAAGATTAGATCACCACTATTATTGCTCTCTCTTTCTAAATAGAAATACTAGGTGCAAGACTTAAACTTTCCATAATAGGACAATCTCTAACAATCTCTGTTATGCCTTTACCCTAGGACTGGCTTTGTAGTTCTTGCCATTTGCTCTTGTTGCCTGGCTGGCAATAGGTCTTAGTGTGTATGTTCTTACATTTTCCTTTTCCTAGAGCATACTTGATATTTGCTATCTTTGTATATAGTCTTGTATCAAGCCTAAATCTTTTCTTTAGACTAAAAGGAGGAATTGTAGTAAGATATGTACCCTGCCCACACCTGTTGCACTGACCATGCCCATTTGGGTATGGTCACATGATGGAGAAGGCTAGGTCTGGGATCCCAGACCCCAGCTCGCTCTCTTTCTTCCTGGTTGGATTACGAAGAGCATCCAGATGGCATCTGTGGAGCAGGAACTTGCCTGTGGCAATCCTCTGTTTCATGTGTAAGTGAATTCTCACAGAATAAACCTCATTTAACCTATACTGAAGTGAATCTTATTTCCCACACTTTCTCTCCCCATGGTTCTCTTGGTTTATCATGAAGAAATCAAATTAAGACTCTGCCCAATAGCTTGTCAACGGTGGTGCATGCCTTTAATCCCAACACTTGGGAGGCAAAGGCAGGTGGATCTCGGTGAGTTCCAAACCAACCTGGTCTACAGAGCTAGTTCTAGGATAGCCAAAGCTACACAAAGAAACCCTGTCTCAGAAGCAAAAACCAAACAGACACCAGTTCCTGGCTTGACTGAGGAGCAGGACTCCAGGCCTTTCAGTTTCCCTTTCTTATACCACCATTCTGCACTCTGTGCAAGCATCTCCTGAGGTCACTGCTCACTCCCACAACCTTGGAACTGTCTGTACCCCCATAAGGCAGCTTGCTTCCTCCTTTCTCTAGTCTGCCTATGGCTAATTGGGTGGGGTCAGGTCTTGTAGAGTCAGTCAAGGATTCTAGAGGGTGGGTGGAAGGAAGAACTGCATGGCAGGAACTGTGCAAAAAGAAATTGCACAAAATTGTGACCAGAGCCACAAGACAGAATGCAGAACTCATCTGCTGGCGGCAGCTGTTAAGTCAGTCTGGGAACTGTGGATGTTTGGGTATGCCACCTCCACCTCACCCTTCAGGTTATCCTCTCTCACTAAGGGCTCCAGATACAATGAGAGCTGCAAGCTTGGACACCTGCACGAGCACAGCTGGAAGGTGGGGTAGACATACTCACCATTGCCCCACCTGGCATCACGGTTGGTGACAACCAGAGTTGTTCCATGAGAGGTCCCAACTCTGGCTCAAGCCTACTATGGAGGCAGATATGGAAACTTCCCAAGGTCATGCTGCAAGGCAGCCCCGAATCCAGATGTAGTGATATTTTGTTTGTAATCTAACAAAGTTTGCCTAAAGATCAGAGTGCAGAGCTAGCCATTAGTTAACCACACACCTAAGCTAGAGAACAGTGGCCATACCTTTAATCCCAGCACTCAGGAGACAGAGGCAGATGGATCTCTGAACTACACTAGAATGAACAAGTCTAAAAGAGAAACAGCTCACACCTTTGATCCCAGTGCTTGGGATGACACGCCTTTAGTACCAGCACGAGAGAGGAATCTAAGGAAGGAGCTCAGTGTGTACTGTCTGAGGTTTGATGGAGACAGATGCAGTTGGATTCAATCTGAGGATTCGTGGAGACAGGATCTCCCTTTCAGTCTGAGGTAGAGGTGAGAACCCTCTAGTGGCTTTGCTTCTCTGATCTTCAGCTTGAACCCCAATATCTGTCTCTGGGTTGTTATTATTTGTGCTGCAGCTAGATGTGGTGATGCTTCCAGCCTCCCCTGCTGCAGATTGCTCCCCAGCTGGATGCCTGTGCTGAAATCACAAGAACCCTGGAAGAGATGAGATGGAGCCTGACAGGGTGACATGGCATCTGCTTAGGGTCCACATTCACTAGGAGGTTGCTGGGGTGCTCTCTGCTCTGATCTTATCTGGTTTTCCTCCACTGGCTGCATCACAACATAGCAGTGGATTAGAAAAGTACAGAGGGCCAGGCAGTGGTGGCACCTTTAATCCCAGCACTCTGGAGGCAGAGGCAGGCGAATCTCTGTGAGTTTAAACCAGCCTGGTCTATAAAGTGGGTTGCAGAACAGCCATGACTGTTGCACAGAGAAACCCTTTCTTGAAAAGCAATCAACAAAATTGTTTAGAAAAGTGCAGAGTGGATGAATACGTAATCACCTAGCATGCCACTCGCAATATCACTGCAGGCGACCATTGCCAGTACCTTCCCAAGGCAGCATCCCGTAACTTGATAACTTCCCATGAGGCCCTCTTTTTAAATGCTCCACAGGCCCTACACTGCCACCCTGCAATCCTGTTCCCAACACACAAACCTTTGGAAATAAACCACACTACTGCAGTATGAGACACTGCTCAGAATTTGGAAGCTGAGGAGATGATGGGTTGTGAAGGAAGCACACTGCATTTTCTAAGACCTGAGGAATCTTTGGCAGTCAGGGCCAGGCAGACTCCACTTCACCTCTGGGAGGAGCCTGTGGACCTCCAGCATCTCCGATCCCTGGAAGAGAGTAAAGTCATGAGGGAGGAAAGCTGGACAGGTCCAGCGGCAGGACAAAGACCACAGAGCTGTCCAGTGAAGGCAGACAAACACATGGTGGGAGTATGGATTCTCGGATGGGAGGACTCGGGTGTGTGCTCTCCAGAACCTCATTAGCACCATGCCCACGAGTCCACGTAGCCACAGAGGAATTAAAGGTCCATGTGCAGGCAGTCCTTATAGGGCAGAGCACTTAGCCTTTCCTCGCCTTATGTCTTGTGTCATGGGCTGTACTGGCACAGTGGTAGGAGGGACTTGGCTCATGGGAAGGGGATGTTTATCTTGAATAGATCAAGATAATGGTGGAAAATTATGTTTGCACGAGATGATGAGACGGGACACTGGGTCCAGTGATGAGGTCCAGGTCTCAGGTCTGTGACTCCCACACATCAAGTGTCCCACTGGAAGGCAGCTTTGCCCATGCTGAGCGATTGTGACCTTGATCCAGATGAGGAAGTGACTGGTGCCAACATTTCCTGGGTCCCCAGCTCATTTTGCAAGAGAGATGGGCATACTTTCTGAGAGCAACTGACTAGCTCAGAGTAGGCTGTGGTCCCGATTCCTACACTGGAAACAAGCTGTCAGTCACGCCTTGACAGCCTCCTTGTTGGCTGGCAATTACCCCAGCACCTAGGAGAGAACAGCAAAGGCAGCAAGCTTGGCAGGGTGTCAGAGGGAAGAAAAACAACTGGACTATTTTTGAAGATATTCTTGATGAGTCTTGATAGTGGGCTGTTTGTTTCATTTCACTTTCTCAGAAGTGTTTCCAAGAAAAGAGCAGCCTGTTGCCTTTATTTATTAATTATTGTTGCTTCTCCAGTTGCTCACAGTGCTAACCATGTTCACTTTTACATATGCTTGCATATACAGTTACATATGCAAGTTTATATACATTTTGATGCTATTGCCTGAGTGAGCAGCTGTCACCCCTCTTCCCTCCCGACCTTCAGCCTGCCCCCTCTGTGAATGCAGACATTTCTTCCATGCCCTCAACACCATCACAGCACGGAGGCTATGCACTGGTGTCCCACACGTCAGAAGGACTGCAGACTGCTGCTTCTGGTTGAGCTATTTCTATAGCCTCTTTCCCTAAAAAGGAGCAAATAGGGTTCGAATGTCACCTTTACTTTTTATTTTTCATCTATATAGAACACCCCTGCCCCACACTTTGTCCTACCATCCTGGGAATCTTTTTTTAAAGGATATATTTATTTTATGTCTATGAATGTTTTGCTTGCATGCATTTGTGTGTATATGGGTGTGCACCATGTGTATGTCTGGTGCCTGCAGAGATCAGAAGAGGGCATTGGGTCCCCTAGAACTGGAGTTACAGACAGTTGTGAGCCACCACGGGAGTGCTGAGAATCAAATCCAGGACCTGTGTAAGAGCATCAAGTGCTCAGACACTGATTCCTCTCCCCAGCCCCCACCTTTTAAGAACCTAACTAGCTGTGATTCAAATTCCCTCTTCCCAGATGCCTGGCTGGCTTTGAATAATTAAACATGTAGGTGAAGGCTACTGCCTAGAACTTCTAGGCTCTTCACAAAGACTGGCAGCCTCCAGCGCCAGCTTGAAGGCCCAGCAGTTACCTTCTGCAGCCCAGGTTTGGGCTGTGGGCTTGCACACTATTAGTACAATAGCATTCCATTATCCACAGACCATTTAAAAAGTAACTGGAAAGGGAAAACCTCACAGAGTGTGGTGCCCCTGCAGTCAGATGACAATCTATGGACAACAGGCAGTGAGGCCAGGAGGGAACAATCACATCAGAACCTACTGGACTGTTGGGGACCCAGTTCAAGGCCGGCAGAGTCCCTGCACTGCACTGGCCTGTGAGGACAGTCACCCCTGCATGCTCCCTAGTGTTCAGTGGTGCTGTGATCTCCAGGGACACCTCCATCACCGTAAGACCAGCTAAGGCCCTGTTCTTGCTTCTTTCTGCTGACCTTCGCTGTCACTGTCCCTGTGGACGGCGGTGCTGATAAGGTGACCACCAGTCCTGGTTTATTCACAGCGGGATGGGATTGTCCCAGACAGAACATGAGAAAGTTCCACCAACCAGGCAGATTGTTCACCCTGCAGCAGCAGGTAGCGCTTGGGAGAGCAAGCGACTTCTGTGTGATCAAGATGGGAAACTGGAATGCCACAGAGAACAAGAGCAAGCACTTCCCATCACTGCCCTACTGAGAGCCATCAGCCTGACACCTGTCAGCCAGCATGCCCCAGGGAACTTCAGTTACGCATCATTGCCCCAGCTGCTCTGTCCTTCAAACCACCAGGTGGGTTTTGACCCACAGAAAGGAGACCTCTGCTGTGGTTTGAGAGCAGAGCCGGTTTTCTCACTAAAGAGCAACTAGGGAAGTCTCTTTATGTCTTCATGGTGTGCGTCCGTGTGTGTGTGTGTGTGTGTGTGTGTGTGTGTGTGTACACGTGCCTGAGTGCATGCATGCACACAGCTTTGGGTGTCAGGAGCTGTCTACTTAGTTTTTGAGACAGAGTTACCCACTGATTCACCTAGGCTGGCTGGCCATCAAGCCCCAGATCCTGTTTCTGCCTCCTTGGTACTGGGATTATATATGGACAAACACCATCACACCTGGTTTTTATGTAGGTGCTAGGGATTGAACTCAGACCCTCATGCTTGCATAGCAAACATGTTACCTGCTAAGCCACCTCAGCTCTTCTACCTGATTTGTCATGAGTATCGTTGTAAGAGTATATATTAGTATCTATTTTACTTTTTTCTAAAGCTGGGTAAATGAGGATGATCTTGAACTTCCTACCTCCACCTTCCATGTGCTGGATCCCAGGGATAAACCACCATGGCAGGTTTATAAAGTCCTGAGGATTAAACCCAGCATCACATGTGAGCACTCTGCCAAACAAGCTATAGCCTTAGACCTAGTATTCGTTTTATAATCCTTAAAAGCTGATGGGTAATCCACGACACATTTTCTCACTTCAGGAAAATAATTCCTAGTAAGAGGAAGGCAAAGCCCAGGATGCTGTCAAACATTAAGACAGGCACCCAGGTGAGCCTGGCTCCCAGCATCCCAGCGAGCAGGATCTGGGATGGCATGTCACAAAACTGGGACCAAAATCATTAATACTACTATTGTTTCATTTTGCATAGCCTTAATGAAAACATCAATTTCCTGGAAAGAACCAACCCCAAGCAGCTGTGCCCAAAGGTATAATTATCGGATTGGACACAGAAGCCTTCCTGTATGTACATACTTATCCAGAGCTTGAGGCTATGGAAAAGTCAGTGGCTTACACTTGGGGTATAAAACACTCAATTAACTCATCAAAAAGACACTGTGGTTATTGAGACTTTTTTTTGTCCTTGCCCTCAACCATTTGATTAGTGGATCTGGCCCCAGTGGGTGAAACCCTGTGGTGGTTGCCAGGGCTCTCTGCGTGGTGAGGGTGGGGCTGGAACCCCTCTACCTTCTGGTTAGGTCTAGCAAGTGGCATGCCTGCATTGCCATTTTAGCAGCAGCAGGACTTGCTGGTAAACTAAGTTGTGGATAGGTGCTGACCTTGCCCTGGGGTGGGAGGCTGGGGGGGGGGAAGATTCAGGGACCTGCCACCTCATGCCTTACCTTGCAGTCAAACTTTCCTTTGGGCCACCAGCTCACAAATAATGTCACAGAGACTTGCTATCAATTATGAATGCTCAGCCTTAGCTGTTTCCCACTAGCTCTTATAACTTATATTAAGCCATTTATTTTAATGGACATTCTGTCCGGTGGCTTGGTACCTCATCTCTCTGTACTGCTCCTGCTGCTGCCTCCACCTCTTCCTCCCAGAGTTCTCTCCTCCCGGAAGTCCTGCCTAACTATTGGTGGCTCAGCTTTTTATTACACCAATCACAGCAATACACTTTCACATAGTGTACAAATAACCCACAACATGACCTGGGGAATATGGCCTCATGGTTTACATGCTACAGACACAATACTCAATGCACATGTAACTGGGACATGCTACACCACAGGTGTCACTCGTGCTCCCTCAAAGAGCACTAATAGTCCACCAGGACAACAGAAGTGTTCACCAGAACAGTGCTTCCCGGCCTGTGGGTCACCATCCCTTGGAGGAGTCAAACCACCCTTTCACAGGGCTTGTCTAAAACCATTTGAAAACATAGATATTTACATTATTATTCATAAAAGTAGCAGCAAAAATAATTTCATGAGGGGGGAGTCACCACAACATGAGGAACTGCATTAAAGGGTCACAGCATTAGGAAGGGTGAGAACCACTGCTCCAGAAGGTTCTGTCCAGGTCTGGGCTACCTTAGAACCCAGACACATCCTTAGAGAGTCCTGGTGTCATGAGGTCATCTGTCACTATTTGGAACATCTAAACAGAGTCATACACCACCTCCAGGCCTGCTAGACTCTGTTTTACCCAGAAACAAGGCGCCCAGTGGCCTTCCAGGACCCTGTCCTCCAGAATTCCAGACCCCTCCTGGCCTAGCTCCCCTGAGGCAGGTAAGGAACAGAATCTACAAGAGCAGTCTCATGAATGACTTCCTGCTCCCAATCAGAGACTCAGATCAGCCAAAGAGGGTCTTGGATATAGCAGGAGTTGGTCCTGGCACCAGTGTTCAGCTGCAGACTTCCCTACTAGCTCCTGTTCAAGTCCAAACTCATATTTGAACTTCACCCGTTCTGAAGGCCTTATGTCTCACGTAGCCTGGACAGATGGTAAGGAGCTCTGTTCAGCCCTCTCCCTGGCACCACCGTGGGAGAGTCCCAGGGTCGGAAATCCGAGTGTCACTGTAGCCACAGTGGGAACCACCGGCTGAGGCACTCCCCCATCTTAATGGCATAATAAAGTGCTTTGTTACCTGTGCAGGAGAGGCCTGATAAAAGCAAAACATTATCACACCGTCTGTGATTAGGAGGCAACCAGGCCCTGAGACTGAATGACATATATGAGCAAATATAATTTATTTCTGTTCTCTGATTATGAAGGTCATGGTGGTTTAACCTGCCGGGAAGGTTGCAGACATTATCTGCTCCAATAGAACTGGGAAAGAAAACACCAGCAGTCATTAAAAGCAAATTACTTTGTTTTATGAAGATAGAGAGGAAAAGGCCTCCAAAACTCTAGATGTGGATGGATTATGGGGGCACCATAGAAGGAAGGTAACTGGGGTACTGGGTGTTGAGCTAGGATTTGGTAATGACCCCAGCCACCTGCAGCTGGAAGGCAGGGAGAGAGGCTCCCCTAGGGCTTCTGGGACCCCTCATCTCAAGGTTTTTCTGAAAAGACTCCAATCACATGCTGCTTGAGGATGTAATGTTTTCTGTGCCTGCAGAAACAAAGAGAATTTCAGAGGCCTGCTTTTCTGGTCCTAAGAGGGGTTTTACAAGAAAGAAGCATGGGGCCTGCGAGATGGGCCATGGAGTTTACAGATCCTTATTTCTGCAAGTCTGATGGTATAAATCCAATCCCTGGAACCCACGTGAAAATTAAAAGAGAGCCGGGTGTGGTGGCACCCACCTATAATCCCAGCACCCAGCAGACAGAAGCAGGTAGACCTCTGTGAGTCTGAGGTCAGTCTGGTCTATATATTGAGTTCCAAGTCAACTACACAGTAA
The DNA here is from genome assembly GCF_943737965.1 of Phodopus roborovskii. Taxonomy (NCBI): domain Eukaryota; kingdom Metazoa; phylum Chordata; class Mammalia; order Rodentia; family Cricetidae; genus Phodopus; species Phodopus roborovskii. The sequence goes on along the minus strand of NW_026126571.1, from coordinate 26,661,096 downwards.
GACCCTGTCTTTAAAAAAAAAAAAATGCAAGGAAAATACTGACTCCACAAATTTGTCTTCTGACCTCCACACATGTACTATGGAATGAATACTTACACACACGCACACGTGCGCACACACACTAAATGAAACATTAAAAAACAAAACAAAATCTGGGTGTGATTGGCCTGTAATCCCAGCACTTGGGAGGCAGAGGCAGGCAGTTCTGAACTCTGAGGCCAAAGTGGTACTGAGGGAGTCCCAGAACAGCTAGGGCTACACAGGGAAACCCCATCTTGAAAAATCAAACAAATATTTAAAATTTAAAAAAGAACCAAGCTCCTGAAACATGCAATGCCACAGGAGTAGGGTAGAAGGTACTTGGCACTCAGGGCATGAATTGCAGACCCCGGAGATGATATTTGGATGGTGAAAAGTTGAGGTACAGACAGGGGAGATGCCATATGCACCACTTACAGTGGTTAAAAGATAAGCTCTTTTTACCACAATAACAAAAGATCCAGATCAATCACCTGTGACAAATTTGTTTCTCAATAACAGCTTACCCCACCAGGCAAGCTGCACAGTTCAATCAGGTCCCTGGCTAACCAAAAGTAGAAGCTCTCTTCCTGTCCCTCCCAGAGGTTCTGTGTTATTGTGTGATGAGTTCCAGCCAGTAGGATGGAAACACATCCAGGACTGAAGTCCTGGGGAGTCACACTCCCTTATCTCCTGTGGGAGTCCTGGGGAGTCAGCCCTTATCTCCTGTGGTGGCTAATTGCCTTGTCACTGTCAACTGGACTAGATTTAGAGCCACCTAGGAGATACACTCTGGGTATGTATGTGCGGTCATTTCCAAAGAGGTCTAACTAAAGAGGAGAGACCACACCCTGGCAGTGGGAGGCAACATCCCATGGTTCCCAGGCTGAACTGAAAGGAAACAGCAAGCTGAGTGCCCAGCTTTCACCTGGCTGTCCTTTCTGACTACAAGCCACCAGCCCAGCCACACCACCTTTCTGCCAGAAGGGATAACCCCCTCTCAAACTGTAAGCCCAGATAAACCCTCCTGGAAGTTACTTTTTCTCAGATACTTGGTTCTAGCCAGGAGTAAATAACTATACAATGTATCCTCCCCCTCTTGCTGGTTGGGATATGGAGCCAGGAAGGGAAACTCTCCAGAGAAGTCTGAACATCAGTGAATACGAGGTCATCAGCCCAGCCCTAGATGGCCTGTTCACATGAGCTAGAAATAAACTTCTGTCTGTTACCAGTTACCTGGAATCCCTGTCGTCTGATCTACCCTAGTCCTGACATGCTCTCAGGTATGGCCCTGCAAATCAAGCACACCAAGAGTGCAAGAGTGTACCCTCTCACGTATAGAGGATGGCTTTGCAGACCTCTCCTTTAGGGGCTGAGGCTCACCCTGCCTCATGGGAGGGTCTAGACTGCTGGACACAGAGTGTGTATTCTGTCCAGCATGGTCAGGTACCTGGAGCGATACTGTTCCATCAATAAGGCAGCAGTCTATGTAACTGTAGACAGGCCAGAGCTTGGCTAGAAAATATGAGCTGTGCCAACAGGGTCCTCACTGTATCACAGAGCTTCTGGGTAGGATGCAACACAAGGAGGGTCTTAAAACCTTTGAATGATAATTGTTCATTCAAATGGGAGTTGGCCAGACTTAATGGGTATGGCTGCTATCACTTGCTGACATCTTGGGAGGGTTGTCTCTGGCCAGTCTTTCCCCCTGTCCACTGGCTACCTAAAGCAGCAGACAGGGTGGCAGTTGTGTTTTAAGGCTCTGGTTTGTATGTGCAAATGTCCCATTGGTCAGTCACAGTTTCATCTAAGGACAAATCAGAGCCAGTGCTCTTTCTAGATGGAAAGCTGAAAAGGGGTCAGGAGATGGCTCAACTGTTAAGAACACTGACTGCTCTTGCTGAGGACCTGAGGTTTGAGTCCCAACATCCACCTTGTGGCTCACAACCTTCTGAAACTCTGGTTCCAGGGGATCCTATGCCTTCCTCTGGATGCTAAAAACACCTGGCATATAAATGGTATAAATATAATTTATTTATGTATACATACTAAATAAATTAATTTTTTAAAAAGGCAGTCTTATAGTTTGGATTAGTTGCTCTGGGTGGCATGGGTTCCTAATCTGAGACGGGTCATGGACCTGAACACCTAGGATAAAGAGACCATGATGGTGAGTTGCCTGGAAGGCAAGAGACAGTGTGCGCATGCTGCACTGTGAGGAAAACAAGATTTATATTTCCTTTGTAAATTATTGTTGTCGTTTTAAAATACTGAAAGTTGCTGTCTGTTTTGACCTGACTTGAAGAGCTAGAGCCAGCCAAACCTGAGAGCTGCGCCTCTGTTTGCACGAAAGGGCCTCTGACACTGGCTGAGGCACAGTTTGCAAGAGGCAGCTAAGCCAGGGCTTAACCCAAGCAGCCCGTGACCACCTGGGAGTCCCAAGCTGAGTAAGCTGAACAAACCAAGGCTCTCGTAACAGCCCCGGACACTCCCTGCCCCCTTTCTGGCTTCTTGTTTATTTTATTGTTTTCTTCCTTTTCTTCCTTTTATTGAGTTCCAGCATAAAAATAAATATTATGGTTGAAAGAACTATTTTAATCAGGAAAATTAAAATATAACAAATATAAAACCTGCAGGCATCTTGGTGAAACTGACTAGGTTTAACACTATCCAGTCGCTGATCGCTTATCCCATTTGTTCACTTCTACGCTGTTTTTTTTTTTTTTTTTTTTTTTAAGACACTCAGAACTCTTCCTGGGGTATTACAGGAGCCTATGTGGGGAGGAGGGCCCGCTAGGGATGAACTGAACCCAGGCCCTGAGCATGCCCTGCTACTACATACAGCTATAGCTCCTGGGATCTATTCTATCACCTTGCTGAAGGCTCGACTGGAGCAGCCCTGGAGTCCCCAGGGATCGCCGCTTCTTGAAGCCCACGGGCAAGTACTTCCTTTTCGCGGCCCCAACCTAGGGTCCCGCCCCGCGCCCCAGGCCTGACCCCGCGCGGTTCTGCCCCGGGTCGGTTGCGCGGGCTGGGGAGATAAGCGCGCGCCTTTGTTCCTCCCCAGCTGGGTAAACCGCGCGCCTGCCCTCGCCGAGCCCGCGGGGGGGTGGGGGTGTCACCCTGCGTCCCGCCCCTGCGCTGCCCCGGACAATGGGTCGGAGCCGCGCTTTGTCAGGCACGGTGTGTACCCGGGGCGGGGCGGCAGGTGCGCAGGCGGCGGAATGCAGGGTCGGCGCTGGGCCGAGCGGCTAGGAATCCCGCGGGCAGGTGACCCCGGGCCGCTCACCTTCTGCTGGCTACGGACTGGGGAGGTGAGAGGCGTGCGCGAGAGGTGGTGCGGGGCGCGGACCCGAGTCGCTACCACCATCCCGCGCGCCCGCGCCGCACACCTGGCGCTCCCTGAAGTGATTTACGAAGTGAAAGTGTTAAACGAGGCCACCAGCTGGAGCCCGGGCCGGCTTTATGCGTTTTATTAGGTGTCCTATTATGGAAAATAAACTTTAATCCGATCATAAAATCCAAATCTGAAAAACATATTCGCCCTTGTAGTCTGAACACTGCAGCATTCTTGGCGGAGGTCACACCTCCAAAGGATTAGTTTTATTGAGGGAGACACAGAGTAGGGCGGGACTTTGATACTGGGGGGCAGGGAGCATTCCTCTGGGCACCCACACCTTGCGAAGCTTCTGAGAAGGCTCCCAGCCCCTTCCGAAGGATCCCCAACATCTCCAGGCCGCTTTCCCGGCCGCTCTCCTCCCAGGTGTCCCCACCTAGATAGCCCTAGGGCTCTACGGGGTCAGACTACTCAGACTGTCCTTGCACCCTGAAAATAGGGGAAGACTCTGGGACTCCTTTAACTGTAATCCCGAGAGGTGTACGGGCGGAACCTCCCTGAAGCACAGGATCAGGCACCGAGCTACACTCAGAGACAAACTCAATTCTGCGAGACTAATGAACAGAGCGGCCTGCTTGGCACTTAATTTGTAAGAGAGAGGAGAAAGGGGCGCGGGGCGGGGCAGGGCGGGGGCGGGGTGGGGGTAGCGTGTAGAATGCATAGGCTAGGAGTGAAAACATAAAAAACATCTCTTTTTTTAGATGGGGTCTTGCTATGAAGACCCAAACGAGCCCCTGGCAATTTTCCTGTCTGAGGCTCCAGAATTGTGGGGTTGCGGGCTTCTGATACAACATATTGGCTGTCCTCTGCAGTGCTGGGGTGATAGGCATGTGCCCTCATCTTCCTCACCACCATTTCTAAGTACAGTACAATAATGTTAACTAAGCGCCTCTTGTTCTAGTTCTAGAGAACTTTCTCATTTTTTTCCAAACTGAAGTTCCGTCCCAGGAAACAACTCCACAAACCCTCTCTTTCCACCCCCTGACAACCACCAAATGACTTCTGAGGGTCTAAAATGATGCCATTGGTGTGGAGAGATGGCTCAGTGGTTAAGAGCACTTTCTGCTCCAGCAGAGGGCCTGAGTTTGGTGCACACACCCACTTAAGGCCTGTACGTAGTAGCTCAGGGATCTGTATCTTCTGCCTCTACCTTCCAAGGATCCCTGTGCTCACATGAACACACACACAGACATATGCATACACGTTTTAAAAATTACACGGTGCCTATACAAATAAAAGTCATATAGCACTTCTTTCCCTGTGAGTGGTTTATTTCCTCAGGGCAGGGGTCTCCGGACTCATCCATGGTGCCTGTCTTCCTCCCTCCCTCTCTTCCTCCGTTCCTCTATAGTGTGAACAAAATCATAGACTCACCTGCAGCTGAATAGTAGCTTGAGTGTGCTTATTTCTCCTTCAGAGCTTGCTGTCAGTTCTTTTAGATACTCAGAACTAACATTGCGGGCTCATACAGCTGTCTGGTTTAGTTTCATTGCTGTTTAGTAGCAATGGGAATTTAACTTAGGGCCTTATACATACTAGGCAAGCACTCTACTTGAATGCACTCTGCCCAACTGCTGAGTTATACTCTCAGCTCAGTTTTGATTCTTTGAGACACTTCTATATTGTTTTCTACGACTACACCACTCCCATCCAGTCGATATACAAGGGATCAAATTTCTCCACATCCTCATACCAACACTGGTAGTCTTCTTTATCTGTAGGTACATCATCCTTAAGGTTTGACTCTGTTTCTCTTCCTAAACATTTGTGTGTCTGTTACAGTCCTTTGTGAATCTTCAGTTGTGTTTTGATTTTTGCTGCAGCTGAATTGGCGCTCTTTATTTTCCATGTTCACCCATTGCTTATAGTGTTTCCTGTCTTTTCTAGGTGGATCTTTCTGTAAACTGTGTTCTTCCTGGCACTGAAATTTTTCATTGATAGACTTCCAGCTGCCTATTTTTGTTTCTCTTGTCTGTGCTTTGGGGGTCATAAAAAAAAAAACTTCCCTCTCCATCTGGGCACTGGGCTGGGGAGGGCTAATATGAAAAGAGCAGGCCCATCTCCTCTACCTATAGTGGCTCTGTGCTTCCAGACCCTGTATTATTAACCCGTCTCTATGATCTCTCACTGGTCTCAAGGGCTGTAAAGGGTTGTAAAAGAAATCAGTCATGGGCTGGCAGGGGTGGGGAGGTGGAGTGGCACATGCTTTTAATCCCAGTACTTGGGAGGAAGAGGCAGGTGAATCTCAGTGATTTCGAGGCCACCGTGGTCTACAAAGTGAGTGCCAGGACTGTTAAACAGAAAAACCCTGTCTTGAAAAACCAAAAAGAAAAGAAATCAGTTATCAGAGCCAGATCTTCAGGTTATGAGAGCAGACCTGGGGTTCCTGGAAATCCACATCAGCTTTGGGTGGGGGCTCTCTAATCGGACCTTACATCACAGTGTAGGGCTGCAGAATCACTCTACAGAAGCACGTTTAGGTTGAAGAGAGACACATCCTAGGGACCAGGCATGCCCAGCCGCGGGCTAGATTACCTGAGGGTATCTGTGTAAGATGCTTGGAATTCGAACTCCGGGCATCAGGACACCCACTGTGTAGACCTGGTTGTCTCTGATTCTGGGAACCCAATCCTTGGGACTGCAAAGCCATTTTCTAGCCCCACTACCGTGGCCAGGAGGTCACAGAGGCTCAAATGCTGACGAAGGAGAGGCTCAAGGCCGTCTTTTTTGCACAGCCAAGTCGGTGACCCCGAGTGGGGGCGCGGCCATTCACTCGCACCAGAAGGCCTCCAGGCAGTTCGTTAGGCGGGATGAATGTGTGCCATGCCCGGAGTAAGCTAGGATGAGGCAGTGATTATATTTAAATTTGCTATAATTGATTTGGGGAAGAGCTACTGTGACAAGAACGAATTGATCATTAAATTTATTAGCGAGATAAATTCCGCTGCGATTAAGCTGCTGGCTTGAGACACTGAGGCCGCCTGCGGATCTGCGCGCCAAACTAGAGATTTGCTGCCCAGCTGCACCGAGTGGGGAGAAATGGAAGGGTTGTTTCTTCCTGCAGAAATAGAGGTTGTTTCTTTCTGCAGCATCCGTTGGGCCTTTGTTCTAGGGCAGCGTCTCTCCCTTGGACCTGAGTCCCTAGGTCTATTCGTTGTTACTCTTCCACCCCACGTCCAGGCCTCCCTTTTCTGTTTACCTAGTGTTTAGGACTACAAGGCTCTGAGACTGGGATGGCCATCCTCAGAGGAAAAATAACCCCCAGATGTGGAGCAAGCTTGCGGAGAGATTGCTTCGGGCTGAACCTTGTCAATGTGTTAGAAGTTAAAAAGAGACACATGCATCTTTTTAAAAGAAAAAAAGAAAGGCATCTGCTCCCCCCCCCACACACACACCCCTGCCTCGTCCACTCCTCTCAGATTTTCCCATTCCCTTTCCCCCCAGCCCTTTACTTTCTCTGCCAGTTGTAAAGCCAGTCCAGATTCGCCCCAAAGAGCCTATGGATCGGAAGCTTGGGACTCAGGCAGCTGCCCTGCCTGGCTTTCAGCCCCATACCCCGGCTTGGGCCGGTTTGGATGTTACAGAAGGAGCCCGGGGTGATAATGAGCTGCCAGAAGGATATTAATCTGGCTGGGCTCTGAGATGTAGGAGTGCCCTGTTGGCCCCGCTGCAATCACCCAAATGAAACTCCAGACCCCTCTGAACTCTCATCAGCTGGAAGGGAGAGCAGAAGCAAGGGGAGGAGGCTGCTCGCCCCCACCCAGGTGTGGGAGAGAAAGTGACCGACCAACAGGAGGCAGACACCAGAGAGGCGAACCTCTTCAGCTATTTTCTAAGTCGAAAGCTGGCCACCAAGACTACCATGGGGGAATGGGGAGCGGGGAACGAACCAGACCCGGAGGACCCAGCGTTCCCTGGACAGAGTCAGGATGCTGAGGACCGGTGTGCCTAGGGCTGGGCCCAGCATGTGTGCTGCACATGGTCTGGGGGCTGAATGATTGATGGCGTTCGCTGCAGAGGTTTATTAACCCAGAGCCATTGCAGTTCTGGCATGGAGCATTCTTGCTGCTCACTGCTTCCTCTCAGAAGACATTTGTACAAAATCGTTCCGGGCTAGCACAAGGTACATCGTGCTGGCTGAGGGTCCTAGGTCAAAAGGAGAATGTGCTGCATGGCGCCATTAAGCGCTTTTCCGGGAAATGTGCTTGCTAACGGATTGCTAGGACTCCAAAAGCCACTAACACCTAGTTATTGGCAGCTTATTCTCTGAAACATTCAAATCCTATATTCCCATGCCACTGGAGCTAAAAAAAAATCCAAGCAAAGGGTAAAGTGTCCAAAGTCACTCAGCTAAGAGTCTTATGAACAGCACAGAGTTTTAAGCAAGGCACTTGTTCTGACACCTGGCCTCTGATAATTTTAACCACATTTCACACCTGCTGCCAACCGCTCCCCCCTCCAGGACCTTCAGCCTCCGGAATCAGGTTGGCCTTGGTGGGCTCAGGCTTGGAGGTGGGTCCTGACATCCATTTGTCATTCTGATTTTCACCCTTTGCTGATAACCAAAACAACCAAGCCCTACAAGATTTGTTCTTCCTAAGCTGCTAATATGGGCCAGTACCAGAGCACTTGCTTCACTTGCCGACTTGCCCAAGGCCCTGGGTTCAACCCCCCTCCTTCCAAAATTAAAGTGTTTTTTTTTCCACTCTCATCCAGTACAAAACCAATTTATTTTACATTCCATCTCCACCCTGGGGAATGGGGAAGCTAAATAATAATTTAGCATGCATAAGTAGACATTTCTTTCTTTCTTTATATATAAATACAATATACAAAAATACACTACCATTCTGAGATTTTTTTCAGCAGTCTGAATGCTCATGACATAACACCCCCCGACCACCACAGGCATAAAACCTTTTTTTCTGTTTTCAATTCTCAGCAGAATGGTGTCTCCAAAGGAGGTTTCAAGTTTCTAGGTCACTTAACACTGTAGTTTTCCCTTCTCCGATGAGGGAAGAGCCAGGCAGGAGCCACTCCTAGAAGGGATCGGTTCTTCTCACAAACTCCTCCGGCCAACACAACCCGAAATTAAATTTAAAAGATCGAAAGTTCACATTGGAGCTCCCCTTTCTCCTCTCTCTCTCTCTCTTTCTCTCTTGCGGTCCTTCGAGGGCCCAAACAGAATTCCCCCACCCCAGCGCGCACCTGGATGCATGGTCGGGGAGAGGCTGCCAGACTGGCTGCAGGCCACAGGACAGGGTTGAAAACCCGCAGCCGAGGTAGCCGTCGTCATGCGCGTCCCTGATGCCGAGCTTGAAGCAACTATTGGGGCAGAGGTTGGTGCCCGGGTCCGCCCGGCCTTGGGGGCGGCGAGTCATCCTCGGATGAGCAGTCGGACGAAGCTGCGTGGGCGCCGGCACCATTGCTGTAGGGAAAGTGGTCGTCCTCATCATCATCTTCATCCTCATCAGGGTCACTGTCTCGCAAGTCCCTCAGGCGACGGCCGCTGGCCTTGTCCCCGGACACCGGCGGCCCCAGCAGCTCCTCCTCGGCCTTTTCCTCAGCGCAACCTTTGCCAGAGCCCCCGCCGCCGCCCTTCTGCTTCTCTGCCTCCTGCGCAGCCTGTTCTTTGGCCTTTTTGCTGCGTTTCCATTTCATTCGGCGATTCTGGAACCAAATCTTCACCTGCAGGCACAAGTTGGCATGAGAAACCCGACACCTACATCCCCACGAACCCAGAAGGTGTGAGCACCCAGGACCCTTGCCCCTCGGCCCACCCTCACCCTAGAAGGGGTTTCCGTAGAGGACTAAGAAGCTGACTGGGCAGCAGCTTCTCCATTCCCTCATCCCTACATCCACTCTATTCATCAGTAACCCCATATCTGGGCGTGGTGCCCCCCAACTAGAATGTAGCCTGGGGGACATCTCTCCAGAATAGCTGGATAAATATGGATTCTCAGCTTGTACCCCAACCTATTGAATTAAACCTCCTGCACCTAAAGACGCTCTGGGTCTTCTTCCCTAAGGACCTCGCCCACTGAGAATTAATACCGAACTTAAAGGTCAAGAAGCTGGGACCCAGTTGCCAAACCCTCCTAGGGATTGGTTGGGAGGGGCGCTGGGTATCAGGTGTGTACCTGGGTCTCGGTGAGCATGAGCGAGGTAGCCACCTCAAAACGCTTGGGCCTCGACAGGTACTTGTTGAGCTTGAACTGGTGTTCCAGCTCCAACAGCTGCTGGCTGGTGAAGGCTGTGCGAGGTCTTCGGCACTTCCCCAAGAGATTCGACTGCGCCTGGGCTGTGAACCAAAAGGGGGAGAGGACATTGTAGGCTTGTCCTACTGCCCGGATTCCAGCCATCATTGCCCTTGTCCCTCTCAGGGTCCAGCCTCCAACTCCCACCCGGCAGACGTGGGGTTTTTTTTTTTTTTTTTTCAACATCAGTGTCTACTCCCCACAGACCAGAGGACTCACATCTCAGACACAAGCAGAAGTGGAGGGCTTGTCTCAAAAGACAATCTTTTCATTTGAGAGTCGTGATTAAATAGGGCCGGTTGCCTGCTCGCAGTAGCCACATGTATGAACACGGGCAGGTCTAAAAAAGCTGGGGTAGCCTCGTGGAGGGCCTTCCCACACCTCAAGCTGGAAAAGCACCAGTCCTCTTGGTCCCACAACCATCTTAAAGCAGAAGAGCAGAAAAGGCATGTGCCCCCCCCCAGATCGTGGGGGAGGGAGGTGGGGAGGAAAAAGGGAGGGAGGGAGCAAGAGGGAGAGAAACAGAGACAGAAGCTGGAGCCTAAATAAGCATATTCATCAGGGTGTCTCCAGGTCTATCTTGACAAGCTCCCTCCTTCTCCTAGAACAGAGGGCAAAGGGACTGGAAGCCTGTTCCGACTCTTCTCATTACTCAAATTAAAGGCCGAGCTGTGAGTAGATCTGGCTTTCTGTGTGTTCCAGGATATCTGTCCAGCTTTATTTACATAATTTCGCACGGTTACATCACAGAGACTTTTATTACCTCAAAACGAGACTTCCCTTGATTTCCCAGGAGTCCAAAGAGTGTTAGACAATAAAAGAAAGAAAGCAAAGGAAAGAAAGAGGCCAGCCCCTGGCTGGGATGAGCTCAGGCTCCCCTGGGATGGGCAATTTGCTTTATAGGAAGGTCCACGCCCCCTGCTTTAGTTAAACAAGGCTATGAATTCCCAACTTGACAATACATTAGAACTCTAATTAAAACACCAGCTCGGAAAGGATCATTGGGAAATGCCATCCAGTGGATAGAAACAACCAATTAAAGAAAACCAAGCCTCTTTTCCCAGGTGAGAGGGAAGTCCCAAGAATGGAACACATTCAGCCACCCTCTGTGGCATTCCTTAGTGCTGGTCCCAGGACCTGCTTTGGATTCTCTTCCTAATGTAACACTGGCCTTACTTTTAATGCAGCCACCATGAGACTTCATGGACTTAGTGTGCTGGCAAAGGGATCCCACAGGCAGGGCTTTTGAGCGACCATGGGCTTCACAAAAACACCCTTTCTCCCACAGAGAGCACTTGAGCAGTCAGGAACCCAAAGCCATGGAGGTCTGTTGGTGACCAGTGGCCAGCTCCTCTCTGGACACCTTTGCATCTCAGGCCTAGGAAGTGCAGCCATCAGGACATGTATGGGTAAATTTCCATCTGAAGGGATTTGCTGGGCTCCTCAGCCAGGTTTAGATCCTGCCCAGGACTTACTAGATAGGAACAATTTCAGAGACAGCTGAGCTGCAGCTCCCCACCCCCACCCCCAGCTGAGGTTAATGGAAGCCTTTCCTCTTTGCTGAGATCAACAAGGTTGGCCTTTTTGGAGCCAAGCTGGGAAAAACCTGGGTGGCTGTGAGCAAACAAGTGTGCAGGCTGGGAGAGTCTCACCACATTGCTACTTCTGCAGTTCTCCGGGACCCTCGCTTTCTCTGTTTAGTTACAACCACTGCTTCTAACAGAGGAATCTGAATTCTGGCAAGTGTTTATTTCTGTTTTCTTTTTTGCTTTTTTTTCCCTCCAGTGCCTGCATCTCCCCAGTCTAAACAAACCCACTCAGACGGAAACAATGGGGTCTCTTTGTTTGGGTGTTGGGCGGCTGACAGGGGAAAGTCATATACATCTTCTGTTCTGGCCTGAATGGAAAGGCAGCTTGCCCCTACCCATGTGGGGCACGGGGCAAGAGTCAGAGCCAGGGTGCCCTACACAGATACAGCTGCATCATGTGTCAGGGATGTCTGAAATGGCTTCTGAAATGTCCCTCTTGCAGAGAAGATGCAGTGGGTTGGCGTTTCTTTTCTCCTTGGACAGGAGCTCCCAAAGGTGTTGGGCACCTGGAGTTCCCAGGAGGACACTTGCCATTTAGAGTCTCTGAGACCTTCTGTTCAAAACAGACCTCTTGGACATTGTTTGCAGGGACACACACACACACACACACACACACACACACACACACACACACCCTTGGCCCTTCCGAAGAAGACAGAATCCTGACAAGGGCCAGAGAAGAGCTTGGGCCCTGGCCTTGTAGTCCTGCTACTCTAGGAGTCCATTTTTTCCTTAGCTACTTCTGGACCTGGTGATGTATCTCTTCGTAGCTCATTGTGGAGCCCCTGGCCAAGTTCATGTTCCCAGTGATAAGTCCCAGGTTTCAGTGACCCTAAAATACCTGCCCCATTCGAGGCCCTTTTTGGCTAGAATTCCCCCGCACTTCCTTCTCCAACCTGCGAGTTAATCATTAGGTTTCAGCCTCACACCTCTAACCTCCTCTGCCCATTAAGAAAGAAAGAGAAAGCAAGGCCTGAGCGTGGCCATCTTAATAATTCGCTGGTCCTCTCACACCGCACGGCCCACGCGAGGCCTCACAGGCCCAGGGATGAGCCATGGCAGTTTCGCTGCGCTGCGCTTGCACAGCTCACTAAGAGCCCAGGCAAAAAGGAACAGGGTGCGGGAAAGGAGGATGCTGGAGAGAACTGCCCCGGTGCTGCGCAGGTACTCACTGCTGAAGTCCGGCATCTTGGGCAGGATCATGCCCGCGGTGGACGCGCGCAGCCACTGGTCCAGCTGGAAGGTGCCGGCACCCAGCTTGATGGGGTCAGCAGGATGTGCGGGGTGCGCGCCCTGCACCTGAGGGTAGGAGTAGGAAAGCGCAGGATGCTGGCCCGCCAGTGCGGCCGCTGCTGCCGCCGCCGAGTAACCATAGACCGGGTGACCGTAGAGAGCTGCCTGTGCGGGGAGGCCCGCGCCGCCCTGCGCGCCCCCCGGGTGCAGTCCCAATGCCAGGCCGCCAGCTGCCGCCGCGGCGGCGGCGGCAGCGGCGGCGGCGGCACCAGGGTGCGCATGGTGGTGGGGAGTGCCCGGCCCACCCGCCGCGCCGCCGCCTCCTCCGGCGCCCAGGAATCCCGGCTTGGGCAGCAGAGCGCAGTGCGCAGCCAGCAAGCGCGGGGGCGACGGGCTCTCAGCCCGCAGCCGGTCGCCGGGAGCTACAGTGGCCTCAGAGGACACGGGGCTGCAGCTGCGGCTTGCTCCGCTACTGGTCCCCCCGCCACCGCTGCCGCCTCGTCCGGGGCCAGATGCTGTGGCCGCAAGCGAAGTGACCAAGGCCAGCGGCGCGCTTTGAGTGGAGGCGGCTCGCGGGGGATCCACCGCCAGCAGGGCGTCGATGCGGAAATTTTTGGATTTTTCCATCGGCTCGTTTGGAGCTGACGATCAGTGCCCAGGGGCGGGCGACGAGGTCGTGTGCAGTCTTGCGGAGACTGAGCGTGGAGGTGGCCAGCTCTGGGGCTTGGTATTGTTACTGCGATTATTTGCCAATAATCAAAATCGCAGCCGGGAACTCAGCCACGAGCGACCATGGTCCAGACGCCGCCTCGTTGCTGTCCGCACACCACTCACTGGTACAAACTCTCACACGAGCGCTCCTGCGAGTTTAGGCTGGGGAGGCCGGCTCTGCTCTCAAGCGCTCAAGCTACCGAGCCGACGCCGCTGGCGCCTTGGTGGGGACCCGCGCCCCTCCGCACACTCGAAGCTCAGCGCGGTCTGGGATTGGCGCGCGCAGCGGGAGCCCGGGGAGGGTGTCAGTCCGGCGATTGGCCGAGGGGCGCACCTGTCACGGTCCAGTTCGCCTGCTGCCCCGCCCCTGCGCCCCCAGGTCCTAAGTAGCGGATGGTGAACAAGCAGTGGTGGGGGAAATAAGATGGGTAGGAAGAGTTTGGAGGCTGAATACAGGCTTGCCGCTTCGTTGGTGCTGAGTGGGAGGCGGGCGTTGGCAACCGTGGGTCCCCTAGACACCTTGTTCCGCCAGAGGCGGATATCTAATCTTCCTTCAGCTACTCATGTGCCCTTGCCAGAGTTGTGGACTGTGTTGGTTCCTCACTCCTGATGTCCCCTGGGAGCTCAAACCAGGACCCTGAGCTAAGCACGCTGAAGACCAGAATCTCCCGCTTTCCTGTGTCTTGGGCGCCTCAAGGTGGTTTGAGTCCCTGTCACCAACCCTCTGTAGGTTGAACCTTAGAATCTGCGTGTGTCCCCTCCCCAGTCTCCTCGCCGCAGATGTTTGTTTGAAGGTTTCCGGTGTGTATAAATATGGTGAGTGAGAGTTTGGCGCCCACAAATTTTTGCCAGAAGCTTCCTCATCCCACCCCACCCCCGTCAGGGTGTAAAGAGAGCAGTCTTCCAAGTCTTCGAGTGAGGGACCACATTGGCTTCAAGGTCGATCGATCATTCAGGTGCCAGCCAGTAAGCCGGACCTAGGCGACAAAGTTCTTTTGCGGGAGCCTCGTTCAACGGAAAGGCTTTGCGGGAGTCTGCCAGTCTGGGAAGGGTTGCACTCTTAGACTGCGCCCTCCCCAAAGCTAAGGGAGCCCCAGTCAGGCTCTCGCCTCCTCCTGCCGGCCGCGTTCAGAAAAATCAGGAGAGGGCTTCCGACTGAGCAAGATTTAGAGTGTGAATCTAGACCTCACCCTACACACATATCAAATATTTACAGGAAAAAAAAAAAAGCTTCCTTCCAGTTTTTGTTTTGTTTTGTTTTGCTTTTTAGGTTTAACGAATCAATAAACAGATTGGGAAACCAAGCCACCACTAAGCTCCATCCTCAGGTATGTTCCCCAAACAGGGGGAAGGTGGGAGGGAGTTCCAGGTCCCTGAAGCTTGACTTCCTAAGCAGGTGAGACGTTAATAACGGGGAGGGGGCGGGGGGGGGTCAGGAAGAGGCAGAGGATCCCTAAGACAATCGATGCTGGGTGAACTTAAAAGTAGTAGGCAAGGGCCTGGCTGCGATGACACAGCCTTTAATCCCAGGACTCAGGAGGCAGAGGCAGGTGAATCTCTATGAGTTTGAGGCCAGCCTGATCTACAGAGAAAGTTCCAGGACAACCAGGGCTATTACACAGAGAAACCCTGTTTCAAAGCAATCAAGGAAAAAATAAAATAAAAGCAGGCAAGAATGCTTTAAGAGATTTGTTTTGTTATTTGAAAGATAAATATAAGGGCTATACTTTTCTCCTCAAGAGTTTTTATTCAGGTGATACAACACAGTGGTTCTGTTCAGATGAGTGGTATTCCTTTTTCCATTAACTGGGTGGTTCTGAGCTGCACAGTCCTGGATGGAAAGCTGGGAACAGAGCAGGAGCAACTTGGAGTAAGTGCTACACAGCTTGCAAAGGCCAACGCTAGTCACAAAGAGCACCATGTTTACATAGCTGTTGTCTTTAAGTGCTGTCTCTTTGGGGATGATTAAAATGCAGCCATGCCTCTAAGTAGGAACACTTCTGTTCCATGAAAACCCACTATGTTCCATGTTCTGTCTGTCATTATCATCTTTACTCTTCATTATGATGCTACAAGGAGGGTTTATCATCTTTGTCTTCTAGAGCACAGGTTCAAAGAAACTGAGATCAGTTCTGATTTTGGGGACTGCATCTGCTGCCCAGGAAGCTTCTCATCTGTATCTGTCCTGGTTTCTCATCCCTTCTGACTCTGTGTACAAGGCTCATTAAAGGAGAACTGAGCTTCCCTGCCACTTCTTTATGGAGGAAGCCCAATCGAGGCAAACAAGAATGCTGGGCTGCTCTCCTGTCCCCAGGATGCAACCTTTTCTAGATGAAAGTTAACTTGACTGGTCCCAAAAGGAATTATTCAAGATGCAAGAGAATGACTGCAGATGAGATTTCCCTAAGGTGAACCTCAGTGGGCCTCAATGGACCTGCATCCTCTCTGACCTGCAACACCAGAGTTGTTTTTGTTGATGGAGGTGGGGTTAGGTTTACTGAGGTTCAAGCACGGGTGTCCTCAGTAAAATCATCTGAATAGAGGAATTCATTGCCTATTTGTTGTGTAGGTGATGTGTTTCCAAAGCCTCTAAATCCCTTTTCCCTTTCCACTGTCTGGAGTTTGAGAACCCACAAGGCCATAACCCTACCAGTCCCCCACCACCTGTGGGCTGATGAGACAATATCAAGAGGCTCTTTGGTGAAGGGGAACTTTGCATGCCAGACTTGATGGATTTATTTCTTTGTCTGGCAAAGTGGGGATGGGCCAAACAGACTCTTTGAAATCAAAGGCTTGAACATGATCATATATTTTGCTTCTGTTTGGGAATAAGTTAATGCACATTGGAGTTGCATCATTCGCCAAGAAGCAGGAGTGAAGAGAAAGACTGGGAGTTATCTGGAACTGGGATCTTTGTGTGTTTTACAATGTGTGAAGTGAGCATGCTGGGTCTCTTCCTGTTCCCAGTGTCTATTGACCCAGCCCAGCTGGCTTTGGGGCAGTCTAGGACTAAGCTGGGGGCTTACTAGGGGCTCAATGAGAGATCAAAGGTCTGGTCCCAGCAGTGTTCCCAGCCCTGAGCCTCCAGGTAGTTGCCTTCTCCAGCAGCCCCTGGGACCAAAGGGGGCTTTGGCAGAGCAGGGAGGAAGAACTCTCCTACCCAAAGAAGGCTGGGATTAAAGACCTCTGTTGCCAGCTAGGCTCTCTTTTGGGGGTCTTGCATTAAGTAAGTTACTAAGTATAACCTGAGTTGAGCCTCTTCTCATTACTAAAGAAGTAGAGTGTTAATTTATGTAAATAAACACAAGAGTAAGATGTTGGGGAGCTGAACAATGGTTCCCATGGTTCCACAGTTCAGAACCTGCAAGTGAGTACTGCTCTTGCAGAGGACTCAAATTGGGTTCCCAGCATCCACTCACACTCACGGTCAAACCACCTGCAATGCCAGCTATAGGAAACTACTCCCCCTATGGCCTTCTCGGGTACACGCATTCACATATGCATAGACACAAACATACACATAATTAAAACATGCAAATAAAACTTTTTAAGAAAATGTTATAACCTATGTCTTTTACACCTGGAATTATACAAGAACATGTGCCCAAGTTCACAGGAGACCGGCAAGCATTGATTCTTTTACTGTCATTCATTTGCTTCCCTTCCTGTGGAATGTGGCAGGTACAATGTACAATAGCCATTAACAAGAAGGCAAGGAGCCTGGAGGTGTGGCGGGAGACTGGATAGAAGGTAACCTCCCCTGTGCCTCCCTCTGCACACCTGCCATTTGACTGGCTGCTTCCAGAAATGAAACAAGTGAGCCCCTACGCTCGGCCCTATTGAGCCTTCATGGGAGTTAACTCAGTTCAATTTCAGAACATTTTAAGGCTCCTCTTCAGGAAAATGAGGCTGGAAGATGTGGTGTGGCCAGCCTGAGCCAGGACTCAAGCCCACTGTGGTGCCGATGGTGGTGGCGGCAGTGGTAATGGTATTTTCCCAGGCTATATAAACTCAGCAAGCAGGGAGGTTGCTGGACCTGGAAGGAGATGGGCCACCCTTCTTCAGCCCTGGCTTACTTCAGTGTTTAGAATTTCCCTGGGGACACAGACTCCAGTGGAGAGGCTGGGGTCACTGGAAGGTGAGATCAGAACAAGGGAAGTCTGGTGAGTTCTCACTCCTCACAGCCCCTGCAGAGCCTGAGGGCCAAAGGTACCATCAACTCCTTTATCACCATCCTTTGATCTGCTGACCTATTCTCTGACTCCTCTTCTCAGCCCTCATCCCCAGTTCAGCTTTTAAAGGACTGGTTTTCAAAGGTGGCTCAGAAGACCTCAGGTGACCTGAGGACTACTATTCCAACCTGCAGTGAACTGCTCTTGGCAAGGACACCAGCCAGTCCTGTACCTCTCCTAGCACACATGGATTTCCTGCCACCCTGTTTGGAAAGTATCCTCCACCCTCTCTGTCCCTATACTGATGCCTACACTGCCTGGACCAGCTGGAACCCAAGCCCCCCTCCCCCCCCCCCCCTGCCCAGGCCATCGAGTCTCACTGGCTGTCCTTCTCTGCTGGCCCCATTCCTCACTGTAAAGAAAAACCAGTTCAAACCTGGGCCATAGGGACATGGGGATTAAGGTAGTGGGATGGAAACTCACAAAATCCCAGCAACATATTGGTATTCTGTGTTTGGAAATTGACTCCAGATACCAAGTTTGTTTTTTCTCCCATCGTTGTTTGGATGTTTGTTTCTGTGTGCCCCAGAACACAGAGAAGAGCCTGAGCTCATCCCTGCACTGGGTTCTTTCGGACCCAGGAAGTCAAAAAGCATTTTCAATTTCCCTTACACATCCTAGAAGCCATGGGTCTGAGTCATAAAGAGAAACAAGGCTAAGAATGGTTACTTCAGTTCTTTCAATCAGCTAAGGGTGGGACAACACCCTTAGAAGAAATTAAATATTTCCCAGGAACCCCGTGGTTTTGCTCCAAGATCTCATTTCATTTTAGTGTAGATTCATTATGTAGGAACTTCAGACCATTGTCAGGACAAAGAACAGGAGCCAGTTCCAAGCAGGCTGTGCAGCCCTGACAGGGCCGGGTATGTCTTCCACGGAAAGGATCTGTTTGGAAGTACAGAACAATGAAAAGTAGGCTCCCATCACTGATGTGAAGCATGTCTAGGAAACAAAACCTGTTCTTGAGGATCTGGCACACCTTTCTAAGCCACCTGTTTGCCTCAGAAGGAGAAAGTTACACTGCTAGACACTGGCAACATGGAGGTCCAAGAAACAAAGTTTACAAACACTGGCAAACAATACAATGCCTGCTTTAAAAATATAAAAACAAAAACACCAACAGAAAGTGTCTGCCTGGCCTGGACTGTCATCACTGACCTATGTGATGCTGGCGGTGGATCAAACACCCAGGGAAGAAACCCAGATACACAAACACAGATGTTGCCTGGGAACATTTTAATGCCTCCGTGAGTGAATTTTTTAGTGTGTTCTGACTTGAAATTATGGTGAATCAGGGCGTACTAATGCCCAAGTCTACAGCAGATAATGGCAGGAAGTCCTGGCTAATTGGTCTATTCACTACTTGCTGAGGTGGCAGAAGCTGAGACTCCAGGAGGCAGAGTGAGGACAAGGAGGAGGGGCAGGGATGCTGAGCCCCCTCCTGTGCTGCAACTCAGAACTGGGGAGGGGCAGGTGGGGGTGGGGGATGTTTCCCTGCACGGGCAGCTATATCTAGGATCAGGTTCACCTCAACCCTACCAATGCCCCCCTGCATACAGGGACCACAGGAGAGGTCTTTTGCTAGAAAGATACAGCTGGGTTACCCCAGAAGCTCTTCCTAAGTGTTGCCTTTCTTAGAGCAATGGTCTAAGGAATGCACCTACCCCGAATTCTGCAGATGAACAAACCAAGGCTCCAAGAAGCCCAGGATCTTTGCTTAAGAACCACATAATAAAGCCCCAGGGGCTCTAGCTTTGAGTTCTGCACCAGGTTTGGTGGGTCTGTGCATTTGCTTGTTAGAATCTCCTTGTTTCCTATTTATCATAATTCCTCCTTCACCACTCGTCACCCTGCCTTTGCTGGTCTGGCTCATACCTGTGACAGCCACACCAGAGATGCCAGATTGCCTTTAGTGTTCCTATTCCCCTTTGGGGAGGGGGTCCTTTTTCTCCTTCGCTCACAACTGTTCTTGCTGAGAATCTCTGGGGCCCTGTGCTGCGGGCAAGATAATTTGGCTAATGAACTCGTTAAAGGGCCCCTGGTGACCCGCCCTGGCCTCCCCTTGGCCCATCTGGGAAATTCCACTGAAAGGCTGAGAGAGCTCTGCAGTTCTGCTGCCGTCTGTCACTGCAGGAGGCACAAAGTGGTGACTCCAGGCCCCTTACATTAAAATAATTACCCCACGGAACAGGTGGCTCACTCCTGGCCCCCAGACGCATCTGGGCCTGGAACTGAAGCTGCCAGGGGGAGAGAACGGCCCGCCCAGGAGAGGACAGGTCATGCGGGAGCCAGGGAGGACGGAGAAGGGCCTGGACACCGGGCAACTGGGTGGCCAAGGCCTTGAGAGAGGGAGGTAGCTTGCGCAGCCACCCATTCTCACGGTATGCTGGTACCAGAATCGAACCTCATGCTCTCATCTGACCCCAGGCTAGTGTCCTGTACTGAGCTTTACACCGGGGCCCCCTGCCGGCTACCCCAGCATCCCAGTGGGAGACTAGACAGGCAGCTCAGGTAACATGTCCTTGTGCACTGAGAGCCTGGGCTCTTGTTGTGCATGTGTGTGCAAAGTGGCTGGCTCTCTGTTCTCGAGTTCACAGGTAGAGACTGCTTAGAAGGAAGTTGAAGAGATCCCCTGAAGTGTAGCTAAAAGGAGCGGTGCAGCTCTGCGGCGAGAGGCCAAGCCTATTGCCAAAAACACGTATTACACTGCGACATTCTGTAAATGAGATAATGATACATAAACCCGATGATCGATGTGACGGGCCTGGATGTCTTCTCTAAATTAGCTGCTCACATCGACTGCTAATAATGTGAGTTTATGAAAGCAATTTCGGTTCAAACGGCGAGAGGGTCTTCTTACTCTAATCAGCCTGCCTGGCTAATGGACGAGGGGGTCAGGCTGAGCGTTATTGACACGCCTGTGCCCTTAACCTGTTTCCCAATAAAGCTGATTAGTTTTTGTCAATTCATCAGCTAACCACTCTGGCTGGAACCGCATCAAAGCCGTATTTGTTCAATGGAATCAACAAGTCACAGATCAGCAGCGTTCAGGGGCGGGGCTGGTCAGGACCTGTCTTAGGGAAGAATGTCCATGAGACACCTCTCACTCCCCTCCCCCGAGCTGGAGAACCCTAAAATGAGTATGGTAGAAATGCACAGTCTGGAGGCTTCCTTTCTTTCTCTGGCCGACGTGAATTGCCCAGAGACTACATACACTAGGTCTCAGCCGATCTGGAAAGAGGGTATTCTGTAATTCAAATTGGGCTAGGCAATCTTCTGGCAGGGTAAAGCCTGGGGAGGGAGGGGATATGTGCCTTGGGAAACAGAGAAGGGGCCCATTATCAGGTGTGGTTCCGACCAGGCTTTTTGTACCTTCTGTGTGTCCCCGGGAGGAAAGGAAGGGTTGGGTGGAGGACATTAGGCCTCTTAAGCAGGTGGAAGACAGACAGGCCTGTCTGCAGCTTGCTCACCACCTCTTCTGCTCCAGCCAAGGGACGACCCTGGTGACTGATTTTTTGGGGATCAGGAACTAGACTAGGGGAGGCTTCAGCCAGGTGAGAATACACCTGGCTTGGGAGTTAACTGCCCCCTCAAGCAGTGCTGGTGGTGTGTGCTGGGCTGGGCAGGGAGGGCATGGCTCCCAGCCTCCCTCAGCTCCTTTCCTCATTTGACTAAGACCGGTGAGGTGGAAGTGACCTCTAGCTCTGGCCCTTGGGTGAAGAAAGGAAAGTAAGCACTGTCCCTTTAAGGCCCAGGCAGGGTTGCCACCAGGGCCCCATCCCCCTTCAATTTAATTTCATTAAAACAGAGCATGAATATTTCTATTAAACCTAAAATGAAATATGAAGCCATTTAGACTCTGCCTGCACCAATCACCCAGATTTATGACTTTTATTCATCACATCAAGAGCTTGGAAAAATGAATTTTCTTCACCCAGGAAGGAAATAAAACCTCAGGCTTGGTCATTTCCAGAAAGCTGTTAATTTGACCATGTGGTAATTACTTTCACAATTAACTAAAATACAAATCAACTTGACAAATTGGGCTAGTTTATATATTAATTAGCCCGCTTAAATTTATTCATTATGAAAAGACAATTTAAGGGGACCTGCAGTGTCTGTTTTATTGCAATAAATTATTGTAAGGAAATGGGACTAATAAAACATCATAATATTTAAGGATATAGTACACGCGTGGGGGTGTGCTTTATTGACAATTTCATTTTCCAATTAGTAATTTTGTTGTAATATATCTGCGAACCTGGGACTCCTGGGCAGGCAGACAGGATCCCCCAGGTCCGGGGGGCGGTCAGAGTGGTGGGTCGGAGCCACAGGAGCGAAGGCCAGGTTCATCGAGCAGCGGGCCGCGAGTTGGCTCCCGGACAGGCCCTGGGGTGCAGCGAGCAAGTCTTGGGCACAGCGGACCCAGGCTGGGATGCGGCGCCACACCCGCGGGGTCCTCCTCCCTGCAGGTCGCGGGGCTGATTTAATAGAATGTCGATAGAATCATTCGATGCCTTTTAGCTTGTGATCTTTATAAATGTCCCTCTATTAAATTAGAAAATGATTCTCTTCTCGTTTAATTGTATTCTTTCGTTTCTTATTTCCAATTAATTAGTCCTATCGACGTTGCAATATTTTAAGCGACTCGAGTCCGTTTCCAGTTAGAATATATGGGTCAACGCATTCAGTTTTATACTCGACAGAACTATATAATGTGGGTTTTAACTACTCGTTCCCATCTGTCTTAAACACCTGGCGGCCTTGGGTCTCCTTCCTGGGGTCGATGGCCCTCAAGCCGCCCCCTCTAAAGCCCCCGCGCTCTCCTGCTCCTGCCTGCAGAGTTCAGTCCCAAACATCAGTTGCCAGGGCCTTTGTTTGAGATTTTTTGTTTTAAACGCATCCAGCCCAGTGCGTCCCTGATAAGCAAACCTGTAAATATCTGAGGGGTTGTGTTTCCCCAAAGAGAGGAAAGTTCAGGATTCTGGGCAGTGGTAGTTCTTGCCACTCGTGCTCTCTTCACCCAGGGTCGCACTTTATAACCCTGGCTAGCCTGCAACCTGCTACATGGCTAGCCTGCAACCCGCTACATAGCTCACCTGGCTCACTTGAAACGTTGTGCCTGTCTCCCTGCCTGTGCTTTAGGGTTACATGCATGCACCACCACTTCCTCGCATAAAGCCACAGCGATGGACACCCCCTCTATTCCTGACCCCTTACCTTTGCTGTGGTGGGGCATATATACACTTAAGACCCTCAACAGCAGCGAGACTCACAGACATCAGACACCCAGTTTGTTTTCCCTGTTAATGATTCTTCCTGGTCCAACAGTACAGGCTCCTATAACTTCTTTTGAGCTGATGCTGCCTTCCTCTGCACGCCACACGCCAGGCACACGTGTGGCAGCGGGGGTAATTTAGGATGCGAGGTAATTTAGAATGTGGGTCTTCTGCGGACTGCCTACCCACAGCCGCAGCCTAGCAGCCCTACAGCTGTCAGGGAGATGGGGTGCACTTTCCCTGTTTGGTCCGTGTGCAGGACTGGGGTGTGGGTCTGCCAATCCAGAAGCCAAAGCCTGCTTTCTCCACACCTGGAGGGGAATGGATAAGAAGACGTCTACTTTGGGCTGGGAATCAGCCCTCACACCCCTTTCAGAGGCTTTCTTACTAGGGTAGGAAGAACTGTATAGACTGTACTGCCTGTCATCTGGATTCTCCTCTGCAAAAGCCATGCTTCTTTTTAAGGTAGGGGTGTCCAAAGACTCACTGAGAATCCAGGAAGGTGTCCCTCCCCACCCCACACCCTGCAGCAACAGTGGTGACAGATGGCTTCCTGTCGTTACTTAGCGCTGCTGCTGGTCACAGGACCAGATGACTGGCTGGGGGATTTGCCATTCAAAATCTGCATGTTCTAAGCTTCTTGACAAACCAGGTAAAAGAAGGTAAGTGGCCTCCAGGCCTAGATCTCTTTCCTGAGTCACCTGGTTGCTCCTTCCACAAACAGTAGGTCTGTGTGTGTGTGTGTGTGTGTGTGTGTGTGTGTTCGTTCAAAAAATGAGGGAACCAGGTATAAAATGAAAGAATTTGGAAGAGCCAAACACAGAGCCTGGCATTTATCTGTGCTGAGGTATGTTATAGAAACCACTCCCAGAATGCACTGGGAGGCAACATTTATGTTCTGCCAGTCTACTCTTGGTTGTCTCCTTGCTAGCCACGCTACCTAACTGGCCAACGAGTTTTATATCCTTGGGTTTCAGCTTCATCATTATGAAATTTTTATTTTGCCATCTCCAGAGTCATCTTGACAACTATAACAATCAAATGTAAGGGAAGCACTGTCACTTGTAGTTTTTTTTTTTTTTTTTTTTTTTTTTTTTTTTTAAATACGGCAGAAGGTCATGGGGAAGAGGTGGTTTAAACGGTCTGGGAATCCTTTTTAAATGTATTCTAATTAATTAATTTAGGATTTTCAAGGGTTTCTTTGTGTAGCTTTGGAGCCTGTCCTGGAACTTGCTCTGTAGACCAGGCTGACCTGGAACTCACACGGATCTGCCTGCCTCTGCTTCTGGAGGGCTGAAATTAAAGGCCTGTGCCACACACCCTGCTTTGTTTTTAAATTTTTAGCTACTTATTTTACTTCATCTATATTTGAGTACTTTGCCTAAATATTTGTATGTGCACCAAAAGGTCTTTGGACCTCCTGAAACTGATGAGTGTGAGCCACTGTTGGGAGCCAAACTCTGTACTCTCAACTGCTGAGCATCTCTCCAGCTCCTGGCTGAGAAACAGATATAGTATGGCTATCACATATAACCTCAGCCCTATTTTAGAGGTGAGGAGGCAGGCTTGCTTCATTTTCTCCCAAATTACACAACTGGCAAGTAGTTTGAACAACTTGTAAGGGAACTGTTACACAGAGAAACTCTGTCTAGAAAAAAATTAAAAATAAATTTTAAAAGACTAGTCAGTAAAAATCACCCCTTCTTTCAGGATATGCTCCTAAGTAATACTGCTGGGTCACGTGGCAATTCTAGTTCAGGTTTTTGAGGCATCTTCTTGTCACTCATCCGAACATCATCATTTACAGATGCGCATCCACATCCTCCCAGCACTGGCCTCCAGTCCTCATTACAGCCTTTCCCGAAGGTGCTTTTGACCTGTGTCTCATTTGAAGGTTTGGGAGGGTGAGCATTTTTTTTCCTGCTCTCATTGGCCATTTGTGTTTGCTGTGGAAAGGTTTCTGTTCGGGTCTTCTGTCTATGCACAAATGTTTTCTCTCTTTGTGCAACAGCCTTCGCATTGTGGTGTTTCCTTTGCTTGTAGAGTGTGTCTGTGACTCCAGAGGCCAGAAGAGGGTGACAGATCCCCTGGGACCAGGGGATCCCCAGGTCACCTGGGACAGATAGCTTTAAGCTGCCATGAAGTTGCTAGAAACCAATCCCGGGCCTTCTCAGAAGAGCAGTCAGTGTTCTTAACCACCAAGCCATCTCTCAAGCCCACCTATACTTTTAGATACATGTATTAAAAATTTTTTTTTTCAAGACTTCCTTAGAACTTGGAAGATGGTTCAGCAACTAAGACTATTGGCTGCTCTTCCAGAGGACCTGGATTCGATTCCTGACACCCACACAGCAGCTCACAACTGTCTGTTACTAATTCCAGGGGATCCAATATCTTATTCTTGCCCCTATGGGCATCAGGCACACACACACACACACACACACACACACACACACACACACACACACACACAGAGAGAGAGAGAGAGAGAGAGAGAGAGAGAGAGAACATCCATACATATAAAGCAAATTTTAAAAAGAAGAGGTTTTCTCTAAGAATTTCATAACTACAGGTCTTACATTTAAGTTTCTAGTCCATTTCAAGTTAAATTTTGAGGGTCATTGATGGTAAGGACCCTGTTTCGCCCTTCTGCTTAGAGATAACCCTGTTGCCCCAACACTGTCCTTTCCAAGTCCTGTATCTTGGCGCCCTTGCCAGATACTGCTTTAATTATAAACATGAGGGTTTATGTCTGGATCCTGATTCTGTTCCATTGGTCTACACATCTATTTATAGATGGTACCATACTGTTTTGAATACTGTAGCTTCCTAATGTAGCTAGGAATCAGAGTGTGATGCCTCCTATTCTTTGCTTGAGGTTTGTTGTAGTTACATGGAGATTTTAGTATTCTTTTCTTTCTTCCTTCATTTTGTTTCTCTGTGACTTTTTGTTTGTTTAAAATGTTTTAGGTTTAATTTTTATATGAATGAGTGTTTTGCCTATATCTGTGTGTGTATACTAGCTACATGTATATCTGGTCCCTACAGAGGTCAGGTATGGGCACAGAATCAGCCAGAACTGTAGCTATGGATGTTTGCTGTCATGTGGGTTCTGAGAACTGAATCCAGGTTCTCAGCAAGAGTAGCAAGTGCTCTCAACCACCAAGATACCTCTACAATCCCTCTGTTAATTTTTTGAGACATGCTCTTATTCTGGAGCCCAAACTGGACTGGAATTCATTATGCAATCCAATCTAGCCTTGAACTCTTTTGGCAGTCTTCCTCAGACTCACAGTATCTGAGATTACAGGCATGAGCCACTGTATACAGCTTAATTGCTTCTTTACTGTGAAGTCCACCCCTGTAATTCTGCCAAGGATTGTATTGAATCTGCAGAGCTTTCCAGGCAGTTAGACAGTTTTCAGTGTGAATTCAGATCCATGAATGTAGTCCTTCTCTCTATGATCTTTGCTTTGTTTGTAGCTTTCTTCCATTTCTCTCATCAATGGTTTGCTGTTTTCAAGACATGCAACCTTTCTCCTTACTTGAATTTATATACAAGTATTTTCTTCTTTTTCTCCTTTCTTCTGTTTTGTTTTGTTTTTGCTTGAGACAACATTTCTCCATGTATTCTTGGCTGTCCTGAAACTCTCTTTGTGGACCAGGCTGGCCTTGAACTCACAGAGATCCACTTGCCCCAGTGCTAGGAATAGAGGTGTGTGCCACCACTGCCTGGCTATTTTCTTCTTTTTGCTACAACTACAGATGGGATTGTTTTAAATCCACAACTATATGTAGAGATGCTGGCGATTCTTTTACATTTTTATTATTTGGGGGGGTATTGTGTGTGGGAGTGTGTGAATGTGTGTGTGTGCGCAGGCGCGTCACTGCTTATGCAGAGGTCAGAGGACAATTAGTAGGAGTTGGTTCCCTCCTTCCCCTATATATATATTCAGAGACATGAACTCAGTTTCTCAGAGTGAAGTGGCAAGCAGCTTTATCCACTAAGCCATCTCATCAATTCCCGAACAGTCTTTCCGATGTGTTCTTTAATTAAGTTTACTGGTATTTTGTTGATATTTTTGCATCTCTGAGTATTTGGGATTTTATTTTTCTTACACTATTCTAATCTGACTTTGATGTTCTTTGGAGCTCTGGGCTTCTCTCTCTCTCTCTCTCTTTCTTTCTTGGTTTTCAAGAAAGGGCTTCTCTGTGTAACAGCCCTGGCTGTCCTGGAACTTACTTTGTAGACCAGGCTGGCCTTGAACTCACATAAATCCATTTGCCTCTGCCTCTCAAGTGCTGGGATTAAAGGTGTGTGCTACTACATGCCCAGCAGAGCAATGGATTTCTAAACTGAGGTGGAGAGTGCTTCCTAAGGAGACATTAAAATTTTATTTTATGTATGAGTGTTTTGCATATATATATATGTGTATATATATGCAAATATATATGACATCATGTGAGTGTCTGTTGTCTGGAAAAGCCTTCATAGGATCCCCCTGGGACTGAAGTTACAGAAAACTGTAAGCTTCCCTGTGGGGCCTAGGAACCAGACCTACCTAGGTCTTCTGTAAGAACAGCTAGTACTTTTAACTACTGTCAACTCTCCAATCCCAAAGGCATTTAAAACAACAACAAAAACATTATTTATGTGTGTAAATGTAGTATGTGCATATGTTGTGCAGTTGCACCCTCCTGTGCATGAGCAGTGGCCAGATGAGGATATTAGATGTCCTGTTCTGTCACCCTCAGCCTTATTCTCTTAAAACAGAGAGGGCCTCTCACTAAACCTGGAGATAGGCTGGTGGACAGCAAGTCCCAATGATTTTTCTGTCTTTGTCCCCACAGAACTGTCACAGCCATACCCAGAATTTTTGTTTTCGTTTGTTTTGGTTTTGTTTCTTTGGTTTCTTTGGTTTGTTTCTAAACTCAGGCCCTAGTGCTGGCACAGCCAAAACTCCTACACACTGACCTGTTTATCCAGCCCCAAAGAAACTTTTCCATTGCCTTCTCTGTTGAGTGTCATGGTCCCTGCAAGGGACAGCCTTTCCATCCCCCTCTCACACCATCCAGGTAAGTAAGTGTCCATGGAGGAAACGGGCCCTGGGGAGTGGACACTCCGGAACAGGACCTGGACCCAGCAGTCAGGGAAGGGGTAGGGGGTGAGATTCAGGGCAAGGTGACTGTGAATGCTGCCAAGTTGGTGACGAGGAGAGTGTTTGCCCACCGGCATTAAAATCCCATGAATCATTGACAAGAAACCAAACAGCACTGGATCTATATAACAATTTGAACTCATACTGCTCCAAGTAAAATCAAATTAGAAGTCTTTCCCCAATTAGATTATGCAAACGCTGACACAGAGCTGGGCAGCACTTGGTGTTTGTGTGACAGTAACCCTACCTTACACCTCGCACAGCGAGGATATTCTCAAGCACACCCACCTTGACACCGGGCTGTGTCAACATTCTACCTCTAGATAATAAATATGAGACACAGCACACACTGCTTTTAATTGCATCGATAAACTGGGATTAACCCCCAAGTCAGGCTTCACTATTGCAATTAAATGTCCTCAAATAAATGGTTTCCTCAATAAACAAATGGAAGGGGCTGTGTTTGCCCTGAGTAATAGCAGGTGTAATATTTTACTGGCTGAGGCTAAGTATTAAGTGGAATCACTCGCAGGACCTGA
Organism: Phodopus roborovskii; assembly: GCF_943737965.1. Classification (NCBI taxonomy): domain Eukaryota; kingdom Metazoa; phylum Chordata; class Mammalia; order Rodentia; family Cricetidae; genus Phodopus; species Phodopus roborovskii. The sequence goes on along the minus strand of NW_026126571.1, from coordinate 26,632,682 downwards.
TTTATTCCCTGAGATCGGAAAGTCATCTTTCATACGTCATGGGCTGCTTTGGTACTGTATAAACAGCTAATGATATCCTAAATCAGGCCAGCTCGACCTTGCCTTTCACCAGGTCTGCTGGGCCTTGGAAATCAAGAGTAGGGGGGATCCTCTAGGGAGCCCAAGGAGGTGACTGTCTCGAACACACAGTTGGCTGTGCTTTGTGGTTTGGTCTTTAGGTTCTAGGATTCAAAACTGAAGAATGTGTGCAGACTTGAGGCCTTGGCACACAACCCAGGAGCTCTCTGTGAACCATTTGCTGGTTGGTTTTTCTAGCTGCTGTAGAGGCATGTCCAACTTGCAGCCAGAGATACCTACAAATGCTGCCTAACACAAAATTATAAACATGTGTAAAACATCATGAGATGAGGTAGGGTGTGTGCGTGTGTGCATGTTTGGCAAGGCTCTCAAGGGTGACCTTTGTATATTAGGTATCCCTTTGGCCACGGGAATAACCCAGATGTTTATATTGGTCCTGTTGAGGCTCTACCTTTTATGACCTCTGAACTCTCTTGGTAAAATTTTACAAGGAATTCTTTTTCCTTGGCCTTTTGTTTGTTTGTTTGTTTGTTTTGTTTGTTTGATAAGCTATAGCCCAGACTGAACTGCAACTCATTATGTAGCTCAGGCTGGCCTTGAACTTGCTGCAGTCCTCCTGTTTCAGCCTTCCAAGTAGTGGGATTTCAGGCCTGAGCTACCACTTCACAAGGGATTTGTAAAAATCAAATTTATCTCTATCACAAGAATGCCTTTCTCTGTTTTAGTGCTATAGCTTGAGCCATCCTAAGCCAGGGACTATGTGTCCCAGGGGCCGTCCTTGGAGGCTAGGGTGAGAGCTTCTACTAAGGAGCAACTAATTCTCCACAGAGTAGAAAGGAACAGCATGCTTAAAAAAAAATCTTATGTACATATGCATATATTTATTTATTTAATGTGTGCAGGTGGGGTGGGGGGTGGGGGGTGGGGTGGGGAGCACAGCACATGTGTGAAGGTCGGAGGACAACTCATAGGAGTCAATTATCTTCTTCCATCATGCAGCAACTTTACCTGCTGGGCCGTTTTTTTCCAGCACTGGAGTATCATTTTTGTTCCATGCACTCCAGAGGTGTAGACAAAGTTCCTAATGTCTACAGGATTAACTGGATGTCAGCTTTATTTGGTTTTCCTTGAACTGTGTATTCCTTTAGTCTTTTTTTTTTTTTTTTTTAGTGAAAAATCTATGAGGATTAGTGATCTTTGTACTTTTGTGCTTATTATAAATCCATTGTAGGGCCAGAGAGATGGCTCGGTGGTTTAGAGCACTGGCTGCTCTTCCTGAGGACCCTGGTTTGGTTCCTAACACTCTAGTTCAATGGAATCCAAGCAGAAAAAAAATACTCATACATTATAAAATAAAATAAATGGATCTAAAATTAAAATAAGTAAATTGCAATAGATTTATCTGCAATAATTTTTGTAGGGTATTTACTTGGTTGCTTTTTCTTTTTCTTTTTTTCTTTTCAAGACAGGGTCTCATTACATAGCCTTGACTGTCCTAGAACTCACTATGTAGACCAAGCTGACTTCAAACTCATGGAAATCCACCTGCCTCTGCCTTGCCAGTACTGAGATTAAAGGCATGTGCTACCATGCCTGGTTCTGTTGTTTATTGAGCTTTGCATTGAGAAGCACTGTATAAACCTAACAGTTGCATACCAAGCTATTTAAAGTAAAGTATTATATTTAAACAACCTAGCAAACAAGACTGGAGGTTCTTTCTGGTTCATGGGACAGAGATCTTCTGAGCTGAACAGAGGAGACTTAGCTTAGGGCTGCCTCACAGGAGGGGGGGGGGTGAAAGTCTCAATTAGCTTTTACTAAGTTGAGATGGCCTACAGGGCACTGCTGTGCCCTCCCCGGAGTTGCCCTCTGTACACCAGAGATCTAAGCTCCTATTGGGGTTATTGATTTAGTTAAAGAGCAGTTTAGGATACATTTTATTAATATTCTTGACATCGGCGTCACTGTCGCCTTTTTGTCATCCTAAATGATGTCCGAGCTCCACTTATTTTTAGTTAGTGAATCTTTCCTAATTATATTACTGCCAAGGGGTGGAGAGGGGGAGGAGGGACATTTACTCTGCTCCAACCCAGTCAAAAAATATGCATAAAAATTACCGTATGACTTAAATATATCAAAATTACCTTCCTTTTAACTGATGGCCTAGAACTTAAAAGATATGGTTTGTCTTTCCCAAATTGTTATAAAACATTTTTAGATGATAAGTGCTATCATATGGAAATAAAATATTTAACACATAGGACCTCTTCCCGAGCGTGAATATATCTACAGATAATTGTAAGCTCCTAGGAATACTTGATGGGAAATATATTGATAATACAATTTTTCTTTTCAAAGAGATTGTAATGATTGCAAATTTGGTTTGATAATTAAATTAATAAGGACTGTTAGATTCCAACGTAGGCCTCTTAGTGATATACAGAGCTAATAATATCTGTCTTGCCAGCTAAAGAGGTTTTAAAAGACTGTGTCAGGTGACCTCCACTGGTGTGTCTTTGCCCTTTGGAATTAAGTGTGTCAAGTGTCATCTCTGAAAATTTTCATAAGAAAACAGAATGGTTCACTAATACCTTTATCTTCTTGTTGAAAATAAAAATATTTAACAGAGGGGCTGAAGAGATGGGTCGATATGTGTGCATCATGTACATCCTGGTACCCACAAAGGTCAGAAGAATATCAGATATCAGAGCCATCTTTCCAGGCTACAAGCACAATTTTAACACTCCTTGTGTCACAGACCTAGAGACAAGGCCCAGAGAGGCTGGCAGCCTGTTGAAATGGCTGACCTGGCAGTTTCAAGCAGGAACCCTCAGTTGCAAGTGAGGGTGGGTAGGGTGGCTGTGTGCTGGAGACAGTGCCCTGAATGGGGCACCCAGGTCTTTTGGGTTCTGTTCACATTCCTTGGCTTTTGTTTTTGGGAGTTTGTAACCTCAGACCCTTTGGCTGTGACCATCCTGATGGCCTTTCCAGATTGACCCTTGCCAGGTCTTGAGCCAGTAAGTGAGTGTTGAGCAATTCAGGTGGCTGCTCTACCAGGCCTTGGGGAACTGGAATCTTCCAGTGATGCCCTATTGGTCTCTGCTTTTTCACCTTGTCCAAGCTAAAGAATTATCTAATCATAGTAGCCATGTAGGGACCAGAAGGCGGTCTTGCAGAATGAAGTGACTTAGAAAGACTCCTTGTCCAGGACTTACAGAGATAGTGTAAAGTAGAGTAGGAATGAAAGCCAGGTATCTCTGATTCTAAAGCTAGCACCTACATATGTGTCATAAGAAAAAAAGAAAGCATTTATGGGGGGGGCTTGCTTATAATTTCAGAGAGTTAGTTCATTATCATCATGGTGGGGATCATGGCAGCTGGTATGGTACTGGATTAATTGAGAGCTACAGGCAGGGAGAGAGACAGACAAACACACACACACACAAACACACACATAAAGAGAGAGAGAGAAGAGAGAGAAAGAGTGTGAGAGAGAGAGGACATGAGCTTTTAAAACCTCAAAGCCCACCCCCAGTGACACACTTGCTCCAACAAGGCCACACCTCCCAATCCTTCTCAAATAGTGCCACTCCCTAATGGGACTGTTCTTATTCAAACCAACGCAACATGGTTGAGTCCCAGAGGAGAGAAGGTAGCAGAAGCCAGATCAGGGACTCTGAGCCCTGACTAAAGTGGCAGCTTCTGTACGTCAAGCACTAGGTAACAGGGGTTGATTCTCTGTATGTCAAGCACTGGGGTTGAATCCCGGCTCATGAGCTAGGAAAGCACTGTACTGCTGAACACATTTCCAACCACTATAAAGCCTTACCACTTCAGTAAACAATTGGTATCAGCATTAACCTTTCATCTCAGATGCACACAATGGGAAAAGCCCTTGCTGGAGGAGCCGAGTGACCCAGCAAAGCCTATGTTAGCCCCTGGAATCCAGATGAAGCTCTTGGCCAGTGTCACAGTCTGGAGCCAAGACTGCTGCTCTAGGGTCAGTTTGGGCAACATTAGTTAATGGAGCAGGTGAGGCCCACTGCTGCCGGTGGCTCTGGGCACGGGCATTAGCACAGCCCCAGGTCCCCCTGGGCAGGAGGGTGTGTTGGTCGGTTTTGTGTGTCAACTTGACACAATCTATAGTCATCAGAGAGGAAGAAGCCTCAGTTGAGAAAATGCCTCCAGGAGATCAACTGAAAGACAATTTCTCAGTTAGTGATCAATGGGAGACCACCCAGCTCGTGGTGGGAGATGGCATTTCTGGGCAGGTGGTCCTGGGTTCTATAAAAAAAAAAAAAGCCAGCTGATCAATCCATGATGAGCAAGCCAGTAACACACCTCCCCCCATTCCCATGACCTCTGCATCAGCTCCTGGCTCCAGATCCAGGCTGGTTTGAGTTCCTGCCCTGACTTCCTTCAATAATGGACTCAGATCTGGTAGTGTAAGCCAAATAAACACTTTCCTCCCCAGCTTGCTTTTTGGTCATGGTGTTTTGTAGCAGTAATAGAAACCCTAACTAAGAAAGTGGGGGTTTCTGAGTCAGTCGTGCTGGGTTCAAGGTCTGTTAGGTCCAGGCTGCAGCAGAGCCTGCTCAAGACAAGGTAACCCAGACCATGAATCCCATGGAAGACTGAGTTTATCTCAAAGCCGTCATCACTGTGGAAAGCCTCTCTGCAGTCCCTTGTTCCTGTTGATCCCAAGTGAGGGCGACAAGTTCCCTGCATACTGTGGTCCCAGGATAAGGGCCTTTGAGAATGGGAATCTGGGACCCAGAAGCTTCAGAGGGATATGGGCTCAGGACAGGAGATGAGGGCTGGAACAGGGCATGGATAAGGCTGGGAGAGGAAGGTAGAAGTGCCAGAGTCCCAGGCTGGAGCCAGGGTGGGACACAGCACACTGGCCCACCGTGAAGGGCCAGGTGCTTCTAGTAGCCTCCCACACATCTGCCCAGCTAACAAGTGGGAAAGCAGAAGATTCTAAAACAGCTAAGACTTTATAGAGATGTCCAGAGCCCTGCAGCTTCAAGCTATATTCAGGAACCCATAGCTCTGTCAGGTTCCAGGTAGTAGAACCATCCAGAGGCACCGGGGATGTGGCCATTTTTATCTCAGAGGACTTTCCAAATATTAAGTGCAATTCATCAAACAATGTTTTATAGAACTTAATTTCCCAGGGGATTTCTCTATATTACTCCAATTGCTTCCCATTGACCAACTAATTTTTCAAATTGCAGTTTTATGAAAAAAAATACAAGTATTCTTAGATGAGAAGTGTCTTGGTGGGAATACTGCTTTAGGAGAGGTTTGTGATCTTTATATCTGGGTTTATATATTGCCCTTCTATTGACACTACTTTTTGATTAATACTGTGTAGAACATTCCCTAATGCATCAGCAGAATTAACTATGCAGAAGCATTCAGGCACACAGACATTATATTGATGAAATGACGTTTTATTGACAAAATGACAGTTTAATACTGAGCTCGCCTGAAACTGTTTATCTCATCAATTGCCTCCATTCTGATAGTGAGCCTGTCAAAGCAACACTGATATAAATCTGTCCTGTTGCACCATGCAGTTTGGTGGATCAATCTGAGCATCTTGCAACATAGACAGTGTCTCTGTAGGGTATCCTAATTTCAGTTAATTTTTGTGGTCCTCCTGCAAATGGGGGCCCTGGAACACTCCCTGTCATTGCCTTTTTACAAAGCTCTGGTCACCTTTGGTGATCTCAGTCCTGCTTTCTCCTGGCTCAGGGACAGAGCTAAACTCATGTGTCTAAACTCATGTGTCTGAATCCCCAGTAGAGACCTTGTTTGGAGACAGGGTCCTCATAGATAATGACTGTGGGAAGAGGATGTCATTGGGATGCTCCTAATCCAATATGATCTTTTAAGCACAGAGACAGCAGCGCACACAGAGGGATGTTATGTGTGGACTGGCCTGATGCTGCCACAAGCCACGAGCTGCTGGAAGCTGGACAGAGGGTGATCGCCCACACCAGGACGTTGGGATCTGTCCTCTGTCCTAAGAGAGAATGGTGTTTCTACAAGTATACAGTCATTTTGTGAAATAATAGATTTTATTGAGGTGTTTTCCAATTTGTTCAAATGAAAGCAATGATTTTTTTTTTATTTGTGTTTCCCAACATTCACTATGTTCTGGCAATCCTAGGAGATAGAAGCATCATTTTTAAACAGTGATATTTTGGGGTTCTCATTGCAAAGCCCAAGGTTAAGCTATGAATGAGATTCCCACAGGGATTCCTGTAAAATAGAGGTCTGGGTGTGACAGAAAACACTCCATGGCTGGGAACCCCTTTATCCACATCATGGAATAGAGTATAGGCACCCAAGTACCCCTCTAGACATCCCTCAGTGTTCCCCTCTGGAAGTGAACGCCAACAAAGCATACATTCTCATGCAGAGGCCAGATGTGGTCACCAGTGACTTTTTCAGCTGGCTCTTTTCTCTGATGCTCACTGAAGCCCAGTGAAGAAAGCGACAAGCAACAGTCTACAAGGAGCTGAAATGGAAAGGGAAAGGAAGGAAGGAAGGAAGGAAGGAAGGAAGGAAGGAAGGAGAAAGAAAAAGAGAGAGGAAGGGAAAGGAAAAAAAGAGAGTGAGGGGGAGGGAAGGAAGGAAAGGAAAAGAAGGGAGGGAGGGAAGGAGGGAGGGAGGAAGGAAACAAGGAAGAAAAGGCAAGCTGGGGAGATGGCTCAATGGTTAAAGTGCTTGCTGCACAAGCATGACATGAGTTCAGATCCCCAGAACCCACACAAAGCCAGACAGTAGCATGTGTCCCTTCAGTGAGGTGAGAAGTGGAGAAAGGAAAAATCCATGGAAGCTTGGATGCTGAAAACCTGAAGTGCATAGCAGTGAACACAACATGATACCTGCTATGTACTGACCCAACTCTAACATCTTTTTGAGACAAGATCTCACTGCATAACCCTGGCTGGTCTGGGCCTCCCTCTATAGACCACACTTGCCTTGAACTCACAGAGATCAGACTGCCTCTGCCTCCTGAGTGATGGAATTAAAGGTGTATGCTACCACGCCTAGCTCTGACTCTGGAGAAACTGAAGACATCTTTTCTGAAGTCACCCACCACATCCATGCAACACCCATCACGTGTCTTCAGTGAGACAAGTGTGATGCGGTGCCTCCGTGGGGCCTTAGTGCACTGTCACTGGCGAGATTGTGCATTTTTTCAGCTGTTAGGACACCTGTGTGTCTTCTTGGAAGGTAAGCCCATTCACATCCTTTGCCCAATGTTAACATGCTCTTTATCTTTTAAAAAAAGATTTGTTAAAATTTTTATGTGTATGAGTGCTTTGCCTGAATGTATGTCTGTGAATATGCATACCTGGTGCCTGTGGGGGCCAGAAAAAGGCATTGGGTCCCCTGGAGTCACAGATGGTTGCAAGCTGCCATTGTAGATTCTGGGAATGAAACGTGGCTGGGTCCTCTTCAAGAACAGCAAATACTCTTTAGCACAAAACCATCTCTCTAGACAGCACTTAAAACACACACACACACACACACACACACACACACACACACACAAGAAAGGGGCTGTCTTTCTTTCCCCATGACTATCCAGGTGTTCTTGCACCTGTTTGGAGCAGACCATCCGTTTGGTGTTGGATGACTTGGTAACGCCGTTGAAAACATTAACTATATGTAAGCAGGGCTTGTCCATTGACATATGCCTGTCCCATGCCAGCCTCACTCTGTCTTGAATGCTGTAGTTTTGGGGTGACCTTGTGCCCAGCAATCCTAGTTCCAAATGAGGTCACATGCTGAGGTACCACATTAAAGACGTCAGCATTTGGATTTGGAGGATACAATCCCACCCATAACACCACCATTGAGGAGTTTCAGGGTGGCCATAAAGTGAACCGAGTATGAATTACGTGGAGGGGGTGGGACAGGACTGAACTGAGGTTCTTACCTGAGGCCTCAGAGGCATGAAGATCTGTGCAGCAGAAGACTGGAGGAGGAATAGGAACTGAGGGGAAACGCCCGGGTGAGTGGACGAGGGACAGGAAGAGAGGGGAAGAAACAGACAGAAAAGGAGCAGGAGCATGTTTAGGCATCCATGAAGGACTGGAAAGTCACCAAGCAGAGAGGACAGGGTGACAGTGTCTTAGAAGAGAAAATTAGAGTAGGTCATTGGACCAGGAGGGAACCCAGGTCCTGGGCCTGTCCTGGCCTACCGAGCAGTTGGGAGGATTGACAAGTAGAAGCCCTGAAGCAGGTGGCCAAATGGCTGTCTCTTCCATCAGCGCAGGGCACCTCTGAAGCACTGTCCCAGGGCTCATAAAAAGCTGGACCTGACACCCTCTGGTGCAGGGACTTAGCTCCAGAGCACTTCCTTGAAAACCTGCCCTCATTTGTATGTTACAACCTTTGCTTCCACAGAAGTCCTCCTTCAGTGGGGACTGTCAGAGAGATCAAATACATGTTATTTGCTCTTTTGTGGCATGGTCATTGTCACGACGGTATTCACATATCCAACTGGCTAGAACCACAAGACAAAGCCTCAGGATGAGCAGATCAAGCACGGGACACAAGCAGTGCTCAGCTCCCAGGCTGATCCTGTCTCTCCTTCGGCTTTGGTCACTTCTGCATCTGTTGGCTGACAGCAGCTGAGGGCAGATGTATAGATGAGGAGTTGCTGCATGACTTCTCGATATTCAGATGCTCGCTGATGAGGAGGTCACTTAGGCAGACACATTCTTTACTTCAGCGCATTAGCTTTGCATGTCTGTGGATGTGGGAAGCGCCTGCCCGGGAAAGCAAGCTGCTTGTAAATGGTGCTTCTGGGTCAAGTGGACAGCTCAGACTCCAGCAAGAACCCAACATCCCCCCTCCCCGCTCCGCTTCTCATGGGATTAGCATAATAAAATGAGAGAAAATATTGACATTCAGTATGTGTGCAGCCTGCTAGTGGAAGGGAAAGGGAGATCTGCAATGCTAATTGAAATGTAATTGATGTAAAACTGCAATTCTTACACAGAAGTGGGAAGACAGGCTCACTTGTAAAATAGATAAGATTAGAGGGAATCCCAGGCATCAATCCCATCCCTATTCCGGGTGCCAAGAGCTAATAAGCCAGTGATTGTTTCGGTTCATGCAGGCACCACCCATATTTACTGTATTTTCAAGACCGGCTTGGCTGCTCCTGAATGAATCAATATGAGGGTTCCATTATTTCATTTTGTGTCTCTTGGTGGTGTCTGTAGCCCAACATGACCTGCTATTATGGATGTGATAAGCAGGCAGGAGGTGGCCAGCTAGTCACTCCAGATGTACAAATGGGAGAGCTGGAATTCTGAAGTGCCAGCTCTGCTCCTGTGGGCACCATCCCTGCTGCTCTAGCAGCCTCTGCCAGGCCTGGCCACTAGGGCTGTGATGGATGGATGGATGGATGGACGCTCCTGGGCATTGGGACACTTGCTCCCTAGAGTGTTTTACGGTCCCGAGTCAGGTGGGCATTGTGCTGACATGCTGTTGACGCATGAAATTTAGTTTCTGAACTATTGCAATGGTTAAGCTGGAAGTGCGTGGCTCAGGAGAACACCCACGGAGGACCAGGCTGTGGAGGAAGCACTGAGGTTCTAGGGTGGGCTTGCAGCCCTGGGTCCTGGCCACACCCTTCCCTTTCCGATCTGGTCCCTACCCAGCTGAGTCCTACAGCCTCCTCGGGAGCTGCTTTCTGTCCAGGGAACAGGGAGGAGATCACCCAATGAAAGGAGGGGTCTGGGAACCTCTATGGTCCCAGCTACCTCTGACGTCCGTCCGGCAGACTCACCTCCTGATAGTGCTGTCTGCTTTGAGAACAACAGTGAGGCTTTGAGGTATTTCTGTCACTTTCCAGTTCCACTGACACCTGACCTGAGCAGCCACCACCCCAAACCTCCATTTTTTGAAGAGGGGAAGAACTGGAGCCAGGCCCCAGGGCTTTGTGCAAGGAGTCAGTACTCTACTGCCCAGCCCCGTAGGGTGGCTTGAATAAGAATGGCCCCCCATAGACTCCGTGTTTGAATGCTTGGTCATTAGTGATTAGTGCTCCTTGAGAGGGATTATGAGGTGTGGCCTCTTTGAGAGAAGTCACAGGGGTGGGTTTTGGGATTTCAAAAGTTCAAGTTAAGTGCAGTGTCTGTCTCTTCTCCCCGCTGCCTGCAGATGGAGATACAGAATTCTCAACTTCTGCAGCACCGTGTCTGCCTGTGTGCTACCATGCTCTGCACCACGTCAGTGGACCAAACTTCTGAACTGTATGCCAATGCCAATTAAATGCTTTCCTTTATAAGAGCTGCCATGGCCATGGTGTCTCCTCACAGCAACAGGACCCTGAGTAAGACAGCAGCTCTCCCCATTTTAATTCCTTCACCTGTCTCCTGCTGCTCCGTGTGCACATTCCAGTGATGAGTCCCGTGTGCACACTCCAGTGATGAGCCCTGTGTGCACACTCCAGTGATGAGCCCTGTGTGCACACTCCAGTGATGAGTCCTGTGTGCACACTCCAGTGATGAGCCCTGTGTGCACAGTCCAGTGATGAACCCCGTGTGCACAGTCCAGTGATGAGTTCTGTGTGCACACTCCAGTGATGAGTTCTGTGTGCACAGTCCAGTGATGAGTCCTGTGTGCACACTCCAGTGATTACTCTTATTTACACGCTCCAGTGATGAGTTCTGTGTGCACACTCCAGTGGTTACTCCTATTTACACGCTCCAGTGATGAGCCCAGTGTGCACAGTCCAGTGATGAGCCCAGTGTGCACAGTCCAGTGATGAGCCCCGTGTGCACAGTCCAGTGATGAGTTCTGTGTGCACACTCCAGTGATGAGTTCTGTGTGCACACTCCAGTGATTACTCCTATTTACATGCTCCAGTGATGAGCCCCGTGTGCACAGTCCAGTGATGAGTTCTGTGTGCACACTCCAGTGATTACTCCTATTTACACGCTCCAGTGATGAGCCCTGTGTGCACACTCCAGTGATGAGCCCCGTGTGCACAGTCCAGTGATGAGTTCTGTGTGCACACTCCAGTAGTTACTCCTATTTACACGCTCCAGTGATGAGCCCTGTGTGCACAGTCCAGTGATGAGCCCCGTGTGCACAGACCAGTGATGAGTTCTGTGTGCACACTCCAGTGATTACTCCTGTTTACACGCTCCAGTGATGAGCCCCGTGTACATACTCCAATGACAAATCCCCACCCCAGATGAGAGACTGGGATTTGTGCCACAGATAGCTTTGATTTCTTTTTGTGGGTGTAAGAAACAAGACACTTCCCCTGAAAATAGTGAAAGTGAGACAGTACTTGTTTTCATTTTAAACAAAAAGCAAAAATGACTCACATGCTGATTTGATGGGAAACAGTAGCTTTTATGATCCTGACCACAATTCCATGCCCTCTCTATTCCCTCATTGGCTGGGTGCTTAAAGGAAGTGCACTATTCTTAATATCTGATATGGTTCTCTCCCCAATTTCCACATCTTCCTGGGACTTGAGATCCCCTCCCTCTTCCTGAAACATGCAGTCAGTCCATAGCCAACTTCTGTAATACTTCTATCCAGATCTAAAACTGGAGCTAAAGATAGTTATGAATTGTTGTGTAGGTGCTGGGAATTGAACCTGGGTCTTCTGGAGAGCAGTCAGTGCTGAGCCATAGACCCCTTGATGATCTCTAATATCCAGAGTGAAAATCTGGCTGAAGGAAACTGAGGCATTCTGTGTACTGTCAGGTTAAGGTCTCCATCAAGCTTCCCTGACACATCACTGCTCTGTGAGGACCAGAGTTTTAAGTGACTCATTTTTCTCCATCCTCATATGTGTGCACACCAGAGCAAAGTCCTTTGGTAGTGGAGGTTGAGTGTATTCAGGGCCCTGCTGGGTGGAGGAACAGAGCCGCCCCCTCCCCCAGCATTCTGGAGTCAAAAGGTGAACTAGAGCTCTGCAAACCAGACTCTAACTCCCAGAGCCCGGCTCTAGCTCCAAAGCCCTTCAGCCATGTCCTCCTGCAGATAGTGCCAATACGTGTAGGTTGGGCTCTCACAGCAAGACTCCACTTTTAATATTTTAAGGAAATTATAGAATAATATATTTTCTCATGGGAGACAGTTTCCTGGCCCCAAACAAACCATTAGTCAGTAGTGGCATGGGCCACCCCCTTCACTAATGCAGTCACGGGCTTGTGTCTTTGGCCTTGCTGTATTCCTTAACTGGGTCACAGAGTTGCTATCCCTGGGCAGCTGCAGCACAGAGCAGCCAGCCAGCCAGCCAGCCAGCTTGTACCTCTCTGGAAGGAACACTTCACCCTGACCCCAGGACCATGGAACAGAAATAGAACCTCAAGTTGGGGTGCCAGGAATATGGCTCAGTTGATAGAGCGCTTGCCTAACATGCACACAGCCCTGGTTCCACCCCAGCACCACATAAAGCTGCAGTCATGGTACACACCTGTAATTCCAGGTCTGGGCAGGTAAAGGCTGGAGGATCAGAAGTTCAAGGCCACTCTGTGATGCAGAGTGAGTTCTGGGCCAGCGTGGTCTACATAAGACCTTGTTGCAAAAGAGAGAAGTCTGTTGGCAAACTAAGGGAAAAATGAAAAGACTCGATTATAGCAATTGCTCAATAAAATTTTCTTATTTTACCTTGTAATTAAATTAACTGGCAAGGGGCACATTTATTCCTGCGACTTGTGTCTATGGACCTGGTGTTGGCTATATTACTCATGGGGTCAAGGAGCCAGCCTTCTACAGTGACTTATATTATTAGCCTCTAAGAATCCTGTAACAAGTATATCACTGGTCACCTTAAACAGCTGCAATATATGGTCTTAGTTCCAAAGGCTGGTAGTCAAGGTCAGGGTGTCCTCAGGACTGGTTCCCTATGGCCCTGTGATCAAGGTTCTGTCCCAGCCCGTCTTGGCTTCTCCTGGTTGCGAGTGATTCTTAGTGGTCCTTATTTTGTAAATGCATCACCCAGTTTCTACTTGCCTATTCGCATGGCATCCCTGTGCTTGTGTGCCTGTCTGTGTGTCCACTTTCTTTCTGTTATGTCACCTTCACACTGGATTAGGGCCCATCCTAATGACTTAATCCTCATTTGATTACATTTTAAAAACCCTTGTTTTTAGGTTCATAGGCCCTGGGGGTTATTAGGCCTCCAGCCTGAGAATTTTGGGGGGGCATAACCCCTGTGCCTATCATCTCTTATGAAGTGGGAAGCTTAATCTGAGTAGAAGCAATGTTTCCAGTTCTCTTGTCTCAGAGGCCTGGCAGAATTTAGTAAATAGCACAGAGCCTAATTTACCCAGACTCCTGCTCTTCCTCTTGTCTGGGTGGACTGGCTGCTGTGTGGTAGAGGCTGATGGACCCTTCTTCTCCAGCATATGTTGGTGCTGGCTTGCTTTTCTCCTGGTGTTTCGAATTCCCTCCATCAAGTCAGTGAGCTATAAACCAGAAGAACTTGCACTGACAATGTGTCAGGCAGAGCTGTTTATCATGGTGTCCAGTTGATTAATACCTGTCAGCTGGAGTTCAAACATATCACAATGTTGCCCTGTAATAATAGAGGTGTCTATTTGCACATGAAAAGTGGCAACAAAGGACTTAGGATCTCCTTGTTGGTCTGGGAGACTTAGGTTAGGCCTCATGTGAAGGGTGCAGGGGCAGCTGAATGCAGGGAGCAAAGCCTGAATTTAGTGGGTTCAGTCCACCACCCTCTATCAGACAGGGTAGGAAGTGCTCAGCTGGAGAACTGCACACAGGGCCCAGCCCTGCCTTTGGCTGAGACAAGCATCTTTATCCAACCTGGCCTCTATACTCATCTGTTCAGTGAGGTGCTGCACTAGAGAAATGCTTTCGGGCCTCAGACCCATCTGTGGTCTTCCATCCTATATGTACAGAGGGATGAGAGGTGTCAGCTTAGCCTACAACCCCCTTGCCCTGAAGTTGTGCTTGCATGTAGAAGGTGTCTTCTTAATAACTATTTTCAATTTACAAGGAACACAGACCCCCTCAGCTCTGCTTGGATTGCACAGGCTTGCTGAAGGGAAACCTGGCCACATTATCAACACTGCATGCAGACAGGAGCCAAACAGAGGAGGGCTGTGTGTGTCCCAGACACAATGAGCTATGGAAGACAAGGCTTCTCCCAATTTTGTGGAGACAGATGGATTGTGCTCACATATGTTTAAACACACACACACACACACAAATGTGCATACATGCCTTTGACTAGCCTCTGCATAAACTCTGCCTTGGCATCTTGACCTTGTACTCAAGGATCCCTGTTAGCTGATAATTCTTGGTCTCTTGGGCCACAGCAGAAAAGGCTGAGGTTTCTTCTCTGGTTATGAGTTCATTCTTGTTGTAGTTAGCTATAGGAAGAATGTCAAGGCATAGTTTCAAAGACAAAGGGCTAGAGTTGGGGCCAGGGCCACTTCTCTTAGGAGGGTTGGGGAGGACAGTTCTGTCCTGGTGCTCAGTGCCTGACTACTGACTGAGGGGACACATGAGTCCCAATGCTGTAGTAGGTGTTTGGTGCTGCCTGCAAAGTCCCTATTGCAAACCTGAGCATGAAGGGGAGGGAACCTGCATCTCCCACGATGGCCACATCACGCAGCCTGTCCAAAGGCTGCTTTCCCATGTATGCTATCTTAGGGGGGATAACATAGTGAAAATGGACATCCCAGAATAGTGGAGGTATCAGGCAGCTCCACTCAGCCCTATGACAACATCTAGGTGCACACTTACAAGGCTGATTGCTAAAAGTTAAAAGCCGGTTTGTGATGGGAGATGTCATTCTGTAAAAATGTTTCTCGTATTGGTTAATGAATAAAGCACTGTTGGCTAATAGGAAAGCAAAATAGTCAGGACTAGGAGACGAGGAGGAGAGCCAACAGAATTATATCTAATACAGCATCTCTGTGTGTTATTTGGGGCTGGTGTGTCTCTGGGCCCAGGTCGGCAGGGAAAAACCTACTCCTAATAGGTTTGTACTACATAGCAAGTTCTAGGCTAGCTAGGGCTGTATAGCAAGACTCTGCCTGAAAAGAAAACAAAATAAAAACAAAAGCTCATTGGTATTTCCTTTCCTCAGTTTCATTTATTTATGTCATTGGCTCGATTTTTCCTCTTGGATTATTGGGTATTTTCCTATTGATTTTTAGGAGCTCTTTGCAAATTGAGAAGATTAGCTTTCAGCATTCTGTATATGTTATGAATATCCATTTTCAATTTGTTTCTGGTCTGTTGGCTAGATTTGAGCATTTTCTTTGCAAAATGTTATGCTTTTATTTAATCAAAATGTGTCAGTTTTTTTTTTCTTTTGTTGCTCCTGGACTTTCTGCTGTGATAAGAATGTCTTTGCCACTGTAGGATTGGTAAACACCATCACAGTTTGTTTGGCTCACTCACTCATAGCTGGTCAGGCAGTGTTCCTGCCTGGCAGCTGCATGCTCTTTGAGACTTTCCCCTTGTCTCTAGCCCAGGCCACTTGAGCAATCTTGAGCATCACTGTTTATATCTTGAGCAATCACTGTTTTGTTTTTGTTTTTTGTTTTTTGTTTTTTTGTTTTGTTTAAGACACTGGGGCTCTTACAAAGTCCAGGGAACATGGTCAGAGTCTCACTGTTCCACAGTAGGATAACACTGTAGAAGACATGTAGTCATGTGCTCAGAGACAGTGGAAAGAACATTCAGAAAGGAGCCTTGCCTACAAATATAAAAAACCAGGAGAGCTGGTGGTGGAGCACGCCTTTAATCCCAGTACTGGGGAGGCAAAGGCAGTTGGATCTCTGTGAGTTCAAGCCCAGCCTAGTCTACAGAGTAAATTCTAGGACAGCTGGAAAAACCAAAGGGGGGGGGGGAAACAAGAGAATTTCCATCTTTGAGGGGGCATTTTTATGAATATAGAACTGATTTCTCATTTAAAAGTGAAGATGAAGAAATGGACCAGTTGGTAAAGCGCTTGCCACACAAGTAGAAGGACCTGAGTTTAGTCCCCTGCACTCTTGAGAAAGGTCAAGTGTGGGCTGCATGCTTGCAATCTAAGAACAATAGGAAGACTCCTGGTTTGCTGACCAGCTAATCTAGACAGTGGCAAGTTCCATGTTCAGGGGAGAACTGAGGGAGACACTCAGTGTTGACCTCTGGCCTCCACAAGCATGCACACCTTCATACACGTATGAACACACAAAGTAGACAAGCAGGGTGTTGGAGAGCATGTATGATTATTGCACTTGGGAGGCTAAGGATCACAAGACTCAGATCAGCCTGGGCCATAGAACAAGGCCCTGTCCCAACACAACAGAAACAAATAGAAAGGAAACCAAAACTATGAGCACATTGCTAAGTAGTTTTGTGATCTATAATGAGCCAAGATCTTCCCTACATCACACCCTGCGCGCTCCCCACCCAACTCTTGTACATTCTTCCAGGTCCCTCTCTCTCTCTCTCTCTCTCTCTCTCTCTCTCACACACACACACACACACACACACACACACACACACACACACACACACGGGATAGAGAAGAGACATCCATTTGTATTTTACAAGTTGGTATGTGAATACAGTAGCTCAATACACAGTAGTAAATTGTGTACATTCTTAGTGAAATAAAAATTTCCCTTCCTGATCCACTCCACTCTTAACAGCCTATGGTTTTAGTTTTCCCCATGTTATAAGTAATATGAGACCATGCAACTACATAAGAAAGCCGAGTTAAGAGGATTGCTGTGAGTTTGAGGTCAGCCTGATCTATATAGCAAATCTGAGACCAGCCAGAGCTTCCTAGTGAAATACATTCTCAAATGTAAAATAAAGTATAAAACATACTATGTGTATTACATATAACTTACACTGCAGTATGATGATATAAGCCATATGTACTGGAAATATGCTTCCACACACAAAATGCAGCATGAACCTCAGGCCTGCTTGTGCCTCTCCCCACTTCTCTCTGTGTTTCTGGTATTTCATTCTCCTCTCCCTGGGGAGGTAGGGAGGACTTTAATGTGCTTAGTTGTCTTTTCACATCCCTCTTCTTTATCGTCTAGTTTTCCTTATAACAAACACCAGTTTTAAGTTTACGTTCTCTTTTATAATTATAACCAAGCCCCCTGATTTGCCTGCAGAACAGTTCTAATCTGAAAATGCAGCCCTTGGCGCTTGAGTCTACAGGGAAACGCAAGTCAGAACCACACCGTACACCACCCCTTACCTGCCAGGCTGCCTAAAGATGCTAGGGGAGGTGGACCAGGCTCCTTGTACAGTGACATAGGGATGTGAAATGTACAGCTGTGTTGAGAGCTGGTTTGTCAATTTCTCAGAAAGTCCAACAAACCATATAATCCAGGGAGCCCACTACCAAGGGTCATCCGAGAGCAAGGAAACGCGTGAAACTCATACCATAAGCACAAGAAGAGGTAGCTCAACTGTCCAGCAACTGAAATGCCTCCTCAAATAATGTCCTCAGGTGTCGCGTGACACACAGACCCAAGTGTGGCCCCTCCACACAGCTGTGAAAAGACCGTGCCCTTCACACAGGGGGCTTGAAAGCATTATGGTAGGCAGAGGACACCAGTCACAGAAGACACTGTAGTGTGTGACTCCAGGTATGAGAAATGCCCCCCAAAGCAAGCCTTGACACAGAAAATAGACTCATGATTTAATGGGGCTGTGGGAGGAGTGAGCGTGTTGGCAGAAGCGGGGTGAACTGCCAATGACCTGGGGGTCTCCTTGGGGTAAAAGCATCCAAAGTTAGCTCCACAAGTGTGAATATACTAAAAGCCACCGGACAGCATGTTTCAAACCATGGGTAGTATGGTTTGTGAAGTACACACCAAGAAAACTTTTTTAAATGTGTGTGTGTGTGTGTGCGTGTGTGTGTGTGATGCCATGTGTATGCAGTACACTCAGTGGCCAGAAGAGGATGTCAGGTACTCTAGAACTGGAGCTACAGGCAGTTGGGTCCAACCTAGGTGCAGGGAACCCAAGTCAGGTCCTCTGAAATGGCAGAAAGTACTTTTTTTTCTTGACGTTTCACGACAAGGTTTCTCTATGTAATTTTGTAGATCAGGATAGTCTCAATCTCACAGAGATCTGCCTGCCTCTGCCTCCCTCCCGAGCGCTGGAATTAAAGGCATGAGCCACCATCACCCAGCTGGCAGAAAGCACTCTTAACTGCAAAACCATCTCTCTAGTTCCTAAGACTGTTGGGGATGCATGAACAGCACTGCCCTTGGAGCCAAGCAGTATGGCTGGACTTGGGAGCAGGGACTCTCCTCCTTTATAACTCGATGATCAAAGTGTCTGTAACTCCAGTTCCAAGGGATCCAATGCCTTTGTCTAGCTTCTGTGGGCTTTTGCACAAAGACTCATCCAAACACATACACATAATTTAAAAACAAGTCTTTAATTTGCAAAACGAAAATCTCATAGTGTTATAAATAAGTTTACTATCTTCATTAGAACTCACTCCACAGCTATCAATGACTGAATGAGGCCCACAGGCCATCAGTGGGCATCCCTGGACTCATCCACCTATGAGAAGGACTGAAGGCCCAAACACTTTTCTCTTGCATCTTTCTTATTCCATTTTCCTTTTAAATTTTCTGAAGTACCTCCTTAAGTAATGTTCTCAGGTGTTATATGGCACCCCCCCCACACACACACATACTGGAGATAGGATCTCACTAATATCCCAGGCTGGCCTTGAACACAAGAACCTCAGCTGAGGTTTTTCTCTCAGCTGAGTGCAGGATTTCAACCATGCAACACCATGTCTAACTTAACTATCTGTTGTCTTTAACCCTCACCTGTAGCTAATTGTTCATATATTGGAGAATTCTAGAACTGAAAACAGCCTCTCAGTTTTGAAAGCTTTAAATCATTAGCATTATTGTGTATTCTTTCTAGTAAGAAGTTTGATGGGTCTGGAGAGGTGGCACAGTGGATAAGGGCTCTTACTGCTCTTCCAAAGGACCCAGGCTTGGTTCCCAGCACCCACATGTTGGTTCACAATGGTCTAAAACTCCAGTTCCAGGAGATCTGACACCTTCTTCCGGACTCTGCAGATTCCTGCACATACATGATGGACATACACTCACACAAGCACACACATACACACATAATTTAAAAGTAAACAAGCATTTAAACAGAGATTCGAGAAGCCTCACTACACTGTAGGAAAATTTCTAAAGAGACACTTTTAGTATTTTCACTATTGGGGGAACTCTGCAATTTCACAAGAAAGCCTGGGGACATGGGGTCACTCTCATTAGTTCTGACACTGTCTGAAGCACTTGTCATCCAGAAGAACACCATTCGGCATTCTGGGAGAGTCTTGCATGAGGTCTCTGGTGTTTTCTTCCCTTCTGCAGATCCATTATTAGATAGGTGGCCCACGTGGTTTGTAAGTCTTCAGGTTCCAGTGTTTGCTGTTCTGCCCTGTCTAGGGAACGGGGTTTCATATGCTCTTCATTCAGCTCAGTACCAGGTGCGTGGGGCTGAAGACGTAATTTCTGCAGGCGTGCCCTTCATTTCTGCTTTTGTTTTCTCTTTTCTGGGGGGTCTTGCTTTTGCTTTTGCTTTTGTTTTGTCTTTTCAAGACAGGGGTTCTCTGTGTGTAGCCCTGGCTGTCCTGGAACCTGCTTTGTAGACCAGGCTGGCCTCCAACTCACAGAGATCCACCTGCTTTTGCCTCCCAGAGTGCTGGGATTACAGGTGTGCTCCACCACCGCCCCATCTCTGGCTTTGCTCAGTCCTCTTTGGGGACAGTGTCTCCATTGTCTTTTCCTCCTCCATCACTTTGCCAGTGTCCAGAAGTCCCTATGTATTGCCTGATGAGGATTGTGGGTGAATGAGGACACAGGGTCATTAGCGGAGATTCTGGCCAAGATCCACAGGACTCAGTGCACTCTGGAAACCCAGATCTTTCCATTTCTGTGGCATTCCTTCAGTCTCTTCTACTCAGAGTGGTCTCTACAGGTCCACAGACCCAGCATCCCCAGGACGTGTACACTTGACACAACTTCCTGCATGCAAAGATCCTGGAGAGGGATTCTGTCTCTTGAGGGTCAAGAATGTGTGCGACATCTTCACATTAAACATGAAGACGTGAGTCTGAAGTTGAATCCAGATGACCTGTTACTCTTGGGATTACATTCTCCATACCCAGGAATCCCAAGGCCCCTGGTTCTGTGCTGGGTTCTTCTTGAGCAGTGATTGCTCTTAGAGGTGAGTGCAGCACTAGTGAACCTCAGTTTTTCAGAGGAGAGTCTGCTCATGGAGAAGCAGATACTGAAAGATGGCCTGTGGCACCAATTGTACTTAGACCCAGCTACCCAGCAGCCATCCTGCCACAGGGCCTTTGTTCCAGCCCTTTGACATGGGCAATAGGCAATATTTGCCCCTCGCGTCTTGTGGAGGGTGCTGTGTTTGTCCTAAACAGATGGGTGGTAGTGAACATTCTGGACTGATATCTCACTGGCAGGGAACCTCAGGCGAGCTGCACTTGCACAGGTGCTAAACAAGCCACAAATTCATGAAAAGAATGGCCCTGTTACTAAGCATCTCCTGGCTCTCACGAGGAACCAGAGTGGAACAAGATGGTTGCCCAAGCAAAGTCAACTCCATAATCAACCAGCTGCCAGCACTAGCTGAGGGGCACACAAAGCAAGAAAGCCTGGAGATTTCCTGGTTGTGCTTCATCCCACACTGCACTGGAAACTGACATCTCTTTAAGAAATCCAGATGCTGACATGAGACGCTCTAGATACACCAAGCCCTCAGGACACTGGGTTAGTTTATTAACCGATAGAGCTCTTTACATTTCTAAAGACAGAAAGTGAGGGGAAGGGGTTCCATGATGTGTGTGCATAAGAAGGTTACAGAACCAACTTGTAAAGTCAGTTCTTTCCGTTCGCCTTTACATGAGTTTTAGGAATCGAACCCAGGTTGCCAAAATGGCACAGTAAGTGCCTTTAACCACTGAGGCATCTCACCAACTTCTTGTTGGCTACTGTTGAGACAGATGTCTATGTAGCCCTGGTTAGTCTGGAACTGACTGTGGAGACCAGGCTGTCCTGGTCACAGGATGATCACCTTCTCCAAACTCCTCTGACTTTCACAGAGTTTCTTTCCCTTCACTGAGCTCTGATGTCCCTCTGCTTCTTTTGGAACCTTCTGGGCTAGTGCAGTCCAGCGGAAGCCCACACAGACACACTGATCCTATTTACATAAATCAAAAGGGGCCTCTCCAGCCTGTCTCGATCTTTCCTAATCTGTGCTTCCTGCCTTCTGAGAAAGGCCTTCATTGAACATAGATTTAGTTTATGGTGACATTATGGTCATACACTGTGACAATACACTAAACCATCCTTTTTTTATTTGTTTGTTTTTTGCTTTTTTTGAGACAAGGTTTCTCTGTGTAGCCCTGGCTGTCCTGTAGACCAGGCTGGCCTTTAGCTCAGAAATCTGCCTGCCTCCACCTCCCAAGTGCTTTGATGAAAGGCATGTGCCACCACCACCCAGCACAAACCATTCTTAATTAAGTTAAGAATCTTAAAACCAGTGCCATAGGGCCTATGGATGTGGCTCGGTGGGTAGAATGCTAAAGTCACAAAGGTTGTTTCTATGCCCCAAGTAACCGTAAGGCTGTCTGTAGTTGAGACAGTGGATCGTCAGCCTGCAGCTCTCCTGTTACTTGCAAATATTCTATGACAACACTTAGTGAGTACAAGAAAGCTAGTGAGGGTACAGGCCCTCCAGCTGGGTGGTACCAGGCCGCTCAAGCCTAGCAGAGGAAGTCCAAGCCTGAAACAGTTCCCCAAGGACTCTAGGCATGAATGTGTGGCTGACTGGTCATCATTCATGGCAAATCTGAAGCCTTTGGTCCAAGGTTGTTTACCTCAGGGACACCGATAACTTTTTGCATCATGGCCCTGCTCCAGAGCAATCTTGGACCCAAGTCTAGTTCCAGAACAATCAACTCTAAGTTGTTTGAGAAGGCTGTGTACATTAAAACAGTCATAAATCATGGTAATGAATCCCACAGTGAGGAGAGAAATCCATTACACATTGCATACACAGGGCTATTACTTCAGGACTCAGGGCTCACGCCTTTGAGAGCATAAAATGCAGTATTAACAAACTGCCCTGTAAATGGTAAACATCCCACAATTGGGGATGGAGGGAAGAAAACCCCCCATATATACTATGTACACTGTATATACTCCCCCAGTATATGAGCACTTTAGAGATGCAAACTTTCTTGTATAGCTTGGCTCTTGGAAGGATTTCAACATGATTTGCTGGGGCCCTTCAAGCAAGGTGAAGTGTGTTTCCGCAAAGCAATAAAGAAAGGAGATGTAGCTATTTGTGTGTGCACAAGAATTCACAGCATCTGAAACTGGTTCATACTCTGTGGACTAAATAGATGTGCCCCTGAGATGAGCAGGAATGTTGAGAACACCCTAAGCTTTCTCAGATGTGCCTGAAGCAGAAGTTGGGACTCAGTTGTGCCTGCCGGGCAACCCAAGGTCAGCAAACCTGCATTTGGAAATGAAAGTGCTGGTGTTCGACACAGTCCTCATTTGATTTCCATTTGCAAATGAGCAGGAATGATTTCTTCCACTTACCCTTGGTGATTAACTGTTGGCAATCATCATCCTACACACAAATGAGACTGTCCCAGTTTCCAGCTACAAAGACTGGACACTTGAGAACATCACCTCCCAGGTTTCTGGGTCAAGATCCAGTAATGCTGCAGTTTTTGACTTGGCATCAGTACTGACTCTTACCTAAGGCTCTTTCAGTCCTGTTTGGGGTCCTTGAAGTAGGTGTTTGCTGTGGACTTCACCTGTGACTTCAATAAAGGACGTGGCTGACCGGCTGTAGACTGCTCACATGTGGGCAAAGATATAGGAGTAATTTGGTGGTATTTATTCAAATATCTGGGAGTAGGGGTGGAGTCTGGGAAGATGATGCAGTTGGCAAGTGCTTGACTTGCAAGCACAAGGACATGAGTTCAATCCCCAGGACCCAGGTTGTTTTGTTTTCTGTTTGTTTATTTTAAAGCCTTGAATGGCCATATGCAACACATTATCCTAGTACTAGGGAAACAGATACGCAGATCCCTGGAACTCATTGACCAGCCAGCCAACCTACCTAGCTAGTTCCAAGTCAGTGAGACACCCTATGCTCCACCCCCAAGGAAAAGCTGGATGGTACCCAAGGACACCTGAGTTTGTATTTTAGCCTCCATGTACTCTTGGATGAGCATGTGCGTGCACGAGGCACACACACACACACACACACACACACACACACACACAAATTCACATGTCCACCTCTGCATACATAATGGTGGGGGGGCAGAAACCCTCCTGGGGAGCAATCAAAGCACTTTGATTATTTGGACATTCTGAGTCCCCCACTAATCTCACAAGCCTCAGAGGAAATTCTCTCCACAGTGGTCTCTGGGAACCAGTGAAGGGGCTGAGTCCTCAGCTCAGAGAGAGTCCTTAAACCTTAGAAACCAGAGCCATCTCTGCTCCGCTTCCTGGTCTGCCCTGATGTGAGCAGGCAGCCTCACACTCCTGCCACCAAACCTTCCTTCTGGGGGTGCACTGTGTCCTCAGCCTGTGAGGCAAAGCAGACCCTCTCCCCCTTCAACTGTTTTTTGTCAGCTAGTAGCTTCTACTCTCTTGCCAGTGTGCAGCATCCTGCTGTGGGGAAGCCCGGGCAGCCTGAGAGGTTAACTAACTGCCTGGTTAACTGGTCCCAGACAACAGCCCTGCATTGCGCTGCCCCAGGCAAACCACACACGAGGCAGTGCGAAGCAGTAAGGAGGATGGCCCTTTGTTTTGTTATCAGTACACATTGTAGTGACCTATCACACACCACTAGACAATAGGTGTGTGGTGGCACCTTCAGTTTCTGCCCCCCTCTGTGATGACCAGGGGAGCTCCCGGATACAAAGATACCCAGACACCTCCACCTCCTTCCCAAGTGCTGGCTGGAGGGTGACACAGGCCATGGCTGCCTGCATTCTGAGAGCCCCCCCCTCCGCCTTGTATGTATGTCCCCAAGAAGGAAACTACTTTGATTCAATTTCTCCAGAAGCCTCTAGTCCCCTGGGGGTCAGGCCCTGAAGGCAGAGGAGGGTCAGAGCTGCCCAGTGATGTGCGTGTTTCCAGTCCACGCTCTCTGAATTGCAGATGCACAAGAATGACACTTTGCTTCTCAGAGATGAGCACTTTTTAGAATGGTTTAAAAAATCTGCAATAGCCAGGTGGTGGTGGCACACGCTTTTAATCCCCCGCACTTGGGAGGCAGAGACAGGTGGATCTCTGTGAGTTCGAGTCCAGTCTGGTCTACAGAGTGAGTTCCAGGACAGGCTCCAAAGCTACACAGAGAAACTCTGTCTGGGGGTGGGGGTGGGGGCTACAATAATGGCAAAAGATGGTGAGAATGCAAAGAAATAAATTCATTCATAGGTAGCTGGTGGGGTAAAACTGTGGTGGAGTAAGTATGGTGGTGCTTTAAAGGCTTTTGTTTTGTTTTAAATTCTTTAGGGTTTTGTTTTGTATGTTTGAGATTTGTTCTTGTTACATAGCCCAGGCTGGCCTCTAACTCACAAGTTTTCTTCCTTAGCCTCCTAAGTGTTTGGCAGTTCTTTTTAAATTAAAAATGGGGGCTGGCAAGAAGGCTCCATGAGGAAAGGTGCTTGTTGCCAAGCCTGATGTTTGCTGGGGCAAGGGTGAGGGCACTTACATGGTAGAAGGAGAAACCCAAGTCCTGCATGCTGTCCTTTGAAGTCCACAGGCACAGCATGGGCACAGCGGGGCACAGGATGGGCTCAGCAGGGCACAGCATGGGCTCAGCGGGGCACAGCATGGGCACAGCGGGGCACAGCATGGGCACAGCGGGGCACAGCATGGGCACAGCGGGGCACAGCATGGGCACAGCGGGGCACAGCATGGGCACAGCGGGGCACAGCATGGGCTCAGCAGGGACACAGCATGGGCTCAGCAGGGACACAGCATGGGCTCAGCAGGGCACAGCAGGGGCCAGCTAGCTGTGAATAAATTGGGATTGCTTGGAGAAGTGTGAAGAGCTAATGTGAAGTACTAAGTAGGTGACATGTTCTCTGTATTCTTTGTGAGCCAGTGTCGGGAGCCAGTCAAAATGCCAGGAGAATGTCCATATCCCACCGGCATTCCAAGGCACTGTGCAGTCTATAGAGAGGATGAAAAGCGAAGTGAATGGCAGCTTGAGGCATCAGGGAGGGGCTGAATGGAACCCGAGGGGCTGGAGCTGTCCCTAGCAGCCTACAGCCTGTTCACACCCCTCCTCCATCTATTAACAATGATTGGTGACCCTTAAATCGCCAGGTAATTAGCTTGGGGCCAGGGGAAGTGTTTGCTGAGTCAGGTGCAGCTGAAGGACCCTAAGCTGAAATGGCAAGTCACCCATTCAAGGTCACACGCCGAGATAACACAGCCATTGATGATGGAGGAGGCTTTTAAAATTTT
Organism: Phodopus roborovskii; assembly: GCF_943737965.1. Lineage (NCBI taxonomy): Eukaryota > Metazoa > Chordata > Mammalia > Rodentia > Cricetidae > Phodopus > Phodopus roborovskii. The sequence goes on along the minus strand of NW_026126571.1, from coordinate 26,607,042 downwards.
GAATCTTACTGTTGCACTTCAGACTTTTGAGATTGTGGGTTCTGAACAGCTAGGGGTGTCCAAACTTTACAGGGCTCGTTGTCCCTGAAAAATGCCACTTCTCGCCTCCCTGTACCCCTTTAGACAAGATTTACTGAAGTCGAGTGAACCTTGGTTCAACCTTGTTCCCAGGTTCTAAGTGGTCGTTTCACTTAGACATTTAACTAAAAGCCCTTTCCATAGAACCAACTCCTGCAGGCACACTGCCAGCAATTAATGAAAGATGATAAAATAATAAAAGCAGTAATGCATTAACTGTATTATCCTTGCCCATTTGGGCAGTCCTTTTCATTATTGCCTCCTTATGGACAGGCTCCAGCAGCATTTGAAGAGCTACTCTATTACAGGGCTGCCACTGCATGGGCTCAAAGATGCTGCTGGGCGTCTTAGACAGAGCTCCCCTAGGGAGCTCAAGCACCCTCAGTGGGGGGAGGGGCAGCACCTGCCACCTCCACCCCCTGCCTGGCTTGGGAGACTGGGCTGAGAACTTAACAATGACAGATTTCACTTTTGGATTCCCAGCTCTGAAATAAATTGGTTTGCTAATTAAGCGAAATGATGCAATGGCGTCCATCTGCAATGTACTTAAAGAACATTTCGGTCTAGAAACTGAGTGTCCCTGTGGAGAATCCTGATTTCCAGGTCACCCTTCCTCATGAGCATAGCTGAGGTACTTCCTGCTTGGGATGACAGGCTCAGACCATGTTGGTCCCCCTTTCCTACCCAACCACTTTTATGCTAGACATATATCACATGTGGGCCTATGCCTTGTGTATTAGTTGGGAAATGGCCAAATTTAACACCAGTGCTCTCGAAGCTCACCTGTAATGATGTGGGAAAAGTTCAAGTGGTCATGTGACTCTATCTGTCCAATGAGATAAGCGTGATGTCTAAAAGTTCAGGCTGTGTAACTCAGTTCAAAACTCACTCAAAACAATGAATGCCCACAGCACAAGGATGACTTCTGGAGAAATTCAGGTTCCAACCAATGAGACAAGGTTCAAAAAGCTCCGCCAGCCTGACACTTCCATTAGAAAGTGACAGAGATGGGTAGGGCCTGCATCTCTGGCACACTTTTGAGATGCTGCACCTGCCCTAGGTCACCTTCTTGGACTTTTGGTGTAATGTGTAGCAGCCTGCGTCCTCATAGATGCCTAGCTATCCCTCACCAGGGATGGCAGATCTCCAGGCTCTGTGCCCAGTGGTCACTCTAGGAGCCTGTAGGGGACCAAGGACTGGTCATGGTCACAGTCCAAGACAGTCCTTCTTTGCATTCTTTTACCACCCAGCTTCCCATGTAGATGCACCAGCACCTCTCGTCCTGCACACCATGTGCTGACCTTCCTTCACAATGATGCTGACCTCTGGGTTCCTGGCTTCAGCTTGGCTGGATGTGACCTCCTGGCCTCCCCTTTTGGTCCCACTGTAGGCAAGAGAGGCTTAGCCCTTGCTGCCCTCCTAGTGGCTGAGGACCTGAGTAAGAAGAGAGACCCCAGAGAGGGACAGTGGCACCTTTCTGTGACTGCACCAGCAACAGGAACGTTAGTGTCTTCTTTGCTTTTCCTCCTTCTCTTTCCTGAGTAATTTGGCTAGGTTATCTGCACTAATCAAAGGAAATGAGCAAGAATTCATATGAGAACGGCTTTGGGAAAAATTGGCTGCTGGAGCCAGGTGGCAAGATTCATTTAGGGCCCAGAGAAATTCTCTGAGGACTGGAGGAAGTCTGTTAGCTAAGGGGCAGTTAGAATCTTCCTGTTCAGTTTCATTTCCCTTCTAGTTTTATTGACCTGGCAGGGGAGGGAACAACTCCTTCCCTGACTATCTCTTGTGGACTTCCTAGACATTGGTACCATGGTGGTAGTGGGTCCAGTGTGGTCTTGGGGGTTAGAGCCTTGCCAACTGCCACTTCTTCTGGAAAGATCCTTTGGAAAGCCTCCTGAGGTCCAGAGCTGTACTGCACCTCTCTTCCTCAGCATGGACCAAGGACAGAAATGTGTGGACTAAGATGGAAGGACCAGAGAGGCTTGGAACAGAGGAGCATCCAGCACAGCCGAGGTCAGGGACATAGAGGTCACAGGTGATACTGGACAAGCTGGGAACAGAGGCATCAATGACGGAAGTAACTCTAGGGGTTGAAGGAGTAGCCAAGATCTTCCCCCACCCCTTAAGCTTTTCCTCATTCACCAAATCGCACAGGCTTTCTGGAATGCCCTTTGCCCTCTGTAGAGACTCAAGGTGTCTGTTGGTATTCTAGACTGTGGCTTTGTCCCTTGCTTGTGACCTGGTTGAGTCCTCCAGTATCGTCCTCCCTGGTTGGCCTTTACACTCTGCCTCCCTAGGAGGAACTGGAGGGTGTATCATCTTAGCTCAACAGCTGGCAGTTGTCCTCCTGAACCTGGGTTTGGCCCTTTGAACAGTGAGCACCCTCAGTACTGTTCAGACAGGATGAAGAAACATGATTGCTTTTGAGTCCTTCAGAAAAGACGTAACTGTAGATGCCGTTTTAGCTGCTCCTCAGAGCAACTTCACCCTCTGCAAGATGAGGGGGTTCACAATCCCTAGGGGACTTGTCCAGAGAGCCAGTGTTGCTTAAAGAATAAAATAGGCATGTATGGTCAGTCCTTCAGAGTCCATTTCATTTCCACGGTGTGTAAGTTTGGCCACCCAGTAGAACTGATTTGCTCATAGGTAAGACCATGTGGCAGGTATGTCCCAAGATGGTGTCTTGTGAATGGCTCTATTTTATTTTATTTCCACTTTGAGCTAGGAAGAGACCCTCATAACCTTTCAATTTCGAGCTCTCGTCTCATTCTCAGTGGGACTCCAAAAGCACTGCCAGGCTGGAACAGAACCGTCAATTAATTGTCAATTCTTCCCATTGAGCAATTGATTAATTGGCAAAATGTTATCTCTAAATCAGTGGTAATTAATTACTCGGTTCTTAATCTTGACCTTCAGAGTGCTAAAACTCTTCAAATTGCCACTGCTCCTGAGGGAGGATGACGGATGTAGTGACATCCCCCCCCCCCCATAATTCGTGCTGCGCCTAAACTTTCTGCCTAAGTGAGAAGCAAGCAGAGTGGAGGTGGGTGGAGCTGTGCTGGCCTCTCCCGGATGGCAGGTGAACCTCACAGAAACCGAGCCACTGCCCTGGGGTAACATGCCATCCTGCTGGTGTTGGATGTCTTCAGTTATTAGCCCTCTTTCCAGAACAAAACACCAAGAGCACGGGGGTGCAATGGCGTCTTTGGGCCAGGATGGGTTTGCAGAGCAGGAAAGCAGTACCCACCTGTGCCTGCCTCTGTCGGCCTGTGCCCGCCCGTCCTCTGGAAAGGGCCCCTGCTGAAGTTCTGTCCCACTCTGGCTCTGCAGGGAAGTGAGATCCCCAACCTGTGTTTTTGTGTTTGAAGGAGTAGTGTTCAGCCAGGCCCCCTGCTAAGAATACTCACACCTTCACTTGCCAAGCCTGGGTGAAGTGGCCGCACACAAGGCTCCTTCCCCTGGCTGAGCCCAGATGATCGTCCAGGTCCTCCCCACCTGTGGGAGGAGAGGAGAGTGTGGGGGGCTCATGTCAGGATGCAGAGACTTCTGGTCCCTAGCCCTGTCTGTTCTGTAGAGTCCTCAACACTCATTCTGGATCCAGATCACCATCCTTGGGTTTGATGGGGAAGTCTCCACAGGGGCTGTGGAAGGAAGACAAATGGCCTGTTTGCCTGAAACAGAACTTGTTTCTAATCAATACCCAGGGAGCAAGGTCATAACAGAAACTTGGGAAAGATAGGGGAGTCCCAAGCCCTGCCACTAGGGCAGGAAGTATTTAAAGCTAAATTCAACTTTTTACACCTAAAAATATAAAGCTGTCAATTTTCATTAAGAATGAAGCAAATGAAATCTAGAGGGTGCCAAATAATTAATGATGTTTAATAACCCTAATAAATTTGGATTTCATCAAAACCACGTTGCTTGTCATCCTGGATGGCCAGCAGGATGGGACACAGGAGGGGCAAGCACCTGTGGGAAATGATGCAGCTGACACTTTTCCCAGGTACATCAATTATCATTAAAGAGTGATAAGGATGCCAGAATGGACTGTGTTAGCACCTGATGCGGAGGCCCTTGTGCTTAAGATTGGATCCATTAATTGTAACGACTGTACTTTCGTGATCCTGCAGGTAGTGCACAAACTAATTCATGGCTTTGGCAATCATGGAGGCCTTTGTTCATTAAGGAGTCTGATTTATTTCATATGAAGGAAGATGCCCAAATTCTAACCAAGAAAGGGTCATTCAATCATCTTCTTCCAGACAGTCAGAGGCATGGGTGAAGTATGTATGTCTCTGGAGTCTGGAACACCCTTGTGGGGGCAGATGGAGCTTAGCCATGGGACTGTGTGCATCTAGAATCCAGCCTCTGGAGTCTGAGGAACAGTGCCTGCATGGGGATATTTATTTTAAATGAAGTGGGTTTTTTCTAAAAGTTTATTTTTATTTTATAAGTATGGGTATTTTTATCTGCATGTATGTCTGTGTGCCATATCCATGCAGTGCCCTAGGAGGCCAGGAAAGGGTATCGGATCTTATAGAACTGGAGCCACTATAACTTGGGAGCTGGGAATTGAACCCAGGTCCTCTGTAAGAACAGCAAATTCCCCTAAACTTCTAGGCTATCTCTCCAGAACTAAACTAAGTTATTTAATGACACTTGCTTTTCCCCTGATTATTCCAGGTGGTGGTCATTTGGATTCATAGGTTTTGACTCAGGGCTCTGGGCACTGCTGGGAGACACAGGAATTAGCCTCCCCTTGGACTTTTAGACTCCTAACATGGTTCACCACCCTTGGGTAATGGCCCTGTTGGAGGTCAGGAGGACATGTTGAGTAGGAACGGGGTACCCTGACTGGCCAGCCTGTCCTATCCTGTCCAGTCCTTTCCTGAGAACTACAGGGCCGGAGGCCTAAACAGTGGTGTCCCGGGCTCTGGATCTCATGACAAGAAGAACATGGCTTGCCAATCTCATTCTTCAAGTCACAGAATGCCATCGGAACTGAGTCCTGTAGATAGTGTGGGTCTTAAAACAACAAGGCCTGCATCTAGCAGCCTCAGGGCTGAACTAGGGCAGGCAGGTTTGAGCCCACAGGGTGCGATGGATCAAAGGCAAGGGAAAGAGGCAATCATGGAAGAGGTGTGCTGTCCCTGCCAGGGCTGGGTGGGAGCTGACTCCTGGGCTCAGAAGACAATCCAGGGCAGGAGAGGTAAACAGAAGCCAAATCCCATTGATGGGCATGTGGCTCCTCTCCCCAGGGAGAAGAGAAAGAACATGGACTTAATGGGTCTAAGGAACTGGGGGAGACAGACAGCATGGAGAAGAGAGGGGCAGAGGACTTGGCAGTGTTGGGTGGGTGTGGCATGTATGTGCTATGTGGATGCAAGTTGGGTATCCCAGAGGTCAAGGAGATCAGCAGGAGGGAACTGTGGGAAGACCCACTTGCTGGGATGGCTCTGAGTCTCATCTGAATCAAGGGTGTGTGGGGTGGGGTGGGGAATAGAGGCCTCCATTTGCTGTGCCTCCCAGAGGAGCTGTTGTTTTCCCTCTGCATTTCTAGCCTGCTTCCGTATGCTAACCCTCTATGCTAGTTGTTTTCCTTGCTATGACTGAATGCCTAATGAGAAGGAACTTAAGGAGGAAGGTGGGGTTAATTTTGGCTCAACAGTTGGAGGATACAGTCCGAAATGGTGGGAAAGTCATGACAACAGGAGCTGGTCACACTGTATCCACAGTCAAGAGGCAGATGAGTGTAGGTAGTCTAGGCCTTCTCCTCCCCCCCCCCTTTTTGATTTAGTGAGGGTAGGAGGTGTGTATGTGTGAGGTGTGCCATAACACACTGTGGAGGTAAAGGGACACCTGACCTTTGTTTTTATTTGCTTGATTTTGTTTCTTGTTTTTGTTTTTAAACAGGTGTGTGTGTGTGTGTGTGTGTGTGTGTGTGTGTGTGTGTGTGTGTGGCCCTGGCACTGGCACTGTAGACTAGGCTGACCTCAAACTCACAGAGATCCTCCTGCCTCTGCCTCCCGAATGCTGGGATTAAAGATATATATGTGCCACCACCACCTGGCCTACAGGATAGCTTTCATGGGAATCTCTCCCTCCACCACCATGTGGGTCCTGGGGATCAGACTCATGTCATTAGGCTTGGCATCAAGTGCCTTTATTCACTGAATTATCTCACACACACCCCTTCTTTTGTATTCTGTCTGGGACCCCAGCCCCATAAAATGGGATGCTCACATTTAGTGTGGGTCTTCATTCCTCAGTAACACCCTGGTAGACATGCCTAGAGGTATGTTTCCTAGATGGCTCTAAATCTGGTCAAGTTATCAGTGAAGATTCATCATCACACCCTCATAAGGATGTTACAAGAATTTTTAAAAGCTGGACAGTGGTGGCTCATGCCTTTAATCCCAGTACTCAGGAGGCAGAGTCAAGTAGGTCTCTGTGAGTTCTAGGCCAGCCTGGTCTATGGAGAGAGTTCCAGGACAGTCAGGGCTACACAGAGAAACCCTATCTTGAAAAAAACCAAAAACAGAAAAAAAGAATTTTTTAGTGCTGGTGAGGTGGCTCAGCAGGTAACAGCACTTCCCTCACAAGCCTGGAGACCTGAATTCAGTCCCGGGAATCCACACACAAGGGGAAGGAAAGAACTGGCTCCACAAAGTTCTGCTCTGGCCTCCATACATACCTTTCTCACCACACCTATACAGTAATAATAAATAAACTTTGCTAAAGGAATTTACACTAAAGAACCAGAAAGATGGCTAGGCAATTAAGAGCACAGGCTGCTCTTCCTGAGGATCCAGACTTGGTACCCAGTACCCATCTGGTGACTCACAATCATCTGTAATTCTCCAGTTCCAGGGGATCTGATGTCCTTTTCTGTCCTCTTTGAGCACCAGACACACATGAGATACATATCCATAGGCAAACACTTATACACATAAAATTAAATCTAAATTTTTTTAAAATTTACATCAATTAAATCACACTGTGTTTTGGTCTGTAATTCCCTTTTATGCTGAGCGGTGTATCTTAGGAGTTCTATGATATCAGCATGTACCCATTCATGTCATTCTTTTGTTTCACACTATACTCCATGCTATGTACATGCATGTGATGATTTGAATGAGAATGGCCCCCACAAGGCTCACATGTTTGTGTTTGATCCCTAATTGGCAGGATTATTTAGGATTAGGAAGTGTGGCCTTGTTCGAGGAGGTGTGTCACTGGGAGGGGACCTTGAAACCTCCAGTGACATACCTCCTCCTTGTGGGTAGTGCTATCCCTAGACAGGTGGTTATGAATTATAAAAGAAGCCTAGAGTATAAGCCTGCCTGTGGTCCAGCAAGCAGTATCCTCCATGGATCCTGCTGTGTTCCTTGGTCAAAGACAACGCAATGTGGAATGGCCATCATGCCCATCTTTAGGTTCCTGCCATGACTTTCCTCAATGACAGACTGTGACTCAGAGCTATAAGCTAAAATAAACCCATTCCTCCTTGTGCTTGCTGGTCAGATGTCACCAACTTGATACAAACATAGACGTATCTGGGAATAGGAGCCTTGTTCAAGAAATTGACTCCAGCAGATTGCCAGAAGGCAAGTCTACAGGGCACTTTCTTAATTAATGATCGATATGGGACAGCCTAATCCACTGTGGGTGGTGCCATCTCTATGCAGGTGGTACTGGGAGGTATAAGAAAGAAAACAGAACAAGCCAAGAGGAGAAAGCTTGTAAGCAGCATTCCTCCATGGCTTCTGCTTTAGCTCCTGACTCCAGGTTCCTGTCTTGAGTGCCTGTCTTAGCTTCTCTCAATGTATGTCACCCAGGATATGTAATCCAAATAAATAAGTTTTCTCCCATAAATTGCTAACACAGAAATTGGTACCAGGTTCTTAAGATACTGCTGTGACAGACCTGAGTATGTTGTTTTGGGGAAGATTGTAGGACTTTGAACTTTGCGCTGGGAAACCCATCAAGTACTTATAGCTTAATGGTCTGTTGTGGGAGCTTGGGAGACAGGAATACTAAAAGAGATGCAGACTATGAAGGCCTGGCTTGTGAAGTGTCGGAGGAAAGTACTCTCTCAGGGACATTTGTGTGATATTTTGAATTAGGAATCTATGGTTCTGGTCAGCTGGGGCTAAGAATCAGCCGTGATTAACAAGAGACCAGTACCACTGAACCTTTGCTTTATTGAGACAATGGATACTGGTGGGTGAGAGCTGAGCAATCCCTGATGAAGAAGAGAACAGCATCACTGAGGTCTGGGAGTATTTCCTGGAGATCAGCACATGGGAGGTGTGGTCCAGGGTGGCCAAGGCTGCACTTCAGGCTGACAGCTGAACTTGGTGATGTGTAAAAGATTCCCAAGTGGTACTGGTTTTTAAAAGCATGGAGGGGTCATGGAGAATAGCTGAATTTTGGCACCATGGCAGGGTCAGGGGCCCTGAAGATAGTCCAGTTGCTCTGGAGACCCCAGCATAGTGGAGATGCCAGGACCGTGGGATGAGCACCAAGGACTGTGGAGTGGAGCCAGTCTCAGCCCAAGGGACAAGTTGTGTATGAGCTGTGGAAGGCAGAGTCAGGGGTGGAGTTGCCTAGGCCATTTGGAGACTAGGAGACTGAGTCTGGGACATCAGAGTATGAGTTGTTTACACTTCAGGACTTGGGTTTTTCTTTTATTGTGTTATGTTTGTACCCTTGTTCTTCAAAAAAGAAGTAACTTTGTTTTTCTTTTTTTACAGGAACCCACAATTAAAAGACTGAATTTTGTTGTTGTTGTTTTTTCAAGACAGGGTTTCTCTCCGTAGCTTTGGAGCCTGTCCTGGCACTTGCTCTGTAGATCAGGCTGCCTCCAACTCACAGAGATCCACCTGCCTCTGTCTCCTGAGTGTTGGGGTCAAAGGCACGCGCCACCACTGCCAAGCTGTGTTTCTTCTTTTGAGAGCCATCTATTTGGTTAATTTACTAAATGGATGATTTTATGTTTGAATTTTTCAGTATATTAACCCCCCCTTTGATGTGGAGTTTGCAGAGATTTTCCTCCCATTCTGTGGGCTGACTTCTCACAACAGGGGTTGCTTCCTTTGCTGTGCAGAATGGTTTTGATTTTATGTTATCTCAGTTCTCAGTTCTAGGGAATATTTCCTCTGCTGCTGTAGAGCTTTTCAGAGGGTCCTTGCCTGTACGTGTATCTTATTGTGTCTTCCCTCAGTTTTCCTCTAGCAATTTGAAAGTTTCAGATCTTACATTAAGATCTTTAATGTACTTTGAATTGATTTTTGTGCAGAGTGGGAGATTTAGATCTAGTATCATTTTTCTACATGTATATATTCCATTTCCCCAACACCATTTGTTGTAGAGACAATGTGTTCTGTTTCTGTCTGAGACAGGATCTCTCTAGTCTAATCCCTGGCTCTCCTGGACTCACTATGGAGATCAGGCCGTTCCTGAGCTCACAGAGATCTGCCTGCCTGTGTATGCCACCATCCCAATTTCAATGTATGCTTTTGACAGCCGTCGGTGGCTCTAGGGGTGTGGGTCTGTTTCTGGGTATTTTGTTTTGTCCCATCAGCCTCCGTGAGGTGTCTGTGTCCACGAGGTGTCTGTGTCCGCGCTGTGTTGTTTTGTTACTTTGGCTCTGCTATGTGATGTCAGACAGGGTGTCTGACGCCACTGGCACTGCTCTCGTTGCTTATGATGGATGCTTTGGGTGTTTGTGGGTCTTCTGTGAAGAATATCACTGGAATTGTGATGGGGTTGTGTTGAGTATGACGGTCACTTTGGATTTGACATGAGCATGGCGGCTTTCCATCTTCTAGAGTTTCTGTCTCCGTTTCCAGTGTCTTCAAGTGCTCAATGCTGAAGTCTTGTCTCCCTGGTAAGGTTACTTTCTAAACATTTTATTTATTTTTAAAGATATTTTGAGTGGGAGTTCCCTGGTTTCTTTCTTGACAAGTGCACTATTGATATCAAAAAGACTGACAATTCTGCGTGCTGATTTTGTGATCTACTTTTCTAAGTGTCCACTGGAGCTAAGGGATTCTTCCTTCCTCCCTCCCCCCTCCCTTCCTCCCTCCCTCCCTCCCTCCCTTCCTTTTTTTCCTTTTCTTCTAGTTTTTTCAATATAGGCTTTCCCTGTGTAACAGCACTGGCTGTCCTGTAGACCAGGCTGGCCTTGAACTCACAGAGATCTACCTGTCTCTGCTTTCCATGTGCTGGGATTAAATGCATGCACCACCACCATCCAGCTAAGGGTTTCTTAAGCAACTTTTATTTATGAGGCCATATCTTTGGGAGCTGGAGAGATGGCTCAGCAGTTAAGAGCACTGGCCACTCTTCCAGAGGACCCAGCTTCAGTTCCCAGAACTCACATGGTAGCTCGTGTCCATATGGGTCCTGTCAGGTATATCAGGCTACTGTTTGGGAACTGTAACATGGGGCCTGGATTGTGTGAAATTATGGCCAGCACTAGGTCATGTGAGCTTGACCAGACAACATGAAAGAATCTCAAGTGAGGCTGCTCCTATGAATACATTAGTTGTAGACAGGCTCTGTCTACACAGGCCTGCGGTGTCGGTCAGAGTGAGGGGAGACCCGCTCTAGCAGAAGGTGTGCCACAGTGGAAGGGTGAACAGAGAGAGGCCCATGCCACTGACCCAGGGGTTAGAGAGGGTGACAAGCAGATGAGCATCTGCTTTGAGAATCTCTTCTCTGGGTTGAGGGACCCTGCTGAGGCCCATCTCCAGGCTGAGCTGCAGACTGAACCTGTCTTGATTTCATCTCATCTACAGACGGAGTATTTTATGGGCCTTCATGAAAGGCATGATTTATGCTACAAGACTGCTAGAAAGGCTCAAGCTTTTAAAAATAATTTCTGAAAATGAATTTCTTTTTAGGGTCAGTGACATGGTCTCAGCGCTCAGGAGGACTGGTGTCCTGCTGATGAGCAGGTGGCTTCGTCTTCCTTCAAGATTCATTTCTTCTTTCACAGCTTTAAGACGAGCAGGCCTCTTTTGATTTTATGCATTGGTACCCCATCCCCCCCCCCTTTTCTCAGAGCTTCCCATCTATAGCAGATTGGCAACAAATGCTTGTTCATACAATTTCAGGGACCTGCACAAATATCTCACCAAGCTGGACATGGTGGTTCACACTTGTAATCACAGCCCCTCAGGAAGCCAAGGCAAGAGTTGTTTAAGGCCAGTCTGGGATACACAGTGAGTCCCAATTTTTTTTTTTTTTTTTAAAAAAAATGGTGTCACCAGGTTGCAACCAACAGCCTTCTATCTTTATAAGGCCCTCCCTCACACAAGGGGCAGGGCAAGATCTCTGAGCAGCTCTCAGAAGCCCCCGGGGCTGCAGTGTCACATCTCTCTAGACAATAATTGTAAAGAGTCAAGGACTGCTCATCCAAGCCTCGCTATACAGGAGGGCAGCAGGGAGGAGCTCTGGGGAATTCCTATCCGTATGGACATTCTCGTGTACCAAGAAAGTAACATACGAGGGGGGTAGATGCAAGGACGAAAGGGTGCTGCTGCTGCCCAGGACCTTTTCGGAGAAATGGAGGTTCGTTTGCACCTCCCTGGACTTAAGGAAGAAATCTCTCTCTCTCTCTCTCTCTCTCTCTCTCTCTCTCTCTCTCTCTCTCTCTCTCCCTTCCCTTTTTGGTTTTTCAAGACAGGGTTTCTCTGTGTAGCCCTAGCTGTTCTGGAACTCACTCTGTAGACCAGGCTGGCCTCAAACTTACAGAGATCCATCTACTGAGTGCTGGGATTAAAGGTGTGCATCGCCATGCCCAGATTCTTTTATTTATTTATTTAGTTAGTTAGTTAGTTTGGAGAGAGGGCTCACTCTGTAGTCTGAGTTAGCTTCAAATTCACAGTTCTTCTGCCCCAGTCTGTGAAATGTTGTGATCAGAGGTGTGCACTAGACATCTGTCAGAATCCCTTCTTTTTTAAGCCTGAGCAATAGTGTAAAATGGCTTTGTCAACTCATGCTTTGAAACTTGCTCTTGATTGGAGGACAAAGGCAGGTCCTTTATTATTATTATTAATTAATTAATTTAATTTATTCGTCTATTTTACATCCTGACCTCAGTTTCTTCTCCTCCCATTCTCCCAACCTACCCCAAAGGCAAGATTCTTCACAAACCACAGACCAAATTTTGTCATGAGCCGCTGTCTTGCCCTGTGCTTCCCTCTGCACGTGAGATGGGGTTCATCATCTTGGCTGTGGCCCTAATGAGCAACCTCCTGTCATGTCCCCTGCCATGCCGGTGCTGGGTCCATGGTTCCTCATGGTGACGGGGTTGGGGGCACAGTCTTCCCTGCCGTCCCGTCCCCTCGTCTGTCCCCTCCCTGCCTTTTCACTATGGTGGTCATCCCCTTTGCTGTGCAGAACGGTTTTGATTCTCACTTCTCAGTCCTCTGAACTGTTTCCTCTGCTACTGTAGAGCTTTCCAGATACAGGGTCCTTGCCTGCACCTGTATCTTGTTGTGTCTCCCCTCAGTTTTCCTCTTTGCAAACTCCACATCACTGAAGGGATTAATATGCAGAATGTATAAAGAACTGCAACATTCAAACATAAAATCATCCAAATATCAATTAACTGGCTAGATGGTTCTCAAAAGAAGAAATGCAGCTTGGGGGATGGAAAGATGGCTCAGAGGTTAATAGCTTTGACGGTTTTCCAGAGGTTCTGAATTCAATTCCCAGCAACCACATAGTGGCTCACAACCATCTATAATGAGATTTGGTGCCCTCTTCTGGTGTGCAGACAGAACACTGTATACATTAAAAAAAAATTCTTAAAAAAAGGAAAAAGAAATCCATTTGTGCAGTGTGGTACACAACTTTAATTCCAGCACTCAGGAAGCAGAGGCAGGCAGATCTCTGTGAGTATGAGGCCAGCCTGGTCTACAGAGTAAGTTCTAGGCCAGCCACAGATATGCACAGAAACCCTGCCTCAACACAAAACAACAAAAACCAAAACAAGAAGAAATATAAACAGCTAATAATATTTGGGGAAAAAGTTCAATATCCTTATCCACCAAAGAAATTAAAATTAAAGCTGCTTTGAGAGTATATACCCACCACCAACCCACAGTCTTGCTGATCTGATGCCCTCTTCTGGCCTCAATGGACACCAGGCATCACACACACACACACACACACACACACACACACACACACGGGAGGGTTCTAGGTCACACTACGAGACGCTTACTCATGCATTCATATTCACTGCTGTACCTATTTGTAATGACCAGGAAATGCAACCAGCCTAAATGTCCACCAGCACACATGAATGGACATTCAGAAGAAGAAGAACATATGTTATACAGACACAATGGAGTTTCTCAACATTTTTTTAAATGAAATCTTGGCATCCACAGGAAAGTAGACTGTTCTGGATAAAGTACTGTGTTAAATGAAACAAGCCAGACTCAGGTTTTTTACAGTATGTGAGATTGAGAGTTAAGTGTGTATGTGATGAAGGTAGAAAGGGGACCATGAGGTGTAAGAAAAGATAAAAGGGACAAGTCAGAGAAAGAGGATCATAGAGTTCATGTAGAGAGGAGCCAGCAGTGGGAAAAGGACAGCGCAAGAGAGGGCCAGAAGAGATGGGGTAGCCGTGTGGGAGGGAGCGAATACGAGCAAAGGAGACTTCTGTATGGGTGTTAAGAAATCATAACAAAATCTATGGATTTGTTTGCTAGCCTAAAATTTTAATCTCAGAGAAATATTATTATTTAGGAAAAAAATATTAAGTGGTGTGACCTGTTTCTACTCACTTCCAGATGGGCAACTAAGACCCAGGCCAGATACCCCCACAAAGAGGACCACTACCATTCCTAAAGAGCAGGGTTGACCTAGGACCCTAGCTAGCAGCAGGGTGCTTGCAACACAAGAAAGAGAACCAGGAAGACTGCAGTGGGTGGGGGAGTGGCAAAGGCAGGATGCGGGATCTGTCTCCTAGTCCTGAACAGGGGATGATTCTGTGAGCACAAAACATCAGGAGTTCCCTGTGTGGGCGGAGGGTGGGAACCTCGGCTGCCTGGGTGATTGCTTCTGCTTCTTTTTGCCCACATGTTCTCATCTATAAATTGAGGGCCCGTGTAGGACCCACAGTCATCAATCTTTGTTCTATTCAGCACTGATATGTGTGTCTGTCTTTGTAGCTCAGTAACAGATCAAAGTAATCACATTTCGTAGGGGAAACTATGATCACAAACTTACTGACCAAATATAGTTGGGGAGATGAGCTCCAGATTGATGAGGAGGCTTGTGTCTGGTGACATGTGACAACTGGGTGTATACTGTGGCTCTGCAGCCAGTTTATTGTTACACTGCTTTCAGTGTAGATGAGACTGTAAACCCAGATTCCAGTGCATAATTAGGTTGCCATTTAAAAATATTAAATGTTAATATTATATAAAGATTCATTTATACAATATTGTATTTTCAAGTCAGAGCTCATGTTCTTTTTATAAAATGTTTTGTTTTTATGGGGTTGGAGAAATGGCTCCACGGTTAAAAGCACTGGCTGCTCTTCCAGAGGACCCAGATTCAGTTTCCAGAATCCACATGGCAGCTCACAGCCATCTGTAACTCCAGTTCCTGGGAATCCAACACCTTCTTCTAGGCTCCATAGGCACCAGGCATGTACATGGTGCAGACACACATGCTGGCAGAACACTTGTATGCATAAAATAAATCTAAAAATTATTTAAAGATTTATACTTACAGTTTTTATTTCTCTCTCTCTCTCTCTCTCTCTCTGTGTGTGTGTGTGTGTGTGTGTGTGTGTGTGTGTGTGTGTGTGTGTCTTTCTGTCTTTCTGTCTGTCTGTCTAGACCATGTGTTTGCAGTTGTCTGAGGAGCCCAGAAGAGGGTGTTGGATCTCGTGGAGCTGGAGTTACAGGTGGTTGTGAGCCACATGAATTGGGTCCTCTGGAAGATCCCCAAGTACTCTTCACCTCCAAAGCAGTCCCCCAACCCCCAGGGATCATGCTCTTTTTTTTTAACTTTATTTTTTTTTTTTTATTTTACATGCCGATCCCAGTTCCCTCTCCTTCCCCCTCCCTCCCTTTTACCCTCTCTCCCCTCTCACATGCACCCTGACCACCCTCCTCTCCCATCCCCAGTGATCATTCTTTTAAACAGATGGCAAAGGCACAATCTACAAGTTCAAGAGGAAACAGACAGACAGACAAACTGCTGTAGTTCAGCTTTGGGAAGGTCCATTAATTGAGGCCTAGTTCCTAGGGCCCCACTTTTGGAAGGTGGCTTGGGCCCTGTGGAAGGAAACGGGGTCATGTGAGTATGCCCTCAAGTAGACCATGGAAACCCAGACACTGTCTCGGCTCTCTGGCTTGAGATGTGAGCACTCACTCTGATACATGGTCTCACCATTCCCACCCACTACCCCCATTGTGGGGTGATTTTAGATTTTGAATCCTTAAACTTCTCGAGAGCTGATCAACCTTTTCTCTTTAAGTTAATTGCCTCAGGTACTTTGTTGTAGCAATGCATAACTAACACATAAGCCTATGTTACTTTGCACTGAGATAGTCTTGTGATCATTTTTCTTATTGAGGGTATGTATGTGTGCATGTATGTGTACACATGTGCATTCAAGTGCTTGTGCACATGTTTGATTGTGCACAAGTGTGGTTGTATGCGTGAAAGCCAGAACTGAGATTGAAGTGTCTTCCTCAACCATTCTCCAACTTACTTTTTGAGTCAGGGTTTCTCACTGGCCTCTTGGTGAAGGATGCATGGACTGTAGCCTGTAAGCCAAACAAATCCATTCCTCCCCCAGGTTACTTTTGTGACACTGTGGGTACTGGCAATTCATCTCAGGTCCTCACACTCGCACTGCAAGCATTGTACCAACTGAGCCATCTCCCCAGTCACATCTTGTTTTTTGGGAGGAGGGGACAAGGGGTGAAGGTTGTTTTGAGGCAGGGTTTCATGAAGCATGGGCTGACCTTGAACTTACTATGTAGCTAAAGATGATTTTGAACTTCTGATCCTCTTGCCTCCACCTGCCAACTCCTGGAATTACTGGTGTGTCCCACCATTCTTGGCATTTTAAAATTTTTGTTATTTTCATTATTTCTTGGTTATGCCTATTCACTAAGAAGTTGTCATGGTCCAGGTGGTTGTGGTGCACAACTGTGGTCCCAACGATCTGGAGGCAGAGACAGGGGGATCTCTGTGAGTTCCAGGCCAGCCTGGTCTACAGAATTAGTTCTAGGATAGCCAGTTCTCTCTACACAGAGAAACCCTGTCTCAAAAAACCAAAAGAAGGAGGAGAAGGAGGAGAAGATGTTGTTGCTGTCATGGACAGAAAAGCAACTACATCAACCTTTATTTTCACATGTATAGCAGATCGCATGGTTTTGCTTTCTTAGCTATGACTAACAACACAAAAGATTGCTGCTAGAATCCCAGCACTCAAGAGGCAGAGATAATTGGATCTCTCTGAGTTTTAGGCCACTCTGGTCTACAGAGTGAGTTCCAGCAATAGCCAGGGCTGCACAGAGAAACCTTGTTTTGAAAAACCAAATAAGAAAAGAATTTTGCCTGAATATTTTAGTTTTATTTGACTTGTGAGTATGTGTCTCAGAGAACTGAGATATGGGACTTCAGCAGATGCTTGCACTGATGCCTACAGCAGCATCACTCACAATATTGAAAACACAGCAGGCAGTAATTCAAGTGTGAACAGACGGATGGGCAGGCAGTGAGGCATGCCCATATACACTGTGAAATGATTCGGTGTGAAGAAAGGGATTTTGAAACATACAACCACGCATGCTTCAGCCCATGCTTCATGAAACCCTGTCTCAAAACCTGAAACAGCTATTTATTAAATATTAGCTATTTTTTAAAAAGCAGAAATAAGGGTCAAATTCTACATCATTACACATTCATAGGCTACACAGAATGGTCAAGTTCAAAGACTGGAAGTTTCTGTCACTGCAGGGAAGATTTGGGAGTTAGTGTCTGGCAGGTAGTTACAGTTTAGGAAGAGAAAACTGTCCTAGTGATGATGTATAATGGGGACAGGTACAGGGCAATGGTGACTACACATGATGCTACTGAGTAAAATGGCTAAAATGCAGCCAGGTTTGGTAGTGTGTTGCCCCAACTGCCTGGGAGGCTGGCACAAGATCACTTGAGCCCAGGAGTTTTAGGCCAGCCTCAAAGCAAGAGTCTCCCAAGAAAGATTGCACTTTTCCATTTGAAAATTAACGGAAGCCTAAAGCAAAAGGCAAAAGCTGTAGTCAAGGCACTGAGCCCATTGGCAGGTGGTGCCTCTTGCTGTGTTATCATCAACCTTACTTTAGCCAAATCAGCATATCATGGCACATCAACATGGGTAATTTTAATTGTAACGGTTTGGTAGTTTGCTTTTATTTTCAATTTGCAAATTATTTTACTTTTATTATTGCAAGGTGCCTTGAAGCTCCAGGAGTTTATAAGGAACTTTATATTTATGTAAACGTGTTCTTACAATAGCAAATCAATAAGGACCATAGAGGAATTCTCCCTTTTAATGTGATCTAGTAGACAAGGCAGCTGTGTCCCCAGGTCCTCCAGTCTCAAACCCAGCAATGCAGTAGGCTCATAGGAAAGCTCCCTGCCGGGTGATCACGTGGGTGGCTAGAATTTCTCCAGCACAATTGAGCTCCTAGGGCAGTGGTTCTCAACTGTCCTAATGCTGCTGCAATCCTTTAATATAGCGCCTTATGCAACAGCGACTTCCAACCACAGGATTATTTTATTGCTACTTCCTAACTGTAATTTTGCTACTGTTATGAGTTGTAATGTAAATATCTGATACTCAGGATATCTGCTATGTGACACCAAAGGGCTCTCGACAAGCAGGTTGAGCATGGAAGCCCCATTGCTCACTAACACTTGACCTGATCTTGGCATCACTTGAAAGTGATTCCTCTTTTTTTCCCCCCTCAGAGTGCTGTCCATAGAGACAGTTTCAAGTGTCTTACTGAAGCATCTCAACCATTTCTCAGTGGAGACAAAGTTCTGCAAGGAAGTATCAGAGTAGACAGCTTCCTATGGCTACTTTGAGGAGGAAACAGTGTATTAGGTAGGCTCACAAACTCCTTGTTTGTTGGGAGGAGAAAACTACTGTTTGTACTGATAAAGGATTTTCTTTTCTTTCATAGATACAACTCTGTTGTTTTTAAAGACTTAGTTTTACATGCACTTACAGACAGTTGTAAGCTGCCATGTGAGTGCTGGGAATTAAACTGGAGTCCTCTGGAAGAGTAGCCAGTATTCTGTTTTACCTTTCTTCCTTCCTTCCTTCCTTCCTTCCTTCCTTCCTTCCTTCCTTCCTTTCTTTCTTTCTTTCTCCCTCCCTTCCTTCCTTCATTTCTTTCTTTCTTTTCCTTTTCTTTCTTTCTTTCATTCATTTTTTAATTTTTTGAGACAGGGTTTCTCTGTGAGCCTTTGGAGTCTGTCCTGGTACTCACGCTGTAGAACAAGCTGTCCTTGAACTCACAGAGATCAGCCTGCTTCTACTTCCTGAGTGCTGGGATTAAAGGTGTGTACCGCCACTGCCCAGAGAGCAGCCAGTATTCTTAACTGCTGAGCCATCTCTCCAGCTCAAGGATTTTCTTTCTCTTCCTCCCTCCCTACTGTTTCTCAGACAAAGTCTCATGTAGCCCAGGCTAACCTCAAACTCATTCTATAGCATAGGATGACCTTGAACCTCTGATTCTTCTGCATCTACTTCCTGAGAGCTGGGGTTACAGGCATGCATCACTACACAGTTTGTATGATTCTAGGGTTAGATTAGAGTCCAGAGCTTTTTGCTAGGCAAATCCTGTACCAACTGAGCCCCAGCCTCAACCCTGGTAAGAAGATCTTTTTTACTTCACCATTTGAGCCAAAAATGCAATTCATAAATAATAAAGTTGATCCAGCACCTAAAGAATAGCTGTTTAAGATGAAAGTGAAAGGTAGGGAATAGATAGAATATGTGTGAGGACAGTCGGGGTTGGCATGTGACATGTAATACGTCTCACTGTCTCACCATAACCCTTCATAGAGTATTACAGAGATAGAATGAGAAAACAAAAGGGAAGTTCTGAGTAAAGGCCTTTTTGGTCTTTTTTGGTTTTTCAAGACAGGGTTTCTCTAAGTTTTTTTTTTTTTTTTTTTTTTTTAAAGCTATGAAGTACTATCCAAATGAAGATGATTGCTCTAATTCAGTATTTTAAAATTCAAAATCAAATCAGGAGTGCCAGTTATGCAAGTTGAGATGATGTCTCCCAGCCAGTTCTCATGCCAAGAGTGACAGGCAGAGCGGCCTCAATGCTTCTGCAGGAAAGGGAGGCAGTCACAGCTGGAGAAGTTAGCGCTTTGTTTTCAAGTTGAAGAAAGGCACATCAGAACTTCATAATTTATCTTTTTAATCATTTGTATGTCTGAAGTATTTCATTATTAATTTGAAAAAATCAATCCTGACTTTCAAGATAGTTTATTAATGGTATCTGGCAGCAGGAATGCTGGTAGGATACCTTCCTATTAGCTGAAAAGTTTCCAGGTCCTGTTAGTTATGGTTTATCTTCCCTGGTTAAGTAGCCAGTCCAGGGCTCAACATTCACAGTGGGTGCACACAGCCCTGTGCGTGTCTTTGACATTCACAGTGGATACATACAGCCCTGTGTGTGTCTCTGACATTCACAGTGGATACATACAGCCCTGTGTGGGTCTCTGACATTCACAGTGGGTGCATGTAACCCGTGTGGTTCTCTTGGGTGGGAAGCTTCTGCTCTTCCCTCCCAGCCCTCAAATGGCTTTACTGCATTATCTTCCCATGGTTATTTGACTCTAGGGGTCTTGAGACATGCTTTGGCAAAAGACCGAAAGCAAAAGCTTGGCATGCTGCTTCTAGTCAAAAAATCCAGTGGCCCCCAGACTAGTGTTCTTGTCCCTGTGTGGACAGTGGTTGCCTGCGGAGGTGGTAGAGCCCCCAAACCCATGTAGCTGGATTTCCTGTGCCCACCCGACAGTCAGCTATCATGAAGAGTCATTCAAGCCCCGTAGCAGGCTCAGTGTGAAGATCAGATAAGCTGTCATGGTTCTGAATAGCCATAGTCTGGGAAACTCCATACCTAAACTTGACTTAGTGCGTCCTGACAGTTTCCTGTTGCACAACTCCTAGAATCACCTGCTGGTTCTCAGGTTCCTACCACTGCATATTCTCCAGGCAAGAAACCCAGAGAAGGGACATGCAGATCCTGTAGCCTGCATTATCTTAGCAGAGCACTATTGAATCTATGGTTCTTCTGTTTCTTGGATACAGGTTCCTAAATTGAATCCCCACTTCAGGAAAGCTCTGGGCCACATCCTTGGGGGTAGAGAATCTGTGGGTATATTTTAAATGTCTACCAGATCTACATACTTAAGATTTAACCATCATATAGACTGTCAAGCATTAAGCTAGAATCTTTAACAAACTAAGAATAGGTTATCATCTTGAATAACACCCAAAAGGCAGGGCCCAATGGCACCTGACACACTCACATCTGGTGCCTGAGGCTTGACCCCGGTACTGGCTAATTTTATGTCAACTTGGAACAACCTATAGTCATCCAAGAGAAGGGAAACTCAATTGGGAAAATGCCTCTAGAAGATCAGGTTGTAGATAGACAAGCCTGTAAGGTGTTTTCTTAATTAGTGATTGATGGAGGGGGGCCCAGCCCATTGCTGGGCTGATGGGCCTGGATTCCATTAGAAAGCAGGCTGAGCAAACCATGAGAAGCAAGCCAGTAAACAGCACCCTCCGTGGTCTCTGCACCAGTTCCTGCCCTGTTTGCATTCATGCCCTTACTTCCTTCAGTGATGGACTATGATATGGAATTGTAAATCAAATAAACCCTGCCCTCCTTGACTTGCTTTCGGTCATGGTGTATTATCACAGCAATAGTAACCTGACTAAGACAACCCCACAGCTTTGATGCTGTATTATCCTCAGTCTTTCTTTTCTGGGTTTAATGCTCTAGCCAGTGGGTATGATGACCCTGATGGGTCCCATCTTCTTCAGACTTAGCCAGTTTCTAGGCTGTTACTAAACTACCACTGAGCCAGAATCTTCCACTGGATCTCATTTTCAGGGTCACTGTTCACACATCTGCATCAGATTCAAGACACCAGAACTGGCCAGTGTGTCACATTCGTTCCTAAGAAACCACAATGAATGCTGGTGGTAGTGCATGCCTTTAATCCCAGTGCTCAGGAAGCAAAGACAGGTGGATCTCCATGAGTTCAAGGCCAGCCTTGTCTATAAAGCAAGTTCCAGGACAGGTTCCAAAGCTACAGAGAGACCCTGTGTCAAAAAAAGAAAAAAGAAAAAAGAAAACAAACAAACAAAAAGAACCCACAATGAGAAGCAGTTTGTCTCCTTTGCTTTTTGCCACCCAGCCCATTGCCGCACTGCCCTGTGCTAATGTGGCCTCTGGACACAGTGAACAACACTCTCTTTACTAGTGGTCATTGTCTGAGTCACTAACCTACTTTCCCTTAAATCAAATTTCAAAGAGTGTCATGCCTGGCTCTGTTCACCTCACACATGCATAACCAGACCTCAGGAGACCTGGGCCACTGAGACCTTGCTCAGTCACCACCAGCCCACCACATGGCTTGGACACCCACCACATGGCCTGGGTATACACAAAACACTCTCCCCAAAGTCTTAGATATTTCACTTCTTCAGCTGGGGACTATTTTAGCTGCTGCCGCTAGCCTTGGCTTTCACATGAACTCCTTGTATCAGAAGAGATTTACTGCCCTAACTCTTCGGTATCTCAATTTAATGAAAATGTTAAGGATACTTTGATGGTCTTACGCCAGTGTAATTTTAAATAAAATGTCCTCATTCTTTGGCAGACTCTGCCACCCGATGTTTAACTATCAGAGAGTACTTAAGTGGAGTGCTATTTTCAATATTGTATAAAGACAATCAGTATGTTTTATAGCTTCCCCACCTACGAGTAAACAAAAAAAAAATTTTATGGGCATCTTTGAGGCAAAGCCTCATCTCCATCACTAGAAACTGAACCCAGGATTCTGGTGGGCTCACAGAGTTGTATCTTGAGGGAAATGCCAGGCTCCAGAGCTACAGAGGAACTGGGTCCCAGTCCTGAGTGCTGTACTTCCCAGCTAGGAAGCCTCTTGCTTGACTTTTTCTGAGCCTTGGTTCTTTGTAAAAGGTGGTGGTCCTATTTACCGTCTAGTGTTGCCAATAGGGAGAAGCAAGAAAGAGTCTGCATAGCATTAGTGGGCCCTAACCCCACTGCAGATCTCCTGTAGTGGCTCTGATCCTCGCCTGCTGTTTGTACACTGCAGTACCAATTACTTCTGGGTGACCCTGAGTGGAAGCCTGTGCACAGCTTTCCAGGGTGCTGTGTGCTCTGAAGTTTAATGCAGCACCTTGTTCCTTGTCGGTCCTGAAGCCCAAAGATGAGGTAGTGTGGGGCACTTGTGCTCTGGCTGTCTGTCCCCACATATGGGACGGCTGCGAAACACACTCTTAGGTAGCTAGGCTCTTTAAATGATTAAAATGATGTTGAAGACAAAACATAAAAATAGTATCAGTAGACTGGTATTTTGAATGAGATAATCTCATGCATATGAATACTCGGCTGCCAGTTGGTGGTGCTGTTTGGGTAAGCTGAGGAAGTGTGGCCTTGCTGGAAGAATTATGTCACTGGGGGCTGACTCTGAGGTTTCAAAAGCCATGCAACATTCTCAATTTGACTTGTCTCTGTTTCCTGCTTTCAATTCAGGATGTGAGCTCTCAGCTCGACATGCCCGGCTGCTGCCACTCTTCTCTACCATGATGGCTGTACCTCCTAGCCCTCCCCAAACAGTACTGTCAACTACAGACCAGGCATTTAAATATGTGAACCTATGGGGGCCATTCTTATCCAAACCACCACATTCCATTGTGGCCATATCATCATGTAAAATGCATGTAGTCCAACTTCAAAAGTTCCCATAGTCTTTCAGTCTCAATTTTGTTTAAAAGTCCAAAGTCCAGTGTTTCTTCCTAGTTGTAATCCCCATGCTGCTGAAGGAATAACAACATGCCAGGACATTACAGGGTAAGCCACAGCCTTGTGGTAATACATAGATTAATAGAAATGAGTTAATAATTAAGACAGAGCTAGCCAGTAAGAAGCCCTAAACATTGGCCAGCACTTTCCAATTAATATAGCGTCTGTGTGCTTATTTGAGGCTCAAGGGCAGGGGGACCCTAGCGGGAGAGAAAACTTTCATAAACACAGAACCACAAGGATGACACTGCCAAGTTCAACCACCAGATTGGGTGAACCACCTGGCACCCTTGAATCACATTTGTAGCAGCTTTAATTTTTGTTGTTGTTGCTTTTTAGGAGCAGAAAACTCCCCAGCCCTTTTCATTTTACAATTTGGAAACTTAGCTGTGTGGGGTCTTGCCCTGAGGGCACCCTTCCTTTTATTCCCAAGTAGATCAGGGCTCACCTTAATCTCTGGATCTCTTATAGCACAGGCTTAGGCTCCGACATTAAATTTCCTGGTACTCTATGGCTCTTCAAACTGTACATTTTGTATTGGATGTTTTGCTTGTTATGTCAGTGTATCACATTCATGCAGTGCTCGAAGAGACCAGAAGAGGGCACTGGATCCCCTGGCACTGGAGTTGCAGACGTTTTCAAGCCAACAAGTGGGTGCTGGGAATGGAACCCTGGTCCTCTGAGGAGCAGCCAGTGCTCTTGACCACTGTGCCATCACTCCAGCCCTTGTGCTTTTCGCCTCACTTGCTCTTTTTTTTTTAATTATAGACCCGTGTAAGAGTGATCACTAACAACCATGCAGCAGAGCCAATACTACACTGTTTGAAGCCTTCTCCACTAAAGAAATTAGGGCATTAGCCAGGAAATGGTAATGGCACACACCTTTAATCCAAACACCCAGGAGGCAGAAGCAGGTGGATCTCAGATCTCTGTGAACTTTGAGGTCAGCCTGGTCTACAGAATGAGTTCCAGGGCTTCCAGAGCTGTTACACAGAGAAACCCTGTCTCGAAAAAAAGAAAAAGAAAACAAAAAGGAATTAGTCCATTACTTTTTAATTTAGCTGCTGGCAAATTCTTAAACCAGGGCAAGAAGGGAGACAAAATATCACAGGAGTGGTCTGCAGCCCTGTTGCTGTCTAGTCCTTGCTGCTCTCTGAAGCCTTTGAGCTGGGCCTTGTCAGTCCTTTTGGCTCTCAGCACTTCTGTCCTCCAAGTTCCTACTGAGTGGCCCATTAAGCTCAATTGCTTTTTTAGTACAAAGTCTCAAAATCTTCCACACTCCCCACTCCCCACACCTGCCAAACAAACAGACAAAACAAAACCCACACAGGTCCGTCACAGCAATGGCCCATTTGAGGCAGCAACTTGTGTATTAGGTACTTTCTATTGATGTGATAAAACACCATGACCAAGGAAACTCATAAAAGAGGGTTTAATTGGGCTTAAGGTTCCAGAAGGTTAGAGGGTTGAATGAAGTCATAGGAACAAGTGATTGGAGCAAAAGTTGAGAGCTCACATTCAGATCCATAAGTAGGAGGCAGAAAGGCAACAGGGAATGGTATGGAGCTTTTGAAATCTCAAAGCCAGCCTCTAGTGACACAGCTCTTCTAACATGACCAAACTTCCTAATCCTTACCAAACAGTTCCACTAACTTGGGAGCAAGCCTCCAAACACACAAGCCTATGGAGGCCATTCTCATTCAACAACCACAACCGCTGATCTCTGTTGAACCCTAATTCTGGGGTCCTGATGGGCCGATGGGAGAGCCCCGAGACACAAACACCAAAACCAGGAGATGCAACAAGCAAGAGGTGTTTATTGAACGAGTGCACTCAGGTGACAGCAATCTCGGGGAAAGCTGCACACCCCCCTCCAAAGGGTCCAGGTTCTTTCTATAGAGAAGACCACAATCCGCATACATGCAGGGGGCACAAGGTGATTGATTACAAAGTACGGTCTCATGTTTGAGAGATCACCCAGGTATGACTTGTTCTTATTCAAGGGATAAACCATAGAATGACTTGGGAAGTCCCCAGACTGTCCATTGGCCAGGAGTGACCCAGACAGGGCTGCTCATCTGGAATCATTTGTTACAGGGTTGGGGGCCTATTTCCTTGTTGTGGGCCAAGACCTGTGAGAAACTTTTTTCATACTCTGGCTTTCTCTTGGCTGTACATTTAGAGCCTTCAGTTATTCCACAAAAGATTGATGATTCAGTTACTAGCTCTATTTAACAGAATCAGCCTAGCATAACCACTAGCCCCATCACCACAGTAACCTTTCTTGTCCTCATAATTTCTGTCTTATCCTCCCATGTCAATGTCCATGCTTTATGATTTTCTATATTCTGCTTGCAAGAATTATTCTTCTGCCCCTTTCCTATATCCTTGCTCTGCAAACTAAAATCTTTCATATCCTTGTGTGACTTTTTTGACAGATCTAGGGGACAGGTGTTTGGGCACAATTTGACTGGCTACTGTGTAGTAATTTCCTCAGAGTTGAAGCATTGCACCCTGGATGGAGGTTCCTTAAGGCTCAGAAACTTCTCAATTGAAGCATTCCACCCTGAAGGGTGGCTTCTTAAGACAGGAGGTGAACTGCTAAAATGGGCCAGCTGATACAGGTAGGTGCTTGCTGCCAGACTGACAGCCTGAATTCCCCTGGAAGGGAAAAGCCAACTCAGGAGTAACCATCTGGAACATTCCACAGACACCTCAAGGCAAGTATACAAAGATGTCACTGGTTGCCCTGGCTTCTGAAGACCCAGCCTCAGTCAGGGCTGGTGGATAAAGTTGGTACCAAGCTTTACAACCATAAGCCCCAGTGAACCATTTCTACTGTGCCTGAAGGGGTGCACTTCCCCAGAGGAGAAATTGCTGTGGTTGGTGCTAACAGGCAAGGCTATGATCGGTACAAACACCCTATAGAAGCAGGCGATTATGCTCATCCATGAGTTGGCTGGGAGACACTCTCTCATGCTACCCCCATGGTTTTGCAACACCAGCTCCAATGAAGTCCTCTCCAGTGCTCTTTTCTTGTGAACTTTCAGTAGTATGGGCTGGCTTGGGACCAAGAGGAAAGAAGCAACAGAAAGCTGTGGTGGCAAAGACCATGATGACACCTGCTAAAATGTGGTGACCTCCACAATAGCATGGCACCCGAAAACCCTGCAGGTGTGACCAGGACCCCAACACAGAAACTTGATGCCAATTGGCACCACCTGTGGGTCTGATACTATCCACTGCTGGCTGGGAGTCTGAACCCAGCTGGTGGTGGTCCAGCCATGGCTACCCAGGCCTGAGTGATCCTTATGATCCTGGTACCTTGTTCCTGAGCAGCAGTGGGAGTTTTGGCTGGCACTGTTTTCCAAATGCAGAGGAGAGTGTGTTCAATCATACCAGCAGCAGCCATTGAGTTGGAGATGTCAGCTAAGGGAACCGCAGAACAGTGGGCAGCAGCCAGAGCAGTGAGTCTACTAAAGAAAGCTGAGAGGCTGGAGGAAGAGGACTTGTAGGCGCAATCACCAAAAAGGTTCAAGAATATTGTCAACTTTTCAGACTAAGGGTCTCAGTCTCTCACCTCTAGCCGAGGTCCCTGAGGCCAGAGCAGGGACACTTGGGATTCCCCTTGCTGTTGCTACTGTGTGACTTACTGCCACTGTTCACTGATGTCAGTAAGAGGAGGAAATAAGAGCTTCCCCTTGGCTATCTACGACTTCCATCTAGAGGAGAAAAAGGAGAAAAAGAAACCCATCTGGCTGATTGATGGCAGAGAGTGCATGTAGTATTTCTCTCTGTGTGTTTGACCTACTTTGCATCAGGTAGTGTCCTCTAGGTTCACTCATGATGCTGCAAATGGAAGGGCTCTCTCTCTCTCTCTCTCTCTCTCTCTCTCTCTCTCTCTCTTTCTCTCTTTCTCTCCTTTGGTTTCTCTGAGATGGGATTTCTCTGTATATGCTGGCTGTCCTGGCCTTGAACTCACAGAGATCCGCCTGCCTCTGCCTCCCGAGTGCTGGGACTAAAGGTGTGCACTGCCCAGCTGGATTTTCTCTTTTTGAAGGTTAAATGGTGCTGGGTGATGGTGGTGCACACCTTTAATCCCAGATCTTGGGAGGCAGAGACAGGCAGATTTCTGTGAATTTGAGGCCAGCTTGATCTACAGAGCAAGTTCCAGGACAGACAGAGCTACACATAGAAACCCTGTCTCAAAACAAAACAAAAACAACAAAGCAAACAAAAAGGGTTGACTATTATCTTAATTAACTCATCTACTGATGAGCACTAAATTTCTCTAAATTGCTTGTAAAATGTTTCAATGATCATGGGAGTGGAGGTATTTCTTTAAAAGAAAAAAGAAAGAAAGAAAGAAAGAAAGAAAGAAAGAAAGAAAGAAAGAAAGAAAAAAAGGTTGAGCAAGCCGGGCGTTGGTGGTGCACGTCTTTAGTCCCAGTATTTGGGAGGCAGAGGCAAGTGGATCTCTGTGAGTTCAAGGCCAGCCTGCTTCACAGAGAGAGTTCCAGGACAGGTTCCAAAGCTACACAGAGAAACCCTGCCTTGAAAAACCAAAAAGGCTGAGCAGAAGTAGGGTGAAGCTATATACACTTTCAAAGCCCACCTCCAGTGATTTGCTTCCTCCTTTGAGGGCCCCGGATCCTAAAACTCCTCAGACAGTGCTACCAACTGAGTGCACAGCTGGTGCTAGCTAGCCAGCTTAACACAGGCATATATGTAGGCAAAACACTCAAGTGCTCAAATACCATTCAAACCACCCAGTGTCACAGACATCCATGCATCATAAAAGCTGGGACTTTAGCTCTGTGATAGGTCCCTTTTTTTAAATTTTATTTTGCTTTGAGACAATGTCTCTCTGTAACCTCAGCTGTCTTGAAATTCATTATGTAGACTAGACTGGCTTCAAACTCACAGAGACCACCTGAATGACCACTAAACCCGGTTTGTAATAGGCCCCTTATCTGGCATTTCAGAACTGAAAAAGAAAAAGCCCACACTAGTTTAAAATGTGTTGTTTAAAGTGGGCTGAGAGAAATACAATACAATCTGCACTGGTAGAATACGGAACCTAAATCAATGCAGAAAGAAGGTGTTGCTGTAGAAATCAGCCTACAGGAGAGCCAGGGTTGAGAGTAAAGGTACAACCGGCGGCTGAGACGGAAGGGCTAAAGCAGATCCAGAGCAAGAACAGTGGGTTCGGGTCCAGGCGAGGGAGCAGGTGGACCAGCAAGCAGTCTGGCATATTGGGTAAGTTCTTAGGCCTGATTTCTCTGATATGATTTTAAGGTACCCATGTGCCCCTATGGTCTCAACTTATCCCCATAAATTTATAGGACATTTTTTCTACTCCTAGGAATAATTCGTTATCGGTCTGTGCTACATGGGAGGTGTCAGGCACAACCATCTTCCACCCTCAATCTGAAGTCAAAAGCTGCTTGTAAAAAGGCAGAGCACATCTGAACAATGAAACAAAACCACTTTCACACAGTATGGAGTAACTTAGAGGAGGGCACAACCTGATCTCAGGAAAGTGATTATGTCATGGATACTGGTAAAGATCGCCTGTGGTGTCTGTAATCCAGAGACCCTGGAAGAGCAGCTGGTGTGATTCAGCCTAGGCCGGAGGCTAGGAGCTGATGCAGCCCCCATACCCATGTATCTGGAGTTCCAAGAGATGGATGACGGGATGACCGGAGATGGCCTCCTGGTTTGAGAATGAACAGGATGTGCCCTTTGTCAGACCTTCGGTAGCTGGAGGATGCCAGTAGCCCACAGAAGTGAGCAGATCTTTAATCAGTCCTGTTCAAATGCTAATCTTTCCTGGAAACGCCCTCACAGACGCAGCCAAAAATAATGTTTCCCCAGCCATCTGGACATCCCTTAGCTTCTGGACACATAAAATGAACCATCCCCATAACCTATACATGCACCACCTGCCATGTAGGATAGTTGTTACTATTTTAGGCTGCATTAAAAATTTGTTTTTTTTTAAGTCAGCTATATGCCTCCACAGCAAATTCCTATAACATTGCTTGCTATCTAAGCGTGAGTGTTAGGAATAAAACACTTTATTCCCATACACACGTGTGGGACCTTGGTAGATTCCATGGCGGGTGAGGACCAAACATTCCAGACAGACATATGAGAAGCTTAAGTAAGAACTTTCATTAGAAAAGGAAGTTGGGGGTGGTGGTGGTGGTAAAGAAACAGAGACAGGACGGAAGAGGGAGACAGGAAAAGTCCTGTATGTCCCTCCAGGGAAACAGCAGGAGAGAATGGAAGAGGGTGGGGTCTTTCTTTTAAAGATCCAAGTTACATACATCTGCCATGTGCAGGTGGGTGACAGGCGGAGACAGATTTGCCTGGATTACAACAGTAAGGACCTGAGTGAGATGAGTCTATAATCTCAGTTCTGGGGAGGAAGAGTAAGGATGCAGCCGGTCTAGTTTCAGGCTGGTGGGAGATCCTGTCTCAAAAGACAAGGTCTAGGTGCCTGAGGAACAACAGCCAAGCTTGTTCTAGACACACACATACATGCACACACACACACACACACACACACCACATTCACACATATGCACACGCACATACTCAGAAATGTTACAGATGTGTTTTGGAAATGCTGCATCTAGTTTCTGACTGTGATTATATTTTAAATCAGCATAACCCAATATCCAAATCTGGGTGACATTGTGTTGATATAGTCATTGGTTGTTTTCTGTACAATTCATGTATAAACTTCTCACTCTGTGGTCCCTGAATCCATAAGGCTATGTACTCAGCTCCTTAGTGGATAGTACTGAACCTGATAGTGTTTTCCCCATACATACTCGATAGGCTTGCACTGTTTCTCTTGAAGGAGGAACTTGGCAAGTTCCCAAGAACTAAGATACTATGAAAACTGATATGGTAACAAAGATGGTTACTAAGTATCTAATGGGAAGGTACCAAATACAATGTGTATATTACATGAGAGCATCATTCAGATTATAGGAGGAACAGCAAGATTCCATCCCATTTCTTAGAAGAATGCACAATTTAAAACTTGTGAGTTATTTATATCTGGAATGTTCCATTTAATATTTTTTTAAAAATCATAACTGGCTGATGGTAACTGAAATGAAGGACAAAGGGAAGTGTCTGTGTTTAATGTATCCCACTTCTTATTTTGAACGTAAACTGCATGACATCACCATCACAACCAAGATAATAACACATGCAATGCTTCCCCCAAATAGTTGTGTGTCACCTGACTAGACTTGGGTAATCTTGTCACATAAGTATTTCTGTTAGTTTGTTTTGTTGTTGTTTGTTTTGTTTTGTTTTGTTTTTGAGACAGGGTCTCTCTGTGTAGCTGTTGTTCTGGAACTTGCTCTGTAGACCAGGCTGTGCTTGAACTCATGGAAATCCACCAACTCTGCCTCTCGAATGCTGGGATAAAAGGTGTAAGCCACCACCTCCTAGCCATACTTATATACTTTTATGCAACCACTATCACATCCAGATATTTTCCTGCCACTAGAGATCATTGAGTTCTTTCCTGCCCTGTCCCCAATTTTTACACTATGGCTCTAAATGGAATCTCATAGTACTGGTGTGACCTTTGTGGACTGGTGTTTTGGTCAATGTGACACACTGTCCTCAAGGGTCATCCAAGGTGTTGTGCAATAGTTAGTTTATTTTTTATGTTTTGTTTGTTTCCAGATTTGGGCAATTATAAAGCTGCTGGCCGTGTCATATTCAGATGTGGTTTAAGTGATAGTTCTCCTTGAACAAATGCATCAGAGAGCAATTACTATTCATAGAGTGAGAGTGTGTATTTAAATTTTTATTAGAGAAACTGCCAAAGCATTTTGTAGGCAGTTCTGCATTCATTGTGCATTCTCAATAGAATAAGAGGTTTGTTTCTATGGCCTCATATGTAAGGTATGTGTTGTAGTGTGACTCTTCGTCTGGTTAATAGGAGCATGTATCTATAGGATTTTGACCTACCTCTCTCTATGGTCTTTGAGTCATTACATATTTATTTAAACAATATTTGGGGCCCTGTTACTTAATGAAGTTGCCGGTACAGCACTAAGCTTTGAGGCTGGCAGATGGTTTAGTGAGAAAAGTGTTGCCATCAAACCCAATAGTTGAACTCAGATCAACCTCTTGATTCCTCATGGTAGAAGTAGAAAACAATCTCTTGCAAGTTGTCCTTTGACTTTTACATATGTACACACACACACACACACACACACACAGAGGGGGGGGAATAAAGAAAATATAGCTTGTGAAATGATTCAGTAGGGGAAAGGTAAAGACACTTGCTACTTGTTACCAAGGAGTGAAGACCTGAGTTTGATCCTGGTACCAGTATGGTGGGCAGAGAAAACCAACGTTGACAGTATTCTGACCTCCATATGCACACCAAGGCCTCTGTCCCCCATGGGCACTAAATCATAAAAATGTAACACTTTTTAAATAAAAGAGGGCTTGCCTTGGCAGGCAGTGGAAGGAGGATCTCTTGTGAGTTCCAGGCTAGCCAGTACTGTACAGTGAGACCTTGTGGGGAACCCAGAGCAAAGTTAGCATCTTAACAGCCATCTTTCCTACTACTCTCTTAGATACTAACATACTGATCATGTTCAATTCCCCTGTGACTGTTCTCCTGTTAAGCATATGATGCAGCCTGACCCTGAAAGAGTCCCAGCTGCAGGCTTATCCTACAGCAACTTGTTTTATAGTAGAACACCTGCATTCGGCTTGGAAGGACATTCTGCCTCTCTCACATCCTCCCTTTGGCCCATTCCCTCATTTCTGCACTGCTTAAACCCTGTGGTTATATTCATTAAACGAGACTTGGTCAGAATACTGTCTTGTCTCCATCTCTCAAGTCCCTTGTCCCCTCATTCTCACTCCCTCCCTCAGGGTCCCTGTCGACTGACCCCCCTTGGGCTGGGGCAAGACCTTATTTAAAAAACAAGCAAACAAAACCCTAGACTGGAGAGATAGCTTATCAGTTAAGAGCACTTGTTGCAGAGGACCTGGGTTCAGTTCCCAACACCCACATAGTAACTCCAGTCCCAGGAGATTCAATGCCCTCTTCTGGCACCAGGCACACAGGTAGTATACAGATACGCAAACAAAATACTCATACACAAAGCATAAATAAATCTTTTGAAGAAAAAAACAAAATCCAAAAGATAATGTTCTCAATCATGTGCATATGGCACATACATTATATGAGATATATTTATGTATGTGTATATTCTATATATTGGTCATGCATACACAATACACACACATTTGTAGCACACAGAACATATACTATATGATATTTATATTATGCATGTATAGGACATCTATGTGAATACTATACATATCTCATGTATGCATGGCATATGTTTATGTATCTGTATGTTTATCAAACTCTATGCATGTGCATATTGTTTCATGCTTACGTATATGTATATACATATGTACATATATGCTTGTGTACATGGTATGTATTTATGATGCTTTGCATGACATATGTGTATGTGTATATTTATGTTGTATATGGTGTAGATTTATCTATCTTACTTTGTGTATATTTATGTTTGTGTATATGTAGTAGCCTATAGTGTTTTTATACTTGTGCATGCATATATTAGCTATACATACATGTATATAAATGTATGGCTATATGTTAGGGTATATTTGTGTGTTAAGTATGTATCTATGATGGCTATACGTGCATTTATGTATATTGTATGTTCATATGTATAGCGTGGTATATATGTTGGTGTATATTTGTGTGTCTGTATGAGACTATGATATCTTAAACATGTGTACCTGTATATTAGCTATATATTCATGCATATGAGGTGTGGTATAACTTGTTTACGTTGGTGTGCATTTATGTGTATCTGTATGTGTATGGTGTACATTTGTGTCAGGTGTGCGTTCACGCATACTTTTGTTTTTTGTCATATACTATTCGTCTCTGTCTGGGTCACGGTGCAGATTCTCTGCGTTAGTAACATGTTCCCTCATATGTAGCTAGAGGGCGGGTAAGGGCTCCTTCACCGGGCTTTCGGTCTCCAGGAACGTGCGCGACCCCGTCGTTGTCGCCCGGGAGCTCGGCTGGCGGCATGACGCACGCACGGAAGGGTGGTGCGCTCCGCGGAGCCGCGCACGCAGGCAAGCCCAGGGGCTGCCGGGAGGAGCGCCGTGCTATTGATGGCCAGCGCCGGCGCTCGTGCTCGCAGGGGCTGCCGGGAGGAGCGCCGCGCTGTCGATGACAGGGCCGCGCACGTTCACAGGGCCGCGCGCGCAGCGCGGACGGTCACCATCTTGGTTCCGACGGCAACACGGTGCAGGCGCGAGTTGGGGCGCTCCTCGCTCGGCGGTGGCGCGCCGTGGATGAAGCATCGCGGACGGGCCGGCCTCCAGCGTCGCCGCGCTCGCGCCCGCGGGCAGGGCGGAGAGCGCAGAGCCGCAGGCGGGGCGGCGCGGGACAGCGAGGCCGCGACCCTGCCGGGCCCCGCCCAGCCCGCCGGGCCCGCCCCCGGCCGCTCCGCCGCCTGCCGGGCCGCGCAGATGGGATAGGCGGCGAAGATGTTCAGCTTCGAAGGCGACTTCAAGACGAGGCCCAAGGTGTCTCTCGGTGGCGCGAGCAGGAAGGTGAGGCGGGTGCGGCCCGAGGTGTTAACCGAACCCGGGCCTGAGGCGAACGCCGGCCTGTCAGCGCCCGGGCGGTGCTGCTCGGCGGGCCGCTGCGGAGCGAGCTCGGGCCGGGGCGCTGCGGGGGCGCAGCCCTGACAGGTCTGTGAGCCGGCTCCCGAGGAGCGCCGGCTCCCGAGCCGTGCAGACAGCGACCAGGTCATCTGTCGTGGCCTCGCCCCGACTGTCGGGGGCCGCTGCTTTGACCTGGAAATAACCGTGCACCGGCAGGCTCCGGCCTGGGCGTTACACGGTTAGCTCTCCGGCTGTACGAGACAGGTCCTCCCCGCCTCCGTCGTCTAAGAAAGAACTCTTTACGAGCTATACACTTGACATACCCACTCATCAGCATACCGCTCATCAGCAGCTCTGAGCGTCCCGTCCCCTAAAACAGCCTCGGGAGGAGTCCCTCATGCCTGTGGAGGGGGACGGGGCAGGTGGGACAAAGTCTTTGTAGCCAGCGTCTGGCTTTAGCCTAGCCCACGAAGGGCTTAGAGAGTTGTGCCTGCCTGAGACCTGGGGCCGGGTCCCATCTGGACGTCCCCTGGTGAAGGAGGAATGACACTGAAAGAGGAGGGCAGCCAGCCGCGATGCTCTAGGCGGAATCCGGAATCCAGACAGGATCCCTAGAGTTCAACGAAATTTTAATTTTAAACAAGTTTTTAAAGTGTTATTTAAATTTTTTATATGTATGTTTGCCTGCGTGTATGTGCACCACATGCTTGCTTAGTTCCAGTAGAGGTCAGAAGAGGGCTTCAGAGTCCCTAGAACTGAAGTTAAGAACAGTTGTGGACCATCATGCGGGTTCTAGGAACGGAGTCCAAAGCAAAAATGATCTTAACTGCTCAACCATCTCCCTTTAATGTAAATTATTTTCTCAGAATTTATTATTGTGTATGAGCAGTGTCAGACCATTGCTCCAGCTCAAAGGACACATCCATATATATGTAAATGATCACACACACACACACACATCCCTTTCTCTCTTAACTTTGAGGTCCGGTTTCTCTGTGTAGCCTTGGCTGTCCTGGAACTCCGTAGACCAGGCTGGCCTCAAACTCAGAGACCCTGCTGCCTCTACCTCGGAGTACTGGAATTAAAGGCGTGTGCCACCACCGCCCTGCCCGTTTCTGATAAAGACTATACCTAGCATTCCTATCCATAGTTCTTACTGAAGTGACTGCTTTTCTGACCTGTGTTAACTACAGGTCAGTTTTAGCTGTTGAACTCAGTGCAGATGAGGTCAGATGAAGTGGGTGCAGCTTAATCAGCCTTGTGTCTTCAGCTAGGCATTTTCTTTGATAGATCCTCTATCCCACTGTGTCCACACTGGTCCAGGACAACACAGTTAACCCATTCTGGTTTCATGGGTGCTTGTTGCATGTGTCTTGGTAAATGTTGCTGGTGAGCTGGGTCATGCCTTAGACATGTTTTCTGCTGGTGTGCTCAACTCTGCAGTCACCAAAGTCTGATGGCAAGTGGCTCCTTGACAACATGTGCTATTGAGAGTCTTTGGAATTTTGGTCTTTCTTGTTGGGTGTACTTTCTTCATGTAAAATTTTTATTTGAAATCTCCTTCTTGAGCTTAATTGGCTTTTTTTAAAAAAAATTTTAATAGATTGTTTCCTTTTTTAAAAGTTAAATGAATATTTCTATGTTTATTATCTTTAAAAGGTCAATGCTGGAAAAGTCCAAGACTTGATAAGTTTATAATAATCTTGTTGGGGAGATAAGGCTTCTACCTTGAAAAGTATGGTGACTAATTTTTTTTTAAATTTTATGTGCATTTGTGTGAGGGTGTTGGTTCCCCTGGAACTGGAGTTAGATAGTTGTGAGTTGCCATGTGGGTGCTGGGAATCAGCAAGTGCTCCCAACCGTTGAGCCATCTCTCCAGTCCAAAGAATAGTGTAATAAATGACTTTTTTTTTTTTAATTTCCCTCAGGCTGATACAGAAATGCAGAATTGGTTGCCTTTGTCTAGAAGGGTGGGAAGAAGGAGGAGGGTTCTGAAGGGGACAGTGCTGGGTTCCACTGCTTCAGTTCTGCAATCTTCTACTTATATTTTGTTATATTGGAGACAGAGCCTCATCCTGTAACCCTGACTGGCCAGGGACTCATTGTGTAGCCCAAGCTGGCCTAAAGCTTATGTACAATCCTACCTCTGCCTTCCAAGTGCTGGAATCACAGACAGGAATGTAGCAACACACCCAGCTACAAATCAGTGTTTCTGAAATCAAGATACATCCTGATGACACACTTTATTTGGCAGCTGTGTATGTGTGTATTGTGTGTGTGTGTAAGACTATCTTAGCTGTTGTTGGATTGCAAGTACACTGAAATTAAGTGCAGAAAAGCAAGCAAGCAAGCAAACAAATCCATGAGAGGCATGGTCATATTTCATAGAATGTACAAGTCAAAAACTGGCTAGTTTCCATGTTACCAGTACCAAGGTAGTTTAGCTTAGTCATTCTCCTTGAGCTGCATCTTGACTCTATATATAGGCTCTGTCAATTTATTTTATTGTAGCCAGCCAGTGGCCATGTATGACTTTCTGGTTTAATGCCTTGATCTCCATTCCTGAATCTCTAGAGAGGTAATCAGCTTGGCTGGGCCATGTTTTCCATTTGTGAGCTAAGTCCCAACTTCTGAGGAATGAAGAGAGTTTTTTGGCACAGATTATTCTAGTATCTGCCCAAGCTAAGAGACGACTACAGAACAGGGTTTGAGGAAGTTCCTATAGGGTTCAGGCATGTGTGCAACCAGAGGAATCTGGGTAGGTGTGAAGGTATGGGGGATGTCAGTGAACTGGTGGCTTAGTTGCTGATTCAAGTTTGAGACAGGAAGGATTCCAGATACACCTTGGACATCTAAGGAGACAGATGTCTGGAGAGTGGGCCAGAGGTGCTGAATGACTAGGGAGTGTGCCTCTTAGGGTAACAGGAGCTGAAGTCAAGACTCGCTCGCAGTTTGGTGAAAAATAGAGGGAGGGGTACAGTCCATGTCTGTAAAACACCAGAAGAGTAGATGACAGGAAAAAAGAATTTGAAATCTAAGGAAGGTTTGGGAGATACAGTGATTCCACCAGCTTTTTACAGAATGGGATGAAACAAAGAGAGAGGTGGCTGGTTGCAAAAACACAGGGAAGAGCCTGTAAAACTCAGATGGATACAGTTGAGAACTAACTTTTTGGATTGAAAGTGAAAATGGATGTGGATTTAGAAAAGTTATAGGTAGGAGGAATAACTTTAACATTACATTTGCAAATTTCCATAGCTACTTAATCTAATAGTGGTAGTAAAATTATAATCTCTTCAATGTTTGTTCATTGCTATATCCTTCAGAGAAGCCTTAGGCTACAGACAGTGAAGCAGGTGGTAGAGTTCCTATGTGTTGATGAATTTTTTCCTGTGTAGTATTGTCAGCTGAAGTCCACAGTGCTCTGAGCACTGTGTATCTGACAAATGACTCATAATGACCTAACCCTAACCCAGCATCATACAGAATATTTCCCATTGCCTTTGAACCCCTTTGTTCTCTGCCTAGCCACTGCCCTCCCTCTTCTTACTGCTGGCAACTGCTGATCTTTTCCTGTCTACATAGTGTTGCTTTTTCCAGAATGTCAGTGTTGGAATCGTATAAAACACAGCCTTTCAGAATGACTTCTTTCACATTTATATGTGTTTTAAGTTTACTTCATATCTTTTTATGTCTTGCTAGCTATTTTATTTTAATGTTTAAATTATTTTATGTATATGTGCATTTGTGTGGGCATGTGAGCACCATAGCACTTCTGTGTGCGTTAGAAGACATCTTGTGGAAATTATTTCTTTCCTTCTACTATGTAAGTCCCAGGGATAAAACTCAGGGTGGTAAGTTTGGCTGCAAGTATCTTTACGCACTAAGCCATCAATGCAATGAAATAAAAGTAAATTATTTTTGAAAAATGGGTATGAGCATAAAGTTCTCAAATATCTGTCCTCACTTCTTACTATTTACTACAGCTTTTTGTTTCTGTTATTGGTATTAAACATTTTCTGTGGTTTGATTTTTACATATTGTCTGGAGTTTTTTGTTTGTTTTGTTTTGTTTTTTAAGACAAGCTTTCTTTATGTAGCCTAGGCTCACTTAAAACTTGGAGCAATTCTCTTGCTTTAAGCTTCTCATGTGAGCCACCAACCTGGCGATGCAAATTGACTTCTTTTGTTGTTGTTGTGTTTTTTTGAGACAGGGTTTCTCTGTAGCTTTGGAAGCTGTCCTAGAACTAGCTTTTGTAGACCAGGCTGGCCTCAAACTCACAGAGATCTGCCTGCCTCTGCCTCCCGAGTGCTGGGATTAAAGGTGTGCACCACCACCACCACCACCACCACCACCACCACCACCACCACCACCACCTGGCTGCAAATTCACTTGTAGAGCTTAACAATCTGCTTGTCTTTAGTGGCTTGGTAACTCTTCTATTTAATAATATTTCATGGTATGTACCAGTTTGTCTTAGCTGTATTGAATGACTCATGATCACTTCCAAATTTTGGGTAGTTATGAATAAAGCCACTATAAATAGTTGTGTGTATATAAGTTGTGAATAGGAGTAAATACCAGTGAGTACCCTTTTTGTTTTGTTTTGTTTTTGTTTTTCGAGGCAGGGTTTCTTTGTGTAACTTTGGAACCTGTCCTGGAACTCACTCTGTAACCCAGGGTGACCTCAAACTCACAGAGATCTGCCTGCCTCTACTCCTGAGTGCTGGGAATAAGAGTGTGCCACCACCAACTGGCAGTGAGTACCCTAAAAATATTACTGTTGTTTGCAATGTTGGGACTGAACCCAGAGGCTTGTGCTTTATAGACAGTTCAACTGAGCCATATCCCCAGCCCCTGTTTTTTTTTTTTTTTTTTAAATAGTTTCTCCATATATTTCAAGATGACCTTGAACTTCTGATTCCTCAGTGCTGGAAATGCAAGCACTAGGGATTGTAAATGTGCTAAATGTGCACCACCACACCTGGCTGCCATTTATATGTTTTTGTTTGTTTTGCTTGTTTGTCTTTGTTAGGAGGCAGAGGCAGTGGAATCTTTGTGGTTTCCAGGCCAGCCTGGTCTACAGAGCAAGTTCCAGGACAGCCAGGGCTACACAGAGAAACCCTGTCTCAAAACAAAAGTTTATCTTGGGTGTATGTGTGGGGTTGTATAGCAGTATCCTAAATAAAATTTCCATTCTAGAGGGAGGGCCAATAAGTCACGGAAAATAAGTTTATATAAACAGTAAGGAGACTTCCCAAACTTG
Source organism: Phodopus roborovskii (assembly GCF_943737965.1). Lineage (NCBI taxonomy): Eukaryota > Metazoa > Chordata > Mammalia > Rodentia > Cricetidae > Phodopus > Phodopus roborovskii. The sequence goes on along the minus strand of NW_026126571.1, from coordinate 26,567,865 downwards.
TTGAGTGGTCTACAGTGCTGCAGAGAGCTCCCAGGATGCCACTTTTTGTGAGGGTCCATGATTTGATGAGGTTTTTAGTGATGTGGCTGTCTATGAGCTGTCCATACTCTGTAAGTAATCCAGTTCATCAAGTTAGACTTTGGTGAAATTGTTTCATTGAACTATTGTTGGTGCCCAGTCTGCAGTGAATAGGCATTTATTTGTTCAGTCTCTCCAGGGAAAGTCACACAACAGAGTGTGTATTTAGGAGGATAGTTGAGTATACCACAGTGGATGTGTGAAAGTCAAAGATATCTACCTTAGTTTGAGGCAGGGTCTCTCTTGTTTCTGTTGTTTGGCTGTGTATTCTAGCCCCCTTGTTTAGTTTTACATAATCCTGTGTGTCCACTATTTTTTTTAACTTTAAAAAATGTATGCATATAAATGTTTCCTGCATGTATGTTGTATGTGCATTATGTATGTGCTTCGTGCCTGTGGGGGTTAGAAAAAGGCTTCGGATCCAATGACACTGGAGTTATGGATGGCTGTGAAACATGAAGGTGCTGAGAATGAGAACCAAACCTGGGTCCTCTTCAAGAACAAATGCTTTTTTTCCCCCCCCAAGACAAGGTTTCTCTATGTAGTCCTGGCTGTCCTGGAACTTACTCTGTAGGCCAGGCTGGCCTCAAACTGGAATTTAGAGAGCCACCTGCTAAGAATAAATGTTCTTAACCACTGAGTATCTTTTCCAACCCCAGCATCCATTCTTATAAGGACTATTGTTTCTTTTTGTATTTTTAATTTTTATTTATTTTGTTATATGTATGTTTTGCCTGCATGTGTGTTTGTGCATTATGTGCATGCTTAGTGCTTGCAAAGCCAGAAGAGGGTATTGGACCACTTTGTATTGGTAGAACCTCAGGGCTTTTTCTTTGGGGGAATGCTTGCTTTGTTTCCTTGTATTGCACTAGACAACGGTTGCCCTCAGTTGTTCCCTCTAGAAGATGCTCTCTTTCATTGACTCTTCTGTGTAGCAAAGCTGTTAGTTCCTTGTAGAGGAAGCAATTAAGGGTAATTAAACAGAACCCACTAAACCAGAAAGCTTGAGCCTTGGTCTGCTCTCAGTCCAATATTGGATAGCACTATGCAGCCTCCTTGCTTTGAGCACTGACGTACCTGTGGTTGGATACTCAGGACATAAGAAAGGGGCATTTGCTCTAAATCTGTCTGAATTTGTTTTCCTTATGATGTAGCTTTTTAATTCTTTTAGTTATGTAAGTAAGTTCTAGTGTCTCACAAGTAGCTTGGTGCTAGTGCCATCTATGTGTTGTGGCTCAGGTAGTGGTAGGTAAAGTACCTGCTGCGCAAATGTGAAAACCTGAGTTTGGATCCCCAGAACCATTGTAAAAATTGGGTGTGGTGGTACATGTCTGGAGAAATGGTCCTATAGCTAGCTCTAAAACACTCAACAATTGGGATGTCCACACAGATTTGTCTTTGAATATGGTCAGTTTATTCATACTAACATTCCTTATACTATCATACTAATAATAAAAGTTAAACAGGCGTCTCATCAAGTGGGGACAGTTGTTTGGGCTGCTGCAGGGCTCTACTAAGGAATATTCTCTGGTGAGAATGCTTGCAAACTTGCAGGGTTGACCCACTTCCTCTGTTAAAGTCCTTCAGCTGTAGCAAGTTGGAAAGGTGGCACATTGGTGGAGGTCCTGTGTGGACCTAGCCACAATGCCAGAAGTTCAACAGTCACTGAAGCCAGGGCCACTCATGGAGTCGTAAGTCCTCTTGCTTATGGGTATCAGTATAGAGGCTAGAGAAACTGTGTCTCATGAGTAAGGCTAGAGACCGTTACCAACTCACACAATGTGGCTTTTAAGTTATGTCCCTTACAGCATGCCTATACTAATAATAGGGGGAGAAGGGACAGGTGAATTCACAGAACTTGTTGGCTAGCCAGTCTTTCAAAGCAGGGAGCTCTGTGCGCAGTGATAGGCTCTTCCTCAAAAAATAAAAACCAAAAGAAGAAAAAAAAAAAAAAAAAAAAAAGAAAGAATGAAAAGAAAAAAAATAATAGAAGTAGAGGAAGATATCCAAAGTTGATCTGCCTCCACAGCTTGTGTTTATTTCCAATTTCTAGTTAATGGTCTTTGAAGTATGTGAGTGTATACATGTTGTTGTGGTATTCTTGTGGAATTCAGAGGACATCTTTTGGGAAGTAGTTCTATTGGAAATGAATAACAAATTCAAGAGAGTAGTTGTAATTAAAAAAAAAAATCGACTCGAGAGAAAGATGCCTTGCAGTAGAGGTCAAGTGGAGGGATCTTTATTTGGGAAAGGGATCATAAAAGGGGTAAAGGGGAGTGAGTGACTGGGAGACTGACCTCCAGGGACAGAAGCAGCAGTTGAGAGGAAAGAGATGGGGTGGGAGATATGCAGAGCCCTTTTAAAAGGGAATACAGTGAATGTGCACAGGGGGTGCTTTTAGCTGCAGCTGAGGACATACTGTCAGACGCACAAAGACAGGCCAGTACAGATGCCTAAATACTAATAGTAGTAAAGGCTAGTTATGGTGGTATGTGACAGCACTTGGGAGGTAGATGCAAAGAGTTATCTCTGTGGGTTAAAATAACAAATGGCAGGCAGATCTCTGAGTTTGAGGCCAGGTTGGTCTACAGAGCAAGTTCCAGGACAGCTACGATTACACAGAGAAACCCTATCTTTGGGAGTGGGGATCGGATCAGATAAATAAATAAGTTTGAAAAAATTAAAAAGCCATAAAATAACTAGTTTGCATGAACAGTAATTCAAATAGTGGGAAATAAAATAGCCTGCTTATCTTTTCAGTGTCCTGCCCTTCCCTCCCAGCTATTTCTTTATTTTAGACTTGACTTTAATACTTCCCTCAGCCTCCCGGTGCTGTCCTGTGTGTTTAATCATGTAGGCATTTACACTCCTCCCCTCGTTTACAGCAGTCTTGAAGCTCCTCGAGCCCCTCTGCCTGTCTCTTCCCCCTATTCAGCTGGGAGAAGGGCAAGGCTGGCAGGCCCACTGCACTCTTCTGAGTGGTTCTGGGACTGGCTGCAGATAATGTTTCCACTGCTGATGGTTTAAATGGCCATTAAAGTTGCTTTCAAGATTGATTAGTTTTAAGAGAGAGAGAGAGTGTGTGTGTATGTGTGTGTGTGTGCGTTTTAATTATTGGCTAGTCTGAAACTTTGAAACTTGCCGTATATAGACCCAGATCCTCAGAAATTTGTAGCCACCCTTCTGTCACTGTTTTTTAAATGCTGGCATATTAGTGTGTACTGCCATACCTGGCAGAATCCTTCACTTCAAATAACACTTCAAAGAATATTCTTGTTGACTGTCATTACTGTCTGTAGACTAAATTCCTGGAAGTGGAATTTCTAAGTGCAAGGTTTTGGATTGATTAAATGTTTCTAAGTTATCTCTGAGGAATTTATGTCAGTGTATGAAATAGCCTGTCCTTATCTGTCCTGCATGTTGCATTAGTTAACTTTATATATCCCAAACACATGTTAGAAATAAGTTCAGGATTGCAAAGAAAGAGTCCACTAGGCTGGAGAGATGACTTAGAGGTTAAGAGCACTGGCTGTCCTTCCAGAGGTCCTGAGTTCAATTCTCAGCAACCACCTGGTGACGCACAACCATTTATAATGAGATCTGGTGCCCTCTTCTGATGTGTAGATCAGAACACCATATACATAGTAGGTTTTACTGGATGGGGAGGATTAAAATATTTGGCCTTGAATTTTCAGAGATCCCCTTGCCTCTGCCCTCAAGTGTGGGACTAAAGGTGTGCACCAACAAAGCCATACAAGGTTTATAGTATTAGAAAAGATTCATATTTGGTAGTTCTACCACATATAGGTTAAAAAATCCCATTTACTTATAATTTTTCATTTTTTTTCTTAAAATAAGTAAAGTTGAAATTCATGTGCTTAAAAGATTTATTTTTGCTGAGCATGGTGACGCACACCTTAATCCTGGAACTGGGGAGTCAGGCAGTCAAATCTGTGAGAATGAGGACAGCAGGTGCTGTTACACAGAGAAATACTGTTTGAAAGAGAGAGAGGTTTATTTTCTATTTGGTGCATATACTTTTGTTGGTTTTTCACTTTGGTTATTGCTTTTTGTATTATTTCTGAGTGCTATAACAAGTCATGTTTATGCTGTTACAAATATTTGTTCCCACTTTGTCACTTGTCTTGACTCTTGGTTATGGTTGTAAAAATTTTGAATTCTGTGATCAAAGTTACTATTCAGAGCTAAGCTTTGTGGATGTTTTAGGGAATGTCATCCTCCACATTGAGATTTTTAATATTCAATAGCAGTGGTTTGGTGATGCAGCTACAGGATGGAGTTGTATAGCCCATATAATTTTGTGGATTCTGATTGGAATTTCTGTCTACCTTGCTGCAGGCTGGTTCATTTTCAGCAGCATGGTGAAACTGCACTTTTACTAATATGAGTCACATTGGAAATTTGGGTCATGCCTGTGCTTTTCATTCCCATTGAATGCTGAACCTGATACTGATTAGATATTAAAGGAAAATGGAACTTTTTTAAAGTTTGAAGGTGAAGATGGTTATGTAAACACAGGTATTGATTATGACTAGGATGATTGTGTATCTCTCAAATTTCTGACTCTTTGAAGGTATTTTTTATAAAGTCTTTGTTGTAAATTTGCTATCTACAAAAGAAAAACAAAAGACAACAGGTAGATGTAGCTTTTTGAGTTTTTGTTTTTTCTTTAAATGTAGTGGCTGAGAGAATGAACATGTCCTATTATATACCTCAATTCCAGGGTAAGCTACCTTCATAGGTTTACCTTGTAGCCATTTCAAAATCTCTATTTGATCCTGTTGAGCTATAAAGATTATGACTCCAAAATTGCTAAGTGGGTAGCCTGCTGCCTAAATTAGGGTTGGCATAGATGAATAGTGATAATGCAAATAAGTTCGTCTACTAGATCTCCTCCTCTCTGACGACACAGCTGCTGCAGTCTACGTATAGACAGGACCAAACTGTGGAGCCACTGTTCTCCAAGGCAGACAGTTAATTTGTTCTCTGGGAAGGAGAAACCTGTGATCAATGACTCCTTTACTTAATAACCACGGCTTCGAAAATATCCATGGCTTCGAAGACTTTTCTAATCCCTAAACTAGAAGAAATCCTTTTCAGTCTGTTGAAGACTCATGACCAAAGCATGCTGTGTGTTGGCTAAACATGATGTGCTCCAGTACTGGAAAACTATCCAAAACAGATCTGCTTCCCTCTGCAGGCAACATTCCTGATGCAGGAACATTTTAACAGTGTCAGCGCATGGAGTGTCCACTCCGGTTAAATACAATGACAGCTCCAGACTTAGGCAGGCAGGCAGGCAGGCAGGCCCCTGCTTCTCTCTCACACTAGAAGCGGTCAGAGCCCTTCTTTGTCCAGGAAGATGCCACATTTCTGGAGTGTAGGGCTTGTTTGATTTGTATTGTTTTTGTTTGTTTTGGGGTTTGTTTTAGTTTTATTCCTAATCATTGTTCTGTCTCCTAAGTGCTGGTATTATAGTCTTTATTTTTAAAAATTATTTAGGTGCTGGAGTGGGATATAACAGATTAGTTTGTAAAGTGCTTCTCATGTAAGAATAAAACTGGATTTAATCCTCAGTCATGGTGGCAATGAATGAATTTGCAATCCTAGTGCTGGGGAGGTAGATATTGGTAGATCCCTAGGACCTGCTGGCCAAACAGTTTACCCAAATCAAGGAGCTCCAGGTCTTAGTGGGAGATCTTTACAGAGACGGGTAGATCACTGTGAATTCAAGGCTATCCTGATCTACATAGTGAGACCCTGTCTCAAAACTAATAAAGAAAACTAGCAGACAAAACCCCCAAAGTAGACAGCTCTTGCAGAATGACATTTCCTACAGCCCTTAAAATTAAATTTAAGAATTGCTGGGCTGTGGTATACATGCCTTTTATCCTAGCACTTGGGAGGCAGAGGCAGGTGGATCTGTGATTTTGAGGCCAGCTTTGTTTACAGAGCAAGTTCCACGACTACCAAGGATATATATAGAGAGAGGCCTTGTCTTGAACCCCCCCCAATAATAATTTAAATTATTTTGCAAAATGTGGTGTTGTGTACCTTTGATCCCGGTACTCAGGAGGAAGAATCAGGTGGATCTCTGAGTCTGAGGTCAGCCAGGGCTACATAGAGGGAAACCCTGCCTTTAAAAGCGTGCTCGTGTGTGTGTGTGTGTGTGTGTGTGTGTGTTTGTGTGTGTGTGTGTGTGTTTGTGTGTGTGTGCGCGCGCGCACTGGAGGCTTCATACATGTTAACAAAAAAAAAAAAGGCACTGAGATATATGTATCTCCAGTGCCCCCACCAAACTTTTCTTTTTTTTAAGATCTTACTAAGTTACCCCCCCGGCTGCCCTTGAATTTACTCTCCTAAATAGTTAGGGTTCCAGGCTTTTGTCTGGTTTAAAATGTAATTTTAGTGGTAATGTATTTTATTTATGTGTTTACTACAAGTGCTGTAGCGATGTACTTGGTCTTTGATAAGATTGTCAGAATAGTCAGATTGTGTTCTCTGTGTTGTTGTAAGCTGGAGTTGATGACCCCTGAGGTTTTATTTCTGTAGTGTTTCTCTGATACCTGGGTTCATGTTTACAAGGGTTTTTTAAAAATTGTGATTTGCCATCTTTCCCTTAGTAATTATGAATATCATGAGACTGAAGCCAGGAAAACCATTATTCTTAAGCTTTGGGTAGACCAGGCTGGCCTCACTCACAGAGATCCACCTGCCTCTGCCTCACGAGTGCTGGGATTAAAGGTATGTGTCACCTCTGCCTGGCAAGGATGAGATCCCCCCCCTATTTACTCAGTTTATTTGTGTCATGGAGATAGACCTGTCCTATGGATTAAAACATAATAACTACTGTTACTGTGTAATCACTTGAATCATGAGAGAATGTTGGAAACCAAAGCTGGTAGATAGGGTCAAGACATAAATTCAAGACAGGAACTGTTATGGATAAGTGTTGGTGGGAGGCAATTAAGTACTTAGTGGGATGCTGGAGTGGGCTTTGGGATAAGGTAGAGTCCACTAGTCTGGTTATGAGTTTGTTTTTCCTGCCGGCCTGGACCCACCGCTGCGCCAGCCCCAAATAATACACAGAGACATTATATTAGATATAAATGGTGTTGGCCAATTACTTGTTTCTTATCAGCTAGCTCTGTCTTAATTATTAACCCATTTCTATTAATCTAAGTGTTTCCACATGGTCTCATCTTACCAGAGAGTAGGGCTGGCATCTGCTCTCCCCAGTCTCTACATGCTGACTCCTCCTCACTACTTCCTCAAATCCTCCTTGTCTCCTAGTCCCACCTGTCTTGCTTTCCTATTGGCCAACAGTGCTTAATTCATTAACAAGTATGAGAAACATATTTACAGAATGACATCTCCCATCACACTAGTAGAAAGCTTTTGTAGTTAATGTTGTGCCTGTGTTAGTTTCCTGTTGGTTAGTATGGTTGTATAGGGAAGTAGAAAAGGCATAACAAAAAGGGAGGCTCAACTTGAAAAAGGACAGTATCTGGTAGAGATTATTTTTGTAGCTTTGTCTAAAGAGTTTAAAGGGCCAAATTCAAGAACAACTTTAATAAGAACATCCTTTAATAAGTTTAAAGCAAATTGTGTGGCCTTTGGACATGTGGTAGATAACGACTTTTATTTGAAGTTTTCTGTGACAAAACTATAGGTTTTCTTTAGCTTTCCATAATGGGGAAGCTTGATTATATTATATGTTTCATATCAATGTATATGCTGATTTCACTGTACTCATTTTTTTTTAAGATTTATTTATTATGTATAGTGTTCTGCCTGCATCATTTCCCTGCAGGCCAGAAGAGGGCACCAGATGGTTGTGAACCACCATGTGGTTGCTTGGAATTGAACTCAGGACCTCTGGAAAAACAACCAGTGCTCTTCACCTCTGAGTCATCTCTCCAGGCCCACTCTACTCATTTGTATACATGATTCTTCATATGTCAGAAAAAACTGGGGGTGTTAACTTGAAGTAGATCTTTGGGAATTCTTTTGGGCCAAAACATTCTGTAATCTTTGTATAATAGTGCTTTCAGGCTTGAAATTATAATCCTAATCTTGTCTCTCTTTGGATTTAGGAAGAAAAGGCTTCTCTTTTACACCGAACTCAGGAAGAAAGGCGGAAGAGAGAGGTAATGGTTTTGACTAGTTTATAGATTACTCTTTATAAACCCTTTTCTGCAGCATTTTTTAAAGCTTTGCCTTACAAGTGCATTATATATGTGTGCAACTCTTTTGGATTCTGTTAAATTTTACAGTAAGCTTTTCAGTCTGTAACCTTTGTAGGAAAAGAAGCCTGGTGGTGGTGGCACACACCTTTAATTCTAGCACTCTAGAGGCAGAGGCAGGTGGATTTCTGTGAGTTCGAGGCCAGCCTGATCTACTGAGTGATTTCTAGGACAGCCTCCAAAGCTACAAAGAAACTCTGTTTCGGGAAACCAAAAATATAAGATGGGTTTAGAGGATGAGTTGTGGCTGGAGAGGAATGTGGGGGTTTTAGTTGCCTTTTTTGCTTATAAGATTTCCAGAAGATGTAAAAAGGCTTAATGTACAGTATTCATATTTCTCCATATAAGGAGAAAACACTCAACTTGTCTTAGCTGTTTATGAAAAAGAAAAAAGGAGCTAATGTCATTCTGGTTTATTTGTTTTTTTTGTTTTGTTTTTTAATGCCTGTTTCCTGCCAGCCTAGCTATGCCAAGCTGGTTTCAAACTCCCTTTTCCTACCTCCTGGATTGCTGGAATCCCAGTTATGTGCTATTGTATCTGGCTTTGATGTTACATCTTTTGGGGATAGTTACTTCAAAAAAATTTGGTGGTTAATCATAACATATTATAAGGCATGCTTTCCTAGATAAGAAACATCTTGTTATTTTCTAGATAAGTCTAAATAAGTCATGCTATTTTACTTATTTGCTTATTTTAGTTTTTTGAAACAGGGTTTTTCTATGTAGTCCTGGCATGGGTCTTGTTATTTCTGTGAAACAAGGCTGTCTTGGAACTTGCTCTGTAGACATGCTAGTTTCAAACTCCTAGGTCTGCCTGTCTACACCAGTGCCCTGGGTCTTGTTATTTCAACAACTCATTGCTGCATTTAATAGATGTCTGGGAGCTTGTGATTTGTCAGGTACTGTTGTCTTTGCTGGAGATACACATAGTAATAAGATCGATAAGGGCCCCGCTCATTAGTGGTCTAAGATGGTATTGAGAGCTGTTAAGACAGTAGAATCATGCCTACTCACTGAGGAGGCTGACAGATGGGCACTGGAAGTAGGGTCTCAGTAAAGGTCAGAATGGGTGATACTGAAGGTCTAGAGGTTGCAGCTAGTCAGGATCCTTTGCCTAGGGAATGGTGTCACCAATATGGAATGAGTCTATATCAATTAACAAGACCATTCCCCACAACATAACCATAGGCCAACGTGATCTATGTAATTCATCAATTAAGACTTTTCCCAGATGTTTCTAGTTATGTCAAGTTGACAGTTAAAATTAGCTAGCACATGAACTAATACCATTTTGGTCAATTAAATTACTAGAACTGGTTTAGCTTAAAATTTTAGGGAAACTCCTAGATTTATTTATTGCTTTTTTTTTTTTTTTTTTTTTTTTTTTTTTAAGACAAGGCTTCTCTGTAACAACAGTCCTGGCTGTCCTGGGACTCACTTGGTAGACCAGGCTGGCCTCAAACTCACTGAGATCCACCTGCCTCTGCCTCCCAAAGGTGTGCACTACCACCACTGCCCAACTTTTTTTTGTTGTTGTTGTAACTCCTAGCATTTTTAAAAGATAAACATTTTATGTGCATTCGTAGTAAGTGGACATAACAATAGCAGAAACTAATTTCCAGCCTCATCGCTTTTGACATTTTTGGCAAGGACATTGAACTGTGAGGACTGCCCTTACAGCAGCGTTTCTTCGCTCCATTAGGACATAACACCAGTTGCACAGGTAAAGTAGCCTTCAGTTGAGATTCAAATGCTAAACCAGGAAAGGTGCTTACTTGTTGGTGTTCTCCACTCTCTGAGGAAGTTTTGTAGTGTGTCCTTTTCTTTGTGTTTATTCTTTCATTATCTATGATGGGTTATAAATGGTTATAACCCTTTTAGAAAACATTGTCATAGAAATGTTAATTTACTCCTAGGTTTGTACTCAAAAAATGCAAGCTTACATCCTTCAAAAAAGGTGGATAGAAGGTTTTGTTTTTGTTTTCTGTTTTTTTTTTTTTTTTTTTTTTTTTTTTTTCCTGTTGGGTTTTTTCTTGTTGTTGTTTTGCTTTTTGAGACAGGGTTTCTCTGTATAGCTTTGGAGCCTGTCCTGGAACTCACTCTGTAGACCAGGCTGGCCTTGAACTCACAGAGATCCACCTGTCTCTGCCTCCCGAGTGCTGGGACAAAAGATGTGCGCCACCAACACCCGGCTGGATATAGGTTTTTATAGCAGGATTGTTCATAATAGTCCACAGTGGAAACAGGACAATTGCCAACCAGCTGATGTACAGATAAACAGAATATGATATATGTGTGTCTATGATGAATTATGATTTGGCCATAAAAGGGAATAATGTACCAATGCATGCTACAGTGTGCATGCACCTTGGAAACACATGCCAAGTGAAAAAGGCCCCAGAGAAGACTACAGATTGAGTGATTTCATTGTATTAGCCGCTCAAGCTAGGAAAATCCATTGAGAAAGGTATATGAGTAATGTCTTGGAGGCTCTGGCAAGGAATGAGGGGGTGCCCCCTAAAATAGGTAAGGGGTTTCTTTTTGGAGATGATAAAATGATCTCAAATTAGATGATGGCACGTGCCTTTAGTCCCACCACTAGGGAGGCAGGGGCTGGAGGATCTCTTGAGTTCAAGAACAGCCAAGGATACACAGAGAAACCAATCACAAAAAAACAAATTGGGAAAAAAAAAAAAAAAGATAGTGGTAATGGCTACATAACATTAGAAATATGTTTAGTGATGGGATTGGAATGATGGCTCAGTGTTCAATACCACATAGTACTCTTGCAGAGGACCCAAGTTCAATTCTCAGTAGCCATGTTGGGCAACTTAACCACTTGGAACCACAGTTCCAAGGGATCCAATGCTTCTGGCCTCACCTGGACTCACATGCATATACCCATACACAGGTACAGACAGTAATTTAAAGTAATGAAAATGCTGCGTATTTGCCGTGTGGTGGTGGCGCACGCCTTTAGTCCCAGCACTCCGGCAGCAGAGGCAGGAGAATCTGAGTTCAAGGCCAGCCTGGTCTACAGAGTGAGTTCCAAGGCAGGCTCCAAAGCTATACAGAAAAACCCTGTATCAAAAAAACAAAACAACAACAATAATAAAAATCAGTTATTAAAATATATTTTCAGATAGTAATACACTTAAAAGAATGAATTTTATGAGTTTTGGACCATATAGCTAATTACAAAAAAAAAAAAAAAAAATTCCTAATTGATTGTTACTTCTTTCCTTCCTCCATTATTCAGGAAGAAAGGCGAAGATTGAAAAATGCAGTAATAATCCAGTCATTTATTCGAGGCTATAGAGACAGAAAACAACAAGTAAGTTTGTCCTTTAAAATGAGAGGTAGGCACTTGTGGTCAAGTTTGACAACCTGAGTTCAATCTCCACAGCTCACATGGTAGAAGACAACCAACTCCTTTGACCTCCACATAGCATGTCATCACAAGAGCGTACACATGCACAAAATAAATAAATGTAATATAAAAATTAAGAAAAATGAACCAGGGCTGGAGAGATAGCTGCTCTTCCAGAGGTCTTAAGTTCAGTTCCCAACAACCACATGGTGGCTCACAACCACCTATTAAGGGGATTTAGTGTCCTTTTCTGGCATGCAGGCAGACATACAGGCAGAGCATTTTATATATACATATATAGTGTGTGTGTGTGTATATGTGTGTGCTTGTATGTATGTATATTATATGTATATATTTTTAAAAAGTGAAACATACAAATGTATACAATCAACCCTTAAGAAAAAAAAAAAATAAAAAAAGCGAGGGTAAGGTAACCCAGACCCAAAAAGACAAATATAATATGTACTCACTCATAAGTGGATATGTGTACATAAAGCAAAAGACAACCAGTCTATAGGACACAACCCCAGAGAACCTGGGTAACAAAGAGGACCCTACAAGAAACACATGGATCCACCTTGGAAGAGAAAAAAGACAGGATCTCCTGAGTGTATTAGGAGTGTGGGGGCCAGGGAGGGAGGGTGAAATGGGAAATGGAAGGATGGAAGGGGAATGGGGAGAAATGCATAGCTCAATTAAAATAATAAATAAAATTTTTAAAAACTCAGGAAAGAAAGAAAAATGAACCAGGTGTGGTGTACACCTCTAGTCTCAACATTGGGGAGGCATAGGCAATCAGATCTCTGTGAGTTCAAGGCTATCCTGGCATACATAGTAAGTTTCAGGACAACCAGGGCTATATAGAGTGACCCCGTCTTAAAAACAACAAAACAAACAGAAGAATAAAAATACAGCAAGATTTGTTGGGGGGGGGAGAATAAAACTGAGGGAAATAGCTCTATGAGAAGTTATTTTAGATATACTATTGTTTGTATAAGTAGTATCTGTCTTGTATGAATTTTGCATGCCTGCTTTATAAAATGTAGTGTTAATAAATAGTATTTTCCCTAATAAAAGATTTATAAATAGGTAAATTTGGGGGAAATTCTAAGTAAGACAACTGGTAATTACAAAGAAGAAAGGAGTGGGTAGTTCTGTTAGACATTTTGGATCATCACTACATCCCAAGTTAGGAATTTTTGTTACTAGTTGTTTTTTAATCTTTAACTAATGGTCTAGTAATCACTTCTTAGTTGTTGGTCACTATACCTATCAAACACTCAGTGCTTATTTCCATCATGAGAACTTATGATGCAGTATATTAACACATGGCTTCCTGTGTGTACAGTATTCCATCCAGAGAAGTGCATTTGACAGATGTGCAGACTCAGCTCAGCCTGGTGGCAGCTTCTGCCTTGCTGATGGTCCCAACCTTACCCTCTTGGTAAGGCAGCTTCTGTTTTTTTACAAACAGAGTGAAGACTCCAAACGTTTGGTAAGTATAGACATATTTTCACTTAGCTTTCTTTACCTATTATTTTCCATCTCCTTTTGGGGGGGGGGAAGGAGGCATGGAAATAGTGTCTGATCAGGAAACCAGATAACTCCTCCCTGATTTTACCCCTTTTTTTTTTTTTTTTTTTTTTTTTTTTAATCCGGCTGTAACAGGCCACCTCTGTGTTGATGTATTCTTTTAAAAGTCAATGTATGTTTTAATTGATTTCTTTATTATAGTATTTTAAATATTATAATGGTATGCAGACACTCCATCAGTGTGGTCCATTCTCTGTACATTAGCCTCTTTGTTTAGCTGCTGTGAGGCACACCCTCAATATTGACTGTGCATATATAGTAATAATATAGTAATACTTTACTATCTGCCTTCAAATATAGGATCTCTTTAAAAACATTATAACCTATTTCCCTAAAATACATTAGGATTTTGCTATTGCTAATGAGGGATAGGGAACATTGTGTCAGTGAACTATGTTTTTTTGTTTGTTTGGTTTTTCAAGACAGGGTTTTTTTGTGTGTCCCTGGCTGTCCTGGAACTAGCTCAATAGACCAGGCTGGCTTTGAACTCACAAATATCTGCCTACCTCTGCCTCCCAAGCACTGGGATTAAAGGCGTGCACTGATGCTACTGCCACCACTGCCAACACCACCTGTCATGAACTGTGTTCTTAAAAAGTGGAACAGCCAGGACTATAGAGAGAGACCCTATCTGAGGTGGGATTGGTTGTGGGGGGCGGGGTAGAGCATGGGCTCATACTTATAATTACAGCACTTGGGTGGTGGAAAGATCAGGAGTTCGAGGTTAGGTTGGACCACATTAGATATTTTCTCAAAAAACAAAAAAGTAAAAAATCCCTAATGTTCCTCTTCCCCAAGAAATATTTGAGATTTATATATATTTATTAGGTTAGATATTTTTATTTATCTCTAATTGAAATTTCCAAATTACATTAAAAGAGAATATACAATGAAAACTGCCCTAGACAGAGCCCCATATGCACCTACAAGGCAAAGCAGTGCTTTGCTATTTATCTGGAGCTTGGCTATAGTCCTACCTCTGCAGCCAGAACCTGAGCTAAACTGGGGCCTGAAAGAACTTTGTATAGGAGTTGTTGTGGGGAACAGGGGAGGAGGGGACGGTGAGAGAGCTGGGGTTGACATGTAAGCTTGTTTCAAATTTCAATAAAAAATTATTTAAAAATTTAAAAAGAACTTTGTATAACTGAAGCTGATCAAGAGAGGTACAATGGTCTGGAGAGATGGCTTAGTCAGTGGTTGAGAGCACTAAATGCTCTTCCAGAGAACCTGAATTCAGTTCTCAGAACCCATACGTTGACTCACAAATGTCTGTAACTCCAGTCCAAGGGGATCTAACAAGGGCACCAGAGACCCATGTGATACCAGACACATATGTAGACAGAAGGCCCATATCCATAAAAATAAATAAATAAAATCAGGAGGGACATAACAGTTAATCTGCCCACCTTTCTGGACTTTGTTTCTGGGCAGCTGTCTGGAATCCTGTCTGAAGTCAGGTGAAAAGGAATAAAAGCCACAGTAGCAGACTGTCGTCTGATTCCCTCTCAACAGACTGGTCTCACCTTAGGGCTCCCTATTTCTGGATATGAACCAATGCCAAGGAACAGAAAACATGGTGTTGCGAATGTTCTCCAGAGCACCTTGGTGTGTGAGAGCTCATCTGTGATCTGGTTCTTTAGAGGCATCAGAAGCTGGATGTCAAACCTTGGAGTGAAGTGCAGGTTTTGACCCCAGCCACGGGCACATGCAAAGCAAATAATTCATGTGCAGATTGTGAAATCCTAAGTCGAGCAAAATATTGTGAAACACAGTTCATATTCAAAAAGGGAGTTTAGGGGCTGGAGAGATGGCTCAATGGTTAAGAGCATTGACTGCTATTCCAGAAGACCTGAGTTCAATTCTCAGCACTCACAGGTGGCTCATAACTGTCAATAATTCCAGTTCCAGGGTACCTGACACCTGAACTTGGTCTGTAGACCAGGCTGGCCTTGAGCTCACTGAGATCCACCTGCCTCTGCCTCCTAAGCACTGGGATTAAAGGTGTGAACCACCACCAAAGCATGACTATATTTCTTGCTATGACTTTAATATGGTCCTCTGCCAAGACAGTATGTGCTGTTACTGCAAAGTAAGTATGTAGCTTACTTTGAACTTTTCTGAAGTTAATACTTGCCTCACTTTTTAATTAATTGGTTTTCTTTGAATCTCTTAATCTCTTCTTGGTGCAACTTTTCATAAGACTTGGGCTGTCCCTGTCTTCATGCTATTCTTCCTAGCACTCTCTAGGCCGTTATATCCTGGGAAAGATTTGTTTTGCTTTTCCTGATTTCTCTGTCTTTCTACTTTCTTTCTTTTTTCTTTTTTAAATGTTAGTGATAGTCATTCATCACTGAGCTCAGTAGTAGAGTGCTTATCTCAAATGTGTGAGACCATCCTGTCTTAGGGTTTCTATTATTCTGACAAAACATGAGAAACATCTTAGAAGGAAAAAATTTATTTCGATTACACTTCCGTATCACAGTTCATCATTAAAGGAAGTCAGGTCAGGCATTCTGTAGGAACCTAGAAGCATGAGCTAATGCAGAGGCCATGAAGAGGTGCTGCTAATTGGTGGATTGCTTCCTTTTGCTTTTAAACCATTGTTGTTTCAAGTAGAATATATTCTTTGTTTAGAGACTAGTGTAGTAATATCAATTAACATTAATTTTACTAAGATGGAGAATACAAGTCTTGCTAAGAAAATCCTGACTGAGAAACCTTATTCTTTATCAAGTTTTCATTAGATTTAAGTGTGGAAACCATGTAAAGACATTTTTAGTATCTAAATAAGCAAACAAATTTTATGGGTTAAATATTGTATTTTTATGTTTTACTCATAGATATGGCTGTATCAGAACTTAATTAAACACAGCTCTCTGTTTGTCAAGCAGTTGGATGGATCAGAGAGACTAACATGCTTATTTCAAATAAAGAGGTTGATGAGTCTCTGTTGCAGGTAAGTTTGTCATAGTTGGAAACTTAGGAAATGTGTGAGATACCTTTAGAGTTTAAATGCTTTGGGAAGCAGCTTTGTTTTGTTTTATTGGTTTCGTGTGTGTGTGTGTGTGTGTGTGTGTGTTTGTGTGTGTGTATGTTTGCTATGTATGTCTATGTATCACATACATGCCTGGTGCACAGAGACTTGAAAAGGGTGTGAGATTCCCTGGAGCTGAATTTATAGAGGTGAACTACCTTGTGGGTGCTTGGAACTGAGGCCAAGTCCTCCGAAAGAGCAGCCAGCACTCTTAACCACTGAGTCATCTCTCTAGCCCTGTGGTTTTCTGATTTTCCTGTTTTTAGATCTTCTTTTTCAGCCCAGGCTGGCCTTGAATTCAAAGCAGTCCTCCCTGCTTTGGCCTCTCGAGTGCTGTAGTAAAATATAGATACTTTTATAGGAAGACATAGATGTTAATAAGTACTGGGGGAGTTAAAAAGGAAAAGACAGGATATGAAGTATCCTAGTGGGAAAATCTTTGTTATGAGATCAGTTGGAGATAGGGATGGTTCTTTATATGCTAGGTCAGGAAGATATTAGGGGAGAGCCAGTGCATGTTTTTAAGCATCTTGGCTTTGTGTGACCAAGTAAGGAGCCAAAGGAAAGTTTTGAGCAAGGTCACATATCCTGAATTTTCTCCTAAAAATTACAACATAAAAATTGAAAAAAAAAAAAAAAAAAGCTGCACCTGGTGTTCATTACTGTCTTGAGTCAACAGTTCCTTTTTGTTTGCTTGTTTGTGTGTTTTGAAACTATGTAGACCAGGATGTCCTTGGGATTGATTAATCAAGGTGTGCACCACCACATCCAACATAGAGTCAGTACTTATTGCTGTCAAACAGGTGAATGTTTTGCTGAACCAGTGTAATTTTTGTCTTACGGTGGCATTCTACTCCCCAGATACTTTCACATCCAGTTCTAGAAAGAAGGGTCCATCTACAAACACCAATATCATGATCAGCCTGAAAACGATTAAGATTGATGTTGCCTGAATGCAGAGAGGACAGGCACCTGTGTTGACAGATCCAGTGTAACTCAGCAGTAGGCATTGGGTGAAAGGCTCAGTCCATTGTCAGGTTGAGTTATCATCACAGACAGAATCTGTAATTACAGAGTACCATTGATAGCTGTATCTGGACCAGTACCATCCAACACATTCTTCCAGTGTGTGCTTTAAGAATGTGTTGGAAATGACTAGAGAGTAGTAATTGCTGAATCTGACATGTTTGGACTACAGGATTGCCAAAACAGGCAGTAGTAAAGCCTGGGACTCTGATGAAGGTGAGTTCAAGATACCTGTGAATTTTCAGTGGAGCCACTTGAAGTGAAGGGTTTTAGAGAGAGACTATGAGAACTTCAACCTGGATAGGATTCAGTGGATTGTGTGAAAGATAACAAAAGACTGACCCTTTGGGGGTTGCTGAAAAGAGCAGAAGGAACCAGCTCATTAAAACTGAGGTGGAGAGGAGGGTTAGGTCAGAATGGAATACTTTCATCTAAGCCTTAATTCAGTTAAAGCCAGAGTCTCATATGAGTATGCAGGTCTTAGTGTTTCAGTGTAAGGTTAGTTGGATGCTGTAGCTGATGCAAATCTGCTTCCTCTTCCTGAATGAAATCTTTTTACAGCCTCTTTAGTGCTTGGTGGGAGCCATGGCTTTGCTGTCAGGCATCTACCTGTATGAGTTGAGCAGGGTACTCAGAAGCCTGTTTGGAGCTATCCCAGTTATTCCTTTTTCCCTCAGTAATACCCATGGTCTGATGTAGCAGTGGAATGTGGAGTGGCAGATGCATCCATGAGAGAAAGATGAGGAACACATTGAGGATAGCAGTTGGGAAAAAACCATACCTGGTTGTTTGAGGAGTTAGCCTTGATGGTACAGGAGGAAGAATTACCAAATTAAGAAAAAAAGAATGTGATACAGCTTCAGGATCATGAATGCGGCCTTGGAAAGGTAGAAAGGCAGTTTATCCATACTGTCAAGAGGCAGACAGTGAAAAAATAGGCAACAGCTCTTTCTGAACTGGATCAGTACATACTTGAACATGCTATCAGTATTAATTAGAGAAGTAGAAATCCATGTTGTGATACATATTTACTTATATACTCAGAGCTGCTGAATTCTAATGCTTCCTACCATGTGCTAGGATGTGATGCAATGGAGACTCCCTCTAACAGTGTCTATGGGAACCTGGGGGATTCACATGCAATTTGGACCCATTTGGGATCCAGTAGTTCTATATGTAGGAAATACCCAAAAGAGATGAGGCATATACACACTGGACCTTATCCTTAAAGGCACCTATCAGCCTCTCATTGAGACACAATTTCCCAACCCCAGATGTAATATTTTTACATGGGAGACTATAGTTCAATGTGTTAAGGATTGAGGTTTGCAGGTGTATTATGTGATGAGTCTCAGACAATACTCTGAGCACACTACACTGTACAGCTTCTTCTGTATTTAAAAAAAAAAAAAAAAAAAAAAAAAACAAGAAGTACAGTCTTATCCACAGCTGCAGAGTGGTAGGGTGGGACATGGAAAGATGATTGACTGGAGATACCTAAAAACAGCTTCCTTTTCAAGGTTGTACATCCCACTTATGAGATATAGAACAGTGTATAATCATGCCTCTACTGAGTCTTTTTAAAGAAAAGACATGGAGGAGCTGGAGAGATGGCTCAGTGGTTAAGAATGCTTGCTGCTTTTGCTGAGGACTGGCATTCAATCCCTAACACAAAACCATCTGTTACTGTAGCTCCAAGGGATCTGACATCCCTCTCTGGCTTTCCACAGGCACCTGTACTCATGTGTATACACACACACACACACACACACACACACACACACACACACAC
The DNA here is from genome assembly GCF_943737965.1 of Phodopus roborovskii. Classification (NCBI taxonomy): domain Eukaryota; kingdom Metazoa; phylum Chordata; class Mammalia; order Rodentia; family Cricetidae; genus Phodopus; species Phodopus roborovskii. Next base: position 26,548,705 of record NW_026126571.1, on the reverse strand, counting down.
ACACACGTTAAAAAAATTTAAGGGCATAGAGTCGATTTTTATTTTATTTTTAATCTTTATTTATTTGCTTGTTTATTTATTTGGACTTGTTGAGACTGGGTCTCCATAAATAGCCCCAACTGGCCTGGAATTCAAAGAACTCTGCCTGCCTCTGCCTTATGAGGACTAGGATTAAAGGCCTGTGTGGCTACACCTGGCTGGAGGCCGTTTTAAAATCAGACAGTGGTAGTTAAGAATATTTTTTCCTGTAGCCGTCCTCCTAGTAAGAGGGGAGGGTTCAGTCAATTTAATTCAAAACCAAAGAGGTCATGCTATGGTCTGTAGTGTGGGAACCGGCAGGTCTGGACAGATTTGATGTCACTGTTTGCAGAGCCATTTTTCCCAAAAAGCCTTACCCAGTTGAAATATGCAACTTTTCTTGTAATAATCCATGGTTTATGGTTTTCTGTCTCTGTTTGCGATCTTTGGTTGTCCTCTGCTATCTCCCTCTGAGATTGTTTATTTTTCATTTCTATCTACTAAAGGGATACTGTTGACTAGTAATGAAAGACTCAGGAAGTCTGACATTGTTGCTTGAGCCCTGCCTGTTTTCTGAGACCCTGGCAGTACTGCAGTGGCTCACATGCTCATCACAGGAACTGGAAGGGTCAGGGAAACTGACAGCCCTGGCTTTCTAGTAAGTGTGTGAATTTGTTTTTATAGGTTACTGCAAAACTGCAGTGATGACAGTTTAAATGTTGCACTTCCAATGCGAATGCTTGAGGTGTTTTCATCTGAGAATACATACTTGCCGGTTTTACAAGATTCTAGCTATGTGGTGTCAGTGATTGAACAAATTTTGCACTACATGGTTCACAATGGTAAGTGGCTGGGCCAAACCTGTGGCGGTGGACATTATTGTGGAGGCATGCATTGGCTTGTGTGCTGCAGAGGGATGGTACTACTATGAATAACACACTGTGATCTTTGCAACAGAAGCTGTGTGTGACTTCTGGGAGAATGACAGCAGCCTCTGAGTCTAGTGTTGCTCCTAGCCTCTGAAAATGCAGAAGCCTTTTCACTGTTTATTCCTTGTTTTGTAAACAAATTTCTCTGGCTAATCATAAAAGGCGCTGGTTTGAGGCTGGATGTGGTGGCTCACACCTTTAATCCTAGCACTTGAGAGGCAGAGGCAGGCAGATTTCTGTGAGTTTGAGGCCAGCCTGGTCTACAAAGAGATCCAGGACAACCAGGATTGTTAAGAGAAACCCTGTCTTCAAACAAAACAAAAAAAAAAAGGGAGCTGGTTGTTGGCTGTTCTTGAAAGTGTTAAGTTAGTGTTAGAGAGTGTAAATAACTTGTTTTATTGAAGTATAAACCTATGTAGATTAATTTTAGCCGATATAGATTAAAACCACAAAAATTAATATCGTACGCATTTTTAATGTTTGTAGAGCTTAGTAAGTATAAACTCTAAACTTGTTTTGTTCAAAATCTCTACAAAATACTGACTTAGTAAAAATTATAGTGAAATTTATAGAGTTTGGTCTTCTAAGAAATAGATTCATGATGGCAATGAACTTGAGTGAACTTATGTACTGTATACATCCAACTCAGGCTAAGCATTTGATGAGAATTTTATTTTTCCTGTTTTCTAAAACTATTAGGAAGATAATCATGAGCTGTGCCTTCTATGAGATGTTTTCTAAAAATAAAAAATGATTGAAAATCTTCCATCAAAATTGTTGCTTCTGTTGTGTTGTGCAGTGGCATGGCTGTTTTTCAGTTGTTTTAATGAATTATTCTGTGGTGTTATTGTATGCATAACCTATCTTTAAGTCACTGAGTCCAGGTTGTGGTCTTTAAGTATGATGTTTCCTCCAAAAGAAACTTGGAAGACTCTACAGACAAGAAGGTAGGACATGGTCAGACTAGCAAGGTGAGACAGACATTCTCTCCATCAGAGCAAACTGCCACCAGCAGCCACTGAGTAGCATGAATGACTTGAGGATAACAACTATTGTAGACTGAAGCATATTAATGTGTCTGACCCATGAATTCATTGTAGCACTAAGGGAGCCCACAACATTAATTACATACTGAGGTATTTGGGAGAGGAATCAGAAGGTCACATTATTGACCTTATTGGGATTATGGGATTATTAGTCAATCATGTTGATTAAATAAAATACCAGACAGTTGGTGACTTGATTACTTAGTAGTTATTTGTGATATTAAGAAGTACTGATTCACTTTTAGCTATGGTAATGGTCCTCTTAAAATATTTAATCTTGCCAATCCATGATGGCTTTCACCTGTAGTCCCAGCATGTGGAGTTAGAGACAGGCAGAACTCTTGAGTTCAAGGCCAGCCTGGTCTACAAATCAAGTTCCAGGCCAGCCAGAGCTGTTACACAAAGAAACCTTGTCTTGAAAAAAAAAAAGTCTTTATCTTTTCATGGTATACTGAAGTAATTGTGTCTTAGATTTGCTTCTGAATGAGGGAGTAACAGTAGGTCAGGACTGACATTGAAAAAGCCATGTTGTAGTAGTGGACACCTTTAGCCCCAGCACTCAGGAGGCAGAGTCAAGCGGAACTCTGTGAGTTTGAGGCCAGCCTGGTCTACAGATTGAGTTCCAGGTCAGGTTCCCAAGCTTCAGGGAAACCCTGTCTCAACCCCCCCCCCCCCCACATACACAAAAAAGAACTGGCCTTGTAGGCATTGTTGATGCTGACTAAGCAGTAAATGTGAGAATCTGTGTGCCTTTCAACTCTTTCCAAAATGAATGTAGCTGGATGCAGTGGCTCACCCAATACCATAGCACTTGGGAGACTATGGAAGGAGGATTGCTGTGAGTTTGGTGCCAGACTGAACTATAGAATGAGACTTTCTCTTCCCATTTCACCCATATAGATTTATAAAGACATTTAAAACTTAGTGATGGCAGTTGAGATAGGTCAGTAAATAAAAGTACTTTCTACCAAAAACTTGATGATCTGAGTTCAGTTCCTGGGTTCATTGAAGTAGAAGAAAAGAATAGGTTCCTTCAAGTTGTCCTCTGAAGCTTCCCAAAATAAATGTATTTAAAAAAAATTTAAAGTACTTCTCCATTGTAGTAAAAACAGACACTTAAATATAAATGTCTTTTCCCCCCATTTTTTTTTTTTTAGGGTATTATAGATCTCTCTACTTGTTGATTAATAGCAAGCTTCCATCAAGTATTGAATATTCTGATTTGTCTCGAGTTCCTATAGCAAAAATTTTGCTGGAGAATGTCCTAAAACCATTGCACTTTACGTACAGCTCTTGTCCTGAAGGTGCAAGGTGGGTGAGTTGAGACTGGGCAGTCTCACGTGTTTTCTTTATTAGTATGTCAGGGTTCGCAGGGAGATGTGCACTTTTCTCTGTCTTGTCTGCACCTGACATAAATTTGTAGTCTAATGACCTGGCTATTTATTCCCTGCTGTTTAGTACCCATCAGGAAGTACAAAATTATCTTAATAGAAAAGAGATAAAGCCAAATTCTACTCTCTACTTTAGAATATAGATTATTTATGTAGAAGGACATTTGGGGAAGTGATTTTAATCTGTGATTTGATGGGTGGGATGTTTTGATTCTCTTTAAATCCCTTTTCCTTTCCAGACATCAAGTTTTCTCAGCCTTCACAGAGGAGTTTCTGGCAGCACCTTTTACTGATCAAATTTTTCATTTCGTCATTCCGGCGTTAGCAGATGCACAAACTGTGTTCCCTTATGAGCCCTTTCTGACTGCATTATTGTTACTAGAGAGTCGAAGTTCAAAACGGAGTAGCGAAGTGCCATGGCTCTTCTATTTTGTTTTAACTGTTGGCGAGAACTATTTGGGTATGAAATGCAAGATGTATTTTTCCTAACTCCTGTATAGATAGCTGAATAGATGAGTCAGTAGAAGACTACAGTGACATTTTAGCATAAATTTCACATTTTGCTAGAAATCTTGAAATTCAGGCTATTTTCCTAGTTTACTTGCCACTACTTTTTTTTTTTTTTTGTGACCAAGATGCAAGATGCTGGCTTTCCCCTCACCTCAACCCTAAACTACTTGAAGAGAGAGTCAGACCTCACAAGTTGAAGGCTTAGTCCTATGAAACTGCCTGTACTTCACATCCTATTGTATAATAACATGGGTTGTTACCTGGGCCTCTGACCAAGTAATAAAAACTGGTATTCTGCAACCCCTTCCTTGAACCCTGATAGTTTACTAGAGTCTGAGAAGCCTGTTGACTATTGTGTTATAACAGTTATAACTGATCATCAAATATTGGCGATAGACTGGTCAAGGTCTGTGGGGAGGTTATGGGGACTGAACACTAACCTGGTATTTTCAGGGGCTCAGAACCTTATTCCAGTTTCATTAGAAACTTATCCTGATCTCCTCTCCTTAGAAGCTGTGATTGGGCTTAAAATTAAAACTCTAGCACTCTACCTGTCTAGGTAGTAGCACACCTTTAGATTATGTAAGTCTTCAATTTCTAGCCACAATGGGTGTGGCCAGAAGGGGCTTGCAGGAGTGACCAGAGACCCTGCTGGTGCTCAGGTTTTAGGTTCCCTGAGACAAAGACCAAATACACTGCATAGTATGTGGTAGTTTGAATTTAATTAAAACACTAAGGCCCGTTCCAAAGTACCTCTCTAGATGAGGAAAGTGATGCCCAAGTATCTGAAGTAACTCTGAGTAACTCATGTGCTGGTTGTCTCTCAAAGGAGCACTCTCTGAGGATGGTCTGCTGATTTATCTACGAGTGCTCCAGACCTTCCTCTCTCAGCTACCTGCTTCACCTACCAGTACAGGCTGCCCTGATTCCACCAGTGACTCTGAGGACGATAATGAGGAAACTGACCAGCCTACCAGCCCTGTAAGCCACCATACTAGAAGTATTCTTTTAGCTTCTCAAGCTACTCAAGTAATCCTCAGCCTTGCATGACCACCATCAGCTCCCTCTGAGAGAGGCTGGGGAAATAAAGTTCTATACAGTCTGTTTCTTCTCTAGGCTTTGTTATAGAAATAAGCTTCTTCCCTGTGAGCAGATGCTGATTTGGGAACAGAATGTATAAACCCCCTGCCTGATTGCATTTTGTTGCTATTTCTATCTTTGGAAAATGTTACTCCACTTTAAGTCATTCCCTCCCCATAGTACATGATGATTTTAGGAGACCTCTTACACAGGTTTATGTTTTGGCTCCTCTTGTCTTTCTCCTATACTTGAGATTATTCTTTCCTTTTTCGGTTGATAACTAATCATCCAATTATAAATATACCAAGAACTACCATTTCTGGGCCAGATCTTTTGTTTTACCCTTCTTTTTTTCCTTATATGTGTATGGGTTGCCTTGCCTGCATGCAGTACTGTCAGAGGTCAGAAGAGGGTGTTACATACTCTGGGGACTAGAGATAAATACTTACATACACTATGTGGGTGCTGGTAATTGAACCCAGGTCCTCTGAAAGAGTAGCCTATGCTCTTAACAACTGAGCCATCTCTCCAGTCTCCCTTTTCAGATTCTTTTAAAGACAGGATCTTGTGTAGCTCTGACTGACCCCATGCTGACCTCCATTTACAGCCATCCTTATACCTCTGCCTCCTAAGTGCTAGGATGATAGGTGGGGACAACCACATACCCTGGTTGTCTCCAAACTCATAGAGATCCCCTTGATTCTGCCTCCCGAGTGCTGGGATTAAAGATATGCACCATAATACACCTGCTAAAGCTGGACTTTAACATTTGTTTTATAGGATTGGAGATTAAACTCATGGCTTTGAGTATGCTAGATAAGTGTTCTGCCTCTTGAACTACATCCCTAGCTCACATGACTCCTTTTTAATTCTTAAGAATTTAAGTATATTTTGTTGGCTCTTAAGAATTACCTGATGAGCTAGGTAGTAATGGCACAGTTACATTCCTAGCAGTGTCCTAGAGTAGGAATACATACACTGTCATTATTTTACAGAAGTGATAACTTAGGACAATTTGTCACTAATCCTGTTGGGCCAGATCTGATATATTTATGTTTACATTTTTACCTTTTCTTTTCCTCTGATCTAATTAAGTAGAACTTAATGTGATTGTAGAGACCTTTCCAAGGTCAAAGTTGATCTATAAGGCAGGTGTCATAGCTCACTATTATAATCATGGGAAGCTGAGGCAGGAGGATCACTATCTAGTGAGTTTGAGGGCAGCATCAACTATGTAGCAAGACCATGTCTCAAACCTACCCTACCAAAAAATGTTCACCCTCAATTCTTTTTGACCTCTAGATTTCAGTACAGTTTTTTTCACTTATGTATAGTAGATTGTAAATTTATATGTATCAAAAACTGCAGTACTAGCATAGCATTCTCAGGGTTCAAGTTTAACAGCTAGAATTTAAGACTTTTACTCAAAAGGGATGTTGAATTTGTTAAATTACTACAGATTGAATGTTCAAGTTTTCAGGTATCTGGCAGTATTGTCATAGATACTCTTAAATACATTTTTTCATACATATATATTAGAAAAAAACATATATCTTTAATTAATACTCTAAATGAGTAAACCACATGGCATAGGTTTTATTCAGTAAATTAAACCTAGAGAAATTAAGCTAACACCTACAGCCATACCACCCTCAACGTATCCAATCTCATCTGATCTCAAAAGCTAAGCAGAGTCAGGCCTGGTTAGTACTTTGATGGGAGAAATTAAGATATTTTGCATATCCTTTGAATTTTTTTGTTGTCTCATAATCTAAAGTAGACATGTCATCAGATAAGAATTTTACTGGGTTTGGTGTCTCAGTACAACTCATATCATTGATATATGGAATGAATTTTTCTTAAGATATGAATGCTAAAATACATGATGAATTGTGGGCAAAATCTGAGCATTCATACTTGGCTGTGCTACTGTGGTGGACAGAGTTGATGGCTGATGGTGACTGTGTTACTACAAGAGTTAGTGGGTATGTTAGGAACGATATTGGGAAGTAATGGGATTTGGTTAATTTTTAGGTAAGGCTTTGTGTTTTCTCTTCAAAAAAAAAATGTAACGTGAAAGTGATTGGTGGGTGGTCAAGTTCCAGTAGCACTTCACTCACTCAGACTTATTTCTCTGTTGTACTTAGGAGGATGGCAGGGTCTCAGCCCCATACATAACTGAAGAGTGTCTGAGAAAGCTGGACACAAAGCAGCAGACTAACACCCTGTTGAACTTGGTGTGGAGGGACTCGGCCAGTGAGGAGGTCTTCACGAGGATGGCTTCCATCTGCCACACACTGATGGTGCAGCACCGGATGATGGTGCCCAAAGTCAGGCAGGTCTCTTGGGGTCGGTGTGCATAGGCCGGGGAGTGTGCCATCTCCCTGGGAATCATGGAGTGTAAACTGTGATTTGTTTGTCTGTTTTCTGATAAAAGAGGAAAAGGGATACTGGACTCGCCAAACCCTTCATTAAAATGAGAGTCTGTTTTCCATTTTGGAACCATTTATTGTTATATATCCTTCCTGGCCCTGAGTGTGGTATAGTAGCAAATTCATTCAGCTAGCTTCGCATGCAGTAGTGTCTTGCATATGAGTGGTTAGACCTCATTATCCATTTGTAAAGTTTGGACTCATAGGTATGTGCCAGTATGCTGAATTTCTTTTTAGGTTTCTTCATGGTGCCTTTTAGTCATGTTACTGTAGTAACATGCAAATTACTGTAGTCAGCATAAATAAATAAATGTAAGCTATGAAAGAAACTTTTAACCAGGAGATGATGGTACACACTTTTAATCCCAGCATTTGGGAGGCAGAGGCAGGGAGATCTCTTAAGTTTGAGGCCAACCTGGTCTACAGAGCCAAGTTCCAGGACAAACAAGGGTACACAGAGAAATTGATTGGGACACATGTCCATGTTGTCTACCAGGAGTCCCCCATATCCCAGAATCTTGTTTCCTTCTTCATCCCAGTAAAAATGGGCTCTTTATTTACTTCTCTGTGCCCCAACATTGAAGTACATAATTATACTCAAATTCTCAGTCACATTAGTGTGGTTAGGGAGCACTACACAGGTGGCAGATTACAATAAGCCCTTCCTCATAGGAACCCCACTGAACACACTATCCTAAGGTTTAAGCTGGATCTATCTTCCTTAGTGAGCCCCATGCATGTTGATTCAACATACTTTGTCAGAACTTCATTCTTCAAGCCATGTTTTTGCCAGATAGATGAGTTATCAAAACCAGAAATAGTTTTATAATATGGTGTAAGGCTCAACTGTGGATCCCCTTTGCTTTTAAGACAGTTTCCAAAATTCTTTGTATTGTTGCTTTACAGGGTCATCTCTTTAAGCCTTATCAGTTAGCTTCCTAACTTTACTTTTGGCTGCAGAATGCTTTTGCCTAAGCACCTTTAATCACTTGATTTCTTTTTTGATCCTGCTCCTGATCTCTGACTGCCTCTCCTTTCTTCCATTCTGCCTTAAGTGGGGCTGGCATATTCTTCATGCTCTTTGATAACTTGGCTCTTCGCTCTCTTGACTGAGCTCAAAAGCTTTGAGTAAAGTTTTGGATGTGTGTAGTAGTCAGTAAGGTTGCCTGCAGTTGTAAAGTGTTTATGAGGCATCCAGGTTAGTTCTGTCTCAGTATAAGCTTGATCTTTTTTTCTTCTAAAAACTAATAGAATGAGCCAACTTAATTATATATTTTGTTTATTAATCACTGAAATTCCAACAACTGTATGCCATGTGTCTTCTAAGCACTGTTAACATGCAGTGGTAATGACTACTCTTTAGCTCTTGGATTACAGGTTCGTGTCTTGTCCTTTTATTATTTAGGGTAAATGATTATACTGGTAACTACAGTTTGTGTTAGCTTGTGTTAGATATTACCTTTTATATAATGTGTGTAGTTTGTAAGTATTTCTGTAATGCTTTAAAGAAAACAGTAAGGTCATAATTGGAGACAAATTTCATTTCTTTGCCTATGATTTTGTTGTCTTTTAACTTATATTGTCAGAATATATCAATAGATTTAGTAAACTATTTAAAATTTGCATTCTACTTCATGAGTTAGGATCATATAAAACTAATAAACTTTTAAACATTTTAACAATTCTATTTTGGATTCTTACCACATTTAAGCTAATGTCGCATAGTTTGTTAGGCACAATAGAAGTAGGACTGTTTTGTTAAGGTTAGCACTACAGTAATGTATTGTGAGTTTTGAAAACTACTAAGTATTCTTTTTTGTTTGTTTGCTTTTCAAAATAGGATTTCTTTGTAGCTTTGGAGGCTGCCCTGGAACTAACTCTGTAGACTAGGCTGGCCTCAAACTCACAGATATTACCTGTCTCTGCCTCCCAAGTGCTGGGATTAAAAGCATGAGCCACCATTGCCAGGCTCTACTAAGTATTCTTTAAATATTTGTGATAATTAATTCTCAAGACATAATTTACTGCTGATGTGGTAGCATACACATATAGTGGTAGCCCTGGAGAGGTAAAGGCAGGAAGATTAAGAATTCAAGACCATTTTGGCTATATGAGACCCTGCTTTCAATATAAAAAGAAGGGGAGAAGACATATGTAAATTTGGAAGAAATGTGCACCAAAGTCATTTTAGAATCCAATCCCTTTTAAAGTTTTTATTTAGTAATGTTAAGGATTAGTAAAGAATAGCAGTATCAGACAGCATCCTGAGTGGTGAACACAGCCTAAAATGTGCTGGGGCTGGATGTGTATTGTATTGTGATTTGTTGTTTGAGATGGTGTTTTTTTTATTGCCTCCGCCTCCCCCCCCCCTTTTTTTTTTTTTAATTATGTGGCCCATGGAAGCCATAAAAGGGTCAGATCCCCTGGAGTTAGTAGTGGTTATTGGCCACCAGTATAGCTTCTAAGATCTGAATTTAGGTCCTCTGCAAATGCTCTTAACCTCTGAGCCATCTTTCCAGCCCTGAGGGTTTTGCTCTCAACACATGCTTGCAGGTTCCCATGTAGCCCAGATTGGCCTGGAACTCACAATAATATTCTTTTTCTCAGCTTCCTAAGTACTGGGAAAGTGTGATTTTAGAGAAGAGTCTGCTCTTATTTAGAAAAAAAAAAAAAAAGGAAAGGAAAGCCAATTAGTTTAGAATGGGAACTGTCTGAACAAACTGGTTGTAGTTTTGGTATTGAGTGGTCAACTTAACACAGCTGTGTATTTAAAGATTTACTTCACCAGGTGCTGGTGGTGTATACCTTTAATCCCAGCTCTTGGAATGGAGGCAGGCGGATCTCTGTGAGTTCCAGGCCAGCCTGGTCTACATACTAAGTTCCTGTACAGCCAGGATTGTTTCACAGAGAAACCCTGTCTCTAAAAAAATATTTTCTTCTATACTTCTAGTTTATCTGTGAAGGTTTTCAGTAGCTTATTCATCATCAACTATGTTTTAAATTTTTTTTTATTCTCTGAGGCCATTTGGATTTATCTTTAATCTTGCATATCTCAGAAGTGAATTGTTACACATCTTATTTTAATACTTCCTTGCCAAGAAGTGATACTGTCAGCAACAAAATGCAGAGTGTGGCATTTCTGTGCGTATGCTGGAAGGAATGCAGATGTCTTGCTATGTTTCTAAAACCTGTGAGGCTATCCACAGATCTCAAGCGGCCAGGTGATGGGAGATGCCATTATGTATATATGTTTCTCATACTGGTTAATAATAAAGCACTGTTGGCCAATAGGAAAGGAAGATAGGAGGGACTAGGAGACAAGGAGGAAATAGGAAGTAGGAAGGAGGAGTCAAGATGGAGAGTCTGGAGAGCTGGATGCCAGCCGCCTCCCCGGTAAGAGAAGGCCATGTGAAAATACATAGATCAGCAGAAATGGGTTACTACTTAAGATAGAGCTAGCCAATAAGAAACTAGTACGTGGCCAACAGTATAATATCAAATACAGAGTCTCTGTGCATTATTTGGGGCTGGCGCGGCAGCAGGACAAGACCAGCGGCGACGGGCGGAAAAACCCATACTCCTTACAGCCAGGGATGTCTTGGGTTCGACCCATGTCTTGGTTTGACCCATGTCTTCACTGTGTTCATCTTTGGCTTCATATGCTTCAGAAGCATATGCCCCAGAATCTCTTCCCTAATGAACTTACAGGGTTATTACGGTGAATAAAGTATGAGTGCTTTTAATCTATCTCAGTACATGGAAAGAATAAGTCATTTCTTTACCTCTTGGAAATAGAGCCCCAAACTAAATTACCTTTAGTAGTTTAATTAAAAGGTCTAATAAATTTTTTTATTATTGCCCATTGAATAAATACAAGTATTTCAAAATTAGCCTTAAATATAACTTGAAGTATGTAGTCATTAAGATGGTGTTTCAGTTCTGGGTGTGGTGGCCCACACCTTTAAGGCTATCTCTCTGCGTTTGAGGCCAGCCAGAGTTACACAAAGAAACCCTGTCTTGAAAAACCAAGAAGAAAAAAAGTTTCAGAAACATGTTAATCTTAGTAGAATTTCCATAAGATGTTATTTAGGAATAACATCTAGTATAAAGTATACCCAAGGGGTATATAATAGTACAGGATTATTAGCTATGATTATTTCTGAGTGAATACAGTGAAATACTGCTTCATCCTTTTTTCTGTTTTGACTTTTTGTTGTTATTTTCAGATTAAAGCTCAGAAGAAACATGCATTTTGAAAGCATATAAAATCACTATACTTTTTAATATTTAATTTTTTGATTGACAAGAACTAAAACAAGCAAATATGGCCTATTAGGATGTTTTCATGTAGAAAATTTGTGGGGTTTTTTTTTGTTTGTTTGTTTGTTTTGTTTTGCTTTGCTTATTTATTTATTTATTTGGGGGAAAGTGACATCTGTGTACCATGGAGCTTGTGGAAGTCAAAAGACAGAAAACCTTGGCAAACAGTCAGATCTCTCCTTCCACCATGTGGTTTAAACTCATGTTGTCAGGCTTGGTTGGCAAGTTCTTTGACCTGCTGAAACTTTGTCTTTTTTGTATTTAGTGTAGATTTTTTTTGAAGTAGGTTTTTGTTTGTTTGTTTTTTGTGGATAATAATGCCAGGAGACATATGCTTAAAGGCTTAATTGATCTCGTGGGGTTTTTCAAATTTTTTTTTTTTTTTTTTTTTTTTTGAGACAATTTCTCATTATGTAGCTCTGGCTAGTCTAGAACTCTGTAGACCAAGCTGCCCTCAAACTTACAGAGACCCACTTGTTTCTGCATCTCAAATTCTGGATTAAAGGCATGCCCTGCTGTGCCTGGCAACATATATTTTTAATATTTTTCATTGCTTCCACATGATTCTTTAAAAGTTCCTAGTGTAATTTTGAGTCTCACCCAGTTGTGTTTCAATGTGGAGTTTCAATTTTGATACCACTTCATCATGAACCTTTTACAGGCATTTTTATAGGTTTATAATACTCTTGAGATGGGTAAGAGTTCCCTTTCTCATACGAGCAGATTGTGAAGGGCAGTTGTGCAAAATAATCATTTTTTAAAGATTTATTTATGTACTAGATATATACATATATACATATACATATGCGGGGGGGGGTTGTGGGTGGGTGGGTGGTCATCTGTTAATTATGATTTAATAAAGCTTGCTTAAGGGTTCAGGTTGCAAAACCAGCTATAAGCTATAGAGGTCAGGCAGTGGTGCCATACAACTTTAATCCCAGGATTCAGGAGACAAAAGCAGATGGATCTCTCAGAGTTCAAGGCCACCCTGATCTACACAAGACTGAATCACTTTAAAATAGAATTAGAGGTCACACCTTTAATCCCAACCCCAGAGAGGTATATAAAGTGTCTCAGGTTGCATTCTGAGATTTAGTCTCCAGCCATGTTGAGGAGAGGCAGCAATCTGAGCTTGGAAGAGAGCTTGTGGAGGCAGGATCAACCCTTTCAAGCTGAGGTAGAGGTTAGAGCTGGTAACTGGCTGCTTTCCTTTTGTGATCTTCAGCTTGAAGCTTGAACCTCCCCAATATCTGTCACTGTTTTTTTTATTTTTCATGATACACATGGATGTTTTATCTACATGTGCATTCCCATACCAGAAGAGGACATCAGAATCCATGGGACTACAGTTATAGATGATTGTGATTCACCATGTGGGTGCTGGGAATTGAACCCAGGTCCTCTGGAAGAACAGCTGGTGCTCTTAATTGCTGAGTCATCCCTCCAGCCCACAAAATAATCTTAATAGAGCCGGATTTTATGATTGCTCTGTGTGATTCTCAGGCAGCTGATGTGGGAGATCATGAGTTCTTAATCCCAGGCTAGACTATTGTTAACCTGCATCAAAACAAACAAATTAAGATTGTATGTTTCTGAAACTTTCCCTTGATTTCACTTTATTATCTCATATAATCCAGGCTGGCCACAAACATGGTGTGTAAATTAGGCTGGCCTCAAACTGAAGAGATTCAACTGCCTCTGCATCCCAGATTGTACTATTGAGTTTTTAAATGAAATTGTATTTTTGACTGTATGTGTGTGTGTGTGTGTGTGTTGTATATGTAGAGTACATATACCACAGTAGAGTGTGGATACCAGAAGACAATTCTGTGGAGAAACTTTTTTTCTCCCTTCTCTTTATAATAAAATTATAGAGAGTGGGCTTAGGTTGCCAGACTTGCACAACAAGCACATTTAGCCACTGAGCCATCTAGCCAGCTCTGGTGTCGGGTGTTTTGTTTGTTTGTTTGTTTTTAGCTAGGTTCTTACTTTGTAGCCTAGTCTGATCTAAAACTTGCTCTGTAAACCAGGTTAGCCTTGAAGTCAGGGAGAACTGCTTGCCTTTGCCTCCCAAATACTGGAATTAAATGCTTGTGCTACCACAACTGACCCCAGTTTCACTGGTTCTTTTTCTTTTCTTTGTTTTTGTTTTTGTATTTACATCCTGATTGCAGTTTCCCTTCCTTCCTCTCCTCCCATAGATATTAATCTGCCATCGTATATCAAATTGCAGTGAGACTAGGCACCTCCTCACCTATTAGGGCTGGGCAAGGCAACTGGGTAGGAGGAAAGGGTCCCAAAAGCAGGCAACAGTGGCAGTCCCAGCTCCTACTATTAGAAGTCCCGCAAGAAAATCAAGCTACATAACTAACATATATGCAGAGGGCCTAGGTCAGGCTCATGTAGGCTCCCTGGTTGTCAGTTCAAACTCTTGAGACTCTGCTATGAGCCTAGGTTAGTTGATTCTGCCCTTGATATTTCTTAATGATTATTCCCTTAAAACCCCCCCTCCATCAATTCTGTGTGAATGCCTGTATGGATAATGTATGTGCACCACATACATATATGACCGATGCCTGAGGACAGAAGAAAGTATTGGATCTCCTGGAACTGGAATTACAGGTGGCTGTGAGCTGCCATGTGGTTGCTGGGAATTGAACATTAGTCCTCTGCAAGAACAGCCAAATGCTCTTAATTGCTGAGATAGCTCTCCTGCCCCTCTTAGGGCCAGTCCTTATTCAGAGAACTCACAGAAATCTGCCTGCCTCTGTCTCCTGAGTGCTGTGATTAAAGATGTGCGCCACCACCCCCAGGCTTCCTCTTGGGCTTTTAAATTAACAATCTTCTTGCACAATTTAGTCAATTGAATATAATCAATTAAAACATCTTTCCATACTGTAAGTTGTGGTACACACTACCTAGTGTTTTTAATCACCTTCACTGCTGTTTCCTTGAGAAGAACAAGAGGCATCTGAAAAAGTCTGTGGGCCAGTGGTTTGGTTCTGAGACATTCCAGGCAGAATTAGCTCTGGGCATGCTCTGCCACAAGCTGACTTATATGCCAGTTATATGGATTCTCTGCCCCTTGTTTTGCATGTTATGCTTATGAGGTTGCTGTGTTGGAATTTAAGATATATAGCCTTTTCTTGTGGTGGCACTGACTTTAATTTTTATCTCATGGACATTCCTAATGTATCTATTTCATTGTGAAAATTGTTCAGTTGTGTTTACTTAACCAATTGTTGTTTTCCCACTTTATTTTAAAATGTGTCTAGTAAATCATATCCTGTTTTATAAATATGTTTTTTCATCATTATTAGCCTGTGTTTTTTGTTGGTTTCATCTCACATACAGGGGTTTGATTTTTTTTTTTTTTTAGATTTAAATTTTATCTTATTTCTGAGGCAAGGTCTCATATAACCTAGCCTGGTCTTGAACACAAAACTGGCCTTAAACATTTGGTTTTCCTTCTTCTGTTTCCTAACTGCTGGGATAAAAGTGTTTGCCACTGTACTGTAGTGAGATAGTCCTTCTGTGGCACTGACCATGCCCATTGGGGGGTGGAGCGATGGGCGGAGGTGACCTGAGGAAGGAGGTCGGAGGGGGCCAGGAAGGCGCTCTCTCTTTCTGGCGTGACTCGGACAGGAGAGGATCGGGTTGAATTTCCTGGTGTTCATCTGTCTAGGTTGTAAGTTATTTCTCCCTGAATAAACATCTATTCGGCCTATTTGTTTATCCTGATCCTTATTTACCGCAATAACTGTACTAAGCAAATTTAAATTAATATTATTATATTTTAGTAAGCCATATTGTGGAGAGAATAGCCTAAACTTAAGTGAAAGCAGCCATGAATCCTCGGGGCTGTCAAATCTCAGGGCAGTAACAACAGATGAGAGCCAGGCCTTCTTGCAGCTGGGTCACATGGCTTTTTTCAGTTTCTTTACCAAGGGGCCTGTGTCAGATGTGATCTTTTGTGGTATTAATGTGAGTGTTCTAAAGTGTGACTGTCTTCACTGTATAGTTGTATAGCTTTGTTTTGTAAGTTATGATTTGAGTGAATAGTTTCTTATTCTTTTTTTCTGTTTCTCTTCAGGCTTCTCTACAGTTTAGCCTTTAACGCCAGATTTTTGAGGCACCTTTGGTTTCTCATCTCTTCGATGACAACACAGATGATCACAGGGTATGTGCTAAAACAGGCTTACAGATTGAGCCTAAGGGCATGGGAAGTAGTAGCTTAGGAAAGTATTGTAAGGACATTTTTAATTACTGCTTCCACTTGTTCTGTCATGTTAGAAAATTGTATTTTGAATGGCCTCAGTTTCTCTCTCTCTCACACACACACACATACACACAAACACAGAGAGAGAGAGAGAGAGAGAGAGAAATTAGTGCCTAATTATACAATTAACTTATTTGTAAACTTTATTAAAATATAGTTCTATCTGAAGGGAAATTTGTTTTTAAAATCTCAGACATTGGGGTTTTTCTCTTTGAAAACTTTATTTCATTTTATATGTGTGGGTGTTTTATCTGCATGTATATCTGTGTAATACATTATGTGGATGGTGCCTGTGGAAATCAGAAGAGGGTGTCGAATCCCCTAAAACTGGATTGGTGATTGGGAGCTGCCATGTGGGTGCTAGGAATCAAACCCCAGTCCTCTGGAATTGTAGCTGTTGAACCATCTCTTCAATTCCTGTCCTGCTCCATTCCTCCATCTATATATGATAAAGAAAAAAAACTAACAGGTCTCACTGTGCAACTAGCTTGGCTTGGAACTTATAGTCCTGCCTCAGCTTCTGAAGTACTAGGAATATGGGCGTGCACTGTCATATCTAGAAAACCTCTACATAGTGGCAGGGAAATTCCTTTCATGTATAGCATTACTCTGAATTACTTGGATGCTTTTCATTGAATCTTAATGATCCTTACACGAATAAGAGTTTTTCTCAGACTACTGTGGTTGGTGATACTCATGAAGGCCAAGTGGTTTATCTGGAATTGGTAGAGATTAGAGACACCTAGATTAGATTCATACTTAGAAAATTTAAAATAAAAGACTTGGGTGCATTTTAATCCTTCTGACATGACCTTGACTTTCATGAACAACAGTTTACTTAGGGCAAGAGGAGATTGGAGATCATTAGGACAGGAAATTACTATTGACCTATAAGTATCCCAGCTTAGCAACAGAGATACTGCTATGGTCTGCCTGATAATTGCCTGTTTGTTTATGACATTTGTCTTTTGGTGAGGAAATGGAGTCATGATGTGTGAAAGAAAAAATGATAATGTTAATTATGTTAAATTATTAATACTATTTTACAATGGATAAAGTTATATAGGTTTTTAAAAGCAATTTTAAAGGCAGTTAAGAATTTGGAGTTTCTTGTTACTTGTTTACTTTATTAAATAAATTCCAGGAACATAAACAATGTATTAGTATATTCCTACTTAACATCTCATCATACTACTTTTGGGAATAAAATCCAAAATGAAACATCTGATTTTTCTGAAAATGACAGTGAATTTAATTTGAGAGTAGTTTTACAGCAAGTCTAGCTCAGCAGGGAGACCTGAGTCAGACCTGGGAGACTGCCTCTTTGTCTATCAGGTACCTAAGAGGTTCCATACTCAGCTGAGATGCAACCTGTCCCTCACCCCAACAAGTCTAGGAGTGGGAGTGGGCTGATGTTTTTCAAGGTTGGGTGTTTTGTTTTTTCCAGACAGGATTTCTCTATGTAGCCCTGGCTATCCTGGAACTCTGTAGATCAGGCTTGTGTGGAATACATAGAGATCCACCTGCCTGGGATTAAAGGCATGAGTCACCACCACTCAGCAAAAGGCTTGTTTTATTCAAGTATGTACTTTCCAGTATACTTTCCCATTGACATGAGACAGTGTAGTTTCTTCTGACTTAACTGAAGCTGAAGCAACCAACAGCCAGCAAAACAGGCAACTCTACCAAAGGCTACTCTTCTTGTGGTCACTTCACTGTCCACAGCCCCCCCCCCCCCCAACCCCAGGGCATCCTTAGACAGGAGCCCATTCATCCAGAGAAGCTGAGAACTCTAAAATGGGTGGAGGGAGTAGTTTCCATGGACAGGTGCAAATCCTTATTCTGAGGGTAAATACTGATGGCAGGGATTCATCTGAAGTCTTTAATCCAACCAGCTTTTGATGTCCTACCTGGCACATTAATTTATAGACTTTTTATTTGCTTCCATATCTCTTGAGATTGATCTGATTTTAGAAGGATGTTTGAGTCTGTGTTTAGAACAAATGGTAAGAATGGCCTATGTTCATTTGTCCCTAGCCTCAGAGTCCACTGGTGCACTGGTGACTCTCTTCCAAGTTCCATTTTTTATCATTCAAGTAAGAATGACTTACTTCTTTTGCTTACCTCATGGAATTAAGGAGAGAAGGAATAAGTTAATGTTGTTTAAGTCTTGGTTGTCTGCCTGAGTGATCCTGCAATGGTTTATGGTAATATAAGGACCAGGATACACAATGGGAGGGATTCTTCAGTGCTGGCTCAGCACTGCTTAAATGTAGGAAATACTGGCCACTCAGCAACGGCTAGGCCTTGTTCCCTTAAATATTATATGTTCCTCGGTTTTATGTGTTTTTTGTGGTTCTACATTGATGGGCTAGTAAGTGAAGGATACTGGCTATTATCTTTACTAATATCAACAAAATATATAGCAGTGAACTAATAACTTTTGTGTGTGTCGGGGAAAATTTCGTGGGTGGCCTTGTGGCACAGTTAGGACTCTCTCAGGAAGTGGAGGCTAGGTCCTATTCTCATGGGGCTGGGCAGGTGAAGAAACCACTGTTGTGCATGCTTAACTCAGCCCTCAGCTTTCCTGACTTTAGTAGTGAAGTAGGACAGTATGTCTGTCTGCATGGGTACAGTTCCCAAGGAGGCTGGAAGAGGGCATCACATCCTCTGTGACTAGAAATAACAGATTGTTGTGAGCTGCATAGAGTTCCTGTTCTCATTTTAGACCCTTCCCTGAAAGTAATACCATGCATATTTAGATTTCTATCTTCATCTTCCTCACTCACCAAGACATATACCCCTACACCACACCCCCTGGAAAGAACTAGAAGGCTTCTACTCTGCCATCTGCATAGTGGTGTTGGCTTCTTGGTCTTCACTTCTGCTCCTGTCTCCAAAATGTAACTTATGGGAGCTGGGTATGGTGGCGCACACCTTTGATCCCAGCATTCAGGAGGCAGAGGCAGGTGGCTCTCAGTGAGTTTGAGGCCAGCCTGGTCTACAGAGTGAGTTCTATCATACAGAGAACCCCTGTCTGGAAAAACAAACAAAAAGAACTTTTGTGGAAAATCCCTACAGAGGCAAGAGGGTATAATATATACCCATGAAGTTACACACAGGTCTCCATTGCAAAAGGGACATGATGCTTCCCTTGTTTTAAAAGAACTAGCCATGTGTTCCATATGGCAGACTTCCATGAGAAAGAAACAGATCACAGCTGTGGTAGGTAGTAGAGACACAAAGTTTTCTGTACACCCATCCATGTGGCAGTCAAAGGAGCTACTTACAAACATGAAGAGGAGAACAGGAAAAACAAGGCCTGGAGAGGAGTGGAAGCTGCAATTCCTAAAGGTTCTAATTTAGCTTCAATGTAGAACAGTTATAACCCTTCCTGAAAGTAGGGAGCTAGAAAAAATGTTCTGTGCTGTGACAAAACTTGGTCTTTGTTAAATGGAATTCTAGAGAGAAGGAATAGTTTTCCATGTAAGAACCCAATCTTCATCTAAAACTCTCCAGGACTTTGACTTGGGACAAGTCTGCTCTTAGTAGCTGCCTCTTCCTTTGTGTGGCAGGAACAGGGACCCTTCAATCTGATTGAGCTGGTGGAGTCTCTTGTCTTCTCTGGTGGCAGCTACTAACTTGTGTCGTCTCAGGGAGGGACCTTTCCTTCCTTTAAGTAGTTTCATTGTTGATGTAATTTATTTTCACTGAATATATTTATATGGTATCTTAATTCCTAAGCTAAAACTCAACTTAAAATGGTCATTTTGTTTCTCCTTTCCCCTACTTTAGGTCTATGGTGCCATTGCTTCAGGTTATATCAAGGGGTTCACCTATGTCTTTTGAAGATTCTAGTCGAATCATCCCGCTCTTTTACCTCTTCAGTTCCTTGTTCAGCCATTCGCTGATTTCCATACATGACAATGAATTTTTTGGTGATCCCATAGAAGGTGAGAATTTTGAAAAATGGTTTTGCTGCTGGTATCATGGCCTGTCAGTTTGAAAGAGGTTCTTTTTATTATTTATTTAAACTTGCTGTATATATTGATTTAAAAGAAAAAATTGGTGGAAAATTGGATTGTTTCAGTTGTAGGTCAGAGACAATCATCCATGATGCCTTTCACTCTGGAGGAACTAATCCTGCTGTCTCGATGCCTTCGGGATGCCTGCTTGGGGATCATAAAGCTAGCATATCCGGAAACAAAGCCAGAAGTTCGGGAAGAGTATGTCACTGCATTTCAGAGTATTGGGGTCACCACCAATTCTGAGATGCAGCAGTGCATACAGATGGAGCAGAAGCGATGGGTTCAGTTGTTCAAGGTATGTGGCATGTGGGAGAATGAGTCTAGCACAGACTTGTTTCTTCTTAGTTCCTTTCGGAAGAATAGCAATGTGGAGGTTGATGTGAGGCATAATTTTAATATACAAAACTTTTAAGGAAAAGCCACATCTTTATTTTATATCTGCTTCATTTTTAAGACTTTGCTATTGGGCTGGTGAAGTAGCTCAGTAGGTAAAGGCTCTTTCTGCCAAACCTAGAGACCTGAGCTGAGTCAGGAATCACACACATTAAAAAGAAAGCTGACTCCCAAACATTGGCTTCTACCTTTCACATAAGTACTACAGCACAAGGTGAAAAGTAAAAACTTTGCTTTCACAGTTAATACATGTGTAAAATGTCTTAAGACTTCCTTTGACAGGCTGAAGTAGAAATAAAAAAAAAAATTAAGTGTTTCCATTTTTATTTTTCACTAAAAGAAAGTATTTTTGAATCTTTTTAAAAATGGAATCATAAAGGTAGTCATAGTTTTCAATGCATGCTATATATGAATTACTCTAGAATGTGTTCATTTCTAACCATGGAGAAAAAGAAGTTATGGGGTACTGTGGCTGGCATGTTGGCAAAAGACCACTACTGACTTGGAATGGAAAAAAAGAGCAGGAAAAAGGTACTTGACTCTGACCCCCATGCAATTTCTGCTGCAAACACATCTAGTCAGCTAAAATTGCTCGTTAAAGGAGTGAGAGCAAAAGAAATGCATCTTCCAAATTGAATGCTAGATTTACAGGCCGTTTAGTACCAGCGACCTCTCGCACACTAATGTTCCATGAGAGTCATCAGCTGTCCCTTCAGGTCTTTTATCACCGCTTTTGTCAAGCTATCTATTTAATTGAAAGAAGTTAATTGAATGAAAATGATCAACTAAGCTTGTATTAATATTGCTAATGGAACTTTCTTCTTGGCCATGTTTGGAGAAAGATGTCAAGCTAGACTTTAGGAAAGACCCATTAATGCTTGCACTTAACCTGATGGGCTAATTAAGGACTGCTTATTCATCCTACAAGTCCATGAGAGACTCTCTGCAACCCATTCTGCCTGATTTTACAACACATTTCACTTAGAAGCATAAGCATTAGCAGCAGTGAAAGTAACTGATAATGTTTTGATTGCGTGAATACAGGGCTAATGCATCATTGAATTCATAATTTGTGCAGATTGATGTAATACATGTTTGCACAATTTATTTTAATCGCCCCTTTGTACATTTATAAGTAAACTATAAAAGTTGCTTGCTGAGCCCTTCCTTGAAGGAGACTATTTTGTACCTTTTCTAGGTTACAAATAAGCTATCTCGCCTACTTCAGAGTTGGAATGCTTGTGGGAGCGTTTGTGGATTTGGGCCATATGGGTAGCATGTGTGTTTTCTTGTCTATGTGTAATTAAGCTCTGGGATCTTTGTAGTAACACTTCCCTTCTGTGGGACACCAGGTTTTGTATACACTGGAAGATAACTTCACTGTGTTATAGTTCCTACTGGGTGTTTTAAAAATTCATACCTTATCTTTGGGGCTTAGGGATGTCTGGATTTAATAATGATCCATAAAATATTTTTCACCCTGATCCTATTTTGTTTTACTTAAATATTTTTTTTTTAAATTTTTTTTTGTGGAGCCAAGTGTAGTGATCCATGCTAGTAATCCCAGCTCTCAGGTTGCTGAGGCAGAATGATTACAAGCATGTAGCCAGCCTGGGCTGTATTGAGTTAAAAGGTGAATTAATCAAGACCCTGTCTCAAACATTTTCCTCTCAATTTTAGGTCACTGGTCACTCTGTGTGTACTTTGAGCTAACCTCATGAAGAAAAAGGAAATCCTACTTGATATGTCTTTGTATCTGGCTATCACATTTAGTAGGCCATATCAAAGGCAGTGTGTCAGGGAGGCAGGCACATCTATGTGTGTTGCCACATAGAGAGCCGAGAGTGCTGTAGTAGATGATTCTTGCTCTTTTGATGTGTGTGTGTGTGTGTGTGTGTGTGTGTGTGTGTGTGTGTGTGTGTGTGTGTAAGTGAAAGAAAGAGATTGAACCCAGGGCTTGTACATGCTAGGTAAGCATTCTACCACTGAGCTACACACAAAATCTTAATAGTTTGCTTTCTTTTTGATATGGGCTTGGTTTAGGTTTGAAATTGTATTTTAACAAAGACCTTTGGCCTTCAACAGAATTGTTTAAAGTACATATCCCCAACCTGTTTTATACCACTTGCTACGAGTTGATTCCTAGAAATTATACAAACTAGTATGATCCATGAGTGATTAGCTGCTATTAGCTTTTCTTAGAGAAGAAAATGACCTTTATTATCAAATAACAGAAACAATAGGGCAATATCATTTTTGTCCTAAAAGCAAGCATTGCCTATCTGCTCATATGGTAGTGACTCTGTGTGGGAGATGTTAAATGCTGTCACTGTACAGAGCCAGCCATGTTCTCCTGAAAGTACCACAATAAAATGCCAACACCATTTATGTGTATTACAGTACCAAATTAAAGTTGAAATATTTGTGATAAAGCCAAAGGAGGTGAAAGCATTTACCATTGATTTCTGGCTTTCTGTTGACTGACAATTGCAAGCATTGAGACTGGGCTTTGTCCTTCAGTGCAACCATTTTCATTTTTCAGTCAGAGATGATCCTTTTGAATTAATTTGTGTGAGAGGCTCTGTTGGCTGGTCATAGAACTTAGAATTTAAGTGCTTAGAGTCATCTTTACTTGTCACTGTAGGAATTGAGGTTGGTTCCTAAGTTCTGGGTCACATCATTAAAACAGATCATGCATTTATCAACTTTATAAACTTCTTTTTTTAAGTGTAATTTATAGCTATAATCACTTTAACCCTGTGAATAGGCGGTAAATCCTGCTTGATATGTCTTTGTATCTGGCTATCACATTTAATGGGCCTTATCAAAGGCAGTGTGTCAGGGAGGCAGGCACATCTATGTGTGTTGCTACATAGAGAGCCACAAATGCTGTGGTAGATGGTTCTTGCTCTCTCAATTGTTGGTTTGTATTTTCCATTTGAAAGAAAAAAGTATGCAGGTGAACCTGATGTATCTTAGCACTCGGGAGAGAAGGCTGGCTTGCTCACGGAACATAGAAAAACAAAGCTGAAACTTGGCTATTAGCTTCCTTTCTGCTGACTAGCCCTCAAACTGTACACCCAGTCAAAAGCCCATGTTTAAGGAAGTCTTATGCCATAGTGGAGAAGCTAATGATGTTCTTTGCTAACTGAACATGGTGTACCTACCATGTTACTGTCTAAATATATGCCTTTAGGATAGTGCTGCTGTCAGCTTTGGTCAGAAAAAGCTTCTCTTTGCAAAGATTCATAACTAGACAAATTACTGAGAATAAACAACCCATAAGTGGGGCATCCATATCTGCCTTAAGGTTTCTATTGCTGTGAGGAGACACTATAACCATGGCACCTACCTGTTATAAAGGAAATCATTTAATTGGGAGCTGGCTTACAGTTCAGAGGTTTAATCAGTCCATTATCATCACAGTGGGAAGCATGGTAGCATGCAAGCCAACTTAGTGCTAGAGAGGCAGGTGAGAGTTATACATCCAGATCTGAAGGCAGCAGGAAAAGAGTGACACACTTCCTACAATAAGGCTACACCTCCTAATAGTGCCACAGAAAGAATGCAAGAATTAGAGGAAATGAATAGGTGGGGAATACTGACTTCCAGGCATGATATGGCTGTTGCACTCTTGAACTCAGAAGCAAAGGCAGGTGGATCTCTGTAAGTTCAAGGCCAGCCTGGTCTACAGTTTGAGTTCCAGGGCAGCTAGTGTTGTTACAGAGAGAAACACTGTCTGGGGAGTGGGGAGGAAGGGGGGTGAAGGGAAATTCTAACTAAGAGATGACACATGATTTAATCCCAGCACTCAGGAGGCAAAGGCAGGTGAATCTCTGTGAGTTTGAGGCCAGCCTGGTCTACAGAGTTGAGTTCCAGGATAGCCAGGGCTACACAGAGAAACCCTGTCTCAAAAACAATAGCAACAAAATTCTAGCCAAGAATTCCAAACAAGATGTGGTGCATGTCTGTAATCATTGGCACTTGGGAATTAGAAGCAGGAGGATTTGGAATTCAAGAGGATGGATACTGAACTGTAAGAGACCTTTTTTGCAATTTTACACACTTCATACTTTGGGGGGGAGGGGTATTTGAATATGTGTGATGGGTGTAGGTACTCCTAGAGACCAGAAGAGTATCTAGATCCCCTGGAACTAGAATTACAAGGGTTTGTGAGCCACCTGATATTAGTGCTATGAACTGAACTTGGATCCTTTACAAGAGAAGGAAGTCATTCTTAATAATCGAGCCATCTCTCCAGTCCTCTGGCCTCATTTTTAAAGACCACATTATATGTGCATTTGTGTTGCTTTTCTGTTTCTGTTGGCAGACAACTGGTTTATTCCTCTAGTGTGTTTTGTCCCTGAAGAAGGCTTTTTGTAAGTTAGGAAAGTCCACATCCATTTTATCAGGTTGAAAGTCAGTGTCTTCTGGCATCTGGTTGGTGATGCTGCCTGCTCTGTGAGCTGTTAGTCATTGAATTGTTTGTGTGACATTATTCTTCCTTTTTAGGTTATCACCAACCTAGTGAAAATGCTGAAGTCTAGAGATACGAGGAGAAATTTCTGTCCTCCAAACCACTGGCTGTCAGAACAAGAGGATATCAAAGCAGATAAAGTTAGTGGAAAAAAAATCTCCCTAATAGTTTTCATTAAAGATGGTTTCTCAGCTTTTGTATTTCTGGGAGAGTAAGTCTTTCAAAATTGTTTAACTCTTCACTTAACTTTTGAGTATGTATCAATGTTGTTTGGAATGGTCAATGGGCAAGATATGTAGCAACAGCATTGGCCTAGACAACATCCTGATGGGTTTTTTGTTTTGTTTTGTTTTGTTTTCCCTCAGGTTAGATTGAAGCCTAGCAATTATCTATTAGAGTTGAAAACAATTTCACTTTTAGTAATATTACCAGTAAAAGTATTTTCATTAGTTAAAAGAGATAGGCTTTATCCTAGATTGTCTGAGGGTGCAGACACAATAGAATATGGCTAAGATTCAAACCTAAAGCAGGCCAAATTTTCCAGACAGAGAAAGTCTCCATTGTCAAATTTTAGAATCTTTGATAGTAGAGAAATATAAGGGAAACAGGGATCCAGGTGCAGCAGAAACCAACACAGGAGTGTGGCAGGACGGTGGAGGTGTGACTGGGTCTTTGGGGGAAAAGCCATCTTCAAATTGAGCCCGAGGCAGAGTGTGTCAGAGTGAACAGCTACAGGATCAGGTACTTTCCCCACCAACATAAAAGGTCTTTAGCACCTTGGTAGTTCTAAGTTTGAGGTGTGGTGACTGTCAAAGTAGAGGCTGCTGGTTGTGAGGGAAGATGAAGGAAACTCCACAAATTCTCAATGGCACTAGAGAAAAAGACCTTCATCCATTAATTTTATAAAGTGTAAAGGGACCATGTCATTATTTTGAAGACTGTTCTGAAAAGAGAGAAGTAGTAAACATTTGACCTGCCTCTCTAAGACTATTTAGATAGCATTGATGCCTTCCTGTTGTATGTCTTCTAGATAGCGGGTGTCCTATCTTGTGGGCTCAGGGAAGAATGTAACATGCCACCACACTTATTGGGCCTGCTGCTCTAAAGCCTCTTCAGGTACCTCTGTAAATAGTGAGTATGATCCAGACTATAAGCAGAAACTTATATCTTCATTAAAAAAAAAAAACTAAGGGATGAAAAAGAACATATAGAATAAAGCAAAACTTATGAGAAAATACCCTCTGCTTATCTTACTTGAGTACTAATTCAACCAAATTAGAAAAGAAAAGAAAAAAAAAAACTTTAGAGGAAGAAGGTAAGTTTAATAGATTTTTTTAAAAAGTTGTGATATGCTTTGTTTTGTAATTATTATAATCATTTACTTTGCACAGACACTCACCATTTCGCTTTAAAGTATTCAAGACTAGACTATGAGGACATAAGAGGTACCCTGCACTGGACAGGGATAGACAGCCAGCTCCTTAAGGAATTTTAGGCCATGCATCTATCTGTTCAGATGCCACCAAGGGTAGAAGAAAATGCTGACAGCTCTTGGTTTCCACAGGTAACCCAGCTCTATGTACCTGCATCTAGACATGTGTGGCGGTTCCGGAGGATGGGCAGGATTGGTCCTCTGCAGTCCACCCTGGAGGGTAAGTTCTCCTTAATTGGAACTTCTTTTCACAAGGGCAAAATACTCTGCAACATTCCCCCTTTCTACTATTAGCTCTTGTGATTTTTGCTGAATACCATACAGCATTTTCATTGTTCCAATAAAAATCAGGTTGTGTACCCTGGTAAATAGATACAAAATGATTGTTATCTCACCTTTTCTGAAAGGTAGAACTGCAGGCCAAGCATCATGAGGCAGTAGGGTTCTGTGGATCATAACTGTTTCTTTTGATAACTCCACAGAATTTCATTGAGTAGTTACACCATAAAGAAGATAATTGGTTATTTTGTCAGTCTTTGGATGTTATTAATGTAGCTGCTATTATTATCAGAATACAGGTATTTGTGTGAATATAAATACTGAAAGAATCTTAAGTCACTGCAAACAAGTGCTGTAAGGCATATGGTTTTTCCTCCCGCCGCCTGGTCTTGTCCCGCCACCGCGCCAGCCCCAAATAATGCACAGAGACTCTATATTAGATACAATTCTGTTGGCCCGTTGCTTGTTTCTTATCGGCTAGCTCTGTCTTAAGTATTAACCCATTTCTGTTAATCTAATATTTTCACGTGGTCTTCTTACCGGGGAAAGGGGCCAGCATCTCATCTCCCCAGTCTCTCCATCTTGACTCCTCCTTACTACTTCCTCTTTCCTCCTCATCTCCTAGTCCCGCCTACCTAACTTTCCTATTGACCAACAGTGCTTTATTCATTAACCAGTATGAGAAACATATACAGAATGACATCTCCCATCAAAGTGCTTAATTATTTAAAAAAAAAAAAAAAAACTGCATAACTGGGGCTAAAGAGATTGTTTAGTGGTTAAGAGCACTGACTGCTCTTCCAGAAGACCTGAGTTTAAATCCAAGCACCCATGTGGCAGCTCAAAACTGTTTGTTTATAATTCCAAGATCTGACGCCCTCACATAAACATACATGCAGGCAAAACACAAATGCACATAAAATTAATACATTAAAAAAAAAAAGTACAGAACTGTTTTCTGAAGTAGGTATATGACCTTGCATTCAGACCATCGATGTATGATTTATGCACTGGTACTTTGTATCCCAGTCAGTACTTGGAACTGTCATGTTTTGTTTTGGTTGGTTGGTTTTTGCTTCTTTGACACAGAGTCTCACTGTGTAGCCCTAGCTGGTCTGGAGTTCTGGCTAACTCTGCCTCCCAAATACTGGGATTAAAGATATGCTCTCCACCATGTCCTCCTGGGATTATCATTTTAAAAAGACAATCTTACGGATATGACACGGCCTTTTCAGTAATGAATAGTAGCTATGGTTGCCTGGCCCTTCAACATACTGGCATTGATGAGGAAGGAATTCATGGGGCTTCACAACTTCTGAGAAGCTATGAGCACTTAATGTTTGGTAAGGAAGTAGAAGTCATTTTCTTTAGTAACAGCCTGTGATAGGTTGCCTATGCTCCAGTAGATCACAGAAAAGATGAGAGTTAGGAGACTAGTTGTGAGGAAAGTGGTCAGCAAGAACAGGAGGAGGATAAGAGAAGATATGTATATAGAGCTATGTATATGAGCATCGTATATTGTGTACATGTATGAAATTGTCAAAACTATTTTTAAAAATTTAGCCATTTAAAAGTATATGGCAGACTAGATATGTAGCACAGTGGTAGAACACTTGCTTAACCTTGACAAACCCTGCATTTCATCCCTAGCTCCACCAAAGAGTAAATGAGATATCTCGTTGTAATTTTTTACTCTGCATTCCCCAACTGACTAATGATATTGAGTGTATTTTCATGTGCTTTTTTTTTTAATTATTGCATTTGGAGGGTTTAAAATATGTTATAGATATAATTTATATTTCTGTTTGTCTTTTTTTTTTTTTTGTGGGGGACAGGGAAGCAGGATCTTTCTATGTAGTCCTGGCTGTCCAGGCTGGTCTACAACTCATAGAGATGCTTGTGTTTGCCTAAGTGCTGGGTTTAATAGTGTGAGCCACTTCTACCTAGCTAAAGGGGATTTTTATTTATTTATTATACATTGTTGTTTTACCTGTATAAGGGTGTCAGGTCCCCTGGAATTGTAATCACAGTTGTGAGCTGCCATGTAGGTGCTGGGACTTGAACCCAGATCCTCTGGAAGAGCAGTCAGTGTGCTTAGCTGCTGGGCCCCCTCTCCAGCCCTAAAAGGAAATCTTAAATTGTTAAAAAAGTTGTCCAGATTCTTTCTGTTCTGATAAAGCCTGGGTGGGACCTTAGCGGGAAACCCTTGGCTTGCACCAAGGTGTCTACATACAGAACCAGGTTACTACTTTGCATGAAAGGAGAGGTGATGCACTTCGACAGGTCCCCAAGGGGAGGGACCAAGGTGTGCCTGGTTACTAACTCATTCAAATGAGTTTGAAAGGGTTTCGTTGTACTAAGCTGTTTTCTTACCAGTATAGGTCAACTGGATTCACACAGCCTTCTCCTAGGCAACTCTTGACATGCATGTGTATCTGTCCCAGAGGAAAAAGCAGCTATACAGAGACCTAGCAATTTAGCTCTGACATCCTGGGTATCACTCACCTGGCTGGAATGACTCAGTTTTCAGACTTGACCTGGAGGGTGTGTTCATGAAACTAGAAATAGATAGAATCACTAGGTTATTTTAGATTCTTAAAATGATTTTATAAATCCTGATTTTAGTAGCTGGCAGTGAATGGAAAGGAAAGGAAAATACAAGACAAACTAAATGAGTTTTAACATGTGTTGCAGTGGGTCTGGAGTCCCCACCCCTGTCTGTGTCTGAGGAACGACAGCTTGCCATTCTGACAGAACTGCCTTTTGTGGTTCCATTTGAGGAGCGAGTAAAGGTATGCCTTTCAGACCCTGTGATGCTAACTTAACACACTGAGTAAAATATCTCCAATTTCATACTTAAAATCCAGCCAGATACTTCTCTGTACAAGTTAAAACAATGCTTTCCCTTGTAGTTAGCTGAGTAGCCAATTAGACTAGAGATTTCTGATAGTGAGGCCTATGGAATGTTGTTTAAACTGTCAAAGTTTTACTGAAAATGCCTTTTTTTTTTTTTTTTGTAAAATTTCTTTGTGTACCTTCATTAAAAAGTTATGACCATCTCTGCTTTGAAAAATGGACAGATATCTTAGCTCCTTGCCAGATGATTTTGACAGATGTATAAAAGATTATATATGTTTCCAGTTTAATTTGCTAAGTTTTCCTCTCAGGTACTGGCCTCTATTTTTTCAGGCCTACTTACATTCTTTGTCCAGGGCAAACAAAAGAATGGACTGACCATCCTAAAGGCTCTAGGTCAGTGGTTCTCAACCTTCCTAATGCTGCAACCCTTTAATACAGTTCCTCATGTTGTGTTGATCCTCAAACATAAAATTATTTCATTACTACTTCATAACTATAATTTTGCTACTGTTACAAATCATAATGTAAATATTTTTGGAGATAAAGGTTTGCCAAAGGGGTCACAACTCCACAGGTTGAGAGCTGCTGTTCTAGATGTTCATAAAAATGCCAATATATGCTGGGGTTTGGTGGCACATGCCTTTAATCCCAGCACTCAGGAAGCAGAGTCAGGCAGATTTCTGTTGAGTTCAGTGCCAGCCTTGTCTACAGAGTGAGTTCCAGGACAGGCTTCAAAGCAACAAAAAAAAAAAAAACCCTGCCTCTAAAAACAAACAAATAAATAAATAAATACCCAGCACAGTGTTCCCTCTAATGGTATTTCTGCCTCATAGACATTTGAATTTTATTCTTGGGGGAAATACTCTAAGATTAGCATATTGCTTTAAAAGCTTCACTTCCTTCATAAATAATATTTTCAGCAGTGGGTTGTGTATATCTGTATCTGTGAGTTCTACAGAGTTCATGCAGAGGTTGGAGAACAACTTTAGGAATCTGTTATCTCCTTTGATCATGTCCCAGATCAAACTCAGGTCATAACTCTTGACAGAAAGTATCTTACCTTCCAGGTCATCTCAGTACCCCCTACCTGTCTAAATTTTAAGAAGTACTTGATAAGTGAACACGTACTGTGGCATAGGCCTTTCAAAACACTATAAATACAGGGGAAATACTTTAAAAATACTCATTTCTTGAAAAAGTTAATATTTGCTGCCTTGTATATAAAAATTGATGCTATAGTTTATAGAGATACAAAGTTAAAACATGTAACAGTTTTGCTTAGATTGTGCTTGTGCTCACTTTGGCAGCACATATATTAAAATTAGAATGATACAGAGAAGACTGTGCCTTATAACCACAAGTGTATTGTTTCTAATAACAACTTTACCTTTTCGCTAGATCTTTCAAAGGTTGATTTATGCAGATAAACAAGAAGTTCAAGGAGATGGTCCATTTCTGGATGGGATCAATGTCACAATAAGAAGAAATTATATTTATGAAGATGCTTATGACAAACTTTCTCCAGAAAATGGTATATACATATAGTACTTTGTGTGCCTACATATATCAGGGGGAAGTGAGAATTACTATAGAAAATGGTAGTTGTTGTTGGGCATAGTGGTGCACACCTTTAGTCCTATTACTTAGATGGCAGAGGCAGGTGGAACTTAGTTAATTTGAGGCCACTCTGGTCTACATGCTGAGTTTCAGGACAGCCAGGGATATAAAGTGAGACCCTCTCAAATAAATACATACATACAAGAGCTGGGCATTGGTGCCCGGTGCCTTTAATCCCAGCACTTGGGAGGTAGAGGCAGGCGGATCTCTGTGAGTTCGAGGCCAGCCTGTTGTACAAAGCAAGTTCCAGGACAGTTTCCAAAGCAATACAGAGAAACCCTGTCTCAAAAAACAAAACAAAACAAAACGAAACGAAACAAAATAAAACACCACAAATAAAAGAAAATAGTAAATAAAAAAAAAAAAAAAAGTTCTGTTGCACTGGTGCTGGGTTTGATGGTACATGCCTTTAACTCTGCATAGGAATATATACACAGATATAACCAGTAGTAGACTACTTGACTGACTAGCATGGGAGAGAGACTAGTTTCAGTTCCCTGGGAGGAAAGGTTTTGTTTTGGTTGGTTTTTTTTTTTTTTTTTTTTTTTTCCCCTGTACATAATTTGTTCTATTAAGACTTTGTTCATTTTATACTAAGGAGGGATCCTGGGTAAGTGTTTTAACCACGAACTGAACTCCCAGCCCTCTGTATGACAGTTTTAAAACTGACATGTAGTAGATAAAATTTAGTGAATTTGAACTACCAAAGCATAGTACTAAAATTGATAGGTACCCACAAGCATTTTAGATTGCCAGTTTTTTGTTTTAAAGACAACCTTTTGCCCTCATTACCATGGTATGTCTTGTTCCTATTGCTGCCTATAATTCCAAAACTGTAGGCGGCACTCATTTCATTATGTTTGTTCTTGAGACAGGATCTCCCTATGTAGTCGGTCCTATTGTTAATCCATAATCCTCCTGCTTCAGCTTCCTGAGTGCTGCAGCAATTGCTTTACATTTTATATTTTGTTATAAATGTGTGACCAATTGTAAGTCATTAAGTAAACGCTGCTGCAATCTGTATTATTTTAAAAAATAGTACTTCAGTAACAGTACTGTAAAGAAAATTGCACTTCAAAAATCTGAAAGACAGTGATACATGATTTATCTTGTTTTAATACTTAACATTCAGTGCTAAGTACTGTAATAGGAACAATTTAAACTCCAGTATATCATTATCTGTGGTCCTGCATATAATCAGTGTTTGATCAGTGCAAAGTACTCAGAATAAAAGCTCTGTCACCTTTGGTCCATTGTAAAAAGTTAGATGGGAAATCATATTTGCTTCCCTTTGAGAGAACCATTTCATTTTATTTTTAAGGAAAACTAAGCCTTTAGCTTGTAATTATTTTCACTGCCCAATTAAAGAGTAAATGTTGTCAGTGTGGTGATAGTAGAAGAAAACTAGTGCCAGCAGTTCCTTTCTGTTCTCTGGGAGATAAGGTTTTACATAATTTATTTGTCATTTGAGCTGTGCAATGCTTTCTCAAGCCCTGCGTGGTAAACTCTTTCAGTTCAGGTCTGAGGTAAGACTGTGGAATCCCAACCAGGCCAGGTTTCTCTTGTCTTCAGGATTTGTTTCCACATATTGTGGATTAGGGAGATGGACACAGGTACCTGGGGTTTAGGGAAGCATGCTCTCCAAAACCCACGTGTCTCTTTGGAATCCTGTTGCAGCTCATAAGTCAACCCTCATTCTTACTTTATTATCCAGTTCGGTGCTTGTCTCTCCCCTTTACCTTATTTAAATGTACCCTTTGCTAAATGCACTCAGCAGATGTTCAGGCAGTGCCTGTTGAAGTTGTAGCTGAACCTGGAAAAAGTATAATTATCATGAGAAGTGTGGATGATTGTCTTGGCAGGAAGGCTGGAGGTTTCGCTGAAGAGGTGGAACTGAAACCAGGATTTTTGGGAAAGGCTGACACATAGGATACGGGGCCTGTGTCTAACTCCATACTCCTCTCTGAGGCCTCTGTAATGTTGGAGTGTATGTGAACTTTTCAGCCAAAGACAGACTTTGTTCTGTAGGCAATTTTAATTGAACTTTAAGAATTTCAGGTAGAGTTTAGTTTTTAGGAGTAAGGATTTTTAAACCATGGATAAAAGTTGTTTGAAATTTTGCTAGACAGATTATCTCAGAACTTTTAATTTCCTTAAAAGAAAATAATAGGAATGCTATATTAACTTAATTTACATACAACCAGTTAATGTAATTATTTCATTTATTATCTAGTCATTAAAGCCAATCCTTTATTGGTGTGCATGATCTCATTTCATCTCAGAGGCTTTCTAAACAGTGTGAGTTAGCCCTTTACGAAGTCAGTCATGTGGAGATGGAGAAAACTGGGAACATATTTGCCGGCCTGGACCCATGGAAACCATGTGCTCCTTGCAGTTTTGTGTTGCAGTGTTACAGGACTCTACCACAGAGAGAAGGTGGAGTAGTCTTCGCCCAGAAGTGCTTTGAGAACTGTGGGACTGTCTTACCACAATCCTGGTACTTGTGCTCCTCCCATGCTCCCAGCAGCCTCAGCTATGTCATTTCCTGAGACTACCTTCTTCAGGAAGTTGGTTTTATTTCATTTAATGGCAGAATTCATTACATTAATTAAGGATAAAATCAAATTGGTGTTTTTCTTAGGTTCCCTCCCACACTGAAATCTTAAAATGAAATCAGATTATTTCTAATTTGTTCTTAGAAACAAATTGTTTCAAGATCTCTAAAGGCTAGATTTTATGCTGAAAATTTATTCATTCAAATTTATACTGTACATTCTCATAGGTAAGCTTCCAGAAAGTCTACAGTCCTTAACAGGCTACATTTTGAGAATAGCCCTGGGAACCCTCAATGTCAGAGCCTTCAATGCCTTGGTCCCAAGGTTTAGGGAGAGATTCAAAGATGACTAAGGGCAACAATTTCTCAGTTAGAATGTTTTTTGCACTACTAGCCCTTAGCAGTGAGTACAAGATCTCACGTGTAGTAGTAAATAAATATTCTTCTTTCCTTCGTGTATTGCCCCTTCTGTCCCTCCCCCACCCCCTTTTTAAGACAGGGTTTCTCTGTAGTTTTGGAACTTGTCCTGGAACTTACTCTGTAGATCAGGCTGGTCTTGAACTCACAGAGATCCACCTGTTTCTGCCTCCCAAGTGCTGGGATTAAAGGTGTGCACTACTGTCCATGTACAGACTTCCCAGCATACCTTCTGCTTTGGGTAAATGACAAATGGAAGCTACTGTTATTCCTAGACAAAATGAAGAGCAAGCTGTAGTCCTGGTAAGGTGGGTTTGTTCACCAGTGTCCCACTGAAAATATGCGTGTGTCCCTGCTGTTGGTCCAGGATATACCCTCCTTTTTGCCTGCTCTGTGGGTGGCAGAAGTGGCATTTCTTGGTGATTAGTTCTGTATCATATGATATCACTGATTCCTTTCCTAGTTTTCAGACATGTTAGTCTCCCATGCCCCTCTTCTGGGAAGTATTTAACTCTTTCTAAACACTCTTCCCTAAGCTCCATTCTTTTTTGGGGATAGGGAACAGTTGTCCATCATGCCACCCTCCACCCCCATTAATTTTTCAGATTCTAGTCAACAGTAGTATTTTTTCCAAATTTGATTTATAGTTATATAGTTAATAAATGGCATTAAGAAGACCAGTATACCTTTAAAATGACCCATTAATTGCTTATTCTTTTTCTCCCTCTCACCCCTTTACCCCCTCCATCTCACCTCCCTACCCCCCCAAAGGGAACATACACACCTACCTACCTACCTACCTACCTGGGTGTCCTAGAATTTACTGAGTAGTGTGTAGAGCAGGCTGGCCTCCAAATCACAGAGATCCATCTGTTCTACCTCCTCGAGCTGGGATTAAAGCTGTGTGCCACCATGTCCCACTTGTTTTTTAGACATTTTGATCTGGAACAATGAGGTGTCCTGAACTTAACAAATAATTTTTTGTTTGTTTCCTGTTTTTTGAGACAGGGTCTCTTTATGTAGCTCTGGCTGCCCTGGAACTCAATGTAGAACAAGCTGGCCTTGAACTCACTGAGATCATCCTACCTCTGTCTCCTGAGTTCTGGAATTAATGACATGTATCACTACACTCAGCAACAAGTAAATTTTTTTTTAATTAAAAAAACCTTTTAACACAGAAGCAGTGACATGAAATTTAGTTCTTTTGAAAAGAGACACTTGTCATCTCAGAGTATTAAATCCTTAAACAAAATGTGATATGTCACAAACCAGTTTACTCCTTAAACAATCTCTCAGGTTACTATTTCCTGCAACCTTCATAAAGTGCATGTTTCAGCTGCCAGAGTCATAGACACAGTTGGATTCACAGAACTACCTGGTGTGCACTATTATGTCCTTATGGGGACTAAAGCCCAGCTAAACGTGGGCAGTGAAAGGCTCAACTATACTGAGAAAGTCTCCCATTACACTCAACTCATTCTCAGATTGAAAGTGTGGAAGTAAAAAGTTTCCTCATTTTTTCATTTACATGTCTAGAAGTCAGGATATTGGTGTAGAAAATAAACAGCTATGTATGTATTTCCACCACATGCAATGAAAAAAGGTGGCACAAAAGATGTCAATAGTTTGTTTCCTTCTCAGACACTTTCCTAGCTTGCTGTGAATCTTCATTCATAGTAAATCTTGAACTCTAGAAAATTGGAAGATGACAGTATCTTTAGCTTATATTCAAGCTTGTCTTTGATTGGAACTGCTTTGTGAATCATTCCAATGATGAACTCTATGACAAGGTTGTTAGGACTGTTCACTATTACCTATTATTCTTGTCGTCCCCAAACCTGTATCTTTTTAGAAAAAGTCTCTTAGGCACCCAGTTCAGTTGCCTGACTTTCCTCTTCAGAGATGATGGGTTGTTCTTCCACAGAATCTTTCTCCCACTTGCTCAAACTAACCAACCATCTCCTATGTGATATATCCATGGGAAAAGGCTTTCCATGTAGGTCCTGGGAAAATTCCCATCAGTTTTATTGGTTGCCAATATTTTTAATGGGACCGTCTATATAAAAGTTGGTATTTCTAGATTATGTTTATTTTGTTTATTTGCATTTTAAGTAACTTTGATGTCATTGTCTCTTTAATATTGCTGCTCTGTTGAATCATAAATGTTAAATGTCCCTGATTAATAGTCTCAATGCCTTTACGTAATGCTTCTGTAATACTGTTTGATTTATTGCTCTTTTTTTTTTTTTTTTTTTTTTTTTTAAATAGAACCTGATTTGAAAAAACGGATTCGTGTGCACTTGCTTAATGCCCATGGCCTGGATGAAGCTGGCATTGATGGTGGTGGTATTTTCAGAGAGTTTTTAAATGAACTACTGAAATCTGGATTTAACCCCAACCAGGGATTCTTTAAAACTACTAATGAAGGGCTTCTATACCCCAACCCAGCTGCTCAGATGCTTGTGGGAGATTCTTTTGCAAGGCATTACTACTTCCTTGGCAGAATGCTTGGAAAGGTAATCTTTGTATAAAAATTGCTCGAAACAAAATGTCACTTCACTGTTTATTTATATGGAGTTGTGGTCTAAATTTCATCATTATTATTATTCAAAATTGTTAAAAGTCGTTTTGGTGATCCCTAGCTAGTACTTATTTATATAGCAACTACAGTTCATCATAATGCATTGCATGGGCAGTAATTAGACTAAAAAAATAACTGATATATTACAAAACAGGAAGTAGCTACCTATATTTATTTTTGTTTGATTTCTGTGTGTGCGTAGCCATAGTTTGACATTGGGTGCCTCCCACTGTTGCTCCCTACCTTCCTTATTCTTTGAGATAGGCTCTCTCACTGAACCTGGAGCTAGTTGATTCAGTTAACTGACCAAGCCTCAGCTTTCCCCCACCTCCCTAGCACTGGAAATACAGGTGCATGCTGCCCTGCCTAGCTGTGATTTTTGTTTGTTAATGTGTGTGAGTGATAGAAATGGAACTCCTCCTGTTTGCCTGGCAAGCACTTTACCTGTTTAGCCATCACCCAGCCCCAAAAGTACTATTTTAACTTTGTTCAATGTGGTTTAGACATGTCACATGAAAAGGGAGTATAGAATTGAATGCAAACTTCAGGTTTAATGATGAAATATGCAGGGGCTGGAGAGATGGCTCAGTGGTAAGACCACTGACTGTTCTTCCAGAAGACCCAGGTTCAGTTTCCAGCACCCATGTGACAGCTAACAACTGCTGTAACTACAAGTCTGACACCCTCACACAGACATACATGCCTGAAAAACACCAATGCAAATGAAATTTTAAAGAAATAAATGGTGAAATATGCAGTGTTCCCTCTTATTCAAGTCAGAAACAAGACAAGGGTACACTTGGCCCTGAGGGATCAGCATTGTAATTGTTCCCCAAAAATAACCAACAAAATATGGTTGTTATATTTACTGGATGCTAATGTTTTTAAATGTGGTGCTTTTACATCCAAGCATATGTTTCTAGATTATTTTGTTTGCTTATTTGCATTTTAAGTAAAAATGTTGGTTACTACTAATTATGGAAGAATATGTCTATCAGGCTGTTCCAGTAAAAATCAGCTAAAATTCATTTGTATTGTGTCTTAAATGAATATGTGTTTGTGTTCTAATTTGATCCCAGGGGACATAAGCAGTTTTGTAGAGGAAGTCTCTCTCTCTCTCTCTCTCTCTCTCTCTCTCTCTCTCTCTCTCTCACACACACACACACACACACACACACACACACACACACACACACACACAATATCCAAGACAGCAAAGTCAGTTAATGGGACCTTTAAGGCCGATGTGGTCTGATGACCCACCTTCTCCTGTTGCCGGCACTTGAGCCACACACTCCAACCATCTTCATTCAGTTCTTGTGCTCAGCAGTCTCTGCTGTCCCAGGCCTCTAAGGGGGCTGCTTACTTCTTCACATCTATCAGTGCTTAGCCCTCATACTGTGGCATGTGCCTCTCACTGTTAGCAAGTGTCTTCCGTTTCCTTTTGAACTCTGAAACCCTGGCTCTTAATAGCTTATTCAATACCAATTGAATGAAATTAAAAGTTCTCTTGATAACGTAGACAATAGAAGTTTTGAATGAAAAGGATTAAAAATTCTCATCAAGCAGCAGCATACAGCTTGTTTCTCAGTCTGGTCTAGAGGGGAAAGGATTGAGGATTAGTTAAAGTGTGGAGAAAGACTAGAGAGTAGCTTTGGTGTCAAAGGGCTCACTGTGAGTCTCAGGGTTTGGGTCAGCCAACTGCCCTTGGAGGAAACTCTGCTCTCTGTAACCCAGAAAGTCCTCACTCAGACATGCTCCCTGAAATCACCCTCAAGTACCAGCTAGGAGTGACTCAGCAGATCTGGTCTTTGCAAGGTAGATTATAAGCCTGGGTACTTGGGGTTTTCCAGAGCAAAGGCCAACCTTTGAATAAAGCACACAGCCCCGGGTCTGACCTGGAGGGGCAGGGAGTAGGGTAGTGGTGGTGGTGATGGCGTAAGGAACGCTCCTCAGAGAGATTTCCTGGTGGTCACTTGGGCTTCTGGGAGCTCCTCCTGGGGCCGCCATACTTTGGCTTGGGAATTGTGGGGGGGGCCAAGGAGATGTGGGAAAACCATGCACCTGCTCCCCTCAGATGTCAGGCCAAAGGGACAGTGAGGTGTGACCTCCTCTTGGCCCATGGCCTGACCAGCCCTGCAATCCCATCTCCCTTCCTGGGGAGACAAAGGGAAGCAGTGGATTTCTGCTATCAGGCTCAATACTTTTTTAAAGATTTATTTTTATTTTTAATTATGTGTTTGTGTGTGGATATGTGTATGTGAGTGCAGGTACACTTGGAGGCCAGAGGCATTGAATCACTCTGAAGCTGGAGTTACGGGCATTTATGAGCTGACTGACGTAAGGACTGTGAACTGAACTCAGGTGTTCTGGAAAAACAGCATGCTGCTCTTTACCACTGAGCCATCTCTCCAGCCCTGCCTCCAAGCACTTAACTACCCAGTTCTTATTAGTATGATACAGGAAAGATTTTTACACCACCCTCTGACTCAGAAACCCGTTTTGAGTCCTTGTAGCTGAGATAAAGAGTACCCAGCCAGTTGTAGCAGTGCAGCTGAAGTTTCAACATAGCAGAGGGAAAAGGTGGCTCATCTGCCCTCCCTTCTTCTCCTGGCCTACTTTCAATTTCAATTATGCCCCCAAGGATTTTCCTTTTTTGGAGACAGGGTCTCTCTGTATAGTCCTGGTGTCCTGGAGCTCACTATGTAGATCAGGCTTGGCCTCAAAGTCACAGAGATCCATCTGCTTTTACCTCCTGAGTGCTGGGATTACATGCATGAGCTACCGTACCCAGCCTGAGTTATGGTTTTAAAATATAGAAGAAAGATGTAGCATATTTGGTAATATAAAGTAGCATTGTAGTGTACACACAACATACCCACTAATGACACTTATTACCAAGCCTGATGACCTGAGTTTGATCTCTGTATTCAGAGTGGTAAAAAAAAACCAACTCCCACAAATTGTCCCCTAGCTTTTGTATGCATGCCATGGTGTATGCCTCTTCCTTAAATAAATAAATGTAATGGGGGGTGTAAAACTTAGTATCTTTAGCTGTCAGATGCAAATTTAAAAAAAAGGTTTTTTGTTTTGTTTTGTTTTGAGATACCATCCTTTCCAATTAGAATAGCTACTATTGAAAGACATAGGCAGGCATGGTGGCTCATGCCTATAATCTTAATATTCAGACTGCATGATGATTATTTTAAGTTCTATACTAGCCTGGGCTATGGGTGGGTGAAATGCTTATGAGAAAAGGAGGAAAAGAATTTTGATGCACAGTTAGTGAGTATGTATATATAGACTCTAGCGTAATTCCTCAAAGAGCAAATAGAGATCTCCAGTCTGGAAGCTCATTCTTATAATGCCTACTATGTTCCCTGAAAATGAAGTCAGCATGTCAGCTCCTCGTTGCCCATATTCAATTGCTACACTAATCATAATAGCTAAGGTGTGAAATTTACCTAGGTGCTCAACAGTGGAACAGATAAAGAAATTGTAGTAGTAAATGTACATGATGGAATAATATTCAGCTATAAAGAATAAAGTCTTGCCATTTGCAGCAAAATAAATGGAACTCCTTTAATTCCAACATTTGGGAGGCAGAGGCACCCATTTGTGAGTTCAAGGCCCACCAGATCTACAGAGCAAGTTCCAGGACAGCCAGGGCTACAAAAAGAAATTCTGTCTCAGAAGGGGGAAAAAAATGGGACTCAACAACATTGTATTGAGTGAAGTAGTTCAGACACAGAAAGGCAAGTACCACACTTTGGTGAAACTTTTGTGAAAGCTAAATTTGGTTTGTCCTAAATGTAGAATAATGATAAATAGGAATTGAGAAGAAAAGAGTAGATAAGGAAGGCTGGGTTTGATCAGTGAGCACTGCGTGCATGTGTAGAAATGATCACACTGTGAACCCCATTCATCTTAAAGTGTGATGGCACATGCTTTAATTTCAGCACCTAGGAGGCTAAAGCAAGAAGATTGTGAGTTCAAGGCCAACCTGAACAAGACCTTGACTCAAAAAGCAAAGACTGGGCAAGTAGCTCCGTGATAGAGTAGTTGTACACACTTTTTAACCCCCATACTACAGAATAAAAATAGATGTGAATTAATTTAATTATTTTTAAAACTAGCTCCTTGAGAATAGTGATTGATTTAGTTCCACAGAGTTTTCTGCATGGGAATTCCTAAGGGGTTTCTGAAATATTTGTTTATCATCTGATTGTAAGAGGTTAAGTTTGCATCAGCATGTCTGCATCCAAATGAATGCACCCATACAGCACTAATAGTGTGCACCTGAACATTAAATCTGTAAGAGAAGAAAACTATCTATTGATTGATTATGGTATTTATTGGGTCATAATATATTTAAATTTTCTTAATGCATATGTTAGTGATTGTTTACTGTGATAAAGTGCACAAAGGTCTTCAGAGCAGCTTTGCACAGGAAGAATTACCTCCCGTCACTGGTCACTTCTCAGTTAAAAGTTCCATTAGCAGATGGTTCCTGCCAGGGCTGTGGGTCATGGCTGCACTTTGTTGCCTGTAAATCAGGCTCTAGACAGGGATAAGTAAACAGCCTGGGATGTGGTCATGTCATGTTGGACTTTTTTACAGACAGAAGCACCTTAGTCCATTTAAGCCAATTAAGTTCAGAATATTTATTGGAACAAATCCTTTATCGTATTTGAATTCTACTTGAAAATTTTTCCCCTTGATTCAGAATATTGATTTAATTGGAACAGAATGCCTGTAAATCAGATTATTTGGTAATACCATGGTCATATATTTGAAAATTTTAATTAGCAGATTGTATAACTTCAGCATGCTTTATAATTGTGTATTTCAGTAGAGTAAGTATGCAGTTAATGTATCATAAAGTGTGATGTTGACAGTTAGCAGTTGATCTTGACCTTTCTGGAAGCTGAAAGAATTTATTCTTATATTGTCATTAGTGTCCCTTTAGAAAATGCTGTCTGGGTTCCAAGGTTTAAATCTGTAAAGCTTGAGGTGAGCATTAGGACCTTTGTTTGCCTCATCCTTCACATGACACAGCTCCTCTCCTCTGCAGTCAGTCATCTTTGAGCCCTAAGCTTAGTATATGGTTCCCCTGCCTCACCCATTGCCATCAGACCAAGGTTCTTGTTTTCCTTAGGTCTTGGCAATAGCACAGGCTTTCTACAACTGAGACAGAGCCTTTTACACAAATTCACTTTAATTTAGTAATGGTGCCAGACATGGTTATGCACAGCTTTAACTGGGGAGGCAGAGGCAGGAGAATCTCTGTGAGATTAAGGCTAGTCTAATCTACATAAGCAAGTTCCAGAACAGCCAGGACTAAATAGTGAGATTCTGTCTGAAAAACAAGAACAACAACTTCATGAATATGACTAGATGCACATGTGTTTTGTTCTTAAACAAGATCAGTTTGGAAAGGCAGTGATAAGTAGTAAATGAGCCCAATCTCTGATGTGAATTAGACCAAGTAAGGAATTCCTGGTCTTGATTGCATGACCTGAAAAGTCTTTAACTTTGATGTTACAAGTAGGTAGAGAAAGCACTCAAATAGGAAACCTTGATAGAAATTGGTAACAGTAGAACCTCAGCCCTGGTAGTGAAGAGCTGAAAAGGAGTTGTGAGCAAGGGCATTGTTGATGAGTCAGGGGTGAAAAGAAGAGGGTAGGAGGGGACTGCCTAGTTTACTCTGAGAACAGAAGGAAGCTAGGGAAGGTTGGGTAAGGATGACCAGTTATTCAGTTTAGATACCTGAGACATGCCTACGTACTTTAGGCAAACACTGTATTCAAGAACAAGGTGTGAACTGAGCTGCAGGCTGGAGGGGATGTATATAGAGGATGGAGCTTGGGAGCCAAGTTCCATGGAGCAGCAGAATTCCACAAAGGAAAGAGAGAGCAAGGAGAGTGCAGTCTCAGAAACCTCATAAGAACTGTCTTGAAGGAAAAGAAGGATGAAAGACATTTTCATTAGCAATAGACAAGCAAACTGCTGCGCTCACCCTTTACCTGAAGCACAGACCTGATGCTTTGAGGAAAGTGTGTTCTCCACAGGATGCCATTGGAGTGTATTTAGTTCAGGTAGAGCTAAGTGGTATTTGAGAGCGTGACTGGAGGTCTGTGATGGGAAGAAGACAGAAGGGCAGTCAGGCTGCTAATGATTCTCAGTGTTTCTCCCAGAGTGTGTTCACATACACAAGCAGAAAGACCTCAATAAGACATGGGAGGTATGCTTCAAAGGGTACTGAGATGGGTGAATAGAGCCTCTGTGGGAAGAAGGTTGATGTTCTCCAAGGATCACTCAGGAATAGCAGCTTTGCCTGAGAATTGATAGAAAACTATGTGTCCCTTGGGCTAGCTAACTAGCCAGCTATAGTCTGCATTCTGCCAGTCCTCACAACCTTTTCTGGGATGATCATGAGAGTAACTCCCCAGAGAAACATGTGTTGTCAGTTGACCAATGTCTGAATTAGAGTTAGCCAAAGTGTCCACTTACTAGAGAGAGGCAAGAAAAGATGAGCTGGGCCAGATGTGGCATCACCTATAACCCAAGCACTTGAGCAGGAATTCAAGGCAGCCTGGTCCATATGAGACCTTATATTAAGAAACTTAAGAAAAAAGAAATGAACTGGGTACAAACAAATTAAAAGCACAGACAGTGATTACAGGATCCCATCCTAAAATCTGTTTAGAGAGGAAACAGGAAGCTGGAGAGATGGTTCAATAGTTAAGAGCATATACTGTTCTTACAGAGGACCTACATGGTGGCTCACAACTATCCTAACTCCAGTTGTTTTGGATCTCCTTCTTCTGACCCCTAAGAGCACCAGAGAGGGAGGGAGGGAGATCAGTCTGTGATCAAAAGGGAAAGACAAGTGAAAAGGAGAAAAGGACTGGAGTCAGGGTAACATAGGGAGTTGGACAGGGATTACATAGGCTGTCAAACCCAGAGGGTGAAGAGGCTCTGGGTAGATAGAGTTGGTACACCGTGGAATAGACTTAAAGACCAGGTGTCATGGTGAGCTAGTGAAGGTGGCAAGAACTGAATAGCTAGAATGTTAGATCATGGCCATCTGGATCTCTGAAGTCACCAAAAGTTGTCATAAGACTGTTGGAATAAAAAGCTTTTGCTTTTTAATTTTATCATCCTTGTTATTATGTACATGATATGAAAGTGGGCATGTGCCACAATGTACTTTTGCAGGTCAGAGGTCAACTGTGAAAGTCAGTTCTTTCCACTATGGGTTTTAGAAATGGATCTCAGGTTCTCAGGCTTGCATGGCATTCA
The DNA here is from genome assembly GCF_943737965.1 of Phodopus roborovskii. NCBI lineage: Eukaryota > Metazoa > Chordata > Mammalia > Rodentia > Cricetidae > Phodopus > Phodopus roborovskii. Next base: position 26,504,758 of record NW_026126571.1, on the reverse strand, counting down.
CTCTTCCTGCTGAGCCCAGGAGTGAAAAATACTGAATTAAACAGGGCACAAGATGTCATGGGCCTGGCCCAGTATAGACATTACAAGGAGAATGTGTGCTCTGGAAGTATTGGTGCCAAAGTTACTGTCTCAGCTCTGGCACTAGGTATCTTTTTGGCAGGCACATCACAGTGTAGCCCAAGCTGTTCACTGCTAAGAAGACCAGCACTGCTAAGAAGTCCCCAGTGACCCCTAAATCTTAGATATGAAACCAGAACAGTCCGCGAAAGAAAGAAAGAAAAAAAAAAAAAAAGAGGCCTGAAGAGGCAGTGCAGTGGTTAAGAGCATACAGGAGTTACCAGCACACATATCAGGTAGCTGACCAGCACCTGTAGCTATTGGGGTAGGAGGGTTTGTGCCCTCTTCAGGCCTGCAAGGGCACTGAACTCACACAAAACTCACTCTCACAGACTCAAAACTGAATGGGTTAAATTTTTTAAAAAAGCAAATCAATTGATTTAATCAAAACTTAAAGCAGTTGTACCTATAAGAATACCAGTAACAGTTTGAGACACACACTCAGACACCCCCAGGCTGTTCCTCTTTAAGTAACAGAACAGCCAGGTTGTGTTCAGTTTCTTCTTTGGTTATACATCCACTGAGTCACTAGTGAGCAATTGCACACTCACTGACACTAACACACCTACAGGCAACAAAACAGGACTCTGCATCTGGTGGATTAGGCATGGTTGGAGGCCCGACCCCAGCTCTAATTTAGTGTCAGGTAACTGTTTGGGCCTAAATACTACTGGAGTTGGCTGTGACTGAAAACCAAAGATTTTAATTAAATGAGTCTTGTTGTTGTTGTTTGAGATCAGGTTTCTTTGTGTATCCTTGGCTGTCCTATATTTCTCTCTGTAGACCAGATGCCTTGGACAACAGAGATTTACCTGCCTCTGCCTCCTGAGAGCTGGGATCGAAGGCGTATGCCACCACTGCTGGCTTAAATGAGTCTTGATGGTAACCTAAAAGGGTCAAGAAAGGACAAGTGGTTTTACAAACAAACTCATGAAAATAGCCCTGTCTGTAAAATGTTGCCTGACAATAGTTGGCAACTAAATGTTTTAAGTGGATGGTACTATTGGTTCTACTTGGGCCTCTATATCAAAGATGAGGTATGTGTCCTGTAGAGTAGAAGCTTATGGCTCCAGATCCTCATGGGCCAGTCCAGTTCCTACATCTGAAGCTCAGTTCTAATGTGTTACCCTGGATATACATATTTATCTCAGACCTCTGTTTTGTTTTTCAAGCTATGTGGTTAGCATGATTGGAAGTAATTAAAATTATTATCTGCTTGCTCGTTTAGGATGTCTTTAAAACAAGACATCATCTCCTATAGTTTTTAGATTAAGTTATAAATGTTCACTTTAGAACTACCTGAAGATTGATAGAGATGCATTTGAAAAGCATTATTTTTTTATTGATTCTTAATGTAGTAAATTACCAAAGTTATTTGGCAGCAAACAGAAGTGGCCTGGGCTGTGGCTCACATTTTTTCTCCTGATAGAGCCACAATTTGCATTAATTACATTGAGACTGCACTCACTTATATTAAAAGGCTTCTACTATAATTAATCCTTTTCATTTCAAACCATTTTGGCACAATTTCTGGCTATAAACACTCATAAAGGACAGATAGCTGGAAAACACAGCACAGGGTTTCTTTATACCTATCTTTTTTTCCTGTGACAGGTAGTTATTGATATGTTTCTAGGAACAAGTGTGGTGCAATGGGCTGGAAAATGCTAAGTGGATTATTTTGCATAAAAAAATAGACAGTTTTAGAGTTGTATAACTAACCTGTATTTAAAAAATACCTTGATTTATGCTTGCATCTGTATCTCAGTTGCATACATTATGGAAATTTAATTTATAATCCATTTAGCTGATGCAGTCATAGTTTTCAGTGCTATCATTTATTAGTGCTTGTATATTAAATGCTCTAAAGGTTTAAACCTGCCTTATGTAAAAAATTATACCTATGCATTTACATTTTATGAGTCACAGTGGGATTTCTGCTTAAAATTCAGGTAGCCCTGATATATTTAACGAATTTCTCTGGTTTATTGTTACTAATGCAGAAATGGCAAACAATGACCTTCCATATTGAACATCCAATGATTTACACTCCAGCTTACTTTCAAAGTTCACTGTGTAAATGAGGGCTTTTTTTCAACACCTGGGATCAATCATGCAGCTTTATGCAGAATGCTCTCCTTGGCTTTGAATTCATCTTTCATTTAGAAGTAATGGTGTTTATAAGTACTCCATGTTAATAGTATTAACCATTTTTGTTTGTTGGTTGGGGTCTTTTGTTGTTGTATTTTGTTGGGGGTGTTTGTTTATTTGTTTGTTTGTTTGAGACAGGGTTTCACTATGTAGCTCTGAATGTCCTGGAACTCACTAGGTACGTCAGATTGGCCTTAAACTGACAAAGATTTTGTTGGGGTTTTTTGTTTTTGTTGTTTTCTTTTTTCTGAGACGGGATTTCTCTGTGTAGCCCTGACCAGGCTGGCCTGTCAGAGATCCAGCTGCCTCTGCCTCCCAAGTGCTGGGATTAAAGGCGTGTACCACCACTGCCTGTGTATTAACCATTCTTGAGTGAACTGTGACTTTTTGGAACAACTTGTTTATACTATCTACTATGTGGGTAGTTGTAGTTTTATTATCTATTCTCTCATGTTCAGTACTGTCAGCTTTTTAAAAATTGATTGGGAAATGATTCATCTTCAGATCAGCTATAAATCACAAGAACATGCACCTTATTTTCCCTAGCTAAGTTTGACAAGGTCTTCCTAGAAGGTAACCTCTGGAGAGGTGCATTTTAGAGTGTGTGGTGGTTGCCCTCTGAAGCAAAACACCAGTGACATATAAAGTGTTTACTTTGTGGGAGATGTTCCCAACTATTTTCTAGTGCCCTTCTGAGCTGGGTGAGTTTCAAATTGTGGTCCTCTCCTGGTATCTGAGCACCCTCTGTATCTAGGCTTCACAATATATGTTTGAGAACTAATGACATCATAGATCCAGTATGAAGCAGGTGAATGAGAACTTGACTATATTCGGAACTGAGAGTGTTTGAAGAATGAGTTACCTCTTAATGTCTTACCATTGGGTCTCATAGAAGTATGTGATGTGACTGGCGATGGCCCCTTGCCTAGGAGAGCTGGGTAAGGGATTGCTGGTGAGAGTTAATTGCCCATGGAGGAAATTGTTTTTTATTTGGACATTGCCTGGACATGCAACTGCTCTGGGAAGGGGGGAAGGAACATGGACTCACCATGAACATTCTTTGGGTTAGACATATCTCAATAGGAAAAACACTAGTGAAGGAACTCAAGTTTCTGTAATCCATAAGAGTCAGTTTCTTAGCAAGTTAGGTCTTGGAGAAATGAGTTGGTCATGGCCTGCTCAGTGTGATGCTTATGTTTAAAGAGTGTTCAAGATCAACGTCCAAGCTGTTTACTAGAAAACTTGACAATGATTGGTTACAGCTTCCAAGTTTGCCTGTCAGGATAAGACACTAAGAATATGGGGGTGGTTGGTTTTTTGTTTTGTTTTGTTTTGTTTGTAATTTTATTTATGTGCTTTTGTATGTGTTCATCTACCATGGTACGCGTGTGGAGGTAAAGGTAAAGTTTTCTCGTTCTACCTTGCAGTCCCAAAAATCAGGCTTGGCAGCAAGAGCTTTCACCCTCTGAGCTACCTTGCCCCTGACTCTAGAAATGTTTTTTTTAAATCTCACCAATTTCTGATGAGCCAGTATTGCATTTTACAACTGTGGGCCATTGGAATATTTACCTCATGGCATGAATCTCTGACCTGATGTTGGAAATCTTTACATAATTTTACTTTCCATCTCTGCTAGGGAATCTCTGACTCTCTACACAGTAACTCACTAACAATAATTAATCCAATAGGTGTCAGGAAGTTCAGCTTCCAGGTACAGTGAGATGTTCCATTGCCCCAACCACCAGGGCCAAGATTAGAAAAATGGTAGGTGAGAGCGTGAGGGCCAGCAAGGGTCCTCACACTTGCCACTGGTAGGGGAAGAGTGCTAGCATTTTAGAACTTTTGGGGCAACGTCTTCCTTGTGCTAGCTACCTCTGTGCTCTGCTTTCTGCTCCTTAGTATATGTTCATGAAAGTTCAGAAGTGAAAACATCACACATGTCCATCACCAGGTAGATAGGTAAATGTATCACACCTCAGTAAATGAAAGAATCTCCAAAACCTGATGTGTGCTATCTTCTAAGACGTCTTAGGAATGGTGAAACCTACTGTTGGAGAGAGCAGACTAAGGGTATCTATGGAGGGGGCTCCCTGAAGTTATAACCAAGTAAGAAATTTATCAAACAGTCATACAAGGTTTGTCTATCAATTATACTGCAGTGCAAATAATTACAGAAATGTTAGAGATAAAGGTAGGAATGACGTGTAGTGAATACATTTCTTCTTTTTTCTTTTTTAGGCATATGTTTGTATATGTGTGTATCTCTGGGTATATATGCCTTTTGTATTCAAGAGCTCACAGAGACCAGAAGAGTACATTATATCTTCTGAAGCCAGAGTTACAGGTAGTTGTGAGCCATCTGGTGTGGGTGCTGGGAATTGAACTCAGGTCCTCTGGGAAAACAGCAGTCTTCTGAACTACAGAAATAGAGTGAGCAACTTTTGCTGATGTGACCAGGTCTGTAACCTCCAGAGAGCTGTGTTAAAGTTTTAGTGCACCTGTGAACATGCTCTCATTTGGAAATGTCATCAAGTTAAACTTTGAAGTCATACTGAATTAGAAGAGGTCTCAAAAATTCAATGACCAGGGTCTTTCAAAGATAAAGATGTGACATAGTGAAGACAGCAGGTACAGAGGCAGGAAACAGAGGGATGCAGCTGAAACCATGAATGGTAGAGGTGTCCAGAGCTTCCAGGAACTTGAAGGATCCATCTGTAGAGTTATGAGACCATACTCTGGTGTGTTTGAGTTTCCTGTTTGTGATCATTTAGTGCCTAACATACTACAACCCCTAAAAACACTCGTGTCTGACTCTTTATGAAAAACATTTGCTGATCTATTGTGGCATAAAGAACTTTGCTCTTACAAGTCTCATTTGGTATTAGCACTGTGGTTTCAGCCCTGGCCTGGCACATGGTAAATCATTGGTCTCACTTAAATTATCTCATTATCTTGGAGCTGGAGTCTACTTCTCAAGACTCTGTCTGTGTTCTGGTTATAAGAAGCATGAGGGTAACACTGAATGTTAATCCCCGTCTGCCCTGTGGTCTGTCTGAAGGCTCTGTATGAAAACATGCTGGTGGAGCTACCCTTTGCTGGTTTTTTCCTGTCCAAGCTACTGGGAACTAGTGCAGATGTGGATATACACCATCTGGCCTCACTGGACCCCGAAGTCTACAAGAACCTGCTTTTCCTCAAGAGCTATGAGGAGGATGTGGAAGAGCTGGGTCTGAACTTTACTGTTGTGAACAATGACCTGGGGGAAGCACAGGTGAGTGGCCCTCATTTCACCCTGTCGTCAGTGGGAGGTGCTCCTCCTACCACTCCACCATGGCAGTGCGCAATTGGAAAAGGGCTCAAGCCTTCCGGGTCACTCCTGTTGTCAACATCTTTGCAGGGACAGCATGCCCTGCCCAACAGTCCCTGCCACTCTGATTGTACCTCTTAACTGAAGCTGGAGCTTCTTTCATGTCCATCCTGGGCAGGGACTGCCAAATCTTCCTTCCCTCACATCTTCCCGTTCTCTCCTGCTGCTTTCACCGTATTTGCTGGGGACAGGGACCTGTATTAGGGTCAGACTAGGTTTTGATGTTGTTTTTGGTTTGTTGGGCTTCGTCGTTGGGTGTGTGTGCACATTTGTGTATATGTATTTTTTGTGAGACAGGGTTTCACTGTGTAGATGAAACGGGTTGATCCCAAACACACAGGTTTGCCTACTTTTGTCTCCTAAGTGCTGGGATTAAAGACATGTGCCACCTCATGCCTGGCCCAAATTCACTTTTTTTTTTTTTTTTTTTTTTTTTTTTTCTTTTTGCTTTCTTCTTTTGGGAGGGTGGTGGTGAGATGGAGTCTCACTGTTATAGCTCTAGGTGGCCTCTAACTGCAGGATCTACCTGTTTCTGTCTGTCTGTCTGGTGCTAGGATTGAAGTTGTAAACACCACACCTAGCTCTAAACTAGTTTTTGGTTTGGTTTGGTAATTTTTCAAGACAGGATTTATCTGTGTATCCCTAGCCCTGGCTATCCTGGAACTCACCGTGTAGCTCTGGGTGTCCTAGAGATCATTATGTAGACCAGGCTGGCATTAAACTCAGGTCTACCTGCCTCTGCCTCCCAAATGTTGGAATTAAAAACATGAGCCGCCACCACCAGCTGGCATCCAAGCTAGTTTTCTTGATATCAGCTTTATCATTATAGAAGTCACATTTCATGAAATTCACCCTCTTAGAGGAAGTAGATTCGGAATTGATAGGCATCTCTTTAGCCAATTACAGAATATTGTTTGTCTGAGGAAGAAACACAGTTGTTTTCTGCCCTACTTTGGCACAACAGCATACTATTCTGTCTTTTATAGGATGTGTTGTGTTCCCAAAACTTAGAAAACTCCTTAAAATGCTTACAGAGCTGTCCATGTTGATGAATGCAGAATGCTAGCACCTGAGAAGCTGAGGCAGCAGAATCACACCTTCTAAGTCAAGTTGAGCTCTACAGAATTTGTCCCAACAAAGAGCAGAAAACATACTTCATCCTCATGAATAGCTCATTACTAGCCTACCAAACCAACTGTGAGCTAAGAAAGCACAGACTATAAGATGTAAAGTATTAACAAGCATGACTTAAAATTTGTAGGTGGAAAAGTTGGAGCTGTAACCCAGGCGTGTGCTAGGCGGACACTGTGCCTCCAGGCAGCATTGTTAGTCCTTGGTATAGAGTCTTTTTCTGAGTTCAATAATTGGGTTAGTAGTCGCTTTAAATTTTGATTTTTGCTTGTTTGTTTTTTGATTTTTCTGGACAAGATCTCACTAGTAGTCCTGGAACTCACTATGTAGACCAGGCTGGCCTCAATTGCAGAGATCCATCCACCTTCCTCTGCCTCCCAAGTACTGGGATCAAAGGCCTGTGCTACTACATCCAACAAAATTTTTTAAAGTTAGATTGTTTCTTGTTTCTAATGTAGATCTTTCAAAGGTCCTCAGTGCATGAGATACAAGTAAAGTTCTGGTGTATATTCACATAGTAAAGTAACTATAGAGAGTAAGTCACTGTATATTTCAAACATCTAGAAGAAAGGAATTTGGTTACTTTTATCATTGAAAAAATGATAAATGTTTGTGGATGTGTGTTTAACCGGATTTAAATATAATGCAGTATATACATCAGGACATCACATAACCCATGAATGTATTTTGTTTTTATGTATCAGATAAAAAATTAATTTAGGGGGTTGGGGAGAAATTTCCTAAAACATTTGTAAAATATTTGCTGCTCAATCATGAGGACTGCCCAGGTAGAAGACCAAGTGTCCTGACCTGGAAACATCCTGGGTTTGTTCTGTGCCAGGGTTCCAGAATTCACCAACCAGTCACTCCTAGGGAATAAGCTGTTATCCCAACATGAAGAGAGCAGGGACCAGGACTGGCTGGAAGGTGAGGTTTGTACCATCACCATAGGGATATTTTCATTGTATAGCCAGTGTGTATACTACTGCTGCCCTGTATTTTGGTAGCATGATTTCTTAGCTAAAGTTTCTGTTGCTATGAAACACTGACCAAAAGCAACCTGGGGAGAAAAGGGTTTATTCATCTTACAGCTTGTAGTCTGTCATCCAGGGAAATCAGAGTAGGAACTCAGGGAAAGAACCTGGAGGCAGGAACTGATGTAGAGGCAATAGAGGAGAGCTGCTTACTGAGTTGTTTCTTGTGGTTTGCTCAACCTGCATTCTTATAGAACCCAGGACCACTAGCCCAGGGATGATCCCATTGATCCCATCAACAATGGTCTGAGCCCTCTGGTGGGAACAGTTTTCCTATTGAGGTTCCCTCCAAGTAACTCTATCATATGTCAAGCTGATATAAAAACTAGTTGTCACACTTGATTAGTACTGTGAGGTGCTCCCTGTGAGGCAGCTGTTGGTGGCATAGAATTTTCCACTGAGTTAAGAAGTAATTGCCGGGTGGTGGTGCATACCTTTAATCCCAGCACTCAGGAAGCAGAGGCAGGAGGATCTCTGTGACTTCAAGACCAGCCTGGTCTACAAAGTGAGTTCCAGGACAGCCAAAGCTACACAGAGAAACCCTGTCAAGGGTGGGGGTGGTAAATGGTAATGTAGGAATTACTATGCCAATGATTTGATTAGGAAAATACAGAAGTACAGGTTTAAGGGACTTCTGCAGAAGTAGATAGAAGCAAACAGTCCTCTGTGCCGTGAGCTACTCACTACTCTTCCTCTGTAAAGTAGCAGTTCTGTTCCCAGAGTATCTCCCTATTGTGAGCAATATGCCTGTTTGTTAGTTCAATAATAAACTTAAATTTTAGATGCTAATTTATACATGTTTACTGAAGGAAAAAGCCAAGGGTGTAACCAGACCATAAGTAATTATGAACTGTCTGGAGTCATAAGACCTTGATTGAAATCCTCAATTTTCTTCTTGGCTATTTGGCCTTAGACAAGTCACGGGGCCTTCCCTCTTGCAGGAGGAGCTATGGTGTTGGCACAGCTGACCTTCAGAAGTGCCAGAGGAAAATATCTACAAGGAGAGCTTCCTTGTGCTGCCTTTTCATTGCACTGCTAGGGGTGACACTCAGGGCCTCATGGTGCTGCTCATTTCCTCTATTGCTAAGCTATGCCCACAACCTTCTCTTCTGCCTTCAAAGGGAATCTTAGTGCACCTATCAGACCTACAATTTTGGCACACTTGGGTGACTTTTAAATAAAAATAGATGTTTAGATTTAGTCTAGGGGATTTTAAATTTAAGGTAGTATATCATTTTGTTAAGTTACTAGAAATTCCACCATTTTATTAGTCAGGATAATTGGTGGTCCTTTTAACTGAAAACTTGATTGTTTCTTTGTCTTCACATCATACAATCACATCATCTGTTACCTCCCTTAATCCATTTAGAGGAAGCAGTGTTTTTATATATGGAAATATAATAGCCAGCCTCAAGAGGCCTGTTTAACAGATGATCTGTCAGCTACATACAAGCAGAGGAATTAAGGTAATGAACAGTCCTCACTCAGCCCAGAGACAATGGGTTGAAAGCCCATTGTGATATTTGATGGGTCCCAAACTAAGAAAGCAAATTAGTAAGAAAGATTGAATGTCTAAAATGTAAAATACTACAGGAAGGAATCAGCTGAGTTAAACGCTCAAGTTTAAAGCTGCATAACTTTCATGAAATGGGAATTAGCAGACTGCCTTGCCCTCCAGACCCAGATGCAGATTGACTTAAGTAACGTTATTCATCTCACATTGAAACACCCTTTATATAAAGTGGTAAACTTGGGAATATAAAAGCCACTACTCAGCTTAAAGTATGTTCTTGTTATGCTGGAGATTTAAAGGAGCTGTGAAAAAAAGAAGGGCTGGGATGGTGGTGGTGCCAGAAGTTTTGTGATCTACATTATAAGCACCCTATAGCCAAAGCTTGCCTCCTGCTTCCCCAGACACTGAGCCCATTTCAGACCATCGCTCTTAGTTTGCTAACAGTAGTGCCCTTGTTTATGTGAATACACAAAAATGTTTTTCCTTCTTATTGTGTGCCTCCATACTTGTGCTGCCAGTATGTGGTCCCGGATGGCCTTGAATTAACTCTCCCTTTGCTTTCTAAGTGCTGAGATTGTAAGTGTGCAGTCCTACACTTGATTATTGTATGTTCTTTATCCACAGAAGAGGTAACCTCCACTAACCCCAGAAATGCATTTCTTTTACATTGTTATAAACAAGGCATTTCAAAGCATGCTCTTGTAGCTGATGGTACTGCATCTCTGGTGACCTGTAGTGGTCTTCTCTATATGTGAAAGTTCACACGGTCACAGCACCTACTACTGAGGCAAGAACTCACTTTAAGGTGAGAGCTGTGTTTTTACTGCACTACTTTCATACTGGCCCTGCCATGACAATTACAGAGCTATTCCTTAGATTCATTCTAAACTTAGAATCATGGTGTAACTATATTAGGAGTGGGGCGTATTTTATTTTGTCTTCTCTTTTTCTTTATTTTTTTAGTTTGTTTTGAATTTTAGTTTTAACAGAGTTTTCACTCTATAACTCAGGATTGACCAGAAATCTCCCTACCTCAGCCTTCCAAGTGATGGGATTATAGGTGTGTCAGTATCTTACTCTTGTCCCTCTCAAAAATCATTTACCACTGTCTTTTAAATCAAACATTTTACAGTAGAGACAACATTCTAAAAATGTGAAGGGAAATATGATAAGTGCTTATTCTCCAGAATGAGTACCTTGTTCTCTCTGGAACTAAAATGATCCTCTGATTCATAAGTTTGCCCTTAATGACTCTACTTTTTAAAAATGAAGTTGTCATAATTCCATTACTGCATGATTCCTTAGTGCTGGGAAGAGGACAGGATGCTTAATGAAGGGAAAGACAGAAGGTGTTGCCTCTTGCCATGGCTGTCCTGTGAGCTTGTGCTGCTGTTGTATGTTGGATTGGATTCTTGTTTCTGAATCTTTTGTTTCTCGTTTTCATACCTCTAGAACCCTGTGCTCTATGTTCACAGGTGGTTGAACTAAAATTTGGTGGGAAAGACATCCCAGTAACTGGGGCCAACCGCATTGCCTACATCCACCTGGTGGCTGACTACCGGCTAAACAAGCAGATCCGACCACACTGCCTAGCCTTCCGTCAGGGTTTGGCCAACGTTGTGAGCCTAGAGTGGCTCCGAATGTTTGACCAGCAGGAAATTCAGGTACCGTGGCTGCTACTTTGAAAGAGCATTGATTATCTCAGGAAATAAAATATTTTCTGAAAAATCTCCCTTCAGGTTTACAATTTAACCTTTTTTCCTCCCAGGTATTAATTTCTGGTGCACAAGTTCCTGTAAGTCTGGAGGACCTAAAATCCTTTACAAACTATTCAGGTATGTGGGCCCACATCTGTGTGTACCTTCCCCATAGGTCCGTTGTCACTGTAACCTCTCATATGGACTGTGTGCTGTGAGACACAGGACACTGCCCCCATCTCTATCTGTCCACCTTACTGTTAAGAACTCTTCTAGTCATTTGCAAGGCTTGGGAGCTATCTTGTCATGAGAGTGAATAAACTGATTTTACACCATTTCCCAGTAACACAGAATGGAATGTCCTACTGGCATGAGTAAAATGTGTGAAATTTAAAGTGATCAAGGACGAAGGTTTTCATGTCTTTAGGCTAGTCAAAGTTTCAGTTACCACACAAAAGAAACTGGATAGATTGAACTAAGTTGCAATTTTTGGCATTACAAAAGATGCCATTAAGAAAATAAAGTAACTAGGCAGTAGTGGTGCATGCCTTTAATCCCAGCACTTGGGAGCCAGAGGCAGGATCTCTGAGTTTGAGGTCAGCCTGGCCTACACAGAGAAACCCTGTTTTATGTGCACCTCTTAGTATTATGTCCTCTGGAACTCTGGAGTTATAGGCAGTTATAAAAAGCCAAGAAGGATGCTAAGAATCCAACCGAGGTCCTCTGGAGGAGTAGCTAATGCCTTTTAATTGCTGCACCATCTCTCCAGTCCCCTTTTCAACAATTTTTATGTGTCTGCGTGCGTGCGTGCGTGCGTGTGTGTGTGTGTGTGTGTGTGTGTGTGTGTGTGCGCGCACACACACACTCATTTGTACACACATACACAGTACAACAGCATTTTTTGTGGTAGTCAGAGAACAACTTGTGGAAGTGAGTTCTGTTCTTCTAATATGTGAGACCCAGGAATCAAACTCATCATCAGGGACCCACATGGTAATAGAAACAGAGAACAACAGACACACACTAATAAATATACAGGGGGGCTAGAGAGATGGCTCACAGGTTAACAGCACAGCTCTTCTTTCCAGAGGTCCAAAGGTTCAATTCCCAGCAACCACATGGTGACTAACAACCATCTACAATGAGATCTGATTCCCTCTTCTGGTGTACAGGCATACATCCAGGCAGAATACTATACATAGTAAATAAATCTTTTTATAAATAAGTATGTAACTTAAATTAAGAAAATAAATTCAAGGTAGGGTAGTCCTCAGGAGACTGAGGCACAAGATTTCTGTGTTCAAAGCAAATCTGGGCTACAAAGTGAGACTCTGTCTCAAAAAACAGAAATTGGCTGGCTCAAAGGGAAGAGAAAGGAAAGGAGAAAAACTCAACTGTGCTGTGTTAAATGGCATTTTATATACAGCATCTGTGGAATGAGAGACAGAGGTCAGAGGTGGCTGTAGGATTTTTGTGAGGAAATGGAAATGTTCTAAATCTAGATGTATTGGTGATTCTAAATATACTAAAAATCACTTAAATTTGCATGTTTGTTTATGTGTGTGCATTTTTCTTCTGTACTTGCTGTTGCTTTAAACCTGAATTCTAATCTTATATAAAAGCAAATAATGCCAAAAGTCATGGTTTCTGCACTCTCAAGTCATATGTTTTAAAAAATGCCATTGTTCCGACCGAATATGCCCTGGGTTGCTTGACCTTCCTTGACTTGCACTGAGAGCTTATACCTTTAAGGATCCCAGCTATTCCAGTAAATAGACTTAAATATTACTATAGTCATTTTGGTGCCAATTAATGCACTTAAGATATCTTATTGATGTTATTTCTGTAGTGGATTAACAATGAGAGAACAATATATAGCAATTATTTTAGTTTTAGGAAGCACTTAATGAGATTAAAAGCTATAAGTAGCAGATAGTACATTTTAGAACTGTGTCTAATCACAGGCAGGGCTGGTCGTCAGCCATAGGCTAAACCTTATTATCAGAAGGAAACACAATAAAATTATCAAGACATGGAGATCACATTGGCCAAATGCCTAGCTCTCTGAAAAATAAGATGTGTCTGCCATTCTAGATGTGTAGCTAAGTATCAGTTCCTACTCAAGAAGGGTCTACTCCACCTGTTGTTGATTTCTAGCATTTGCTAGGCATCATTAAATGCCCTCATCATGCCTATTCTGGCTCAGAGTAGCTCTGTCATGTATGTTCACATCTTCCCTCTGCCAAAGACCAGAGGCAAGTGTCTTAGTTTGGATTTCTATTGCTGTGAAGAGACACCATGACACCTCTTATCAAGGAAACATTTAATTGGTTCAGTCCTTTATCATCATGTTAGGGAGCATGGCAGCGTGTAGGCAGATGTGCTGCTGCCTACATCTTGGCTTTCAGGAAACAGGAAAGGAACTGACACAGTGGATGGTATTCCTAGCATAGGAAACCTCAAAGCCCACCCCCCCCCCCACAGTGACACACCTCCTCCAACAAAGCCATACTTCCTAATAGTGCCACTCCCTGTGAAATTATGGGGGTCAATTACATTCAAACTACCACAGCAAGTATCTTCCAGTTTGGCTTTTAGAAAACCCACTCTCTTCTCTGACAGGCCCCTCAAAACATGGGTGTTGTACTTCCAAGTTTGTTGCTCCTGCTCTGCATTGGTTTTATTTTTAATGCATAGTGTGTTCATTTTGTCATAGGGGGCTATTCTGCCGATCATCCTGTTATTAAAATCTTTTGGAGAGTTGTAGAAGGTTTCACTGATGAAGAAAAGCGCAAGTTACTCAAGTTTGTAACAAGTTGCTCTCGCCCCCCTCTCCTGGGGTTCAAGGTATGCATCTTTCATACCATTTATTTTAAATCATACAGGCCTGCCCACTATATGTTTGTTTCTTCTTGTCCCATTCTGAGTACTAAGTGCTATGGTAATTGTATCTAGACTTGTGTTAACTAGAGAGCCTGTGTTCAGATAAGCTGCCTGGAGTTGAAATCACCATGGTATTACTTTTCCATTATAAACTGAAGAAAACACGGCTAAAAATGTTGGTATAATGAAGATGAACAGAAGTAGATTTTTGGTAATGGTTGTTATTATTCACTTGCCTTACATTATCCTAGCCTTGTTTGGTTACTCCTGAAAATTAGTGTTAATCTCCTATATCTTGGCCTACCTATCACTTTTAGTAATTAAAGTTATTGGGGATTTTGGGGAAATAGTTCAGTTAATTAGTAAATACTTGCCATACAAGAAGGAAGACCTAAATTCATTTCTTAGTACATACCAGGCAAGATGGTGCATGCTTTTAATCCCAGCACTCAGGTGGCCAGGACTCTTGATAACTGTGGGTTGGCCAGACTGTCTACATAGTGAGTTTCAAGCCAGTCAGAGCTAGTGAGACCCCACTGTCTCCAAAACAAACAGATACCCAGTACTCAATTGAAAATTGCTGGGCCTGTAATCCCAGCACTAGAAAAGTGGAGATGGAGAATCCTTGGAACCTGCTAGCCAGCCAGTCAAGCTGAATTAGCAAGCTTGAAATTCAGTGAAAGACCTGCCTAAAAACATGAGTGAAGGGCCAGCAAGATTGACTACTTGAATCTAATCCTGGTTCAATACTGTACATTGGTAATGCCAGTACTCCCACAGTACGTTGGGAATTGGAGACTGGAAGCTCCCAGGCAAGTGGAAGGAGAAAATACACTCCTTAAAGTTGTCCTCTGTCCTCAACATACACTGTGCCACACACAGTATATTTTTAGAAACCAGGGGGAGGGCTATTAAGGAAGTTGTCCAACCTCTTGCTTCCACATAGATGCTAAGGCCCACCCACACAGGCATCCACACACAAAAAAGGTTGCTTGAGAGACATTTAATGATATTTCCTATGTTCATTATAAAACAAAATGAAGCAGCATTCATACTTAAAGAATATACATAGTGGAGCCAGCAAGATGTCCTATCAGGGTTGATGAGATAGCCCACTGAGAAAAGCACTTGCTGCCAAAACTGACAACCTATGTTCAATCCCCAAAGCCCATGTGATGAAGGGAAAGAACAAACTCCCGAAAGTTAACCTCTGACCTCTACAACTTTCTCTCACACATATATCATGCAAAAAAAAAAAAAAAAAAAACCACACTAAATAAATATAATACAAATTCAAGATAGACATAGTGGTGTATACCTTTAATCACAGCACTTGGGAGGCAGAAACAGGTAGATATCTATGATTTCCTGCCAGCCAGTTCCTGCCAGTTATATCGTGAGATCCTGTGTCAACAAAAACAAACAAAAATGGCTCAAGTGTGTGTGTGTGTACATGTACATAGACATGTGGAACCAGCATAATTACTCCGTAGTTAAACTACTGCTAAGCCTGGCAGACTGAGTTCAGTCCCTGCGACCCACGTGGAGGAAGGAAAGCCAACTCCCACAGATGGTTCTCAGACCCTGAATGTGAATGAGTGAGTTAATTTTAAAAAATAATATACTTACTGAACAAAAGAGAGACCCCCCCCCCAAGCCAGGTGGTGGTAGCACACACTTTTAATCCCAGCACTCAGGAGGCAGAAACAGGTGGATGGGTCTCTGTGAGTTCCAGGACAGCCTCCAGAGCTACAGAGAAACCCTGCCTCAAAAAAAAAAAAAAAAAAACAAGCAAAAAAGACAGACCTTGATTTCAAATAAGGTAGAAGGCAAGAACACCCAAGGCTGTCGTCTGCCCTCATATATGTGTTGTGGCAAAACTGGAAAAGAGACCCTCTTTACCCACTTTAACCACTGACCTGGCCATGTTTGCTCTATAGTTCTGAGTCAGGGTAGGGACATTTCTTTTTCCCTCTTGTATAATTTAGTTCATATTTCCATAAAACAGATATTCCTGTAAGTCACCACAATTCAATAATCAACAATAGAGGAATTTTCTCATTGTGTATTGGCACCATGGTTTAGAATCTGGCTGTTCAGTCTATACAGCTCTAACAACATTGGAGAGCTTCTTAGAAACAGACATTTGTAGGCCCTTGGGACCACCTGCCTCATACTACTGTGTGGAGCTAGGAAGCCATGATTTTAACCTGTTCCAAGTATCTGAGGCTTGGTGAAGTGATGCCACTTGACCTTTAGTCTCCTATGGAATTTGCCTTCTAGGTAAGAATCCAGTGTGCTACCATACAGGGCATGCATGGGCATGGTTTTTACCTTTTGGGTTTTTTTGTTTTGTTTTTAAAATAAATTTTTATTTAAATTGAAAACAATCTTATTTTACATACCAATCCCAGTTCTCTCTCCCTCCCATCTTCCCATGCCTCCCTCCATCCCCCCCCCCCATTCACTCCCCAGGGGCAGGACCTAGGCCCTCCTTCATGTATCTAGGCTGAGACAGTATCCCTCCATATGGAATGGTTGGGCTTCCAAAGCCCATTTGTTCACTAGGGATAAATATTGGTTCCTTTGCCAGAGGTCCCATAGACCTCCCAGGCCTCCCAACTGAGACTCACGTTCAACCTGTGCTGTTACCTCTGCTGTCAGACTGGGGTCTATGAACTCCCACTTGCTCAGGTCAGCTGTTTCTATGGGTTTCCCCAGCCTGGTCTTGACTCCTCTGCTTGCTTTTTGTTTTGTTTTGAGACAGCATTGCTCTGTGGCTCTGTAATTCAGGCTACTCTTCAACTCACTATTCAGCCCAGACTGGCCTCAAACTCTTTAATTCTTCCACTTTGGTCTCTTGAGTGCTGGGATTTGGGGTCTATGTTACCTTACCAGGTTAAGTATACCTTTAGTTTTTTCCAACTATGTGTCCTGGACAGTTTAGGTAGGTATAAGCAGATTCATTGAGAGTGTTTTGGGATGTCATCTTAAGAAGTGTGCTCTGGACAGATGATAGCATTTGTTATGATGGCTCAACCTAGAAGAAGACCAAGTCATCTGGTAGGACACCATGATCTGGAGATACTCAGAAATTTAAAAGATGTAAATTACTGTAGCATGAATCAGAAAGTATGAGCATTGACATCTTGCTGTGACTTCTACCTAAAGGCAAAGCTATAGTTGTAGGGCAAAAGCAGAAGGAAAAACTCATTGAGGGTGTAAAAATGTTCCAAACCTGGGTAGTGGAGCTAGTGCCACGAATCTAGCAATGCAATGGATTACTAAATCAGAAATTTAATGACCAAATCCTAACATAGACCAATTATAGTTTACTTAAGCTGTTTTTTGTTTCTTTTTAATTGACATAAAGAATCTCAGTACTCAGATGAAAATTGTAGAAGGATCTGCCAGGAGCTCATTTTTTTATAGGAAGTAGCTGTCCATACTGCTGAGTTTGGGAACAGTGAGTTATAAGAAAGAACTATTTGTCTTAATCCCAGCACTCGGAGGCAGAGACAGAGGCAGGTAGATCTCTGAGTTTGAGACCAACCTGGCCTACAGAGCATGTGTCAGAAAAGGCTCCAAAGCTACACAGAAAGACCCTGTCTCCAAAAAAAAAAAAAAAAAAAAAAAAAAAAAAGGAAAAACTATTTGGTAACACATTCCTGTAATCCAGAACTTGTGTGGGGCTGAGGCAGGAGGACTAGTAGTTCCAAGCCATCCCATAATACATAACAAGACCCAGTCTTCCAAAAAAGAAGAGTTCCATATTAGTTCTTACAGTTGTCATGTCAGACATCAGAGCTAAAAAATAAAAAAGCATGTTGACCTTGTGGCTCTCGGTGGTGCCTGTGAGTGCTGCAAAGCAGGGAGGGAGAGAGGGCAGGCAGCCAGTCATAGATCTAATGTGCTACAGATAGCAAGAAACTCACAGAGCACCTCTGTCCAGATATTAGGGAAGAACAGCATCTGCTAAAGCTAATTAGAACTTGGTGTGTTTATAGTGGGATTGTTGCAGGCCAAAAAAAAAAAAAAAATCATTAAATGCTGTAGAAAAATTGTTACCATCAGGCCACACAGTACATTGATCTTTTTTTTCCTCTCTGCATTAATGCAAATTTCCATTGTATTGTATTTAATTATGTATAAAGTGGTGCCCTTGACTCAGATTTCAATAAAGAACTTCATCTTTTCACTTTCAGGACTCCATTAGGAAACTCAATTAGCATTATGAAAGAAATAATAAAATATGGTGGCATTTGCCAGTCCGTGGTGGCATACACCTTTAATCCCAGCACTAAGGAGACAGAAGTATACAGATCAGTTTGAGGCCAGCCTGGCTACTTAGTGATGTCCAGGTCAGCCAGGGCTACACAGAGAAACCCTGTCTCCAGAAATGAGTGGGGGAGAGAGAACAAATATGGTGTCCTGGTGTTTCACCATGAAGCGTATCTGGAGCTTTCTATTTATTTACAAAGGAACTGTTGACCCTGCCATCAAATATTTCTAACTCGTTTGTGGTAGTTTTGTGGTTTTTGTTTTTCGATCTTTTTTTTTTTTTTTTTTTGTCCTTCCGAGACACAGGTTCTTTGTGTAGCCCTCACTGTCCTGGAACTCGTCTCTGTAGATCAGGCTGACCTCAAACTCACAAAGATCTGCCTGCCTCTGCCTCCAGAGTCCTGGGATTTAAGGTGTACACTAGCCACGGGTTTGTGGTGCTTTTATTTTTGTTCCTTTGAGTGTGTGAGGAGGCGCCTGCCCTTGTGTACTCAGAACTGCATATGGAATGGAATGCTGCTTGGTTCTTTATGAGAGATTCGTAGTGACACAGTATGTTGTAATTAGGGATAAAAAGAGAATGCTTTGTTCTTGTTTGCGGTTTTGTTTTGAGACACGGTATTTCAGCCAGCTTCTGTTTTACTGAAAATGAACTTCAAATTGTCAAGACTGGCCTGAGATTCACAATAGACCTTCTGCCTCAGCCTCCCAAGTACTGGAGTTTGCAGGTGTGCAACCCCACACTCAGAGCCCAGTAAGAGTTTTAGCACATTATATGCCCAACATAGTTCATCTAGGTCTTGTTTGTTTGAAACAGAGTCTCTATTATGTAACTCAGCCTCCCAAATATTTGGAGTAAAGAATGTACCACCACGCCTACCCCTTTCCAGGTTGTGTTCTTACTCAGTGAGGAAAACATGAAACACTTGCTGAGTTCAAAAGGCACATCCAGCAGTCTGCTGAAGTGGCAGTTCCAGACAGCTAGTGTGGCATGCCTTGTGTCAGGTTCCTGCAGAGGACACTGTTACATTGGGGATCTTGTTTAGATTTTGTTCTCTATTCTGCTGCAATAGCTGTGAGGTAACTACATTTCTTACATTGTTGGATTTGCTTTCCCTTCTAACAAAACCTGTTTCCAACATAGCAAATGGGAAGCACTGATTAGGTAGAAGAAAAAACATTTGTTCCTTCCCATTTGGGCCACTGTTGAATCTTATTTTTGTTCACTGTCAAAAGCTGCTCCTTTTGCAGATGATGGTGGCACACACCTTTAATCCCAACACTGGGGAGGCAGAGACAGGCAGATCTCTGTGAATTAGAGTCTAGCATGGTTTACAGAGCAAGTTCCAGAGCAGGCTCCAAAACTACCGAGAAACCCTGTCTCAGAACAAAGAAAAAAAGAAGGAAAGAAAGACAACAACAAAGCTGCTCCCCCCCCCACCCCAGCATTATCTTAGGCTGGTGATACAGTTTACATGTAAGGTACTTGCTTAGCATGTCCAAGCCCTGACTGACTTAAATTCCAAGTACCACCTCCAAAAAAAATAAAATAATAAAAATCAGGACCATTTCTTTCTCATGAGTTAAAGATTCTTTTAATTTGGAGGTGGAGGGGGGAGGGGCTAGAGAAATGGCTCAGTGGTTAAGAACACTAGCTGGTCTTCCAGAGATCCTGAGTTCAACTCCCAGCAACCACATGGTGGCTCACAACCATCTGTAGTGAGATCTGGTGCCCTCTTCTGGCCTGCAGGCATACATACAGACAGAACCCTGCATACATAATAAATAAGTAAATCTTTAAAAAAAAAAAAAAAAAAAAAAATGAAGGAAGATGTCTTAGTCAGGGTTACTATTGCTATGACCAAAAGCAGACTGGGGAGAAAAAGAGTTTCTTTGGCTTACATTTCACATGAAGAAGTCAGGAGAGGTACTCAATCTGGGCAGGACCCTGAAAACAGGAGCTGATGAAGAAGCTATGGTGGAGTACTGCTTGCTCAGCCTGCTCTCTTATAGAACCTAGAACCACCAGCCTAGGGTAACACCACCCGCAATTGGTTGGGCCCTCCTCTATCAATCACAAATTAAGAAAATGCTCTGAAGCCAGGAGGTGCACACCTTTAATCCCAGCTCTCCAGAAACAGAGGCAGGTAGATCTCTGTGAGTTCTATGCCAGCCTGGTCTACAGAGTTCCCAGAGAGCCAGGGTTACACACAGAGGAACCCTGTCTCAAAAAAAAAAAGAAAAGAAAAGAAAATGTTCTACAGCAGTGGTTCTCACTCTTTCTAATGCTGTGACCCTTTAATATAGTTCTTCATATTGAGATGACTCCCAACCACAGTTATTTTTCTTGCTACATCATAACTATAATTTTGCTACTGTTATGAATCATAATGTAAATATCTATGTTTTCCAAAGGTCTTAGGTAAACTTTGTGAAAGGGTCACAACCCACATTTCCTCAACGGAGGCTCCCTCCTCTCTGACTCTAGCTTTGTGTCAGTTAACATAAAACTTACCACAGAAGGCTAGCTAGTGTTTTTCAAGTGGTGGGATCACAGACACAGCTTGAAATACTTCCAGTGAACAACATAGTGTCCCATCAGGTGGCCTTAAGTAATTTGCCTTTACTCTAGTCACAGCACCTGAAGAGCAGACCTCCAAACTCCCATTGTCTTGTTGGCATTTACAATAAGGGATGTGCTAGGCTATCATCTGAAATCTATACCAGCCAGGTGGGAAAATAAGCCAGGACTAGCCCTGCCTCAGTTTCCTGAGTACTTGATAAGAGATGTTTATCAGGGGCTGAAGAGATTGCTCCTTAATACCTGGTTAAGCACAGTGGTTGTTCTTACAGAATACCCACATGGTATTCTGATGATCTGATGCCCTCTTCTGACCTCTTTAGGTATCAGGTACACATAAGGTTCACATACATACATGCAGGCAAAATGCTGACACACCTAAAAACAAAAATAATCTTTTTTAAGGGGGTTGGGTAGCCAGGCAGCATGGTAGCATATGCCTTTAATTCCAGCACTCAGCATTCAGGAGGTAGGAGCAGGCATATCTCTGAGTTTGAGACCACCCTGGTCTACAAACAGCAAGGGCTACACAGAGAATCCCTATCTTTAAAAATAAACAAATAACATGGTGGCTTACACCTTTAATCCCAGCACTTGGGAGGCAGAGGCAGGTGGAACTCTTGCTCTACAGAGTTCCTACATGATCAGGGCTGCACAGAGAAACCGTGTCTTGACAAAAACCAAACAAAATAGCATAAAGAAAGGCAAGGGTTTAAAGAGGTGCCTTGATGGTTAAGAAAGAGCTCATTCTGCTCTTATTGAAGACCCAAGTTAAGTTCCCAGCACTCAACGTGGAGCAGCTTATAACCACCTGTAACCCTAACTTCAAGAGTATCCCAACACTTCTGGCTTCTGGGTACTTGCACTTATTAAATAATTTAAAATAAAACCTTTTTTAAAAGAAAGAAAAAATACTTTTAAGAAAGGCCACTGCCCGAGCAATGGTACCTCTGTGGCAGTGCAAGCTTTAGTGGGCTCCAGGCTATGCCAGATCCCTCTAACCATGCCCTGTGTCCTGTCTTCCAGGAGCTATACCCTGCATTTTGCATTCACAATGGAGGCTCGGACCTTGAGCGGCTACCTACAGCCAGCACCTGCATGAACCTGCTGAAGCTCCCAGAGTTTTATGATGAAGCCCTGCTTCGAAGCAAGCTGCTTTATGCCATCGAGTGTGCTGCTGGCTTTGAGCTTAGCTGAGTTGAGCACAGGGAACTTGATCTGACCCAGAGGCAGCCAGCACCTGCCAGACCCCCGAGAGCACTCAGGCGGGACCCGCGGCTCTCCTCAGGCCTTCTTTCTGGCATTCCTCCCTTTCTGATTTTTCTTTTTTTAAGATAATTTTATTGTGAACAGTCACTTACATAGATGGACATTGCTTTTCACATAACTTAACCATTGTTATGTGCCACGTGGCTGGTTTAGTAATTTTGCCAAGAAGAGCACAGATTTTAGACTAGTGGCAACTCAGTCAAATTAACCAAAGATGAAGCTTTGGCCTTGCTGACCCAGTTCATATTCCCACTGGGTCAGGACCCGAATCTTGGGCTGATACACAGAGCCCGGAGCCACTGCTTCTCACGTGGTTGATTGTTTACAAGCTTCATTGTAAAAACTGAAGGCATTTTTTCCTGCTGCCTTTTCCCAAAGTGATTAGGTTTGGAAAATGGATAACGCTAGTATTATTTTATTTGTGCTTTTTAAGCCATGTCCCCCAGGTGGGACTCGCATGCTTGTCTTCAGACTCCTACTGACCTGCATCATGAGGTTTGGACATGGCTGTGTGGGTGTGAGGTGGCTGCCGCCCTCATTGCTCTTTTCCTGTCTCTGCTTTGTACCTGGAGAGCTTTCCGGGAGGCGGAGGAGGGTCGGCCCTGTGCTTCCTGAGGTACTGTGTCTCCTGCAGTGAGTTGGCGACTGGGGGATGTGAGCACTGCAGCTTTTATTAAAGTCATTTGAACCAAAGTGGCGGGCTGCGTCTCTCCGTGATCCACGCGCCCTCCTGGCCCGGCAGTACTGCCCATCATGTTAGGGAGACTTGCCAGGCCTTAGCACCTCTGCTTCCTGCTGCTGTTTTGATGAAAGACAGCATCCCTGGCATGTGTCAGGGGAGAGCATCAGGCCAGGTGATTCTCACTTAGGCACTTTATCAGGGTCCTACTTGTTGCCAGGTGACCACAGCCTCTGCAAACAGGAAGCGGGAAGCATCTAGGAGGCCAGCATGCAAGGACCAACATGGAGCTGGTGAGGACTCCAGACCCCGCATCTCTGCCAAGTCCAGCGTCTTTGTGCCTGGAGGCTCTTTGTGCTGTTGGGTTAGGTGACCAGAATTAGCAATATACTTTTAAATGTGGGCAAACCGAATGACTCTTAAGACAATGACCATTATCAGACAAAATGTATAATTTCTTAATTTGAATAATAAAGTGTTTAAATGCTATTTGTAGTCTTGATACATAGGAAGAAATAGCATTTATCCTTGATTCTATTTTTTGTTTGGGGATATTTATGTTGAATGTCCTATATCTTTTTATTAGTTAATTTGTGTATTAGTATTTTAGAAGTGAAGTATCTGAGACTGGAGATAAATTGGCAGTTTACATATTTGTGTTTTTTTTTTTTCTGTCTGCTCTTCTGAGCTTATTTATTTATTTGTACATCCTAATGGGTGAATATTGACATTAAATATTTTCCCCCAAGATTGTGTTGGAGTGCTATCCCAGGTCAGTTGTGTTCTGCTGTAGTAGACAGGTCACATGTGCCACTGTGGAAAGCCACACAGCCTGTGGTCCCTTGCATTCAGCCATTTGGGGCCAGCATCAGCCCTGGAGTACCCACTAGAAGTGAGGAGCTCAGGTCCCAGTTCTTAGTGGGTCTTATATTAAATTGCTTCCTAAAGGAAGGTTTGCATGTCCTCATTGTTCTAGGTGCCTTTGAGTTTGGTCCTGTTTTGCTTACTTTGGGTGACATATTTCTGAGACTTAAACATGGGGCTGGTGGTTGGTTATCATAGGTGTTTCCCGTGGCCTGTTACATGCTCAGAGAACTTTGCTTTGGTGTCTGTGGGCTCATCACATAAGTGTTCTCCCACCAAATCAAATGTACCAGGTGTGTGCTGTCACTAAGTAGGCACAGGTACGTAGAGTCACCCAGCTGAGCTATAGTGCACTGAGGTGCTGGCATTTGTGTGCATGATCAAGAGTGCTTGTTGTAGAGTTAATCCTTGCAAAAGTTTCCTGAAAACAGCATAAGCTTGAAACTATATAATTACTTGGGGCTGGAGAGACGGTTCTGTGGTTAAGAGGACCCGGGTTCTAATCTCACAGCTCACAGCTGTCTGTAACTCCAGGTTCTAACACCATCACACAGACACACATGCAGGCAAAACACCAATGCATATAAAATAAAAATAAATTTTTAAAAAAACTTTGTAATTACTCAAATGGAAATTAAGAAAGCTGGGTGGTGGTGAACACCTTTAATCCTAGCACTCCAGGAGGCAGAGACAGGCAGATCTGTTCAAGGACAGCCTGGTCCACAAAGCTGAGTTCCAGAACAACCAGAGCTGTTACACAGAGAAACCCTGTCTGGGGGGTTGGGGAAGAAGGAGTCAACTGCTCTTCCACTCACACCCTCAAGTTCTGATGTTGCATAGTGATCTAAACCAACTGGCGACCCAGAGGTCCAGTGCAAAAGACCACTGATCACATGGAAGCCTCTGTTCCAGAGACCTGAGAGTTGGATGACTCTAGGGATGGGTATACTGTATGTGTCATAGGTGCCACACTTCCTACAGGCTACACATACAAAGTCCATGAATGTGGGCTCTTGATGTCTTTGTTGCAAGTTTAGCAGTTGTCACATTTCAAACTTTCTGTACCATTGTTACTCTGTAATGGTTGTCTGTGATCAACAGTCTGTGTTACTACTGTGAGAAATTGTTCTGTGTATTCGGGCAGGTGGCCATGAACAACTTTAATCCCAGCATTCAGGAGGCATAGGCAGATGAGCTCTGAGTTTGAGGCCAGCCTGGTTTTACAGAACCCTGGACAGGCTTCACAGACAAACCCTGTCCAAAAGATGATGGATGCATGGTTGGGTGGGTGGAGCGAGCCAGTCAGTGGTAGTGCACACCTTTAGTCCCAGCACCCAGGAGGCAGAGTTAGGGGATCTCTGAGTTTGAGGCCAGCCTGGTCTACAGAATGAGTTCAAGGACAGGCCCCAAAGCTACACAGAGAAACCTTGTCTCAGAAAAACAAAACAAAAAAATGTACAGTGAGGGCTAACTTGGTGGCTCACACCAGCCATCTCAGTATTGGGAGACCAAGCAAAATGCTAAAAGTCCAAAGCTAGTTGGGATGGTGTGGTATCAGGCTAGCTAGGGATACCTACCCAAACAATGTCTCAAAGAAAGAAAAAAGAAAACTCAGGCTGGGCTGGAGAGGTGGTTCAGAGGTTAAGAGCACTGACTGTTCTTCCAAAGGTCCTGAGATCAATTCCCAGCAACCATGTGGTGGCTCACAACCATCTATAATGAGATCTAATACCCTCTTCTGGCCTGCAGAGGATATATTCAGACAGAATATTGTATACATAATACATACATACATACTCAGGCTGAAAGCAAAGCCTCCTGTTCATTAACCAAGCTGTAACTGCCGAGACAGTCTAACTGAGCTGGGTAGATCACAGCAGCCATATCCTGGCTTTAGGAATAAGATTGGTGGCTTTGTTCTGGAGCCACTTTGAGTGACCATAGCCTGCGAACAAATATAGGTTGCCCCAAATTCTATGTTCCAATGTGGAAGTAGTTTCATGAAGTTTTCTAGTTTATTTTGTTTTCACGTTTTGGATTTTCAAGTCAGGGTTTCTCTGTATATCCCTGGCTGTCCTGGAACACACTTTGTAGATCAGGCTGGCCTTAAACTCAGAGATCTGCCTACCTCTACCTTTGCTACTACTGCACCAGTTAGTTTTATGGAACAAAACCATAAGTCGAGTTTGAAATACATTGGTGGATACATCAGACAAAATGGGGCAAGCTTTTCTATAGGCCCAGGATGCTATATGATGACATTCTTAACTTGTGGGGTGGTGGAAGGTACTTGTCTGCTAAGTTAATAGATTGCTAGAGTCTTTTAATCTGTTAATCACAAGATGTTAGTTCAAACAGAGATGGACAAAGAATGGTCCTGGAGGGCTAAAACTAGCCCAAAATCAGATAATTAATTAGCCTCTGGATCTGCACCATCCAATCTCCACAGTACTCATAAGCACTACTTCACTTAAGGTTGGGCAAGGTACAAGAGCTGCAGAAATGTGAAACCAGTGGCTAGTGTCAGTCAGGCCAGAGGAAAGAAGTTTCTCTTGGTGTTTTGTATTAATGATTTATTTATTATATATGCAGTGTTCTGCCTGCATACTTGCTTGCTTGATTGCCAGAAGAGGGCACCAGATCCCATTATAAATGTTTGTGAGCCATCATGTGGTTCCTGGGAATTGAACTCAGGTCCTCTGGAAAAGCAGCCAGTGCTCTTACCTGCTGAGCCATCTCTGCAGCCCCAGTTTTGTTTTTTGAGACAGGATCTCATGACATATCCTGGGCTGGCCTAGAGCTTCCTTTGCAGACCAGGCTGGAACTCATAGCTCCACCTGCCTCTGCCCCCAGAGAACTGGGATTAAAAATGAAATGATGAAACTTCTTTCCTAGAAGTTGCAGTCATGATCACCAATGACAGTGGCTGTGATCAACTTTAGGGTTTTTGTTTTGTTTTTTCACATGTATCATGTCCTTTGAGTATATTCTCTCACACAAACTACCTACACTCTATAACAGTCTCTCCAGCTTGTTCTTTTTCTCAAATACTACCTTTATACTCACTACAGGAGAGAAAACATGCAGGCTTATTTTGCTTAAAATGGCCTTGAGTTCCACTCATTCTTGTGCAAATATGTTTATTTGTTATAGCTGACTGATACTGTGTGTATACAGCACCTCCCTCGGTTGTTGGGGCAATTCTAGGCCGATAACTCACATTGAGAGCAGTGCTGCCTGGGCACCTGTGTTGTTACTGATGTGTTTTCTTTAGCGATGAGCCTAGGATGGTATAGCTGGATCATGCAGTTGTTCATGTTTGGTCTTTTGAGAAACTTAGTACTGATTTTCATCTCCTAACAGAAATCACACATGTTCACCGTTTGTTTGTTTGTTTGTTTGATGGTAGCTGCCTTAGTTAGGGTTTCTATTGCTGTCAAAAGACACCTTGACCTTGGTAATTCTTATAAGTGAAAACATGTAGTGGAGTTTTACAGTTTGAAAGGTTTCCCATGATTGTCATGGAGGGAAGCATCACATCACACAGGCAGACATGGTGCTGAGGTCTACATCTGAATTCTCAAGCAGCAAGATGAGAAAGCCACACTGGGTGTGGCTTGAGCATAGGAGACCCCAAAGCCCACACCCACCGTGACAAACTTCCTCTAACAAGGCCATGCCTACTCCAACAAAGCCACACCTAATAATGCCATTTCTTTGGGGTTTTTTTTTTTTTTATGTTTTTGTTTTTTTTTTTTTTTGTTTTCGAGACAGGGTTTCTCAGTGTAGCTTTAGAGCCTGTCCTGTCACTCACTCTGTAGACCAAGCTGGCCTCGAACTCCCAAAGACCCAACTGCCTCTGCTTCCCTAGTGCTGGGATTACAGGCAAGTGTCACCACCACTCTGCTAGTGCCACGTCTTATGAGCCAGTGACATTCAAGCTACCACAATAGCCATTCTCATTTGGCTAAGGTGGAACAGAATATCAGTGAGTGTTTGCACTACCCTGACTGATGCAGATTTGAAATCTTATGTTTATTGCACATTTGTGTTTCTTCTTTTGAGAACTGTCTGCCCACTTCATTTATTCTGTTGCTCATTGAATGATGGAAAACTGGTTTAGTTTTTGGCATTTATGGATTCTAGGTATTAATCCCTTGTCAGATATGTGACAAAGGTTTTGTCACATTCTGTATGCTGTCTTTTCACTCTAATTGTTCCCTTTGCTGTGCAAGGTTTTAATTTTATGTAATCCCATTTGCCAATTTTTGCAATTATTTCTTTGTCCCTTTTGAAAAGTCTTTTTTCTTAGGTGTTTGTTTGTTTGGACAGGATTTCTGTATGTAGCCCTGGCTGGCCTCAAAGTTACAGACATCCTTCTGCCCCACTGTTAGGAGTAAAGGCATGCAACATCATATCTCACTTGCCTTTGCCTAGTAACAGTTTCAGAGTTGCAGGTCTTAGGCTAAAGCTGATCCATTTTGGATTTAGTTCTATGCAGGGTGAGAACTATAAATATAGCTTCATTCTACATGTGGATATCCAGCTTTTCCAGCACCATTTGGTTGATTTGTTTGTTTGTTTGGCTTTGGTTTGTTTGTTTATTTTGTTTTTTTGAGACAGGGTTTCTCTGTATTGTTTTCAAGCCTGTCCTGACACTCTGTAGACCAGACTGGCTTCAAACTCACAGAGATCCACCTGCCTCTGCCTCCCAAGTGCTGGAATTAAAGGTGTGCGCCACCAACGCCCGGCTGTCCAGCACCATTTGTTGGTGCACTTTTTTTTATTGTATACTTTTGACATCTTTGTCAGCAATTAGGTGGTTATAGTTGTGTGGATTTGTACCCAGGTCTTTTGTTCTGTTTCATTGCTCAGTGCTTTTGTTGGAGGTTGTTGTTTTTTGGTATGTATGTCTGTATACTCCACATTCAGTGCCCATGGAGGTCAGAAGACAGTTCCCAGAAGTCCTGGGCACTGGAGTTAGAAACATCAGTGAACCACCATGTAAGCGCCAGGAACTGAATCTGGGTCCTCTGCACTAGCAACATGTTCTGTAACAGTTGAGGCATCTCTCTAGCACCCTGTGTGTGTTTGTGCCAGGAAGATGCAGTTTTGTTACTGTGACTCTGCAATACAATCCGTGATGTGGTATGTTCCCTGCACCATTGAGCTCTGTTTTCAAAGTTGCTTTGGCAAGCTTGAGTTTTCTCAAGTACATTTTAGGAATTTCTCCCTGTTTATGTGAAGAGTGGCACTGGAAATTTGATAGATTGCATTGAATCTATAAACCACTTTTAGTGGTAACAGCTAGTTTCACAGTATTCCTTCTTATGTTGCCTTCTCCATTATTCAGCTGCTTAAAAGTTATGTCTGTTTGGTTTGTTAGAGACAAAGTCTCAGGCTGGCTTTGAACACAATTCTCCTGTCTCCAAAATGCTAATAAGGTACCAGATGTTGCTATCATACCTACCTTGTTTTTAAAGGGGTTTTTTTTTTTTTTTTGGAGGGGGGTGGTAGAGGTTAGAACCTACTGGTTTTCATGGTTTGTTTGGTGTGTGTGTGTGTGTGTGTGTGTGTGTGTGTGTGTCCTGCTATTCCATGTTTGACAGAAGTCTTCTGAGAATTTCCAAGGTGGAGTCATGGAAACAGAAGTTCAGGGTTATCCTTGAGCTACATAGGGATTTCAAGGCTAGCCTAGGCAACACAATACCCTGTCCAAAAGGAAAAGAAAAAAAAAAGTATTATCAGCCGCTGTGGTGGTGCACACCTTTAATCCCAGCACTCAGGAGGTAGGATCTCTGTGAATTTGAGGCCAGTATGATCTACAGAGCGAGTTCCAGGACAGCCTCCAAAGCAATACAGAAAAAAAAAAAAGGTATTATCCATGTGTTTATATTGTTTCCCTTGCTGTTTTAAGAATTTTCATCTTATCTGAGATGTACTGATGAGTGCCTTTAATCCCAGTGCTTGGGAGGCAGAGGCAGGTGGATCTCTTGTGAGTTGAAGGCCAACCCGGTCTACAAAGTTTCAGGATAACCAGGACTGTCACACAGAGAAAGCTTGTTTTGAAAAACCTTAAAAAGAAAAACCTGGGTGTAGGGGTACCCCTTTAGTCCCAGCACTCAGGAGGCAGAAGCAGGAAGATCTCTGAGTTTGAGGCTAGCCTGGTCTGCGCACAAAGTTCGAGGACAGCCAGAATTACACAGAGAAACTCTGTCTGAAAAACACAAACAAAAAAGTTTGATTCTTTTCTATTTTTTATTGATTTGTCCGTTCTCCTTGTGAGAGTAATTCTTTCCCAGGGTCTTTGCTCTGGTGTGCAGCTTCCTTCCTCATCTGTGTATCTCCTTCGTTTCCACAGTCTTCTGAGTTGCTTCCATTCATCATCACAGGTCTATATTTCTCCTTTGATCTCAAAGGGTGACTGCTGGATATTGTAAGGAGTTAATTCATTTCAGGTCTTCAAATACAAGTCTATGCTCCCTGGATTTCAGGGTTTCTTCTTCCCAGCCTGTTTTAACAACAGATTGTGAGTATAGTTACCATCTTCTATTGGAAAGAGATGCCACCTAACACTTTCATGGCTGGAGAAACTTCTAAGGGCAGGCTGCTTCTTACCAGGGACAAATGCCACTGGAGACTGCAAATGAAGTAATTGTTATTTACCACTTTGAAATTCCAGTGCCCATGTATTTTTCTTGTCTATGAATACAACCAAGCTGCAGCCCATTGAGAAAACTGAAATTTAGACTTTTAAGTCTTACTGGAATCCAGCTGGGCAGTGGTGGCACACACCTTTAATCTGAGCGCAAGTGGATATCAAGGCCAGCTTGCTAACAGGGCAATTTCCAGAGCATCCAGGGCTACACAGAGAAACCTGTCTCAAAAAATAAGTTTTATTGAAATCCACTTCACAAAAGTAGCTGCTATGGACTGTGATTCTTTTTGTGCCCAAAGTCAGGACCCCCAAAAGACCAAGAGACCTAATCAATGCAAAAGCAAAGAGTGTTTCCAGTTAACCAGGGCCTCTGGCCACCTAAAGGCAGCAGCACAGGGGGCTGGGGGCTTTTATTGTGGTCAGACAAGAGGGGATTTGAGGGATTCTAAAACTGCATAGTTACACACTTGGGGTTGGCTCAAACCCTGGTTAGGTATATCTGGACTGAGCTGATTGGCTCTTTTTGGGTATAGGGAAATTGCAACATTTTATTCTCAGCAGAAGGACGTCTGGATTTGTTTGCTGGTTTGTGATTGGCCTCTCCATGTGGGAGGAGGTGTTCATGATCTTTGCTGTTACTAGGGCTAAGGTCAGCAGTCACATCCCTCGGGCTGAGTGGGGCTGCATCCTGCTCAGGTATTTGTGCATGGCTGCAGTTCTGCTAAGGCCTGTGTCTCTCATTGAGTATTGTGACACAAGCTGACATGCTCAACTTTGGTGGGACAGAGGCTGAAAGATCTGGAGTTTAAAGCTAGCTTTAACTACATTAGAACTGTTTAATGGAAAAAACAAAAATTGGGGCAGAAGACATGGCTCAGCAATTAAGAGCAGCAGTTGCTCTTGAAATGGACCTGGATTCAGTTCCCATCACAAGGCGGCAGACAGCCATCTGTACCTCCACTCCCGGTGATCCAGTGCCCTCTTCCAATTAGGTCCTGTGATGGTACCAGGTATGCATGTGGTACAAAAACATACGTGTGGGCAAAACACACAAAGTAAACTTTTTTAGAAAGTAAAAGTAAGTAAATAAGGTTTTTAGAAAAAGATATGCTGCTGGGCAGTGGGGGCCCACTCCTAATCCCAGCACTCTGGAGGCAGGGACAGCCTGGGCTACACAGAGACACCTTGTCCCCCCCCAAAAAAAAAAAAAGAAAAAGAAAAGAAGGAAAGGTTTGCTATTCTAGATCCCCGAAGAACATTTTTAATTCTCAGGAGGTGGTCAGAATCTCATCATTAGCAGGAGTTTTGAAGCTGATTCCAGCCCCTGGGAGGAGGCAGCTGCTATTGTGGAAGCAGCAGCTGACTTGGGCCCTGAAGATGGTGAACTGCCACTGTGCCAGAGCTGAATACACGAGGAGCTGTGCCCTATAGACAACCACAGAAGGTTCCCTGAGATGGACAAAAGAGGAATCATGACAGCACATGAACTTAGTTAAGAAGCAGCTCCAGAGTGCGGAGGGTTACTCCAGTTCTGAAAGAAGTATCCTCAGACAGCTCGGGATGTCTAGGAATGGCCACCAAAGGAGGGCTGGACACATGTGGTACACTCCACTGTCTTAGGTTAAAAAATCACCTTGACCATCCCAGCCTTTCACAGCCACCACCGTTATGAGTCAACAGTCACCAGCCATCACCAGAAGCCCTTAAACTCAGCAGAGGCCGGGATGGTGGGGAGGTCGTTTTCATCTTTATCTTGTGTATGGGAGTTTTTCATGCAGTGAGTCAGCCCCACATCATGCAGTGAGAAGTGTGACTTTATGTGCACTGGGAGTAGAACGCTCCTATGACTCCGTTTACTGAGGTGTGTCCCCTCAGTGCAGTGACCTAGGGACCAGCAGCTCTGCTTGGGCTCTGCACCTGTGACAGGCACAGTGGAGAGACCCTCAGTTTGCAACTGTGCTGCAGACTCCAGAACTGCAGTGGTTGGGGGGGGTAATATTTTATTCTTATTTTTTAAACTCTCCTAGATACATTCCTATCTCACTACACATTCCCCTCCAAGTTTCTGTTTTATTTTGTATAGGCGTTTCACCTGCGTGTATGTATATACCCAAGGGACCAGAAGAGGGCATCAGATCCCTTAGAAAGGGATTAACATGCATCGTGAACCATCATGTGGGTTCTGGTGGAAGAGCAACCAGTGGTCCTAACTGCTGAGTCAACTCTCCAACCCTTTAATATTTTATTTTTAATTACTTGTGTGTGGATATGCATATGTGTGTGGGTACCTCCAGGAAGCTAGAGGTGTCAGATCTGCTGGAGTTACAGGTGTTTGTGAGCCTATCGGTGTGAGCTCTGGGAGTCAAACTTGGGCCCTCTGGGTGAGAATGATGTGTTCTTAGCCACTGTGCCATCTCCCTGGCCCCCATGCCCATCACCCTTGACATGATTGCAGTGGTGTCTGCTTTCCCTGCCTGCTTCTGCCTGAAAGCAGGTCACCAAGGTCCGAGGTCATGTCTACATGCTACAGCACCAGGAAAAGCGCTTCCCTAGGTAGGATACCTCTGCCCTTTGTCAAGACATTTCTCCTCCCTCAATTTTGTTTGTTCTTGCTTGCTTTTTTTTTAATTAAGCAAAGTAAATATAAGTTTCTGAAGAACAAGTAAAGAGATAGATGGCAGTTAAGAGCATCGTTTGCTTTTGCAAAGGTCCCAGGTTTGGTTCTCAGAATCCACATGATAACTCACAACTGTATAACTCCATCTCCAAGGGATCTGACACTCTCCTGACCTCCAAAGGCACCACACATGTGGTGCATATACATACATGCAGGCAAACCACTCATATACATACAATACAGATTAAAAACAAGCAGGAGGACATTTGTTTGTATATGTTGTGTGTAATATGTTGGGGGAACATACATGTGTCATGTTGTATGGGAATTCAAAGGACAGCTTCTTGGAGTCAGTTTTCCACTTTTATGTAGGTTCCAGGGATCAAATTCAGATTATTAGGCCTTATGGCAAGCACTTACCTGCTAAGCCATCTGACCAGCCTGGTTTGCTCTTTTTTTTTGCAGTGTTGGGATTAGAACTCAGAACCTTTGTTATGCTGGGCAATTACTCTACCATTGAGCTATCTCCATCTCCAGCCCTTTCTTATTTGAAACAGTTGCACTGTGTAGCCCAGACTCAAAAGTCTCCTCCAGCCTTAGCATCCCAAGTGCAATGTTTACATTGTAACTACCATGTCTTAGTATTTTTTTTCTTCTATTAATTTACTCCTTTTCTATACAAGTGTGTGAGCACATGTGTTACAGCCCTGTGTGAGGTTCCAGGGCCACTTGCAGGAGTCAGCTCTCTCCTACCATGTAGGTCCCAAACATTGAATTCAGGTTGTCTGGCTTAGCAGCAAGTACCTGTACCTGCTGAGCCATCTTGCCTGTTTTTGTTCTTTGCTTTGCTTTTTGTTGGTTTGTTTGGTTGCTTGATTATTGAGACAGGATTTCTCTGTGTAACAACAGTCTCGGCTGCCCTGAAACACTTTGTAGACCAACCTGGCTTTAAACTCACAAAGATCCACCTGCCTCTGCCTCCCAAGTGCTGGGATTAAAGGTGTGTGCCACTACTGCCCCACACCTGTTTTTGATCTGTTTGCTTCTTTTTCCAGACAGGGTTTTGTTAAGAGTAGTTTTTCTGCTGCCTGTGGGTCTTGTCCCTCTGCCATGCCAGCCCCAAATAACAGACTGAGACATTGTATTTGATATAATGCTGTTAGCCTGTTACTAGCATTTCTTATCTGCTAGCTCTGTCTTAAATATTAACCCATTTCTATTAATCTAAATGTTTCCACGTGGTCTTATCTTACCAGAGAGAGGGCCCAGACCTCTATTCTCTTAAGTCTCTACCTGCTGACTCCTCCCTACTACTTCCTTTCTCTTCCTTCTCTCCTAGTCCTGCCTATCTTGCTTTCCTATTGGCCAACACTGCCTTATTCATTTACCATATTAACATATTTACAGAATGACATCTCCCATCAGGGTTTCTCTGTAGCTTTTTGAGCATGTTCTGGAACTCTGTAGAGTCTGGCCTCAGACTCACAGATTCTCCTGTCTCTGCCTCCCAAGTGCTGGAATTAAAGGCATGTGCATTGCTGCCTGACATCTTTTTTTTTTTTTTTAAGATTTATTATGAATACAACATTCACTTCCATGTATGCCTGCACACCAGAAGAGGGCACCAGGTCTCATTATAGATGGCAGTGAGCCACCATGTGGTTGCTGGGAATTGAACTCAGGACCTTTGGAAAAGCAGCCAATGCTCTTAACCTCTGAGCCATATCTCCCCAGCCTCTACCTCACACCCGCACATGTTTTGTTCTTAAAAGGGTAATTTGTGTTGTGGTTTGGAGATGACTGCCCACTTGCAGATGACATGGGTGGCAAGGTCTATAGAATTATCCATCCTCAGCTGGTCAGTGACTGACAAATGTCCATCATCCAGAAAGTTCAAATCTAATAATGGTGTGAGTCTACTCAGATAAGAGCTCCTGCATCACCTGCCTGATCCATACCAACCCACCAGGCTGAGCAAACAAAAGAGGAGAGAAAGCATAGTATAATTCAGTAAGTAGCTTTGGCTACCTGGTGTTAGAGGCCAACATCCAAAATGAGGATGAGAGGCTCCATCACAGGAAGTAGCCTTCCTGAGCCAGGTGATGAGTTCAAGCAGTAAATCCCTTCTTACCTCTCTTGGCACTGCAAGACTGTGACAGAGGTCCATGCCCTCCAGAGGACTCCACACTCAGCACTTGAGCAAGCAAGGACACAGTACTGGACAACAGAGTGAGACTTAAATGCCTTGCAGAGTGAGGTAGGAAGGAGTTTCCGGACCAGCAGCGAAGGACCATACATTCAGCATCCAGGTCTGGGAGCATTTCATGTTCTGAAGTGTGGAGATGTATCTCACCAAGGTTCACACTCTGTTGTGATGTCATCACAAATCATGATAAATAGAATGTATAATTTAAGGATGGACAGTGGTGGCACATGCCTTTAACCCAGCACTTACTTGGGAGGCAGAGGCAGGCAATCTCTGAGTTCGAGGCCAGCCCAGGCTACAGAGTGAGTTCCAGGACAGCCAGGACTACATGGAGAGACCCTGTTGGGGAGAGGGGGTGAGTATCTGTTAGTTGGTAGAGAGAGTACTTGTCTGGAGATGAAGAGGCACAGTTCAAGGCCATCCTCACCTACATAGTGAGTTCAAGGTTAGCCTAAACTATCTGAGAGTATGTCTTCAAAGAAAGAAAGCTAAGAAAGCTATTCTCTTACACTTTTAGAGACAAATGGAAGGCTTAGGTATCTATGGGCTACACTCCCTCTGTGGCTCTGGGCAGAGTCACATTTTGTTAACTTCTAGTGGGTACTGCATTCCTTGACTTCAGGCCACAAAACCCCAATACCTGCCTCCATGGCCTCTGTCTCTCTCCCTCTCTCTCTCTCTCTCTCTCTCTGTGTGTGTGTGTGTGTGTGTGTGTGTGTGTGTGTGTGTCCACCTACCTGCCTTTTTCCCCCAGAAAATTAGAATGACAAACATGAACCTCCATGCCTAGCCTCTCTTAGGAAGATAGGCATCTACTAGAATTAGCCCTCCCATCCAATATAATCCAGAATGATCTCATCTCAAGGTGTTCAATTACATATGCAAAGATCCTTCCACCTAATAAAGCCTCCTTTACTGGGTTTAAGATGTGGGCTCCCATAGGTGGCCACCATTCAGGCCACGGAGTGTTACTTACTGTGGTATGATGTGGCCTTAAACTTCATCTGAAAACCAAAGCAAGTGGACCTGGGATCTGAAAACTTGGCCCGGAGCTTGGAATTGTGCATTTGGCCTGGAGCAAGGCCAAGGAGCCAAGCAGGAAAGGTGAGTGTTGGTGGGAGTTTTTTTTCCCAGCATGCAGCTCTCACTGGCCTTGATAACTCTATCCAGGTAATTTCAGGAAAACGGTTCTTACTAAGCTGGGTGTAGTGGTGCATACCTGTTACCCCAGCTCCTTGGGAGACTGAAGCAGGAGAATTATTTGTGCCTAGAAGTTTGAACCCAACCTGGGCAACATGGCAAGACTCATCTCAAAAAGAAAAACAAAAACAAAACCTTCAATGATAAGAGCATCTAAGTAGAGTTGCAAAGTATCCCCAACTGAGGGACTGGAGTTAGGCTGCTGTCACTCCCTGGGCCAGTCGCCTTCCAGTCAGATGCCCTCCAGGATCTTTGGAAGGTTGGCAGTCTCTCACGCCATGGCCTGAGCTTCACCCTACCAGTAAACCCACAGATGCCTGCCCAGCCCTCCTGGTTTCCTAGGCAGCTACTCAACCCCAGGCTAACCTGTACACAGGGCCAGCCTCGCCTTCCATCTAAGTTCCCTTTCTCAATTCTGTAACCAAATCCCTGCCAGAATCAAAGGAAGGAGGATTTGGTTTGGCTCCTTTTGTTTTTCAAGACAGGCTTTCTCTGTATAGCTTTGGAGCCTGTCCTGGAACACCAACGTCTGGCTTGGGCTCCTTTATTCTTTATTTTTTTTTCATTTTACATTCCAACCAAAATTCTCCCAACCACCCCTTCTCCTTCCCTAACCCACTCCCATCTGTTGATGGAGTTTCCTTCCAGCTTGGCCCCACAGTTGATTTGCCCCAAATAAGCACATTCAGTTGGAGCAGGACCATTGACTCCTATTTGTAAAGAGTTCAGGCCACAGTCACTTATTCCATGTGTGTTGGCAGAGATCACTGTAGAATATACAGCCATGAAGAACTCATCTCAGGAGAGGCAGCAATGGGCCATGCCAGGATTGCCCCCCACCCAGGACATGCTCATAGTGACCACTTCCTTGACCTGGACCCAACCTCATTTCCCCCACATTGAGTAGTGTTAGGAATCCATCCAAGGATTAATCCATTCATGCATCAGATCCCTGCATCTACCTGGCTCCTGAAACACCCTCACAAACACTCGAAGTTGTGCTCCACTAACCCAGTGTCCCACTCCAGTCTTCACCATCACAGCCTTCAGCTCCCAGACCATTATGTTACTACCTTTAACTTTAATGACGCTGTTCCCTGCCTCCTCCTGTCCACATCCTGTCCTCCAGGACTGCAAATGGCAAAAGGCTCAGTGCTTTGCCTTTGCCGGCACCTTCCCCCACCCCACCCCAACAGGATTTCTCTGTGTAGCTTTGACTGCCCTGGAACTTGCTCTGTAGACCAGGCTGACCTCGAACTCAGATTTTCCTCCTTTTGCAGGGACTGAAGACATGCGCGACCACCACTCAACTTGGAAAGTCCTCTTGATGTCTTCTGTTGCAGCCAGAACTGAGGTGCATAATGGCACCACGTGTGTGACCTTCTGTTTATTTGAGACAAGGTCTCGATACGTAGCCCTAGCTGTTCTAGAACTCACTATGTAAGGAGGCTCACAAGTGTAAGCTTCATTGCTGTGTCTGTTTAATATATTGCTGAGTTCTCAGTCAGTACCTAGAATGATACCTAGTACACAGTAGATGCTCAGAAATATTTGGTGACTGCTCAAAGTAGAAAGCTTTGCTGGGCCCTCTGAATGACCCAGGATCCCACAAGGTGGCAGGAGAGAATTTACTTCTGAGCATGTCCTCTGACCTCCATGTGCTGGTGGTGGTACATGGACATCTGCACACACGCACAACCACACACCAAATTTAAAGACCGACTTTGCTGAGTTCATTAAGACCTACATGCATTCTTATTCTCACTAATAGTGCTGTTTCCCACTCAACCCCAAGAGTGTACCTCTGGTCCTGACCTGCATTGATGAATGCAGGAAGTGGGTGCACGCCAGGAGGTCCTTTCAAAACCACCTGCCTGCCACTTGCAAGCACTGTCTGAATGGGGACGTTGCGCCATCTAGTGGCCAAGATCAATGAGGCTCAGTCTCAACAGGAAGTATGCACCACCTAGTGGTCAATGAGAGTCTGCAGCTCAAAAGGCATAATGCCCACTCCTAAAGAGGTCCTTGCTGCAGTGCTATGGTGGCTCACCTTTAATCCCAGCACTTGAGAGGCAGATAGATCTCTGTAAATTTGAGTTCTAGGACTAATACACAAAGAAACCCTCAAAAACAAAACAAAATAAAAAGAGGTCCCTGAAGTCCCCACCCAGCTACCGCTGGCAGCAGCTGACACATTATGGCATTTTAATCTCTTTACAGGCTAAGCAGGCTTGTCCTCCCTGTGTACAATCCCTCCTTTCTTGTGCCGGAGCAGCTCTCCAGGACAGCAGTTCCACTCAGGCAAGACATGGGAATCTGTGTCCACACGAGACAGCGCACAGATGTGCTCGGCATTAGTCACATTAGCAAGGGCTGCACCCAGGTGAGCCATGAGGACAGCACTGAGTGGAAAGCAATGGTGCCAACCAACAAATCCTGGCTGGTTACCTCAAGTGAGATGTGCAAGATGGCAGACACGCGGACATGATGAAGGTAGGTGGCTCCCTGTGGTTAGGTGGTTGCAGGGCTGGGGGCTGGGGAGAGTGGCAAGGAGTGACAATGCTCTGTAAGTGGGTAATGATGCTGTTTGTACAACCTTGTAAACACACCAAACACAAAAAACTGATTACTTCTTATTTTTAATTTATTTATGGGGACAAGGGAAGGTGTTACATATGTGGAGGTCAGAGAACAACTTAAGGAGTTAGTCCTCTTCTTCCACCGTGTGGGCTCTGGGGAGCCAACTCAGGTTGTCAGTCTTTGTGGCCAGCACCACTAGCAATGAGCCATGTCACCAGCCCCTTGGTTTTTTGTTTGTTTTGTTTTGTTTTAAGACAGGGTCTTAGGACTGGAGAGATGGCTCAGTAGTTAAGAGTACTCACTGCTTTTCTTAAAGTCCTGGGTTCAGTTCCTAGCACCCACATGGCAGCTCACAGCTGTCTGATGCCATCTTCTGGTATGTACAAGCAAACAAAGTACCCATATACACAAAATACATAAATATATTAGACAGGGTCCCATTATGTAGTTCTGGCTGTCCTGGAACTCACTATTAGACCAGGCTGACCTCAAACTCACAGAGATGCAGCTACCTCTGCTTCTCAAGTGCTGGTATTAAAGGTGTGTGCCACCATACCTGGCAGCCCTTTAAACATTCTTAACGTACATTTACTCATTTCTGTAGTGTGTGTGTGATGTGTGTACAGGCACTTATGGAGTTCAAGGGACAACTTTTAGGAGATGGTTCTCTCCTTCCGA
The DNA here is from genome assembly GCF_943737965.1 of Phodopus roborovskii. Taxonomy (NCBI): domain Eukaryota; kingdom Metazoa; phylum Chordata; class Mammalia; order Rodentia; family Cricetidae; genus Phodopus; species Phodopus roborovskii. The sequence goes on along the minus strand of NW_026126571.1, from coordinate 26,465,252 downwards.
CTTGTGGGTCCCAGGGATTGAACTTAGGTAGTCAGTCTTGGTGGCAAGATCCATCTCACCAGCCACAGTGCTTTTAAAGATGTATTACTTTTTACCTTGTATATGTATGGGTGTTTTGTCTTGGTATATGTGTCTGTTTAGGACATGTATGCAGTGCCTATGTAGGCCGAAAGGAGGCAGGTGTTAGATCCCCTGAGATTAGTGTTACAGATGGATGGTTGGTTGCTAGGAACCAAGCTCCGGTCCTTTGGAAGAACATTGAGTGCACTATGTGTGCCTGTTAGATTCCTTAGACATGGGGCTGCAGATAGTTGTGAATAATTATGTGGGACTGGGAATGGAACACATGTCCTTTGCAAGAGCCATCTCTCCAGCTCCCCTCCAGCCCAAAATTTAGTTGGGAGGGGGGATGCATGCAGTGCCCATGGAAACCAGAAGAGGGCAGTGGTGGCAAACACCTTAAATCCCAGCACTTGAGAGGCAGAGGCAGTTCGGAGGCCAGCCTGGTCTACAGAGAGTTTCCAGGGCAGCCAGGACTACACAGAGAAACCCTGACTCCAAAAATAAAAACAAACAAACAGAAAAGGCATGTGCCACCACCACACAGCTATGGCAGCTATGGGCTATGTCTATGGTTTTTTAAAGATGCTTCAAATGTCAGCACGGTGGTGCACACCCGTCAGCACTTAGAAAATAGAAGGGAGCATCAGCAGAGCTCAGTCAGAAGAGCTCATGCTGAGCTACATAGTGAGTCTGAGGCCAGCCCAGGCCATATGATAGTATGGATACAAAGGTACTTGGGGTAAAGGCGAAGCTAGAATTTGTTGGGGGTGATGATTGGGGTGTCCACATCAGTACACATGGAGCCAGAGCAATAGGAACCAAGCTTTTAGGAACTTGGACTCGAGCCAAACAACAATGCTGGCAAGTCCCTCTATACCAGCTACTCAATGGAGCCAAGCTATGTTTGGCTAGAGGTGCTTTAATGCAGTCTCAAACATGAGGGCTAACCAACACAAACAGAGGCACACGGGAGAAAGTAAGATGCCCACCGCAGCAGCATGTATCCCCAAGAGAGTGTAGGGGAATAAGTGTACCCAAGGGAGGCCTGGGCTCTTGAGCACAGCAAGCGACTGTGTGTCATTAGACACACGCTCTTCTGATGACTCTCAGCTTACATCCCAGAAGGTTGCTAAGGGACCTCTGCTCTCCTCCTCCCCTCCCTCCTTTTCACCTCCCCAGCTTTGCCTCTCCTCCCTTCCCCCAACATTCCTTGGGTGGAATTATAATCTGTTAACAGAAGCCACTAGGTTAACAGCCTTTTAGAAACTTGCAGGTTTGCAACTGGAAGAGAGAAGGACCTAGAACAATTGTTAATTGTACTGGAATTCTTGCTCAGCTTCTGGTGATGGGCTTCTCTTCTTTCTAATGTGGCCATTTTCCCCTGCCCTTCCATCGTGTCTGGGGACTCACGGGCACATCCCTCCATCTGAAGGACAGTCTATCTACAGGCACAGACTAGGTAGACAGTCAGAGAAGGTACCCGTTATCATTGAGTCTGAGAGGGATGACAGGTGGCCAGCCAGACCTTGTTTGTTAGTGTCCTCTGAGTGTGGCAGGGATAAGATTCCAAGAACCGAGATCTGCCTTCCTGTTTCCGTCACCCCCTCCGTGGGTTAGGGCTCTTTGAGGCTTAGGCCTCAGGGTTTCCATGTAGGGTAGTGAAGGCTGGCACACAGGAAATGGGGAGGCCACTCACTCCAGCCATGTAATTACTTATATGTTTGTGCACATGCATGCACATGGTACATGTGTGGAGGTCAGAGAACAACTTTCAGAGCCAGTTCTTTCCTCCTACCATGTGGGTTATGTCAGGTCCAAAGGAAACTCCAGCTCTTCAAACCCCAAAGGTAGTTAAAATATCTAGAAATGAGCTTAACCTGGAATATAGGATGATTTCTGGTGGTTAAATAAAAGCCAGCATTCAAGGAATTGGGAATCAACTGGTTTCCCTCTGCCAAAATGAGTTCGTCCCCTTACCTCTAGCAGAGGGACAAATGGCTAGCTACCTAAGGCACCTACCAGCATATCAAAGCACATTCTAGTATTTTAAGTACCTGAATTTAAAAGTCCATGCTAGCGTCCTGGCCCTTCTCGCCTTCTCCCCTACCCTCAAGCTGCTCATTCTCCTTATAGCCCTGCTAATCTGTATCTGTTTTCTCTCTGCCCAGCTATTCTCCCCTCTTACAGACCTTGGCCAAGTCCAGTCTGATGGACATGTTCAGTCTACTTCTCTCTCTTCTCTGGACTCTTCCAGATGCCCCTGGATGTTTTCTCTCTCATATCTACAGTAAAACCCTTCTGCTTGGGGCTAGAGAGATGGCTTAGCTGTTGAGAGCACTGGCTGATCCTGCAGAGGACCCAGGTTCAGTTCCCAGCGCCCATACAGTATCTCACAACCACCCATTACTCCACCGGTTTCTGGTATCTGATGCCCTCTTCCGACTTCCATGGATCTTTACGTGCACATAGCACACGAACATAAACCATACACACACACCAAACAAAAAACCAACAACTTCCCCTAATCATACCATGGACCACAACTAAGAATCTAAACAATAGTGGAGAAGCTACCTTAAATGCCCTTCCCCTATAATGAGATCGATGACTACCTTAAATGCCATCCTAGAGCCTTCATCCAATAGCTGATGGAAGCAGAAGCAAGATTCATAGCTAAGCACTGAGCCAAACTCCTAGAATCTAGTTGTAGAGAGGGAGGAGTGATGAGGAAAAGGGTCAAGACCATGCTGGGGAAACCCACAGAAACAGCTGACCTGAGCAAGGGAGCTCATGGACCCCAGTCTGACAGCTTAGAAACTATCTATAGGACCTCTGGCAAAGGAGCCAGTATATCCCTAGTGCACGAATGGGCTTTGGGAGCCCATTCCATATGGAGGGATACTCTCTCAGCCTAGATACATGGGGGAGAGCCTAGGTTCTGTCCCAAATGATATGACAGACTTTGATGATTCCTCCCATGGGAGGTCTCACCCTCCCTGAGTTGTGGATGGAGGGTGGGATGGGGGGGTTGGTGGGGGGCATGGGAGGGTGGGAGGGAGAGGGAGCTGGGATTGATATGTAAAATAAGATTGTTTTTAATTTAAATGAAAATTAATTTGAAAAACCATAGTGGTGGTGGTGATGGTGGTTGTGGTGATGGTGGAAATGGTGGTGGTGGTGGTGCACACCTTTGACCCTAGTAAGGCAGAGGCAGGAAGATCTCTGTGAGATCGAGGCCAACTAAGGATACTTAGAGAGACTCTGTCTCAAAAGAGAGAAAGAGGAGAATTGGCCGTAATTGTCCCAGAGGTAAGAGGAAGCAGAGAGACAGGGGAGAAGAGAAGGCCAGCAGCAGCTCCACCTTGCATTTCTTCACCTGGTTCCAGAAGGAGAACAAGGAAGCTGTGTCCTGGCAGAGCTTCTGGCACAGTTCCTGGCAGTCTTGGTATCTAGGGCCTTGCCCCACAGCAGGATTTCGAGGAAAAGGAACTAGGTTGCTTGGAAGCCACTCAATAGTGCTGAGCTGCCTGACTCCAGACCTGTTCATCTTGTTTTCCTTTGTGCTTCCTCATGCTGAGTCTCCTCAGAAAATTTGGGGCTGGCATTTTTTGGCCTCCTTCCTTGCCCATCCTCTGTTAGAGGTGATGGCACCGGACCCGTCCCATGGCCCTCACAGCTTATTATCACACTCAGCCTTGCTGCTGCAACCTCCCATGTTCCTGGAGGCCACTACAGGTAGCACTGGGAATTTAGGCTCCTGCCCAGGCCAGAACTTCAGATAAACAGGGAGGACTCTGTAGTATAAGTCACACCCATGTGGATTTGAATATAGACGACATGTCCCTTGATCTCTTGAATGTGGTGTCACTGGTCGGTGTCCCAGGCTACCACTCCTCCCAGGCTGCCTGCTTTCCCTTTAAGACTAAGCTTCCTCATCAGCTCCCAGATCCCATCAGGCACAGGACTTGCTCTGAAACTCACAGGGCTGTTGCTTTCAGATCCTGACAGAGCCAATGACCACAGACCCTGCAGAAAGACAGACAGTGTATGCTCTGCACCAGCTGTTTACACTGGCCATCTGTGTACGAGCCTGGACTCGCATGATGGGTTGATAGTATTCCTCATTTGTGTGTCATCCAGCAAATATTTATTAAGTCTAAGTCGTGTGAGAGGCTATGTTCTAACACCGAGCCTCTTCACAAGCTCAGGATTCCATCAGGAGGTCAACGGTAGCTCTACCTCAGTGAAGGAGACTGAGCAGACACCCAAAGGGAGGAGACTGGCAAGCACTGGATTAGCCATGTGAAGGAAGAGGAAGGTGAAGGGAAGATGGCTGTCTTTTGTTGTTGTTGTTGTTGAGACAGGGTTTCTCTGTGTAACAGCTCTGGCTATCCTAGAACTCTCTTTGTAGACCAGGCTGGCCTCAAACTCACTGAGACCCACCTGCCTCTGCCTCCTGAGAGCTGGGATTAAAAGTGTGCACCACCACTACCTGGCTTAAAGGGAAACAATTAAAGGGGACTGGTTTACAGCTCAGAAATTTAGTCCATTATTGTCATGGCGGGAAGCATGATGGCTGCCGGCAGACATGGAGCTGGAGAGGTGGCTGAGTTTACACCTGGATCCACAGGCAGCAAAAGTGACAGTGCCACTAGGCCTTGCTTGGGCTTCTCAGACCTCAAAGCCCACCCCCAGTGATGTCCTTCCTCCACCAAGGCCACACCTCCTAATACTGCCCTGTGGACCAATGGGAGCCATTTTTATTCAGACTGCCATAGTGGCCTTGCAGAGGCCTCTGGGACTCACTCAGGGAGTCCTGGGAGCTATTGAAGGGCTGGGAGTAGGTAGAGCTTCCTGGAGCAGGTGTGCATTACTTTACTGCAGGACAAGGTGAGAGGTGCGGAATGCCGTCAGGAGGTGCGCATCCCATGTCATGGAGGTCCTAGACCAAGCTCTAAGTTGAACAGGACTGACTCAGCTCAGGGAGCCCCACCCCATGAGGCAGGGACCACTTGGTTCAGTGTGGACAGATGAGCAGAGCTGAGAAGCTGACCAGGCTCCTCCTACCTTCAAGGAATTCAAAGTACCCAATAGTGGAAATGGCTTCCACAAAAGCACACAGGGCTAGCTCAGCTGCCAGCCCCACCCCTGCCAAATGGCAAGGCGCAACCCCTTCAATTCTCATGCAGGGAGGACCCAAGAGCTGTGAGCAGCAAAGGTGCTTCACTCTGAGCTAGAGATCCTAACCCAGGGGATGACTTTTTGTGGTTTCCTCACTGGGGCACTATAGTCAACCCATTGCTCACTCTCCTCTTTCCAGGAGATACTAGCCATGTCTGAAGACAGCTGGGGCATCTGGCAAGCAGAAGCTGGGTGGCCAACCACAGCTCAAGACAAAGATCAGTCAGCTTCAAGCCCTACAGCACAGCTGAAAGGGTATGCCAGCCTCAGACTGCCCAAGCACTTTTGCTAGGGGACACAGGATGGGAAGTGGAGGATGCTACATGGAGGAGGGATACAGCATCCCTGATGGAAGACACAGGCCACAGGACATAGAATGGAAGAAGGAAGATGCAGGATATGAGGCAAGATGCAAGGTAGATGGAGCAGGATGCGGGATACGGGAAGCTGCAAGATGGGGGATGAAGAACACAGTACACAAGATGAAGGACATAGGAGATTGGATGGAAAATGAAGACTACAGTACACAAGATGTAAGAGAGGATGCAGGAAGGAGGTCACAGCAAGGCAGCAGATAGCTCTACCTGTCCACAAGCTGCCATCTAACAGCCCTGGGATAAGAAATAAACAATCCCAGCACTCGGGATGGCAGAGACAGGTGGATCTCTGTGAGTTTGAGGCCAGCCTGGTCTACTAAGTGAGTTCAGGAGCTAGAGCTATTAAACAGTAACCCTGTCTTGAAAAACAAAAACAAAACAAATGAAAGGAAGGAAGGAAGGAAGGAAGGAAGAAAGAAAGAAAGAAAGAAAAAAAGAAAGAAAGAAAGAAAGAGGAAGTAAATCTCCCAACCCTGAAAAGAGCAGCTCCCAAGCAGGACTGACTAAGTCTGGGGAGCAGGGGCTTCCTGTGGAAGGCTGTGTGCCTGAGGACAGCAGCACCTCCAGCCATCGCCCTGGAAAACCTCAGGGCTTCTGTCCCGGTGCCCTGCCCAGACCTGCTTTCCTGGAAACACCCAGATCCTCTCTGCACCATGAACTTACTTTTCCCCTGAAAGGGCCTCTGTCTGTAAGGTGGCAAGTCAGCTTCTTCTGCCTCTCATGTTAACGACTGAATGACTAGGAGCCTAGCCTGGAGCAGAGGAGGCTCCAAGGAGCCTAGAATCACAGGAACACCAGGAGGACTTTCTCAGGGTTATTTGGGGAATGTTTCCTAAGGTTGGCACTGAGCAGAGGCTGCTGCCCAGTCCCAGCTTGTCCCAGGGATGGGAGGAATTAGGGGCTCCCCAGCAATGTAAGTCTGTGGGTGGAGGAGTGTGGGAGGGAATGAGTCAGTGGGCAGAGCAGACAGGTCTTCCTGGCTGTGCTGAGAGGCAGGCCCCAGGAGCAGGCGGTTGAATGGCCCTGGAGGTCAAGCCTTGCTACCTGAGAGGGCTTCTGTGCTAGCTGTCCCTCATGTCAGCCAGTGTCTGAAAATGCACACGACACACTGCAGTCTGCATCAGTCTTGGAGGAAGTGCCAAATTCCCAGGTGGGTGGGGCACAGGCTATGTGAAACACCTATGGCCAAAGAAGGGCTGCACACAGGCCACCACCAGAGGGACAAGAGGGCAGGGAAAGAGGACACACTGCCCAGGAGAGCAGGGCAGGGCTGCGCAAATGGGAAGAGAGGATGTGACCACCATGGCCCTCTGGGAGCCAATAGCAAGGGCCTTGACCTACTCTGAGCCAAGGGTGCTATGAAGTGAGCAGTAAGCATTTCCGTCTTTGGGCAGCTCTTTCAGTGGCAGGCATGTGACTTCATCATATGGTCAGTCCCTGCCCCTCTCGGCCCAGAGGTGACATCCCAGAAAGATGACTGGGGCAAATGGGATGGGAACAGACTCCCAAGTCACCTAACATGCTGAGCAAGGACATTTTGAGCAGGCTGCCTGCAGTGTGTCAGGGCCAAAGGAAATTCCAACTCCCTAAATGCCAAAAGACAGTCCAGATATCCAGAAATGGGCTCAACCCGGACCATAGGAAGATTTCTGGCAGTTGGACAAAAGGCAGCACTCCTCAGGAATTATGAAGGTGGTCCCCCCTACCAAAAGGAGTCATTTCCTTACCTCTGGCTTAGGGACATATGGCTACTTGTGGTCCCTATCAGCATTTCAAAGCTCATGCTGCTTCTAGGTTCCTTCAGCATCACAAGTACGTGTTACACATTTCAAAGTCCGGGCTAGCATCCTGGCCCTTCTCACCTCCCACCAGCTGACCCTAACCCTAACCCTAACCCTAACCCTAACCCTAACCCTAACCCTAACCCTTCCCCAGCTGAGCCAAAAGGTATGAGATGAGAGCCCAGGAAGGTGCCGTGAAGAACGTACAAGGCTCTAGGATTTGAAGAGACACTTAACCTAGTGAACAAGGAAAGGGATGGCCAGAGCAGGAGAGGAGGAGTTAGACTCTAGAATTTGGAGTCAAATTTGGGGGGGGGGGGTGGCAAAAGCCAACAGAAGCAAATGATCCATACATATGTTAGGAGAGTCAACTCAGCCTGGGTTGGAGTCCCTGGGAAGAGAGCTCGTTTACGCCACTCCCATGAAAAAGTGGGTCCATGACTGTTCCAGGGTATGGCTGAGGAGAAAGGTTTTTTGTAGACATGAGGGAAAGAACAGCTAGAGATATCTGGAAGGGTCCAGACTGAAATGGTCATGAAGAAGGTGGGGGAAGGGTAGGAGAGGGGACCAGGAACCAAGAGGCCAGGAAGACCAAGAGAGCAGTATAGCCAAAATGGCTGGGTTATATAGGAAAGAGAAGACGGAGAGGTCTAGCTCAGTCAGGATGACTTTGTAACAGGTACTGAGATATGTTGGGAGAACCTGGGGGCCAGAATCCACTTTGATATGTTAAATAGACACCTCAGACAGCCATTTGTCTTAAGTATGAGACCTAATACCAGGAAGTCAAGGAAAGAAGAGTTTGAGGACAGCCTGGGCTACACAGTGAGACCCTACCTTATAAAAAAAAAAAAAAAGCCGGACAGTGGTAGCACATGTATTTAATCCCAGAACTCTGGAGGCAGAGGCAGGCAGATCCCTTTAAGTTAGAGATCAACCTGGTCTACAGATGGAGTCAAGGCATCCAGAGCTACACAGAGAAACCTTGTCTTGGATAAATAAATAAATAAATATTAAAAGAAAAAACCAGGACCTCCAAATGGAAGGGGTGAATTGACCACACACACACACACACACACACACACACTGTGGCATGAAAAAAACCCACAAAAAATGTTTAAAATTTTTATTTTAACTAAACATGTCTTGAGTTTTGGGTGGTATAGAATAGTAACAGATTTGTGTGTGTGTGTGTGTGTGTGTGTGTGTGTGTGTCTGACTGTCTGTCGTTTTTCAAGACAGGGATCTGTAGACCAGGAACTCACAGAAATCCTCCTGCCTCTGCCTCCTGAGACCTGGGATTAAAAGCTTGGGCCCCCACCTCCTGTCAGATATTTTTCTTAACATAGATGAAACCCTGGTAGAGTCTAACATTCTTTCCCCCTACCAAAAAACCCACACCAAATGGAAACAACACCAATCCTAAAGGATGATGGTGAGAACTAGAAGGGCTCCCGGGGGGGGGGGGGGGGTTGGCACACTTGGCAAATGAGGAAGAAGGTAGAGGAGGCCTGGCCCAATGGCAAGGGTTCTTTCATAGTGGAGCAGCACAGAGGGCAGGCGGGGAGAGTCCCTGTACCTGTGCCCTGCATGCTCAGGTCCCTGCTCATCAACAGCGTCTGCTAAGGAAGAAATGGAGACCTCAGGACTAGTGCCCAGCCTGTTCTGCAGAAACAGGTGGAACAGAGCCATGCTCCAAAGACACTAAGCCATAGTCTCCAGAGCCCATTTCCATCAGTTTGCCCGCCATGTCCACCCTGGCACTGGACACAAGCTCCAGTGGTCTGGGGCCGCTGTAAAGGAAGCAACATCTACTTCAGGCAGGACAAGGGGACCATCACCTGCCACACATAAAACAAACAGGTGTACCCCTGACAGGCCTGGAACTCACCATGTAAAGCAAACTTGCCGTGCCTGCACAGCCAGGGACCCAGATTGGTGGAGGGTGTCGGGATTGAAACACTTAACAGACTGCCATGAGAAGTTAAGAAGAAGCTGCCGCCACCACCACTATTTATTACAGAGAGTAATGGGCTTCTATACCCAAGCCAGGGGATGGGCTAAGCATAGGAGGAAGTCATGCACCGCCCACACCTGGGGTCAAGGCACGGTCACTGTACACCGTTAAGTTATGAGAACGACCTTGTTTGATCAACCTTGAGAGCACGGGAGTTCTACAAGTGGGTGGAGAGGAAGAGAGCTGTAAGGGACAAGTACTTAAATTTCCCAAAACAAACTTGCCTCAAACTCAGAAATCCTCCCTCCCCTGCCTCCTGAGTGCTGAGATTAGAGACTGCCCAGCAACAGCCACTGTCTCCGGAGTGCCGTGGATGCTCAGGGAGGGCTTCAGCATGAGAGGAGTTGTGTGTACATAGGCACACACACATCTGAGTGTGTCCGTTGTGTTAGAAATAAGTCCAGGGCCCCAGAGAGGGAGACCACCACTCCAACTGGAGGCCTAGACAAGGCAGACTTTGCTCTTGATCAAAAGGAAGTATATTTGGCTTTTACTCAGCTAGCAACGGTCTCTTCCCCTTTTGACTAGGGCCTTACCTCGTGGTCTCATTCGCTAATTTTAAAAGAATTTGTGTGCAGGAAGAGAAAGAGTCGTTGCTCCAGGCCAATAAATTCCTGCAATATAGCAGGAGGCCTTTGGGTAAACATGTTTTACTGGGGAGGGGAATGTAAAATTTTTGCACAAAAGTCTTACAAGGTGGAGATTTTAAGAAAGATTTGAGTCCTTGTCCTGACATATCATATCTGACCTGTCTCACATGAGAGCGTATGAGTGTGTGGGTGTGTGCACACACGAGAGTGAGGGCATGCGTGTGTAGGGTGTGTTTGAGTGTGTGTATGCATATGTTTGAGTGATAATGGGTATGTGTATGTTTGTCCTGCAGCACAGCTGATCAGTCCACACCTGGGGAAGCCATTTGCAGCTCTCAGAGAGGGCAAGAGAGGCTCACAGGTCCTTGTGGTAGCCTCCCTCGCTTGGCCTTTAGGTCAGTCACCAGCCTTTCCAGGTGTCCTCAGAGGCAGCAAGGTCATGAGGAAGTGCTTAAGGCATAGGATGGCAGCTGGGGACAGAGCCTGTGGGAGTTCAGGAAGTGCTCTGCCTGACAGTGTGCAGGTAGAGTTGGTACAGGCTGGAGTCTGTGCAGACTCCTCTGTTCTGACTCAGCCTTCACAGACAGGCAGGGTGCGGTTGCCCATGGGGATTCCCAGCCCAGCCCACAAAGAGTCCTCAGCTGACTGAGGTACCCTGGGGTATTTGCCTAGAGTGGCGTCATTCAAGATGGCTATAAAAAGTGGCTCACCTCTTCCAGGAAGGCCAAGGGCCTCATGTTTGGGTTTTTTCTCATGGGTTGTAGGTCCTAGAGCCTACTATCCCTGATCTACCTTGTGTCTGCACCCCCTCCCACCCCCCCACACACCATACTCTGAATAAGTGCACTGCTTCAAGGCCAAGTGGGTGGGGGAGGGAGCAGCTGCTGAGGGAAGGAGAGCAAGCATCCCATCCTGCCTAACTCAAACTCTACTCCACAGCTGTATGTAATACCTCCTCGTCTAAGAAGCACTGGCCCTGGCTGACCCTCAGTCCATCTCAGAAAACTTCCAGGGAGGCCTCCCATAGGAGAAGAAACTTCTTAAGAATGCAGGGCTGACTTCTACTTCGGGAAAACACCAAATGGCAGATGACCAGATGACACCAGTGCAGCCAGCAGGAGGGTCCAGGGACCCAGGGGCACAGGATTAGGAGGCTGGGTGGCTTCTGAGGAGGCTTCGGCAGTGGTCTCAGGGGCCACTGTTGTTGTTGAGGCTGTGGCTGTGGTGGAGGCCATGGGGCTCGTGGAGGTAAAGCAGAAGACAAGGAGTGGATCCCCGTCACCAAGCTGGGCCGCCTGGTTAAGGACATGAAGATCAAGTTCCTTGAGGAGATCTATCTTTTCTCTCTGCCCATTAAGGAATCTGAGATTATTGACTTTTTCTTGGGGGCATCTCTTAAGGATGAGGTTCTAAAGATCATGCCAGTACAGAAGCAAACAAGGGCTGGCCAGCAGACCAGGTTCAAGGCTTTTGTCGCTGTTGGCGAGTACAACGGCCATGTTGGTCTTGGTGTTAAGTGCTCTAAGGAGATAGTCACAGCTATCTGAGGGGCCATCATCTTGGCCAAGCTTTCCATTGTCCCTGTGAGGAGAGGCTACTGGGGGAACAAGATTGGCAAGCCCCACGCTGTCCCATGCAAAGTGACAGGCCGCTGTGGCTCTGTGTTGGTGCGTCTCATCCCTGCCCCCAGAGGCACTGGCATCGTCTCTGCTCCTGTGCCCAGGAAGCGACTGATGATGGCCGGTATTGATGACTGCTACACATCTGCCAAGGTCTACACTGCCACACTGGGCAACTTTGCCAAGACCACCTTTGATGCCATCTCTAAGACCTAGAGCTACCTGACCCCTGACCTCTGGAAAGAGACTGTGTTCACCAAGTCTTCTTATCAGGAATTCACTGACCATCTTGTGAAAGCCCATACCAGAGTCTCTGTTCAGAGGACCCAGGCTCCAGGTGTTGCCACCACATAAGGGGTTTTATACAAGAAAAATAAAGTGAATTAAGTTAAAAAAAAAAAAAAAAAAAAAAGAACGCATGGCTGACTGGCATAGTAGTGCACACCTTTAATCTCAGCACTCAAGAGGCGAAGCAGGTGGATGTCTGTGTTGGTTACAGGCCTGGTCTACATAGCAAGTTCCGCTAGCTGGAACTTGAGGGAACTTGAAACCCTGTCTCAAAACTAACTAAATAAGGGCTGGAGAGATGACTGCACAGTTAAGAACACTGGCACACTCTTGTAGAGGACGCAGGTTCAGTTCCCAGCACCCACATGGCAGCTCACTCTCTCTGTAACTCCAGTTCCAAAAGATCCAATGCCCTTTCCTGGCCTCCTTTGCATACTGCATGCGTATGGTGTACAGACACGCAGGCAAGTAAAACATCCACACACATTAAGTAAAAATAAATAACTGGCCAGTGCAGTGCACGCCTTTAGTCCCAGCGCTTGGGAAGCAGAAACAGATGGATCTCCGTGAGCTGGAGGCCAGCCTGACCTACATTGAGAGTTTCAGGACAGCCAGGGCCATATAGAGAGAGACTTTCTCAAATAAAAATCAAACAAACAAGTATGATTTGGGGTAAACTCTGAAAAAGGAGGGGAAGCTAACTAGTGGGTGGGATAGACAGGAAGGACACAGCCTACCCGGAGGAGCAGATGCGCAGAAAGAAAGACAGGAGGGCTGGCACCCCGGGAGGGTGAACAGGGCAGCTGCTTGACTTGGGCTTCCCTGCCTGACAAATTGGAGTCTTCAGTGTTTTAAACTGGAGTTCTAGGGCTGGAAATATATCTTGGTGGAGTGTTTGCCTGGCATACATGAACCCAGTGTGAAAACGATATTTAACATCTGTCCTGATTAGCCTTGTCAACTTGACATAGCCTAGGGTCAGCTGAGAGAAGCCTCAGCTGAAGCACTTGGATCAGATTGGCCTGTGGCCATGTCTGCGGGGAAACTGTCTTGATCAGTAAGTGATACAGGAAGGTACCAACCCTAGGCAAGAGAGGTCCTGGGCTATGTGAGAAAACTATGGGAGCATGAGCCTGTGAATGAATCAGAGACTAAGCCAGAAAGCTGTTCCTCCATGCTTTCTGCCTGGAGTTCCTGCCTGGACTTCCCTCAGTGGAGTGCGGTGACCTGGACATGTAAGCCTGATAAGCCCTTTCCTCCTCTTAAGTAGCTTTTGGTCAGGGCGTTTTATCACAGCAACAGAGATGAAACTAGAACAACATTAAAAATTATTAAAAGGATCTGGAGAGATATCTCAGTGGTTAAGAGGTGGGCTCAATTCCCAACATGGTCAGCTCACAACACTGTAATTTCAGTTCCAGGGGATGGGATGACCTCTGTGGGTACTAGGCACACATGTACACAGGCATACATACAAGTAAAACACCCATATGCATTTATGCATAGATAAAATGATTAATTCTCAAAACAACCAGGCGTAGTGGTGCATACCTCTAATTAATTGGAAGGCAGACGCAGGTGGATCTCTGTGAGTTCAAGGCCAAGCTGGTCTACATAGTGAGCCTCAGAACAGCCAGAGCTACTTAGTGAGACTGTCTTGAAGGGGACAAATCAAAACAAAATTTTAATTAGTGTGCTCTTCCAGTAATTTGATTATTTGTTAAATGAGAAAATTCCAAGGGACTCAAAGTCCACAGTAAGTCCAATGATATTTTATCTTATATGTTTGCCATGCTGGGATGGAAGTCAGTGCATCATCCCACATGCCAGGCAAGCTCTGCACCACCAAACTATGTCTCAGCCCTCGGTAACAGTTCAAATGAGTTTGTGCCTAATTAATTGGAACAGCCTAAACATTCCTTGTCATACATTTGTAGGCGCCTATTATTCACCCACAGTCAAAGTTTGATGTGTGTGTGAGTTTGCAAAGCTAAGGTGAGTCAATTATGGGTCTCAGGACTGCTGTGCACAGTGAGGGTCTCTGTCTTTCTGGTACTGTTGTGTGTCCTAAACCCAGACCACCCAGAGGGGCAGCAAGGGTCCCCATTAGGTGCCAATAGTCCTCTGGAACCCTGACCTCTAAAAGCTGTGTTGACATTCTGGTCTCATCTGGGAAATAGGCCTTTTGTCAAGTGGGTAGTTAAGATGAGGTCATGCTGAATTAGGGTAGCCCTGAATACAATGACTGCTTTTCTTCTAAGTGGAGGGAAAGCTGGGGTGTGGCTCAGCAGTAGAATGCTTGCCTAGCACATATGAGGCCTCTCACCCCAGCTCTATCTGTATACGAGTTACTTTCTGTCACTGTGATAAAATACATGACCAGGGCTAGAGAGATGGCTCAGTAGGTAGTTAAAAGCACTTGCTGCTTGTCTAGAGACCTGAGTTCAGTTCCCAACACCCATGTTCACAGTTTACAATTTCCTGTAAATCTAGCTCCAGGGGATTCGATCCCCTCTTCTGGTTTCTGTGAGTACAAGTACATTCATATATACATATACATACAATTTTTTTGTAATGACTAGAACCAACTTAAGGAAGAAGAAATTTATCTGAGAGGAACAGTCATGATTATGGGAACATATGGCAGCTGTCAATCAAAGCAGGAAGCTAAGAGGAAACACCTTCAACCACACAGAGAAGATAGAGAAAGCAAACTGGAAGTAGGGACAGGCTATGAGCTCTCAAAGCTGACCACCAGTGACATTCTTCCTCTGACAAGGCTCTACCTCCTCAGGTTCCAAAACCTCTCCAAGCAGGACTGTGCCCATCCGTGGGGGACATTTCTCATCAAAACATCACACTCAGGTTAATATAAGTGGATATAAGAGATAGGAAAGCAAGATATGAGGGCCATCTGGCTGTGACATCTGTCACCCCATGGATGGCTAAAGTAGATTTCCTGATTTGAATGACTAGAACCGTCTCCTTCATTTACAGCTCCATTTAGGTCCCTCTCAAAGCTTCATGTTTGGTGGATGTTGATGGCCGTTCCGATAGAGGACTAGCAGTCGCTGGTCAAGGATGATCAGGGAATATGATTAGCTGCATTTCCCTGCTGGAGCTTCCAAGAGAGGCACTCAAGGGAACAGGCTGGGTGACAACACGTTGGTTGGAGAGAGGTACACCAGGAACATCAGGACTTGTGGCTGAAGCAGGCCTAAGACAGACCCTCCCCTAGAAAGAATGGCCAGACGACACTTGCTCTCAAATGTCACCTTCCATATTTCCTTATGTCAAGCCACCCAAGTGGGTGCTTTTCAGTCCAAGAAAACTAAAACAATTTTATGCAGTTTTTTTCACTTTTGTTGAAATAAGTATGGACCAAGACACCCACTCTACCATCTTGAAAATGACAGGGTTAGCCAGGCTATGGTGTCAAATACCTATAATCCCAGCATTCAAGAGACAGAGGCAGGTGGATCTTTGACTTCAAGGCAATCCTTGTCTACAGAGTAAATTTTAGGCCAGGTCTACACACAAAAAAGAGAAAAGAACAAACGGTGATACATAGCTAGATCTGTGGACCCTTGATCTCCCTTCTAACTCCCTAGTTTTACTATAGCTTGCTAGCATATTTGCCTTGAATGCACAGAATACTAAATTGGATCCCCAGCATTACCTAAACCAGATGTGAACTGGTACAAGCCTGTAATCCAAGTACCAGCAAAGCAGAGGTAGGAGGGTTGAAAGCTGAAGGTTGGCCTCAGCTACGAAACAAGTTTGAGGGTCAGCCTGGGCTACTTGAGAACTTGTCTCACAAATTCCAGTCAAGATGAATAAATGAGAATATAACAAGAACCTGTCTAGCCAAATGACTAGAGAAAAATACCAGGTATTATGGCAATGTTTGGGTAGTTAACAAAACCACAGGACAAGCATTAAGAAAACCAGCCTAATCAAACAAGACTCCCTGAAGCAGTGGCCCAGGTGATCCAACATCCAAAATAGCTAAGACAATGCAGCCTCACAGACTGCTACAGCCAGGATTTGGCCAGGGTTTTGGGTTTTCTCAGGATCCCCTTGGGATTGACAGTGCCCCCAAACAGCAGGAAGCAGTTTGGAGAGAACTATGCCCACTCTCCTGAATCTGTTTATAAATGTTTGTTTTCATTTAAATGGGGTTGGTTACAAATGGTTAACGATCACGGTCAATCTCTCTATAAAAAACCACAGCCTGGCTATAGCTGAGTATCTCATGAAGAAATCTGAGATTGTTCCTTAGCAGATGAACCGCTTATTAGCATCTACTAAGCCTTGGGTTTCATCCCAAGCATAAAAATAAAAGTTGGTGGGGAGAAAGAATACAAAAATCCTTGAGTGTGGCAGTTGTGGTGCACACCTTTAGTCTGAGCACTTAGGAGGTAGAGGCAGGCAGATCTCTGTTAGTTTGAGGACAGCATGGTCTACAAAAGTGAGTTCCAGGACAGCCAGGACTGTTACATAGAGAAACCTTGTCTCAAAAAACCAGCAAAACAAACAAACAAAAAATTTCTTAAGACTTTTAATTCCATGTAACATTTTAGAACTTTTTTTTTAGATTTATGTTTTTTTGTTTGTTTCCCTGTATATCCTTGGCTGTCCTGGAACTCACTCTGTAGACCAGGCTGGCCTGGAACTCACAGATCTGCCTGCCTCTGCCTCCCAGGTGCAGCTATAATTTTTTTTATAAGGGTTTTGCCTTCGCGTATGTATGTGTAACACATGTGTGCAGTGTGCACAGAGGGTGCTGGGTCCCCTGGTATTGGGGGGGGTCCTCTCTGTGTCCTTAACAGGGGAGGCAAGAAGGCCGTTTGGTGTAACATAACTCAGTAGCAACAAAGTAAGCTAATACAGATCAGACACGACTGCACATCAGTTACCATGTCTGCCGATTGTACCACCATGCTCCCTGCCGTGAGGATAATGGACTAAAAAGTCTAAAACTGCAAGCAAGCCCCCACCTATAACCTCAGCTCTCCAGAGGCAATGGCAGGTGAATCTCTTTTAGTTCAAAGCCAGCCTGGTCTACAAAGCGAATTCCAAGGCAGCCACAGTTGTTACACAGAGAAAGCTTGTTGTAACCACGTGGAGGGGTGGTCTGTCTAGGCCCACCAGCTAATCCTGGTTCATACCTGAGAAGGGGAGTGTGAATGGAGGAAAGAAGCAAACAAGAAACAAGAGATAGAGTCGGAAGGGCATTCAGTGAATACTGAATCCCCCCAAGTTTTAATGTTCGAAGTTTTTATTCCCCCATCAAAAGAGAGGGAGAAGGCAAAACACTTCCTTTCCAATGATACAAAGAACAGAGTAATTACCTCTTAATACCCGAAACATCAAGCAACCATATCCTGAGTTAAAAGTTAAGTATTCTGTGCAGCGACCACACCTTAGGCCAAGAATCCTGTTGCCTTCACATCTTAGGCCAGACATCTTTTTTGTTTCACCTCAGAGAAGCAGGGTCAGGTAAAAAGCTCTCTGACCTTAAGGCAAAATGGAATGGAGTCAATTCTGTGGGTTCCCACAAAACCCTGTCTCAAAAAGCTGAAGAAAACAAACAAAAAAACAGAGAGAGTTGCTTTGATCATGGTATCTCTTCACAGCAATAGAACACACTAACACACTATATGTCTCTGCTAGAGATAAAGGAAATGACTTCTTTTGGTAGATGAGAACCAGCTTCAAAAGTCCCTGAGGAATTCTGGCTTTGATCTAATTACCAGAAACCCTCCATAGTCCATGTTGAACCCATTTCTGGATATCTGAATGCCTTTTGGGGTTTGGGGAATAGGAGTGTCCTTTAGAACTGGCAAAGGTCCATGAACTTTAACACTTAACTCAGGCAGACTGACAGATAGACCACAGGCAGGATCTCCATCAAGTGTCTCAGGAATGGCTTCTTCCAAAGCTTTGAGGGATCTGTCCCGGGCAGCTCCCAAAGCCAGTCGGCCACCCTGTCCCTTCACCATCTTCCTTCTGTGCAACTGTCCCTGATGCAGCTTTCCCTTTCCATAAAGAGCCTCTTCATTTGGTTAGTCAGGCCCAGTGACTTCTTTTTGCCTCAAGGTAACCTTTTTCCAATCACAGTCACATTCTGAGGTGACAGCATAGAACAGAGCCTTAGTTGAAGCCAGGGAGCATAGCTCAATCACATGATAGCCTTCTCAAGAGGCAGGCTTGGGACGAAGCTACATAATTTTACCCTGTCTGTCTTAGTTAGGGTTTCTATAGCTTTGATGAAACACCATGACCAAAGCAACTTGGGGAGGAAAGGGTTTATTTGACTTATACTTCCACAACACTGCTCATCATCGAAGGAAGTCAGGACAGAATTCCAACAGGACAGGAATCTAGAAGCTGGAGCTGATGTAGAGGCCAAAGAAGGGTGTGTCTTTCTGGCTTGCTCCCCAGTGGCTTACTCAACCTGCTTTCTTATAGAATCCACAACCACCTACCACACCACCTACCATGGGCTGTACTCTCCCACATCAATCACTAATTAAGAAAATGCCTTACAGCTAGATCTTATGGTTGCATGTTCTCAACTGAGGTTCTATCCTTTCAGATGACTCTAGCTTGTATCAAGTTTACATAAAACTAGCCAGGACACTGTCTCAAAATAAAAACAAAAGCCTGGTATGTGGCAATACCTTTAATCCCAGCACTTAGGAGGCAAAGGCAGTCAGATCTGTAAATTTGAGGTTAGTCTGGCCCTCAAAGCTAGTTCCTGTCCAGCTAGGGCTATATAAAACAGAAACAAATGAAAAACAAAACTATAAACAAATCAAACAACAAAAAATATACTGTATATACTCATCTAAGTTGGAACACTTGATCTCTGGTTCTTCCTGGGGGCTTTTGTAACTTCCTACTCTGTTACCACACTGGTTGGTCTTACTACCTCTGACCCTGGCCTTAAGCACTTGGGCTGGTTAGGGGGTTTTGCTCCATGACCAAAGCAGCAGAGTTTCCAGCACATATCTAGCATGCCTGTGTCCACTTGTGCAAATGCATCTAAGAATAGCTTCCTCCTAGCTGGGTCAAAGGTCATGCCTATTATTCTCTTATGCTAATTAAGGTACACACCTCCTCACTTTGATAACATTACTGACCTCCAACATAGGCAGATACTGCTGTGTCTGATAAAAAAAAAAATCTATTTAGAAAAAAGAAAAAGATTCCTTACTTGAATACCTTGTGGACAGATTCGGCAGGAAGGACCTGAGCAGGTTACGGCAGTGGGTGGAGTCTGACTGATGCTTAAGAGCAGATTTTGAACAGATAGGAATGAGCTGGGCTTGGATAGTGAGGACCAGTGCGTACATTGGGAACCTATAAAAGCCACTAAATTGTATACTTTTTTTTTTTTCTGAGATAGGGTTTCTCTGTATTGCTTTGGAGTCTCTCCTGGAACTAGCTCTGTAGACTGTAGGAATTAAGACCTTGGCTAAGAATTCACTTCCCCCTGCTGCCTTCAGGGCAGGCAACTGTAACTGCAGGAAAAGAAAAACATGTTTTCTAAGGCAAAATGCTCCTTTGGTTCCCGCAACCCTGAAAGCACCCTAACTGGTCCTTGGAACCTGAGATGACTAACCACCCCCCTCGGCTTCCCCCTCCTCCATCTGGTTCCGGGGTATATAAGCCAGCCCTCCCCCCCCCCTGAGTAAAATAAACAGAGAAAAAGCATTCTTACCATCAAGCAAGAGTCCTGTGTTGTCAATCCCAACACCCTCCACAGAAGCTTGGTACCCTTGTCGTGCAGGCGCGGCAGTAGACCAGGCTGGACTCCAACTCACAGAGATCCACTTGCCTCTGCCTCTCAAGTGCTGGAATTGAAGGCATGTGCCTCCAACACCCGGCCTAAATTGTGCACTTTAAGAGGGTGGTTTTGGCTAGGAAACAAGGAGGACCCTAAGAGAGACAGACATACATGGTTCCTTGGAGAAAGGGAAAGAAACAAGATCTACTGAGCAAATTGGGAGCATGGGGGTGGGGGAGTTAGGAGAAAGAGAAGGGGAAGAGGGGAAAGGAGGACATGAGGGAGCAGGAAGATTGAGTCTGGGAAAGAATAGAGGAGACCAAGAAAAGAGATACCATAATAGAGGGAGCCATTATAGGTTTAAACAGAAATCTGGCACTAGGGAAATATCCAGGGATCCACAAAGATGACCCCAACCAACGATTTAAGCAATAGTGGAGAGGCTATCTTAAATGTCCTTCCCTGATAATGAGAAATGACTACCTTATATGCCATCCTAGAACCTTCATCTAGTAGCTGATAGAAAGTAGAAGCAGACACCCACAGCTAAACACTGAGCCAAACTCCTGGAATCCAGTTGCAGAGAGGGAGGAGTGATGAGCAAAGGGGTCAAGACCAAGCTGGAGAAACCCACAGAATCTGCTGACCTGAACAAGGGGGAGCTCATGCACCTCAGTCTGATAGCTAGGAAAACAGCATAGGACTGACCCAGAGCCCATGAATGTGGTGTTAGTTAAGAGGTCTAGGCAATTTATGTGGCCTCTGGTAGTTGATCAATATTTATCCCTAGTATAGGAATGGACTTTGGGAGCCCATTCCACATAGAGGGATATTCTGTCAGCCTAGACACATGGGAGAGGGCCTAGGCCTTGCTCCAAATGATATGACTGACTTTGAAGACTCCCCATGGAAGGCTTCACCCTCCCTGGGGACCAGAAAGGGGATGGGATGGGGGGCTGATGGGGGGGGCAGGGAGAAGGGGAGGGGAAGGGAATTGGGATTGACATGTAAAACAAGCTTTTTTTATAAGGATGGAAAAATACAGCTTAACTCTGCAAGGACCCCAGGAAGCTAGAAGTTTAAAAGTACTAAATACCTTAAATTCCGGACCCTGCTCTCAGCTAGTAAATAAGCTAAAGGTCACACTCCTTGCCACTTACCTGACTTTGTAAACTGCTTGTGAAACTCCCGCCCCAGTGACCTAACCTAACTGCCATTTGTCACCCCACCTAGGAGCCTGCACAAATGCCGACCTCCGGGGCTATAGAAAACTGATTGGTCTATAAAGCGTGGGCTTGGGTGGTTTAAATTGATTGGTCTGCACCACACGGGCTCTGGATGCTATGAGATGATTGGTTTAAAATGTGAGGGCTTTGTTGTAATCCTATAAAAAAAACTGTCTCAATTCTGTACTCAGGGTCCTCAGTCCTCTACCCCTGCGTGGCGCATGACTGTGAACCCCAGTGCATTTGGAATATAAAAGACCTCATGCTTTTACATCAAGACTGCTTCTCATGAGTGATTTGGGGTGTTGCCTTTCCTGAGTGGGAGCGTGAAGGTCCACGCTCTGAGGGTCTTTCATTTTCTAATGAAAAATTTTTAAAAAGGGGAAAAAAGAGGGTGATTTTGTTGTGTGGGAATTCTATGTCAATTAAGAATTTTAGCCGGGCAGTAGTGGCACACGCCTTTAATCCCAGCACTCAGGAGGCAGAGACAGGTGGATCTCTGGGAGTTCGAAGCCAGCCTGGTCTACAGAGTGAGTTCCAGGACCGCCAGAGCTGTTTGTTACACAGAGAAACCCTGTCTCAAAAAACATAAAACAAAAAATAAAAAGGAAGAAAGAAAGAAAGAAAAAAAGTCTTATAAAGGGAGAGGGGAAGGGAAGAAAAGGCGCCTCAGAGACTCGTGTAAGGACCAAAGTTATCCTGAAAGCCCCACATGCCTAAAACAGATACTTATTGTTCATGCAACAAGCCACGAGTTTCCACTTTCCTAAACAAGTTTGGTTGACCCAACTGCACAGTATCTGGGTGATCACACATAGGGAGATAGGTAGGCAGGAAGTACAACTGGGTGTATGCTTATTCCCAATTGGAAGTAGGCAGGAAGTACCATAGCTTTGTAGGGGTTTGCCTTTAGGGGCACCTGACTGACTAAAAACCAGAGCCATATCTCTGGACCTGGCCAGTGTCCACCTTCCGGTACCAAATAAAGTTTGCACTATTTGGATAATTGTGGAACCGGTCTGTCTCCTATTGATTTTCAGGTTTAACACTAGGTTTAAGCAACAATTGCTACTTTTGCAGAGGACCTGGGTTTGGTTTCCAGCACCTACATGGCAGCTCACAACCTTCTGCCCCTCAATACCAGGGAATGCCTTCTGACCTCCATGGTCACCAGGAGTTCATATGGTGCACTTATATACATGCAAGCAAAACACTCATACATATAAAGAACACTATGGAAGAATTTAAAAAGCAGGGTCCCATGTAGTGTACATATTGTTAATCCCAGCACTCCCAGGCAGGGGCAGGCTGATCTCTAAGTTTGAGGCCAGTCCAATATACAAAGAGAGTTCCAGCACAACCAGGGCTACATAGAGACCTTGACTCGAAGGAAAGAAAAAGAAAGCCAAGCACAGTAACACACACTGTCTACGTGTGGTAAATTGTGGGTTTTGCCTTTTTAAGCCCCTGCAAACCATGACTAGGGGCTATTTTCTGGAAACCCAGAGTTGAACCTGGCCAGAGAGTCCATCAACCTGGTCAGTGTTTAATTAAAGCTCACTTCAAATTTGACTTTAAACTGTGGTAGTGGTCTTATTCTTGACTGGTAGGGCTAACAAGTGGAGAGATGGCTCAGTGGTTAAGAGCTCTGGCTGTTCTTGCAGAGGACCCAGGTTTGATTCCCAGCACCTACAGGGCAGCTCTTAACTGTAACTCCAGATCCTGGGGTTCTGATCCCAGCATGTGGTACACACACACACACATGCAAGCAAAGCAACCATACACATAAAAAATGAAACTTAAAAAAAATCAACAACAACAACAAAAAGACTTAAAAATTAGACATTGCATGAACTGTCCCTGGAAGGCTGTTCCCACCACAGGGCTATGATGTCCCACTGCAGGGCTATGATGTCCCACCGCAGAGCCCAGGACTGTCCTTCTCAAAGTCTAGTACTTTAATATTTACACTGTTCCCTTCCTTCCTTCAATTAAAAAAAAAAATCTTCTTCTATCAAATACTACAAAACTTGTGTTTAGGACAAGGAATTCAAACATTGTTTTGTTTGAGATGGGATCTCTCTGTAGACCCTGAGCTCAGAGAACAGCCTCCCTAGTGTTATGATTAAAGGAATTCAAATGTTTTATCTCCCCTATCTTGCAAGACTTTTATTAAATATTTACAAATGTTTTAATCCCTCTACAAGGACACACAGTAACTTTTGCTTACACAAGGCCCACTGCGCTGTCCCAGGGATTTGTTGCCCTGGGGCAGCTCTCCTGTCCCCTTCCTTTCCTATGCAGCTCTGGCCAAATGAGTAAGACTGTGAGGTTGAACCCTGGCCAATGGGGAAGACACCGGCGCCACTTAGAATAAAAATCAAATGCACATCCTGTTTCTGTGCTCAATCTTCCAAATACACCCTTTTGCTCAAGAGGAAAGTTTGCCTTTTCTAGATGGTTCAGTTGGAGTAGTGGTCTCTCTCTTTGCAACACTGAACATATTTCTAACCTTCCCTCCCTCCCTTCCTTCATACTAGGGATCAAGGGCAAGGCAAATGCAAGCTGCATGCTAAGAACCCCCACAAACTGGGACAAGAGGAGCATGCCTTTAATCCCAGAGGGGACAGAGGCAGGTGGATCACTGAGTTCAAGGCCAGCATGGTCCACAGAGTGAGTGATTTCAAGGCAGCCAGGGTTACACAGAGAAACCCTGTGTGAAAAAATGAACAAAAAAACAGAATGGAGAAGAGGTTAAAAAGCCATGTAGCAGAATGTAGATTAATAGTAACAGGTTCATTTACATTATAAGAGCTAGTGGGACAACCTAAGCTAAGGCCAAGCTTTTATATTTAATGTCTCTGTTTGGGGTTTGGCGGTCCAAAGAAAGTCTTACAAGAAAGACTAGCAACAAAGCCTTACCCAGCTCCATCTCATATGTGCCAGAACTGTTTGACATCGCAACCCTGAAACTTTTGCTACGTGTATGGGTGCTTTGCTTGTATGTACGTCTGTGTTTGATGTGCTGCCTTGTGCCCAGAAGCCAGAAAAAGGAGTCAGATAACTTGGAACTGTATTTACAGATGCTTGTGAGCCACCATGTGAGTGCTGGGAAATGAACCTGGGTCCCCTGGAAGATCAGCCAGTGCTCTTCACTGCTGAGTCATCTCTCCCACCTCGACACTGAAATGTTTTTTTTTATATGCATGGAATTTTGCTTGCATATATGTCTGTGTGAGGATGTCAGACCCCCTGAAACTAGAGTTACAGACAGTAGTGAGTTGCCATGTGGGTGCTGGGAATTGGACCAGGGTCTCCTGGAAGAGCAGCCTATGTGCTCTTAGCCTCTGAGCCATCTCTGTAGCCCCTGGATATGTAAACCTGCTGTTTACTCCTCCTCCTTGCTGCTCCCTGACCCTTGGCCACCTTCCAGTTTCTGTTTCACTATCCCAAATACCTTTATTACTTGACCCAATGTCCGAAGTGGCAATGGTCCACAGCACCCTTACCTGCACTTTGCACAGGAGGATATGCTCCCCAGCTGTCATCGCACCTTGAACACCTGCAGCTGCCTCCTGGCCTCTTTCCGAGTCCATGTGTAATGGGTGGAGCTGATGAAGCCAGGGCTCCCCCACGGAAGTCAGCCCATGGGGAAGGTCAGTGAGTCTTAAATTGGAGTTCCTAAGACCCTGCACCTGAGAGTGAAGACAAATGCATCATGGTGCTAATGTTCATAAGCTACGAAGGCCTTCCTCCTTCCAGCAACCGGGTCCCTGTCTGAGACCACAGCAGAGCTTGGTGTCCTAAGCACACGCCCAGAGACAAGGGCAGAATTTACTGAGTAACAAATTCACCAGCTACATCAATCTATTGGTTGCCTGTAATCACTAGTTACTATTGATTGTGATAGTTGTGGCTTGGACATCATAGGTTCTTTTGTTCCAAACTTACTTACTAGCATTAAGACTCACTTCGAACATTATACCTCAGAGAACATATTTATGTTACAGAATAGCCTCAAAAGGGTTAAGGAAACCTTGCTGAAGGAAAAGGTGGAAAGCAGCTGTTCTGACTAATAGTCCGATGAGTCCAGCAGGTGCCACTGTGTCCAGTAGGAGGTGTCGCTCTTTTATTCGGGTGTGTGAGAGGGTTGTACGGTCCTGAGGCCTTCATAAGATCAGAGGTCTGATTTCTTTTTAATGGTTTTTATCCAGCCACGTGTCCCTGTGTTCCCCATACAATTTGCTAAGTTTATATGTGATAAAATGTTTCATGAACCAATTAGCTATCAGTCTGAGCCATGGCTGTGTCCTGCACAGCGCAGAGCCATCTGTCTCAATATTTGCACTCAAAATAGAGTGAAGAGGAGCTGGAGAGATGGCTCAGTGTTTAAGAGCGCAGGCTGCTCTTCTAGAGGACATGGGTTCAATTTCCAGCACTCACATGGCAGCTCAAAACTGACTATAACTCCAGTTCCAGAGGACCTGACACCCTCACACAGACACCATGCAGGCAAATGCCAATGCACATAAAATGATAAAAATAAATAATTCTTAAAAATAGAGTGAAAAGCTGCTTACTCTGAACACAACACAGCCTGCCAGCTGCTGTCCAGAACAGAATGGAGAAACTAGGAGCAGGGTACAGCCGAGTCACCCACCACGCCCACCATCCAGCCTCAGGGTTGTGAAGAGTGCTGAAGTCTAGAGACTTAGGGTTAGTGCTCAGTGTCTGGGCCACACTCTGTCCTCCTGGGATGGGGTCGGGGAGCCAGTGCCGCACGCACACATTGCGGTTTTCCTTTTGGGACATTCTCTCCTGTTCTCTCCCTCAGGTGTGGCTAGAGGCTGACATTGGTGGCTGTAAAATGTGATTTCACCCTACAAGTTTAGCTGGTCCCTGGAGCTCAAAGTCTGTGTGTTCATCCTTGCCCTGTTTCTTCCCAGGAGCTGTCTTAAATTGGTCAGCCTCTCACTTGTCAGAATGGGGCACAGGAAAACTTGCTAGAATGAAAAATAGGGGGCAAAATTGCAGTGAGAAACTCCCGGAAAGGCCCCATAATTCTGTTTCCACATCCCTACAGAGACCCACATTCCTAGGGAAGGCTGAGACCCACTGGCAAATGCTCTGTAATCGCTCTACTATTGGATCCAGGAGGACTTTCATGCTCAATAAGAATAAATTCATCCCCTGGGTGTATGCCTTAATCCCAGCACTAAGGAGGCAGAGGCAGGTATACTATTGTGAGTTCTAGGCCAACCTGGTCTACATAGATTGTTTTAGACCAGCCAGGGTGGTATAGTAAGACCCTGTCTAAAACAAAACAAAAAAAACAAAACAAAACAACAAAAAAAACTGTCTTGAAAAACAATAGACAAAAAATAAAAACAAAACATCACCGGGCAGTGGTAATGCATGTCTTTAATCCCAGCAGAGGGAGGCAGAGGCAGGTGGATCTCTGGGAGGTCAAGGAAGGACTAATTGTTGCCTGCAGTGCGGGTGTGGATTCACCTGGGTCGGTGGAAAGAAGACTCAGGCACCTTAAGAATGAATTTAGCCTTCTTGTCTCTTAGGACTGAACCACTTTCCCATTCCCAGGGCTTTTATTGCTCTCAAATTTTTACCTTAGTAAGTTGATTTCCATAGCGTCAAAACAACCTGCCTCCAAAGGGATATTGCCAAATGCAATTCTCATTTTTAAAAAATACCACAATTTTCTGGGTTGTTTTCTAACCAAGTTTTGCATAGGCTCTGTGCCATCAGGAAACTCTACAGACAAGAGTCACATAGGCTGACAAGAAAAACAGAAGGTATTTACTAGGCACCAGGACCTATCCCGGGTGCATGAACTGGCTTTTTGGAGCCCATTCCCTATGTTGGAATACTTTGCTCATCCTGGATACAGGAGGGAGGGGCTTGGTCCTGCCTCAGCCTGAAATGGCAAACTGTGTTGATTCCCCCAAGAAGGCCTTACCCCCTCTGAGGAATGGGAGATGGGAAAGGGGGAGCAGGGAGGGGAGAGCAGAAAGAGGGAAGGGAGGGGTTGATATGTAAAATAAAAAATATCTACTAAACAAAAGATGGATTAGGGTTGGGTGCTACCACTCTGGACCAGACCAGGTGTAGCCCATCGGGGTGTCCCCGCAGAGACCAGGTGTAGCCTATCGGGGTGTCCCCGCAGAGACCAGGTGTAGCCCATCGGGGTGTCCCCGCAGAGACCAGGTGTAGCCCATCGGGGTGTCCCCGCAGAGACCAGGTGTAGCCCATCGGGGTGTCCCCGCAGAGACCAGGTGTAGCCCATCGGGGTGTCCCCGCAGAGACCAGGTGTAGCCCATCGGGGTGTCCCCGCAGAGACCCAGGTGTAGCCCATCGGGGTGTCCCCGCAGAGACCCAGGTGTAGCCCATCGGGGTGTCCCCACAGAGACCCAGGTGTAGCCCATCGGGGTGTCCCCGCAGAGACCCAGGTGTAGCCCATCGGGGTGTCCCCACAGAGACCAGGTGTAGCCCATCGGGGTGTCCCCGCAGAGACCCAGGTGTAGCCCATCGGGGTGTCCCCACAGAGACCCAGGTGTAGCCCATCGGGGTGTCCCCGCAGAGACCTTCATTGATACCCATTTCATTACCTTGAAGGTTATGTGGCCTCACAGTATATACTGCCCATCTTACTGTTTTACAATCTTATGTAAGGAAACCAAACATATGTTAAAGTCAATACAATTACTGTTGCCAGAACGAGAGCAACACCTGCTAGAATAAAAAATCTATTACAGTGATTCATAGGGTTGAATGATGCTATGGTATCTGTATGGTATCAGGTAACTTGTGGTAAAAGCTTCTTTAATTTCTGTAAATCATAAACCATTTGAGAAGAATTAGGATAACCCACCAAATGCATCTTAACCTTATCCCAATCATACTTGCTTTCCTTAAACACCCTAGGTATAATATAATAAGAAGAAACATTCCAACCACATTTTAATTTTATCTGCTCCTTCAATATTTCTTTCTTTCTTTTCTTTTTTCTCTGAGACAGGGTTTCTCTATGTAACAGCCATCGTCCTGGAAGTCGCTCTGTAGACCAGGCTGGCCTCAAACTCACAGAGATCCTCCTGCCTCTGCCTCCCAAGTGCTGGGATTAAAGGTGTGCGCCACCACCACCTGGCTCCTTCAATATTTCTAACTGACCCCCTAACAATATAGCAGCTTGCCTTAATTCAGCTAATTCATTCACTATTTCATCATCAATCTTATTTTCTTCAGTCCAAAGTTCTGTTAAATGTTTATGCCAGTCTGTAAAGGACTCAGCACTTTGAATTTCTTTATGAAGCCCCACTCCAGCTGTCAACATAATGATTCCCACAATTACTGCAATAACCAGTCCAACCATTCAATGTGTTCTTTTTAGTGAGCTTCTGTAGCAGGATTATCATAGTCTTGATGGGAGATGTCATTCTGTAAACATGTTTCTCTTATTGGTTAATGAAGAAAGCACTGTTGGCCAATAGGAAAGCAAGATAGGCAGGACTAGGAGACAAGGAGGGTTCCACAAGGAGGATTCCGGAAGTAGGAGGGAGGAGTTTCGAAATGTAGGACCTTCAGCATAGAACTCAAGGCCCTCTCTCTGGTAAGATAAGACAGCGTGGAAATACTTAGACTAATAGAAATGGGTTAATATTTAAGACGGAGCTAGCCAATAAGAAATGCTAGTAACAGGCTAACAGCTTTATATCAAATACAGTGTCTCAGTGTGTTATTTGTGGCTGGCGCAGTGGTGGGACCAGACCGGCAGGGAAAACCGCTCATAACAGAGTCTTGCCATGGCCTTGGCAATTTCCCTGGTATCCAGATTGCTGGCCTTGCTATAACAGAGTCTTGCCATGGCCTTGACAATTTCCCTGGTACCCAGATTGCTGGCCTTGCTATAATATATAAACTTTCAAAGGTCAAGTTAAAAGACATACTAGAGGCCGGGCGGTGGTGGCACTCACCTTTAATCCCCGTACTCAGGAGGCAGAAGCAAGTGGATCTCTGTGAGTTCACAAGACCAGTCTGGTTTACAGAGCTAGTTCTAGGACAGGCTCCAAAGCAATACAGAGTGACCCTGTCTGGAACACCCCCCCCCCAAAAAACATACTAGAATTAATACAGGTAAGAAGGGTACAGCATTCACAAATGATGCTGTAATTATTAGGGTGCCACTGTGCAAGCTCCTTTAGTAGCAAGTAAGGTGTGGGAAACCCCAGAGCAAAGTTAGCATTTTATTTATTTATTTATTAAGTTATTTAACCTTTATTTTATGTGTATTGATATCAGAGTCCCTAGAACTGGAGTTAGAGACAATTGCAAGCTGTCATGTGGATGCTGGGAATTGAACCCAGGTCCTCTGGAAAAACAGCCAGTGCTCTTAACTACTGAACTTTCTCTCTAGCCCGCAAAGTTAGCATCTTAACAGCCATCTTTCCTACTACTCTCTTCGATACTAACATACTGGTAATTTTCAATTCCCCTATGACTGTTCTCCTATTAAACATGATGCAGCCTGACCCTGAAAGAGTCCCAGCTGCAGGCTTATCGTATAGCAACTTATCTTACAGCAGAATACCTGCATCCTTCTTGGAAGGACATTCTGCCTCTCTCACATCCGCCCTTTTGCCCATTCCCTCATTTCTCCACTGCTTAAACCCTGTGGTTATATTCATTAAATGAGACCTGATCAGAATACTGTCTTGTCTCCATCTCTCAAGTCCCTTGTCCCCTCATTCTCTCTCCCTCCCTCAGGGTCCCCGTTGACTGACCCCACGGGGCTGCCCTTGGGTTCCTAGTGTTTCCTCCTGCATACTGGCAGACCCAGACCCTGGAACATGATCTATATACAACAGCTTTGCTTCTTTGAATCAACGGGTTCCTCCATCCAACACTGGCATGATTGGGGAGCCTTTCTTCCTTCCCCTCCTCTGGCCATTTCCCAGGAGTCAGGACTGTCTCTCAACTGTGGTTCTTCACTGCTTGACCAGACCTGGTACAGGCAACCACAGGTCTCTCAGGCTCAGAGCCCTTGGCCCCCACCCTTTGTGTGACAACTCATTAGGCAGCCTCTGCCTTTCTTGTTTCTCGTCTACACTTGAATCCTTCTGCCCCTGCACCTTGAGTGACAACTCACCGGACAGCTTGACCCTTCCTCCCTCAATCCTCCCTTGATAAGTCGTTGGATCTTGTTTTTGCTACGATCTGTTCCATGAATCCAGCGAAGGCCTAGAGATTGAGAAGACAGCAGATCATTCGTTCAATGGCAATTTTGGAATGCCTTTATTTAGGGGATGGACTAGGCTTATATACTTACTTACAGCACAGTGGAAAATAACAGGATTTTCAGGCTTAGCTCCTCCCCACCAGGTGTGTGTTAGCAAAACAGGAGGAGTACCAATGACAGCTCTGGGGCAAGGAGTTCGGGCCAGCAGCTTTAGGCTTGCTCAAGGTGCCTCGGGGTCCATGCAGGGCCCTACACTCGCTTTGACTCACTTGTGGGTTATAAGCCTACCAAAATCCACCTCCTGGCACTCTATATCCTGATACTTTATGGGACATTTACAACATTCTACCAGCAATCCAATAGATGGAAGGAGGTACCCTCCACTCTCTTCTGCTTTCCCCTTCTCCAGGAAACCTCTTACACTAACTCTGCTGAGTGTGGCGTGTTTGCGTGACAGGGCCTGCCAAAAGGTAATCACTTCAATGCTAGTACGCTACCCACCATGCTCCAAGCTCAACCCTGCTTTCTTCCATCTGCAACAAATTTGCTTCCTTGTTCACTGGCAGCCTTGTCTTCCACTCAATACAGGTAATTTGGTCTCCTCTCCCCCCTTTCCATCCCCTTCCCCCAATGAGAAAAACTCCACAAAAGCTCTGCTTCATGATAGCATCTCCCCACCCCATCCCACCCCACCTGCTGCCTTTTAGTTTTTATTTTTATTTTTCCAGACAGGGTTTCTCTGTGTAACAGTCCTAGCTGTCCTGGAACTCACTCTGTAGACCAGACCTCGAAATCACAGAGATCCTCCTGACTCTGCCCCCCACGTGCTGGGATTAAAGCTCCCCCCATTTTTTTCATTGTATTACTCATTTTATTTTTACAAAAGTTTATTACAATGTACAACAGGCTCCAAGATAACACTTCATTCTAGCTGTAGGTGGCAAAGATGTTATAGTAGGGAATCCAGATGTTTAAATAGGAATGGAAGAGGGTCACCATCATCTCAGATATGAGGAACAGCTTATTTTTTGCCAGATTTCTTAATTGCACCTGTGGCCAGGGTCCCTTCCCCGTGGCCTTGGCTTTTAGCTCCTCGAGTTTCTTCTGCTCCTCTTTTTGCTTCTGCTTGAAAGCCTTATCTTCCTCGTCCATCTCCTTGGCCTGCTTCTTGGGCTGTTTCAGGGGCTTCTTTTTGCCACCTTCGCGGCCCGACATGGTGCCCACAGACAGCCCCTTCCCAAACCCTGATCCTAAGCCGGAAATGGACAGCTCCCCACTTTTAAACAACTGTATACATGCCATAAAAGGATGGCTTTGATTAAGTCTAAAAGACAGAGAGTGCATTTATCATCCTTAATGTTTAATTTTCCTTTTGACACCTTAAGAGGGTGGAAGGCACTTGCCAATTTCCATAAGTTACCTAAATTCAATTGCCAAATTACAGGAGAGGACTTACCATTCCAACGCCATGCCGCTGAATAAACAGAATCATAACCAGAATCAACTGGTTTCTACAGTTCAAGTCAAACTATACCATTTCTATCTTAACTCTGTCAGAGTGAGAATATTTTCCTTGAGGGGAACATAAGGACTCCAGTGAATGACATCTCCTTGGGAGATATAAATTAGCACTCAAGGTTTCTTACTTTTATATCTTTGCCAATGCATCCAGTCAGATTCCTTGCTGTTAAACTACATCTCACAGAACCTTAAATTTATAGGATTAGTAGTATTAATCTCCTGTCCTTTAAAACCAGATACATGACACATATAAAACTTGTTACAATCATCTTAGGTAGTATTGACTAAGGATAGCCATACTTGAGAGGTTATATTTAGACATTGAGTTCCATTTCCCATACAGATAAGAATTCCTTATACTCCCAGTGTGTAATTGTCCATTACTCTACTCTCCTCCATTGGCTGAGCAGGACCAGGGTTATAAGGACCAGGGAGTCAAGAAGATTCATCAACCACCACAGGAATATCCATATCTTCCCAACTTACTGCTAGGTTAGTTGGAGGATTGGGGATAAAATCCCAATAATTATTATCCGTCCCTTTCACCTGCACATATCCATGTAAAGCATGGCAAGAAATAAGTTTGTAGCATTCAAAGATTTCTGAGTCATGCAAAGTATTGCCTCTCCTTTGTCACACAAATTCTTCAGCTGTCCCCAGGTGAGAGGATTAGCTGTCTGTTGCAAAGTTCTTCTGCAGAGGCATCTCTGCAGCTGCAGCATCTGGGAGATGTCTCTTGCTCATGCCAGATTTTTATAAATCTCAGCAGGATCCATAATTTATTATTTCCTGTGGAAACAAGCAACGGTCCCATCATAATACCTTCCCCATTCTCCAAGAAGATGTCATGGCATCCTTGTAGTACAACGGTTGGTTGATTTAAATGAACAGTTTTCTCTATGGTCCAATGCCTTTCTGCCCCTGTTGTCTGTGTTTCACTAACATTTAGAAAATTTAAGGTTAATAAGGCATTATGTAGTCTATCTCTGGGGGTCCTCATACCCCCTTTCTGTTTAGCAAGCATCTCTTTTAGGGTGTGATTAGATCTCTTAACAACTGCTTGTCCTGTAGGATTGTCCTGTATGTTATCCCTACAATATGTTTCATGTTGTCATGTGCAAAACATTGTTTCATTTTACTGGAAACATAAGCTGGGGCATTATCAGTCTTACTTTGTCCTGGAATGCCCATTACAGCCATTGTTTCGGAACTTAAGGCCCATTGAAACCCAGAGTAAGTGTCAATAGTATGATGAACATACAAGGACTGTTGGAGGCAGAGATGATAGGAGTTGGCTCCACCCTTGGGCTTCACTTTCACGGTCATGAGGCTCTCATGAGTATTGTCAGTCTAGAGGATTTCCAATACAGATGTGGTCTCTGCAGTGGGTGTCTAGTTCCCATATCTTGCTTGGCACCTGAACATCAGATCACCTACCATATCCTGATCCCAGAACTGTTGCACTGAATGGAGTAGGAAAAATATGCTACTGGTTTGAAGAATATTTCATACAGTGCAAGAGAGATGGCTCAGTGGTTAGGAGCACTTACTGCTCTTCCAGAGGATTCAATTCCCAACACTCAGCTGTCTTTCACACCAATGCACATAAAATAAGTTTAAACAAACCCAGAGGATGTAGGTTTGTTTCCTAGCACCTACATAGTGGCACTAAGGAGATCTGATGCCATTCTTCTGACATCCTCAGACACCAGACACCAGGCAAACAATCATACATAAAGAAATTTTTTGTTTTTTTTTTTTTTTTTTTTGATACATGGTTTCTCTGTGTAGTGTTGGCTTTCCTGGAAGTCACTCTGTAGACCAGGCTGGCCTGAACTCACAGAGATCCATCTGCCTCTGTCTCCTAAGTGGGATTAAAGGTGTGCAATACCAGAAAGAAAGAAAAACCAAAATTAAAAAAAAAAAAAAAAAGGAAAAAGAAAGAAAGAGAGAAATAATCTTTGTTTGGAATTGGAGGCTGTCAGGTATAATGAGTTAGGATTAGATGATAGCCAGGCATGGAGAATTATATCTGCAATCCCAGCACATGGAAGACTAAAGCAAGAGGATGGCCATGAGCATGAAGTCAGCCTAGGCTAAGGTGTAAAACTAGTAGGAAAAAAAAAACAAAAACAAAAACAAAAACAAAAACAAAAATCCTCTGGGCTGGAAAGATGGACCAGACAGTTACAGTCCTTTGTATACAGGCCTGAGGACCTGGTCCCACCATCTGATTCCACAAGGTGACAGGAGAGGAAATTGTCTTCTGACCTCCACGTTCCCATGCATACAAACAATACATAAATAGGGGTGGGTGGTGGTAGTGGTGGTGCACACTGTTATGTTAATCCTAGCACCTGG
Source organism: Phodopus roborovskii (assembly GCF_943737965.1). Taxonomy (NCBI): domain Eukaryota; kingdom Metazoa; phylum Chordata; class Mammalia; order Rodentia; family Cricetidae; genus Phodopus; species Phodopus roborovskii. Next base: position 26,431,183 of record NW_026126571.1, on the reverse strand, counting down.
AAGTCAGAGGCAGGGGGATCTGTGAGTTGGAAGCCAGCCTATTTTACCTAGCTAGTTCAAGACCAGGCAAAACCAAAGGAGGAAAAAATTGATGTCATGTTGCCTCAGGGTGGCCCTGAAATCCAAAGGAATGGCCGTCCTGGGACCTGAAGAATCATTTAGAGGGAAAGGAGATGCAGATAGACACCTACGAGTCAAGAGGTTACTCCAGAGGCAGGATAGAAAGGGACCTACCTTCCTCAGAGCCTGCAGAGAAATAGCCCTGTGACACCATGACCTTGGGCTCTGACCTCCAGCCACAGCCAGTTCTTTCTGTTGAATTGAGACAGGGGTCTAGTACTGACTCTCTCTCTCTCCCTCTCTCCCTCTCTCTCTCTGCGTGCGTGTGTGTGTGTGTGTGTGTGTGTGTGTGTGTGTGTGTGTGTGTGTCCAATCCCCCTCCTGAGCCTCCTGGGGGCTGGGATATCAGGCATGGTCAACACACCCAGCTCATTTCTGTGGGATGAGTGACTCCTTTCTGAGAACTACCACCACAGCCGTAGCAGACATCATTGTGTTCGTAATTTCTGTGTAAGTAGGAAAGCAAGTACTGCAGTGCCTCAAACTTCTAATACAGTTTACTTAAAATAATAGGGCTGAAGAGATGGCCCTTTGGCCATCTGCTCCTACAGAGAACCTGAGTTCAGTTCCCAGCAGTCACACCAGGCAACTCACAGTAACTCCAGCTCTAAAGTATCTACTGCCCTCTTCTGGCCTCTGCAGTCACTGCACTCGCATGCACATACCCACACACAGACACACATTGTGGTGATTTGAATGACAATGGCCCCCATAAACTCTCATAATTGAATAATAATTGGTCCCCAGTTGGTAGAACATTTGGCAAAGATTAGAAGGTATGACCTTGTTGGAGGAGGTGTGCCACCAGGGACAGGTTTTGAAATTTTAAAAGTTCACATCAAGCCAGGCGTTGGTGGTACATACCTTTAATCCCAGCACTCGGGAAGCAGAGGCAGGTGGATCTCTGTGAATTTGAGGGCAGCAGGCCAGCTTGGTCTATAAGAGCTAGTTTCAAGAGAGCCTCCAAAATCACAGAGAAACCCTGTCCCAAAAAAACAAAACAAAACAAAACAAAAAACAAAACAAAAAAAACAAAACTCCATACCAATCCAAGTTAGCTGTCTCTGACTCTTGTTTGTGGATAAGATGTGAGCTCTCAGCTACTGCTCCAATGCCATGCCTGCCTGTCTGCTACCATGCTCTCTACCATGATAGTCATAGACTCTAACCCTCCATTACCAAAGAGCACCAAATTAAATCTTTCTTTTGTAAGTTACTTTGGTCATGGTGTTTTGTCACAGCATTTAAGAAGGAAGTAAGACATACATGTACATCTAACTGAAAATAAATATTTAATAAATGAAATATTTTAATTAATTTATGTATAGGGTGTTCTACCTCCATGTATGCCTGTACTGCATGTCAGAAGAGGGCACCAGATCTCATTATAGATGGTTGTGAGCCACCATGTGGTTGCTTGGAATTGAACTTGGGACCTTTGGAAGAGCAACCAGTGCTCTTAACTGCTGAGCCATCTCTCCAGACCCCCAAAACAAATATTTTTATAACAAAGAATGCAGGTATCATGGGTTCTCTGGCTGCAGTTTCAGACCCAGGAAGGGCTTTTACTACATTTGAAACATTGCCACAAAACTATCCTGTGTTCTAGTCTTCTGTCTTTCCTAGAAGCCATTTCCCTTCCTTAGGTACAGTGACATCAATGAAGGAAGTCAGGGCAAAAGCCATGGAAGAAAGTTTCCTACTGGTCAGTCCATCATCATGTCTGGCATCCAGTGCCCCTCCATCATTGTTGTCTCACTCAAGTGTCAGTCACTCTATGGGCTTGTTATGTCCAACTTCTTGGGTGCCATTACTGGCAGGTTCAGTGACAGGGCCTATAAAGCAAGCTGACAAATGCTGGGTTGTCAGGCAAGAAGAGCTCACAGAGGTGTGGGCTTAGGACACTGGGAGCATAAAAGGAATACTAAAGGGAGGTAGCTGCTAGAAAAGACAGAAGGGCTCTTAGCAGTACAGAATGTAGGACAGTTTTATGGCAGATAAACCTTTTCTTTTCCCAGTTGCTTTGGTCATGATGTTTTTCACAGTAACAGAAAGCAAACTAGAGTACCCATACATTTGTGCTATGCATCCAAGCAAGGAACAGTGTGCTCTGCAGACGGTGATGGTGTGTTAACAAGAGTATAATAATGTTTCCTCTATTATTGCTTGAATTTACTTTTGCAACTTTTTCGGGGGCCATGGGGGGTTGAGACAAGGTTTCGCTATAAAGTCCTGACTGTCCTGTAACTTACTCTGTAGACCACCACATTCCCCCATCTATTTTTATTATTTTTAATTGTGTGTATATGCATATTCCTGTGTATGACTATGTGCTTGGTGGCTGCAGAAGCCAGAGGTATTAGCTCTCCCTGGAGCTGAAGTTATAGGCTCCTGCTCAGTCCCTCTTACCCTTTTTCTTTTGGGGGGTGTGATCAAGACAGGGTTTCTTTTTATAACTCTGGCTATCCTAAAACTTGTCCTACAGACCAAGCTGCTTTGTACTCAGATAGGCCTACCTCTGCCTTTACTGCTGGCAGTAAAGGCGTGTGCCATCACCACCAAGTCTGTTCTTCCTTCCTTCCTTCCTTCCTTCCTTCCTTCCTTGAGACAAGGGCTTGCTATGTAGACCAGGCTGACCTTAAAATCAGAGATTCATCTACCTCTGTCTCCCAAGTCCTGGGATTAAAGGTGTGTGCCACAACCTCCAGCTTTAAATTGTGTGTGTGTGTGTGTGTGTGTGTGTGTGTGTGTGTGTGTGTGTGTAGGGGATATGTGCATGTAAGTGCAGTGGGCACAGGGCAGAGGCATTAGATGTCCTGGAGCTGGAGTTACAGTTGTGAACTACCTGACATTGGTGCTGAGAATTCTCAGGTCCTTTTCAAGAGTTAACTCTCCAGCCCCACACCCATCTTTAAGACTGGCCATAAGGGGAAATGGGGTTCAGTGGTAGGAACACTTGCTTAGCTCGCATGAGGACCTGGGTTCTGTTCCCAGCACTGCAAGAGAAGGGAGAGAAAAGTGACTATTATAAGTGAAAGGGCACTCATCTTTGGAGATGACAATATTAAATGAGGAGTCAGAACTGTTCACCTCTGCCAGACGTTTTATTCACACTATCTCCCTTAATCCCAGTCAACCACAGCTCCTAGTTTACTCGTTTGTGAACAAATTTTAGTTCCTTTAATGGGCTTATTAGATAAAATTTCTTGGAGACTATTCTACAGTGGGCTTCCACAACATGCTCAGCCAACGACCGAAACCTAATGCAGAGTGATTGCGCTGGCCAGGTGCTAGGACAGCCAACTCAGCTTTGAACCAGGCCAGGTTTCCAAATATCAGAGACTGAAACAGATGAGAAAGGACCGGTTCCATCATCGGGATAAGGAAGCACCTGCGTTGAGGAGAAAAAGCCCCAGCAGAACCCACAGGCTCACCCTAGAGTCCTCACACCATTGCGCTTCTGAAGCCACTCTGGGCTCTGCTCGGCTCACCAGGCACCCTCCTGTCTTCCAATAAGAGGAGCCTGGCTGCAGAAGCCTTAGTTTCAGGGCTGGGCTTGGCCCAGCCTCTGAGCCCTTTGCCTGCATTCAGGAAACCCTTGGGTGCTTCCACAGCATGACCCCAAAACAAAACAAATGGCGGGCATTTAATACTGTGGCCACTTTTAAGTCCAGAATTGTGGGCTTGAGGAGATACAAGAGGCTGTGCTTTCTGAGACTCTGGAAGGGTCTTTCCCACTCTGCCCGCCAGGCTGTCTGACAGTTCTGGGTGTTCCTCTGCCTGGGGCTGCCTACCTTCAAAGCCCATCTCTTCTAAGGATGGAGTCACACTGAGGTAGATCTCACACTGCTCCAGGATGACCCCGTCTCTCTGTATCTTCCGTGAATCTGTTTCTGAACTAAGGTCACACCCTGAGGTGCTGAGGGTGGGACCCCACTTACCTTTTGGGTGCACCATGCAGCCTTTGTCACCAGCCTGAGAAACTTCCTGAAGATGTCTTCTGCCACCAGGCTAGGGAACTTCCAGAAGCCATCTTCTGCTGGTGAGCCTCCAAGATGCTAGCTGGAGTGCTGCTCAGTGTGTGTGTGTGTGTGTGTGTGTGTGTGTGTGTGTGTGTGTGTGTTCTGCTCCATCCACTCCCAGGAGCAAATGTTATTTTCCCACTCCTTCAATCTAGAGGTCTGCTTCAGTGACCACACTTCATGGAACCGAGACTTTGTTCTTCAAGTTCAGGCTCTGGCTCATGTTATGGTTAGTGCTGGGACCCTTAGTCCAGCTCCAACTGTTTCGTCTACCAGGGGTCCAAATGCTGGCTTCTTCACTAGGCTGACCCTTCAGCTTTGCTGGCCACTGTCTGAGCAACATGGACCTTGGAAGGGTCTCCAGACCTCTTCCTGCTCCTCACACTCCTGCCCTCAAGACAGTATCTATCTTTAACATGTATAAAAAGATGCTGGGTAGGACCAGGTGGAACAGTCTAGAATTGAGCTTTGTGATTTGCACAGCTTTCCTGCTTTTCCTGTGTTTGAAACAGGCATTTGGGAGCCCTCCTTACCAGAAAGCATCGGCTTCTTCTGTGGGGCTCCAGGATGAAAGGCTGAGTGACGGCTCCGCCTCTGTATGTCCATCTCTTTCACTTTGGCTGCAGACAGAAAACAGTACCCTTCACTTTTTTTGTTGAGTCACCCTAGAATATCTGCACATGGACATCTTCAAGGCAGACAGACCATCCTCCAGGCGGTGCTACGAAGGCTGGATCACACCTGGAGCAGAAGTAATCATCTGTCGAGAGTCAGAGATCCCTTTGAGAAGCTGAGACGGTTTAGAGAGACAGGAAAAATGAGAGGGAGAGAAAGAACCTGCTCTAGTTTGCCTTTCCTCCTGGCTGAGAGTCAAGGAACTCCACACAGCTGATAAAGCCAAATTTGTCCCCAAGGATAATGTGTGTTTTCTAAAGATATCTCAAACATGGATGGAACAGACAGTATTAAACTATGCCTACTTAAGTCTGTGGTTATTAGCTTAAATTTAACAATACTGTCATCCAGCTGAATAGTGGTGGCTCAGGCTTTTAATCCCAGCACTCAGGAGGCAGAGGCAGATGAATTGCTGACTTCAAGGCTAGTGAATTCTAGGACAGTCAGAGCTACATAGAGAAACCTTGTCAACAAACAACAAACACAAAAATCAGCATCCCAGGGCTGGAGAGATGGCTCAGTGGTTAAGATCACTGGCTACTCTTACAGAGGACCTGGGTTCTATTCCCAGCACTACTTGGCAGCTCACACCTGTCTGTAACCCCAGTTCCAGGGGATTTGGCATCCTTACACCAATGCACATAAAAATAAAGTTAAATACATTATTATTATTATTATTATTGGTTTTTCAAGACAGGGTTTCTCTGTAATGCTTTGGAGCCTGTCCTGGAACTCACCCTGTAGATCAGGCTGGCCTTGAACTCACAGAGATCTGCCAGCCTCTGTCTCCCAAGCCCTGGGATTAAAGGCGTTTGCCACCACCGCCCAGCTAAACAATTTTTTTTTTTTTTAAATCAGCCTGTCTGTCTGTCTTCTTTCTTTCTTTCCTTCCTTCTTTTCTTTGTTCCATCCTGTGAGGCAGGGTCTGTCTACATAGTCGTGGCTATTTAAGAACTCACTATACAGAGATCCACCTGCCTCTGCCTCCAGTGCTGGGATTAAAGGCGTGCCCTGGCCTACCACCCTGTCTCATCTTTAAACAGCTCTTCTTCTGGTCTCCTCAGACAAGGGCATGGAGGTGGTACACATACACACATGTAGGCAAGATACTCACACATAAAATAATGAATCTTAAAAAAGAACAGAGCTCTTCGTAAGACAATCTTTTTTGTTTGTTATTCAAGACATGGTTGCTCTGCATACTCCTGGCTGTACTGGAACTCCTATAGACTAGCCTAGCCTTAAACTAAGAGACGGGAGGCAGAGTCAGGCAGATCCCTGTGAGTGAGTTCGAGACCAGCCTCGTCTACAAGAGCTAGTTCCAGGATGGCCTCCAAAGCCACAGACAAACCCTGTCTGGAAAGCAAACAAAGAGCCAGGTGATGTCCTCAAAAGCCTTTAATCCCAGCACACAAGAGACAGAAGCAGGTTGATATCTGAGTTCAAGGCCAGCCTAGAATACAGAGCGAGTTCCAGGATAGCCAGGGCTACATAGAGAAACCCTGTCTTGAAAAGACAAAAAGAGGCTGGAGAAATGACTCAGCAGTTAAGAGCATTGGCTACTCTTCCAGAGGACAACAGTTCAAAACCCAGCATTCACATGGCAGCTCACAGCTATCTGTATGTCCCTCACACAGACGTACATGTATACAAATCACCAATGTACATAGAATTTTTAAGAGAGAAAAGGAGTGTTTTGCCTGTATGTATATGCACCATGTGCTTCTAATGCCCGAGGATAGGAGGCCATGTCAGCATTTATGTGGCAGGAGTACCTTGGCAAGCTGGAGCCAAGGCATGGTGCTGGAGATGCTGGAGAGATCACACCATGCAACAGATCTCCTGAGGATTTGTGTGTGTGTGTGTGTGTGTGTGTGTGTGTGTGTGTGTCTGTGTGTTGGGGGAGGTGTATACAGAGACTTCTTCTGAGCGAGAAGATGCACTGGCTTTCTGTAAAGGGTACAGCACATGCACACAGAGAGAGTACATGGCTGGTGGTGACAGTGGAAATGTATCGCGTTTTAACTTCGGATGATGACTTGGCCATTGTTGCTGGGTTACTGAAGGTGGGTTTAGGGGTGCGGTTTTCCAACAGGCCAGAAGAGGGCATCTGATCTGGAACTGGAGTTACAGATGGTTGTGAGCTGAAAACTGAGCCCAAGTCCTCTAGAGGAACAAGTGCTTGAAACTGCTAAGCCAACTCTTCAGTCCTCCAATTGAACATTAAAACATAACATTAAATCAAATGTAAAAATCTTGGTGGGCGGTGGTGGCCCACGCCTTTAGCCCCAGTCCTGGGGGGTGGGGGTGGGTAGCGGCAGGAGGATCTCTAGAGTTCTAGACCAGCCTCATCTACAGAACTAGTTCCAGAACAGGCTCCAAAGCCACAGAGAAATCCTATCTTAAAATAAACAAATACATAAATAAAATGTAAAAATCTTTATTTCTTGGTGTAGATAAATACATAAATATTTTAGATGTCTTTTATAGTGAAAGTGTAACATATAGTGTATAGCTCCAGCTTTTTCCCTGAATGCTTATTCTAACTGTAGGTCTGCTGAATTTTGGTATGTGAGCTTTTTTTAAAAAAAATATTTGCAAGTATTTATTTATTTATTTTAAAGACAGAGTTTCTTTGTGTAGCCTGGGATGTCCTAGAACTTGTTCTGTAGACCAGGCTGGCTTTGAACTCATGGAGATCCACCTGCCTCTGCCTCCTGAGTGCTGGGATTAAAGGCATGCATTACCACTGCTTGGTCTATTTAATTATTTTGGTGTCATCAGCTATGAGACTTTTGACCAGTCTTCTGGCTTCTCTGTGTCTGCCCTACCCAATGTCCCCACCCCTGTATTTTATTTATTTTTGCTTTTTTTTTTTTTTTCAACACATTGTTTCTCTGTGTAACAATCCTAGCTGCCCTGGAACTAGCTCTGTAGACCAGGCTGGCCTTGAATTTAGACATCCTCCTGCCTCCCAAATCCTGGGATTAAAGGCATGAGTTACCAGCCATGTGTTTTCAGACTTTTGTTCTGTTACTATGAAAACATCTTGAAACTATTATCCCGTCAAACTTCATATTTGGGGGTTACATTCACTAGTTATTTGACTTTAGAAGCTTTTTTTTTTTTTTTTTTTTTTTTTTTTTTGAGACAGGGTTTCTCTCTATTGCTTCAGAGACTGTCCTGGAACTTACTCTGTGGACCAGGCTGGCCTCGAACTCACAGAGATCTGCCTCTACCTGCCTCCTGAGTGCTGGGATTAAAGAAGTGTGCCACCAGTGCTACCTCTTATCCCTTTGGGGAACCTGTGCTTTTGTATGGACCAAGAAAGTCCTCACCGTTTCCACAGAGGGAGGTAGCTTAGTGCCAATGCCTTCCATAGGGCCCTAAGGAATGGTCAGAGTTCTTCCTACCCTTGAAGCCTTTGATTGCTCCTGTTTTTCGAGACATTTCATCGTAAAGCTTATGTTTTTACTTATTTGTGGTGTGTGTGTTTGTGATAGGCGTGACTGCAGTTCTGAGTGTGCAGGTCAGAGGACAACTTTAGGGAGTTGGTTCTGTCCTTCCAGGGTGTGATCCAGAATTTGAACTCAGGGTACCAGCTGCAGGTGATTCTCCAATCCTTAAGACTTATTTAAAAATAAATCTGCGGGGCTGGGGAGATGGCTCAGGGGTTAAGAACAAAGGATGCTCTTCCAAGGGACCTAGGTTCAATTCCCAGCACCCACATGGCAGCCCACAACTGTCTGTAACTCCACTTCCCAGGGATCTGGGACACAGATACATGTAGACAAAATGCCCATGCACATAAAATAAAAATAAAAAAATAAATCTAACCCTCCTGGGTTGGAAGTATAGTGCCACTGCCCCCAATACAATGCTCTAGGAGCGGGTGACATAGCCACACCTGATCTCTCCAGAGCAGCTCTGGGAGGTGCCCTGCTGTAGGGAAATTTGCACCATTATAGATTGGTGTCCTTGTCTAAAGAATGTTGCAGGTGGTTTTATCACCCTGCAACTTTAATCTGCATGACAAGACATCCTTTATTCTCACTTAATCTCTTCCCTCCCCACTTTTCCCTGCAGCCCACAGCAGTTTCTAGCCCTCACCATAAGGAGGACTCTGAATCTCAACCTCTGACCCTGCTTTGCGATGGTTTTTAAGGGATTCTGCATATGTGCATAATTAAGCTTTTCCTCCTGTTAAACAGGATATGTCAATTGACCCAGGAGACTAAAACGAAGATACTGGTGGAGCCGGATGCATTAGGTAAAGGGTTGCTTTTCTTCCTCTTTAGCCAGTGGCCATCACCAAAGCCACCTGGTTGGCTGACCTCTAGATTTTAGTTTCCTTATCTCTTTTTGCCTTAAAACTCACTGAGACCGACTCCAGGGTACCTTCTGTTGTATGGGTGAGTTAGTACTGAGCCAGCTGGAGGCAGAGACCCACTCCAGCTGAAATTCCCTGAAACACACACACACACACACACACACACACACCTGTTTACAAGATTCTGGAGACTGGGAGCTGAGTAGAACTTCCTGACTGGAGAGTTAAAATGTTCCAATGCAGAGCCAAAGTTGCCCTCTCTGAACAACCGGTTACTGCCCACTCCCAGATCTGACCGGAAGTGCTAGTGACGACTATCAGGTAAGACTGACTGGAGCTAGATGTGGTGGAACACGTCTTTTATCCAGTTCTCAGGAGCAGAGGCAGGTGGATGGATGTCTGAGTTCAAGACCAGCTTGGTCTGCAGAGAGAGTTCCAGGACACCCTGGGCTACACAGGGAGACAGTCTCAAAACAATGTTTAGCTTGAGTTTTTAGAACAAAAGCACAGGCTCAGAAGCCTCTAAGAGCTAGGCTGGTTCTGTACTAAGCATTGGTTAAAGAGTAGCAAGAGGAGCACCCAGGTCCAGGGACCTCCAAGTCCATCTTCAAGGCACTGTCACGGGTTTTAGGTTGAGGTAGAGGAGGAACCAGCACAAGAAGGGGAAGAGTCTGCACATTAAGCGGTTCCAGTCAGAGTGGTCCTGCTCATCACCATCATGGCCTCCGTTCTGCAAGGTGACCCTCCCCTCCAAAAAAGCTTTTCCCTGTCTTCACTTGGGAAGGATCACCTGGTTCCTACAAGATGATTGCTTCTGCTAAGATGTTTATCTCTGTTTATCTGTGCCTTCAGCTAGGTGTGGTCTAGGCTCAATCCCAGCATTCAGCAGGCAGAGACAGGAGGATGATGTCAGTCTCCTGAGCAAGTCTCAGGACAGTCCTAGCTACCCTGTCTCACAGAAACAGTGCAAGCAAGTGAACAAACAAAAGCTTTGTTTTCGTGATATGGGGAGTGAGGCTGGCGATGATCCTCCTGCCTCAGCCTTCAGAGTACTAGGATTACATTACACACATGTGTGAGCCACCACACCCAGGCCTTTATTCAGTTCCTTCAGGGACCAAAGTGAGAAATCAACACTTCTCAGTGGAAATAACTGCGGATGCACCCATGCATTAATTGAGACCATCAGCTCCCACCAATCCAAAGGCACACAACTGTTATCAGATAGCGGATCTGCACAACCTAGAGCAGAGCTGTCCCACTTTCCTGGAATTGCCCTGCCTGTGTATGTATTTGGTAATCACTTCCACCTGGGACAGGTCATTGAGGCAAACTCAGGCGGTATTCTAGCTTTTCTCCTCCTCCTTTCTTGAGACAGGGTTTCAGTATGCAGCCCTGGCTATCCTGGGACTTACTTTGTAAACCAGGCTGGCTTCAAACTCACAGAGATCTGCCTGATTCTGCCTATGCAGTGCTTAAAGTGATTAAAGGTGCATGCACCACCACCACCAGCTAAATTTTAGGTTTTGCTTATTATGTTACACATGCGCACGCGTGAACGCACGCGCGCGCGCACACACACACACACACACACACACACACACACACACACACACCTCAGAATGAACTCTTAGTCCCATTGAAGCAATGGCTGTGTTTTAGTTTAAATGCACATGTGATGAGACCCTGGATTCAGCTGTCTCTTAAGCCAGTATCCACAGGGTATAGCCTGTTTGCCCAGCCACCTACAACATCAGTGCCTGGCTTCAGGCTCACTAATGTCTCAGCATTCAGGTTGGTAAAAATTCACTGTATCTAGCTGTTTCATATTAAAGGCCACAGGAGGAGAGAAGTTCAAGGTTATCCTTAGTTATGTAGGAAGGTTGATGCTAACCTGGGCTACATGAGACCCCCATTATAAGAAAGATAGAGGAAGGAGAGAAGGAAGAAGAAAGCAATAGAAAAAGGAAGAAAGGAAAGGACGAGGGTCTAGAGTTCTAGCGTGTGTGGAACCCTCAGTACCACCACCAAAAAAAAAAAAGTTCTGAAACTCCTAATTATGGTCCTTAGTTACATGGCTGGCCGGGTTTGGCTACAGGAATGCTGGCTAAAAGCCCAGATCTGAGATTCTATTTCTGAGAATACAATTCCTACTTTATCCTGTCTGCTCTAGAATCCATGACACTCTCCAGTCCAGGTGATCTGTGTCATGAACTCCCTGACACCACTCTACCCCACCCCACATGAATGTAGCCGCCCCAGGGAAGCTGGGATCAGGCTCCATCTATTCGGGAAAGCTGCCATAGCAGCCTGACAGACACCATCCGTGAGCATCCCACAAACACGCCCCCCACTTGCACCCCCCCACCAACTGACAGTTTGGGGGTGCCTGAGCAGAAGGGCTAAGGCTGATGTGGAGTGACGCACCAGGAGAGTCAAACAGTCCCATTAGCCTAGCTGGAGCATCTTACAATTTCTTTGCAGTTTCCTTAATCCAGGGCAGGAATCACCTGAGGTGGAGAGGAGGAGAGTCATTGCTGGGCTTCAGCCCTTGCCACCTTGGCACCCTAACAATGACACCATTGTGACTTCATTCTCGTGACTGAGCAACACAGCTGCTGTAATTTTCCCACTTTAAAACTATTTTTACTCTGAAGGAAAAGTACCAAATTAGGGAAAGCCAGAGCTTCCTATTCTCAGGCTCCTTTTAGACCTGGCTGTCCTACCATAGGATTCCTTCCTTGAGACATGCTTTCTTTGTAGAACCTTGGCTGCCCTGAAATTTACTCTCTATAGCAGCCTGGCCTCCTCTGCCTCCCAAGAGCTTAGATTAAAGGCCTGTGCCACCACCACCTGGCTCTCTCTCTGGCTTTTTAAAGGATTTATTTCTGTTTTACATGCATTGGTGTTTTGCCTGCATGTATGTCTGTGTGAAGGTGTCAGATCCCTTGGAATTGGAGTTATAGACAATTGTGAGCTGCCACTTGTGTGCTGGGAATTGAACCCAGGTCCACTGGAAGAGCAGTCAAGTGCTCTTACCCTCTGAACAATCTCTCCAGCCCCCACTTGGTAGAATTCTTGTGTGCTCAACCAAGTCTATTTTTATGATGTCATAATGTCTCATGAATTGTCAGCAGATTCCATCTGTTATGTCTGAGTTAACAATGTTTTTGAGAGGCTAGAAAAAATGGAAAAATCAGAGCACTTATGCTTCGCTTCTCTAGAGGGCACAGTTTCAATTTCCAGCACCCACAAGATGGCTCGCAACTATCAGCAACTCCAGCCTCACGGGATCCTGCATCCTCTTAGGCCTCTGAGGGCACCAGGCACCAATAAGTATGCAGGCAAAGCTCCTATATACATTTAAAAAGAAAGAAAAAAAAAAAAAAGAATGTCTTTCATTTGGGTGTGGCCCCTATCCCTGTGATGTCAGCATTCCAGAGGGAGAGGGGGGAGGGTCAAGAGCACAGAGCCGGAACTAGTCATAGCTACATGAGGCCCGATCTCACAAGACAATGAAAACGAACTTTTGGAGGCAGCTGTGGCAGTAGGCTGAGAACAAGAGTGTTATGCTCACGCAGGGTGGCATGTGTCCTGTCCTCCTCTGAGCCACATAGGCCTTCTAGTTCACAGAGAAGACATGAGCAGGGCCAGGTGATTCCACTAGAAAATAAAGACTCTGCAGAGAGATGGCTCAGCAATTAAGATTGCATACTTCATATTATATATTTCTCTTTTGTACTTTGAACTTGGAGTGGAAGCATAGTGCACCTTTTTAAACTTCTGGTGGTGTGCACTGTACGGAGTTTGTGCTTCTTGGGATAAAAATGAACATTTCCTTTATTTAAAAAAAAAAAAAAAAGAATGCTGCCGGGAGGTGGTGGTTCATACCTTTAGTCCCAGCAGAGGCAGGGGGTCTCTGTGAGTTTGAGACCAGCCTGGCCTACAAGAGTTAGTTCCAGGATAGCCTCCAAAGCCACAGAGAAACCCTATCTTGAAAAACAAACAAATAAGAATGTATACTTGTGGCGATACATTATTTATGATTTACTAAAGCTTGCCTAAGAAATTCAGCTAGCCACAAGTCATAGAGGTCAGACAACAGTGATACAAACCCTTAATCCCAGCAGCCACACTAGCAATCCATATAGCCAGGCAGAGGTGGCACACACCTTTAATCCCAGGACCCAGGAGACGGGCAAATGGATCTCTCTGAGTTCAAGGCCAGCCTGACCTAGAAAGAGTGAACAGTAACAGAGCTCACGCCTTTGATCTGCACACCTGGGATCACAGGTCTTTGATCCCAGCACTAGGGAGATGGGGCAGGAGTGATGTGGCTGGGTGGAAAAAGGAATATAAGGAAGAGGAGACAGGACCTCAGAGCTTGTTGCCTTTGAAGATTTGTGGAGACAGGGTGTCATTTCAGCTTGGTAGAGATAAGATCTACTGGCTTGGCTGCTTCACTTCTCTGATCTTCAGCTTGAAGCTTGAATCCCAATATCTGTTTCTAGTTTTTTACTTTTCCTGTTACACATACTTCTTTCCTCAGGACCACAGTTAAATTCTCAACATATATGTCCAGCATCCAGTCAGGCAGCTCACAAGTGCTTATAGAGATTAGTACATGTAGAAACCCACATACAATGATACACATAATTTTAAAGGGGGTGGAGAAGCTGGAGAGATGGCTCCATGGTTAAGAGCACATACTACTCTTTCAGAGGAGAGGACCTGGGTTAAGTACTCAGCACCCATGTGGTGGCCTACAACTGTCCATAGCTCCAGTTTCAGGAATCTGACACCCTCACTGGCCTCCTCAGGTACCAGGCATGTGTGTGACACACAGATCACACACATACACACACACACACACACACACACACACACACACACACACATATATACGTATATGTCTTTTGTCACATTCGATTGGGACATCCAATATTCATTGGGTCACCTTCCTGACTCTATCCCGGGTTTCTTTTTTTTAGCATCTTTACCTGCCCTTTCTCAATCCACATTAAAGGTGTGTGCCACCTCTGCCTGGCTATATGGATTGCTACTGTGGCTGCTGGGATTAAGGGTTTGTATCACTGTTAGGTATGTACCAGGCCAGTTGGCTGGATCCCACTGAAGCCCCACAAGGATGGGAGATATATATGTATATATATATCAGGTCAGAAGCAAGTCATTGTGACTTAAAGAACCTCAAGATTTTATTGGCATCCACGAAAATGTACTTTGTGTGATTGTATGATGCCCTTCTAGGTCACAGAGAATTGTGAAGGAGTCAGGCCCTTCCTGGCCAGTCGCTTTTCATGTCACCAGACATCCAGTGGGGAATTGGGACAGAACCTTCCCGGAGTGAGTGTGTATGAGACCCATTGTGGAGGCCCCAATTCTCTCTCTTCCTCCCTCTCTCTTCCTTTCTCTCTCTTTTTCTTTTTTTCAAAACAGGGTTTCTCTGTGTTGCCTTGGCTGTCTGGGGACTCACTCTGTAGACTAGGCTGGCCTTGAACTCAGAAATCTGTCTAGACTGTTTCTGCCTCCTGAGTGCTGAGATTAAAGGCATGCACTACCAACGCCCAACTAGGGGATCTTATTATTTTTCTTGTTTAAGACAGTGTCTTGCTGCTTTGGTGCTCCAAGCATCCTTTATTTATTTGTTCTTGGTGTTTTCTTAAAAGAAAAAAAAAAAAAAAAAAGACAAACTGCTATTTGGGTGTGGTGTGTGGTAGTATACATCTTTGATACCAGCACTTTGGGGGCATAGGCAGGTGGATCTCTGGGAGTTCAAGGCCAGCCTGATGTACAGTCTAGGTTATGTAGTAAAACTCTGTCTCAATAAACAAAACCAAAAATTAAATTGCACATTGACTTGGAAGCAGAGAGGACATTTTTAAAAAAAATTATTTATTTTTCTATGGCCATACCACCCTGATGAACACAACCTCCTCACAGAGGTTTATTATTTACATTTTTGTTTGTTTTTCAAGACAGGGTTTTCTTATATAGCTCAGGAGGTCCTTGAACTCACAGATAATCTTCCTGCTTCTTTCAACTGCTGGGATTAAAGGAATGCACCACTGTAGTGCCCTTGCTAAGATCTGTACCACTAATCAGGCTAAGGCCTAGAGATTGCAATAAGAGACAAGATAGCAGGTCATTTGTTCAACAGCAGTGTCAGAATGCAGAATGCCATTTATTGAGGGGATGGGGTGGGCTTATATACAGATTCATAGCACAGTGGAAAATAACAGGGTCAAGAGTACAGATGTGTGTTAGCAAAACAGGAAAAGTACCAATAACAACTCCATAACTTGGGGGAGGGGCAAGATGTTCCAACCAACAGCTTTCAGGCTTGCTTCGAGGTGCCTCAGGTGTCCATGCAAGGTCCTACACACCACCACCACCCTGATTTTCTTCTTCTTCTTCTTCTTCAAATAAAGGTTTATATAGCAGATGGTGACACACACTCTTAATTCCAGTACTTGGAAGGCATAGGCAAGCAGATTTCTGAGTTTGAGGTCTACAGAGTACATTCCAGAACAGCCAAGGCTACACAGAAACAAATAAATAAAAAGGTTTATTCTTTAGAGCTCATATACAGTTTCAAGCAAGGGAATAACACACACACACAAATAAAAAACAAACAAACAAACAAACAAAAAAACCAAATAGCTGTGAACCATACTTAAGGCCATGAAGCACCTGTGACCTGCAAATTTCTAGGAATTTCACAACAAAACTGTAAACTCTGCTTCTTGGTAAAAAAAAACAACTGACACCCCAGGGTCCTGCAGAGTATGTCTAATCAGCTGTGATCCCTGTCAGTGCACTGTGGGGACCCAAGATCTCACTTAAATTCCTTAGTAACCCTTCAAGATGTGCTTTCAGGAACCGCCAAATCTATATAGCACAGCCCGACCCTTGAGGGGAGGACTGGCCCGGCACGGAGCTCTGAATAAGGGCAGATGGGTCTTTAGGACTTCAACCTGGTGTACATGGTGAGTCCCAGGCCAGCCAGTGTTTTCTAATGAGATGTCTCATAATAACAACAAACATTCTTGAGGGACTAGCTTTTGAACAGCCCACAAATTCTCTAGGAGCATCTTTCTCCCTTCAATCTTCTCGAACAGCCCCTGGTAGGTAGATGTTAAACTTTCCTTAAGTGTGGTAAGTGATGGCTCAGCATAAGAGCACTCAGTGCTCTTGAAGAGGACCTAGGTTTGGTTCCCAGCACTCACATGGTGCTCATGACCATTTGTAATTCTAGGGCCCAGGCCCTGACCTTCACACCTCCCAGGGACAAGATACAGCAACTGAAACAGGAAGTGAATCAGGGCTGGGTGCTGCTCAGAGATAGGTTTCACTTCCTGCTCAGAAAGCCAGAGGCCCTGGGTCCAGCCTCAGCCACCACAACCCCTGTAATAATAATAATAATAATAATAATAATAATAATAATAATAATACAAAGAGGAAGAAAAAATCGGAGGCAAGTATGTGACTGTTTGACATCATATACAAGAACTGATTGTGTATTTCTCTCCCCAATACTCAGGAGGCAGAGGCAGGTAGAACTCTTAAGTTCAAGACCAGCCTGGTCTACATAGTAAGTCCTAGGACAGTCAGGACTACCCAGAGAGACCTTGTCTCAAAAAACCTACAATAAAATAAATTGATAGAAACACCAAAAACTCTCCTACATGTTCCAGCTGCTACCTGGTAGCATTCTTAAACCTTTGATTAGTGCAGAATAGGGTTTTGCTAAGACATTCCAAAGGGTTTTATGTGTTTATCATACTGTTAGGGATGTGACAAACTGAAGGGACAAGCCCCATGCTTTTACAGCCAGGACAGACTGCAGAAAAGACTCAACATGTGCTTGCCTGACCTTGTTGCTCCTCCCAGTCACTAGGAGGGCAGATAACCACGTGACAAAGAACCAATCAGAAGTTAGCTGGTGGGACTCTGGACAAGCTTTGCAGCTCTGGGCTTGCTTTACAGTAAAAGTGGTGCAACACTGACTTGCAAAGCATAGCAAAGGGGCCTATAGACCATAGCAACCAGTTGACCAATCAACTTAGGACAGGTCGCCCAAGCCCAGAAGTACACCAATCCTGAGACTGTTGTGTATCCCCTAGACACGCCCGTTAAGCTGCCCAATAAGTCTCCTGCCTCCCAGTTTCTCTGGGTCCTTCTCCTGCTACCTGCTGTGATGAACGAAGGACCAGAGTTCAAGACAGTTAACTTGTTAAACAATAAAAGACTCTGCTTTTGTGTCTCTTGGTGACTTTGGGGGTTCAGAATCTGGGCACAACAAAAGGGGTCAAGGAATGACAATTTAGTAGACCAAAGATAGCCCAAGATAAATTGTAATTAGGCTCTGGACCCGCAGCATCCCACACACGCCACAGTCACTGGGGTTTTAATTAATCAGCTACTACAGGCACAGCTCTTTCCAAGATTCTCTTGCTCTTACTATAAAAGGACACATACCTATTAGGGATGACGAAAGAGAAAGATGCCTCCTCCCACATCCCTTCAGCAGCAATCTGAATTCTTTTGGTCTCTGAGGAGGATTTGCTCCAGGGTACAGGCAGAACAATCTAACAAGTGAGGGTTATTGCATGGGTGAAAAAGCAAAAGTGAAAAGTGCCTTGAGTCTCCAGACTGAGGCAGATGGGCTGGGCAGCAAAAGCTCAAGCCGGGACTTCAATCCCAGCACTTGGGAGATCTCTGTGAGTTCGAGGCCAGTCTGGTCTACGGTGCAAGTTCCAGGACAGGACACAGTGAAACCCTGAATCAAAAAAACAAAATAAAACAAACAAAAAGCCTAAGCTGAGTCTAGTTTCTGAAATTTTAAGTCTTGGTCTCTCCTGTCTCCTCCCCTTGTCCACCCTGGGGTGATCTCTGTTAGGGGTCAAACCTGGGACAGTGACTGGGGTGTCTATTTAACACATTACAGGGGATACAGCCCACCAGGGTCTCTCTGCATGCCTCAGTCCCCACCCGTTACAGAGCCCTCCTGGCTGGCATATCCAGCTTCCTCCCCTGAACTCTATGAAATACAACCATTTTGATTACTTGTTCTCTTTGTACTTTAGGGACTCCTGGCTACTGCACCTGGTTCTTCTCCATCTTCTCTGCCTTCTCCTCCTCTCCCCACATGGCCCAGCTCAGTCCTGTCCACTCTGGCTACACTCTCCCATGTATCTACAATAAACCTTCTCCCCCACCATACCCAGGAGTGTCATCTTTCCTTTTCTTTCCGTTTCCGTTTCCTTTCCTTTCCTTTATCATTCAGTCTCCTTCCCAGGCGTCATGCACATCTACAGCTCAGTCAGCTACAGTTAGATGAATAATCTCGAGGACACAGTTGACAGCGGCTGTATGGGGGACATTCCACAAGGTGACTTGTCTGAATGATCTTAGGATCCAGTCACGTAACACAGTGACTAGAGTGTGAGAGGACTGGGCAGGGAAAACAGGTCAGGGAGGGCCAGGTGTTGCGATTTTAAATTTAAAGTAGTGTGAGAGAGAAAGATGCTGTGCAACCAAGTTCAAGTGGAGATTTTCTTAAGGGAAACGGATCATAAAAAGGGGGAAGGGAGCGGGGAGAGAGCAGCCTGGGGGACAGGAGCAGTGGGAGAGAGGGAAGAGCCAGAGGGGTTCCTTTCTGCAAACCCTTAGGGCATGGGGATCCCCCATTCACTGGCCCAGATGGATGGAGCCAAAGGCCCTGTTTTCAGGAAGAGCTGGTCTGCTTGGAGCTCCATCGTGACAGTTTGCCTTTGGAGTGGTTGACTGATTTACTCTGTGGGGTTCCTAAGCTGGAGCTCAGCCGGAAGCATCTCCACCAACAGCTTTGTCTAAATGCAGAGTTAGCCTTGAGGTTACAGTGGAGCCTCCCCTCCCCCATACCCACACAGTCACCCCTGTAGCTAGGTTATAGGATAAATGCCCGTAGGGAGAGATCACATCTGTACCCTGCTTTCAGTGTTCCCGATTCTTTCTTTCCTTTCTCTTCCTTCTTTTTCTGAGATTTAAGAGCATTTGTTTTGTTTTGTTTCCTACCTAAAATAGCTAGCCTGCCATGGGCCAGTGTTCCACAAATCTTTTCCACCTTGTAAAACTTTTCTAAGCATCTCTTAATCTCTGCAACCTGGTAAAACTTTGTTTACACAAGCACCACCGTCTTCCTAGAACCCTTTCTTTACACAATTCCTTTAAAACTAGCCAGCACAGACTGTAAGGTCAGATTGTCCCAGCCAATGGGGAGAAGACACAGTCAGCCCCTGTGATTGAGTGAAACCTAGAGAACTTCCTGCCCTTGTGTGCCTGCTAGCTTAGTTTGGATCACGGCACATCTTTTCTTTTCTTTTTTTTTTTAAATTTTTGAAACAGGGTTTCTCTGTGTAGTCCTGACTGTCCTGCAACTCACTGTGTAAATTAGGCTGGCTTCAAACTCACAGACAACCACCTGCCTCTGCCTCACGAGTGCTGGGATTAAAGGTGTGCACATCTACCACCCAGCCTGGCACACCGTTTTTGTAAAGAGAAATTAGCTCTGTTCATGTATCTTTGTTGACAAGGAGTATTCATTTTTGAGACTGAACCTAGGATCTGTGCATACGGGGCTCGCCTGGATCTCTGGTTTACACTCCCAGATTCATGAACCCTTTTGTTCCCAGTTTGGTCAAGGGGTGTTGAGGATGGTGGCTCACACCGGTACGCTCAGAACTGGGGAGGTTAAGTCAAGAGGGAAAAGGGCTAACTCTAGGCTGTGGCCAGCCAGAACTACATAGCAAGATAGTAAAAGCCTGTCTCAAAAAAAAAAAAAAAAAAAAAAAAAAAAAAGATGATGCCAATGACATCCGCTTTTACACTGTCTCCTGCAGCAGCCTAGGATTCCATTTCAGAGACCTCTATTCAAGTGAAGGTTGGAATCCTTTATTATTATTATTATTATTAAAGACAGGGTCTCATTATATACTCTTGGATGGACTGAACTCACAGAGACCCTCCTGCCTCTGCCTCTCAAATTCAGGGGATTAAGGAAGTGTTTATTCCCAGCCTAAGAAAAGACTTTCATGCAGATTAAAAACTTGAGTTTTTGAAAGAGAGGAGCTCAGCAGAAGGATAAGCCATGTATATGTTAGGTGAGTCGTAGCAGAGTGTTTCACATCCCTGAAGCTGGAGCTGCGGTTTGTGAATTGCCTGATATGGCTGCTGGGACTTGAACTCAGGTCCTCTGGAAGAGCAACAAATACTCTTAATCACTGAGCCATCTCTTCTCTTCAGACCCTGTGCTAGAATTCTGTTTATTATTATTATTTTATGTACATTGGTGTTTTTCCTGCATGCATATGTGATCATGTTAGATCCTCTGGAACTGGAGTTATAGACAGTTGTGAGCTTCTATGTAGGTGCTGGGAACTGAACCCAGGTCCTCTGGAAGAGCAGCCAGTGCTCCTAACCACTGAGCCATCTCTTCAGACCCTGTGCTACATTTCTTAACGTTTCAACCAGACTCTGGGGTGGAGGGGTTCCTTTCTTACCGCCTAATGACTGGCCTTGTCTTTCTGTGCTGCCTGGGTAGAATGCTTGCGTTGATGAGCAGTCAGGAGGAGAGGTGGAACCAGTAAAGGGAAGCGTGGGAACTCTTGTGTCTGGAGGTTTCACTTCAGTTCCCCACAGCCATTTCATAGGGCTGAAAGTCAGTTAGAAACAGAACTGTCCAAATCCCACTGTTCACAAAAGGGGAAGTGTAGTGTTTGACAACCCTGGGGTAGAACAAAAGCAAGGAGACTAGGGGCCATTCTGGAGGGTTCTGCCTGGTGAGGTATAGCCTCTATATGCAGAAGCCCAGGGTCTGTGAATTCAGGGCACAGACCCATGTCTTCTCTCTGCTTGTCATTCTCAGGGGTTAATGTGGCCAACCTCAGGGATCTGAGATCGGTACATTTACTTTCATTCTTACTCTCCAGTGCAATGTTAGCTGGCCTTTTGAAGTCTGCTAGGCAAAAACTACTCATCCTTTTGGGTGCTGAGCAAGTGGGGGTGGGGTGAGGCCGTCCTACCCACCTCTTCTCACTTCTGAGAATCCAGAAGAGCTGGGGGGCTGTTGACTTTGGAGCCTCTTCTCTGGTCCGGACAATCCAGTGGGGCTCTGCCAACCTCCGAGGCCCCTTTTGCTTTGAGTCTGGTTTATTTCATGCCAAATGAGTGTCACTGTGGAGTGGATTGCTTGGGAACTTCCTACAATCTCTGTGCTTTAAACTAAAACCTGGCCTGTCTAGAATTGTGTGCATTTGAAATTTTCCCTCAAGGGATTCAAGGGATGAGTGGTACGTGCCTGAAATCTCAACTTTTGAGATGGAGGCGGCAAGTTCAGGACTTCAAGGTCATCTTCTGCCACACAGTGAGGCAGAGGTCAACCTGGGGCATGTGAGATCCTGTGTCAAAGAAACACAAGTCAGGGTTGGTCGTTCACCCTTAAGGGGCACTCGGAATACTTTGTTGTCTGATGTGGCACTCTTCTGGAGGCTCTGTATGGCTAGTGCGTGCTTTCTGGGAGGTCAAAGACAGCTTTGATGGATGAGTGTGAGCAATTTTCCCACAAGCTTAAAAAGAGACAGGGACTTCCACTGTGAGCCTGTCTTGTGCTGCTCCAAATCTGCTGGTCACTGATGCTGAGCCTCTTGCACACATAGGTAAGTGTGGGGCAGATGAGTAAGTGCACAGATGGCTGAAGGTGAAGGAAGCCTGATGAACTGTGGGCTTTTGAGACACTTTATCCACAATAATCTTTGCTTAAACACTTCTGGCATTCTCTTTACTTCCCAGTTCATTTTGAAAATCTTGTTTACTCAGAGGTATGTGTCTGTGTGTTGCTGGGGATTAAGAACAGAGCCTTGAACATGCCAGGACTGGGCTCCAGGGCCTTGAGCATGCCAGGACTGGGCTCCAGGGCCTTGAGCATGCTAGGACTGTGTTCTAGGGCCTTGAACATGCTAGGATTAGGTCCCAGGGCCTTGAGCATGCAGGGCAAGTCAGTTCCCTGTTGGAATTCATTATAAACTCTCCTGTCTCCTTTGTTGGGGCTTCTCACTCTGTCTACTCTGCTGAGCTTCTGGACTGGGGTGAATGGTAAAACATGCTCCAAAGTGAAGACTAAAAGCCCACTGAAGCAAGACAAGCTGAGGAGAAAGACAAGGTGAGAACCAAGGGCCAATCATGGGGTCAGTCTCTGACCATCTTCATCGTCATAACTGTGTTTCTAAAGCCTTACAGGTTGTTGGCACATGTCTATAACCCTGGCACTCGGGGAGTGGAGGCAGGAGGATCAGGAGTTTATGGCCAGTCTCAGCTGCGTTGTTTTGTTTTGTTTGTTTTTTGAGATAGTGTCTTTTTTTTGTTTGTTTGTTTGTCTTGTCCTGGAACTCTGGTCTGTAGAGCAGGCCTGCCTCTGACTCCCCAATCTGGAATTAAAGGCATGCACCCCACCTTCTGGCATTTATTTATTTTTCAGACATGTATGTAGCCCTGGATGGTCCAGAACTTGCTTTGTAGACCAGGCTGGTTCCAGAATCACAGTGATCTATGTACCCCTGCCTCTGGAATGTTGGGATCAGTACGTGTCAACACACCTGGCCTTTTTTTTTCTCTGATTTTTTGTTTGTTTGTTTCTTTTGTTTTGTTTGTTTCTGTGTGTGTGTGTGTGTGTGTGTGTGTGTGTGTGTGTGTGTAGCTTTGGAGCCAGGCTGGCCTTGAACTCACAGAGCTCCACCTGCCTCTGCCTCCCTAGTGCTGCTTGTCTCTGCCTGGGATTAAAGGGGTGTTTCATCACCTCCCAACTGCCTTCTATTTTTTTTTTTAATTTTTATTTTTGCATTAGTACTGGGGATCCAACTCAGTATCCCCACACATTAATCAAAACTCTACTACTCAGCTACTTGCCTGGTAGAGTTACTTTCCCATATCCAGAAAAGAATTTCCCAAAAGGAATCCTGAGAATGTGGAATAGCTTGCTTTAAAAATAGTACAGTGTCTCTTTCCTTTCTGTCCCCCATAGACGTGGTCTCTGCCTCTAGCCCTTCCCTTGTTACTTACCCTGGGCCTTTCACGATGCTGCTGTCTATGCTATGACCATGCTTTCTGAGATGCTGGGCTGTGTCTAGACCTATACCCCACCCTCTCGGACCTGCATCTGTAGCTCCTGTCTAGTAGGTCTTGATAATAAAAACTGGGTGTCAGGTTTGGGGGTTAATGCTGACAGATCAGAGAAGCAGAGCAGCCAGCCACCAGTTCTTACCCTACTGAATCCTCACACCAAAGGGACTTTCCTGTCTGTAGGAATCCTCAGACTGAATGCCATGAGCTCCTGTCTCCTCCTGCCTCACATTTCTTCCTCCCCCAGTCATATCACTCCTGTCTCCACCTCCCTAGTGCTGGGGTTGAAGGTGAGAGCCACCACTGCCTGGCTCAGTTTTCTCTTTTAGACTGGATTACTTTCGTGTAGCCCAGGGTGGCCTTGAACTCACAGAGATCTGTCTGCCTCTGTCTCCAGAGTCCTGAGATTAAAGGTGCGTGCCACCATTGCCTGGCCTCTTTGGCTACTTAGTGTCTAGCTCTGCATTCAGATCTTCAGGCAAGTTTTATTTGTTAAAGCACAAACAGAATATCACATGTATCAGAACATCAGATAGAGGTTTTCTCCAGATTCAGGTTCCTTCAGGGCTAGATCCTGTCCTCAGATGTGTGTGTCCCCAGAGTCGAGAGTCAGTCATGCTGGTATATACTAGGAGTTTAATATGTCTTCAATCAATGGCTAAATAAAAACACACTCATCAGGCTTAGCCTTTGGTTTTATTTTAACCACATGCACGGAGTTCTGAGTCTGTCATTCATGGTTTTAATTTTATAAATAGTTATTTTTCTTAGGTAGGCCTGGTATTACAGACCTATAATCCTAACTACTTGGGAGGCTGAGGGAGGACAACCATAAGTTTAAGGCCCTCCTGAGCTGTAGAGTGTGTTCAAGGTCAGCCTGGTCAACTTAGTGAGATGCTGTCTCAAAGAGTAAAAATGGCTAGTGTGCAGCTCAGTGGCAGAGATCCTGTATTCTTACTGTGTGTAAGGCACCTTTTGTGTGTGTGTTTTGAAATGATCTCACTTTATGGCCCAGACTGCCCTGGAACTCACTATGTAGACCACTCTGGACATGATCTCACAGATCTACTTGCTTCTGTAATTAAAGCCATGTGCTACACTGCCCAGCTTAACCATGGCAACTCTTGTAAAGGAAAATATTTGATTAGGGCTAGTTTACAGTTCAGAGGTTAAGTTCAATATCTTAATGGCGGGAACCATAGTGGCTGCAGGCAGACATGGCGTTGGAGAAGTAGCTGAGAGTTCTACACCTGAATCCACAGATGCTAGGCCCCGCTCGAGCTTCTGAACCCTCAAAGTCTGTCCTCCAGTGATGCACTGTTACTAGATATTTCTTTGCACTGGCACTTTGAGACTGGCAATAAAGTAACCCTTGAAGAGGGCACAGTCCATGATAGGCTGACCAGAGTAAGCCATAGAGGACTTGGAAGACCAAGACTGGGCTGCAGAGGAAGATACAGGGCTTAAAGAGATTTGCTTCAACCTGGGAAGCATGGAGAGGTTGGATCAGCTGATCATTCCTCTGCTGCTCTTTAGATCTATCAGGGTTTTTTATTTTTTACCCCAATATCTGACTTCTTAATTTTTATTGGTATTAGAATAATTTAGATAAATGTGTCAATGCTTTTCCTCCAACAAGGCCACATTGCCTAAGAATGCTGCTATAAGTCCGTGGGGGCTATTTTCATTCAAACCATCACATCTTACTGTCACCCAAGGTGCTCCTTATCTCCTAGCCTGATCATGGCCTCTGAGGTTATATGGCTTCTCTTTTCCAATAAAGCTCATTTTCTGGAGGGTGATTTTGTGTTGTTTCCTTTCTTGACCCAAACTGTGAAATGGTGTTCTTTCATCTTAACAGTTAGCATTAGGACCTAAGTTCAAATCTTTAGAACCCATATCAAACATGGACACAGTAGCTTGATAATCTATAATCCCTGTGTGCCTATGGGAATCTAGAGGTGAGACAGGAGAATCTTTGCAAGCTGTTTGCCAGTCAGCCTGGTGTATGTAACGGAAACAAGAACAAAACAAAAAAATAAAAAGGAGAGCCTGTTTCAAACAAGATGGGACTAGGGCCACCACTCAATGCTGTTCTCTGACTGTCACACATATGAATAAACACAGACCAAAACCCAATTTAAATTTTTTATTTATTTTTATTTCATGTGCATTGATGCTTTTGCCTGCATGTATGTCTGTATGAGGGTGTCATACTGGAGTTACAGGTACTTATGAGCTGTCATGTGGGTACTGGGAATTGAACCTGGGTCCTCTGAAAGAACAGTCAGTGCTCTTTTTGTTTGTTTTGTTTTTTGAGACAGGGTTTCTCTGTGTAACAGCCCTAGCTGTCCTGGAACTCACTTTGTAGATCAAGCTGGCCTTGAACTCACAGAGATCCACCTGCCTCTGCCTCCTAAGTGCTCGGATTAAAAGCATGTGCCACCACTGCCCGGCTTAGCCAGTGTTCTTAACCATTGAGCCATTTCCCCCATCTGAGACCAAAAAACAATTTTAAAAACTTAACCACTGGCTGGTGGTGGCGTATGTCTTTAATACAAACACTTGGGAGGTAGAGGCAGGTGGATCTGTGTGAGTTCAAGGCCAGCCTGATCTACAGAGTAAGACCCAGGGCAGCCAAGGCTACACAGTGAAGCCCTGTCTCAAAACAAAAGAGAAAGGAAAAAACAAAATCAAACAATACAAACCTTAAAAACCACAAAAAGAAACATATCCTGGATCAGTTCATGTCATTAAGTATAGCCATATTTCTCTTCCTGATGTTTTTTACTTTTTCCAGTGTTGGACACGAACGAAAGCCACCTTCTAGTCGGTAAGAGGTCCTCAACAGTTACCTTTATGCCTTACATGCACTTCACAGGAAGGAAGAACTACTTATCTGCTAACTCCTGACCTGTGTGTGTCTTACGTTTTTCTTCCCACGTCTGTACTTACTGCCCTAGGACATCTTTCTGTGTTATTAGAGCAAAGAGAAATTCTACAGTTTGATGAAATTGTCAAACTGTTCCCTGGATTGGGGGGGGGGGGGCAGGGCAGTGTGTGTGGGACAGAAGGGGGCACACAGGCATGTTTATGTGCTAATCTCTTTTGTCACTGGCACTCTTCCTCTGGGGATAGCCATCCCTTTCCTGAGTTCCTCAGCGGGGACATGCCTTACCGGCCGTGAGTAAGTGTCTAGCAATGAGCTAAACACCCAAGTGATGTTCATCCCGTGTTACGGGTGAGGGAAGAGAACCCTAGGGAAAAGCTGGGTCTCCCATGGATCCTTATGGAAACTATAGTTTGGCTTTTCTCACTGTGAACGATCCAGAGCTTCTGCTACCTACAAGATAGACTCTCTTCCCTTCTATCTACCTCCTGTCATCCCTGTTGGAGCTCTGCTTACCAGGACAACATGCTATGTGGTCTAGAGCCTGTTTTTGGTATTTTGTCTTTATCTCCTCAGCAAACACTTTTCATTCAATCTGAGTCCTTTCTGGTCCATGTGGTGATCACCTTACTCCATTGTCTGGGTTTCTGGATGACATTAGCCAAGATGTCTTTACTCTCATTGCTGAGCTCTGTAGTTTGTTTTTTAAACTGAATTCACTCATGTACGCCACGTTTGTTCAGTGTTGAGTCTTCGTTCCTGTTTTTCTCTAACTGCCGGAGGCTCTTTGTGAGGGTTGTTTCGCACCAGATATTTATATATTTATTATTTATTCATTTTGCTGGGGAATGAGAAGCTACCTTTGGCTTTCCTGGTCATTGTATTATTTAAAATCCATGTACCTGAACCTCAACATTACAGTTACATGTGACTGTCCAATATAGTGAATAAAACCTGTCTTTGATGAGTTGATCTTAGGCTATCTTATGAGATGCCAAATACTTGTGTCATGTTTAACTTTTGTATAGGCGTTATTTAACCTACTAAAATAAAAATATATAGAGCATTATGACTGAGTTAAATTTGTGTGTGTGTTGGGGGGGGGTCTTATTGTGTATTCCAGGCTGGTCTCAAATTTGCAGAGGTCTGCCTGCTGCTACCTCTCACTACTGGGATTAAAGGCATGCATCACCATGCCTGGCATTTTTTTTTTTTTTTTTAATAGATCATTGGTAAAACACTTACTTAGCATTCATAAGTCCCTGCTTTCAACTCCCAGGGAACACATACACACTGAGTTTGAGACTAGACTCAGTCTAGTATTTCTGTGTTTCAAATAAAATTAAGAACAGAAATTTGGCAGATTACAGATTGCAAAAGCATAAGGCTGTAAATCAGCTACTCTTTTGAATAATCCTGAAATATGAAACTGTAACACTCCTTTACCATCCCCAGCCTTTCTCTCTTCTAAGCATGTTTCCCTGTCTCTGTGTAGCTCTGGCTCTCCTGGGACTCTCTGTAGACCAGGCTGCCCTTGAACTCACAGAGATCTGCCTGCTTCTGCCTCCTGAGTGCTGGGATTAAAGACACGTGCCAAGGCGAATGACAATTTACTCTCCCCGCCATATGACTGCTTGTTAGCTTGTGTCTGACCCCTGTGCCAGCTTAAATGGCAAGGCTTTCCCCACTCGCCTCCATTCTCTTACGGCTTGCTTACTCTGGGATCTTTCTTTTAAATAATAATAAAAAAGTTTATTTTATGAATGTTTTGCTCATAAGTATGTGTATGCACTAAGTGAGTGCTTGGTGCATGTGGAGATGGAGCTATGGGTATTCATGATCTGCTCTTGTGGTGCTGAGAATTGAATCCAGGTCCTCTGCAAAAAAACAGACGTTCTTAACTACAGAGCCATCTCTCCAGACTCACTCAGGTTTATCTTTTTAAACTCTAATCAAATTTTCCTTTGTTATCCATATATACACACTCACAGACATAAACGCAAACATTTATATGGTGATATATATGTATATATACACACACATAACACAAATACATATTCATATATTTACATAGTTTTTGGAAACAGGGATCTCATGTGTCCCATATTGGTCTAGAACTTACTTTGTAACATAAAATAAGCTTGAATATTTTTCTGCCTCCACATCCCAAGTACTGGAAGTCTAGATATGTGGTTTTATTCCTGATTTAGGATGATGCATTTATTTGCTCATACGTATCTTTTTCTGTGGCAGTGTTATAATGCCACATATTGAAAAGATGAACTAAAAGCGGAGGACTAGCTGGAATGTGCTGCTCTGCGAGATAATATCACCTGGAGAGGCAAGTTATTCTTGTCTTTCCTTCCCTCTAGCATGGGGCCTGGGGAAACTTTAATTCCTTGAGTATCTATTGCTCCAAGTCTGACAGCTGAAGAAAATGATATCAGGGTCTCACTGAACGTTTCCTTCTCCATCAGGGCACAGGGCATCTTCCTAGGCTACCAAATCACACCCTTCCTCAGTCAGCAAGGTGCTGAGGAAGACACACTAACTATCACTACCAATGGGACCTTTGGGTTGTCTAAAAAGCGGGTACAGGTTCCTTTTACCTTCTGAGGGCTCTAGAATTTACCTGTCAAAAAATAAAATTACAGCAATCTTTCTTTTCTTTTCAAGGCATCACACATTTTCCTGAGTTCCTGATTCTCCTACCTTAGCCTTCCAAAAGCTCAGTAATGGGTGTGAGTTACATTATAATATACATTGTAATAATTTACTTTTTTCTTTTTTGACACAGGGTTTTTCTGTAGCTTTGGAACCTGTCCTGGAACTTACTTAGTCCTGGAACTCAACCTGGCCTTGAACTCAAAAGTTTCTATACCTCCATTAGCCTCTCCACTGATGCAGTAATCCAAACCAGACCAAATCAAATCGAATTAAAAAAAGCCCATGTTTAATGGATACAACGCTCCAGTCCCCTAGAAAGGAGACAGGAGAGACCAGAAAACCACGAGTCTGTTTTCTGGGGGGCAGTTTTAATAACCTGTGTGGGGGGGTCTTGAGCATCTCTGTGGGAGGGGTCATCATTTCTGAGATGCAGCAGAGTTTGGAGCAAGATGGGGGAGGGGGGCTTGAGTGGAACTTCCAACATAACTGTTGTTCTTTTTTTGAGTTACGAGTAGAGTAGAACACAAAACCATGCTACAGGTAGATGGAAACGTGAACCACAAGGACTCAACAAAACCATGCGGAGTTTATTGGGGGTGGGGATGAAGGGGAAGAGGGGTAAGACGTAGAGAAGGGGTGAACAGATGGAGGTGGTTACTTAAAAGGGGAAGCTTGCACATGTGTATGAGTCCTTAGGACTCCTGGCTAGGAAGCACAGTGCCCTTTGAGCTGCCTAAGTATTGGACTGAATGGGTGTTCTACCCTTGGGGGCCGGCTCGGCGGGCGGAGTAGCTGGGGTTCAGACAATAACACTCACCACTGCCCGGCTAGTTTACTCCCCTCAACTATTTTTGGAGACAGGGGCTCTATGTAGCTCTGGAATACAGTTGTGTAGACCAAGCTGGCCTTAAGTTCAGAGATCCACTCTTCTTCCTCCTGAGTGTTGGGATTAAAGATGTGGACTACTATGACTGGATACACTTATTTTTATGACAGGGTCTCAACTCTGTATTCCAGGTTGACCTTGTGGTAATCCTCTGGCCTCAGTCTCCTAATCACACAGTCTCTCAAGTACAGCAAGGTTTAACAACGTTATTTTTATTTTATGTATTTATGTATTTATTTTTTGAGATAGACTAATTCACATAGCTCAGATCACTGTGAACTCGGTAATAAAAAAAAGACTGAGTATGTTGTATTATGCTCAAACTCAATCTTTTTTTTTTTTTTTTCCTAAGCAGGATTTCTCTGTTTAACATCCCTAGTTGTCCTGGAATAGCTTGCAGACCAGGCTAACTTCAAAACTCAGAGATCCACCTGCCTCTGCCTCCTTAGTGCTTCTATTAAAGGCATGTGCCATTAAAGCCATGTGCCTCACTGTCCCGCCTCAAGATCAATCTTTTTTTTTTTTTTTTGGTTTCTTGAGTCAGTGTTTCTTTGTGTTGCCCTGGCTGTCCTGGAACTAAGTAGCTCTAACTAGCTCTGTAGATCAGGCTGGCCTCCAACTCACTGAGATTCTCCTGCCTCTGCCTGGAGTGCTGCAATTAAAGGCTGTGCCACCACCACAAGATCAACCTCAACAACTTTGTTAAGGGTCAATTCTGTTTTCAATTCTAGGATCAAGCAAGGTAGTATTTGATGGGATGATCCAGGAAAGGCCAAAGAAGGAATTAAAGAAGCACGGGGACTTTCAATGCTACTTTGCTAGCATAATGGGCCTGGGAGACCAAGCAATAGTAAGCATAGAGGTAAAAGTGAGTTCCTGTCTAAATGCAAGGATTAAGACAGGTGATTTCAAACCCATATAAACTGCTGAACAAGGGAAAGCTCATGGACTCCAGTCTGATAGCTGGGAAACCAGCATAGGATTCCCTGAATGTGGTGGTAGTTAGGAGGACTGGGCAGTCTATGGGGCCTCTGGTAGTGGATCAGTATTTATCCCTAGTGTAAGAATGGACTTTGGGAGCCCATCCCACAAAGACGGATACTCCCTCAGCCAAGACACATGGGGGAGGGCCTGGG
This sequence comes from Phodopus roborovskii, assembly GCF_943737965.1. Taxonomy (NCBI): domain Eukaryota; kingdom Metazoa; phylum Chordata; class Mammalia; order Rodentia; family Cricetidae; genus Phodopus; species Phodopus roborovskii. The sequence continues at coordinate 26,400,282 of NW_026126571.1, read as the reverse complement.
CCCTGCTCCAAATGATAGGACAGACTTTGAAGACTCCCTATGGAAGGCCTCACCCTCCCTGGGGAGCAGAAAGGGGATGGGATAGGGGTTGGTGGGGGGAACAGGGGAGGACAGGAGGGTGCGGGACTGGGATTGATATGTAAAACAAGCTTGTTTCATATTTAAATTAAAAAATTATATATATAAAAAGAAAAATAGCTTCTCTTTCTCTCTCTCTCTCTCTCTCTCTCTCTCACACACACACACACACACACACACACACAAAGGTAACTTCATTATCATGTCAATTGAAACTGGCCAGTGGGAAGAATTTTTTCTAGAGAGCAGTTTTTAGTTAGGGTTACTATTGTTATGATGAAATACCCTGACAAAGCAATTAGGGGTGAGGGTTATTTGGTTTAGACTTCCACATTACTGTTCTACACAGAGGGATACGGGCTGAAATCTCGAGGCAGGAGCTGATGCAGAGGCCATGGAGGACTGCGCTTCCTGGCTTGCTCAAGGTCCTTTCTTATGGAACTCAGGACCAACTATAGGGGTTGGGCACTATCCACAAAGGGCTGGGCCCTCTCCCATCAATCACTAATTAAGAAAATGCGTGGGGCTGTTGCAGTGACTCAGCAGTTAAGAACCTTGCCTGCTCTTCCAGAGCACCCATGTTCAATTCCCATCATTCAAAGGCAGCTTACATCGGTCTGTAACTCCAGTTCCAGAGGATTTTGACACCCTCACATAGGCATACACATGCCCTAAAGGTTTGCCTACAGCCAGGTCATTTTCTCAGTTGAGGGTCCTTCTTTCTGATGACTAGCTTTGTCAAGTTGATGCAATACTAGCCAGCATGGACAGGCTACCGTTCAGTTCCTGTTTGGCTTTTTATCTCAGCGATTCCATTTTGAATTTTAGCGTAGTCTGTTTCCCCAGTGAAAAAGCTTAGTCTAAGAAAATGACCTGTTGTAATGTTTAAAAATTTGTACATTTTTATTTTATCTACATTGGTGTTTTGCCTGTAGAATGTATGAAGGCTTCGATCAGGTTACCTGGAACTGGAGTTATAGACAGTTGTAAGCTGCCATGTGGGTGCCGGGAAATGAACCCAGGTCCTCTGGAAGAGCCGTCAGTGCTCTTAACCACTGAGTCATCTCTCCAGCCTCCTGTTGTAATTTTTATCTAACAAGTCTATTAAATAGATGGGCAGTAGGCACATTAAGAAATGAAAAATATATACAATATTGTGCTCACGAGGACACTACACGGACATCAATATTCAGAACTCTTGTTAGTGTTAGAAGCTTATATAACTTCTCAACAGGGGAGATGGGCAGAGGGTGAGGGCAACTGAGAGGAATCAGAGCCCTCAAAGTCAGGGCAGAGTGAATGTAGTGTTGACCTCAGTCCCTATGATCAGTTATTAGTTTTGGAGGTTGAGTCTTTAGTTAGATGAGCTACACTTGGGGAAGCCCCGCTGGAACTACTGTTTCTCATTACTGAGTAGAAGTGCAAAATGCCTATGGTCCAGCATTTCGGGGTAGGGGGCTGGGTGGGGTGGGTTGTAATGCAAAACCAGCTGGAAAGTTCAAGGTCAGAGGAGGAAACTCAGAGGCACCATGTCTTAAAATAAAAGAGGGCGGGTTAGGGCTCTCAGGTAGAATGCTTGCTTAGCATGTGTTGGGTCTTGGGGAGGGGGTGTCTATGTTTAACACTGGGGAAAAAAGATTTCATTCAATGGAAAACCAAAGGGGCGGGAGGAAAGGATAGAGAAAAATTCTGTGTTGCGAGAAGGTCGTTGAAAATTAGACAGTGGATTCTACTGGGCATTCCATGCTGGTCATGATGGGGGTCTCTCATGCTCCAAGCATGAAGTTTGGATGAAGTTTGGAGACAGGGGCACCAAAGGAGGATCTGCCATGTCGGGACTGCTTGTCGGCCTGGCGGAACCTCGGGCCTACAACTCTCCACGTCCCCTGAGCGTGTGAGTCACACTAAGCTATCTGATCGCTATCTCCGAACTTTATATGGGTCAGTTTCCACAGAGGCTGAGAGCGTCCTTCCTCCCAGTCTGCTTCCGGGCCCCTGCACCAGTCAGTCAGGGTCGCCCAGAAGTCGCCGCCGGCTTCGGAGGCCTCCCAACCGAGGGTTAGCGCAGGGTGGCGCTTCCCGCTCTACTCTGCCGCCTTCCTCTACAGAGTCCCACCGACCAGGGCTGGCAGAATCTTCCAAACGCCAAAGGGGCGTTTTCGAACGTCCCGTGTCGCAGGAGACTTGAGCGGGCAACTGCTGCTGCGCATGCGTGGCATCAGGACCGGGCGGAAGCCGACGTCGCCGCGCCGCCACCGCATGACGCACTTCCTGTTTGTTGTTGGAGAAAAGGAGAGAAAGGAAAGCGCGAGGAGACGCCGCCACCGCCGCCAGCGCAGCTGTGCCAGAGCCGCGAGGAGACCGGCCGCCCGACTTCTCCCCCCTCGCCGGCCGCCGCGTCCTCGGTGAGGGACCTGCGGGCCGGGGCGGAGAGCAGGCTTGGCTGCGGCGGGAGGGGAGGGCCGTCGGCTGGGTGCGGGTAGGGTGACCTGTTCGGCGCCCGGGACACACGGGCGCAGGGGAGCCCGGCCGACGGTGGGGCCGGGAATGCTCGCCAGGGCCGAACGGGTTCCAGTCCGAGTTATGGTGTGGACTCTAGGCCTGAGGCCTAAGTCGTTCCTGGCCTGGGCCGGCTCTAGACCGGCTCCGTGGAAGTGGCCTGCCGCGCCGGGGCAGGCCTAGCCTGGGCCTTGGCCGGAGTCCGCTCCCCTGGCTACCAGGTCTGTAGTGGCGGTTGGGCCCGGCACGCGCGAGGTCCGCCACAGAGCACAGGAGTCTGCGAGACCGGTGTCACCCTGTCCTGGCATCCTCAATGCATTCTGCAAGCAAGGGGTCAGGTGGCCTGCGAAGAGCAGGACTCCGATGGGAGGCGCGACCACGGACTGGCTCGGGCTGCCCAGGGGGCCGGCTGGGAGGGCCGAGGAGGTTTCCAGGCTTCTGTTGAACTGTTGGGAAGTTTGCTAGGCGACCTGACTGGCTCAGTTTACTTTCAAAACCCGTTTGCTGTTAGCCTTGAAGGGTGCTTTGCTGTGGGTTTATGTAACTAAAGTTTATGTAACTGAAGTTTACATTAAGTCTTAATTCGCTTTGATCGTGTGAAAAAAGGGGACTCTACACTGGAAGCGGTAAGATTGTCCTGGGGAAAAAAAATTGGAGGCCGGCGATTTTTTATGTTACAGAATGGAGTGTTAGAGATTTTAAAGCTTGGTTACCGAAGTTATGTGTGAATTGTGGAAAGGAAATGGAGTGGATGATCCCGCCTTCTCAGGCACGCCCAGGCAGGTGGAGAGGGTGTAGGTCCAGTGGACCACTTTGTATTTATTAATGTCTTTATTGGAGCCATAGGTTTGTGGTCAGGTTTTATTGCTAGTAAGTCCACTGTATCCCCCTTTCTAGACCTTGTAATTCAGGGAATTGAACTCCGGACTTAATGCTTGTTAGGGAAATGATAGCTGCTTTAAGGCAGCCACTTTAGTAGAAAAACTAAACTTAAGCAGCCAAAGGAGGGAATGACCCTAAAGAAAATGCACCCTAGACGTTGAACTTAGTCTGTTGGCCATGAAGTAATTGAGCTCATCTGTTACCAGACTCTCGTTCTTTGAGAATTGCCCTCCGGTGTGTGATTACGGCTGTCAGGGATCAGTGCAGACACTTGAGTGAACTGCATGTGGAGCTTTGGAATTAGGAAAAATAAGAAATTTGGGAAGAAACTCTGCCTTTGTGTAGGTATGGGTGATTTGATAGAAAAGAAAACAAAGTTTGTGAAGTAAGTCTTCGTTCACTTTTTCACAGGCAGACTTCTGAAATTTTGGCTTCTCTTGTGTTTGCCCTTTGAAGGAGAAGTTGGCATTGTGTTTTGCTTTTTTGAGACAGGAATTCTTTGTAGCCCTGGCTGCCCCGGAACTCACTCTGTATTGAACTCTGAGATTTGCCTGCCTCTGCCTCCCCAGTGCTGGAACTAAGGGGGTGCCCCGCCACAGTCCACTAAGAAGTTCGCTCTTTAAATTCTTTTGTATGTTTATGAAATGTGTGTGTTATAGCACACGTGGGAATCCTCCATCCATCAGTCTCTCTTCTGCTAGTAACAACCCTCTGCATTTATATAGCTGTACAGTACCAAATCTGAATTTGTTTTTGCTTGTTTTTCAGACTTTAGGGTCTCACTGTGTTGTGTAGCTCTGGAAATCAGTGGTCAGTTTGACTCTGCCTTCTGAGTGCTGGGATTAAGTAGTGCACAACCACACCCCCCCCCACTTCCTCTTTATTTTTTTTGCGTACAGATTTCATTTTTTAGCTCTAGCTGGCCTAGAACTTGGTATGTAGATAAGGCTGGCCTAGAGCTCACAGACCCTTCTGTCTCTGCCTCCAGAGTGTTGTTCAACCATGCCTAGCCTGGAGTACAGCTTTAGGAGTCAGTTCTCTCCTTTCATGGATTACTAGGGTGGAACTCAAATTGTCAGACTTGTGGAACCAAATTATTTGGCCAGTTGACCCAGCTCCACAGCTTGAGAAGTTGGGTCCCCCCTTTCTTTCTTCCTTTCTTTCTTTCTTTCTTTCTTTCTTTCCTTCCTTCCTTCCTTCCTTCCTTCCTTCCTTCCTTCTTTCCTCCTTTCTTTTTCTTTTTTTTCTTTTTTCTTTTTTTTTGATACAGGTCTTCTCTGCAACAGCCCTGGCTGTCCTGGAACTTGCTCTGTAGATCAAGGCTAGCCTCTGCCTCCTGGAGAAGTTGGCTTTTGTGCAGTGGAAGATGGAGTCATATCACCGAGTTTTAGAGTGGAACTCTGGTGGCACACATCTTTCATTCCAGCACTGGGATGTAGAGGCAGGACAATCAGTCTCTGTAAGTTTAAGGCCACCCTGGTTTTACAGTTGGTGTTTAGGACTTTTTACAGTTGGTGTTTAGGACAGCCAGGGATACGCAGAGAAATCATTGCTTGAGGCAGAGACAGGCCAGTCTCTTGAGTTTGAGGTCAGTCAGATGTACATAGTGACCCTGTCACCAAAAAAACAAAAAACAAACAAACAAAAAAACTACCTTTAATTATAGTGGGGGGATGGGATGGGTCTTTGAGTTGGAGGCTATCCTGGTCTACAGAGTTCCAGGACAGCCAGAGCTACACAGAGAAACCCTGTTTCAACCAAAACAAACTAAATATTTTTCTTACTGATACCAGCATCAGATGTGAGGTTTGAGTTAAGGACAGACAAATAGTATACTTGGATGGTGAATGTTCTTGCCTACTCTAAAGACTGAATTAAGAATTCTTCTGAATAGTGGCCCACTCTTTAAGCAGTCCTGTTAGTATTACCCAGTGTAGACCAGCAGCATTGTGCCCATAACTGTCTATATTAGGGTTAGTCCAGTGTAGCACATCCTAAGAGTTTTGAAGAAGGTAGTTTGTTATCACTGTCCACTAGAGACCTGGCATAACTGCCTTGTACATTGTTTAATGCTTAAGGATACTTGCTCAAAGAGCAAGCGAATACTTCCATTTCCTCTTTTGTTTTAGAAAAAGGGTTTCAGGTACTTGAGACTGGTCAGGAACTCATTTTGTAGCCAAGGATGACCTTGAGTTCCTTCTGCTTTCAAGCTGCTGGGATACGGGTGTGCATCATTCTGTCCAGCTTTGCAGGATTTTTAAAAACTGACTTTTACTTCTTTGCAAGTGGTCCTGTGTTAAGGCTAGTTACATTCTCCCAGGACACCATCTGGTGGTAAAGGGCCTGCAATTGCAGATAGATGTTGAGTGTGAGGGAGGGATTAGAGTGGGGAATTCATGTTATGCTTCTTTTCTCCTGTATAGAATTTAAGAGTTTAACCTTGGAGATAAAAGCAAGGTTAACGAGCTATGTATTGTGGGTCTGTGATAACCAGTATTTAAGAGGGTGAGGCAGGAGAATTTAGGTGGAGGCCATCTTGGTCTGTATTGTGAGACTATTTCATTAAGAAGAAAACAAACAAGAACCTGAAGTTAAGGAGAAGAAAAGTGAGTGGTAAAAGAAACATGACAAAAATAATACTAAGCTAGTGAGATGATTCAGCAGGTACCATGGTCTGAGGACTAGAGCTTGATCCCTGGGATCCAATAAGGTCCAGTAAGTAGGAGAGAGGCCACACTAACACACAGGGTGTATGCTTTGCCGAATGCTCCCTAAGCATGCTTTAAAAAAAAAAAAAAAAAAAATCTCTTAATGAACTGCAACTCTGCTTACGAAAACAAAGGGAAAACCGAAAGCCTGGAGACTGACTACTAGATAAGCCAGCTAGTAGGAATGCTTTTTGATTTAATTTTTGAAATAGCGATTCTTAATGTAGCTCCAGCTGTGCTGGAACTCTGTAGATCAGGCTGGTCTTGATTTCACAGAGATCCACCTGCCTCTGTGAGTACTGGGATTAAAGGTGTGCTCCACCACTGCCCAGCTAGGAATGTTTGTTTTGAGAACAGGATCTCTATAGTCCTGGCTGTCCTGGTTGAACGGTTGAACAGGCTAGCTTCAAACTCTCAGTCTCTGCCTCCCAAGTGCTGGTATTAAAGGAGCCCACCACCATGCCTGGCTTAAGAATTTTGTTATAAGGTGTTTTGTCAAACTTGGCTGCTCCCATATTACTTTGTTATCTGAGAATGCAAAATGCTAACAATACTTTTGTTTTTTTCTTTTTAAGATTTATTTATACAACATTCTGCCCCCATGTATGCCTGCAGGCTAGAAGATGGCACCCGATCTCATTATAGATGGTTTAGATGGTTGTGAGCCAACGTGTGGTTGCTGGGAATTGAACTCAGGTCCTCTCTGGAAGAACCTCTGATCCATCTTTCCAGCCCCTAAAAATATCTCTCTAAAGTTAGTGTTCACCCAAGAAGAGGTCTCAGTCTATATGTTTCTAAGGCCATTTGGTTAAAGCCTGGTTTTCTTAAAGTGACTTTCTAAATCTAAGTCATAAGGACCCTGTGGACATTCTGAATAAACAAAGGCCATTGCTTTTGCCTTCAACACTGTTGAACTGTGTTGTAGTAAAACACTTGAGTATTTTGGGGATGTTAAGCTTTCAGAAAGGTGGTTTCCTTAGCATGTGATTTTTTTTTTTTTTTTTTTTGGTCCCCTGTAAAATCCTTATTTTTGGGCAGGCAGAAGGTATTCAAAATGAGGACCTGAAGAAAGTTGCATGTGGGTGTCTGCATGTGCTTGTATAGGCAGAGGGTGTCCCCCTTGCTTTCAACATTATTTTTTCTTTTTTGGATAAAGGGCTCCCACTGATGTCAGGCTCACCAGTTGGCTGTTCTGGCTGGGTGTTATGCCCCATGGATTTGCCTGTGTCTGCCTCCAGATCTGCCACACTTGGCTAAAATGTGTGTGTGCTGGGGATCTGAACTCTGTTCTGCTTGCTTGGCAGGCACTTTAATGACCTAGCAATCGCCCTGGACTACACCCCCCGGAATTTTTCCCAGTGCTGAATTTTGAGGCAGGGTCTCTCACTAAGTTGTTCGTTCAGACTGGTCTCAAGACTTGATAGTAAACCTTGAGTAGCTGCTATTACAAACTTGCCAGGCTGAGAGTTACTATATTGCTATATGTTAATCTTTACACGGCTTGGAAATCCACCCCTGCCTCAGCCTCCTAGGTGTTAGTTTTTTGTAGGCCTGGCCTGCTTTACCTGGGTTGGTGGGCTTCACCCTTTTGTTCTTGCTTCTGTTGTTTGTGTGATGCCATAACATAAATTGAACTCCCTTTATGACTTTACATTTTTTTCCCCTGAAACAGGTTCTTACTATGTATGTAGTGTTGGCTGCCCTTTAGTTGAATATGTACACTAGTCTAACTTTGAACTCAAGTGCCTAGATTAAAGGGGTCTGCCACCATACCTAGAAGAACTTAGTAATTTTTTATTGTTTTTTTTGTTTTTAGAGACAGGTTCTCTATGAAGCCCTGGCTGGGCTGGCTTACTATGTAGACTGTGGTAGTTCTGAACTCAAATATCTTCTTCCTTCTGCTTCCAGAATGCTGGTATTAAAGATGTTTACTACCACACCTGGCCTACTTTACTCTCTTAAGAGAAAAGATAGGGTAGTGGTGGCTAGCCCTTTTATAGACCCAGTACTGTGGATGCAGAGGTAGGTGGGTCTCAGTTTGAGACTAGCCTGGACTACAGAGAGATTTCCCTGTCTGGAAAAACCAAAAACGAGAAAACAAGAGGGAAAAGGGAAACAAAGAGAAAAGCTAGCTGAGAGTCTTTAGTGGATATGGCCTTGAATTTCATTATTCCTTTTTAGTATTGATATTTCTTTGTGGGAAAGGAAGAAAAATATTTTTGTTGGTGACCTGGGAAAATACTCATTCTTTTTGTTTTGTTTGAGACAGGGTTTCTCTATAACAGCCCTAGCTGGCCTGGAACTCACTTTGTAAATCAATCTGGCTGAGATAACTCAGAGATCTTCCTGCTTCTGCCTCCCAAGTGCTGGGATTAAAGGCAAGTGCCATCACTACCCAGATTACTTCTTGACACCCCCCACCACCATTTTCTGGGGTGTTAGATGGAAAGACCTTTGAACAGGGCCTCATCTTTGGTAATAAAGTCTGTCAGTAAAAGCTTAGTAGGTGGATGGCTAAATTTTTGGAGAGAATTTATGAAACCATGTACCTTTGAGGCCTTTGACTCCTGAAATTGTGTATAACCCACCAGAAAGGGACATGTATTTCTGATAACACCAGTTGGCATACATACTCTGTTCATTAAGAAAATAGGGTAGGGCTGGAGAGATGGCTCAGTAGTTAAGAGCACTGACTGCTTTTCCAGAGGACCCTGAATCAATCCTCAGCACCCACATTATAGCTCATAACTGTAACTTCAGTTCCAGGGGATCCAACACTTTTACACCAATGCACATAGAATAAACCAAGAAAAAGAAAAGGGTAAGAGTGGGGTGTGGTGGTACACACATTGTTAATCCCAGAGCAGGCATAGCTGTCAGTTGATAGAACTCCTTTTCAGAAGCTATGCAGTACTGTGAGAGTAGATGTTAGTAAGGGGTAGCTTCCCTGGGAAATTTCTCTAAAGGAACCTCATGACTTAGCAAAATTGCCTCTTAGTTTTGCTTGTTGAATTGGTTGAATTCTTGCTTACCATATTTAAGCCATGGTTTCCTTCACTAACACTCTTAAATTACTTTAGGACTGGAGCTGGAACTGTTGTTGCTGAACATATGAGTTCAGTTCCCAGCACCCACAACCAGTAACAACCTTTAACTTAAGCTCCCAGAGATGCAACTTCTGGCCTCAGGCACTTGAACTCATTCATACTCTTGAAAACCAAAACCAAAACCTTTGAAATTTACTTCACCTGGAATCCTGCCTCGGAATGTTCTGATTTTGTTTGTTTGGTTTTTCAAGACAGGGTTTCTTCTGTGGCTTTGGAGGTTGTCCTGGAACTAGCTCTTCTAGACCAGGCTGGCCTCTTAATTTACAGAGATCCACCTGCTTCTGACTCCCGAGTGCTGGGATCAAATGCTTGTGCCAGTACCGCCCGGTGCTCTTAATCACTGAGCCATATCCTCAGCCCCTTCCATTTGTTAAAATTATTTTATGCATGCTAGTGTATGAATTTGAGACACATGTATATCATAGTATGCATGTGGTGTTCAGAGGGAAACTTCTCACTCTGGTGTGGGTGTGGTGTCTGGGGATCAAAGGCAGGCTTGTGAATCAAGTACCTTTACATGATTTGTGCTCTTGCTGGCCCCAGGTAGTCAAACAGGTAGTGGTTTAGTTAGCACACTTGTGTTTATAGTAGAAATAAAGAAGATACTGGGAAGTTGATTTTCTTGAGTTAGGACCTTGTGTAAAGTCTAAAACACCTTATATTTAGTGTCTGTTTTTCTTTCTCCATACCCACACTCTGTATTTGGGGGGTTTATTATTTAACTTTTTGAGGGTGGGGGAGGATCTGGTAGGTAGCCTAGGGTGTTCTTGAACTCCTGATCCTAGTACTGCTATGGTTGCCATAGATATGTGTGTTTTGATTGCTTTCTGAGACAGGGTTTCTCTGTAGCTTTGAAGCCTGTCCTGGGACATTTCTGTAGATCATGCTTTGCTTCAGGTTATATTGTCAGGTCTGTCTGGAACAAGTGAGAATGTTGGACAAGCAGGCCCTGACCCTGGAGTTGGAAGTGGGAGATTATAATGGACTGAAAGAAAGGTTTTATACTGCCACTGCTTATTGGATTATAAAACAAACTTCTGGCAAGGTTTTTGGATAAACTAAAAAACTCCAGAGAAGTTGGGTCCTGGATCAACAGGACTAATAATTGTGGATAATAAATTAGGAATTGTGGACATGGTAGTTGAGGTCTGTAATACCACCCTCCACTCAGGAGTCTGAGGCAGGAGGACTTCCCGGATCACACAAGAGTCCAAGATCAGCCTGGACGATTTACTGAGACCTTGTTTAAAAGGGGCATGGGCCAAACTGGTCAGTGGAAGGTAGGGTGCTGTCTGGCAACGGGAGGTCCAAGTTGAATGCTAACACCACCATATTCCTGTCCTCTAATACAGTGAGAGTTGAGGGGACTTTGACATCCCCTTCTTTTTTTCAGACAGGGTTTCTTTTTAGCCCTAGCTGCCCTGGAACTAGTGCTGTGTGGATCAGGCTGACCTTGAACTCAGAGATCCATTGACTCCTAGTGATGGATTAAAGTAGTTTTGCTACCATGTGGTTGAGCTTTGACATTTGATTGTCAGACATCTGGGGGGGGGGGTACATTGGGAATGGGCTTCTGGTGGATGTTCTGGATTCAAATAGAATAAAACTTTTTCCCTGTTAATGTCTAGTGTATATTTGGATATCGGATAACATTTTAGTATTTTACTAATTTGGTGTGACTAGTCTAAATGAATTCTAAGTGGATAAGCACTGTATAGAATAATATGGTATTAGTTTTAGTCACAAGTTCTTGTTTGAAGTCTATCTTGTCAGGCTAACATCAGTGTAATTCCATTGTAGAGTTGGAGCAACCTGTGGGCTCTCCTTAGACAGGTTCCTTGAATTTTCATTGCCACTCCAGTGGCAGTCTTTCCTCAGTAATCTTGCATCTTCATTTATTTGTTTGTTTGCACATGCTCTTTGGAGTTTTATCTTTTGAATTCATTGTTGCCCTGGGTTTCTCTTTTGATCTTGCTTGGTTCTGTTTTTTTTTTTTTTTTAATTGCATGCAGTCATCTCAGAAGAAGCACTGTTAACACCTCCCCTCATACTTGGCAGTGTGTGGCTTCTGCTGGGGGATTCCTGTATTGAAAGTAAAAACTGGAAGCTTCTTCTTCTTCTTCTTTTTTTTTTTTATAATCTCAGCAGGAAGGGCCAACAGTTAGTTGGAAAAAGGACAAAGGGTAGATAAACAACTCATAGTAATCAAAGCTTAGGGGTTTTTTCCCCCCACACAGACTTTATGGATACAGATTTACCATATATCATGTGTAGCATGTATGTATGCTTGTAAAGGCTTGTACATTTGGGAAGGTTCTTTACCACGCAGCCACATCCCCTGTAGAAGATACTAGCATGTGTAACATGAAATAATAAAAGGCCCAGAGACTGATAATTGGTGTTCAAACTTTAAGCAAAGCAGCTGGCCACTAGCTCTCACCTCTAGCTTACTTAGGTTTAAGGGGCTGATCCACCAATGAGCTCTTTAAGTCTCAAACTGCTGCCTCTCCTCAGTATGGCTGGAGAACTAAGGCCTCTGAGAACTTGCTTCTGTTTTATATACTTTTATATACTTCCCTAATGTTGGGATTAAAGGTGTGAGCTATAGTTCCCTTTTAGACTGATTCTTTTGTGGCCTTGGACTCATAGACATCTATCTATTAATCCTAGGATTAAAGGTGTGTACCACCACCTCTTAGCTTCTGGCTGCTGGGATTAAAAGTGTGTCCGGCTTCTATGGCTGTTGGCTGGACTTTGCTTTCTGAATCCCCGGGGCAAGCTTTAATAAATCATAAACAGTATATCACCACAAGTATGACAGAAGATCTAGCTTTTTTTTATTTTATTTTATTTTAATTTTTTGACAGAGTCCAAAGTAGCACAAGGTGAGCTTGAAGTCCTTACCTAGGGTTTTGCCTCTGGAGTGGATGGGATTGAAGACCTGTGTCTCTCTACCACATCATTTTTGGCAGTACTAGAAATTGAACCCTGGCCCTCTGGAGTGCAGAACTGTTTCTGAAACTGATAGTTTAAAATAAAAAGTGGTTCAACCTCTGGCTGTTGAGCTGAAATTTAGTGCTTTGGGTGGAACCTAGGACCTTAAATATTTTAGTCAAACTTTCTATTAGTCAAGTACCTTGCCACCTAGGCAGTGACACCCCCATTCTCCAGTCCAGAATTATTTGTTTATATAATCATATCTATATATTTGGAGCAGCGCCTTATGTGGCCCAGATTATCCTTGAACTTTGTGTAAAGGATAGCCTTGTTCTTCTGCTTCCCCTTCTCTACTGCAGTGCTGGAATTATATACAGGTCATGAGTTGCTGGGAATTGAACTCAGAGCTTTATTCAAGCATCTGCCATCTGAATCCCATCTACATCCCAAGGTCTTGAATATCTGCCACAGTCTAGCAGGTAGTTCGGATAATAGGTCTGTACCATAGTCCCTGCTTTGATGTTTTGAAGTTTCTACCAAAGACTTTTTGCTTAGTAGTCCACCTGCCTCAAGAAGAACCTTCCAGACTAGGAAGGTTCTTACTCAGGTGCTGCTGCCTTCAGGAGGACTTGCAGCAACGTCCTTTTTGTGGGGGAGAGGAGAGATGATCTCACTATGTATCTCTGGCTGCCTCCAACATACAGAGAGCCACCTGTGACCCCCCACCCCCCATGCTGGGATGAAAGGTGTGGGCCATCATACTTAGCTTCTAGCAATGTCTTAAATGGTCACAGGATATGTGGGCACTTTGGTACCGGAAGAGTAGAAGTCAGATGCCCACTAAACCTAAAGATACCTGCTCCACAGAGAGACTCAGGATGGAAGGATGAAAGGAAAGGGCATGAATGTCTTGACTCATTTGTCAGGAATTTTTCAGGATATGCTTGATATGGTTAATTTTTGGTAATTCCAGGCAAATGTTCCCCCAGCAAGTTGGATACCTCCAAGTTGGAATATGACAGGTACCAAGAGGAATTGTTTGAGTAGGAAAATGATTGATTATATATTTAAAAGTTATTTTTGAGGTAAAATCTCATGAAATTCTATCTGGCTTAGCACACATCTATCTGCCTGCCTCTTTCCTCCCCAGTGCTGGAATTCAAGTGTGTAACCACTATTCCTGCTTTTGAAAAAACTTTGCTAACTTGTAATTTCTAAGTTTTTCCAGTACAGTTTGGTTGTGTTGTCCTAGTAGAAATATTTACCAGCAGGAAGGAAAATACTTGTTTTGGTAATCTCCATAGTATTATGTTTTGAGAGATAACTCTCACTATCTAGTCTTCATTGGCTTAGAACTTGCTATATTATGTAGAATAGGCTGACTTCAAAACTCAGATCCACCTGCCCCTGCCTCCTGATCACTGGGGTTAAAGGTATGCACCACCATGCACCCCAGCTAGTTTACATTTTTGGTAGGGCAAATATACATTTGAGTTTTTGTTTGCTAGTATTGATGCTTGTTTATAATTGGAAGGTAGTTTTAAAGTTAAGTGTTGGCAGGCAGTGGTAGGAAACACCTTTACTTTCCGGCACACAGCAGGCAGAGAAAGGTGGATCTCTGAGTTTGAGATCAGCCAAATCTACAGACTGATTTTCAGTACAGCCAGGGCTTACAAAAAGAAACCCTGACTTGAAAACCCAAACCAGCCCAAAAGATATTTTTTCATTTGTTTTCTCAGACAGGATCACATGTGTCTCCTGTTGGCAACAAACCTAAGTGTCAGACTTTACTCTAAATCCCTGATCTTCCTACCACACCCAACTTGATATAACAAGTTGGGAGAGCTCTTAAACTTTGGTGATGTGCTCTGGCTCTTTTTGTAACTCCTTCCTGCTCATACCTGACACTAGTTCGTATAATTAGTGATTGTGCTTTTAATTTCACAGTTAGCTTAGTGGAGTCTCTTGTGGTTGGTATTGCCTAGTATATTACACTTGTGACTTGTGTCTTCATTGAGAAGATGGTGGCCCAGAGGATCCTGCAGGAGTAAAGGCTTCGGATCATGTTGAAGAGAGTGGAGCTGGAGATGTTTGGTAGAGCAATAGGTGATACTACTTATGCATAATTTCTTTGCTTGTGTGGTGGGTTGTAACAACATTGCAAGCAGTCAAGGTACAATAAAGAAACACGTGCTGTGTGGTGTGGAGAGGCTCAAGAGTTAAGTTTTGTTCATGTTCTATTTGAGACAACCTGCTCAGCAGCATCCAAGTGGCTATTTTGCACAGTCATGTGCCTGTTTGCTGGGGTTAGGCTTCCACTTGGGACTCAGGGAGAGGCAGATGGTGAGAGAAGACTTTGAGCCCCTTTCAGTGATGAAAACAGAAAGAAGGCAATCCTGAGAAGACAGGAAAGGGCAGTCAGGAGAGCTCTCAAAGTATGGGTGGGACTGTGAGGCTTAGGGGCTGAGTTCCTGAGCTTACATTGGGTGATTTCAAGTGATGGGTAAGACAGAAGTGGAAAAGTGACTCAGTCAGTCAAGGCTGTGGAGAAGTAGTTAACTGTCATTGACCTTAAATCAGAGTCCATTTCAAGGGGCTTTGTGGTTGACAAATTGGCAGCTCTAGCAAAGTGTCAGAGTCAAGGGGTACTCTTAATATAAGATGAACAGCATTTGTTTGGTGGTGGTGCACCCCTTCCATCCCAGCATTCAGGAGGCAGAGGCAAGTTGATCTTTGAGTTGGAGGCCAGCCTGCAAAAGCTGCACAGAGAAACCCTGTCTCAGCTCCCTAAAATGTGCTTTATATCCTTTGCAACTACAACCGTGTGTCAATGAGGCAGGGAGGAAGAGGTGTTGGTTTTCCGGCTGCTTTATTTTACTGATCAGCCCTTTTTGTTTCTGGTAGGCAAACCATTTATTGTGCTATGTGGTTATGGGAGTTGATTGCTTCTAGCCACTAAGTTTGGTTGGTCAGTGTAACTATCTATACTCACTTTGCTAGCAACCATTATGCAGGGACGAAGCCTTTTATAACTAGGTGCTCACTGCTTTGTCTTTTAATTTACTCCAGCTCCACCCCCACCCTGCTTTTTTGAGAGAGACAAAGTCTCTGTAATAACTCTGTCCATCCAGGAACACACTATAGACTAGACTGGCCTGGAACTCAGTTCCCAAGCGCCCCTCAAGTGCTGGGACCAAAAAGCCTGCACCTTGACATCAGTCTATCTAATCTTTTGTGAACATTTCCTTGATAATGTTACACCCACAAGCAAAATCATTTTTAAAAAATTTACTCTTTCTAAAAAAATTTATGTTTAACTTTCCAATCCCAGTTCTACCTTCCTCATCTCCCACTCCCCACCTTTTCTCCTCAGAGGGGGTAAGTCCTCCCCTAGGAAGTCTGTCAGGACCAAGGTGGCCCCCCCCCAATTTAGGCTGAGCAAGGTACCTCTCTATATAGAGGGTCCTCATATTGTCCCAGCCATAACATTGTCACCTATATTAAGGGGGTCTAGTTTGGTCTTGTGCAGGTTCCCCATTTGTCAGACCTGAGTCAATGATCTCTCACTAGCTCGGGTCAGCTGATTCTGTGTGTTTCACAATCACGGTCTTGACTCCGTTGTTTATACTATTTGCTCTTCCTTACTTTGATTGTATTCTAGGAACTTACTAGCCCATTGGTTAGTTATGGATTTCTGCATCTACTACCATCTGATTCTGGAAGAGGATTCTAACTTATCTGGGTTTGTGGATTTTAGGCTGTATATCATTTGCTTTATGTCTGGTATTTATGACTGAGTACATACTGTCTTTTCTGGTTCTGGGTTACCTCACTCAAGATAATTCTGTTCATTTACCTGCAAGTTTTAGGATGTCATTGTTTTTACTGTTGAGTAGTACTCCCTTGTGTAAATGTACCACATTTTCTTTATCCATTTTTCAGTTGAGGGGCATTTAGGCTGTTTCTATGATCTGGCTATTATGACTAATGTTCCTATGAATATAGTTGACACAGGCAAATTCTTGTTTCTTTTTCTGAGATCCCACATCTTTGACCTCTTAGGACACTTGTATTTATATGCTCATTTTTGCAACAGCTTTTGATTTTTATTTTTTGAAGATTTACTTGATTTCTATGAATGTCTTTGCCTGCCTGCAATGTGTGTGTGTGTGTGTCTGTTTGATACCCCGGAATGGGGTTACAGATGGTTGTGAGCTACCATGTGTGTCATGGGAATTAAACCTGGGTCCTGCAAGAGCAACAGGTACTTTTTTTATTATTGGTGTTTTGCCCACATGTCTGTGTGCGGTTAACAGAGGAAGCACAGTCAGTGCTTCTAACCACTGAGCCATCTCCAGCCCCTGCAACATGAACTCTTAATACCTGAGCCTTCACTCCAGTACCTAAAATTTAAAGGGGAAGAAGAAAAAAAAAAAAAAAGTACCCCCCCCCCCCAGGGTTTCTCTGTTGTAGCCTTAGCTGTCCTGGAACTCGATCTGTAGGCCAGGCTGGCTTGATACCTACAGTGATCAGCTTGCCTTTAAGTGCTAAGGGCCGATTATTGTTGTTGTTGGTTTTTTTCCCCCCCTCCCACATTGGTGGTGCTGATGACTAAATCCAGGACCTCAGACTTGATAGAAAGGCTTTGTACTATTGGACATGTCTCCAGTCTTTATTTTTGTATTATTTGATAGTTTTGTGTATAATGTTTTGAGTTAGTATCTCATTGTGCATCCAGGGTTCAAACCTCTGAAGGGTAGGATAATATGGGTGTTTGTCACCAGTGGTACTTGTAAAAGATTTTGCTTTTTCCATTCTGCTTGTCAAAATGGATTTCAAGCCTGAAGGTCTTTTTTTTTCTTCTTCTGAAGATGAGTGGGAATTTTTCTTGTTTTCCTTCTTGAGGGTGATAGCCTTTGAGTCTCAGCAATAAATGCTCGTCTCCTTTGCCTGAAAACAGTAGTTAGAAATAGTATATACGTGTTGAATAAAAATTGCACAATGTATGTATACTCCCAGCAGGAAGAAGAGGCCAAGCAAAGGAGCTTTTGGCCAGCCTGGTCTACAAAGAATTTCAGGGCAGCCAGGGCTACCAGAGAAACCCAGTCTCAAAAACAAACCAAACCAAACCAAACCAAAAAATCCTCTTGGGGCTGAGAAATGGCTCAGAGGTTAAGAGCGGGCTGCTCTTCTAGAGGACTGGGCAGCTTAGCAATTGTCTATAATTCCCCTTCCAGGGTCCTGGCACTCCTACATAGACAGACATACATGCAAGTAGAACATGGTGCACATAAAAAAAGGAATCATTAAAAAGTTAAACAGAATTGCGGGACTGGAGAGATGATTCAGAGGTTAAGGGCTTCTCTTCCAAAGGTCCCGAGTTTAATTCCCAGTAACCACATGGTAGCTCCCAACCATCTGTAATGAGATCTGGTGCCGCCTTCTGGCCTGCAGGCAGACATGCAGGCAGAACCCTGCATACATAATAAACAAACAAATAAATGCATGAATAAATCTTGGAAAAAAAACAAAAAACAAAACAACACAGTTGTTTAAAAAAAAAAAAAGAAAAAAAAAGAATTGCTCAAGAGAGTTGTTTCTAAATTTGGAAGATAGAGGTATACAAATGGGATATTGGGTTTGGAAAAATGGCTCAATTGGTACCTTAGTATTGTGATTTAAGGGTGGCAATATGCCATGTTTTATTTTTGTGGGCATGTGAAGAGGACACCGGGTTACCTAAACTATATAGGTACTGGGAAGCAAACTCTGAAAGACCAAGAGATCTTAATCTAGGATCCTTTTCTCTGGAGAGTGGTCAAGTGATTTACATTGTTAAGGGAAATCTCTCTTGTTCAGAGAGCAGCAAGACCACATATTGGAGGGAGGTAGAAGCAAAATGAGTTCCATTGTGCTGCTCTATGGAGACCAGGTGTAGTCCACAGGTGAAGGAAACTGTGCTCACTTCCTGGCTGTCAGCTGAAGGCACAGTCTGCATTAGGGAAGTGTTCTGTTAGTTTGGTAGTTGGATACTGGAGAGAGCAGTCATGAGTTGAGTGACTGGTCAAGTATGTTCTTTCTTCTGGATAACTGCATGCAAGGACTGCTGCCATTCCCATTAGAAAGGGCTAAGGAAGGGTGCTCGGGGCAGGGACAGTGTGTTCGTTCTTGCAGTCTTGCCTGATGCCTAGTGCAGGAACTCATCAGAGGAGGGAAGTAACCAAATCTACCCAAGTGCATTGTGGTCTAGGAAAGCAGATGTAGCCAGCCCTTAGGTCAAGGGGAACCTGATCTCTGCCTGGCCCAGTGTCCTTTTCATAGTTGAAGCTATTAGGTCATTTCCAAGCATTTTTTTTTTTTAAATATAGAATGATACTCCCTCTATCCCCATAGCATAAGCTTTCTCTATCTCTGTCCCGGAATTTGCTCTGCAGACCAGGCTGGTATTGAACTGAGAGATCCTATTGCCTCTACCTCCCTAGTCCTGTACACCACCACCCTGCTGGAAATGACCCACTGCAACCCCCAATTTTCTCTGTTCAACAGCTCTGGCTGTCCTGGAACTCCACTTTGTAGACTACTGTCTTCAGACTCAGATATCCACCTTCCTCTGCCACTGAATGCTGGCTGGGCTTTTAGATGTGAGCTAGCACCACCCAGCTGGGAATGTTTCTTCAACATAGTTTCTGCACAAGGTCCTGCCCTACACATACAGACCAATGGCTGGCTTCCAGTTCTTTGTGGGCCAGTAGATGCTAAGAAGGAGCTACCTTACCCATTCTCCACTTTTCACTGTGATTGGACTGTATTTTGTTTTTTTTTTTTTTTTTTTTTTTGCAGAAGTTGTTCCAACAATCTGTTAAAACATGGTGGATTACTATGAAGTTCTGGGCGTGCAGAGACATGCCTCACCTGAGGACATTAAAAAGGCGTAAGTATTTTCGTTTCTGAAATGATATTCTGTACCATGGCCCATTGGTAATTGAATAATATAACTTGTGTCACCTACTAAACCTTTTTAAAAAGTAAAATTGTTTTCTGTGATTTTTTTTTTTTTTTAATGTGGATGGCACTTAGGTGGTTGAACTCACATGTACACACATTGTGAGAAAGAAAAACTTGATAATTCAGACTAATGTTAAAATAAAAACATCTGTCTTTGCATGCTAGAGGCCCTGGGCTCTATCCCCACTTCCTGGTACTATCTATATTTACTTTGTGATACTTTATTATGGCCACTCCCCCACTTTAATTCCAACTCAGGTCTGTTGTTTTCCACTGAACTGTATTTGAAGCTCTTTGCCATTTTTTAAAAATGTTTGTGTAGTATCAGTTGAGTCTTGGTGCTCTGGTTTATTTCTGTTGCTGTGATGAAATATCTTGAAAGAAACGGTAGAAGGGTGCCTCTCCCCCCCCCCCCCAATAAGTCACATAGTCAGTCCAGCAGGGTGGTGGTGCACCTCTTTAGTTCCAGCATTTGACACAGGTGGATCTCTGTAATTTTGAGGATAACCTGGTCTACAGAATGCGTTCCAGGACAGCCAAGGCTACACAGAGAGACCCTATCTTAAAGACAAAGTCATATTCCATCATTGTAGGAAAAGATATGGAAGGATCCATAGTTTTGTGTTCTTGACTGTGCTCAGCTTGATGTCTCTGCAGTTTAGGACTCCTGTCTGTGGAATGCTGCTGCCCCTAGTCTTCCCACATCAATTAAATTATTACAATAGCACTCTACTGATGCGTTTATGTGAGTTGTCCTATTACTAGTAAAAACACAGGAGTCAGATATTGGGTTAAAACTTGACACAAAAACAACCAGCTGACCTGCTTTCCATCCTTTGCAGATTGAAAAGAGTTTAAAAAAAAAAAATCCAAGTTACTTCTCTTTCCCATGCATCTGTGTTCTTGGCTTTTTTCTGTGCCTAATTCTAGTCAGTCAGTGGCTCACTCTGCCCTCTATCTAATTCAAGGTTAACTTTATTCATTGTGATCACATGTTCTGCAACATTTCTCACTTTTGTCTAAAGGAAAGGTGTAGACGGAAGTTTCTCTTCTGCCCAGTTCTGTAGCCATTCGGTCCCAAATAAATACACAAAGGCTTGTATTAATTATAAACTGTTTGACCGATTGCTCAGGCTTATTACCAACAATTCTTACAATTTAAATTAATCCATAATTCTTATCTATGGGGATTTGGTGCCTTTTCTTGGTAAGTAAGGCATTCTCATCTTGCTTCCTCTGTGTCTCTGGCTTTCACTGTGTATCTGCCTTTCCTCTTCCCAGAATCCTCCTAGTTTGGTAGCCAACCTATACTTCCTGCTTGGCTATTGGCCAGTCAGTGTTTTATTAAACCAATACGAGTGGTTTACAGTGAACAAGAACATTATTCCACATCAGAAAGGTTTTAACCTCTAACACAGTAAAACTATATACAATAAGAACAGTTATCAGGTAAGATTCCATTCACAATGTCCAGTCCATTTGTATTTGGCAAATTTGGAGAAAATGCTCTTTTCTGTTCTGTCTTGATGAATCCAATGTTTTATACTTAAATCACTTTCTATTACATTGTATTACCAGCCTATTTTAGACCTTAAAAACATTTCTTAGATAAACAGCTTAAGCTTTTATTTTAATGTCTCTCAACCTTATTTATAAACTTTAGATCTTTTTAAGTTTCCTTTTTGAATTTGGTAACAAGAAAAGTGGTATTAATCCGAGATCCTCAAGAAGGATAAGATATTACCCGAGTAAACAGAAATACAAAGGAAATAACTTCCCAACCTATAGAAATGACAGAAACAGCTGTCTGCCTCAACAATCCCCCAAGGTTCCTCTGCAATGTTGGGCCATCCACCTTTGGCCTGTAGGCCTAGAATATACGACAGGCTTATGTGAGGCAGGAATTTGGAAGGACTATCCTGCCTTATCTTGGCAAAGTTCAGTAGCCACCACCTTTTATGTCCTGCTTGCTTGTCCAATTTGGACAACCTATTGTCAGCAGTCGAGACAAGGGCTATTTCTTGCCAGGTGGCTAATTCCACCACAATGAAAGCAAACTCCAATGTGGAGTTTTCATTTCCACCATCCTTTTTGAAGTAAATTGGTATTGCCAGGAGCAGACATACCTCACATGAAAAGTCTTAAAACGTTAGTATAACATCTCAAGTGCCATATTCTGTAGGTCTCTGAAGTGTTTGAAGAGCATCATGTATCTAAAATATGTATCTGTTTGATTTTGAAAATATACTCAACATGGCAACACATTTTATTGTTGCAGGTTTTAGTAGTAATCTGTTAATTTGGGGTTGGGGTGATGTGGGTTTTGGGACAGCGTTTATTTCTTTGTGTAATAGCCCTGGCCTGGGACTGACTTTGTAGACCAGGCTGACCTTGAACTCACTGAGATCTTCCTGCCTTTGCCTCCCAAGTGCTGGGATTAAAGGTGTATGCTACCCCCTGAGGCTGGATCTTCTTAACTACCTTTCTTGAAGTTGTCTGAGCAGTTTGTAGTCCAGCATTAATCTTTGGGTGAAGTTTGTCAGCTTAGCTACCACAATGTAGGTGAATTCGTTGTTTACAGGGTCTCATCTTCTTGTAGACCTCA
Source organism: Phodopus roborovskii (assembly GCF_943737965.1). Taxonomy (NCBI): domain Eukaryota; kingdom Metazoa; phylum Chordata; class Mammalia; order Rodentia; family Cricetidae; genus Phodopus; species Phodopus roborovskii. Next base: position 26,378,461 of record NW_026126571.1, on the reverse strand, counting down.
AAGGTCGTTGCCAGGAATCTTTAGGAGTCACTGCAGAAACCTTAAGCATTTTAAATGTCATAATGCATCAGATCTCTGAAAGGTTAAAGAATGACAATTTATTAAAGTATCAGGTGTATACAATCGTACTTCCTAGTTACCCGATTCAGACTCAAGCCCAAAAACATGTACAGGAGGCTAGATGAAGCTTGTTTCTGGAACTAGTTAGTACTCTATATGACCATTAATAAAATATGTAAAACCTTAACAACTTTTGAGATATTTATACCTTAAAAGTTTTAAAGAGCCAAAATAAAACCAAAGGATTATAAGATTAGTGGCAACAGAATAGTTTTTTTTTTTTTTGAGACAGGGTTTCAAAATTTTGGAGCCTGTCCTGGAACTAGCTCTGTAGACCAGGCTGGCCTCATAAACTCTCAGAGATCTATCTGCCTCCGAGTGTTGGGATCAAAGGCTTGTGCCGCCACTGCCCAGCTGTTTTGCTTTTTGAGATGGGGTTTCTCTGTGTAACAGTCCTAACTGTCCTGGAAATGTGTAGACCAGGCTGGCCTTGAACTCACAGAGATCTGTCTGTCTCTGCCATCCAAGGATTAAAGTCTGGCACCAGCCCATCCCCCCCCCCCCCCGTTTTTTCTTTTTCTTTTTTCTTTCTTTTTTTTTTTTTTTTTTTTTTTTTTTTTTCTGTCTCATAGTAGGTGGTTCTTTTGACAAAGTGTGGATTTTTCTTTAACAAGCATACTTGGGTTTAGATTAGAGATAGAGCCACATGCTCAACTCTAAAACCAGCTTTAGTTCTTAACTGTATCGGGACCACAAAAGGATCATTTGCTTTATATGTCTGTAAAGGACATTAGAAACAAACATTGGGTAAGATTTATGAAATTCTACCCTGTTGATGGAAGGCTATATACCATTAGGCCAGTTAGCTCTTTTTTTTTTTCAAGACAGTTTTTTTTTCTTGATAATCCATCCTTCTGATGTCTCATTTGTCCAGTGGTCTTAAATTCTTTAGCTGGATGCCTTTATTCTTCCTGGAAAGACAAAAACAAATACCTTCCTCTACCCTAACTTTGGGAGTTCCTTTTTTTTGGGGGGGGGCAAGTTATATCTTTGCTATAAAGAGGGGGCAACAGAAAAAGCCCTGCCATCCCCCATGTAGACCACACTGGCCTCAAACTCATAGAGATCTGCCTACCCTGCATCCCTGGTGCTGAGATTAAAGACCTGCACCACCACCAGGCGGCTGTATCATCGTCGTCATCATCACCATCGTTTATCTTATTTGAGTCAGGGTTTCTCTGTTTTACAGCCCTGGGTGTCCTGGTACTCTGTAGATCTTAGAGATATCTGCCTGTTTCTGTCTCCGAGTGCTGGATTCTAAGGCATGCACCACCATGCCTGGCTATATTAACTTTTAATAATAAATGCTTTTTTCCATGCCTGATCACATGAAAGGCAAAGGCATTTATTAACTTTAAAAAAAAAGTTATGTATACAATGTTCTGCCTGAATATATGCCTGCATCTCAGAAGAGTGTGCCAAATCTCATTACAGGTGGTTGCAAGCCATCATGCCATCTCTCTGGCGTTTGTTAGTCTTATGAGTTGGTTTAGATTGAATGGCCTCACTGTTAGATGAACTGTTGTCTCTCCTACTCAAGAGGCCTCTCTTGTTATAATCTAATCTTTATCGTTCTTGATGGTATCCATAGCTTTTGTCTTGTGGAAATAAAAGCAAATCCTCTTTCCCAATGTAACACATGTCCTGGTTTCAATTCTGAGGTCAACACATCTTCAAAATATGCAGGCTGATTTAATTCAGCAGGTTTTTCTACTAACTAGTGTCGTCTTCTTTCTCATTAGCATTTAAAATTTATGGTTAATAATTCTGTAGGACTGTATAGTGTACCTGTTACATGCTTTATGTTGTAATTGCAAAAACATTTTACTTAGAAACACACGCTGGAGCATTGTCAGTCTCAATTTGTACAGATATTCTCATGATGGCCATAGCTTCTAATAAATGTGCAATTACAGAATCAGTCTTTTCAGAATTTAAAGCAATTGCTCATTGAAATCCTGAATATGTATCTTTTGGTATGGTGCACACACTTTAATATTTGAAACTCTGTAAAAGGAAACATGCCTAATTGCCAAATTTCATACTTTTTTGGAGACAGGGCTTCTCTGTATTGTTTTGGAGCCTGTCCTGGAACTAGCCCTTGTAGACCAGGCTGGTCTCGAACTCAGAGGTCCACCTACCTCTGCCTCTGGAGTGCTGGGATTAAAGGCCTGCCCGCCAATGCCCAGCATGCCAAGTTTCATTTGTTTGAGTACCCTTTGGGTTACTTTGTACAGGTAGTAGAGTTTGTTTATATAAAAAACAAGTAACACATTTTCTTATAATTTCCTTTATAATTCCTTTGCTTCTTGCCAAGTGACAAGAATTTTTTTTCCTTCAAACCTAAGTTTTTTTTTTTTTAAATGAAATTCTGAGACTTCTAGCACATTTTCTACCAATAGCTGATCAATTCCATTATTGTGTGATAAAGGGCCATGTAGACATGTATCAAAACTGTTATGTGTTTATATATAGTAGATGATTTTTATTTCTGATTACTTGGTGTAGTTGAATGAATAACAATTCTGAACCATCTGGAATAAGTTCAGCAGTTTTAGTATGTAAAACTACTCTTCATATTGAGAGTAACTACATTAAAAACCTAATAATACCATGTATAGCATATGATTGTGAGTGGAATTGTAAGGGCTTGGAGCCACTTGTCTTTCCTGACTTAGAACCCATTTTTCCTGAAATTGGTGTTCCCTGTACATTGTGAGGGAGGATCCAATAAGTTCTTTTTATAAACTGAAGTCTCTTGCTTGTGGATTATTTATTGCTAATTTATCTCAAGAAATTACTGTAAGCTCTTTGGCAGTGTTTATTGTCTGCTCATAATGAGGAAATTTTAGCATTAGTAAAAAGCATCAAAATTTCTGCTGGGTCTTTAAGTTTTTACTGTGTGGCAGTAATATTCATTCTAAAACATTATCTTCTCTTTGCATAAGAATTTCTGTGGGATAATGTGTAGAAGGTAAAATAACCAGAATACAATCGAGCTGTGTGTCCAAGTGATCTACTTGTTCATCTTTTAATTTCTTTTCGACCAAAGCCAATTATTTCTCAGCCTTAGCTGATAGTTATCTTGGAGTATTTAAGTCCTTATTACTTTGTAAGGTTTGAAATAAATTACTTAGTTCATGAATTTTCATTTAATTGTGGTCCATAGCCAGTTAATATATCCCAGCAATATTTGAAAACGAGAGTGCTAGCATTAATTTCAACCTAATGGTGTCAGCCATTTCCTTGCTTAAGGCTAGTTGTGCCCCCCCCCCTCTTGTTTTCTTTACCTTACCCTTGTCTTTTCAGTCTTGGTCTCTTTGTACAGCGCGTGCTCTCTCCCTCTCTCTCCCTCTCTCCCTCTCTCCCTCTGTCCCTCTCTCCTTCTCTCTCTCTCCCTCCCTCTCTCTCTCTCTCTCTCTCTCTCTCTCTCTCTCTCTCTCTCCCTCTCTCTCCCTCTCTCCCTCTCTGTCTCTCTCTATGTAGAATGTAGATCAGACTGGTCTCAAGGCACAGATCCTTCTGTATCTGCCTCCTAGTGCAGGGATTAAGGGTGTGCACTACCATACCCAGTGTTATTAAAGTTCTGTCGACTTTGTATGTGCTCAGTATAAACCCATTTCATCTTTCAAGGTATCGGAAACAGGCACTTAAATGGCATCCGGACAAAAATCCTGAAAACAAAGAAGAGGCAGAGCGGAAGTTCAAACAAGTAGCTGAGGCATATGAGGTGTTATCAGATGGTAAGTAAACCTGAGCTTGTGAGGGGCTCTGAGAGGGGGGAGTCAGGACAGGGCTTTCCAGAGGTAGCAGAATACAGAATAGTCCCAGCTAGAGTGTTCCCCACTCCCAAAAGTTTTCATTTTCTTGTGAATATTGCATTTGGTAGTGTTAAACACCAGTGCCGAGGAGCTGTAGGCTGTGGGAAGTTTTCCTAGGGCTAGAATTGAGAGGTTGGGTTTAAGAATGGTTGTGTCAGCTCCTGATTGTTTTGACCTTATCTCCATTGTTGTACTGCAGCAGGACCTTATTAATGAGAACTTACTATATCCAATAGATATCCAAAAGAAGGGATCGAACATTCTGTACCAATTTAGTCTTTGACCCCTGACTTTGGATCTGGAACACACAGGCATTAATTAGGTGCCTTTGTGAAGATGGGTTGTATTTTGTAATTAGGTGAAGGATTTAGCTGTCAACTAGGGGCAACCATCAAGTTTGAGTTTGTGGTAAAGAAAAGATATTGCATCTACAGGGCTGGGGCAGTGTCAGAAACTGGAAAAGTACTGCCCACATCCCAAGCCCTGTCTGTTGGGTGGCCTGGCATGAGTCAAGACAAAGACTTGACTTTAAAAGGTTAGGTACTGAGTCACTGACCACAGGAAATAACAAATAGGTTACTATCTTTAAGAATCTGTTTCTAGAAGGAACCTGAGGTAGAACTCACTGAGCCGCCTTATTGGTTATACAATCCCTTGCATTATCTGTACTCCTGACATGTCCCCTTCTCCCTACTTTCAAAGGTAATCCTGTATCTTAAAACTGAAATCTTACAAATGTGACAAGGTCTTTTTGAGGTTTAGTGGCTGGAGCGTGGGTCTCAGCTTGTGTCACTGTTCTTACAAGGGCTCTTCTTATTTAAAATGGGGCTGTTTCTTATTTGGTTTCCCCTGTTGTAGAATGAGATTTTGGGGGGAAACAGAACAATGTACAGGAGTGTGGACACCAGCAGGGCATCTGTGAGGCATCTGTGCACAGTCTCCTTTATGGAGTGCGTTTACCTACTGGTCTTTCAGGAGAAGGGGGAGAATGTTAAGTAAGATTACTGCCTCTTTAAAAAGTCAGCGTCTCCCAACTCTGGACCTAGATTTAAAACTTGGGGAATATGACCGAAATTTGAGGGTTTGAAAGAATTTGTCCATAATGATTGTTTTTCTCAAATTTAAAGCAAAAAAACGGGACATCTATGACAAATACGGCAAAGAAGGATTAAATGGTGGTGGAGGAGGAGGTATGTCTATGAATTATCTTTTTGGGGCATAGTCTTAATAAGTCATCTGTTGAATTCATATGTTTTGTATCTGATAGTCAGTACAGATTAGCCTAGAAAGCATAAATTTGAGTAGACATGGAGAAATGCTTATAGTTAGCACTTGGGGAGGCTGAGGCAGGACAGTGCCTGTAAATTGAGATCCTGCCTGATGGGTTTTAGGTCACACCCTGTATCTTTATTGCCCTTTTGTGATAGGTCTTGCCTCCTTAAATAAAAAAATTAAAACAAAGACCTGCTTCATTTACATAGGAGACCTGTTTAAAAGGTGGTGGTGGGTGCCACACATTGTCAGGTTAGGATGTTTGTTTATGTTGAGGTGTTTATTGTGATAGATACACCTTACTGTGTCTTCAGCAGTGTGAGTCTGTTTGGGTTTAAATAGCACACACTGCCTGTGGTAAAAATGGTGCTGCTTCATCGTGGTCCTTAGAATTTTTTCTGTGACCTAATGTGCACATTAGGTATGTAAGGAGAAATTGGAGTGAATGTATTGCTTTCATAAGCTTTTATTATATTTAGTGACAGAAACAGTGGGCAATGACTTAATCATGTTTTGGAGATGGAAACAGTACTGTAGCCAGGTTGGGAGAGAAATAGACCTAGAGATCTGGGCACTTATGGTCAGTGCTAGGCAAGTGCAGGTAGCGTAAATAGGTCTTGTGGTGTTTAGAATCCCAGATATGTGGAATATGTTCTCTTTTAGACCATGAAGCATATAATGACTTATAAATAAACATTTCTTAGAAATGCCAGAATTCATAGGCTAACACTTTACTGTGCTTGTATAGGTGGAAGTCATTTTGATAGTCCGTTTGAATTTGGCTTCACATTCCGGAATCCAGATGATGTCTTCAGGGAATTTTTTGGTGGGAGGGACCCTTTTTCATTTGACTTCTTTGGTAAGTAACTACTTGGTCCATCCTTTTGTCTTGCCTGGTGTAAGGGCTTGTGGTTGTGGTGCCCTTTGCATTTAACACTGTGTTGTATTACTTACTAACCTTTATCTTTACAGACCAGTGGAATCATCAGATATTTTCTGCCAACCTTTTCAGAACTTTTGAATTTGTGACTTCAGCAATAAAAGAATTTAGTATATTTCCCACCTCTTCCATATGTATTGTTCTATCCCAGTTTTTGCCTTACAGTGAAATCCATTGTTGGGACAGGACAGGATGTTGGAAATTTGATTTTAAATGTTTTATCTTTTAAGTATTTTTATTTCTTGCTTTTGGTACTGAGAATTTGAACCCAAGACCTTGGATACACTGACATCTTTTAGTACTGATCTACCACCACTCCAAAGGTTCTACCACCACTCCAAAAGTTAGTTATGCATGTATTTGTGATTTTGTGAAATTCACTAAGCATCATAGATGCTGTTCAGAACATAAACACCGTTTTCTGTTAATGCAGTCCACTTAAGAGTTGTGAAGAGAGGATGCATCTAGACCAAGGCAGCAGGATCAGGAGTGTGAGGGTGATGATGTTAAGGGAGATGGTGTTGGGTGATTAGCTGTTGGATTGTGGGGGAAATACATTCTCCCATCTCTTGCCTTGGTTTGATTCTCGACCCTGGACTCTTAGAGGGCTTGTGCACAGGTGCCTTTCCACTTCTATGTTGTTAGTTTACTAGGGATGCGTCATATTGCTGAGACCTATGAGTGTTTGACCTGGGAGGTCGGGGTTGAACGTGCTGTTGCTGTATCTTTTTGTCTGAGTACACTGAGAGGGAAACACATCCTGTGTGGCTGAAGAGACTCGACATCACCAGCACTTCCCATGAGGAAAAAAGACAGTTGTGTCTGCCAGTAATACCAGAGGGAGACAGGTGGGAGCTCTGGGAGCCTTGCATGTCATGATGCTATGGGTGTGAAGAAGAACAAGTCACCCTGGATCTGGTAGGTAGGTCTTAGACTTTGCATGGTATGATCCTGTAATTGATCTCGTGCGTGCGTTAGTCGGAGAGAGAGAGAGATTGAGAGAGAGATTGAGATTGTTCCTTTTCAGTGAACATGGTCAATGCTTTTCCTTGAGAAGAAGAATCTGGCATGCTAGCCTTTGGATAGTTCTTTCTGTGGAAGAACACTCTTGGGTTGGGGTGTTGGTTGTTAGTTTTTAAAGACAGGTTTTCTCTGTGTATTTGGAGCCTGCCCTGGAACTCACTCTATAGGCCAACCAGATTGTCCTTGAACTCAGATCTGCTTGCAGAGCCTCCCGATTAAAGACATGTGCCACCACCAGCTGACTTGGAAGAAAGCTTTCAATGAGATAAGCTCAGATTTTTCTCAGTAGTGCAAGAATATACTAGGCTTTCTGAAATGTGCTCAGTCTCAGGTAGGCACTCCCTCCCTACATTGCCGTGATGAGTATGGCGGTGATTCTTCTTCAATCCATTCTTGTAGGTCTTCTAGGGGACTTCCATTTTCAGGCAGTAAGGATTTTCGCACAGGAAAAGAAGCTGCTCCATGGCTACTACGTGTATGAGGTGACCGTGCAACCTGCTGGTGGTATGTGGAGTGTAGATTGGGTCCTTCATGCAGGGCTGGGGGACCTAGTGCATGGTCAGTAGCATCCAGATCCCTTGAAACCCAGTTACAGTGTTTGTTGATTATAGCCTGTTAATTTTCAGTTTTAAATTTCTATATGGATTGTTTTTTTTCCCCCCCAATCAATTAAAAACATGCTGGATGCAGTATAAAGTATGTTGTATGCTTGTTTTAGCTACTGGGAGACTTGACAGAGAAAGTCCCTAAGTTTGAGGCCATTCTGGGTTTTATAGACCTAATCCCTATCCATTTTTCTGTCTCTCAAAAAGTCATTTTTAAGATTTTGTTTTAAAATAGTCCACAAAGTTCAGGTTGTCTCTGTATTCCTGGACAGCCTTCTAAGTGCAGGGATCACACAATGTCTTGTTATAAGGCATTGTTGAGCTACACACTGTGCTCAAAACTTTCAGGTCTTTTACTCTAGTTATGGGATGGGTCCTCATATTCAGAGACCTGGAGCAGGGAGGGATCCTGCAGAGCTGAAACACCTTTCCCTGTGATGAGTCCCTTTTTCAGGAAGGCCTGTATAGGCAATTTCTACAACAAGCTCAGCAGTGGAGGGGGATGTACATGGAATGTTGAAGACTACCTGGCCTTTACATTTCCCAGGATATATAGAGATCTTACCCACACCCACATAGGAGCCTTTCTTGAAATGTTGATTGAAAACAGGATGTGTATTAATTTGAATTAGGATGATCTCTTCATGTGTTTTACTCACTCAGAACAGCATTACTTGTGTCCTGGTTATGTAATCCTGGTAGTGTAAGACCCAGCAGTGGGCTTTTGATTCTTATTAGTCATGGCAGGAAGTATCTCTCTCTTGAGAACTGTGTGGGTTTAACGCCACATTTTTTGTTCTCGCTTTGGAATGCCCAAACCGCCTTTGTTTGACATTGTTGGGAGAGGGTCTTTCTTTTCCTCTCTCTCCCTTGACCACTTAGTGTGTGGTCTTTCTTCACAAAGTCTTGTGAACTCTGGAAGGAAGTAGTAGGCCACGGGGAAAAGTCCATGGTGAGGAGAATCTTGGGAAGACACCTTGGGGGAGGGTGATTGTGTGGAGGGTAATTTTTCTGAGCCATAAAATTTAATGTAGTGAGTCAGTCATTTTACTCCCTAGGATTCGAGGAAGTGGCCAGTGAGGACTTGGAGCCTAGTGAAGAACTAGACCAGCCCTGTTTTGAGGAGTCAGTAGAAGACGCCCTGAGTGACGAGCACAGTGAGGTTTTGGATGTGATATCCAGTGAGGAGCTGGACCTTAGTGAAGATGAGTCAAGTGAAGGCTGTAGCTGGGGCCAGGGCGGACTTCTCAGTGAGGACCTGGACCTCGTCTCCAGCGAGGAGGAAGCCAGTCTCGGGGATGCGGAGGAGCTCAGCGAGGAGTATGAGGAGCTGCTGAGCGAGGAGGAGCACAGTGGGCCGGAACCCGAGGCGCTGCTTGTTCAACAATAAACAAAAAGGAATGGCCTGGGTCTCTGTTTTATAAAAGAAGTTTTATTTTATTTTAAGATTATATAGAATAAAGAGAAATTGCTTCTATCACCACCATGTTGTATGTGGTCAGATTCCCAGAGTTGATGTGGAAACCAGGGAGGGAAAAGGGCCCAGATGCCCCAGGCCAGCCCTCTTTGTAGGATGGCTGGGCTAGCTTAGGTACCACTGGGATGCTGTAACAAAGTACTCAGTCCTAGTGGTTTAAACAACAAACTTCCTCAGTGTAGCAGGTTCAAGGTAAAGGCATGCCAGGGTCCCTGCTGGCTGAAGCAGACATGACAGCTCTCCAGTGACTCTGCTACCATCTCCGCACCTAGTTTCTCCTGTGACCAGTGATGATCTTGATTACTTCAGGGAGCTGCTAGTAAGAGGAAAAGGGGGTGGGGGGAAGTCCAGAGTTTTTTGAGATTACCACTCAGCAAGACTTTTCCTTCTGTCTATGCAGTTTGGGAGCTGGTGATAAACTTAGAAGCAGAAAATCTTGAAGCCTGGGGATATTAGAAGAGCTGGAAGTTAGAAAAAAGTAATGCAGAGATCAGAGTGGTAGTGACAAATGGATGTGGGTGCCTATAGTCTCCAGCGTGGTTTAAGAAAAAAGTAGTATTTCTCTCCCTAGTGGGATTTGAAAGAGTAGTGCAAAAGATTTAAAAGTATATAGAAACATGTTATATCAGCTAGTTATACTAAAATGCAACATTTTAGATTACAGCCTGCCTATCATTCACTAGCTTTCTTGCTTGTTATTAAAGGAAAATGGACCGTTGAGGTGTACAGGCCACATTAAATTAGATTGATACTTAACCAGGAGGATGGAGACTGTTGATTTCTAACCGGAATAAACTGGGTAATTCAAGAGTGCTGGAGTAGAGATTTGATGTTTTTTTTTTTTTTTTTTTTTTTTTTAAATAAAGACCTCTGTTCTTTGCTGCAGTAGTCTGACACCTGGCCACCCCCACTGTATTCTTGAGGTTTCCATGTACTTTTGAGATTTTTCTGTAGCATTTCCTATTTATCCCCTCCCCCCCCCCCCCCAAACCAAGGTCACTCACATAGCCCTGCCTGGCCTGGAATTTGCTATGTAGACCAGCCTAGCCTCAAACTTACTAACTTGCCTTTGCCTCTTCCTTCTTAGAATTAAAAGTTTGAAAAGGTAGGCACCACGCCTGGCCTATTTCATATGTTTTTATGTTGTGTCATGGCAGTGGACAGCTCATAGGTGGGCATCCATGATGTCCTTGGATAGGATGAGTAGTTTAACCAATGGCAAAGCTTCCTGGTGTGGGTTTAGGGAACAACGCCATTGTCTTGCTCTTAAGTTTACTTTGGGGAAGATAAGTAGCAGGTTGTGTGATAGAGCAGTTAGCACCGACAATTCCTATTAGAGCAGAAAGGACCCCCTCCATCCCTAAACAGAGTCCCTGGGCCCTAGTGTTTTTTCTAGGGGCAAGTTCTGAGATAATCCTGTCTTCAGGGCTCCTTATGAGCTACACTAATTGAACCCCAAATCACTTAGAAGTTGGAAGTGACAGAGAACTTCACATGCTTGACATTTTTTACCTAGACTTTGTCTTTGTCTTTTTTACCTAGGCTTTGTCTCTATCCTGGGTGCCATGTGGGTGGGTTAGTGTTGTCCCAGGCTGTGGTTTTTGTTTCTGTTAATTCCAAGCCGTTATTTTCTACTCTTGAAATGTAAAAGATACCACATGAAAAATTGTAGTTGTAATGAGTAAGTGCTTGAATTTTAGCTCTTAGGCAGTGGGGTTAGTGTTTGCCTTGTGTCTCCTTAGGATGGCTGTCTGCCTTTGTGTATTGGTGTTCTGCTTGTGTGTATGTTTGTGTGAAGGTGTCAGATTCCCTGGAACTGGAGTTAAAGACAGTTGTGAGCTGCCATGTGGGTGCTGTGAATTGAACCAGGTCTTCTGAAAGAGTAGTTAGGGCTTTTAACCTCTGAGCCATCCCTGTATTTTTCTTCTGTTTTTGCTTGAAACTGGTTTCACTATGCAGCCCTTGCTAGCTGAGAATTTATAGCAGTGTTTTTGCCTCCTTAGCCATAGGATTAGGGGCATGTACAGCTGCCGAGCAATCTTGGGTGAGGGAGATCCCAGTGAAATGCCCAGGCTGGCCTTGGAAACCCAACTCTCAAGTGTTGGATTTTAGTCCTGAGCTACTGTGTAGTGTTGGCGATTTTGTTTTTAAAGGTAATCACAGACTTTTTAGATGTTAGGAATTCCCGTGGTATAGTCTAGTCTATGCCCCTCCCCCCTTTTTGGGGTGGCTTTTGTATTTGGGAGTTGATAGGATAGGGAAGGGAACACAGGGATTGAGTGTTTGGACTATGAGACAGTAGGATGTTTCTTCCTGCTGCGTGAGCTGTGCTCAGTGCTTGGTTTTGCTTCTGAGCCTTCACTGGAAGGATCATCAGATTTGAAGGTAGCAGCCCTGTGAAATTTAAAATTTGAGAGCTTCATCAGTCTTACATTTACTTCCTTTGGGCTTTGTGTTACTTGCGCGCGTGTGTATTTGTGTGTGTGTGTGTGTGTGTGTGTGTGTGTGTGGTGTAGGGATCTCCTCCCCTCCCCACTTAGATATATTTTGTTAGTTACTGTGAGTGTTAGAAAACAGGACCATACAAAGTTTCTCCTTAAAACATTTAAAAATTTTATATGTATGGGTGTTTGCTTGAGAGTATGTGGATGCATGCCTGGTGCTCGAGGAGGCCAGAAGAGGGACTCTAATCCCTTGAGGCTAAAATTGTGAATGATTGTGAGCCACAACATGTATGTGTGTGTGTGGGGGGAGGGGGATTGAATTCCCTAAGTACTCTGGATGAGCAGTCAGTGCTCTAACCTGCTGAAACATCTCCAGCTCTTCTTAAAAAGTATTGTTATGTTAAAGTATGGGGTTGTGTGTGGGGGCTGTTAGAGGTCAAGACATAATGCAGTTTTCTCTATCCACCTTGATAGTTCCTAGGATTGCACTCATATTGGTGGGTGTCTTAGCAGCCTGTTTACCATGTAACAGACCCAGCTGGCTTCAAACTTGTGATCTCATCAGTTTCTGATTGCTATTAAGGGATACATTGTATTCTAACATTGTAAGTGAAACACCATATATTCTGGTACTTCATGGAATGGAGCCTAGCAAGTGCTTCATCTCTGAGCTACACTGCAGCCCCCCAAAATTGCAGGCAACAACCTTTGAGTTTAGTATAAACTAAACAATAAAGAAACAATAACAAAAATCAGACCACTAAATAAAACTTTAGCATTTGCAAAATAAACACATAGTTGGTGTGGGACATAAGATGGCTTGGCTAGTAGAAGAAGCACTTCCAATAGGAAAGGTGGAGGAGAGAACTGACTCCAGAGTTGTTCAATAATCTCCCTGTGTATGCTATGTTAGTATCCCCACTCCAAATTGTGCACACTCACTTTTTAAAAATTTATTTTCTTAATGATATTTTTTATTTAAATTTGAAACAAGCTTGTTTTGCATATTAATCCCAGTTCCTGTACTCTACCTTCCTCTCATGTCCCTCTTCCAAACCCCATCATTTGGAGCAGGGCCTAAGCTCTCTCTCTCTCCTATGTGCACAGACATCCCTTTAATGATTTCAGAAAAGACAAAAGCTGTGAAGAATTTATTTTTCTTGCAGATGATGTGGGTTGATCCCAGTTTATGAATTATCACATAGTTTTTTTTTTTTTTTTTTTTTTTTTTTTTAATGCTTATAATTGTGACGATAATTAGGGTATCAGAGCCTTAGGCTGGCTTCAAACTGGCCTATGTTGCCAAGGATGAACCAGAACGTCTGGTCCTCCTGCCTCTAAGTGCTGGGGATGGAACCCAGCCATTTGAGATATATATTTTTTTTAATTATTTAAAGACAAGATAAATTATTTAATTTATTTACTACCCTGGAACTCCCTGCCTCACCCTCCCAAGTGCTAGGATTAAAGGTTTGTCTGCCATAACTGGCTTGGGATTCTTTTGTTGCTTAGTTTGGAATTATAAATACACTAACTGCTTGTCCATGTTGTAGGAAACTTCGGTGGCATATATACATTGTTTATTGGCTGCTAATCAATTTGAAAGCCACATACTAAATGAAATGCCTAAGTTTTGTTGTAATTTTCATAGCTACTGGAAAGACATGCTTTTTTTTTTTTTTTTTTTTTTTTTTTTTTTTTTAAATGATTGAAGAATAGGGAAGAGTTTGTGTACAAGGAGTGGAGAGATTGCTCAGTGACTAAGGGCCAGGCCATGCATCCAGTTCCCTCTTGGCTTCTGGACACTATACTTAAATGAACAAGCCTATACAGAGACATACACTTACAACTTTAAAAATATCTGTTTTCAAAATATATAATAAATGAACACCATAAAAGATGACTTCCCTTAGTCATAGCTCAAAGAGCAGTGTGTTTCATTTGTTTACATGTATTATTAAATCTCCTTGAGGTTGGGGCACAGCAGGTCCTGTTGTGAATACACCAAGTTCCTTTCATAGAACCACTGCCAAACCTTGGAAGAAGCTAGCCACTTGATAACATGGACTGTTCTGTTTTCTTGGACTAAGCGTTAGGCAGAGCTGCCTGGCCAGTTCTATGCAGAATAACATTGTCCAGCTTATGCCTTTGCTCTGAACCCCGTGGTCCAACCCTGATCAGAGCCTTTTTGGAGGAATGCTGGTCATAGACTCCTGTTCTGGATCAAGGGCTCACTGCACTGTTGTGTTCATCTGACTGCAGGCAGACCTGCCAGTTCTTGTTTTGTTCTCTTGTGTCCTTTTGTCATTTATGAGTCTGTAATACCCCTGCATGCAGTCATTTGTGTTTAAAAGTATGTAGTGTGTGATTCTTTATATATTTCCCGTTTTCCTAGGGGGAATAAAAGCACTAACGTAAGTTTAAAAGGCATTACTTACAAATACTATGTTGTTAGCTGCCATAATGAAAAATGAACTGACTTTAGACACCCCTGGCTGTCCTGGCACCTCCTGTAGACCAAGGTGGCTTGGAACTCAGAGATCCTACTGCCTCTGCCTCCCAAGTGCTGGTATTAAAGGTGTGTGCCACCATGCCTGGCTGTGTAAGCCTTTTCTTTTCCGGAACACTACCATGTTTTCAGCTAAGTGATGGCCATTTGTTCTAGGCAGAGTATTTCAGATTCCACTGGTCTTTGTTGTGTGCTCCTGTGAGTGTCCTGCTTCCCTGTGTTGTGTATCACTTGGGTACTGTCCCTGGAGCCAGCAGAGGGTGTCGAATCCCCTGGAATTGGAGTTGAGATGGTGGTCAACCTACATATAGGTGCTTGGAACTGAACCTGTAACTTCTGAGTCTACTTTCCAGCCTTATCTTATATTTAAAAATTTTTGAGACATAGTGAACAGAAATGAGAAATTCTTGGGACAACTTCATCAGGCTCATTAGCAATTGACATGTACCTGTTGCTTTTGTCTTGGAATTTTGTAGACCAGGCTTGTCTGAAATTTAGAGATGTCTGTCTCATGTAGAATTAAGGGTGTGGGCCACTCTGAATTATTTTGGAAAAAAGCATCTCTGGACAAGCATCTAAGCTTGAAGGCTAAAGAGATAGTTTACTCCTTGCAGAAGATTGGTTTCTAGGACTCAAGTCAGGCATCTCACTACTATCTTTAACTCCAGCACCATGGTGACTAGATGCCTCTGGCCTCTGCATGCACACACCCCTAACCTATACAAAGACACTGTGTGCATAAAAACATTTAAAAATAAAAAACCCGGCAGATTTGACCTAAAAGTTGAAATCATCTTTTCTAATTAGCCTATTTGTATACTGAGCCAAAACAAAACAAAAACTAAAAACTATGTTAAATAGCTCTGAAGGACAAAGAGCCAAATGTATGTGGATGTACTGTTCTCATTATCGGTTATCGTTCTTGTTATTTGCTTTGTAGCGTTGGGCTTTCTTTGAATGATACCAGTAAGTGAAAGTGTTGAGCATGTGCTCCAGACCCATTAAGAGTTGTTACTCTTGATAGGAAGATGTTTGTTCCTAATGGACTGATATGCGTCAAGGCCCATTTTCCTTCTCCTATGGAAAAAATACAGTTGAAATTGTCTTTATAACACAAATTTTCATTTGTTTCTAGAAGACCCATTTGATGACTTTTTTGGGAACAGACGGGGTTCCCGAGGAAATAGAAGCCGTGGTGCAGGCTCGTTTTTCTCTGCCTTCAGTGGATTTCCTTCTTTTGGAGGTGGATTTCCTGCTTTTGATACAGGTATTAATTAAAGCCTTTGATCAGTCTGTACAAGTCTTTTAGCTGGCACAGTTTGAAGTTTGTAGGGGGCTGGGCAGGTGGGTCTCTCTTTGTTTGGAAATCTTATTTCCTGTCTTGAGGGCAAGTGGGTAAGATGATCAGTGACTTGCTATTGATAGGTGTGAAGGTAATGCCTGTAATCCTGTGTATGACACTGGATGCCAGTTGAGGAAGATTTCCAAGTTTGAGGCCAGGCTGGTGTTTGTATTGATATCCTGTCTTAACATAAGAAAAGCCATAGCCACCATTATGGGAATGTGGGCCATGTAGTTTCCCCTGTGTTATTAAGGTGCTCATAAGGTGTGACCCCAGCTGTGAAGTACATGCCGGCTTCTCAAAGTCTGTATATAGAAAACAAGCGGCATTATTCCCATCTTGAAAAATTTTTTTATTGGTGTACATGAGTACTTGGATACATGCATTCCATTTTGTTTGTTTTGGAGGCCAGAGGGATATATTTTCTCCTTCCACACGGGTTCTTGGTATGAAACCAAAAGCATCAGGTTTTAGTGGTAAGATTTTATATGCTGATAAATGATGCATTTGGTTGCCCTAGTGGTTCTCTGTGGCTTGCAACTCCTTGAGCCTGTCAACCAACCCTTTCCCAGGGTTTGCCACTGGAGAACACAGATATCTTACATTATGAATCATAACTAGCAAAATTATAGTTATGAAGTAGCAGTGAAAATAATTTTATGGTTGGGGCTACCATAGCATGAGGAACTACATTAAAGGATTGTAGCATTTGGAGGGCTGAGAATCACTGCTCTATAATATTATTTTGGATAAAGTAAAGAAAATTAATGAGATTTAATTTCTTTTGATGTGGGCCTCAAAAATGTAAGATAGACTTCCAGTGCTCGTTTCCTGTGGGTATTACTGGTCCCAGGCAGTCTTAAGAGTGTAAATGATTGAGACATGCCCAGGAATATGAGTTGCTTTAGTGTGAACATTTGGAAAAATAGGAAAAGTATTGAAGTCTTTAACAAAAACAAACAAACCTCATATTAGAAAATAGGTTTGCTTCGTTATCTTGTAAAAATTAATGGTTTTTACAACCCATAGTGTAATCATGGCATGATTGAGAGCAATCAATGTGCACATACTGCAGGGGCATGATTTCTCATGTGTATCTCGAAGTTACTAGTTTTTATTATGTGGTATGGGTGTTTTGTCTGCACTGAAAGAAAGTGGCTATGGCTCTATAGCAGTGACTGGAGATGGCCATGCTGTTCAGACATGTGTGTCCCACTCCGAATCTTAGACTATAGACCAGAATGGTCTTAATGGGGGATCACCTGCCTCTTCATCTCACTTGGTTGGATTAATTTGTGCCACCATTCCAGGACCTTGACATATTGCTCTTTGAAGCAGCTTTTTTTGGGGTAGGGAGTATTTAAGCAAGGGGTTGTGCATACTCAGGAGGAAGAGGCAGGTGGCTCTCTTGGAGTTTGATGGTAGCTTGGTCTACAGAGTGATTTCCAGGACAGCCAGGGCTGTTATAGAGAGAAATGGTCTCAAACATGTTTTAAATTACTTGTGTTTGTGTGGACACTTACTGGGGAACACATGACATACTTGGAGATGGAGAGTGTAGTCACTCTCCTACCATGTGTGGGTAGGGGATCAAATTCAGGCTTGATAACTAGTACTTTAACCCACTCAGTCATCTCACTGGCCCTCTTTGAGGCTTAATAAATTTTGAACATAGTAATTTTTGCATGGATACTTGAAGTATGCAATTTTTAACTGTATGTTCTATTTCTCTATAGGATTCACTTCGTTCGGGTCACTAGGGCACGGGGGTCTCACTTCATTCTCTTCAGCATCATTTGGTGGCAGTGGAATGGGCAACTTCAAATCAATATCAACTTCTACTAAGATAGTTAATGGCAAAAAAATCACTACAAAGAGGTACTTATTAATGAATTCATTTGTTTACTTTTGAGTTAGTGAACTCACCTAGGCTAGGCTGGCCTCAGATTCACAGAGAGCAACCTTGTTCAGTCAGGATCTCAAATTTCTTGATTCTTCTGCCTTTTATGATTACAATACTTTGGTTAGAGGTTTACGACACCACTATTGTGCTGTTGATTAAAATGGAGGACCTTGCCTAGAGTAGGCAGATGTTCTATAAACTGAGCTATATCTTCGGCCCTTATTATTTTTCCATTTAAGCTTTTTTCTTTTTTATTTTGAGGGTTGATGGACCAGGATGACCTTGAACCACTTAATCCTGCTGCCTGTCTTCCTGGTGATGGGTTATATAGTCCTTCACACTACTTAGTATTTGTTCTCAAACATCAAAATCCGTTAGCATAGTGTTTCATGTATTTGCTTTGCACAGCTCTCAGAGCCAAGTTTCTAAATCAGCTAAAGGTTTAAATTAAAGTCTTTTGCTTTCAATTTGCTTAACGTTCACATTGAGGCATGCCAATATGTGGTTCTGTGTGATGGGTTTTCCTGGCATTGTCATTGTTACAAAGGGAAAATGGCTCTCTAAGTAGGAAAACTCTAATGGTGGAGTTGGGCTAGAACCCAGGGTCCCCAACCCCAGCCTTACTCTTGGTGGTCAATAGTTAGCAGACTGGTTTACAGTATTTATAAGAGTCCAAACTTAGTTTTGACAGGACAAAAACAAAAAAACCAAAAACTCTTCAGTTGAATTTTGAGTGTAGTTTTCATAGGCCTGTTCTACAAATATTCAATATTTCATAATATAAAAGCTGTGTGTGTGCTACTAAGGACTGCGTCTAGGGCCGTAAGTTTGTTGGGCAGACTCTTTCTACATCCCAACTGAATAGAGGTTTTCTAAATGAGTCATTTTTTGCAGAATTGTGGAGAATGGTCAAGAAAGAGTAGAAGTTGAAGAAGATGGACAGTTAAAGTCCTTGACGATAAATGGTAAGGAGCACCTGCTACGCTTGGATAACAAGTAATTCAACGCCGCATTTCACAGAAATGTTAAACCTAACAAGCACCATTTGAGGAATAACAGGAACTTTTTTTTTGAAGATTTCAAACGAACTCGACTTTCTGTATAACTGTACCTAATCTAAAGTATTTATAAAACAGCTCATCGGAGCCCCTATTTGTCATATAGACTTTTGAGTTTGTTGTTGGGACCACAAAATAGGACCATTTTTTTGTCTTTAAAATTGTTGTATCTCTGTATGCACTTTGCTTTAAACAAAACGTAATCCGAGGTGAGCCCTGTGACTCTTGAGTAGTGCTAGGACGAGATTGTTCTTTAACACCAGCATGGATCTGCTTCCCATTGTGTTGAAATGTGAGTGAGTAGTGTCAGCCTGCTGTGAAGTTAACATTGCCAGATGAACCTTCTTCAGAAATATTTCAATTTTATTTTCAGTATTTAGTAATGAAAGCTATTACTGCATCAATGGTAATACATTTCTGGTTTAGTGTAAATTAAGGATGTTTTCTAGTTGTGCATGGATGCTGGCAAATCCGTCAGTTCTGACAATTGTTTAAATATGTAATGTTAAGCTTAGGTTTAAAAAAAGCTGGTAATTTGGGTCTTTGTCATTTGCTTAAAAAAAAAAAAAGAAAATAAATGCGAATGTGTTTGGTGCATTCTTTCATGAGTGGGGTCTGCAGCCTTCTTGTGTCTGTGTGATTTTGTGCCTGGACTTCTAGTGTCCTTTTTTGTGTATCCTTCCATCATTAAGGTGGATTCTGAGTGGAAGTTACATATAGACCTCTCTTCAGTGTATACAGAGTGTATGGAGTCATGTAAATAATGATCAACAACGCAGTGGTGTGTGTGTGTGGGGGGGTTCAGATTATATGAAGACCTGTATAAATAATGAGCAACAATTTAGTGATTTGTTGGGGGGGTCATTCTGAGGATTGAATCCAGGGCTTGTTGGGTGCTAGACAGGCAACACTGATACTCCTTGTTTTTTGAAACGTCTTCTAAGTAGTTCAGTCTAATCTCGAACTCAAGTAGCTCTTCCTGCCTTTACCTCAGGTGCTGGGATTATAGGCATGCTCTATCATGACTTGCTGTTACAAATCTTAATGTAACAGTTTGTGTGAGAAAAAGGAACCAGTCCAGAAGTTTTCATTAAAACTCCATTGTAGTTTTCTAGTGTTTATTTTACAGACTATCACTACGGGCACTGTTCAGGGAACATCATGGTATAATTAAAGAGCCAACAATAAACTTCTCTTGTTTTTCAGTCTGTAAAAATAGCCTTTGGTTATGGCCATTTTAACTGAAAATTATTTGATATTAAACTATACTCGCATTTAATCCCCCACCCTATTTAAGAAGTGAGTGGTGTGTAGATATTGATTGTTGTAAAATTTTCTCCTGGGACTGTAAGGACACTTTACCTGGAATAAGGAATAGCCATTTTAAAAAAACGTTTATAGGAGAGAAGAAAAGTTTTATCTTAAGTGCGTAGCTAATGTGAATGATCTAAAGATGGCAGATGAGTAAGCACTTGAACATGTGCTAGGAGTGAGCTGATGGTCACTCCAGTGCCCTTGGATAAGGTGGGTATGCAAACACACTGCAAATCTGAAGACAGTGGGTGCCTATTGTTTTGCTTCCAAAATAGTTTGTGATCATCAGAAAGCTCTGCTTCATTACCTATATCAAGTAGGTATCTGGGAACTGGATGAGACAGAAGCTCTGGTGTTGCCTAAGGATATGGGAATGAAAAGGAGACTGCAAGTGCTCGCCCTTGGTTTTGTATTTGCATATGTTTGAGTGCCCTGAGATGTTGGAATTTGAAGCATTGGAGGTCATGCAGCTGTGCTAGGGCCCAAAGATTGGTGGTGGAGGAAGAGGGCATATGGACCAGTGCTTGATATTTGCACTTGATAGCTGTTCGCCTGTTCCTCCATTGCTAGCTGTGCAGACACACAATCCACTTGTTAAACTAAATCTGCTTCCCAGAGAACTGAATCCCCAGGGTAGACAACACTTTGGGAGGGTTTGAATTGCTGTGTGGTGATGGTGTTACTCAGCAGTGACTTGCTAAGTGAAAAAGGTCCCTTTGCCACCTTGAAAAGAGAAGTCTGTCTTTAGTGTTTGGTCTTTGAAAATCTTACTGAAGCTTGTGAGAATATGATCAGTTTCTGTTCCAGGCCTTCCTCAGAAGCTGGCTGCTATGTGCAGAGTCCTTGGGTGGGAGGTGCCTGTGTTTTATACCTCTCTCTCTCTCTCTCTCTCTCTCCCCTCTCTCTCCTCCTCTCTCTCTCTCCTCTCTCTTTCCTCTCTCTCTCTCGTCCTTCAACTTAGTTTGAGTCAATGTAGTGAAGGATTATTTTCCCTTGTGTTTTTACAAAAGTTCTAGGTATGCTTCTGGAGCTGAGTCACTGTTAGGTATGCAACAAACAGTAATATTAAGTGGCTTTACTTGTGAAAGTTAAGGGCAGATTTCAGTAGCAATGTATAATCAATCTGGCTATACACCAGAGTTCTCAGCCTGCATGTCTACACTGCTAAAGTATGCAGTGGGACAAGCCTCTTGGCAACAACTCTAGTTTTAATCATCACGTATGGGTGTGATCTCTTAAGGAATATTATCTCTTCTAGAATTCTTTTTTTGGGGGTGGTGGTGATGGTAGAGAGAGAGTCTTGTTCAGTAGTTCTAGTCTTACCCCCCATTTTTGGGATGATCTACAGGCCTCCCCTTAGTTTTTTTGTTTGTTTGTGTGGTTTGTTTTGTTTTTCGAGACAGGGTTTCAGAACAGCCATACAGTCTACATAATATAGTATAGCCTACATAGTTCAGAACTCAGAAATGTGCGTCACCGACTCTTAAGTGCTGGGATTAAAGTGTACATTGTCACTCCCAGCCCTTTGGGTGAGGGGTCAAGATGGTTTCTTTGTGTATCCTTGGCTGTCCTGGAACTTGTTTTGTAGACCAGCCTGGCCTCTTACAGAGATCCCCCTGTCTCTGCCTCCCAAATTGTTGGGATTAAAGGCAGGTACCACCATTACCTGCCTTCCAGTTTTTTTTTTTAAAGTATATTGTGGAAAGAACCCAGAGATTTGGGCATGGTGTACCCAAGCTGTATTCTCCAGCCCTCTTCCAGAATATTTTCTCAGATTCTTCAGTTTGTACTTTGGTTTTTCTGTCTTGTTGGGAATTTGGAAGACAAGGTCTCACTATTGCTTAGGCTGGTCTTGAAATTCATTGTGTAGCCCACTGCAACTTCTCAAGTGCTGCATGTATTGGCACAAACCAACAGACCTCATTTGCTACTTGAGTTCATTAGAGTCACTTGCATGTGCCCAAGGGAAGATAGGGCACAGTCCATGGATTGATCGATCTAGCATAGAATAAATCACAACCTCAACCTCAGCTATGTAGGGAGTTTGAAGACACGATGTATGAGACCATGTTTGGGGTGGAGAAGAGGTGCTGGGGAGTATTGAAAGTCATTTTTCAAACCTTTCCTTTAAAAAAACATTTTACATTCGTGTTGTGTGTGTGTGTGTGTGCCTGTTTCTCCATGTGCACTGTACACATGTAAAAATCGTATGTGTGTGTTGTCTGTATGCATGCTTGTGTATCGTGTATGCAGTGCTGAGGTGGCCAAAAGAGGGCATTAGAGTCCCTGGAATTGGAGTCAGTCATGAGTGGCTGTATGGGTCCTCTTAACTGCTGAGTTATCTCTCCAACTCCTGTTCTTGATTAACACACACACACACACACACACACACACACAAATTACATATGTGTGTGTGTGTATATATATATATATATATAAATTGTAAAACCAATGCTGTACTCATTAGTTGTACAGTTTTAGGTGACAGTGGGTTTAACATTAAAACTATGGGTTTTGCCTATGTTTATGTCTGTACAAATGGTACAAATGTATGCTTGTACTGTGCATGTCTAGTAGTTTTGTAAGCCAGAATAGGGTGTTGGTTCCCCTGAATTGGAGTTAAAGGTAGTTGAAAACTGCCATGTGGATCCTGGGAATAGAATCAGATCCCCCTAGAAGAGCCGGTACTGTAACTGCTGATCCCTCTTTACAGCTGGGGTTTTGATTATGTGTCTCTGTCAGTGTGTATATATGAGTGTAGGAGAGGTACTCGTGGAGGCCAAAAGAAGGTTATCTGACTCCTTGGATCTCGAGTTCTGTTGAGAAGGTTGCTGTGGGTTCTGGGAACCAAATTCAGGTCTTCTGGGAGAATGTCAAATGCTGAGCCATCTCTCCAGTCCACTGACAACATTTTGTTCTGTAAAAGGCTGGTTTTAGAAAGCATAGTATACAAAAAGTCTCCTTTTC
This sequence comes from Phodopus roborovskii, assembly GCF_943737965.1. NCBI lineage: Eukaryota > Metazoa > Chordata > Mammalia > Rodentia > Cricetidae > Phodopus > Phodopus roborovskii. Next base: position 26,355,666 of record NW_026126571.1, on the reverse strand, counting down.
TCAGTTTTGGGGAAAGAAGTCTTACTGTATAACCTGTATTAATAGTATGTCAAGGAATGGAAACAACAGGCTTCCTCTTAATTGACCAAGAGTGAATGAACCCAGATTTGAATTCCTGCACTGTTTTCTTCTGCAGCCATTGACATGTCTGTAGTCATCACGTGTGTGTATCTGTCCTATGTCTCACTACCCTAAAGGGTTATGCTTTCTAGTGAGCATTTTTAAGAATTTCACAAGAGAAGAATTTACATTACTGCTCCAAATGAGTCAACCAAGTAGATTCATACTCATTTCTCTGCCCCCTTTTTTCAGGCAGGGTTTCTTTGTATAAGAACTCAGCTCCATTTGCCTCTGCCTTCCAAGGCATGTGCCATGATCATCCAACATTATTTGGTTTTTAGGGACAGATTTTTAAAAAATTTATTTTAAAAAATGGTGTTTTGTCATGGGTGTTGGATGCCCTGGAATTACATACAGGTGGTTGTAAGCTGCCGTGTGGGTCCTGGGAATTGAACCCAGGTCCCCTGGAAGAGTGTGCTTAACCACTGAGCCCTCTCTCTAACCCCTAGGGGCAGACTGCTGATCCACTTTCCAGCTCCAAAGTATGTATTAAACTTAAGAATTTAATAAGTGGCATCTGGTTTATGTCTAACACCTTTGAGCCCTGTTTGTTTCTCTTTCACTGGTGAGCATGTGGAGGGCAGTGGAGTCAGGCTTGGCTCCCTGGGTGTAGGAGGCTACTTTGCATGTGTTCCCCTAAAGTCTGGCTCTGGTCCTAGAGAGTGCTCCAAAAGGCAGGCATTCCAGAGTGGCCATAGCTGTGGGGTGTGGGGAGTTGCTAAGCAGCACTCTCATGTGGTAACTGACATTTGGCCTCAATCATGGGGAGCAGTTGGTGTTTTTAAGATGCCCATTAATTAGTCCTAGCCCTGGCAGCCTGAGGACTGACTGACTTGGTTATTGGTTATGACCACCCTTACCCAGGGTTTTTGATGGGTATGAGCAACATGGTTTTAGGGAAATATTATGTGGAACTTAACTTTTTACATTTAGAGGTTATCAACTCCCCAGAGACTGCTGGAAGTCATTTGGCCCTTTGTCTTTGTCCACTGTGACTCAGGATCTTTAGTTTAGGATGCTTGTGACACAGTTCCCAAAAGAAGCTAGGCACCTGCTGTCATCAGCTGTGGTGTTTTCATAATTTTTTTAACCTTAACAGCAGGGTCTCTGTCCTCACTTGGTAGCCTAGGCTAGCCTCATAGTTATGGAACTCATGCGTTAGCATCCTGTATGCTGGTTATTACAGGTGTATGTCATGTCAGCTTTACTCGTTATTTTCATAACCAGCATATGCACCTTTGACTCTACGGATCATAATTAGTAAGTAGCCTTTAAAGATGGTTTGTGTAAGTCCGAGGATATAATTCAGTGGCATGGTACTTGTCTAGCCTCTGTTAGAAATAAAATTAATAAACTAATGCTTTAGGGATTCCTTGTCTCCTAGGCACCCTGATAAAATGTTGTTTCTACTTGCTTGTGTATTTCCTATGGCATTTTCCAAGTTGCCCCTGCTGCCCCTTTGTACATAGTTTTTTCCCTCTCTCCCATCATTTGTTCTAGGCTGGCATTCCCCTTTTTGGCTGCTGTGTACTTGCCTTTTTGGTCACATTCAGTATCCTGTCACAGTTGCTCACAATTTTGTTCATTTGAGAGTAACAGCACACAGCTCTTACTCCTCATTTGAAGCCGTTTCTTTACTACTGAGTTTAAGAACAAGAACAGGGCTCTGACACATGGCAGACACCAACTGAGTGACTTCATCTTGTGGGCTAGCAGGTGATGCAGGTGAAATCTCTGCTTACAGTGCCATCAACGACTTGAGTGAAACGGACTCTTTCTTTCTCTGTCCTCATGTACTTGGGAGGGAGGCTATGTGAAGTCTGCAGGACACTCACATTCAGCTAGACTCTGTGGCATCTGAGTCATGCCACACTTGTGACAGCTGCTGAGTATTTCTGTCGAAGCTTCTGGGTGACTTCAGTGTTTTGGCTCAGGACACTGACAGGTCATGAGGCTGTTTTAAACTCATTTGGCATGTTCAAAAGCAGGATGTTTTCTGGTGTGTTCCCCAAGTGGAAACGAAATGTGAGCTCTCATAACCAATCTCTGTACTTGAGCAATTTGGATATTTCCATCAATGTGACCTGGGATGTGGCCTAGTGCTTGACTTGCATTAGGCCCTGGCTTGGATACCTAACACCAAAACAACCCATTAAAAAAAAATGAATGGAGCTGGGTGGTGATGGTGCACGCCTTTAATCCCAGCATTGTGGAGGCAGAAGCAAGTAGACCTCTGTGTTTGAGACCAACCAGGGCTATACAGAAGCCCTATAAACAACAAAAGAATGTAAAGGACAACTTTTAGTCCAAGCAGAGAAAGGTGTATCTCTTGAGTTCAAAGCCAGCTTGGCTTATGAAGAGAATTCCAGACCCTCCTCTCAACTCTGAATTTCAAACAAATAAACAAACAAACAAATGCCTTAAGAATTGTCCAGCAGAAATTGTGTGAAAATTAAGACTTTTTTTTTTTAATTGTGTATGGGTATTTTGGCTGTATTTATAAAAATTCTATGTGCCATATGCCTGCTCAGTGCCAATGAAAACCAGAAGATTGCAGACTTGGGTCATCCAGAAGAGCAACTAGTGCTCCTAACCCCTGGAAAAATCTGGTCACTTTATTCTATGATTTTTCTTTCTGCCAATTTTTCTATGTCAGAATGGCTAAAGAAGAGTGGTAGTGTAGTAAATAACATGGCTAGTGTGGGAAGCTTGACCTGGTGTTTGCTTCAGTTGTGGAGCATGCACTTCTGTATCTCCCAAAAAAGGCTTTGCATATCTTTTATTAAATTATATTTGCTTGTGTGTGCATGTGCATTTTATCACATGTGGAGGACAGAAGACAGCATGCAAGAGTTGGTGGCTTCCAGGAAACTCAGGTCACACTAGGCTTTGTGGCAAGCACCCTTGCTTGCTTGGCTCTGCCTCTGTGTATCCTAAATGCAGAAGGCTTTGTGTTTGAGATGAGTTAAATGTAGCAATATCTGGGATGCTTAATTGACCCACACGCTTCCTCCTAGCTGGTAGTGGTGAGTACTCTTTGAGACATGCTGGCTGTGAGCATGGCTTGTCTGCCTTGTATGGCAGTTGACTCAGTCAGTGGTGGTTTTCTACCTGTGTGACATCAAGGGAACTTCCCACTGGAACTTTTATGTCTTTTTGCAAGTCAGGTTCTCAAGTTGGCTGTCAGGAGCATCTAATGAAAATATTCCTTGGATTGGGGCCTTGTATGCTTACAGGCCCTTTGAAGCCATTTATTTACTCACTTTACTTCCAGGCACATAGCCTTAAAGGTTGGTTTACTGACTTGTGTCTACCATCTGGGATGGAGCAAAGTGTTTTTTTATCCCAGAGAGGAGGAAGAAGCCTCAAACCGTTTAGGTTTGGACAGATGTCCCTGGGGCCTGGACACCTAGCAGCTGTATAATCCTGTGGATTTTAGGAACCTGAAAAGTAGGACAAGATCCCCCGCCCCCATGTTTTTGTCCTGGAATTCTCTCTGAAAACCAGGCTCACCTAGAACTGCCCGCCTCTGCCAACCTCCCAGGGCTGGGATTAAAGGCTTGTGCCATCATGCCCAGCTCTGGCTTACCTTGAGGTGAGGTGAAACTGCTGTTTGTGGAGTGGAACCAAGTCTTTCCCTGGGGTCAGATGGTCATTTGAAGCAACTGTGTATTGTGGCATAAGTGAACTTCCTTGTACCCCTGTGTACCTGTACTTTACTTTGGAGTTCGCATTCCAGTCTTAATCTGTTAAACTATGAAGTACACACACACACACACACACACACACACACACACACACTTACTTCTCGGTTTCATAGCCCTAGGTGTCCTGTAACTAGCGCTCAAATAACTCTATGGACCAGGCTGTAGCACAATAAATAAATGACCCAGAGACTAATATTTAAATTCAAACTTCAAGCTGAAGGTCAGAAAAGCAAAGTAGCAGGCCACTAAGTCTATTAACCACTACCCCAGGCTCACTGCCTTTTCTCAGCATGGATAGAGAATGATTGCTCAATACTGAGATCTTGCCCCTGTGCTATATACCTCCCATGAGTCCTGGAATTAAAGGTGTGAACTATACGTCTCTCTTAGGCTTATTCAATCTTGTGAAATCTGTCTATTGGGTCTGTCTATTGAGTCCTAGAATTAAAGGTGTGTACCATAACCACCTAGCTTCTGGCTGGTGTGTGCCTGGCTTCTATGCCTTATGATTGACTTTGCTTTCTGAATCCTCAGGCAAGCTTTAATAAATTATAAATAATATATCACCACAATTCCCCTTTTTTGTCTAATAAAAAAGACTATAACATGAGAAAAACTATACAGTATGTACAGGCAATAAGTTCATCAATAATGTCTAGTCCTTTTGCATTTGATGAATTCAGAGACAATACTTCACTGTCTATTCTATCTTGGTGAGTCCAAAGTCTTGTACCTAATTTACTTTTATTCTAATTTTCATTATCAAATTATCTTTTAATGTCTCAAATTTCATACCTCTTTAGTGAGTTTCTTTTCTGAGTCTGGTAAATGATGAAAGCTATATATTAATTAGTCTTCAACTCCCTCAGAGACCCAAGAAAGAAATATTAACTGAGTAAGCAAGAAGTACAAGCAAGCGACTTCCAAAAATTGTGAGAAATGATAAAAACAATTGGCTGCCTGGACAGTCACTCAAGGTTCTCCAGTGTTGGGGTATCTATCTTCAGCCTACTGTCATTTCTGACAGACTTTTCTATGAAGCTGGATTTTATAGGCTGTCCTGCTTTGTCTTGGTAGAATTTTCAGTCTTATATTGCACACTGCTTGTCCAACTTGGACAGCATACTGTCAATAGTTGAGGCAAGGGCACTTAACTTGCTCAGTGGCTTACTTTTGCCATCAAGAATGTATGTAAACACCATATGGAGTTTCTTTGACTGAAGTCCATCATATCCAGGAGCAGACATGTCTTATTGTCATAAAAATTTTTTATGTCATTAAAACATTTTAAATGCCATATTCTGAAGATCTCTTCAGTGTTTGAAGACGATCTGTGTTTCTAAAATATATCTCTGTTTAACCTTGAAAACATACCTAATGTGATTACAAATTCTATTGTAATAGATGACTGATTACCTACATTTTCTTATTCTCTTATATAGTTGGTAATAACAACTTTCTAGAACTAGAAATTTGCATTACATTGATAAATAAGCTGTATAGGTATAATACCTTGAACAGTATTAGAAACGTGTGTCTTTAACAGATTAATCTCAAGTTTGTATCAGTATACAATAAAATCCAATCCAGTGAAAAATTTAAAACAAGTAGTTGCTTTTTAAAAGTAGATTCAATAATCTACCCTTTTATGCTATCTTATCTGTATTCCTTCTCCCTCCCAAAACAAAACCCCTTTGTTCAGCTATCTTCCCAACCTCCCTAAACAATGACAAATTCCATAACCCATTGAATAAACCAAACCACCCACCCCACCTTGGGAATGTCAGTATTGTGTTCTTAAAGTTACTTCCTTCTGTTTGGGGGCAGTGGCATCTTTAGGAGATCCTTGAAAAAAATTTGGGTAACTGTCAAGCTGTGTCATTTTTGTTTGGTCTCTGCATAATGGGAAGTTCAGGGCTTAAGTCCTGGCTAGAGTTGTCTGTGACTGGATCATCTCAGCTGACCTTGAAATTGTCTGAGCAGTTTGTGGTCCAAAGGCCATCTTTAGTTATTGTTCAGCTTAATGGTGTTATCATAGTCCTGGTGTAATTGTTGTGGGGTTCAATCTTTTTTTTTTTTTTGTTTTGTTTTGTTTTCTTTTTCGAGACAGGATTTTTCTGTCTTAACAGTCCTGGCAGTTCTGAAACTCATTTTGTAGACCAGGCTGGCCTCAAACTCAGTGAGCACTGCTTGTATCTGCATCCCAAGTGATGGTATTAAAAGTGTGTGTGTGTGTGTGTGTGCGCGCGCGCGCGCGCACCCTCCACCTAACCATTTTTTGATTCAGTCTATTCTTTGGAGACTTAAGAGATCACATTGGGTCAGATTATTTCTTTTCTTGATAATTTATTTCTTTGGATGCTTGTTTGTTCAAAGGTCTTAAATTCCTCAAGACAGAATTTTTTTTTTATTTTTCTGGAAAGAAAAACAAAACCCTTTCCCAACCCTAACTTGGGGGATGTTCCTAATCTAATCGTTATCAAATTTGATCAATAGCGCTCCTGAATTTTTTGTTTTAGTTTCTAAAACTCTTTTGTCATCCAGTTAATTGTACTGGGAAGGAGTTTCATTCATGGTGGCAGGAAATGAATGAACAGGGTTTGGCACAGGGGCTTTCAAGAGGTCCCTCAAGGCATTTCCTGAAGGGAAAGGATCACCTTGATAATCTCTTGTCAATCTACATTCCTTTGTCTAAAGCCTGCCTTTGTCACAACTTGAGCATAAACCAGAAGGTGGGGCATTCTGTTTGAATTTGTTTTTATAAAAATAATTGTTTCTAGAAACACCCTGTTTAAATCCCTTTTCAGGTGACCTTGTCTGCCACAATTTAAACATTTGACATTTCTATTTTTCTTTAAACCTTTTGAAATCTCTCCTATCCATATATCATCATTATAACCATGAACTTCAATATTAACTGTATCTCAGATCTAGTCCTCTAAATGTGCTGGTTTTGCTTTTAAAGGCCTAATTATTCTTTTGCATTGGGCATTAGCACTTTTATTATTTTTCTAGCTTCTGTGTCTGATACTGTTCTGTTGATTGCCAATGTAAGTCCACAAATGTTTCCTTTAGGCCCTGTATGGCTTTTGTAAAGGATTCAGTATCCTTTCCTCCTCCAGTTCTGTCCCAAGTATTCAAAGCTGCTGCCCAGCATAAGCTCAAGAGATGATCATCATATTGACGACATTTCTAAAGTAGCATAATCTCCTTCTCCAAGAATTCAATCTTGGGAGATATCTATACCTCTAGTGTTAGCCTTTTGTTCAATATTTATAACCTCTTCCAGGAAGTCCACTGTAATTGTGGCCCAGGCTCTAGGACAGCTTTTATCAAATCTATTCAATCTACAGGGATAAGCCCTTTACAAACAGACCACAACTTTTTATCATCCGCTTCACAAAAGGTGAATGGATACCATATGAGTCTACAGCTTCCTTGAATTTCCCTAAATCTAACATTGTTACAGGCTTCCAAGTAGCTCTTATAGAATCTCCTTCATTTGGCACTTCCTGTAAGGTTACTGGATATATTAAAGGTGGTTCTCTTAAGACCTTAACTTGTTCATTTTTAACCTTAAAATGCAATGCTGAATTTGTTTTTCCATGTAATTCTCCAGTCTGGGTTTGAGTATCTATAATCTGCTTTAATGAGTTTTTCTAAGGTCTGCATCTTAGCGCTCATATCAACCAACTTTTGAAGAGATAAACCAAGATAACAACAAAGGTTACCAAAATGACAACAGTATGTCAACCACGGCTAAATTGATTATTCCTTCATGTTCTATTTTTAAACCATCCATTGCAATCATGCAGACCTAATTTTCTCCATTTTAATAATGTGTGTGTGTGTGTGTGTGAAAAACTCTTTAAATCAGTTCCTTCAGGAATTTCCAATTACTAAATCTGCCAACAATGTCAGTAAAACTGTGAGACATAGCAAGTTTGAATCTGAGAACTAGGTCGTGTCTGAACTGAGAGCGTCAGCTCGAGGAGAGGAGGCTTTAGGAAAAGCCTCCCAAGTTTGGGTGGCAGCTGAAGACTTTAGAAAAACTATACCTGCAAAATCCTACACTTGCTCAATGATGTGAGGAGAAAACAAAAGAAAACCTAGCTGTTGGGGCAAGGACTCAGGCAGGAGGAACTGGGGTGGGATTCCCGCCTGCAGCTCAGGCGTGGGCCTTAGCCTGTGGCCTCAAAGCAGCTTTTTTGTGAATTAGTACTTTAACATTGGGCACTAAATGTAGTACAAATATAAATGACCCAGAGACTGATAATTCAGTTCCAAACTTCAAGCCGAAGGTCAGAAAAGCAAAGTAGTGGGCCACTAGCTCTATTAACCATCTCAGGCTGAATGGGCTGATCTTGCTGCCTCTCAGGGTGGCTGAAAAATGAATGCCTGGTACTGAGACCTTATTCCTGTCTTACATACCTCTCATGGATTCTGGGATACCTTTAGGTAGGAGCTATAATTCTCTTCTAGACTGATTCTATCTACCTCTTAATCCTAAACCCTAGGATTAAAGATGTGTACCACCACCTCCTAGCTTCTGCCTACTGGGATTAAAGGTGTGTGCCTGGCTTCCATGGCTTGTGGCTGACTTTGCTTTCTGAATCTTCAGGCATGCTTTAATAAATCATAAATACTATATCACTGCACTAGGCTGGCCTCAAACTGGCCACCTGTCTCTGCCTCCTAGTGCTGGGATTAAAGGCGTGTGTCACCACCACCCAAGAAGTTATACATTTGTATGATCCATATCTGATGAGGGAATAGAGCAGAGCTGGACAGCTGAAAGCTCCTGCAGTCTTCAAATGTGAATGCTGTCCAGTCTCAGACACTGTAGACTCTTCAGCCTGCTCCATTGTTACAGCCACAGCACTACTGTGAATATGAGGCTCCTAGCATGTGGGTTCCTGGAAGAGCTCCACACTGCAAGCCATAGTGTAGGCTGGGACCACACCTTCCTCATTCCTAAGAAGCAAGTGTTGAGGGCATCAGCTGTTAGAGTTTATTATGGCAGTTTGTCTTAACCTTCCTAATGCTGTGACCCTTTAATAAGGTTCCTCATGTCATGGTGACTCCTAACAATAAAGTTACTTTGTTGCTACTTCTTAACCATAATTCCACTGCTGTTATGAATTGTAAATATCTGGTATGCAGGATATCTAATATGCAGGCACAGACTAGGATGTGTTTTGAGGACCCTATGGATGAGCTCTGAGACCCACCCTCGGTGCTGTGGTCCAGCTTTACCTGATCCTCTAGGTCTGATGCGTGTTCAGGGATAAATTGGGGAGGGGGTGGCAGTGCCACATGTGATTTTTACTTTGAGAAGGAAGCTTACTAACAGCATGGCCAGGGCACATAGTCACTCATGCCCCTGCCTCTGCAGGGGACCATTCTGTCTCTCTGCAGGCTGCATGTGAGGATGCTGAGTAGGACAGGCAGTGAAGTCCTTTCTGTGATAGGTGCAGTTCAGTACAAAGCCTTACATCTGGATTCTGTGATGTCTCCTTGGCTACTCTAAGATAAGGCAGGAGTGGGTGTGTTTGTCTGTCTGTCTGGTTCCTTTCTAGCTCTGCTAGAATCCGCTGTGAAGGCTGTGGTTGGACAGAATCAACCAAGTAAATTGGGACTGATGTGCCAGGATATGAAGACAGCAGGGATGGTCCTCCCTCAGCTGCCAAGTTCTCAAAGCTTATAAGGCATCCCCATATTAAGGGATAAGGATGAATGATGTGTGAGTCTAGGTGCTTGCCATCATTTTGAAGGTGGTGGTGTAATGGTTTTCTGTACCTTTGGGTTCCCACTATAACAGAATAGATAAGTCATCAGAACTGCAAGACATATCCCATGGGGAAAGCAGTTTCGATTCCATGGGCTGTTATCAGACTGGCCATGCTTCATGCTTCTGCTTGTCGGCAGCTATGAAGAGAAAAGAGCAGAGGGTTCAAGAGGAGGTTCTGAAGCAAGGCAGGGACAAAGGTCACAGCATGGTATGTGAGAGGTGTGCTGTTACTGCCTTCACTGTTGGGATTCTGCTCTTGGAGCTTGCAAGCACAAAGCAGCCTGTCCACAGGGCCAGCTGTGTTGGGCCTGGGTCTAGGCTGTGTGCTGGGGTCAGCAGCCCAGCCCAGCTTCTTTCACATAGAAGCAAGTCAGGCTTGGAAATGTCCCAGACACCAGTGGTCAGCCGAGTCTGCCCTGGTCCAGACTGCCTTAGAGGCAGTAGTTGCTAAGTGGATAAGCCTCAGGGCTCTTTGTCACAGCAACCAGTTCATTGATTTGGGTGCTGGCTGCCAGTCACTACCTAGTGTGTTATGAGGACAGCAGGCTGGAAGTGAGAATGCTGGAGGAGAGAGATGACCCGTGTCCAGGCACTTCCCACCTTTATTTCCATCCTAGGCACTTCAGTTTGTGGGAGCCTGTGCCCCATAGTCCCATGCTTTCTAGTGCTGGCCAGAGGAGTTCCTAGTGGGGATTTTCAAGAAAGTCTTGAGAGGAATGGGTGGCTACATAGGCCACGTTGAGTGTTGGCCTTCCGCCACTGGTCCTCAGGAGGACGAGGCCAGGCTCTGGAAGGATTGTGAGGCACAACATGTAGAAATTTTTCTCAGCTTTCTTAGTTCTTTTTAAAATTATTACCCATTTATTTATGAGAGAGAGAGAAAGAACATGCACCAGTGTGTAAGTGGAGATCAGAGGACAACTTGAGGGCCCTGGGGAAAAATAAAGTTCAGGGTATCAGGGCTTGGCTTGGCAGCAAAGCACTTTTACCCTCTGAGCCATCTTTTCCTTTGCTAGTTCAGAGACAACAAAAAGCCAGTTTTCTCTTTGTGGTTAGTGTTTTCACTCTTCACTCAGTAAACGCAGAACTCTCTGAAAGTGCTCTGAAAGCAGGTCTGGTGTGCATTCCCAGGCTGGGAAAGGTAGGCGTTTGAAGTACAGAGATCCTTTATCAAGAAGGAAGCATGCCATCCTCCCAAGAGATAGGCTACCTGCTATATATGTCCTAGCCGAGCTTTGAGAACCCAGAGCGCGGGGAATTTGCCCAATAGGGGTGGTGAGCTTGTCAGACTGCCCCACTGAGGGCCAATGCCTGTACGTCTGTTGAGTAAGATTGCTTATTCCTATTGGGTGTTGATCCTCATTGGGTGTGTCTAGGTTGAGCTTGCAGACCAGCAGGACTGTTGGGAAGGGTGCTTCTGAAGGAGAATGTGGGGAGCATCCTCTCTCACCTTGTGGCTGGATGGGAGCCTGGTAAGACCTGGCTCCGAGCAGACCCAAGGACACCCATCCTTGTACTGAGGTAAGTGAGAGGAACAAGAGGCCACTGTCCTGAGGCACACACATGAAAAAAGTGGCTTCCTTCATGAGTTACACGCAGTCATGCTTGCTTTCCCTTTCTCCTCCCTGTCATTCTTTCTATCTCCCCCTTTTATTAAATATGGATGTTGCTAGCTATATATATATATCACTGTGCAGTCTAGGCTGATAGTCATTCTGCCTCAGCTTCCCCTCTTGGGATTACAGCCATGTACAACCATGTTTGTCTCTTGTTCATCATCTATTGACCTCTGCCTCCCAAGAGCTGGGATAACGGCGTGCACCACCATTGCCTGGCTTGTTTAGTTTTTAAACATCCATGGAATGAATTCACAGGTGTTCTCTGCTTGGAAGAGAATAGTCTAGCCTGATGAGTGCTCATTCTCTCCATACATAGTTGGGGTGACTGGCTAGCTGGAGGGTACCCCAGGGATAATCGGCAAAACCCCAAGGGGCCAGTGAACTTTGACATTATCCTCCTATGTGCCATTGTTTATGTCAGTCAGATTCTGAACCCTGTCACCATGTGCCTGCCACTATAAGGCTGAGTAGTCAGGAAATTTCTTCTGTTTGCTGATCATCATGGGATGGGTGTTGGGTTCAGAAATCACATGGGGTGGTGCTAGCTAGTCTCTGTTGCTCCTTAAACAGTGCCTTTCCCTCAGTGTAGTCTTTGAAAACAGTGCCTCAACATGGGGTGTGTGGTAATTTTCCTTCCTGATGGTCCCAGATCTCAGGCTTTTGTCTCATTCAGACATGTTTGTCTACAGATGCGTCTATGGACTCACAGGTTTGCCCATGGCGCATTTTGCCCTCAGCTCAATGTAGAAAGTGGGGCTCAGCAGGATTCCCCAGTCTCTAGGCCATCCCCAGGTTATGTAGGATGGGTGTGAACAATGGGGTCGGAGACTGGCACCTCTGAACAGGCTGCTGCTGCTGGCTTACCTTTGTGCATGGTTGGTTAAATGGATGCCAAATGAGTGGGTAAGGCCTCTTCACTGGATGTTGGTTGTTGAAGCTTGCAAACTCAAAGCTCTGGACTTTTCCCAGTTTTTTGAGACAGTGTTTCTCTGTGTAACAACAGTCCTGACTCTGTTGGAACTTGCTCTGTAGACCAGGCTGGCCTTGAACTCACAGAGATCCCTCTGCCTCCCGAGTGCTGGGACCAAAGGCGTGTGTCACCACTGCCTGACTTGGATTGGGTTTAATGAATCTTATGACTGTAGTGCCAGGTGTTATACTTGACCCCAGCTTTAAGATTTTTCAGAAATGTGTTCCATCCTGTGTTGGCTTGCTGTTTCCACACAGTGGGAAGATCTAAATGGAGTTCCTAATGGGTCTAGATTATAAAAAGCCAGAGTCAGATACAGAGGGAAATGCTGTGAGATCAGAGAGGAGCAGGCCACACAGCACACCTTGCCTCCTTAGTGTCAGCAGACAAGAGAGTGGTTTGCTGTTTCTCCCTGCTTATATTCTATTTCTGCCCAGATACCTCCCTTCCTGTCTGTAATACCTCCAGACCTATGGCAAGTTCCATTCTCTGACCCTCAGACAGGCTGTATTTGTACAAGCAAGATACCACCACAGGAAGATGGGCAGGTTTCTGCCCATCAGGGATAGATTCTGCACAGGTCTGGCTCCAGCAGAGCCTGGCTTCATGGGAGGAGTCTAGCTGAGAACTGGTCTTAAATGTGTCACGTGTTTCCTTGAGCAAGTGCCTCCCAGTGATGGGAGGAGAAGCTACATGTAGAGTGGCTGTGCCTGTCTCCCTCTTCCATCAAAGGAAGATGGCTGCTGCAGGTGTCTTGTGGAGATGACCCTCAGACTAAGAGAGGTAGCAGGGCAGCTGCTCAGGAGGTGAGCAAAGGTTCAGAGAGCCATTGCCTTGAGCGTAACAATTGCTACAAGTTATAACAGCACTGTTATTCAAAGTTCCAGGGAATCAAAGTCGATCCTTTGATTGTTACTTTCTTGTTTTATTTTCAGTAGCCATCTAATGTGTAAAACCTTCAGAACTATTTTCTGTTTCTCCAATGATAACAGCCTTCTGAATGATGATGGGCCCGTGTTGAGGGGGTGTGTGATGAGCTGTGCTTCAGAGCTGGCTGGGAGCTTTCTCAGAGATTGCCTGGGACCTGGCTCTTCCCTGCAGGCATGGCATGCAAAATGCCTGAGGCTTCTGCAGTCCTTCTAAGCCACTTGATGCTTGTGTAGAGGTGATGCCTCCTTAGTGCTGGCCTCTGAACATGCCTGGCCTGGCTCTGGTGCCTTTTAGCAGGGCTGCATTATCAGGTTGGTAAGAATCCTCTTAAGCAGTATCTGCCAGACCTTGTGCCTTGATTGTATACTCAGACTCAAGGTGATGGCGTAGCAGCAGAGACAAGACAATTAGTTTCTCTGGGATTGCTTTATGTCCCCTTCTGGGAAGAGAATGTTCAGGTCTAGCAGTGCAGTGGAGTGCATGGACAGTCTCTACTTTTATAGAAATTTGGTGGCTCTAGAGATGAAGCCATCTTTTGGGAAAGAAGGCGGCGGGTGAAGCCTTTTGCTCCCAAGGGAGGGATGCAGCTCACAGCTCTCCCTGGTGTGCTGTGCTTTCAGGTGTGGCCAACGAGAACGCTCTTGCAGAAGAATGTCAGCGGAGAGGCCAACATATACCAGCTCTGGCCCATGGCCCGGCCCCACCAACAGCCGGGGCCCCCTCCCCGGCCCGGCCCCCGGCCCCACCAACAGCCCAGACTTCGGCCTCTTCTGTCAGCACCCGCCCACAGAAGCCACCCAGGCCTGCCCCGATGGCCAAACTTGTGTCTAAAAGCAACTGGGAAGATGAAGAGCAGGACAGGCAGCGGGTTCCTGGCAACTGGGATGCCCCCATGACCTCAGCAGGTGTGCAGAAGGGAGCTGGTGTGGAGCACCCCAAAAGTGATTTGCCCCCAGACTCAGGACAGCGAGGACAGAAGTCAGGCCTGTGTTGCTGCATTCTGACCTGAGCAGGCATGGGGAGCTGGGGGAAGGTGCCAGGCCTGCCGGGCAGGGGCAGAAGAGATCCCTGCACTGAGCTCACCTCCCACAGCCGCTCTGTAAAGCCTAGCTGCGTGGTTCAAAGCCCACTCCATGATTAAAACGGGGGTCCCAGTATTCTGATGTGTATGGAATATGTTGTCTGGATCAAGTTGACTGCTGAGCAAATGCTAGGTGCTGCTTCTGTCCCTAAAGGCTCCTTTTTATAATTTTGATCCTAAATCTTGAGATCTGTCACTTAACCTGACTTGCCCCAAGGCCACTCACACACTTACTATATTATATAAGCTTCACTTTCCACACAAAAAGACACAGCCAGGCACCTAGAGTTCTCTCAGGTGAACCACAGCTGAAGGTGGAGGTCCTTTCTGCCTCTGTGCTCGTGATGGGATCCAGCAGCTTTTACATCCAGCAGCTTGTACATCTTGAGGTGTATTTCCTATAGAACATTCTGGATGTCAGCATGTACAAATAGAGCTTTCCTAGTCAGACCTAAGCCCCGTATCGATGTATTTTTGTTGCCCAGAAGTGAGACAAGTTTGTGCCCATGACTATGTAAACACAGAGATGTGGCCTGGTGGTCCATGTCTGATTGTGTTGTAAAGTGTTCCAAGTAGGAAACAGGGCGGAGGTCAATTCCATCGCTTCCCAGGACTTTGTATTAAAGTCAAGCCCCCTAGTCCCTTCTGGTTCTCCTCAGAAGAGAATGAAGCAGAGAGCCCTCTAGGGTTCTAGAACAAAAGGAAACACACTGACTAGAGTCCCCCATGGGTGAGGCATAGCTTGAACTGGGCAGTGGGGAGATAGCAGCAAAAACAGATGGGTGCCTGCGATATGAATTTTGTGCAACCAAGTGGCAGATGGGCAGGTTTGCCTGGATGCACTAGGACGTTTTCATGTGCCCCAGTGGCTGTGGACACCTCCTACAATGTCTTTTCCAGGAGGTGCTCCCAGGAGGACTTGGAGGGGTGGTGAGAAATACAGGACGGCAGGCTCGTAGATTTTGGCACCCCCCCCCCCCATGTTCATTAGGCTGGCCTGTGAGGTGCTGTGCCATTAATCTGGTTTCTAGAAGGTGTACAGGGACAGGCCTGCCCGCAGAACTCGTTTACAGGTGCGCAGGCTGCCCACAGTGGGATCTGGACAGGAAGTGTGGTTGCAGCAGATGGCCATTCTCTTGGCCTTGGGCCACACCTGTTAAGCAAAAGATGATCAGCCAAGGCCGAAGAATCTGGAGATAGTAGAGTTGAGTAGTAAGAACAGCAAATCACTCTCCCTTGTTGCTTTGCCAGTGCTGGTCTACACCTTTTTTTTGGGGGGGGGGTGTCAATGGTGACTTGTGGATTCCTATAGAAACTCTTGGCTGAGAGGCTGGAAAAGCTGTGAATGAGGTTGTCTCCCTGTGTGTCCCCGAGTCTGGAGCCAGGAGCACCTGCCAGCATGGCTCTGGGTGTAGCCAGTGTGTCTCTGTTCTGTCCCATGTTTTTAAGGAACCATGTCTTTATATAGAAAAGAGTGTGAGCAACCCCTTCACTTACCTTCAATAGAAAAATGTGTGAGCAACCCTTCACTTCCTTTCTATAAGGAAGTGCGTGAGCATCCCTTCACTTACCTTCTCTCTCAGAAATGATGACTCACTTTGAACTGGGGTTCTCCAAATTGCCACCTGAGCCACACAAGAGCTTGACTTAACAACAAAGCGAAAACAAAACCCTGTTGCGAAGGACATTAGAAACTTAGCTACGATGATACAAAAGCGGTTTCTGGTTTCCACAACAACAAAGCTGTGACCTCTGGGCAACATAGCTTGCTCTCTATTGCAAGCCACTGTCCTCTAGGCAACACAGAAGCCTTTGCAAAGTCTGGTGCTCTGATGTTGGGAGAAGAGGACCAAGCTCAGACCTTTCCTCTTAAATTCTGAGATCCATGTTGAAGAACTAAGCAGGTCTGGGTCAGGCTTCTTGCACTTGTTGAACCAGTGCAGCCTTCAATAGTTTTGCCATTATTACTGGCTTTGATTGGATTTACAAGTGTTGGGCAAGTTTTCCTTAAAAAGCACATTAAAGAGAAACTTTGTGCAGACCACCCCAGTTGCAGGTCCCATCGGCTCTCAGCTAGAGAGATGCCAGGTACAGTCTAGATGTAGTGAGGCTGGTTGGCACCAGGAAGGGGTTTTTCCCAGATGAAAACAATTTTCACTGAGGTGTCTTCTTAGAGAAGGACTTACTGTGCAATTCAAGCCACCTTAGGGGTGTCAGGCTCTCAAGAGTTCCATGGATTGGGCGGTGTGTGTGTGTGTGTGTGTGTGTGTGTGTGTGTATGTGTTGGAACTGTGGATTGCCCATACGTAGGTAAGCTCTGTATCGCTGAGCCTTGGGTCTAGTATGTGTTGGCTTTCCTTTTCTCTTTCTTCCTTCCTTTCTTTCTTTCTTTCTTTCTTTCTTCCTTCCTTTTTTTTTTTTTTTTTTTTTTTCCTTTGTGGGCTGTTCTGCATGTTGCACTTCTTGGAGAAGACATTAGTGGCATTTTTCAATTGTGTATCCCACACATAACATGGGTCTGTGAACTGTGAAGAACACATGACCATTAGAGATGGAAATTATTCAACATAAGGGAAACCATGAATGAAGGAGTAAAACCTTCCTTCCTTCTTCCTGCAGAACTTGGTCCTGCCCAGTATCACTGTGGAATGTGGACCTCTCACAGAGCACAGCTTGCAATTCACAGAGCTGGAGCCTGCATCTAACCCTACTAGCCTCACTCTTGTGCACCTAACCTCCCCAAACTGATTTCATGTGCTAAGATTTTGGTGCATCTCACCACAGGAATTTTGAGGTATCTGTGGGCATGTTCTAGAAGCTGGGGTTCTGAGATCTCTTGTGGCTCCTGTTCAACATCCCACCTACTTCATTGTGGCCAGGGTCTGAGAACTTCTGCAGGCCTGAAGGCAGAACCCTTCATTTCTGGCTCGTTGGAAACATCCAGAAGCTGAGCCTCCATCAGTCTGCTGTGGCCTCGGTGGGTAAGGTTGCACTGGTTAGCTTTAATGACAGGGAAAATGAGAGGCTTTGTTTTCAAGAAAGAAAAAGGTCGGCAAGGAACAGTGGGCTGTCCATTGCAGAAGGGAGTGTCTCTGATTGACTCGGCTGTGTAGGTAACAAGGTTGTGTGCTCTGCAGGTAGGGTCTTGGCAGGGCCTATGAGGACTGAGAGCCTGCTCTACAGAGCTGGTTCTGTGGCTGGGCTGCTGGGTAAATGCAGGATGCTTGCTGTGATTACATGGAAGGTCTTCAGTGTGTTTTCATTTTCGATGTGGACACCATGAATGACTGTTCTGTTGCTCTCTTGTATATGGGGAAGTGTCTGGTGCGTGACCCTCCTCGTGGGGAAGCAGTTGCTGGTCTGCAGTGTTTCACAAGCCATGTTTCCTTAGGGCTCAAGGAAGGTGGCAAGAGGAAGAAGCAGAAGCAGAAAGAGGACTCGAAGAAGAAGAAGTCGACCAAAGGGAACCACTAGGCTGGACTTGGCGGCAGCCGCAGCAGCCGCTCTCGTGTGCGGTGCGCACGCGCACGGCAGCGGCATCCTTTCGGTGCCGCCCAGGGCCACTTCGCTTAGCAGGATTATGGACATGTGCCCACGGATCGGTAGGATCAGGGGAGTTGGAGATGGAGGTGACAATCCCGGGTGGCCTGTATAGTATAAGCTTGTGACACAGCCTTAGCCTTGTAACTCTGCTTTTCCCCAACACTAAACCTGTAGCGTTTTCCTCTTGAGTTGTAAGGATCTGCCTCATTCTTTTCAGCAGTCCAAGCCCTGCTCCCAGCACCGCGGTATTTGTTAGCTGTAGGAGTCCAGTAGGGTCCATAGGGAGCTGGGTATGTGTTCATGACTGTCTCCTGGCGGCGGTACAGTGTGCAGTTTTAGAACAGCGGAACAGGTAATGTAAGCTGCGTTTGAGCCATAGGTGTTAGGGTACTTTCGATTCGGTACTCTGGCAACACATAGGCCATTGTGAGCCACTTCAGCCACTTCAGACGTAGAGGCTGCTTATATCTATTGTTCAACTCTTAATCTTCTCCAGGTAGACAAAATTTGATACCAAATGTAGTTTAGTTTTTGGGAAATCTCATCTTTTCTTCTTGGAGGAATATTTGTCTTTCCTTCAGTCAAAAGGTTTTACTTAGCAATATCATTTCTAGCTTTCGTAGGCCAGTGCCACCTGGCTGTTTACACAAACACACAGCACACACAGGTGCGTGCAGAATTAATCAGCTATCCAGCAAGAAGCTTGACCTTGGTTCTTCAGATTGCAAACATGGCCCTTCACAAGCATCTTGCCACAAACCCATGCCCTGCCGCCACCTAACCTGCCGTTCGCACTGAGCACCGAGTGGTTCTGATGTCATCTCTCTTCTGGGCTACATGTGCCTCTTGGGGACGCGATCCTTTTGGCCACAAGGATCTGTTGCTCGAACTTTATCTCCTTGGAAAGGAGAACATCACAGAAAGTGTTGGTGGGCTTGCGATGCCAGCAGTTGGGTTCAGTAGCGTGGAAAGGGGGAGTTTTGTGGGTTTTGGGCACTGCCATAACTAGGAGCCTGGGACAGTCACCTGAGGTTTGAGGGCATGACCACGAAGTGTTTGCTGTGTTTGCTTGGTTTCAGTGGGAGGTAGTGTGGGCAGTTACCATGGAGTGTGGATTGGTATTAATGTGTGTTGTGGAAATGTGACCCACAAGGCATAATGTATTTAGTGCTACTGACGTAAATAAAATGTAAACGTCACTGAGTTCAGCTCTCTTGTGCTCATTCCTTCCTGTGGGTTGAACTGTTACTTTGAAGAATAAAAGCAGGTCTTATATGTTTTTTTTTTAATACAGTTTTATATATTTATTCAGAGTATGTGCTTGTGCCTTTGTGCAAAGGTGTGCATGGGTACATGTGTGAAAGTCAGAGGACAGTTGTGGGAGTTGCTTCTCTTCTTCCATGTGTTTCCCTGGGGGCCCAATGTAGGTGGTCAGACGTGACGGCAAACACCTTCACCCACTGAATCATCTCCCAGCTCCTTATTTTGTTATGGAAGATAAGGTGACAGTTTGGGGTAAAAGATGTGTTGCTGTCCCATACAAGTTGTAGTCCAGTGAGCATGGCTTTGTGGGCCAGCAGCGTGATTGGACCTGGAGGAGAGGTCCCTCCTCACCTTGGCCCCATGACTGTGACAATATGCCACTCGAGTCTGCAGTACTGAAGAGGAAGGTGCTGGGATGTGTGGGAGAGACCACTTCAGATGAAGCCTATGATGATGCCATGGTTACAGAGGGATTTGGGTTTTTTTTGGGGGGGGAGCAGGGAGGAGAGACAGACAGGGTTTCTCTGTATTGATTTGGAGTCTATCCTAGAACTCACTCGGTAGACCACAGAGATCCTCCTGCCGCTGCCTCCCAAATGCTGGGATTAAAGGCATGCACCATCACCACCTGGATGGTCACAGGTTTTAGGGACAGAGTTTCCACTACTTCAGCTATAGCCACTTCCTCAAGGCAAGCCACAGATATGTAGCCAGTGGGTACACAGTGTCCATGTATGCATCAGATCCTTTGCATGTCTTCAGATAACCTGACTTCCCAGATGGACTCAAATCCCAGGACAACTCTTCCCTCTGCTGCTGCAATGTGACAGCCACGAGGGAGGAGCTAACATTTGTGTAAGGCCTGCTGTGGGCCTATGCTTAGATGAGGAGACACAGAAAAACCAGGGCTGCTGGTCCATACCTGGGCTCAGGGTTTGTTCAGTGGCAGTGTACCAATCAGCCCAGGCTGATCATTGACTCTTGGTGTGTCATTGCAGGATCCTTCCAGAAGGGCAGTGAGTACAGAACAGCATTGCTACTTGGCAAACTGACACTGTGTGGGCTTGTATCCAGCCATCTTTACAGTCTTTCATGTGTTGGATGGAAGGTGGACCTCTTGCTGTGGACATGACCTGTGGGGCTGGGGAGAAGGGACCTGGGGAGATCAGGACCATGCCCTGGCTCTGCCTGAACCCTTTCACCCTTGCTGGTGGGCTCTGATGGGTTTCAGAGCCCACCCTCTGTGGAAGTGAGTGTAATCGGTTTGAGCACAGTCAAGACCCAAGATCTGGACCACAGAGTCTCACAGCTGTAAGGCAGAGAAGCCCCGGACAGGTCTTTAATTCCAGCTCTTGGGAGACAGCACTAGACATAAATCTGGGTTTGAGACCAAGTGGGTCTATGTAGATAGCTCCAGGCCAGTAAGGGCTACTTATTAAGACACACCCTGCCCGCCCCTGTCCTACCCTAACCGCCCCAAAAGAAAAGTAGTAATATATGGATTGAAACATTTTATTTTGCAGATCATTTTGGAGGGGGACCTAATTTATCTTATATTCAGCCCTGCCTGTACCCTTTCGCAAGGGCCTTCACTGTTCTGAGTCCTACCTGGCTATTGGGGCCATCTGGTATCCTTGGATCTAGGTCTGGAGCAGCTCCTACCACTGAAAGATTTTCCCCTTTCCTGTATTCTGCACTAGAGATGATGCTGAGAATGTCCTGTGTGAATGTCCTCATGGCCATTTTATCCAAAGGTGATGCTGGGTCTATGACTAGGTGCTATCCTTGAGATGTCCCTGTCAACTGACTCAGCCAGGATGGTACCATCCTGTCTGAGAGTCATGATGAGGCAGGTTGGACCTGAGAGCCAGCCCAGGGTTGGTCACTGTAGGCGTTGTCAAATATATACCAGGCTCCATGTGGACAAGTTATCTGCTTCCCCAAAGGCCCCAGATTGAGAAGAGGGCCTGGGGCTGTGACAGTGGCCTCCTATGATGCCTTGGAAGCGTCAGGAGCTTTCTCTAGACAGGTGGGTGGCATTGCCTTCCTCAGGAGTGCCCGACAGTCTTCATGCTGTCCATCTATCTCAGTGAAGAGTGCTTCTCCATCACTGTGCTGCCTCCTAAACCCAGGGCTGCCAATCAGTGGTGGGTAGCTCCTCACTACACAATCAGTTTCCTGCCAGCCAAGTACCCAACACTTTTGGAAGAGCCAAACCCTCCACTCACAGCACCCTGGCCACCCTTAAAGGTAAAGTAAAATCAGAACACTTCTCACCCAATGATGGAAACATGATAGGCTGGGCCCTGGCTGAACATTGCAAAGGACCAGTTATGGAGAAACTGGGGGTTGGGCAGGTTCTAGTGCCCATGGCTTCTGTATCCAGGTGGACTAAGGTTCTGTGGAGAGGGTAGGAGTGAGAGTGAGGGAAGGACACTCGCCCAGGGAACCCTGAGGATCTGCCATGGGCTACTACTTTATAACAGATTGAAGCCAGTTCCTGACCCTGGTGGGTGTGGGCTGTGTGGGCTAGCTCTGCTGTCAGTCTCTGTCCATCTCATTGTTTTCTGTAAGTTGAACCAAACAAGACCAGAGTCTGACTGTGTGTCTGTCTCTTTCTCAGTTTGACCAGTCTGACTGTGTGTCTGTCTCTTCCTCAGTTTGACCAGAGTCTGACTGTGTGTCTGTCTCTTCCTCAGTTTGACCAGTCTGACTGTGTGTCTGCCTCTTCCTCAGTTTGACCAGAGTCTGACTGTGTGTCTGTCCCTTCCTCAGTTTGACCAGTCTGACTGTGTGTCTGCCCCTTCCTCAGTTTGACCAGAGTCTGACTGTGTGTCTGTCCCTTCCTCAGTTTGACCAGAGTCTGACTGTGTGTCTGCCCCTTCCTCAGTTTGACCAGAGTCTGACTGTGTGTCTGTCCCTTCCTCAGTTTCTTTCTCACATAGCTGGGGTTTGTGATGGACATCAGGGGTACAGGCTGCACATCTGTAAGCCACAAGAAAATACCCCACAGTCATCAGGTAACCTTGTCTAGGAGAGGTGGTTTTCCTAGTGCGCTGAGAGCCGTCGAAGGCCTTTGTTACCTGTTTAAAAACGCGGCCATGCACCGCTTTCCTCCTCTTCTTTAAAATCTAGTTTATTTTCTTACTAATGTGTTTTGCTGGGCATGGTGGCACATGCCTTGAGTGCTTCTGGGCCTTGGAGCAGCCAGCTTGTCCAGCTTCATCCCTCACCTTTTGTCTTGAGTCTGCCACAGTGTGTTTTTGTAGCAGACAAGTAGGGTTTGTTTTTTATGGCATTAAAAAAAAAAATGCTGAGAAGGGGACTCTGATTTATGGAATCACTGTTCAGCTGTGTAGGTTTGAGCAGACGGGCTAAAGTGCCATCCTGGCTTTTTGACCGGTCTGGGGCTGGCTCTAGGAGGTCAGCTTGCCCATGAGTACCACAGGATGGGCAGGCCCAGGGAGGGCCCTCCCAGTCCATGCACAAGGCCTTTAATGTGTGGGTGTGTGTTGTGTGACTCTTTAGCTTCTGTCCTGGCTATTTACTGGGTATCAAGGCTGGGACTGTGTAACCATTGTCTTATGGAGGCCCCTGGCTGGAGACACTGGGGTAAGTGTTAGAGAGGACAAGGAGATGACAGGTACCTGGGGTCCACAGACAGGCACGGGCAGTTAGCTTCATCCCCAATATATTCTAGCCCTGCATTGTTTGTGTTTTTGTGGAAGCCCATGGCACCATTTATATTGTGTGGGCAGCAGGCAGCCCAGGATACAACTTAGCTATTCTCCCAGCCCAGACAGTCTGTTGCTTTAACTAGGGTTTTCCCAGAGTCCAGTCACAGCTGGACACAGCACTTGCTGGTGTCCTATTGGGGTCTGGGCATCCTGGGGTGATGCCTTTGGGGATTGCTAGAGCATGTGGCTTCCTCCCAGGAGAAGATACTGTGTGGGGGTCTGCAGCAACCTGGATCACCAGGCCACAGAGCCTGGGGCCTCTCCATCAGCCCCTTGACTTAGGAAGGCGTGGCTGGCTCTGTAGCTTAGGCCTCCCTGGGGAGGTTTCCTTCTCTGTCCTTTATCCCTGAGACCAGGGCCAGGCAGCTTTTGGATTCCCTGGAGCGGGGAGCTGGCACGAGGGAGGGCAGCCTGCCTCAGCATCCCTGTTCATGCTATCTGCTTCCCGCCTTATGCTCAGGTCCCACAGATTTGGGAGGTAGGAGTGCAGCCAGGAGAACAAGACCATTATTTAGGTAAGGGCCACATCAGATAAGGACTAGCAGGACCTGGACATAATGCCATTGCTGTAGCATGGAGCCCTGCAGCCTGTCACCCAGAAAGTGTGATGTGTTCCTTATGATGCTATCTCTGCCCCTCCCTGAGGTGTTCTGGGTTCTGCAGATTCAAAATGGCTCTTGAGAAACTGCACACCTTGGGACCCCTGGATGTGACCATACAGGGAGCCCAGTCTTTGTAGACAGCCTTTCTTTACTTTAGGGTAGACACTGGTATAGGAGAAGGGGAGAGGAGGCAAGACAAACACAGATAGCTGTGTGAAGACAGCAGAAGAATGTGACTGTATGGCAGGAGCCAGGCCACCTGGAACCTCCAAGTTTAAGGCCAGTTGTCACTGCAGGCTCCAACTGTGTCCTCTGGACATGCTGCTGTCCACTGGAAACTGGGCTGAGAATGTGTCTTCTGTCTTAGCCCCTAAGCGTCACTACATAAAAAACATTGGTTATTTAATATTGGGTGTGGTGTGTTTATGGGGGCACACTCATGCCGTAGTGTGCACATGAAGGTCAGAGGGACCACCTTGTGAGTAAGTAGATTCTGTCCTTCACCTTCCTCAACTCTGCAATATTTCAGGTGGTCACAAGAGGGCGCCTCAACAAAAGAAAACAGGACCACGTGGATTGGCTCCTGCTTCTGAAGATGCACACCACATATATGTGTGTGCAGACATTAATACCCCTACTCACATATATGCGTTCACATACAGAAATGCATGCATGCATGATATATAATTGATGTATTTTCTCACATAAACGGGCAAGCATACACACGTGCTCACACACAGGCACTTGCATGTGCACCCATGCATGTTCACACAGTGGGCTCACAAGGGCCCACACACACTTGTATGCTCGCATATGTGAATGTTTGTGTGCATGTACGTGGACTCTTGCACACATGTGTAACTTGGTTTGCCTCTAATTAATGTTCAAGTTACTCGAGGTTACAATTGAGTTGCAGGGTGAGAGAATGTCCCCTTGGTAGTGTTACTGAGGAGTGAGTGGGAGGTTTGCTTCCTAGAGTCACTACTCAGCAGCAAAGGAGTGCCAAGACAGTGGTAAATGACAGGGTCATTCTCTTCTCCCACACTCATGACAAATAGTGATTTGTGTTTTCTGGTTAATAGAGAAAAAATAAAACCCATTGTTAATATTTCCAGTCCTTCCTACTTAAAATAGTCCTGTCACCTGAGCTTGATACCCCCTGAGTACACTGACAGAAGGAAGCTAACCAGTGTCCACAGACCTGCCAGGGTCGGCCCCTGGCTGCAGGGACCAAGGGTGACATTTATCTTCCCATGCCACAAAACACATATTGGCACGGTTTAGGAAGCACATAGTGGGACTACCTTCTGGCTCAGAAGTGTGCGCATCTGACCATTCTATTCTCTAGGGTACAGTTAAGGAATGGAGATCACGAGGTAGATGGGGGCCTGTGTCTTAACACTTTATTTAACTTTATTGTATGTGTGTTGGTATGAAGGTGTTACATCCCCTGAACTGGAGTTACAGACAGTTGTGGGCTTCCATGTGGGTGCTGGGAATTGAACCTGGGTCCTCTGGAAGAGCAGCCAGTGCTCTTAACCGCTGAGCCATCCCTCCAGCCCCATATTCCCTACTTTCTATAAATATAAATTATGTGGAAATCAGGAAGAACTTAAGCTGTGGTATAAAATGAGAGAACCCAAAAATATCCCAACCCTAGTCATATCTGTAAGGAAAGTCATTGCCCCTCACATGATGCCCCCTGCTCCCTATCCCAGACCCAAGAGTGGGGAGACACGAGGTACACTCATGGTGCCTGCCTCTGTCCCCACAGAACGACTTCCAGAGTCAGCAGCAGCAACAGGAAGTCAGAGCAGCCTGCATAGCCTGGCTGCAGGGTCATTACATTTGTCTTGTAGCTCCAGGCTTTAATTTTAAATTACATTAAATTTTATTTATTTCTGGGTTTTGTTTGTGGTCTTGACTGCCTAGATCTCACTCTGTAGACCAGACTGGCCTAGAACTCAGGGATCTGAGTGTCTCTGCCTCTCAAGTGCTGAGATTAAAGGCCTGAGCCACCACACCCAGCAAAATTTTATTTATTTATTTTTTTTTGATATAGGTTTTCACTATGTAGTCCTGGATGGATTGAAACTCTGTGTAGACTAGGCTGGCCTCCACCTGCACAGTGTTAGAATTAAAGATGCATACCCCACACCCAGTCTCTGTTTTTTGATTAAACAAAATAAAACAAAAAACCAAATAACAAAACTTAGAACATCTAGCCGGGCATCGGTGGCACACACCTTTAATCCCAGCACTCAGGAGGCAGAGGCAGGTGGATTTCTGTGAGTTCGAGGTCAGCCTGGTCTACAGAGTGAGTTCTAGGAGAGACTCCAAAGCAATACAGAGAAACCTTGTCTTGAGAAAAACCAAAAAGGAAAAAAAAAAAAAAAAAAAAAAACTTAGAAGACCTTAAATGTGTGTGTGTGTGTGTGTGTGTGTGTGTGTGTATTATGGTAGGCAGGTATGCACAGTGGGAACATAGAGATCAGAGGACAGCTAGCTGAGTTGTGTCTTCCACCAAGTGGGTCCCAGGGAACAAACTTAAGTTTTGGAGCTTGGCAGTAACAGTCCACTGAGCCATATTTTTTTTTAAATGTGGCTTATTATTTATTTATTATTACTCTATTTTACTTTTGCTCTTTCATTTTTTTAATTTAAATTTGAAGCAAGCTTGTTTTATATATCAATCCCAGTTCCTGAACCTTCTCATCCTCTCCTGTTCCCCCACCAACCCCCATCCCATCCCCTTCATGCTCCCCAGGGAGGGGGAGGCCTTCCAAGGAAGTCTTCAAAGTCTGTCATATCATTTGGAGCAGGGCCCAGGCCCTCTCCCATGTGTCTAGGCTGAGAGAGTATCCATCTTTGTGGAATCAGTTCCCAAAGTCCATTCCTATATTAGGGATAAATACTGATCCACTACCAGAGGCCCCATAGACTGCCCAGGCCTCCTAACTGACACCCACATTCAGGGGGTCTGGGTCGGTCCTATGCTGGTTTCCCAGCTATCAGACTGGGGTCCATGAGCTCCCCCTTGTTCAGGTCAGTTGTCTCTGTGGGTTTCTCCAGCCTGGTCTTGACCCCTTTGCTCATCACTCCTCCCTCTCTGCAACTGGATTCCAGGAGTTCAGCTCCCGCTGAGCCATCTTGCTTGCCTGCCCTCTGGCTTCAGTTTGGAGGGAGGTCAGTTGACGTAAGATTGACCTGAAACTTATTGTTAGAACTGAAAGCAGCAGAGGACTCTCCTGGAGCTTTCTCACTACAGGAGTGCATTGCTTTGGGGAGGGGACCCCACTTAGGCATGTCCCAACTGCCTTTTAGGCATAAGCTCAGCACATACAGTGGCTGGTGTGGAACCCTGAAGGGTACACCTAGAAGGATGCTCACTTTCTCCTCTCTACGTGCTCTTAAACCTTGCTCCTCAATTTTTAGCTGTATTAAACAGTATACAGCTGTAAGTGCTGTATACTGTGGAGAGCAGAAATCTAAGATATACTCAGACAGGCCGAGATCATGGTACACAGTGCTGGGCAGCTGTTTTAGCTCCAGAGACTATTGCATTTCTCTGTATCTCTGTTAATATTGTGTATCCATCCAGACGTCAGCATTGGGGTCGGGCTGAGCCCAGTATAAAGGGATTCCTCAGTGCATACTTCACCTCTGGCAGCCTCTGGTATCTCTCTTCAGGACTGGTTCTGTGTGTCACATCCAGTTTAGTCAGAGTTGGACTTAATTAAGCTGTCAGGTCATTAAACAAAACTGTCAAAAATAAATTGTCATAAAATGTGACCACCCGGATAAAACAGTAATTGCTTTGAAATAGATGCTTTTGTCACCACTTTCAAGGACATACATTAAACAAAAAGTTTCAAATTTGGTATGAGAGGCAGTAGATCATGCCTGTTATAAGAAACCGTGTAACTCAAGTCTAAATCATTCCCAAATGCTGATTCAGTAGTCAATTCAAATACAGTATTGCTAAAAGGATGCTCGTGCACTGAACAGCAGTCAGTTCTGTGACTTTTGGGAGCCATTTACAAAAGTCCAAATGGTAGACGTGGGACAAGATTGACAGCCAGAATGTAAAAGCAAAGTGAGCCTGTCCCGTGAAGCGACAGATCAAACTGGAGTGGAGTCACCTGTTCCCTCGATGAGGAAATGCTTACCAACAGTTTGAAGTTTCCAGGAGCCATGACTGCCGTCACGTTCCGTGGGGACTCATGACTCTGAATGAGCTGCTCTGCAGGCTGCTGGGACTCAAACGAGCTCCGTGTGACAAGCCAGGAACACGTCTTAGGGAAGAATTTGAAATTTTCCTTTTTCACCATTATTTAGTTGAAAATGTTTTTCTTTCAGTGTCGAGGGACTTTTGGGAGCAGGTATAAAACATTCACCAGAGGGGTGCCTTTCTAGGTGGAAAGCAACATCATTCAGGGGCTGGACAGCGGGAGCCGATCCTCAGATGACCAGTGTAGCTGTCAGGAAGCACCCTCCTGATAGACCTGCTCATGGGGCAATCATGCAGGCCTTTGTACAACACTCTAGACTCACTCACACGCCAGAGCCTTCTTCCTGGCTGCAGCCAGCAGCAGCCAGCAGCCCTGAGAGCTGCAATACTGCTCAGGTGTCACATGAAGCTCTAAGGCCAGCAGCACGGGGAAGGGGCAGTGCAATGTGTTCAGGCCACCAGGGGGAGACTCCCAAGCAAAAGGTATTCCATCGGCAGGCCCAGGGAATCTGCCTGCTTCTCCATGGCTGGTAGAAAAGTCTTACTGGGTATATGGAGGTGGCTGGTCCTGGAGAGCAGTTTCAGCTCCCCAACTGGCAGTGTCACACAGCTGCCCTAGTCACATGTGCTTCAGGACACCACCTCAAGACATGGCCAATGATTTAGGACAAAGTACCACCCCTCCCCCAAACACATTTCCACTCAAAGGAGCTGCTGAGATGGGGCAACCGTGAAGATCATCAGACAGAATTCATCACCTGAGCTCTGCAGGAAGGCAGTGCTTCAGGTCAAGCTGAGGCTGCTGGGAGGTGAGATTGGTGACAACAGGTGTCGATGCAGTGCAGGGCCTTGTCCCTAGAGCTGGCCACATCTGTAACATGAAGCAGTTGTAGCAGGACCATCTGTGCTGTTGGGGGAGCTGAGGGGAAAAGGAGACACTGAATTCAGCTTTTTTAGTTCTTGTGTTTTTTTGAGTGGCTTCCCTACATAGCCCCGGCTGTCCTAGAACTTACCATGGAGACCAGGATGGCCTTGAACTCAGAGATCCGCTTGCCTCTGCCTTCCATGGCTGGGATTAAAGGTGTGAGCCACACGTGGCTGAACTCAGCTTTAACCCACTCACTGATTAGACCAGGTTTTCTGAAGACAGTGCATGAGAAAGGAGCTCTGTGTTCATGTTCACTCCTGGTCAGGCTTTGAACTTGCAGCCCTCTTGCTTCAGCTGACATTAAGATGTAGTATATCCTGGGCTGCAGAGATGACTCAGCAGTTAAGAGCACTGACTGCTCTTCCAGAGGACAGGGGTTCAGTTCCCAACACCCACATGGCAGCTCACACTCCTCCTCTATCAGCTGGGCAGAGTGGTTATGGGAAGAGCTCTGGGTGGCACAGACATAGTGAGTCCCATCCTACTGTTCCTCAGGGGAACATAGAGCCAGGCTTGGTTTCCACTTGGATGACTGGTAAGTTGGGGAGGCCTGTAAATTCAGCCCCTTTGAGGGCTGCTGTTCAAACCCCACGGCTTTCAGGAAGTGGTTATAACCTTTAGACCTGAAGTCTCCCCCAAGGGCCAAGATACCTCAACCTGAAGTATTGTTTAATTTAGGGCATGACTGGTCAGAAGTCTAACACATGCAAGGTTGGTGGGCAGATTCAGACTCCCTCTCCTGGGACCAACCTGGGTATCCCAGAGGATGGGAGTTTGCATTCTAGCCGTCTCAGTGGGAAAAGGCTTGCCGACTCCATACCACAATAAATGGGTATAGTACTAACTTCTGGGACTTCCTGAGGGTTCTGTGGTCTATAAACTTCTTGTGTACACTCACCATTTTAGTATCTGTCTCGCTGCTTCAGACCTGGTATATTGGCCCAAAGGCAGTTCTGGTTGGCTGGGACGAAGAGTTTAGCCTGCAGCAGGTGCTTGGATGGAAGAGCAGATGGCTGATAGTGTGAATGATATTGAGGGATGCTGGGAAGTCCTAAGGAAGGCTGGGGACCAGGAAGAGGGCTCCCCAAAGGGATGTAAAGTGAGTGAGGTTCTGGCAGGGGAGGGGCTCACAACAAGCCTATATGTGGATCCAGTGGCTCTTGGGCAATGGATTTTTCCAGAGGAGGCTGAGCACTGTGCTTCCTACCTGAGATACTATAGGTATAGCCTACTCCAAGCTCTCAGCTGGATAGGGGCCCTTGCTTCCCACCCCAGACTGGACGGGCTCTCCACACCTCCTTTATATTGGTTTTATATTCAAGCCCTTACCTTTTGGAGCCTTGCTGTGTATGTATAATCCACACAGTAGACAAATTACAGCTTCCATAGTAGACAAGGCCTGAACTTTCCTGGTGTCCTTCAGTTAGCTGCTGCCAAGGCAGAGGCTGGGATTCTCTTCCGCTGTACCTGGCTTCTTTGATTGGCCCCTGCTTGCTTGGTTCTGAGGGCTGGTGGGTGGAGGCTGAGGGCAGCTCTCAGGAAAATACACAGAGTGACAGGGACAGTCCCTTCCATTTCCCCCTACCTGCTGCCCTTCTGTCCACTCTGAAATGCCCTGAGCCGACAGGGGAGAAGTAGACTGAAGCTGGCTCTGCAATTTGTCCTTTAACCAAAACATCACAGTTTGTGGTTCTGAGTCCTGATAATGAGGCCCTGATTCCACCATGCCTTGTCCTTGTTTTAGGATTTAAAATTTTCCACTCTTTCTGACTTCTAGGTTATAGAATTAGAAACACCCTTGCTCAAGTGGAGCCAGCTCGGCTCCAGGGATACAGGTTGTGTCTGTGGCATTTTTCCTGTGATGATGCAAAGTTCCATTTTTTCAGAGGCTTGAAGTCCCTCTGGTTGGCTTCCTAGCTTTTGGCTCCCAGTTCCAGGGGAGGGTGTAAGGTGCAGGGCCTTTCTTCTTGACTGAAGTCAAGGAGAGGCAAAGGTCATTTACTCAGCTTCCCTGGCTGGAGAGAACTAATTCGTGCACCTCTGAAAGCTCTCTGCGAAAGTCAGTGAGCTGGCTGGGCGGCTGGGTGAGTCTCTAGACTCACGGGGTCAGCTGCCCACAGACGAGGAGCTTATTCTCTTCATTGTCAACCTTGAACTGGGAAGAGAGAAAAGAAGACAGAAAGGAGGCAGGATAAAGAACTGCTTTCAGCCAGGCAGTGGTGGCGCACGCCTTTGATGCCAGCACTGGGGAGGCAGAGGCAGGCAGAACTCTGTGAGTTCAAAGCCAGCCTGGTCTACAGAGTGAGTTCCAGAACAGGCTCCAAAGCTACGGAGAAAACTTGTATCAAAGCACTGGAGGGAGGGAGAGGGAGGGGAGGGACAGAGGCAGAATCGCTTAGGTCCCTCCTGGTACCTTTGACAGGAGAGCATCACATCACTCCTTTAGCTCCAGGTCCTTTTGGGAAGTGAAAACCTTGGTCTTGCTGCCAGGCCCTGCTTAGGGACACAAAGCCAGGTTCCTTGTGTTCTGCTTTCTTGAGCCCCCTCCTTGGGGACTTTCCAGTGAAGCTTTCCAGAACTTTCTAGTGGAGGCGGGGTTTCTTGAATTACAGTGCCGCACTGAAGAGCTGGAAAATATAGGGAGATTAAAGAAGTCTGACAACGCCCAATAACTGTTCACCTAAGACATGGCTGTGGTCCCTGGAGCCCCTTCTGCTGCCTCACACCCACACATGGACACCCTCATCCTTGCATGTGCATGGTTTTGAATCCCGCCTTTCCATGTAAGTGTGGGGACATTATTCAGGTCCGTTAGTCTCTCTTAAGAATTTTGTTTAGAGCTGGGGGGGATTTAGTTTAGTTGTAAAGAGTTCTTGAAAGCCCAAGGCCACAAGTTAAATTCCTAATACCAGAGCAAAGAAATAAACAGAAACCCATTTTCCAGGTGTGGCAGCACACATCTGGCATGCTGGCCCTTGGGAATTGGAGGTAGGGAGATTAGGAGTTCAGCGTCACTCTTGACTACATATTGAGTTTGAGACCAGCCTGTGCTGCATGATACCATGTCTCAAAGAAGAGAAACAATCAAAAATCCCCAATAATGGGGGCTGGAGAGATGGCTCAGCAGTTAAGATCACTGGCTCAATTCTTATCACCATGTCAGCTAGCTCAAAACAACCTGTAACTCCAGCTCTGAGAGACCCAACCCCCTCTTCTGTCCTCTGTGGGCACCTACATGCATGTCAGCATGCTTAAACACACACACACATATGAATACATATAATTAACAATAAAAAACATCTTAAACATCTTAAAAAGAAACACCACCACAGCAAAAACATGGTGTAGGGCCAGAGCCATTGGGTAGTAAATCTCAGCCTAGAGGACATTAAAACTATTATTTATTTTTAGGTGTGTGTGTGTGTGTATGTGTGTGTGTGTGTATCTCCAGAAGTCAGAGAGGGTATCAGGGTCGCTGAAGCTGGAGTTGCAGGCAGCTGTGAACCACCAGTGTGGGTGCTGGGTCCTCTGGAAGAACACGGAGCACTTTTAACCACTGAACCATCTCTGTAGTTCCATAGAGAACGTGTCTGAACACACCATGTCTTACATAGGCACACTGCTAAGACATGAAGCTGTTTTATGATTGGCCTGTGGCAGGCACCCTACTGGTACGTGTCTGTCCCACAAAGTATAGAGGCAGCCATCTTTTGGCACCAAACTCAGAAGGTAGAGAAGTGAACCCTGTGTGTGGATGTATGCGGCTCATGTGATTGTTTGTGCACCGTGCATATGTGAGACCAGGTACAGGCGGCAACATCAAGATCCAGGCGGACAGGTCTAGATGGGTGTTGTTGGGGTCCAGCCGGTGTTTACCTTGTCTCCAACTCCTACTGTTGTCACGAAATGTCAACTGAGAGTTCTTCCTGGAACCGAAGCTGGTGCCAGCTAGGAGGCAGGGGGGTTTGCCTGGTACAGCGGTAGGTCACAGGGGGAAATAGGCAACGGCAGAGGCTTGCACTTTCTGTTTTCTCACCTGTGTGGGAGTAGGCTGGAGACTGGCCAGAGCAGTTTTAAGCATCTTAGGAGCAGTTTCTATTGTTGCAGTCTCTGATTTTATTAAGCTAATGTCAAGGGAAAGCTGTGACCTGATATTTGGCTGTTACATCTGCCCCAGTTCTTGGATTCCAGCACATTCTCCCCATCCTCCCTCACCTCCCTCCCTGCTCTGAATGCTCTTCAGAGTCTCACAGATTTGTTGAGCAGTGCCTGGAATCTCCCTTTCTCGCCCCAGTGGACGCTGCCTGAGGCCATGGAGCCCTCGGAGAGGAAGGCACATGCTGGGAGTAGACTGGACCACCACAGCATTTTATTAGTCCTGAAGCCACTCTGTAGACCAGGTCAGTCTGGCCTTGAATTTACAGATTCTCCTGCCTCTGCTTCCTGAGTGCTGGAAGTAAAGACATGTGCCACCACCATGACCCAGAAAGATATTGATGGGTGACAAGCAAAAGTTGCAAACATAGTTGATCAGTGGGTTTCAAACCTTCCTAAAGCTGCAACCTTTTGATACAGTTCTTTATATTGTGACTCCTCAACCAAAATATGATTTCATTGCTGCTTCATGATTGTAATCTTGATACTGTTAGGAATCTTAATGTAAATATCTGATACGTAAACCCTGTGAAAGGGTTGGTCTGATCCTCATAGGGTCTCAACCCAATGCAGTAGATGGAGAAAACTAACCCAGGAATTAAAGCATTTGACTTTGAAATCTTAACAGTATTCAGTTCTGTCCTTAGTGGCACACAGATCAGCTGTTTTCTAGAAGGAGCTGCTGGCTTACTTCTTCCAAGGTCTCCATTTGGGATGGACATGGTGGTACATGCCTTTAATCCCAGGGCTGGGAGGCAGGTGGTCTCTGTTCAATTTGTCAAGGCTAGCCTTTCTGTCTAAAAGAAGAAGGAAGGAAGGAAGGAAGGAAGAAAGGAAGGAAGGGAGGGAGGGAGGGAGGGAGGGAGGGAGGGAGGGAGGGAGGGAGGGAGGGAGGGAGGGAGGGAGGCAGACCGGGAGGGAGGCAGGGAGGGAGGGGAAGACAGAAGGAGGAGGAGCAGCAGTATGTTCTCCCTGTTTTATTTTAATCAAACCTTCACTTCCTGGGCTGAAGAGTAGCAGGCTTCAGCATCCCTCCCCAGATCCCTGTCTGTCATGCACACCTGCCCTTTCTGGAACAATGGTTCCTTATCCTCTGCCACCCTTTTCTCTTTGTTTGTCATATCCATGGTTGGGAGCAGTCACAGAGCAAGAAAGATATGAACGCTTGTGGGTTTGAGAGTCACCCTGACCACACCTACATAACGATGAGTTGTTCTGACATAAAAGTCAGCCACAACAATCAGGGAACAGGCAGTCTCTGTTTATGCAACAGCTGGATGTTGCTAACAATAAAATAGCCAATGTAGAAAGGTACCATGAAAGAAAGCCAGGTCACATAGCAAAAATAACAGGGTAGCTCTTAAGCAATTGGGACATGAAAAGAGGCCACTCAAACACACACAAAAAAATATCTGAGAGGCACTGATGATGCCTGAGCTGGGCAGGAAGCTGATGGAAAAGGATGGAGATGGCATGTCCCTCCACTACCCACCCCTGCTGCATGTTAGAGCCACAGAGCCTTCTTGCAGGTGACCTCTGTCTCAGGGCTACAACCTGGACAGGGAGTCACTGCCCTGCACCATCAAGCTGCACCTAGCCAGCCAATGAGCAGTTAGTTCCACAGGGAACTATTTCTAGAGTTGTTTCTTATTATTATTGTGTGTACTGACGGGGTGGGTGGGGTCTGAAGACAACTCTTGTGAGTCCGTTCTTTTCTTCTGTTGTGGGTTCTGGGACTTGAACTTGGGTCTTCAGGCTTTCAGGTGGGTGCTTTTACCCCCGAGAACATCTTGCCGGGCCATGAACTGCTTTAAGCATCCAGTGCTATAGTTTCTGTATTTCACCCATGATGTATGTTGGAGTCTTCTCTGCCAAGGTGAGCTTGACAGTGGCTGACTGGGGACTGTGCTCTTGTTTGCTCTGTGGGGAACACATGTCATGACATAGAGAAATACGTGGCACTTTAAAACAGCAGATGTGTTTTGATTTCTCCTGTAGACTTTTATCAAACCAGGCAGACAACAAGGGTACTGACTGGGTCTGTGGTGTTAGTGGCTCCTGAGCAGCCAGGGGTTGGTTCTTGGGGGCTTCAGCTAAGGAGGCATTGCAAGTGTGATCACCTGCCCACATGGGGTCATTGGGTCATTTTACAAGGTCACAGATGATCCTGTTCTCACTTTTTGGATGTTCCTGATTCCCCACACACACCCTGGACAGTGGTCAGTAGTGTTCACATCTATGTCTGTGTGCTGAGCCTGGGGGCTTTGAAGGGGCTGCATGAACTATGCAGAATATGGATGGTTCTAGAATCAACTTATTGCTGAAAGTGGCTTTTCCACTTGACCTTAGGAAAACCATCATTTCAAACAGAAAAGCACCAGCAGCTATTCAGATGAGATGGTTTTGAGGGTATGGAGGGGAGGAGTCTCCTCTGTGCTGGCCTGAGGATGACTGGGAGCGTTGTACTGGCCAGAGTGCCTGTTGTCTTTGGGGGTACAGGGTGAGGAAGGATTGCAGGGCTTCACAGTTTTGTCCTAGGTCCTGATAACCCTCCAGTCAGCAGATCAGCAGAAGCAGTGAGCTCCGGAGGACCATCTTTGCTTGGCTACAGAGGCAGTGTGAAGGCTGGGTGCCACCCACTCAGCATCTGGGTAGACCAAGAGCTCTTTGTTAGTCAATGCCACTTTCCCATGAGTCCCAGCAGCCAGCATGTGTTCACTCAGGAGGGCATGGCTGAGCTGTCCTGTGAAGTCTGGGAATGTAAGTCACACCAGTTAGCAAGGTGGCATTCTCTTCACCTGGCACAGACTGTCACTGCTTTGTCTGGAGTCCACAAGAGTCATCTGAACTACCTCAAGGTGAGAGGGATCCCTGTGCTGCATGAAGGCTCTGAGCTGGTGTCAGTGGCCTGGAGGCCACTGTTGTGTCATGGGTGGTTATGCTTCCTAGGGAACTGTGCAGGCAGCTTGCTGTACATCTAGCCCTGGCTCCACCAAGAGGAAGTTGGGGACCATGTGGTGACTGCTGTGACAAGGACCATTTGTAAGGAAAAAAACCCCCACAAAGCCTTCAAAAGCAATGTCTGTGAGCCTGGGAGGGGTTAGCAGTTAGGAGCACTGGCTGTTCTTCCAAGGACCTGAGTTTGAGTCAAAGCATCCACATGGTAAGGGTCACAGTGTCTACTGACCCCAAGCTGACAGCTTTGAGGATTTCTGTGGCTACTTTGTAGGTTTCAGTGGCTCCAATGTATACTCCATACAGAACTTTGATATTGTTTCCCATGTTGCTTTGCAAGTTTCTAGTGATTCTACCAGTGACCTCAAATAGTGCCAAGAATAGAAGAAACACATTCTCTTCATTGGGCCACAGTTCCCAAGCAAGTGGTCAAAGTCAGGTGAACTACATTTGGTAGGTGTGGCCTTGTTGGAAGAAGTGTGCCACTGCGGGGTGTGTGTGTGTGGGGGGGGTGGGGGGTAGGGGGTGGGGGGTGGGGGGCAGGCTTTTGACAGTCTCTTTTTCCTCAAGCTTCCCTCAGCTGCTCCCTGCTGCCTTCTGCTCAAGATGTAGCCAGTTTCATGTCTGCCTGCACACTCCATGCTCCCCGCCATGATGGTACTGAACCTGTGAAACTGCGAGCCACCGTGTTTCCTTTGTAAGAGTTGCCATGGTCGTGGTGTCTCTTCACAGCAATAGAACCCTGACCAAGACAACCCAGCATGACTAGAGCACCCCTCACCTCTCATACCAGAGGGTTTCCATGGTGATCCCTCCAGTGTCCATGGACTTCCCTCACAGTAGCAGTCAAGCACTCTTTAGAGGTCATGTGATTCTAGCGCTCGACAATGAGATGGCATCTAGTGACCCCGTTTGTATGCTGTGTTGACGAGCAGTGGCAGCTGGCAGGGCCCTTTATAAATACTATTGGCCTCCTACCTTAGCCTGAGCTTATACAGCTTGAATTCACACACTCTTTCTTTCATCCCAAGCCCCCTTCCCCATTCTGTCTCCTACACCGTCACCCCAGTTTCCTCACCCCCACTTCACGTCCTGCTCCATCTTCCTGTGTAGCTCCCACGAGCACTCGTGAGGAGCGAGGAGCAACACACCTTACCCATCCCTGTCCCCTCCCTGGTGCGGGGAGCGGTTTTGCTTCAGCTCCTGTTGCTAGGATCAGGCTGTCTTCATCCTCGGCAGGAAACATGTAATGAATTATGGATGGCTGGTTCTTTCAGATGCCTGCTCTGAATGCAGATGAGCCCACAGCACTCTCTCCCCCCTTTCAGTTTTAAGTCGGAAGCCCCAGTTGCCCCTGGCAGGAGCTTCTGCTGAGGCAAGTGGTGATTCTCACACAGAGGGCCTGGCCAGGCTCTGCTATTAGTCCTGGGCACTTTGCAGGATTTTCTCCAAGCCTGTGGCCCTAGGGG
This sequence comes from Phodopus roborovskii, assembly GCF_943737965.1. NCBI lineage: Eukaryota > Metazoa > Chordata > Mammalia > Rodentia > Cricetidae > Phodopus > Phodopus roborovskii. Next base: position 26,318,565 of record NW_026126571.1, on the reverse strand, counting down.
TCACTCTGTCTTTTTGTGCTGAGAGGTGAAATGGGATGTACATACTATGTGTGACATTTTGTAAGTCTGTGGCATCTTCCTCCTCTGGGACACAGTGCAGGTGCTGGAGGCCAGGTCTCAGCCCCCCCCTCAGTTATTGTTCTTTTCCAGCCTCCACCCCAGAAGGCCCAGGCCTTATGTGTGCACAGGTGAAGATAAGAGAGGGCTGCACACAAAGGCGCTGCCCCGCAGGGTCACTGTCAGCATAATGGTGCCCTGACCTCAGGGGACTGAGGCTCTGTTCCCTATCCTTTTTTCCTTTCCAGCATCCAGTGGCTATGTCCCTGAGAGAGGAAGTCTTAACCCTGAGTGACAGGCCTACGTGTCCCATGAGGCAGCTCTAGGCTCTAGCATAGGCAGCAGTGTCACTGTGACAAAGGTTTCTCAGAACCATTGACAGGATCTTTTGCCATGAAGAGGCACCCCGCAAAGCCGGGTGGTGGTGTGTGCCATTAACCCCAGCACCCAGGAGGCAGAGGCAGGCAGATCTCTGTGAGTTTGAGGCCAGCCTGCTCTACAGAGTGAGTTCCAGGATGAAGCTGCAGAGAACCACTCCCCCCAAAAAGGAGGCACCCAGCAGAATGTGAGAATGCCTTTGGTTTGCTCTGGAGGGATGCTCAGTGCACGGAGTGCCTGCAGCCCAGCCTGAATGCCTGAGTTCAGATCCCCAGCACCTACACACACAGATGCTGGGTATGGGGGTGGGGACTGTAGCACCAGTGCTGGGTGGGGACAGGTGGACCCCAGGGGCCTCTGGGCCAGCCAGGATCAGAGGCGACCTCGTCTTAAAAAAATAAGATACTGTGGGTCAGTGGTGGCACACTCCTTTAAGCCCAGCACTTAAGAGACAGAGGCAAACAGATCTGAGTTCAAAGCCAACCTAGTCTCAGGAGTGAGTTCCAAGACAGCCAGGAAACTCTGTCTCAAAAGACCTCCCCCCCCCAAAAAAAAAAGATACGGAGGAAGACACCTAAAGTCAACCTCTGGATTCCATATGAGCACATGCATGAGTGATGGGAGATGCCAGTCTGCAAATATGTTTCTCTTATTGGTTAATGAATAAAGCCCTATTGGCCAATAGGAAAGCAAGATAGGTGGGACTAGGAGACAAGGAGAAGTCTGGGAGATGTAGTGAGGGAATGAAGATGTAGAGTCTTGAAAGAGAAGAGGTCCAGACCCTCTCTTTGGTAAGATAAGGGTACATGGAAACAGATTAGTAGAAATGGGTTAATATTTTAAGACAGAGCTAGCCAATAAGAAATGCTAGTAACAGGCCAACAGCTTTATATCTAATACAGCATCTCTGTGTGTTATTTGGGGCTGGCATGGCTGTGGGACCAGGCTGTCAGGAAAACTGCTTGTAACACATGAGCCCACACCTTAGAGAGGAGAAGGAGAACATAAAAACTAAAGAGAGGAGATGGAGAGATGGCTCGGCAGTTAGAAGCACTTGCTGCTGCAGAGACTCAGTCCCAGGCACCCACATGGCAGCTCCCAACTGTCTGAAACTCCAATTCTAGAGGATCCAATGCCTTCTTCACCAGGCCCATACAGGTGGTGCACAGACACATGCAGGCAAAACACCCAGTTATTCATGTGACAAGGGATTAATATCCAGACTACAACAAAGAACTCAAACAATTAAACACCAAACTTTCTTCCCCAAATTAACCAGTCAATAAGTGGGCAAATGCACTGAATAGACAATTCTCAGAATAAGAAGTACAAATGACCAATAAGCATAGAAAAAAAATAGATGGTCACGGCATCACCACCCATTGGGGAAATGCAAATCAAAAGAACATGGAGATTCCATCTTGGGCCGGTCTGTCAGAATGGTCTTGCTAAATGGAAAGCCAGCCTCAAAATATCATCTTTCTTTCTCTCTGTCTGTCTGTCTGTCTGTCTGTCTGTCTGTCTGTCTGTCTCTCTCTCTCTCTCTCTCTCTCACACACACACACACACACACACACACACGGCATGAAAGCAGAAGAGGGTCCATTTGAGTGGAGGAAGGGCCTACAAGAGGGAAAGAGGGGACAGGAGAGGGTAAGAGGGTCAACATGGCCAAAGAGCTTGATAGACTTGCACAGTGATGTCATATAGTAAAAGAAATGTCATTGTGGTGTCTATGCTTTGCATATTGAGTTTGCACTAATAAAGAGAAGAAACCACACTGCTAGGGTGACTCAGAGAAACAGGGACACTCGAAACTGAAGCCACAGCCTCAGAACAAGGGGCATGGATACAGACCTGAGCAAACAATACCAGATGGTCTGGACTCACCTGGCTTCCAGTCAGTTATTCCCTCCAGTGAAAAAGGATCGTTCGGGAAGCCCCACTCTTCAGAACCATCATAACTGTAAACAAAAACCACAGCTCTCACCTTAAAGGGAATATGAATGTCTTCTGCAGCCATTCTGGAACACAGATTTAGGTTACCCCACATTTCATGTTCCTATTCTGCTACTTTAATAGCTTGAATCGAGTCATGGTGAGAGCATTTGCAAGTCAGAAAGCAGCAAATGCCACAGGTTTTTTTTCCTTTTTTTTTCCTTTCTGAGAGCTGACTATTTAACACCTGTCAGTAACCCATGAAAACTCCCTAAGACTAAATTTTTTTTTCTGGGCAAATGCACCTGTGATTTAGAATCTAGTATGTGGACCCTGAAGTCTGGGAGTGAAATCAGTTTAAGGTTAGGAGCACAGGCTGTTCTTCCAGAGGACCTGGGTTCAATTCCCAGTACCCACATGAAAGCTCACAACTGTCTGTAACTCCAGTTCCAGAGATCCAACACCCTCATATAGACATACATGCAGACAAAACATAACAACAACAAAAACAAAACCCCAAAACATGACCCTCCCAAATTTGACAGTAGATATTTGTCCTATGACTTTCCTATTGCTATTGTGACAAAGAGTCACAAAGTGATTTAAAATAATTCTAATTGAATGTCCAGCTCTGGAGGGCAGAAGTCCAGAAATGGATCTCACAGAGCTGAAATCAAGTTGCTGGCAAGGCAGCACCCCTTTCTGGCATCCCTAAAGGAGAACATTTCCCTTCCCTCCCTCCCTCCCTCCCTCCCTCCCTCCCTCCCTCCCTCCTGCCTTTGTTTTTTTTTTTTTTTTTTTTTTTTTTTGAGTTTCTCTGTGTAGCCCAGGCTGTCCTGGAACTCACTCTGTAGCCCAAACTGTCCTGGAACTCACAGAGATCGCCTGCCTTTGCCTCCCCAATGCTGGGATTAAAGGTGTGCCACCACCCAGCAGAAGACATTCTCTTATTCACCGTATCTAGAAGTTGCCCTGTCTACATCGCCTCACTAGGGCCCTTCCAATGGTATCATCAAGAGTTAGTTCAAGCTTGTGCTGACAGTGCTCTGGTTCCGACTCCGTCTGCTCGATTTAAAGAGCTGTGATTATATTGGGACTATGCCAGAGGCCATGGGAGCATACAGCAGGTGATAACTAGTATTAACAGGCCGACCTACCAGATTACTAACTCTCGGATGGGGAGCCGCACTTGGCAAGGCTGTGAGGTCCCTGGCTGTAGATAACTGTCTCTGTATTTTTTCTCACGTGCCAGTAAAAACAGCTATGGGTGCTGTCCCCACTGCCTGTGTGTTTATCTCATGAAAACATCCCACCTGCTGGGCACACGCATAGCTGTGGATGATCAGAAAGATGATTTCTGTTTAAGTGTATAATTCTGATGAATGCAAATAGTAGGATATTTTTTATTACTCAGTCTGACATATGAAAGTAATAGTATTCTCAGTTACAAAGACAGCTAACTTTAGACTTCAGAATAAATTCAAAGCAAACTGGTTGTCCCTAGAGACAAATACATGAAGTCAATTTTCCAAGTGATTATTGATGATTTAAGGTCAGAGCATGAGCAACTTTAGTAGACATAACTTTCTGCACATACTCCCCAACCTCAAGGTTCAGCCAACTAACTGTTTATTGTTTAAGTCCTGATTTCAATGTCACTTTCTGTCTGGGAACCCTGACCACTCAGATACTTCACTCACTGGCCGGTCAGCATGACCTTCTTAGCCTGAGACAAACTGTGTGATCAGTTTGGCTCTGTTTCTTAGTGTTTATTTAAGAAGAGCTGCGTGGCCCTGAAGATGTGATTCATATTTGGCCAGAGGTTTGGGCTGTGAGAAGGAGCAGGGGAGTTAGGGGGAGAAGCAAGAGAGATATGAAAGTGTGTGTGTGTGAGTGTGTGAGTGTGTGTGTGTGTGTGTGAGTGTGCGCGCACGAGCGCACGTGTGCTGAAAGAATTGTTCAGAAGAAGATGAGAGATGGAGAGAGCAATGTTATGTAGCAGTATGTAGAAAGATTGTCAAGAAAGAGATTATTTAAGAGGAAGTAAAAGAGGTTACCATCAGAAAAGCATATGTTTGTTCTTGTTTTCTTAAGTTACTTTCACAAAGCATATGCTTCTTTATTTACCCTCAGATAAAAAAGTCTAGCCCAAAGATAGAGAAGAGAGTTTTCTAAGTTCCTTGCTGATCTGAGAAGGCATTCTTTTCGTTACCTTGGGTGTAATGCTGGGAGCTGGCCTCCCAGGCTGCAAAAGGACTGCTTGCATTTCCCAGGGTAATCACCTCAAGGTCAGCTGACTGCACCATCATCCCACCATAGTAACTTAGTGAGAATGCCCCTCCCCACCAAGGCTCAGGGCAATATGAGTAGTGGAATGAATTGACTGTTCAGCCTGTCGCCTTCTTAGTGTTCTCCAATGCATCCATACACCTCCATGGTAATCCTGGTCTCAAGAAGAATGACTTAATCTGGTGTGGGGGAGGCCATATGGCACTTCTTATCCAATAGACACAAGGTAGCCACAATCATACAAGTCTCAGGGGCAAGATGGTGGGTAGCTGATGCCGCTGCTTTCCGAAAAGAAATCAACAGGGAGTCAACTAAGATGCATTTGGGGTGTCTAAGGGGGAAAGAAATATGTAAATTTTAGGCAGAAACCTAAATAAACTCATTATACTGTGATGCTCAACTTCATCTGGAACTAGAGTCCTAGAATAACCTTGCAAAGCAACCCTAGTGTCTGTGAATCTTCTCCAAGCTCCCCCATAAAACTAGCCATAACTATGATGGGAGAAAGGGAAATATGAAAATTTCCCAGTGTTGGTTCCTGCTCTTAACTGGCATGAATGCCCAGAGACATGAAATTCCTGCTGAATGGGAGCTGCAGGAGGTCAGCGATGGGGCATCCTCACGTGGTCCCTCCCACTCACTGCAGGTGTCCTCAGCTTAAGGTCTGTAGGTAAAGTTAACCTTGCCATCAGTAGAATGTTTACACTGGTCTTAGTCTTGTGGAATAAAGCATTTTATGGGCCATGGGAATTCTACTGGGGACAAACTGCTCAGTCAAGATGGTAAATCAAAGCAACGTCTCACCTCGGGACATTGTGAAGATCAGTACCTTCATCATGTCTTGAATGTCCTCAGGGAAAATCTTCACAGGGCTGATGCAAAATTTGTAATGTATGTCTCTAGTTGGTGGGGGAGGGACAGGTGCATGCACACATCCCTTGTGTGCACGCGGAGGTAAACAGACAACCTTGGGGGTTGGTTCTAGGGGTTTCACCTTTTCTTTGAGACAAGGTCTGTCATAGGTCTGGAACTTCCTCCTTTCCTTCCTTCTTGTTAGGTCACAGTGAGTTCTCCCCTTCCTCCTTTCTCCCCCAAATCAAACCACGGCCCTGTTGTAGTTCTCTTTGCACAGAAAAACAAGCCTTCTGTGGCCTGCAGTACCCCACTCCATCATCTGCCTCAAAGCTATAAGCACAGTCCCACCTCCATACCCAGACTAAAGAGCATCTAGAACTGCCTTGTGATTCTTGGCATAGCAGGCTGGGTCGCTTGGCATGGAACACACTCGCACACTTTGAAACCTGATCCTGGTTTACCTGGAACTGGAGGGTCTGTGTCTCCCTTCGTCATGCTATCAGTGGTGGCTGTCTCTCTCAGTGCTTCTCCTAGCTACATCCATACACAGACTATTAGGAAGTACCGTGATGGCCTAGGCAAGACTGAAGACCGGAGTGAGTGACTTCTCACTTGAAGACAGGTAACCAAAGAGGAAGTGCTTTGCATCCCTGAGCTGTTACATGTTAGAGTAGGTTTTTCCACTGGTCTGGTCCCACTGCCACGCCAGTCCCAAATAACACACAGAGACACTGTATTAGATATAATTCTGTTGGCCAGTTACTAGTTTCTTATTGGCTAGATATGTCTTAAATATTAACCCATTTCTATTCATCTAAGTATTTCCACGTGGTCTCCTCTTACTGGAGAGAGGGGCTGGCGTTCTACCCTGTAGGTCCTCCATCTTGGATCTCCTTCCTACTTCCTCTCTCCTCCTTGTCTCCTAGTCCCGCCTATCTTGCTTCCCTATTGGCCAACAGTGCTTTATTCATTAACCAATACGAGAAACATATTTACAGAATGACATCTCCTATCAGTTACACATATGTTGTATGTCATGTCCATAAGGTCATGACTTTATGAAATTAAGGACAGAAAGAATGACTGGATCCTGGGCAGTAAGGTAAAGCTGGGGTGGACACACTTTGCTCAGGAAAATGAAAGACACCTTAAGATATATTCTTCTTTGGATTCTTTCCAATGTAGCAATATCTCGTCCGTTCTTGGAGCCCTCAGTTTCTTCAGGGAGAGTTTGTGGAAGTCTCAGAATACCCCCTATTATCCAACCACTGTGCCTTCTTGGCCTGTGTAGCTGGAGGTACTTGCTCAACTCTGAAGTCTAGAAGTTCCAGTCTTAGGCTTAGCTGGCAGCAAGATTCCATAGTCATGAGCCAGTAGCCTAGGACGGCATGGCCTTTGCCCTCAGGAAAGAGTAACGTCAGACTTTCCAGTAGACCTTGCCTTTCTTAGGGGATGTGAAGGGCTAGAGGATATTCTACTAAGTTTTGTTAATGGTCTAGCAAAGATTCCCTCAGACATCCTGATGTTGGGAACTAAAGTGTAGGGGAACTTTTTTGTCCTGCCAGCCAGCAGACTTATTAATTATAAGTGCTTGGCTCATAGTTTAGGCTTGTCTTCAGCTTGCTCTTACAACTTAAATTAACCCATTTCTATTCATCTATATGCTGCCCTCATCTATGAACTTCCCATGTTGTTTCTTTTGCATCCGGCTTGAGACTCCCCAGACTCTGTCCTTCTTCACATCCTCCTATTACTCTGGCTCTCCCACCCAATTTCTTCCTGCACCAGCTATAGGCCAGTCAGCTCTTTTAATTAATGAGAGTAATATATATTTGCAGTGTACAAAAATTGTCCCATAGCACTAAAGCATTACTGCGAAATGCAGGGAATATTCTAGCAGGCATGCCTAGCAAGGGAACTAAAGGAGCAGAGATGGAATGTCTTCCTCTAAGTCCTCAGTGCTTCTTTTTCTCCTCTGAAAAAGTGACGAAGCATTTGTCAGCGTCGTGCCAAGCATGCACCTGCCGCACAGCACAGAGCCAACATGGCATGCATCATAGCTCTAAATTCACTCCTGTTCCAATGCTCTGTGGACCTTTCCTTGCCAGAAGGCGCAGTGTTAAGTCTTGTCAATGGCAGATGTTGGTGGCCCTAGGGGAGGACAGGGCTTCTGCATCTTCCAGGATAGGATGCTCCCAATTTACTCCTCCCCAGCCCTCAGCTCTGCTCCAGCCTCTCTCCCAGGTCAGTGGAAAACAACAAACAGATGTAGCTCAGTTGACACAAAGACCCATTCCCGCCACTGCATAATCTGGTGAGGTGGCCACATCCGTAATTCCCTTTGCCCTGGGGAGGAAAAGGTAGGAGGATCAGAAGTTCAAGGTCATCCTCAGCTGTGTAGGCCAACCTGTGTACATGAGACATTAGTATTTGTTTATTTTTGGGTTTTGAGAGACATGGTTTCCCTGTGTAGCGTTGGCTGTCCAGGAACTCACTCTGTAGACCAGGCTGGCCTCGAACTCACAAAGATTCATCTGCCTCTGCCTCCTGAATCCTAGGATTAAAGGTGTGCACCACTACATCCAGTCCTTATTATTTACTTTGTTTGTTTCAAGATAGGGTTTCTCTGTGTAGTTTTGGAGCCTTCCCGAACTCATTCTGTAGACCAGGCTGACTTCAAACTCATAGAGATCCATCTGTCTCTGCCTCCCAAATGCTGGGATTAAAGGTGTGGGCCACCATACATGGCTGAGACCCTATTATTTTAATAAACTCATATTAGGCTAGATGTAGTGGGGCATGCTGATAATATCAACGCCTGTGGCCTGGAGACTGAGTGTCAGGGTTCATGGCTAGCCTTGGCTAAACAATAAATTCCAGCCTGGGCTATGTGAGAGCCTGTCTCAAAAAACAAACAAACATCCATCAGGAACAACACCAAAACAGGAACTAGAGGGAGGGTTCATCATTTAAAAACACTTGTTGCTCTTATAGAGAACTTGAGCTCAGTTCCCAGCACCCACATAGCTGGTCACAACCATCCTTAACCCTAGTTCCAGGGGGTCTTTCACCCTCTGTAAAACGTCTTAAAGAGCAGCAGAAAATGGATTTATTTACAGCTTTGACCAAAATTGGAGAGCCATTCTCAGTCTGCCGTCTGCCTCCTCCTTCCTCATAACAGGGTTGCAGAAGCACGCCCGTGGATTCATTGTGAGTGCCAGAGCTGGGAGACTGCAATACAACAACAGTCCTGCCTTGTGGGTTCTTGTTGCATTTTCTAGTACCAGGGGAAGGGCCCCAGAGAGGTGTCCCTGTCATTGGCATGGTATTTCCTGTGTGGAGTTGGGACTTTTTCTTGTCCACTATTCAGCGGAAGGTTTGGCATGCAGTTTCATCTAGTCGGCCATCTCCTGCTGTTTGTGCACAGATCCCATCAAGGCTATGGAAAAGCATATGTAAAAGGAGACAGAGCTTGCTGGAGGGGTTGGGGGGAGGCCCACATCAGAAGCTAGCCTGGAGCTCCATCTAGCGGCGGGATGTGCTTTTAGGCAATGGCACATAAGTCAGTTGTGGAGGGGGCTGCTGTTTATTGGCTTGTCCATCTGGTGGGGCATTTTCTCAACTGAAGTTCCCTCTTCCCAGACATTTCTGTGTGGGTCAAGTTGTCATAAATTTGCCAGCTTAATCTTTTCATTTAATGTTTAATTAGTCTTCTTGAATGGACCAGAACTTCTGTAACTTTTTAAAAAATAATTTATTTAACTTTATTATATGTGCACTGGAATGAAGGTATCAGATCTCCTGGAACTGGAGTCACAGACAGTTGTGAGCTGCCATGTGGGTGCTGCCTCTGGAACTCACAGCCTCTGGAAGAGCAGCCAGTACTCTTAACCTCTGGGCCATCTCTCCAGCATGAACTTCCGTAACTTATTTAGCTCTTTAGTTGCAACAAAAATATAATCCTTAACTTGTTATGAAATAATTTGATCCCAGAAGTCAGAAACCACGTATGTTATCAGTCTTTCTTTTCTTTCCTTCCTTCCTTTTCCTTTTCCCTTCCTTCCTTCCTTCCTTCCTTCTTTTTTTGAGACAGGGTTTCTCTGGGTAACAATCCCAGCTGTCCTGGAACTCATTCTGTAGACCAGGTTGGGCTTGAACTCACAGAGATCTGCCTGCCGCTGCCTCCTGAGTGCTGGGACTAAAGGTGTGCGCCACCGATGCCAGACTCCATACTTCTTCAAATCACCTGTCACAGAGTGGGATATCGTGGAGCGATGGAGTGCTTCATTATCAGCATTACCAGCCCCCCCCCAATTATTTTGGCCAACTTTAGGCCTAGGATAAAGAAAGGAAGAATGAACAAAACTATATTTCTGGAGTTTAAGAGTTCTGCTAAAGGGCTGGAGAAACAGCTCAGTGGTTAAGAGCACACATAACTCTGGCAGGGTGTTGAATTTTATTCCTAGCACCCATGTTGGACAGCTCACAACTGCCTGTAACTCCAGCTCCAAGTAATTCATTGTGCTCTTCTGGATTCTGCAAGTATCTGTATTCACACATGCATAAACACCACACACACGTGCACGTGCACGCGTGCACACATACACACAATTAAAATAAATTTTTAAAAAATTTTTGCAGGGCAATGGTGGTGCATACCTTTAATCCCAGCACTGGAGGCAGAGGCAAGTGGATACCTGTGAGTTTGAAGCCAGCCTGGTCTACAAAGTGAGCTCCAGGATGGCAAAAAACATACAGAGAAATCTTGTCTCAAAAACCAAAACCAAAACAAACAAACAAAAAAAAGATAAGCACAAGTTTTTAGAATTTAATCTAAAATTACTGTTAGTGTATAATTTCATTTCTAGACATCTAAATATTTATCAACTGGTTAATATTTACATATATTGACAGCTGTGTCCCAGATAGCTATGCATGCCATTACCAACACAAACATGGTACATTCATAAAAAACTCAACATCTATGGTTTATGAAAAGCTCAAGATTTTTATTTTTGAAATTTGCAAGATTACAATATCAAAATAATTGCTTTAAAGACTACGTCTCAGCCAGACAATGGTGGTGAATGCCTTTAATTCCAGCACCAGGGAGGGAGAGGCAGGCAGGCCTCTGTGAGTCTGAGGCCAGCTTGAGCTACAGAGTGAGTTCTAGAACAACCTACACAGAGAAATCCTGTCTCAAAGAACCAATATGAGGGGAAAAAATTAAAAAAGACTATGTCTCTAAGAATCAAATCTAGGCAAGGACTGCCTAGGAAAACAACAGTTACTTCTGCTGAGAAGTGAGCCCCTTATGGCAAGTCTCTCTGGCCCTACCGACTACTGACATCAGGAACCTACTTCATTAACTGGCCAGCCCAGTTCAGTTATTAACTCCACTCACAATAGTTTAGAATGGTCTTTATTAATTGTCCTTTGCAGAACAACAGAAAGATGTGTTTCTTTTTTTCCAGTCTGCATGTACCCCTGCATGACAGAAGAGGGTACCAGATCTCATTAGAAGTGGTTGTGAGCCACCATGTGATTGCTGGGAATTGAACTCAGCACCTCTGGAAGACAGCTAAGTCCTCTTAACTGCTGAGCCATCTCTCCATCCCCAAAAGATTTTTTTTCTAAAACCAACTCCTACCTATAATAGATGATGGCTATTTTACAACTTAAAAGGAAATAAACTGCCTCCTGGGCTCTGGGATTAAAGGCGTGCACCACCACTGCCTGGCCCATTCAATCATTTTTAAATGTTGCTTTAGCTTGTGTTAGATAAAAGCAGTCTCTAAGTGAAGCCTTTATTTCTAGAAACATATCCTTTTAGGACCTGGAATAAATTAATTGCTCACAAACTATTACCAAGATCAAGATCCAAGATGTTTCTTGATGGTATGTCACAGAGTATTTTGATATACTAGAAACTTACACAACACAGTAGACCTGAATGTGTTAGCATCTCATAGATTTTAAGATGCACGAGACCAAAGCTCATACTTAGCAAATGATGTTTTATTATTTAATATATTTGTAAGTGACTCAGAAGTTTTACTTCTATTATATATATATATATATATTTATTAATCACATTTTATATTTACCTAATTTACTTTTGACAGGCGTTGAGATATCGATATCTCTAATTTATTTACCAACAAATTTAAGTTAACTCATTTTTTAGAGATTTTCTTAAGTTTAAAATTTAGTCTTAAAACAAAGAAAACTCAAAGAACTAAAAAATAAAAACAAACAAACAAACAAATAAATAAATGTGGGTACTGTAGCCAGACATTTCTAAAGAGCAATTGCTCAACACAGGCACTCTACTGTCTCAGACACATAGTTTAGGGGAAAAGGGCCAGCCAAAGAAACACCCCCTAAGCAGAGCCAAAGAAACACACTTTGGACCTGGAATCAGCCAGTGAAAGGGAATACTCCCTGATCCTAAAATTAGAGCCAAGAGGGTAAAAAAGACCAGTGAAACACACTTTGGCCCTGAAACCAGAGCCAAATCTCACCCTAAACCTGTGCAGAAAACCAACCAATCCCTGAACTGGAAATCTAGCCAGTCTGAGCTCAGGGATTGAAATCTGACCAATCTCCACCCTAGAACTCTCCTGGGAAAAACTCCACCCCTAAGAAGCACTGTTAGCTTGGGGCTATTAGGCTGCCTCCACTCTCCTGGATTCTTCCCTCCCAATAAATCTTTTGAATGAGGTTTGATAAGACCTTGAGGCCCTCTCCTACCAGAGCAGAGCTGATACACTGGGGGAGCTTTTCCCTGAAGCAGGGCTGTAAATTGCTATGCTTACTGTGACCTGTGGTATTCCTTGGCTTCCGAGTGCCAGAATAGCTTTCCATCTGAGCTGTAACACTCAGTATTCTGTGACTCCAGAGTGCCAGAATCCCCATCCACCTGAGCTGCCACAATGCTTACATACAGCATGCTGCCAGGCTCATCATGATTTCTCTAGAGAACCCTAAAGTAGAATTAGGGTTTTCTTCTCATGCCAGGTTCCCTGTGTCCTGGATGCCTTGGATTGTCAGCAACAGCACAAAGAACAAATAATCCACACTTCCTTTTCAGACAGTTCAAACAGAACTCCAAATTGGTTCAATAAAGAATCAATAGAGAATGCCCAAGATGGCTCGTGAGAAAACACACGTGCAGGAGAGGGAGTTGGCATGTCCAGCACTGAGAAGACAAATACTCGGGAAACAGAGTTTGTGCTAATAGTTACCAAAACAGTCATTTCCCCCTATTTTATCACAAACCGCAAAGGGCCATCCGTGTTGGCTCAGAGAGAAAGAAGGAAAGTCCCCAAAGAAAGCCACAGGGAGGTCCTCCTTTCTCCCCCTCTGTCCAGGACGGTAAACCACAGTGAAAACCCGGTGGTTGTGGCCAGTGGTGCCCCTTAATGTTTGACAAATTCTGTTACCAAAGTTCCTGGCTCCAAGGTCTGGTCCAGTCATTCAGTTGCAACAAGAGGAGTCAGGTTACAAGAGATAAAGTAGGGAAATGCTTTATTTACTGTTAGGGTCAGAACCGGGGAGAGAGCAGCTTTCAGCCTGCCTCTGCCTTTTCTCCACTGCAGTGTGTAGTGAAGAGGTGGCAGGAAGCTAGGAAATTTGCAACAGTAGATCCAGCTGTGCTTCCCAGTGGGCTGAGCTGGGAAATGAGTCTCAGGTCACTATTCTGGCGCTTTGGGGGGTTTTGTTGCTTCTTCCTGGCTCCAGGAATTGGAGTTTAGGAAGCTGGCAAGATCTAGTCTCTTCTCCAAGTGTGTTGTTTCCTGTTGGAGGCAGGCCTGAGAAACAGAGTTTTTAACACTTACTAGTTTTGAGGGGACACCGCTGCATTGCTTCAGCCCCAGCTAGCCAACAGCGGGAGGGACACCCGCAGGTGTTCGGCAGTGTGCCTTTGGGCAGTTTCTCATGCAGGTCCCCTGGCAGCCCAGCACACACTCCTGGCTTAGACCTCCAGCTGCTTCCCCGCCATTTCTGGGGTCCCAGAAGTCCCGATCAATCACTTTCTCCCCTGAGGTATTTGCCTCCCTAGGCTGTCGCTCTTCTCCTGGAGGGGGTGACCATGCTGCCCCTGAGCGACACCCCCCTTCTCTTCCCAAGCAGCCTTTCCTATCTCAGCTTGCTTTGTAGTTCCTGAAGGACTTATCCTGCACTAGCTGCCTGGGTGGTGTGAGGAAGATCCTACTGTATTTTCTAATATTTGGGTGAGGAGCTTTGCCTTTGAGGGCTAAGACATCTGTCCAGCCAGATCAAAGTCTTGATGGGGGGGTGTTCTTCTGTATATATGTTTCTCTTATTGGTTGATGCATAAAACACTGACTGGCCAGTAGAGGCAGGAAGCTAGGCAGGAGAATGCTGGGGAGAGAGGAGAGAGGTGGCAAAGAGACGCCATGTAGAGAAGATAGGATGAGCCATGTAGAAATACATAGATTAGAATTTATGGGTTATTAATTAAGACAGAAGTAGTCAGTAAGAAGCCCTAGCTATCGGCCAATAGTTTAATAAGTAATATAATGTCCATGTGTTTATTTGGGCTAAAGCAGCTGTGGAACCAGGCTGGAAAGACCTTCATCTTCAAAGTGTCTTTAAAAAAATTAATTTAATTAAAAATAATTTATTTTATGTTTATGATGTTTTGTCTGCATGTATATATGTGTATCACATGCTTGTCTGGTGTCTGAGGCAGTCAGAAGAAGGGATGAAATCCCTTGAATATGAAGTTACAGACAGTTGTGAGCTTCCATGTGGGTGCTGGGAATTGAAGAGCAGTGGCAGTTGCTCTTAACTACTGAGCTCTCTCTTCAGCCCTCAGATCAATGCCTCTTTTGGTGACCACTGGCTGCATGGAGATACATTTGTTCATAGGAAGGGCTGCTAAAACAAAATACCACAGCCCTGGTGGAGCAAGCATGGCACATCCATTTCCATAGCGCCTGGAAGCTACAAGTCCAGAGTTGAGGACGCATGCCCCCATGGCATCCTCTCTCGATGCCTGTGCCCAGATTTCCCGTTCCCCTAAGGAAAGTCACATTGCATCAGGACCTGTTCTTCTGACCTCATCTCAACCTCCCAGTATAGTTACCTTCTGGGGTACTGGCAATGCTTTATGTTACAGTTCAGGGGGACACAAATCACCCCATAGTGAAAGAGACCCAAAGAAAGGTGTTATTGTGCTATGTGCCCTCTGAAAACACATGAGTCAAATTACCTGCAGCTCCTACTTACTCTCCCGCTGGGAAGTCCCGCCTATTCCTCCTCGCTCTTAGCAGTTCAGTGTTTTATTAGACTAATCCATGCCTTAGGCAGGCAAGGTAAAAAAGCAACACATCTTTACACAGTTAAACAAATGCAGCATAAACCAAAGCAACACACATTTACACAGTTAAATATTTATTCTGCAACACAATCTTTATACATACACACACATATACCATAGCCACACCCACACCACACCCACATATATACTCCCCCACACCACACATACACACACATACATCACACATACATACCACACACCACACATACACACCACACACACATATACCACACATACACATACATACATCACACATACATACCACACACCACACATACACACCACACACACATATACCACACATACACATACACACACATATACCACACATACACACACACCACACACATACATCACACATACATACCATACACCACACATACACATACACACATCACACCCACATATATACCCCCCACACCACACATACACACCACACACACATACACCACACATACACACACATACATCACACATACATACCACACACCACACATACACACCACATATACACCCCCCCACCACACACTACACACACAGGCCACACACACATATACCACACATACACCACACACCACACATACATACCCCACACACACCACACACTACACACACACACCACACACAGACCCACACACATATACCACACACACACCACACACACACACATACATATACCACACACACGCACCACACACACACACTCACACACCCACACACACACCACACACTACACATACACACACACACCACACACACATATACCACACATCACACACACCACACACACCACACACACACACACCACACACACACACCACACACACACACATACATATACCACACACACGCACCACACACACACACTCACACACACACCACACACTACACATACACACACACCACACACACATATACCACACATCACACACACCACACACACCACACACACACACACCACACACACACACCACACATACACACACACCACACACATACCACACACTACACATACACACACACCACACACACATATACCACACATCACACACACCACACACACACACACCACACACACCACACATACACACCACACATACACACGCATACACACACATCATACACACACACACCACATACATACATACACACCACACACTACACATATGAACACTTACAGCACACACACACTATACACCCCCCCATACTCCTCCACATCCTGCCACACACAGAGTCGATGCTGTAGAGGGAGGACATATGTAAAGATAACATACATACCATGCTGCCTCTGTTGGGCACATGGTGGATGTCCTCTGAGTTCTGAGAAACCCTGTGGAAATGCCAGGGACCACCACGACCTTACAGTCCTCGAATGTGCTGTCTTCAGGTGGCAGGAGCCACAGCACATATTGATTATGGAAACAGCACAGCCATCAACTCCAAACAGTAGTGTGTTTTATTCTGGAGACAAATCCCAGATCTCATGAAAGAAAAGAAAATCACAGATGAAGAATTTCAGCAGCCCCTGCCTCATACATGGCACACATATGCTGAGACTTCAAGGACAGGCCTGTCTGGAGCAGGCAGAACCCTCTGTTCGATTTCCTAATGGGCATACCTTGGGTGTAATTTAATTTCTAAACTAGGCTCAGTGGTTAGCAATAACATTGAACAATATGCTACAATAAAAGTGTGGATATGCACCCTCTCCAAAAACAAAACAAACGTCAGTAGTCCAGTGGCTAAAAGCACTGGCTACTCCTCCAGAGGGCTCAGGCTCGGTTTCCAGCACTCACATGACAGCTTACAACCATCTGTAATGCAGGCTCAAGGAGACCTAACACTCTCTCCAGGCCTCTCAGAGCATCAGCCACGCATGTGGGGTACACACATGTATGCACATACAATTAAAAAATAATAGAAAATTAAAATTTGTGGTGATATATTATTTATGATCTAATAAAGCCCCGAAGATCAGAATGCAAAGCCAGACACACAAGACGGCCAGAGAAGCTGGTGGTGGCACACACCGTTAATCCCAGGACTCAGGAGACAGAAGCAGACAGATCTCTGTGAGTTCAAGGCCACCCAGGGCTACACAAGAGTGAATCAGTCTAAAAGAGAAACAGCTCCCACCAGCACTAGAGAGGTTTATAAAGAAGAAGCAAAGGGTTTCATGTGAGATTCAGTCTCCAGTCACAGGGGAGACAGGATTTCCATTTCAGCCTTGGTAGAGGTAAGAGCTGCTTTGCTTTTCTGGTCTTCAGTTTGAACCCCAATATCTGTCTGTGGGTTTTTTTTTTTATTAATTGTGCTACAAAAACTAACTATAAAGATAGGAACTATTTACATCTGTGATTTTTTTCATTTAATATTTCAGGCCAATTAACTGTGGCCTTGAAACACCGCATAATGGAGGATCTAGAAGGTCATTTTGTTTAAGACAAGAAAGGTTTAAAAGTTCAAAACACTCACCCAATCTAAATCTCGAGCAAAGACAGAGTTAAAGGAGCAAGCAATATGGAATTGAATTCTATAACTTGATGATTTTATGGATAGAGATTTTAGAAAGTAAGCCTTTTGGGAAACTTCATTTTTACTCAGTACCAATTTAGGTGATACAATAAAACAAGAGGAACAATCTAAGAGAAAAATAATACAGCAACAAACTGCATAATGCTCCTGTGTGTGTGTGTGTGTGTGTGTGTGTGTGTGTGTGTGTGTGTGTGCGCGCTGTGGGTTTTTTCTGTGTAGCTCTGGCTGTCCTGTAACTTGATCTGACTAGGCTGGCCTTGAACTCAGAGATCCATCTGCTTTGCCCTCCCCAGCGCAGGAATTAAAGGTGTGGCCACCACTCCCAGCCTCCACTCCCAGCCTCTCACTGAACCTGGGGTTTGCCATTTTGGTGAAACTGGATCTGCCTCTGTGCATCTGTACTGGGGTCACAGGCATGTACTGCCATGACTGCATTTCTCTTTGAAAATGGTTCTCTGGCACGCAGTCTGAGACCCTCATGCTTGTACGGTGGGCACTTCACCCACTGAGCCAAGTTCCCAGTTTGTCCACGTGCTCAGTGATCCTAAAGAATCAAGAGTCGAGAAATTCTTTGAGGAAAACCAGTACCTGCTTATCAAGTACCTGCTGCCAATGCTAAACAAATCACAAGTCATGGTGGGTCATGGTGGTGTACGCCTTTAATCCCAGCTCTCAAGAGGTAAGAGGCAGGAGCATCTCTTGAATCTGAGGCCAACCTGAACTACAGAGAAACTCGGTATAGAGAAACTACAGTATAGGCGCTTAGAGATTCCAAAACCCCAGCACATCAAAGCAGGACCTGGCTCTTAAACCAGAGCGATTCTGACACGGAAAGACGTTGTCCTCCGTGCTGGTACCCAAGCTCTTCCTCACACACTGCGACCGAGCTCATGGCAGGGTCAGGACTAGGAACCATGGCCAGCTTCACGTGGTTGCCAAGTCTAGCTGTGTGTGCTCTTAAAATTTTGTTTCGATAATACAGGGGCTGTGGCGGTGGTGTAGGTGCCTTCTGTTCAGCCATGAGAACACGAACCCTAACCTCAAAGCACCCATATTTAAAGAAAAAGCCGGGCAGTGGCGGGGTACGCCTTTAATGCCAGCACTCAAGGCAGAGGCAGGCAGATGTGTCTGAGTTCTAGGCCAGCCTGGTCTACATAGTGAGTTCCAGAACAGCCAGGGCTGTTACACAGAGAAACTCGTCTCAAAAACAAGCAAGCAAACAAACACAAAGGGCAGGGCTGGGTGGGGTTGTGGGAGGGGTGTGCAGAAAAAACAAAACCCAAAATAACCCTCCCCAAGCACACCCACAAGTCAGCATGGGGTTTCTGGCTGCCAGGCTAGTTCTTTCTAGCTTCAGTAAGGGAATACGGCAGAAAGTAATAGAGCGGGACACCTAACCCCTCCTCTGTCACCTGGGCTGTGCTCCGGCACACATCAGATTGTCTATGATGGTCACTGGATGTGTGCTTTAAGAAAGACCAGGAGCCATTATTTCAGGTTGCCTCTGCGGTTTACATCTTTCCTGCTTGTTGACACACAGGATTCTTAACAACGCTTTGGGGCAGAACCCAGTAATTCACATTTCTAGCAGGTTTCAAGGGGTATAATTGATGCTGGTCCGTGAGCTACATATGGAGAACCTGTATGTAAAACATTACCAGGATTTTAATCGTTTTACATTGGCCCAACATTTCTCTGCAGGCGGGAGGCCATATTCCTTCCCCCAGGGTTAGGGTTAGGTGCCAGTAGTCCCTTTTACCACTAGGTGGCAGCACCTGTATACAAATCTCTCTACACACGTCTGCTGTAAAATAAAAAACCCACCCAAGCAAGCAAGCTGATCTGTGTTTATTCTACAAATTGGGTGATAACCCAAACCTGGCAGTTAAAATGATTGCTTATGAAGAATACGTACCCGTGTAAACCATGCTGCAAGCGTGGCTACAGGGAAAGGAGCTGGCTTTGGGCATCTAGCCTGACAGCCCTGCGTGGGATGTCAATCCTCCATCCGGTGATTCAGAACGTTCATTCCTCTCTGGACTCTGGCAAAGATGCAGAAAATTGCTCAAGGCGCTTTTTACAACTGCGCAATCCTCTCCCTTGCCCCATTTTAATGAGGCACATCTGAGGTTAGGAAGCGGCTGTTCTATTTTTAACAAGGGTCTCCAGCGGACTCTGAATGAAGCACGGGCCCTGTTTTGAAGAACACAGATATACTGGATGCTTTTGCCTTTCATGAAGTCATTCGTTGCAGGTTCGGTCCCCTACAGGGCTGCAAATGCAGATGAGCTACACTGTCAGTTCGTAGACAATAGTCTTAGGAAGCTAGGTGTCACTCTTCAGGTACACTAAATCTTAGCTGAAATGTGAGACAACATTCAAAATATGGAGAGAAAGGATGTAAAAATACCCCATTAATCACTCTTACATTGGTTCCATGTGATCCTCTAATGGATTAAACACAAATTTTTAAATTAATTCCTCCTGTCTGTTTGTTTATTTGGTTTTTGAGACTGGGTTTCATTCTGTAGCTGGGATGGCTATTCTGGGCTATCAACTTGACTACATCTGGAATTAACAAAAACCAAACAGCTGGGTACATCTGTGAGGGAGTTTTTCCTTAATGAAATCATTTGAAGTGAGAAGACTCACTTTTAACCCAAATCTTTTGAGATGGGAAAAAACAACTTTAATCCAGATGTTTGAAGTGAGAAGATGCCCCCTTTAATCCAGGCCAGAGCTTCTGGTGTTGGCCAGTAAAATGGACAAGAGAGAAGGACACTTTTGTTCTTTGCCTGCCTGCTCTAAGTCCATCCCCTCACTGGCGTTAGAGCCTACCTCTCCAGGCTTCTGGCGTATCCCTGCCTCTCCAGGGTTCTGGCATATCACTATCTTTCCAGGGTTCTATCCCTAAGACCCACTGACACACTCCGCCTCATGGACTGAACACCTACGTACTTTTGGACCTTCTGTTGGTTGACAGTCACTGTTGAACTAGTGGGACCACAGTCTGTAAGCCAGTTCTATAAATCCTATATAGATGGGATTTATACATATTTATGGGATTACACACACACACACACACACACACACGTGTGTGTGTGTATACATACATACATACATACATGTATTCTATAAATTCTGTTTCTCTAGAACAGCAGGTCTCAACTTGTGGGTCACAACCCCCACAGAATCATATATCAGATATTTATATTATGATCATAACAGCATCAAAATTAGTTAAGAAGCAGCAGTAAAATAATTTTCTGGTTGAAGGTCATCTCAGCATGAGGAGCTGTATTAAAGGGTTGCAGCATTAGGAAGGTTGAGAACCTATGCTCTAGAGAACCCTGACTAATACAATTGCCCAGGCTGGCCTTGGGCTTACAGTAATCCTCCTGCCTCAGGCTCCTGAATGCTGTGGTTACATGACTACTGGGAAAAATTAGGTAATGCACGCTCTCAGCATGTTTTTATCAGACAGATGCTCCGTAGGAGGTGAAAATGGTTCTGGGAGGGCAGGTAGAAATCAGGGGCGGGGAATATAAGGCCTCAGCAGCGGTCATGACCGCTGCTGATCATTGTGCTGAGGCCTGGCATCTTGGCAGCTAGGCCTGGGAAAGAAACATCCAGCAGCCTGCAGGCCTCACCCATGGGTCACATCCAGCTAGAGCAGGAGCCAACGGGAAAGACTCAGGAAATACTGGCTTGGCAGTGGGCTAAGTCCTAGAACTGACCAGGTGTTGGGAAATGCATGGTCACAGAAAGTCGCTGATGTATGGGCTGCCCGCCTGGACCTACTGAACCTGTGAGTACTGCACCAAGAGACTGCTACCATACCTTCAAAACACCAACACTGCGTGTGTGTTGTGTATTTACTGCTGACTGGGTTGTCTGTGACACTAACCCTGCCCTCCCACAGAGCAAGTTCATCCCCAGCTGTGGCTCCGTGCAGTCCCACCACCAGCTTTATAAGAATGGGCTTGAAGTAACATCTCAGGCTCCTGCCGCAGATAAAAGGACAGTAACTCTAGGATGAAGCCCAGCCACTCAGCTGTACCAGCCCTGCAGGTGGCTTCGAGTTCACAGACGAAGAAACCCTGATCTGGAGAATGAGAGCCACGTGGGGGGAGGCCGGGGAGAGGAGCTGGTGACTCCACAGCAGTGTCTTGGGTCTACTCTCAGTGGGAAGCTGTGTGGCCAATCAGTTAGTGGAGAGAGATCTGAGTGCGGGCTGCTTTAGTGTCTACCCCATGGCTGGGGCCACACGCAAACTCTCTGAACCTGTTACACCATTTTGAAATGTTATTCTCAAAGTCGTTATTGAGGACTACACGAGAAAATGTATACAAAAGGTTACACATGGTTCTTAGAGCAAAGCAAAGGATTCCTGTCGGTTACCAGTAAGGCCACGGATACTAGCGGACACTCACCTTTCCACGCCTCACCCTACCGAGCTTATCCCCGCCCACCGGTGCACTTAATAAAAATTAGTAAATTGACAACAGTTTTTCTAGCCTCACTCTTGTTATAGACTAATTGGAGTTTTTTGTTTGTTTTTGAGAGAGGTTCTTTCTTATATATTTGAATTTTTGAAAGATTTATTCATTTTATTCTATGGACAGGAGTATTTATTTATATACATGCACCATGTGTGGGCATGTCGTCTATGGAAGTCAGAGGAGGAAATCAGAGCCCTTGGAACTGGAGTTATGGATGACTGTGAGCCACCATGTGGGCTCTGGGAACCTAACCCAGGTCCTCTCCTTTGACAACTAAGCCATCTCTCCAGACCCCAAAATTAATGTTTTTAGAGCTTTATACATGAGTATAGTATTTACATCATTTCTATTGACTTTCTCAATCTAATTCCTCATGTCCCTAGACCCAATCTTTTTCTTTAACTATTATTGTTATAATCATATGTGTGAGTGATGTGTGCATGCGTGTGAATACTTATGTTTATGGCCAATTGCTTGGGGCAGGATGACCGATGGGGCTTGGCTCTGGAGCAGACTGATTCTTTCGCCTCTCAGCAGCCATGGATTGATTGCCTGTAACTCTTCATCTAGGTGTGGGACCTTGTGACATCCCCTTATCCACATTGGCATGTCAGTTGGTGGTGTCATTATGCAGCCATATTTTTGAGATGTCATGGGTGCAGTGGCCCTGTCAAGTCTAGAAGGTACCACCTAGCAGCAGGGTGTCCTGGTCCTCTGGCTCTTGTCATCTTTCCAGCTCTTCTTCTGCAGGGTCCCTTAGGTGCAGGTTGCATTGCAGGTATACCAGTTGGAGCTGGATACTCCTTGGCCCCTTATTCTCTGGGTTTTGACGAGTTGTGGCTTTTTGCAGTAGCCTCTCTGTGTCTGTGACCAGGAGAGCAGAATTCATCTTGTGGCATAAGATCAGAACTCAGAATGAAGCCCAAACAATGCTAATTTAGGAAGGTGGCAGGAGCGGGTTCTCTTCTAGGGCCTACGACCTCTCCAGCCACAGGAAGTGGCTAGGTTTATAGTACCATGCATGAAGAATTCTCTCCTATTCACCTGGCTATAAGTCCAGTTAGACAATTAGACAGCTGTTGAGAGATAGACCTTTCTTTCTTTCTTTTTTTTAAAGCCTTGGTTGTCCTAGAACTTGCTCTGTAGACCAGGCTGGCCTCAAACTCACAAGGATCCACCTGCCTCTGCCTCAGAATTGCTTGGACTAAAGGCGTGTGCCACTGCTGCCCGGCTGAGAAAGACTATTATATAGCCCAGGGTGGCCTTCAATTCTTTGTGAAGCTGAAGATGACTGTGAGTTCTGGATTCTCCTGTTTCCACTGCTGGAGTGTTGGGATTGCAAATGAGAACCATTAGACCTTGTTATGTGGTTCTGGGGATTGAACCCAGGATTGTGGACTGTAAGGATTAGGTTTTTCCTCCCACTCGCTGGTCTTGTCCCGCCGCCGTGCCAGCCCCAATTAACACACCGAGACATTATTTGATATAATGCTGTTGGCCAGTTACTTGTTTCTTATTGGCTAGCTGTCTTAATTATTAACCCTTTTCTATTAAATCTAAGTACTTGCATGTGGTCTAATCTTACCGGAGAGTCGGCTGGAGTCCTGCTCTTTCTAGACTCTCCATGTTGACCCCTCCTTACTACTTCCTCGAATCCTCCTTGTCTCCTAGTCCCGCCTATCTTGCTTTCCTATTGGCCAACAGTGCTTTATTCATTAGCCAGTATGAGAAACATATTTACAGAATGACATCTCCCATCAGTGTACAAGCAGGCAGTTTATTCACTAAGCTACATCTACAGCCTCTTCAAAGGTTCGTCTCTGCAGACTTATTGATTCAGGTCTGAACCCATTGAATTCCCTGAGTGTTTTTTGAGGTTCCACTTTGCCTTCACACTTACAGAGGGCTTGGGAAGTTGGCCTACCCTTGTTCACATGATTCGTGTGTTAACCCCCACCCCATTCACTCCTAGACCCTTGCATTTCCTGGTATGTCTCCCAGAGAGCATTCTGTTTGTATGTTGTTTTGTCTTTCAGCCCTTGCCTTGTGCACTGAGCCTTTTTCATCCCATCTACCTGCTACCTGGCATCTTGTGACGGGTGCCTTCATTCCACGTAAACATAATAGATGTCTGCTGGCCTGAGGGCAGGTCTGGAATATTAAAGGATTTGCCCAAAGTCCCAACGCCATGAAGGTAGTTTCTGTTTCCTGGGTCTTTGAAGATGTTTTGCTGGGGTGGGGGGACTTCAGGGAAATGCCTTTCAAAGCACCTGGGATGGGTTGAGTCATCTGCAAACAGGTGCCATAGCCTCTCCCACTCTGCCAGTCCGGGCAGAGATCATCTAAGAAGCAACAAAACTGCTCAGGATGAGGCCAAATTAGGAATTTGAAACCAAGAATCCCCTGGTCCTCCCCGCTCGCTGGCTTTCCTGCCTAGTTGTATTTACTCATTACTGGCGTTTCTTTCCACTTGGGGGTGGATGCCCTCAAGCTAAGACTTTGTCTCACACTGGGGCTCTCCACTCAGTGCTACACTCCAGGTTTTGGGAAGGGGGAGACAATGTCCTTCCCACTCCCCAGGGGCAGCTCTGGCTGAGGTAGGGCTCGAAGACTGGAGGAAGCTGAGCCCTAGTCCCTCTCTGCTCCCTCTGGGTAAGGGTGATATGAGAGAGCCAGGAAGCTGGGATGGGATGGGGACACTATACCTAGGGGAAAATTCGTTCCCTCTTGGTGGGATGTCCCAGGCCTGAAGGGACACAGCAGGCTCAGAGGGACAGTCCACAGTCTAATCTGTTCTTCCCAGGGCATGGACAGTGGGGGAGGGTTTGCTTAGAAGCATCTAGAAGAGAACCCTAAGACTGTGGAACTTCTTCCTAAGCATGCTGCTCCTCACTGAGGTGACCTTCCGCAGCTCAGTGCAGTTTCCACTGCTGGAGGCTGTCTATGGATGAGGGAAATCACTTCTCTCACCACAATGGCCTCAACATACACACACTTGAAGAAGTGTCTTTTGCTTTGGATGACTGGTAACTGGACCACACAGCACAAGCTCTGGTGGTTGGTACTGGCCTCCATGGAGCCCTAACTGAAGCTATGTCCCAGCTTGATGGGAAAGTGGAATGATTTGTTGCCTGAATGGGATATGGTCACCATTAATTTCTGCAGCAGTAAATTTTCTCTTCAGCTTCAACACAGAGCACACCTCTGGACCCTTTCCCCCATATCTTGCTACAACAAACACAATAATAACCTTCCAGTATGTAGAGTAACAACAGGAGTGTCTGGAACTGTCCACTACAGGGTCAGCTGTTCTGCACAGCTCGTCAGGGATCCCCACAGACATCTCTCCAGCCGCATACCATCACGTCCTCTTTGGCGGAAACGTCTGGGTTCCAGGCAGTGAAGCAGGATCTTGAAGGAAAGCTGGTCAGGGGTAGGACTGAACCCCAGCCAGCATGACTCAACAGCTGGTGCTGTCTCCCCATCATGCCAGACACCCTGTTCTCAGGCTATGTCTGGTTTCTCCAATGTAATAACCATGCTGTTTATTAACTCACGAAGAGACGTGGAGTGAAGTGGATGTTGGATGGATAATGGACCTTGAGTTCTTATCAGCTCCCTGTCCACCCACAGACTCAGCCCTGCAGAGCCGGGCCTCCGGAATGCCCTTAGCTCACACCCAGTGCCTTGCTTTGTCCCCCCCCCCCCCCCCCCATCCTCCACTGTGGCCTGAGCTTGCAGGCCAGTGGCTGAAGTCTTCACATGATTTCCTGTTTCCTGCCTGTGTCTGTACAGAATCCAGATTGTTTCCCCTGCATTTCATTTCCACACCAAGACACAACCAAACCTAATTTCCCTGTGATCCCTTCCAAAGCAGAGAACATAGCCAGAATGAGTGAAAAAATAGTGGAATCATTTTAAGAATGGGCCATGTTCATTCTTAGGGCCAGCAGGAGGTCTGGAGAACACACTTTGGAGTGAAGGTGAAGATGTCCATGTATAGACAACTTGGTTTTAATTGCAAAAGTGCTCATCAAGGCTCCATATATCTTTTTCTCTATAAAATTAGGAAACCGAAAATTAAGACAATCCAGTCTATACTAGAGGAAGGGCTTTCTTCAAGGACGATGGGTGTGTGTGTAGGATTGGAGGCCAGGGTTGTTTTGTTAAGCAAATTCCAGCTTGGCTGGAAACCTCTTTACCGGAGGTAAGGAAGCAGGTAATGACTAAGTAGCTGCTCCTCTGGAGCGCCCCTGCCCCCCACTCAGAGTTGTCACTTTTTCAGGACTCGCTTATGCAAATTGTGGAAGCAAACGGCAGAGGGAAAGAAGGAGGAGGAGCCTGAGGAAGAAGGAGGAGGAGAAAGCAGCAGCAACAGTTGTTTCTCACCCTAAAACTGTCTGACGAACTCCATCTGCTGACTCCTGAAGAAAGGGTACCGTGGCTCTCACTTAGGTGTGCCCATCCCTGTGGGTGACCAGGGGACCAGGACCCTCTTCACTGATACACATCTCCATTGCTTTCCTTCTCTGCAGAAGCAGCTCCAGGGTCTCTTCTGCCTCCCCGACACCAAGCTTCTTTAGACTGAGGGCTCAGCTAGATCTAAACCGTCTGGAGGAAGTCTCCTGGTTACAGTTAATAGCATCCTTAGGTGATGCCCATAGATCAATGAGCTGCCTTGATATCTTTCCTCTGACATCCAACCTACTCACTGTCTGCCCATCTGTGGACTTTGAAATAGGTTCACAACCAACTTGTTTCTCAGTACTTCTATTACCACTCTCCTCTGCTTTGCAAAATCCTCACAGCATTCCATGTACCATGTCAGGCGTTTCCTCCGACCTTGCTTCCTGTGTATCAGCTGACATATCAGGCCCTGACTTCAGCCCTGACCAGTGCTACCTCCTTCAGGACCATCTTCAGCGACTGCCTGGTGTCCTTTTCATAACGCTTACTGTCTTCCAGCTTATTTTTTGTTGGTGTTTCTGACACAGGATCTTCTATGTTGTCCTGGCTGGCCTTGCACTCAAATTCTCCTTCCTCTACCTCCCTAGTGCTGGGACTACAGGCTGACTTAATCTCCAGTGTTCTCATTTATTATGCTCATTTTATTGCTTGTCTCACTCTCGAGAACACAACCTCCATGATAACAAGAATAGTTTTTCTGTTCTATTCATAGAGTATCCCAAATGTCTAGGGAAGTTTCTAGGCGGGGAGTGGGTACTTATCAGGTATTTACTTATCAAATGAATGAATGAGCACTACACAACCTCTTGAATTTAAATCCTAATAAGAGACATAACCATCCCAGGGTTCCTACCAGATTACACTGCTACCACGCTGCTGACACTTCCCAGACACACTAAATACCAAGCCGTCTCTGCCATGGATGTGCAAGGGTTTCATTTCTGCCACTCAAATACCCAGTTCACCCCGCCAGGCCTACCCTGACAACCTGTGAGCCAAAAGCCACACAGACACCGAGAAGATAAACACTGGCACGCGTGGCCGTGACGCCCTCAGTTCTCACTCATGTCGCTTCGTGAGTGGCAGGAACTGAAAACTGAGCACGTTTTCTTGCTTTTGTTTCTCACACTGGTAGCTGGTTTCCAAACTGCTTAGTCCCATCACAAGTTTTTTTTTTTTTTTTAATGGTTTTTCAAGACAGGGTTTTTCTGTGTAACAATCCTGGCTGGCCTGGAACTCGCTTTGTAGAGCAGGCTGGCCTGGAACTCAGAGATCCGCCTGCCTCTGCCTCCCGAGTGCTGGGGTTAAAGGTGTGCGCTGCCACCGCCTGGCCCATCACGGGTTTACTACTTGCTACTTCTGACCCTGGGCTTCTTTCTCTAGCTAGCAAAGATTGTGGCTCCAGCCACAGGGCTGTGAAGCTCACAGCTGAGGCACTCAGTACGTGGAATGGTGAAAGGCAGACAGGCAGTGTCCAGGAGTGTCAGCCATCGTTATTAGCATTTTATTTTCACTGCCAATTTTAAATATCTTATTTGACTTTTTATTCTGTGTGTCTCACATAGCAATGGGGCATACAAGTGTATTCAGTCTTTTGACGTTGCAAAATGCTGTCGTCATTTACAAAATCCACATTTAAAAACAGCACAATTGAGTTATTTAAAAAAGTAAACACATGTGGGGTGGTGGTGGAGTACCCCTTAATCCAGTACTTGGGAGGCAGAGGCAGGTGGATCTCTGTGAGTTTATGGCCAGCAGGCCCGTCAACAGAGTGAGTTCCAGGACAGCCAGGGCTACACAGAGAAACCCTGTCTTGGAAACCCAAAACAAACAAACAAACAACCCCCCCCAACAAGAGAACACAAGGCAAAACAAACAAAACAAAAACCCCTTATAATGTTTTCTGGTTATGAATTTTGTGTTGGGCCACTTCCTTAGCTAATCTGTGATACATGCCGTCCATAGGCTGCTGATTATACACACCTGGTAGTAACCCACTTAGGCAAAGTTTGCTAGACAGGCAAACGAGTGGAGAGATGAAAGAGCGCAGAAGAGGCAAATATTATCACCCCATTCAGAAAGTGCTCAGCCCGTAACATAGTGGGGGAAGTCGCTTTTGATGGCACACTGGACAATTTCTGCTTTTATTTCTCAGAAAAGATTTTGGAAGAAAAACTTAAAAGGGAAAACCTTCCACTAGATAGCCCTGAGAGCTGGGGTGGTATTTAAAAAGTGTGTGTGTGTGTGTGTGTGTGTGTGTGTGTGTGTGTATGTGGTGTGTGTGTGTGTGTGGTGTGTGTGTGTGTGTGCGTGCGCATGTAGGTGCAATACCTATCTGTCTATCATCTATCTATTTATTTTTGTTTTTTCAAGATTGTTTTTTCAAGACAGCCCTAGCTGTCCTGAAACTCACTCTGTAGACCAGGCTGGTCTTGAACTCACAGAGATCTGCCTGTCTCTGCCTCCTGAGTGCTTCGATTAAATGAGAGCACCACTACACCTGACTAAGTTTGGGCAAAATTGCCCTTTTTGTGGGTCTCAGTGCTCTATGTGCTGAAGCTTAAGGTCCTATCAAGGAGTAAGTCAGTTCCTGCAAAGTGCAGTACTCAGGGCTCCTGGAAAGTGCTCATCAGTCTAAAGCCACAGGCCAAGTATGGCTGGCAAGTACTTCATGTATGAGTGTGAGAGCTCATCATGGAGATGTGTGCTTGGCTTTATGACACAAAGTACCTGCATGCCTCCTCCTCTCTCTGTGTATAGTTTTAGCTGAAGCTTCTCTTCTCTGGTCCCTCTTGCTGTGACTCCGGGGCAGTCTGAAGAAGTTCCTGCTTCTGTGACCAGAACTGCATTTGTCATGTTTGAGGTATTTCTCTAAAACTATGCAAGCCAGTTTAGACAAGTCATTTCTCCTAGGAGATTTGGGGGCAAACACTGAGCGATTCGCACCAGTTTCCTCTCTCCCGCCCCTTTCCCCCTAACACAACGCTCTCTTAATCTATAACGCTCTCTTAATCTATAAGACAGGAAGGACATGTTGAATATGATGAATTGAGGAGCTCATCACAGACAGCCTCCATCTTTGTGCTTGCCCAGTACAATTTCAAGCTTTGCTTTAGTTGACTTAATTCAGAAAACAGCAGTTTATCATCCCTTACCTTCTGTGAGGTCAGTGCTGTAGTCATTAAAAACTCCATTACAATTAATATAATTATCACACATTTTTAACCGATTGACCCCTCAACACACACATACATACATACACACACACACACACACACACACACACACACACACACACACACACAGTGAACTCTTGCCTTTCCATGTTAAAAACTGGAAGCTGCTCTGCATTGCCCTGCTGAGCAGTTAGAACAGTATCAGCCAAGCAACTGTGTTGGCCCACCTTGCGTAAACTTTAAAAAGTCAACTTCAAAGTTTCCAAACTAGTAAAGTGCTTTCCAGGCAAGCGTGAGGACTGGAGTTCAGATCACCAGGGGATGTACAGAGCTGTAAGGGTGTAGCAGTACCCCCCCCCTCACCACAGGAGGAGGGCGTGGAGGCAGGGTCCCTAGAGTAAGCTGGTTAACTAGTTTGTTCCAAAGCATAAGGTCTGGGTTCAGTGAGAGACCTAGCCTCACTATATAAAGCATAGAGTTGTGGGGGAAGGCACGAATGACTCCATATTACCTGGACAGGTACATGTCCACATGCACAGGCATGTCCTGCACAAGCAAACATACATGCATCTGTACAAAAAGAGTTCTCAAACTTAACAATTGGAATTGAAAAACAAAAAAATGTACAAGGAGGAGGATTCTACATTTGGGGAAATGCCTCACGGTTCCCTATTTCATCCTACATGTAAAAGGACCAGAGGAAAGCATGACTGTCCTGCCCTCACCACACAAGCATCCAGTACCCACCCTCTGGTCTTCATTATAGTAAATGTCAGGGCCAGTAGTGGCTAAAGTTGCCATATGTACCTTCACGAGTGCACACACACTGGGTGATTTACTCTTTAAGAATCAGCTTTAAACTATCTTTTGGAGCAGGAATTGTAGGAGAGGAGGGTAGGAGAGTATCAGAGATTTGGTCAGTCTTGTTTCCTACAAGTCTCAATTTTAAGAAGTACACTCAGTTAACACTAGTTGACCATGAAATTGCATTTTAATAAATGAAACAGAGCGTTTAACCAAAACCACATCTAAATGTGGTGGCAGGGAATATAATACCAGGGAAAGGAAGTTCAAATAAGTTGGAGCTTCAGCAATAATCCTCAGTGTTCTGATATTGCTATTTTGTGGGAAGTTTTTGACATCTTAACATTCACAGCATTTGTTAATGACTCCAAACAAAATATTGAACTTTAAACTTCTTTTTTAAAGATTTGTTTGTGTATGAGTGCTCTATTTGCATGTATGACCTTCTGCCAGAAGAGGGCATCAGATCTCACTAGAGATGGTTGTGAGCCCCAATGTGGTTACTGGGAATTGAACTCAGGACCTTCTGAAGAGCAGCTAGTGCTCTAAATGGTTGATCCATCTCTCCAGCCCCTTAAACTTCTTTTTAACACCGTTAATGCTATATAAAGGATGCTCTTAAGCCATTCTTCATGTCCTTTCAGAGGTTTACCTGATCCCAAATCCCCAACTCCATTCTTGACCCTCCCTCCCCCCATCCCTCCTTGACTTCTACAGTTTACATTTCCCTTCCAAGTACTCACGTTAAAACTGCCTGGTGTCTGAGTGCTGTCACCCAATGGCCTGATCAAGGTGAGAGGAGACCAAAAGGAAGGGTGCACAGGATCCGAAGGGGTCAGGGACAGATGGAAGCAGTGACCATGGTTACAGAGGACCTTGGATGGCAGCGTGTGGAAGAGTGGGGTGAGGAGGGTGTGGGCACAAGAGGAGAGAGGTCAACTGTTGACCAAGTCCAGGTCAGGAGCAGCATCAAAGTCCTCAGAAAGTCTGTAGTGTTGGTGACTAGACAGTGCAGCAGATGTGGGCGGCCAGGTACACATGGGGGTCAGGTTCCCGCCACCCTGAGAAGCACAGCAAGAGGTCCCAAGAATGAATGCTACAGCTAGGGATCAGGCCTGGCCTTCATGTGTTCCAGGCCATACTCCTAGCTCCGGTGCCAAGCGGCCACACTGGCCACACTTCTCCTTACTCCTGCTGAAGATGCCTTAGGTCTTAGGTGGAGGACGACTCATGAGCTGTGTGACTGACGCAGCTGCTGGGGGAAACGCGGATGCTGTTAGACCCCCTCTTCCAAAGCAAAGGGCCCCTGAGATTTATTCCCCTCAGAGCCAGTTCTCTTCTCTGACGTTTTGGCTGTGTTTGGAAACCTGAAGGGAGGTTTCCCAATGCCACAACCAAGTCCCACAGGCTGAGTGGCTTACAAACAGAAAATCCCTGTGTCACTATTCTACAGGAGAAAAATCCAGAATCAAGCTATCTGCAAGGCTGGTTCTTTCTGAGAGACATGAAGGAAGAATTCCAGGCCTCTCCCATTGGCTTGAAGATACTTGTCTTGATGTTTGCGTCTGTTCATCCTGTATCTCCACACTGTCTTTCTCTGTATGTATTGGTGGGTCTGAATTTTCCATTTTATAAAAACACCAGTCTTTATGGGTTGGTGTTCACCCTCACTTGTAAAGACTTTGTCTCTAAATAAGAGCACAGGCTGTAGAAGTAGGGCTAACACTTGAGCTTCTAATTGTGGTGGGGAAGACAGTTACATTCACAAAAGCATAGGCAGGAAGAGCGAGGGCTGGAGGAGTCACTCACTCCAGGGGAACATGACCAAAGTGTGCAGACTTGGCATTCTTGTGTTTGGCCTCAGACCCCTGGAAATTCCCTGCTCTGGTCCTCCAGTTCTCAGAATTTCATCCCACTGAGAAAGACATCTAAGTACATTCCATGCATTTCTGATGAAACACTCATCCTTTGCACTCTTTGCAACGTGCTAATCAGGGTTTATTTAAACCAATTTGGCAGATTTGTTGAAGCCAGATCCCTGAGGATTTTCACTCTTTCCTCCTGGCCAAGTGAATCTGGTACTCAAGATATTGGACAATTCACCATATTTGAAGCTTCGTTTCCTTATGTTGGAGACTTGTTTCCTTCTTGTTGCTACAATAAAACCCTTACCTTGTGTTCTTCCAAATTTCTGAGGATTACTGCTACTTGAAGCCAAGAGCTTGTGCTCAGACATAAAAGAGTGCATACTGGGAGCGCCTGGTATGCACTAGGTACAGTGCTAAGCTCCAGAATTCTCCTTCGAGGACAATGGACTTCTTTCTGTGTGGAAGAAGGAACTCTCGTATTCAAAGAAGACAGTTTACAAGTGGGGAGAAAAACCCTAGGTGCTCAGAGATGGTGGGATGGGACCTGCTCTCTTTTGGCAGAATCTTTGCTTGTGGTTTTGAAAATACTGTGATTGGTTGCTTTCTGTGTTGTGCCAATTGTTACATAGTTTTTATACAGACATACACACACACACACACACACACACACTTGGACACACACATACCTGGACACACACACACACTTGAACACACACATACCTGGACACACACACACACACACACACACACACACACACCTGAACACATACATACACCAATACACATACATACACACAGGATAAAAGATTTTTAAACATCAGGCTTTTAGTTCATAATCTAACATTAAAAATACTGATCTAAGCCGGGTAGTGGCGGCACACACCTTTAATTAATCCCAGTACTCGGGAGGCAGAGGCAGGAGGATCTCTGTGAGTTCAAGGCCAGCCTGGTCTACAGAGTAAGTGCCAGGGCATCTAGAGCAGCATAGTGAGACCCTGTCTTGAACAAAACAAAACGAAACAACCCCCCCAAGATTGATCACACTTCCTCCTCAAATTTGAGAGTTTAGATTTGCTATGGAAGCTTCTACTTTTCACTTTGTTTGAGGGAGAGTCTTTAAAAAAATAGATGAGAAACAAACACTACTAAGTACCGGTGTTTAATTATCAGTGGTATTCTTCTAGCACTGACAACTTGACATATGCTATGTTCTTATAAATCATATTAAAACATATAGCACGAGCCACAGGCAATGGAAAGTATTTTGAGACTTCTTTGAATTTTGGATTGCATCTTTTTTTTTTTTTTTGGTCTTTTGAGGAAATTTGTCACATGTCATGCTGACTGTTGGAAATGCAGAGGAAGATAACAGAAACTGACATATTACTCAGCAGTCTCCAGCACTGCCATGCTAGCAACTGGGCCCCTAAACAAAAGGGGACCTGACTCTGGTAAGGCTCTCCGGCGACTGATGTGACCGATCCCGGGGAATTTCTCTGGGCCAGAGAAACAGCTTCACCTTCAGAGTAGTGATGAAATGCATTTAGAAGCCAGTGGCTTGCAGAGGAGCAGGGCCATGTGCTACAGTGAGTTAACAGGGTGACTGGCTTCCTTGGGACTTGTCCACAGCACTGATAATGCCCAAATCACTGATGGAATCCAACATGGTGTGAATGCCCAGATCCATGGTTCTTGTATTCCTGACCCCTGGGGACGGGAAGAACGCTCCCTTCACGCCCTCCCTGAATCTCAGGCTGACTCAGACCACTTCTCCAAGTCCCAGCCTTTGGTCTCCTTTTACCGCCTATGGAGGTTCCTTGCCCAGTGTCCCTCACTGCTTTTGCCCTACCCCGCTCAGGGCCGTGATTCCTCCCCCAGAATCATCTCATTTCAGTATTCCCCCCTGTATCTCACGGTTCAAACTTGTGACAGACCTGGTACCCAACAAGACCGCTGTGCCATGTGCGTCCAGCCCTCCAACTGGGCCCTACTTTCTCCCTATGTTCTCTTGTGAGTACAGAGATGTCAAGTCAGTCACCGCTCCCCCCTCCTTCTCCAGAGACATTTGCTTCTTCAGAAGGAGGTAAGATTGGCGCTCTTTTAGCAGGGCGTCGGAAATGAAAGGGCTCAGGTGCTGTGAGGGGCAATGCTGGGGACCCGGAGATGCTCTTGTGACATCTCCCGCTCCTGCAGTCGTTTTAAACCGCTTCTGTCACACTCCGGACACCCAGCTTTACATCACCGATTTGATGTGAATTCTATATATTTATGTGAAGGAAACCCAGTAGTGGTTATCTGCCTTCAAATAAAGATTTGTGACATGTGGCCCATGACATTTTGATATTGTTTGCTCTGGACCTGCTACTGGGAGCCATAGAAAAGATCAGGAGGTCTCAGAGGGGCATGCCTACCCAACCTCAGAAGGGAGACAATGACAATCAATGTCCTTTTGCAATGATCAAGTGACAATGGGCTTCTGAACTTGCTGGCAAAGAACAGTGGTCTTTGCTGTTGACAACAGAGACATGGCAGTCTGAGCTTATTCTTCAGCATACTTCTCTCTGTAACTTCCTTCTTCTTGGTAATGGTTCCATTCCATTATTCCTGGGTTTATGCCTCCGAAGAGCTGTACAGTGATCCAGTCCCAAGAAGGATGATTCTCTGAATTCTAGGAAGGATGGTGCTGGTCACTGCCTGACTGCACACATCAGCAGACTGAGCTAGAGATTAGTGTCTGATGAGGAAGCACTACCTGCTTTCTAGGTTGGCAAATTGGTTTGTGCTGTGATTCGTGGAGGAGTTAGTGCCTGCAGGAGACCTCATGTGCCTGTCAAAGGCTGCCAAAGGAATTTTAGTTTTCTTAGTTTCAGAGGCCACCTGAGAAGCTGAGTGGGTCACAGAGGAGAAAGTACTATGTTGGCTTGCTGAGAGAAAGTTTAAATAAGCACAGTTATTGCATTGCATGTATGGATTTAGCCTTCCACAGAATAGGAATAAATGACACAATGTGGCTTATCTTCAAGTATTAATACACACACACACACACACACACACACACACATTTCATGGAACAACAGAGGAAAATCTTTTTCAAAAGATCACACAATCTTTTTTGTTTTGTTTTGTTTTGGGGTTTTGAGACAGGGTTTCTTTGTGGCTTTGGAAGCTGTCCTGGAACTAGCTCTTGTAGACCAGGCTGGTCTCAAACTCACAGAGATCTGCCTGCCACTGCCTCCCGAGTGCTGGGATCGAAGGCGTGCACCACCACTGCCTGGCTAAGATCACCCACTCTTAGGAAGGTCAGACTCACAAATTCCTGTACTTGCTCAGCTTTAGGACCTGTGGTTTATTCAGTCAGTTTTTTCTTTCCACACGTGGCTACTGAAATAGCTTTTTTCTTCTTTACTTCTTTCTGAAGTAGCTTGTTTCCCTCTCACACTCCACCGGATATTATCTTTTGGGGTGCTGGCCCTCCCTGGTGCTCACACTTCCTATTGAGAAACTGCTGCTCACATTGAGGATATCCTGCTTGGTCACTGGGCTGACTGTTCAGAGTGCCAGTTCTCAAGAGAGTGGATGGCTGGCTGCCTGGGCCCTGGCAACTCTGGAAGTTGTCAGATTCAGGCCAGTCTACCAATTATGGTCTTGAATAAGTTACCAGAGTTGGTTCTGGTAAGGAATTGATGTGACTAGGCAAGGAGAAGCATTAGATATTCCTAGATGCCATCCTGTTGGCAGTCCTGAGGCTCTACATCAGGTTAGACAGTCAAGCAAGCATTTCTCTTGGGAGCCCTTGGTACTTGGTGATGCACTGGCCATTGAGCAATGAAAAGATGTTTGAGGAAATTATCCCAGCAGGATTTTTCATTAAACTGTGACTTCCGACAGCATCTCCAATGCTTTGTTAGTGCAAGAAAGCATGAGCCATTTCTCCAGGGCTCATGTCATCAAAGGCTATTTGAAGGAGAGAGAGTTGGTTTCAAATTGGGGGAAAGTTAGTCACAAACCACCTTAAAATCAGCGTCTTAAAGTAATAACCATCCTATTGTTCATGACTCTGAGAGTTAGGAAATTCAGGCTGCACTCTGTGGGTGACTCATCTCAGCCTACATGGTGTTGCCTGGGCCACATCATCAGGGCCTGGAAGACACAGAGTGTGGCTTTGCTTTTCTAGGTGCCTTTCTCCACTGTAGAATCACCCATCACTCAGTGGTTGTATTTGTACTAGGGTGGCAGAGTCTCCAGCCTGAACACCCTTGAAAGGCCCAAGGAATCGCTCAGTGTTCTTCAGCTGCACGCTATTGGGCAAGGTAAAATATAAGAGCAGCCCAGAATCACATAGAGCTGAAAAACTCCACTGGGCAGCTGGCCCGGGGCCTTGCTGGAGCCCAAGTTCTCTTGTTAATTGTTTCACTGAGAAACCTCTGGCTCCTACTGTGATGTGTCCAAGTTCCTTCACCAAACACGGTTGGACCAGCACTCCCTGTATTTTAAAAATGGATTCCAAAGTGTTATCAACTGTAAAATGCACACAGGTCTAGCCACTCTCAAAAGGAAAAGGCCACTGAATCCTGTAAGCCACAGCATGGCAGCATTTACTAAAAATCAACTCCAGAAGAAATGACACATGAGTCAATGAAAAATGTACTGGGTGGTTTTTGTGTGTCAACTTGACAGAAGCTAGAGTCATTGGAGGAAGGAGTTGAGGAAATGACTCCAGGAGATCCAACTGCAAGGCAGTTTCTCATTTCATGATGGATGAGGGAGGTCCCAGCCCATGGTGGGTGGGGCCATCCCTAGCCGGCTGGTCCTGGGTTCTATCAGGTGGGTTGAGCAAGCTATGGGAAACAAGTCAGTGTGCAGCACCCTCCATGGCCTCTGCATCAGCTCCTGCTTCTGGGATTCTGTCCTGTTTTGAGTTCCTGTCCTGACTTCCTTCAGTGATGAACAGCAACGCTGAAGTGTAAGCCAACCAAACCCTTTCCTCCCCAACTTTTCTTTAGTTGCAGTGTTTCCTTGCAGCAACAGAAACCCTAACTAGGACAGTAAGTATCCAATACACAAGTCAGCAGAGCTCTAAGTAAGCAAACACCTGGGGTTTAAGACCCCCTTGTTCTTCTGAGCAACACTTTAGTTGCACTCAGCAATGTCTATTGCTTTTCCTTTTCTAGCCATGGCAGGGCGCCAACCTGCATTGATCTCACTCTGGCCCTTAAAGTACCTTTCCCTCCCCTTACTCTCACATGGCACAAAGTAGCCCATGGGAATAAGGAGAAGTGAGCATTTGTAGCTTAAATAGCAAAGCTACACCTGCCGGGAAGCAGGTCTCTGCTTCAGATTACTCTGCCATTCCGTAGATCTTGACGATCCACTGGCTCCTTCTGTTTATTTACTGATAGTTTTCCACAGAATTAGTTCTCAGCCCTTACACAAGGGCCTCCTGGGAGCTGTGGTGTCCAGGAGGGCAGGGATTGCCGTATTTCCCAATGTTTGCTCAGTTTCTTATCTATCATAGAGTGAGCTAGACGTTGAGAATACAGGGGTTAACACTGTGGCTGTGGGGCTGGGACTGGAGATCCGTGGGTGAGTGCTTGTCTGTTGTGCTTGAGGTGGATCTGGTCCCCAACACTGCGAAACACAAGAAAACGAACATGATGACTTCAACACCTTACAGTCTCATGAACGAGCAGGTACTAAAAACATAAACATTTTAACCAAGACATATTTGCTGTTGTTAAATTTTTAGCATGAGATTTAATAGTAGAAAAATGTACCACTGTGTTTCATGGTAATTTTTGCAAATGTGAGCCTTCCTTTGAATCATTTTTTCTGTTACCACCATCTTTGCTTTTCTTCTTTAAAAACAACCTTTCTTTTAACAATAGATCCATTATCTTGAAAAACCAATTAGCACATGTGAAAATACAATATTGATATTAAAAAACTCAATTTGACAAAAAATCCATTGGTTCCCGCCATTGCATTTACTGCGCCTCAATTGCACTGAATGATTAAACTTTATAAAGTTGCCTGTGACTTTGATGTCAGCTCTGCCGTCTTCGCCGTTTGGCCACTCATCCTTCTACCGCCTTTCTCTAGACATGACTGCAAGCCACAGCGTGTATGTTGTTCAGATTTTCTTGGCACTAATGCAAGTCTCTGAAGCTACCTGGGGCACATGAATGAAAAGACAATGTTCAGGGATGCTGCAGTGTGCTTTCATTACTAGCATCATAAATATGAAAGCATAAAAATTCCTCTCAACAGTTCCTTTCTCCTCTTCCCTAAAGCAAGAGGTGACTAGAGGCTTAATGAGTTACTCGCCCAGCAACATAAGTTTATATGTATGAGGATAGGTCACAGGAATTTTGTGGAGCTTCCACTCGAATCACTTGGAATACAGCTTTATAGAGAATTCCAACCCAGAGAAGGACAGACAATTTGTGTTGGTACTGCCATAGACTACTCCTGCTGGGCCTCCAGCCAGCGGCCAGCCTTAAGCACCAGCCGTATGAGTAAACCTCAAGTGCCTTACTTTGACTGCACGAACAAAAGCGACTGAGGGTTACTTAGCTGAGCCCAGTCCACGGGTAGAGCATGAAAGATGATGGTAAGCTGTAGCTTTATTTTACCAAGCACGGGACAGTTTATGTAGCAAAAGATCAAGTATTCTGACCAATGCTATATTTTCCCTCGCCAAGCCTCCATTTTCCTCTACACAAGACACCTCAGGGACAAACCTCACCTTACTCAGGTCCAAAGTATAGAAGTCCCCCTTGACCTCTTTCTTAAATGCGGCATCCAGCCTACTGTAAATGCTCTTGGCCCAGCGGATCATCCCCCAACTCCCCAAGGTAAAAGAGCAGCCCCTGCCTTCACCCAAAAGGCAACCACCCACGGGTCCTCATCAAGTGTGTGGCCATGCCCTCCAGCTGTTTTGGTTTTCCTCTCCATTTTGCACCAGCTGCCTTTGTTCCTGACTGTAGTGTGATTTGAAATGTCCTGCAATGGCTGGGTGGGATTTAGGGGAGAGACTTGATCCCGAGGTCCCAGACATTGGACTAATCCCCTCATGGAGTACTAGAGTGTGGCGGAAAACCTCTCCACGGGCTTGCCCTGGAAAGACATACATTGTCTCCGGCTCCCTCTGAGATCTTTTTGCTTCTTGTCCTCTGTGAGTTGAGAATAGTGCTTCATTGCCTCTTTCCCACGAAACCGTGCCTGACCATAAGCCCTAAACAATGGCGCCAAGCGAGTCAAGCAAAGCTTTCTTCCCTTCCATTGTTCCTCTCAGGTATTTATTGCATCAGAACTATCTGGCATTATCTCAGTGAGTTGAGGCCAGCCTGTCTGTGTAGTGAGTTCAAGTACAGCCAGGACTACATAGTGAGGTGCTGCAGGAAGAGAGAGAGAGAGAGGATCATTTACTTAATGTATCTCAGAGACAAATTGCAAAATATGCTAAAAGCTCAGAGAGATTAAGTGATTTAACACAAAATTCAGGCCACTGAATCCTCAAAACACACTGATTATCATATAAAAAACCCAAACAAACCAAATTCCGGGTTCTCTATACACTCAGTGCACGCCTGTGACCAGGTGTATGGGTTCTGCAGCCGGGGTTGGCACTGGGCGCCATGTGTTAGGGGCTCAGTTCCACAGAGCTGTTCCACCATTTCAGATCACAGCCACAAGTCCCAGGTTGTCAACAGCGTCACTTGACCAGCTAAAATCAGTCCCTATGTGACCGAGGGGCCCATGGCAGTAGGACCACGATACCGCTCTGGTACTTGAGCTGGCTTGTTGGAGCCCACTCCCTACGGTGGGATGCCATGCTCAGCCTTAATGCTTGCAGAGGGGCCTGGCCCTGCCACAACCTATTGTGCCAGACGAATGGGAGCCCTCACCTGTGAGGAGAAGTGGACTGGGGTGGGCTGAGTAGTGGAGGTAGCAGTGGGCAGGGGATCGGGGGCAGAGGTATGGGAGAGACAACTATGGTTGGAATGTAAAATGAAATTCAAAAAAAAAGGCAAAAAATCAATCCCTATGATGTCTGAGTCGAATCACCTCATAGGACAGCCTTGAGAACTTAGGGGTACACTTACTTACCATCGGCTTATTACATAACACTGACCATGGTGGCACACACCTATAATCCCACCACATGGGAGACTGAGGCAGGGGCATTGTGAGTTAGAGAACAGTCTGCTACGGAATGAGACCCTGCTTTTTCTTTTTTCCCCCCTTTGAAAAGAAAATAGAGAAATTAAATGAAGTTGATACTTAGGGTGAGGTCTAGAGGTCCTGGGCACAGAAACCTGTATCCCTTGGAGCAGATGTGTACCAGCCAGTATGGGAGATTGCCTTCAGTTTTCATAATTTATTTCTCTCTTTCTTCCTTTTACTCTTCCTTTCTCTCTTCTCTTTCTCTTCATACAGGTAATTTCAATAGTTAACCTTTTTTTTTTTGGTTTTGTTTTTCTGAGACAATGTTTTTCTGTGTAGCCCTGGCTCTGGAACTCTCTCTGTAGATCAGGCTGGCTTCCTTGAACTCATAGAGATCCTCCTGCCTCTGCCCCCTGAGTGCTGGAATCAAAGGTGTGCACTAGTATGCCCACCTTAACGTTAACTTATTTCTCCTTGCCTGAGGGTAAAGGTGGGGCCACTCCTGTCTTTGTGCTGTGCCTTGATGAATGTGCACGAAGACAAGGGTGACAGTCATGTCTCCTCCTGTCACTCTGCCTGATTGCGGCTTTTCAGCTAGGCTGGTGGCCAGGAAATCCCAGAGCCTCCTGTCCCCACCTGACTCCCAAAGTGATGGGTTCCGGTCCTCCCATTATCGGGCAAACAGTTTGATTTACTATTCCCTCTCTCCAGCTTCCTCCACGTCCTAATCTTCTAGTCATGGCTTGGTGTAGTGGGCTTTCTTTTGGGCCGTCAACCAGCTTCCAAATCATGACACAGAGACTTAATAGCCATGAATGCTCGCCTTTTCTTATGCTTGCCCACCAGTTCTTATAACTTAATTTAACCCGTTTCTCTTCATTTGCATTTGGGGCTTTTCACCTTCCTTTCATTCTGTATGTCCTATGCTGTGTCTGGACGAGTGGTGGCTACCTGGCAGGCTGGCACCTCCCTCTCTTTTTCCCTTGGTCTCTTGGCTCTCCTTCCTATTTATTCTCTCTGCCTACCAGCCCCGTCCATCCCTCTGCTCCTAGCTATTAGCTATTCAGGTTTTTATTAGACCAATCTGGTGCCCTAGGCAGGCAAAGCAACACATCTTTGCATAATTAAACAAATGTAGCATAAACAAATGTAACACGCGTTTACATAGTTAAAGTAGTATTCCACAACAGCTTGGCCTTCCCTCCATGATAGTGTCCTGCCAAGGGTTCTCTCATTAGAATAAGAGATGCTCCTATCACTCAGGAAATTCCAAAGGGCCAGCAGCTCCATGGCAGGAACCCGGGGATGAGAACCAGATGGCAGAAAGGAGCATACATCTGTTTAGTGAGGAAACCAGGACACTATGGTTTAGCAAATAGCCAAGGTCACTCACTAGGTAACTGGGGTGGAAACCCAGGATCCGTCCCCTGAAGGGGGGGTCTCAGAAAAATATAGTTCTTCTTTATGTGTTAATGAATAGGGCTGTTGGATTGTCTGGGCACAGGGCTAGCTCCCAGTGGAGCCAATCACCCTTTAATTAAGGACTGAATCTCAACCTGACCTCTGTGAAGACGCTGGAGGGTGACTCAATCCCCAGTGGCCAATAGTTCAATCCATCATGCATACAAAATGAAGCTCCATACAGACAGGACAGGGCTCAGGGAGCTTCTGGGTTGGGAACAGAGGCGCAAGCCAACTCTAAGGACCAGAAACCCCTGCTCAGATCCTTCCAGGCCTCACACTGTTTCTCCATTTCTCAACAGCTTTGGGCTGTTCTACTTCACCCTGGTTGTTTTGTTTTTGACACACAATCTCACCGTGTGGTCCCAGCTGACCTGGAACTCACTATGTAGACCAGACAGACTTTACTCTTACAGAGGTTCACCTGCCTCTGTCTTCCAAGTGCTGGGATCAAGGG
Source organism: Phodopus roborovskii (assembly GCF_943737965.1). Taxonomy (NCBI): domain Eukaryota; kingdom Metazoa; phylum Chordata; class Mammalia; order Rodentia; family Cricetidae; genus Phodopus; species Phodopus roborovskii. The sequence goes on along the minus strand of NW_026126571.1, from coordinate 26,276,263 downwards.
CCACCGGCTATGTCACCAGCCGCCTTTCTAACAAACTGGGAAAGCAGGTGCTCCCAAGGTTCCGTGAATGAGTCTAAATACCGAGCTATAGCATGATAAACAGGCACAGAGGCAGATATTTGGGTTCACGCTTCAAGCTGAAGATCAGAAAAGCAAAGTAGCCAGCCTCTAGCTCTCACCTCTACCTCAGCTCAGACCAAAGGGGTGAGCCTCAAACTGCTCCCAACCTCACTGCTCCTCAGGTTCACTCAGACTGCTATGCTCTCCTCAGCATGGCTAGAGACTCCTGAGACTGACTTCTGAAAACTCTGCTCCTATCTTTTATATCTCTCTAGTGCTGGGATTAAAGGAATGAGCTCTGTTACTCTCTTTGACTGATTCAATTTCATGTAGCCCTGGATGACCTTGAACTCAGAGACATCCATCTGCCTTTGTCTCCTGAGTCCTGAGATTACAGGTGAGTGTCACCACTGCCTGATCTCTATAGCTTGAGGATGACTTTGCTTTCTGAATCCTCAGGCAAGCTTTACTAAATCATAAATAAAATACCATCACACTGACCCTCGATTTCCAGCCCATCCGGGACACTACAGGCACAACCTGGGACGTTTGACTGGGGAGACAGTCTTGTGGGTCGGAGTACCTCCACTCGGAGCTTATGCTAACTGCTCGTTAGGATTTGAACTGAACACCACTTGCCACCTGCAGAGAACTGAAATATTGCTGGGAGTGGGAATAACCTCCACCCATTTGGTGGCCTGAGGTCTAAGTGTAATCACCGAGAGATTCTCGCCTCTGAGGAATGTCCCCGCCCTTCATCTGTCTGCTGTTGACACTGTGCAAAGGGGATTCCTTTCAACCCCATTCCTCATTTCCCTGCCTCCACCGTCTAGCTCTCAGCACAGGGACTGGCTGTGGCTGGTACAGGAACTGCTGAAGACCCAGGTGCTGCAAGGTGCCCCAGCCTTCCCGGCAGCCCTGTCTTCTCAAGTGATGGATCCTTCTATCCAACCTGCGATTTGCTCTCTGGAAGCAAGACACTCCACTCCTCTCTCGAAACTCTGCCTTCCCTACCTTCCCCTCCTCCCAAAACCTGCCTCTAGGTTGTTATGTTTGAAAAAAAAAAAAACAAAACCCAAAAACCAAAAACGAAAAAAACTGTCCATTTAGAACATTTTAAAGTGAAAATTCCTATTTTACCACATGACTCAAAATCAACAGTGAAAAGTGCGCCTTGAGGCAGGTACGTCAGGATGGAGTGAGGTCAGTTTCCCGTTTCACTTTTTACTGTACTTATGCAAATCCTCCTCTAGTGGACACTAACTGTTTCCTAGAGCCAGAAATCATGAGTCATTTGGATGTTCAGTGGCACACTGTGTGAAATCCTGTCCACTCAGAACCACGAAGCCCGGGCCATCTGTTCTGAGTTATCTTTGGCTTTGGAGCTCTGAGACACTCCTGCTTGTTTTCCATTTGTTGGCTTTGCTGTCCTGCTGTTCATTTATTGGTGATGTTTCAGCCTTCACACTTTCCTTTTTTGCCTTTAGACTAGCCTTTGGAATGTTAGCCTTTGGAATGATAGTCTAATTTTTTTTTAAACAAAGGAATTTGTCATTTATATCAAGTTACAGTGTATTTATTTATTTTTGTGTGTGTTGTACATACATATTTGTGTGTGGGGGGTGCATGTGCATATGTGTGAACTAGCGCATGGAGGCCAGAGACTGACACCATGTGTCTTCCTCACTTAGTTTTGAGATAGAAGCTTTCCTTGAGGCTGGAGCTTATAAACGCGGCTAGGATCCGCCTGTTCCTGCCTCCCAGCAGATTCAAACAGCTATATGCCTGACCTTTACACGGATGCTGGGGTCCACACTCAGGTTTCCAGGCTCTTCACTGACTGCGCCATCTTTCCAGCTCATAGACTTTATTTTTAAAAATTAAATGCTTATCTAATTAAAGTAATCTTTTGGCCTTCATAGAGTAAACTAGCCAGAAAATAACCCTACATCAGTCAGTGCAAGCCTCTCATATAAAATATAACCTCTTTGGAATAGTAATATAGACACTCTTTGTGAAATCAGAGGGGGTGGGTACAGTCACCAGGATTTGCGAGGCCCATCCCGGAGCCCTTGCCTGAACAGGCCTGTGGTAGGGTCCAGGCTGGCCCTTCTAAGTGTGCAGGGGGGGGGGGTCAGTGCTGCTGGTCAGAGGCATAGATAGAGCCACCATGTAAGCTCAGGGCTCTGTGAGGCCTGGAGGTTTGTTTCTGCCTGGCTTACAGCTCGCTGGCTTACACAGTCCCATTCAGACGGACTGAGAGCCTGTGTGCCTCTCACTATCAACTGTGACAGCAACAGGTAAGAGAGCACCTCCTCTCTCCTCTCTTTCCCTCCTCCCTCCCTCTCTTTTTCCTTTCCCCTCCCTCCAAATCCAGCCTCTGGGTTGCTCTGCTCAAATAATCAAGGGAGAGATATGATTGGCATTGTACAGACAATGCCCTGTCTTCCCCTGGCATCTTAATCAGCTCTGATTTAATCAGCTGAAGCCTAGGGTACAGAGTCCATTAGTCCAACTACGGTGTGATGAGGGAGCATCATGGAGGCCGCAGTTCTCCAAGAAGAGATGTTGTAGGTCTGGCAGAGGTGCCAGTAGCATTTTCTCTGTCACCTGGGCTACAGTGACACCTCCATGGGAGGGAAGTAGAACTTGCCGCTGAGTGCACGGGTCTGGTAAATGACAAAACCAGGCCTGGAAGTAGCAGGGAAGAGTTTTGTTTGTTTTGTTTTTCCTGGCCACTGATATCGTGGAATTGCTAGGATGAGCTGGTATATGTTTAGCGAAGTTTTGAGCAGGGTTACCTCAGTTGCTGGAAGTTCATCATTGTCAGAATATTTACATCACGGAAACTGGCTAACCGTGTAAACCGCGACTTTTCTTTTCACAGACCTGGGATGGAGGCATAGCCTGCTGCATTGCATGTGGAGAGAATTTATGGGCAGCACAGATCCCATATTTCAGTTTGCATTTCCCAGTATCAGTCAGTAACCTCAAGATTGCCCCGGGGCTGCCAGCTACAGCCCAGCTTGCATAGGCAGCTGAGGTGGCACTTTCTCTTGGACGTATTTCCACGACAAGTCCACGATTCTTGTCCCCACATCCTTCCAAAGCCAGCTCCTTCCTAAGCGGTGGACAGCAGATCCTCATTATGACAAGAATATGGCAAGCCTAAGCAAGCATACTCCCCAAGCGATCAGGAGAGAAATGTCTTGAAGAGATTAAAAAGAAAGGCAGCCAACAAACAAATTCCTCCTCAGAATATGACTTTCTGGGCAGTTTTTCAACATTGGGAAAAACACATGTGCAAATTACCCAAGACATTTTTCTCCAGGGTCCCATGGTTTGGCTTGCTGTCAACTGCCCCATTCCCATCAGTGGACAGTGAGTGGCCGGGAGAGAAAGCAACCTCTGTGACTGTAAGTGATTCCCAGGCTGGCCATTGCCACCTGTCATAGATCCTGCTGACGCACCTCCTCTGTCACACTGGTAATGCTCCACCCATCGTCCTGTCCCGTATTTCTTAAGACACACAGACTGAATGTTCTCTACTGACCACAGCTCAGCACTGGGAGCTGGGGCTGGTGGGTGGGAGAAGGTACAATGTTTCCATCCAATGTTTTTTTTTTTTTTTTTTCTGAGCCAGAGAGCCTAAAATAACACAGAGCTATGTCCAGCCTTTCCAGGGGAATGCGGGGGAAGTGATTGCCGTGGCCGCTGCTTCTGCCGTGACCTAGGATAATTTCCCAGAACATGGTGCGTTCATCAGGACCCTGGGCACCATCCTCATAGACCTAGTGTTATGGGCACTCTCATCTGGGATGCTGAGAAATGAGGATGCACACAAATGAAGTCCTAGCTCTTCTGTCCATGGAGATGAAAGCATTTATGAATTTCGATATGCTATCTTCTTCCTTTCTTCTCTCTTTTCCTCTCCTCCAACCTCAACCCTCTACAATAGTCATGGGATCTACACCGACATACTGTTAGGTACCTTGACAAGCACAAGGGTGTGCACTGAGGTGGAGCCCACAGGCCAAGGGTGCAGTTTCCTCTGTCTCAGAGATAACTTGTCTTCATCTTTTCCTTATTTCTCCAACAATGCATGCTGCTCCTAGGAAGCTTGTAACTCTGTTAGCAACATGGAGGGTCGCTGCTGGTGAATGAAGTTTACTTCCTGCTTCTGTGGAGTCCTGGGAAAGGCAGACACATGGGAAACGAATGCAAGCCTGGAAATTTTCCTTCTGTAGTGTAGGAGATGCAATGGACTAAGATTCAGTCTGGCTTCATCATACCTCACAGTGCTTTCACTAGAAAGGTGTACTATACAGCACAGGCTTTAGAAGTTTCACTGGTTTTAACTCCATTTCTGTGTCCTGGAGCAGGTATCGCCTGGAGAGACTCTCACTGGTGAAGGAGCCACAGAAGGGAGATAGCCAATTTAGCACCACCCCCAAGCAGCTCAGGAGAAACAGCAGCAGAAATGGGCAGAGAAAAATGGATTCTGCCTGACTCTCTGGGCTCCCGCCACAGCTCTCAGCCACAGGCAGGACACAATTGTGCACACATGACTTCTTCACGCCTGCTGTCCCTTACTCTAATGTGGTCTCCACACTATTCTCCCTGCCCACTTTATTGGCATGGTAGCCTAGAACTCGCTATGGAGAGCAGACTGGTTTTAGACTCATAGCAATTCTCCTGCTTCCTCTTCTCAAGCATTACACACATTAAACATAGTGATAGATGTGAAACAGGCTGTAAACATCAAAGACTACATCCAGTACAATAATACTTTGTATTTGTTTTTGTTAAGATAGTTTACCACTAGATTGTACTTGATTGAACATGGAGTTCTATGGGTACCAGAGTGTGTTCTTCTGGGAGGACAGGGACAACTTCTATTGGCCTTTTTATCAGCAGCATTTAGAATAGTCCCTGATACAAAGTTTCTTTAAACACCCCAGACAATAATTACTGGTTGATTAGAGGGAAGAAAGTAAGTGTGACCGCCCTGGGGCAGTTTGGAGCATGCTCAGAGCTACCTCTTAGATGACTCATGAACTTGCCTTCTGAGGAGTTCTTGCATCTAATTCAGGGCAAAAAGATCACTGTGTGACCCTGCAGCAGAAAGTTACTGGTGTTGGATAGTGTGGCACTAGGGAGTTGAGTCAAGTCCTGTCACATTCATTTCTCAAGAGAACTTCATATTTTCCTTTTGTAAACGCTATTCCAATTAAGTTGAGTGTCAACCACAGACCATTCCCTGATAATGTGTGGGCAATATTGCTGAAGTGGAATCATGGGAAAGGTACCATGGGGCCCCCAAGACCCAGTAGAGCAACTGAGATAGCCTCCATTCCAGGCCGTGGGTCCATTGTTGGGCAGTGCTTCCCTGATCCCATCCAGATGCAGATTCTGTACGAAGCTATCTAATCTGAGACATGTCCTGGACATGATGGCTCATTCCCATCAACTCCTTAATCTGTAGAATGAAGTGGGGTGTGTGTGTGTGTGTACACGTGTCTGTGTGTGCATGTCTGTGTATGTCTATGTGTCTGTGTGTACCTGTGTGTGCATGTGTGTACATGTGTCTGTGTGTGTCTATGTGTCTGTGTGTACATGTGTATGCGTGTGTGTACCTGTGGGTGTGTGTGTGCATATGTCTGCATGTGTGTCTGTGGTGTGTGTATGTGTGTGTACACGTGTCTGTGTGTGCATGTCTGTGTGTGTCTATGTGTCTGTGTGTACCTGTGTGTGCATGTGTGTACATGTGTCTGTGTGTGTCTATGTGTCTGTGTGTACATGTGTGTGCGTGTGTGTGCATGTGTCTGCATGTGTGTCTGTGGTGTGTGTGTGTGTGTGTAGCACCTATCTGTCTTGTGCTTCAAAGACTAATGTGAAAGTTGTTCTCTAAGGTGAAAAAAGAAGCCTTCAATAGAGGAGCGTGCACAGACTGTAGTTGTCGAGAACACTCACAAGTGGTGAGTGAAAGGGAATGTGAAAGAGCAAAGGCTCACAGAGAAAGGGAGAGAACCAAAGTGAGTGGTAACGCGTGACAATGGCATGCCACAAAAGGCAACAAAGACGAGAGACAGATGAAGTACAGTGTGGTTCGGATGAGTTACGAAAGGAACTCTGATGAAAGACCAGTAGATGTGATAAGAAAGGGTCACTAGGAAATGTGGAAAGGCTCAGACATGTGGTGAGTCAGGAGCAGAGGGCTGGTGAGATGGAGAGCTCAGAAGACAAGGCTGTGCTAGCTAGAGGTTTTTCATTGTTACAAAATGGCTAGTCAACTTAAATAGGCAAAGACCATTTGTCTCATGTCATTGGCTCTGGTGCTCGGTCACGTGGTTTCATGTCCAGGCCTGGGACGCAGAGCCCAGCACTGGAATGAACGCAGTAGGCAAAGCTGCCGGTGTCATGGGAGACAGGAAAGGAGGGGACCAGGGATAAGATAAACCCTTTCTGGGCACATGCCCTGTGACCCAGTTCGCCTGAGTGTCACCTCCTAAAGTTTCCACCAGCTGCTGTTAATTCCACCAAAGCATGAAAGCAGAATCTTCACGATCTGAGACCTTCAAAAAGCCCCATCCCTGAACATGGCTGTACCGGGGGCCATGCCTTTACTTAAACACAAGACGTTTAGGGGCACTTCAGATGTAAAACACAGAGCAGAGTTCAATGTTGTGTAACTACTTCACTAGAGTTAAAGGGGAAAAAGGGGATGAGGTAACTATTTAGATAGTGTCTTGGAAATATAAGAGTAAGCATTTGATGAGTTGCAAAAGTTTATCAGTGGAAATCAGAGATGAGTTGCAAAAGATTATTAGTGGAAATCAAATGGGTACACGGTGTAGCCTCCACTACAGAGGTCAATGCAGGGGAATGGTGCAGGTGAAATGTCGCAGTGTGTGACCTCGCACCGTGGATAGTCATTGTGGCTCCACAGACAGAGGGCACTGAAGCACCAAGAAAAGTCACTCTGGTGCCCAAGCTGGCACCAGAGTGCTGAGTGGTGTTTTCAAGGAGAAGCCTGTCTCCATTTCAGAAGTGGAGGCCCTCCTCAAGGGGTCTTCTGATGAGGAGGCTGCTTCTTAGACAGGGAAATGTGGTGGCCAGAGGCATCATGACAGAAAAGAGGAAAGGGTGGCAGAGGGTGGTGGCTGGTCTGTATGGGGAAGGGACACTGATGGTGTGGACAAGGCCATGAGCGGATAGGAGATGCAGTGCCATTGAAGATCACAGTGCAGGTAGATCAGATGGAGTCCAAGAGATGAGGCAGAAAGTAGGAAACCTGTTCCCTGACAGCTCAGAGATCGCTGTAAGCAGTGGGAAACCTCCCTTTTCTGCTAAGAAGAGAGGACGCATGAGAGGGGGCGGTCTGGACCACCATTGAAAAGGACAATGGTGCATCACTTGTGAATGTTTTTTTTTTAATTTCTTAAAAACGTATTTAATTTTTTAAAAAGTCATATATCCAGTGATTTAAATATGGGAAGAGTATTAAAGAATGACGGAGTCAAAGTCTCCCCTCACTTCCTCCCATCAGTTCAGCTCTGCCTTTGCAATGGGGAGCCACTACTTTTAAGTTTCTCACAAAACAAAGAGTTGGAGTTGTGGAGACATAAGCAATCTTGTACATGTGCATTCTCCTGTTACACAGAGGGGAATATTATTGGTGAGCTTGTTGCACAACTTTGGGGGCTTCTTTTTGCATAGCAACAAAATGGGGGTGGCGAGGCTGGAGATGCTTCACTAGTTAAGAGCACTGGCTGCTCTTCCAGAGGACCTGAGTTCAATTCCCAGCACCCACATAGTTGTTTACAACCATCTGTATATCCAGTTCCAGGGAACCTAATTCCCTCTTCTGTCCCCCTGTATGGGCCAGGAACAGACATGGTGCACAAGTACACATACAAGTGCACAAATGTACACTCATACACAAAAAGTTAAAAGTAATAAGCAAACAACAACAACAAAATGGGATCAGTTGCTCCAGGGCTGTTCCCTATGGAAGAATTCACAGATCTAGTAGTTTATTCATATTTATATACACATTTATAGACTCATAATGCTATCTGTGTTCTGTTAACATTCCTTCCCAGGGGCAGACTAAAGTCTGCCCTCTCCTAAGGTCAAAGGCAAATGGAGACACAATTCTGTCTCCAATCAATTTATTGGGCTTCCTTACAGAGCCTAGGTGAGGGGTTGCAGGGGTACTCCTCTTTGAACCAGATGCGTCCAAAAAGCCTCACCCAGCAGGAATGAGGCTGGCTTCGTGGGAAGACAGATGGAGCTCCTGGCTGTAGTTTTCACTGGCCTCTAAATACTCCAGACCTTGTATATACTCCCTCTATATACTCTAGCCCCCTATAGACTTACACCCTTTATATACTCTTGTCTCTAGGCCACATGCAGGGTTGCTGGGCTGAGTGTTTCATTTTACACATGCCGTGCAGACAAAATGAATGTATTGAGATTGGCAAATGTTTTCAACAGAGGTCCAGACAATCAGCTAAATGCTGCCTGCTATATGGGCCCTCTCAACTCCCGATACAGGATATATGAAACTGAGTGAACACAACCATGTTCTAAGAAAACTTTTAAAAGTATAGTGAAATTTGAATCTTACACCCTGTTCCAAAGTACTGCAAGATATTAATCTTGGAGGGAAAAGCTCCAGAGGTCCTGTCCCCGAGGATTGTTTTAAAATTCTATTTTAATTCATTAATTTTTCTATAATTTTAAATTTAAATTTGAAATAAGCTTGTTTTACATGTCAATCCCAGTCCCCACACCCTCCTGTCCTCCCCTGTTCCCTCCACCAACCCCCATCCCATCCCCCTTCTGCTCCCCAGGAAGGGTGAGGTCTTCCATGGGGAGTCTTCAAAGTCTGTCCTACCATTTGGGGCAGGGCCCAGGCCCTCCCCCATGTGTCTAGGCTGAGAGAGTATCCCTCTATGTGGAATGGATTCCCAAAGTCTATTCCTATTCTAGGGATAAATACTGATCCACTACCAGAGGCCCCATAGACTGCCCAGTCCTCCTAACTGACACCCACATTCAGGGGGTCTGGGTGGGTCCTATGCTGGTTTCCTAGCTATCAGTCTGGAGTGCATGAGCTCCTGTAAGGAGTCAGCTGTTTCTGTGGGTTTCTCCTGGTCTTGACCCCTTTGCTCATCACTCTTCCCTCTCTGTAACTGGATTCCAGGAGTTCAGCTCAGTGTTTAGCTGTGGGTGTCTGCTTCTGCTTCCATCAGCTACTGGATGAAGGCTCTAGGATGACATATAAGGTAGTCATCAATTTCATTATTGTGTTCCCAAGGATTTAAAGGTAGAGCCAGTCTGACTTCTGGAGTGGAAGAGACATTTTCTTCAGTGCTGTAGCCACTGGTAAGTGGCTCTTGCTCTAGTAAATGACGCCCCCCCCTTGTTTATGCAAGCAACCCTTATCAGATACCCTGTGCTCTTCCCCAGCAAGATGAGGTCTCCTTCCCTCAATTACTTAGTTGTCTGGAGTTCTTTGTGTGTAATTGAGGCTAAGAAATATCTCAGAACATGTTCATCATCCCTAGCAATCAGGGAACTGCAAATTAAACCAACTTTGGGATTTCATCTTACCCCATTCTGAATGGTAAAGATCAGTAAAAACAAACAACAACAAATTCCGGAAGGGATGAAGGGAAAAGGGGAGCATTACTCACTGTTGGTGGGAGTGCAAAATGGTGCAGGCGCTCCGGAAAGTAGTGTGGTGAATTCTTAAAAAGCTACTCATCTACCATAGACCCAGCTAAGTCACTCTACTCCTTGGCGTATTTCCAAAGGACCCGACATCCTGCTCCTCATATAATCATGTCCCCTGCTGCTCTGTGTGTTTAGTTTTTCATAGCCATTTCTCTGACATTTATAACACATATAACACATATTATAGACACATATAACAAGTGTGATTCACCCAACATATACATATGAGTGTTACAAGGATCATGCCTCATACTACTTTGTAACTTACTATCTTCCCTTGATGGTAGCTCATCGACATTTTGTTCTCAGCCTGTCTGTGTGGACCAAACCCAACTCAACAAAGCAACGGTGCAGTTTCTTTCCCCTTTTATAGGTTGATACATAGAAATGCCAGGGAGCTGGTGACAAGTGAACAGTGTAGTGTGACAATGCTCAGGGGACTCTATCTGTGTGCTTATAAGTACAGATACAATTTACTCAACAAGTATTTACTGAGAGCCTACTGGGTACCAGATGATTTTTGAAATACTGAGACCAGAAAAAAGGCTGGACAAGTTCTGAAATCTCATGGAGCTCAGTGACAGGAGGCAGAGGCTAGGCAAGGCATCTCAGCATGGGATATAGGTCACAAGAATATGAAAAGTCACTGGGCAAAAACTGGCATCAGAGACAGCGGGGTGGGGGGGACGGGACAAAGAAGAGATGGTGAGGACACACAGCTGAGTCGGAAAGGGCGGAGCTAGACAATGGCTAGGAAAAGAGAACTCCAAGCTGAAGAAGGCTGAGTCAGCCTGGACAGGCTATGGACAGAGCTTTGCTTTTCTTTAGAAAGAAGCAACAGGAAGTCAACAGAGCACCCATCTTATTTGATCTGCATTTTGAAGGAAGTTCTTCTGGTTGATAGTTGCTGGAGAAAACCAGGGTGCCCAATGTTCAAGTTGAGGACACAGCTGCTCCATGGTGTGGTTAAGGGGAAGATTTTTTATTGTAGGTATGAGGGAGAGAACAACCAGAGGCTTCTGGAAGAGTCCAGAGCAGAGAGAGAAAGGAGTAGCAGACCGGACTTGGACAGGAGACACACAGGAGCTGACGGAGAGGGGGAGGGGAGGAGCACAGCTGGAGAGACAGAGACAGGGAGGAGGGAGACAGGTGTGTGGTGGGGTCCGGGTGGCGGTGGGGTGACAGAAGGAGACAGAGAGCAGAGCCAAAGTAGCAGGGCTGTAAGAAGGAGCAGCTGGGGGAAGGAGGCCCCTCAGCTGGAGAAGTTAGGGTAGGGAGGAGGTGGGAAGGGCTAGAATTCAGCATAGACTTTGAAATACTTAACAAGCCCTTCTGATGCTGAAGGCACCTGGAGGCGAGCATGAGCTTTGCTGTGCTGACAAGCACCACAGACAGCCATGTGCACTTCTGCCTTCTAGTTTTTGGGAAAATGGAGTTTCTTTTGTAGTTGACACCCAGTCAAACTTGAACTTCAAAAAGGCAATGGCTAAAAAACAAAATTTCAATAACTTTGGTTTGAAAGTTTGAAGATATACTTGACTTTTATTAGTCAAGTCAAGAAGGGTGTCACCGCAGAGAGGTTAGTACCGCAGATTCGGCCCCCCATCTCCTGTTGGGGGAGATTGCACCATTCCACAATTCAGCCCAAGTACTTGGTATCTTTGTTGGTAAATCTGAGCTTAGTCTGTTGAAATATTTTCATCATAAATTTTATTTAATGCAATAAATAATTTAGGCAATAAGAATGATTTTTAATAACATTTTACACATTGGAGATTACACATCAGTAACCTAACATTCTCTAAGCAGAAGAGGGACGATTGGGAGGGAAAGGACAGCAGGAGGGCGAGAGAAGAGAGACAGGGCAAGATAGGGATGATCTGAGTAAGGGACAAAGACAGATACACAAGCTACACTGTAACGAAACCCATTATTTTGTATTTTAACTAAAAATGTTAATGAAAAAAAGGAGCAAGACCAGCAAAAAGGGGGAAAAGCCAGTGGGCTGCTTCTAGCCCTCAGCCCCCATAATGGACCTTTTGCCTGGCTAATGATGGAGTAAGTAAGGCACCCATTCATGGGGAATAACAATACAAGTTTGCCAGTTAAGAAGTAGGAAGAATGCATTTGAACCCTTGCTAGGTGCCAAGTGCTTTATGTGTTTGTTTGTTTGTTTGTTTTTAAATAACAACAACCTGTGCTATGGGTCCATTCTTATTCCTGCTTTACTAGTTAGAAACTTGACTGAGGATGCATAGTAAACAGATGCAATCTGCACCCATCTGAACCTGTGTGGGGATTTGCAACGTAGCAGTTCCCATAGAGTGCGAACTTCTTTACACTTGACAATCACTTATTTCCTTTGTCTCCTTTTTCCTTTCCAGTTCTCGATCCCAGAAATAGTACCCGCCCCTGTGTGCACATGCGCCCTGTTCCACTGTAAATAAATTAAGGATATCATCAGGGGCAGACAAGTAAATATTCTAGGCTGCTTCTGTTGTGGGAGCGAACCCTGTGGGCGGACTGAGGCCGTGGGTGCTTGACTGAGTACTAGAAGAAGGCGTCTCTTTTGTGGGGACCCTTAACAGAGCGGTTGGATTGCCTGGGATAAAGCAGAGACTAATTTGAAAGGAGAAAATTGCTAGAAAAGGAGAGGCGCTTCCTCCTAGTAAATCTACTTCAGCAGACAAGCACCGGTTGCGTTGCGTTTCTTGGGAATGGTCTGTTAGTTTGCGTTAGCTCGTTTTCATCTTCCTCTCCAGGTTGGGCGCCTGGGCTTTTGGGGAGCGGAGCAACAGGTACCGCCGGCTAGCCAGACCTGGGAGAAGAGAGGGAAGCCTCCTGGAGAGAGGAAGCTGCTCGGGACCCAGACGCAGGGGGTTTTTGTGCTTCATTGTTGGAAACCGATTAACCTTAGCTACTCTGGCAATGGAGAGGGACTGCACTAACCCTGGGAGCAGATTCCAGCAATAGCCTTGAGGAGCTATTATGAGGTAGTAACTAATCTCTCTGGAGTCCTCTGGAATATTTTGGAAGTGAATGGATTTACTGCGGTTATACAGGATGAAGGTCTGAGTAATTTAATCTGGTTGTTAAACGAAAGTTGGAGAATGGTGTGGTGGGGACTTGAAATTACTGTATGGCTGGGAAAATCTCATAGGACTATGAAGGCAGGAAATAAGATACAAGATGAAATGCAAGAAGGTCCGTGGTTGGGTTTCTCCCACAGGAGAAAACTCCCTGTATCATTTCTTATGGAAATAATATGCAAATTAGTATGTTACGTATTTGCTTAGAGAAGTTTAATTACCTCATTCTGGCTTCAAGAGGAATTGGGGCAGCAAAGGGGAATGTTTGTCAACAGCCCATTGCTGGATTTCTTCCAGGGGAAACAAAAGGGTAAATTTCTATCAACCAAATGCCACGGTTTTAATGATTATTTTCAAATGCCTTGCTGTATCCCTCCCACAAAGTATACCAAAACTAAAAGAAACCCTGAAATGCTGAAAATATAATCCATAGACAAAATGAAACAAAACCCTGTTATTCTCCCCTTTCTTTTCCCCTTTCTCCCTCTTTCTTGGCCCAACAGTGTGAAGTAAGGGCTTAGATTTCCCCACAGACAGTTTTTGCTGTCATTTCCAGCCATTTCTGAGTCTGGGCATCGAATCCACCACTTGGGAGTGATGGGGGCACCTGCCTGAGGCTGGCGAGGGATGAGACACAGCACCAGGCAGGCAGAGGGACTAGCCGCTCTATGGCGGCTGCAGGCTGCATCTGTGACATACCCGGTGCCAGCCCAGCCCAGCCCAGCAGAGACCTGCCCAGTGACTGCTGGCAAGCAAAGGTGGGTGCTGCTCCCTTTGGGGGCTGCCAGGAATTAGAGTAGTCTCATTGCTAAGGGCCATCTAAAATCTGAACAATATCTGCCTTGGATTGAATTGAAAATCGTTTTTGAGCATTACCTGATTTAATGAGAATAACCCTTTGTCTCTCTCCGTCTCAGCAGAAGACTGTGGACTGTCTCCTAGCAACAGATGTTTTACCACCTTATTGTGAGACTGTTCATAAACGATAATTGTTCTGCTGCTTGCAATCCCTCTGGTAACAACCAGAAAAGGGTCACAGTCAAAGCAGACATAACCATCACCTTCATTCCAAGGTGTGGATCAGAAGAGGAGGCGACCCCAAGACCCAGAGCACTGTGGAGGGGCAATTCTGCCATGCGCCCCACCTTCAGATCCTTGGGGTCATCTCTGGCTCCCTTTTCTTTTCTGCTCCTCCCTCCTCTCCTCTCTTCTTTGTTTTGTGACCACGTTGGCTCTGAATATAGTGTCATCCTCCTGCCTCTGCCTCCCAAAGTGCTGGGTCATAGGATTGTTCCCATTACACTAGTTCCCCAATCCATTTCCCTCTCATTCCTGAGTCTCTCTTCTTTCTCCCCAATCTTTTATTTCTTTTCTTCCTCAACACCTGTCTTCTAACTATTACCTCTCCCTCCTCCTTCCTATCTGCGGTGCTTCGAATGAGGAGGCCCCATGGGCTCCTGTGTTTGAATACTTGGCCCCCAGTTGGTGGAACTGTTTGGGAAGGGTTAGGAGGTGTGGTGTGGATGGAGGAGATGTGTCCCAGGCGTCTGTCTTTGAGGTTTCAAAAGACCAGTGCCGTTCCCAGTGCACCCTTTCTCTGTCTCCTACTTGTGGATCCAGATGTGAGCTCTCAGCTGTCCCGGCACCATGCTTTTGTTCCAAAATCACAGACTCTAACCCTCAATAAAACCAATTAAACTCTTTCTTTTCTAAGTTGCCAAGGTCATGGTATTTTGTCCCAGCAATAAAAAGAAACTCAGAGACCACCTCTGCCATCATCAGTGGAAAGTATAACCCCTCCCCCTTCCTCTCCTGTGGACAAGGCTGGTCTCCCTGGCTATAATCTCTTGTAAAATTATTTTCCCTTTGACAACAATTGCAATCTAACCACCATACTTCCCTGCTCAAAAGCCTTCTCTGTTCCATACAAAGGAGAACACAGACCCCACAGCCTGATACTCCAGGACCAACATGGCTGGTTGTGCTCATCTTTGGCAACCCTATGCCTCGCCTTCCTTCAGGACCACGCTGATCCTGCCAAAATGTTTTTGACCCACTTTGGCCTTTTCCTTTACCTGAGGTCTCCCAGTTCCACTCAGATTCTTCCAACTTTGCTTAACTGAAACTACCAAGCTTAGCTCAATCCAGCCTGACCAGATCTGTGTAGCCTTTTCTGATGTCTCCACCAGATCCTTCTTCTGTACTCCTATAAAAAACAATGTAATGAACTCCCTTAGCCTCCCGACAATAAACTGTATCCTGGTGACTTTGTCTTCCACATTTATATGGAGCTCAGTCCCTACCAGTGTGTCTAGAAGTTTCCCATCTCTGGTGTCCACTTTTAGTCTTTACCATTGTTTTACTACTTCTCTTAACCCCTGACTGGCACTGCTATTCCAGATATGGCTTAGCCCAGACCACATCGAGGTTGTACAGTGTTCTGTAGAAACTTGAAGGGAAGTATACCATTCCTTACTGAGCTGCAAGTCACAGCCCCTGTCCACAGGAGTTTCTAGGCTGCTTAGTGGTCACTGGCAGCAACTAGTTTCTGGTTATGCAGTTGCATGTACCCACAAAAGCCCCCTTCCTGCTCCATCTCAGCCCTGTCTCCAGGTAGCAGCACTGGGGACAGAGTTCATTCCCGGGGTGACTGACTCAGAAGTCTATTCTATTACAAAGGTCCTGGAAGAATGCTCTTGATGGTCTGAGGGTACCAAGGCAGAGTGCTATCACCTCTACCTCCTCCTGGTCTCCTGGAGACCATGGGAATCAGATGGTAGGTATATGTGAGCAGGACACTGAGCTGCACTTGAAACTGACTCTCCTTCTCAAAATAAAGCATTTGTCCTTGATCGAATGTTATGCTCACTTCATCTTGTAAGAGCTCTACTAAACTATGCGGGGCCACTCACACATTTTTCAGAAAAGTTAGCCTTAGGGAGTCATGGTTAGGGTGGGATATTATCATATTTCTTTGGTATGTTGTGGCAAAAAAAAAAAGGTTCTAATAGTAGAGTTCATGACATCCTACAAGAGAACCGTCTAAAAAAATAGCAGGAGGCACCAAGTCCTTGGAGTAATGTTGCTCCTGACTGAGATGTGGTGAAAATATAAAATACATAGCAGGTTTCAAAGTATGGCTCCTGTCTTTGTTAGGGTTGCTACTGCAACTCTTAGAAAGGAAAACATTTAATTGATGTGGCAGCTTATAGTTCAGAGGTTCAGTCCATAGTCCATTATCATCCTGGCGGGCAGAATAGCAGTGTGCAGGCAGACATGGTGCTCGCTACATCTTGATCAGAAAGCAACAGGAAGTGGACTGTGACATTGAGTAAAGATTAAGCAAAAGAGGCCTCCAAGCCCACCCCACAGAGACACACTTCCTTCAACAAGGCCACACCTCCCAATAATCAGCTTATGGGGGCCAATGACGTTCAGATTACCACAGCTCTGCTTGTCAAAATGTAAAATAAGTAATTCACAGCTTTCCTAACGTTTATTACATGCTGGGATGACACTATTTCACATCTAAGAGAGCACTTGATATGCTGCTGCCATTCATCTTACCTACTCTGCTACCCTTCTTCATATGGAATCTTTGTTTTTGTCTCTGTGTCAAAAATGGGAGGAGGACTTACTCTGGCTCCTGGTCTCACAGGTTTCTGCCTGTGGTTGTTGGCTCTGTGTTTCTGGATGCCAGGCAAGGCAGAATATCGTCATGGCAGGGCCATGTTGTGAAGGAAGCTGCTCACCACGTGGCAGCTAGGAAATAGAGAGGAGAAATGGGTAGGAGCTGGGCCAAGATATTGGCCTTCAAAGACACGCCCAGTGACACTCTTTCCTCCAGTCCCTGCCTTGCACATGCCCACTAGCATTAAGTCCCTATAGTTAAGTTTCTATTATTGTATGACACTACGCTAGAGTGGATTTACATAGCACTTACCAGACTCAGAGTGCAGTGAGGAAGTCTGGTAGGGCCCGAGTCTGTGGTAGCAAGGCTTGGAGCAACCCTGATTCACACTGACATTGTGCTTCTTCTCCAAGGAAGAGAGATGCTTGCTGAGGAAGGAGATGCGGCCTGGCGCATAGGAGAGACTCAGTAAGATGAGATTAATGATTTAACCTGGCAGATTCCATTCAAGTTAGAAACTCTTCTGTCAGTCACCCAGTCAGTGAGCGATGAAATGGTAGCCCATGCTTCCTACCCTGGAGGGATAGCTTGCTGATATTTCAAGCTGCCACGCTCAGGCAGAATCGGAAGTCATTATCCAGACGTGTTTAAATTCTCAACAGGAATGTAATGGGCACAAGGCCTATGCCAGAAGTGAGGGATAACCAGATCTGAAATTAGCACAGGGAAAACTAAAACCATTCTAAGTTAGAAAATAAAACAGTCCAGGCAGGGCGGACTGGCTGAGATAATTTGTGGTGGGATGGCTCTGGAGTTGCCTGCTCCATGCCTGAACCTGTCGACAAGGATGTCACCTTCAGTCTGGTGGCATGGCCACCAGAAGGTCTGGAGCCACTTTCAATCTGTGTATCTCAACTTTAGCAATGATGAACTTCAGGCACTCTGAAGTTCATCATTGGTTTTCATTCATGTATCAGCATGTGCCATTACCAAGACCATTAATTTAAAACAGAGCTTGACTACAAGTAACATTAAATACACCAGGCACAAGCCACACCAAGTGTCTTTTAAAGTGTGGCTGATGAGTAATTTGGAACAACAGAAATGGCTGTGGCTGACTGCTGTGCATATTCCCTAAGTGAAATAATGTTCTCCACACAGCTGTCTTCCAGGAGGCAATGCCATGTTCAACACACACAGAGGTTTTAAAATATCACCC
The DNA here is from genome assembly GCF_943737965.1 of Phodopus roborovskii. Classification (NCBI taxonomy): domain Eukaryota; kingdom Metazoa; phylum Chordata; class Mammalia; order Rodentia; family Cricetidae; genus Phodopus; species Phodopus roborovskii. Next base: position 26,258,520 of record NW_026126571.1, on the reverse strand, counting down.
ATGTGCTTAGTACACCCAATTTGTGCATGGGTAAGAAAAAGCTTAACAATAGGAGAGTGGATAAGGTAGAATAGGAAAGTTCTCATCCAACTCTAATCCCTAGGTGGTTCTGGGTTTTAAAATATTGTTATCTGTGACTGGAGAGATGACTGACTGGTGAAGAGTGCTTGCTGCTCTTAGGGAGGACTTGAGAGTTAGGTTCCCAGCACCCACATCTGTTAGTTCACAAATATCTGTAACTTCAGCCCACAGGAGATCTGATACACTCTTCCGACCTTCATAGGAACCACACACATAGCATGCAGTCACAGATACACATAAATAGAGAATCATTAATAAAATATAAATACTAATGTAGATATAGAGAAGTTTACAAAGCTTTTAATTAGCTCTTGTGTGCATTCCATTTTGTAAGCGGCCTTCCAGTGTCAGAATGGTGTAGATAGCTTTCGATGTCTCAGGTGTGGCTCTACTTTTTTCTGTGTAATGGCTGCACAATACTCTGGTGCAAGAAGAACTTGGGGCTGCTCCTGTAGAGGACTCAGGTTCAGTTCCCAACACCAACATGGTGGCTTATACTGCCTGTAACTCCAGTTCTAGGGGATCCAGTGTCTTCTTCTAGCCTCCATGGATTACTGCATGCATGTGGTGCATATGCATGCACTCAGGCGTTAGCACACACACACACACACTGTTTTTTTTTTTTTAAAGAGAATAAATTACTTAACCACACTTCAATAACAGTGTCTGTAATATAGAAAGTCCTTAATAGATATTGTCTACTTTAATATTCACATGAATATTTCCATGCCTTTATTCTTCCTCATTCCCAATACTGTGTTTTCCATTTTCTCTTTTCTTATGAAGAAATTTGCAGATATAAGTACATTTTAAAGCCCAACCCTAGCCAGGCATGGCTTGTCACTTGTAATCTCAACATTTGGGACGTGGAGGCAGAAGGATCCAGAGTTTGCCTAAGTAGCGAATCTGAGGCCAGCCTGGGCTAATGAGACCCTGACTCTAGCTGGGAATGTGGCTGAGCAGTAGAGCACTTGCCTGGATTGACAGGCGTTAATTTAATCACCAGCACTGGAAATAAATAAGAAAGTAAAAGTCAACCTTTACCAAAACAATTCCATATTTGTTTTATTTTTGTCTTATATCCCATGCTCTATTTTCTCTGGTTTAATCTTAACTTACAGGTTTTTGGCTTTCAGAGGTTAATAGTATTTGCATGTGCTTTCCCTTCCTCTTGTTTTGTAAAAACAGTGTGCAAAGTTCTTGAATGAGGTTTTGGTCACATCTTCTGCCCTAATATCTGGTAGTTTGCTATCAGTTATCTAAGTAGGGCATACTCTCTTTGAATCTTTGTGATCCAAGAATTATTCCCAGTAATGTTTCCATTTCTAAGCACTCTCAAAAGGTCTGTAAGCACTGATGAGCTCTAGCCTCACTGATTTGTGTTTGGGGAATGTGGTCCATGTGCATTTGATTGTTAAGAAATCACTGAGGTTTCTGAAATGGCGTTTCCCCTCTCACGTATGTTTTCATAGCAACAGTGAGTTGTGACTCAGCCCATCTGTCAGAGGACAGGATTCAGTGAATGCATCATGGTTGTTTCTAGCATGGTTACCATATGGAAGATGCCTATGGCCCCTGGACAAGCAGTCGGATGTGTGCTCCATGTTGAAATGCACACCTATGTTGTGTGGGCTGCAGATTAGACTAGCAACCTCAGGGGATACCAGCAGACTGCAAACCCAGCATGGCAGGGGGTAGCTGTGATGGAAGGCCCACTGTGTCCTTAGAAGGCAACAAGAACACACCATGCCCTTTGATATCAATTTTGACCAAACATTCTTTTGTTGTTGCTGTTGTTTTTTTGAGGCAGGGTTTCTTTGTGCAGCTCTGGCTGCCTGGAACTCGCTCTGTAGACCAGGCTGGCCTTGAACTCACAGAGATATGCCTGCCTCTGCCTCTCAAATGCTGGGATTAAAGATGTGTGCCACCACTGCCTGGTGAATTTATTCTTTTTAACCAGCAATAATGTCAACTGATGACTTTACCTTATATGTCAGAATTAATTCAAGTTAAAATTAAATAAAATCCAAGCTGGATGGTGGTGGTGCATGCCTGTAGAGAGCCACCGGTGCCATTCCCGAAGATGGCACCGGTTTCCTGTCCATAAGCCAGCAAGGCGCGGATGTGCGATCCACGTCATGGGGTGACCATTAAGACCGTTGCAGGCTGCACCTGTCAGTAACGGACACAGCTCTGCTGCAACTGTCAGTAACGGACACAGCTCCTCTATATAAGCAGAGCCCTTTTCCTCCTCGGGGTCTTCCCTCAACTTGCTGTAATGAGCCGCACAATAAACATAGCTGCAGAAGAATCCTGTTGTTGAGCGTCGTTCTTGCAGGCAAGGTGATAGCGCTTGACAAGTGGTGCCGAAACCCGGGAACCTGACATCAGCGGCACAAGAGGGATCCTTCAGTCACTGGAGAGGATTCAGAACTGTGGCAGACAGGTAACAAAATAAGGTAAGTTCTGATAGACATGCTATCAGGAAAGCATGTCAGAAGCAGAACGTGAGGAAAAGTTGGGTGTGTGCAAAAAGAAAAAGGCTAGCAAAGAGAAAGTGAAAGAGCCCCGAGAGACTGATCAAAAAAATAAAAATAAAAAAATAAAAAAAAATAAAATAGAAAAGAAACAATAATAAAAAAGCCACAGATGGAGAGAATCTGGATACTGTACGGTATTATATTGTCTTTGTATTGTTTGACTGCTGAGGAAGCAACTGTTAAAGGAAATGTTGCTGGATTAATTCAATTTATATATTTTAAAAATGCTTTGACTCCAAAATTTAAGTTCAAGGACAAGTTACTGGGGAAAAGGATTTCTATTTTTGTTTCAACAGGAAATAAAAAGCTGTGGATTCCTTCCAGACTAATGTGGTTTAAGCAAGCCAGACCGCCTGAAATAGTACCAGGTGATCCTACATTCAAAACATCTGAACAAAGCAGCCTTGCAGTTAACTCAGATGTTTCCTGTTTTTGAGGAGGATGGAAATCGTACTCATCAACCTTTGGAACATAAGCAGGTTAAGGAGTTGGCTGAATCTGTCCGTGCTTATGGCATTAATGCTAACTACACCTCCTCACAAGTAGAGAGACTGTCTGCTATGGCTATGACCCCTGCAGACTGGATGTTTGTTACAAAAGCATGCCTCACTATGGGGCAATATTTGGAATGGAAAGCCATATGGCATGATCTTAGCCAATCACAGGCCTCCATTGATTCACGATTAAAAGGAGGATTGATGGTAGTCAACCAGAGAATTGATTTGGTGCAGGAACAAATTGACACACTCTGGTAGCTAGCCCAACTGGGCTGTCAATGGAAATATTCCAATTTATGTGTCACCAGTGTACAATATGAAAATTATACAAGAGTTGCAAACCTTTCTAAACAACTTTTTCAGTATCTTTTAGGTGAATGGACAGGAGAATTTGATAGCCTGATGGACCAACTCCAAATGCCCATTGTCCATGTGAATTCCACCCGTGTGGACCCCTCTCTATCAGAAGGATCGTTCTCCTGGATCTCCACCGCTTTTTCCCACTTTAAGGAGTGGGCGGGTGTAATGGGGTTTGGCCTGCTGTTATATGATGGGGTGGTGCTACTGCTCTGGTTGGTGTGTAAGCTACGTGCTCAACAGACACATGACAAAGTGGTTATCGCTCAAGCCCTAGCTGCTATGGAGATAGACTCCTCTCCCACTATGTGGCTAAGCATGTTTAAAAATGGACATTAATTGTCCAATAGGACAGCCCTTGCACCCTGAGTCTTCTATGACATTGCACCAGGTTAGGGTGTCCATTTTTTTTTTTTTTAAACCAGAAACAGCCCTAATGCTCTGCGGGGTTTTTTCCCATTGCACGCAGACAGGTGCTTCTTTAGTTTAGCCTACTGTAATAAATTCTTCACGCTCAGGTTGTTTGGCTTAGCACTGCACTCCGGGTTGACTCTGGCCATGAGCAGCTCCGAGAAGGGCAAGTCTGGTTGCATGTGGGTTGGTGTCCAAGTCCCCACCTCCAGGGAAAAGATGCCGGACAGGTATGGCACTGACTTGGCTGACTACCAGGATTCAGGGTCATTACAATGTCCATCTCATTACTGGAGATCAGACCATTACCCTTGCCTGTTGCGTTTATAAAACAAAAAAGGGGGAGATGTAGAGAGCCACCGGTGCCATTCCCGAAGATGGCGCCGGTTTCCTGTCCTTAAGCCAGCAAGGCGTGGATGTGCGATCCACGACATGGGGTGACCGTTACGACCGTTGCAGGCTGCACCTGTCAGTAACGGACACAGCTCTGCTGCAACTGTCAGTAACGGACACAGCTCCTCTATATAAGCAGAGCCCTTTTTCCTCCTCAGGGTCTTCCCTCAACTTGCTGTAATGAGCCGCGCAATAAACGTAGCTACAGAAGAATCCTGTTATTGAGCGTTGTTCTTGTAGGCAAGGCGATAGCGCTTGACACATGCCTTTAATCCCAGCAGCACTCGGGAGGCAGAGGCAGGTGGATCTATTTGAGTTCAAGGCCAACCTGGTCTACAAAGCTACATAGAGAAACCCTGCCTCAACAAACAAACAAACAAACAATAAATTTAAATAAAGTCCAAAATTTAGTTTCTCAGCTGTATAGCTCACCATACTCAATAGCTACAAATGGATAGTAGCTGTTACACAAGACAACACAGAAACCATTTCCATCATTGAACATTTTTCTTTAAATTTATTTTATTTTAATTCATTAAATAGGACATTTTTCTATTATAGCCATCTCTAGTCACAAAATTCAGTGTGATGGACTTGAGATGTGTCAAGTTTTCTAGACTGTGGCACACACAATCACTCCACACTAGCCAAAGGTGTTTCTATATAGACATTTAGTAGGAGTGATTAAAATCTGTAATCAGGCTGGGCAGTGGTAGCACATGCCTTTGATCCCAGCACTTGGGAGGCACAGGCAGGTGGATCCCTGTGAGTTGGAGGCCAGCATGGGATCCAGAGCAAGTTCCAGGACAGCCAGAACTGTTATACAGAGAAACTCTGTCTCGAAAAACAAAGCAAAATGAAACAAATCTATAATCAGTTGACTATCCTGGATGATTGGGTAAACCCTATCTAATCAGTTGAAGGGCTTTAAGAATAGAACTGAGGTGTCTCTGATGAAGAAATGTCTGGAGAAGTTCCAGCCTATGCCTGGGAATTCCAGTTTGTCTTTCCTGGCCACCTGTTATATGTTCTGGAGTGTTCCTCACTATTATATAACCCAGTTCCTTGCAAAAGATTTTGCACAGATTTCCTTATAGGAACAAATATAGATATAAATACTCAATACTCAAAATACATGTGTGTGTTTGTGTGTAATTTTTTTCAGGTTGAACCCAAACAGCCTTTCACATGTGAAGTTCCATGCTCCAAACAGACCTGCCCCTGATCCATCTTGCCTGCTTCCCCGTGTCACACAGGGAAAATACCCTTCCTCCTTGGAAGAGGCAGCCTGCACAGGGCTCCTGTCTCCTTCTCAGAGGCCAGGCTATACCAGCCGCTCCTTCCCTCTTCTACTTCCTGTCATGCTCTACTCTGCCTCAAATGCTGGTGTATAGGCAGGGGATTACCTAGGAGTGACCCCAGGGTGAGTGCAGGGGACATGGGGGGCGGGGCGGGGCAGGGGAGCAGCAAAACAAGAAACAGACACTCTTCTTCTTTTAACCATTTTTACAAACACCCGATTCTCACTCCCTTTTGCAGTGTCATAATTTTCTGGAGATCTCACATAGTTCAGGAGTTAGCAACCATTTTCTTCTCCCAATATCCCCCCTCCCTATCTCTCTCTCTCATGTACATGTGCATTGAGATGTAAATGTACACATGTTCACAGCTGAAGAGGCCTGAGGTCAATATTAGGTATCTTTTCCCCTCAATTTCTCTCCACCTTAACAATTTCCTATCACAGCTGCTGTCCTGGCTAGTTTTAAGTCAACTTGACATAACCTATAGTCATCTGAGAGGTGGGAAACTCAATTGAGAAAATGCCTTCATAAGATCGGGCTGTAGGCAAGCCTGTATGTAGAGCAGTTTCTTAATTAGTGATTGATGGGGGAGGACCCAGCCCATTGTGCATGGGAATATTCCTGGGCTGGTGGTCCTGGGCTCTGTAATTCAGCAGGCTGAGCAAGCTATGGGGAGCAAGCCATGGCCTCTGCATCAGCTCCTGCCTCCAGATTCTGGCATTGTTTGAGTTCCGTTCCTTGCCTTGATGATGAACAGTGGTGTGGAAGCGTGAGCCAAATAAACCCTTTCCTCCCCAAGTAGCTTTGGTCATGGCATTTCATCACAGCAATAGTAAGTATAACTAAACAAAACCTAAACAGTGATACCAGTTGCCACACCATGGTGGATGGGGGAACCTCAGGGGGGCCCATACCATTTGAAGAGCTACAGGCAATTAATAACTACTGAGAGGGAGAACTAGTCTTCCCCAGGGATGAGGCCCCTATTTAGTTACCCAATGTCAAGTGGTCAACATTAAAAACATATACACATGGATAATACTAAATGGATTCATCAGGATATATATATATATATATATATACATATATATACACACATATATAGTATATGTATATATAATTTATTCTTATATGTATATACATATATGTACATACATATGTATGTACATAATGATAATAATTAAAGAAAAGGCATAACTTTGAGAGGGAGTAGGCGTGTATGGGATGGGTTGGAGGAAGGAGAAAGGGAGGAAATGATGTAAATACAATACACATAAATGAAAAAATTAACTTAAATTATTATTATTGTTGTCATTAGTGCATATATGGGTATTATAGTGACACATGTCATGGCACATATGTGGATTCAGATAATTTTTGTAAAGCTGGTTACTCTCTTTTACCATTGATGGATTCCAGATACCGAGTTCAGATCATTAGGCTTTGCTGCAAGCTCTTTTTCGCCTAATGAGACATCTTACCATCCCCGCCCACCTTTATTTTCTGAGACGGAGTCCCTCCCTGAAGCTGAAGCTCACGGATTCCACCAGGCTGCCCAGCCAATGAGCTTCTGTCGCCCAAGACTGGGTTTCAGGCATACACCACCGCACACCACCTTTTACACGGTTCCCGAGGGTCTGGACTTGGCCATCCTGCTTAGGTGGCAGACACTTTACCAACTGAGACACCCCCTCCCCCTCAAAATATTTCTCTGAGTTTCATGGCACGGCACCTCTGGAATTTTCTCCTGGCTCTCAGTGTGTCATTTCCTGGCTCTTCCGTTCCTAATGTCAGAGGTCTACAGGGTTCTATCCCGGACCCTTCTCTTCCTCTTTAGGCTCTTGAATTCTGGTGACTTTCAATGTTTTCTGTTCTTCGTATATACTAATTTCACACTTTTTTTTTTTTTAAAAAAATCAATCTTGATTCCTTTTTTTCAACTTCAAAGCCATACAGCCCACTGCATAGGACTGTCAACCTTCCCTAATGGATCCCTTGGCCCTTTCCTGAGAGCACGATTCTCCTCTGACCTGTCTCACTCACCAGATGATATTCCCATTTGCCTAATTGTTCAGCCAGAAGCCTACAAACTTCTCTTCTCGTAGTGAAGACAGTCTTATGGTACCAGTTAAATAATTTTACACGCAGTTCAAAGCCCTTCAATAGATAGCAACTGTCTGAGTTCTGAATCTACTTCTAAGACCTAGAGGGCCAGCAATGCCCGACTTCCACGTATTTCTCCAGTACAGTGTTGCCCTGTGGCTCTGTCCCCCTACACGATCAACCTCCTTCCAGGCACTCACAGACGCCTGCCGGTTGCTCTTTAGGTTCTGCTGGGCACTCTATCCCTGCTCACTGAAGGGTCTTATAGCTCATTTGGGCGTGTGTGTGTGGAGGGGATCCCACGTGTCAGCACAACTGTTATTTCCTCAAAGAGGCCTATCCTGGTCAACCACTCTGCAAATTGGCAATTTGTACTTTTTTCAAGGAATTTGCCACAGAATATAACTTTATTTATGTGATTGTCTGTCTCCCAACTCCAGGAGAAGAGAACTAATGTTCATGCTGCTTGTTAAGGTTTCCTAGCCATGCACAATGCTCGGCCTTGAATACAATAAATGGATAAAAAGAGGGAGGAGGGGGGGAAGTAAGTTGCTTAACCGCTTATAGGAAAATTAAATTTTATGCTACTATGAGTTTGCAATACTGGAACCACAATGCCATATTTCCTGTTGAAATAATCAGGCATCTAACGCAGCTGTGTTAACAGACTCTACCCTTGTGCTATGCCGGCCTCTGGTGTGTTCATTCTAAGCTCTGAGTCTAACATATTTATTTGCCTTTCCATTCCCCAGAAACTGATATGCACACAGATTTCAACTCTCCATCAAAAGCAGTAGCCATGGTTTAAATCCTCCTTAAAAAAGTGTCAATGTGTTTTGAGTTAGAGTGAGTCATAAGATGCCCCGGAACACTGAACAATACATTTCAGTGATTTCCTGCCTAAATTTGGATTTCCTTGCAGTTCTCCAAATAGGAAAAACAAGCAAGCAAAGGGAATAGTAATTACATTTTGATGGAGATCATATAAAGGGCATCCATTAAATATATACACTGAGTTAGAAAGTAGGGAAAAGGAAAAACCACCATGCGTCCTCTTCATTGGACAGCCTGCTCAGGAAGAGAGTTAAGGACACAGCTACACACTCCCAACATTGCGTACTTGCTGGAGTGAGAAACCTAGGAGTTATCCTTGCTTCATATTTGACATTATGGTTTCATTATCTGGGGTAAATCCCCGCCTTGACGTTGTTACAGTTTTATTCATACAACCTTTGAACTAGGATGACTGACAGTTTTAAAATGAAAATAGCCATGAAATGATGAGAAAATTATGGCTTTCTGCCATGTGTATGGCTAGGTGGGCATTTCACACGGCTGTTTCTAGATTTCACTTGGTGCTTCCCAACCATTCTCTACACAGCCACCAGACAGGTTATTTTAAAAATTTAGCATGATCACCTCACTGTCACTTAAAGAGCAGCAAAGGCTGTCACCTGCTCACTTGGGGGCCCCTCCTGTTGCCCCATCACCCCTCCCTCATGCTCTCAACTATTCACTGAGCCGGTTGCCCAGCTCCCAGTTCCTCAAATGCACCAGGCTCCCTTGAGCACCAGAGCCCACACACAGCCTGGTGTCTATCTGTCTGGAAGAAGCTGTTTCCCTTCCAGACACCTTCATTCCTGGCCTGACCTCAACACAAGTGTCAGTTCCTGGGGAGGGGTAGATGAGGGTGCTCTGCTGACTTCTCAGTAACAGACATCACTGAACCAGGTACCTCTCAGTCAGTGCAATCAGATAGTGGGCTTTGCTCATTTCTGCAAAACCAGAAGATTCAAAGTCAGGACTTTGCTGATCTGTTCACCTTTCAGTAGAAACCAGACTCTGCGCCACAGGATGTTTCCTTTTCATTTTCCTTTCTTGTTTTTTTGAGACAGGGTTTCTCTATGTAGCCTTGGTCGTCCTGGAACTCACTCTGTAGACTCACAGAGATCCTCTGGGATTAAAGGCATGTGCCACCAATACCCCAGCGGAGGTTTTTTTTTTTTAATTTGCATACAGATTCAGGTTAGTGGGATTGTGACTTCATATGTTGTATGCAGTGAAGATAGCAAGGGATGAACAATTCCAGCCACGTAGAATCAAGCAAGAGACTGTAGACTTAGTGCGGGAAAAGTCAGAGGACCGGGACGGGACTTTCCAGCAGTGTGCCACTCTGGGACCATGAAGGGTGGCGGGATGTCAACGGGAAGATGAGGACAGCAGCAGCTGCAGTGTAAGAAGGGTCAGAGGCGTGGGCCTGCAGTTCACTGTGGTGTGCAGGTCTGGGCAGTCCTGGAGACATACTAAGAGCAGTCTCATCACATGGCACACGCCTGCATCTCTACACACATGGCATTCAGGGACTTGAAACCCGGAAGAGAAAAACAGGCAAGTTAGGACTCATTGGTGTTGAGCTCAGCTGGACTCCTGAGCCAGTTCCGTGGATTATTTAACTCAGTCTTTGAGAGATCTCTGTCGGCCTCTAGTAAATTCCCCTTCTTTTTCGTAACCAGTTAGAGATGGTTTCTGTTTCTAGCAACTCAAAAGATTACACGATTACCCATTTAAAAATACAGAGACATGTCTCTGTGCAGGTGACAGTGGGGACCAGAAAGGTTAGGAGGGGGTCATTCCACAAATTACAGAGGTGTGAAGGAGACTGAGAGCTAGAGGGTTAGAGAGTCAGGGAGGGCGTCAGAAAGAGAGGAGGGTCAGGCCGAAAGTGAAAATGTAGGTGAAGAGAAAGTGTGTATGTGTGTGTGTGTGTGTGTGTGTGAGAGAGAGAGAGAGAGAGAGAGAGAGACAGAGACAGAGAGACAGAGAGAGAGAGAGTGCACGCACGTGAGAGAGCGCAGGCCTGCCAGAGAGGAGGGCAGACCCAGAGAACCCTGGAGGACAGGAAAGACATCAGGATTTGGGGACACCTTGTCAGGTTGGATACTGAAAAGTGATGTGCCTGGGCTAAAGCCACTTCAAAGCTCAAACTAAGAAATGGAACAGGCTCACGGGAAAATGTTGACCAAGATCATCAAACATTTAATAGAAAAAGAAGCAGAGGTAGAAAATGCTGGTGATTCCTCTGAAGCAGCCATCAGCCCGCAGGCCCTGTGGGTGGAGTGTTCTTCCTGATGGGCTGGGATTTATTGCTTCTGACAGGGATTTACAAGAGTTTCTTCTCAATTTTGGTTCACCATAGATTATGATGAGACTTACTGGGAAATGTGTTAACGAAAGAAAGGGGGAGGAGGATGAAGAGTCTCGGAGGAGGCATCACCTTGGGGACCACACAGATCTTGTTTGACTAAAGTGATAGTGCCTTTGTGAAATCCCAACCCTGTGCAGCCAGGAGGAGTATAAAGACTGCCAGATCAGCCAGATCAGCCACAAGCCACAAGTATAAGACAAGAGCTGTCTTATAAAATGTCAAATGACTCGTCCCCACCGTCAGAGTGGGAAAAGTAGTGAGGGCAGCCAGCATGGAGAGAATTCAGGGTAAGAGAGACAGGGGAGAAGATGGTAAGAAGAGAGTGCATGAGTGGATAAACAGAGAAGCCTGGGGACACTGCTCAGTTGGTAGAGTGCTTGCCTAGCATCCTCAAGTCCTGGGTTTAATACTCAGCACCATCCAATTTGGGTATGGTGGTACATGTCTGTAATCCCAGTACTCAGGAGGATCAGGAGTTCAAAGTCAGCACCAACCACACAACAAGTTCAAGAATAGCTAGGCATACACAATACCTTGTTTCAAAAACAAATACATGCTTATATAGTGAATGCATAGGTACACTGATGACAATAAAAGACAAAATTCACAAAGGAATTGACAGTGTGGTTGGCAAACAAGGATTTTTCATCATAAGCAGCCTCATATCTAGAAATCCTAATTTATTGACCTAGAGTAGGGTCCTCCTATATTTGGGGATCCTGGCATTGTCATGGCCAGGGATAAACACTGTGTTCCTGGGGGTCCCAGGAACCCCACATATCCTCAGGTAGAGAGCTGCTTCCTGTTCTAGAACTTTGGGAACAAAACATATAATTGGATCATTCAGAGGGTTCTTTTCATTCATAAAGAGAATTGGAGATGTGGCCAGGCACTGAAATATCAATATAACTTTTAGAGGAAGTAAATTAAAGACATCCTTCAATTGACCAAAATATAATGAATAACTAAAAGCTTAAAAAGTGCTGAACTCCTGGAATCCAGTTGCAGAGAGGGAGGAGTGATAAGGAAAGGGGTCGAGACCAGGCTACAGAAACCCACAGAGACAGCTGACCTGAACAAGGAGAAGCTCATGGACCCCCCAGACTGATAGCTGGGAAACCAGCATTGGACTGACTCAGACCCCTTGAACCAGGGTCTCAGTTAGAAGGCCTGGGCAGTCTAAGGGACCTCTGACAGTGGAACCAGGATGTATCCTTGGTGCATGAAAGAACTTTGGGAGAACATTCCCCATGGAGGGATACTCCCTTAGCCTAGAGGCAGGAGGAAGGAACTAATCCCTACTCCAAATGACTTGACAGATTTTGATGATCCCTCTTGGAAGGCATCACTCTCCCTGTGGACTGGGGGGGGGCGGTAATGGGATGGGAGGGGGTCGGGGGGCATGGGAGGGAGGGAGAGGGAACTGGGATCGATATGTAAAATAAGAAAAAATAATAAATACATATAAAAAATAAAAGCTTAAAAAGTCATGGAAGAATAGATATGGTTCGGGTTTAAAATGTTAATACTGTTCTTAAAAAATGCATATAGACATACATACATATATATGTATATACAGTATAATTGAATAAAATAATAAATATCCATATTATGATAGCAGTGACTGAAAAAGGATAGAAGAGTGAAAATGTTACACACACACACACACACACACACACACACACACACACCTATACATATATATGAGAGAAAGCACTGTAAACAAAATGAAGTCATCTATATAAATCTACAGGTTCAGAGTCTCACAATTCTGAATGGATCGTATCCTTGTGCTTGGTTGTACCACTGGGAGTAAGCATGTAATAATACGCTTCCTTTTGTGAAACCTAGAGGACAAATATATTTAATTTCTGAATAAAATTTAATGTTGTTTAAAGAATACCTACCGACTGTGGAAGGGCTCCCCGTCTACCTGTGGATCCTAAGAAAATTCATATCCACGGGAATGGAGGGCTGTGAACATTGCAGCTGGGTAGACGCTGCCATGACGGCAAGCACACCGTTTATTCCAAGGACAGCCTTTCTCCTTACACAAACGCAGTGGCTCCTGTGGCTGTGCTATTTCCCTTTCTGTGCAATTGAGGGCCGACGTCTGGACCCCAGCTATGAATTAGCCCTCCTGGAACCCAAGCACTAGCGGCAGGTCATGCTCTGACACTCTTTGAAGTTAGAACAATGTTAGTGGCCTTTATCCTTAGAGCGTAAGATGGGTGGAATTGGGTTTCTAAGAAAGAGTGTAGTAGATGATGGCTGAGCGGAATTCCCAAGAATTATTGTGAGACAAATTACAAATGACCACAGGAAAGAGGTCAGAAAACGAGGAAGGGGTGGTGGCTATGGAAGTCAGCTACTGTGTTTTCCTTTGGGCCCATTTTATAATTCTGGGCTTGAATGTCAAAAGTTTTAGACTTTTCTTATAAAGAAGGAATCGTTTTGTAGAAAAAGAAACTAGCGAGACTTGGCAGTCATGTGGGGCATATGTGAGAAATTAGAAACTTAAGTTGAGCTAAATTTGGCTGGTTTTCCCCATGGGACGTCTGTGTTCAGGGACTATGCAAAGAAGGCAGGGACATTTGGCCTGAGGATTCTACAAGGCATAACAAAAGTCTTTCTGGTTTCATGATGTTGAAGAGGAAAATTCTAGAGTATCAAGTCTACCATTCAGCTAAGCCCCCCCTTAGGACATCGTCTGGACTTCGAAATTGTGATGAGGCAAAGGCTGTGAAGCTAAAGCTAAACCCCCACTCTCCACATGCAGCGCTAAATTCTTCCCAGTCTTTTAGCACTGAGGAGACAAGCCTCCCACGGGTCCCAATCCAGAGCCCAGGAGAGCTCTGCTTAGAGAACAATGAAAAGCAAGAGACAGTGTAAGGCTGCACTTCTAGCCACAAGCCCTATTCTGCTCAAAGACAAACCCTCATCCTTCCTGCCTTTCCATAGAAGATTGCTGAAACCCTCTCCAGAGCGTGCTGCAAGCACAGCAGCCTCTGCCGCACTTCCGCGAACCATTCCGGCATCCACCAGACATGGGGAGAAGCGGGTAAGAACGACTGTTAATCATGGTCAAAAGATACACGGAGGAGCTCCACAGATAATCTGGGTATTGAAGATGGCAGACATTAAAGTAACTAGTTAATGTATTTAAAGGACCAGAAGAAGGGAGGGACGATGGATGAAGAGGCAAGGCTCAATGGCTGATATTTAAGTCCTGTGCAAAAGACAGGAGCATTTTCTAAGAAACAAAGATGGTGTCTCAGTTTGTCCTCTGTTGCTGTGATACAACACTGACCAAAAGCCAGGTGTAAGATGAAGAAAACAAAACAAAACAGAACAAAACAAAACAAAAAACCCTCAACAACTGTCTTAAAAAAAGGTTGTTGAACAAGTTCAAGGAAAGCAATCTTCTGTGGCCTCTGCCTCAGTTACTGCCCCAACTTCTCTCACTGATACATCTGGCAGTACAAGGTGGAATAAACCCTTTCCTGCCCAAGCTGTTTTCGATCAGTGTTTTTATCACGGCACAGAGAAGCAAACAGACTCATCACCTGAGGTTAAGAACACACTGGATGCAATCTCCCTGGTCCCTCATGCTCTCCCCTCACTGCCCCTCCCCCACTCCCCAAATGCTCAGGAGATCTTGTCCCTTCCCCCTTCTGTGGGGGACCTTATATGTCTCTCTTAGGGTCCTCCTTGTTTCCTAGCTTCTCTGGCGGTGCTCTATGTCTAAAATCCGTATGTGAGTGAGTACATACCATGTCCATCTTTTCATCTTTTTGTGACTGGGTTACCTCCCTCTAGATGGTTTCTTCTAGTTCAATTCATTTGCCTGGGAATTTCAAGATTCCATTTTTTTCCCCACTGAGTAGTACTCCATTGTGTAAATGTACCACATTTTCTTTATCCATTCTTCAGTTGAGGGGCATCTAGGTTGCTTCCAGGTTCTGGCTATTACAAATAATGCTGCTATGAACATAGTTGAACAGATGTCTTTGCTGCATGAATGTACATCTTTTGGGTATATGCCTAAGAGTGGAATTGCTGGATCTTGTGGTAGACTAATTCCCATTTTCCTGAGGAACCACCATACTGATCTCCAAAATGGCTGTGCAAGTTTGCCCTCCCACCAGCAATGGAGGAGTGTTCCCCTTTCTCCACATCCTCTCCAGCATAAAGTATCTTGGTGTTTCAGATTTTAGCCATTCTGACAGGAGTAATATGGTATCTCAGAGTTGTCTTGATTTGCATTTCCCTGATGGTTAAGGATGTTGAGCACTTTCTTAACTGTCTTTCAGCCATTTTGGATTCCTCTATTGAGAATTCTCTATTCAGTTCTGTACTCCACTTTTTAATTGGATTATTTGGTGTTTTGGTGACTAGCTTCTAGAAGATTGAGTCAGGGGAGGAATAGAGGAGAACAAGAAAAGAGATACCATAATAGAGAGAGCCATTATAAGATTGAAGAGAAAACTGGCACTAGGGAAATGTCCAGAGACCTACAAGTATGACCCCAACTAACAATCTGAGCAATAATGGAAATAATGGAAAGGCTACTTGAAGTGCCCTTCCCTGATAATGAGATTGAAAACTACCTTATATGCGACTTAGAGCTGTCATCTAATAGCTGATGGAAACAGAAGTAGACACCCACAGCTAAACACTGAGCTGAACTCCTGGAATCCAGTTGCAGAGAGGGAGAAGTAATGAGCAAAGGGGTCAAGACCAGGCTGCTGAAACCCACAGAGATAGCTGACCTGAACAAGGAGAAGCTCATGGACCCCCAGACTGATAACTGGGAAACCAGCATTGGACTGACTCAGACCCCCTGAATGTGGGTCTCAGAAGTCCTGGGTAATCTAAGGGACCTCTGACAGTGGAATCAGGATGTATTCCTGGTGCACAAAAGGACTTCAGGAGCACATTCCCCATGGAGGGATACTCCCTTGGCCTAGAGGCAGGAGGGAGGGCCTAGTCCCTACTCCAAATGACTTGACAGGTTTTGATGATCCCTCCTGGAAGGCAACACCCTCCCTGTGGAGTAGGAGGGAGGGGAATGGAATGGGAGGGTGGTTGGGGGGACATGGGAGGATGAGAGGGAAAGGGAACTGGGATCTATATGTAAAATAAGAAAAATAATTTAAAAAAATGAGAAAATCCTTTAAATAGTCATGTGACTCCACTCTAAGAGAATAACAGGACTCAAACAACATGGGAAACAAACCATGTTTTATGAACTATGTAAAATGATAATGGTTCTTTCTGGAAAAAAATTTAAATTTGAATTGTGGAGACCAAATTCAATAATTGATGTCTTGCACACTTTGAATTTTAAATTGGTAATTTCAAGCAGATTTCTGCTGAGATTTCAAGAAATAAATATATTTCAATTGAAGATAGCAAAAAAAAAAAAAAAAAAAAAAAAAAAAAACCCAAAAAAACCAAAAGGAGTGACATATGTGCCTCTCAAGATCAGAAGTAGAATCAGTTTCACTGAGCCAAAGTTAAAGTGGTGTGTTAGGATTGCATTCCCTCTGAAGCTCCATGATAAAAATCTACTTCCTGGCCTTTTTTGACTTCCAGAGACAACCTGCATTCCTTGGCTCACAGCCCTTTGCTGCATTTTCAGAACCTGAAAGGAACATCTTCAAACTCTCTCTGACAGTCTGATGAGCTAATTGCATTTCTTTTCACTTGGGATCGCTGCCTTCCTCTTCCAGGGATTCTTGTAATCACATTAGTCTGCTCAAATCACATAGACAACCAGTAACAAGATCATCGCCCTGCATCTCCCAGCTCAATCACATCTGCAAAGTCCCTTTGCCATGTAAAGTCCTCCACGCATAAGTTCCAGCAACTGGGACCCACACATCGGCGGGTGCCATTAATCTGCCACAGAGACTGTTTGGACTAGACAATGGCCCTACAATGCAAGCCTTGCTCTTTCACCTGGGATCTAGTTTTAGATGGCAGTGAATCTCACTGACTTTTAGTCACAGCCTAGACAGCTCACTTCCTTCAGTGTGACAGCCTCCATGTCTAGTGGCTTGGTGACTTCAGACATGGCTTGCCACCACTTGTGTCTTTTGCTTGTTTGAATAAAGTTGTTCTTTCTAACTGTGCCCTTTAATCCTTGTAAGCTGAAGGGTCTTCTTAGAGTTTTCCTCCTTTTTCTTTTTAAGCAAAATTTGATAAGGATTTAAATACTTAACTTTGGGAGTCATAAAAACATTAGCCTATTATATATGTAGAAGCCCTGGGTTTGATCCCCAACAGTGGGAGGAAAAATTAACTACAAATGCAACTACGCCCACCTAAGAGTGAGAATGTATGTGTGTGTCTATAAGTATAGATATACAATTGTTGCTAAAAGATGAGTTAGTATAACCTGTCAAATTGTATACATGCACTAACAAGTTTTGAGGGTAGCCACTTTTCTCTGTGATGATATTTCATTTGTGTTTTAACAAATAAACCTTGCCTGAAGATTAGAGCGCAGAGCTAGCCACCTTTAGTCCCAGCATTTGGAGGCAGCCAGATCTCTGTGAGTTCAAGGCCACCCTGAGTTACACGAGATTGATCCAGTCTAAAAGAGAAACAGCCAATCGGTGGTGGCTCAGACCTTTAATCCCAGTACTTAGGAGTCACATGCATTTAAATCCAGTACTAGGGAGGTGCAGACAGGTGTGATATGGCTGGGCAGAGAGAGAAACATAAAGCAGGAGGAGCCAGGAGATCATTGCATTTAGTCCCAGGATTTGTAGGGATAAGATTGCTCTTTTAGTCTGATGATTCAGTACAGGTAAGAAGTCTCTTGTGGTTGTTCCTTTACTTCTCTGACTTTTTAGCATTTACCCCAATGTCTGACTTTGGGTTCTTATAATTAAGACCTGTTAGAACTCGTGCTACAACAATATAAGAGCTTTAAGTTTTCACATAATGAAGAATACAATAGCACCCCCTGAAAGACAAAATCTGATTTGATACATAAATATTTCCCCAATGAATCAGAATGTGAAAATTTTCATTCTCACCCCAGTCAACTGCAGCAAAATCATTTCAATCACATAAATAATTAATGTTGCCTTGGTTGCACTTTGCACTAAAGAATATGAATATGTGTTTTATTAAGTAGAAGGGTTATTTAGTGTGAGACATATTTCTTTTTGCAGAGTAGTTTACTTGTTTTCTAGAACTGAAATGCAAGGTCTGCTGACCATGTCCAGGGATGCTCATGAATGGGCTGCTGTCGGTATGCTGGGGGAAAGAAGGGAAATTCCCACAATGGTTGTTTTCTCCAGATGAGTATTGGCATATTATCTCCAGCTTACAAGCTACTATATTTTTTACTGCAAATATCTCTTTTTCCTTGTAAAAAAATAACTTCAGTATTTCCTCTGGCATTTTAATGTATCCAAAGTGTTATTATAACATTCAGGAAAAGAACTCGAGCATTTTGGTGTCTGCAGATTGTAGAAGACCATGGTGTTGCAGCAAGTGGACAGAATAGCCTTGTGACTTCTCTCTTTCTTAAACAGTTCCTGGAATCTTCGCAGGGATTTCATGGGTGCCAGTTTTAAACAGATAGCATTGCTATATGGCTTGCCTTCCTTCTCTACCATTCCCTCCAAGGAAACAGACCGGTACTCTATACACTCTTCCAACCACAGCAAGTGAAGCATGGGATGCTGCTTCATCTCCTGCAGAAATCTCAAAGATTCTCTCTGCTCTGGAATTCCAGGTTGGAAGACAGCAGCTCCTTAAAGGAATTGTAGAGGCTTGTGGAATAGGTCTGCAGGCAAAGGTGCTTGCTGCCAAGCCTGCTAACCTGAATTTAATCCTTGGAACCTAGCCAGATGGTGGAGGGGAAAACCAATGCCTGCAAGTTGTCCTCTTACATCCACACTCATGCCCAGGAGACCACACACACACACACACACACACACACACACACTATAAAACCTTTGTATATAATTGAGAAAGTACCCCGCTAGTTTCAGAGAATGGATTATTCAATTGAAACTGTCTTATCAATTCTTTTTTTGACTTAGGGAATACATAATACAAGGAAGGCAATGTAATATCTGGAAAATAAAAATGCAATCATTTCTATTCGTCTGGGTCTAGAGTAATAGTGAGAAATAAGAGCCCTTAACTCATCGCCAATGCCATTTTCTTATTCTTTCATCAATTCAGATTGGTGGTGGTGGGGTGTGGCAGTTTGAATGACAATGGCCGCCAAAGGCTCATAGATTTGAATGTCTGGTGTCCAGTTGATGGAACTGCTTGGGAAGGGGTAGGAGCTGAGGCCTTGTTGAAGGCAGTGTTGTTGGGAGTGAGTTCTGAGGTTTCAAGCCTGTGCTGTTCCCAGTTAGCTCTCTGGGTCAGGTTAAGCTCTCAGCTACTGTTCTAGTGCTGTGTGCTGCCTATTGTCCCCACCATGACACTCACAGACTCTAAGCAAGTCCCCAATAAACTCTTCCTTTCATGGTTGCCTTGGTCATGGTTTCTCTTCACAGCAGTAGAAAAGTAACTGACAATGTGTGAAAAGCTTTTTCAAGTATTTAGAAAGAAAAAGATGCTTGGATGCAGACTGCATTGTAATAAAGTCTAGTGAATGAGTGATTCACAAGAGAGGTCATAGAAAGGCAAGCTTTTATCACACTGGGATAGGAAATAACTTTCTACCACTCTTTTTTTTTTTCCTTTTGGTTTTTAAAGACAGGGTTTCTCTGTGTAGCCCTGGCTGCCCTGGAACTCACTCTGTAGACCAGGCTGGCCTCGAACTCACAGAGATCTGCCTGCCTCTGCCTCCCAAGTGCTAGGATTAAAGGCATGCCACCAACATCCAGCTGAAAACTTGACAGGGATATTACAGAGGAATTCTCACACTGGGTAAGAAGTCTAACACAGTCGTGTTTATTGTCCCCATGCTGCTGAGACTGTGAATGTGAAGCACAAGTTGTCTGGTATGAGACAGAGCTCCCCTCTTGAAATAATCAACTTGTTTCTATGTGTGATTTGTGATGACAAATCCATCAAAAGTAAGTCTGCCTTCATCCTTAGCCACCAGGATCCCACAACGATGTAGAATGGTTTGAAACTTGGAGTAGAGAAGCTTGGCTTGTGTTTGTTGTAACTGGTGAGGCAGCATCGTCATCGTGTCTCTGCTGATGAGGCAGGAGCTTAGTACTTTTCAGGAAAGTGATGCTATTGGTTGGTTGATAATGACATAACATTAGGTAACTTAGAAGTAGTGGTCCACACTAAACTGTACATGCTATTTGAGCTAGGAAAGAATGGACCCATCTTCAGTGTCACATTCTTCAGTACAGAGGGTATATTAGTCAGGGTTCTTTAAAGGAACAGAGCTGAAAGATGAATATATTTAAACGGATTCCTTAGAGTGGCTTTCAGGCTGTGGTCTGGCTAGACAATGGTGGCTGTCTCCTGTTGGAAAAAGCAAGAATCCCATTTGTTCAGTCCATGAGGCTGACATCTGAGCAGTCACAATCTATGCTAGAGTTCCAGAGGATCCCAGAGAGCTGCTGGTCTTCAGGCTACACTGGAATCCCAAAGAAGTAGGTTCTAACACTAGCAAAGAAATGCCTCAGCCATAGGATAGATGAACTTGCCAGCAACAATCATGGCAAGCAGGCAAAAAGTAAAGGTGTCCTTCTGTGTCTTTTTATGCAGCCTGCAAACAGGTGTGGCCCAGGTATAGGATCATTGAACTCAAATGATCCAACCAAAGAAATCCACCACAAGTGTGCCCAGCTGCTTGAGTTTTAGTTGATGTCATCAGATGGACAACTAAGATTAGCCATCATATAGGGTAATAAACATGTCACTTTAAGGTTTCTCTGTTATAGATTATGGTTTTTGAACTGTCTTCCTTTCTGGGTGTGATGGTTAGTTCTAATAGCCAACATGACAGATCTAGTTGGTTAGGTTAATGGATGTGAAAAACCCCATCTTACATGTGGGCAGAGATCTGGACAGTATAAAGTGGAGAAATCCAGTTGAGCACAAGCATTTAGAGCCTTTCTTCTTGACAGTGGGAGTCGGTCACATGACTAGCTCCCTCGACTTCTGCCTCCGTGACTTCTCTGACGTGATGGACTGTGAGCCATATTGTTTGTTGTGTTGCTTTAGTCAGAGTACTTAATCACTGCAGTAGTAAAATAAACTAAGATGGCAGGGGTGATGGCACATACCTACAATTCCAGCAGTCAGGAGGCACAGGATGGAGGGTCACAAGTTCAGCATCATATCATGCTACATAGCCAGTTCCAGGCTAGCCTGGGCTATATGAGACCTTGTCTGTTTTTTTTTTTTTTTTTAAGCTCTCTGTTTACTTGGAATAATAATTTACTTTGTATTCTATCTAAGAGAAGCACCGATGTAGCTAAGAAAGAACAAATACCTGTCCCTTACCCTCCCCCCACCACACACACACACACACATACACACACACACACACACACACTCACGATGTTAAACAGAGCAGAGTCTTGCTATATCACCTAGAAGGATGGTCTTGAACTCAGGATCCTTGTGCTTCAACCTCTCCAGTCCTAGTATTACAGAGATGACATAATACCCAGATACCCTGTGCCTGCCTTGCTCCAGGAATTGACCTGACTGTGGGAGCAAGGGAATGGATGACAAACACACAGACACAGAAAAGCTAGAGTTGGGTAGAATGGGGTTCTCTGAGAAAAAACCATGGTATGCTGGAAGCTACAAAACAGAGAGGTGAATAGATATAGCACTGAGAGAATCCTGGGAAGAGCTATCAGTGAGGATGATAGAGGGAAATTGGGAATGTATCTGCCTGAGAGAAACTCTCAGACAATAACACATGTCCTCTGGAATATGAAGGACCCTTTAAATGTCTCTGCAGACAGACTCTCAATGGCTTGCTGCTCCAGGACCATGGGATAGAGTATTGCTAGTTATGAGTTGAATGTCATAGTTTTAAGGGTGCAAGTATTTCCCTTAATTAGATAAAGATGTCTCAATAGTCCAGACAAGGTAATTTTGTGATGGATTTAATCTAAGAACGTGACCCCAAAAGGTAAAAGTGATCAGTAGAAAGAAACCTTGGGGGTGTTTCTTCCTTTGAGAGCTTCTCATCAATGGCAGGTCTTTAATGAACCATAAAGATACTCCAGGAGATTCAATTGGCATTTAATGTAAACCCTAACTCTCCATGGTGGTTTCACCATGGAACAATTTAGGATACAAAGTCAAAACTTTGGGGCACTTTCTGATTATCTTTCTCTCATTCAATAACTGTTGTTATTGAATATTGTCAACATAATTTGAAGCCTCTGAGAATTTCTGAAAACTTCCTATAAGACTAACAGAATCATTTGGTAGTGCCCACTTTCAACATAATGCACCGGCTCTCTCTCTGGTTAGTATTTAACTATACCCTTCATGATTTTTGAATTGTCCCCTTTCTGTGGCTCTTACATGTAGTGATTATTATTAATGCCATATATTTGTTGCATTTTTATAATTTATAATTTATTTAGTCTAACAACCTTCTAGGAATTAGATTGTCTGACTCATTTTTATTGTATAGAATTATTAATATAGTTGGGTTTAAAACCACCATCTTTTTTCACTGTTGTTTACTTTTTAACTTGTTCATTTTTTCTTCATCCATGCATTCATATCCTTCTTAGTCTTTTTTTCTAATTAATCACATATTTTATGGTTTTACTGCTTTAGTAGTTATTAGGTGTTTGGTTATAAATGTCTGTATTATATTCTTTTAGTATTTCTCTGGAGATCATGTGATTCACTTAGCACATTAGCTTTTATGTTGTTATGTATTTTATTTGTATATATTAAAATTGTCTTAAGGCATTGTTATGGCTGTTGCAACATGAAGCAATCAGGTTACATATTTACCCGCTATTTTTAGTTTTTCAATGTTCTTCCTTCTTTTAGTTACATTTTATTGTAGTCAGCTTCCTAATTCCTAAGTTAATTAGTTTATTTAAAAACTGTAGGCTTAGGATTCTGGATGTTTTGGTTTAAGGCTGAGCAAGCTTACAGCTTTGGGTGTCTGGTGAATCACACGTTATGGTGGGAAAGTGTACCCAGAGCAATGCACTTCTACCACAAGCCAGTAAACAAGCAAGAGAGAAACAGTGGGTTTCCACAGCCGTTTTGAGAGCATGCCCCCAGTGACCTAAAGACAGCCTAAGATTCCACCTCCCAAGGGTTCCCAGCACATCTCTAACACATGGGCCTTTGGGTCATTGAACATGCCACACATGCGCTTATGTGGTCCCTTTCCTTCGTGTGTAAATTTCCTCTCATTGTTGCAGTGTTGCATATCGGTGAAGATTTCTTTCCTTCCTAGTTGTCTAAAACTTCGTTTGCCTCCGTTCTACTGATACTGTAAATAAGGGTAGGGCTCTAGGCTCCCTCGCTGTGACATGTTAAACAGTTATTTTTGACCTCTTTAGTTAGCGGTTGGTGGTGCCGCTGTCTCTTTGAAGTTAATAACTGTTTCACAAGATACCCCTTACGTTTTTTCCTAATCCTTGACTACTAGAAGTTTCACACACACACACAAAAGATTAATTTTTATTTTCTTTTTGTTTATGCCATCTAGAATGTGACAAGGCTCCTGAATCTGTGAAACCATTTCTTACCAGTTTTTTGGACAGATCTTGTCCATTATTTCTCCCAATGCTGCTTTGGCTCCTATTTTTCTCCCCCCCCCCATGTTAATATTTCAGTTAAATACTGGCAGCCTCTGGCTTTGTTCCACATAGCTCTTGCCTTTTGTTTCAAACATTCTTCCCAACTGTGCTTGCACTGTGTGTTTTCTGTGGTCTTGTCTTAGGCTGTAATAATCCTTGCCTCTCCCCTCCCAGCCTGCTGTTAAGTGCATTCAGTGTGTTCTTTTTGTTTTGTTTTTTCTAATTTTACATATTGATCCCAGTTCCCTTTCCCTCACATCCTCCCATGCCCCGCCAACCCTCCTCCTATTTCATCCCTCCCCCCACTCCACTGGGAGGGTGATGCCTTCCAGGAGGGATCAACAATCTGTCAAGTCATTTGGAGTAGGTAGGGTCTAGGCCCTCCCTCCTGCCTCTAGGCTAAGGGAGTATCCCTCCATGGGGAATGTGCTCCTTCATGAAGTCCATTCGTGCACCAGGGTTACATCCTGGTTCCACTGTCCTTTAGACTGCTCAGGCCTCCCAACTGAGACCCATGTTCAGGGGGTCTGAGTCGATCCAATGCTGGTTTCTTAGCTATCAGTCTGGGATCCATGAGCTCCCCCTTGTTCAGGTCAGCTGTCTCTGTGGGTTTCCCCAGCCTGGTCTTGACCCCATTTGCTCATCACTCCTCCCTCTCTGTAACTGGATTCCAGGAGTTCGTCTCAGTGTTTAGCTGTGGGTGTCTGCTTCTGTTTCCATCAGCTACTGGATGAGGGCTCTATGATGGTGGATAAGTTAGTCATCAACCTCATTATCAAGGAAGGGCATCTGTGGTAGCCTTTCCACTGTTGCTCAGATTGTTAGCTGGGGTCAGTCTTGTAGGTCTCTGGACATTTCTCTAGAGTCAGTTTTCTCTTCAAACCTATAATGGCTCCCTCCATTATGGTATCTTTTTTCCTCTTATCTATTCCTCCGAGTCATTCCTTATGGTACAGCAGGAGACCAATCATTAGTCCAAAGTTGCCATGAATGGCTTACCTCTACTCTCATCTGCAAAGGAGATCTCCCATCTCTGCCTATGGAGAGCTCTGTGACATGGAACATTGTATAGGTACACACATGGGGCAGTACCCACAGGAAAGGCAGACAAAAGGAGCTGGAGAACTGATAGCATCTAAGGCCACATTTACCGTGGAAAAGACATACGAGGCGAAGGACTGAGGGCCGCTGTGGGCTGATATTGATTCTGCAGTGATAGTTTCAAGATGACATAGTGGAAACCCAATCTCTAACTTACTTAACATTTTCTTCCTCTCTCTTAGCCAGTGAAGAGAGGACAATGTAAACAGACTTCTCTCCACATACAGAGAGATGCCTTTAGAAACATTTGCCTTCTGAGAAAGGCGAGCCCTATTAGACCCAGCTCTTGGACCCGTGCCCACTAATGAGAGCCTGGGAATGAAGGTGCTATTCCTGGAAGGGAGTTAACATTCAGTGAGGCCCAATACAACCACCTGGAGATCACAGGAAGCTCAGACCATGAGGGAAGAATGGACTGCTGGTGGCTGGGTAAAGAGATGGATGGCTGGACCACCCCATCTTATTTTTGGGTCACATTGCTCGTATTTCAGTAGTGTGGGAACCAGGAGTACCTTCTCTCTCTGCTTCTACCTCTGAACTCATCCTTCCCACCTCTGAGGTCATTCTAGTCTGTACATAGCCAGCCTTGGCCCTGAGGGAAATCTATGTAGGCTGCTCCTCAGCCCTGTCCACAGCTCCACAGTCTGTTCAGTTCTGGACTGGCTCTTTCCGAAATCCCCTGTTGGCCATGAAAAATATATTAGAACTTGCTAACAGTTAAACTGGAACCTGCTGGCATATTACATGGGATTTATTGAATTCAGAGATTAAAAAATCATTTGTAAGATGTTTTAAATATTTAAAAAAATCTATAAGAAACAGTATAATTACATATGCCTAGAATCCAGATGCAAATGTTGTCTGAATCCTTCTGTGTGTGTTTGGAGAGTAAGAGAACTTTAATACTGTTCCTAAGCATTTCCACACATAGCTCTGAAATGTACATAACCTGGCTTTACACAGTCACAACACCATTACTATACCCAATAAATACTATTCCCAACGTCCAATACTCAGTTCATATGCAAATTTCTATCACTGTCCTCCAAATGTCTGTTTTAGGTGGTCTGTTTCAAACCAGGCTCCCAAACCCACTTGGTGAAGTCTGTTCAGTCCTCTGTCCTCCAAGTGCACGACAGTCCTTCAGTCCCTGTCTTCTTCTTTTAATTGAAAATAGATTTTTGTTTCATACAATATATTCTGATTATGGCTTCCCCTCCCCCTACTCCTCCCAGTCCTTCCCCATCTCCCCTCCCATTTATATCTGCTCCTTTTTCTGTTTTCTGTCTCTCATTATAAAATAAATAGGCTTTTAATGCCTAATAATAAAATATAAGACAAACAAAAACAAACAAAATGGAATAGGACAAAACAAACAAAAACATAAGAAAAAGAGCCCAAGAAAAGGCACAAGAATGAGAAGTAGACTCAGAGACTCCTTTACATTATCATGAATCCCACAAAAGCACAAAAACAGAAGCCATGTTATGTACGGTAAACTTGTAAAGAAAAAAAACCTAAATAAACAATACTAAAACGCCCTGACATGACATTATGAGACAAAGAGCCTCCAAGCATGCCACTGAGTTCACTTTCTGTTGGCCATCTACTGTTGGGCATTCTGCCTACCTTTAAGAGTAGTTTATTTTCCCAGTGAGACTCCCTTAGAGTACACTTGATTTTCATTTGTAAGTGGTTATCAGTTGGAGAAAGCTTCTGGGGTAGGGATGGGGGCACATGTTCCTTTGTTCTTTCAGCCCTAGGGTCCCGTCTGGTACAGACCCTTGGGCCCTGTGTGTGCTGCTTCAGTCTGTGAGTTCACATGTGCATTGGTCTTGTTGTGTTGAGGTTTTGATTCCTTGGTGGCTCCCATCCCCTCTGGTTCTCACACTCTGCCTCCTCTTCGGCATGACTCCTTGAGCCATAACAGCAGGGATTTGATGAGACATCCATTTAGGATTAGGTGTTACAAATGATGGTGTCCTTTGCTACACAGAAGCTTTTCAGTCTCATGAGGATCCATTTATTAATTGTTGATCTTTGTGCCTGTACTAACTGTTCTGTTTGGAAAGTCTTCTCCTGTGCCAATGAGTTCAAGGGTACTCCTCACTTTCTTTTCTATCAGGTTCAGTGTATCTGGTCTTATGTTGAGGTCTTTGATTCCTTTGGAGTTGAGTTTTGTGCAGGGTGATAAGTATAGATCTATTTGAATTTTCTATATACAGCCATCCAATTGGACCAGCACCATTTTTTGAAGATGCTGTCTTTTTCCTGGTGAGTATGTCTGGCTTCTTTTTCAAAAATCAGGTGTCCATAGGTGTGTGGCTTTGTGTCTGGATCTTCAGTTCAATTCCTCTGATTAACATATCAGGAGTTCCCAGGAACTTTTAGGGTTACTTATGCATATTATCACATCTGCAAATAATGATACTTGGACTTCTTCCTTCAATTTGTATCCTCTTGATCTCCTTTAGTTGTCTTACTGCCTTAGCTAAGACTTCAAGTATTATATGAGTAAGTATGGAGAGAGTGGGCAGCCTTGTCCTCCTGATTTTAGTGGAACTGCTTTGACCTTGTCTCCATTTAACTTGATGTTAGCTATGAACTTGCTGTTAATGCCTTTATTATGTTGATGTATGTCCCATATATCTTTAATATCTCTAGGACTTTTATCATGAAGGAGTGTTGGGCTTTGTCAAAGGCCTTTTCTATATCTAATGAGATGATCATGTGGTTTTTGTTTTTCAGTCTGTTTATATAGTGGATTACAAATATCGATTTTATATGTTGAACCATCCCTGCATCTCTGGGATGAAGCCTACTTGACCATGGTGGATGATCTTTCTGATGTGTTCTTGGATTTGATTTGCAAGTCTTTTATTGAGTTTTTTTTTTTTTAATCTATGTTCACAAGGGAAAATTATCTATAATTATCTCCCTTTTTTTTTTTTTTTTTTTTTTTTTAAAAATGGATCTGATATGGTTTAGGTATCAGGGTAACTGTGACTTCATAAAATGAATTAGGCAATATTCCATTTCTAGTTTGTGAAATGATTTGAGGCATCTTGGTTAACTCGTCTTTAAAAGTCTTTCAGAATTCTTCCTAAAACCATATGGCCTTGGGCTGTTTTGGTTGGAAGACTATTATACTTCTGTTTCACTAGGCTTATGTTTGCTTAAATTGCTTATCTGATATGTACTTAACTTTGGTATTGGTATGTAACAAGAAAATTATCCACTTCTTTTAGATTTTTCCAGTTTGGCAGAGTACTGGTTTTAAAGTATGTCTTCATGATTCTCTGGATTTCCTTGGTGTCTGCTGTTATATTTCCCCTTTCAAATCTAATTTTGTTAATCAGGATATTCTCTCTCTGCCTTTTAGTTAATTTGGCTAAGAGTTTGTCAATCTTACTGATTTTCTCAAAGAACCATCTCTTTGTTTTATTGATTTCATCCCTGAGCTTGATTATTTCTTGTTGTCTACTCCTTTTGTGTGTGAGTTCTTTTTGTTCTAGCTCTTTCAGGTATGCTATTACTAGTATGAGATTTCTCTTTCTTTTTCCTTCCTTCCTTCCTTCCTTCCTTCCTTCCTTCCTTCCTTCCTCTCTTTCTTAAAATTGTAGCTGGAGTTTCTTGTCCTGCCAAGTCCTGCCTCCCTTCAGCCCCAAATAAGCACACAGAGACATATATTAATTTATTAAACTATTTGCTGATGGCTATGGCTTCTTATTGGCTAGGTCTGTATTAATTATTAACCCATAGCTACTAACCTATGTATTTCTTTTTTTCCTTTTTTTAGTATCTTATTTTTTATTTTACATAAGCATAATTTATATTACGTCCAAGCTTTTCATTGTTATATAAAGATGAATTAATATAAAATAGTATTATTTTATCTTTTTCTTTTTTTAATTTAAATTTGAAACAAGGTTCTTTTACACCCTCCCATCCTCCCCTATCACCCCCACCAAACTCCAGCCCATCCCCTTTCTGCTCTCTAGGGAGGGTGAAGCCTTTCATGTAATCTATGTATTTCTACATGGCCTTATCTTACTAGAGAACACCTGGCACATCCTATCCTCCTGGTCTCTACATGGCATCTCCTTGTGGCCCCTCTCCCTGCCTTCTCCCAGAATACTCCTCATCTCCTAGCCTTGCCTATCTTCCTGCCTCTGTTGGCCAAACAGTATTTTATTCATCAACCAATAAGAGAAACATACATACAGAAGGACATCCCCCATCACAAAATCAATTTCTTTATATAGTCACTTAGTGCCATGAGCTTGCCTCTTAGAACTGCCTTCATTATGTCTTATAAGTTTGAATGTGCTGTGTTTTCATTTTCATTCAAGTCTAGAAAGTTTTGAATTTGGTAATCCATTTTCATCCAGTAGTGAGTTGTTCAGTGCCCATGAATTTGTAAGCTTTCTGTTGCTTCTGTTGTTGGCATTCAGATTTAAACCATGGTGGTGTGATAGGATGCAGGGAGTTATTTCAGTTTTATTCTATCCCTTTATGAGGTCAATTTTTGGGTAATTTCCATGAGCTACTGAGAAGATGGCATATTATTTCATGTTTAGGTAAAATTTTCTGTACACATCTTTCAGGTACATTTTGTTTATGACATCAGTGTAGTTGGAATTTTCTTTGGGTCACCAACCAGCTCCCAAATAAATTACGAATGCTCAGCCTTAGCTTAGGCTTGTCCCACTAGTTCTTTTAACTTAATCCTATTCATCTACATTTTGCCTCAGGGATTTTTTTACGTTTCTCCCATTCTGTATGTAGTACTTTCTTGCTTCATCCATGTTTGGCTGGCTGGTCCCTGGTGTCTCTTTTCTTTCTTCCCCCAGCCTAAATTCCTCCTCCCACTTACTCTCCCTGCCTGGAAGCTCCACCTATACCTCCCCCTCACTATTAGCTGTTCAGCTTTTTATTAGACCAATCAGGTGCCCTGGGCAGGTAAGGTGAAAGAGCAACACCTCTTTACATAGTTAAACAATGTAACACATCTTTACATAGTTAAACAAATATTCCACAACTTCCTTTTGTGTAATTGAAAGAAAGGTTTTAGCTTTACCATAGTAAGACTAATTGTTATAATTTAAAAAGTAGCATGAGAAAGAAAGATGCCATGTGACAGAGCTCACATGGAGGTTTTTGTTTTTGTTTTTTATTGTGAAAAGGAAATGGAGAAAAGAGGAGGGTAGAGGGTAGACCAGTCTCTGGGACAAGAGCAACAGAAGAGAAAAGAGAGGCAGAGAGGGAAGGGAGAAGACAGAGAGAGAAGCAGAGTAGATGGGAGGTAGGCAGGGTCCTTTTAAAAGGGAACACAGTGAATGTGCACAGGTGGTGCTCTTAGTGGGCTGCAGCTGAGGGTGTATCCTTTCAGAACCCTAAGGGCAGGCCAGGACAGATGCCTGAATACTAACACTATATACAATAAGAACAATTATCAAGCAAGCAGTATATTTACAATGTCTAGTCCATTTGCATTTGGCATATTCAGAGAAAATACTCCATTATCTATCCTTTGTGAGTTCCAAGTTGTGTACCTAATTTACTTGTTTGTTTTTTCAAGACAGGGTTTCTCTGTGTAACAGTCCTGACTGTCCTGGAACTTACTCTGTAGACCAGGCTGGTCTTGAGCTCACAGAGATCTGCCTCCTGAGTGCTGCAATTATAGGTGTGCACCACCACTGCCTGGCCCTAATTTACTTTCTATCCTAACTTGTATTACCAACTCAAAATTATCTTTTTAGACTGCAAAACATTTTCTTAGATAAAAATTTTAAGCTTTTATGTTTCTTGACTTTATAAATTTTACATCTCTGTAGATGTTTCTCTCTTGTTCACTTGTTCCCAAATATCTGGCAATTGCATACCAAATAATTGACTCAGAGGCTTAATATAAACTATAAATGCTTGGACAACAGCTCAGACTTGTTACTAGCTAACTCTTACACTTAGATTAACCCATATTTCAATTTATGCTTTGCCACATTGCTTGGTACCTTTTCTCAGTACAGCATGCCCATCTTCCTCTCTCTGCATCTGCCAGTGACTTTCTGAATCCACTCTTTCTCTTCCCATCATCTTAGTTTGTTTGCCCCACCTGTTCTTCCTGCCTGGCTACTGGCCAAGCAGCATTTTATTAAACTAATTTGACTGATAAATCTTTACAGTATAAAAGAGGGTTATTCTATAACAATCTTCCTTTCTGAAATTGTTAACAAGGAAAACTATAACCATCTCATTTTCAATTCCATCAAAGACCTGAGAAGGATACATTACCCGAGTAAATAGGAGCCAGAACAAGCAACTTCCAAATCCATAGAAATGATAAAGACAGCTGGCTGCCTGGACAGTTACCCAATGTTACTCTGCAACCTTGGGGCATCCATTGTTGGCCTACAGGCCTAGAATATAGACTTTTCTGTGAAACATGAATTTTGTCTCACATTGTCATGGCAAAGTTTGGCAATGTTTTTACTTTGTATCCTCCTTGTCCAGTTTGTACAGCAGACTGTCAGCAGTCAAGGCAAAGGCAATTTCTTGCCCAAATGGCCACTTTGCCCCAGTGAAAGCAAACTCCACATGGAGGTTCTTTGATGTCTGCCATCCTTTTAAGAAGTAGATTGGTGCTACTGGGAGCAGATGTGTCTCACTGTCATGAAAAGTCTTAGGTTACTAAACATCTTAAATGCCATATTATGTAGGTCTCTGAAGCATTCGAAGATCACTTATCTATCTAAAATATATGTTTAACCTTGAAAATATACCTAACATGACTACAAGTTTGGTTGTTATAAATGACTAACTACTAACCTGCATTCTTTAATTATCCTAAACAGTTTGTAACATAGCTTTCAAGGTCTAGAACTTTAAGTTTCCTTTTTAAATGAGTTGCACAGGTACAATACCTTAAACAAAAGTATAAACATAAATATGGCATAACAAAAGTAACTTTAAATTTGTATCAATATACCAAAAAAAATACACCAGTGTAACATATTTGAGATGAATAGTTGTGTTTTGATCCTATATTCCTATAATCCACTAAATGGTGACAAATACCCATAACCCACTTAATGACCAAAACCACCCACCCCTCCTCTGGGGTTTTGTGTTCTCTAGACTGCTTCCTGTTGTCTGGAGGTGATGACATGCCCAGAGGACCCTGCGAAAATGGAGATAATGGTCAAGTCCTAAGAAAATTAGCTCTAACATTTGTGTTCAGTCTCGGTGTAATGGGAAGGTTCAAGGGTTATCTGATGTCCTGGCTAGAATAGTCTGTGCGGCGGGACCATCTTAGCTAGCAGTCTTTAAGTTTTTCTGAATTCAGAACTCTGAGGAAACTGCGACAGAGGCACTGAAAGGCTGGATCACCTGGGCCACCCATTTTCATTGGTGTCTGGTGTCCTTGCTTTGAAAGCACACAAACTTTTAAAGGTAACATACAAATCTACATTAACACAAGTATGAACTGTGTGGTATACACAAGCCAGCCAAAGATGATTTTTTGTTTTGTTTTAAGTTTGAGCAGGAAAAAGACATCTGTCAACTTTATAAGTTTGTTTGAACTGCATAACCAAACCTTTATCCATGCCATATGAGAGGATAGCAATGTAATAATAAGTCATGAGGAACAAGACTTGTCATGTCTCCTCATCCAGTCTCAGAGCTGTTTCCATACCAAGGGATCAACATATAAACAAACACACCTGTCTTGTAGTTTTCTAGGTTTATTTCTTTATGTTTGTAGTCAAGATTTTTCAGGAGGTCTCCCCTAATCAAATCTTGTCTCTATTAATTTTAAAGGAAATCACAGCTTTTCATTTCCAGTGGAAACAAAAGCATAACCTCTCCCCTAACACAATACATATTTCGAATTCCATTTTAAAGTTAGGACATACCTAAAGTATGTAGGCTGCTTTAACTGAGCAATTCTTTTTACAATCCTATGTTTCTCATCAGCTGCTGTTTGCTCATCAGCATTTAAAAAATTCAAAGTCAACAAAGCACCATACAGGATCCAGACTCCCCATGTATTTCCCATCTTTTCATGGCTTATTCTTTTTATATTACTTTACTTTTTCTTTAAAGACTTTACTTAATTATTTTTAAACAATTTATTTTTCCTATGACAGTCTATACCCATTTTCTTTCCTTTCTAAAACACCTACACATGCTGTAACCTGTTTAAAGTTTCTACACATGCTGTTTAAAGATTTTTTTTCAGTCTGGAGCTGTTTTACTGTGCTTCTATATCATTCTCTGACTGCATGAACCAAATCTTAAACTGCTAAGCAGTAGCCCTCTGCTAAGTGGCTATGGTGGTTGATTCCACCCTGTTCTTGGGTCTGTGAGGGCCAATCCTTAAGGCTGAGGGCCTGGCCAAGGGCTTCATTCTAACTGGGATCTGTGTTTAACTGAGAACTGCATTTAACTACCCCAGCTCTAGGAAGTCGGTGCCTACACTGTGACTTAGCTTCTTGCTTCTACTTAGAATGCTGGCTGCTTAAATGAGCTTTCTCAGGCCCTATGTGGAAATTCCTGCCCCACACTGGGCACCAATTGTAGTTGGAATTTTCTTTGGACTGTCAAACAATTCCCAAATAAAGTCACAGAGACTTATTATTAATTATGAATGCTTGGCCCTAGCTTAGAAAGCTTGAGCAGCCAGGTAAGTCATGACATAGAGGATTCATGGACATGAGCATCCTGCCCATCATCAAGGGGCGGGGTCAGCAGACTGCTGATTCCCAACACTTTTTACCTTTCTTTCATCCTGTATGTCCTACTTTCCTGCCTTCCCCTTGTCTGTCTGCTTGGCCCCTGGCATCTCCCTGGTGTCTCTTTTCTTTCTTCCCCCAGCCTAAATTCCTCCTCCCACTTACTCTCCCTGCCTGGAAGTCCCACTTATGTCTCCTTCCTCACTATTAGCTGTTCAGCTTTTTATTAGACCAATCAGGTGCCCTGGGCAGGTAAGGTGAAAGAGCAACACGTCTTTACATAGTTAAACAAATATTCCATGACAGATCAGTTAGTTCCAGCATACCTCTGTTTAGATTTTGTCTGGATGCCTGTCTATTGGTGAGTGTAGAATACTGAAGTCTTCCTCTATCACTGTGTGAAAGCTAATCTGTGATTTTAGCTGGATGTGTCTCTCATGAAGTTGGGTGCTCTTGAGTTTGGTGTACAGATCTTAATGATTGTAATTCCAGCTTAGTGGACTTTTTTGATGTGTATGTAGTGTCTTCCCTTATCACTTCTGATTAGTTTTGGTTTGAAGTCTATCTTGTCAGACATTATAATGGCTACACTGGCTTGCTTCTTAGGTCCATTTGTTTGAAATATCTTTTTCAATCCTTTTACCCTTAACATCCTTGATGTTAAGATACGTTTCTTGGATGCAACAGAAGGAAGGATCTTGTTTTTGCATCCATTCTGTTAGTCTGTCTTTTTATTAGGGTAATAATGATATGACTGAGGTTGAGAGATATCAAAGAGCAGTGTGTGCTGGTTTCTGATGTTTTGTTCCTGGGGTGTGTTTGATCTGCTGTCCTGGGATTGTTTATTTCTTGTGTTTCCTTTGGTGTGGTTAAAGTCTTCAGACTGAAGTTGTCCTCCTAGTGCTTTCTGTAGGGCTGGATTTGTAGATGCATACTGCATAAATTTGACTTTACTATGGAATGTCTTCATTTCTCCATCCATTGTGAATGAAAGCTTGGTGGGGTATAGTAGCCTGGGCTGGTATCTGTGGTCTCTTAGAGTCTGTTCAGGCCCTTCTGTTTTTAGCATCTCAACTGAGAAGTCATGTTATTCTACTAGGTCTGCCTTCATATGTGATCTGGTCTTTTTTCTTTGCAGTTTTAATATTCTTTCTTTGTTCTGTATGTATAATGTTTTATTATATGCCAAGGGGAATTTCTTTTCTGGTCCACTCTATTTGGTGTTCTGTATGCTTCTTGCATGTTGATAGGCATCTCCTTCTTTGGGCAAGGGAAACTTTCAATGATTTTGCTGAAAATATTTTCTATGCCTTTGACCTGGGTTTCTTTTCCTGCCTCTACTCCTATCATTCTTAGATTTAGTCTTCTCATAGTGTCCCAGACTTCCTGAATGTTTTAAGATTTTCTTTGGCTGCGGTATCCATTTCTTCTATCTTGTCGTCAATGCCTGAAGCCCTTTTCCGTCTCTTGTGTTCTGTTGGTGAGGCTTGCCTTTGAGGTTCCCATCTGAGTTCCTAAAGTTTTCATTTGCAGATGCCTCTAAGTTTGGGTTTTTTATTGATTCTATTCCCACTTCCAGGTCTTGGATTGTTTTATTAATTCTCTTCTACTTTTTTGTTTTTTTGCATTTTCATAGATTTAAGGAATTTATTCATTTCTTCTTTAACAGTTATTTTAAGGTTCTTATCTTGTGCTTCAGCTAGTTTGCATTTCCCAGGGCTCAATGTAGTGGAGTTGGTGGGCTCTAATGGGAAGATATTGCTTTGTCTATTACTGATTGTGTTTTTATGCTAATGTCTAGGCATCTGGGTTTGGGATTATTGTAATTCAAGTGCTGATTACTGGTCTTGTCTTTGTTGGGTGGATACTTTGTTTCTTGGGTTTCTGCTCCTCTCCCTGGTACTTAGGAGAGAGTGCTGGCTGTGTATTGCCTAGCGGGAAATGTTTCTGGGATCTTGCTAGGTTTTCCAGTACAATGAGTGTATAGTCCTAGGGGGCTGATATTTACGAATGGAGATGGGTTAGAAGGGGGAGCCGAGGAAGTACACGGAAGGGAGGGAAAGAGGATGCTTCATGGAGATCTGCTTAGTCCCCTGGGATGAGTGGGGAGCAAGACTGGAGAAGATCTGCTTGACTTGCTGGAGATGGGTGCAGAGAGGAAGGAGAGGCCACAGTAGGAACTAGAATAGTTAAATAGACCCTTGCTACAGAGCTGGGGCTGGATTTGGAGGAGAGGAGGGAGAGGTAAAGATCTGCAGTTAGGATACCTGCTTCCCTACACCTCTCCCACAATTACAACTAAAATAAAGTCCGTATTCTCTTATAAAATGGCCCATCTTCTGGAAAGTTTGGTTTTCTCTTTAAAATGTTATCGAATTAGTAATCTATGTTTAGAATTCAGGCAGTTTTTAAAAATGATAAATGCCTGACTTCTCCCGAGAACAGACCTGCAGCCCTAGCGGTTATGGCTGATAGCACAGTGCACGAGGCACTTGCTTCCTTGGAAAGCAACCATGGTGCAGCCTAGTGTCAGGGGTAACTCTCACTTTCTTCAAATTCATTCCAGAGCTCTCATCCATCTGTATGGTCCCCAAGGGCAACTGGCGCATGATGTATTAATACGGTTTCTCTACAACCAAAACTATATATTTGAAAGTTTGTTGTAAAGAGCTGACTCATGTGATACTGGGGTTGGCAATCCACAGCGCAGATCACCATGCTAGAAACTCAGGCAGAATTTTGATTTTGCAGTTTTTCAAAATCCTTTCAAACTTTGGTCTTGAAAAATCTGCATCTGATTTCTGAGAGCTAAGCATACTATGAAGAGATATCTCTCTTGCTGATTATCGATATCCATCACATCTACAAAAGAGTTACAGACTAACATTTTGACTAGGACTTGAGCACCTACAGAAAACTAATTCTAAAGAGTTTCTGTCAGACCATTAGATCATCTCCCCTTCCAAAAGTCAGCTATGTCACATATCAGGACATAGTCACAGGAGTGACCTGATCATATTCATGGCCCTGAATACTATTGTGCAGGACGTGTACAAAGAGAGGGGTCCAAAGTTCTGCCTACTATATGCTACTTCAAGTGATTTCAGGAGCTTGCATCCCCTGCATTTGGGAAAAGAAGAGAATTACAGGGGGATGCTGAAAACCAACTTACAGACAAACCCAGTTTCTTAATGAGAAAAGAAGGGTAGCCCGTGCTAAACCACATCTTTCCCTATTGGAACTAGAATAGTTAAATAGAATCTTGCTAAATAACATGGGCTTATATGGTGAAAGGGGATCTCCCTTTCTTCCTCTCCTCAAACCCCGCCTCGAGAGTAAGAGTTTACTCATTTTTTCCCACCCTGAACCTTACCGGTAGTTTCTTGTAAAATGAACCTCAGTTACAGCCAGCTGAGTGGGCACAAAAGACTACGAAAGCAAAACCCGAGATGAAGTGCTGAGATGCCCCACCTCTCCTAACATTGCAGATCTGAAGTGATCACAAAGGAGAAAGGTGAAAAGAGATTCCAGGGGAATGCAGCAATACTCCGGCTGCTTTATACAGGGCTTGCAGAGGTGGTTCAAGTTTCTTATGATGGTTTCTCTGTGTGCTGCTGTTTGGTATGAGCTGTACAGCCGGAGGAAACACATAACCTTGAAGAGTGAGTGCCAAGGCAAAATGCCACACCAACAGAAGTGGTCATGGGGCCAGGAAGGGAGTAACCACATTCTAATGCCTTTCAGTATTCTTTCCAGATCGTTCACCAAGAGAAGCTCTGCATTCATCTGCCGCATAAGACAGCAGCAGAAAGCGTCCTTACCGTCCAATTCGTTTTATGTGTGGACCTCTGCCCTCCCACCCCTGGAATACTGCCCTCTAACCCTAATCTTTACATCAGTATTTAAAAAGACAGAGGTATCCTTCAACTGTTCCGTTGGACATTTCTATTACTAGAAAACATGAAAACACAAGTGAAATTCATTCATAATCCCATGCAACAGAGAGGAGTCTACATAATAAAAAAGTGTTTCTTGAGTGTTCTCATATGTCCCTTTCAGCCTGCTTTACCAAGTACTGCACATAACCTTGCGCTCCAAGATCTCCTGAAATGAACTCTTGGAAGTCCCCTTAGGAGAACCTTTCCTCAGTGAGGAGCTACGAGCAATATCTCACTTGAAGCAATGTGATTAGAAGAGTTTACAAGGAACTGAAATATTCTTGTGAATGTCAGTGTTCAATTTAAGCATCTATTCCCGTAAAGAAATCCAAACAGAAACCTTGCTCAGTACCTCTGATAGCCAGTGAGCTAGTCACAGGCTATTCTGCCAAGTGTTCAGAAAGATGAAGGACAAGATGGTCACCTCAAGAGAGCCTTAGTTTGTGGCTACTGCCTTCTGAGGAGCTTTCTATATTCTTTGTATCTGGGATATCGTTACATTCATTAAATGATAGGAACCGGGTGGGGACAAAGCAATAGTGAATTGCATGTTGCAATCTAAATAGGCAGACAGACATGGTGGTTGAGGAAGAGCTTGGGAAGCATAGCCAAGCAAAGGCCAGAGGCTGGGCAGGCTCACTGCTAGAACTTAGTCATGCAGCAGCTCCCACCCAAGAAGGCTGAAGAGAGACCTCACTTGTGATGTTTTCTTTTTGCTAAAGACCAACTTTCTTTCTTCATCTATCAGTGAAAGGTACTTTCGGCCCAGACTTTCCTTCAAGGGAAGGTGTGAATAAGGACCTCATGCATGCAAGACTTCTTGACAACATGCATTCTGTTCCCAGAAGTGCTCCCCAGGTGTTTCAGTGTTCTCCTGACCAATGTTCCTCACACTCACAGGCTGTTGCCCTGGAAATGTCTGAGAGATACGCTCTTTACATCAACATCTCCTACAAAGCAAGTAACACTGTTCTTAATTTTCACCCATCCAGCACTTCCTTCCTTGCTACACTTCTCCCTGCTGACTAATTAAGGAGGTCACAGGTCCCCCTCTCAAGTCTTTCTGTCTCATCTCTCACCATCCTAGTCTCTCTCTGCCTCATTTCTCTGGTGCTTTGTTCTGCACTCTTCTCCCCCACTCAAACTAGTCACATTTTCCTGTAATTATTATAGCATTACTTGTACAAGTGAATGGGTTTCCCTGTGACATTTCCATACTTGCATACACTGGACTTCATCACATCCCAAACTCTTCATCTTTGATAAAGGAACTAAGTGAGAGGGGATTATCTGATTTGACATTGGCTTTGCTCAGCTCTGTTTCTTTTCCCCCGGGCAGCTCATGTCCAACAGCACCCTTCCATAAAGACAATTCTCTCTGAAAGAGGAAAGTACCCATTCAATGTCTTCTGTGTGTCTATAATATTGAGTTAGAGACTAAGACAAGGTCTATTCAGCTTCTAGTATTGATACTTGACTGGAAAAATCTTTTTTGTGAAAAGTTAGCTTGTGTGCTATAGACTGTTTAGCAACATTTCTTGCCCCTAACAACTAGATCAGAGTAACAGCTACTTTCCCAAGTTGTCACAACCAAATGTAAATGTCTCCTGGGGACAGTTGAGAATGACTCGACTAAGGGAATAGAAAAATACACAGAAGAAACAGCTTCCTTCTTTGAGACGCTCAAAAGCTTCTGAAGGCATAGACTGAGGTACAGAAGCATCCTTAGAAACGATCTTGACTTCTTTCCCTGTGGTTTTAGTAACTAAAGAACAATGTGCCAAGGCTTTAAGAGACTTGCTTGGTCAGTTATACAAACTGCAGCAAATTTAAACCTAAATTATGTTTGTGTAGAGCACAGATATTGTGGGAAGCTGAAGAGAGGAGGGACTATGGTAGTAGCAGTTGTATAAGAGAGCCTTTCTGGCCAAGCACTTGAGGGGCCAGATGGGCCGGGAGAAGAGAAAAGTATGAAGAGCATGCCTACAAGGCAATGTGCCGAGGTCCAAGTGTTCCTAGTTGTAGAATGAAGCCTGCCACTTCTGGCCTGACTTATACTAAACACATGACTACACAGTTTATTGGGCTCTTGGGGGAAATGGTTAATAGTTGAAGGACAAGTGAAAAGAAAACACTTCTTCTAATGTGACATTGATGTACCATTTAGTAAATTCCAACAAACCCAGCAAGCATAGGTTAGTATGTCTACTTGACTAGTCTACCACCTAGGAGACTGGTGAGGCACAACTTTGGGGTGTCTGTGAGAGCATTAAGGGCTAACTGATGGGGGGGAAATTCATATTGTTATTATCCTGGTAACAAATGCCAACATCCATGGACCAAGAGCCCAGATGGAATAAAGGAAGAAAAAGAAGAAAATCAGCCAGGAACCAACACTCTTCTACCTATCATGTGAATGCCACATCCTACTTACCATGATGGACTGGATCCCCTGAAACTGTGAGCTAAAATAGGTCCTTCTTCCTTTCAATTATTCTGTCAGCTATTTTTTCAGAGCAGTTAGAAGGCTCACTAATACAGCAAGAACAAGAAAAGATAAAAGAACAGGTAAGAACAAGATAAAAGAAAAGAAGTTAGACTCCCTTCAATAATGGACACTATAGGCAACATTAGGGTACAACTGAATTAGCTTCCTAGTGATAGCTTAACAAAGCATCATGAATTTAATGACTTAAAACAACAAACATGCATTTTTTTCACTGTTCTGAAGGTCAGAAGTTTAAAACTGAGGTATGAGAGAGACCTCAGTCTCAGGATATTCTAAGAATTATCCTTCCCATCCTGATTCTCCTTGGGTGTGGCTGCTGAATGCCAGTCTCTTCCTCTGTCTTCGGGTGGCCTTCTCCTGGATTGCTGTGCCTCCCTTCTGTCTTAGATAAGGATAGCACCTACTGGATTTAGAGGCAGTCCTCATACAGCACAATCTTAACTTGACTATATGTGCAGAGGCTGTATTTACATAAGCCATTCCCACACCATGGCTGTCTCTGAAGTCCTAGGTCACATTTCCGCAGCCTAACACTCAGCACCCAAGACATGCTCTCCAACCCCAGTGCTCTCCTCTCCTCTTGCACACCCAGCTCCACCTCACTGTGCTTTCTGATGCTTTAGATCTACAAAGAGCTTTCCCACTGGAAGCCCCTTTAGGTTTTCCTTCTGCTTGCAATGTTGTCGGTTGAGTGACAGGATGAATGAATGAATAAGAATAACAGATTCTTTACCACTTTCCCCTAAACAGCTTTGCGATCTTTATCACCCAAGTGCTCAGCTCATCCTATTCTTCACATTCTCGCTGTCCCTGGATGTGTGGTTACAGCACGCAGAACAGCTTCCCCCATGTAGTCTTCACGTTGCACGTAGCCACCCATTTCCCTCTCTAGTCTCAGCTTGCAGTATGGGCGTTTATTGCAGTAATTTTCTTGGTGAACTTTTGCCAACATTTCTTTTGATTAATCATCTGCACTGGGTTGAGTTTGACTTCATACCAAACACTGTCTAGCTGCTTTGGAGACAATGACAGGTAAAATAGATAAAATCTCTGCACTAAAATTTTCTCTTGGCTTGCGTACTCAGCTTATCCGCTACTGGCATTAATGTGAAGTTCCTCTTTTGCACAAGGTGCCACACCCTCGAGAACCTCCTACAGACTCCTGCTTTCTGGAGAAGAGTTTAACGTTTTCCACTTAGTATTCCATTCCTGCAACTTCATCTTCTCTTACCCAGATGTTCTCTCTACACAGTTAGTTGTGTCTCCTGATGAAGGCACCATGAGATCTCCTTGAGCTGTTCCTCTTAACTTTTATCTATATCGCTTTGCCCTTCCACCTTCAGTAAAGTATAATGACTGACAAATGAAGTGTATGCTTAAGGTGTATAATGCAATACTTTGACAAAGGAGCACGTTGGGGAGCAGGCACCACAAACAAAGAAGCCAGTTAATATATTTATCACCTCACCTCAAACTGCTACCTGGTTTTCTTTTACGATGAGACCATTTCAGTTCTATTCTCCACACATTTCCAGTACATTATACAGTATTGCTAAATGTATTCACCACACTAAATATTAGATTTTCAGACTTGTTCAACTTATAGGCCCAAATCTCTATTCTTTGACCAGAATCTCCATTGCCCACAGACCTTTGCAACCAATGTTCTGCTCTTAGTTTTCATGAGTCCAACCTCCACATTTAAGGGAGGTTATTCAGTATTTACCTGTTTGGCTTGCTTCATGTATCATAATGTCCTCTGGGTTCATATATGTTGTTGCAAATGATGATACATCTTTTTTAAGGTTGAATAATATTCCAGTGTGCCTATATCCATGCATGCATGTGCATATGCATATGTGTTCTTGATTCAGTTTCTGTAAGTTGGCTATGGTGAATAATTCTGCAATGTGCTTGGAGGCACAGATGTTTCTTTGAGACACACTAACAGCATTTCCCATGTATAGATATCATGAATAGGATTTCTGGGCCACCTGGTTGTTCTAGTTTGGTTTTAAAGGGACATTTCTTACTGTTTCCCATGTTTGTACCAGCTTACATTCCATCAACACTGTACATGGGTTCCTTTTCCTCGAACTGATAAAGAATACTTATTTTTTTTTTAAAAAAAAGATAGCCTAAAAAGATAGTCTAAAAAGTATGACATGAATTCTCATTGTGGCTTTAATTTGTGTTCCTTATTGATGATCGTGATCAGTTTTCCATATAGCTACTAACCATGTGTTTTCATTGCAAGGCTATCTGCTCAGATCCTTTGTCCATTTTAATCTGTATGTCTATGATTAGTGTATGAGTCCCTTCTTTATTTTGGAGATATTATTTCGTTTGCACGTGTTCTCTCCCATCCCCCACTTTGCTCTGTCACTGCACCTTTTCCTTCCGTCACTTTTTTTTTATTTTTTATTTGTTTTAATTTTTGCTCTATAATAACTTCTTGGTGTGGGATAGCCCTATTTGAGAAATTCAAACTTCTTGGTGTGGGATAGCCCTGTTTGGGAATTCCAACTTCTTGGTATGGGATAGTCCTGCTTGGGAATTTTACTTTCCTGAGGTTTTGAAATAGTCATGAAACCATAGCTAAATTCAATGAAAAAAAAAAAAAAAAAAGAGCTTTTCCTGTGTTTGTTTTGGATTTTAAAAAGTATTGAATTTTTATTTATTGAATTTATTGGGGAACACTTGCATGCCATGACACATGTCTGGATGTCAGAAGACAACTTAAAGTTGTCACATCTCTCCTTCCGCCATGCTGTTTCAAGGGATCAAACTCAAGTCAAGCTTGGCAGCAAGTACTTTTACTCACGGAACCACCTTGCTGGCCCTCTTCTAGGATTTTTATTGTTTGGGGTCTCATATTTAAGTCTTTAACCCATCTTGTGTTTAATTCTGTTTGCTATAAGATAAAGGTAGAGCTTGTTTCTTTTCCTTTATATGGCACATACATGGGTGTGTAGGTGGCATGTACATGTGTCATACACATGTGCCTATGCAACAGCATGTGTTTTAGAAGAAGCTCCTTTCTCCCTTGTGTTTGGAGACAGGGATTTCATTAGCCTGCAGCTAGGCTGGCTGGCCAGCGAGCTCCAGAGCCAATGACAACAGGCTGGGCTTTCCTTCTTTTTAATATTAATATTTTATTTAAATTAAAACAATTTTTTACATACCAATCCAAGTTCCCTCTCCCTCCCATCCTCCCATTCCCCCCACCATCTCCCTATCCCAACCCCCATCCACTCCTCAGAGAGGGTGAGGCTTCCCATGGGAGATCATCGAAGTCTGTCACATCATTTGGGGCAGAAATGTGTGTAGGCTGACAGAGTATCCCTTTATGTGGAATGGGCTCCCAAAAGCCCATTGGTACACTAGGGATAAATACTGGTTCCACTGCCAGAGGTTCCATAGACTACTCAAGCCCCCCAACTGACACCCATGTTCAGCAGTTCGGTCCTATGCTGGAGTCATACACCCTAGCTGTCACACCGGGGTGTATGAGCTCCTCTTTGTTCAAGTCAGCTGTTTCTGTGCATTTTTCCAGCCTGGTCTTGACCCCTTTGCTCATCACTCCTCCCTCTCTACAACTGGACTCCAGAAGTTAGGCTCAGTGCTTAGCTGTGAATCTCTGCTTCTGCTTCCATCAGCTTCTGGATGAAGGCTCTATGATGG
Organism: Phodopus roborovskii; assembly: GCF_943737965.1. Taxonomy (NCBI): domain Eukaryota; kingdom Metazoa; phylum Chordata; class Mammalia; order Rodentia; family Cricetidae; genus Phodopus; species Phodopus roborovskii. Next base: position 26,214,922 of record NW_026126571.1, on the reverse strand, counting down.
TATTTAAGGTAGTCACCAATCTTATTATAGGGAAAGGGCATTTAAGGTGGCCTCTCCATTATTGCTTAGATTCTTAGTTGGGGTCATATTTGTGGATTCCTGGGGATTTCCCTAGTGCAATATTTCTCTTTAAGTCCATAACGACTCTCTCTACCACGGTATTTCTTTTCTTGCTCTCCTTCCTGATCCCTCATGTTCTCCCCCAACTCCCCTTCTCCCCTCCTCTTCCTCCTACCTCCCTCCTCCTCCCCCCATGCTCCCAATTTACTTAGGAGATCTTGTCCCTTTCCCCTTCCCAGGGCACCATGTCTCTCTTAGGGTCCTTCTTCTTTCCTAGCTTCTCTGGAGGTGTGGATTGTAGGCTGGTTATCCTTTGCTCTATGTCTAATATCTACTTATGAGTGAGTACATACCATGTTCCTCTTTTTGTGACTGGGTTACCTCACTCAGGATGGTTTCTTCTAGTTCCATCCATTTGCCAGTGAATTTCAAGATTCCATTGTGTTTTTCTGCTGAGTAGTACTCCATTGTGCAATATACCACATTTTCTGTATCCATTCTTTGGTTGAAGGGCATCTAGGTTGCTTCCAGGTTCGGGCTATTAAAAATAATGCTGCTGTGAACATAGTTGAACAGATGTCCTTGTTGTATGAATGTGCATCCTTTGGGTGTATGCCTAAGGGTGGAATTGCTGGGTCTTGAGGTGGACTGGCTCCCACTTTCCTGAGGGACCGCAGGCTGGGCTTTGCTATTGCATGTGTTCTAGGGATTGATCTTGGGTCCTTGTGCTCGCACTGTCTCCTTAGCTCTGCTTTTTCTCCTCTTCCCCCCACTCTGTCCCTTTCTCTTTGTCTTTCTTGTTTTTTGTAAGGGCAACCAGCTGTCCTAGAATCATGTATGTTTATCAAAGGTCTTCACATACAGTTTTCTTTTCTGGCAGTGCCCTTGTTCGCTGTGGTATCAAAGGGACCCTGACATCATAAAACGATTATGGAAATGTTCCTATTTTAAATTATGAAAAAAGTACTAATTAGCCTTTTAGAGTTTGGTAGGAAATAAAAGTTGGTGGAATTAGTCCACTGAGCCAGCCGTTCCTCAGGTATCTCTTGATGGGGCAGTTCTGTAATTGGTTTGCTTTCATTGTTATCGGTTGGCTCTGGTTTCTACTTCATGGTTTCACCTTGGCAGTTGGAATGTTTCTCAGAATTTACTGCTTTGTCTCAGTAAGACAGCTGGGGTGAAACTGCCTTGCAGTCCCTCCTGCTCTTTTGTGTTTCAGGGAAATCAGCTGCGATGTCTTGGTTTTCTGTTTTAGTTTTATTTGTATTCTCTTCTTAGTCTAATTAAAACTTTTCAGTTTTAATTATCTTTAAAAAATAACTTCTATAATTTCTTCACAGGAGGTTTAGTAAATCCATCATTATATATATCAGGAATCTTGCTCCAATAAAGGGACATAAATATTTAATAAAAATAAAAACGCTTTATAGAAGGAACATTGCCAAATTCTATCTGTGTGGCCACAGTCACCCTGATACCCAAACCACATGAATACTCAAGAAAGAAAGAGAATTACAAGCCAATTTTACTCACAAACATTGTTGCAAAAAATACTCAATTAAATACTGGCAAACCAAATCCAAGAATATGTCAAAATGATCATCTATCATGACAAAACAGGCTTCATCCCAGAGATGCAGGGATGGTTCAACATGTGAAAATCTGTCAATGTAAACCATCATATAAACAAATTGAAAAAAACAAAACACATGACATTTTCAGCATCTTATTAGATGCTGAAAAGATCTTCGACAAAATTCAACACCCCTTCATGATAAAAATCTTGGAGAGATCAGGGGTACAAGGAACATGCATAAATATAATAAAAGCAATATACAGCAAGCTGACAGCCAACATCAAAGTAAATAGAGAGAAACTCAAAGCAATTCCACTAAAATCAGGAACAAGACAAGGCTGTCCACTCTCTCCATACCTACTCAATATAGTACTGGGGGGTCTAACTAGAGCAATAAGACAACAAATTGTAACAATGGGATACAAATTAGAAAGGAAAAAGTCAAAGTACTGCTATTTGCAGAAGATATGATAGTATGTAAAAGGGAATTCTTACAACTGATAAACACCTTTAGTTAATTTAAGATTAATTCAAAAAATTAGAAGCCCTCCTATATATAAATCATTAATGGGCCGAGAAAGAAATCAGAGAAACAACACCCTTTATAACAACCTCAAATAGTATAAAATATCTTGGTGTAACTCTAACCAAGCAAATGAAAGACCTGCATAAGAACTTCAAATCTTTGAAGAAAGAAACTGAATAAAATATCAGAAGATGGAAAGATTTCACATGCTCATGGACTGGTAGATTAACACAGTAAAAATGGCAATCTTACCAAAAGCAGTCTACAGATTCAATGCAATTTCCATTAAAAACCTGACACAATTCTTTACAGTCCTTGAAAGAACAATACTCAACCTCATATGGAAAAAGAAAACCCCAGGATATTCCAGAGGCATCACCATTCATGACTTCAAGCTCTACTGCAAAGCTATCGTAATAAAAACCACATGGTATTGGCATAAAAACATACAGGTGGATCAATGAAATCAAATTGAAGACCCTGACATAAATCCACACACCTATGGACACCTGATTTTGATAAAACAAAACAAAATTACACAATAGAAAAAAGAAAGCATTTTCAACAAATGGTCCAACTGGATACTGGCATGTAGAAGAATGCAAGCAGATCCATATCTATCCCCATGCACAAACTCAAGTCCAAGAGGATCAAAGACAACAACATAAACACAGTTACACTGAACCTGATAGAAGAGAACGTGGGAAATAATATTGAACACACTGGTACAGGAGACAACTTCCCAAACAGAACACCAATAGCACAGGTGCTAAGATAAACAATTAATAAATGGGGTCTCATGAAATTGAAAATTTTCTGTAAGGCAAAGGACATCAATAGGACAAAATGGAAGCTTACAGCATGAGAAATGATCTTTACCAACTCCACATCCAACAGAGGGCTGATTTCCAAAAATATATAAAGAACTCAAGAAACTAGATATCAACAAACCAAATATTCAAATTAAAATTTGGGTGCAGATCTCAACAGAGAATTTTCAACAGAAGAATCTCAAATGACCTAGAAACACTTAAGGAGATGTTCATTTTTAGCCACTAGGGAGATGCAAATCAAAACAACTCTGAGAGTCCATCTTGCACCTGTCAGAATGGCTAAGTTAAAAAAACAAAAACAAACAACAACAACAAAAAAAAAAAAAAAAAAAAAAAAAACAAGCAACAGCTCATGATGGAGAGGATGTGATGTGGAGCAAGGGGAACACTCCTCCATTGCTGGTGGGAGTGCAAACTTATGCAGCTACTTTGGAAGTCAGTGTGGTGGTTTCTCAGAAAACTGGAAATCAATCTACCACAAGATCCAGATATACAACTCTTGGGCATACAACCAAAGGATGCTCAATCATACCACAAGGACATTTGCTTAACTGTTTAAAGCAGCTTTATTTGTAATAGCCCGAACCTGGAAACAACCTAAAAGACCCTCAACCTAGGAATGGAAAAAGAAAATGTAGCACATTTACACAATGGAGTATTACTCAGCTGCTAAAAACCAAGAACACCAGGATGTAAGTGAATGGATGGAACAAGGAAAAAAATCATCCTGAGTGAAGCAATCCAAACTGAGAAAGAAAAACATGTATGCACGCAATCATAAGTGGATATTAGCTGTAAAATAAAGGATAACTATGCTACAATCCATAGATGCAGAGAGACTGGGTAATGGGGAGAGCTCATGGGGGACACCCAGATCTCCTTGGGAAGGGGAAATAGAAGAGATTTCTTTGAGTGGACTGAGGGGGGGGGTGGGAACATGAGTGATCAGGTTGGGAGGGAGAGGGAGAGTACTGAAAGAGACTACTGGAAGGGGGCACATTTCAGGGTCAGGTAAAAACCTGGCTCAAGGGACTCTCACAGGCTTCTACATAGACTCCTAGCAATAGCAGATAGGTAGCCTGAACTGGCCATCTCCTGTGACCAGACTGGTGCCTAGCCCAATGTCATCAGAGAGTCTTCATCCAGCAACTGATGGAAACAGATGCAGGCCCACAGCCAAACATCAGGTGGAGTTCGGGAAATCCTGTGAAGAGGGGTAGGAAAGATCATAGGAACCAGAGGGGCAACCACAAGAAAACTCACAGAATATACTAAGCTGGGCCCATCAGGTCACAGAAACTGAACCAACAATTAGGGAGCCTGCATGGAACTGACCTGGGCTCTCTGCACACCATGTTAAAGTGTGTAGCTTGGCCTCTTTTGAGACTCCTAACAGTGGGAGCAGTGGCTGCCTCTGACTCTTTTACTGGCTTTTGGGACCCTACTCCTCATAAGGGGTCTCCTTGCTCAGCCTTAATACATGGGAAGGTGCTTAGTCTTACTGCAACTTGATAAGCTGTGTTTTGTGGATATCATGGGAGGCCTGCCCTTTCCTGAACAAAAACAGGGGGAGTGCTTGGGGGAGTGGACAGAGCAGGAGTAGGGGGAGGGGCTGGGAGGAAAGAAGGGAGGATATAAAACAAATAAATAAATTTATTTTTTTGCTGGGGTTTTCCCTCCCTTCTATTTATTCCTGCTCTGACTTTTGTTATTGCCTCCCTCTGCTAACTACGGGCAATTCTTTCTTCCTCATTTTCTGAGGCATGAAGTCTTCTATTAAGATCTTCCCTTGTTAAAAATGTAGGCGTTTATTACTATAAACACTGGTCTTAGGACTGTTCCTACACCTGCTTTAGGTACATTGTGAATCCATTTCATTTCCTCTAAAGCTAACTCTTTTTCCTTTTGACTTCTCCTTTGACCCATTGGTTATGCAGGACTGTGATGTCTAGCTTACACACATTTCAATCATCTTGAATTGAAAAGACTTGCTTTATGGCCTGGCCTGCCTGTGCTGGGGAATGTTCTCTGTGTGCTTGAGAAGAATCTGTCCTCTGTCTTTGAGTGAAATGAGCTGCATTGTCCGTTTGTCTGTAGCATTGTTCACATGCTCTGCTGTCTTTGCTGATTTCCTATCTGGGTAATGTAGGGTTGAGAATGAAACACTACAGTTCCATTTTTACATTGCAACTTATCTTTGTCCCAGCCCCTGCTGGTATTTGTTCCACGTGTTTAGAGCATTGGTGCATGCATGCTATTATTGCCTTATCTTTTTGATGAATTGAATTTTGAATATTCTATTATGATTTTTCTCTTGGGAAAGTTTTGGGCTGGAAGTCTATATTGTCTGATATAAATATGACCACTGCTGTTTGCTTTTGGTTATTATGTGCATGGAATATCTTTTTAATCTCCCTTCTTTCAGTAATATTTGTGATCTGTGAGCATATCATGGTGCATACCAGTACCCGCAATAGTTGGGAAGTCAGGAGTTGGAGGTAAGGCTGAGCAACACAGCAACACCCCATCGAACAAATGAACAGACAAGGTAAACAACTTCGTATAGGTGACATATAGCTATATTTAAAAAAAAAATAAAAATCCATCCAAAGCCAGATGTAGTAGTATATACTTAAAATTCCAGTGCTTGGGCGGTAGAGGCTGGAGAATCAGGAGCTGAAGTCCAGTATCGGATTAGATAATGAGTTCAAAGTCAGGCTGAGCCACATGCAACCCTGTGTTGAAAAAGAGGGAAAATTCATTCCATCACATCACAACTTTTGGTGAGAAATTTTAAATTCATTTTGCTGTAACATAATTCATGGGTAATACTATTGTCATTTCTATTTTGTAATTCCTTTACTACTGTATCCCTCACTCCTCTGTGGCTTGATATGTGTGTGCCTGTGTGTAGTATGTGGAGCTTGATTCTCTTTCTCTTTTGGACATCTATTAGAAAACATATTTTAAAAAATTTACATTTGAGTGTGTCTGTATGCACACACACATGTGTGTGTGTGTGTGTGTGAACATGCGTGTGTATCTACACTGATGTGCCATGGTACATGCAGAGAGATGAGAGGATGACTTAGGGAAATTAGTTCTCTTCTTCCATCATGTGGGATCCAGGGATTGAGCTCAGGTTGTGAGCTCTGTAGCCAGCACCTTTCCTCACTGGCCTCTTATAGGCAAACTTATAATCATGACAACCCCAAATGTATGCACACAAGGTAGATTTTTCTTCTTTCTCTCAAATTACGTTTTTATGGCACAATTTGTAACTTTTGAGCTTGGGGGGATAGTTCAGTTGGTGATGGGCTTTTTAGACAAGCACAAGGACCTATGTTTTGATTCCCAACACTGGCATAAAAAGCTAGGTATGGTGACACAAAGCTGTAATCCCAGGCCTAAGAAATGGAGACATTTCTTAGGCCTGGGAAGAGGCAAATGTCCCAAAGCTGTGGTGAGTCCACCTGGTTAAACCCTGCCCGTTGGGGAAGGTGGGGGAGGGGGGGCGGCTTCTGCCGCCTGGGGGCAAAACCCAGGTAAATTCCGCTTCTGACACCAGATATTTCGGTAAATAAGGGTCAGGATAAACAAATAGGCCGAATAGATGTTTATTCAGGGAGAAATAACTTACAACCTAGACAGATGAACACCAGGAAATTCAACCCGATCCTCTCCTGTCCGAGTCACGCCAGAAAAGAGAGCGCCTTCCTGGCCCCCTCCGACCTCCTTCCTCAGGTCACCTCCGCCCATCGCTCCACCCCCCAATGGGCGTGGTCAGTGCTACAGAAGGACTACCTCACTACAGAGGATGTCTGGAAGTTGCTGGCCAGTTAATTTAGTTGAATTGGTCAATTGCAGGCTTGGTGAGAGACACCCCCTCCATTTAAAAAAATGTAAATAAATTAGGTAGAATTCCCAGCCGTTGTGATTACCCACAGACAACCAGGCCAGTTAAAAACCCCCAGCATGGGGACAGCAAGGGTTCCAGCACGCTTAGCTGAGAAGCTGTTGGCAGTCAAGGGTTCCTGAGGGGAATCACTTTTCTTCAAGTGTTGTCACCGGTTGTCCATGTCCCAGTGGATGACTCCACACACATATGCTTAGGGCAGGCACTATTTGGGCTGGGTGGGGTATTGCAGAAAAGAGGACATAAGGTAGGGGAGTGGATGTATTGGAGCACCCAGGCCCCAGGACTCGGTGGGAAGTGGATATGATCAAGACATACTGTACACATGTATGAAATTCTCAAAGAATGGACAAAACATATTTTTTTTTAAAGAAAGAAAAGCCAAGGGGGTAAAAAAGGTGGAGAGCAATTGAGGAAGACACTTACCTCACTGGTTTTGGCAAGTGTGGCCACCCACACAATAGAGAGCATCACTGATTTGAAACTCTGTTGCAGTTTTAGTACTTTTGTCTTTTATGTCCCATGCTAGAGTTAAAACTGACTCTCACAACACCATTATATTTCAGAGTATCATAAACACAACTATATATTTATCTTTGCCACTGAACTTTGTACTTCCATATTTGTTTTTGTGTAGTCCACACTGGCCTTGAACTCCTGCTGCCTCAGTCTCATTAGTGGTAGGATTACAGAGGTGAACCATCACACAGCTTTCCAGACATTTCAAGCTACCAGGGAAATATGGCAATTTCTCAGAAAACGGCAACTCAATCTACCTCAAGAGTCAGCTACATCACTCCTGGGCATATACATAAAGGATGCTCTATCCTACCACAAGGACACTTGTTCAACTATGTTCATAATAGCTTTATTCATAATAGCCAGAAACTGGAAACAACTGAGATGGTCCTCAACCAAAGAATGGATAAAGAAAATGTGATACACTTATAAAACGAGTATTACTCAGCTGTTAAAAAAAAGTAACATCATGAAATTTGCAGCAAATGGACAGAAATAGAGAAAAAAAGTTATCCTGAGTGAGGTAACCCAAACCCAGAAAGACAAAAAACATGCTATATATTCACTCATAAGTGGATATTAGCTGTTACATAAGGGATAATCAAGCTACAACACACAGCCCCAGAGAGGCTAAGTAACAAGGAAAGTTCGAGAGGGGGACACATGGATTTTCCTGGGAAGGGGAAGTAGGCTAGATCTTGCGGGTGGACTGGGGTGCATGGGGATAGGAGGGATCGGGAGTGGGGAGGGATAGAGGGAGAGACAACTGGAATGGGGTGCATTTCAGGGCCATGTGGGACCCTACTGTAATGGAAGCTGGAATCTGAGGGTGGCCCTATTGAACACGTCTAATAAGGGAGGGTAAGGGGCCTGAACTGGCCATCTCCTGTCACCAGGCAAAGCTCCCAGCAGTGGGACTGGGGCATAAACCCAGCCACAAGAACCTTTGTTTGACCTACAGTCTGTTCTGCCTGCAAGATGTGCTGGGGTAATGGTGGCACAGAACGTACAGAGTAGCTAACTAATGAATGGCCCACACCACAAGAGGGCCCATGCCCGACACTGGATGGCCAGGCACCAGAAGCTGGACAGCCCAGAGACTAGGTTAGAACTGGACATGTCTAACCAAAAAAAAAAAAAAAAAAAAAAAAAATTCATATCCTAGCACAGTGAGCTCACATTAAAGAATTCAGTTGGCCCAATAATCCATGTAGGTATAGCTGATTTTCATATCAAAGTAAACTTAGATTTAATCATGGCAGAGTCAGGCTTGGCAATGCACACATTTAATCCTATCACTTGGGAGGCAGCGATGGGAAGATTACAGCTTTGAGGCTAGCCTATGCTACGCTATGTAGTGAGACTCTGCCTCCACAAAGGCAATAAATAAATATTGTAATTACTTCAACAGAAATAAAAATCTAAACATCCATCATCCTGGTATCAAGTATGTGCGTCACACCCCACTGTTGCCAAACCACCCAACCATTCATATCCAAACCTTTGTTTGCAGCAAAGCCATGATGCAGGATAGACCATGTCCAAGTCAAGGTCTGGGCACCAACTCCATTCTTGTTACTGTCAATTCAATACACAGAATAACTCCACTATCCTGGCAATCACTGTGTCCTTCCCAGTTTCTTGCCATGCTCAGTATGGATTGGAGAGAGCCAAAGCTCAGCCGCTGCCTGCCAACCTTCCTTGTGTCTATAACAGAGGCTCACTCACATCAGAGCTTTGGTGCTTCCTTGGCCTTGGCAGCAAGCCTTTTGTAGGAAGTGAGAGCAAGGACACACACAAAGACTGTAGCAGAACAAAGGCAGAGAGGAACTGTAAGTCTACAGGGAACACGAAACAATGGGGGTCGGGGGAGGGGATGACTGAGGGTTTACCAGCTCCCACACATCGCAAGTCCTCTGTCCTCTACTCAGCGGTCTCTGTGTGTACAAATGGCTGATGACTCTAATTGACCTCTACTTGTAAATAAAACCAAGTCTGGACTGATGCAGATGAAAGCCTTTGGAATAAATGCAGTTGGAGAGAAAAGCAATACCCATACAAAATAGCTGTGAACACCTCATGCCAGGATGTGATGGACACATGCAACAGGCACATGCTAAAAGAGTATGCCAGGAGTGGAGGCAGGGGGAAGCTGTCCTCTTGTGTCCCTTGTTCATGGAAGGTAGATGACAGACTGACACTCCACACTGCTCTCCTGCCTCCATCTCTATTTATTTCAGTCCTGGGGATCCAACTTCATGTTAGATTGGTGCCACATGGGAAGCGAGGACTCTGTAACCCATCAGTATCCCAAGTCTTCTTTTTATTCTTTTATTCAGAGAGAGGGTCCCACCAAGTTATCCAGGCTGGCCTTCAACCTACTTCCCCAGGTATGTCTGAAACTTGACATGCCCTGCCCCATCCCCCTGAATGTCTAGGACTATAGATGTGTCCCACAGGCCTGGCTCCACAGGTCTTATGGATGATGCTACTGAGAACAGTTGCTTTTCATAGTCATTATTCCAAATTCCCAGTGGAGAAAATGACTTGTCCAGTTCTGACCAAGTTGTCTCCACTTCACAAATGACCGGAGGCAGGCATGTTTGTGATAGCTGATGGTAAGAGCCCATGTCTGTGAACCATATGGAAGACAGGGATCAATCTCCTGAATTTGTGGCTTGAGAGACCAGCCAGTGATCTGATTGTCACTGAATCTTCAGAAAAGTATCAAGACAAGCAAAGTCAGAACAGTTGCTGCTACACAGGGGCTCCTGGGACAGTGGGCAGTGCTGAAGGTTACAGCATCCTGTACCTGGTCCTCTTATTCTAGTGTCCCTCTCTATCCGCTGGGGCTTCTTCTCTGATAGTTCTGGCCTCCTGTTTCCTGAGCAAGTCCATTCAGACTAGTGTTAGGAACAAGGACACTGTCTAGGCTGTGGTCAGTTTTCTATTTCTCCACCATGGTCCCTGTGGGAAGTTTATCTTCTGAAATATAGAATTATTCAGTAGGAACTACATGATAAATTGTAAGTTCCACTGTGGTTTTAAGTAGAGAGGGTCTGAGTGACTGACTGTATATTTGTTCTAGATCAATTCTAAGGTATCAAAAACATCATACAAAAAATGTGCTGATTTATGTAAACTGTATGTTGATACTAGGTAACAAATTAGACTGCCAGTTCATCATTTTACATACTTTGCTTTAATAACTCATTCAATATTGTTGCATCATTTATGGCAGGATGCTTTTGGCTGCAGGTAAACAGAAGCAACTTAATGTAACTTATCTAGTGACTTGTTCCAGCAGGCTGGAGAGATGGCTTGGCACATGAAACCATTCGGCAGGTAGGAACACTTGATGAGTTTGACCCTCAATGGAAAGAAAGAACCAATTTCCCAACTGACAACTACAGGTGTTTAATGGCATGCACACACATACATACACCCCCACCCACATACAACAATAATACATGAAATAATTTTTAAAATCCAGGTATCGTAGTTCACATCTGTAAACCCAGCACTCAGGAGGCTGAGGAGTTCAAGCGCAGATAGGAGTACACACAACATCTCATTTAAAGGTGGTTCAGACTCTTTCCTACTTTCCTTCAGGGTCAGCCTTATCTGACCTACTGACTGGCTTTCCTCAGGACCCTAAGTTAGCTGTCATTGTCCTAGCAACCACAGAAAGGGTCCTCAGAATTGCTTTTTATCACCAATCAAAATATCTCCCAAAGCATTGGGCAGATGTCTTATTCTACTGGGAGAACTGAATCATGTCTGCACTGACACTAATAGCAAGCAGCATAGGACCCATTTGGATTTTAGGGATAAGGCAGAGCCGGTCTCCCAAAACATTGTCTATATCCAATACTTCAGCATTCTGTTAGCAATAGTCTGGTTAAGTAAGCAATGATGTACGCCCCAGCTCCTACATCTAAGATGGTATTGCCATCCTTAAAAAGAAGATACAGCCCCATTAAACCACAATAGGGACAGAATTGAAACCACTTCCAGCTAGCTAGCCATCCTATTCCAGTTGTGCAGGAAGCTGGACTGAGCTAAAATGTACAACGATCATAAAAGCAGTAGAGACAATAGCAGACAGTTAGCAAGGGCTCAACTTTACCAGGCTTCGTTAACTGCCTTACATATTACAGGGTACACTGTCCCGGGGGACAAGCAAGGCACAAAATTAAGGACACACTCACTCTGAGAGTTATATATGTGCAATCAGGCATCTGAAAATAGATGCCTCTTAAATTTTGTACCCTAAAGTCCTAGCTTGCCTGGCCCAACTTTCCAGATCTATCATGACACTCAGAACTAATGACTCTTTTTCCAGTGCTAGGGGAGGAGGCCCGAGTACTCAAAGAGTCTCTCCCAAGGAACTGCTTTCAGCTGCCTTGTCCAGAGCCTTAGTCCCTTTTACTGGCAACCTCCATCTGAGGACTGGTAAGCACAGGGTATGAGTCCCAGAGGGGTCACCTGCCATGTTCCATACACCTTCAGGGATTGACCTAACCGGGGCAAGGATGGAACACAAGCAGAAAAGCTGGGGTTGGGTGGGCTGTGGTTGCTCTGATGGAGGACATCAACTGCCATGGCAGGGATGAGTAACCGCCATGCATTTCTGTTATGCATCTGGGTCAAGGAGGTGGGCTTATTGTAGTCAGATGAATAGGGAGGCAGGGTTAGCTAATGTCAGTAGTGTTCTCTGTAGGGAGCACTTTCAGGCTTCAGTAGAGGAAGCTGTGGTTGATGGTCTCTGCACACTGTCAGCATCCACACTGACCAGAGGAAGGCTTTGCCATACCTCTGAGCCTCACCCTGGGAAGGTTTGCCATTCCCATGGGTCTGTGGCATTGGAGTCCTTGACATGGCTATGCTCATGTCAATAATACACCTTCATTCAAAACCTCATCCACTCCCTATAGTCACCTTCCATCTAAAACAGCCCACGGTGTTGGATGAGGACTTTCTTGTAGCTATGTTATAGGTCATCTTTCTTTGCTCCATGTATTTCCTTTACCGGTAAGAGGATTCACCAATACCCTCTAGCCTCTAGCATTCAAACCTCCACACGGAGCTCTGTCCCCTTCTGAGATCAGGTCTCATTATGGCAGCTCAAACTAGCTCAAACTGATGTCCTGCCTCAGCCTTCCCAGTGGCCAGCATAGACCCCACTTCTTAGCAAACTTGTCTGGGCTACAGTAAGTGCAGGAATAATCCCAAAACGGAACTAAAATTAGTGTTTCCTATGATAGAATGAAGCGCCAATAGACCTTAAGATCAAGTCAGTTCAGTTTTTAAAATCTGCCCTGAGGTGATGAAGGGCGGGTGGGTGGGTGTGTGGATGAACACAGACAGTGAAGCAGCCAGCATGGAGATGGAGTGGGTAATAGCTACATGGACTGAGGAATTAGACCACTACTCTCAGAAAAACAGATGTGTTTCAGAATCTGTGTGCATAATCAGTAATTTAAGCTAATATAAGGTTTGAAGATTATACGATGTATATGCATATTGAAAATGCACAATTTTAGGTGTCACTTTTTAAATGCTAAATATGAATTGCAGAGGCCTTTGGACACATATTATATGATGAAAGATTGAATTTTCATGTCCTATAGCCAAGTGAGAAGAAAACCCTGAATACCAGGTACTTCACTGGAAAAATAGAAGAGCCCTTGGAGACTAAATGCTTGGCCAGGAAGAACGTATCAAATTCTGGTCTCTGTTTTGTTGTTACTGTTTTGTGTATTAGTTACTTTTTTTTGTTTCTGTGATGAGACACTATGACCAAGACAGCTTTATTGATGTTTAATAAGGATCAGGAGAAACAAATAGGCCAAATAGATGTTTATTTAGGGAGAAATAATTTACAACAGAGACAGATGAACACCAGCAGGTTCCTGGTCCCAAGGATGCCTCCAGATGCTCTCCTGTCCACTTAAGAGAGCTCAGACCTAGTTCCCCCAGGTCACTTCCGCCCCTGTCTCCACCCCCAATGGGCGTGGCCAGTGCCACAGGTGTGGACAAAGTGAATACACAACTTCTAAAAAAAAAAAAAAAAAGATTCTACTGGGGGCTTATAGTTTCAGAGGGTGAGTCCACGAACATCTTGGCAGGGAGTAAGGTAGCAGGCAGGTATAGTGCTGGAGCTTCCATCCTGATCCACAAGCTGGAGGCAGGAGAGAGAGATGGGAAGAGAGAGAGGGAGAGGAAGACAGAGAGGGAGAGGGAGAGGGAGAGAGAGAGGGGGAGAGGGAGAGAGAGAGAGAGAGAGAGAGAGAGAGAGAGAGAGAGAGAGCGAGAGAGAGAGCGCGCACTGGGAATGGCATAGGATTTTTAACCTCCTCCAAGGGACCAAGGATTCAGAAAAATGAGCCCATGGGGCCATTCTCATTCAAATCACCTCACCACATTTTGTTCTGTTTTTGAGGTGGGGTTTTATGTAGTCCAAGCTGGCTTCCAACTTGCTATGTAGCTAGCAATGTCCTTGAACTTCTCATCATCTCGTGTCCACTTCCTGTGTGCTGGGATTATAGGCATGTAGCACAACACATGGTTTTATGTGGTGTTAGGTGTGGAACCTGGAGTTTCCTGCATGCTAGGCCAGCACACTACCAACCCAGCTGCAGTCCTAGCTCTTGTCTACGATTCACAGGTGAGAACCTTATACTTGGGATCGGGGCGTTTAAACTGTGCAATGGACGGGGGCATTTAAACTGTGCACTATGGATGGGGCATTTAACCTGTGCACTATGGATGGGGCATTTAAACTGTGCACTATGGATGGGGGCATTTAAACTGTGCACTATGGACGGGGCATTTAAACTGTGCACTATGGACGGGGCATTTAAACTGTGCACTATGGACGGGGCATTTAAACTGTGCACTATGGACGGGGCATTTAAACTGTGCACTTAGGGTGGGGGCATTTAAACTGTGCACTTAGGGTGGGGGCATTTAAACTGTGCACTATGGATAGGGCATTTAAACTGTGCACTTGGGGTGGGGGCATTTAAACTGTGCACTATGGACGGGGCATTTAAACATTGCACTATGGATAGGGCATTTAAACTGTGCACTTGGGGTGAGGGCATTTAAACTGTGCACTATGGACGGGGCATTTAAACTGTGCACTATGGACGGGACATTTAAACTGTGCACTATGGACAGGGCATTTAAACTGTGCACTTGGGTGGGGGCATTTAAACTGTGCACTTAGGGTGGGGGCATTTAAACTGTACACTTGGAAACCTCAAGTCCCTGGGTTCTCCTAAAGCTGGGTAGTGAAGCATTGCTTATTTCTTCCTGGTAAAGGTTAAAACTCAGTCGCTCTTTACTTGAAAAGAGGCAGGACTTATTGCCAAGGCTGTGCTGGCAGCCTCAATATTTACTACCTCTGATAAATCACTTTTGTGTAGTTTCTGTTTTTTGTTTTAAGATGCATTTTTAAAATGATATTTATGTCTTTGTTTGTGTGGAGGCACATGAGTGTGAAGACCAGAAGAGGGTGTGAGAGGATGGAGCAGAGTTATAGGCTGTTGTGAGTCACTAACATGGGTGTTGAGAACCAAAATAGGGTCTCTTTCAAGACCAGTACACACTCTTAACCACTAAGGCATATCTTTGGCCCTATGTTTTGAACAGGGCTCACTGTAATCAACAGAATATTTCAGAAATGACAAGTGTGAAGACTGCAGTAGGCCATAAAAGACATTGCTGTCTCCCTTGTGTTTACTTTTTTGGACTACTCTCTCTGGGGAAAGGTGCTTTCTACATTTCTGAGGTAATCAAGAAGCATTGTGAAGAGACTCATGGAGCAAGGAACTGAGACTTCCTGCCAATTACCAGTAAGTAATTGACACTTCCTGGCAACAGTCATGTTAAAAACTTGGAAGTTAAAAGTCTTGGAAGTGACAGCAATGCCAACTAACACCTTGATTCCAATTTTAGAGCCTTGACTCAGAAATTGTGAGTCAATATGCTTTTGTTTTAAGCTGCTAGATTTTGATATTCATTTGTTTGTTATACAGCAATAACTAAGTACTATCACCTCTCAGTCACTATTCCTGCATCCCATCCTGATCATGAGACAGCTAACTACAATTACACCAAAACAATCAAATTGAGAATGTTCTGGGCTTTCTAGGAAAAGAAATTATATTCCTCCAAAATAAACTTCATGACCTAGATGATAACATACACAGTGATAATTAGTATACTATATTTGTAAAAGATAATTTACATCCCAGAAGACAATTCTCAGATATAACTAGTATGGATGTTGGAAGTGGTGGAAATCATTAAGTATACATGCCAGAATCTCCATGGTAAACATGAAAGGATAGACCACAAAGATTAGAGTGTGACATACCAGAATATTTATGCTCATAAGATGAGAAAATACACCAGCTGGCTTTGCTCCACAAGAGGGAATGAAGAGTTTCTGTTTATCGAAGTGACAAGGAATGTCTATACATCACTAAGAATTTCCACAGTTACCATCCTTTTGGGGACCAGGCCAATGACAGTAGATTTTATACAGTTAAACTAAATGACTATAATAGTGATAGGGGGACCCTGAAAATACAGGGGGTCACAAGTGTCATAGTCCATGGAGATAGTGAATAGAATACAAGACAATAAGGCTAATATCCAACTGTATGAGCCAAAGAGGTCGAGATCGGAAATTAAACCAGAACGAGCCTGCTGAAAAGTTAGTATCTTTAGCTCAATTCTAGATCTAAACCAATGTTCTGTCCTAGAATCTACTCACTGGAAGGGAGGCAAGTTCTCTAGAAAGAGGGATCGTGTAGCACTATCGTGAGCATATTGTATTAACCTCAGTCCTTCCCTAAAGGGATCTATGTTCATTTATACAGGTAATTCAATTTCAATTATACAGGTACACAGAGAATGCAGAGTAAGGGGGAAATCTTAAGCATTTTAGGAACAGTTGGACATAGACAGCAATTGACACTAAAATCTGTGGAGCCACAGCAGTATTAATTCTCCCTGTCCCATTTGACTGGAGAAGAGGCACATGGGAGCCAATTAATGCATAGAATTCTGTCTTGTAGTAGGCTCCCTGCTCTCTGGACTTGCTTAGTAAGCATTTTCATGTCCATAAATTCATCGAGTGAATATACTTACTGGCAGAGTCCTACATATTATATAGGGAAAGCCTCCGAAACTGCCCCTTCCTAGCCTAGCCATTATGGTAAATAAAAAACGGTATGTGGTTCTGATGGAAAGGCAGGTTTAAGGACACAGGAATCATGTGGGTCCCCATCATATGGCCATTTAATTCACAGTTTTGGCCTCTACAAAGGCAGGTCATTGTGGGGTGACTGCTGACTTGCTCAGCATCCTGAGCACTGAACCCAAGTGTAACAACTTTGTCGTTCTGTGCAGCCCCAGCTGGCATTGAGTTTGTGATCCTCCATCCTCAGCTCCTCTGTTAGGGATTATAGGTATGCACCACCATGGTCAGCTTCAGATGGAATATCTTGAGTAAAGCAGATTAGCATTGTCTCAGGAACAACTTTCAACTATGGAGCCATCAAATGCATTCTTTCAATCTCTATCAGAAAGGAAGATCAGAACAAGTATTTGCTTTGGATACACAACAATTACAGTTCAGGTCACACTTCAGTGCTCTGTGAACCTAGGGAACTAGTAGCAAAACATCAGTCGGAGGCCTTACTAAATCATTTGTCTTTCAGATGATAGAAGTAGATCCCTGCACAGAACCAACAGTTCACACTATTGTCCGTTATTCTATCAGGGGAGAAAGCAAGCACCTCGTTTAATGACAAGGTCTGTATCAAGAGAACAACAGAGTCAGTACTGTGACCAAGGAACTGACTGTCATCACCAGGAAGCTGTAGAAGTGTGTTTTCAGAATGTGAACAGCAAAAACTATGCTTGATATGCAGATAATCCAGCTTTTATCTCTTGATGGAAATTTGGTAAGTATATCAGTCAGAGCCTAATTTTGCACCCACCAAGTAAACTATCTGAACCAGATAAAGGGAAGCTTGACCTGGTTGTAAAAGAGGGAGACAGTGAGGATCAACTGTAGTCTTGAAAGCAGTTGCTAGAGAGACAGCTCTGGTTTATCCCATTCACCATTCTCTTGTAAATTTTCCCAGGCAAAGAAGTCTAGGGGTATCTGGAGAGTGGGTTCTAGAATTTACAATAAGAAGCAAATGAATTGGGCAACTGTGGCACAAGACTTTAATCCCAGCACTACAGAGGCAGGCACAGGCTGTGAGTTGGAGGCCAGCCTGGTTTACAGAGCAAGTTCCAGGACAACACAGAAAAAGCCTGTCTCAAATATTTAAAAAAAAAAAAAAATACACAAAACAACAACAAAAACCCAAGAGAATCTGTGGTGCACCACCCAGATGTTTCAGGTCTTTCAGAGCCCGAGAACCCTTTCCTCCCCACTGTGAGGCATGTGACTACAGCTGTCACACAAACCCCTCTCCTGGCACCATCCTCTGCTGGACAAATTCTTTACCCAAGATCACACTTCCCTTCTAGGGACAGCCTACATTCAATGAGCGGCTAATGTGAGGGTGTTAAGACGGCTCTGAAGGGCTGTTTGTTACTGCAGCCACTGTGGGATTAATGGGTTCTTTTTTTACAACTATATCATGGTTGGTGTTCTCCCTCAGCTCAAAAGTGCTATGTTAGCTTTCCAAGAGGACAAGTCCCAAGACTAAACACACATGCGCGCGCGCACGCGCACACACACACACACACACACACACGCACACACACACACACACACTTGCAGAAGCAACTCAAGTCCTATGAGGCTTGACGAACATGCCCACACCTTGGTTCTGGAGCCCATGCACTTAATTAATACACACTGAGTCTGTGCTAGAATTAGTCAGGTGTCCCTTGATGAGACCCCGGATTCAATGAGCTGGGCATGCACTTACAAAATGTACCTTTCAATTGCGTGTTCCCTGGAAACTACCAGGAGGTTTCTGAGCAAGAAAGGGAAGATCTGTTCGCCAGCTTCCCTCTCCACACTCCACTTCACACAGTGGGTTCCAAGGACTACCAAGCACTTGCACGCAAGCTTGTGACAGTGCACAGAGGAATGGCCCTGGCATGACAGCTGCAGCCTCAGCCCCATTGCTGATTCAATGCACAGTGACTGCATGCACGTGCACAGTGACTGCATGCACGTGCACAGTGACCCTGGTTTCATGAACCCAAGGGACCAATGAGTGACCATTGCTAGCACTTACATGGAGGTAGGGATCAAGTTTGTCTCAAGTCTCCCTTCCTTCCTAGAGTAAGGTCTAGGTCTCCTGGTCTCCTGAAGGCTGCACAGTGTCAGCACTAGACCCAGGAAATGCTCAGTGTGAATGGGACTTAAATGATCTGCACTGTAACAGAGAAGAGATCATAGTCAGCTGCTGAAGGTCACTTTGAAGCCTTCAGCTCTTTTAAGAACTTTGTTGTTGACTTTCATTCTCTGAGCAGCTTCTTAGTGCCAAGACTCCCACCATCTTCTTCGCACATATCATTAAGTGACACACAGAGCAATGGAGTGTTTAGTCACTTTCCATAAGAACTTCCCCTGTACAACTTCCATATATA
This sequence comes from Phodopus roborovskii, assembly GCF_943737965.1. Classification (NCBI taxonomy): domain Eukaryota; kingdom Metazoa; phylum Chordata; class Mammalia; order Rodentia; family Cricetidae; genus Phodopus; species Phodopus roborovskii. The sequence goes on along the minus strand of NW_026126571.1, from coordinate 26,195,855 downwards.
ATGTACCTGGCTGGCAACCCCCCTTTCTACTACAAGTGCCGCGTGTGTTCTGTGGAATGCTCAAGGTCCCTCCACTGGGGACTTCCTGAGGCAATGCAAAGAAGAAAACTCTAACACACATGGTCCCCCGTGTTGCAGGGACTTACCTCCTATCATTCCCAACAATGGTTTTCTGCTTCAGAATGTCTGTCTTCTTCCTGTGACTCACTTGGCAAGTTTCAGTATTGTCCTTGTCCTTCCTTGTCATTTCCTGTTCTTCTTTCCATGACAGGTGCTCCCTGGACCATCCTCAATAAGCACGGGTCCCTGCATCATCTGTGAAGACCCCATTCCAGCTAGACCATTCCTGAAGCTGGGACACGGTACCTTTGTACAGACATTAGACAGTAGTCACCAGCCCTCAGTGCCAGCTGACCCCACCATGGAGTCAGAATACCATTTCTATGCTTAGTCTCTCACATACTGGAATGCGATCCCAGGAAAGTCCCTTATCATATCCAGCTCCACTGTCCTCATTGTAAGGATAGATGTGTGCAGGCAATGTTCCTTCTGAGGGGTAAAGGAGGGAACTGGCCTTTATGATTTAAAGAGCAGTCTGAATGTCAGCTATCATTATTGCAGTAGATGGTTCCTCTCCAGCATGCTCTCTGAGGCTACACCTTTTCCTTCTTCTCTTCCTGGGTCATATTTAGTACCAGTAAGACTACAAGCTAATATTAGATACCAAGTTAAAAGTAGATACATGAAACCACTGGCTTATCAGAATGAAGGAGAAATCTTAAACATATTGCATTTATCGTGAGCATTGTGCCTCAGAGTGAATCTGAGACACCCTTTTAGAGAAGCATCTGGAGGGCATGAGAAGCCATGCACAGCCTGTCTCTTCCATGGAAACCGATCCCCGCAAACCTACAGTGAGTGGAACAGCAGTGTCAAAGCACATCTCTCTAGTCAGCATGGGCCAACATTGCCGAAGGACAATGCACTCTAGAACGCTATTGGCTTCCCGCTCCTCAAAGCTGCTGCTTTCAAACAAGCAGCTCTGGACAAAATCTCACTGAAACCCTATCTACTGCATGGTGCGATTAGTTCCTCTTCAATATCTGATGCAACCTAGTGTTTTCCACTGCTTTCTAGTGCGCAGAGTTCCCTAGAAGACAGAAATGAAAGTGATGATTAAGAAGATTGCACTCCAATTTCAAATGTTTGACCTAAACATTGGTTCCCCCACCTACCCCCCCATTCCTGTCCCTTTGCCCTCCAAGGGGGGAAATTACATTCTTAACACAGTGTACAACCTCCGGTTTACACTGTTACGTGTAGGTCTGCAATCTTTAGACACAAATTTAGTCTACTTCATTGGAACTACATGAAGCAGAACTTAGAGAAATCAGAGTTTTCTCTATCCTCTGAAAACACAGGAAGGCTTAAATGCTAGCAGTATACCAACTCCTGTTAATACGATTAAAAATAATTAGGCATATATCCATCTTATCTGGGTTGACCCATTTTCTATATCCAATCTTGCCTCCAGGTTAAATTATTGCAAGCATCATGTCTGGGAATCTAAAACAGCAGTAGGGAGAATAAAGATGACGTGGAGTTTTTGGTCAGGCCCTCTGGGGCTCATGGTTCTCTCCGAAACAGGATTAAATTTCTCAGTTGAGCTTTTTGTTTGTTTGTTTGTTTTGATTTTTTGTAAATGACTCAAACTTGAATAATATAGACAGCATTTGGATAGAACTCAAATAAAGGGTTCCATGGAATATTAGTGCAGGTATTTTCCAGGGCAGTCTGACGAAGATCTGATCACTTTGAAACCAAGGTCTGCTAGAATCTGGCAGATAATTAATTCAACATGTAAATTCACCATGGGGCTTTTTTCTAACAATAGGTCATGAAATCTGGCAACATAGCAGAAGGCATATTATCAGACAACGCAAATTACCCATGAAGGGTCTTTGCATGGATGAGGGACCTCTGGTGTATTTGAGAGCACCATGTAGGAGCTCTTTACTTCCTCAAAGTATTTATTGAAAGCCAAGCTTGGTAATCATGAAACTAAGCAAAACACACATCAGAAGTTTGCAGAGCGCTCATTAGTTTGTTGTGTACACGTCAGGTTAATGAGATGCTGAGGTGGAGTGTGGAATGGGCTTCTAGGAAAAAGCTGTCTTATCAAGTCTTAAAGCAGAAACTGGACAAGAAAAAGGAAGGGAAAGAATCTGGCAAGGAAGGCAGAATGGTAAGCATCAGGATGGACAAACAACGGCCTGTGCACACAGCCAGCAAGCATTTTTCTTACAGTGTGCTTCACCAGCAGTGTTCACAATACCTCTGCATTCCCCCATGGCCCTGGATTCTAGACAGGCTGGCTTCTTGGGGGCCTGTGAAGTCCGCTTGGAACAGTCGATGCTACACAACCCCACTCCAGGCTTCACTACCTCAGTGTCCCTCTGTCACCAATGAGAGCACCCAGAGGTGCTCAGGGGTCTGAGGTGAGCTGAGGAAGGAGGTCTCTCCACCCTTCATGATGACCTGATGACATGTACAGAGTCTGAGACGCGCTCAACTTCTCCAAACTTTCAAAGAAACAGCCCTTGTGTGCTTTTTCTCTCAGAATGCATTCCCTCGAAACCAAATCTCCTGGGATCTGACTGTGTGAGGTGCTGGGGTGGAGGTAGACTCTATGAAAGCAATCTAGAAAGTCACCCCGTGTTCTCAGAATCCCCACCCTTCTAACCCTTCCAGTTTGTAGTGCAGCCCGACTCTTTCTCCCTCAGGTTATTTCTCTTCAGGCAGCTGTTTCCTCTACCACCTTTGACTTCTGGCTGGTTTCCTGCAAGTCTGGCAGAGGCTCCATGTGCCTCCTTCCTGTCATGGGACATGGAGGCGGCCCCAGTACTTCATTCCTCCCTACAGTTAGCACAAATGAATTCCAGCATTCAAACTGCTAACGCCAGGTGCCAGTAGAGAGGAAAATGGCAGTAAGGGTGCTGGCTCTTTACATGTGCTGAAGTGATTATGTGTGTTATACTGTACACACATTCCAGAATTTTTAAGAGCTAAGAGTATAGTTCAGTGGTAAAGCATTTGCCTAGCTTGTGCACAGGCCGTGTTAGAACCCCTTACCAAAAGAAATCCCTAGTGGGTGTAATCCTAACAACTATTATTCAAATCAGCTGCTGCTCGTTTGTCCCTTTCTGCTGCTATGTGTGGTAAGAAGAAAAGTTTCCAGAAAGGACAACTCACAAGGAAAATGAAATTTGACGTTGGTCAAATGGGACAAATTTTCAATGCTAGGATGAGGAAGTTCTGAGCTCTGACATATACATGATGGCATGTTGATAACGGGATCAAATAGCACCCGCTGAGAGAGTAAATATTTCTGTGCATGTACACAGGCTCACAAATGATAACTGTGTGAGGTGATGGCCGAATTAACTCACTTTTGCTTGTTTTACAATGTATGTGCATATTAGATTTCACACTGTATGTCTCAAACACATGTAATTTCTTAATAAAGCTGGACAATATATTTGAGGGCTTTAAACCTAATCTCTGTCTCCAGTTTGCTGGAGAAACACCCCCTTCTCCATGAGCTGTGGTCACAGGAGCAGAAAACAAGAGCTGAGCCAGAGGTTCAAGCCCAAGCCCCTGCTCCCCCTCTACTTGCCAACAGACTCATACTCAACAAACCACTTCAGGTTACTCAGAAATGTCACCGGGGCAAGTGCTATTGGACGTGAAAGATTTGTACCCTTTAAACATCCCGAGTCTGAGGTGCTCCTAGTCCAAAAAGCATGGTACACAAGTGATCACCTACTACTATGCAGAACAACCAGTGACCACCACCCTGAAGTTTGTAGAGCACCACGTGGAGAGTTTGCTTTTTGGTAAAACTCAGCAGTGGTTAGACCAACTTCCCAGGGTAGCACCCCCTCTTAGTGGAGTGCTGCCACTCTCTCTATACCGGGTTCTGAGGGTTCCCTCATTCTTGCAGACATTTCCTCTGGGATCTGCACTGTGGGTCCTTCCACTTCTCTGGAAATAGCTTGTCTTCTTTAAATCCAAGGTACCAGACTTACCCCAGGTTCCTGTAGTTCATTCATTCCACAGCTATTTTTAATCAGTTCAGAGAAATCTCAGGGAAACATGTACATTATTTCTATGACTTCAAAATAACACATGTGATCTCTCTAGGCCACAGCTTCCTTAACAGAAAAATTAGACCTCAAATTCTAGGTCGTTTGAACTTGGCAAAGATGTAAAGAGATTTCCCATTACTTCCTGTATCTCTGTTCTGCCTGGTTAGTTCCACAAACTTCCAATCTAGACCCATATTGAAACCTATATCATATTCATCTTCTTATATAGATACTGTCCATGCCATTCTGACCCACCTCCTCACAGCTATTGCTGGTAAATTCTTACTTAGTGAAAAGACAAAACAAAGCAAAAAAGAGAAAAATGTATGGCTGAATGACTAGTTTGCTCATTCATTCAGAAAATATTTACTTGATTGCTATTCTCTTTAAGGGATTGTGGTTCCTTAAGAACCTAATCTACGGGCTGGAGAGATGGCTCAGCTGTTAAAAGCTAGGCTCACAACCAAAAATATAAGAACCTAATCTACTTATTAGGTAGAAAGAGAAGGTGCCATGGAGGTTTCTATGAAGGAATGAGGTTTTATGATGCCTCAGAGGGAGAATAGGAGTTAATAGGTGAGTGGACACCAAGAGAACTGGTACAGTGCCCTGCAGTGGGAGAGAAGGAAGGCATGGATGTTGAGTGAATGAATATGTGAATGAGTAAACGCATGCATGAGTAAATGAATGAACATACAGAATCATCAATGAATGGGCAACCTCACCAGTCACCCTCATTCTGCCTCTCACTGAGGGTCTTTGTCAACTAGCACATCGCCAATGCCAAACTCTCACAGACACGTCTCATCTATAGTCTGTATGAATGGTGAAATTCCTTCTTTAGGCCTTTTTGTGTTTGTTGTTTTGTTTGTTCACTTGTTTGTTTGCTGCCCTTGTTTTCAAACAAGGACCCTGCAGAACCCCAAAAGCATGTGGAGCCGTTTGCAAGTTTCTTCTGTGGAGTTTGGAATCCCTGTTCACCTTAATTATAGGCAGGTGGGTGTCCAGGAGCTTGCACCATTTTTATTTTTTCTTCAGAAAAATGCAACCTTTTTAATCTAATTTGTGGAAAGCCCAGAACCACGCCCCGTCCAGGACCTAGAGACCTAGATAAAAATTAGTCAGTAGTGACATCCACAGGGATTTTTCCTCCTCCTCTTCTCAGAAATGGCTCTTCCCCTCCTTGAAATCCCTGGGTGCAGGCATCGATCCTAAGCCTGCAACACCACGTCCAGCTTCTCCTCTGGGATTTCTGTAAGCATGTGCCTGGTCCCTGGGGTGAGGTCTTTTCCTCTGGGATTTCTGTAACATGTGCCTGGTCCCTAGGGTGAGGTATGGCAGACTCCTAAATTCCAAGGAGCTTGTCCTTTGACTTTTCAAAATTTACCCCAAGCTTCTGTTTTAGCCATCTCCATCCACAGCATAATTGCAACACAAACGGTCTGTAAGAAGCTAAGGGGTTTTTGTTGCTAATTAAATTTTGTTTTGTTTCCCCCATTTTTGTGTTTTGCAATGAAAGCTAATAAATATAATATAGAATTTAACCGTTTTTTGTTTTGTTTTTCCGTGAGTTGAAAATCCTGAAGGGAGATAAATTTATCAAGAAGAAAGAAAAAAGAAAAACTTTAGTCATCTCTGGAAAGGGGAGAGGGAGGGAGAAAAACCCTGTGGATATCACTACTGACTAATTTTATCTATTTCTGAAGGCCCTAGAGGGGGTGGTTCAGGGTTTTCCACAAATTAGATTATAAGGTGGTATCCCTCTGAAAAAAGACAGCAAGCCTCTGGACACCCACCTGCCTATAAATTAAGGTGAGCAGGAATTTCAAACTCCACAGAGCAAACTTACAAATGGCTCCACATCCTTTTTCCAGGTTCTGTGGGCTCATGGACCACGATGGCTTTTCAGCATCTACCTTTCCTGTCAGGCCCGTCACTATGACCTCCATTCACACCTGACTTAGAACAAGAGAGCTGCCAGTTTATCCAATCCCCAGATGCCCACAGGTCAGCTAGCCTGGCATATGCAGCAGCAAACAACAAAAAAAAGGAGATCCTGTCTCAAACAAGGTGACGGAGAGATATGCTGAAGGTTGTCCTATGGCCCCCAAACAGCACTGCAGCACACACATGGTCTCATCTACACACAGGAATAAGCTCTCTGTCTCTGTCTCTTTCCTCTCTCTCCCTCTCTCTGTCATACAGGCAAGCACAACTGCAGGAGTAAATCTGATTTTCATATCTAAAAGATAAATTAGTAGATGATGCTATAGTATTTGCATTTTGTAATATGATCATAGAATTTTACATCCATCTGAAGTCTAAATTACAATATAGATAAGTAAAACATTGAAAATGAATTTTTAAAATGCCATCAATACAAATAAAACTGAATTGGCCATTTACAAAGTTACTAATAATGCAGAGCACACTTCTGGGAACCAGGGGCAGCTTCTGAGGAACTGCAATGAAAACTCCACCGGCAACCCACACTGCTTCTGGCGCAGACTACTCATACCTGAAAGTGGTTCTTGTAGCAGATGCTTCCTAATACACTCATGGCCAGCACGAACTGAGTTTCTCTCCCATCTTTCCCTACTTGTAATACTGTAGGACACATAAAGGAGAAAGCACACAGACCCAAGGAGTTGATCTCAACACTAATTCCTTCCTATACTACATCTCTGCCTTCACACCAAACTATCTTCCCAGTTCTGGATGGGAACCAGAAGGTAATTCCTTATGCTTCAGTAAAACATCCATGGGTCATTAAAAAAAAAAAAAAAAAGCCAGCCAAATTCCTTAGAATCTGCTTGAAAATATAGGTGTTTTGACAGTTTGAATTCTTCAGATCCTCTTATGCTAATGTGATTTACAAGATACTTTGAAAAGGTCACTTATATTTCTTTAACTCTAGCATAGACAAAGAAACAAGTACTTTATACGTATTTCTTGCTTAGTGACTAGGTAAAAGAGTTTTCAGGAACCACCCATCAACTTCTAAAATGTCCATGTACAGCTTGGAAATAATTTGTTCTTTTAGCTTGTGTGTGTGTGGGGGGGGGTTGTTTTTAGAAAGTGTTTTTGTATAATTCTACTTCTATTCAAACATAGCATAGCTTTTGCCTAGGCTGAACTGTCAGATTTGCCACTGGTCACCCCCTCCATCTTTAATATGGTGATAAAGATAGAACCAAGGGCCCTACCCTTGCCAGGCAAGTACCTGCACCAAACTCTACCTCTATTACTGCTCTGCCATATGCCATCTTTCTTAAGTAGGTGATGAGCCCTGGTCCCACAGAAGTTATACACAGAAGGACAGCTGTACCTCTCATGAAACCCAGGGGATGAAAGTGCAGGTGAGTAAATCACAAACCCTGGGCACCGCAGCAGCTTTCCAGGGGTCAACAAGCATTGTCTGGGGCCGGGACAAGGCCACACATGTGCAGTGTTGCTCCAGCCAGTGCTGAGTTCATATGGACCCTTTTGCTTGACCTGTTTCCACACACGGTTGGGTGTCTTATCTTGCATATGTCCCCTGCCCTTACCTATCCTCCAAAAGTTGACATATTGACCACCTTCCAGAAGGCAGCCTAACCCAATGCTGGAAATCAACCACTTGAATACTCTCACTTTTATATTAAATGACAGAACCAAAATCCCTACATACTTCGTGTGATCTAACAAGATACAAGGCCTGAAGTACCATTTAAACATCTGCAAAAACCCAAAGGTTGGCCAGAGCTTTCATTCACTCAAATGAAGAGGAAGAAGTGAATTCTAATTTCCTTGAGCAGTTAAAAATGTATGTCTGTCTTCCCTAACACCTAAAAAAGATTTTTTGAGAAAAATATTACACCAAGTAGCCAAGAGAATCTGTACAAAGGAAAGACCCAGGCCACAGGAATGGCAGGGCAGCAAGTGAACAGAAGACAGGGCTGGTGAGAGGCACTCGGGAGGGGAGACATTTCCACTGCAGCGCTGTTCATAAACACCAGGGACAGCATCAAGTCCGCATCCATCTCTTTGCTCTTGACTGGGTGTGAATGTGAGCAGATGCTGTAGGCAGCTGCTGTGACTGAGAGTCAAGCACACTCCTTTCTCCTCTGAGTTGTTTTTTGTCAGAGTATTCTGTCACAGCCACAGAAATGAAACTATTCACCTGTAAGTGCATTATGGACAATTTCCCAAATTATAGATATATTTGCAGGGGAATGTAACTGCATTGTGAGTTGAGAAGGATTTGTGTATTTTTAAAAAGAGAACTTTTGGGAATTCAGAATGTGATCACATCTATAAAGGCTCATAAACACTTGGGGGGGGGCTGAGACAGGAGGATCTAGAATTTGAGGCCCTTTGTTTATTTATTTATTTATTTTTAAAGATTTATTTACTTGTATTTTATGTGCATTGGTGTTTTGCCTGCATGTGAAGGTGCCAGATTCCCTGGAATTGAAGCAGTTGTGAGCTGCCATGCGGGTGCTGGGAACTGAACCCCGAATCCTCTGCAGGAGCAGCTAGTGCTCTTAACCACTGAGCCCTCCCTCCAGCCTTTATTTTCATTTTTATTTGAGGCAGGATCTCATTATCCAGCCCTGACTGACAGAAACTATGTAGACCAAGATAGCCTCAAACTCAGCCACTTCTGTGCCTCTCAGAGTCCTGGGATTAAAGATGTCCTCTACACCATCCTTCTTGAGACCCAATCTTATAAAGAAAGGAGGAGGATGAGAAGGAAAAGAAAAACAAAACAAACAAACAAAAAACCCCAGCTGACTTCTAGGCTAAAGAACAAAATTGAATAACTCTATTGAGAAGGTCGTATTTTAAAAAACAGAAGTTGGGTCTGGAGAGATGGCTCAGTGCTTAAGAGCACACAGCACAGGCTACTCTTCCAGAGTCAGGCAACTCATAATCATCTGTGACCCAGCTCCAGCGGGTCAGCTCTAAACCCCTCCAGCACCTTCGGGCAAGTTCACAAACTTGCAGGCATGCAAGTAATTAGAAATAAAACAGGTCTTCTGAAAGAGAAGTTGACAGGGAGAAGAGGGAGGTGCCATTCTGGTATGCAGGGCGGCCTGAAGGGGTCGAGCGCCATGAGACTTAACTAAGCCCAGAATATTGAGTTCTAGGTTAAATGTGAAAAACAAAACTGCAGTCTTAAAACCACTCAGAACTTGGCAACCTCAGAGATTCCTAGTAAGTGAACTAACCTTACTAGGCAAGACTGTATGTCTGTTCTGTATGTTTTGTTTGTCCGTTTGTTTGAGACTTTCTGTAGTCATCTAATTCTTGTGTTTTATCAGCGCACTGCGGCTGCACCTGAATCTACTGCTGTTTTAGCTACTGCCAGTGGCTCCACAATCACGGCCCCTCTAGAGCGCCTCCGCATCTGCTGGAGCTGCCTCTTGCCTCTGCCGACAAATGCAGTTTTTAACTAAATCTCTACCATTCTATTTACCAATAAAGACTTGGGAGGAAGATGCTAGGGTGAAAACCTGCTACCTCAGAGAGGCCGAGAAACAACCAGCTGTCTGTCCTTCCTCTTAAGCTGGCAGCCCAGCAGTAGAGCGTCCTTCTGCTCCCCACAAACAAAAAAAGACCACCACACTCCAAGTCCCTCCCTACTATTTCCTGTGTCTCTCTGTCCATTTTCCAAACTCCCTCTGACTATTACTACTTTCTGTTGTCTAGCCGCTGGCTGTTTCGTTAATGCAGTCTCGGGGTTCACGATGCGACTGAATACCCTGCAACATTCTTGGTGTTTGTTGGTCCAGAATTAGAGGAGCCGTCTAAATAGATGACTGGAAGCCCTGAACTAGCAGATGGGCTGGGAGACAAACTGAAGTTCAGGCTTTCAGAGCCCCCTGCTCCACCTGCACAAAGGAGGAGGCCTATTGTTTGAGGGAATTCTTTACTTACTGGAGGTCAACTGGCACAGTGACTAGTCCGAGAACAGTGTGACAAGTCAAGGCATTTGACAACCACAGAAAGCCAACACTCTAGCTCCTGATTCCCCAGTCCACTCCACTGGGCTTCCCTAGAAAACTGACAGCTTAGGTTTGAGATAACAAACATTTCTTTCTGGAGAATCAGATTAGCCCAAGGGTAAAAAAAAAGATACACATTCCCCTAGTTTGCTTTGCCTTTGGACTCAAAGTCAGTAAGATTGGCTGAGGGGTGTGTAACAGTGCTTGCCTAACATGCACAAGTTCTGGATTCCATCCCTAGCACTGAGGTGGAAGGAATAGACAAAAAAAAAAAAAAAAAAAAAAAAAAAAAAAAAAAAATCTATTTAGCCTTTGCCTCTAATTTTGGACAAACACCAAGAATTAGTAGATCTCTACAGAAAGCCTTGAACAAATAAAATACAGAATAAAATAGATAAGTACAGCTTGGATAGAACAAATAGATAGTGAATAGAACTGGGGAAAAAGAGAGAGCGAATTCTACACCCTTGAATAGGAACTAGCCACATAGCAACATGTGAGCTATATAAAAAGAGAGAGGAGAGAGACTGATAAAGACTTAGTAATAATGAAAAGCTCAAGAGGGATCAGAAACAGAACCAAAGTATTACAGGAAAAGAAGAAGCTGGAGAAATCAGAGGGTTATGTAAAGGAGTTCCAGTATTTCCAACAAAAATTCAGGAGGTAGCAACAGAAAGACGAAGGGGTAGGAGTCGCCGGGAGGATGATACAAGGTGATTTTTCAGAAGTGAAAGGTGAGGGCCTAAGTTTCCTGAAGGGACCACTGGGATACAGAATAATGGATGAAAATAAATGCTTGCCCCAAACACATCATGATGAAACTCAGTACATGGAAGACGAGAGGAGTGGCTTTTAAACATCAGAACTAGAGAATTCTCTATCAAGACAAGACAGTAAAGCAAAAGAGAGGAAGAGAAATGAATTTGGGAGGAAAACTTAGGGAACCCTGAATAAAAGAGAAATGGTCAGCTCTCCAACAGCCTGAGGTGTGTTCCCCTGAGAGCATAGAGTGGAGGCAAGGGCAACTATTAAAGAGGGAGAGGAGAAGGGATAACACTACTAATGTCAACTGACCGCACCTTAGAGGACAGGCAAAGGAAACTAAGCAAATGGGGAGGGGGGCTGATAGTGCCAGGGCATGGGGAGAAGCAATAACCACAGTCCAAAATATTCAGCTGGGAACTGTATTTGCAAAGGCAAGGTGCATCACATAGTTTATTCAATACAAAAATATCTGGGAGGCTAGGGCATGGGAATATAGAGGATGGTGTAAGAAAATTTCATGTTCATTGATGGTAAGGAATGATTATGCCTAAAAAAAAAATCACAATTCCACAAGCGAATAATCCAGTCATGTTTAAAAATATGCATGTATTTCTAAATATATATGTGCACTAACAAATATGTATGCACCAAATATATGTATTTCTAAATATATATTAGAAATATGTAAGTATATTTCTATATCTATCTATCTATGCACTAAAGAAGTGGTCAAAAGTGATTTCTTCTAAGAGGGAAAATGCAAGTGTGAGGCATAATATAGAGAGACACCATCTTTTATTATAAATTCACAAATTCACAGTATTGCTTAACTGTTTTTTTTTTTCCTTTCTTTCTTTCTTTCTATGTATCCTGGCTAGTCTGGAACTCACTATGTGGACAAGGCTTGCTTAGAATTTACAGAAATCTACCTGCTCCTGCCTCTGTCCCTGCCTCCCAAATTCTGGAGTTAAAGGCATGCTTCATGACACCTAGTAGTATTTAAGCTTTAAAATAATGTGCATACATACCTTTGATAAAAGAATTGATTTCATTGAAAATATGTTTTTTTTTTATTTTCCATGTGCATTGGTGTATTGCCTGCATGTGTGTCTGTGTGAGGATGTCAGATCCCCTGAAGCTGGAGTTACAGACTGTTGTGGGCTTCCATGTGGGTGCTGGGAACAGAACCAGGTTCTCTGGAAGAGTAATCAGTGCTCTTAACTGCTGAGCCATCTCTCTAGCCTTCAAAGTATGTGATTTTTTTTCAAACTGAAAAAAATAAAATAAAACAAATATAAATAAGTTCTGTTCCTCATAAACTCAGTGTGTCAACACAGTAATAAACTACTCACTGCTTCAACTAAGGGCCGGTCCTTCCCTCTGAGCTGTTAGCACAGAGCAGGCACACCATCAATGTTTCGTGCTTAGCTGATTGCCCTATCCATTACTTAGTCTTTCAAAAATATTAATGGGTTTCTGGGATGGGAAGATGGTTCAGTGTGCTCTTGCCATGCAAGCATGAGTACTTCAGATACCCAGAACCCATTTGAATCCAGACATGGTAACATACATCTGTAATCCCCCCACACTTTGTGGTAAGTATGATGAGAGATGGAGAGAAGTGAGTTCTGAGGAGGTTGGTGTACATAGCAGTAAAAATCAAGAGACCCTATTCCAACAAGGGAGGCAATGACTGACACCTAAAGTCACTCTCTCACCTCTGTATGCAAGTGTGTGCTCCCATCCACAACACACACACACACACACATACAAACACATATACACACACATACACACACACACATATACAAACACTCACACACATACACACACAATATGAGTTTCTTGAGATGTATTAAAGAAAATTCTAAAAATATATAGGTATAGGGTTGTTGTTCAATGGTAGAGCACTTGCCTTGCATGCAAAAGGTTCTGAGTTCCATCCTGTGAGAGTAAGAGAAAGACCTAGAATTAAAACCTTGGGAATTAAGACCTTGGCTAAGAATTCACTCCCCCCCCAACCTGCTGCCCTCAGGGCATGCAGCTGTAACCACAAGACAACAAGAGACATATTTTCTAATGCAAAATGCTAATGCTCTTTTGGCAGCCCTGAAAGTGCCCTAACTGGTCCTTGGAACCTGAGATGACTAACAGTCCCCCTCAGTTCCCCCCATCTAGTGCCGGGGTATATAAGCTAGCCCCCGGAGTAAAATAGGATGAATGAAGAGCCTTAATATCGAGCAAGAGTCCTGTGTTATTAACCTCGACACCCTCCGCAGTTTCTCGGCACCCCCCCCCCTCAGCTGTGCAGGTGCAGCACAACTGAATGCTGGTTTTTTGTTGTAAGTGCAAATCGTGTATCCCATTGTTAAATCTTCACAAGTCAATGAAGGATATACTTAGATTGTGCCCATTTCATATAGAGGAAACTAAAGGACAGTGAGTTTATATCATTCATTGAAAGCTAAGAAGCATTACAGCTGGATCTAAACCCAGACTCTGGAATCCTCTGCTCAGACATTAATTTTAAGATTCTGTTCTGTGCATCCTCCCACCCCCGCCCCTGCCCCATACACACATTTCAAGTAGAATGAATGTAGCCTCAAGAAACTGAACAAGCTCAGAGAAGACCAAATGCCATGAACTTGGATAATTGTCAGTGGCACTAGTCTAAGCTGATAAGGAAGGATTGGATTTATTCTTTATATCTTAGTATGACAATTCTAATTAACTGGAAATTAGCTGGAAATGTACTTCAGTCAAGGAGGAGCTTGCCATGTGGTTTGCATTACTGTCAGGACACACTTGGGACAGACTAGCTTTATTTGGTCAGTGTGTATGTGTGTGTGTGTGTGTGTGTGTGTGTGTGTGTGTGTGTGTGTGTGTGTGTGTTTGTGTGTGTGTTTTGAATAAGGATATCACTATGTAGATCTGGCTGCCCTTTGTAGACTAGTCTGTCCTCATATTCACAAGTTAACACCTGCATCTGCCTCACAAGTACTGGATTAAAGGGATGTACCACTAGACTTAGCCTCAGACAAACATGGTCCATAGTTTGGACATTCAAGAGTGTGGTGCTGGCAGCAGCTCAGCTCTGGCATGAAACACTCTTGACTTCAACACATTATGGGGGCCATTTGTGGGAAGAAGTGATTATACCATAAATCTGAAGTCAGAGAGGCCAGGATCTTAGTCTTTCCTAAGGGCACTCATCTCCAGTGCCTGGAGGATTTTCCACTGGGCACCATTTCTTAAAGATCCATCTCCTAATAACTCACTGAGGACCAACTATTTAGTGCATGGACATTTGGAGGGGACCAACAGCATTGGAAGCAGCCATTAGAACTCAGCTGCTTCGGAAGTAGACAGAATACTGCAAAACATGAGCACATCCCCCCAGGGTGTTTGTATTTCCTTCATTGCTCCCTCCTAAAATGGTCTTTTTAAATATCCCAGAGACAAAGAATATGGCAGAGGTAGCACTGACTTTTTAAGTCAATAGTACACATGTACACAGTTAGAAGAGTTTAACAGTTATACAAGAGTCTTTAAGAATAGGAATCCCTCCTGGGAGAGATAATTTTTTAAAATTAGTTTATTTAGGAATATTCACTTCTGTATTTCAAAATATCATTATACTGCTTTCCTGATTTTTCAGCATTTGGTATAACCTACATGTTAGGTAAAGATTTTTCCTTTCATCCCCAACCACAATATTTCCATACACTCTTGCCACACCCTTAGTATCCCCAAAGAGACTATAGATGATTTGCTTATGCCGGTCCCTAGCGCACAAATCATCATAACAACATAAACTATTCAGGGCTGAATCATCAGATCAAACATGATTATTTTTTCCTTTCCTACACAACCACCTGTCTTTCCCTTTATTTAGTTTTCTATGTACTTATTAGCAATGCAAAACCTCAATTTTCTGCCAAATGTCTGCACTTCCTTCCAAGATATTAAGACATATCAGATGTTCTAGTCACTTCAGCTCTTTGAAGGCACCTTTCTCAAAGCCTTCTGGCTTATCCCAGTGAGGACTATTTACCCAATGGCCGTCCTATCCCGGAACTTCAGTGTGCCACCACCCTCGCTTTTCTCCTGTTTCCTCTCTCTCTTCCCTTGTTTCCTCTATTGTGTGAATAATGGTGTCCCACATCAGCTTCTTGAGAATTGCTGTGTGGAGGTGAACTTCTCAACCTTTCCAAGACTGCCTATACTTCTGTCACCTCTACAGGCTTCAGATTTGTACTGTAGCTTTGAATGTTTCTGGGGAGACATCTGGAGACACCCTGATAGATGGCTCTTTGGAGGTGAGCTTTTTTTTGTCCAGTTCTGGAAAATGTGCCTTAATTACTTTGATGACTCAATTGCTTTTCTTCTTTTCCCTTGTCAACACCATGCCCTCTAGACTGAGCCTGCTTTAGTTGGCTTTCCCTCCTGCTTTCTAGCTCTTATTCCTTTCTATCCTAACTCCCTAGATGTTTCCCCAGCATTATCTTGGAAACTTTCTATTGGAATATTCATCTTTATGTCATTGCTAATTTCTAAGGCCTTTTAGATGGCAGTCTAGTAACTCTTTTTTTAGTCACCTATTTTAACTTTGTGGTTAAAATATTTTCTTTTGCATCTCTAAAAACCACTTTTGCCTTATAACTGTCTTCCTGCCTGATCATTTTTCCTCTCTGAGAAAGCAGTCACCAGTTATTTGACCATTTGATCTTTATCTTTCATTTGAAGTTGGCTTGGGTGCCTGCTGTTCTGTGGTTTTCAGTAGAGTGTCAAAGATAACTGGGAGGCCTATGTTTTGAATGTGGCTTGTCTCATTGTGTTTGGTTGTGAAGCAATCTTGCTCATGGCTTGTTGAGACACTGGCAAGCTCAGCAGCATCAGGCACGTCTCCTTGAGTGGGTCACACATCCCTGACTACAGCCTTCCTGCTGGAAGTTGCAGTCCAGGTTGATGGAAGTTTAAGGTTCCCAGAACATTCTGGACAATACCTCTCTGTTACTGCCTTCCTCTACCTTAGTCCAAAGAATCTGTTTCATTATCTGTCAGGAAACAGGTATTCCAGGCTTGAGCCAGAATGAGGCAGAAATCTATCATCACTCTACCTGCTTTTCAACTTTCCTATCAGTCACCTAATTGTAGGACTTCTCCTTCTCCCAAGTTCCACAGGCAGTGTTTCCATTTCCCAAAGTCTCACAAAGGTCCTGACATTGTGATCAGGAATTCACAGTTTTCTCACTACCAGCTTAGCACCCACAATTCTCAGTCTCTAAGCCACTTACCACTTATCCACATGCTTCCCACCCCAGAATACTCCTACTTGGCCTCCTCTTTCCTTTTGTCTTTGTGAGCTGGTGCATTTTGAAAATATTCTTCAATTTGTGATTGAAGGGAGAGCTGAAAACACATGCTCACCTGCCATCTTTACAATGAACTACCCCCCCTCTATTTGGGGGCAGTTCTAACAGAAAGCTGATACCCTGCTCAAAAATGCTTCAGGTCCCCCACCACATTCCCAGAAAATAAAAGTGAGTGGGAAGTTTATTGTTTGGTGAAAAGCACTGTTACTCTTTTAAAAAGATGCTACTCATAGGCTGGAGGAATGGCACAGTTAGCACAAACATTAGAAGCAGAGCTTGAATCCCTACTGCCCACATAAAAAGCTGGGTACCATACTACATACCTGTAATCTCTGGGTGGACAGAGACAGGGCAGTCCTGGAGCTGGGCCTGGCCAGTTAGATTTTCCAGCTAGTCTAGCCAAAGCAGTGAGCTCAGGGTCAATGAGAGAACCCTGTCTCAAAAATACAGTAGAGCTGAAGGCACCCCAGAACTGCTGCATACATGGGACATCAACAGCTTCTAGCCACCCTTCTCATCATTGGCTTCTGATGAATGACCATCCAACCCACTGTTCTGTGGCTGCTCTTAGCAAGACCCATACCTGTAGAAACTCTCACCCAAGCCCCTTCTTCTGGGCTAGAGCATTATCTCCAAACTGAGTCAATTAGACTCAGTGTTTACTTAGTGTTTTTATGCACAGCATTGGGCTTGATGCTATAGGCAACAAAAAAAAAAAAAAAAAAAAAAAGAATTTCAGGATGTGTCTCTGCTCCCAGAGAGCATCTAGTCTGGTTGGAATGAACAAGATGAAACCATGGGAGACAGGAAACAGGAGACGGTATGATGATGGGACAAGTTTCTCCTGCCACAGTCATGCCATGTGTAGAGGTTTCTATACTCTCTTGGTCTTCCATTTTGAAACAGTTCCTTAAAGATAAGTAACAGGCCCATCCCATGTATAGCACTGGAGAATTCTTCTGATTGTTTTGGTCACATCAGGTTCCAGCTCATGATCAAGAGTCAATCTACCACCACTAAATGTCAGCTGATTTTACCTCCAGTCAAGAATGTCTCCATACATCTTCAAATATTTGGCGGGGGCATGCCCACTTGAGATGGAAATTTTGAAAACTCCTCTTTTCCATTTCCCCTCTTCTTCTCACCTTCCTCTTTACTTCTCTGTGTCTCTCTCTATGTCTCTCTCTCTTTCTCTTACAGGAGGAGGATGAGCAGAAGAGATTGGGGGATATAATTATAATATCCATCACAACCCCTATCCTAGGAGTAAGACACACGAGGCTCAGAAGTCCATGGAACTGGTCTGAAGTTACTCTGGGTCAGTTCTTATCCTTTGTGAGCCTCAGTCGTGTCCAGTAGAGACAGGACTCTAATAACACCATTGGGGAGTGTGCAAACTCGGTTGCTTTATACTCTCATTCCAGAAGAGAACAGTAGAGACATCTGTGCCATCAAATGGCTTTTTCAAAAATTGTCTCAAATATTGTGATCTACATTCCTCTTCAACTGAAATTCTGTGTGTGTGTGTGAGAGAGAGAGAGAGAGAGAGAAAGAGAGAGAAAGAGAGAGAGAGAGAGGGAGAGACAGAAAGAGAGACAGAGACAGAGAGAATCTTTAAAGTGTCCCTAACTTCATCTGAAGCAGCATTGGGGGGAAGATGGGGTAAGAAAAGTCATCTAATCCATAGTTATATAGATTAGCCCTAAAAATCTGAAGTATGAATTAGACTTGACTCCAAAGTTGGAATATCCCAAGCCAAGTGAGCTCTGAGCTCTTTGATGGCCCTGAATTACCTCCCTCCTGAGCTCACTCCTCTCCCTTCCCTTCTCTGCCTGCTGCTATGCAGGATAATCTTAAGTGTCTTCCTCAAAGTGCTGTCCTCATACACAGGAGCCTCTTCCAAAACCACACCCACTCCCAAGAAAGCCCTCCCCACCCTCTAGCTGAGCGCCCTGACTACCATTCCAGCAACACTTCAATCAGGGACTCACTGACTAATCAGAAGGAGAAGGTGGTTTCCTGGCATCTTCCTCACCACACCCACCTAGAGCACAGCTGTTTGTTGTTTGGTTTCCTGCCTTTTCAGCCTCTATCATATGTTCCACTGCTAAGGGTAGAAACAGTGTCCAACTTACTCACCAGTGTCCACCAATACCACATTCTTCATTCGTTCATTTACATTCATTCATTTATTCATTCAACAGGATCCCAAATACCTGCACAAAGCTACCTGAGAGGCTCTGCATCCTGGGAACTCATTGAAGAGGAACTGCACAATGGGCAGCAATTCAGGAAGGCTGCTCATGGAGTTGCTTTAGTGCTCACTCCCACATCTTTGCAAATTTCTTTCCTTGTGTCTGAAGGACTGAAGAGCCTGTAGGTATCCTGTGGGTAAGGAATTGGAAGACTCCTCCACCAAAGAGAAGTACTGAGTTTCCCCCACTTTTCCCAGATAAGCAGCAGGAAGAGTGCACTCTGCACATAGCAAAGGCACATCAAAGACCCAGAGAGTCGTCTGAAAAATAACAACTGAAACTCCACCATGCTCCAAGGGAAAGCAGACAGGGGCAGCTCAAGGAGGTCTGAAATGGGAAACATAGTCAATGTTTTTGGTTATGCAAAAGTGATTTCTTTTAAACTGAAAAAAATTATGTACAGCATGATGTCTGATGTGCTATAGGATGCTGAATTGAGCTGATAACATATACATTACCTCACACAATTTTGTTGTTAAAAAAAAATCTGTACTTTTCAAAAACATAGTATGTTGCTATTGACAACGGTCATAACCATGCCATACAGTAGAGCTCTTGAATTTATTCCTTCTAAGTAAAATCCTGTATCATTTAATCAACAACACTCCCCAGCTTCAGAGAATGGCATGACCAGATCCCATGGCAGGAAGCTTGTCGTTCCTACTCCCACTGCTGGCAGCAGGAGCAGAATAGATAGGAAGGCAGTGAAAAGGGAAGATTTAGGGCAAAATCAGGCAGGCTGTCATGAATTCTGACCTTGGGAAGTAAGCACAATACAACAAAAGGATAGATCAAGGAAACTTTGATGAGGTAGAACACATGGGTACCAAGGTGAGGGGAGACTTCACCTTATCAGGACTTCGACTACAACAGGATGAACAGATTTGGAGGAGTGTCTGAATGTGATTGAGGTCTGCTGGCTTGGATGTGCTACAGGGCATTCAAGTGCAAAGGTACATGGGGACTAAAGCACCCTTACAGAGAATGGCAGACACCACAGCAATCGGTGCT
This sequence comes from Phodopus roborovskii, assembly GCF_943737965.1. Taxonomy (NCBI): domain Eukaryota; kingdom Metazoa; phylum Chordata; class Mammalia; order Rodentia; family Cricetidae; genus Phodopus; species Phodopus roborovskii. The sequence continues at coordinate 26,176,311 of NW_026126571.1, read as the reverse complement.
GAGGAATTTCCCCAGAGAGAGAGTGTGGGGAAGGACAATGAAGGGCTGGATGGGTTTCTGGGAACATATGAAGAAGTCATCTTGAGACTAAAAAGAACTGAAAAAACAAATGTGGTCAGCTCCTGCTTTGGCTCCGACACTGTTTCTTCTTATACAACATCAATGTGAGCAAGCCAGACTAATACAAACTTGTACCTCACTGTGTTCAGGCCAGGCTTTCTTTTGGGCCATCAACCATCTCCCAATCATTATTTATGAATGCTTGGCCTTAACTCTTTCTTGTTGTATCCATGGTTGGCTGGCAGCTGCCTAGCTTCTGGCCCCAAGCATTTTCTTCTCTTTCTCCCTCATTCTTCTTCTCTTGAGCCTAGATTTCTCCTCCTACTTATTCTCTCTGTCCATTAGCCCTGCCTATTCCCCTCTTTCACAGCTACTGGCTATTCAGCTCTTTATTAGACTAACCAGGTGTACCTTAGACAGGTAAGGTGAAACAGCAACACACCTTTATACAATTAAACAAATGCAGCATAAACAAAAGTAACACACCTTTACACAGTTAAAATAATATTATGCAGCATGTACAAATGTAACACATCTTTGCCTAGTTGAGGTAATATTGCAAAACAATGCTGAAAAGCCTAAAGAATTCTGCACAGTCAGAGTTACAAGAAATTTGGGGCTTGGGGTGGGGTTTTGTTTAGGCACGCACAGGCTTGGGTTTGATCCCTAGCACCACAAAACTTAAATGAATAGAAATGGGTTAATTTAAGTATAAAGCTAGCTAATAATAAGCCAGAGCCATTGGTCAAATATTTATAATTAACATTAAGTCTTTGAGTAGTTATTCTGGAAGTGGCAGATGGGAGAGGAATATCCAGTTACAGAATGGAATACTGGGAGCATCAATTATGTGATCACTTATGTGATCAATTATATGATCACTCTTGAATGAGGCAGCAGTAGGTACACTCAAAGTGTCTGGGAAAATGGCCAAAGAAATCAGTAAGTGAGATGATGAGATGACATCAAATCACTAAAGTTTTGGCCACTGATTTGTGCTATTTTATTATTTTTATTACGTGTGTGTGTGTGTGTGTGTGTGTGTGTGTGTGTGTGTGTGCCATGACATGCATGTGCAAGTCAGAGGACTACGAGAGTCAATTCTCTCCATCCACTTTATACAGGTTCCAGGGACTGAAATCTGGTCTTACCAGCCTTGTAAGACAAGATCCCTTACCTGCTGAGCCATCTCTTAGGCCATTATGACTGCTTTGTACTGATAATGAAAGGGAAAAATGAAGTAAATGATTATCAGTAATGGTACATGTTGTGAAATGAATTTTGTAAGTGAGAACAGTATCTATCTATATGTCATAGGCACTGTTTTTTCTTGAAAGTGAAGGAAAAACTGTTGGTGTTATGTGTCCCTTTTCCTCAAGAGCTCTTTGTGCTCTTCAGCCTTAACAGACTAGATGAGACTGCTTTCAACACCTCTTCCTCCACTAAGAGTCCTTTGGAACAGTGTGTGTCTCACAAGGCCTGGGGTACAATGATTGTTTAGTGATGGAAGAAAGCAAGGAAGACCCAGAAGTGTAACGCTAACAGCAGTTAAAATGTAAAAGTACCACTAAACCATGCCATAGTCACTAAGGCACAGTGGGATAAGTGGGGAAGAATTGCTGCATGTGTGGAGTACACTTAAGCTCCTAAAAGGTCATTGGGAAATGATGTCTTAACATTTAAAAGCTTTTGTATTTATTTCATGTGTTGACAATGAACTAAAAACTGAATTGACCAACTGTCAAATGATCAAAAGAAAGCCACTTCCTAGCCACTCCTCAGAAGCTGATAACTATAATGAACCTGCTTCTGCCCTAAGAAATAGGGTTGAAAGGACGAGAACCAATAGGTATATACTCGATGCACATGGGTGGAATATCCCCAAGTCTTACTGAGTGATGATTCAAAAGTCATCATCACTGCCATTACCATCCTGATCACATCTATCACCATGCAAAGAACATTCCACAAAGTTCCCAAGTGAGCCAGGTGGAAACCAGAAGCTGCACATGCCCAGGTAAGGAAAAGTTCAATCTATAAGAGCTTCTAGGAATTTGGATCACCTTTCCTAAATGACTATCTGGCTCTGGGAGACACAGGATGACTCGTGGTTCAGAGGAGACAGCAACTGCCAGTATGTGGCTCGGAGAAATGTTCTCAGCCCAGCATGGTCTCACATTCTTTCTTGGCTCTTACCTCTTTTTGCTGCCATCTCATTGTTGGTCTCACCATAGTAATCAATCAAGGAACCAGAGATTAGTGAAACCATCTGCTCAAGGGATTGTGAAGGGAAACACCTTTCATGATGGAAAGTCATATATATCTAAGGTTGTTTGGCCTCCAAGGCAGCCAGAGCCCAGAGGTTTGGGGAAACCTGTATGTCCTGGGCACCTACATTTCCAGGGGTCTCATGAAGATCTCAATATCTTGGCCTCTACAGCTCGGAATTGAGCCACAAGATGGTTTCATAGCTTCGTTTTCTGTATCTCCTGCTTTCCAGTCCACATGAATGAAGATGCATTGTTTTTGGAAGTTTGTTAAATCATATTATATGCATTTTTAAAATGTCCTTTGAAATGGGCATGGTGACATACACCAGCACTTGGGAGGCAGAGGCAGGTATATCTCTGAGTTCAAGTACATAGCAATGTCCAGTCTAGCCAAGGCTACAAAGTGAGACCCTGTCTAAAAAACAAACAAACAAACAAAACCCCAAAACAAAACAAAAAACTCAGAGGCAGCAGCTTGGGGGAGAGAGGAGGCAGGGTGGGGAAGAGGGGCAAGTATCTGGAGCTTACTGGTCAGCCAGCTTCAACAATCAGTAAATTCCAGGTTCAGTGATAGACCCTGTCTCAATAGTAATAGTAACAATAATAATAATAAGCAACTTTAACAATTATGGGAACTTATATTTAATGCTTAAAAATATGATACATATATAACATAAAACATATCTATCTGTATATAATGATAATTATAGTCCAAAATAATGAAGGGTAAACTAGGTAAGTAATTGAAATTAAGTAGTCAATAATTTTCACATGTACTAAAATGGTGTCTGCTTAATGTGACTACAATAAACAAGTTCTAGATAGAAAATCTAACTTCCTAATCAAACTGAAGATGTAATGGCTTAGATTTGTTTTGATAAAATCTTATAATAAAAATTACACTAATTTTTTTTTAAAAGCTCCCATGTTTAGAGGCTTCAATCACATGGAAAGACAAGAATAAGTTCCAGGGAAAGATTTGCCTGAGGTAGTAATAAACCTGCAGAAACTGTGATTACATCTGAGTGCAATGAAGGGCCTGACAAAAATGTTAATTCCTTTCTATGCCTCATAGATGTGGTCAACAGTTCCATAAACTACGTACCTTCCCAGTTCTCATAGAACACCAGTTTCTACATTGTCTAGTTAGATAAACTTAACAGGCTGGGCTACTAACAAGAAAGGCACAGAGTGAGCAAAACAAAACAAAACCAACACTAGGCATCTGACAGAGAGTGCCTTAATATGTTAGGCAAGGGCAATGTGTCTCAGGTAGGCACAGGATGTGGACATCCTTGTGATGGGAGATGCCATTATGTATATTTCTCATACTGGTTAATGAATAAAGCACTGTTGGCCAATAGGAAAGGGAGATAGGAGGGACTAGGAGACAAGGAGGAAAGAGGAAGTAGGAAGGAGGAGTCAAGATGGAGAGACTGGGGAGACAAGACGCTGGCCCCTTTCCCCGGTAAGAAGACCACGTGGAAATACATAGAAATGGGTTAATACTTAAGACAGAGTTAGCCAATAAGAAACTAGTACCTGGCCAACAGAATTATATCAAATACAGAGTCTCAGTGTGTTAATTGGGGCTGGCGCGGCGGCGGTAGGACAAGACCGGCAGCGGGAGGAAAAACCGTACACCTTACATCCTTGACTGGCCCAACAGCCCCAAGTTGTTACTTAAAGGAGACTAGACTGTATCATTCAAAATCACAGGTCCATGAGCTCTACCTGAGCCCCTAGCAAGTGGGAATTGCAAAAGAAGTGCCCAGTATTCTACATTTAAAGATACTTCAGGAGGTCTATATGGTCACTGTGCTCTTAAATGTGTCAAGACTTCATAATTACTTCATATTGCTTTTGGATTTCATGGAGCAAGGACCTTTGTTGACTTCCATTATCTGTGTCACTTTTAAGGCACTAGGAAAAAGCAAATAAAATTGGTTCAAGTATCATTTGCGGTCATGTGGTACTTGTGTGACTGGGATGACAATAACTTCATAGGGTTTTTAGAATTACATCATATAACAAATGCAGATTAAGTCATGATGAGAACAATACGGCAAACAGTTCCACCCTTGAGCAAAACGCCATAAGGGGTGTGGGGTGGTTTTGCATGAGTAGCACTAAGGCTGTCATGATTCTGCTCAATGGAAAGTCTGTTTTTGGTTATCCCACTGTAGTTGGACCTGTTACCTCTGGTCAGCAGCCAATATTTCCATTACAAACTAGAATGAGACCAGGACACTCAGAACCACTTGAGTGTTTAGCATCCCAAATGCCTCAGTACAAAAGAGGCAAGAAGTAGAAGCCACAATGGTATAAATCCTAGAAAAATTCACAGTGGCCAACATTCATGTGGACAATTTCAATACTGTAGTGAAGGTGTTATAAAGTATACAACAAAGAAAACCTTTCTTCATTATAGTACAAATTTTAGTAAGAGCAAGTTTGCACATATTAAAGATATATTGTAAGAGCACAACAAAGCATAAAATATATAAGCATTAATCTAAGAGGAAACATATAGGACCTATGTTTTGTTTAAATTATGTTTTTATATTTTTTAACCACAATTAAAAATCTTAGTGGCAATAAAACAAAATTATCCTGAAATATGTAAAGTAGTTTTTAAAAATAGGAGCTGGAGAGATGACTCATCGTTCAAGAGCACCAACTGTTCTTCTAGAAGACATGGATTTGATTCCCCACACCCAAATGGTGGCTCCCAACACTCTGTAACCCAGTTCTAGGGGATCTGACCCCCTCTTCTGTCCTCCACAAGCACCAGACATGCACATGGTTCGCAGACATATATGCAGGCAAAGCATCTGTACACATTAAAATAAAAGTAAAATTAAATTAAAGTTTAAAATAGTAATAAATACTTTTTAAAAAAGTATCTTTTTTGGGGGGGTGGAGTTTCAAGGTAGGGTTTCTCTGTGTAGCCCTGGCTGTCCTAGAACTTGCTTCGTAGACCAGGCTGGTCTTAAATTCAGAGATCTGCCTGGGGTTTCATTTGACAAAGAAAGAAGAAACAGAAGAGCAAAATAGAGCACCCAGAACATAGAGAAGCAGGGCCTGGAGCATGCCCAATTCTAAAGCATGTGCGAACATAGCGAACATAGTCCCTCTCAGGCCGTGAATGCATATCCTTTCCACCCAACCATCACCTGACAGATTTAACAACGCTGAGCGCCCAGTGTGCGATAGAGCTCGAAATGGGGTCTTCTGCCCACCACAGTGGAAGAATTAGACGCACAGAGCAAAGCATAATGAATGGTGGGGGCTCTTCATTTCCACAGTTCCCCTTCTAGACCTTCCTCCTGAAGAAAGTTAAGTGAGGGAAAACTGCAGCCACGTGCACTGTGGCATTACAAGGGGAAGACAATGCAAATGTGATCTGCGACTATAAAATTGAAGCTGATGCAACACATATAGCAAAACAGAAGGCTTTCAGGTATACTTGGACATGAATTATTCTGGAATGACGACAATAACATATTGCCAAGTTTTAAAAAGAAGTGGGCAGGCAGCAATGGTGTGGTGGCTCTTTTGCGTTATAAAGTGTCTAGAAAGATCAGACACAGGGATCAACAGATGGCTACACAGATATACTAGTGCGACAGCAGTGGTGGCTTCAGACTAGTAGAGTTAAGAATGGGCTTTCCTTTGTGCTTTTTGGTGTTTTCCCAATTTTCTCTACTGAACATGTTTTGTAGACAAGGAGGCCAGCATTCATTCTAAAGAAAAGGGGGGGGGGGGGAAGCCCAGAGCATCTCTCTAGCCAAGAATAATGAGTGAAATTCAATGTCAGATTACTAGATGATGGAGCAACGCTGGTGTGTCTAAGTAGGAGAGCCCATTTTCTCAGTAACTAGGGACAACAGTGGCTCACCCAGGACTTCTCCTGTGGGAGCCTAACCTCCTTAGTCAGGTGGTTGGCAAAACTCTAGAAAGCGCTTGGAAAGAGATATGAAAGGGAGGACAAGAAAGAAAATATACACTGACTAGGGCTGTGTAAACATGGCAATCACGGAGGCAGGATCTCAAGTGGGCAGTAAGGAAGGCGTTTCTTAGGGCTGTGCTCAGATCGGTACTAATACACAAACGCCGTAGGCAAGAAGGAACAGGAAGAGGGTGTTGCTAGAAATCATTAATACTGTTTCATACATAGGTCTGGAGATAACAGACTCGTAAGTTACACGGAGCTCTAATTCAGTATTAAGTGCTCCGTCTCTAGCTATCACTCATGTTATCTTCTGGGGTTCCTCCTTTTGTCTGAAGAAACCTATCTGTCTTCACATGGAAATCCCTGCGACTGGATTGGCAGAGCTTCACAGAGTGCGCTCAGAATGGACTATTCTACTTTTGAGTATTAAAAAAGAGTAGAAGTTTCTGATACAATGCCAACATTCCTACATCTTGTTGAATTTATGTTGTTAATCTGGAGTCGGGTTATAAATACTACCGGCTAGAGCTGGAGGTTAAAGGGTTGGAACTAGGGGAGAAAAAGAGGAAATATTTCAACAACGACAAAAGACCATCACTTTCAATTTCTATGATGTTAGAATAATTGAATGTTCAGCTGCAGGTTTCAAGCTAAGTGGGAAATGGGTTTGGTTTCATAGGGAGAAATAAATCAGGAAGAGTCTTTGAAGCCACCCAGGGCGGCTGGCGAGAGCACCGTAGACAGGTGGTGCCTCCACCATCGAGGAAATCTGGGAAGACATCAGTTGTGTGTAGTGGTTGGGCCTCTTTTCCTGTCAGAAGAGGAATTCTTTCAAGAAAATGAAGAACGTTCTTTCTTCCAGCAAGGTTTGACACTCAAAAGTTTTCTGAAGATGCCCATAGTGCCTTCACCCCACCCCACCTGAAGCACACCACACTCCAGCCTGGGGTGGCTGAGGGGAGCTCCCAATGATGAAGATGTGTAGGCTATAACATTATATGGGGCTTTTGGGTCAGGGTTTTTATAAACAGTGGAAGGGCTGTACAAGACAGTGCTTTAAAGGTTTGAAGACAAATTATGGAAACTCAGAATGATGTTAGTCAAAGAAATCAGGAAAAAGTTAAGAAAGACCTAAGAACTAAAAGCTCATTTGTCTCTTGCCGTAAAATTATTGTTTTCCTATACTATCATTTTTCATTGCCCCAGCCATTAGCCATGGATTTAGCAGGACTGGGTGGTTGTGTTCTTTGTTTTCTGGGACATGTACAGTTCTGTTTATTTAAATGATTTGCTTGCAGGGCTGGAGAGATGCCTCAGTGGATAAGAGCACTAGCTGCTCTCCCAGAGGACCTGGGTTTAATTCCCAGCACCCGCATGGCAGCTAACAACTGTCTGTAACTCCAATATCTAACACCCTCACACAGACATACATGCAAGCAAAATACCAAATGCATACAAATAAATAAATAAAAATAATTTGCTTACCAACTATAAAATATAGCTAAGATAGGCATGTTCTCCTGCTTGTCATCAAGCACTTCTAGTTTGGTCTTCCTCTCCCACTCTGAACTCTTAAGCAGCCTCTGTCTTTGGAAAGTTAGGATTACAGGCATCCATTATCACACCAAACTGGACTGGTCTTTGGAAAGCAAACATCTTTGACTTGTTCAACAGTGCTCAGAATCTATCAGATATTATTTATCTTCTATTTAGTCTTTTAGAAAAACAAACCAAAACAACAATCTAAAAAGGAGTCTCGGTTGCTTCTCTTCCATCCTGGTTGCAGTGGGTACCAAGCTGTGCTTCACCAGGCACTCCCCGCTGTGACATTCCGCCTCACCAAAGTTACCCGGCCAAGCAACCCCCCAGACTAAAGCTTGTAGGATCATGGCTTCCAGTAAACCTTTCCTCCTCATAAGTTGTTTACTGAACACTGTCACAGCAATGGAGAGCTGACAAGCGTATTTATCAAAAATAAGACCAATTACCACAATCATGGTAACTCATGGAGTGGAGCAGTATGAATTTCTGCAAAAACTGGGCAATTCTACATGAACCAATAGGAAACTGGTCCAAAATACACTTGATTAAACTCTATTTGATATCCATACATGAACTTAGAACAACAACATATTCCCGCTCCCTTCCTCCCTCTCCCAGCTGTGTTTCCAGAAACTATGACTTCTTAGCCTTTCTGTTTTCACACACCAGCCACTGTGTTTCCAAGTCACTGCTGCTATTTCTGGGACACATGTGGTTTTATTTATTCAAACAGCTTGTTTATCAAATACAAATTAAAGAAATATAATGCATGTTGCATGGATAATTTTAAATTTTATAATATACAAATTTTTGAACAATTATAAGAAATAGGTGAAATAGATTTTGATGTCTTTTATTTAGCTCAGTATATTAAAATATACCATTGTAAAATCTTTTAAGACATTGTTCAGATTGGAATGTCTCCTCTAAAATTCGTATTTACATTTTTCTGCCAATGCACCAGTGTCCAGCAGTTCAGCTTTTTTATATTCTCTCTCTCTCTCTCTCTCCTTCCATCCTCTCCCTTCTCTCTAATTTTGTCACTATGTGGTGTGTTCCACCATGTTATAACACAAGAAAGAAGTCACTGTGCATATGCAGTTCCTGGATCTTGAATTTTTCCAATCTCAAGACCCTGAGCTAAACAAACTTCCAATTTATGTAATTTACCCAGACTGTGATACTCTGTGCCATTGGGAGCATATGAACTAAAAGATTCATCTTTTAGACATTCTAAACTTATGCTTTTCCAGAAGGTCTGAGAGCAACAGGAAATAATCTTCAGTGTGAAGCTCAGTACCTTAGAAAATAGACTAAGGATGCTGGACCCTAATATCCAATCAAGGTCATTAACTGCATGTTCCCTTGCCAAATCCAAGTTTGGTGAGCTTCCCAAGGAGACTGTGGTGGTGGGGGTCTACATGAAGGTTCATACAGAACAAGATGATATTGAGGGCTCTTTCTAAACCTTCATCCCAGAGAGTCAATGTGACATGTGGCTTTCCTTCATCATGAGCATGGAAGCCAGGTTGATTCAGTTGAGGAAAGAAAAGATATTAGTAATTGATTGGTGTAGAGATAAGAGCAAACTTGTTAAAAAAAAAATGGAAACCAAATGCTTTGATGGGAAGGAGTTATGCCAGAGGCTTCTCAAGGGACAACTGCCATATCTTCCAGAAAGATCTGGTCTGTTGATGTTGAAAACTTTCTCTCCAAAGGCAAAATTTATCCCAAACTAGACAAGAAGAAAGGGATCTACAATTTGAAGCTTTGATCCTATGTTTGTGTAGTGTCAACAAAGCTACACAGTATCATTCCATACTTATGATATCTCAGAAACAAACACTCCCCCCAGTGAGGACAGCCCAAGCCATCTCTATCCAGCAAAAATATCCAAGAACTCTTACCTCAGTATAAGGTCATTGGGGCCCTTGTTTAGAAAGAACAAAGGATAACAGATTGGTGAGAATAAAAAGAAAGAAATTTAAGAATCCCAAACCACTTAGTCTTAAAGTTCACAGTAACAGCACACCTTGAGTTGGATCAGTTACACCCCCAGTGCTCAGCAGCTACCACATGGCTAGGGATCATTTTGCTGGGTAGGATGCATCTAAACAACAACAAAAATTATACTTTCATTAATTCTGACTTTTTATTATAAGTAAATGAATATCTAGCTCTTCTAGCATTCTGCCTTTTCTTTATTACTTCAAAAATATATGTATTTGTTTGAGATAGGCCTTGAAGCCCGGGTTGGACTTGAATTTGTCATCCTCCTGCATGAATTACAGTGCTAGAATTACAAGTGTTTACCACTACAATCAGCTATATTTAAATAATTAATTTGGTCTCTATCAAGTGTTCACGATACCAAGTGTTCTAGGTTCAACACGGCCTATCAAAATCCTAACAGAATGCTTTGTGGAAATAGAAAATCTACCACTGAATTTACATGGCACATTAAGAGTTTCTTTTGAAAAGGAGGAGCAAGTTTGTAGAACTTCACTTATAGATCTTAAAACATATAAACATCCACTAATCAAACACCACCAAGTTGACATGAAACAGACATGTAGACCAGAAGGATAGAATAGAGGACCTAGAAACAAGCTACTGCATCTATAGCCAAACGATGTGAGTGCCAAGACCACTCACTGACTGGGAAAAATGACAGTCTCTTCAAAGTATGCTTCTGGGAAAGCAGAATATCTATCCCCTGACAAACAATCTATAATAATTAACTCAAAATGATTAAAGACCTGAATCTATCACCCCCAAACAGAAATGCTCCTTTGAGAAAATATGTTGCAAAATTTCCTAAAATTGTATTTGGCTGTGATTTCTTGGATATAAGATCAATGGCATACCCATAAAGGCAGAGACAGATGTCTTGGTTAGGGTTACTATTGCTGTGATGAAATGCTATGACCAAAAGGAAATTGGGGAGGAAAGGGTTTATTTGGCGTTCACTCCCAGATCACTGTTTATCACTGAAGGAAGTCAGGACAGGACCTCAAACAGGGCAGGTACCTATAGGCAGGAGCTGAGGCAGAAGCCATGGAGGGTGCTGCTTACTGGCTTGTTCTTCAGGGCTTGCTCAGCCTGCCTTCTTATAGAAAAGACTACAGGACTACCAGCTCAGGGGTGGCACTACCCACAATGGACTGGGCCCTGAACGTCAATCACTAATAATACTTTACAGGCTTGCATACAGCCTATCTTATGAAAGCCTCAATTGAGGCTCCCTCCTCACTGATGACTCTAGCTTGTGTCAAGTTGACACAAAACCAGTCAGCACAACAGACAAATGGAACTACATCAACTTAAAAACCTGTACTAAAGGAAACAATTAACAGAGTGAAAGGCATCCTATACAGCAGGTGAAAATATTTGCAAGGCATATATCTTACAAGGGAGAACTATCAAAAATAAAGAACTTTGGGGATGTGTGAAGATGGCTCAGTGGGTTAGAATCTGAGTTTGATCACCAGCGCCTACAAAAAAGCCAGACATGCCCCCTATGACCCCAGTTCTGTGGAAGGTAGAGATAGGAGAATCATTGGGGATAGGTAACTGCCAATCTAGACAAAAACTGTAAGCTACAGTTTCAGTGAGAAACTCTCTTCAAGGAAAGAAGGAAATGAGTGATAGAATAGGACATTGACTGGTCTCTGAAATGCATGCACACATATGTGCTCGTATACCACATATGTGTATACATGTGTGTGCATGCACACACCCCCCAAATCTTATTGGACAATAACAAAGAACTTTAATAGGTATTTTCCAAAAAATGATATATGTGCTTGTAACACAAATAATAAAAATCCAGAGACAGATACTGGGGTTCAAGCTTCAAGCAGAAGATCAGAGAAGCAAAGCAGCCAGCCACTATCTCTTACCTCTACCTCAGACTGAAAAGGTGGTTCATCTAGCTCCACAAATCCTTAAACTGCAATCCTAGACCGCTGTGCTCTTAACTTGCCTGGAGACTAATTGTCTCATGAGACACTTTGGCTCTTCCTTTTATACCTCTCAAATCTGGGATTAAAGGCATGTAATCTCATGTGCTGAGATCGCCTTTGTGTGAGCTGTTTCTCTTTAGGACTGGATCAGTTTCAGGTAGCTCGGTGTGGCCTTGAGCTAATAGAGATTGGTTTGCTTGTCTCTTGAGCCCTATGATTAAAGGTGTGTGCCACCACTGCCTGGCTCTATGGCTAGCTAGTATTGCTGCTGGGTTAAAGGTGTGTATCACCATTGCCTGGCCTCTATGCCTTGTGGCTAGCTTTGCTTTCTGAACCCTCAGGCAAGCTTTAATAGAATCATAGATAATCTATCGCCACATGTGCCATCACCTTTCAGTAACAAGCAAGTGAGATGATGAACAGCTGGAGAAAAGGTTCTGCTGGATCCAGAGCTCCCAAGGTCTTGGTCTGTGATCAGTTAACCCTGTTTCTTTTGCCTCTGTTGAAACAGCACACTGTGGTGAGAGTTCACAGTGGAGCAGAACTGTTGGTCTCATGGGCAGAAAGAGAAAGAAAGGTTTAATCACTATGAGGTGTACCTCAAGCAGGATTGTTGGCTCTGGCCTCTTCCCTTCCTCCTTTGACACTCTGGCCATAAAGTGACTGGCTTTGCATCACACACTCATACCATGTTGTGCTACTATATCACATGCCCAAAAGCAAGGAGGGCAACTGATCATGGAAAATCTACAAAACTGTGAGCCAAAGTAACCCTTTTCTCATATGAATTGGTTATCTCAGGTATGTGTAATAGTGATGAAAGGCTGACTCACAATCACAAGAGGTCAGCACTACTATCAGCAGAGCAAATCAAAACCACAATGAGATATTTCTTCACACCCATTAGACTGGCTGCTATAAAAATAATTAAATAAAATGAGTTTTGGCAAGGATGTGGAGAGATTGGAATACTTGTCATTGTTAATGGGATTGTGAGTGACGCAATTACAATAAAAAACAGTGTATGACTTCTCATTAATCAAAATAGGGCTGCAATATGTAAACCTGCTTCTAAAGGTATCCAAATAACTGAACACGATCTTAAGTTGGTATTTGCAAGTCAGTGCTCTTAGCAGGATTGTTGGTGATTCTGTAGCAGCAACTCCCATGTCCATCAGTAGACAAGTGGATAGATGCATGTGGCACATACTTAATGGAATACTATTTGGAGCTACAAAAGAAGGAACTCTTGGCACATCTGTAACATGGATGAACTTTAAATGCAATGTGCTAAGTGAAATAAGTAGTTTATTAAAAGATAAAACTTGTATAATTCCATTTATGAGGCATCGAAAGTAATCAATTTCATAAGAAGAGAAAGGAGAATGATGGTTACCAGATGTGTGAAGGGAAGTAATTATTTAACGAGGGATAGATATTCAGTTTTACAAAATGAATGAAAACCTTTTGTAGATCTGTTTTATACTATAAACATACACAGTGCTTCTGAATTGCACAATTAAAAATGGTTAGGATAGTCAACGTTGTGTTGTCATTTTAATTTTTAAAAGGCTAGGCTGATGGCCCATGATTGGGTGACTGCACGACTCAATTTCCTGAATTGTGCTGTCTTGTTCTTTGTGGACTGCCTTGCATCTCATGCATTATCGCCACTTTGAATCAAGGAATTCCCTTCCCTCCTCCACAATGATGATCTTTGCTGTTTCTCTGTTCTGTGCTTTTCTCTTTGTTGGCCCATCACTCATCTATATAGAATGACTCCTTCAGGAGCTTTCTAAGAATTTTTATTTTGGGGGCTGAATCTACAACTCAGTGGTGAAGCACCTGCTCAGCATATGCAAGACCCTGGGTTTGGTACTCAGCACCCAAAGGTTTAGCTTCTTTAAAAAACACTTTTTGCTGGGGACCTCCATGTGTGTTCCTCTTAGAATCTCCCTTTTTACCCAGTTTCTCTGGGATTATGGATTGTAGCCTGGTTATCCTTTGCTTTATGTCTAATATCCACTTATGTTTGTCTTTCTGGGTCTGGATTACCTCACTCAGGATGGTTTCTTCTAGTTCCATCCATTTGCCTGCAAATTTCAAGGTGTCATTGTTTTTTACTGCTGGGTATTACTCCATTATGTAAATGAACCATATTTTCTTTATCCATTCTTCGGTCAATGGGCATCTAGGTTGTTTCCAGATTCTGGCTTTTACAAATAATGCTGCTATGAACATAGTTGAGTAAATGTCCTTGTGGTATGATTATGCATATGCCTAAGAGTGGTACCAGGAAGGGAAAATAATTAAGATCTCTTGGATAAACTGAGAGAGGATAGAGGGGAGGAGATGGGGGATGGGAACATGAGGGATCAAAAAGACAGAGATGGGGGAGGGACAGAGAGGGGACAATGAAGAAGATATCTTGATAGAGGGAGCTATTATGGGGTTAGAGAGAAACCCGGTGATAGAGACATTCTCAGGATTCCATGAGGATGACCCCAGATACGACTCCTAGCAATAGTGGAAAGGGTGTCTGAACAGGCCTTCCCCTTTAATCAGACTACCCTAATTGTCATCATAGAATTTACACCCTGATGGAAGTAGGTGTAGTGACCCATGGCCAAGCACTGGGCTGAGCTCCTGGAGTTCAGTTGAAGAGAGGGAGGAGGGATCATATGAACAAGGGGGATCAGGAGCATGATGGGGAAAACCAGAGAGACAGCTGACCTGTGCTAGTGGGAGCTCACGGACCTGGACTGGGACTGAACTAGGTCCTCTGAATGTGGGTGACAATAATGTGACTTGATTTGTTGGGGTAGGCTGCAGTAGCACCAAGACCTATCCCAAGTGCATGAACTGGCTTTTTGGAGCCCATTCCCTATGGTGGGACACCTCACTCAGCCTTGATACAGTGGGGAGGGGCTTGGGCCTGTCTCAACTTGGTATGCCAGACTTTGTTGACTCCCCAAGGGAGGCCTTACCTCCTCTGAGATGGGGGTACAAAGGGGGAAGGTAGGGGCGAGAGAAGGGGAGGGAGGGGGAACGGGGTTGGTATGTAAAATGAAAAATAATTTTTAAGTAAATAATACTTTTTATATGTGCCTACCTTAACATAGCTTCCTTCCTTCCCTCTTTCCTTCCTTTATTTTTCGCCTTCTCACTTGAAGGTTTGTCTTGCTATAAAAGTCTATGCTAGAAATCTAGATCTTCCATCTGCATATTTCCAGCTACTAAAAAAATTATTGTGCCTTTTCATATGATATAGGGTTTTCCATCTCTCTGTCCTTTCCTTCCCCATCTGAGCTTATAAAATCTTCCTTACACCCAGCGTAATGAAGTTTTACAATTTTGCTGGTTGTATTTATCTCATCTATTGTACTAACTTTAATCTTAAAACCTGTGATCTTAAGTTTTGGAATGAGTCTCTCTCTCTCTCTCTCTCTCTCTCTCTCTCTCTCTCCCTTTCTTTTGTACTTTTGCTTCTGTACTGCAGTATACTGGACTCACTCTAATTTTCTTCTATTTGTTCTACTATTTTAACTCTTTTCTTTTAAGTTGTACTTTATGAGAATTTCCTCATGTAGACTTTAATTTTTTTATTTCTGGCATATTTCTCTAATTAGGGATTCTTTTTGCTTCCAAACATTTCTTTTCTATGTTATTCTATTCTTCCATGGAAAAACATTTTCCCTAGGAAATATCAATGCCAAGTTTTTTTCTGTCTGCGCAATGTTTCTCACAAATGACTTTTCTGCTTATTTTAGGCTTCTCGTGATGTATACTGTCATCTCATAGTTGGTTGTCTGATCACATTTTCAAAGAGTAGAGTAAACCCGGCATAGTGGTGCATTCCTGTAACCTCAGTCAAATACAAGAAGCTCTTAAGTTTGAGGCTAGACTAGGCTATAGAGAGCTCCTGTTTCAGAAAAGAAGATTACTCAGTTTTAAACCTGACCATTGAGTTCAGTAGTTTTGACTTTACCTTCACTGTGGAGTATACACTACAGTGCATAATTAGTAAATAAAATTATGCCTCCTATTTAAGCCACTCTGCCCCTGCATATAGAATAACCTAGAACTTGTCTGACTCCTAACTCAAAAGAAGAGGAGTACTAAGAAACAGACCAGGCCAGACTTGGGCTCTGATGTTGGTCTAATCAGGCTCACCACATCTTCCCGTCCCTCCTTACCTCACCTCTTCCCCTCTAGCTCATATTAGGACTCCCAAGCTTGATGAAACCTGAAAACCCGTCTGATTCACATCCCACACAGCCAAAGCTTCTTCAAATCTAACCCTGTAAATCCTTCCTTCTCTTTCAAACATCTGAGGCAGGGAAATGATTATAATGATTAATCCACCCAAACTGACTAGCTTCAATTTCTGGTTTCCCTACTGACTGGCAAATTAACTCGCCTCTCTGAACCCCAACTTCCTCATTTACAAAATGAGGATGACAATGTCAACTGCTTTCTAGGTTGCAAGAGAGAAGGGCGTGATGCTTATAACCCGAGAGCCCACTCACCCCAGAGATGGCCCATGATCAGATGATTACAGAAGGCATCAAAATATAGATTCCTGCTCCCATGAAGCTTTGGTTTAGTGAGAAAGGCAAATTTTATTCTCTAAAAATAAACAAACAAAGCAAGTCAGGAGTGAGGATTTAGGTAGCACAATTCTATCCTCACACTTGGGAAGCTGAGACAGGAGGCTTGTGAAAATTAGTTCCAGGCCATCCTCAACTGCACAGTGAGAACTTTTCAATAAAATAAAGTTAAAAAAAACTAAACAAGTAAATACAAACAAAAGTACCAGATTGCAAATAATTATATGTAATTATAATAGGGACATAGAAGATGAGTAAAAATAAATAAATTCACACCAGAGGATGTGTTTTGTTTTCGTTTTCTTTTTTTTTTCAACAAATTCTCATAGCAAAGACAGACATTTGGTGAACTTGAAAGGAAATTCATCAGTAAAAGCTCCCTTGTGATTAACGCTGGGTTGAGAGTGTATTACTGAATCTCAGGGGGGGAAATGCTCCCTTTTAAAATCCATAACAAGCAGCTGTCTGATTCACGGCCTACATGGCCAAAGCTTCTTCAAATCTTGTCCTGTAAAGCCTTCCTTCTTTTTCAAACATCTGTGGCAGAGAAATGGGCATATTAATTAATCCACCCAAACTGATAAGGTTCAACTTCTGGTTCCCTACTGCAAGCAATAATTATCTCAGTAAGCATATGACAGAGTCTAGTGTGGCCATTCTTTGGAGAAAAAGAAGAGCTGTCATGTTACCCCTTTCTCCAAGCTAAAGCACAATACCTCATGCTTGCCACAGCGAACAATAACTGCTACCATTTACTACACACAAGGGCAGAAGCATTGCAGATCTTGTCTTGGATAGTCCCCACTTTCACAGTGGTTCTTGGGGACACTCCAAGATGCTTCAGGGAAGACCTCACTCAATCTTGGCCTTTGGCCAATAGTTTGTATGGCTTGCCTGTCAAATGCACACTTGCCAAAATGCTCTGTACCAGATTGCCTGAATTATTCAGGAGTCAAGACTTAACGAAAATCATGAGAGTCTGTAGCCTCCTGTCAGACTCTGGCCCTGGTTTTCATGGTCAGAGGATTTCCCCAGAAGTTCAGTAAAAGAGAGAGAGGAAGTGATTAAAGTACTTCCCTTCCTTACAGTCATGGGACCCCTGCTATTTCCTATCTGAGACACTCAGATTTGAAAATGTCCATGGCAAAAAGTAGAAGTTACCTTATATTAAAAAAGAATGAAATATGCATATCAGTCTGAGCTCACATAATTGTACATGCATGAAAAACTGGCTTTATGTGCTTGGGGCAAGGCATGGTAGATCAGGTAAGTTCTAAAGAAGGACTGAATGCAAGCTTCACTCAGTCACTATTTTAATCCACGTTCCAGGCAGTGTCTTGGGACAGATTATGGGGAAGCAACAGTGGACAAAATCAGTCCTGTCATCTGCTCTTGTGGAGCTTAACACATGATATGACCGGAAATATGGGAATCAATGGAGTATTTGCACAGGTGGGTGTGTCAGTTACAGACTAATAAGCATACACTCAAGGACACACTTTAGGAGTACCTGTAACTGGATCAAAAACCTAACCTATTTGGGAAGATAAAGAGGGAGGACAAGGGAAAGTAACAGGTGAAGATGATCAAAGTCATTATGTGCACATATAAAAATGTCACAGTGAATACACTCTTTTGTACAAATAACATACACTAAATGAGAAAATAACCAAGAGGGAAAGAAAGTGAAAAGGAGAGGAGAGGGCAGGAAAGAGGAAAGGGAGAGGAGAAAAGAGAGAGGAGACAAAAGAGGAAGATGAAGAGAAGGAAACAGAAGGAAAGGAGAAAGGAGGCAGGGAGGAGACCTAAGCAAGCCCAACCAAAGAACTGTTGGCAGAGCCAAGGAGCAGGGAGACAGAGAAGACAGCTCCAGGCAAAGGGTACCCTGTAAAAAGCCCATGTCAACAAGGGCTGACAAATTCGGGATCTGGAGGAATTAAAACAAAGGGGGGAAGACTGGCACAAGACAAGGCTGCAGGAGGCCTGTCACACTGCATCCAATAGCAGTAAGGACATGTTTGTGACCCTGTATGGAAAGAAGCCACTTTTGCATTCACTCTGTAATCAAATGAAAGTGATGGCCCAGTGAAAGATGATGGAAATGTGGACTGAATGCTGTGGATGTGACAGCGAGAACCCGGTAGGTGTGAAAGACAGTAAAGTTGACAGAAATCAAATATGGGGCTGAGGGAGAGGACAGCATCCATGTGCCTGCAATGCTTTCACGTGGATTTGAAGAAGAAACACCACTGGAGAGTTGAGCTGGTCCACCCTGGTACTGACCATCTGTTTTTCTGAAAACTATCTGAAATGTTTTATAAAAGGAACTAACAGAGTTTGTGTCCATTTGTCTCGTCCTCTCCAGCAGACTGCAGCTTTTAGGGACAGATGCTGGGCCAGGTGAGGACTCTGAACCAGTTTTGAACTTTTCAGTGGTGACTGATGGTCTTAGGCAAACCATTTCATTTCTCTGAATTTCTGTTCCCTGGAAGCCCCCCCCACACACACACACGCCTTCTTCCTATATAGGAATCCATGTAAATATGTTAGCTTGAATGTTTGTCACACTGTGGGCAATGGAAAGGCATAAATTTATGAGTTGACTAGTGCACACAGGTAGTAAGAGCCAGAACTGAAGGTTTGACTCCATCCTATCTTACCCTGGCACTGCAAGGCATGAACAATAGAGGAAAGGCACCAGTTCCAAACAGCATTTCAACTGACACTAACAATGTTCTGATGTAGCAGGGCAAGATTTTGGGAAGTTACTTCACCATTTCCTAGTTGGACAGTGCTACAGGTAAGTGTCATTAATCCATTATTTCCTCCACACACACTAAGTAAAAAAAACCCTGAAAACAAACCTAAACTTTCCCTTTGAAGCCTTTTGGATAAACCCACCTCACATCTACAACAGAAAAACTTTAAATTATTTTCAGGTTGTTGACTCTGTAGAACCATGATGAACATGCAATAGAACATTTGGAAAACAACGTTAATGATCAGCCTTCCATATGACTTATGAGATGCTCCAAGAAACGCTTGCACAATTAAAGAAAACTCCTCAAAGTGTCAAAACCTGCACCAATGAAAATACTTCACTGCAACTGACATTTTAAAAACTGAGTAGACTCCAAAGTGAATCAGGATTTGGAGACCAGTTAAGCTCGTGAGTTCTTTGTTGTTTCCTGATGGTTTCCAATGAGCTTGTTGTATTTTCTGAGTAAGTCCAGTACCTCTTTTTACATTCTCAGTGCCTAATACTTTTGCAGCTTCCAGAAGAGTACTGGATAGAGTAGTGCTCAGGGCCAGCAGCTACTGAATACTAACTACATATCTCATCTGAGTTAGCTTCACAGCACCCCCTATAAATGGTGGAACAGAGGTTGCATTGTTAGTGAGTGGTGAAGTCTACCCAGTCTGAATGCTTTCCTGCTCCCATTTCTCATACCACAATGATACTCACCAAATGTCTCACACATCTCTTTCTAGTTCTTCTCTTCCTTTTAAATGCATTCTTTATATGTTTGTGTTCTGTTGCTATTGTCTTGGCTACTAAAATCATTGACTTAAGGGGAAAGTGGCTTTGGATTGGTGTGTGAGACTGACAAACCATGTGGTTCAGTAGATATTCCATTACTGGATATGGCCAAAGAGTATAATCTCACAAGTATGAAATGAACTATATAGCATACACTACAGCAACATTTGTGCTGAAGAGTGACAGAAGTGTATGCCAGGAGAAGACTGAGAAAGTAAGTTAGATTACTCTTTATGCCATACTGCTCTTTGAGAACTGTAGGAAGGTGGCATGAATGTGAGAAGAGCAGGGAGGATATATGGGAGGTCTTGGAAGGAGGAAAAGGAAGAGAATTATGCTAGAATTATATTATAATCTCAAAAGGGGGGAATGAGAAGGCCAGGTGTTCAGTCAACAAGACAAACAGCAGCCTACAGAATGGGAAAAGATCTTCACCAACCCCACATCTGACAGAGGGCTGATCTCCAAAATATACAAAGTACTCAAGAAACAAGAAATCAAACTACCTAATAATCCAATTAAAAATGGGGCATCTATCTAAACAGAATTCTCAACAGAACAATCTCAAATGGTAGAAAGACATTTAGGGAAACATTCAACATTCTTAGTCATCAGGGAAATGCAAATCAAAACCACTCTGAGATTTCCATCTTACACCAATCAGAATGGCTAAGATCAAAAACACCAATGACAGCTTATGCTGGAGAGGATGTGGAGAAAGGGAAACACTCCTCCATTGCTGGTGGGAGTGCAAACTTGTACAGCCTCTGTGGAAATCAGTATGGCAATTTCCCAGAAAATTAGGGATCAACCTATCTCAAGACCCTGCAATATCACTGTTGGGCATATACCCAAAGGAGGCACATTCACACCACAAGGACATTTGCTCAGCTATGTTCATAGCAATATTACTTGTAATAACCAGATCTTGGAAACAACCTAGACGCCCCTCAACTGAAGAATGGATAAAGAAAATGTGGCATATTTACACAATGGAGTACTACTCAGCAGTAAGAAACAATGACATCCTAAAATTCGCAAGCAAATGGACAGAACTAGAAAAAACCATCCTAAGTGAGGTAACCCAGAACCAGAAAGACAAATATAGTATATACTCACTCATAAGTGGACATCAGACATAAAGCAAAAGATACCCAGCCTACAATCCACAACCCCAGAAAAGTTAGAACCCTCTTCCAGAAACAGATGGAAGCAGATGCAGAAACCAACAACTAACCGATGGGCTTAACTCCTGGAATACAATCAAAGTAAGGGAGGATCAATAATATGAACAAAGGAGTCAAGACCACGAAGGGGAAACCCATAGAATCAGCTGACCCGAGCTAGTGAGACATTACTGACTCATGTCTGACAAATGGGGAACTGCATAACACCGAACTAGACTCTCCTAAAATAGGTGTCCATAGTGTGCATGGGACAATATATGAGGCCACTGGCAGTGGGTCCAAGAACTAACTCTAATGCACAAACGATTTGAGCCTATTCTATATGGAGAGATACTTGCTCAGCCTGGACACAGGGGTGTAGGTGTGGAGAGGTATCTTGGTCCTACCTCAAGGAGATGATGGGACAGACTTAGTAGACTTCCTAGGGAAAGCCTTACCCTCTCTGTGGAGCAAATGGGAGGGGGAAGGAGGGGAACAGGAAGAAAGGAAGGAGGGAGAGAGAACTGGGATTGGAATGTAAAAAATAAATTAATAAGAAAAAAAAAGAGTGAACACTAATAACCAAAGAAAGAAGAGGAGGCCAGGTGTTGTGACACTTGGGAAGTGGGGGCAGGCAAATCTCTGTGAGTTTCAAACCAGCCAGAGCTACATAGTGAGACCCTGTGTTTTAAAAAAAAAAAAAAAATGTGTATATTACTATGGAAATATCTTTAAGAATTACTAAGTAGAACAGAGTATTTCAACTGGACTATCTAAAAGATACAGACCCATAAGAGCTGGTCATTTTGTAGTATTTCCCAATGTATTTATTTTAAGGCACAAGTTTTTTTTTCTGGCCCTGAGATTGCATCTCTCATCTAAATTAGGACATAGTGCTGGAGTTGGGCCAGAGGAGGCTGAGCCACTAGAGAAGCCCTATGCATCCCGAAAGAAGGAGAATGCAGGAGCAACCTTCGTGCTGTGTGGACTGTGAAGAGGAGACCTGCAGGTCAGAGAAAGTGTCCGGCATGGTGTCAGGGACATAGATTTTTGTCTCATAAGCCAAAGACCCAGAGGAAGGAGAGGGAGGGAAAGTTATAAGCAGGGGCTTGCTCGTTCTTCCTATGGCTGACCAGGCAGATCCTGCCCCCAGGGGTGAGGGGCAAAGTCCTCTATGAGCTTTGATAAGACAGGAGAAGGGCCTTGAGTTAGTGGCCCAGTGCTCCTCAGCTGTCATGTGACAAAGAAGTACATACCAGTTACTTTCTACCTCCCAAAGTGGCACTAAGTGGCCAGCAGTATTGGTCGGTCAGTTCATAAAGGGTGGGGAAAGGGTATGGGCATCTGAGTTGCCACCTGCCTTAGGAGAATTGTGGATAGGCTAAGTCAGAGCAATGGAAAGAATATAATCCTCAAGTCCTCTAGCTGGAGGTTCTAAGTACAGAAGGATGACAGTTGCAGGGATGGCCTGCGATCCAAGCATGAATACCATTAAGTGCCCAGCTATGAAGTTCCTAGAGAGGAATGGTGTCTAAGCAAAAGCAGATTGCAAGTGACAGGACTACTTCTCTAACTGGTGGGGCTAACCTTCCATACTGTCCAGAAGCGACAAGGCTGAGAGAAAGAGAACAGATTGCTCACAGCAAAACCGGCTGCATCTGAGTGTGGACAGTGAGCAGTCAGAGATCCACCATAGGAAAATCTACTTCTTAAAATTCCCAGAACTCTTAGCTTACCTTTGTGGTGCCGTTTGTTAATAGAAGTCACTAGATACGAGGGAGGGAAATTTAGTACTTTCATAATAGGAAATATTGAACTAGTACAGTTTTTTCATCTATTAAGAGACAGAGATAGTGTAGGTCAGAGAACAACTTGCTGGAGTCATTGCTTTCCTCCTCCATTACAGAGATGAAACCCAGGTCCTGAGGCTGAACAGTGAGCCATCTCCTGACTCCGAGAAAACACCTAAACAGGCATCTCTAGTAGTGTCACTTCCCATTTACTCTAAGCCTACATAAAAATTAAAATAGTAAGGTGTTACTTTCTTCTATTTTGTTGATTGAAACAGCAATGTCAATTATTTTTCCATAGCATATATCAGAAACAATTCTTAAAGGAAAGGGTTTTAACTTATTGAAGATTCTTCCAAATATGGAATATTTTTAACTGAATTATTGTTGCAGATATATTTTACTTACCAGTGTCCTGAGATTTTAGAGAGTAAAATCATTGCTCTGTAGTGGTGTCCAGATTTTTCTCAATTCATAATAGCAACATAGAAAGGGCACAGATATAAGGGTGGCACAGATAGTGACATGGTCAGGGAGTAGGGCGCTCATGAAGTTCCACTAGAATCTGAGGCTAACGTATAACGCATTCAGCACTGTCTGCTCTACTCCAGCCTAAAGAAGAAGAGAAGAAAACACCACGCCCAGGGCTCAAACTCAGGGTTCTTTCTAAGACTGTTTTTTAAAAGTATATGTATGTGTGTGTGCACATGCACAGGAGTGCAGGTGTGCATGGGGGCCAGAAGAAGGTGTCAGATCCTCTGAGCGTAGTTACAGGCAGTGGTGAGTGGCTCCACATGGATGCTGACAACTGAACCTGGGTCCTCTGGAAAAGCAGCTGAACCATCTCTCCCTCAAACGCGGTTTTAAACTCAATTTTTATAGCACTCTGTAGACACAAGTACAAAAGTAAGACTTTTTATTTAAATTCACACACACTAAGTGAAGGCAGATGAATGTTTTGAGTGAATGTCCTTTGGTACAATAGGACTGGGTTTCCTTTGTTTTGCAATCTACAACTTAGAGAACCTGGATACAAAAAAAATGCTTAATGTTTCACCATAGCCTCAGACCACAAGAGAATGCTCCCTTGAGATGTACTCCCAAGCATTACGGATTTGGGATGCTAAGAAGACACTTAGTGTTCTTATGTCTGAGAAACTTTATTGAAAACAGGAAAATTATTTTTTGTTGGGATTGAATCTCAGTGTTCAGGATGTTTCCCACAAGCCTAGCTTTAAGAATCTGATGGATCTGGGTTTGAATCCTGCTCTATTACCTTCTACCTGTGTGAGCCACATGACTTTTCTGAACTCCAGTTACCTGTCTATAAAACATAAATATTTGTGTATGATTACATGGGCTCAACAAATGTCTGTTGGCTATGGACATGTATCGGGCTGGCAATGGGCCAGATGTGAGACAATGTAGATGAACAAGACAAAAGCTTCCCACTCTTGGTCTAGCAGAGGAGAAATGAGTGAGGAACCCTCTAATGGCACAGAGTAGTTTCTCCAAGTGGAGACACACAGAGTGGTGACATTTCACCTGCTGTTGGGTGTAGCTCTCCTTTTCTTCCAGCCTGTTGTCAGCATTGTCCCTTGCTCCTTACAGCCTGGAACAGTGCTGCTCAGCAAGCTGAGAAGGGAAAGAACTAGTGTGTAGTGGGAGGGTATCTTAACTGTTAGCAAAATGGCCTCAGGACTCGTAATAGTAGAGTACCTACATGAATATCTCCTTCAGCCTTGCTGATAGAAACTAACAACCATGATGTCCACAAACAGAAAACTGGCTGAATAAATAATGAGACACAATATATCAGATATTATTTACAAAGAACAAAAATCAAGCTAATGAATATGACTGGAGCATGTAGAGAAATAAGCCCAAAGAACTGGAATTAACAATGTTCTTCCCACAAAGAATACTACTAGTTGCAAAGGCATTACCACCAACCTTCCTTTCTGGCTGAAGTTTCCTCTCTCCAAAGGAATGCAATTGGTTTTTCAATCTAAGGCCTACCTTTCATTCTCTGTCATTATTAATTCCAATGAATTGAGCCATAGACTCTCGGGGGTTTAGATGGATTCTAGCCTTCAGTGCTAATAGCTCCCTGAAAGGAAGCCTAGTTCACTTTTAGGAAATGAATGGGCCTTCCCATCAAGGTAGCAAGTTACAGGACTTTAAGCAATGGGAATAGGCAACCGATTTTCCTAACTTTTTTTTTTTTTTTTTTGCGCTTTAGAGCAGCAAAAATATGCAAATCCAGAAATCAAGTTGAATCAGCCAAGAGCTGCTCTCTGAGATTTAAATCAAAGAGGAGTACCACTCTGAGCTCAAGTCTCCATGTTCCCATCCATAGCCGTTCTCCCAGGTACTATAAACTAACCCTCTGCAGACACAATCTTAGGGCATGTGGGTTGAACAGAAAATGCAGAGACACACACCCTTCTGCCCATAGGCAGTGGTCGGTACTCATCTATAAGTGGTTTTATATATATATTCCAGGCTCACCCACAGTCTACACGCAGGAGAGCTTGTTTCTGCAAAGTGATTAATTCTCGAATCCTAGCTTCCAATCTGGGCTCCACTTTTCCTAGATGGGTGCATTTGAATGTGCTCTTTAACAGTTCTAATACTCTGAGCTCTGACTGAGCTACATCCACAAAGAGGAAAGAGAGGCATCAGAGGTGGGGGTGGGTAGAGACCCAGCACTAAGGATAGTCAGGGGCTTCACAGATGCTAAGGTAAAAGTAGAATGAACATGCTTTCACAAGGGGTGGAGATGAAGCAGTCATTAGGAACACACCAACACTACTTAAGAGGGAGGCTGTCACTATTCCACTGCTGTGAAGAGCCACCATGACCACAACAACTCTTATAAAAGAAAGCATTTAACTAGAGGGCTTGCTTACAGTTTCAGAAGCTTAGTCCATTATCATCATGGCAGGGAGCATGGCGGCAGGCAGGTGTGGTACTGGGTGAGTAAGTAGCTCAGAGCAACATCCTGATTCACGAGCCAAGAGCAGAACCCTGGGCCTAGTGTAGACTTTTGAAACCATTAAAGCACACCCCTGTAACATGAAAAATAAAAACCCAAAGACAGATACTGGGGTTCAAGCTTCAAGCAGAAGATAGGGAAGCAAAGCAGCCAGCCACTATCTCTTACCTCTACCTCAAACTGAGAGGGTAATTCTGGCTCCACGAATCCTCTGAGACAATTGCTCTCCTTGTCTGGAAACTAAATCTCCACATGGGACCCTTTTCTTCTTCCTTTTATAGTTCTCTAGCACTGGGATTAAAGGCAAGTGATCCCTAAGTGCTGGGATCATCTTTGTGTGAGCTTTTTCTCTTTAGGACCGGATATATTTGGTGCAGCTCAGGGTGACCTTGAACTAACAGAGATCCATCTGCCTGTCTTCTGAGTCCTGGGATTAGCTCTATGGTTAGCTAATATGTGGTGGGAGTAAAGGCATGTAACCCCACCACCTGACCTCTGTGGTTTGTGGCTAGCCTTGTATTCTGAACTCTCAGGCAGGCTTTATTAAGTCATAAATAATATATCACCACACACCCCCAATGACATATCTCCAGCAAAGCCACATTCATTCCAGCAAGGCCACACCTTCTAATCCTTCTCAAATAGTGCCACTTTCTGGTGACCATTCAAATATATGGGCCTATGGGGTCCATTCTTATTCAAACCACCACAGAGACCAAACAGATGATTTCCAAAGCAAGCAGGCAGAATTACTAACATTCGTCAATACCTAGGAACCAAGGGACAGCTTTATAGACGTTTAAAGGTAGCTGAATGGTGGTTCATGCCTGTAATCCCAGCAACTAGAACACTGAAACTGAATTGCCATGAATTTAAGGCAAGACTGGGGTATACAGCAAAATCCTATCTCAAAAACAGAAGTCCAAAAAGGTTAAAATAAACCTTTACTAACATTTTTCTAGATATCAAAGTAATAGATAATTAATGTAGAAAACGTGGAAGACAAAGAAAAGTACAAAAAGAAAAAGAGCCTTGCTCGTTTGGCATTCTAGCTAGATCTACCTACATTGTTTCTCTGCTTAGTTTATTTATATCAGGGGGTGAGGAGCATAGCCCTTCTTGTCCTGTAAGGAACAGGCTGCTTTTGCCCAGCTTCTGAGAATGCTCTTGTGACATCAGAGCAGATTAAATAACCCATTAAACTCAAAGAGTGAAAATAGATTCTTTTTGTAGCTACCCCAGAGCTGTCAGTCAGTGAAACTTAAGTGGTTGTCAAATATCTGGCTGAAGGCTCCACCTTCCTAATAATAAGATGCAAATCAAAACTTCAGTGAAATCTGGTTTTCTTTTCTTCTCATCAGGCTGGTAAAGATCAAGAAACGGTTGTAAGAGGTTTCGTCATCACGAAACCATGGGGGACCTCACTGGAGGAGTGTTATGTTGGTGCAACCTCTATCTGTCAGTATCTGTCAAATTTGCCCATATCCTTTGAGTCAGCAATTCCATTTCTAGGAAACAATCCCACTGATACACACAAGTAAAATCACACTTGGACAAGATTATTCATTACAGGTTTAGCAGTAATAACAAAAGATTGGAAACAACCTAAAATTCCATCGATGGGCCATGGGTCAGATAGATGGGATACTAGGGCTACAAAGGAAGGGGTAGGCCTGTATCATCTATTGAATGGTTTCTAAAACACACTCCATAGAGAAATATGCCATAGTCATTAATTCCTTGCTATATATGTAGTGAATGATAGATAATAGAAAAGAGAATATTTTGCTTATACATTCATAGAATATTTCTAGAAGGAATCCCGAGAAGTCAGTAGTCTCTGTAATTGTTTGGCATGGTATATGTAACTTATTTTTCACTGCAGGCCTTTTCTTCTTTTTGAATTTTGTGCTGTAAGCATGTGTAATTTATGCAAAAATGACATTAGGTAAAATATAACATTCTAAAACAAGATAAAATCTCTAGGTCACTTTATTAGCCCTTTATTTGCTTTGGTACTGAGGGTTGACTCTAGAGCCCCAAATGTTGATGAAAGTGCCCCACCAACAATACACACTCTCCCACACACCCACCACCCTGCCCCACCCTCTTTTGGTTTATTTTTGAGACAGGGTCTTACTAAATTTCCCAGGCTTTTGAATTTTTTCCCTGGCCTTTGAACCTACCTTGTATTCCAAGTAGACCTTGAACATGCAATCCTCCTGCCTCAGCTTCTCGCATAGCTGATAGCAGCTTTTACTTCAGGGTGGCCATGCTCTTGTGTTGTCTACTTTGATCCTTTTGTTCCCGTCTAAGTTTTCCTTTTGCCCACCCTCTAACTAACATGATGACTACAACTGACAACTGCTAATAACTGCTTAATGGATGTAACTGCATTTAATTTTCACAACGTCTTTCAGATGGTTAATTTTGTCGACAAGATCCCAGAAACCCTGAGTATGGGAAACTGAATATCTTGACTAAGCCACACAACCAACAAAGGGTGGAGTTGGGCTTTAGAGCAAGTCTACCTCTATAACCCAGGCTTTCTCCAGCAAGTCTACCTCTATAACCCAGGCTTTCTCCAGCAAGTCTACCTCTATAACCCAGGCTTTCTCCAGCAAGTCTACCTCTATAACCCAGGCTTTCTCCAGAAAACTGTATAACCAGTGGCACAGAGTCAGTATATATATTTTGAATAATATATTCAGTCTTCTTTTATAGTTTTCAAATCAAAGAAACATAATGTTTTATATGGCCTTTAACACAGCATTGTATGAATGAGTCAGCTGGATGCTTAGCACTTCATACAGGCCCACCAACCAGAAGCTAAGGTGCAATTGCGATTCCCATTTTGCAATTGAAAACAATGAAGCCTGATGTTAAAAACTCCCCAGTGGATCGAAGCGTGTAAATTACTGAACAAAGATTTGAATCTAGGCAATTTGGCTCCAAGACCTGCGCCATCACTGCCCTGCCTGGAAACACATTTGTACAGTGCATGACCCTCTGGGAGAGACCACAGGAGAGCCTCCACTATTCCTGGAAATGGATCTGCAGAGGCTTCCTGGAGGATGGAAGCAGGATCTGAGTCTCAAAGTTTAAGGCATAGAGACGTCACGACATCCGCAAGATGTCATTCTACCCTGAAGTGAAGCAGTTCTGGAAAGATCATCATGCTTTTGGGGAGGGAAGGGACGGAAACTGTAGCACAGAGCCTCATATGACGTGTCTGGGAATTGTGCCATGTAATAGAACCAAGTTTCTGTCAGGGATTTCAAATTTTACTCAATATTCTGAAGTTTGGCTAAAGCACAATCAAATGTTGACCAGGTTCCTGTCATCAACAAGGACTGTCAAAAGCAGGTGGGGGCTGGATTTAATGGCATTCTTTGTTTTTATAATGCAACGTCCTAGAAATCTACAACTGAGCTGTGGCAAAGATGAATCAGATGTGATGCCAAGAATAATATTAGAAGTGATGTCCTGCCATTCTAGCATAGTTGGATGCTAGACACAATCCAGTAACAAGCAATCCTTTGGGGACCCTCAGAATCCTGTCTCACTCTGAGCCTCTTTCTTTGTTCATCATCCTCCCCAACGAAGATGAAACAGTGATGCATCAGAAAGCCCTAGTCCCCTGAGCTGTCAAATTCTGTAATGGTGTGACTGGTCTTCAATCTTAATATGGCTTTTAAAATCTAGACTTGACTTCCTGGCTGGAGAAAATCTAAGAACATGTGTGTAAGAAGGTCTACCCTGCACAGTCCTAAATCTCCCTTAATTCAGCTGGATGCCTTTATTTGGGACACAGAAGAAGCAGCATGCTTTGACCACTACACTATTTCTTAAAATTATACTTATTTATTTATTGTGTGTTCATGGATTCTCAGTGCACGTGTATGGCAGTCATAGGACAATTTGTGGGAATTAGCTCTCTCCTATCATGTGGGTCCTGGGGACAGAACTGAGTTCATTAGACTAACACAAGATGCCTTTGCTTGTTTAGGCATCTCACCAGTTCCCACAACAATCTTTAATCAAACATTCTTTAATATGTTTGTTGTCTTTTTCTTATGCCCCCTAAACAGTCTCCATATGATAACTAATGTCCATATGAATTGGACATTTCCTGGGCCCAGTGATGTACATGAAGATATCTAACAACTTGTGAGGATGGAAGGAAAGTAGAGAAGGGTTTTTACGTGTAGTTCCTGCCAACTGTTAGGCTGTAATACTTTCATCTTGTCTAATTCCCAGCTGCCATCAGGAGTCACTGAATGCAGAGTTGGGAACTGATGCTCACAGTTATCTCTTGAGCCTAATTAAACCAGCCAGCCCCAGTACATGTCCACTGAGTTCCATCTTTTCTTAGATGGAACAACTTCCAACCTCTCGACACCCTTCCTGACTCAAGTCCCTGGGATCTTTTTCCTAATCACTCAGATAAATACTTTCTTCACATGACTCCAGGCTCATCTTCCATGGCTCTCTATTCCCTTCACTGCCACCTAGTTTGTAATGTTCTCCCTGCCAAACAAAGTTATTACTTTTAACAAAAATATAGATTCCCCGGTTACATTTGAATTTCGGTGAACAAGGAAAACTTTTTAGCATGATCATGCAATACTTAAAATATATAAATGTTAGAAATTTGTTTGTGTATATCTGAAATGTATATGGGTAACAAGCTTTTATCTGGCAATGCTATGCCTGACCCACACAAACACTGATCTTAGCTACAAGTTTAGGCCCTCATCCATGAAGTGACATTAAATGACTCAGTTTCTCTCAGGGATAATCCAAGTGTGTTTCAGTCTGTGGGATCAGCTCTGCCTTGTGCACATCCTGGCTCCTCTAACTTAGCTGATGGTCTGCATCTGTCTGTGATGAGTCCGTCATTGCACCTATGCTGATAATTCTGCCCAGTGGATGCTGAGGGCTTGGCTTGCTGTGGTGATAGGTGCATTGCTGAAGTGGATTAAGAAGCTTGGGGCTTCTCTCTGGCTTCTTTCTGTGAGGTAGCAGGGACTTTTTGTTTTCTACATAGCACATCGTGGTCCCACTGTTCAGAGTTTGTGGTTATAATAAATCTGAATCTATCTTAATTTAGTGTTCCCATAATGATGATCAGTAATTTTCAAAATTGGTCTCAACCAATAAAATTGTGTTGGCTCCATTTAATAAGGTTTACCCTTGAAAGCAGAAACAATCTACTGTAAACATAACACGTTATACATTTGGATTTTTGTGGTGGTGGTGATTTTGTTTTTTTCTTTGAGTTTTAATTTTGTTTTATAAAATTCTTAAATAACTTAGACAAGCAAAAGGGCATTCCTAGTAATTGGCATTCAACAAATACTTGTTCGATCTATTTGATGACCCTCATTTATGAAAGTAGTTTGGGAAGAACATACTGTTATGGTTATAAGGTCAAAAGACAGGTCCTCTCAGGACTTCATCCAGCATCTCAAAACTATCACAACTTGGTACTTGTGGCTGTGTTTTTAAAGGGCTCTAGAGGGAAATGTTTGCTGAAATACTTAGTGTTCACCTATTTCAACCTCTGTGGCTTGAGACATGGATGTCTACTTCCCCACATCAGCCTCCTGTCCGTCATCTGCTTGCTGTCTGCTTTGAGATAGGTCTTCCCTCACTTTCAGGCAGTGCAGTTTTTCTCTTGCACAAGTAGAACTATTATGATAGGTAACTTTAGTGCCCTAGGGAGACACAACCAGATCGTTAAGTAGAAAAGGAAGAAATACCTCAAATGTAAGCTCCTTCTATAAACTCCTTACCCATTTGTTGTTTGTGGCTCAGGCCCCAGTAATGAATTTCAAGATACTAGAAGTAATGTGCCACATGACAAGAAGAATGAAAATGTCAGCCTTTGCCCATGACAGCTATCTACAAATCCTACCACTACTGATAGCAGTGAGCTAACGTGAGTGCCACCAGGACTTGGCTGTGTTCCAGACTCGCTGAAAAGCAAACATCAAGTCAAGCTACAAAGTGTGCCTGATGCCAAATAAACAGCACAACTTAATAATTTAGAGATGCCATCATTGCATAAACAGACAATAAGTTAATCCCTGGGAAACCAGCAGCTATTTTCACTGCATCTTGTCACTACAAAGACATGACTACATTCTGTATGTCTTATGAACACAGAGCATCTATACACTTTACTAGAAGTTTCCTTTCTGAACTCCAACTAGTTTATCTATATTAAGAGTTACTCAGTATTGAATATGCAGAGAAATAGAAGAAAGAAAGAAAAGCCAAGCCAGACCTGCTGTCAAAAATTTGTAATCCCAGCTTTTCAGAAAGCTGAGGTGAGAGGATCAATATCAACTATCTGTAAAATTACTAGAAATGTGCTGTTTATTGCACTAGTATGTCCTCACAAAGACACTCTAACTTCTGTTGAATTGGTGTATTTTTCCTGAGGCCACCAAGATCCTGGACGTGTAAAAATGAAAAGCATTCCAAACAGCTGAAATGACTCTTCTCTGGGTGGGACCTCGATGATAGCATCAGACTTCTCAACAGTCAAGAATTATTTCTCAACTGTGAGGACATCTCCTGCAACAGCCCATGATGTATATGTAGCCTTTGGGTTGTTGAATGGCTAGCGGAGAGCTGCAGAATCACAGAACATAGACATACACTGGAGCAGGGAAAGAATTTAGAGCATATTCTGTAGAGGCCTGAGGTGGGAAAATACCCTGCCCCGACACCTTCCTGTTAGTCATCATCGCAATGTTCATATCTGCAAACAGCTGTATTCCTAAAATACAAGAACCCGGAGATTTGGTAATGAAGTAAAAAGATAAGGCCAATTTAGGGGAACCTACACTCAGCCAGAAGTTTTGCAATCTTATTCTGTTCCTGCATTCCAGTTCATTCAGTAAGGCTATTCAGACCCTCACAAGCCTGGCCAAAAGAACAGATATATAATATCAGACAGAACAGCCCCGGGCCTGAATCTCCTTCTGAGCATAACCTGCCCAAGACTACACACCTGGGTCCCTTAGTAGCTTCCCTGGACCTACAATGAACAAACTAATCATATAAGAGTATAAAGTATTTATACTGTTGTTACAGAGAGATGGGAGAATCTGATTCAATTAGCAGCAGTTGCTTAGGCATCAACTCCAAAACAAATATTTTGGCATTGTGATCCCTTGTGAAGCTGACTAGTAAGAAAGTCAACCTTTCTCTCCTATCACTCACTGCCTCTCATCCACCTGAATTTTACCTACAGGGAAGTAATGTGGTTTCCTGGATAAGGGATCTAAATAAGTCATTCCACAAGAGCCCAAATGTGCACCAATATGGAGAAGCCACAGGCCTGGCAGAACAGTGACAGCAGACTATAGCCCAGGTTCCTTGGATACTTCAGATCACAAGGTTACCCAGCAAAGAAGGGACAGCATTGTAGAGTTGTGACAATAGTAGGTCTGTGGGTAAAGGGCTTTTTCTTTCTCTCTATATATATGTGTATGTATGTGTGTGTGTGTGTGTGTGTGTGTGTATCTATCTTCTATCTATCCCTTCTCTCCCCCTCCCTCACTTTATCTCTTTCAAACACACACGCCATATACACAGAGCAAGCAAGAGACACACAGAATTCAGTACTTTCAACTTATCACCTATCATTCTTTGACTTTGACTTGCTTACCGGGATCTGAATTCTTCTGTAACACTTTAAGTCAATCCAGGTGGATTTGCTTCAGAGCAGTGAGACCCAATGTCTCAGAAGTGGAGAGTGCTTCATACATCCAAAGTATTTTGTGGAAATGTGTCCACTATGAAGATTAGAAGGACCTGTCCTTTCTATGAATCCAGCTTGCATGAGGCTTTATTAAAAGGAACTAAGACATTCTCTCATTAGCAAATAACTCAAAAGGGCAGGGAAGGGAGGTGAACTACATCACAGGCAGGCCAAAAGAATCCCCTGGTCTTCACATGACATGTGACACTTTCAAATGGTTCTTAGTACCTTAATTCGGGGGGAGAGAAAGCTGATGCTTTGCATGCTTAGTTTCTGCCCATGACACTGAACTCAGAGAACTGAGATCTTTGGAGAAGCTGAGGTTGGTTTAAGTGACTTGCCAGAATAAATTAACTGGTTTCTCTAAGCCAAAGTTTCCCAATTTCGAAGCACAAGCAGTGGTCACTGAAAACCCACCCAACAGAGTGAAGCAAGTACAGAAACTCTGCCTGAGGGATCTCCCTACCCTGAGGAGAGTTGACAATGTGATTTATCACAACTTCAGAGAGGCCAGCTTGTCAACATGTTGGAATCGGGGTATTAATCCTAGCAGATCTAGATCAGAGACCAGAGCAGGTGTAACAAGCCCCTAGGCAGGGAAAGCGTTCCTCATTATCCACAGGGCCACTCCCAAAATGCCTGGGATAGCCGACTTTTCTAGGGATGAGGTAGCTCCATGCATAGCAAAACAACAAGGGCAGAGAGGAGATGAAAGAGCAGGACAGAGGTGCATTCAACTTGGCGTTAGGAAATCTAGGTCTAGCCCCATTGCACACTGGGAAATCTAAGGCCAGACCAAGAAGTTGTTAGGAGCTTCACTAGGATTGGGGCATCAGAACTGAGGCTGACCTGGCTGGCAGCTGGCAAGAATTTAGGAAAGTTATCCTGGCTGCCTTTCAGAATCAGCCAGTGCCTTCCAAACAGACACAACATGCATCTCCATAGTATTCTCTCTGTAAGTAACAGCAATACTTTTCCCAATACAAGACATTTCACAGAGCCTCTCCTGGAAAAAGCTGTTAAATTACCCATTGTTTCTCTTTATAAACATCTTCTGCGGATGACAAGTGAAACTACATTTTAAACGCAGCTGCAAGTTCCCTAGTACCAGTACTTCTCTTTTCTCTTTGAGATATTCCCTTTAGTTAAATCACAAACCCACCCATCTCCAGCCCTAGCCAAAAAGCACATTCCCTGCCACAGCCTAAGAGTGTGGAAAGCATTTCTCTTGGAGACCTTAAGTACCAAATGGAAATGTTTTTCTTCCACTCACCTCAAATGTACTAATGAACTTTGGATTCCATTACCACGTAGAAAAGCAGATACAGCAGGTGGTGATAGCACACGCCTTTAATCCCAGCACTCGGAAGGCAGAAGCAGATGGATCTATATAAGTTCAAGGCCAGCCTGGTCCACAGAGTGAGTTCTAGGACAGGCGGGGCTACATAGAGAAATCCTGTCTTGAACAAGTAAACTAAACAAATAAAATAAAGAAGCTGATACAAGTAGTAATTCTGAGGGACACAGCAGGCTTTCCCTCCCTTCCATTCTCTCATGGCAATGCTTAAGTACTCCCAAGTTTCAGTTAGCAATGGCAATGTATACTAGTCTTTATTGGTTACTAATACATACTAAAATGTGAGTGGTATTTGGGGTAAGTAAGGGTAGTTTAAGATATCAGTGCCTTCCTCGAGATTTACCATGAACTTAAAATTACAGGAAAAAAAAAAAAATCTACACACACATACCGAGTTCTTCAAGTGGGAAACTCATTTAGACATAGAGAAAAGAATTTGTAATGGTAGAAAAAGAGTTTAGAGTTACTGTACAAATGTTTTAGAGAGAGTTCATTTCTCCTACAAGCAAATGACAATCAAAGGCACTGGCACTAATAGAGATCCATGCTGGTGGCATACAAAGGGATGAGACAGAATCACCGTCTTCTGCTGACCGCCAAAAGCACAAGCTCTGGTGTCTCCAGGACCATTCATGCTTGAGAACCATGCTCAGAAATGTGAAGGATGAAGACGTGCATGGGCTGTGCCTTCTGATATAAAAACACTTGGCGGAAGGCACTGGGGGAAATCTAGGAGTAAGGTAAAGCCGGGTAATTATCTAAACTAAGGGATCTAGTTTGAGCACTGCCTTGTCTGCATGTACGTGTGTGCGTCCTGTATGTTCAGTGCCCTCTGAGGTCAGAAGAGGTACAGATGGCTCAGAGCCACCATGTAGATGCTGGAAACTGAACCTAAGTCCTCTTGAAAGGGAAGTAAATGTTCTTAACTTCGAGCTATGTCTCCAGCTCCCCATAATAGGTTTTCAATAGCATCTACAATCTCATTTCTTGAGGGAGAAAGTGTTTAGGAAACTTACTCAGGCCTAGCATGGTAAGCTGGCTCTCTATAATAACTTCACAGGCAAGGCCCAGGGGAACTGACAGTCATGCTGGAAGGCTCCCCGAGGGAGGTGTTCCAGCTCTTGAAAATTACAAAGTTAGTGCTTATTCTCATTTATCTTCATAGCAGCCCTATAAGTAAAGCTCTAGTATCAATCTGGTATTACAGAATAAATAAACAAGAACACAGATCATGGGTAACTCAGCCAGTGTCAAACAGCTAGCAAATGGCAGAGTTGGGATTCAAACACAAACTGTTACTCAAAAGCCTGTGGGCTCCATGTTCAACCCCATGAAAAGCAATAAAGACAGCATCCAGGCCATTAACACACAATGTGTATCTACATGTATATGCATGTGTAAGTATGTATTTTATACATAAATATGTATAAGACATATATGTATAAATATATGAGCTGGAAAAAAAAAACTCTTCCAGACTCGGCTGACAAGAGTTCCACTAAAACTACTAGGGATTAGGCACTGCCTATGGGACCCAAAGGGCCGCTCCCCCTCCCCTCCCCCCCCTTGTCTTGTTTGAACATTTTTTAATCATGAATGCAGGCCCCCTATTTATTTTTGTTTGTTTTTTTTTTGTTGTTTTTTTTTTCACTTTTTTATGTATTATTTTTCTTATTTTACATATCGATTCAGTTCCTTCTCCCTCCCTCCCATGCCCCCCATACCCGCTCCCGTCCCATTCCCCACCCACTCCACAGGGAGGGTGAGGCCTTCCAGGAGGGATCATCAAACTCTGTCAAGTCATTTGGAGTAGGGTCTAGGCCCTCCCTCCTGTCTCTAGGCTAAGGGAGTATCCCTCCATGGGGAATGTGCTCCCAAAGTCCTTTCGAGCACCAGGGATACATCCACTGTCAGGCATGCCCCCTATTTAAAAAGAACCCTTTTATTAAAAAGAGAAACCTGAATATTGTAGTCAGTATAACAATCTAAATTTTATTGAGTCATTTTTAAACATTTGCTAAGTGGAGAAAAGAAACTTCACGATACCGAGGCCTGAGACAGCTCATGGCAGGGAGCTGGGGAAGGGGCTCCCTTCAGTGCAGACTCAACACTGGGCTGGGGAAGGGGCTCCCTTCAGTGCAGACTCAACACAGGGCTGGGGAAGGGTCTCCCTTCAGTGCAGACTCAACACAGGGCTGGTCCAGCTGTCCTTTTAAGACCCAAGAACATGAAAAGTGAAACCATCCTGCCTTCTTCCCCCATTTGCATTTTCAAACTAAAAACCCCTACTCCCTCTAGGACTAGGGCCTCAAACAGTGAGGAACAATGAATGACCTCGCCTCTTTCAACAGGCAGACCTAACATTTTATATACACAAATGGGAGAGGAAAGCCATGAATCTTTTAACTGTCCTAGCAAAGCCCACTGCTGTAAGAATCTTCCAGCAATCTTTGCAAAGTAAAGAAGCTGACTGGTGCTAAGAATGTGTTTTGTAAATGATTTTGGTTTTTTATATACAGAACCTACTTTCATCCTGGAGTCATTCTGAATGCTGTCTAGGTATCTGGAGATGCTTGGGGGGAAGGCCTGGGACCCTCCAGTAGAAGAAGACAAGCAAAGGGAAGAAGGAGTTCTATTCAAGCTTGACCCAGCCTAGAAGACTTGGGCCTTGGAGGGGTCACCTAGAGTGAGCCATGCCCCTTCAGACCTGATGGCGCTCAGAAAATATTTCTGTTCTTTGCTCACTCCATGTGGGGACTCGGAAATCTAGAGGTGAACAAACCGTTTGGAAACAGCAGGTCCTGAGGAGATTCAGGAAACACAAGCACTATGCCACAGGTATTATTACTGTCCATGTAAGCCCAGGTTTGTATGATCTGAAGAAACTCAGGTCACATCTTAGGTTCTTGCAAACATAGAAAAGTAGGGTACTAAATGCTAGCCTCTTTCTTAGTACTTCAAGTGTGTGTGTGTGTGTGTGTGTGTGTGTGTAAATCACGTCAGGTTCAGCTTCTTTTTCTCCTTATAAAACATTGTGCTTTCAGCTTTTCTTTTTTCCTCAAGACGTGCTAAAGTGCTGAGTCACCTTTTTGAAAAAAAAAGAAAAGAAGAAAGTAAAGAGTGGTCATGCTTCTTAGAGCTAGCCTCAAGGATGACTTAAGCACACTTTTGCCCCCCCTAGTTGTGATTCTTTTCAGTGCTAAATGACGTCACATTGTGCAATCTTAATAAGGTTTCCAATCAGCCCCACCCACTCTGGCCCCACCCCCACCCTCCAACAAAGATTTTTATCAAATGTGGGATTTTCCCATGAGTCTCAAAATTAGAGAGTCGACTCCCAATAAATATGAGACTGGGGATGTCTGTAGCTCATTCTGCTCTGGAGCCCACCAGGAACGAAAGTCAACTTCATCTGCCCTCCAGGAACAGCTATGAAGTTCCTCTCCGCAAGTAAGTGAAGGCAGTTCCTCGCCCTCTGGTGGAGCTATTGAGCCTGTCTGTGAGAGAGCGCTGTGTGGCTGAGAGCGACGGCTGCGGGCTGGCCAGCAGCCAGCAGCAGGCGCCCAGCTGTGCTATCTGCTCACTTGCCGCGGGTTCCCTTCCATCCACAGGAGACTTCCATCCACTTGCCTTCTTGGGATTGATGCTGGTGATGACCACTGCCCTTCCTACCTCACGAGTCCGGAGAGGAGACTTCACAGAGGACACCACTCCCAACAGACCAGTATATACCACTTTGCAACAAGTTGGAGGCTTGATTACATACGCCCTCAGGGAAATCTTCGAAATGAGAAAAGAGGTGGGTAGGCTGTGAAAGTGGTGAAGGCCCAGAGTGGGCGTTCATTCATTCTCTTTGCTCCTGAGTTGGGAATTCTCTGCTGAGTTCTAGGGCACTTAGGATTGAGGCTAAAGATCAGACTATGCTGTGTTCTTTACCTTTTGCTGGTCTCAGGGGTTTCATTCACAGTCTGGAAAATGCAGAACGAGGCTGCATTTCTAGAAAATTCACAGTGGGCCATTCTAGCCCTACATTTAGCAATTGTTTCTTGGGTAGGGATTCCTTTTTCCTTACCAAAGAGTAAGGTCTCTTTGCCTTTATTTGTCTCTTGCACTCTGGGAGGAAGAAAAGTGCCACTAAACGAATCTGCAGTTGCTTGGGGGTAGTTGCTGTGCTTTTTGGTTGAATGCAAACTGTGTGATCAGGGCTCTCTTGGGCCAACCCAGATAAGATACAGATACAGAGCCCAACAAAGTGCTAACATAAAAACTAGATTAGGCTGCATGGTAGCCCACGCCTCTAATCCTAGCATTCAGGAGGCAGAGGAAGAAAGATCTCTATGATTTACAGGCTAGCCTGATCTACATATCTAGTTACAGGACAGCCAGGAATATAGTGAGAAACCTTGTCCTAAAAACCCAAAACAAACAAATAAGACCTACCTAGATTAAAGTATCTCCCATCTTTAAATGCAAAGTATTTTTACTCGGCATGACAGAAAGGAAAAAAAAAATCACAAGAGAGAAGATAAAGAGCCCAACCTCTAGGTCTGGGTGTGTAGAACCAACTTTGTGATTTCAGGGAAATTCCCTACTATTTGGGACTCTCATCTGCAAAATTATGGAGTTAGAGATGATGGATGGCACAGGCCCTTCCAGATGGAATATTCTGTAACTTAATTTTTTGCCCCAAATATCATCAAAATTTCTTGTTATTTACTAAATTTCTACTATATGCCAGGCAGTTTATATCATTGAATTCTTAAAACAAATGTATGGGGAGGGGCTTTAATAATTCTTTACCTGAAGATAGGAAACAGACTCAGGACAGTAACAAGCTTGAAGCCAGAGGAGAGCCTGGGACAGAGCCTTGGGTTTCTTTCTATTAGACTGCTTGGTTGAGTGCCAAGAAGATGTAGCTTCCTTTTTCTTAGTGTCTGCTGGCTGTGGGGAGCATGATCTGGCCCTCTAGTGGTGTTGCTTTCGGAGACTTAAATGAGCTTTCTGGTACTCTTTTGCAGTTGTGTAATAACAATCCCGATTGTATGAAGTATGATGATGCATTGTCAGAAAACAATCTGGAACTTCCGGTGATAGAAAGGAATGACGGATGCCTCCAAACAGAATACAATTGGGTAGGAATCTGTCATATTTTCTTTCAGCAATTTTTCAGCCAAAGTTCTCTTGCATGTGTTTAGTGTCTGCATTCATATAGTTCCAGTCAGGCAACAAAGATAGGGGAATAGATATAAAGAATATTATAAGGAAAGTAACTGACAGCTTTGATTAAGAAGCAGTTTCTCATTGAACAGGTAATGTCCCACTACGTTGGGATTCTTCACATCTGTTAGATGCTAGAAATCATAGCAAGTTTAACTAGTTCATCTCAAGTACAGTGGTTCAGAAACCATTCTCTTCTCTGGGTGCCCCTAGAAGGATCCAAGCCCATTGTCCCTACTGAGAACACCCTCCATACCCCTCTCCCTCCAGCCAGTGAGATAGCCTGCATGGATGTCTCACTGTTCCTTAAAAGCATGTCCCGGGCTTGCCCAGACAAGAGCAAGGGCACAGGAAGGGCCCTATAGGTAGAGGCAGGGGTCCAGAAGAGGCCCACTGCCACACTCTCGGTCCTTCCTTGGGAAAAATATTAAGTGGTGCCTCCAGTTGCCCAGACATTTTAGGGATGTCAGCCAATGCTGCCTGGTATCCAATTCTCTAGAAGGGCAAAGGGAGAAGATGTTCAACAGCAGGAATCTTATTCTCAGATTGAGTCTGTCTCCTAGAGAGAACTAATTTCCCCTCCCACTCTACTCATAGGAAATTTGCCTACTGAAAATCACCTCTGGCCTTCTGGACTACCAGATCTATCTGGAGTTTGTGACGAACAATGTACAAGATAACAAGAAAGACAAAGCCAGAGTCATTCAGAGCACCACCAAAACCCTAAATCAGATCTTCAAACAAGAGGTGAGTTTGTCCCTATCTCATGCAGTGTGGGAAGGGATGAGGGAACAGGGCCCTCCAGGCTACAGCACTGCTTCCGTATCAGCCTTAGAAAGGGGAGGGTCTGAGCAACTGCTCCTGTTGTAAGACCCTGTTTTGTTTCACTTTGGGGTTTTGGTTTGAGGCTCTCTTTTGCAAAGAAAATAACTACTTTAAACCATATTAAACAGATTTTTAACTAACTGCTTAAGAGATAAGAAAAATATAACAGACTAAAGGGAACATATCCAAACATAGTTAACCATTATAAAAGAGCACAGGGCACAAAAATTACTTTAATATTTAATCCCTGGCAAGTGACATTCTTGCTACTAGAATCCTAACACAGAGAAGTAGCCAAAGGCTAAAAAGACAGGAGGGAGATGAAGGGCTTCTGGCCACCACTAGCTATTAAATAGAAACTATGGAGGGTTGAGAATGTGGGTGAGCCAAGACAGATGTAAGGAGGGCCTGGAATGGAGCCCTGATGTTAAGTCTGTCTCTGCCTCTTGTAGTTTCTTGCTTCAAACCAGAGCTCTTCCTAGCTTAACGTGTACAGGACCCATTCAGGGTCTTGTTCCATCAGAGTTTGACTTAGAGTCAGGGGAGGGGACTAAGATTCATTTCGTAGCTGCCTGCTTACATAACTCTGCTGTACTGACAGTTCACAAGTAGTGGGACGAACCTTCCAGTTAGCCATCCCCTTACAGTGTGTCCATGGAAGGGGCTTCCAGCATCCTTCATGCTATCACACCGAGACTCGCAACAGAATCTGAATGGGAAGTGAAAGGGAAAACACTTGACTTAGAACTCACTGAACCACCTTACGGATGGGCTCCTCTGCCGAGTGTGTCAGCACTGTTCTGGATAAGAGACAAATAAGATGGTGGTGCTGACCTCTGGGTGCCTACTCTCTAATGGCAGACAGAACAGTAAGGGGGAAGTTAGGATACTGTTGCTATTTAAAAAAAAATTAATAATCTTTGGATTCTGTTGCTATTGAAAAACTAATAATCACTTTGATTAAAAAAAAGAAAGAAAGGAAGGAAGGGAGGGAGGAAGGAAGTGCTATGCATAGGTCCCTCTCAAGAGTGAGCTTGAAGCAAAAGCACCCCCTCTAGCTTGGGTGAGTCAGGGCAGATGGGACCAAATAGCCTCATTCATCCTAAGTTTGGAAATCTTCCCATAGTCCAGAGCACCCCACAAAAAAAATGTGTACAGTATTTAACCAGTCTTTCTCCTCCCCACACCATTAGGTAAAGGATCCAGGTAAAATAGTCACGCCTTGCCCAACTTCCAAGGCCCTCCTAATGGAGAAGCTGGAGTCACAGAAGGAGTGGCCAAGGACCAAGACTATCGAACTCATCCTGAAAGCACTTGAAGAATTCCTAAAAGTCACCATGAGGTCTACTCGGCAAAACTAGTGTGCTGTGCCTAAGCGTACGGATCTGTGGACACTCACTACGGTCAGAAACATATCCTGTCATTGGGTATCTGCCTTATGTTGTTCTCTACGAAGAACTGACAGTATGAATGCTGGGACACTATTTTAATTATTTTTAATTTATTGATAATTTAAATATGTAAACTGTAAGTTAATTTATGATTAATATTTATATAATTTTTATGAAGTGTCACTTGAAATATTATATGTAATAGTTTTTAAAATGATAATATAAAAATCTATTTGATCTGAATATTCTGTTACATACTCAGATTATTTCTTGGAATGTATACGTTTACCTCAATAAATTGCTAATTTATATGTTTTTAAAGAAATCTTTGTGTTGTGTTTTTATAATGTTTAGACTGCCTTCAAATAGAGAAATCACATTATCTTTAAAAAATCGGGGACTTGCCAGGTGGTGGCGGCACAAGCCTTTAACCCCAGCACTCAGAAGGCAAAGACAGGAGGATCTCTGTGAGTTTGAGGCCAGCCTGGTCTACAGAATGAGTTCCAGAACAGGCTCCAAAGCTATGGAGAAAACTTGTATCAAAACTACCCCCCCCCAAAAAAAAAAACCAGGGACTTAAGGATACAACTTAACTAGTAAAGTACTTGCCCACCCAGCATGAACAAGGCCCTAAATTGGATCTGAGCACAAAAAAGAAAACAATCATAAATTAAGCAATTGTATGATATATAAAATTCAATAAAAATGAAATAGCTACAGGTGGCAAGTGAGAGGAAAAATTCTTCCCTGGACCTTACGGCTTTGCTAACAGGAAATAGGATTAGCACACAAAATCCACCAAGTGGAGCAAGTTTTAGGGTAGTGAACAACACCTGGCTAGGGAGCTTGCGTAATAGCAAATGGCCACTACCTCTTGACATGTCCATAAGTAACTCCATGGATGCACAGAACCTAGACAACAGTCGCTTATTGGATTCTGATGTGGTGAATGCCTCGGCCCACCTTCCTCCATCAGAAAGCTCAGCTGCCTG
Source organism: Phodopus roborovskii (assembly GCF_943737965.1). NCBI lineage: Eukaryota > Metazoa > Chordata > Mammalia > Rodentia > Cricetidae > Phodopus > Phodopus roborovskii. The sequence continues at coordinate 26,132,855 of NW_026126571.1, read as the reverse complement.
CCTCACTGAGCCTTTGTCTGCTTAGTGGCATACCTTTTCTGAACCCACACAGACTTTCTTTACTTCACTGTTAACCTCATTTATGATTTCTTGGTTTACAAATCTCAATATAAACACATTTCTTATTACCATTAATATAAAACAGACAACAGCCAAACCCTTAAATCCCTGCCTCCTGCCAGGTACCAGGATAAAAGGTTGCATCTATCACAGTTAATCCCAGCATGAGTACATTTTTTTTTTATTTTTAAATGTATACATTCTTTTCTGGTCCCTTCTGAAAAATAAAACATGGTCTCCAAGTTGAAATTCAAGTCTACCTGCCTCCAGGTCTATTCTTAACTTTACAATTGTCACTGAAAGATAGAGATGGAAAAATCTCAAAACATTTTAATATAGAAAATACATATAAAGTTGAAATCACAGACTCTAAGACCATACAACAACTTAGATAAGGTAGAGCAAGGTACACGCTCCCATTTAACTAGAGTCCTGTCTCCCTTGTCTGCCATCTCCATACATTGCACAGATCTCCTTATCAGGGTCTGTCATGATATAACACACCTTAAAATCTAAGGAGCTGTCCTTCCAGCTAGCATGTGGGTCCCTCAAGAAAGCAGACTCTAGTATGTCCACCTTCTTATGCTAGACCCACAGCCAAGAGCCTGAGCAAAGGGACCCCTATAAGTATTTGCTGAATGAAGAGTGAAAACTTAGGTCGTCACAGTATAACACAAATCAGCTCTTGGTGAATATAGAGAATTTGGAGGACATTACACTGATGTGCCATTGTCTTAAGGAAAAATAGAAAAGAATGCAAAAGGAACATTTGGAGGTCTTCTAAATAATGCAATGAGTAGTCACAGAGTGACAAACAGATAGGCATGGGCCCTGGCTCTGTGGCAGGAAAAACAGACATCACACAAGCAATGCTGTTTTACAAAAGGAAAACTTGAGGCCTCAAAGACCCTATCCTGGTTACACTAACAAAAGTGGGATCCAAGTAATCTGGGAAGGGCATCATCTAGACTTCCTGGAGAAAGAGAGACTTTGGCCAAGATATGGAAGATATGTGAGAGTTAACCAGGCCAGGCTAGAAAGAGCATTCCAGGCAGAGGAAATAGCATATTCAAAGCTCTCCAATAATAATAGTAGTAGTAGTGGTGGTGGTGGTAAGTTATTGTATAGCTTTCATAATTCTTGAAGGTGCTATGCAGGCTGTTGGGAGAGAAAACTCACCAACTGTACCACTCAGTACTAATCTAATAGACAAGATATGCCCATTAATGCACAGTAGAATGGAAGTTATGGAGAAACCAACTGCTTTCTGATTGGATCTGAAGTCTGATCCACAGAAAGAAATTCATGCCTGGTACTCTCAACCTTGCCAAAAGCCCCATGGCTCAGCAGGTCATAGTTCTTAGGGAGGAACCTACTACTGCTATTTTACTAAATTGTTATGTTAACAAATTGGCTTTTAACATTTACAATACATTCATAGATTAATGATGTTCTCAACCTTCACCAAAAAACCTCCTGAAATTAATGAAAAGACTTATAACTGGTCAAAGTACTGAGAATAAATGGTAGTTGAGTGCTCAACCTTAAATGGGACATCTACATTAATACCACCTTCATCCTAAGGCTCAGAGAACATTGTGGAAGAGCTGTGGATTGGAGGAGAGTGCTGGGAAACACTGAACACAACATGGCTGCAGCACTCATGAACACACTACAGTTATAGTTCTCCACACAAGACCTGCACACGATCAAGTCAAACCCAGAAGATCAGTCAATATTCCAGCAGCAACATTGAATGGACTCAATGGGTTACAAAAAGACAGCAGGAGAGAACATGAACCTGGGAAGGGGACATGTTTTTGGGAAGGAAGTTATTGGGCATAAATATGATCTACGTGTATATACATATATGAAACTGTCAAAAAAAGAACTATAAGGTTTCTTTAAACATACGAAAATAAATATTGAAAATGTCATTAAGTCGAGTACCTGAAGAGCAAGAAGGGAAGTTGAGAAGGGCTGAAAAGGAAAAGTGTTGCCCAGGCCATCAAGAACATTTGAAGGCATATTCAGAAAACTCCAATCTTTCTCACATGTGGTGAGAAGATGGATTTGAAATAATAAAATTGCATATAAGATTTACATTTTAGTGTTTACTCAAGTTGCAATTTGGAGAATGGATTAAAAATGCTACTGGAATGCTCGCTTCAGCAGCACATACACTAAAATTGGAACGATACAGAGAAGATTAGCATGGCCCCTGTGCAAGGATGACATGCAAATTCATGAAGGGTTCCATATTTAATATGAACAAAGGAGTCAAGACCATGATGGGGAAACCCACAGAATCAGCTGACCCAAGCTAGTGAGACATCACTGACTCAGGACTGACAAATGGGGAACCTGCATAAGACCGAGCTAGACTCCCTTAATATAGGTGACAATGGTGTGACTGGGACAATATATGAGGCCACTGGCAGTGGGTCCAAGATCGAACTCTAATGCACAAACTGACTTAGTGGAGCCCATTCTATATGGAGAGATACCTTGCTCAGCCTAAATATAGGGGTGTGTGGGGGGTAGAGAGGTGCCTTGGTCCTGTCTCAAGGAGATAATAGGACAGACTTAGACTTCCTAGGGAAGACCTTACCCTCTCCCAGGAGCAGACAGGAGATGGGAGGGGTAGGGGGAGTGGGAGAAGAAAGAGGGTGAATTGGAATGTAAAAAATAGATTAATTAAAAAAATTGTTAACCCCCCCCCAAAAAAAAGCTGCTAGAAGAGAATGCTAGGGGGACTTTCCAAAGGATTTTATTAGGGTCTGAGGAACAAATGGCAGTGTTCTGGTTCATTGTGGGGATAATAGCCAGCAAGTGTAAGACTGGCCAGTTCAGTTACGTGGAATTTCAGAAGACACTTGGTGACTCACAAGGAGAGAGGGACTTGGGGTTGAATAGAGAAGTAAACACATGGAGGGCTTGGGATCTGAACACATTTGTTTAAACACGTCTCTGAGCAGCTGTAACATGTCCGCTTCTCTCCTCAGGCCTGGGAGTACAGAGATGATGAGACAAACATCTCTGTTCACGAAGAACTTAAAAATGAATACTGAACCATGCACTAAACATGTGTTACAGTTATGGATTGAATTGTGGCCCCCAAAAGATGTGTTAAAGTCCTGATTCCCTTTGGTTTTGGTTTTGGTTTTTTGAGACAGGGTTTCTCTGTGTAGCTTTGGAGCCTGTCCTAGAACTTGCTCTGTAGACCAGGCTGGCCTCGAACTCACAGAGATCCTCCTACCTCTGCCATCCATGTGCTGGGATTAAAGGCAGACACCACCAATGCCCATCTTGGAAATGGGCTCTTTACATATGTAATCAAAACAGGATGAGGTAATTACAGTGGGTCTTATAAGACCAGAGGGCCAGGTGGTGGGAATATGGGCCTACCTTTTTGGTTTTTGCTTGTTTTACCTTTGTGAAAGGGTATTTATTGCTCTTTAACCTAGGGGCCTTGGACTTGCTGTGAATCACAGGTTAACAATCCTCCTGGGGCGGGAGATGTCTATGAGTATAGATTTGAATGTGTACACCCATGTGCGTCTTTTTGTGATGGGGAGGCCAGAAGTTGGTGTCTGATGTCAAGTATCTTCCTCTTATTCTTTGACAGGGGGTGTCTCACCGAACACGGAACTCATTGGTTCAGTGAGATTAATCAGCCACAGTCCCAGCACTAGTTTTATACAAGCACACCACCATATCCCCAAATCTGCATGTGTCTCATTAGGTTTTATTGCTGTGAAGAGACAGACAAAACAGTTAATTGGGGCTGCCTTACAGTTTCAGAGGTTTAGTTCATTATTGTCATGGCAGGAAGAATGGTGGCAGGCAGGCAGACATGGTGCTGGAGAAGGAATGGAGAGTTCTAAATCTGGATCCACAGGCAGCAGGAAGGGACTGTCACACTTAAGACCCCTAATGATACACTTCACCCAACAAAGTCAAACCTACTCCACAAAGCCACACCTTCTAATAGGACCTTCCCCTATGAGCCTATGGGGCCAGTTTCATTCAAACTACCACAACGTGGGTGCTGCACATCTAAACTCAGGTCTTCATGCTTGCATGGCAAGCACTTTACCATTTCGTATGGAGTCAGCTCCATAGCACCACAACACATGTTTTCATTTATAAATGTTGAGAGATATTCAATTTTTTCTGGTAATGTGGGGTCAAGAGAATGGGCTCCAGAGGTCAGAGGAAATAATCTAGAAGATATCCAATTTCTTAAAGCAGGTTCAAGCAAAAATAGAACAATGCTGGTGAAGCAAGCAAGCAAGAAAATAACAACAAAATCCCTGCTGGCAGATGGGCCCCAGAACTTCCAGATGTGGCGATGTGATATCAGGGTGTCAAGTTTAACTTGCCATCTATTTCCTCATAAAACTTCCACAAGACTAATTCACCAGCACAAAGCAAATAGCTGCCAGACGTGTGTCAAACCAACTCTCAATAATAGAGGGTAGTTTATACTTATGCTTGAGGGAAAAAGTGTACAAGGGATGTTTAAAAATGAGTCAAAAATGAGACCTCAAGAAGTGACCACATGTCCCAGAACATCTGGGATCTGTAGTTCCTGTGGTCTGTTTAGAATGGACACAGTGCGTATTATATTTTGGTGCTGAAGGAAAGGTTATTCCTAAATGCTAAAGCTTGGTAACAGAGTCTGGATTGGTGTTGCACCTTTATTCCCAGCACTGGGAGACAGAGGTAGAAGGATGTCTGTGAGTTGAAGGCAGCCTAGTCTACAACTGGAGGTCCAGGGCAGTCAGGGCTGTTACCCAGAGAAACTCCATCTCAAAAACAAAACAGAAGATTGGTAACATTTATACTATGAACATGAAAATGTGTGAGAGAGAATGCTGATGGGGAGAGAGCAGCACAGATTCCACTCAAATAACAACTTCAAAAGCTTCTGGTGGCTTCCGGAAGGGAAGAAACAGGTAAGCTGATTCTGAAGCAAATCTAAAGATATTTCCAAAAGCCATCTGGAAACTATTTTATAAGCATCAGATATACTTTTCAGATAAAAAGAGTTTAGAGTTACCCTACACAGGGGATTTTACTCACAGGCCAGGTTGCCAACTAAAAAGCCCAATGTGGGGCAGCTGCCCCTACCTACATTTGTTGGTGAAAAGTGTTAGAGACCCCAGTGTCAATCCTCTTACTGCTCACCTGCAGGGTCCTGTTGGTTATTCTTCACCCTTTGTCTCCAGATAAAATACTAGGATTAGTTTGTCAACACCCACAAAATTACTTCCTTGAATTTTGATTGAGATTGTATTGAATCTATAGATGAAGATAATAAGATAGCATTATGGCATCTTCCTATTTATGAAAATGATATGACTTTGTATGTCTTTAATTCTTTATTGATAACTTTTACTTTAGTTTTTTTTTTTAGCTTGTCTTACATAGATATTTACATGCTTTTGATAGATTTAAACCTTTTTTGTTTTTGTTTGTCTTCTTGGGTGATAATATAAATAACATGTCTTTAATTTCAAATTTTACTAGCTCACTGATAGTAAATACTACTACCTTGCAATTAAAATTTTTTGGTCCAGCCGGGTTCAGCCAGGTGTGGTGCACACAACTGAACCTCCAGAACTCAGGAGGCTGAGATCAGAGGATTGAGAATTTGAAACAAGTCTTGGTTATAGGTTTTAGACTACCTTAGCTTATTTGGTGAACCTGGGTAATCATCCATTTTTAAGGTACATCTCATTGTTTTCAACTCTCATTCAAATTTCAGAATATTCTAAGCCACTTGGGATATTGGAAGAGCCCCCAACCCAAGAAATCTGAAAAACATAATAAACATCTAAAACACACACACACACACACACACACACACACACACACACACACACACACCAGTACCAGGAGGTCAAACACAATGGTTCATCCATAATTTTATAAAGTTCAAGAAATACAGGTCCTGTGTGTATATACTCTAGAGTTTAGTTAATACTTTTAAATGGACAGTCAATAAAGCTGGACATATAAGGAGGCAGACATCAAAAATAAAGAGCAGCAACTGGCCATTTGAGGAGACAAAATACACTGAACTAACAAGACATAGAAAAGAGAGAGCAGCAAAGAGAGAGCTGACATACAGAAAGAATCTTCATGCTTTAGAAGGAAATCATCTAAAAAACAAAATCAAAATCAAAAATAAACTTTTATCAGCTTGTTTTAGATTTCTTAACAATGAAGCAAGAATACTGGAATTCTCTAAATTAGGTTGAGGTAGAAAGAACCACCCTAAAAGTAAATGGTACCATTCCATGGACTATGATGCTAAAGAAAATGGAGAAAGCAAGCTGAGCACCAACATACATTTTCTTTTCTCCCAGCCTGCAGATACAATGGGATGTGGGCAGCCAGAGCTACTCACCTGTCTCCACAACTTCCCCTCAATGCCTGATTGTGTTTAATCCCAGCACTCGGGAGGCAGAGGCAGGTGGATCTCTGTGAGTTTGAGGCCAGTCTGGTCTACAGAGCGAGTGCCAGGACAATACAGAGAAACCCTGACTTGAAAAACCAAAGGGTTTGGGGGAACAGTAGATGACTGACCATGGGGTGTCAGAGAGGAACAGAGACTATACTGAGAACTTAGCTAGTGACCATTTTAGTGTGATTTGTCTATTTGGTTGGTTGGTATTTTTTGGTTTGGTTTGGTTTTTTGAGACAGGGTTTCTCTGTGTAGCCCTGACTATCCTGGAATTCTCTCCATAGACCAGGCTAGCCTTGAACTCACAGAGATCTACCTGCCTCTGCCTATGCTGAGATTAAAGGCGTGCACCACCACCAGGCTTTATGTGTTATTTTACCAAAGAATCTAGCTGCATTCTGCCTGTGCACAGAGAACTTAATGAGGATGAATTAATGGACCAATTTTTTTGGTAGAGGAATTTTAAGACAGGATAGCAGCCTGGCAGTGCCGTGGCTATTACACATTCTTACCCATTTGATTCAGTTCTACAGTGAAAGAGCATTTAAAGGGCAGAAAGGCATTTAAAGAATGCAAACAATGTACGTTTTGGGGTGGGGGGAACTCAAGGGCTGCATCCTTACATGGCCTCAGGGACTTGACCTGACTAAGGCAGTGAGGATATGAAATGACAAGCTCACGGATAAGTATCCAGGAAACTGGGATCTGTGCCCGCCCAGGAAGGTTGGCATGTTTATTATGTACAGTTGAATAGGGAGGCAGAGTTATTGTATGTAGCTGACCAAGGAGGCAGGTCTAGCTGAGCTCAGGAAGAGCAGTCTCTGTAGGGGAGCAGTCTTCTGGCCGCAAACACCCATTGAGGAGAAAGCTATGATGGACATTTTCTTCACAAACTGTCAACATTTGCACATGACCTCCCTCTGAGCCTCAACTCCCTGGGTGGGGGGAGGCTTTACCATTTCCCCATGGGTCTCAGGCTCTGGTCTTCCACATGGCTGGCTAATGTCAACATTACACATTCACTCAGGACTGCACACACTCAGGGCTTCCTTAAGTTGCAGAGAAGGTGCATGTTGAAAAAGACTGTGAAAGTTAGAGAAATGTCTTGCTAGTCACTCGAGTTATAGGAAATGTGCCCTGAGGGTGAGACCTATCCATCAAAGTCTCCAACTTATAAAAATGCAAATCATTTGAGAGAGCGCGTAACTGAGAATGCCTTGCAGGAGTTCCCTGCTCTTGAAAAGCAACTGTCTAGGAAGGTGTTTTCTCAGAGTCAGCACGAAGAGTCTGCTGCATTTATGATCCAGAAAGGTCAGGCTCCATTTCCAGCTGGCAACAGAATGAGGCACCAGAATCCACATGCTGGTGCTTTTACAGTCTTGAAAAATACAAGACTGGGGGGGTCAGAGAGTCTTGCATAATAGCTCCACAGAATCACTGCGGCCAGACAATGTGTAGCAGGATTAGAGAAGCCAATAGGTTTAGTACATAAAGCTGTGAAGGCAAAGCCCAACTTACAAAGGAAACCCAAGGATGTTAAGGATGCCAGAACCTTGGGATGTTCATTAAGGAAAGTGGCATGCACAGTAGATCTGGTTCAAGAGAAAGACTATGTGTGCTGTGGAGGGACACAGCTACCTAGGTCCTTTGAACACCAAATTATTCCACCACGCACTCCAGATCTGCAGGGCACAGTTCAGTAGGATTTGGTGTTTGTCCTGCTAAGTTTTGGCCTGTATTTGGTCTACTCTTTCCTTATTACATCCCCATTCCTCTCTTTAGAAATGGGGATGTTTATTCTGCATCATATTTTGGAAGCATGTGACCTGGTTTTTATTTTCAGGGCCTCACCATTAATAGCCTGTGTCTCAGACCAGACTGTGCACTTTCTTTTGAACAGTGTTGGTGAAAGGGGTAAATTAATAAAGGGACCATACCCTCATTCAGCCCTCTGCTTTAGCAGTCATGCCAGGCTACAGAAAAGACATATGAGCCTCTGACTCAGCACATGACACAAGGAAACTCCAGATCCCTGGCCTCCTGGGGCCTAGGGCCAAAATTGAACACAAAGGAAACTCCAGACCACTCCCCTAGTCTCCTAGATACTTGGTCCCTGGGAACTGTTTGGCCCAACACAACCCAGTAGCCAGTGTTGGTTTAGACTTTGAGACTCTGACCCCAAGTTGTTTATTTTAAGCATATTTAAGCACAGCACAATTTGGTGAAAACTATTTTAGTGATAATTAACTCAATCCTGTATGCACAACAAAGTATACAATCTCCTTGAGAAAGAAAGCAAGCTAAATCCAGATCAAACAAGAATATAGAGAGTGTCATTATAAAATCCATTGAGATAAAGTCTATAGAAGAAAATCAGGTTTACTGTTGGCTAAGAAAAACAAGTTTACGATAAATGATCTGGGGGAAGGTCTGGTCCTAGAAAAGTCTCTAGCCATACAGATAACACAAAGGTTCTCAGGCTAGAAAGTAATCCACTCCAGCTTTCTGGGTGGAAAATAGGTTTTCCTTCCATCCCTTCACTTGAAGAAATAAGTCTATGTTTTTGTTTTGTTTTGATTTGATTTTTTAAGAGAGGGTTTGTCTGTGTAGCTTTGGAGGCTGTCCTAGAACTCACTCTGTAGACCTGGCTGTCCGGGAACTCACCGTGATCTGTTGCTTCTGCCTCCTGAGCACTGGTATTAAAGGCTTGTGCCACCAAGCCTGGCTGAAAAACAAGCCTATGCTTAACATTCCAGGTTCCCCTAAAGCATGTCTGTGAGCACAAAGACCTTTTGCTTCAGGAAATCAGAGCAGGAACTTGGGTCAGGAACCTACAGGCAGGAGCTGATCCAGAGATCATGGCGGGGTGCTGCAAGGCTCAGTCTCTTTCTTATAGCACCAAGGACCACCATCCCAAACCCCACTCACAGTGGGTTGAGCCCTCCCACACCAATCGGTAATTAAGAAAATGGACTGCAGACCTGTGATGGGAGATGCCATTATGTATATACGTTTCTCATACTGGTTAATAATAAAGCACTGTTGGCCAATAGGAAAGGAAGATAGGAGGGACTAGGAGACAAGGAGGAAATAGGAAGTGGTAAGGAGGAGTCAAGATGGAGAGTCTGAAGAAAGCAGTATGCCGCCGGCTCCCTGGTAAGAGAAATACATAGATCAGCAGAAATGGGTTAATAATTAAAGGCAGAGCTAGCCGATAAGTAACAAGTAACCGGGCCAACAGCATTGTGTCAAATACAGAGTCTCTGTGCATTATTTGGGGCTGGTGCGGCAGCAGGACAAGACCAGCGGCGGCAGGCGGAAAAACCGTACTCGTTACAGACCTGTTTACATACCAATCTTGGGGAGGTATTTTCTTCACATGAGAGTTACTCTTCCCAAATGACTCTAGCTTGTATTAAAACTATCCCAGTTAATTGAGGAAGGCAGACTCACCCTAAATGTGGGTAGTACCATTTTTTTTTTCATGGGTTGTGGTGCTGGACTGATCAAAAAGGAGAAAGCTAGCTGAGCACAGACATCCATGCTCTCTATTCCCTGCCTGCAGATATAATATGATCAGCATCCTATATTCCTGCCACCAGATTTTCCCACCATGATGAACTGTTCTTACAATCTGTAAACCAAATTACACCATTTCTTCCTTACATTGATTTTTGTCAGGCATTTTGTCCCAGTGACATGCAAAATAGCTAATAACAAATGATAAGCTGGTAATTCATGTGACAATGCTGTATAGGCAATAATGTAACATAAAAATAGGAGCTATTGTCTGGAGTATTCTACGTACTTAGGTTTTTCATTAGCTTAATGTTATTCAAAATGTGGCCTGTGTACTATGGTTATGAATGAACTCTTCTTATAGATCTGCAATATGACAAAAAAAAAATCAATTGAGCAAACCTGTGGAATAGCTATTTTTATATTGCCACAACATCCAAATATGTGATCAATGGCCACTTTCATTGTGCAAGTTACAGAGTGGTTCAATTTTTCAGACAGATTATGAATTATAGATAGGCCATGGTATGCGTATGAGTTACACATAGTTTGTGGATCATTTATTTTAAGGTTGATCTGTCAATTGAACTCCCAAAATATATAAAAACATGAACATGTTGGCATTGTTTATAACTTTACAATTAACTTAAATATTAGTCAAGTCCTTAAGAAAATTTAATGAAAAAATATCACACCCCAAATAATCTTCCACTTGTGGCAGTATGAAAGTGATTCCAAAGAAAGATGAAAAGCATTCATCTGTCTTGCTCAGATCAAGATCCCTCTTTACTGGGCTTGTTTACTTTGGGAGCTGTGATTGGTGGTCAGTGTTAAACGTATTATCCATAGCAACTAAGAACACTCAGCCTTCTAAAGCTAAGTCGTATTTGCAACACACAAACATCACACACATACACAGTCACAAGCCACACAGTCACAAATATCACACACACACACACACACACACACACACACACACAGTGGGGATGTCTTCTGTGCATATGTTTCTCTTATTGGTTGATGAATAAAACACTGTGTGGCTAGTGGCCAGGCAGGAAGAATAGGCAAGGCTACCAAAGGAGGAGAATTCTGGGAATGGTAGGTAGACAGCAGTTGACATGTAGCTGACAAAGGAGTAGCAGGTCTGGATCCTTCTCCAATAAGCCAAGACCATGTGGAAATACATAGATTAATAGAAATGGGTTAATAATTAAGATAGAACTAGCAATAAGAAGCCTAGTCATTGCCAACAGTTTTATAACTAATATAGTGTCCATGTGTTTCACTGGGGCAAGGCAGCTGTAAAACCAGGCAGGAAATCCTGGAAACATACAACATTATATATACATAACATCATACACACACAAACATCACAGACACACAAACACCATACATACAAATCACACACACAAACATCACACAACACATATAAATATCACACACACACAAACATTACAGACACACACAAACATCACACACCATCACAAACATCATATATACATACAAACTTCACATACAAACACAAACACTTCTCACACCCACAAACAAATATCATATACACAAACATTACACTCAAGCACCACACACACACATCATACATGTATACACATACAATGTTTTTTATTAAAGAAATCAATAGGAGAAACTACAGAGAATATACAAATATATGGAGATTCAACAACTTGTTTTTGATTATCAGTGAGTTACTAAAGAAATTACAGAACAATTTTAAAAACTCCCTAGACTCAAATGAAAATAAAACACAAGTTATCAGTACCTGTGGAGTTCAGCAAAGGCAGGTCTAAGAGGGAGCTTATAGCTATAAGTACATACATTTTAAAAAATTCCAAAGGGCCTTCCAGTAAATAACCCAAGGATACAGCTCAAGGTCTTAGCAAAGAGCAGACTGAGTCTGAAATTGGTGGATAGGAAGAAATAATACAGGTCAGGATGGAAACCAATGAAATGGAACATTTAGTAAAATGATGTGGCCAAGGCTCAGTTCTTTGAAAATATGCACGAGTGTCGTGAGCGGTCTTTGCGGGGCTGCAATCGGAGCCAGCCGAGCAGCCCCAAGTCCGTACCTGAGTGGGGGAATTTGGATGAGGGAAAGGCTAGCTATAGACAACAAAGAAAGACAGAGAGACAGAATAAAGGTCAGGAGGGCAGATCAGTCAATATTGAAATGCCACGAGTTTATTTTTCACCACTCTTATATACCTTAGCTAAAATTGGAACACAGTATCATATATATGGAACAGACATTTCTTCCTCACTCATTCCAAGGGTTCAATAACCACACCTTAGCTCTAAACTTCTTGTTCCCTAGCCTTGAGGTCAGGAGTAACCATACCTCAGATTCAATTTCTCCTTCCTTAGCCTTGACATTCAGGAGTAGCCACACCTCAGATTCAGGTCAGTTGTCATTTAGACTAATATGGCCAAAACATCCTTACTGTAGCCACACCTCAGACCTTTAGGTCTTGTGACTTGCTGACAGCTTTGAACTCTGTCCTTGTGCCAAGATGAAGTGCAGCCATCTTTATGGGCACCCACACACAAGACTGACAAACTCCAAACCAAAAGAGAAAAAAAAATCCAAATTAGTAAAATTAGAGATAAAAAGGCAATTATTACAATAGATATTATAAAAAATCCACTACATGAGGGAATATTTTGAAATATATACAAATATATACATTGGAAAGATTATAAGAAATACCCAAATTCCTAGACAACATATGACCTACAAAATTTAAACCAAGAAAAAACAATCTTCACAAATCAATTAAATGCAACAATATTGAAGCAATAATAAAGTGTCCCAACCAAGAAGCCCCATGTATTGTAAGGATGAAAAAATTTAGCCTAATTCTCCCTAGACTCTGCCCCCTAGCAGTGAGTAGGCAAAAGGTCATTCTTGACTGTTTACGACAGGGTAGTTTACCGACAGCACCTGTGAGTGAATGAGAACAGAAATGAGCCTTGTCACACTACCCAGAAGCCCTAGCGAAAGCAGACTTCCTGGGCTAAGCTGGGCTTGGATAGTTCAAATTGATTGGTCCGCACTGGATGCTATGAGATGATTGGTTTGTGATGCGCGGGCTTTGTTGTAACCCTATAAAAGCTGTCTGAACCCTGTACCCAGGGTTCCCAGTCCTCTACCCCACATGGAATATGGCTGTGGACCCCAGTGCGCTGGAATATAAAAGACCTCGTGCTTTTGCATCAAGACCGCTTCTCGTGAGTGATTTGGGGAGGCCACCTTTCCTGAGTCGGACATGAGGGTCCATGCCCTCTGCGGGTCTTTCAGTATCAGTCAGAGTTAGCTAGAGGAACAAAACCAAGAGGATGAATATATATATATATATATATATATATATATATATATATATTCATTTCAGTATTACACGTGTTAAAAGAAGTAAATAAAATAGCAACAATACCTCAATCACATTGGAGATGCAGGGTGTTTCAGGAATCCAATCTGATAACAATAACTTGGAGGTTCCTGGCGAGCAGCTGGGTCCTTAATTACAGATGGAAGCCTGGACATGATGCTTCTGATATCAGCTAACCAATCAGCAGCAACCATGGGAGTGAATCAGTTCCACAAGAGGGAAGGCCAGTAAAAGGCAAAGTAAAAACAAAACAAATTTGTTCTGCAGTGCCTTTTTCTAGCTGGGATAGAAATGTGCCATCCACACTTGGAGTGGGTCTTCCCACATTAATTAGGGCAATCAGGACAATTATTCAGGTGAGACTATATTCATCTGATTCAAATTTGTGGCAAAACAGCTAATACTAATGCTCCCCAAACTATCCCTTACAACATTATCTCACTCTAGGGTTAGTGAATTGCTCTGCAGGTAAGGTGGCTTGCAGTACAATCCTGACAAACAGTGCTCAATCTCTGGAATTCGTGGAAAAATCAAAGAGAGAACTGACTCCACAAAGTTATCCTCTGACTTACATATACACACACATACACACACCATACACATACATACATATACACAATGATGATATATTAATTAAAATTTCAAACTCAGGCTACAGAATTAGCATTATATTTATACTATAAATGCATACAACAACAAAAAGAGAAAGATCTACTAATTACCTTAATAAAGATAGATGTAAAAATTGCCATAAAAATGTGTACCAAGTGATTTAAAATATTACGAATCATGACCAAGTCAGTCTCATTTTAGCATGCAAAAATGGTTCAACATACATAAATCAATAAGTGTTAATATAGCATAAAAAGACTTGAAGGACAGAAACTACTGGTTGTCTTAATGGATGAAAGGCTATGTCATTCCTTATGATAAAGCCCTAAAGAATTAGAGATATAAAAATGATGCCTCAACACAACAAAGGCGTATATGACAACCTATAGTCAATAGCAAAGTGAATGTTGAAAACTGAATGCACCTCTTCTAAATTCAGGAACAAGACAAGGGTGCCCAGTCTCACTTGTACTCAATAGAGAGCCTCAATTCTCTGCCAGAGAAATTAGGCAACAGAAATAAACGAAGGGAACACAAATAACAGGGGAAAAAAAATCAAATTATCCCTGTTTCCAGATGATAAGATCCTATACTTTAAAGACCCTGAACTCCATCATAAAATTTGTAGCATCCGAGCTACACTCTGTTCCACGAATTGGGTGAAGGCCTAGAGATTGAAATAGAGACAATACAGTGGATCATTCATCCAATGGCAATGTTGGAACGCCGAATGCTAAATGCCGTTTATTGAAGGGATGGAACAGGCTTAAATACTGACTTACAGCACAGTGGAAAATTAGTGGAATTTTAGGCTTAGCTCCTCCCTGCGAGGTGTGTGTTGTCAGAGGTGTGTGTTATCAAAACCGGAAGAGTACCAACAACAGCCTTGGGGCAAGGAGTTCCAGCCAACAGCTTCAGGGTTGCTCACGGTGCCTGGGGGAGGGGGTCTATACAGGGTCCTATAAAAATTCTTAAATTTGATAAACATTTCCAGCAAAGTAGGCAGATATAAAGGTAATAGTTTAACTATGTGTCAAAAGAAACATGCTATGAAAGAAATCAGAAACAACCTCATTCAAAATAGCTCCAAAATATAATAAAATACCCAAGCCTAAATTAAAAAAAAAAAAACAAAAACATTTAAAATACCTATGTGGTGGAAAATCTAAGGCTCTATGGCTGGGGATGCACCTCGTTTGGTAGAGTGCTTGCTGAGCGTGTGCGAGGCCCTGGTTCAGTCCTTAGCACCCATTAAACAGACAGTAGAGCACACCTCTGCGAGTGCAGGCAGGAAGAGAAGGATCTCAAGGACCCTCAGCTATATAATGTGTTCAAGGCCAGCCTGAGCTATGAGACCCTCCCTGTGTCAAAAAAAAAAAAAAAAAAAAAAAAAAAAAACAGAACTCTAAAGGCTGCCAAGGTGGCTCCACAGATAAAGGAAACTATCCCCTGACAACCTGAGCTGGATCCCCAAAACACACACACCTTACTCTCCTCTCTTTCCCCTTCATCCCCCAACACAAAATAATAAATAAATAAATGTAATGTTCAAACCGTTTAAAGAAAAAAAAAGCCAAACTTGTTTTAATTAAGTTTTGGTTTTTTGGTTTTTTTGTTTTGTTTTGGTTTGGTTTTTTTTTTTTTTTTTTTTGAGACAAGTTCTCTCTGTGTAGCCCTGGCTGTCTTATGAAGGCCAGACTGGCCTCAAAGTCTCTGCTGGGATTAAATGTGTTCACCACTACACCTGACTTAAATTAACTTTTAATAATGTATAAGATACTAAAGATTAATTATTATAAAATGGAAAGACTATCCAGTTCATGAGTAAACAGAATTGTTAAAATGGTCATATTACCAAAATGACACAGATTTAATGAAATCTCTATTGAAATTTCAGGAAAAAAAATCTAAAATTCACATGAAAGCAACTTGAAAAGGCAGATACAGAGCTCCTGTCAAGTTCGGTCAAGCTCTGGTCTTCCCCCCCCCCCCCCCCCCCCGCACCCAGGTACCACTGCTGCTCAATCAACATCATCAGCCTGCCTGCCCAGGGATACGTCATTCCCCTCCTCCATCATAAATATTCTCTTATCATCATCGCAACAAGCTCAACTCCAGGCCAGTTCACGTCTGCAGACTTCCTCTCAGAAGTTAACTATAACATTTCTGAGCTTCTCATCTTCGCACCTTTTCATCCTTACATCTTTCTCCCAACTGTAACTACACCCCACCATCTCCATCCCATTGTCATCTCTGCAAACCAAATCTCTCTAACTCCCACATATGAAGCATCTTTGCTTAGTCATTTAGCCTCATCTACTCTGAAGGACCCTCTTGGCCTCAGCAGCAGCCAGCAGACTCGTCCTTGCTCTTACCTGGCCCTCCACCATCTCCCTCCTTCCTTTACTTTGGGACCTAGTCTTGTGTTTAGCATACTAGGAACATTCTAGTTTATATGATCTCCCATTTTCGGCTTTATAACTTGCCATTGTCTTGAGAAAAAAAATTGAAGATAGCAGGTACTCTGACCCAGTTACATTTTCTCCGATGGGTTCTTAGCCCAAATCAGACCTCACTGTATTCTAGTTTGCTTTCTGTTGCTGCAATAAACACCATGACCAAAAGTAAGTTGGGGAGAAACGGGCTTATTTTAGCTGACAGGTTATAGTCTATCATTGAGGGAACTCAATGAAGGAACCTGGAGGCAGGAAGCGAAGCAGAAACCCTGGAGGACAACCACCTTTCTGCTAGTCTCACCTTCCTAGAGATGACTCTGCCCATAGGAAGCTGAGCCTTCCTCCATCAGTCAATACTCAAGAAAATGCTCTGCAGACATGCCCACGGACCATTTTCATGGAGGCAAATCTTCAGTTGAGGCTGCTTCTTTCAAGCTGTCCCTAGTTTGTGTCAAGCTGACAATAAACTGCCAGTGTACTGCTTATGATATACAGTAAAGTCCAAAGCCAGTGTCTCTCTGTGACTTTAATGCCTGCTCCATCTAAGACAGGTCAACAATAGTGATAGAGACAGAGACTTTTACTAGAAGGAAAGCAAAGGCAAAGTACTGGTTTTCATTTTAGTCGGCCTATAGGTTCAAATCCCTGCTACTCCACTTGTGTACAACCTAGGGTATATGATCTCAATTCTTTTAAACCAACTTCTGTCTTAATCAATGTTCTATTGCTGTGAAGAGACACCATGACCATGGCAAATCTTATAAATGAAAACATTTAATTGGGACTGGCTTAAGTTTTATAGGTTTAGTCCATTATTGTCATGGCAGGAAACATGGCAGCATGCAGGCAGACACAGAGAAGTACCTGAGAGTTCTATATCTCGATCAGCAGGCAGCAGAAAGAGAGAAAGACACTGAGACTGACTTGAGCATTTGAAACCTCAAAGCCCACCCCTAGTGACACACTTCCTTCAACAAGGCCACACCTCCTCATCCTTTCAAATAATGCCACTCCCTAAACATGCAAATATATGAATCTAAGGGGGCCATTCTTATTCAGACCACCACAACTTCCATTCTTTAAACTGAGGACAAAAACATGAAGAGAATTAGTGGAGATAAGATATAGAAAAGGGGAGCTTTGTACTATTATTCCTATAATGGGGGTATATTAGTTGTCTAATGTCATGCTAAAAAACAAACAAAAACCCTCTTGCTATCACAAAACTAAATTTTTAAAACAGCAACACATATTATTTCAGTTTCTGTAGGTCATAAATCCTCTGACTCAGAGTGCTTGTTGACTGCCATCAGTTCCAGGCTCACCTGGGGAAGAGTGTGACTCCAAGTTCACTGGTGTGACTACTGGCTGGATTCAGCTCCTAATGGCTGTTGGCTAGAGCTCAATCTCTGACCCTGCCATGTGGATCTCTCCATGTTGGTTTGGTGGCCTCAGAGCAAGTAAGAAAAGCCATAGAGATAAGAAATTGGGCAAGACAGGAGTCACAGTCTTTTGCATGCTGCTACTCAATGTAGCATATCACCATTTTTACCACATGTGATTCATTAGGAGACAACCAGTAGGTTTATCCTGTACTTGAGAGGAGATTATGGTTATAGACTAAATTGACTCACCTTAAAACTCCTGATGAAATTCTGTTCTCTTGTTCTTCAAGTGGCTGTATTTGGAGATAAAGCCTTTGAACTGGTAGTTAGATCAAATTCAGTCATTTGGATGGGCCATCCATCAAGGTGCACAGTATCCTCAGGAAAGGAGCTACCAGGGATTTAAGTACACAGAGAGAAAGTCACTCAGGGCATTAAGAAAAATGATCTATGAGAGAAATCACAGGAGGAACAAATCTGTCAGTACTTGGATCTTGACTTTCCAGCTTCAGTAATGATGTTAAAGCTGTTAGGTCTGGTATTTTGTTTTGGTGGTTCCAGCAAATTAATGCAGGCATGGATACCAGGGAACAAAAAATCACTGGAAAACATTGTAGAGCATACTGGACTAGTTTCTTGTCAGGAATTTGTGTGTGTAATCTTTTAGAGGTGCTTTCCTTGCTTTTGCATAAAAAACACACACACACACACACACACACACACACACATTTGGTATTCTTCAACATGTGGCATAGCCTGAGAGCCATAAAGAACCTTAAATGGAATCCAGGTGTAATGGTGCACACTTTTAATCCTAGCATTTAGGAAGCAGAGGCAGGCAGATCTCTGTGTGTTCGAGGCTGGCCTTGTCTACATAGTAAGTTACAGGGCAACCAGAACTACCCTGTCTCAAAAACAAACAAACAAATAGACAAATACACAAACCTTAACTGGACTTGTGTTTAGGAAACTGGAAGCTTACATTGACTTACAATCAATGTAGACATTGTTGGAACCAACATACTAAACAATTCAAAACTTGAGCAGACTCTAAACACAGAACTTTAAAAACACTTGACTGGACCATGTATCTTAGTTTGTTATATTACAAAATGTTTCAAGATTATACTATTTAATTTTCCATCGGTTGGGTAACTATTGTCAGCTCCAAGCTGAAATATTCCCTCCTAGAGGGAAGAGAAAGATTCATAAACCTCAGAAAGTAATAAAACCTTCAAGTAAAAGAAACTCACTAGGGTTAGAAAACTCCCGAAGTGCCAGGATTCACAAGGCTCTTTCTCAAAGTTATATAACAAGCTATATAACAAGGTTACAGTACAACTGCTAGAGAGAAGACCAGCCAGGCTACCCTTCAGTGTCAGGGAGTCTCAGGTATGAAGATGGCATGGTTCATTCCCCTATGCTGGGATGGATTTTCAGTGATCAGCTGCCTCGAGCATCCATGTTCCTATCAGTACCCTTCACCCATAATACAGTAACTCACTCCAAGAAACTCACTGGTTCACTAAGCAATACTTGGGTGGAATTGTTTCTTCAGCCTGTCATTTGTGTTCTACCTAGGATGAAAGGATGTTTGTTCACAAATGCTGAGGAAAATTCACACACCAATATAATTTTCAGGCCTCTGAATAGCCTAGGCACTTTCTGATTGAATCATAGAGAAAAGCCATACTAATACACTTTCTTCCTTTTGACCTTTATATATATATATATATATATATATATATATATATATATATATATTTTTTTTTTTTTTTTTTTAAAAATCTGTGCAAACGACTGGTACAGGCTGTTTCCTACAACTACAGACTTTCAGAGGACTCTTGCTCTTCAAGAATAAGAAATGAGCTGTTCTATGGATACCTACACATAAAAAACTTGTAGGCATTATCTACAAAGCATTTAAAGTTTCAATCATTTAGCCCCCACCTACATAAACACTATTAAATGATACAGCTTCTTTTTACTTCAAAGGAAGTATTCCACCCCCAAAAGAATCAAGACCTAGGTTTGGGAAAATCATATAAGCCTCTTCTACTTCTTATAGACAATTATACTTATAAAATAAAGTTGGTTTGAATATCTTGTTCCAGCCACAATAGAGTAATTAGTGTTAGGCTCAGCTTCCAGCCATAAACTTGTAAAAATATATTAAAAATTAAAACAAAAAATTTCAGGGGCTGAGCAACAATAAAACCTCCCTGCTTGACAAGGTGAGTTGGAACAGAAAGTTGCCTTCTTCACAGGGCAAAGGAAACAGAGGCTGGCGTTGATGCTTCCCCCATGGCTGTGATTCTCTGATTAGGTGCTAGAAAGGAGAGAACTGATGTCTTAGGTAAGGTTTCTATTGCTGATATAAACACCATGGACAACTTAGCTTGCAGAGGAAAGGGTTTATTTTAGGTAAAACTCTAAGGTCACACTCCATCAGGGAGAGAAGTCAGGACAGGGGATAGGGGCTTAAGTAGAAGGCTTGGGGGGCTGCTTACTGGCTTGGTCCCAGTGGTTTGCTTTCCTTGAATTTTTCTTTTTTGAGATTAATATACATCATTTCTCCTTTCCCTTTCCTCCCTCCAAATCCTCTCATGTACCTCACCTTGTCCTCTTTCAAATTCAGGGCCTTTTTCTTTTATTGTTTTCACTTATGTGTGTGTATGTGTATTCCTAAATACAAAAACAAATCCAACTTTCTCAGTTCATATAATTTTTTTTTTGTATGTATGTGTTTCTAGAGCTGACCACTTGGTTTTGGATAACCACCTGGTGTGTTCTTCTCTGGAGAAGACTGTTTCTCCCACTCTTGGCATCCCTTGGTTGCTGTAGTTCTTTGTCTGTGGTTGAGCTTTCCCACTTCCATGTTAGTATGTCTACCATTGTTGGTCTTGTTCGGGTTATATTTGGGCAGTCACACTGGAGAGACTTCATTCTGTAGCTTCTTTGACATTTCTAGAAGATACAATCTACAGCAAACTTCCTGGTTTTCTGGTTCTTACAATCTTCCTTCCCCTCCTTCCTGCTGTTCCCTGACCCTTAGGTGCAGAAGTTGTGTTGGAGATATCAGTTGTGACAGGCAGAACTCTGAATTTTGATAAGCTGTGTTTTCTGTAATGGCCTGTCTGTAACAAATAGAAGTTTCCTTGGTAAGAGATGAGAACTAACAATTAATTACCTGAGGGTATAAGGGTAAATATTTAGAATGTAGTTAGCAATTATGCTGGTTGAGTAAATTGATGGTCATAAATTCTCCTCCAAGATCCATGTCTTCACTAGCCTTGGGTAGCTGGCTAGATTTTCAGTACAAGGCGTGATTTTTGTCTTGTTGAACAGGTCATAAGTCCAATTGGAGAGCTGTGATTACTGCCAAAGTACAAGTTCCACTATTGTACTCTCAGAAGTATCATGCTATGCTGGTCATAGTGGTGGTGCATAGGTGTCATAGCTAGGTGGGACTATTGGTTACTTCCCTCCTTTGGAAGCTTGCATGGCATCTTCTGGTACTATGAAAGGAAATCCTCATGGAGGAGGACACTTTCGGGTCAGATCCATCTTAGGTCCTCTGGGCCCTGTGTCTGAAGTGCACAGTATCTTTAGCAATAGCGACTTACCTTCCACCATGTGACGTCATCTAAGAGCAATAGCAATGACCTACAACTGGGCAGTCTTTTGGACAAGCCTAAACAACTCAGAAGGCTTCTCACATTTGGTGTTGGAGTTTTTGTTAGCTGGTCTGATTCCTGAGGAAAGCATTGCCAGCTCAGATTTATTTAAATTATATATGTATATGAGTATGACAATTTAAATGTAGTACTATAGATAATTTAGTATGTCTGCATTGGGTTTGCAAGTATATGAGAATCTATATTCATTAGGGACATAGACCTGTATGTCATTTTCCTTTTTTGACTGTCTTCATCTGGACTGGTATTTGTGATACTGATTTCATGAAAGTACTGACATTCTCCTTTTTCTGTTTAAAAATAGCTTTAAGAGGATTGGCTGTAGACCTTTGAAAGTCTGATATATTTCTGATCTGAACCCGTCTAGTCCTGGGCTTGTTTAGTTGGAGGATTTTTTTATTACTATTTTTACCATCTCAATTTCTTCCTTTGTAAAGTATCTGTTAGCTATTGGTCTCTGTTTCTCAATTTTGGTTCTTTGGTTAAATCTATAAATTTATCCATTTCTTTTAGGTTTCCCAATTTAACGGAGTACAGAATTTAAAGTATTTCCTTATAATAGTCAGAATTTCTCTGGTGTCTGTTGCAATGTTTCCCCATTTCTCAGCCTTTTAATTTAGATTCTCTTTCTCTTGGTTAGCTGAACCTAAGTGCCTGTCAATCTTATCTTCTCAAGGACCCAGCTCATAACTTCATTGATTCTTTGTATTGTTAGCGTCTATTAATTTCCACCTTGATTTTTATTTCTTGCCATTACATTAAACTGGATTTGGTCTTCAAATTTTCTAGCAGCATCATAAAGTCATTTATTTATTTCTTAATGGAGAAACATTGAGCAATAAATGTCCCTCATAGGACAGTGTCCCAGAGGAAGGGGTGTGTGTGTGTATCTGTGGTGTCTTCATTTTCATTTAGTTTCAAGGTTTTGTTTGAGACAGGGTTTCTCTGTGGCTTTCGAAGCTGTCCTGGAACTAGCTCTTGTAGATCAGGCTGGTCTCAAACTCAAAGATCCACCTGCCTCTGCCTCCCAAGTGCCTGCACCACCACTGCCCGGCTTCAAGTTTTTTTTTTTTTTTTCTTCCTGTTTTTTGATTTTCTTGTAATGAGCTATCTAATTAAATCAATTTGTGTATTTACTAGCTATTTGTTCACTGTCCGTTTTAAGTCTTTTTACATCATGTTCAGGCAGGATACACAAATTTCAGTCTTTCTGAATTTGTAAAGATTTGTTTTAAGTATCAACGTGTGATTTATTCTAGAGAAGCTTCTGTGCACTGCTGGAGTGTATCTTTTTATGTTTAAGTAGAATAGTCTGTAGATAACTTAAATCCATATGATGAATGGAATCATTTAATTCTGATATTTCTCTACTCCTCCCGTCTATTGTGCAAAGTGGAGTACTGAAATCATCAATTATTACTATGTCTTGATCTCTGGTAGTACGTTTTCTTTCCTTCTTTTTTTTTTCCCATGAAGTTGTATATGGGAGTTTGGAGTATATACAGTTAGAATATCTTCTTAGATAACTGTTCCCTTGATTAGAATGTGTCCTTTATGTCTTCCAGTTAATTTTAGTTTTTAGTCTACTTTGTCAGATATTAGGAGAGTGATATCTGCATGCTTCCTGGTTGATCGACTGGAGTACTTTTGTCCAGCCTTTTACTCTAAGGCTGTGCCTATCTTTAAAGTTGTGCTTCTTGTAGACAACATATAGATGAATTTTGTTTCATGATTCAGTCAGCCAGCCTGTGTATTTTGATTGGAGAATTGAGGCCATTACTATTTAAGGTCATAATTGAAAGGTGTATGTTCAATTGCAGTCCTTATATTGTTGATTTTTGGTGTTGGTGTACTCCGTGGTTGTTATTATAGTAATTACAGCTTTTTCTTTTCTTTTTTCTCTTTTATTTTATTCCTTCCTTCCCTTCCTTCCTCCTATTCTTAAAAACTAGTAATAATAATAAAAGGATTGATTTTTCACCTGATAGTCCCAGCATACTTAATTCAAGGAAGGCTCAAGGGCAGACCAGACAAAGCTCAGTGGGTAAAAACACTTACCAGCAAGTTCTATCTGGTGTTATAGCTCCATACCATATGGTAAGAGAGAACAAACTCCTGCAGTAGGTTGTCCTCTGACTTCCATACTGGTACAACATACACCCCCCCCCACACACACACACACACAAATGCTTTTAAAAGTTTTAAAGACAAAACATAGCATTGTTAAAAATATTTATTTTGACAGTCTATTGTAAGTCAGCACAGGCTCCTCTCTGCCACAGATGCGTTGGAACGTAGTCTTTCTTATCCAGCCAGAGGACACATCTTCCACGTTGGATGGATTCCAAATCCAGATGACCAAACAGTCCTTTATCCCCAAAGTAGGCTAAAGCATTTGTAAAGAGGAAAAATAAATAAATTAAACATGGAAGCAAACACTTTCCAGGAACAGCTAAGAACGAGGTCTTACATTTGAGTTTCCGTATCAAACTCAGTGACTAGAGGACAAGAATCTATCAGCAGACAAAATAAACAACAAAACAACAAACACACAGAAATAGATTTTCATTAAATGAAAGGACCAGGGAGTCCAAATCAAACGTATTAATATTAAATAAAGCATCAATAAAACAGAAAAAAAAAACTTTTCCATAAGTTCTTTCTATGAGTCAGATTCTGTGGAAAGTCCACATCCTATTGGCATTTCTGCTTCTAAGTTACCATAATTCTGACAGTGAAATGGCTACAGGATCAAGGAGGTAGAATGAGACGTAACCTTAACCAGCCACATCCTTAGAATCAATCAGCCACTATTTCCACTTCTAGTAATTCCTACCTAAAATATTTAATTCAAGAAGGGGCGCAAACTCCCATATCATTTGTTAAAGGGAGAGAGGGGCATCCAGATTCAAGAAAGAAAAGAGATGTGTTTCATATCTAAATCATACTGATTAAAAATGTTGACTTGCTGAGTGGTGAGGCATGCCTTCAATTATAGCACTCAGCCGGCAGAGTTCAAGGCTAGCCTGGTCAACAGAGCGAGTTCCAGGAAAAGCTCCAAAGCTACACAGAAACATGAGCAGCAATGGCACACACCTTTAATCCCAGCACTTGGGAAGCAGAGGCAGATTTCTGTGAGTTCAATCAAGGCCAGCCTGGTCTAAAAAGTGAGTTCTAAGACAATCAGGGCTATTTCACAGAATAGCCCTGTCTTGAAAAATCAAAAATTTTAAAAAAGGGGCAATGACAATGAGGTTCTGTAGATTATTTTTAAAGGCCATTTAGGCTGTTCTATGCCTAGAAAATGCAACATTCATTTACCATTAACTATCAGTTATAAACTGAAGTCTCCCATTGAATCCAATCCCATCTTCACCTACTCAGATATCTTTCTCAATAAATGAACATACAAAATAAAGAAAAAAAAGACAATCTTCCTGGTCTGATACAGATAACAGAAATCATCATTCTGTTAGTTAACATATTTGTCTTACTCATGTTTTAACTGGGTATGATGGATTAAGCCTTTAGTCTTAGCACTCAGGAAGCAGAGGCAGGAGATCAAGAGTTCAGCCTGAGCTACATGAGATCCTGTCTCAAAAAACAAAACAAAACAAATAAAACACACATATGGCTTTACTAACCTAGTACCATTGATTCATTAGAATGACTTGTTCTGAATAAGACATTTCTGACTGTTCCAAAGGTAGTGAGTTATCTCGATTGTTCATAGTCAGTAACAGATTGAACTCCTGTTCTATACTATCCCCACTTCACTCGACTAGTCTTAAAAACAAAAACAAAACAAAAAAACCAGACATTTCTATCAACCAATACTTACTGATCATATACAAAGATGGCATGATGAACAGTGCATTTTATGTTAATAAAAAACATAATTCTGGGGGTTCTCTTGGGGAGTGGGCAGAGTAAGCAACTCAGGAAAATCTAGTTAGTCTCCTCAGCACAGTGAATGAAATTAGTAATGAAACAATCCTTCAGAGGCAATCAAAGTTTCCCCTCAGGATCTCATATAATCAGGCTGACCTCAAACTCACTATGTAGCAGATGATGACCCTAAAGTTTTAACCCTCTTGCCTGCACTTCCTAAGAACTCAGATTACAGATACGATCCACTATGGCTCATTTATTTATACCAGGAATTGAATGTTAGGCAAGCACTCCACTAACTAAATCAAACCCCCAACCTTCAATTCTTTAAGGGAAGATTTTGGTCAGCATAAGAAAACAAAGAACATGAAAAGACAGAGTGAAGACATGAAAATGCACACAGGAAGGAGGCTGCTCCATCTAGCCTGTAGTTTTGAGAAGTCAAAATCTGCGGAATAACAAAAGGATACCATCTTACTTCTGGATTCTGATTACCCAAGAAGCAAGGACAGTGAAGCAGCTATTCTACATGCTAATAAGACAAACAAGTGTATAACAAGTAAGCAATAAGCAGAGCATAAAAGACTGAAAAATACAGACACAGGGCCTGTTTCAATAAAGAAAAAAGGAAGATTCAGCAAGAAGACTTTTGAGATTGGGGTTTTTCTAGAAACAGGTTTCATCAAATGGAACTGAGGGGAAAAGCATTCCAGATGCCTTTGTTTATCTGACATGAGCAAAGACAATTTATTATGCATTGCCACACAGTCATGTAGCTAGAAAAAAATGTTTTCTTCAAAAAAGGAAGGAAGGAAGGAACAAAGGAAGGAAGGAAAGGAAGAAAGAGAAATAAAGAAAGCAAGAAAGAAAGAAAGAAAGAAAGAAAGAAAGAAAGAAAGAAAGAAAAAGAAAGAAAGAAGTGGAGATAGCCAGGTGGTGGGTGGTGCTTGCCTTTAATTCCAGCACTAGGGAGACAGAGACAAGTGGATCTCTATAAGTTCCTAGGCCAGCCTGGTCTATGTAGAAAATTTCAGGACAGCCAGGGTTATATACAGAAACCTTATCTCCAAAATCAAAAACAACAACAAAAAACTATTAGTAGTTTATTGACCAAACTGCCAGACAAGTGGTATTAACATTTACACAAAACATAATTACTCATGGCAACCTAATTTAGGAGGTATTACACCAAAACTACAAAAGGTGAACCACAGCTTTGACATTTTAATGGCCTCTTGAGGAAACACTCTTAATACTTTGTAGTATTTGGAAAACAATCACACAGCTTCATCCAGTAGTGACATCTATGGCAATGTGTCTTAAATAACCGTTTCTCTAAAGATATAATTGGTTTGCAATCACTAGGCTAGTCAAAAAACAGACATACTCCCTCCCTCTTATTTCACAAGAAAAGAAATACTTCGTTCAAAGAATTAAAGCTAAGAAAAAGAGAACTTAATAGGGAGCTGTGAAAGCAATTTTAAGAAGTCATTTCATGAGTTGAATTCCTGTAATCCTAGCACTCAGGAGGATGAATTCAAGACTGATTTGGGATAAACAATACTTTGCTTCAACTCCCCTTACTCTAATCCCTCTTGCCAAAATAAAACCACACAAGAAAAAGAGGTTGTGTCATAACAGACCAAAGGAAAGAATAAAGTGAGGAAATAAAAAAAGTGAGAACAGTCTATTAAGAATTTAAATAGAAAAGATTTTAACTGCACACTGGTTAACATGGGCATGAGTGGTAGTGATGGGAGATGCCATTCTGTACATGTTTCTCTTATTGGTTAATGAATAAAGCCCTGTTAGCCAATAGGAAAGCAAGATAGGCAGGACTAGGAGACAAGGAGGATTCTGGGAGATGTAGTAGAGGAGATTC
Source organism: Phodopus roborovskii (assembly GCF_943737965.1). Classification (NCBI taxonomy): domain Eukaryota; kingdom Metazoa; phylum Chordata; class Mammalia; order Rodentia; family Cricetidae; genus Phodopus; species Phodopus roborovskii. Next base: position 26,105,476 of record NW_026126571.1, on the reverse strand, counting down.
AAGATGTAGGGACTTGAGAGGAAGAGGTCTGGATCCTCTCTCCGGTAAGGTAAGATCATGTGGTGGGTCCAGTAAGATAAGATCATGTGGAAACACTTAGATTAATAGAAATGGGTTAATATTTAAGACAGAGCTAGCCAATAAGAAACACTAGTAACAGGCCAACAGCTTTATATCTAATACAGTGTCTGTGTGTTATTTGGGGCTGATTCGGCTGTGGGACCTGGCTGGCAGGAAAACTGCTCATAACAGGTAGGCACTCTTCAAAAGCAAAAATCTCTTCTGAAAAAAAAAAAAAAAAAAAAAAAAAAAAAAAAAAGAGAGAGAGAGAGACCAGTAAGCAGGAGTGGAGAAAATTTGTATCACACAGCACAGGAAAAATTGGTAAGATAACTTACAGTAGACTATGCAACCCTGTACAGACTATATAGACTTTGGAGATAGTCTATTATCTACCAACTGTGTATACTGCTCTGGAGTTATTGAAATGACAACTACAGACAAAACATACAAAGCACCTAAATTAACTGGCACATTGTAGGTAACCATGAGTAATATTAATGCAAACTGTAGTGATAATTTAGAGGGGTTGGAAGTGTGGCTCTTAGTGGTACAATGCTTGCCTGCCAAACACAAAGCCTTGGGTTTAATCCCTCAGCACTCCCAAAAAAAGAAAAAGAAAGAAAACTTGAATTTGAAATACTTCCAGCACGAACATTTCAGACAAGGAATACCCAATCTTCCCATTTTTTAAAAAAGTCATTTTTGGCCCATTCTTTAAAAAGTGACTTGCAAGAAGGCTTGAAGAAACTGAAAGCCTGGTATATCAAATGAAGGCTGTTTCAACAACAATGGATATCTGTGAAACAGCTGAATTCTCTCAGTGCCACTGTAGTACTCACAGTCATTATAGTGACTGGCACACCTACCTGTTTACACTTTGCTTTTACAAAAATATTTATAAAGCATTTACACACACACATGTATGTATCCTTTTCACAAGTTGCCACATTTTAAAAGTTCAAATAAAAAAATCTATTCACCAGCCTGAAAGAATACTGTCAGGTAATAGAACCTTCATGAGGCAAAGCTTTTGGGAGGAAGTGAGGTCATGGGGGCATGTCCCTCAAGGGGATAATGAGACTGTAGCCCATCATCTCTTGACTTTCCCACCAGCAGGAGGTGAAAAGGCACCTTCTCACTCCTACTGTCATGGACTGTGCTACCAGGATCAAAGCAACAGGGCCAAGCAACCATACCCTAATGCCTCTGAAATGTGAGCCAAACAAACCTTTCCTCTTTATAAACTCACTGACTAACAAGTCACAATAGAAAGTGGACTAATAGATGAATACACACAAACACACACACTAACATGCACATTGTGTGCATGAAATTTTCAAATAGCTTACCCAATACCAACAAGATTGTTTCTGGGTAAGTAATAAACATGACAATGCAATTTGGGAGTTCTATGTTATATAATAGACTTCAACTTATTAAAATCTTAAAAGAACTTACCATGAAAAAATAAAATCAACAAAAGCTATGTGCATTAAAACGCTTGGGGAGCTAAAGAGGTAACTCAGCAGTTAAGACTACTGGCTGCTCTCTAGAGAACCAGGATTAAATTCCCAGCACTATAAACAAATTTACAACTGTCTGTAATTCCACTTCCAGAGGATCTGACACCCTCATCTTGTCTCCATGGTCACAGCCACACACATGGTGCAGACTAAATACAAGCAAAATATTCATACACAGAGTAAAATAATCAACAACAATAATTTTTAAAAGTTACATTGTTATACAGAATACTGAAAAACCTAAATAATTGACAAGTGGAAACTATATGGTTTATTAATTTTAATTTTAGGTGAAAAGACCAAAATTCTACGTATCTCTGTTAAACTATTATATAAAAGCTTACTCTTTCATATAGTAAGATAGTAAACTAATTCATTTTTAGAATGTACATTATTATTACTAAATAAGGCTGGGGAATAAAGCAAAGCAGCTACACAATACTAAATATAAACTGACTTATCTACAATTTTTCTCCCAACAACCTAAGAAAGGCTACAGTGACTGGTGAAATTATGGGTCATCAGTTCCCAGAGATCCAACACCAATTAATGTATGAGCATCTGCTTTCAAATGTTGATATTCAAGAGCTAGTGATACCTTAAAACTGATGGTTCAGGCATTCCAGGATCTGCGCCCCTCGTAAATCCTGAAAGGAAAAATAAAAACTTTCAAATAAAATAAGCACAACTTTAGTAGAAAAATGCCTACAATCACTTTTCTTCCAATCCCATCCAGGACAGCTGTCTCAAGTGACTTGTGCTGCTGAAGATGTCTAACTTCCACCAGAATGTGGCACAGCATCCAGGACTTCTCAGCAGGACAGCTATTCCCACTGTACACAGCTAGGAGTCCCTCTAACATGCCCTACTTCCATTTCGACACTCCACAAGACTGTCACACTGGAAGACTATGAACAGCATAAAGATAAAAGTTACTTTTCCTGAAAGTATAACTGAGAATATCTTAACTTTATTTTCCACAAACTTCTCTCTTTATAAAGCAAAGCCTAGTGATGGAAAAGGAGGGAGAAGTCATTTAATTAATATTATCTATCCACCTATTTAGATTAATACACTCTAATTACAAGTTCAAGTAAATAAAATCTCTATTTAAATAGAATTTAAACTCATATACATACACACACTAATTTGCTAAATAACTGATTAAGAATGTCAAAACCTGTGAAGGGCTAGGTATGGTGCCAGCACTGGGGAGTCTATAGAAGAATCCCAAGTTTGTCAAGAAAAAAAAGTGTGAGGGGCCTCAATTGTATCCTACTTTCAAGCAACAAACTAACCTGCTGGTTTCAGACACTGGAAGACACAAAAGATTCTGGGTCAGGCATACACAAAGGAATGCATTCTTCCCAGCAGTAGCTGGAGTAAGAATATCAGTTTTGCTTCAGTAACCTAAGACCCAATGTAAAACTCCAAACAAAGAGGACCAAACAGCACCTGCATATGTACAAGACAGGACTCCTGGGTTTGGCAACCAGAACCTTTTGTCACAGTCTACAAGTATGTCTCTGAAGAGAGGTACTATTTTCTCAAAACTGCTAGATGTATGAACATCCTCAAAAGATAACATAGAATAGTCATCAGGGTATGAGCTAAGAGCTACAGAAAGGCAGGAAACTATAGACAAGTATTTTCCAATTGGTGGGTAGTAAGATCTATTGTTGTGCTGCATGTAGTGTCACATGCCTTTAATCATAGACAATAACGGGCAGATATCAGTGAGTTCAAGGCCAGGTTGGTTTTCATAGCCTGATTAGCCAAGGCAACACAGTGAGACCATCTCTATAACAAACAAACAAAAAAAAAACCCTTTTGTTGGTAAATGCTCTACCAGATTCTTTATTACAATGTCACTTTCTGTCATACTCTATAGTACTGTCCTTCATGAAGCACTTGAAAATAAATTACAGCTGGGCTTAGTAACACTTTTTATCCCAGAACTCTGGAGGCAGAGGCAGGTGGATCTTTGTGAGTTTGAGGCCAGCCTGGTCTACAGAGTTCCAGAACAGGTACATAATAAAGAAACCCTGTCTAAAATATACAAATAATAGGTGGGCAGTGGTGTATATGCCTTTAATCCCAGTACTTGGTGGATAGAGGCAGGAGGATCTCTGTGAGTTCAAGGCCAGCCTGTTTTACAGAGCTAGTTCTAGGACAGCTAAGGCTACACAAAGAAACCCTGTCTTGGAAAACCAAAACCAAACAGTAATAAAAATAAATAAATAAATAAAATAGCGGGTAGTGGTGGCGCACACCTTTAATTGCAGCACTCAGGAGGCAGAGGCAGATGGATCTCTGTGAGTTCAATGCCAGCCTGTCTACAAGAGCTGGTTCCAGGACAGCCTCCAAAGCTACAGAGAAACCCTGTCTTGAAAAACCAAAAATAGAAAAAAATTAATAATAATAATAATAAAATAAAATAAAAAATAAAAATAAAATGTGAGATGTTAATCTGGAGTTTCAAATTTTAGTGAGAGAAGCTACAGATGTAGAACCTAGGAAATAGCTTAAACATGAAATGAAGCTTCACGTCAGTGTATAGGAAAAGACAATGAAAAATAGGAGTTAAGTACTGGACATGCAGCCCTATTAGCATCAGTCTTAAATATCCTAACTTGGAGCTAGGCTGAATATCATTACCATGACAAGTCCAAGGAAATACCATCCAGTGCTCTGACCAAAGATCCTGTCAAGTTGCTACAGCTTCTACTAAACAGAAATCTCAATGTAGGCATAGCTGTGCACACCTGCAAACCATTATTCATGAGCTGATTACAGCCAAGCCAGCCTAGGCTGCATTGTGAGGCCTCATCTTGGGGTGGGAGGTGGGGTGAGGCAGAGAAAGAAATGACAAAAAGAGACTAGCCCAGTCGACCTGTAATCCCAACTCCACCAGAGACTGTGGCAAGGGTTCAAGTTCAGCCAGCCTCACCTACAGAGACTATGAAAATAGGTGGAGGGCTGCAAGAATCCTATAGACAACACAGCCTACAAAAAATAAACTCAAATCAGCAGGACCTTTAATCCCAGCACTCAGGAGGCAGGGGCTGGAGGATTGCTGCAAAGACCACTCTGGTGTCTCTAGTGACAGTCAGAGCTGTCTCTAAACAAGTAACAAAAAAAGGAGGTTGTCCTTTATCCCTGATACCTACATAATGTCATTATTTGGTTTTGTTTTGTTTCAAAATAGAGGAGGAAAGAGCAGGTGCAGGCCTGCAATTTAAGCACTTGAGAGGTAGAGGAAAGAGTTCAAGGCTAGCCTGAGCTACATGAGGCACTGTCTCAACAACAATACAAAAGGAAAAATAAATATTTAAGTTCTAACAAAACATACAAGTTACCACGGCTCACACACAGTTCACAGGTTCAATGCTGCCTGGAGAATGTCTGTCCTAGTTAGAGGCTCTGCCAGTTAATGTACCATCCTATACTGTGCAAGTCAACTAAAACAAACTAGCGAGGCCCCACTTGAACACGTAAAATGGAGATTCTGAAATGTCAAACTAAGTATGCAAGCCCAGGGAGGTGGAGCTAAATACTATGCTGTTTCCCTTTTACGTTCTTGACTGAATAAAGTAACTAAGACTAAAAATGAAAAAAACTACTCAACCAGGAACAGCATAAGGTCCTGTGTGCAACCCTTGGTAAACATATTTGCCTGCACACTCGGGCAAGGAAGGTATGAACTACAGCTCGGTTTCTTTCCCTGTAAAATGGGGTCGGTAACTTTGGGGGAGGAGGATCACCAAAATCCTTCACTATAAAAGAAAGCTTAGGGTTGCAACTACAGCCATAATCATGCTTCGAGGCAGTGACGTTTTAGCCTGATCTAGCTTTTTTCCACTTAGGCTAACCTACAGAAGGAGAAACGCTCTGCAAGCCGTATTACGGGATTCATCTTTCTTTAGGGGATCATCTAACCCTACAATCAATCTTGAAAGGTCTTGCTTTTATTTTACAGATGCAAGTGCAGAATGTGAGGGTTTGCGGCTGGTTAAATACTACCCATCGAGTTAAAGGAAGGAACACGAAGTTGGGTTCTCCAGCCCGGTCAAACAGCTCAGAAAACGTGAACACCACGGAGACCCAGTTTATTTTCCCCGCCCCGGAAGACCAGAAATGAGACGCCCAGACCCACCAACCCCTGCCCTGCGGCTCTCCCAAGATTTTCTCCCACTGACCCAGGTAAATCACGAGAGGAATAAAGCCCCAGCGGATGGCAAACTGGCCGCCTTTGAAGAGCTGCTGCAGCCTCTGTTTGGCTTCTTTACTCAGCTTCACCATGGCGACGACGAGGAATGAGAAGCCCCCACAACGTCGAGCGCGTCCGGATTCCGGCCGGGAGAGGAACTGCGCATGCGCCGCGCGTGCCACCTTTACGGCAGGAGTCGTGAGGCATCGCCGGCAGAGGCCGTAACTCGTCTTCCTTCACCTGCCGCCAATGGGAGGCGCGTGCGCTGCTTGTTTGCTGCGTTCCCATTGCTTTTCACATTCGTTTGTTAGTTTGGAATGTAAATTGGGCTTTTTCTTGGGGGAGAGGGAGGTTTTGTTTTGTTTTTAAAGACACGGTCTTGCTGTTTAGATCGAGATGTCCTCGAATCCATGTGATCCTCCTGCATCTGCCTCCCGAGTGCTGGGGTTAAAGGTGTGCCCTGAGTTTATCACCTGCTTCCCCGGTTGCTGGAGGATGCAGTAGGCACGCATTTTGGGCTTGCTTTTGCCTGGAACTACTCCTGTGTTTTGTTCCACAGTTTATACCAATTTTCAAAGCACATCTCCCGGTGTTCTTTCTTTGAGATAGAAGGAATTTTAACTAAATTCCAAACGACAGAGTTTTCCAGTCTGATTCGGTTTACTATTCTGTGTTATCTTGGATAAGTTCTTTAACATCCCAGAATCAGTTTCTTAAAGCCTGAAAGATTAAGTAAGAATGGACCCTGACTCAATAGGACAATCTCCAGATTTTCTTCAACATTTGCACGCATGCTCTGTTGTTTTGTTTGTTTTTCGAGACAGGATTTCTCTGCTTGGAACTGTGGAACAAAAAAAAAAGAAAGAAAGAAAGGAAGGAAGGAAGGAAGGAAGGAAGGAAGGAAGGAAGGAAGGAAGGAAGGAAGGAAGAAAGGGAAGGAAGGAAGGAAGGAAGAAAAGAAAAAAACAGGCAAAAGCAAGCCTCAAGTGCATGCCTACTGCATCCTCCAGCAATTAGGGAAGCAGGGACAGACTTGGCTGTCCTGGAACTCTGTAGACCAGGCTGGCCTTGAACTCAGAGATCCACCTGCTTTTGCCTCCCAGGAGTGCTGGGATTAAAGGCGTGCATTTGCCACCACCTGGTCTGTGGTCTTTTTCACTTCCCAACATTTTCAAATTGGGAAATTTCACATGAAATTCCAGGTTTATGTGTCCGTTGTGATAGGTTCTTGCTGTGTAAACTTATCTGTTCTAGAACCCTTCTGTAAAGTCCAGGTTGGCCTCAAACTCAGTGTTTCATGATTTTCTTCCATTCCCCTTCCTTCCTCCAACCCTGCAGTACTCCCCCATGCCCTCTAAACATTCTGGACCTTCTCAATTCTGCTGCACACACATGCACAAATATGTAAACACAGCCTGCTGAGTCCTTCCACTGTTTCTTGCGTGCACATGATCCCAGTGCTAAGCACTTGGGATAATCAATTAGGAGCCTCATTACTGAGGGAAGAGTATTTCTCCCACTCTCTGTATCCCTTAGCTGCCTATCATTCTTTGTCTAGCAGTGGGGTCCCATGAGATTTCTCCATTCTACATCTGCATGGCTCTTAGTATTGTCATTGTTCTGCTCTTATCTAGGTAGTCATATTGCTGGCATATCATAGGTGTAGTTTTCCTGTCATTTCTGTGACTTCTGGGCCTCTGACCCTTACCGTCTTTCCATCTCTTCTGCACTGTTTCCTGAGCCTTAAGTGCAGAATTTGTGTTGTGAATGTATCCACTGAGCCTGAGCACCCCATACTAGTTACTCTCTGCATTTTGACCAGTTGTGCTTTTCTGTAATGATCCCTGTCTGTTGCAAAGACAAGTTGCTTTGGTGAGGGTTGGGAGCTACACTCATCTGTGGCCATGTGGGTAAGTATTCAGAAGGCACAAAGCATTAGTGGGTTTAGTAAGTGGTGGTAGTAGGTTCTCACTAAGATCTATGACCCCATTTAGCCTCTAGCTGACTAAGTTTCCAGTACCAGGCACTGCTTCCCTCCCGTTGAGCAGTCCTTGAGTACATCTAGGTAGCTGGTAGTTACTGCCAAGATGTGGGTGCCACAGTTTATCTCCAATGTTTTAAATCTTTTTACAGCTGAGTTCCTCTGCAGACACTTTCTCATCTTTCTATTCAAATGTTTGGTTGATAATGCAGTGAGTCTGGCATATGGGCCCTCAGGGCCATCAGAGCTGAGGTAATTTTCCTTTTTAAACCCTCACTGAGCCTTACTGTATGGTAGAATATTTCTGTGTTTATTTGCTTGTTCATATATTAGTTTTAGTGCAGGAATGGAATCCAGAGCCTTGCACTTGAGAAGCATGTACTGTACCATTGAACTACACCCCAGCCCAAGATTACTTTCTAGTGTTAGTGTATGTGCTGCCGAAGCGAGCACTCAAGATTACTTTCCAAAATAGGCACTTTTCTTTCATCATTGAGTGATTAAGAAGGGACTAAATAGCTTATTCCAATTAAATGTGAATATATATGCAAAGTCTGACAATAAGATTATGCACGAAATGTGATAGAAAGGCAATGGAAGAAACTTAACATTGCCTAGGAAAGTCAAGAAACTTTGAAGAACCAGTGTCACTCAAGCTGGCGAGAAGGATAATGTGAGAAGGTAAAATCAAAAACCTGTGTGTTACACTGAAAGATGTAGGCAAGGATGATGGTCCAGTTCTGGGTTTGTTCCATTTACCCAGGGAAGAGTTTCACTCCTTGACAGCCATAAAGTGATGTTCCCTAAACTCAGTGATTTCTACTAAAAGGTTGGGAATGGAGGCAGTTCATGGTGACTGAAACTTGTTTTTAATGCTCCTTAGATATTTCTGCTAAAGGAGGAATGTTTAGAATCTTCCATGCAATCGTGTGCCTTTGATGTGCCCTCTAGGTTCAGGTCTCATGGAGTACAGCATTATAATAGCCAGAAGTTAAATGTTCTTCCTATCTGTGGTCACCTCCCATAGTATCTAATCTACACACCAGTCAACCTTAGTCTTCTGATAGAGTCCTACTCTTGTCCCTCCTCTTTTCAAATGCCTCTAGGGAGTTACCAAGGGTTCCTCCTGTAAATGTGTTTTGTTTGTGTAATGGTTAATCTTTATGGCTAACTTGACTGTTGTAGAATCACTATGGACAAACACTATGGCTGAGTCTATGAGGGTGCTTCCAGGAACTGAGGACTTAAGGCTCTCCTGAAAGTGTCGGCGCCATCTCCTGGGCTAGGGTCCCAGACTTGGTAGAAAGAAGAGATAAGCCACAGCATTAACCTCTGTCCTCTGTCTAGGGAGGAGGTACCAGTAGCTGTCTCATGTTCCTGCTACTATGCCTTCCAGACCATGATAGACTATACATACATCCGAACTGATCCCAAATAAACTCTTTTTGTCCTCAACCTTGTCAAAGCAAAGAGCAAAGCAACTGAAACGTGGGGAAGAGGGTACTGGGGATTAAACTCATGGCCTCAAAAATGCTAAGAAAGTACTCTGACTGAGCTATAGCCTAGTCCCTTTTTGTTGTTGCTGCTGTAGTTTGGTTTTGTTGTTGTTGTTTGTTTTGTTTTTTGTTTTGTTGTTGTTATTGTTGTTTTGGTTTTTCGAGACAGGGTTTCTCTGTGGCTTTGGAGGCTGGCCTCGAACTCACAGAAATCTGCCTGCCTCTGCCTCCCGAGTGCTGGAATTAAAGGCATGCACCACCACTGCCGAACTTCCCTAGTCCTTTTTCATTTTGACAAAAGATTTTATTTGTCTCAGCCGGACTTGAATTTACAGTCAGTTTCCCAAGTAGCAGACTTGTACCACTGGGCTGGCTACAGATCTTGCTAAATCTGTCTTCTGAAAATAAGCATAATTTTCAGAATTACTGTAAGGAATTCAAAGTAGTTACAGTTTCTGAGATGTCTCCACAAACACGAGCCTGTTGAACATGCTGTGACAGATGAGAGGTGACACTCCAAAAGACAACAGTGACTAAGTAAAAGATAGTTTCCTTTGTTCTGAATCAACAAAGAAAATTAACTGAATCGGAGAGTGTTGTGAGATGAATAATCAGGACAAAGTTCACAAAAAAGAAAGTACTTAACTAATCTTAACATTGTACTTGTTTTATTTGTTATTTATTCTGGATGATTGAGTATGGAGGCTTTTTAGCAACCTGTGCTCTGGGTCACAAAGATGCAGTCCCCACTCAAACAGTTTATGATCTAGTTAGAGTTGAAGCATACAAACAAATTATTCTCCATGTGACTAATTTTGGGGAAGTAATAACATAAAGACGAAACATAAAGACCAGGTCAAAAGGTTTTCAAAAGGTCTGCTCTGCACATCTGTGGCCCTCTCACTTAGCTGTGTGGTCACAGTAAAGTCACTTAACCTCTTGGGATCTTCCTCGTGTGCAGAAGGGGAAATGATTCCTGTCCCCATTGTTTACTGTAAATACAATTCCTGAGCCTGAACCTGCGTAGCTGAGTACAATTCACTGAGCTAACAGTCTCACTCCTTGACCTCCACAGAGTGGTAAGTTATGTAGCATCACCTAAGTAATTCACACACATAACAAACGTTGTATCTGTCGTTCTTTGTAGTTTGCCTTTTTAATTTTACTATTTTCCAGACTTTTTTTCTCCAATTCTTTGGGGGGGGGGTTGTTGTTGTTTGTTTGGTTGGTTTTATTGTTTGTTTGTTTGTTTGTTTTTTTCGAGACAGGGTTACTCTGTGTAGCTTTGGAGCCTGTCCTGGAACTTGCTCCGTAGACCAGGCTGGCCTCGTGCCTCCCAAGTGTTGGAATTAAAGGAGTGCACCACCAATGCCCGGCTTTTTTTTTCTCCAATTCTAAAACTTCTATGGAAGAGCTTTCTTGGCACTAGCTCCACCTATCACATCCACACCCATAAGTGAGGAAGAAAATGGAATGTGCAATATATAAATAATGGCATACAACACACCCAAAGCATAGATGTACAAGTCCCAAGAGACGAGACTTAGTGTCCTCACAGTATCCATACAGACACTTTCACTGGCTTCTAGAGTTACATCTCAAGGGTTGCTAAGGAACTTAATGAGCTCACAGGGCGTTTCCCAAGATGCACTGGCTACAACTGCAGGTGATAAGGTAAGACTGGGTCACAAGGGTGCCACAAAGAGTTAAGATACATTTTTATTGTAAACAAAGTTGTAGACTTTTTTGTGAGATTCCCAGAAAATTTCAGGTTCACAGCTGGGAAAGGAGTAAGGCCATATATGCTTAAGCCTTAAGCTTATTTGAAAATAGTTCCCTATAAAAGTAATATTGTCTCTGTACAGGCTGCCTTCACGGCAAATCCTGTTAACAGCTAAGGGATTCTTAGCTCACCTGGTGGGAGACTGAAGACAAATTCCAGAGTGAAGAGCTCCTTTCCCTTCCCATGTCCCCTAGCTTTCTCTTTCTCTCCTGCCCGACTCAGAGAATACATTCTATTGTTAGTGCAATGCAATGAAATTAAAAAAAAAAAAGGGGGGGGGTTTATAAAACGAGAAGTGCCAAGATCTGAATAGAATTCTGCAATTGACTCAAAATAATGTCCTTGAGATTTGGTTGATAACACACCAGAGAAGCTAATTAGTTCACCATGGTTACCAAGAAAACAGTGCTCTGTTTCTAAAATGAAGCTAAGTAGATGAGCCAAAAAAAAAAAGGGGGGGGGGAATTGTTATGCATCTTGTTTCTCAAAGATATTCTGCTTTAAAATATATAGTAGTAGAATGCCATGTGGTTTCCTGGGTTTTAATTCCTATGTTAGTCTCCTTTGTTCTGCTAGAGTATTTTTGAGTGACAATTTCTTGCTTAGAATTGTTGTTAAGCAGGTCAAGTAAGTACATACATGAAATAAAATTTTAACAAAGAGACTGACTAACCTCTTCATTGCAGCCTGGCTGGGTGGCTCACATCTTTAATCCTAGCATTTAGGCAGCAGAGGCAAACAGGTCTCTGTGAATTTAAGGCCAGCCTGGTCTACATATCAAGTTATGGGCTACCCAGTGCTACACTCAAAACAAACATGGAAAAAAAAAAAAAAACCAAAAACCAAAAACCAAGCAACACGAATCATTGCAGCTGGGCACATCAGACACATCATGCACACCTGTAACCCAGCACTCAGAAGGCTGAGGTCATAGGATCAGGAGTGAGGTTCATCCTGGGCTGTACCACACAGCAAATGCAAGGCTACATGAGACTCTGTCTCAAAAAATCATAAAATGAAACAAAGCATTATTAGGATATCAACCAAATGTGTGACTGACTACATTAGGAAAAAAGGAGTTTCAGAAGACTCTCATACCCAGCCATTGTTGAAAAGAATTTGGTCACATACTCCTAACAACACTAAAGGGAATGGGTCCAGGTGTAGGGAAGGCTATGCCTTGTTATAAGAATCTAAAGGAAGAGTCACAGAGGGTTGAGAGTTGAGAAACTTCACAGGCAGGAGCTGATGGACAGCTGACTTCACCCATGCTAAGTTAAGTGAGTTCACCACCGAGGGATGTCCCAACTCCCTCTACTTCCCCAGGTTCCTAGCTGATTTTTATTTATTTATTTGTTTGTTTGTTTATTTATTTATTTATTTATTTATTTTGAGGGCTTGGAAAACAGAAGAGAGAAATGCCAGATCGTGCATATTGGCGGGGGAAGGGGTAGGAGAGAGACAGAGTTCACAGGAGAGCACTTGAGTAGAACAGAAAACTCCAGGAAATCATGAGACCAAGTTATAAGAAACAAGACAAATGGCAAAACTGTTGAGTTAAAAAAAAGAATTGGGTTCTAGCCAGAGAGCAGCTGCAAACCTGCCAAATATTTTAGGAGGAAAGAAAACATGAAAAGTGAAAGCATTTTCTAGCATTTAGATAGATTCCCCACCCCCTTCCAATTTTCTTTCTTTGCCAAAACAAAAATTATAAAGGATGGGCAGAACCCAGCACTTGGGAGGCAGAGGGCAGGTGGATCTCTGTGAGTTCAAGGCCAGCCTGATCTACAGAGCTAGTTCCAGGACAGACTCCAAAACAACACAGAGAACCCTATCTGGAGAAAGAAAAAAAAAAGGATGGGCAGAAAAACTACTGAATTAAACTGCTCCATGGGCTGAAACAAAGATCTATTGGGGATCAAACAATCCTTCTGCTCACTGGCCAAAGTCCTTTTGCTTTAGACAATGTCATCAGCACTGTTTTTTTTTTAATGGAAGAGGGGTCTTTGAACCTAACAGAAATAAGATCATGCAATTTAAGTTTAGAAGATATGAAAGGGCACGAAGTGAAAGTTCACCTTCCCTATTCTGTCTCTGTGCCAGTGCTCTTAAATATTCTTCTAGAGGCATTTGCATTTGAAAGAAAAGGCACACATAAATTTCAACCCATCCCCCTTTTAAATGGTGTGAATATACACATATTTATCTCACATTTTTAACTCAAAAATATATCAAGAATTTATTTGAGTATATAAAAACACCCTTGCCAGGCGGTGGTAGCTCATGACTTTAATCCCAGCACTTGGAAGGCAGAGGCAGGTGAATCTCTGTGAGTTCAAGGCCAGGCTGGTTACTGAGTTCCAAGACAGGCTCCAAAGCTACAGAGAAACCTTGTCTTGAAAACACAAACAAACAAACAAAAATAAAATAAAAACACGCTCATTTAGTTTTTAAATAAATAAATGTATTGGGTCGTAATAACATGTATTTAAAATTCTATCTCCTCTACACCTTCTGCCCAATTCTTACTGGAGGAAGCCCTGTGTCCACCTTCTCATATTTCCTTCCAGAGGTAGTCTGGGCATATGAAAATGAGTAAGAGTTTGATCTCTTTCTCCCTTGCTTTAAAAATAGACAAATAAGATATATACTATTTATGCACTATCTTGTCTCTTTTTATTTAAAAGTATTTTAGAATACAAATAAAGTCTCTGAAGTAATAGTATTGGACAAGTGTCAGCTCCCTAATTGTGTCTGTGTTTTATAGTTATGTATGATGTCTCATTGAGGGAGAACCCGGTGAGAGACACATAGGACTCTGCTATTTTGGAGTCCTTCTTACAGAATCCCAGGATTACTTCAGATAATTACTTATTTGACTTGCACCCGATGAAGACCAACTATTTCTGTGTCCATCAACTATTTCTTTTCTGTCTATATCCAATCTTTGATTTTATTGTCAGAAGTCATCCAGTTAGAAACCATAATGTGCTGGTTAGTTTGGTGTCAACTTGACACAAGCTAGAGTCCTCTGGGAAGAGGAAACCTCAGTTGAGGGATTCCCTCCATCAGATGCCTGCAGGTAAACCTGTGAGACATTTTATTGATTAATGATTGACTTGAAAGGACCCAGCCCACTGTGGGTAGCGTCACCCCTGGCCAGGTGGTCCTGGTTTGTATAAAAAGCACACTAAGGCCAGGTGCTGGTGGTGCACATCTTTAATCTCAGCACTCGGGAGGCAGAGGCAAGCAGATCTTTGTGAGTTTGAGGCCAGACTGGTCTACAAAGGGAGTTCCACGACAGCTAGGGATGTTACACAGCGAAATGCTGTCTCAAAAAACAAACAAACAAAACAAAACAAACAAAAACCCAGCAAACTAAGTGAGCCATGGAGAGCAGGCCAAGTGTTCCCTCCACGGCCTCTGCTTCAGCTTCTGCCCCCAGGTTCCTGCTTTTGTGTTGCTGCCCTGTCTTCCCTTAGTGACAGAGTGTAAGTGGGACATGAAAGTCCAATAACCCCTTTCTCCCCAGATGCTTTCATCACAGCAATAGGGAAATCAACCAAACAACAACAAAAGACTAACATGCACAGCAAAGATCCCAATAGGAACTCAAAGGGCAGAGAATCGGGAGTGTACAGCTCTCACTCTTGCGTGCGTGCGTGCGTGCCTGTGTGTAGCACATGCCGCGGTGCACATACGCAGGCAGATCAGAGGAACGCTTTGAGGACCTGGTGCTTTCCTTCCGCTCTCACATGGGTTCACAGGATTGAACTCAGCGAGTACTTTGAACCCTGGGCCGTCTCCCTGGTCCACTTCTCATCACTTCTCTGGTCTCTGTTCCCTTACCTGTAACACTAGAATTATCAGTCCTGTTACTTCCCAATTATTCTGAGCAATCAGCAAGTTGATAGTTGCAACAATGCGCATTCAAGGTGAATCCACCGGCAGGTGTGATTCTCTTCTAGAGCCCAATATCTCAATCTTCTATTCACAATTCCAAGTGGCAAGAGATGCCTTGTGTGACAAGGTCAGCCCCAGCTGAGGGAGTGTCAAGGAGAGCTCCCTCTTAGTTCCTGTTATTTTTAAAAATAAAATGAGGGGTTGCAGAGATGGTTCAGATGGTAAAGCACTTGCCATGGGTTGATCCTAGCATCCATGTAAAATAAAACTTTTTTTTTTTATTTTTTTGTACAGAGGCCCTTGTCTCTAAGACCAATGCTGGGGAGGGAGGGGCAGTGAGTATGGAGGCCTTTGTGCTCACAGGCATGCACTAGGGAAACCTGGGGTGTTAAGCACTCAGGGTTTTCTTCAAGGGAAGGAAAGCAAAACCTGTTTTCCTCCCAGAAGGCTGGAGTGGATGTTCTTTCTAGCCTGGTTATTTTTGCACCAACTGTGGGCTGAAGACTTTCCAGCACTGAATCCTCCTTCAGACCCATTCTCATAAACTTGTTTATCCTCAGTCAATACACAGAGCTATTGTTGTGGAAGATGTCACATGTACTTTACACAAGTTTCAGTGTAATCACCTCTGATCTGTAGTTAACTTATTTTGTTCCTCAAAGAAATTTAGGTATAACAGGGTGGTGATGGCGCACCCTTTAATCCCAGCACTCGGGAGGTAGAGGTAGGCAGATCTCTGTGAGTTTGAGGCCAACCTGGTCTGCAGATAGGACAGTTAATAACCACCCAGCAGGTTTGCCTAATGACAGCAAGCACAAGAACACATCGCTCTCCTGGACACACAAAAAGCAGCTTCCATTTAAAGCTAAACATTCCAAAGGGTTCTCATGTGGGGGTGAATTTCAGATTCCACCAACCCAAAAGGCCCCGGGTTAACAAACACCAGACTAGACGAGTCCATACAGGCTGGAAAGTGGAATGCAGCTTTTATTTTTGTTTCTGCTTTTTGTTTGTTTGTTTGTTTTGTTTTTTATGTTTTTCCCCAAAGAGATCTTTATACTAACCTTCCCTAAGCTCAAGATAATTTTGTTGCCAACACTTGTCTTTAAATGTGTTCAAGCTAAGCTTGGTAGTATGTGGTATACATAGAACTTGTAACAGCCCTAAGCCTTTTTCATAAAGGAAACTGGAGCGCCCCCTGCAGGCACCTCCTGCACACTTCTGACCCCATGTGAACTGCTCTTCCAGAGGCCATAGCAGCTCATTGTTGGAAACCTTCCCAGTATGCTATTTATGGGCACACCATTGGTGAAAGGAACCAGATAGGGTTCTCAGAATTTACTCCAAGGTGACTTTGGACAGCCTGAATGTGCTGTCAGCCTGCTGTAATCCACTTGGCTGCCCTCCTCATCCACAAGGATGGTCTTAAGCACCTCTGTCCTTCAGAGTACATTGCTTGACAGAGCATAGAATGTCAACTCAAACAGGGCCAACCAGAGTCTTTCCCAAAAGAAAAAAAGGAACAGAATAGAAAACTGTGGAAATGGGACAAAGACACTCTACTACAGTGGAAATGGACTCTTGATGAAAGAGGAATGTGTAATGTGGAGAAACAGAAGAGGACACCTTTGCCCAACACAGGCTTGAAGGAACATGGGAAGCTAGAAAGCTCTGCAAGAAATATGGAGTACACACGGAAGAGGCTCGTCTGACGGCTGGGTTCGTTCAGTCCTTTAGTCTACTGCCTCCCCTCCTGAGGCCCACTTGACGCAGAGGCAAGGGTTCAAGCATGTCTAAGGAATGTGAAGTGCAGGTGATTGTGTTGACACAAATAGGAAGGGAGGAGGAAAGAACCGAAAGGGAGGAGATGGGAAATCCAATGGACAACAGGGGAAAGCAATGTCCCCAGAATCTCTCTGATACCGTAGAACCATCTGTTAGAGGCATAGAGCTCAGATCTTCACACTCAAATAGAAAACACAACCACGGTGGTAAAAATGGCCTACTCATATCTTTAGCAGGTCCTGGGGTTAAAAATTCCAATCCAGTGTACTCTATACCCACGTGTTATTGTTCATATGGAATATCTCCACTGGGCTACAGAAAAGATTTAAGTATGCTGTCCTGAGTTCAATTCCCAACAACCGCATGGTGGCTCACAACCATCTGGAATGGGATCTGAAGGGGATACTTGTAGATGAAGTACTCATATACATAAAATAAATAAATCTTTAAACAGGGTGGTGGTGGCACACACCTGTAATCCCAGCACTCAGGAGGCAGAGGCAGGTGGATCTCTGTGAGTTCCTGGACAGCCTGGCCTACAGAGTGAGTTCCAGGACAGCCAAAGGCTACACAGAGAAACCCTGTCTCAAAAAACCAGAGAGAGAGAGAGAGAGAGCAAAAAAAAAGAAGAAAGAAAAGTTTTTAAATATTAATGTGAAAATGTAATTTATAAAACTTTTCCCATTGACCCATTGCTTATTTTATTAAGCTCTCATTTCATAGCAAATTCCTTCCTATAAAAGCATTGTTATTAAAGTATATTGACTGGATAGGTGATTATGGATGTAGGCAAGTTGTTCAGGTAGCTGATCAAATAGCATTTTGAAGTGTTTTTTTATCTAGGATAAAACATGGACTGAGGGCAGACATGTTCATCAAAGTCCCTCCTAGCAGAGTACAGTGCACCATTTGTCCAAACCCTGGCTTTTACAGCTCCCTGGCTCTGCAGCCTTGGTATGTGAGAGCCTAAGTTACACTGTAAGTTTTAATTACAATGCCTCAGAGGTCCATGAAACAAAAATGCTTCTGATCTGTAAGCTCCTTGCCCGAGGATAGATATAATTACAGAAATGATGGAGGCTGTTGTCTATGAGAGATAACAAGCCACACGTTTTCACTCCACTAAACAAGTTTGTTTGACCCATCTGCACCAGATCTGCTTGATCACATGTGAGTGGGAGGTTCACAGGCAGGAAGTACATCAGGATATACACTTGCTCCTGATTGGATGTAGGCTGAAGGTACGTCAGAATGTATGCTTGCTCCTGACTGGACTTGATGGGAAATACAATGAATTATGGACTTTCCTTCTTAAGCTGCTGCAATCTGTGAGTTAGGGCCATTTCTCAGGAACTTGGATATGGACCTGGACAGAGCCCTTCCACCTGGCCAGTATTTAATTAAAACTTGTTTTAAATTTGGCTTTAAACTGTAGTAGTGGTCTTATTCCCAATTGGTAGGATTAACAAGTGATACATAACACATACTTTTAAGTAGGACTACACGTTATCATGGCTGATTTCAGGCCAAAGCTTTGAAGTAGACTTAAGGATATTTGAAAGAGTCTTCGTGGGTACACTAAGCTGTACCAGGCAACATCTCATGCTGGGATGCCAAGAGAAGTTAACGGTTCCACTTAAGGGTTAGCAGGGAACAGCGAAAACAGGCTGAGAAGAGAGCTGGGTAAAATGCTTGCCTTACAAGCATAAGGACCCGAGTTTGATTCCCCAGAACCTATATTAAAAAACAAAAATAAACAAATGAACAGAAGAGGCTGCTCTTTATCTAGGAGACATCCATTGCCTCTGCTGGGGCTCCCTTCTCCAAAGATAAGAAAGGATTGCCTCCTAAATAACCAGGAAGGTTATAAACAAACAGAAAGAAAGGAGGGTTAGGCCTTCCAGGCTGGATCATCAAAATCTGTCAGGTTATTTGGGGCAAGGCCCTCCCCTGTGTCTCTAGGCTGAGAGAGTATCCCTCCATGGGGAATGGGCTCCCAAAGTCGATTCATGCACTAGGGATTCATCCTGGTTCCACTGCAGAGGCCCCATAGGCTGCCCATATCCTCGCTAATACCCACATTCAGAGGGTCTGGTTTGGTCCTATGTTGGTTCCCCAGCTGTAAGACTGGGGTCCATGAGTTCCCACTTGCTCAGGTCAGCTGTTTCTGTGGTTTTTCCCAGCATAGTCTTGACAACTTTGTTCATCGCTCATCCCTCTCTACAAATGGATTCCAGGTGTTCAGCTCAGTGCTTGGCTGTGGATCTCTGCTTCTGCTTCCATCAGCTACTGGATGAAGGCTCTAAGATGGCATTTGAGGTAGTTATCATTCATTATTGTAAGGGAAGGGCATTTAAGGTACCCTCTCCACTATTTCGTAGCTTCCTAGTTGGGGTCATCCTTGTGGATCTCTGTACAATTCCCTAGTGCCAGATTTCTCCTTAATCCTGTAGTGACGCCTTCACTGATGTGTCTCTTTTCTTGCTCTCCTCTGTTCATCCCTGGAATCAGTGTTCCTGATCTCTCGTGTTCTCCTTGCCCCTCTTCCACTCTTATTTCTCCTACATCCCTCCCCTCTCCCCCCATGCTCCCAATTTGTTCAGGGGCTCTTGTCCATTTCCCCTTCACTGGGGGACTATGTATGTCTCTTAGGGTCCTCCTTGTTTCCTAGCTTATCTGGAGGTGTGGATTATAGGCTGCTAATCCTTTGCTCTATGTCTAAAATCCATATATGAATGAGTACATAACATGTTTGTCTTTCTGTGACTGGGTTACCTCACTCAGGATGGTAGGATGATTTCTTCTAGTTCCATTCATTTGCCTTTGCATTTCAAGATTTCATTGTTCTTTTTTTTTTTTCCTGCTGAGTAGTACTCCATTGTGTAGTGTACCACATTTTCTTTAGACATTCTTCTTCAGTTGAGAGGCATCTAGGTTGCTTCCAGGTTCTAGCTATTACAAATAATGTTGCTATGAACATAGTTGAACAGACGCCCATGTTGTATGAATGTGCATCTTTTGGGTATACGCCTAAGAGTGGAATTGCTGGATCTTGAGGTGGACTGATTCCCATTTTCCTGAGGAACTGCCATACTGATTTCCAAAGTGGCTGTACAAGTTTGCATTCCTACCAGCAGTGGAGGAGTGTGCCCCTTTCTCCACATCCTCTCCAGCATGAACTGCCTTGGTTTTTTTTTTTTTTTTTTTTTAGCCATTCTGACAAGAGTAATGGTATCTCAGAGTTGTTTTGATTTGTATTTCCCTGATGGCTAAAGATGTTGAACAATTTCTTAAGTGTCTTTCAGCCACTTTAGATTCCTCTATTGAGAATTTTCTATTTAGTTCTGTACCCTACTTTTTAAAATTGGATTATTCTGTGTTTTGGTGACCAGCTTCTTGAGTTCTTTTGGCAATCATCCCTTTGTCAGATGTGGGGTTGGTGAAGATCTTTTCCCATTCTGTGGGCTGCCATTTTTGTCTTGTTGACTGTGTCCTTTACCTTACAGAAGCTTCTTAATTTCAGGAGGTCCCATTTATTAATTGTCGATCTCAGTGTCTGTGTTACTGGTGTTATGTTCAGGAAACGGTCTCTGTACCAATTTGTTCAATGGTACCTTCCACTTTCTCTTCTAAGAGATTCAGTGTGGCTGGATTTATGTTGAGTTCTTTGATCCATTTGGACTGGTTTTGTGCATGGTGATAGATATGGATCTATAACTTTATTGTAATGGACTCACAAATAAAAATATCACTGCTAGACTAAGTAGCCACTCACACACCAAGGGCAACAGCAATAGGATGAATGTTTTGGGACTCTCTCAGACAGCCCTGGCCAACAAGTTAAAAAAAAAAAGGGCTTCTCACGTCTGGTATTGGGTTTATTATATTGGTCAGGTGTTTTTGGCTCTTGGAGGGAGCACCATCAACCCTAATGAGAAGTTCTATATTTATATTTATATATGTTTACTTACACACTGGATTACGTGTATTATATTTTTATACAAATAGTTAATAATATGATTCCTTGTGACTTTTTCAGCCCTCCACATTTTTTTTACCTACCTAATTCCTTCTTCTATATGTACCTCCTTCCTCTGTGCCTCCCTATAGAGCTCTCCCTTTTCCTATTGGTAATATTTTATACTTCATATGGAGTCAGGGGTTGTTTTTCTAGTTCTGCAAGGGTTGTGAATCTGTAGGTTGTGTTGTTAATTTCTGTAAAAAAGTTATGCTGACTCTGCAGATTTCTTTCAGTAATATAACCAGTTTTACAATATCAATTCTTTCAATCCATGTGCATGCAGTCTGTCCGTTTCCTAGAGTCTCATTTGGTTTCTTCTTTGGTGTTTTCAAGTTTTACCATAAAGGTCTTTGGTTAGGGTTATTTATTTTATTTGTAGTTTTTCCATATAGAGTTTCTCTGGGTAGCCCTGGCTGTCCTGGAACTCACTCTACAGACCAAGCTGGCCTCAGACTCAGAGATCTGCCTGCCTCTGCCTCCCAAGTGCTGGGCCTAAAGGCCGAACCACCAACATCAGGCTGGGAATTTTTTTTAAAAAAATCTATATTTATCAGGGCCAATTTTACAAGGAAAAATAGGAACCATGAGATGTAAGAGGCTAGATGTCAGATGAAAGGGGTAAACTAATAAAGGGAACAGACCCTCACTTAGCCCTCTGCTTTAGCAGCCATGACAGAAAAAGACATGTAGGCTTCTGACTCAGCACATGACACAAAGAAACTCCAGGCTCCCCATAGCCTCCTAGATGCTTGGTTCCTGAGAATGGTTTGACCACAAAAGAAACTCCAGGGGAGACCAAAACCTCCCCTGTAGTCTCCAAGATAGTGTACTAAAAACTATTGGTATCTGTGAACAACAGGCCACCTGCAAGTAACAAGACAAAGCCATAGAAACCACAGAACGTTCCCTCTCATCACTGGCCAATGAGAATAATTGGTGCACGGGTATTTCATGCCAAAATATGACTTTGAGAAATTCCCCTGATTGTTCCCCAATTGTCAACCAACCTGTACCTACTGATGTAATCCTGTGAATTTTGCCTTTAAAAACCTGACAGTAGACAGGGAACTCCTTCCTCTGGCAGCTGCTGAGTCAGCCAGCTAGACAAGGTCCCTGTCATGGATGGATGAACAATAAACCTTATGCATTTCAGTCAGTGGGTCTGACTCTCCATGGTGGTCTTTGGGGATCTTTGAGACTTGGGCACAACTGTCACTCCATAGCCTGGAAGGCCACAGGACAGGTAGCTTTGAGTTAGAAAGACGAAGGTCCCAGTTTCAGCTTCTAGAGCAATGGTTCTCAGCCTGCAGGTCAGGACATCTTTGTCAAACCTCTCTCCAAAAATATAACAGTAGCAAAATTGCACTTACAAAGTAGTATCAAAAATAATTTATGGCTGGAGTCACCACAACATGAGGAACTATATTAAAGGGTCAGAGCATTAGGAAGGTTGAGAGCCATTGCTCTAGAGGACAGAAGAGCAGGGTTAAGAAACCTTGACAGGGACACAAATAGACTTTACAAGAGGCCATTTAGAAGAGCAGAAATCCATTTAAAAATATATTGTGCCAGGAATGGTAGCACAAGTTTTTAACTTCAACACTCAAGAGGCAGAGCACTGTGAGGTCAAGGCCAGCCTGGTGGTCTACATAGCAAGTTCTAGGCCAGTCAAGGCTACACAGTGAGACCCTGTCTCAAAAAAAAATTATACACACAGAATATTTTTTTCTTTCTAAATACTCACTTATTCATTCACAGAAGAAATAATTTGTGCCAGGTGTTGGTGGTGCATGCCTTTAGTCCCAGCACTCGGGAGGCAGAGGCAGGTGGATCTATGTGAGTTCGAGGCCAGCCTGGTCTACAGAACTAGTTCCAGAACAGGCTCCAAAGCAATACAGAAAAATCCTGTCTCGATTTAAAAAAAAAAAAAGTGTTTGTTATATACTAAACAGCATTTAAAGGCCAGGAGATAGAACATTGAGATGAATATTTCTGAGTAGGGAGGCATTCAATACTAACAATTGCAGCAAATGTATGCATGGATTCTCCATCTGCTAAGTATTCCTCTAAGCCCTTTCTACAAATTAACTATATTTATCTTCAACACAACTTATACAGTAGGTGCTGGTATTATCCCCATTGTACAAAGAGAGAAGCTGTGGGACTAGAGAGGTGGCTCGGGGTTAAGAGCACTGGTTACTCTTCCAAAGGTCCTGAGTTCAATTCCCAGCAACCACATGGTGGCTCACAGCCATCTGTAATTGGGTCTGGTGCCCTCTTCTGGTGTTGGAGCAGACATGTAAGCAGAGCATTGTAAACACAATAAATAAATCTTTAAAAAAAAAAGAGAGAGCGAGAGAAGCTGAGGCTAAGTAACTGTGTGCATAGCTCTGGTTTTTGTTTGTTTGTTTGTTTTGTTTTGTTTTTCGAGACAGGGTTTCTCTGTATTGCTTTGGAGCCTGTCCTGGAACTAGCTCTGTAGACCAGGCTGGCCTCGAAACTCACAGAGATCTACTTGCCTCTGCCTCCCAAGTGCTGGGATTAAAGCCATGTGCCACCAAAGTCTGGCAACTGTGTTCATAGCTAATACATAACATCAGAGACTTTGTGTATATGCATGTATTTGATAAGCCTAGATGTGGTGGAGGGTATGGGTATGGATATAGAGACAGGGACAGAGATGGATAGGGATGTAACTACCCACTTTCCAAGAATAGGAGACCCCTAAACTGAAGTAAATAAGACTTAAAAGTTTTACTTAAGGAAGCCAGTTGAAAATAGATTAAAAGACAGGCAAGCAAATAGAAGACAGAAAGAAGATATGGGTTGGGGTGCTAGAGAGATGACTCAGAAGTTAAGAATACTTGCTGCTCTTCCAGAGGACCCCAGTTTGAATGCCAAACCCCATTTGGCAGCTCACAACTGGGTATGACTTCAGTTTTAGAGGATCCAATAACCTCTTTTGGTCTCTATGAGCACATGGCACATAACTATATACATGAAATAAAAATAAATAAACCTTAAAAATATAGACAGGTAGATGATAGAAAATAAACAGACAGATGATAGATAGACAGGTACATGCATACACACATAGCATAGATACATACATAGATAGATATGGTGCTGGGTGTGCTGGTGGATACTTGTAATCCCATCACTTGGGAAGCTGAAGCAGGAGAAAAAACTCATAAATCTAATTAATCTTATCAATAAAAACCCAGAGTCAGATATCAGGGTAATAACCTGAAAGAAGAGAAAAAAAGAGGAAGAGCTGCCACTGACCCCTTACCTCTCTGAATCTTCCTGCCAAAAAGGGCTGAGATCCACCTTATCCTTCCTGTCTCCGCTCTCGAGTGCTGGGATTAAAGGCGTGAGCCACCACTGCCCAATATCACCACCCAAGTTCTATGGTTAACTAGTGGCTAGCTCCATCCTCTGACCACCAGGCAAACTTTGTCAGAACACAAACAAAATATCACACAGGGCTGGGCACCTGACTTCAATCCCAGCACTCAGGAGGCAGAGGCAGGCAGACCTCTGTGAGTTCGAGGCCAGCCTGTCTATAGAGGGAGTTCCAGGACAAGCTCCAAAGTTAAACAGAGAAGCCCTGTCTTGAAAAACAAACAAACAAAAAAAATCATACAACAGGGGGAGCATTAGTTTGAAGCCAGCCTGGGCTACAGAATGAGATCTTGTCTCAAAGTGAAGAAAAAGAAAAGAGAGGGGAGGAGAAGCAGGAAGAAGAATAAATAGAAAGCAATGGAGGGAAGGTGGTTGCCTTTGTTTTGTTTTTAGATTGAGTAGCCAGGGTAGGTGACTTTAGAGCTGTCACGGTAGATTTGCAAAATAAAGCCAAGAGAAACATTATCGTGAGTGAGCAGGTTCCACAGTTCAGCCGCAAACTACAGAGATGATATGGGTCTGAGAAGAGTGAGGTCTCAGGGTCACTGTCCTGAGGGCAGCCAGGCTGAGGTCCACATAGAGGACACCCTACCATGGGTGTCTCCTCCCTAACACGCAGCAGATTCCATCTAGAGAGACACAAATGGGCGTCAGAAACCCCAGAGACTGAGCCTTCAACAAAAATAGACTGAACACTGATGTCAAAAACCTGTTTTAATTATCGAGTCTGAGTAAATTTGAGTGAACCAAAATAAAAAGCCCCCCCCCAGGCATCGCGTGGCTCTGCTCAGCACAATGCTGACCCAGATGATGGAAACATCACCAAAAGGAAAGACAGCATCCACAACACTGCTGTCCCAACCTTCATGTACCACATGGCTAGGACAGGAGCAAGAATTGGGCGGTAGCAAAGAGAAGCTAGTGAGCTGACCTTGTATGCCCCTTTGCCCCTCACCCCTGCTAACAGAAAATCTTTCTCATACAGGGTCTGAAGGTCATGGGAAGTGGGAGGTTAGGAATCAAATACACTATGTACTTCTCCAGAGAGAACAAGAAGATTATTCTTTTTTCCTACAGTTTTTCTAAATCTAAAAGTGTGATTTAGGAGAAACTATGGCATTATTGAATTCACTTATGCAGCACAAATTTGGACAGGGCATAGCAGTGCACACACATAAATTTATTTCTCAGTATCAGGTATCAGGCCACGAATCAGCTCCCAAATCATGACATGGAGAGTTTTTATTAGCTAAGAATGCTCAGCCTTATCTTAGCCTTTATTTTAATGTGTTTCTCTTTATCTACATTTTATCTTGGGTTTCTTTTCTTAACCTTTCTTACTTTTCTGCTTCCTCCAGTGTCTGTCTGTCTGTCTAGCAGCTGCCTGATTTCTAGCCCCTAGTGTGTCCCTGCCTTTCTCCTAAATCTCTTCTTTCTTATCTTCCTTTCAAGCCTAGATTTCTCCTCCTACTAATTCTCTCTTCCCGCCAGCCCCTCCTATCTGTCTGCTGCCTAGCTATTGGTTGTTCAGCTTTTTATTAGACCAATCAGGTGCCTTAGGCAGGCAAGGTGAAGAACACATCCTTATATCATTAATGTAGCACAAATGTAATGCGTCTTTACATTGCTAACAAAGGCAGCACAAACAAATGTAACACATCTTCACATAGTAAAATATTCTGCAACATGAATAAATGTAACACATCTTTACATAGTTAAATATTTCACAACAGTATCATTTGCATCTAGAATCAGGCATATGACACAGTTCTAGCCAAAGAGATATTGCCAGAAGCTGTCTCTGTGGGACTGCAATCAGAACCAGCCAAATAGCCCCAAGTTCATACCTGAGTGGGGGTGTGTGGATGAGGGGAAGGCTAGCTACAGAAGATAAAGAAAGACAGAGACACAGAATAAAAGCAGGAGGGCATATTCAGTTAATACTGAATTGCCATGAGTTTATTTTTCTTATATATCTTCACCAAAAGGGGGAACATGTATATGGAACAAACAGACTTTTCTGCCTTCTTAATCTAAGGGTTCAGTAACCACACTTGAATTCAATTTCTCGTTCTCTAGCCTTGAGGGTCAGGAGTAGCCATGCCTCCAACCAGTTCTGTTGTTATTTAGAATAAGGCTATCAAATACCCTGCTGTATCCACACCTTTGACCTTTAGGTCTTATGACTTGCTGAGGACAGTTTTGAACTTTCTGTCCTTGTACCAAGATGGAGTGCAGCCACCTTTATGGGCACCAACAAGATAGAAACAGAATCACCAAATGATGCTCTGGGAAGAGCAACTTACAGATGAAAGGGCTATATTGCTTGATGTTCCCTGTTGCACTTTACCCTCCCCGGGGTAGAACATGGAATGCAGATGACCCACTCAATACGCAGCAGCCGTCTGCCATCATTAGGAGTCCATCAGAAGGGCTACAACCACATTTTATGATTAATGGCTCAGTGGTTAAAAGCCCTGGCTGCTCTTCCATAGGACAGGAGTTCTATACCCAGCACCCACATGGCATCACACAACTGTGTGTAAGCTCAGTTCCAGAGGATGTGATGCCCTCTTCTGGCTTCCAGGGCATCACATGCATATATGATCCACAGACATCCATGCAGGCTAAATACCCATATACATAGAAAAATAAAACCACAAGTAAAGATAGTCATAAGGAAGGACAATTCTAAATTCTTTTCACTCGTTCTGAAATGCCATGCAAGAGAAATTAAATTACTGCTCCATTAAGCCTCTGTGGCCAGGTTTTTTCTCCTTTTTATGTGTATGTATGCATGCTGGTGTATTGTGTACGTGTGTGTACACATGCATATGGAGGCCACTGGACAACCCTCAGTGTCATCCTTAGGCACATCTGCAAGGCATGCATGCTTGTGGAGAACAACGCTCGGGAGTATTGTAAGACAGAATCACTCTTTGGCCTGGAAAACATTGGAAACAGCTGCTACGCATACCCTAATTTGTGCTAGCTAAACAGCTGTTCCCAGGCTTGCAACTGTTATCAATACACAATCAGAACTGGCAATGCAGTCACATGGATTCGCCTGGTTCACCATCATTTCTTCCAGGGGCCTTTGTTAGCAGTCCCTGCCGCTGGTCCCAGTGGCCTGGGTTTTAGACAAGGGAGCCACCCTGTCACTGTCTCCTAAGGACTGGGAGACAGTTGGTTTGTTTATTACATGGGTCCTGGGGATGGAACTTGGGTCCAACTGAAAGGCTTCCCTCATGATAATGAGGCCTGCTAGCTTGTCTTAGCTGATGGTTTAAACAGCTTAAGTGATTTTTCCCTTAAGTCTGGAGGCTTCAAGTCCAAGATCAAGGAGCCTGCAGTTGTGGTCTCCGGAGGCAGCTTCTCTTGCTGAGTTGCAGAAGCCATCCTGGCTGTGCCTCACATGAAGGTTTCTCTGCTGGCACATGAGAAGCATTGGGGTTGCCTAGGGTGAGGGCTGGTATTCAGAACCTTACTTACTTAACCTCTTAAGGGTTGGAAGGGTAGGGTTTCCATATGTGAATTTGGAGGGACAGAATGTAGCTGAGGTGGGTGCTAATGAATGGAGAACTCGGCAGTGTCGGGTGGGCAAAATGAAAGCCTTCCATAATATAGTCTAGGAACCAACAGCCGGGAGGCTAGACAAGGGCTGAGTAGTATGATAATCAGGGAGCCAAAGGGGAGGGGTGACATCGGAAGGGCCGCTGAATGGCAAGAGTGGTGTCTGAGGTGATTGGTGGCTTACTGTCATATACTACAGGAAGGAATCTCCTCACAGTACCTCACAGCCTCTGTGGGTCAGGAATCTGGGTGTGATAAGTTCAGTGTCGCCTCGCTGGCTTCCATAGGGCTGGACTCCTCACAGGCTCCATGGGAATTCCCTTCTTGGCTTGTTCACGTGACCGTTGGCTGTAGACTTGAAGTGGGCCTCCCACAAGGCTGCTCACATCATGGCTGCTGGCTTCTCCTGGACAAGGGGATAAGAGACAGTGAGACAGGGCACACACGTGAGCGGGCAGTTTGTGATCGAAGTTTCAGTCTACCGTAATCTACTCAGTGATAGAACATCACTTAAAGACCATCTTATTGTATCTGTATTTTCTAATTATTTATTTATTTGTTTAGTTTTGAAACAGGGTTTCTCTGGCCATCCTGGAACGCTCTTTGTAGACCGAACTGGCCTCGAACTCAGAGATCCGCGTGCCTCTTCCTCCTGAGTGCCAAAACCAAAGACGAGCACCAACATCATCTGGCCTGACTTTTTCTTTTTAAAGACAGGGTCTCGCTATGTAGACCAGGCTGGCCTTGAATCAACAGGGATCCACCTGCTCTGCCTTCTACATTCTGGGACTAAAGGCATGCATCACCACATCTGGCTGCCTAGAAGTCTTGATTTTCCTATCTCTACCTCAAAAATACTAGGATTACAGACAGGAGACACCATTCCCAGCAAAACTTTACATTTCAGAGTAATTTTATTTTTATTTATTATTAGTTTTTATCTGTATACATGGGTGCAGGGGTCTGCTGAGGCCAGAAATGGGCATCAGATTGCCTGGAGCTGGAGTTACAGCTGTCTGTGAGCCTCTGGAGGAGCATCCTGGGACCTGAGCTCAGGTCATCTGGCAGAGCTGGAAGTGAGCTTAACCATTGAGCCATGTCCCTGACCCCTTAGAGCAATTTTAAATTCATAGTGTAACATAGCAGGGAATAGGGGGTTCTCACGAGTCCTTCCCCGCACACACACCCTTCCATGCTACTAATAGCCCATAGGAGAGGAGTGCATTTGTCCAGCTAGTGACCAACACTCAGAGAGCTCACTTTGTCATGAGCTGTATGGATTTTGACAAGGACATACTGGCATGTGGTCACCCATATATGCAGAATAGTTTGTGTGCTAAAATAGTGTTCTATTCACTCACCCCTCACTCTGCTATCGAGTTTTCCTCTTTTCTAAATGTTCTGTTGTTTGATAACATAAAATACAGTCTTTTTAGACTGACTTCCTTTACTTAGTAATAAAGAGCTCATTTCTCTAATAACATTCCATTGTCTGGACAGTTTATTCACCTACTGAGAGGTAGCTTGGTTGCTCTCAGATTTTACAATGATGAATGAAACTGGTAACATTTCTGCATAGCTTTCTGTGTGCCCATCCTTTTTCAGGTCCCTTGGGTAAATACCAAGGAACAGAAATGCTGGATCTCACTATGAAAATGAAGTTAGTGTTGTGATAAACTACTCACTGTCGTCTGAATGCTTCCATGTTCCTTTCCCACAAGCAATGAATATGTCTCCTCATTCTCACACACATTTGAATCGTCAGTTCTAGGTTCTAGCCATTTCCTTGATGGCTTATGATGCTTAATATACCAAGAGCATGAATAGTAGAGTACTCTTTTGAAGGGTGTTGCTATAAAAAGAAATAAAAGGTGGATTCGTTGTGGCAGGGTGTGGAGTTTAAATGACGGGGTTTTGGTTTGGTTGGTTGGTTTCTTTTAATTTTACTCTTCCATGGCTGGAAAGATGGCTCAGCAGTTAAGAGAGTGTAGTGCTCTTGCAGAGGACCTGAGTTTGGTTCCCAGCATCTGTTTCAGGTAGCGCACAGCTGTCTGTAAGTCTAGCTTCAGAAAAGCTGACATCCTCTTCTAGCCTTTTCAGGCACAGCATACACACAGAAAATCAGGCATAGACATGATTTCCACTCTGAATAACACAGTTTAGATCGTTCTTATCCACAACGGTGATCTGTGCATTGAATAGGCAGCTTCATCTTATCTTAGATGTTATTCACATACTTCCGAAAGTACTGTGGACAACAAGGCTGCCTTGTGTATGCCAAAATACTGCTCGGGGGCTTTTTTATGTGGACTATCTGGAAGCCCTCCTGGGATCGTAAACAAGAGCATCATATCCCAAGGTGTTCAGGGCACACACCTGTGCATCCTCCAGCTGCCCAGGGCTGACTTGGGCAGATAAAACCATTCTGCCTCATCAAAGGCAGACTTTCTCTTGGCTCACAAACAAGCCTCCAGCTTCTCAGAACAGGCAAGCTGTCAGGGAAGGGACCTACACATGGCAAACTGCCCAATAACCCCAATTAAAATTGTATCCAACTGGGGTGATCACTTAAACCATAAATAACGCCTGCTGTTGCTTTCTGTTCTCACTCTGAATTACAGAAACACACTGAAATATGCACCAAACACAGACACAAGAGCCCATGAATGGGCTCATTAATCTATGAAAGCAGATGACTTCTGTGTCAGTTAGTCCATTGAGGACATGGGAGTCTTAGATCCTCCTGGAGACAAAGATCAAGATGTGGTAGCATCCAGGAAGATGATAACAATACACGTTCATCCCATTTCACATGCAGAACCAGTTTGGGCAGGAAAATTAATCTTTTTACTGCTCAGCTTGTAATTTTAGAACCGAGATTGTCCCACCCAGCCCCCAGCCATGTCTGAGTCAGGGTTACAAGTACTTAATAGTGCACTGGGCAGTGACGAGGAAAAAAGTGAGGCCCCAATGCCTCCAAATTGATTGTGGATCTTTTCCAGGAAGGATGAACTAGTGGGTGCTAACAGCCATAGCATGAGGGAGGAGTGAGTATTTATATGAGTTAAGTGCAGGATCATGGTATTGCCCACGATTAACAGGAACACTGGTTTCCTTTCAGCTATCAAAAGAATCATGAAAGTTTAAAGTTGATACTTGTATCCAACAGACTGCTTATTCAGTGGCTTTCAGAAGCCCCTGCTTCTCTGCCTCCCTGATAAGAGAGAACCTTTACCGGGTTCCTACTAAGAGTGTGGTAGACAGAATGGATGGTTGTAGACCATCCTTCAACATTTCCTTCAACATTTACATCGTCACAGGACCCTACTGACATAACAAGAGCCCAGAGCATGATCTAGATGAATCTGGAGCTCGGGATAGACTCTCCCTGATTGGATTGGGGTGCTGAACACTGCCAATGCCCTGGTAGGCACTGGTAAGTAAGAGTCAAGCCAGGCAATGCCAAAAGAAAGCTTGTCTTACCAGGTCAAGGTCCTCATCCAAGACCTTGCCTAGAAAAACAAAACACTGCTGGGTCCTAGGATGTGAATACTATGCAGTTACTTTAGCATAGGGGTTCTCAACCTGTGTATCTTGACTCTTTTGAGGGTCACATACCAGATAGCCTGATTATCAGATATTTACATCACAATTCAGAACAGTAGCACAATTACAGTTACAAAATAGAAACAAAATAGTCTTATGGTGGGGGTGCCCCACAACATGAAGAACTGTATTAAAAGGTTGTAGCATTAAGAAGGTTAAGCATATGAATGGCAGAGTATATTCCTTGGTGCCATCTTTCCTTTTTGCAAGGTGAGCAAGTTCTCACTATTTACTCAAATTGGCCTTGGTCTTGAAACTGCCCCATCTCTCCCTGAGTGCCATCTGCCTTCA
Source organism: Phodopus roborovskii (assembly GCF_943737965.1). Lineage (NCBI taxonomy): Eukaryota > Metazoa > Chordata > Mammalia > Rodentia > Cricetidae > Phodopus > Phodopus roborovskii. Next base: position 26,073,836 of record NW_026126571.1, on the reverse strand, counting down.
TTCAAATCGATTCCAGGCTCTGCATTCTTGGCTTTCACTAGAGAAGGAAACTTCTGGAGCTCATTCTGCGCTCAGGACAACTCTGTTTTTGGAAGGCGCCCTCAGGCCCAGCTCCACTTCAATAGGAAAAATCTTGGTTTGAATGAGAAAGGTCCCTCACAGTCTCAGGAATTTGAATGATTGGTCCTCATTCAGGGGCACTATTTAGGGAGGTCTAGGAGGTATGACCTTGGAGGAAGTGTAGCACTAGAGATGGGCTTTAAGAGTTTAAAGATTCATGTCATTTCTAATTCGCTCTTTGCTTTGTGCTTTGTGTTTAAGATGTGAACCCCCAGCTTCCTGTTCCTGTTGCTATGCCTTTACTCTGCCATTGTGGACTCAAACTCTTTGGAGCCATAAGCCCAAATAAAGTTGTTGTTTATTTGTTTAAGATTTTTATTTATTTATTATGTATACAGTATTCTGGCTGCATGTTGGCCTGCATGACAGAAGAGGGCACAAGGTCTCATTATAGATGGTTGTGAGCCACCATGTGGGTGCTGGGAATTGAATTTGGGACATCTAGAAGAGCAGCCAGTGCTCTTAATCTCTGAGCCATCTCTGTCGCCCCAAATAAAGTCTTCTTTAAGTTATCCTGGCCATGATGTTTTGTCACAGCAATGGAAAATTAACTACCACACCCCTCCAGTGCTAGTCACAGTACTCGGCACAAAACACGAATTCAAGCCTTCTGACTCAAATGGTCTTGACACCAGTTACTAGAACACCTCAAGCTCCAAAATTCCAGGGACAATAGTGGGTAAAAGCAGATATTTGTAAAAGTAGGACAGAGGAACACAGGTGTGGCCCAGAGGCGTTTCTTTGACTTGTAGGCCCTCCTAGAAGGAGGTGTGGGATTACTTGGCTTTATGCCTCCCACTCTTAACTCTTCCACTTAGTTCTCCTTCCAGGGAAATCCTACCTTAGAACACAATGTAAGTCCTTTGGGTGATGGGGACATAGGGTTTGCCTTACAAGTTGATAATTGTCCATCAAAAAAGTCCCTGAACTGGGGCATTCGTGACTAAGATGGTCACAGTCATGCTGCCCACCACCTGATACATGCCAAGACATGGAATCCAAATTAATTCAGCACTTACCCACAAGTGCACAGAGCAGTAAACACCAGTAAGCACAGGGTCCACAGGAGATGCTTGTCTTAGCCACTGAGAGGAGTCATCCCCTTCCCCACAGTCACTGAGCTAGTGCCTGGGCTGCCTTAACAATGCCTTGGTGTCTCCAACAGAAACGCCAGCTCAGTTCTGGCTGCCAAAAGTCCAAAACCAAGGTATCAGCAGGACCAAGCTGAAACCCACTGAAAGGGACTCTTGTGTTTTCCTAGCTTCTGGCTGGGGTCACAATTTTTGGCACTTGGAGCTTGTAGTTACATGTCTCTGTCCACCCTGTGTGTCTCCACTTTGCTGTGTTTCTGTCTCCCTCTCAGAATGATTCCAGTTGCCTTTAGTTAAGAGGACACAGGGTGCTTTATGTCTTTAATCGCAGCACTTGGGGGCAGAGGCAGGAGGATCTCTGAGTTCCAGCCCAGCCTGGTCTACAGAGTGAATTCCAGAACAGCCAGGGCTACATAGAGAAACCCCACTTTGGAAAACAAAACAAAAGCCCACCCCAATGATTTCATCTTAACTTGATCACAAAGCTAAGGTTATTTCCCAGTTAGATCACCTTCACTAGCAATGGAGGTTAACACTTCATGTCTTCTGAGGGAGGGCACAGTTCCCTCTCTATCACCCATGTTCTGGCCCCAGTGTTGTTGATTTTCCCGCAGTACAAGCCCCTTCTCTCATCCAGAGTCACAGACGTACTCTGAGGGCAAGATATTTACAGATCTTGTCCAGCATTGGACAAGTAGTGGGATTTTCAGACGTGGGGTCCTCCCCTTGCATCAGCCTCTCTTAAAGATATTCCACTCAACATGCTGTCACAGCTTCCTAAACTGAAGCAAATTCTGTTACATAATTAGTCATGAAAATAAGCCCAAAAGGGTGTGGGATAGTACCAAATCCAAGTATGACTTTAATAAGCACGTTGGGTGTGGTGCGGGGATCCTTACACTGCAGTGGCGCGAAGATCCTCTCTAACCTTCAAAGTGAGATGAACGAGATGAGATGAACAATTCTACAATCAGGGCGGTGAATAGAACAGATGTCCTGGGTTGGGGGCAGGCTAGAGGCGCTGGGGCCACCAGGGGGCGCGCGAGGGCCGGGGGATCTGGCATAGGGCGGGAACCCGGTACGGGGCGGGCCGGGCGGGGCCCTGGGCCACTCTGGTTGGCTGCGCCCCGGTGCTCACTCTCTGGCCCATTTTAAACTTGGTCGGGCCGGGCGTCTTCCCTTTTCCGAGGCGGCGCGCTCCTGGTAAGTAGTGCTTGTCTTGCGGAATGCGAGGTGCCGCCACGTGGCCGCGGGGATCGCCACGGCCCTAGCCCCGCTCTCCGGCCCCTGCCGGGTGTCGTTCCCTTCGGTGTGGGACTGGGGCTCGGCCTCGCGCAGTCCGGATTTGTCTTCTCCAAGGTGGAGGCGCAGTCAGGACGGCCCCTGGGTCTTTGGCACACTTCGGGCTCCCGCCTGCCCAGTCGTTTGGTGACGGGGACATCGCCAATTTAGGAAGCGAATGAGATCAGAGATCAAGAGTAGCAGGATAATTTCAGTGCTAGCAAGGAACAGAGGTAATTTCGCCCACGCAGCCGTGTCCTCGCCATAAGTGCCCTTCAAATGCCACTTTGCACAGTATTATTTTTTTTTTTAAACGTTTGAGGGTGCTTCCGAGAGCCGATGGCTGCAAGCGAGTCAAGCAGGGCGCTCTGGACCCACAGTGGCTGGATTAGCCATGTTTTATGCTGCCCAGCCATCCTCTGACACAAACTGGGTCTGCCTGGGTTTTGTGTTCTGAGGGAATCTGAGCCTCTGGATTCATACTTGTACAACGCATTATACACCTAATGTCTGTGCTCCGTGGTGTAGAAACACTGTTTCCCCGGAGAGTTTCTGAGACCGGGCGTAGGCCTGCCTGCTCACTGATGCTTTAACATTTGTGAAGATCTAGATTTAGACGTGAATGAACTAAGGAAGACATTAAATGGTTTTTCTACTGGGATGCGATCTTTGTTTGATGTGTTCTTACTCCGGCCCAGGGAATCTTTCTGCCCCAGTACCCTAAGTGCTGGGATTTATAGTTAAGCGGTACTGGGAGCCACTACACCCAGTGAAGCCATTTTAGAGGGAAAAATCTTGTGGGCTCTTGTCCAGTATTCCTTGTGCTGCAACAAAGGGGCATGCCATGGTGGTTTTGTTTCCTTCAGGGATTAGGTTTCTATTGTCGTTTTGTTTGACACAGCCTGGAGTGAGGGGCAGCATGAGCCAGTCTAAGGACTGAGCACAGCAAGTTCCAGAACTACGGTTCCCTCACCTTCCTGTTAAGCTTCAGCAAAGATTAAAGCTGCTTCTGATTTTTGAAGTCGATGAAAGTGCTTCAACTTTTGTTTCTAAACTTGATAGATTATATGAGTATGTTGTGGATTCAGTTGGAAAAATAGCACAGGGAATAAAATAGCCTCCCCACTGTCAGAAATGTGAAGATCACAGCCTGTATAGGAGTGTTGTTCAGGGGCAGCTAGGGGCTCCAAGAGAGGTTGTGTGTAAGGAATAGACAGCTACTGTCTGGTACTTAAAACATTGTTGACTGTTGACTTTTTTTAAAGCAGGTGCTGTGGTGCTTCTCCCGGGATGTTAATGAACACAAGGTATGGGTTAAATGAACTAATTTGACTTGTCCCAGCACAATTCCAGGAACAGAATTCTTGGCCAAGGATGAGAACTCTAACCTGATTGGATACACTGCTCTGATGGGTTAAAGGATTTACCTGAGGCCAACTTAAAGGAATTTAATGCAGCCACACCACCCCTATAGATAAGGGGGAATGTATACTGAGAAGGCTTAGCAGTGCCCACCCTCACTACCTTTGGGTTTGCTGCTTGGGCCCTATGTGGTAGAGAGAACCAACTTAGAGTTACCCTTGGGCTTTCATGTGTTCTGTGTGCGTACACAAAACAAATGGAGAGTTGGTCAATGAAATAATACAGAGAAAGATAAGGCTTTGCATTTAAAACTGGAAACACTACTGAATAGATGAACCAAAAGTACTGGGTAGTAAGTACACTGGGGATCGTAGATGTAAGATAGTTATTGCCTGCATATTACTATCTAATGGTTACTGGTCTAATTACCTCTGGTTATTTTCTCTTGCAGCTCTAATGCTTGAGATGATGAACTAGTGTACCTTGGAGAAGAAAAGGTATGTAATTGTATTTATGAATTTTCTGCCTGTAGAATTTATTTCCATTATTTTAACGAGTCATTCCTACCCTGAAACTTGTCACGGTGCTGACACAAAATACTTTTGAATTTTTTATTTATTTTTGCCTACATGTGCCAGGACCATGTGCTTTCAGTGCCTGAGGAGACCAGAAGAGGGCATCAGATCCTCCTGAAGCAGGAGGTACAGTTGTGAGCTGCAATGTGGGTGCTGGGAATTGAAACTAGGTTCTCCAGAAGAGCAACCAGCTAGGGCTTTTAACTGCTGGACCATCTCTCTAGCCCTAAACTTTGGCAATTCAGAATTGTGCCCTTGGGAGAGTGAGGCGTTTGATGGGATCCATTTGTGTCTTGGCTCAGTGCCTGCCCTGTTAGTCTTAATTGTCTATAGTGGAGACGAGCAGACCACCTTTGTGTTTTCCACTAACAGATACTGCATTATGCTCAGATGCCTTGTAGAGAAAAGAAGCAAGTTGAAAGTTAACTGGGTTTTTTTTTTTTTTTTTTTTTTTTTTGGAGAACTTGATACTCATCCAGGGTGATGCACTCCCAGACATAATTGGAATAATTGGACAACCTCCATGGCTTCTATGGGTCTGTTCATGTGCGGTTGGGGTGACCAATCTGTCCCTCTCAACATCTCCACCCAACTGGCAGACACTTCAGGAGGCAACCTGGGCCTCACAACTGACTGCTCCAAAAGCAGCTTCTGTCTCTGGCAACATGGGCCAGAAACAAAGGGCTCCCAATTTACTGACATCAATACAGAGAATCACAGGCCTCTTCTCAAAGAAGAATGCTGTTATTATTTATAGAAACAAGTCTGGCTCAGGGGAAGAGAGTATAAAACAACTTAGTAGGCCCACAAACTAGCCAACTCCAGTGTAAGAATCGTCCTGGTTTATTCCCCTCCTCAGCCATGGGTCTCTTAAGTCTCACAATAAATGTTCTTTGTTTCTAGGTTTTTCAGCAAAGCGGCAGTGGCATTACCTGAGGGTGAGTATGCCAGGCACCTGACAGTTGCCTCAGGTCTACCATCACATGTCCCCCTAACCTGCTTTGTGCCCCTTATAATGCACTGTTGCTGCCTGAACTTAACCACAGCAGATAAACACCCCCCCCCCCAACTTTTCTCAGAGTCTGTTTCACATTCCTCCCTAAATGGCCAACTCACTGGCAGGGGACGATCATAAACAACCAAACTAGTTACATCAGGTGCAGACCCCTCCCGGGGGCCTGGCTAGGGCTTCTGTTGCCCATAAAGAAAAAAAATTCCCCATAAGAAAGGAATCTGCCTAAACCCTTCAAAGTTCCTAGAAAACCTAACCTGCCCTCAGCTCTGGTGGCAGCCCCAACAGCTGGTTTCCAATAAACTTTTCTTGTCTGGAGTGGTCTTGTCCTGTGGTTTCATTATGTCAACATACAAGTTCCAGGGGATTGGATGTCTTTCTGCGCCCCACCGCACAACAGGCATATTGGAGATGCATATACAAAACACTGATTAACAGAGTTTTAATGTGTATAACTTGTCTACATATATGACTAGCACCTTTAGAGGTCAGATGGTATTTTGTTTGCCCTGGAACTGGAGTTAGCAATTGTTAGCCACCTGTGGGTGCTGGGAACCAAATCTGGGTCTTCTGGAAGGCAGTGCTATCTGCTGAGTTCCCACTTTGGAGGGTCTTAGCTTAAACTATAAGACAAATTGGCAAATACTTGTCTTGTGGTAAACTGCCATCTGAGAGTGCCACACAGCCTTTTGGCCATGTAAGGTGGGGTCAGCAAGCCAACATTTACATACAGACTTGTTAAAAGGGATAATTTTACTTGGGTTTTGGTTCATGTGAAAGGTTCAATTGTGAGGAATGAATTCCTAGTTATGCAGCTTCCATCACATTCTCACAATAGCTTGGGATGGTTTATCAACAAATACTCAACTGTAATTAGAGGGAATGAAAGCCCAAGGAAATCAATTAGGTTTCATGGCTCTGAGCTTCCTCAGCAAAGAGACCGCTCTCAACCGGCTGTGACAATGGAGCATCATTTCAAAGCAGCCGGGAGTAGCCAATCTACACTAGACTTCTCAAGAAGATACCTTCCCCTGTGATCTTGAGCGCTGGATAACTAGAGGATCTAGAGAAAGTGGAGATGGTTGCATTTGACTCAGGGCAGGGAGTCAAAGGATTGTAGGAAGCCTGAGTCCACTCAGCTGGATACCAAGCTGAAGAGAGGCAAAACGTGGGACTGAACAGGAACAGTGGGGTATGCTTGAAGAGTTTGCTTTTATTCTGTATTCAGAAAGATTGCCTTTGCAGGACTTTTATTTATAATCTGAAGAGTTCAGAACCCAGTATTGTATGATATAGCAGTGGTTTATCATATGAACCAATGTTAAACAGCAACTGCAAGAAGCCAAACGTCCACGTCCTGGCCCTCCACTGACAGTCTGCATCCCCAGGACTCCAGTCTGTTTCAGAAACAAAGATCAAACTCAGAAATGTTCGGTGTGTGTCACCTTGGTGTGATTTGCATTGTATTTCTACTGAACAATACTGGTCTAAGATACAAAGCAAAAAAAAAAAAAAGTTGTGGCCCACAGTGTAACACAACAATGTTGCTGTTCTACCACGCTGAACCCTAAGGAATGATAAATTAGCACTTAAGAAGGACTTCCAGGGAAGCAGCTGTCTTTTCCCATGGGAGAATTTGAGAGAATTTGTGAGGAGAGGGAGCCAGTACTGCTTGGCACAAACCATTTCATGCAGCTTGTAGTCCTGGAGATGTTAAATAAAAGACTTAAGTATATTTGTTAAACAATCTTTTGTCCTCACCCAGTCTGCATAAACATTTGTGTTCTTGTTAGGGAAATCAAGAGCCAACATTTAATGCATGACGCCGCTTGAAAGTACAAGTTTCCCTAGTGAAAAACAGATGCAGGGTCATTCTGGTCCCTCCATTTACTGTGTGTGTGTGTGCGCACGAGCGTGTGTGCGTGCGCGTGCGTGCACACTCGTAGTAATGTAGTCTTCCAGGCATTTTTACAGAAGGAGGGAAATTGGGGGAGGTGGTACATTAAATATCACCAGGACTTGTAGAAAGTTTTTTTTGTTTTGTTTTTTTGTTGTTGTTGTTGTTGTTTTGGCCTTATGTTAAGCAAAATGCTTCACAAAAAATCTCTTTCCTTCATTTTCACTTAACTACTCCAAAAAGCAGGCCTGTGAAGAGTCCCTTTTGTAGTTTTCTTGCTACTAATGACATTTTGTTTTCTTCTGCAAGATGGTAAGAATAAAACCCCAGGGCTCCAACCAGGCATGGTGGTTCAGCTCTAATCCCAGCACTTAATGGAAGAGGCAGGTGGATCCCTGAGTTCAAGGCCAGCCAGGTCACAGAGTGATTTCCAGGACAGCCAGGGCTACACAGAGAATCCTGTCTCGAACCGCTGTCTCTTCCTGAAAAGTGACTTCCCATGGAGTTAACTCTCAGCCTGTCATTCTCTAACAGTGAGAGAATTCTTTGGTTTTCACATATTATTAAGGGGTGGGGGGGGGGGGAGGCTCTTAATTGGGGAAATGCTTGGTAATATCTGGAGGCATTTAATTTTCGTAACTGGATGAGGGGTGAGCATCTATAGGGTAGTGACCAGAGGTGCTACCTATGGTTGGAGGCAACCCCTACGACAAAGGATGGTCTGACCCAAGATGTCAATAGTGCAGAAGTTGATAACTGCTGTTTTAGAAGATGTTGCTCCCCACCCACCTGCCTAGGTGCTAATGTTACAGGTGACTCCTGCCATAGAGAGAGGTTCCCTGAAGTGTGAATCCTACGGGACTTTATTGCTAGCCACATTGCTTTCACTTCCAGATGACCTTATAGTGCATAACACATAAAACTGTAATTAATCACTATTTTTAAAAAGACTTGTTATGTATACAGTGTTCTGTCTGTAGGCCAGAAGAGGGTACCAGATCTCATTACAGATAGTTGTGAGCCACCATGTGGTTGCTGAGAATTGAACTCAGGACCTTTAGGAAGAAGAGCACAACCAGTACTCTTAACCTCTGAGCCATCTCTCCAGCCTCATTAAACACTATTTTAAGCCTAGAGATATACAGGGGTTTTTCTAGTTTCCTCAAAAAGCTAGCATCAGTGTTGATTAAATAAATGGTGACTAGAAATGTCCCATATTCACTGCAAACTACATGGTTTCTTACTCAAAGCTGATCTTAGCTTGATTGTTGAAGTGAGGCTTGTTCAGTCCAGCAGACTGTTAGGAACAGACAAAAGAAACCTAGCCGAAGCGCTGCCATTTTGTTTCAGACTCCATTGTAATCATAAGATCAAGTTCCTAGGCCCTAGGGGAGCAGGGGACTTTGAAGTAATTGACCAGCTTCTTCATCAAACAATAATAGCCCGCAAAAGCTCCTTATTCTTCAGTTGTTCCTTACGAATAATAGATGTTTCTAATGACAAAAAGCAAATAAACTTGATTAGTTGTACATTTGGCATAGATCAGCCACATAAGGAAAGTTCCTAATCCCTGGATTTTGATTGGTGGAAAATTGTAACTGTTACTTGGCACAGATGGTTGTGGTTTTGTGCTTACACACCTACTGAAATGAACGCGTGTGAACACAGTTGGCTCCCAAGTGTGTGCCGTTGTCCCTAGATGGTCAGTTTCTTTTCCCTTTTCCTTATTTTCCTGCTGCCCAAATCAATAAAATCTTGTTTTGTGTGGACTCTGGTGCCTGCTTGGGTTATTTCGGATTCTTGAACCCTAACAAGACCACCAAATCTCTGGCTTAGCCCAAGGTTTGTAAGCCAGGCAAAGATTGCTTTTGTCTCCAGAAAATAGCATTGCTTCTTGAGGCACACTTAGCCAGAGAGCCCACCAGCCAAGGGGAACAGCAAACTCTTATCTAAATAGCCAAGACCAAACATCATTAGCTGTATCCTATGTCTGGCTAGAACGTGGGCCAGAACATTCTGATTGATTTAATATGAAAACACCGAGTTCCCCCCACACACAAAGTAGGGTCTCAAGTAGCCTCACATGATGTTGAGCTCCTGTGTAGCTGAGGTTGACCTTGAATTTCTGATCTTCCTGCTTCTACCTCCCAAGAACTGGGATCATAAGCATATACCATCACACCCATTTTCTATTTTACCTATTTTTATTGAAACAAGGTCACTCTGTACCTCTGGATGTCCTGGAACTCACTCCTGCCTCCCTAAAGCGTGTGCCACCACACTCAGCCACACCCAGCTTTTAAGTGGGGTTGGGGATTGAACCTAGGGTTCCATGGGATGCTAGGCAAGCACTCTTCCAACTGAGCCCAGCCCTGACACTGAATTTTTTTTTTCTTATTCTGGCAGAATTAAAACCAGTCCCTTGAAGGAGCTGATGGGAAGATCTTTCTGACTTCCATCAATGGGTGCTCCTCAAGTTGTCCTCCTTAAGCCTCCCACTCCAGGATAGTGCCAGGAAGACAGCCAGAAGCAGGTGACGTCCTGGGCAGAAAAGGACACGTTTGCTCTCAGCTGTTGCAGAGACACTAGAGGTACACAAAGCAGTTGCAAACGCTGTGTAGGAGCTGGATGGAGGCTGCCCAGCCCACTAAGGAGTGCTGCCTACCTCTCAGGTGGGGGTGTCCACGTGCCTTTCCCAGACGCCTTAGTCACTTAGTCTTACACTGAGGCACAGTGAGGTCAAAGGACCAGAGGCCTACAGGGCAGCCATGCAGGGGGCGAGTAAGCATGAAGATGTGTCAGAGCCCAGTAAGATTGTGGCTTTGGAGTGAACTAGCATTGTTGCATTCCGGAGCTTTCTGCCGCTATTCTTGATCTGTGAGATAGAGGTCTTTCATACAGTAGCCACTGGACAGTTCCATGAAATCGCACAGTGTGGCATGCTGCCTGCTTTCTGTGCTTGGTAGGTTCTATCAGGGTCTGAGGTGGCATCACTATTAGTTATTGGTGGTGGTATTTTCAGATAGGGCCTCACTGTGTAACCAGGAAGGCCTCAAACTCACAATCCTGCCTCAGCCTCCCAAATACTAGAATTAATAGCCCTGAAGCACCGGGCCACAAAATGCTTATTTACCCATACCTGGACATGGCCTTACCTAACCTGCAATTGTTTGTCAAAGAATAAAATGGCTTCTGAATAGAAGTTTCGGTTTGATTCACCTTCACAATAGCACCATCAGTTACATTGTAACTTCACCTTGCATGTGTTTCTCTATGTCCCAGAGTACAGCAAGGACTGTATAGCAGAGAGCAGTGTTTCCTGCTCTCCCCCTGGGATAGAAGGAGGATCTGGCTTCTCTCTTCCTGAATTTTAACCATAGAGGAGATTACCTTCTCCCTTCCCCCAGGCAGGCTTTCTCTGTGTAACAGTTCTGGCTGGCTTCCAGCTCACAGAGATCCGCCTGCCTCTGTCTCCCAAGTGCCGGGACTAAAGGCATGTGCCACCTGCACCCAGCAAGAGATCAGACTTCAGAAGCAACCTGGGGGCCTGATGTTCAGTCATCCAACAGGGTCAGAACCACTAACTGCACTGCTGCTGCTGCTGCTGTCCCTGAGCAGCCACAGCTCTTGCAGGGCTCTGGTCCTTTCCCCTTTGGAGACTGCCATTCAGCTCCTGCCACCATTGTTGGTTTCCCAGTCAGTTAGTTACTTTCTGGATTCTTCCCTGACACTCAGCATTGTCTCTGCAGAGGCTTCCAATCTGCCACTATCCCAAATGTCGGGTTTAGCTCTAGACTCAAAAATTACATGACATAATGTTCCATGCTTTCTGTTGTCTTCGTTTGCAGACCCTTGCTCAAGCAGGAGTTCCTAGGCTGGGCTGCCCTAGTCATGTTGATATGACACAGGCTCTGATGTTCTCTTCCTCCCTTTGGGCTGTCCTGATTACACTATATGACCTCTAGGTCCCTCAAAGCTTGTTGGACAAGGGCATCACCCAGGGCTGGACTATGGCCCAGAGCTCCATCTCCCTGCCTGGCCCTCAGGGAAAAAAAAAAAAAAAAAAAAAAAAAACACTCACAAAGACAGAATTTGTAAGATGCTCCAGCAGCACAATGTGAAGCGTGGGCTAATTATACACTGAGAATTAGTTCTAAATTAAGGGTGCAAAGAGTTACAGTTCTTAGGCTTTAAAAAGGGAAGCCACTTGTGCTGTTTTTCTTTCTTTTTCTTTTTTGTCAACTTGACATAAGCTGAAGTTATCTGAGAAAATGGAGCCTCCGTTGAGGAACTGCCTCCATCAGATTGACCTTTAAATCTGTGGGGCATTATCCAGACTGACTGATGTGGAGGGCCTGGCTAGGCAGGTGTTCCTTAGTCATACAAGGTAAAGTGAGCAAGCCATGAGAGTAAGCCAGTAAGCAGCATCCCTCCATGGTCTCTGTTCCAGTTCCTGCCTCCAGGTTCCTGCCTTGGCGTCCTGCCTAGCCTTCCTTCAGTAATGGACTGTAAGCTGTAAGGTAAAATGAACCCTTTCCCCCTCTACGGTGTTTTTGGTCATGGTCTTTAGCAATAGAAAGCAAGTTGATACGCCATTGCTAAGTAACATGCTGGATCTGGCTGTATGCATAGTTCTGTGAGTTGATTTCTTTTGAAGTGGGCACATTTATTGAATAAATGCCTAAGACAGACCATTTGCTGCTCCCAGCAAGGGGGCCACTCATACTGGCTACCAGGTTTGACCATAATAACCATACTAACAGAGGCCTGTATGTCCTTCTGGACAGTGTTTTTTTTAAATTCTATAGTTCCAAGACCATACCATCAACTAACACCAAGGTTAACTGCAACCCTAACAGGAATAAATGTAAATGGTACTTGATAGCATTGGGTGGGCAGAAGTCAGGAAGCCTCAACGTAATCACTAAGCCCTGTGGTCCCTATGTCTTGCTACCCACCTCACACTTCACCCTCATATCACAGCACTCATGAAAACACTAAAATCACAGCCAAAATATAGCCGTGACAATGGCGACCAAGACGAGAGTTAACCATGGTTTCAAAACTGGCCCCATTGCCTACAGAAGTTACCGCAAGCCCTCCCTGCTGGGGAGGCACCATTGTCCCACTTACAGACCAGCAGACAGTAACTAAGGGGCCTTGCCAACACCACTGGACAACCAGGTTCTAGTAACATCCCCCAAGAGAGTCAAGACAGCTCTAGAACCCTCATCTGAGATACAGTGAGAGAAATGTCCCTGCCTCAGGCTTCCAGACTTTGCAGATGTATGTTAGCATTTCCTCCTCATCAGGCAAGCCCAGTCATTCCTGGTACACAGGAGTTGCTGGGAATGTTTAGTTTTGTTTTGTTTCAATTTTCAACTAAATACTTATCACAATGTGTTATGATACTCTTTCCTGGGCAGACTTCTCTCAGCTTGTGTGATGAAAGGGTAAAAATGGATGTTAAATAAAAGGTAATTCACCTGTCAGGCATCTAGCTCAAAATGCTTGAGGTCAGATAATGTCTAGACGGAAGAATTGGTTTGTTGTGGTCTCTGTGTAACCCTGACTACCCTGGATCTCATCATGTAAAGCAGACTGACTTTTCACTCACTAAAATCTGCCTGCCTTTGTCCCCCAAGTGCTGGGGTTAAATGTGTGCACCACCACACCCAGCAAAAACTGATTTCTAAATCAGTTGTTTGGAAGCAGAAGCATACTGTCCTTCTTCTGCATATATGTTACATTGGAGGAAGGAGGTTCTGGAGCTTGCAACCTGCAAGACTCATTTCTTCACTTTCAATATTCCCAAGCTTTAGCAGAGTGAGGGGTTCCTGGAATCCAAGACAGAACTCGGTAGCAACCATCGCAGTCCCCTGGTCCTACCCCACCAAGGCCCTAGAGATGATGTGATGCTCTTGGGACCCAAAAGGGCAGAGTCTTTGCTTCAGTTCAGTCCCTGAAAAATGTGGTACCCAGGAGAGGTCTGTGCAAAGAAACAAGGAATTTGGTTTTTGATTCACATCTTCTACTCACTGCCTTATGTCCCATCCCCCTAGTTTCCCTGATAGGGACTGGTCTGGGCTTTGAACATGATGACTTTACATTTGGAAACTGTTGCGTTTGACAAAGAAACGGCCCTGCTTGCTTGGAAACCCATTCACAGGGATCCATGTCCCAGACTCTATCTATACAGCTAGGAAACTGCAGGTCTAATGACAAGGGCCAAGGTGTTGCTAATTGTTTTCTGTCACCGTCATCCCTGTTCTACAATGACATTTTAGGGTTGTCAGCATCAAAAGACCAACATTTAGCTATAATAAACATCCTAAGAAAAACAGGTATGCTCTTATTGTGAGGTATGAATGGCATGGTGAGATGACAAAGCACAGATAACTGTGTGGGGACAAGAAGGTTGTAGAATCGTGGTTAGCCCCACCCCCATCTCTGGGAGGGGTGCCCCAATGCTCCCCGATGAAGTTACCACCTCTCCTCCTACTTCATCTCTGTTCTACAGAGAAGGGGTTCAGTGAAAACATGGCTTTCCTGTACATACTGTCTGTATGCACGACTCTCAGGAAATAACTAGCATTTCCACCTCCCCAAATCTTGAAGTGTTTACTTTTCAAACTAGTCTTCACCCCACTGTTCACCATCTGGAGCAGCCATCCCTCTCCATGGCATGAGTCTAGCTTTATCCTTGGGAGATCTCTAGCTGTGCCTTCCTAGACAGAGACTTCCCTAGCCCCCGAGACCAGACCTGATGTCCTTCATGTGTGTTCTCAAGCTGCCTGTTCTGCCCTATTTTGATCCCTTGGACGCCCTACCTATTTGTAACCATTTACTTATTGCCTCCCATTGAGACTATCACACCATGGGATGAAGGCTTTTGTCTCATCAAGTCACTCTTGTATCCCCACCCTCCAGGGCAGTTCTTGACACATAAGTTTTTGATGAATGATGCTGAAGATAAGTACAGTGGCTTAATGGAGGGGGGGGGACCAATGCTTCTAAGATTACTTATCAATACCATGTGCTCTAGAACCCTATACCCCATGTGATCTACTGCTCACCAATTCTTGCCAGGATCACACCTGAGAAGAGCAAGATGATAGAGATGTAAGAGTCAGGCTGCTCGGGGTCCTGCTGGCCATCAAACAGGACTGTGCTATTGGTCCAGTGGATAGGAGAGCTGTTGGGGAAAATGGGTTGATTGAGGCTTCTTCCAAAGGTGTAAACATGTACCTGTTCATCTTTTAGCATCTCATGATTTGAAGAGGAATTCTTGCTTAATGGGAGGGAGAAGGTAGCCATATCAGAAGGACTTCTGGGAGCAAAGACAGAAAGCACACAGAGTGTTAGGCTACCTACATGGAGCCAACTGGGAATGATCCCTGTGGTGACCAAGCCATAGAGCTTCCGGAGCCAGGGGAAGAGAATTGTTCCCATTAGGCCAGGTACAGCTGAGAGGGCTGTGAGGATGCTGAGGAGGGAGCCTCCATCTCCCATCTCCATCTGGGTGATGCAGTCAAACCCCAGAACTGTCATGTAGAGGAAAGCCAGGCCTAAGCCAGCCAGGAAGACAGTCTGTCGGCAGTATGCTTCCCATCCCTCCCGGCATGTGTGGAGCAGCCTGCGGGTGTTTTACAGGCATTGGAAAAGCCCTTTGGCTGTGGCCTATTGCTCTTCAAGGCTAGAATTGTGGCCCTTTGATTTTTCCACAGTTCTGGATTTGTTGATGAATCTGTCCATGGTTTCCCAAAACTCTGTTTCACCTAAAATAAAATCCAGATAAGCTTAAACTCAATACACAACCATCTCCCTCGGCTGTCCACCCCAGACTCCTCTGCTTCCGTGCTGGACAGTTCCTATGGATACCCCTAGCTTCCCTCTCTCAGGCACCTGGGACTTGTTGCTGATGCTGGAATGTGAGTGGTATTCTGTAAGTTCCCTAGAGAACAAAGCTCACCAATGAGTGACAGAAGTTGCTGGATGAACACGCCCAGTGTGACAGTCCTGGGGTACATCATACACAGAGTGTCTGCAGGCCCCTGATTCTCTCTGCGGGCCCCTAATCATAGCCTTCCCTTCATCAGCTTTTCTCCCTGCCCTCTCCTGCCCCACGTCCTCTGCCCTCTTTCCTGGATCACATTCTAAACAGATGACTTTTCACCCTAGGGTCTTGTATCAAGATGTGCTAAGCTAAGGCACAGGGCAGGCATGGAGGTGAAGGCTGGTTCAGGGAGTACACAGACAAAATGCCACACACTTGAAATGTGAGGATGAGCGCCTGGAAGTCGGTGTGGGTGCTTGCTTTCCAAAGAAGTAGATACTTGAGGAGGTGGATTAGAAATACACAACTATTTTAGAACTATTCAGCACAATGAAGACAAGTCTTGCAAAGGTGTAGAGGAGCTGAGTAGGGCTCTGAGGGAACAAGAGGGGCTGGGGCAACAAGTCACAGGACAAGAGATGGGAGTTTTCCATTATACAACCACTGTCAGGCAACTAGAAACAATGATAGTAAGACAACAATGGAAATACAGCCAACACTGACTTCAGCCTTTCTATATGGGAGGGGATAAAACTAGGCTTTGAATAGACTGCCCTACTCATAGTATCCTGGTGAAATTAGTTCTGTAATCGTTCTTACTTTGCAGAGAGGCAAAGAATATGAAATAAACTGCCCCTGAAAGATTACACAGGCAGCACACCCCACCTATTGACCTACCAATTACGTGTCCATCTAGCCATTCACCATCTAACTACGCAACTCTGTGTGTTTATCTCTCCAAATACATGCATTTTGTTCATGAATTTGGTCTAGTGGTCTTTATCTAAAAAATAACTTGAGAAAAATGAGTACTGGTCATAAACACATAAAGATAACTGGATCAACTAGTCAGATGGGCGATATTGTCAACAGGTGAAGATGGCTCTTATTGGATAAGAGTGAAGTCATGTCTACTGACATGTTCATCCCCTGCTCATCCTCACATACTTTAAACAAACACCGCAGGAATACGCTATATTGCCTTGATCAAAGGATAGCCCGTACTCCTTGACACATTTGCTTTGAGGAATGTGTTCATGAGCAAGGTGGGAAGGAGTAATTTGTCTCCCGAGATGGTGGGATAGGCTTATGCAGGTTGCATGCTCCATTCCCATGGGAGTGCTACTTACACTGGACCATCTCTGAATGGAGTTCCCGAAGTTATACACAATCCATTAAGCTGTACAAAGTAACCCTGTCTGCCACCACCAATGTGGTCAAGCCATGTGAACTTCATGGCCATTGGCACAGTTGCAGCCCTCTTGTTCATTATTGTTTTTAGGTATGCTTGCAGACAAGATATTAAGATTGTGGTTGGACACTGGGTCTGGAAAGAAGAAATGAAACACTAACATAGAAGGAGTAGCAAGAACAAGAAAGAGCTCCCTCTTCGTCTGCTTTACCTTGGGTGTGCACAGCCTCCTGCTGCCTCTCTAGGAAGCACCCTGCTGTGTGCTGCTGGGGTTTCACAGCCAATTGGGGAACTAGTTGATAAACCCTGGACAGAAATAGAAACTCTACAAGAAGTGAAACCAAGTTCCATCCAAGAATGAAACCACAACCAATCACATGAGATGCCCATGTCATCACCTGGCCCACAGAAAGGGGCACAAATATACTGATGACCTCACTGCTGCACTCATCCCTGCAAGAGAGAGGAGACACTGAGATGCAGTGGACGGATACCTCCTTCTTTCTGGTGAACATGACTCCCACTGAGATACCGGGCTTGACGCTCAGCCCAGTATCAATGCTAGGGACAGCAGGTTTGTCTGCGAGCAGTGGCCTTTTCAACCTGGAAAACAACTGCAAGAGCAGCTATAGTGGAATGTGAGTGATTGGATTAGTAACCTGACTAGGTTACCCATGGTCTTCACTATGCTAATAATATTAATGGCCAATAATTAATAACCAGTGGTGTGGGAAGGGGGTAGTGGAAGGATAGAGGAGAGTGGGTTGAATTCTTTTTGTGGGGGCATTTTTGAGGCAGGGTTTCTCTGTGTAACAGTTCTGGCTGTCCTGGAACTCTTTGTAGACCAGGCTGGCCTTGAATTCACTGAGATTTGCCTGCCTCTGCCTCTCAAGTGCTGGGACTCCAGGTGTGTGCTACCAGGGACTGGCTGAATTCTTCATTTATGATAGGCATACAGTCCCGAGGCATATACCTACACTCATCTCTGTTAATCCTCACAATTCTCCTTCCATGTTACAAGTTAGAAGACCAAGGCACACAGAGGGGAAACTCTTTTCTCAGGATTGCAGAGAAAGAACATTATGGATCTGAGACTCAAAATCCAGCCAGTCTGATTCCAAAGCTTATGGATTCTACCACCATTGAAGAAAATGGTCACAAGTTCACCTTCAAACTTGTAATAAACTTGAGTCAAAATCTACTTTACCTTGAGGTCTTTTAAAATGAATTAACAAAGAACAGGAAAGTTTTCTTGACCCCAAGACAAGAGGACACATTGAAGTGTCACCCTGCTTTTATACACATGGCTCTTATCTTGGGTGACATTATTGAAGCCACAGTACATCCAAATGGGTGTGACTTAAAAGGAAACATGACGATAGGGCTTCTTCTCTGCAAGGCGTGTATTTTAGACTCCTTAATAGCTTCCTTTATCTTGGCCATCAACACTCAGGCTCTGCAACTGCTCAAGTATAGGGTACTGTGAGATCTTCAGCTCTAAGAGGGCAATTAGAACACACTGCAGCAGGAGCTGTGCACGCTTTGTAAATGGGAGAAAAAGACAAGGTGTCAGGGCATGCCACGGCACTCCTTTACTAGGAAGCTAATTTCTGCTTCTACTATCAACCATAACCAATAGTTACACCTGGAATGATTTGTGTGTGGCGGATGTGGGAGGTTGTCACGGGTGAGAATTTAGAGATCTTTTCATTCAGTTACTGTCTAGGTCTAAAATGGCTCCAGACCATCTGTATGAGAAGCTCCCCCAACCCACCCACCATCAACCTGTGCATTGGGTGAGAACAGCAATGGTCATTTCTTAAGGGTTCTTTCTGTGCAGATTTGTGCTAAGCATTCACAAAATCTGGATTTTATGAAATCCTTCCTTCCCCAAAGTGAGCTCAGAGAGAATGCATATGTAGTATGTGGACATGGAAGCATGTATGCATGTAAGCACCGGTGCGTGCGTGCATGCGTGTGTGTGTGTGTGTGTGTGTGTGTTATGTGTGTGTGTGTGTTTTGGTGTGCATGCAGGCATGTATTTTCCCCATGCCACAGATGAGGAAAGTTGAATTCAGAGAGGTTAAGAAATTTGCCCCAGTACACGCAGCTGATAAGAGAGAGAGCAGGTTTCAGCTGAATTCAATCCCAGATCTGGTTGGTTTCAAATTCCCTTCTACAGGCTAGAATATTGCCTTTCCTAGAGCCCTGAATGGCTTGTCACCTCTGCTTCTCTGCCCGTCAGAGGACTAGTGAGGGTGGCACTGCTTACCAGCCAGCTGGCCTCTGTTGTACCCTGTGAGGCTCACAATCCAGGCTCTCTGAATGGTGATAGTCAGTGCAGTGCCAGCCAGGTTGGCCACAGCTGCTAGGGTAATGACCACTGCAGAGCAGACCACCTACCAGAGGAGGGAAGAAGAGGTTGGAAGGAGGCCAAGAATAGACCTCTGGCCCAGGGTAGAACACAGTTATTTATCTGACAGCTTGAGAAACATATAAATGAGTCCAGTGACCTTTGAGAGGAAACCGCTCTGTGTTAAGTCTAAGCCAAATGCACTTTCTTCCTCTCACCCTGTCAGCATCAGATGAGATGCTAATTTGTACCTCGAAGACAGATGCTGCTGATCTACTGCCATGCTCTCTGTGGGGTTCAGAAATCAGGGGCTAAGAGTACTGGGATTAAAGACAATGAGGGAGCTAGGTGGAGAGCACCTCTCAGCAGGCACTTGGGCATGTTCATGATGTGCATTCTAAGAGGCAAATGGAGAGAGCAGACACAATGAGCCAGCCATGCCAGATTTGCTCTGTCTCCCTCCTGTAAGAGAACACCAGCATCAGGACCACACAGCAGGCAGTGACGCGACGGAGGCATTCTGAACGAAGAACGAGGCATGAGCAACTGCAAATGGAAATGCCCAGGGCCCGGCATTTACTGTTGTTTTAAGAGGCAGATCACAGCTGCATCACACCTGAAGCAGAGTCATTGTGTTTGACCATGTGCTGGTACCCACCAGGCTCATCATTTCCACCAGTGGTCCCAGGCCAACCAGGCAAAACCAGAGCTGAACTTTGCAAGTGAAGGAGAGCACACTTGGCAAGAAATGTGACGAAAACAGAACCAACCAACCAACCAGCCAGCCAGCCAGCCAGACAACCAAACACAAAACTAGGTCCCAGCTCATTTAAATAACTTAAGTAAGCCTTAGGTCCAGGCTTATCATCTGGACCTAAGGAGTAATACTCTAGGTTTTAAAGAATTGACTTTTTTATGATCTATCTCTTCAATTCTGCTGTGTGTGATTAAAAAAAAAAATGGCTTTGCTGACTAGTCATCAAAACAGCAGGACAGTTTAGGAAGGTTTAGGCTTTTACTGGGCACAGGAGATTTTATGAAGGTATTATCACTAAACACTAAAGGAGAGCTCCATTTGAGCAAATGAGTCTTCTGATGCTGAGGCTAGATATATGGTACAGGGGAGATCTTTTACACATAGAAATTGTCCTGACTAAAATAACACAGGTACTGACTGCACAGGTAATGCTACAATATTAAAAGGAAACATGCTTCCCAGCAATCCAGTACTAAAAAGTTGTACTTAGTAAGAATCCAAAACCCAGGTTGGGTGTGCTGGTACATGTCTTTAACCCCAGAATTCGGGAGGCACATGCAGGCAGATCTCTGTGAGTTCAAGGCCAACTTGGTCTACAGAATGAGTTCCAGAACAGATTCCAAAGCTACTGAGAAACCCTGTTTCAAAGGGAAAAAATTAATCTAAACCCCTTAGTCTGTCAGTGGTATTGCATGCCTTTAATCCCAGCATTAAGAATGAATTTCTAGTTTACAGAGCAAGTTCCAGGACATGGAGAAATACTGTCTAGCAAAACCGAAACCAAAACCAACCTACCAACCAACCAAACAAACAAAAATCACCCCCCCCCAAAGAGAAAAGGCTGTTTTTTTAAATATTATTTTTTTAATATTTATTTTTTTTAATGTTCAAGGGCTCAGGGACTCAGGCATGCAGCTCTGTAACCATGCTCCTCCAGCACATGTGAAGCTCCATGCCTGATCCACAGCACTGAACAATAATACCAACTAACTAAATCATATCGATGCCTTTAAAATGAAGAAATCAAGAATGTGACCCAAAGCTGAACAACTCTTTCCATGGAGCTTTTCAGTTAAGCCCCATTGCTATTTAGCATGGTTTGGTGATTTTATCTCATGATGCTGAAGCTAGTGAGGTCATAACTGGCCACATGTCATCTTGCATCCCCCCAAAAAGTGTTACCTTTATTTCTTGGTTTCCTGTCGATCCAGTCACCAATTACAACCCCAAATAATAACACAGAGCCAGCCACCACTAAGCCAAACACAGCTGTAAGGAGAAGATTGTGTCCATATAGCTCTATCAGGAACACAGATATAGCAAAGTGCCACATTCCTTCTCCCTGCAAGACAGAAAAGGCAAAGCTTTAGTCATTGAGAAAGGTGGAGGAAAATTAATTCCAGAAAGATTCATCTGTCCCAAAGGGAGCACCAACTTTAAAAACAGAGTGTCAAAAACATACTTTTACGGAGAGTAACTATATAATCTTATGTACTGTACTTAGAACCTTAAGTATATTTTAAAAAAATCAAAAGCATAAAAGAACAAATGAGCTAATGAGACCTCTCCTTAGACCTGGATTAACCAGTGCTCACCAGCATTGTCATTCCTACTTAGGCAACTGTAGCCTAAAATCA
Organism: Phodopus roborovskii; assembly: GCF_943737965.1. Taxonomy (NCBI): domain Eukaryota; kingdom Metazoa; phylum Chordata; class Mammalia; order Rodentia; family Cricetidae; genus Phodopus; species Phodopus roborovskii. The sequence continues at coordinate 26,052,503 of NW_026126571.1, read as the reverse complement.
GGGACAAATAGCTTGCACCCTTCATGCATCTGAGAAGAGGCAACTACCAGCTTTCTAAAAGAAAAACCATTGCTTTAGGCGCCAAAGTTCTCTTGCAGTCATTTTTAAACAGACTGTCTGGCATATAGTCCAAGATAGCCAGTCAGAGAAGGCAAGGAAAACACTGCAGATGAAACCCACACTAAGCAACAGCAGAGACAGACTCACATCTAGGTCATCAACCACAGGCTGTAAAACAATGGTTATTCCATCAAAAACAATGCTAAACCTGACAATCTGAGCAGGGGGTCAGAAAGTATTATACATAAACAAACAAATAGAGCTAATAATAGGACAATAGGAAGCCAAAATGAAAAACTCAATTGTTAGCAACTAGATATGTTGACCCACTTGTAATCCTCAGTCTTAGGAGGCAGAGGCAGGAGGATGGAGAGGTAGTAGATTAGATATAACTAAAGTTAGTTTAACTGCTGGTATGTCTGAAGAAGCAACTTATAATGAAGCATGGAAAGATAAAATGATAAGGAGAGGAGAGGAGAGCAAGAGATACACAATAAGCCAGGTAGAAAGAAAACAAAGTACATAGCATACTCAAATAGAACATTAGCTACTGTTAAGTCTCAAACCTGGGACAAATGGCTGAGATGCCCATTAACATAACAAAGCCAACCTTGCTTCCAGGTTCTCCCAGTATCCCTCAGTCTCTGCTTTTTACAGGGTCCTCTTGGCTGGCATACCCTGCCCCTTAGCAAGGTATGAACTCTCCAGCAGGGCTGGGCTGCCCTTCCCCCAGCTGTTCTTCCCTATACAATCCAGCCATTTTGGCAATGCCAGTCCTTTTTACCCTTCCCTGGTCTCCTGGCTCTCTCCTCCCTGTCCTCCACCTCACATGGCCAGACTTAGGGTCGTGTTCACTCTGGTCTCTCCCAGATGTCTCTGCCTCTGCCTATGTTCTCCCTAGTATCTACAATAATACTTCTCCACCACACCTAGGAGCAGTCGTATCCTACCTTTTTCTTTCTTTCTTTCTTCCTTCCTTTTTTTCTTCCTTTCTTTCTTTCTTTCTTTCTTTCTTTCTTTCTTTCTTTCTTTCTTTTTTCATTCAGTTACCTGAAAACCAGTGCCTTCATCTTAGGCTTAAAAGCCATGTCATACTAAAGACAAACTATGTTCATTCCTGTTTATGATTGAACCTCTGTTTCTCAAGGATTGGGCTATTCCCACACAAATGGTTCTGTACTGAATGAAGACAATCATGTGTTTGTTTCAAAAAGTTGTTTATAAACGTCTTGCAATCCTACCCTTGGTTCAAAAGATTATGTGACCACCTATGACTACCTTTTTCTGACCAACTGTTGTGATGCCTACCTTGTTATGACCTCCCACTGTTATGACCATCTTGTTATGACTACCAGTTGTTATAACTACCTTGTTATGCCTACCTTATTATGACTACCTTGTTATGCCTATCTTGTTATGACTACCTTGCTATGACTACCTTATTATGACTGTCTTGTTATGACTACCTTGTTATGACTACCTTGTTATGACTGTCTTGTTATGACTACCTTGTTATGCCTACCTTGCTACGACTATCTTGTTATGCTTGCTTTACAACCATGTCTTTGACTCAGGAGGTTGTTTTGACTAACTTGTGATGTTCTGCTCCTGTAACCCTGCCTATTTTGCCTGCCAAATCCTCATTTGGAAACCCACTACCCCTGAGCTATAAAAGTCTTGTCTTCCTCACAACCAATGCCCACATACCACACTGTTATAAGCAGTTTCCTGCCAGCTTGGTCCCAGAGCTGCATCAGTCCCAAAATAACATGCAGTGACACTATATTAATTATGAAACTGTTGGCCAGTTACTAGCATTTCTTATTGGCTAGCTCTGTCTTAAATATCAACCCATTTCTATCAATCTAAGTGTTTCCACGTGGTCTTCTCTTACCAGAGAGAGGATCCTGACCTCTTCTCTCACATCCTACATCTTGACTCCTCTCTACTACATCTCCCAAAATCCTCCTTGTTTCCTAGCCTCACCTATCTTGCCTTCCTATTTTCCAAAGGGGCTTTATTCATTAACCAATAAGAGAAACGCATTTACAGAATGACATCTCCCATCACCCCACCTTAGGGGAAGGCAGCCTGTACATACCCCCCCCCAAAAAAAGCTTGCTTTAATTAATTGCTTGCTTTAATTAGTTTGGCCATGATGATTTGGGTCAGTGGTCTTTCTCCTCCTATCTTTGGGATTAGCATAATAACCAGTAAAGGTGAACTAACTATGCTAGTTAAAGGCTAAAATTGACAAATTGGTCTTTACAATATAATTATATTCTGTACAAAGACAAGTATTTCTAAGAAAAAAGAAAAGGCAGAAATAAAAGCATGAGTAATAACATAGCATGTAAATGCTATCCCAAAGAAATACACATCACTAAATTCACATCAGGCAAAGCCTATTCCAGAGGTAAAAGCTTTACCTGAAACAAAGGGAATTGCTTTATATTGATGAAAGATTAATTCACTAGAAAACTATACAAATTCCAGTTTTCCTTGTATCTATAAACAAGGGCTCAAACACATGATGGAAGGATGTACCAAGTTAAAACGGGAAACAATCATTGGAGGCGTTGTTAAGTCCCTATCTACTTCTTCCTAATTGATAGAATAGAAAAGTAGATAAATATGTATTAAATGTTTATATTGTATGTCTGTATGTGGTCAGCCTAAAAGTCATAACATGAACAAATTCAGAATACACACCATCTAAAGCACATGCAGCATACTATGAAATTAGTCATACGATCTCCATGTTCCCTGATCTTAAAGCAATTACAGTAATTGCTTTAAGAGCCAGAAAACTCTCATAGGCTTATAAATTAGTTTCTAACAAGCCCATAGGTCAAACCAATAACAAATAATAATAAATATCCTAGCAAACTATATTAGAACCTGTCGCATCCATGGTTAGAGGAATTTGTGATCTTCCACGTTTCTATTAGAAAGGAAAGTCAAATTTTAACAAGCAAATTATGTATGTTTAGAAGTTAGAAGTGGGTGGGACATGATGTTCATGTTTGTAATCTCATTTTTTTTTTTTTTTTTTTTTTTTTTAAGGCTGAAGTAAGAGGATCATGAGTTCATGGCCAACTTAAGCTACATAGAGTCAGCTGAGAGCCTGCCACAAGAGAAAAAAAAAAAAAAAACAAGTGAAAAACTGAACAATAAATGAATCTCTGAGGAAGCAAAAGACAGGTAAAAACAAAAGGAAGACATGTAAGCGTAGAGGGCTAGAACTCTTGCTCAGTGGCAGAGCAGTTGCCTTGTGAGAGGGACACTGGTTTCTGTCTCAAGCACAGAAAGCAAACAAGCAAGCAAGAGAGAGGGAGGGGCAAGGGAGGGAGAAGGAAGGGAAAGAAAGGAGAGGGGAGTGAAGGGAAGAGGGAGACCAAATATAAACACACAAAGGAGAGCATATGAAGCTGGGCGAAGGAGAGAGGATCTGGAAGGAGTTAAGGGCAAATACTATCAAAACACGTTACAAGACATCCCCATTAAAAATAAATTAATTTTAAAAACCAACACAGCCCAGAGCTGGCTTTTGAGAACCTCCTGATGAAGTCAATTGTGCTATGCTATGCAAGGAAATAGACACAGTAATGAAAAGTTCCAGGGCTGCTTACGACAACATAAGCATTAGGAACATGATTGTGAACAAAAGAAGATAGAACATACACGGTAGGATTTCATTTTTATAAATTTCGAAGAGTAAACAACGGCATCATTGAGGGTTGTCTACACCAGAGCTACTCTGGGAAAAAAGAAAACCAAAACAAACAAAAAGCTAGGAAAATGCCATAAAACAAGACTTGCAGCTACTTCTCGTTGGTGAGGAAGGGGAATGGCTGAGAACATCCTTGAGAGATGGCTTTGGAGCTGGCTGCACCCTAGCTACTCCATGGGCTTTCATGTGACTCTATAATTGTTTTCAATCATGTTTCTACATACGTTTTGTGCATTTCCTCTATTCATTCTATAGTTGGTCATTTAAAACATTTTTTAAACAAACATTTATTTTGCACCCATTATTTTGAGACATTCCAGTATCTTTAATATATAAACCCTCTTAACAGTGTAAAAACATTAACTTCATGATTCGTCTTACCCATATTGACAAGACACAGCTAACATAAATCAAAAATCTTGGACTCATGAGGTAGATCAAAGTTGCTCCTGAAATGCAGATATCCAAATCATTAAGATTATTAAATTTGGGCTGGAGAGATGGCTCAGAGGTTAAGAGCACTGGTTACTCTTCCAAAGGTCCTGAGTTCAATTCCTAGCAACCACATGGTGGCTCACAGCCATCTGTAATTGGGTCTGGTGCCCTCTTCTGGTGTTGAAGCAGACATGTAAACAGAGCATTGTAAACACAATAAATAAATCTAAAAACAAAAAAAAATTATTAAATTCAAAATGAACATATATTCAAAGCAAATTTGCTAGTAACTCTGAGAGAGCAAACTGTTGCTGAACATGACTATGCTTTCAGGATCAGCCTAGGTAAAATAAAAATGCAGGCAGAAGAAAAATATAAGGAATATATATGAATTAGGGAATTCCCAGAATTTTTTCCCATTGGCATAAAGTAGTCATTTCTCCTTGTTCTGAATGCACTGTGGAAATATTCAGCCATGTTCCTTTCCTCAAGTGCACAGAGAAGAGAGCAAAGCCTGATGCTGTACTCCCTATTTCAAAGGAAGTGGCCCACTGGATACCTTTAGTAGCTTCAGCCAGCCCAGCCTGGGGAGGTAGAACAGGAACCTTGGGTTGTATTACCCCTGGACAAAATCAGAGAGCATGAAGGAGATGAGCTAGGAACAGTACTAGTGTGGGCCTAGCTCTGGTGTTTGCAGAACCGTGGTGCAAGGGTCTGGGAAGAGAGACTCTAGAGGTTCAGGTGTGCGGTGCATATTGTGGATGACGAGGGACCGGTGTGGTGCTTGCTCTGCAAGCCCCTCACCCAGGAGGCTGGGGCAGGAGGGTTGCCACACGGAAGGGAGAAAGACAAAAGGAGAGAGAAGGGGCAGCATGTCTCCCTCTGGATGAGGACAGCGGTCCCCTAACTCATCCCCACTTCACCTCAAGACATTGTTGGTCTCTCTTCATCACTGCAGCCAGGGTAGTAGAAAACCAGGTCATAGACCTCTGTTCAAAGACCCTAACACTGGCGTCCTTACCGTAGCTCAAAACATCCCATCCCTGACTCTTCCCTCACCTTTCATCACCCTGCTCCCTTTGATGACACTCATCAGGGTGTCATATTCTTGCAGGGACCTCATATTCTTGCTTTGGACTCTTCCATTTGCTGCTTCCTCTGTCTGGAAGGCTTCTTCAGGCCGGGCACATAACTCCACCAGACTCTAACTTCTTCATCTCCTTATTTAAAAGTCTTCTTTTCAGTAGGTCATCTCCACCCACCCAACCTGAAAAGTGTAACTAGATCTGGGCAGAGTGGCACAGGTCTATAGTTCTGACTACTTGCGAGCCCAAGGCAGAAGAAACATCTGTATCTATCAGTTTGAGACCAGCCTGAGCAGCAAGAACATCTGACCCAAGGAAGGAAGGAAGGAAGGAAGGAAGGAAGGAAGGAAGGAAGGAAGGAAGGAAGAAAAGAAAGAAAGGAAGGAAGGAAAGGTGGGAGGAAGGAACATGGGAAGGAAGGGGAAGGGGAAATATTTTCTACACCAATCCCAAGCAATGGGACTTTCTGGAATGGGAGGGAGATGTAGCCTCAACTGCTAGGAAAGCACGGTGTGGCTACTGAGAACAGGAAGTGAGGTGGGTGTGATAGGATCCAGCCTTTTCATTTTAGCATTACTGAAGGGGGAACTTGCCACAGAGCTTATGATGGGGCCAGAGGACAATCTGTAGTCAGTTTTGTCCTTCCCCGTTTATATAGGTTCCAGAAATCCAACTCAGGTCGTCAGGCTTATAGGGAAAGTGCCATTGTATCAACACCAAGAGACCTGGCCAGCCTCATTCTTTCTTCCATTTCTCCTCGTCCTCGTCCTCCTTCTCCTTCTGAGAAAGGGCTTCTCCGTGTAGCCCTGACTGTCCTGGAACTCTGTAGACCAGGCTGTCCTGGACATCAAAGATTCTCTGCCTCTTGAGTGTTGGGATTGAAGGCATGTGCCCCCACTGTGAATTTTTCATTTTAACCAATTCAAATACAGCCACAGAGGTTTAGCAATGTCTATGTTCTCACTGCAGTACCTACACACTTGCCCATCTCCTTTGTTAGTTTATCCCTACCATCTGTCACTAATATACTACATAATTCTATATATTCTACACTATAACACACTACACCACGCTATACTATGTAATTCAATTCTGTGTCTTATTTATAATTTGCTCTTCCTGCTAGAAGGTAAATTCCATAAGGAAAAAGTTCACAGTCAGGTTCTCAGCACCTAGGGCAATTTCTGTTGCATGGCCTATACTTTAAGGAGGATTTGTTTAGTGACTAAACAAACTAGAATGGAACCTGTATGTTCTGTGCTGACCTAAGTCTTCTCTCAGCTCATCTCCTGCTTGGCTGTTTTTACATTCTTCCTGTCCTTGGCTGTGATGTGCCCGTCCTTTCTAGTCTCTTCATGGTGAACTCACGGTCTGAACTTGAACACACTACTCTGGCCTCCTGGGCTTGTCTCATCAGAGGCTCATGGAACCAGCCTCAGTTTACCAAGTTTCTTACCTGTAACCCAGACAATGGAGTCCCATCAGCTACTGTTTCTCTGTGCTGCTTTCAGAGAAGAGCACAGCGCTTACAGTTGTTAGTGCTTGGCTGTGGACCAGGGGGACCTCAGGCAAACCCCACACTCTAGGTCGCCAGACAAAGGCCATCTACACACTCAATAGTACTTGTCTGTCCTGCACCCTCTCAAGATCCACAGCCACACCTCCTCCCCTGAGGGGTCTGTGACTATTACTGGTGATTATTTATCACAACTCCGGTACAATGTGTGTATTGCACCTTTTGTCAAAGAAAGTCAAGGGAGGGGACATTGGGCAGCACTAGAAGAGTATAGTTATGACTCTTGTTAGGATCAATAGATAGAGTCCAGATGGGGTTGGAGAGCTGGCTTAGCTGTTAAAGAGCCCTGGCTGCTCTTCCAGAGGACCAGGGCTCAATTCCCAGCACCTATATGGCAGCTCACAACTGCCTGCATTTCTAGTTCCAGAGGATCTAACATTCTCTTCTGGTCTCCGGGGACTTCCACACATACACATGCTGTGCACCTGGGCATGTGCGTGCGCGCCTGCACACACACACACACACACACACACACACACAAATCTTAAAAAGAGCCCAGGTGTCGAGTTTCCAGCTGTAAGATCTCTTGGGCCGGAGGAGATTAGGATGGTTATGGAAGCTTTCAGTTTTTCTTTCTTCTTTAAAGAAGTGACTAAGGTTTAGTTAGGACTTTGTGTAACAGCCAGGAGCATCCTTCTTGCATAAGTGAAGCACATGCTCCCGCCTTTTCCGCCTTTTCCAGTGCCTTCACTTAAAGGACCCTTGGCCAGTTGTGGCTAATGATGAGACAAGACAAGAAATAGTTGCCAATCTGAATGAGCAGAGTGACAGCCTTTAAGAGTTTACTGTCTACTGAAATGCGTAGCTAAGGAAAGTGATGCAAAGGTCAGTTTCCATTTCATCGGGTTCAAGAGACTTTGCAGTTAGGAAACCCAGAGTCTCCCTTTTCACGCCAGTTATCTGCAGTCAGACATCAACAGGACACCTAGCACAATGAGTTTTGGTTTCATTTAACCGTACCACGTCAATACCTAATGAAACAAGAACCATTTCCTAAGAAAGGGGGCACTTTTCAGTTTAGGAAGTCACAAATCATTTCTCTTTTTCCTGTGTAACAGAGGGCCGGGTGTTTGCTGAATTGACAGTGTAAACCACAGGGGAGGCATTGAATCACAATGGATGTCTGTCCTCACTGGTGAGTGTAATTTCAGACTGCCTTGGAGCTAAGATTGGCCACATAATTGCTCTGGCTACTGAGCACTCAGCTGACTGGGGATTCTGGGGGAAGATGTTGCTTTCAGGGCAAGAGGAGCGCTTTCTTTGCTCTACCCAACCACATCTGGTCCTTGACTGTGGTCAACACTGCCAGCTGCAACAGCTGCTATTCAGTCATGACTGATAGTCAAAAGCCAGACTGCTGAGGGTACGGCACAGATGGGCAGAACCAGCTGGAGATCTGATAGCATCCCTGAGCTGCAGAAGCAACCAACCCTCCTCTCCCTCCCTGCCTCCCTCCTTCCCTCTGTCTCCGGTTCTGCATCATGATCTCATCTTGTAACCAGGGTGGGTTTAAACTCACTGTGTGCTGAGATTACAGACACGCATGCACCCCTGTGCCCAAACTGACATTCTCAGTTGACAAAGAACACATGTTCTTCAAGTTCAAGTCAGCTGTGTACTGTGTGTAGCCACAGCACTCCCAACAGTTATGCGATCTTAATTACTGTCTCAGTGACTGTGCACATGGCCAGTATCTAGATTTAACTATTTCTAATATTTTCCATATTTGCTTTGTTTGAGCGTATATTTGCATTTTAGTTGTATTATTATTGTTGTTGTGCCTGTAAGGCCGGTGGAGACCGGAGGACAGCTCTAGAGAACTAACCCTTTCCCTCCTCCTTTAAATGGGAATAAGCAAGCAGACATAGGACATAAGGCTTGGGCAACAAGTGCCTTTACCTGCTGAGTGGCTGGCCAGCACTCAATTGCATTTTTAATGTGGGGAATAAGTTGTAGGTGTGTTATCCTTCAGCACTCATCTCCTAAAAAGAACACTTTCCTTCATACTCACAATGTGTGTATCTAGCTCCTCCCCCAAATAATACTCTTTGAAACCATTAGAGAGCCTGCTCATATTAGTTTCCTCTGTTGTGTTCTTACAGATGGAGAGATTTGTCATTTAAATGAGACTGATGAGATTTGGGAGTTTTTCACTTTTTCTTCTAATGAGAAAGGAAGATTCACTAGTCCTTCCTCTTGTGAGGCTAAAGTCACTTCCAGAGCAAGATGACTTATGAGGCTGGAAGAGCCCCTGGGACAGTATGAGTGAAGACTGTAGCTGACTATCTAAGCACACCTTGTAAAGAAGTTCTCACTGGGAAAAATGTGTGTGTGTGTGTGTGTGTGTGTGTGTGTGTGTGTGGTGTGGGGCTCCCGGGGAGTGTGTGATCCCTGGAAGTAGGGAGTGTGTGCTCCTGGGGAGCTCCCAGGGGTGTGTGAGTTCCCAGGGAGTGTGTGCTCCTAGGGAGAGCGAACTCCCTGGGAGTGTGAACTTCCAGGGGTGTGTGAGTTCCCAGGGAGGGTGTGCTCCTGGGGAGAGCGAACTCCCTGGGAGTGTGAACTTCCAGGGGTGTGTGAGTTCCCAGGGAGGGTGTGCTCCCTGGGGAGTGTATGCTCCCAGGGAGTGTGAGCTCCCAGGGTATGTGAGTTCCCAGGGAGGGTGTGCCCCCTGGGGAGTGTGTGCTCCTGGAGGGTTGTATGTTCTTCTCAGATAGCCATGGAAAGCACCTTGAATGCCTAATGCAGAGCCAGGGGCAAGCTTCCTGATAACTGCATGGTCATACTCCACAGTTCACAGCAGCAACATTAGAAAAGTGTTTGGAAGCCATTCCAACCCCCCTCCACCTCCACCTCCCACCCTCCTACCCGGCAAGGTGCCTCTCCTGGAGTCACCTTAGTCCAGACTCCGCCCCTAGAAAGCCCACCATTGTTGGCTCTACCCCCCCACCCCACCCCAGGGCATTAAAGCCCCCACTTTTGCATTCACCTGTGGTTCCTGGTCCCCCCCCCACCACCACCACCCCAACCCCAGGAGCCACCCAGGAATGCTTTGTATGATTAGCTTATTGTATCATCGGTGGCAGGTTTCCAGTAACCTTTCCACTAACCAGGATTTTTAAACATAAAAGTACCAGGAGACAGTGTTTTTAAATGCAGTATTGGGGTAATTATACTGCTAATTGTGTATATAAGTCAGCACTGTTTATGAGTATAATTAAAAAGTAGACAGCTCAAACTTTGGAAGAAAGAGATGGGAAAACAAAGCTAATTGTGTTATGACATTTAAATTAGTAAAATCAATTATAATTTATCTAGAATGGTACTACAAAGTTTGACAAAAGTAGCATTAAAAGGACAAATGTTATTTGATTATCTTTGCTTGTTTTTTAGCCTTCGTTTTGCATAGTCACAGCCTTTGTGTTCAGAGAGACTATAACCTGGGCCAATGTGCTATCCCCACAGAGGAGTGAATGCACCTCAGGAGGGATTTACGGAAGTCACAGCTAGGTAGAACTTCCCTTTCTTCATGCATCTGTTGTTTGAGGCTGTAGTCCCTTTCTCCTCCTTTCCAGAATTTTCCACATCAGTCAATTTTCCACCGTAATTAAATGCTAAGAGGAAATAGATTTCAAACAACAAGAAGTGCATTCCAACATGCTTAATCAACTTAATTCTGATTGGCTTCCGTTACACCAATTAATATCACCCTCATGTCACTGTAGAGAGTTAACTGTGATCCATTATAAGTGTTTTATCGCACATGAATCAAGTCATGGCAGTTGTCGTCAACATATACTGGCCCATTATTGATGCTCAAAACCAATTATTTGGGGAAGCATTCATCCAGCTGTAATGAGAGACTCAAGAGATTAATCATACACACACAACAAAGGTTAAAGATAGCTTCTGGCCAAGTTCTCTTCGTTACCATTCAGCCCAGGATCCACAGTGTATGCAATTTATCCTCCTTTAACATGTTGTTTTTTCCAACTTTGAATTTCCAGCAGGGTAAATGAATTAAAACTGGCAAGTCATAACTGATGAAAGTCATAAATAAAGCTTCTTTTCCCTTTTCTACAGAAGAAAATGCTTATTTCTGCTAACGACTATTTTGTTTCTAAATAGGGTGAAAACTGGGACAGTCTCCCAAACATGATCATTTTGCTTACCAAACACAGACAACAGTAGGGTTCAGGTCTCTCACCAGAAGGCCAAATGCAAGGTCAGGGCAGTTGTTCAGTTGGACAGCTTCGGAACCACACAGGGGTCTTGCTACCAAGCCCTGCTTTGTGTGAGTGTTGGAGGTGCAAATGTGTCCGTCCTGTGGGCTATGGAAAGAGAGGCCAGCAGTTCCCGTGACCGCCCAGCACAGTATGCCCTGGCAGGGGCCCTTCTGGGCCTATAGTTCAGTGTACTAGAAGGGTACCTGGAGCTCAGCCACTCCTGCGGGCCCGGACAGGGATATGCTCAAAAACCTGGACACATACTATAACATCCATTAAGGTCCGTAAAGGGAAAAAAGCCTACTGGTACTTTGAAATATGTCAGAAATTGCTTAGAGGAAAATAACTGGTCATTGGTAGAGTCAAGGGTGCAACAAGTCACAAGATGTCACAAGACCTCTACAAGACTTGTGACTCCCCCCCCCACCAGGGCTACAGCTTCCCAGCCTTTCCAGAAGGCGGTTCCCCAGCACCGGTCTACCCCCTTCTCAAAAGGCAGACTCTCAAATGCTGTGACTCATTCCTAAGTCAGGGCAGCCCCTGGGCAGAGGAATCCCACAAGTCAGTACTAGCCACAGGCTTTGAGCTGGTCCTTCATGTGGGGTGGCCTTCTTCAAGTATAGTGCCAACCTAACCTAAAGAGTTCCAGTTTAAAACTGGAACTTCAGGAGCCTGAGCGGGACTAGAGAACATATTGGTTAATTTAACATTGCTGTGACCTGACCAAAAAACTTAAGGGAGGGATATTTGTTTGGGTCCACAGTTTCAGGGGGTTTTAGTGCAACATGGCAAGGAAGAGAGTTGGGGGGGGGTGATGGTATCAGAGTGTGTGGCAGAGCTTGCTAATATCAAGGACACCAGGAAGCAGAGGAGGGACCTGAGGCAGGTGGGCAGACCCTTCAAAGGCCATCCTTAACACCTCCTCCCACCATCTTATGCCTCCTGAAGGTTGTTCCTTGGGCTTCCAAAACAGCAGCACCAGCAGGAGAAAAGCAGTCAAAGCCTGAGCCTGGGGGCATTGCAGATTCCAACCAGAGTGCTCTATCTCTATCTCCAGGTATATGTGCCACAATACAATGGGTGGCATCTGTCTTTAGTATCCCAAGCATTCAGTGCTGAGTAACTGAATGCCTTGATTATTTTCAATAATTACCTAAGATAGTCCCTTCACATTCCTGAGCCTGCCTCAGAAATCCTGGGTCTGTACCTCTTGTTTGCAGTTAGCAGAGAGCTGAGATATCTAAAATAACAAAGTTTTCAGATCATAAATGTTTTTACAGAGAAATAAGACTTGCAAAAGCCTTGTGTTTTACATGTTATGCACACAGCGTTTAACTTTTGCTGCAAACATTTCAGCCTAACACAAATGGTTTTATTTTTAGAAATAAGTAGCATGAATTTGTCAAAGCTCTCCCGTTTAGAAGAGTTATAGTACTGATGACTGATGAGCTCAGTAGAATGGGGAGGAGAGTCTTAGAGGCTGAGAGAGAGAGAGAGAGAGAGAGAGAGAGAGAGAGAGAGAGAGAGAGAGAGAGAGAGAGTGTGATACAAATCCCACCATGGTGGGGCTCTTAGTCACTAGGCCATCTTCCAATTGGGCCTCAGCCAAAAGATGGAAATAGTGCAAGGAGCCCGCCCCATTTGCTGAACTTACAAAAGTGACCTGGGGGAGAAGTAGCTAAGAAGGAATGTAACATCCCAGTTTCGTCTTTGAGGAACACATGTGTTCCCTCACACGGAAGGAAAAAGGGAGGAAATAGAATTGCTCCATCCAGGAAAACACTGTCAAGGAACATGGAGATAATAGAGCTACATTGGGGCAACAGGGGTCTCCCATGCAGAATTAGGGAGGAATCAGAAAAGGCCAATTTATAAAAGAAAAAATACAAATGGCCAAGAAACATATTTTGTTTGTTTGCTCTTGTTTTTTGAGACAAAGTTTTCATGCATGAGAGATGATGATTGAGTTGAAAAGAGTGTTATCATATGGCTCTGTCATGCATTTTCCCAGTTGAAAAGCTGATTGATTTCCTCTAGCTGTCTGCACATCTTTCCTGTAGCCTTTGAAATTAGGTTAAGGACATCTTGGGAATTTTCTTTTATCAATAGATACATTATCGAAACATACATAGATAAGAATGAATATTGTATATGCATATATACATAAGTGTGTGTAAATACACTTGAATACAGATTCCTGTCATCTAATTCAAAAATTGGGTCATAAAATTTTGGATGCTTTGACTATGACCACAGAATTAATAAAATAAATTCTCCAAATACAGATGGAGAAAGGACAAAGGGGGAAATGCAATTTAGGGTAAGATGGCCAGCTTCCTGAAAAACAGGAAGATATAGGAATTATTTCAAAGCATGCCAATTTATACTTTCCTTGTCATTAGGAAGCAGAACTGATATCCAAACTAAAATCAAAAGAAGGAAGGGAGTTGGTCACTGGCCCCGGTGGGCTAGCAGTGATCACCACTAAAGGACGTTTCTTGATATTTTTGTCTTCTGTCATTGTTCCATAGAGAGTAAGCTGGTGACGGAGACACTGTTATATGTGACAGCAGACAGGCTTTTACCCTGCAGTTAAGATTTCACCCCCATTCACATCGCCTGCTAGAAGGACACAGTTGGATGGAAACCGAAGGGAAGGCTTGAAGGAGCTCAAGGAGGAAGCAGTGAGACGCAGATTAGACGATGGGGGTCTGCAAAGTCCTATACGTTCCAGAGCTCGAGTCTGTGCAGTCTTCCTAAGACACTGACAGTCTGCCTTCCTCTAAGGAATGGCCGCTTCTCAGCCCACTCTGGGAGCACACTGCCTAGCTTCAGACCCAGGCTTCTCCACACACAAGGCACACAGCCACACTCAGCTTGGCTGGCTTCTCCATGCTGTGTTTGCTCAACTCTAAAATAAATATGATAATAGTAGTTAGAACGGTGCTGAAGAGCAGTGGAAATGATACTGCACAAGGCGCTTAAGATGGGGTCTGGTGGGTTCGTGCTGGATTGAGCTTAGGGAACGGTATGTAGTAATGGCAGTATTCATGTTCAATTATTATTATTATCATCACCATTATTATGTTCAGAGCATTAAAGGGCAGTCACTGTGGAGGAGGGGCAGTGAATCCTCCGGGAAAGACCCTGTGTTCCTTCCCTGTCTGTCAGGCCCCAGAGATGAGGGGTTAATGTAGACATTCTTTTGGGATAAAGGCAACAGGATGAATTCCACAGATCAGGAACACAGTGGCAGGAACAAAGCCACTAGTGTGGCATAGAACACAATAAACAATATTGTTTAATACTTAAGCCATACATGCACATGCACTTGCTTACAGATACTCAAGTAACATAGACGAGGGACCTAGGTCCAGTCTTCTATGCTCTGCACAGGAAAAAAATACACATGATTTATTTGATTGTCATAAATGGATGCAGTTTCCATACTGCTTCGTAATTGCATTCAGTGGCGTCTGGAAAGGGTCCCGTATTGCCATGTGTAAATAGTCCCACCTCCCTGATTCTTTTCCATTTGCATCTATTACCACTAATCATAACGGATGGCATCTGTTGCTTTCTTCCCTCTGTCTGTCCCAGAAATCATGGCTTCATGGGAGAAGTGCCACATGCTCGAGACTGCTAGCTGCTGTTCATTGGTCCTAACCATTCTAAATAGAGACCATGAGCTCATCATCAAGATGCTCTGAGCTTCAACTTCCTGATCAACTGATGAGAGCTTGCTTTTTTAAATTTCCACACACCTATGCTAATCTGTGTTTGGGGCTTTGAGACAGAGGAAAAAACCAATCTCTTCTCAAAGTCAGAAGGAAGAAAGTCACATGAATGGGCAGAGCTGATGCCCCTCTTTCCGTGTGAGGTTCTTCATGCTAACAGGACATGTCTCCCACAAAGGGAGGTTGGTTCCAAAAGCCCAACTGACTTTGTTCTCCTAATGCATATAGAGTATTTAATAGAATGTGGGCCTCACTCTCTGTTCCAAGAGTCAAGGAACTTTAATGCATTCCCAGATTAAGCAATGCAGTAGTTGGATTGTTTGTTGAGGGTGCTAGATCTGAGAAGTATGTGCTACAAAGGAATTTGAGGGCCCCCAAAGGCACTCAGTGTTTATTGAGCATCTACTGTATGCAGTGGTGGAGACATTGAGATAAAAGGTCTAAGAACATTAACCTTTGTGCCTCTGAAGTTTTAGTTACTGCTATTGTCTACCTGTGGGGTGTGTGCACCGCCCAGCCCATCATCAAGGTATCTGTGTGCTGTTAAAGAATTCTGGTGAAGCCTTTGAAAGTGGTTGTCAGCTTACTCTTTTTGGTTTTTTGAGAAAGGCTGCTCTTGAATTCAGAGATCTGTTTGCGTCTGCCTCCCAAGTGCTTCAGCTTGCTTTCTTAATGAGGTCCCTCTTAACCCCACCATTAATGTTCACTCACTGAAAGGGGAAAATACCAGTAACCCTTATATTCTTGCTTATTTTTAATCATTGCTTTTAGATCATACAAAACACCATTACCAATAGCAAAAAGGAGGTGCTCTTTATCACCAATACATGGGAGAGTGGACTATTAGGATATGAATGAGAGGTGTGATAGTTAATACTGTCAACTTGATGGGATCTAGAATCAACTACAAGGTACACCTCTGGGCACATCTGTGAGGGAGTTTCTAGCTTAGGTTAATTCAAAAGGGAAGACGGAGCCTAAATGTGAGCAGGACCACTCCACGGCTGAGGTCTTGGGTTGAGTAAAAGGAGAGGAAAGGCTGAGCACAGGTACTGCCTTGGCTTCCTGGTTGTGGCTGCAGAGAGACCAGTGGTCTCACTCTCCTGCTGCTGTCCCCCCTCCACAAAGTGGAGCCAAATCCATGCTGCCTTTGTCCCAATAATGGGAGCAGTCATTAAATGCAAACAATGTGACTGAGTGTGGGGAGCATGCAGAAGTTTGACATGGAGGTGGTGGTGTTGGAAAAGGAGGGAAAGTCGAGTAGCGTTCTTCCTCATGACAAAACACCGGAGATAATCAATGCAGAATTGCACAATGTACAATGTACAAGGTTTATTTTGGCTCAAGTGTTCAGAGGTTTCAGTCCATGGTCACTTGGCCCAGTGACTTTGGCCTGTGGTGGGGTAATACATCGCTTTCTTCCATGAAGCCAAGAAGCAGAGTGAGTAAAGGTGTCAGCCATTCTCTTCAAGAGCCTATTCCCAGCCACCAACATTTCCCCAAAAGATCCTTAAAGTTTCTGCTACTCTCCATAGTCTGTAAAATTGTGACCCCACTGGTCACATGAGAGGTCAGACCTCTCATGAAGCAGTCACCTCCCAAACACCCTCTCCCTTAGCATTGCCACCCTGGGGATAAAGCCTCTGAGGTCTGAGCAGAAGGGAAATATTTTGGATTCAAACCAGCTCCCCCTCTGAATTGCAGTTGGTTGTAAAGACTTGGAGAACTCACAGCATCCTCTGTCCTCACACAAACGTTGGTGCCAAGCCCTGTGGAAGCTAAGGTCAACCTGGAAAGGACTGGCATTGGCACTGGACACTCCAAGACAGAGTTCTTGGTGATAAGTTTCTGCTGGTGCAAAGGGCCAGATCAGAGCAGATTCAAAACAGATAAATGCAGGTTTATTGGGCATGGCTCCTGGGTGGGTTCACTGGTCCCAAAGAACTGAGTCAGAGAAGTTATCCATCCAAACTACGGCTTTTATAGACCTTAGGTGAGGGGTGATGATGTGCCAGCCAGGGGCTGGGATTGTGCCCAAGTATAGTCAAAAGCTGTGTCCCTGGGCGGGCACTGGGGTCCACTCCCTTGTTCAGCATTTTTTCAGTGTGGGAAGGTTGGGGGAAGTAGAGCAGCAGGGGTTTCCAGCTTGTGCAAGGAGCCAGGGTTCCAGCAGAGCACTCAGTGCAAAGAAGATAGATTCATTTACCTCAGAATAAGAGACAAAGACAGGAGACAGAGGACAAGAGAGGAGGGGAGAGTAAAGGGAGGGGGAGGGGTATTTGTCCCAGAGGGGCAAAGGACTGCCTCTGGAGAGAGAGGAGGCAGATGTGGCCCATAGGCAAATGGCAGGTTATGAAGGGAAAGGAGGAAATCCCTGTGTTAGGATGAGTTGGTTTGTTTTGATGGGTTGAGCCAAAGGGGGCTTTTGATTGCTGGACTTCAGTACGCTGATAGTTGGACCTTGGTGGTCAGCCTCAGGAAGTGGCCAAAATAAGGGAATAGAACTTGGTGGTTAGCTTTAGGAATGCAATCTAATGGTTTAGCAAGGAAGATGGAATGGGGAAGGGCAAGACTTGCCAGAGCCATGTGTGCCATGCTGAGGTCTGCTAGCATTCTTCAAACCCCTTGTCCCTACCTCACATTCTGTCAGTCATGTACACTACCCGACTGCATTCTGGCCTCTTAACTGTAGTCTTCACTCCTTCCCAGTACTTTACTTCATAGTCCCCCAGGGGAGTAAGACTGTTTGTTCAAGACAGTCCTTGGAGAAAACAGTTTTGTTTGGTTTAGTTTGGTTTTTTGAGACATAACCTCACTATGTAGTCTTGATTGGGTTGGAACTCGCTATGTAGACCAGGTTGATCTCGAACTCATATTCACCTGTCTCTGTCTCCAGAGTGCTAGAAATAAAAACATGAATACTTTTGTTTTTGAGGCTGGGTCTGGTTGCATGGCCTATGCAGCCCTCAAGTTTCCAGTCTTCCTGTCTCTGTCTCCCTGTGGTGAGATTCCAGGCGTGTATCAGACCAGGAGAAATGATAGTTTTAATGGCATGCTTCGGGCAGGAGCAGGTAAAGGGGGGTTGGGTTATTTTAAGTCACAGGGTTTGGTTTACTTCTGTCTGAAGCCCTCCAGGTCTCCCCAACGTGCCTTGCTAAGAACAGCAGGGCCATGAGTTTGTGTAGTCCTTCTTCCAATCTTAAAACTCAAGAGGAAGAAGAATGGGATAAAGTCGCCATATGCCTGTAATTCAGCAAGATGGAACAGATACAGACTGTGAGTTATTTTTATGTAAACTGAAAACAAGCTCATCAGTGGATTAAAATCAGAATATTTGTATACTTTGGCAAAAGTACTCTAAGCCCCTAAATCTGTGTTGGTTTGAAATTCTTAAAACTATCCTATGTAGATTGCCTTGTATACATATGCTCATTTTCTGATAAATTATTATCTTTATATTAATTTTATGTCAGAAATAATAGTGGACTAATTTAAATTTGTTCTGTTTAAAGGGAAATTTAAATGAGTTATTTAAATGATTTTTTTTCCTTTTGGTTTTTCAAAACAGGGTTTCTTTGTGTAGCCCTGGCTGTCTTGGAATTCACTCTGTAGACCAGGCTAGCCTTGAACTCACAGAAATCTATGTGCCTCTGCCTCTCAAGTGCTGGGATTAAAGGCTTTTGCCACCACCACCTAGTTTAAATTTCATTTTTGATTGAATTAAAACTCCACTGTTTTTTGCAGGTGTGTACATTGAGTGAAGTAATTCCTTAAATTAATGATAGTGGTTGATGTTGGTGAACTGAGAAATGCCTAGAGAACTAGGAAAGAACTCCCTTGGAAATGTCTGTGAGGGACATTTTTCCAGAGACAAGTTTCCAGAGAGGATCAACCAAGAGGGGAAGCTCAGAACCTTCCTATAAGTTGGGGGACCCAGACTGAACAAAAAGGAGATGAAGAAGTCTATTTGTGAAGCCAGTCTCTCCCTGCCCCCACTGCCCTCTTTCCCCTGACGCATCTGTCTGTACCACCGTATGGTGAACTCTTCTAGTCCTCCACACCTTCCCATCCGTGTGAAACCATGAGCCAGAATACATCTTCTTTCCTCCTTTAGTCATCTCTCTGTCACAGTCTGACTTACAAAGGACGTTCGCCCCAGAGAAGTACTGTCACAGTGTGACTGCACCTGACTAGGGTTTGGAAGCCCTTGAAACCGATTTGTGAGAGGGATTTGGAAAAGTCCAGAAAAGCAGGCTAGAGAAGCCACGGAGAATGCTGTACACTCTCTTCCATGGTTTATTATGGTGGGCAGTAATGTCTATGCTCATGAGGCTTCAAATAGAAATGAAGACTCAATTAGGGATCAGACTTACAGGCCAGTTATTCTGGCAAAGAATTTGTCTACATTTTGTTTGTGTCTTGAGGTGGTCGGGAGTCTTGAGTTTAAAGGTGGTGGAATAAGAAGCATTTAAGGTGGCCTGTCATTGAGTGTGGCCTGGTGTTCAGGCTGTGTATGGATTGTGCTGATTGCTTTTTAGCCAAATAGATGTTGCGAACTTTGAGCACAATGAAAGGTGTGAAAAACTAAAAAGACTTTTCCAAGACAGAAAGGAAGGGAAGCCCGGGGCCAAGGAAAGTGTGGCTGCTTTCCCTGTCATGTAATTAAAACAATGCCAGGACAGTAGGGTAGAGGCCCAGAAGACTCCCTCAGTCAGCTGGACCCCACACATCACATCACAGGCTCAAGGTATGAAGGGTGTCTGTTGTTGTTGGACTTGTTTCTGTGAAGCGGATGGAGTCAAGGTTTCACTATGTAGTTCAGGCTGGCCCAGAAAATTCATAGCAATTCTCCTGCATCAGCATGCCACTGAGTGACGAGACTGGAGGTGTGTGCCAACATGTCTGGCTCAAGGGTAGAGAAGTCTTGACTCAGTGGGAAGACTACATTGAGGAAAGAGCTCTGGGGAACCCTGATTGCGCTTGTACCCCTTACGGAAGTATACCCCCCCATCCTAGTCAGCTACCCAGGCACATAGAGACCCCACAGCTACTTCCCAAAGGGCCCAGCTGCTGATGGCAGTACTTGGTATCCACATACTGCTAGTTTTGTAGTCATGGAGGCTTCTATCAGATTGAAAAGGAAGCCCTTAGAGGTGTGTGTGGCAGGGTTGGGAGCCCTTGAGTGAAGCGATGTTAACCTTAGAGGCCCGGAAAGTAGGATATTTGCCAAGATCAAATGTGAGGCTAGCTGGGAGCTGCCCACCCCGCCCTCTGCACTCACATCACACCACTGTGCCCAGTGTCAGACACAGGGGATTGAACACCCCTCCCGCGCCCAGTGCCAGGCTTGCTTTGGCCGCCTCACCTATCTAAGACCCACGACTCTGCTTTAGAATGGGGATGCTTACTCCGTGCCATGGTGTGCTAGAAGTATGTAATCTGGTGTCAAGGCCAAGCATTTGCCTTAAGTCTCAGAGAGGACACTTTGAACTTGGACTTTCAAACGGTGTTGGAGCTGTTAAGGCTACGGAGCCAGGATGTAATGTTACAGTTTAAAGAGACGGTTTGTGCACCGGGTTGACACAGGTCGATATGATGATGAACCTTGACGGTCACTTGATTGAACTGGAAAGGGCCCTGGAGGTCAGAACAGCACAACTTTGGGTACTTCTGTGAGTTCCAACAGGGAATAAATTAGTGTGAGGGATTCACCCTGAAGGTGAACAAAACCATCTCCTGGGCAAGGGCCCAGGTGGAGTGAGATGGAGAAAACCCAGCAGCTCAGGCCTCTGCTTCCTGGCCACGGTGATGTGGGCTGCTTGGCTCCGCCATACTCTCCCCAACATATGGACTAAGACCTCTGAAGACACAACTTACCATCACTCAAACATATTGCCTCTTTCAGGTATTTTGTTACAACAATAAGTTTACACAGCAGCCAAGACCATTCTTAGAGACGGCAGAGAGATGGACTAATGAAGATGTTTTCATTCCAGCAGGATCCGGTTTTGTTAAAATTTAGTTCTGTTTCAGGTACTTACATATAAATGCTCTCCCCCTCCCCCAAAGTATTTCCAGATGGATGAGCAAAAGTTAGAGCACACAGTCTTGGGGAGGGACCGACGTATACCGAAACCTTGGCCAGATTTCAGATTTCACACCAGGATTCCAGACCAGTGCATGCTAAAAGCCTTCCTTCCCTACAGCTTAGCAATCTGTGTGATTCTTACACCCTACATGGCTTTCAGCCTCTCCTAGTTTCCCCTTACATAAACCCCTGGGAGTGAGGCAAGCAGCCTTGAGGTCTTAGAAGCATTGTTTCCGACAGAAATGCCTCCTATTTCAGCTGCTGAAAAGCACTCATGACTGCCTGGCTATTTGTTATAACTTCATTTCCCCCCTTCAGAGCTCTCACAGACCATGCTGTTTTTCTAGCCCACAACATACAAAACTTGGTATCGGTCACAGACGGCACTAAACACCAGCAAGGTGAGGAAGCCATTTTTATTACCATTGCCTTCTGTTGTGAACACTGTGAGATGAGACCCAGTTAGCTGAGCCCTGGGGTTTATATTAATGCAAAATGAAAAGATTCCAAGTTCTTCAAGTTTGGCATTCTCAGAGCTGTCATCTTGCCTTTCTATATTTTAGAAACAGACTTCTGGACGCTATGATCATATTTAAATCGGCTTTGCAGATTCCAGCAGGAGATTGTGTCCGAATCGATGCTGACTCGACTCTGCCGACTTCCCTTGTTTCCTCCTAGCCAAAAGATAAGTCATTTTTTTTTATAATCATAACTTTACTTGTAAATCTGTTTAAGCATTCAACACACAGCTAGCTAGGTTCCTTGGGAATCATGGTACAAAAGGGAAAAGGACAGACTGGGCAACACCAGGCAGAGTTCAAGTGAGACTCTAATAAGACAAAGCAATGGAGCAAAGCGCGCTCTAATGGGTGGGCTGCAGTCCTGGCTACTCTAGAGGCTTTAGTTATTTCTCAGCTAACCTTGGGTTAATTCATTCAAAATGCTCATCACAGAGCTGTGGAAGTCAGCACGGTACCCCTGGGGGCGGGGGGGGGGGTTGAAGCCTTTTCCTGCGGCATCAGGCAGCAAGGACTGGCCTACAAAGCTGTTTAGCACCTACAAAGCTCAGGGAGAGAAGAGGACTTTGAATCAAGTTTCCTTAGAGCCTCCCACCTTGTCCAGGTTTCTGTGCCTTGGAGTTGGCTTCTACACAATTCTCTTTTATCTTTTCTGTCTGTTTTTTAAATTTTTCAGTTCTACTCCTTGTTGGCTCTGAACTCTGGGCAAGCAAGAGTCTCACTTCTCTAAGCCACCATACAACCAATACTTATCAAGCTTGTATCTGTCAAGCACTTTGCATAGACATAGTGGATGGCACCAAGTCATAAATGGAAGGCAGGGCCAAGGGAAGAGAGTGGAGGAGGGAGCAGTTTGGTGGTAGGAAAGGCAGAGCTCTCGGAGAGGAGGTTCAGTCAGAGAACGAACGAAGAAAGAGGGCTGTGTCTGAGGAAGGAATGGCAGCTGCAGTCTTCAGGGTGACAGCAAGCCTGGCTTGTCCCAGGAAATGAAGAGACAGCGTGGGCAGAGCAGATACGGGACCATGTTCTATTGGTCCGTGTGGGTCTTCAGAGTACACTGAAGGACTGGGAAGAACGGAAGAGTTTTAAATCGATTCATTTATATTCAGTGTGTGCGGCCTATGAGCCAGTGTCTGAGGAGGGCAAAAGAAGGTACAGGATCCCAGGGAGCTGGAGTTACAGGTGGTTGTGAACCACCCAACATGGGTGCAGGGAAATTAACTCAGCTCTTCTGGAAGAGCCACAAGTGCTAGTAAACACTGAGCCACTCCAGCTCCACACAACAGGAGCGTTTTAGCAGAGGAATTGCACAGAGCTTTTGTGAAGCTGGGTACAGTGACAGAGCGGCATTTTCCCCCTCCAGGTCGTTCTTTGGAGGTGACCCTTCTGCCCTGCTGTAAATGGTTCCTCATCTTTGCCATTCCTATTGCTCAGGGTGATGCAGCCGAAGGAAAGCCTCGTTAAGGGGAAACTGGTCAAGAAGATGAAATCTCTGACCTTGACCTTGGTGGAGATCTAAACATATAAACCCATTGCAGTCCCTACATGCCGCCATGTGGTTCTGCTGGCTCTGCCCACCTTTCTGAGTCTTGGCTCAGAAAGATGTAACTTTTTCTTTCTCGGGGCCAGAAGCTAAGTGTGCTTTTCCTTGTACTTTGGGCTTCTTCGTCTTTCTCCAAAGGCTTCTTCTACTTCATGAGGGAACTGGTCTGCCACGTGGCTGGCTGTTTGTTTGTTTGTTGATTTTGTCCTTCTCCATTCCCTCCTGTAGCTGGGAACCCTGACTGTGTAAAGGGGAATATCTGGGACAAACGGTGCAGGATGGGGCCGTGCTGGTACGTAGTGGCTGAGGTCTGGGGGAGCTCCATGAGATAGTCCTGCACAGTGTGTACACTGAGGGCACGGCGCTCCATGGTTAAATGGATGGTTTGTAACTATCGACAGGAGGGGGAGCACGGCCAGAGGCATCTGGGAGAGTTCCGAGCTGAGTGAGAAATAGACTGAACATGACCAGCAGAGAGAGGGAGGGGGAGGGAGGCAGGGAGGGAGGGAGGGAGGGGAGAGAGAGCAAGAGAGCTCATAGCCAAAATAGCAGGGTTGTAAGAAATGAGGGGGGGCCCATGAGATGGGGAAGTTTAGGGAGGGGAGGGCCAGGATGCCAGCATGTGGTCAGGAATGCGTACCAGGTATGTGTGATTCTTTGGGAGCTGGAGGCCAGCTGCTCTTTGGTATGCTAATAGTCACCACAGATAGTCATTTGTCCCTTCTGCCAGTCATAAAGAGAAATGGCTCCTTTGGTACAGGGACTAGCTTCACAAATTCCTGAGGAATGCTGGCTTTTGTCTAATTGCTCGATTTGGGGAAATGGAATTTCCTTTGGACCTGACACACAATAAATGATTTTCCCATGTCATCCCTCTGGGAAATACACAGGTGGCAGGAAGTCCTGCATGAAGTCCAACTCTAAGGAACCTGTGAAGCCCCAGAGGAAATAGTACGGAGTCCAGACTGACCCCTAACAGTGGCAAAACTGGGGATCGGAGGTATTTCACTGTAACTATTTATTTTTGCCTTAGCTTCTTTACCCATACAGTAAGAAACTATCTCTCTCATCAGCTCCTTGGAAGGCTATGGAAATTCATTAAGATGTGTACTGTGCATGCTTTTATTATATTACAAATCTTAAGGCTAAGCAGACTACCCTTCTTCATACACAAGCTGTTAACAAGATAAAAATGCAGTCTGTGCTCCTGAGAATTTATAATTCAATCAGCAGAATTAAAGAGCTGCAAGCCTTTATTAGATGACAAAGTAGGAAATATGCTTTCAAAATTATAGGTTGTTGTCACAGACCAAACATCTTATTTAATTAAATTTGCTAATGTCATTTTTTTTCTGGAAAAGGATATTTCCCAAAGCATAATCCATTCTATAATAAAATACATTAACTCACAGATACCTAAATATTACTTGGTTTTTAGGTACCATTGTTTATGTCACTTACTTCCCTTTATTGTTTTGCTTTTGTTGAGAATACTGCTATTTCTTATATAACAAATTAGTTTCAATTGAGAAAAATTCTGATCTGCTAAAATAAAACTGAACCAATCCCTTACAACATATTATGGAAAAACATTTTTAGGTTTATTTATTCTATTTTATGGCTATGATGGTTTGGCTAGCATGCATGTATATATGTGCAACCATGTGCATGCCTGATGCCTGAGGATCCCCTGGAACTGGATTTACAGATGGTTGTGAGCTGTCATGTGGGTGCTGGGAATCAACGCTGGGCCCTCTGCAAGAACAGCAAGCGTCTAGCCTCCCAAACTTTATTTTGTTCATAGAAAATAATGGTGTCCGGGCAGATGTCTCAGGCAGGAAAGGCTTGCTATGCAAGCGTGAGGACAGTGCTCACATCCCCAGCGCTCATGTAAAAGGTGGACACGGTAGCCCGTGTCAGGGTGGGGGCAGGGGAAGGGGTAGAGGCTGAGACAGGGAGAGCCCAGGGCTTGCTTGACAGCCTGTTGAGATGGTGAGAGCAATGGAGGCTGTCCTACTTAGGGCCACTATGACTGTGAAGGAACACCATGACCAAATGCAGCTTGGGGAGGAAAGGGTGTATTTCAGTCACAGCTCCATAGTTCATCCAACAGGACAGACATCAGGACGCAGAAGCTGATGAAAAGGCCATGGAGGGAGCTGCTTAAACCCTTCTTCCCTGTTCCTCCTGGCTTGCTCAGCCTGATGGTCTTTTTTTTATTTTGGTGGGGGGAAGTGTTCAAGACAGGGTTTTCCAGTGTAGCTTTGGAGCCTGTCCTGTAACTAGCTCTGTAGACCAGGCTGGCCTCAAACTCACAGAGATCCAGCTGCCTCTGCCTCCCAAGTGCTGGGATTAAAGGCGCACACCACCGCCTGGCTTTCAAGTAACCTTTCTAGCATATGGTTCTGGTTATTTATAGGGGGAAAGTAATTACTGATTTCTCAAATCATCTACAAAATTAAGTTGAATCTTATGTAACAATTGTAAAACCTTAAACTATAAAACTCTTACAAGAAATTACCAGCTTTCTAGATAAGAACACAAGCACTATGGAAAGTCAATGGGAAGAATATGATGTTGGATTTTAGTAGCCGAAGGACAGTGATCATGCAAGGACTGGAAGTCATTCAGTGCAACGGCCATGAGGCACAGATCCGAACCACAGCGAGATCCCTCTCCCAATATTCTGCTCAGCAAGAGCAGACAAGTCAGAGCTGGCAAGTTAGCAAGCAGGTGGGAGTGGGGTGGGGTGGGGTGGGGGGGGATGGCCATGGAGACACTGAGGCCAGCACAGAGTGGCATGGATGCTGGAGAGCAGCCTACAACTCGCCAGAAGGAAAAGCATAGTTACCACAGAGCCAAACAGCTCACTCCCAGGCACAAGCTGAGGACAAATGAAATGAATGTCCAACACTGCCACACCCATCCCAACAAGGCCACACCCCTAATGGTGCCACTCTCTATGAACCTATGGGGGCCATTTTCAGTCAGACCAGCACATTCCACTCCTGGATCCCGCAGGCTTGTAGCCATATGATAATGCATTTAGTACAGCTTCAAAAGTCCATAGCCTGTCAAAGTCTCAATGTTTAAAGTCCAAATTCTCTTTGGAGACTCATGCAGTCTCCTAACAGTAATCACCTGTAAAAGTAAAATAAAAAAGCAGATCACATACTTCCAACCTCCAGTGGCACAGGATATATATTACCTTTCCAAAATGGAGGGAAGGGAGCGTAGTGAGGAATACTGGACCAAAGCAAGACCAAAAACTCCAAACTCTGCACCTTCATGTTTGATGTCAAATGCTCTTCAGATCTCCAACTCCTTTCGGCTTTGTTGGCTGCAGCACACTTCCTTCTCTGGAGCTGGGGTCTCCAAGGAAATCAGGCTTCGCCTTCACAGCTTCACACAATGGCCTCTGGGCCTCCGTGCAGGGACACCCCTGACCCATGCTTGGCCTCGTGGTATTCCCTAGTCACAGAGGGAGATTCTACAACTCGTATCTTGTCTCCTTAGCTCTGAAGCCAGAACCATGTGGTTGAAGCTGTCAAGTCTTGCTGCTTGCTGGGGCTGAGCATGGCCCCCTTGTTCAATTCCATTTTCACCAGCTCCCTGCTTTTGATGGTTTCCTTCACTGCCTAATCTCGACTGTCCTGGAACTTGCGCTGTAGACAAGCCTGGCCCCAAACTCAGAGATCTACCAGACTTTCCAGAGTGGTGGGATTAAGGATGTGAGGCACAATACCTGGCCTGAAACTTTTCTTTAACTCCTTTTCACAGATTGGAAGTTTAGTTGGGCGAGGCCTTGCCCTGAGGTCACTTCTCCCCTTATTCCATTTAGTAGCAGGTTTTTCTTTAAAGTTTTTTTTTAAATCTCCTTGAGCACTAGACTTTAGTGCTCCTTTTCTTTTTTGTTTTGTTTTGTTTTTTCTTTTCTTTTTTTTTTTTTTTTTTTTTTTTTTTTTTTTTTGAGCCAAGGTTTCTCTGTATTGCTTTGCTTTGGAGCCTGTCTTGGAACTAGCTCTGTATCTGTAGACCAGGCTGACCTCTAACTCACAGAGATCTGCCTGCCTCTGCTTCCCTAGCTGGCCTGGAATTCTTTTTTATTTTTTAAATTTTTTATTCATTTTACACACCAACCACAGCCCCTCCCCCTCTCTCTCCCTCCCTTCCCCCCCTCCCCTGCAGCTTCCCCCACAATTCACCCCCATTCACTGCTCAGAAAAGGTAAGGCTTCCCATGGGGAGTCAACAAAGCCTGGCACACTCAGTTGAGGCAGGACCAAGCCCCTAACAAAGTATCCCACCATAGGGAATGGGCTCCAAAAAGCCAGCTCACACACTAGGGATAGATCCTGGTTCCACCGCCAGGGGTCCCACAAACAAAACAGGCTGCACACTGTTGCCCACATGCAGAACGCCTAGTTTGTTCCCATGCATGACCTGAAATTCTTTATTTAAACTAGAGTAGCCTCAAAATCAAAGAGATCTGCTTGCCTCTGTCTTCCCAGCATTGGGATTAAAGACATATGTCATCATGCCCAATCATGTGTTTTATATAATTCTTTTTCTTTCTTTCCCCAGATACAGACATTTGTGTCATCAAGCATTTTGGATTTTTCATCAAAGATATCAAATGTTTATGTCTACTTAATACAAATATTAACTTATAGAGGTATTGTTTGTTTTTAATGGTACTGGGCATTAAAGCTTTGCAATGCATTCAAGCAGTCTACCACTGTCTACATTTCACTGAGGCTTTCTCTCTTTCTCTTTTAAATTTACTGGTTTATTTTATGCGAATGAGTATTTCATCTGCATTCATGGATGTGCATCACTTGCATAATCCAGTGCCCACAGAGATCAGAAGAGGGCATTGGATCCCCAGGAACTAAAGTTACAGATGGTTGTGAGATACCATATGGGTGTTGGGAATCCAATCCAGGTCCTCTGTAAAAGCACTAAGTACACTTACCCTCTGAGCCATTTCTTCAACTCTTGGGGCTTTTGCTGTTTTGTTTTGTTTCTTTTTTCTTGGTTTTGTAGTGTGTGTGGTGTGTGTACATGTGTATGTTGTGTGTGTGTCCCTGAGCAGTGCTTGTCCTACAACCCATGATTAGAGTCAGAGGACAATTTTGTGAGGCCTGTTCTACCCTTTCACCTTCACTTGGGTTCTGAGAATTTCTTTTCTTCTCTTTCTTTTTTTTTGGGGGGGGGTTGAGATAGGATTTTTCTCTGTAGCTCTGGATGATGTCCTAGAACTTACTCTGTAGACCAGGCTGGCCTCTGCCTCACAAGTGCTGGGATTAAAGGCGTGCGCCACCACTGCTAGGTGGGTTCTGAGAATTTAATTTATGTTACTGAATTAGCATGACAAGGGCCTTTACCACTAATCCATACCAACAACTTGAAGATTTCTTAGATTAGTAATTTCATAATTCATCTAGTGTAGTGGTCCATAGCTGTAACATCAACACTCAGGAGAACTATGAATAACAGCCCAGCCCAGCCTACATATCAGGTTTCAAAAAAGAAAAGAAAAGAAAATGAATAATTAATTTAATTTTACATTTTAACAGGAGGTATTTATTTACAGAAAAATACAAAACTCTAACAGGAGAGAAAATGAACTCATGGAGACAAATGTCCTTTTTCTTCTATAGAAGACTATGTAACATGTATTATATTCCTTCAGTTCATTAAATACATGTTGCAGTCTCTAGCCCACTTCTTGACAAAGTTCATATTGCCCTTTATCAACAAGATTAGGTAAAACTCTTGTCCAGTGCTGTTGTTAGTGATGGTGGTGACAGTGATGATAGTGATAATAATGGTGAGGGTGATGATGGTGATGATGGTGACGATGGTGGTGGTGATGGTGATGGTTGATGGTGATGATGGTGGTGATGGTGGTGATGATGATAATGGTGGTGATGGTGATGGTGATGATGGTGGTGATGGTGATGATGGTGATGGTGGTGATGGTGGTGATGGTGATGATGGTGACGATGGTGGTGATGGTGGAGATGGTCATGATGATGAGTAATATCAGTAATCAAGTACTGTCAGCATCTTAACTGACAGTGGCCTTGATACTCACAGCCCCACATCATTTAACATCTCATTTCCATTGGCTCCTTTTCTGAGCAGAGGACCATTAACAAGCCCACATATGTACCTAAGAGGTAAAAACAGGGTATGTTCAAGAGGAAGAAGGTTGGAGTATGTGCTAATGTATCAAAGTCTGATGAATTAAGCCAGGCATGTAATTTTAACCCACAGTCTTGATACTTGGGAGACTGAGGCAGGAAGATCGTTGAAGCTCCAGGTCTGTCTGGACTACCCTATAAAATCCTGCCTTGCCCCAAAAAGAAGGATTAGCTCTCAAAGGAACTTTAAACAGATAACATTAAACACTAGAAACTATTATTAAAATTAGGGAAAACAGAGTGGTATGTATTTATTTCAGCTGTGGAACAATGATACATTATAAAAAAAAAAGGTCATTTTTCAGAATGCATAACACAGTAAAACTTTGTACTAGTATGAAATATCCAAAGAAAAGTAATCAAAGAAGTAGAAATACATAATGCATTAGTGATAAGGAAACATATATATATGTATGTATATATCATATATACCATGACTCCTGGCTCCACAGTTTTCTTGAAACCCCTACTTCATTGTTTCTTCATTTTAAGAAAGTTCTTCCTTGGCTAGATTTTCTGGCCTGGCACTGGTGTGACACACCCAGACTTTTATTCCAGCACACAGTACACCTAGGTTGAGTCTCCTTGCTCTTCCTGCTTCTTCAAATCCACCCCCCTCCACAAACACACACACACACACACACACACACACACACACACACACACACACACACGTCTTATGATTTTGGTTAAGGGAAACAGCGCCGTGAGGGAACCTCGAGACCAACTTGTGTTGAGGGGAACAATTATGAAAACTTCATTGCCCGAGTCTATCTGTTAATTCCTTGAACTATGTCTTCTCTCAGTGGCATTACTCCCCTTCTCATTTGTCAACCCATCAGTGTTTCTGTCTGCCCCCCACCACCTCCCTATCCTCTCCCCAACCTCTGCTACACCACACTCCTGTTAGTTTCAACCTTTGGACATGGGTGTGTAGTTAATCACTCCCGAAGCTCCTGAAAGGGAGCCAGCCCTAAGACATAGACTGTGTGGTAATGGTGGGGCCTATGAACATGCAGTGTCAGCTTACTTACCCTCTAGACATGCCAGGGGCTACAGGTCAGCTATGTGGACAGTCAACCATAGCTACGCAACTCAAGTGTCTTCAATAAAACCTGTGTGTGCAATTGGGTGAGCTACTTGACGATTCTCCATCTTGTCTTACACCATTACCAGGAGAGGTCAGCAGTGTGCTGAGTCCACTGGAAGAGGAGAGGAGGCTTTCACACAGAGATTCCTGAATTCTCCATCCTGCATGCTTTCCACTGGCTGTTTTTTAGTGTATCCTTGTGCTGGAATAAACCATAACTGTGAGTGTGAACCTCTTCCTGTGAGCACCTCGTGTCCTAGCCAGTTGTGGAACTGAAGTTGGTCTTGAAGCTCTCTCACTGTGCACTGAGACCCTCTAACATCAAGGTCTTTCACGCCCCCAGACCTTCACTCCTATAGATCCTCCACCTGAATCTCCACGACCCTCCTGCCTCACAATATAGTGAGCTGGTGTCTCAAAACAGAAAGAAAAAGCAGAAACCAACAACAAGAAGACACCTAGTTAATGTTGCTTTCTTTCATCTAAAAAAAGTAAGCTTTCTTTTTGTATGAGAGATTTGAATAGACAGGTACTCAAAATTAATTACCAAAGAGTCACATTTGTAACTGCAAGGTTAGGAATGTTAACATATGATGTGAAAAGTGTTACCCTTAAAAGGAGTTAAATTTCTGTACTTAAATTCATATGCAGATTTCTTGTAGCAATGCAATTAACTTTAGCAAGGAAATATATCATTACAGTTTCCTATTTCTTCTCGGCCAATTAATTTTAGTTAACTTTTAGTTGTGAGTTACTCTAAGAAAATACTTCAGGAATAGGCTCTTTTTCTTTTTTTCTTTTGAGACAGTTTCACACTGTAGCCTAGGCTGGCCTGGAACTCACTACATAGCACAGGCTGGCCTCAAACTCATGTTACTACTCCTGCCCCAGCATTCTAAATGTTGGGTTACACATAAGAATGTCCCATGTTTGACGTAAATGTACATTGTTGTGGGGTTTTTGATCTGGTTAGCCCATATGTCTGTGGCAGCAAGCACAAGGGTGTGGTTTCGTGTGGTCTGCACGTGTGATGGTGTATAAGATGAGGGATAGGGTCTCTGGCTCTTTGTGTCCTCTGGGTGGTTGGAACTGAGCAGGTGGCTTGGCTGTTAGTACTTTTCACCCCTGGGCAGAACAAGCAGATGAGAGCAACTGGCTCAGTGGCCGCGTCTAACCTGTCCCATATCAGTGACTGTTTATCCCTATTTTCACCAAACAAACTCTTGAGAACCTTTACCAGACTCTTGTAGTTTCACACTACAGTGCTTTTTTCTTCTAAAGCACTGGCCACCAGCCCCCACACACAACTTACAGAAACGACAAAGCTTTTGTTGTTTTATGCTAATGTGTGTGCTTATTACCTTGGAGCAGCTACATAGCTGGGGCTTGTCTTTCTGGATGCCTCTAGTTTGAGTACCTGTTTTTATTCTAATGATGCCTACAGCCTACAGCAGTTCAGGAAGGGTAAAATAACTAGTGTAGAAAGTGTTTGTGAGCACTTGATTTCAAGAGCAGAGAGGCAGACATCCATGACACACGTTTGTACAACAGCCTTCATAAGCAATCCCAGAGCCCAGTTCTTAGTGATTGCCAACAAACTGGTGGCTGTTCAGAGGCCTTAGCCCTAGAAGGCATCAAGAGATCTTGTAATAGAAAGCAGCTTTGAGTAAGTGGGGTTTTGTTTGTGTTCTGGCTCATTCGTTTGCTGTTAGTCATAAGCCGTTATGCTGGGACTAGTCTTGTTTTGTTTTCCAGGCTCTCTATGATTTAGACATAAACTTTAGCAATGTCTTTGTCAGCAAGATAATTCACCATTAAAACTATCCGAGAACCCACATACTGCTGTTTCCAAGTCTACCTTCAAGTCCAAGTTCTTGTAATGCTTCTGGTCCCAGCACTGTACCCTTAAGTCTATCCTAACTAAATGTTTCTGGTTCCATAGCCCCATCTCAGCAGAAAAGTCATAACTCCATCGTTTCTGTTTTGTTTGCTTTTTCCAAAAAGGGTGTTCAGATGGTCAGCATCTGAAGACTGGACAGTGATAGTGTCACAAAAGTATATCCATTGGTCTCATAGGAGCCACTAGCTACTTTGAAACCCAAGAGATGACAGCAGTTTTTCTTCTAAACTTCTTCTCCTTCTCCTTCTTCTTCTCCTCCTCCTTCTTCTCCTTCTCTTTCTCCTTTTTCTGGGGTGACAGCATGAAGAACTCTGAGGACCCCTCCTCAGAAAACAAGCACAACTAGTGAAAAATACTAAACACACCATTTAAATCAGTGGTTCTCAATATGTGGATGGAGATCCACAGGGCCGCATGTTAGATATTTACAATATGATTCATAACAGTAGCAAAATCACAGCTGTGAAGTAGCAATGATTTTCTGGCTGGGGGTCACCACAACATGGGGAACTGCATTTAAGGGACGCATGTTAGGAAGGTTGAGGGCCACTAGTTTGGACACTCTGTGAGCTGTGCTAAGCATCCAGCAAATGATGGCTATCATGAGCATCCACAAGAGTCAGAAAGCACACTGGTGCACTTTCACTCACTCTGAGTAACTGGCTTTGCTTAAAATGTAGTGTAAGAGAGTGCAGGCATAAGGAAACTCTAGACAACAACGGCTCCTCTAAGAGCAGCAGCTAAACCAGTGACTAGGTAGCTCACAAGGAGAGCCCAGCAAAGTGAGAGTTAAAAACTGCTCACCTAGTTGGGACTCAGAGATGGCTCAGCAGTTAAGAGCACATGCTGCTTTTACAGAAGCCCTGAGTTTGGTTCCCAGGATGCACACCGGACAGTTTGCAACTGCCTATAACTCCAGCTCCAGATCCAATACCTCTGGCCCCCATGGACTACACATACACAAACACACACGCACACACAATAGGCTCAACAGGAGTGGTATTATTTGAAAGGATTGGGGGTGTGGCCTTCTTGGAGGAAGTGGTCACTGGGGTGGGCTTTTTGGTTTCCAATGCTCAATCCAAGCCATGTCTCCCTCTGTTCCTGCTGCCTGCGGATCTGGAAGTAGAACCCTTGGCTACCTCTCCAGCACCATGTCTGCCTCTATGCCACTTCCCACCATGATGATAGTGGACCAAACCTCTGAATTTGTAAGCCAGCCCCAATTAAATGCTTTGCTTTATAGAGTTGCTGCGGTCATGGGTCTCTTCACAGTAATAGAAACCCTAACTAAGAAACACATAATTTAAAATGAAATAAACATTTTCTTAAAAAAAAAAACTGCTCTCACTATTGGGGCAGGGTGTGTAGTGAGGGTGGAGGATCTTGGAGGAGTTAAAGGAAGGGATAGAGGGTATGATCAAGATATGCTGTATTGTTATATGGGATTCTCATAGGGGAGAGAGAGAATATTAAATGAGTTCATCAGGCTGAAACAAAATAAACTCAGATTAATTTGAATGTATCTGAAAGCACAGAAAGTGTGAGTCAAATTAGAACTATATTCCCAAGTAGATATAGAACTCTTTGTTATTTTAGTACCAAGCCAAGTGTATAAAACTTTATACATGTAAATATGTATGTGTTTCTGAGCCTGTGATAATGAGCAATGCAGTGTGCTGGCAATAACAGCACAAAGGGGTTGACAGAGATAGAAACTCAAACTCATGAGAAAAGCAAGAAGCACAGAGTGACAAACAAGAGAGCTAAATATAAGTACGAACCTTACGGACATTATTTTTTATCAGCAACACGTATACAGTTACATAAGCTAGCAATTATGGCAATGTCTTCTTGACTTTGGAGAGCAGAAAAAGCATAGTATGTGTAACAACAGCATGGAGGGAGAAGACAGAGACTATGGGAACAGTTTTCCCTTTCTGTGGGGTTGAGCTAGTGCGCATCCGACAGTGACTCTGACAGGTTAAAGTGTATCTAGTGAACTCCAAAACAACACTGGGACAGACAGAAGCCCACAGTCCACAATCATTAATTAAGTTTAAACATGATAATAGACAATGCTCTTTTTTTTCCTTCCTAAAGATTTATTTTCTTTGGTTATGTGTATGGGTGTTTTGCTGGCATGTGTGCCTATGTGCCATGTGTTTGTAGTGCCCACAGGAGCTAGAAAAGAGTGTTGGACCTCGTGGAACTTGTTACAGACACCTGTGAGCTTCTGTGTGGGTGCTGGGAATTGAACTCAGGTCCTCTGGAAAAGCAGCCAGTCCCCTAGCCACAGAACCATCTCTCCAGCCCCAGACAATGTTCATTTGAACATAAACAAATAAAACAAAAAGACATGAGACATAGGGGCAGAAACTCAGATTGGCAATGGTTAAGTCCAACTGTATTAATAATAACATTAAATTATGAATCATTAATTCACCCAGAGGCAGAGATTGGCAGACCAGAATGCAACAAAACCCAACACATTTCAGATTGAAGGACCAAAAAAAAAAAAAAAAATCAAGTTGAAAGCAAAAGTGTAAGGAAAAAAATGTCACCCAGACAGCAAGCACGGGAACCTGCAGCGATACAGTCTGCAAGCACGGGAACCTGCAGCGATACAGTCTGCAAGCATGGGAACCTGCAGCGATACAGTCTGCAAGCGTGGGAAGCTGCAGCGATATAGTCTGCAAGCGTGGGGAGCTGCAGAACTACAGACTGCAAGCATGGGAAGTGGCAGAGCTACACTGGTCATATGCACAGCAAGCGTGAGAAGCTGCAATGCAACGCAGGTGGCAGACAAAACAGCCTTTAAAACAAAGGAGCACTAGAGACAGCTGCACTTGGCCACGAGAAGAGCAATGAGCCAACACTGCTAGCTATCAAGAATCAAGGAAGATTTTAGAGCCTTCCTCAGGCACATGGTCCTCATTACACTTAGGTTTCAGGCTGTAAGAGCTGTGAGAACACACACTATGTTGTTTTAAGCCAGTGAGTTTGTGGGACTTGCTACAAGCGCTCCAGGGAACTTGAGCCCCACCTTCTGAACTCTGAAGTGAACATTTGATTCCTATGGACTTAATACAAACATCATTGGGAGTGAGCTATTGAAGTCTGTTATCGTTACCAGAGAGTTGTCACCTTCTCCCTTCAGCTGTCAGTTTTTAACCTCATAAATTTTGAGACTTTTCTGTTAAGTCGTATGTTTTATAATTGTCCTTTCTTCATAACAGATTGACCTTGATCTTTATCATAGAATATCTCTATCTGAAATAACATTCCATAGTGCAGTTATTTATTGAGTGTGTGTGCGTGAGTGTGTGTGTGTGTGTGTGTGTGTGTGTGTCTGCACACACCATGGTGCATGTGTGGGGAGCAGAGGGCAGCCTGCCAGTTGGTCTTTCCTTCTGTCACGTGGGTTTCATGGATCAGACTCAATAGGATTGGCTGGCATCAGTCTTTACCTGCTGGGCCTTCCCCTATGGCAACATTCTTATTTGCTTTAAAGTACAATGGGATAACGTCAGTACAGCTCGCTGACTCCGTTGTGATTTCTATCTGCATAGTATATCTCCTGGCGGTATAGTTTGGGTTAGGGGTGTTAGGTTAAAGGGGGTCTGGAGGTTGCTGGCCAGTTAGTCTAGCCAGTTGGTGAGCTTTAGGTCCAGTGACAGACTGCTTCAAAACAGAAGCTGGAGAGCAATAAATGACACCTGAGACACCTGACATCAACCTGTGGCCTCCCATCATACACATGTATACATGGTTAACACACGCGCACATACACATGCACGCGATTCTGGGTCTCACGATTCATTGATCAAACCTTGTTTTAAGTCCATCTCTGATAACACTAATAATTGGCTTATCTGTGGGTACAATTTTTTTGTCTGTAGATTTTTCAATAAATGTATAAATTAACATGTTTCTGTATGACTTTTCTACATATTTTCTGTTTCCGAGACAGGGTTTCTCTGTGTAGCTCTGGCTGTCCTGGAACTCACTCTGCAGACCAAGTTGGCCTCGAACTCACTGAGATCTGCCTGCCTCTGTCTCCCGAGTGCTGGGATTAAATGCATGGGCCACCACTGCTCCGCCTCTCCACCTATTATTTCCAATTACCTCACCTTCTTTGTTACCTTCCCACCCCTTCCCTACTTAGAACCTTCTGCCCAAAGTGTTCTACCCTCCACCTCAGGTCTTCAGTGATCTACCATAGCCTTCCCCTCCCCTCCCTCGACAGTCCCTTCTGGCTTTCTGGTCGTCAGCCAGTGTTAAGAACAGTGTTAAAAACCCGTAGCTAGGATCTGCCTATGAATGAGAACATGCATTTGTCTTTCTGCAGCCGGTTACTACATTCAAGTACAATGTTTTTCAGACCCTTCTACTTTCCTTCAAATTTCATAATTTTATTCTTGTTTATTGAAAAAAGTTCATAGTACATATTTTCCTATCAGTTTATGGACAACTAGGCTGGTTCCATTTCCTAGATTGTGAACAGAGCAGCAATGAACATGAATATACAGGGATCTCTGAAGTAGGGGTAGGAACTATGTCCGGGAATGGTAGGGCTGGCTCAGGTGGCCATTTTAGCTTTCTGAGGAACCATCGCACTGGTTTCCATTGTGGTTGTACCAGTTTTGTTTTGATTTTGTGACAGGGTCTCAACATATAATCCAAGCTGACATGAAACTCACTATGTAACCCAGGCCAGCCTCAGCTCTGTAGTTTCCTGAGTGCTGGAATACAGCTGTGCACCAACATGCCTGGCTCCGAACAGCTTATTTCCTTAAGGGCGTGTGCATGTATATATGTATGTAGGGGTGTGTGTGTGTGTGTGTGTGTGTGTGTGTGTGTAGGGCTTCACAGAGGCCAGAAGAGGGCATTGGTCCCCCACCTCCCAGCTGGAGTTGCAGGTAGGTGTCTGTTAGCCTCCTAATGTGGGTGCTGGGAACTGAACTCAGGTCCTCTGCAAGAGCAACAAGTACTCTTAACCACTGAGCCATCTCTTTTGCCTCTAAATGACTAAAAAAAAAAAAAAAAAAAAAAAAAAAAAAAAAATTCAGAAAATTAAAAAAAATCATATTCTCCTGAAGTTCTCCATGTGACCTCACTCAAATCTTAGAACAAATATCAGGGTCATCTGTAGATCAGCTGCTTTTTGGTTATTTGAGACAGGGTCTGAAAACCCAGCATGGCCTGGAGCTTGGCATGCAGTCCAGGCTGGTCTAGAATTCTTAATTCTCCTGTCTCAACTTCCCAAACCCTGGGATTACAGGCATGCACTACTGTGCCAGGCTTTGTGATTCTGTTTTAATTCCATTTTCCCCTCAACACATTTGTAATTCTCACATCATTCTACAGTTGTAGAATGTACATTTTACACCTGATTTCCTACAAAGAGGGATCATGGTATTTCCTAGTGGGAATGTATGGATCACATTAATCTATCAATAATTCAGTTGACTTGATTCAGGTTGCAACTTTATAAGGCTTAATTTACTCGGACCCACCTGTTGCTAGGGTCAAGCTCTTTGGTGTCCTGTGGGCTTTTCTGTTGTTTTGTTGTGTTCTTTTGTTGCTGGGCATTGAACCCAGGACTTTATACATGATTAACCTATGCCTTATCACCATGCTACATCCCCAGTCTGATCATGAGTGGGCTTCTGAGATGTACACTTGCATCTTCCACATTTACTTATTTATTTGTGGTTTTTTTGAGACCGGGTATCTCTGCAGCTTTAGAACCTGCCCTGGAACTCACTCTGTAGACCAGGCTGGCCTCGAACTCACAGAGATCCGCCTGCTTCTGCCTCCCAAGTGCTGGGATTAAAGGCATGTGCCACCACCACCTGGCTATGCATTTTCCTCTTAAATACATACTCTTTTCTTTTTTGCCTGTCCAGGCTCACAATGAAGAGAGCAAAACCAAAGCCTTGTTCTGGTCTTCAGCCTCTGTCTCTGCTTCCCTCTCTTCCCTCTTTAGTCTTTCTGTTCTGAGAAGTTGATGAATTCAGCAGCACAGCCCCTCAGGGGTCAGCCGTCAGGGCCGGACTTGCTTCTCTGAGTCTCCCCTTACTGGAGTCATGGCTCTCTCAAGTGCTGGCTGGTTTGGCGGCCTTTAATTTGTTTCCAGTTCTGTGTGTGGTTGCCATAGTTTGTTTGCAACTCTGATACTTAGCACTAACTCTTCTCAGAAGTCTTTTGCCCTAATTGGTGTCAAAAATTGGCAAATTCTAAAAGGAAGAAATAGCTGAGGAATATGGTCTCCTTCTTGAACTATCTATCTTCTGCACGGGGAGACCCACATCTCACCCCTGTTCCACAGTCAGTAACTCACAAAAGGATTCTGAGGGCTCAGCTTACAATTATGTTCAAGGCTACCATTTATTACAGCAAAACAATGGGAAGCAAAGTCAACAAAGGGAAGAAAAAACGCATAGGGAGCGATCTTGGGGAAACAGTGCCTGAGCTTCCTTTCCCTAGGGGACAACACCTTGTGCTTGATTCAGCCAGCACCGAATTGTGCCTAGCTCTGGATGCTCATTAGAAACTTACGGTCCAAAATTTGTGTTATGGCTGATGCACATACCACAATTCCATACCCCCCAAAGAAGGTATTCAACATAAACCTCAATGCTGAGCATAGAAGGTTTGCACAGAGTAGGGCAGGTGGAATGTTTTAGAAAGCTAAGTTCCCAGACCAGAGCCAAAGCCCCACTTCAAGTTCTTCAGTATCTTCAGACTTGGGTTTTAAGCAGTTGTTTATTTTTCTAAGTGTTGCATTGCTATGAAACCTCAGGTTCTATGCATTGATTTCGAGAAACTGTCAAGCTGTTAAGTTCAAGATGATGGGCTGTTGACCAACAGTACATGTTTACTATCAGGCAGCTAAAGGAGTGCTTGAACGGGGTTCCAGCAAGTGAGATGATCTGGGGAGGGCTTGAGGCCGTCCTGCTATGCAGGCGTGGCTGATTCTGAGCTCACCATCCTCCTGCCTCAAGCTCTCAGGTGCCGAGTTCTCTGCCCCTGTGTCTGTGGAAGAGCTGTACTTTAACTTCACTTTTATTACTATGGTGGAGATGTTTAAGGCCCCAAGCCAGGGCACAAGCATTTTCTCAGCCCTCTCTCATGACTTGGCAGTCACTGCCATCCAGTTTTTAGCTCCCTGAAGCAGTAAGACGAGCAGAAAGTAATCTCACGTCTTAAGTGTTTCTTCTAGAATCAAGCCAGCATTCCCAGGAAGTAAGTTGGTTTTGACAGTTTGTGTTGGGCCAGTGAGATGTGAGTGGGTGGAGGCATCTGCTGCCATGTCTGAGCTGAATTTGATTTTAAGGACTCACATGGTAGAAGAAGATCAACTCCTGAATACTGTCCTCTGACCTCCGCAAGAGCTCATAACATGCATGGGTGTGCACGGGTGCACACGCGCAATAAATTAATAAGTGTAGAAAGCCTTTCCCTAAGTTCTTATTGTCTAATGGGAGGTTGGGTGCTAATTACTCTGATTAAGCCAATGAGGGTGTCCCCCCAGCATGTGTGTGGCCCCATTCTCTTGGCTGGGGTGTCAGACTGAATGAGAGAGAAGCCAGGGAACACCAGCACCCTCTTTCTGCTCCTTGGCTGCAGACACCATGTGAGCTCTCATTCCTGATGCACAGCTCCTCTACGTTGATGGACGGGCCCCTGCCTTCACACTAGAGCCAACACTGGAGCCAACACGACCCCTTCTTTCCTCATGTTGCTTTTGCCACGTTTTGTCACAGCAATGAGTATAATTGTCTGCTTTGCTGTTACTAGAAATGGAACTCCAACTCTCTCTGGACATTTTGAGGCGAGGCTCTTCAGGAAGCTTAGGAGAAAACCTAGGTGGTAAACAGGGTATCTGGTATTACACATAGAAGCCAACCTAAATCCAGACTAAGAGTGATCGATGTGTTTGGGGAAGACAGACAGCTGCCTCTTTGAGAGGGTGGTATTGATGGAACCTGACATTTGTGCACAGCCTTGATCCAGTGTAGCCACTAGTCTTCCCTCATGGTGGTCCACTGACTGAACAGGGATACCAAAGAGCACCACGGACACCCCGCCCATCCTCATCTTGATGATGTGCTTGTTAACGGCCTTCTTCCCAACAGGGCCTGTGCCTAGCTTTTATGTGGCAAACAATTATTCTTAAGATATGGATAATTTTAAGAAGTCCAATCATACCTCCATCACACGTTCTCTAGTTCTATTCTTCCATGTCCCCAAGCACCTGGACGGACAGAGGGTGTAGATCTGCACCTCAGGATGGCTCCCCTGAGCAGACAAGAGCACAGCTCACATTCCCCAACCCGCCCTGCTGCCCTCTGAAAGGGATTTAACACCGCAGCTTCATCCAACGGTCCCAGTGCGTGGGCATTATTGCTTGTATGGTTTTTCCTCTGTGGTGAACTCAGTGCATTATTTCCCATTGCAGGTGCAGTTCATGGCTTACTTTCTTGATGTTTTTTTCCTTTCAAAGGTCTTATACAATGTCAACTTGACGTAAATAAAGGCTTAGGGAGAGAAGTAATTACTAAAGGATTCAGAATTAGTGTGGCATTTCAACAGAAGGCAGAGTGGTGGCCTATATTCTAGGGGGTTCATTTTTAAAGGAATGGAGAGAAGAAACCATGATCAACAATGACACCACGGGAGAGTCAGGCATAGAAAGGTTCTGGCTAAACAGTAAGGAAGAGAGTTCAGATGAGAGCTCGGATGGCCCAGGGCATTACACAGCATGGGACTCCACTACAGACACAGTTATTGAGGCAAGGAGAATGTGTAATATGGAAGTCAGGTCTTGCCTATTTTGTTGTCTTATTATCACTCAAGTGCACCAGATACACGGGACAGAACGATATGGTAGAAAACAACAACAAAAAAAGTTAATGCGAAACATTAGTGTAGAAAAATCATTCCATTCCACGATAGCTCTGAAGAAAAAGAAACATGATGTCAGGATTTGCAACACATTTATGCAGATACATGCGTAAGAATCACAGTGATCCCATTTTACAACCTTCTCCATGCCGACAAATGGGAATTGGTTTTCCAACTTCCCTTGAATGCATGAGAAGCAATGTGTTTCTGCTGCCTTCCTGGACTAGACTCAGAGCCCATCTAGTAATACGCACCTTTACTCTCTATAGTGCAGTATGTACTAAAGTCTCACTAGGGAAAACACAAGCACAGCACAATGTAGTCACCCTACTAACCCTGAGACAGCAGAAAAGACACATGGATACATTCTGCCTACACACTGACTTACCACCCTTGTAAAAGAGCAAGAATTCAAGCCAGTGAACTGGCACAATGCGCAGTGCCAGAATGGCTTAGAATGGCCTGCCCATATCAACCTGGCTGAGTTTTACTGGTTCCAGGTCCAGGAAAGAGTAGAATGTAAGTGAATGAAGTAAACACACCAAGTGTCTCCATTTCTGTCTTTGCCCTAAACAGACTGGAAACAATAATCTGCAACCCTAGCAATTGCTTCTCAGTGGTTGACTCTGCAAGGCTGCTCCCACCATAGATCCTAAATACTGGCTCTCCAAAGCCAACCCCCCCCCCCCATGACAGAGATGCTCATTTGCACAAGGTCTGCTAGTACCTTACTCCAGTGCTGCAGGTGCACCTGGAGATGCCAAGGCCACCCTTCAATAGTAAGCTCTGCTTAGTTTTGCTTTGTTGGTAAGTCATCTGAAATTAAACACTAGCAAAGATGCTTTAAAAGGAGACTGTTCATGGGTATGTACTCTCATACAGGAAGTAGTCTTTTTGTTTTAATGTCGGGACAGTTTGTCTTTCATTACAGGTCCCTGTCAGTAATGTCACTGACAACTGCTCTTAGGGAAGCCCCACTGAAAATACCACATCTCTCTGAGAAGGCTTTCTTTTCTCTCTCTCTCTCTCTTTAAAATATTTTATTGTTTATTTTTATTTGATGCGCACATTTGTCTGTGTGAGGGTGTTGGATCCCCGGGAACTGGAGTTACAGACAGCTGTGAGCTGCCATGTGGATGCTGGGAACTGAACCTGGGTCCTCTGGAAGTGTTGTTAGTGTTCCTAACTGCTGAGCCATCTCTCCAGTCTGAGAAGTCTTTCTGACAACAAACCACACTAAATACCTAATCCACTGTTGGTAGTTACTGGGCCAAACTTTTGTGTTAAGTTGAGGAATTTACTAGAAATACAGGTTTTCAAGTTTCACCCAGAGTGATTATGATTCTTGGAAACTAGCACAATCCCCAAGAATCTCCATTTTTAGAGTATCCAGTTTTCACAATGTAGGTTGTTGTTAAGAACCTGTGTGTGTGTGTGTGTGTGTGTGTGTGTGTGTGTGTGTGTGTGTGTGGTCATCTGTATTAGTATGTGCCATATGTATTTGGGTGTCCACAGAGACTAGAAGGGGGCACTGGATCCCTTGGAACTGGAGTTGGTTGAGCTACCAAATGTTGGTGCTGGGAAATGATCATTTCTTGAGCCCCAAGCCTGTCTTTAAGTCACATTTTGGTAAATAATGTTCTTTCATATATGTGTATGTGTATATGTGTATTATATATAATGTACATAAAACATATACACATTAACTATTCAACATAAATATAATGAAATGGGACCCACATTTCTAATGGCTATATAATATTTCACTAAATGTCCACTAAATGAGACATTTAAAGTCCTGGCTTTTTTTCCTATTACAAACAACGCTGCAATGAATACCTTGCATTTATACATTTGTGTCCAATTTAATGCAAAACAGAGTAGAACAGATATAGGGTAGGAATGCTAGGTCAAAGGGTATGGGGTAAAGATTCTGATGAATTGCTCACTAATTAATTTGTAGCAATTTACATTCCCAATTGTCTCAGGAACTAAAGATTTCTCCTGATAAATACAAATACCAGTTCCAATCTTATCAATCTGAAAAGCTAAGGAAGCATTTAATTTGAATTAGCCTATTTTTAATATAGCAATAACAAACATTCTGATTACCAATGAAACAATTATGTCATATTCTACAAATGATAGGATCATTTAGTTTCATGAAAATTTCATTTTACTTTTAAGATGGAGTAAATAAATTTTTTAAATACATGTCCATTTTGACAGGATTTAGGATCCTTTTGTTAAGCAATAACAAAGCTGTAAGGCCAGCTTGTGTTCAAGGTTGGGCGTGGCCACCCAGCACTTGGTGACCTTGGGCAAGGCACCTGCTCCCTCAATACTTCAGTTTCCTCTTTTGTAAAATGGGGTGCTGCTCACTTTTCAAGATTGCTTGGAGTATTGAAGTGACGAATCGGCTATTACAACCCCAATAATAATCCAAGAGATATTATGGAATGACTAGCTATTTATAGTCCTTATTAATGATTATAAGATAGGTATGCAGATATTAACAAAGTCTGACTCTACTAGGGGAGCCAGGGACATGTCAGGGACTCTGTAGTCACTGGAAGAATGCACATTTCACAAGGTACTGTTACAAGTCTTTAAACTGTCATGTGCTGGTTCCACAGGCCATCTCCTAAGAGTAGCTAAGGAAGTATCTCCTGACCTATTTCCTTAGGTCAGCTGGGATGATTCACATATGCAATCAATCCCCTCCCCTGCCCATCAGAATTGTTCCTTTTTAATGGGATTTGTTTCAGTATTCACAATGCAGATCAGGAATGCCACTGTGATCTCCTGCAGCCAAGAAATGAAAATACTGTGATGTGCCCTACCATCCGGAAGCTAGCAGCAACCAAACGCTCATCACACCTGAAGGCCTGTGCTCAGGTCTAGAGGCAACCCTCTTCACTAAGAGATAAGACTCATTAAAGTTAAAGGCAATCCTAATCAGCCACTGCCTCAAGGTCCCCCCGAGCTCATCTACGGATAGACACTGAGGCCCCCCAGTCCCTCATCCTGAGGCGTGAAGCCAGGAGTGAGCCGGCCAGCTAACCCCAGCAGCTCCCAGTGGCTCAGCCCACCCAAGCTCTTATAGCAGTTTCTAAAGAAAAAAAAATGATCTGGAAAATCATTTTTTAGTTTTTATTTCAACAAAACAAGAGTAAACACATGTATAAAGTACTGCATATGGAGAATGTTTATACAAATGTACGAAACTTCAAAAAACTCAACTCCAGTTTATTTAATACCTTAAAAACATAGAGAGCACATAAAAATATCCAAAGTTGTGTTTATTCTTAGGAATGTAAACTCTGGGAATACAATGACAAACAAGTGTATCTGAGAGAAGAGTTTAGCATTACCACGTGATCAGAAGGGAAGGTCAGAGGTGCAGCCAGCTCCAACAAGAGATAGTATGGGGAGAGGAGAAGAAACCACCCTTGAGACCCGTGTCCAC
Organism: Phodopus roborovskii; assembly: GCF_943737965.1. Taxonomy (NCBI): domain Eukaryota; kingdom Metazoa; phylum Chordata; class Mammalia; order Rodentia; family Cricetidae; genus Phodopus; species Phodopus roborovskii. Next base: position 26,007,925 of record NW_026126571.1, on the reverse strand, counting down.
TAGCACGCTACTGTGAAACACAGAAGCCTCTTCAGAGTGTTCAGTGCACAGTGACAGTGTGTGGGAGCGAGCACACCGTGCAGTCTGGAGAGCCTTGAGCAGGGTCAGGCACACACCTCAGTGCCCGCTGGGTCAGCACTCTGCAGCAAACCTGCAAGTGGGACCGTGTGCTCACTAAAGGACTAACTGGGAAGACAACACCGCACGCTAATTCTATCTACAATGCCTTAGTGCCTAACATTGTGTTTTTAAACTATTTTTCTGTTACAATACTTAATATATGCTTCCTTAATGTGCTTTTCCTGTATGGACACTTAATGTGCCTACAGACCTAATCATTAAGCTGCCTTACTTCAACTCTTTGCTTAAAAATCAGGTTTCAGAGTAAACACTTTCTTCCATAATTTACCATTCAACATTTTAGTTATGACCCTTTAAATTGGGATCTTTTGCATATGCATATACATACACACACACACACACATATATATGATCTCCCTTTAACTCAACTTTTAACACCTAAGTATTATTTGCAGAGTGGTTGCTTTATAATTGAAAGGACAATGAAATGTTGCTGTTGGGGAACCCTGCTCTTTGTGCTACAGAGATGGACAGTTCAGGCAATGTCCCAGTGATGCCAGGGTGCTCTTCGGAGGCTCCCAAGAGAGAGAGGAAGGGAGGCACCCGAGTGGGAAAGTCTACTCTTCTTCTCTCTTGACATGGGTCTCAGAGGCTAGTGCTGGGCACAGCTTCACAGGAGTGTCCAGGCAGCACAGCTTTAAGAATGCAAGGGTCAGGTTAATGCAAGAACCTATCCTAGATCTGAACTATGGGGTGCTGGGCCCCAGCTTTGTGTGGAATCCTCTTGGAATGGAAGCCATTACTTTGGATCCACAAAATGTCTGCACTTAACACCTTTATAGCAAAGTGACCCACAAAGCCACTCAATTTTTCACATTTGAAAGATGAGTAGGGAAAGAGTCATGAGTATAACAATTGTTGCCATAGTTAATATCATCTGACTTTGATGACTATAATAAAAAGCCTCCAATGTATACAATCCTTACTTGAAATTGTATCAAAAGTAGTATAAAAGAATTTATTGTTAACATAATCCCACCCTCCAGAGAATAAATCGGCATAAATCATTTGGAGAAAAAATTCAGATTCACTCCATGGTGTAAGCTGTTACAGATTTTGTAAAAGAGAATGAACACATGCAAATATGCTGTGCATAATGGAACTGACCAAGAAAAACCGGCAAGGCCTTTCCCACTTAAAACCTGCAGCATCCGAGGCTCTGCTTTCATTCATAGTCAACAAGAGAAGCAGAAGAGACTACATTTTTATTACAGAAATAAGAGGACTAGGAACTTAAAATGAGGTGTAACAAGTCATGTTATTAGAAAGTTAATTAGCTGTTAAAAACAGTGACGATTATGACAACCTAGTGTCTAATATCTGTGCTTGAGGGCTGTGAGACCACTGATACTTCTGCATATTAGATAATGATTAGCATTCCAAAACTGAGTCGGGCGTTGGTGGCATACATTGCCTGGCTCAGTTTCCCAGCACTCGGGAGGCAGAGGCAGGCAGATCTCTGTGAGTTCGAGGCCAGACTGGTCTACAGAGCTAGTTCCAGGACAGGCTCCAAAGCAATACAGAGAAACCCTGTCTCCAAAAACAAAAACAAAACAAAACAAAACCCAAAGCACTCTGAAACTGTCTTCACAAAGACGAATGCACACAAGCGTCCTTTGGGACCCTGTAAAAATGCCAGTTTTGATTTACTAATCTGCCCCTAAAATTGTGAAGTCTTATTAAGATACCAGGTAACACCAATGACCTTTGAACCACATGAGTAGCAAATGTCTTGAACAATATTAAAATGAATTTTCATTATAGTAGCTGAACATTATCCTAATCTCTCATTTATGCCAGATAATGTTTCTTTACACTTATTATATGCTTAAACAAACACTTCAACTTGCCTAATGACAATCTTCAATTTCTTCTTAATATTATCAATACTGTTAGAAACTATACGTAAGAAAATTTTTTCATTAAAGAATTACAAGACAACAGGAAATTCACAGTGACATTTTACAAACATTTTCAACTGTATATAAGATTACTATTAAATCATTCCAATATCAATTTTACTGTCTAGTTAACTTATAACTTTTGAGAACAATTTAAGCCAACAGTTCATTCTGTTACTGAAACTAAAATGTTAAACTTATTTATGCTAAAAAAAAAAACACCCTCAGATGTTGAATAATTAGGCTGAAACTGACAGGTAAGCATTTAAAACTGTATCTCAATTGTAAATGTGCTGCATTCTACAACTTGTGCAGTTTTAAAAGGGAAACATAAGCACATTCTGTGACCACAGCTAGGGACTAGAAATAAGGAGACCTTGGTGTACTAAGACTCAATGGAACCAACAAGTGATGCTTCCTAGGTCTCCCCGGCTGACCTTGCTTCCTCTCACTCCAAGCTCACCGGCTTCATTGACAGCACAGGCACCGAGCCTTTCAGTCCGTCCAGAGTCGCAGAGCTCTCAAGAGCGCCAGATACATTTGTTTAGCCTCTGCCTGATTACCTTCCTTGGTTTAGGTATAGACTGGCAGGGGTGGGTGTGCAACTGAAGTATACTTTCTCTATCATTACAGGGACACTGGAAGCTCACAAGCAAGAAGTACATTTTTCTTTTCTTATGTTAAACTTTAGAAGACAAACACAAGCAATCCTAAGATAGCGCACAAATGTCCTTTGTCCATATTCACTATCTTCATTTTCTTTTTATCACATTTTTGTAGATGAAATGTATTTCCTTCATTTGCAGACGATTCACTATTAAATGCTTGACACTGGTATCGTGGGAGCTGTGTTGCAAGATTTACAGTGGTTTCCAGGAAGTCTTCTGTGACGAGCTCTGAACTCTAAAATACAGACTAAGTCGAGCAGCACAGTCAATCAGCTTCATGGCTGGTTACACTTTAGAGACCCAAAGGGACTTTCACCTGTGGAATCCACACCAAACACTCAAAACATTATCTACCAGCCATCTCAGTTTTGCTGTTTAATGTTCTAAGGACACCAACAGGAGTCCTTCCACCTTCCCTTTGCCTGTCCTGCCAGGCAACTTGCAGTGTGTGAGCAAACCGTCCTCATCTGAAGGGTGATGTGGTCACTGAGCTTTTCCTGGCACTTGACATCCTCAATGCTCTCATTGCTTTTTTTGCTTTCTCACATGCCTGTTTGTCATCGTGGCTTCATGGACTCGCTCCTCTGTCCAGGATCCACAGCCGAGTCCTCTCACACAGAGACTCTGACTTCTCAGGGCAAACACACAGATACTAAAATACGAGGTGTTAAAAACCACCTCACTGAGGAAGTAACCAACTCCACAACTGTAAGATTTATTGTCACACTGACCATCTCAGAACAACAATAACAACCAACAGAAAAGAGGAGGAAAAGAATACAGAACTCAAACCAAGAGGAAAAGGGTACCCAAGAGATAACAAGACCATGCCTCAGCTTACTGCAAACTAGACATTGTTCCCTTCATAGTCCAAGGAGCCATCAGAACTCGAGACACAGGCTTCCTGCTAGGACCAGGCATGAGGACTCAGTACTTTCATAAAGGAGCAAAGCCATCTTTCCAGCTTCACTGCTTACAGGACAAAAATAAGTTACAAGTTAATCTGCAGACAAAGTGATGCTAATACTGGGAGGTCCCTGTGGACCTGCTTGATACTTCATTGCAAGCTCAGTCCTTTCTGACACATAAGTGAGCTTTTCTTCTTGGAGACTACAAGCAGAAAATCTATGGGCATCTGCACCAGCAACACAGCCAACAGCAGGAGAGGGGCTGCGTGGGACTGGGACACCACTGACCTGTTCAAAGGATTTACTAAACACAGTGGCCGCAGTCTTAGCCAAGCCTTGGCTGCTGGGCTTGGGCAGGGACTGGCTGGAGGTCAAGGTCAGTCTCTTCAGAGAGAGAAGCTCAAGGTTCTCACTCTGGGCTCTCTGGGTTTGTTTGCGAGCAAAGTGATCTCTGCAAGATTCCCCTGCAGTTTCTCTCTCTTTTGCTCCAGCTTTGCTTCCTCCCGACCGTCTCTGGTTCTTCCCTACACTTGTCTTGTTACTACAATTGTGACTACTGTTTGATAGACCCGACTGGCTGGTGCTAGACGCAGCCCTGGAATAAAATCCCTCGTCAGCTTCAGTTATCTCCATCAGCTCTTCTTGACCTGTTAATTCTGTATCTCCTAAACAGAGAGATGACAAAGATTAATTAACATTAAGTATTTTAAGCAACTTTTAAAAGAATACCAAATCAATTACATTTAAATCAGTACCTTAGCAGAATTCCTTAAAGCAATAGATTATAGAACAAAATCAAAGGATAAATTGGAACATTTTGTAAATATCAAAGAAAACCAGTTCATTGCAATCAAATGACAGTGATTTAGAGTATTATTAATCCAAAAGCATGCTGTAAACTATCCCCCACTACATTTTTAGACAGAGTTCTCCTATTATGCATGCAAAGAGCAGAAGCAATTAGAAAAACCATTAGGTGTTATAAACTGGGGCGACCTCTCTATCATAGCTCCTACCAAGGAACTTAAGTTAAAACAGGAGAACATTTAAAGAGGTCTTTCTTTTTCTTTTTTTAAAAAAGAAGGTTGTATTCTCCATTCCAAATATTCAAAGAATTAAAAACATATATATATATGTATGTATGTATATATACATACATACATACATATATACACACACACACACTGTAAATACCACAAGTTAAAAACTTGTTAAAATTCTATACACATTACTCTTCATATAAAAGATGGCAAAAATCATTTTGGTTCCAAAACTTAAGCAGAAAATTATATCAGAAGCAAATTTCTGCCTCAGTTTCTCTTACAAATTCCTCAAAGACCACATAGGGGTTATCATTCTAAAGAGCATTAAAAGTCATTGAGAAATTACAATGCACAATTCATGCACTTTATTAGATGGCATGCAAATCGTCTGTGACTGTGCAACTGTTGCTTGGCATGCACCAGTGCCCTTGCCTCAAGATACCTTGGGGTGCAGCTATAAAGTGCTCTGCTAAAACTGCACTCTGCCAGCAGTGGCCATTCCATCCTCCATCATTTTTCTTACAGATTTCTGCCTCCTGAGCTCAGGCAAGCCTTTGCTCTCACTTCTAGGGTCTGTGGCTGTTTCCTGCATGCCCTGCATATGCTGGGCATCAATGTCTCCTAGTGTTCTGCCTTTCTCCCCATTCCCGGTTCTCTCTCCGGACACATTTGTGACACTAATCTCAGGAATGACAAGGATGCCCACTTCAGTAGCATCGTTACTGCTGTCAGGTTGCTCTAGAATTGAAGATGATAAGACAAAATGATGGCTGAAGACAACACAAAAGAAAATGCAAAACAAAACAAAACTCACAAAACTGGATGACTGAATGTTGTGACTTAAGGCAAACACTGACACTGTGGTTCCATGACTTACAATCCTGCAATAGTACAGGGGACAAGGGCTCTGGCTCTTTAAAAGTCTGCGGAACATCAGCTCATGTTCTGCATTTTCCACACACAATTCACATGGAATATGAAACACATCTTTAATAAACAAAAATATAATTTCTTTAAAAAACACTGTGACCAACCAAACACATGCAAACTTTAGGTAGATGCTCCAGATTATAGGCAAAAACTCCGGCTCTTGCCAACAATGGTAACCAAAGCACTCAGAAAATCCCTTTTGTACACATCACCTCTTATTTATTGTTAACTACATTAAGCCTGACTTAACTATAATATTTAGGGAAATGCTTATTCAATCATGGCACTGTGGTTAGTAATCCCACAGCTCTAATTGTGGTCTCACACACTCAATATCTTATCTATCAGTAAACATTAATGTGCATAAGGTATTTCTTCAAGTTCATACTGAGCCCATGTTTTTTGATCAGTCCTTATAATTCAAAAAAAATGAACAAAACTCATAGCTAATGAATATGACTTTATTTTGTGCTTTAAATCCAGACAAATATCTGTAATAAATGGTAAAAATAATATAAATATGTAAAAAAAACTGGACCAGTGGTGAAATTTAAACCCCACAACCACAAAAAACACCTAAAATCAAAACCAAACAGTATATACCCTTAAGAAAATTTAGCACACAAATGTTTGAGAAAAATGACTTTCAAAATGTTTTCAGAGGTAGACTAATCAAATTGTAAAGTCTGAGACAGTGTATACAGTAAAAGAACAGAGGCCACTGCTGCAAATCCCTAAGGAGGCCCTAGCTTTGCAGCATCAAGGACACCTGGGCATCTCTGAGCACCACAGGTGCCTGCTTTCTCACCAAGCAAGCTGATTCACAGGTAGTATGGGGTAGGAAGGTCATTACAAGTCTGGAGCTCCCAAGTGACTAACATGCAGCTGAGTTTGGAAATCAATGCTCTGATTCCTTCATATTTTGAAAATGGAATTTTCACAGGTGCCCTGAGTCCCACATCTAGCCACACACAGGGAACACTTTTTCCCATCTCCTCAAAGCTCCTATTGTCCTGCAGCCATGATCATGAGCCAATACAACTATGTCCCCTAAACTGGTGCTTCACACACCTGTGGCCACAGGCGCTCCACACCAAGTTTCTCACTCTCTGGTAGGCTGAAGGATGTGAGGCCCTAGCACCCTGCTGCTCCCGCTGTAAACGTGCCAACCAAGCCTATTCCCAGCTGCTAACAGCTATAATCAAAAGTAAGGGCAAATCAATTTCCATTGAGGTACATGCCAGAGGTCGTGGCAACACACAGTAAAATCACCATGGCACTGTTGGGTAGCATCCAAGACTTGTTCATTTACATTGTAGAAGCCACTTCAAAAAGAAACATTACAGGCACCTCCAGTCCAAAAGGCAAATCAAAAATTTTGGCAGCTACCCAGGCATAAAAAACTTAAGTAATATTTAATTTTATAAAAAATTTAAAAGCTACACATAATTCTAGAAGAATAAGGAACACTCAGCGGCACTATTTTTTTTAAAGCACATTCTCAGATATTCTATTATATTCTCAAAACAATATGATAGTGAGACTCTTTAGTAGCCGTTTAATCCCCATTTGCATAAGAGGAAACTGAAGTTCAGAAAGTATACAACTGTTTAAAGGGAGAGGCTAAGAAATGAGACTTCTGGTTTCAAATGTTCTTTCACATATCCAGTGAATTCTAACTCAATTTGTTAGAATCAACTTGAATGAATGTTCTCTGCCATCTCCCAACAATGTTTAATTTATTTGTTTAGATTCTTGGTCATTTCAAAGAAGGCAAATAATTTACTTTGGCTGAACAAAGAGCCACAGTAAATACACTCTAGAAGAATACACAAGGAATTAATAAACTCAAGGTCGTTTACTTTTGTTTTTAATTGGTTTTATTTGTGAAGATATGCTGATGGAAGTTAATGGTTTGACAGTGGCGATTTACCAGTGGGCATCTGCAGGGAAACTGAGAAATGGCAGAAGAGTATTAGCAAAGTAGCAGTGGCAACTGAACCATTAGTCACTATCAGGACAGCAGTCAGGGGCTGAGCAGAGGTCAAATCATGAAATTAAGTGGCATTGAAAAGGGGAGTGAGCACTTTCCTGAAACAACAAACTCTGGTTAAATGATACATGTGGTTGTTCTAAAGGTAGCTGGACTGTCTAAATTACTCATTAAATTCACAAAAAGAGCATGTTATCTGGACAGCGCAAGAAAGGCAGGATTATTCTCCAGGAAATTAGGTAGGAAAGAAAGATGATTACATAGGCCAAGCATTTATTATATGATCCTTTCCTTCATGTCTTTGGCATTTCCCACTGTGTAACTCTCGAGACAGGCCCTGGCTCCCCAGAACTGTTGGACTGGCCCTGGGTTTCCCCATTACCTGACAGGCATATCTTACTCCTTCAAAGACTTTTCACTGTAGCTGTCTGCATCACCGAGTCACAAGTCTCAACACGCCTACATTCTATATGCCCTCCCCCTATTCTGTTTCTTCTAGAAAAATCACCTTTAACAAGCTACAATTACGTTGTCTCCCTAGTTGTATATTCCATAGTGACACTGATTTTTGACTGGCCACTGTTAAATACTTAACACTAGGAACTTAACACTTGTATATAGAATATAGTGGACAATAAATTTTTTTTCATTATTTTTTCTTAAATTAAAAAAGTTTATTCTGTATGTATTTTGTCTGCATGTATGTGCATGTATGTGCACTACTTTTGCTTAGTGCTATGTGCGCCAGAAGAGGGTTCCAGTCCCCTGGAACTGGAGCTAGAAATGGATGTGAGTGTCCCTGTGGGTGCTGGAAATTGAACCTGGGTTCTTTGGAACAGTGCTCCATTTCCTGAGCCCCCCCCCAAATGTATTTTTAATGAAGTGAGTGACTCTCTAATACAGGATAAAATTATTACTTAAATGAATAAAGATGAAAATGGAGAAGATAAGAAAAAGATAAGCTTGGAAAATGTTAGCTTTTCCTTTCAGTCAAATAGTACACAGCTTAAGATAATTTTTCGATGGCAAGAAAAGAGTAAAAGTTCTTTGTTTGAGAAAAATGAAGTAGGAATTTCTAAATGTAGGTTTATTATAATGCTTAATAACACCAAAACCCTTTTTATAAGCTAGTTCATTTTTATTGTTATCCAAAAAATGACATATATAATTAAAGAGAGATAATTATTCTTTTCTGTAAGAAAATTATATAGAAGATGTTTTAAGGGAATATAAATTATATAACAAAAGAGCTGCTTTTCCTTGGAACTTAAAATGTATGCAAAAGGAATTATGATTATTTTATATCCAAGAAAGAAATATTTACATTGACTTCAAGTAATTAAAAAATTGAAATAATCAAAAAGAAAATTCTGAGACTATTTTATTTTATATTGTATACTGTATGTACACAAGCACACTTCATGTATGGAAATAAAGAGAGTTAGAGTACTATTTACTCAGGGTTACAAGACGCAGTGAGTACTCGCCATGCAAGCCTGATAACCTGATTTTGTAACTCAATACCCATGTGAGGAAGGGAGGGAGGGAGAGCTAACTCCACAGTTGTCCTCTGACCCTGACATGTTCACGATGGCATGCAGGCCTCCCTCCCCTCTTATGTGTACATGCAAACACACACATATGTGTACACAAACACACACACACACTTTATAAAAATTTAAACTTTAAGAATATCTACGATGGGTGGGCATTGGTGGTGCATGCCTTTAATACCAGCACTTGGGAGGCAGAGGCAGATGGATCTCTGTGAGTTCGAGGCCAGCCTGGTCTATAGAGCAAGGCCTAGGACAGGCTCCAAATCAACACAGAGAAACCCTGTTTCAAAACACCAAAAAAAAAAAAAAAAAAAAAAAAAAAACTTTAAAATTACAATGTCCTTCTTTGGTATGTCTATTTGAACACAGACTCTTGTTCTATTGCCTCCATTCTGATTCTCTCCACTCAGCCTCTTGAGCAGCTGGAACTACAGACCATGCTTGGCCACAGGACACTTTCAATAGACAATTCCAATTTTGTTTTCAAAGACAACTCAAAGAATTTCACCCTAAACATTTCTTTTGATTTTTGAGGGGCGAAAGAGGTAAAGTGAATTACAGACATTACTAAAACTGATTTCTCACAAACATAATTCCATAAATCCAATATCTATTGCATCTGCACTGGTAAAATAACCTTAGGTTCTGTTCTTACTTGCCTTCTGGTTGTTCTGCTTACTAACAGTGATGATTTTTAAGAAAAACAATTTAACTATTAATAGAATTTACATATCTTTGTATTCAAACTACCTTATAAGCTAAAGTATGGTATGAGATGAGGTTCCTGAAACTTCTCTGTGAAATAATAACCTGCAGCATAAAACAACTGAAGATCTCATCACACAGCTTTGACAGTAACTGTGAAAAGTGCTTTAAATCCCCAGAGACAGGCATATACATCATCTGCAACTTACAATGGTGTAGACCTTCCTGCATCTGTGTACAGAAACGGTACAAAGAAGGTGCCTGAGCAATTCTTATTCTTTAGTATTGTCTTTTAATGATTATATTTTATTCCATTCAATGGAGAAACATCCTCTATGTATTTACTAGGTTGTACTTTACAGTATTATTTATAACAGGAAAAATTAGAAGCAAATTATTTAATATATGAATACAGATAAATGATAAGTTATCAGCTCAATGTGAAATATATATTATGTAGCTATTAAAATACCAGAGTTACCAGGAGAATTTGGAGAAACTTTTGAAATGTTAATTAAACAAACCAAAGCACCAAACATTTTAAATGAGGTGCAATTATGAAAACTATACACATATGAAAGAATAAAATGAAAACTCTTAACTGACTGAAATTATAGATGAACAAACCACACTTCACTTCAGCTTTCCTACATCAATAAAACAATTAGAAAAGAAAGGACAAATTGCTCACCCTAAAACTTTTCAAATCATCCATTCATTCGCCCATGAATGTAACTACAATGAACCGAGCACCTATAATGTGTAAGTCATCATTTTAGGCACTGAGAAGTCAATGGCAAACATAATAGATGCTAGTCCTTCCTGCTATGTAGAAAGGCAAATTTGGATAGCTGAAAAATGCAAATAAAATCAGTGGAGCCAGTAAGCAGGGTAATAAGGGGCCAGGCTACTTCAGATGTGCACCTTGTGAGGCTTCTTGGTGTAAGGGTTACTTGAGATGTGAATGATGAAAAGATGTTGGCCACAGAACAATCTGGAAGAAGGAAGACTAGGTGCCTTCTTGTTATTCAAATTTCAGCCAAACATCCTAAAGAACTAGTCAAGGGTCCTAAGCAGAGATGACTGGATGTCTAAGGGTTAGAAGGAAAAGTCTAGGGAGCCAAGTGGAAATGCTCTAACGTGAGGTGTAGGCAGTAGGTAACTTGCATTTCAGACTGTAAAGGCAGCCACGGACAGGCATGTGGATCAACCACCTGCATACCTTATTATCATTTTAACCCAACAGAAGTTACACTGTTTAACACAAAACACTAAGCACAAGATTTTACTCATGCTAGAAAGAGGAAGCACCTTGGCAAGGCTCAGCCTGGGCCAGTAATCTTCAGAAGAAGTCAGAGCCTCCCAGAGGAAGCAAACATGGACTGGGAGCGAAAAGGGCTGCTCCCTGAGCACAGAAAGATCAGAGATAGAACAAACGCAGATAATAACCAATTCCCAAGTTTAAAATAATCACTATTTTTCAAAATACTAAAAAAAAAATCTTATCAGCTTTCATGTCCCTCCTTTTAAGCCCTTTCTCATTAAGTAATAAAATCAGACTCACAAAACAAACACTCCACTTCAAGATTTATGAGTTTATCATCTCCAGTATCTACAGAGACAATTTTAAGTGGTTCAAGATGCTTATTAAACAATTATTTTAAAGATATTTTCCTACAAATATATTTATGACTTTACATTTCTTCGAGTTAGAAAGTAACTACTTTCTTGCTTCATCCATGGTATACACAACAGAAACTTATTAACACCATCTACAGCACTAGCCAGTTTAAAATAAATTATTTTATAAACATATTGTATCTTTTGCATTTGTGTGTCTGAGTATTCATGTGTGTGCCAGAGTTCAGTCACATACCTTCTTCAATGGCTTCAACACCTTGTTCTTTTTTTAAAGACAGAGTCTTTCACTGAACCTGCAGCTCACTAACTCAGCTAGACTGGCTGACCAGCGAACTCCAAGGATACTATTGTCTTCCACACCAGCTCCCAGCCCTGGAGTCACAGGCCCACACCACCAAACCCAGCTCCTATATAGGTGCTGGGGCCTGAATTCAGGTCCTGATGCTTGCCTGACAAGTATTTTACCTACTGAGCTATATCCCAGCCTCTGAATCTTCTTATTTCTTTTTTACTCATCTAATAAGAGAACACTAAATCACCGAGCAAATTATGACACAGACCACTTTTTCTGGTATTTTTTATGACATAATTACAAGTCTCTTTGAACTATGTTATTTCACTTAGCTTTAAGTACCATGGTATCTATTAAATAGAAATAATTTTATAAACCAAAATTGTAATTAATCAAACTACTTGATATAATAACTTTCAACTGTGCTTTCTTTGGGCTCAATATATCTAAAATTGTATTAATCTGATTCTTCCATATAGTAAAATATTCTAAAATTCTCAAGGTAATTGCTTTTGGTCACCATGTTAGGACATTTACAAGCACATATTATCTCTTATTTATAATTATTTTCACAACTTACAAGTTTGTATTCCTGGATATTCTAAGTCAAAATGCTTAAAAAGTAGCACTAATGAAAAATATCCACTAATTAAAAAGGTATCAAGAGGGCTGAAGACAGGAACTACATACAGAGATCCTACCCCCAAAACTCAAAGGTTAGGGATTTAGCACATGGGACTCAATCCCTACCATCACTAAAAAGAAGACCAAAAAATGTTTTTAAATTAAGCATTTAGCATATGCTAGGGCCAAAAGTAGGCTGAACTTCAAAGGATCTAGTTTAGAAATACTATTTTCATTATTCTTTATTATTGACACTTTCCTTTGCAAATAGTTGTAACTGAGAATCCAAGTGAGATTTATTTCTTATTTTGACATTAACAAGATAAAGTAAGATACTAGGTATTAAACAACATTTAAAAAATACTGGTTCTAATAATGACATGTCAGGTACTTGAGGGCATTTCCACAGCAACAACAAACACATTAGACACTGTTGGCATTACATGCACACTTATGCTGGACAGTACTCTCAAAATAAGCACGTTCATTTCAAGTTAAGAACACTCAGAAGTTCGTTTTAGGAGGGGATATCATTTGAACATCAATTAGCTAGTATAAACTTATTAAGAACACAATTACTGGATATCTAACAAAGCAATTCTTAAGGAACTAGTCAGCCTTTGGCTGGTTAGCTCTTATGTGGCACTTCAAAGTATACAAAATGCCTTGTACTTACTGCTCCCGTCACTGGACAAATATACAGGATAGGATGCCAAGATGAAGACTTGGGAGTTCAGTGGATTATTAGATACTAGTTGGCAAACTTGCCTGTGCTTGTTATTTGCAACCATATGTCAGTCCCCTAACTTAATTAGGGGACTTATATAAAATGGCAGTGTTATTTCAGTAATCATTTTGAGAAAACAGAAAATAGCTTATGTTATTCCCATGTAGGTGATTTTTTTCTTTTAAAGTGGAGGAAGAATGAGTCATAAAGGTGGTAGTTGTGGGAAACAAACAAAGAAACACAGCAGCTAAATTTGCTGTGGAAGAGAGGTAAGCAGGGAAAGTCGGGGTGGTCAAGTACAGATAACACGGTGGAACTGTGGTGCCGGGAACTCTGGGAGGACAGGGTCCCAGAATAGCAAAGGCAGGAGCAGCTTCTGCTGGCTTTACAGAAACTCTCAAGACCACAGAATAAAGCATAAAGAAATGCTTTGTTTTGTTTTCCTTTTTTTTTTTTTCCTATTTTTACTTTTAAAGAAAATATTTATATAAAATTGCCTTTTGGGTTTTAAAAATAATGTTACTGTTTTATCAAATTTAGCTTATTTTTCTTACTGTAATTTTCATTTTTAACTTTTTATCATCACAACCTGTATATCCTTAATTTAACTTTTTAATCGTATTTTTTCCTCTACCTACCTTTTAGTTTCTATATAGCCTCAACATATAAGTGACTTAAAATCTGTATTTGAAAAATATCTTTGTCTTGAATTACCATAACAGGGTTGAAAATTAAATTATTGCCATATAAATAAGGATATTAATCATGACATTATGAAAAGTCAAAGCAAATTCCATTTCCAAACTTAAGCACTGACATAGATTGAATCACTAAAACCTTCTCAAAGACTTAAAACGAGACTTGAAGAGTTTGAAAGGCACAGCATTGAATGAAGTACTTCACTATACTATTAAAACAAGAGGAAAAAAATGTGGAGATCAGATCAACATGCAATTAATTGTCTAATAGATTTCTCTAACGTAATACCTATCTGTGGAAATTAGCCTTCCGTTACTACCTACTGAGTTGAAACAGGATGAATTATGATCAAACTGTTAATCCAGGGCTTTCCAGCACACCATGGTGCTGCTGGATGTCAGCAGAACCGTGGTGACACTGACTGGCAGCAGACATGAAAAATCACATCCTTTCTGCTTAGATTTGCTGTGAATCTGAACTTGCCCTGAAAACACTAGTCTTTAAATAAAAAGTTAAACTAATGACCAAGCAAATGAGAAAACTGGTCCTAATGCAGCCAGACAGAGGGAGGGATTTGGGTTCTAGAAGGCTTGCAAATGTTACAACTAAAGCCGCTTTCACCTTCATGGATACTTTCCATTGCAACACAAGCTGTGAGCAGGCAATTCTTTAAGAAATGAATATCACACCCATGACATTTCAGAGAATCCTGAAATACATTCTAGAATAGCTCAAAAATACTTTGTTACAAGTAATTAAAATGGTTCTAAATTAATAAATAAAAAACAAGACACAAGTCTGGACCAGGAAAATAATTTATACTAATAGTAGAAAAGAATCAGTGTGATGAATTGCTAAAACCGAATGTATTTGTTTGCTCTGTTATATCTTTGATGACTCAGATAAACTCCACGCTACATGGCATACCGGCCTGTTTCCCTGAATTATAAACACAGAAAGAAAAGTTACATAAAGAAAGTTCTGCCTGCTTTTTCCCTGGGAGAAGCTCATTCACCCACTCCTTCTAATCGGGTATAAGGGAACGAGGAGGAACAGACAAAGAAGCACTAAGAGCAAATGAACACAAGAGAAAAAAGGAAAAGACTTGGGATGGTCTCTTCATCAGGTTAACCAAGGCGGGAAAACCACCCACTCTGTGTAGTAGCACCACACCCTGGGTGGAGAACAAGCAAGCATGCTTCACCTGCCTTCTTCCTAACTGGGGGCATAGTTTGAGCAGCTCCCTCACACTCCCGCCACGGTGACTGCCCTCATGCAGGACTGTGCCCTCAAACTGTCAGCCAAATCAAGCCCCTTCCCCCTAAGTCTCATTCTTCAGGGTATTTTGCCACAGCAACTGTGGTTTTGAGTAAGAATGACCCCAATAGGCTCATATACTTGAATGCTTGGTCCCTAGTTGGTGGAATGGTTTGAGATTACATGTGGCTTTGTTGAAGGAGATCAATCATTGGAAGTGGGCTTTGAGGGTTCAAAAATTCATGCCTTTCCCAGTTAGTTCTCTCTCCCTCCCTCCCTCTCCCTCCCTCCCTCTCTCCTGCTTGTGAAGCAGGGATGAGCTCTCAGCTACTGCCCCTGCACCATGCCTGTCTGCAGGCAGCCATGCTCCCCATGATGGTCATGGACTCTAACCTACTGAATCTATAAGCCCCCAGTAAATTCTTTCTTTTATAAGTTGCCTTGATCATGGCAACAGCAATAGTAACTAAGGCTTAACAGAAGAGAATTGCTGCAGTTTTTCTCACCAGTGTATAAACAAAGGAGTCAAGAAAGAAAACAACAGGATATCCCTTAAAACTGATGCTGCTTTTCCCGCCTTCTTTCCCAGGCTCCACCACCACTAGTGTAGTTATAGATTCCTAATGCTAACTGTACCACAAGGTGAAAGGTTTAGAAAGAAACACACCCTCCCATGAGGATGGCTGTGGTAAGAGTGGGAAGATGAGCTGAACAGAAAGCATATTTAGGGTTCCACAAAACACAGGAACTCTCAATGTCTTTGTAGTCACAACCTGAAGTGACCTCCACAGTACAACATATAAAAGGGCCACCCTTGAATCTACAAGTCCTTTCATACTATTTCTTTTTTTCTTCCTTCATACTATTTCTAAATAAATGTTTTACTTATATTTTGTTGCAAATTTTTACATAAATATGATACATGTAATTATATAAAGAAAAATTAAAATCTATTTTTAATTTGAAAACTGTCTATATATTTAGGAAGTATATAATGATAAACATCTTTTCCACAAGATCAAGTACTGGCTAGACAGCCAGGAAAAAAAAAATATGTCCAGGCAGACATGATAAAGGATACAGGAAAGGACAGATCTGAGCAGAATGTGTAACTTCAAGAAGAGTGCTTTTCTAGGAAGGCGTGGTTTCTTTATGATTTAGTTCTGGATGCTAGGCTACTAGTGTGATGTTGGGAGAGACAATGGAATCTTTCAGAAGTGGGGTCTAGTGGGAGATGTTTAGAGTATTTTGTTATAGCAACAGAAACTCACTAAGAAGGAGAAGCAAGACTAACTACCCTTAAAAAGGATACTGCAGCTTACCTATAGAGACAAATAAGACTAAACAAGTACCATTTTATTATATCCCAGTGGATAAAAGAAGTACACACTACAGAAGGTGACAAATAAGGCTAATCCATATTCTCTATCTGCTCATGGGTGGCCTTTTTTTCTTACTACAGATCATTCCCTTCTACTTTCTCATCTATGACACTTTTGCTATCATAAACAAGAGGCGTTCAAGAGATGTGAATGCTAAGTAAACAAAGGAACAAGAAATAAAAAGGCTTTTTAAATGACATTGTAGTCCGAAATAAGAGTACAAACCTGCAAGTAGCAGTCAAAATGGAACACAGGCTCATAAAAGCATAAGAGACACAATATATACAAATAGGCTTTTATCTTGTTTTGGTCATTTTTTCCTATATATGTTTCTGAAAAATAACTTCCATCTTGTTGCAGAATATGTATCTTTTTGTATTAAATATATATCTGGACACATGCACACATACACAGGTGCACGCACGCACGCACACACACACACACGCGCGCGCACACACACACACACGAGCATCAATATTTCTCTCATGTTTGAACTTGTATGACCTCCCCCTTCCCAATATGTCCATCTAAACAGTAAGGAGGGAAAACAGAAAAGAAATTAGAATTCTTTCTTGCACGTTTCAGAAGCAGTAGTTTGAGAGTAATTATTTCTACATGTCCATAAAGGCCAGTATGATCTGGTTTGTTGTATCTCCATCTACTTTCATACAATGAAGCTGGACAAAAATCATTGATCTTTAGCGTACCACATATTCATTAGATTACTTTTGTTCTGTAATGTATTCTATTTAACAGCATAACTTAACTGAAGAAAATGAAGTATGTTTGGGGTTGGCAAGTTTTAAGTGGATTTTGTACGTCTATTTGTCTAATAGCAAACATCTCCTTTGTCTCCCTGTTGGACCTTCAGGGCTATAGTAATTTTAATAATGAGTAGGATCAAAAATGATCATTGGTTAAATTGTATAACTTCAGTCTTTTTTTTTTTTTTTTTTTTTCCGGCATATTCTCTCTTAGCATGTCTGATGGGAAATGGCAAGCCTTCTCAGTTGGGATCAGCTTTCTGCGTTATGATCTGTTATGATGCTTCTTTTTCCCATTCTCTCCTGAGGGAACTCTGATAAGCGTTATAGACTACCAAGCTGAGCTGCAATTTTCATTTCAGTGTAGAGGAGGAAGGAGGCAGAGTAGGTTTTTCCCCTTAACACATACTGCATGCTCACTTGGGGCAAAGAAGCAGCTTTCTGACTCCCATGCTAAGGTTCCTTCTGAGGAAGGTGATAGTATTAATCCTCCAGTACTTGCTACTATAACTGCTAGGAGAGAAGATGTAAAAGGAAGGAAGAATTAAATAAGCAGTAGATTAAAAGAGAAGAGGGGAAATGGGAAAGCAGGGAGATAGCAGGGTGAATGGAATTAACTTCCAGCAACATTTTAAAATAATACGAGGCTGATAAGGAATACTGACCCAATCTTGAATGAAAATGAATTTGTAAAATAGAAACACCTGGTGTTGTATCAACAGCATGGCATTCTTTGCCAGGGATTCCAGAAAGAATGTAAGTAGGTTACTGGTAATTTTACTCCAATGTGAAAAAACTTGCATGCTAAATTCCTGACTGAGGAGTAAGAACATTCAGTAAGGGCCGTGTTCAACTACTCAAGAATAGCAACTTAAAATGCATGAGTAGTTAAAATGTATTTTTCTTACTCTCCTACTCTACTTCAGTAAGTACAATTTTACACAACTCTTCATTCCCATATCTAAGGTAAGACCATCCACTCCCCTCAATGTCTATTGCCCCTGGATGAGAAGCCAGGAGTCAAAGAGGGTGAGACAGCATCTTCTTTTCCATGTTACGATGGTGCTATTTCCTAAAGTTACAAGTCCTAGCACCACAGTCTCAGAGTGACACGTGAAAGAGCCACCAGTGCTCAAATCTGAAGAGTTCTTACCATGTCTTTTCCACCTGTGACCTCTTATTGACATGCTGGTAACTGCATTTCTTGATATTCTAGAGGAAGTTGGTGTGACTTCAACTTGAATACACCTTGTACCTTCCTTACTAGATTTCATGGCACCACGAGGCAATGAAGCCTTTATTGCATTAGCAACCTAAAAGGAAAAATAAAGTTTAAGATAAATGAACAGCTGTAGTATTTACTTTTAGATAAAATATAAGACTAAGTGTTAATAAGTTTATAAAAAGAATACTTTCCCCAAGGTATTTTATATGATGATCCATATACCCACCAATAAGGAGTAAGAGGGTCAGAGAGATGCTTATGCTTTAAAACTTATGAATGGCATGAGGTTTGTGATCGTTAGATACTAAGCTAAGTTTCTTTCTCAGTATTAAATGCTAATGGACAGATGTATCTATATGTTGAAATTCTTATAAGCAAAAGAAAATACTATCAGTTAAACATCTTAAGTGAGTAATTAAATCTCCAAATTATAAACAAGTGCTTTAAAATGTATTATTTCTCAGTACAACAAAGCATGAGTAATCATGACATTTTAATATGCTAAAATTACTTCTCAATGCATAGTTATAAACTGAAAATTATAAATTAAAAATTTGCATACTTAATCTAGGAACCTACCAGCAGTGGCTCTGGATATAATTCTAGCTGGGCTCTGTATATAATATCATCCAATGCTTTCTGAGCTAGATCCCATTCTCCATTGTAGCTACAAAGTCATGGGAGTTAAACAGAGAAAGTATTATTTTTAATTTATCTTCTATAACAGAACAAAACATAATGAGGACTATTTGTCTCTACTAAAGAAAGCAACATACCACATTTGCATACTGCTTACCATCCTTGTCTCCTTAAGAATGCATTTTAAGTCATTGAGTTCCTATTATCTGAAAGCCTATTAATAGCAAAGAATATTTTATACATGTACATTTTTTTCTCTAAGGAACATGACTATTTATAGAATGAAAATCAAAGAGCAAAGGCAATTTCAAAACACCTTACACTGTCAAAGTAACTCAGAAGAACATAATAAATTATATACTTTAGAATAATGTTCTGAACAATTTATGGTCAAATTACTCTGTAGTTTCCATGGCTTTAATGAGAACCCAACCCTATCCACTTTCTTAACTAGCTGTTTCTTTGCATTATGATGGCCATTTAAAAAGGAACAAACATGAGAGAGAAAATAAAGAAAATAAGCATGTATATATTATATATGTGTAACTTTCAACAATATAACACACCCTAAAAAACAACTGAGATATAATGGTTTGGTCATTTGTCAACAAAATAAATGTGAATTACATCAAGAGCACAAGTGGGATCTGATAGGGAAAGGCATTACTTCCAGTCCAAGACCAAGATAAACCCAGGCTATCTTCAAAATCATAACTTCTAATGAATCCATTGAAGAGCTGAGGGCACAGGACAACCAAATAGTCTGAACCCAAAGGTGGGAGGGCCATTAGGCATCAAATAGGGATAATTCAGCTAAGCTTTTTAACAAGTTCTAGCACACCACAAAGCTGGTTCACAAGCTAGCAGCACGTACAAAAACTCTGAACCATATACATGGACAGTTCACACCCACACACAGGCTTCACACAAACCTCCTGTGGGTATGCACAGGGAACACGAGAAGCAGGGCTAGGGACCAGAAAAGGTGGCCTTTGGTGGAGCATGTAAGCCAGTGGGAGTGCCCGGTTTGAGTGCCCGCTTTCTGCACTACAAAGTGTGAGGGTGAGTGTTACTACTCTGGAGCTGCAAAGGTATCCTGACTTGTTGGGAAGCCGGGCTACCTAGGACAGCTCTGGATGTTGGAGCTGCAACGGGACAAGTCAGCCCTGGAGAGAACGGTGTCCTGCCTTATAAGGAAGCCAGGCTAACTCAATCTGGGGTGTGGTGGGGGATGATCTCCTTGCAGTATATAGCAATCCTGCTGTGCTCTGCTGTTTCCCAAGATGTTAAATCTGCTAAAAGGAAAGCCCCTGCAAAACCTGTAGCAATCTCCTCCAGCTCCGGTGAAAAGTTGTTAACTTTTTCTACTACAGACTTGCTCAGTCAGGTAAGGGAACATCCCAGCAAGTTTCTTCTAGGCCTTGCTCAGTTGGGTAAGGGAACGTTTCAGCAAGTTCTCATGTTCTGCACCAGCAAATAAAGATCTTCACCTAAGACTCTTGAGAAAGAGATTTATTTGGGAAGGAGTAGTCCAGGAGAGCGGCTGCCTCTGCCAGGGTGGGAAAGGACAGCCAGCAACTGAACAGGCAGTGGGGCTTATATATATATATACAAATTGTATATATATTTGTATATATATATATTTGTATATGTAGATATATATTTGTGTATATATATATATTTGTATATATATATATATATATATATATATATATATGGGCTTCTTAGGGGCGGAGTTTTCCTCCCAGGGAGAGGGTTTCCTGCTCAGGGATTGGTTAGTTTCGGGCATCAGGCACAGAGATGGCTCTGATTTCAGGGTAAACTGTGTTTCTTTCTCTGGTCCTTATTAGCCCGTTGTCTCTCATTTTAGGGCCAGGGCGTATTTCTTTCACTGGCTCTGATTCCAGGGACAAAGTATGTTTCTTTGGCACTGGTTTCAAAGTCAGGATATTTTTCTTTGGTTCTGGGTTCAGGGATAAAAGTGTGTCCTCCAGTGGCTCAGGTTTCAGGTCCTGGTTGTGTTTCTTACACTGGCTCTGGGTTCAGTCAGGCTGCTCAGGGATTGGTTGGTTTCCTGCTCACGGTGCTCAGGGATTGGTTGGTTTCACGTTTCAGCTAATCAGGGGCAGAGATGGTTCGGATTTCAGGGCCAAAGTCAGTTTCTTTGGCTGGCCCTTTTACCCTACAGTGCAGGTGGTCAATGCCATGGGAAAGTACAAGGACCCTACCAGACACCTTATTCCTACAATCCCTATAATTTTGGGGGAGAGAATAGCCAATCAGGGCATAGCTGATGAGGGACTGTGGCACCAAGGGGAGAAAAAGAGTATATAAACCCCATTCTATGCTGACAGAACTAGGGGTTCTCTACTTCTGAGGACCATCCCCTACCCTGCCCTCCACCCCTGCACACACATCACTCAGGGACAATAAGTCTCCCTAGAACACTGGTTGGCATTCCATCCCCATTACTGCCATGCTAGTGCACACTGCGAAATCAGGAATAACATTCTATTGCTGAAGGGGGCTTACAAAAAGGGGGGAGGGGAGACACCCTCTCCAAGCAGCAGGCATACGGAGAGAGCTGAAGGACAGAAGCTCTTCAGCAATCCAGCTCCCACTGAAATACTAGGTAAGAGCAGGGGGTTTGTAGTATGAACGTAACTATGGCAACAGTAAGGCAACTACTGTTGAAATCATCCTGGCAAGAACAAAGACAGACACCTGTGCCCTTCCTTCCCTTTGGTATCTGCCCATTGAAACTGGGGGCCCTAAGGAGCTTAGTTTCCCCACAGTCTCATGCTGGGAGAAGAGAAGAACTGAGGCAATATGCCAGAGGGGGAGCTTATCTCCCAGGAATACAAACCAACAGTCTGACAATTTGTCACCACACCTTGCAAGAGAGACTGGAACAGACGATGACGGATCCACAAGGGGTAGACAGCAGCTGTGTTTCCTTTTGTCCTCTATAATCTGCTCCTTTTTCTGCTAATTCTTGTTAAGGCTGCCGGGACCCTGGGCTCTTACTCTAACAATGTCATAGAACTACCTATAAAATTTCATTAGTATCTTCGAAAAAGAATCATTCCTATTTTCAGGCATAAACCATATTTACATCAGTTTCTACTGCCCTATTATTGACTCAAATAATGAACAATCAAAAATTACAAGGCATACTAAAAACAAAGAACCCTGTCAATAAATGAAGTAATTAATTGAATTAAATTCAGGGCCAGAGATACAGGTAAGTGGTAGTTATATGAGACACTGGGTTCAATCCACAGTATCACTAAATAAATAAAAGAACCAAATCCACAGGTGACCCAAATATTTAGGGTACAGGGTAACTTAAATTGCTACGATCGATATTTTAAATACTCTTGGAGAAAACACTAGTAACACACATAGAGATTTCAGAAGAGATATGCTCTATAAGAAAGAGCAGAACAAAAAGAGTAGAAGCAAAACCCAGTAAGAAATGAAAAACCTTCAACGGCCTTGGAGAAGACTACAGATCAAGTCTACTAAGTCACAGAGAAGTTACGCTAAGCATGGAAACAGATCAACAGAAGACACTCAAAATGGTTCTTTTTTAAAAAGTCACTCATTTTTTTATGTGAGTGCGCTGTCTTCTTGTATGCCTGCATGCCAGAAGAAGGCATGAGATCCCATTACAGATGGTTGTGGGCCACCACTCAGGACCTCTAGAAGAGCAGCCTGTGCTCCTAACTGCTGAGCCATCTTTCCAGCTCCAGTACTCAAAATGAAAATGAGAAGAAAAAATAGAGCACTCAAGCCCTGTGGGGCAATATTAATGACCTAACACAAAGCTTTAAAGAATCTCTTTCAAGGGCCTGTAAAGAGTATTTTAGAGCTAGGCATGGTGACACATATCTGTAATGTCAGGACTTGGGAGGAAGTATAGCATCAGGAGTTCAAGGCCATGCTGTCTCTAACAACAACCCAAAACCCCAAATCCAATGTTTTAAATTGTGGACATGCCCTCTCTTATCAGAACTACTCAACTCTGCTATTGCAACAGGAAGACAGCCACAGCCAGTGCACAAACACAGGAATACAATTCTGTCTCAGTAAAACTTTACAAGGTGCAGGCCAGATTTGGCCTAAATCATAAATTCTTCCCCAAGTCAAGAAGCTTATTATCTACCAGAATAAATAAAGTATCAACTGAATATAATGTAAGTGCCTCACCATCTGTGTAACATGAGAATTACACAGTACAAGACAGGATCCAGATAAGTGCTTTTGAATAGCTAAAATTTCTAGAAAAAAAATATTCATTGGGATTTTTAAAATCCAATTTGAAAATCATAGCAAAAAAGTCATGTATGGAAGAGCTAAGCATACTGACAGTTTAGCCATTTCATTCTGACCCTAAATTAAAAAAAAAAAATGGTAAAGTGTTTTAACCAATTTGAAATTCCACACAAATTTAAAATACATGTTTTAAATGATAAAAATTATTAAGAACTTGACTCCTATTCTTTCATAAA
The DNA here is from genome assembly GCF_943737965.1 of Phodopus roborovskii. Taxonomy (NCBI): domain Eukaryota; kingdom Metazoa; phylum Chordata; class Mammalia; order Rodentia; family Cricetidae; genus Phodopus; species Phodopus roborovskii. The sequence goes on along the minus strand of NW_026126571.1, from coordinate 25,984,316 downwards.
AATACGATGATTGGCCAGGTGGTGGCAGCGCATGTTTTAATCCCAGCACTCAGAAGGCAGAGGCAGGTGGATCTAGGTGAGTTTGAGGCCAGCTTGGGCTATAAAAGTGACTTCCAGGACACACAGGACTGTTATACAGAGAAACCTTGTCTCAAAAAAATAAAATAGAGGTGATTATTTATCTTATTGAGATTACATTATTGTAGAAACAGACTGGTACCGGGCAGTGGTGGTACACACCTTTAATCCCAGCCTGTTCTACAGAGCAAGTTCCAGGACAGCCAGGACTGTCATACAGAGAAACCCTGTCTCAAAAAAAAAGACAAGGGAGGGAAAAAAAAAAAAAAAAAAAAAAAAAAAAAAAAAGAAAGAAAAGGAGGAGAAGGAAACAGATTGGCAAGCTATAATATGCCAAAGAACCAACAGTGCTGTGTATATGAGACACACTTACAAGGCAAAATAGACTCCTGTTAGCATCTGCACCATGAATCCGGATGAAATTGGTACCCTGCTACTTACGCCTTTGTATTTTCTTATGTGTTGTCGGGGATATCCACATACACAGATTCTGGAAAGACCAAGATAAACATATTCGTTAGTACAGATGATTTTCTAATATTTATGAGACAACAATAAAAATAACAAATATAGTATCAATAAAACAATCTCCCAAAACAGAACATTTGCCTGTAACATTCCCCTGAATATGTTAAACTAGAAGAAGCTTGTAAAGACAAAGGCAATATAATGTATGCAGCTGGTGAATCAGACATTCAATGGTTGGTTTACTAATTTTGATCAATTTAATTATCAATAATTCTGGGGAACATTACATGGATCTTGTCATTTACAGATCTTTAGAATAATCTTTAATTCCTGATTAAGCCCTTGGTACAAACCACAGATCAGAAAGATTACTATAATTTAGACTCGTTTCATTAAATAGCCACAATAAATTTCAGGTAAAAAAAATTGAATGTTCCTGCTAGACTTAGTGATGCACACCTTTAATGTTAGCACTTGGGAGGCAAAGGCAGTCAGATATCTGTGAGTTCAAGGCCAGCTTGGTCTATATGGTGAGTTCCAGAGCATATATTATTTATACCCTGTCTAAACACAATACCTGAGAGAGAATTCTGAAGAGAAATCAGCAGGATTTGCTACTTTTTTTTTCAAAGAAAATAGCTTGAATAAAACTAAAAAGAAAAAAAAAAAAAAAAAAAAGCTGGTGATGAGAAGCAATGCAGGCACAAGCGGGCGGGCGGCACCGAGGCCTCCTCCTAGCCCTTCTCGCCTTCCCAACACTCACCAAGATTAGGTGCATGGAGTGGACCTGGGGCCCTGCACCCCCAGGCTGCAAGGACTGCCACTTGGATGCATGGCACCTGTGAAGGCTGGACCCATGGCATCTGATGCAGGGTGCCCGGCAACTGGAAGAAGGAATCTGAGCCACTGCAAACTCAAGTTTGGGAGCACAGGCGCCAAAGCCCACGGGGGCACGCCAAGGAAGGCTGGTACAATGGCCAGGGGCGGGAGACCATTTGTGTGACCAGCCTACACTGCAAAGGCCAAAGCTGAGAAAGTGACAGGAATTGCCTAAGGCCAGGCCCACTGAACCACTGGGGTCTAGCAGCAGCCCTGCCCTCCCACAGTTAGACTCACAAGAGTCCACCAGTGTCCATAGCCTAGTGAATGTTGTTCACCACGTCCTATCTCTGCCTCCTCACTTCTCACACCAAGTGCCCAAGGTTGAGGTGGGGAGAAAAGGGCCCCTGGGAAGCTTGAGCTTCCCTCAGAGGACTCCGATCCCAGAACCCTCATTTATTCTTCTGACACCGGTTACTAAATTAGGTAAATGAAATAAACCGACTCCCTCACCCAAGGTGGAAGCAATGCAATGTCAGAGGGCTTTCTGGAAAAAGATTTACTTCACAGTGTGCCGGAGTAGAGTCACCTAGGAAACGGGGTCCTGCAGCATCTGTGAGATGCTTTCAGAGGGGTTTAACTGGGCAGTACTATCCCATGCGCGGCCTCCTCAGTGAAGGTATGAAGGACCGGTGGTCATGTCTCTCTGTTCCCTGCTGTGCCAGCCCACAGCTACAGTGTCTCAATGTCAGGCCTTCTGCCACGATGGACTGTGTTCTGAGAGTATGAGCCAAAACAATCTCTTCGTGGCTTAAGTTGCTTTTGTCAGAATTTTGTCACAGCAATGAGAAAAGTTAGTCAATATGCCCTAATTGTTACTTACTAATAAATTATTCAAATATGAATTTCCACCTAACTTCCTTAACTCCACAATTGCTCTTATTTACTTGACTTATAAAAGGTAAAAATCTCAGTTGTTTCTGTTTTATTGTTTTGAAAATGGTAATCATAGAAAACTAGAGAGTCATGTAATATCACAAAGGAAAATAAAATTCCATACTGTTCCCAATAAAATGAAGTATTATTATCATTTTGATCATATTTAGCAAATGCAAAAGCTGTAACATACCATACCACATATACTATTAAGTGTTCAAATTCTAAAAACTCTTAAATCATTATTTTTAATATTTGTATAATATACCCCAAATTTTAAAAATTATTCAACAAAAAAATTGAACTCTACTTGTTTAAAGGAAGAAAAACACAATGCTATGTTTCTCTTATTTTTTGGCACCACAAAAAAAAAAAAAAAAAAAAAAAAAGATAAAAAGGAATACCCAATCACAGTCCACAAATTTAAAGGTTATGATCATGCCATAATTTAAATGTAATATAAGTAAATATAACCCTTCTGACTTAATATTCCATCTGAATATAAGTTGGATATTCATCATTGTGGTTTTTGATAGCTACTATTTCTAAGCTACCTTCTATGTGCTTGGTGGACTGAACTGTATATTGAATTATATAATGTTTTAAACAAACTACACCAAACAAAAATAACTTAGATATGTAACAAACTAGCAGTCCTACATTCATATCCTCCAGTATTAAAAATAGGAATTTACATTTACCTTGAACAAATCTGACACAGTGATTGAAGAGAAACACTGGGCATATAGGTTAAGGCAGCATTGTAACACAACAAAAGGAATGTCAACACTTCAAACCTGAAGGCAAACCAAAGGAATGTTAACAGATATTTTGTGATGGAACTGACTTACACATTACAAAAATAAGGAAAACTCAAAGGAAAAAGAAGTCTTTGCAAGTAACAATCATACATCATAAAAATTTAGTGTTCCAGATAATATGGAAGGACGTACAAGGACAAATCTAGATATGTTTGTTCTTTTATAAAATGATTCAGTATCCACATAATTGTCATGTACAACTCATTAAACACTATAAATTTACTGAAATAGTTTTCTTCTGTTTTATATTTTACCAATCCAGTCCCTGCTCCCCCTCCTTCCCTTTCTCCCACCCCCTTCCCACCCCACATTCCCTACCCCCTCCTCAGAGAGGGGGTGGCCTCCTGTGGGGAATCATCTCAAGTCTGTCACATCATTTGGGGCAGGACCAAGGCCCTCCCCCACTGCATTCAGGCTGAGCAAGGTATCCCTCCATAGGAAATGGGCTCCAAAAAGTCAGTTCCTGCACTGGAGATAAATACTGGTTTCACTGGCAGCGGCCCCATAGACTGTCCACCCTCCCCAACTGCAGCTCACATTCAGGGAGCCTAGTTCGATCCCATATACATTCCCCAGCTGTCAGTCTAGAGTCAGTGAACTCCCACTTGCTCGGGTCAGCTGTCTCTGTGGATCTCCCCAGCATGGTCCTGACTCCTTTGCTCATATTATCACTCCAACCTCTCCACAACTGGACTCCAGGAGCTCAGCCCAGTGCTTAGCTGTGCATCTCCGCATCTGCTTCCATCCGTTACTGGATGAAAGCTCTATGATGGCATTTAAGGTAGTCATCAATCTGTTCATAGGGAAAGGGCATTTAAGGTACCCTCTTCACTATTGCTTAGATTCTTAGCTGGGGTCATCCTTGCGGATTCCTGGAATCTTCCCTAGTGCCAGGTTTCTCATTAACCCCACAATGGCTCCCTCTATCAAGCTATCTCTTTCCTTGTTCTCCCTTTCTGTTCTTCCCCCAACCTGACCTTCCCCTGAAATAGTTTTTAAACAACTTGGTGTGGTAGAAGAGCTGGCTCTTCACAGTATACCTGTTCTGTGCTGTCAGCATCTCCCTCTGAGGATGGGGCCCACTGTACACGACTTTTGATAAGCCATGCTGGGATAGCGCACTCTCAGTCAGAGCCATAGACCCAATGCTGGAAGGCTAAGGAAAAGATGCTGTTCTGTTGAATGTGACATTTAGAATACACAAAGCATGAAGAGTGTCTACTGGGGTACCATATAGCTTATGAATATTCAGACTGCCTATCAAATTTCCACTTCAAGATTTAATAAAAATTAAACACTTTCACATTTTCATTAATTAAAAATTAAAAACATTTTCACCAATGAAAATCATTAAGTTTAATTTTCAATTTCTATCATGGAGTACACAACTGTCCATCCCCCCCACACACACATATAAACTAAGATGAGTCTAACCCATTAATTAACATGAAGATTAAAACAAACGTTCAATAAGGTTCTCACTATCTGAGTTCAGTTCACTGCTTAGTGATTTTGACTTATTTTTGGAACAGTATATACTTTGTGTGGTGCTAATTAGTATCTTTGGAGGTACTAATAATTCATCTTTATGCCCAGGTAACTATACCCTAATTTATGGGACTATGAGAGCTTAGGACCCAATAAATTTACTTTGATAAAAAGCTACTTACTTCATGATATACAGATGGTTTGGATAAAGATGGAATTGTAAAACTCAGTACTTTACTATGTCCCTGTTTGTCAACTATTTCCTACAAAAGTAAAAGAAAATATCTTAAAATAGTCACCTTTAACACATAACATTTTAAAAATAAAATTAAGTTATCAGGACATTTTTCCAGGTCTACTTTTTTGAGATAATATTAATTACATTTCTCCCTTCCCTTTCTTCCCTCTAAGACAAATTGTAAAAAACCAGAATAAAAGGAATTTTAAAGTCAGTTAAAAATCTTTAACACTGGAGATGCACTATCAATTACCCATTACCATCAGTGGTTAGCATGCACACTGCTGTATTTTAAAAACAAAAGCAGAGAGAACTGTAGTTCAGCATAGAAAAAAACTCAACTAAACTGGGCGTTGGTGGCGCCCAGCACTTGGGAAGCAGAGGCAGGCAGATCTCTATGAGTTCAAGGCCAGCCTGATCTATAGAGCAAGTTCCAGGATAGGCTCCAAAACAATGCAGAGAAACCCTGTCTCAAAAAAAAAAAAAAAAAAAAAAAAAAAAAAAAAACTAAATTAAACTTCCATTGTTTTCAGGATGTCTACTGCACAGATAGCATAGTGATTCTTTGCTAACAAGTTCTCTCTAAGTCGGTTAAACATGAGGTGTGTCTACAAAAGGGCCTCCCTTTCTTTTCCATCTTAAAGAACACAAACTGTAAGTATCCAGAATATCATTTTGTAACTGATACTCAAGCTATGAAAGACACACACTTTTAATAGTTCATGCTCAGGAAACAGAGGAGACTTACAAAGTGTGACTAGTGAGTCTCAGATGAGGTCTTTCTACTGATTTTTTTTTTTTTTTTTTTTGTGAAGGTAAAAAACAGACCACATGTAGATAAACTTAAAAGCATAGTAAGTAAAACATTTCAAATGCAATAGTAGCAAGACATGGCAGCACAGGCCTTTAATCCTAGCACTTGAAAGTCAGAGACAGGCAGATCTCTTGAGTTTGAGGCTATTCTGTTCTACGTAGCAAGTTCCAGGCCAGCCAGGGATACATTGTGAGACCCTGCCTCAAAACACATTGAAATAAAACCCCACTGGTGGTATTGTTATTATTGTTGTTGTTGTTGTTGTTATTGTTATTATTATTGCTATCTCTATTATTATTATTATTATCGCTATCTCTATAAGAGCACTCTATCATTATTGCTACCTCTATATAACTTTATTATTACTATTGCTATTTCTATAACTCAAATGCTCTGAGTTTTAGCTTTCATTCAATCCATCCAAGTTTGTTTAGATAATTATATAGATGCCCCAATACTATTAGGTTCTTTTTTCTTTTTTTCTTTTGCTGTCCTGAAACTCACTTTGTAGACTGGGCTGACCTCGTACTCAAGTAGATCTGTCTGCCTCTGCCTCCCAAGTGCTGGGACTAAGGGCACATGTCACAATGTTATTCCTTCTTTTAATGAATAGTGGTTTTACTAAAATGAAAAGCAGCTTTCCAAAAAGCATTTTATTAATTACAAACCAGGTTGTAAATTCCTAGAAGAAGGGCCTCGATGCAGCCACTGCTGTGCACATTTCTGCTGGCCGACACAGCCAGGTAGCACCAGATCAGCTCCGGGAGGAACTGTAGGGTGAACCGCAGCAGCTGCTCCTCCCCACTGCGGTAGAACTCAAAGAGCTGGTGACACACAGGCTCTAGCAACTGGAAGAAGATGACATGGTAATCATGAACTGGACTGTATCTGAAGGACACCATTGAATGAGTTATGGTTTCTCAGAATGGATAACTCTGAAATATACAAGTACTTTCATTTTCCTGGAGCAAAACTAGTCACTGCCCAGCTGTTTCAGAAAGCTTTAAATTCTAGTGGAAGGAGGTACAGTATAACACATCAGCAAGATGTTCTACGGTTCTCAACTAGTACTTTTACTTAAGTCATTTTGTCTTACCTCTCACCTAAGTTATACGGCATCTCTTCCTTAATGCCTTCCTTCTTAGTAAATTATAAGTCAACATATACGGGATCATCTACAGAGCAGAAGAAGCTAAGATAGAAATTCTGGCCCATTGCTTGCTCCCATGTGTGCAACAGTTGGTGTGTAGAGCAGTTATAGGGACAGTACACCCAAATCCCTGTTGAAGCCATGGTTACTGCCCCTGGGTTTACACATAAGTTGGAATCATCTACAGCCTTCTTTCCCACTACACTCCCAATTACATTATGTTAGTACAGCTAACTCTACCTTTATTAAAGACTCCTGAAAGTCAGAAAATCAAGTTAGGAGACTCTCACATCTCTCAAGTGTTAATTAAGTCAGACACTGTGATCAAACACAAAGCATGGTCAAATGTGTCAGGAGAGTCACAGGTACTGTTTTTCAAGGAAACATGAATAAACTATATATCTCATCAGCAGGGCAACAAATTAAGTCAGGCTATCAAGTGGATTTCTATTACTAATAATTACAACAAAGAGACTGCAATGAAATAGTATAAATTGTGATTTCAAATAGACTAAATAAGTAAACCAAGTATGAAGTCAACCACATTCACCTCTGACAGCTATGCTTCCATATCACAACAGTAGTTAGGAAGCAAAAGGTAAGACTGTCTCAAACAACACAAAAGCCTTAAGTGACTGCACTGTAGTCCAACACTCATATTCCCTAATTCCCAAGCAAGTTTTAATTGAATCCATTCATGAAGCTTGGTTAAGTTTAACAAGTATTTGCAATTATGAACCTTGCTAGAAGACACTCTGTAAGAACACATAATCAATTTTAATCAAAACACACTCAGAGTCTTTATAACCAGTTTCAAATGCCAAATTAAAAGATTTTTGCTTAATGAAAGCAGAATTAAATGAAGACAGATTTAAAGAGAAGGAAAAAAAATCATGTTGCAAAAAAATTAAATAAAATTATGCATTTGAAGCCAATACAGATAAATACCAACATCTGTTTGATGTTTTACAGCTTGCAAAGTACTATTCATACAGAAACATTAGTTACCATTACACTGAAGTAGAATATCAACCATATTGTTCATATAAGGAAATGAAGACCATGACAGACAGCACACATTCACAAGAGCCAGAAAGGAGCTAAATCTTCTGATTATTACAAATGTCACAAAATAATAATATATAAAGTGAGAAATATAGGCATTCCTAACTTGAATATATTTTAGGCATGAAATTGAACATGTTGGGTTACTAATGGCTCAGTTACAATGTTTCCCCCATGGAAACATTGTCACATGGTCATTAGGTTATTAAAGAACTGTTAAGATAAGCCTGTACCTCAAATCATATATTAAGTAAAGTGTGTGTGTGTGTGCTCGAGTGTGCACATGCACTCATGTGCATGGAGGGCAAAGACCAACCTTGACTGTTGTTCTTTAGGCTGCATCTATCTTGGTTTTTGAGACAGCTTGCAGATTAGGCTGGCTGAGTGGCCAAGCCCCAGGGATCTCCCTCCCAAGCACCAGGATTGCTAGTATGCGACACCATTCCAAGGTTTTTCATGGGCTCTAGGGACCATGCTCAGATCCTGATGCTGGCATGGAGGGCACGTTACAAGCTAGCTCCTCAGCCTCCTAAATGACCTTTTTATGAGTCTAATGAGAACCTAATCATCACATATCCCGTATCTGTTTTAAAGTACACCTGAGTTCTGGATAGAATTGTATAGCTTAGTGGTAATGCACTCGCTTAGCATGAACTGGCCCTGGGTCAGTTTCCAGCACTGAAAAAACAAAAAAGAAAAAACTCTCAACTTTTCCAAATATTAAAAATAGAACTGTGGCTGAGCAGTGATGGGGCACACCTTTAATTCCATCACTCAGGAGGCAGAGGCAAGTGGATCTCTGTGAGTTTGAGGCCAGCCTGGTCTACAGAGTGAGTTCCAGGACAGGCTTCAAAGCTACACAGAGAAACCCTGTCTTGGAAAAACAAAAAGCCAACTGTGATATATTACTTTTGGATATATACCAGTTTATGATAAAGACACCTGCAGACTGACCCATGTTTACCTCGGCACTGTTCACAATTATAGACTTGGTCTAGGTGCTGCAGCATCAATAGGTAAAAGGCAAAGAAGTGTGCTTCATAGAGAAAATGGAGTTTTTATTCAACCACAAAGAACAAAATTAAACAGATGGACGATAGATCATTGTCACAGGCACAGCAAATGCTCTCAGAAAGCCAGGAACTGATTGCATAGGTGGAATTTAGAAGGAACAAAGCACTTGAAAATCAGGAGTGGGGGGCTTTGGGGAGATAGATGAGAAAAAGAGGGAGGCATTCAGAAAAGTAGTACAGAGGGTGACTATGATAAACATATACATATATGGAAACATATACATATATGGAAACTCATTACTTTGGAAATAATGAAAAAGAATACTGAGTTCTAAAACAACTGAGTTACAATGAGGCTTTCATGACATCCACTAAAGAGATATGTTTACATATAGAAGTGCAGCACAAAATGCTAAGGACTGAGAAATGTTCCTAACTAAGCAAGGAAAGACTCAAGTTCACAAAATTCTTATTGAATAATCCCTGATGAACACAGTGGGAAAAAGGCACAGAAAGTTGGAAGGCTACTTTTCAGGGACTGGTAGTCAACAGTACCCATCATTCCTTGCTCAACAGACTTGAGCTGTGTTAGCATTTGACTATATACTAGAAACAGTAGAATACTTTTAAGCCATTGTATATATTAAAGTTACAGTTAACTAGAGCCACCATTTGAGCAAACTATACTACACATATGGTACTTGAATATAAATGTGTACCTCAGGGCCTTTGCAGCTACTACCCCTGTCCCTAATTCATTATCTCTCTGTCTCTCTGTCTGTCTCTGTGTCTCTCTGTTTCTCTCTCTGTAAGTGTGTCTTCCTCTGTTTCTGTCTCTGTCTCTCTGTCACTTCCTTAGTCTCAACATACACTTCCCTTCTCTGCTTTACTAAAACCACTATATATATATTCAGGTATTTACTTAATTTCTATCTCACCTACTAGAATATAAATTCTGTTCTCTAAGATCAGGAATTTGGTCTACTTTTTCTTGCCTATATTCCTTAGTAGTTCCTAATACATTATGTTTACTCAATAAATAACTGTCAACTGAATAATGGAAAAATTCCAGTAGTAAAACCCAAATGATAAAGTTGCTAGGCCTCACATACCAAAGAATCAATGTCTCAAGTTTCAAAATGACCAAAAGACAGTATCAACTCCTTACAGTTATTGGAGAGCTGTATTCCTTACAATTACTCCAATAAAAGAAATGCTCTAAACTAAAACCTCTGGACAGAAACTGACCCTACAAATACTTTCTACAGCAGCCTGCTCAAAACCCAACCAACAGAAACATGTTTCAAGCCCTTTAAAACATTAGAATAAATGATGATATTTAATTATTTAAAAATGTACATAGTATATTTATTTTATTTGGTGAAGTAGTTCTAAATCAAACTAAGAGAACTTTAAGGTTTTCACCCCTGTCCCCACCACCCTCCATTATTTAAAGTTAGAGTCTGGCTCAGTAGCCCGGTTCTTGAATTCACAATACTTGTGCCTCAGTCTCCCAAGTGCTGAGACAACTGCCTAGATCACCACTCCCAGCTTGCACCCAGACCTCAGTTGCCTATAATTTACTGTGTGGGCTGGGCTTTCTCCTGTCCACTTGAGCATATCTATCGCTGTCCTTGTTCTGCTCATGTTCAGGCAGTCATGTTGCTGAGACTCATGGGTGCAGCTTCAACATCACTAGGAGATGCACAGCAAACACCCCATCCTCTGGATCTGCCAGTCTTTCTGACCCCTCTTCCTCAGTGCTCCCCGAGCCTTCATTCACAAGAGTTTTATAGACACAGCTGCTGGGACTGTGTTCCACAGGTCTGAATTTTGACTGGCTATGGTTTTCTGATAGTCTTCCCCAGGGTTATTCAATATAAAACATTCAGCCCCCAAAACATCATACACATAACATTATAAAGACTGAGCAGGTTGTACTTATGTATTTATGGAAAAATATATAACATACACACATACGTGTGAAAAAACAATTAAGAAAAAGAGGCTACAAGTTTGAAAAAGAGCAAGGGAGTATATATGGGAAGGTTTAGAAGGAGGAAAAGGAAGGGGAAATGATGTAATTTTACTATAAGCTCAAAAATTTTATATATACATACATACATACATACATGTAATACACACGCACGCATGCACGAACGTATGTAGAAAGTGGGCCAAACAGACACGGTGGCACACTACTGCAGCCTGCGCTCTTTGGAGGCTGAGGACTGCAGTCAAGGATCCCTGGGCAACTTCACTTCACTATGGTGAAGTGAGACAAGGTGAACATAGTTGTTTGATTAAGTTATTCTAGATGAAGTCTGTGGCTTGTCAGGAGATTCCCAAGCCCACTAGCTCCTCATTACAGTGCATTCTACAGAACAAGTAGAATCTGGACTACCCTATACTCCTTCCAACACAAAGTAATGACCCAAATAACAAAATCCCCTAGTCTGGTTGCAAAGATCCAGTGACCCACATAGGACTGGACTCTGCAGCATATTACATACCACTGAATAAAGAGATTAGTGGTAGGCCAGCAATGGAGGTGGATGCAAATGGATCTCCATGAGTTTGAGGCCAGCCTGGTCTATATAGTAAGTTCCAGGGCAGCTAGAGCTATAAAATGAGACCCTGGAGAGGTAGACAGACAAGCACACAGAGAGACACTGACATCCTTTCACAAGCTTAAAAACAAAGGCATCATGCAACTTATCTCCATCCCATTTACCCCAGGGCTCTGACTCTCTCAGTTCCACAATAGGAAGGCACTAGCCAGACCCAACGACCATCCAACAAATGCCTTGTACTTCCCCAGTCTCCCTATGCTTTCCCGCTGCTAGGAGTGTTTGTTTCACTTGCCACAGAAAACCTGTATTTGCCCTTGGTCTATTTTTTGTTTTGTTTTATTTTGTTGTTGTTG